>NC_138340.1:30267678-32667678 GCF_046562875.1 Panthera onca | reverse complement strand
GGGTGGCTGCCACAGCTTTAGGCACTGTGTCCCTAGCATCCCATGCAGGAAGGAGAGTAGTGTGTGGGAGATCAGTCTCCTTTAATTAGTGGAGAAGGTTTGAGAAGCTCAAATGTTCTCTTATGTGTCATTTCCCAGAATTGGGCCACATAGCCGCTCCTAGTTGCAAGGGAAGCTGGAAAAGAGAATATTTGACAAGGAGAGGAGAATTATCATGATTTATTCAGAGAAATTATGACTTATCTGTGGAAGTTCGGCACATTAAAGCCTGAACAAAAAAGGGTTTTCTTCTTTCTTTCTCTCTCTCTCCTTTCCTTTCTTTTCCTTCCTTCCTTCTTTCTTTCTTTCTTTCTTTCTTTCTTTCTTTCTTTCTTTCTTTCCTTCTTTCTTTCTTCCTTTCTTCCTTTCTCTTTCTTTCTTTCTTTTCTTTTCTTTTCTCTTTTCTTTCTCTCTCTCTCTCTTCCTTCCTTCTTTCCTTCCTTCCTTCCTTCCTTCCTTCCTTCCTTCTGCCTTCCTGACTTCCTTTCTAATTTTTTTTTAAATCTGGGAAGATTTGGGGGCAGAAGGAAAGTAATAGTGTTAGTTACAGGCAAGGATTGTCCCTGATTCATCTTTTTAAATTGAAGTATAGTTAACATATAACATCCTGTTAGTTTCAGGTGTATATCATAGTTATGTGATATTTTTCTACATTATGAAATGATCCCCCACAATAAGTCTAGTTACCGTCTCTTACTATGCAAAGTTATTACGGTATTATTGACGATGTTCTTTCTGCTGTACCGTTTATCTCTGGGAGTTTGTCCTCCCCTCCCTCTGAAAACTTCTTCCCTGTGGTAACCAGCAGTTTGTTTCCTGCATCTGTGAGTCCGTTTCTGTTTTGTTATATTTGTTCATCAGTTGTTTTTTTTCCAGACTCCACACATAAGTGAAATCATACAGTATTTGTCTTTTTCTGAATTCACTTTGTGTGATGCCCTCCAGCTCCATCCATGTTGTTGCACATGGCAAGATTTCATTCTTTTTTTTTTTATCATTGAGTGACATTCCATTGCATACATGTACCACATCTTCTTTATCCATTCACCTATCAGTAGACACTTGGGTTGTTTCCTTATCTTGGCTATTGTAAATAATGCTGTAATGAACATAGGAGTACACGTGTCCTTTTGAATTGATGTTTTTGTTTTCTTTGGATAAAAAACCACAAATGGAATTGCTGGATCTTATGATAGTTCTTTGTGTGTGTGTGTGTGTGTGGAACCTCCATTACTATTTTCCATAGTGGTTATACCAATTTACATTGCCACCAATAGTATATGAAGATGCCCTTTTCTCCACATTCTCATTAATGCTTGCTATTTCTTCTCTTTTTGATGATAGTTATTCTGACAGATGTGAGGTGACACCTTGTTGTGGTTTTGATTTGCATTTCTCCAATGGTTAGTGACGTTGAGCACCTTTTCGTGTGCTTTATGGCCATGTGTATATCTTCTTTGGAAAAATGTCTCTTTAGATCTTCTGCCCATTCTTTAGTCTGGCTGGTCTTTTTGATGTTAAGTTGCATAAGTTCTGTATATATTTTGGATTTTAACTTCTTACTGGTTATATTATTTGCAAGCATCTTCTGCCATTCAGTAGGTTGCCTTTTCATTTTGTGGATGGGTTTATTCACTGTGCAGAAGCTTTTCAGTTTGATGTAATTTTATTTGCTTATTTTAACTTTTGTTGCCCGTGCCTGAGGAGAATGGTCCAAAAAATATTGCTAAGATCACTGTCAAAGAGCTTCCTGCTTATGTTTCCTCTAGGAGTATAATGGTTTTAGGTCTTACATTGAAGTCTTTAATCCCTTTTGAATTTATTTTCAAATACGGTGTAAGATAGTGGTACATTTTCATTCTTTTGCATGTAGTTGTCCAGTTTTTCCAATACCAGTTATTGAAGAGACCATCTTTTCCTTGTGGTATATTCTTGCCTTTGTTGTAGATTAATTGACCACATAAGCGTGAGTTTATCTCTGGGCCCTCTATTCTGTCCTGTTGATCTGTGTGTCTGTTTTTGTGCCAGAGTCATACTGTTTTGATTATTTAGCTTTTTAGTATAATTTGAGATCAAGGAACACAATACCTCCAGCTTTGTTCTTCCTTCTCAAGATTACTTTGGCTATTCGGGGTCCTTTGTGGTTCCATACAAGTTTTAAGATTGTTTGTTCTAGTTCTGTGAAAAAAGCCTTTGGTGTTTTGATGGGGAGAGCATTAAATCTATAGATTGTTTTGAGTAGTCTGGACATTTAACAATATTAATTCTTCTAGTTAATGAGCATGGTATCATTTTTTCATTTATTTGTGTTGGTTTTAATTTCTTTCTTTGATGTCTTACAGTTTTCAGAGTATAGGTCTTTCACCATCTTGCTCAAATTTATTCCAGTGAATTTTATTTTATTTTTTTTGATGCAATTGTCAATAAGATTGTTTTCTTAATTTCTCTTTCTGGTAGCTTGTTATTGGTATATAGAAACACAAATTGTTTCTGTGTGTTAATTTTGTATCCTGCAACTTTCTTGAATTCATGTATTCTAATAGTTTTTTTGGTGGAGTTTGTAGATTTTCTGTATATAGTAAAAATCTTGGTGTATGTATATATATAAATATACATACATACACAATGTATATATAGGTACGTACACAATACAATATTATTCTGAATACCACTATATGCTACAACATGATGCTAAGTAAAAAAGTCCATCCAAAAGGCCACATGTTGCAGTGTTCCATTTATATGAATTGTCCATCAGCAGATTTATAGAGATACAAATTGATTATATTTATAGATTATTTAGATTTATAGAATCTTTAGCTATTATAGATTATTGCAAGGATGGGGTGGAGGAGAAGGTGGGGAGTGACTTTTAGTGTTTAACGTATGGGGATTCTTTTGGGAATGATGAAAATGTCTTGAAATTCAATAGTGGTGAGGTTGCACAACTTTGTGAATATATTTAAAACACTGAGTTGTACATTTTAAAAGGATGAATTTTATGGTATGTGAGTTATATCTCAATAAAGCTGTTATTAAAAAAAAAAGTCACTCCCCAGCTGTTTTCTTTTTTTTTTCTTTTTTTTTCTTTTTATTTTTATTTTTTAATATATGAAATTTACTGTCAAATTGGTTTCCATACAACACCCAGTGCTCATCCCAAAAGGTTCCCTCCTCAATACCCATCACCCACCCTGCCCTCCCTCCCACCCTGCCCCAGCTGTTTTCAATTAATGCTCTCAGGGCTAATGTGTATGAATGACTCAGCAGAACCCCGTTGTTTCTAACTTATATTTTTAAGAGAGTCAAACTATTTTGCAATACAGCAAACATATATTAAACAAAATGTAATCATCACATTTCACTGTTATAAACTGGATAAACAAAACAGATTTCTTTACAGGCACCATATGGAGATGGGATTCACCCATAAATACATCCAAGTTGCTTTGGTCATTTTATAGTGAGCTTGGGTTGGCAGAGAAAAAGAGAAAGGGAAGTTAAGGCAGAACAACTCAAGCCTGATGATTTTGCTCTTGATCAGCAACACTAAAAAGGCTTTCGTTGGATTCTTAACTGACCAGCCTGGCTCCCTTTTACTGATTACTTTCAACAGATAATAGTTTCTTGGCTAGGTACTGGTAATTATTTTAGATGTTGAGATTTTACTGTGATTAAATTAATTAAAATCTGTCTTCCTGGCATCCTAAGAAAAGACTATACCTCTCAGAGTTTAAGCAGTTTTTTTCCCTTAACTTGGAGAACGATTAAAAAGAGGTTGGTATCTCCTTGAAAAAGAAAAACTCAGACTCCTCTACCCAGTACCATAATAAAAAATGATAATCAATAAAACACTTGAGCTTTTAGCAATGAAGATGACTTTAGACCATTCCTCTGTATTTTTTGTTGGTTTGACCCATTTCTTTCCAGGTAAATACCTTTGTTTACTTAATACTCACATCTTATTCTACCATTCCAATGTTAACATTTTTTTCCCAGTCCCTGGGATGTACAAGAATATATTACAAATAGATAATATCCTGCTGGCATGCTTTTAAATGCTGTTAGAAATAACCAAGTACATCATTTAAAAAAGAGCGCACATGAGAACTTTTAACAGTGTGAGTTTTGAAACTTGAGTTTTTAGGTGTTCACATGCATAAGTATTTACATTTTGCTCTGTGTTTGCTAACTTAAGTCTTACATGCTCATATGATCTTGATATAACCAAGGATGTAAACCTGAGGAAATGTAATTGTGAAATTGGATTGCAATTTGCATATTCCATGGAAGCAAACTAAGAATATTGTTTAGGCTATGTGTTGACAGGTTATTTCAGGGAGTTGTTGAAACATACATCAAGTATAACTCTTCCTCCTAGTGAACCTCTTTTGCTGTTTGACAGTTACTTTACTTTGGACATATTTGTATTAATTTTGTCACAAGAGGGCAAAGAGGAAGACTTTGAACTGTCATTTGCAAACTGAATTATTTATATCATTTTTTATATTCTAAGGAATCTGGGGGCAGAACTTGTTGAGACCTGATTTATATTGTGGAATTCCCATATGGATATGAATATGGTAATATTGAAGGATAATTGAAATTTTGTTGCTTTTTCCTAGTGAATGGTTTTGCTGAAGAATGCGTGTTAATTACAAGTTAGAAGAAACAATGTCTTTAGAATGTTGAACCTGTATTGGTGACCAAAGTAGTCTAGCATTGTCATAAACAACTGAAAGATCTCAAAATGTTCCTAAATGAGGTAGGGTGGTATTGTCCCGGATCTGCTCAGCAACATGAATCCCAAAAGGAAGAATTAGATTAGTAGGAAATTGTGGTTGGCCTAATTTTGGAACAATTACATCCAGAATGGGAGTGCTTTTTCAGAACTTGGTCAGAATCAAAGCAATCTTCGAAAATTTTGGAGATTGAACTCAGGAATTTTAGGATAACGGATCCCCATGCATACATGTATGAATCCATGATAGCATTTCTATGTCCCATTCATGCAGGCATCATTAATGGATCAGGATAAACTTTACTCTTAAACCCTAAGATAAAGTATGATAGCGAGCCTCCAAGATGTCCCCCAATAGTCCTAGCCCCGTGTATCCATGCCCTTCTGTAGTTCCTTCCCATATTGCATAAGGCTGGCCTGTTTTACCAGTAGAATACTGCAGAAGTGAAGTATAGGAAAAGTGTGACTTCTGAGGCCAAGTCATAAAAGACATTGTAACAACTGCGTTGCTCTCTCTTGCATCCCTTCCTCTGGGGGGGAGCCAGCTGCCATGTCATGAGGACCCTCAAGCAACCCTATGAAGAATTCTAATGATGAGGCCCCCCACTAACACTCAACACCAACTTGGTAGTCATCTGAGTGAACCATCTTAGAACTGGATTCTCCAGCTCCATTGGTGTCTTCAGTTACCGAGACCTCATGAGAGGCCCTGAGCCAGAACCACACAGCTAAGCTTCTCCTCATTTCCTGACCTCTAGAAACTACAAGAGATAATAAATTTGTTATTCTTGGGGCACCTGGGTATCTCAGTCGGTTGAGCAGCCGACTTTTGATTTCAGCTCAGGTCACGATCTCATGGTTTGTGCGATGTAGCTCCCATGTCAGGTTCTACACTGACAGTGCTGAGCATTGTTGTTTAGCCTGCTGCATTCGGGGGTAGTTTGTTACAAAGCAATAGATAACTAATGCACAGGGTGTGAAAGGTGATCCTAGCAAGCTTAAATGAGGCAGTGGGGGAAAATGAATGAGGGAAGACAGGTAAGGTTTGTAAATGTGGGCAACTGGACTCAATCCCATTGGGGAAACTTTGAGGATTGTTTAGTTTGTACTGAGAGTTGTGTCACAAAGGGGTGGGGAAGCTTGTGTATCTTCACACCAACTGCCCTTCCTCATTGACTGAAGATTGCCCAGGGGGCCATTAAATCCTCAGTACTTCCTGGCTGCCTTGCCCTTGGCCTTTGAAAGAATCAGAAAATCCTCAGAGAAGCAGAAAGCTGTAGGTGGTTGAAATGGAAGGCTGTCAGCCTGTAAAAGAACTGTTCCATCGAGGCTATAGGTGAACCCAAGATGGGAGTGGATTGAGTGGATTATGGGGTGGATTATAGAGTGAGGCTTCAATCATGTCTGCCATACAGCTTCGGTCTTTTTCATCGCCACACTTGGAGCAGCCATGCCCAAACAATTCGAGAGGAGATTCCCACTGGTCTTCCATAGTCCTCTAGTCTAGAATATACTCCCCACTCTTTGTTCTGCCTTTTCCCTCAACACCGCTTTCCACCCAGTGAGGTCGTACATAACGCTCAAAGATCAAAGGTTAGCTTCCCAGGGAACCTTCCCTAATAATCCCTTGTTTGGCTAAGTTGCTGGTTGTTGCTTTAAATAGTCACATGGATGGTAATCACTTCTTTAGGTGTTTATCTCTCTGACTTGCCTGCTGGTGAACTTTTGCTCATCCTTAACACTCCCTGTGTCTGGCATATATTAGACCCTCAAAACATAGGAGCTAAAAGAGCAGAACTAGAGGCCTCGAGGTAAAGGTGCAAACCTCACTGTTCCACAATAGTCCCTCAGAGCTTATTCTCCCTCAGAGGTACTCACAGACATGTGTTTTACAACGGGGAAAAGAATCGTATTTACATACTTCTGGATTACTTGGATTACTCTCTATAGAAGGAGTAATCCAACTGAGAATAAAGATTTTGCCAAACTGGGTTTAGGAAGATAGAATTTTAATCTCTAAGCCATCCAGTACTTGAATTTGCTTACCGTAGGTACTTTTTAAATTGTATTCTACTGGCTTGGTAGAGAAACTTTTTACTTAAAAAAAAAATGGACTCTCCTCAGCAAAGTCATTGAACAGCTATGTTACCATGTTAAGTGTGGCATGAGGTTTGGTTCCCATTATTAAAGTTTGAAGGAGATATTGTTTATATGGGGAGAAGGGGGAGGGAAGTGACCAGCGCTATTTGAAAGCTGGCATTGTTTCTAAAGGTCCTTGGGGAATGTTACCATCCCCAAACATTAACAGATGTCATTCTCCTGTCCTGGATTGACCCAAGGCCCTTACCCATGGTTCGCTTGTGCAGCGATTTAGCTCGTGTGGATTTTGTCATCTTTCCCTCCAGGGCAGGACGGGCAAGTAGAAGAGAAGTGAGTTTCATTTTACCTCATTTTGCTTTGTTTTCCTCTCATCGCAGCCACTCTGCGGCTTATGTTTAGAGCATCCAATAGTTGCTGGACCTGGAGGATCCCTTCTTGTTGGATGCCAAGAGTTAAATGGATTCAGTGCATTTTCCAGGGGGCATTATGAAAGGTGCTAACAGATGTCGATTTCAGCTTTGTCATTAAAGTGCTTCTCAAAAGCCACCTGATGTCTCTGGGTTAGAGCTTTTCTTTCAGCCTTTTCTCATTACATTTTAGCTCTGTTTTGTGAATAAACCTTTGAAGAAATCTGAGAGCTATTTTGGAAACCCAAGGAGTAGAACACTTGAAACGTCTAAGCTCTGAAATATGCGTTTGACCTTATTCCTCATGCCAATGGTCCAGAGAAGGCAAAGGCAGATGCTGAGTACTTACTGTGCTCTGAAAGATGATATTTCTTTAAAAAATTAGCCATAAGTTTTATTATAATTGCATATACGCATACAATTACCCTCTGTGGTCTTTGTAAAAAAAATTCTTAAGATTTGGTGTTAAAAATTCATGTCATGTTTGGAAGCTTTGAGTGGTTTTATTTATCCTAAAGGCGGATATAGTGAATCTAGTAATATGCATTCAAATACTCTTTCTTTCTATAGTTACCTGTCATGGAGACAAGGAATAAATACCAGTATAGCTTTACAATGTGCATTTTCAGACATGGCTTGGGACCTATCTGACTTCAAGTAAACCATAGAAATCTCTTAATTCAGCTGATTTCATTTCACTTTGGTTCTAGTTGACACCACATCGTTTTTGATGGGGGGGGGCTAATTCAATTAGGATTGTGTGCAGTATTTGACTTTCAGCTAGTAGGAAATGATCTGGTCCAGACATAAGATGTCAAGGATAGATCTTGTATTTGCTGACCAAGCATCCCTGCCCTTTTTCTTAGAGAAAAGCAGCCCAAGTGTCCATGTAGGAACCACCAACCTGTCATTTTCAGTCTTTCTCCCACTCCCCTAGATGGGGATGATTTTACTTTGAGGCTCCTGTAGTGGGCACAAGACTCAGACTGGGCCAATCCAAAAACCAAGTTTTACCAGATTATAATGATTGTTTCAGGGATGTACGGGCACCTGTCCTAAATCAAGCCTTCCTGAGAACTTTCGCTGGAATTAGCAGGGAAGAGTTGCACATATCTTCAGGATCTTGGATGCCAAGAATCTTAAACTCAGACTTGTCAGTGACCATGGTGGTAGAGAGAATCTTCCCTTGATATGAAGCGCTTCAGAGAAAAGCTGAGGCAAGAGATGGTGAGAAAAAGAGTCCTGTGAGATCTAACCATGCCAGGAACAACTGACCTTAGCCTTCCCTCATAAATGAGCCAGTAAGGTCCCCTTTGTTGTTGTTATTGTTGTTATTTAAGCCCAACAGTTGGAGCCCAAACTAAACTACAGAACTGCGTGGGTGATCTTTCGGAGGGTAGACTGTGACTTCCTGAAGACTTGACTGGGTCCTGGGAAGTGGGGTAAGGAGGGCTATAAAGAAATGTGCTGGTCTGTCCAGTTCTTTGCCTGGAGCACCCTCATTTCTGGCAATTACTTTTTTTACTCCTTTTTGGGTAGAGGGAGCCAGAATGAATGCAGAACACGTGCTGGGGGTCAAACCCCTGCTTTATACTAAGCCAACAACCTCGCAACCTCATGCCAGTCCTTTCCAGGACTAAAAGCTTGAGCTTCCCATCTGTGGGCTGCATTTTCTTCAATGTTGGATCAAGGTGGATACGTTTCAAGCGGTTTTGAGGAGCCTTTGCCTCGAGGTCTTGGGGAGGAATTCACTATAGGAAGTAAAGGACATTAAGTCATCACAGTTGGGGTTTCCCTCCTGCATTTCCCATCCTGTTCAAACTGCAATGGTGTGTTCATCATTGCATTTGAAGAAGGAAAGAAAAGGCTTTTTCTTAACAGTGTTTGAAAACACCTTACATCTCTAAGCTTCCTTCTTGCTTGTTTCTCTGATATCTTCAAGATGTTAATCCCTGAGAACTTCATGTTGAAGTGTCTAGAGCCTGGTCTGCAACTCAGCTGAGCTAAATCTCTAGATTGATGCATTGAGCCAAAGATGCTGTGTTTACCCTCTCCCATTTCTACATCATTGGTTTGAGTTCTTGGTGGTGTTAATGATGTTCCGATCACTGACTTCCTCTCTGAAAAGGGCCTACTTAACGTATGGCTTAATGTATTTCTTTCTTTTTAAAGGAAACTGTTAAATTTTTTAAAAATTACGTGAGTAGTACCTGTTCATTATAGAGATTTTAGAAAATCAAAATATGAAGGGGGAAGTTATCTTCCATAGTCCCACTACCTCAAAATAAGCCACTTTTCTGCTGAAATCTCTCTGATAGCTTTCCATTGCATTTGGAATTAAATCCCCTCTCCTGAGCCTGGCCCACCACCCCCCTGCCAGTCTCCAAGCATACCTGTTGGCCCCCTTGCATTCTATGACTTCCTTGACTTCTTTTAGTTCTTTGGAAGGGTTCATTTGCTTTCGCTTCCAGACCTTTGTGCCTGTTGTTACCCTCCTTCTTCACTTTGCTAGTTGCTGCCTGCCCTTATGGTCTCAGCTTAGAGGACCTCTGGGAAAGCTGCTTTTCCCAAAAGGGTCTTTATTAGGCACCCACTTCCAGAATATTCTCTATTGTCCTGAGCAGTATCCCAATTTAATTTTGTCACTTGTTTATTTACTTTTATTTCCCCATAGCTCCATGATTACAGAAACTAACCAAATATTTTTCAGCATTATACCCCCAGTGCTTAGTTCTCATCTGGTATAAAGTCATTACTCAGTATAGATTGGCTGAATGAATCAACACTGTTCAACAATTTGTTTTAAATTGAGACTTCATTTTTATTTTATTTTAATTTAATTTAATTTAATTTAATTTTTAAATTCTTTTTTAACATTTATTTATTTTTGAGACAGAGAGAGACAGAGCATGAATGGGGGAGGGGCAGAGAGAGAGGGAGACACAGAATCCGAAATGGGCTCCAGGCTCTGAGCTGTCAGCACAGAGCCCAACGCGGGGCTCGAACTCACGGACCGTGAGATCATGACCTGAGCCGAAGTTGGCCGCTTAACCGACTGAGCCACCCAGGCGCCCCGTGACTTCATTTTTTAAAAAAGGTTTTAGGTTCCATGTAAAGTTGAAGGGAAGGTACAAAATATTTCATATACCCCTTCTCCCTCATATGTACAGCCTACCTGATTATCAGCGTGCCCCCCAGAATGGTACATTTGTTATAAGTGATGAATCTACAAGGATGAATTATAATCACCCAAAGCCCATAGTTTACATTACAGTTTATTCTTTAAAATTTTTTTTGTTTATTTATTTTTATTTTATTTATTTTGAGAGAAAGAGGGTGGTGCGTGTGTGTGCATGTGAGCACAGGCGCGGGCATGCGTGTAGGGAAGGGGCAGAGAGAGAGTGAGAAAGAGAGAATCCCAAGCAGGCTCTGCACTATTGGTGCAGAACCTGATGTGGGGCTCAAACTCATGAACCCTGAGATCATGACCTGGGCAGAAACCAAGAGACGGCTGCTTAACGGACTGAGTCACCCAGGTGCCCCATGCTACAATTTATTCTTGGTATTTGGACAAATGTATAATGATATGTATCCATCATTATGGTATCCTAACAGGGTATTTCTACCACCCTAAAAATTCTCTGTGCTCTGCCTGTTCATCCCTCCTTCCCCTTCCCAGCAACCACTGATCTTTTTACTGTCTCGATAGATTTACTTTTTCCAGAATGTCCTATAACTGGAATCATACAGTATACAGCCTTTTAGGTTGGCTTATTTCACTTAGTAATATGTACTTAAGTTTCCTCCTTGTCTTTTCATGGCTTCCTAGCTCATTTTCTTTTAGTGTGGAATAATACTCTCTTGTCTGCGTGTACGACAGTTTACCCATGCATGAACTGAAGGACATCTTGCTTGCTTCCAGGTGTTGGCAATTGTGACTAACGCTGCTATAAACATCCAGGTGCAGGTTTTTGTGCAGACATACGTTTTTAACTCTCTTGGCTAAATACCGATGTATGTGATTGCTGGATTGTATGCTAAGAGTATGTTTAGTTTTTTAAGAATCTACCAAACTGTCTTCCAAAGTGTCTGTACTATTTTTCTTTTCCACCAGCAGTAATGAGACTTCTTTTTTTTTTTTTAATTTTTTTTTTTTTAACGTTTATTTACTTTTGAGACAGAGAGAGACAGAGCATGAACGGGGGAGGGTCAGAGAGAGAGAGAGAGGGAGACACAGAATCTGAAACAGGCTCCAGGCTCTGAGCTGTCAGCACAGAGCCCGACACAGGGCTCGAACTCACGAGCCGTGAGATCATGACCTGAGCCGAAGTCGGATGCTTAACCGACTGAGCCACCCAGGCGCCCCAGTAATGAGACTTCTTATTGTTCTGTATCCTCACCAACATTTAGTGTTATCAGTGTTCTGGATTTGGGCCATTCTGATAGGTGTTTAGTGGTATTTTGTTGTTTTTAATTTTGCATTTGTGTGATGGCATGATTTGGAGCATGTTTTCACTTGCTTATTTAACATCTACATGTTTCTCTGGTAAGGTGTTTGTTAAAGTCTTTGGCCCGGTATTTAATTGTGGTTTTTTTTTTTATTATTAAGTTTTAAGAGTTCTTTGTGTATTTTGGATAGCAGTTCTTTATCAGATATGTCTTTTGCAAATACTTTCTCCCTGTCTGTGGCTTGTCCTTTGACATTTTCTTTTGCAGAGCAGAATTTTTTTTACTTTTAATTCTTTCATGGATTGTGCCTTTGGTGTCTTATCTACAAAAGTTATAACTATACCCATGGTTAGCTGGATTTTTCCTGTGCTGTCTTGTAGGAGGTTTATAGTTTGCATTTTTACATTTAAATTTGTGATCCATTTTTGAGTTTTGTGAAGGGTATGAGGCCTGTGTCTAGGTTCATTTCTTTGCATATGGGTGCCTAGTTGTGCTGCAACCATTTATTGAA
Organism: Panthera onca; assembly: GCF_046562875.1. Taxonomy (NCBI): domain Eukaryota; kingdom Metazoa; phylum Chordata; class Mammalia; order Carnivora; family Felidae; genus Panthera; species Panthera onca. Next base: position 32,655,431 of record NC_138340.1, on the reverse strand, counting down.
AAGACCGTCTTCACATCTTTATATTTCCTTTGCTCCTTTTTGAAAACCAATTGACTGTGTATACGTGGGTCTACTTCAGGGCTTTCTACTCTACTGCTATCAATGTACTCATTGATCTGCTTATGCATTCATTTGCAATACCATACTGTTTTGATTATTGTAGCTTTATAGTAAGCCTTGAAGTCAGGTAGTTTTGGTCCTCCAGCTTCGTTTTCCTTCAATATTGCATTGGCCATTTTGCATCTTTTGCCTCTCTGTATAAACTTTGGAATCAATTTGTTAATATTCATGAAATAACTTGCTGGGATTTCGATTGGGATTGCTTTGAATCTGTAGATTAATTTGGGAAGAACTGACATCATGACAGTACTGAGCCTTCCTATCCTTCAACACAGACCATCTGTCCATTCATTTCGTTTCTGTGAACTTTTTGATATACCTCTTTGGTCTGTTTTTTCTCCAAAAATTTATTTTTTAGACATAGTTTGTGCCAATAGTTGAAGCTTTAGCCTTTCTTTGGGTGCACTGTTAAACCTTGATGCAGTAGGGAGAACAGTTTCTCCTTGTTTTAATTGCCGTCTCTTCCATGCTGGGCATTGCCATAATTTATGTGCCCTGCCCCTGCTCTGTGCCAGGCACTGTGCTGGATGCCTGTCCAGATGTTCAGATCTAGTGTATTGCCTAGGACTGGGCAGTATAGCAAGGCTATATTACTCCCATTCTCTAGGTAAGAGAATGGAGGCTTCTAGAAGTTAAGTAACTTACCCAAGGACACACAATGTTTAAGTATCTAAATTGAGGTCTAAACTGGAATTTGGAAGTATGAATTCAAGGTATTACTTTACCCCTGTGATTGTTGCCTGCCTATGAACACAGGCCAGACTGTAAAGAAGTCTTTGTTGATCCATATTCAAGTTTTCACTGGATTCCAACAAAATAAAGAGCTTAAAACATGAAATCGTCTCCTAATTCCATTAGCTTATCTGGGTGGTGAGGTTGCATACATAGTAGACATGAAATTGTAAGTAAAGGTTTGACCCATCTTAATATGGAACGTCTTTCGTTGTTGCTGCTGCTGCATTGGAAGAGGTTGTTTAGCTGATCTGAGAATGAGATGTCTTCCCGAAGGATGACAAGGAAATAGTTCCTCACTTCCATGAAATAGAACTAAGTAATTTGATTTTGAAAACCAAGCCCTCCCTGTCCTGAAGGGAATGACAACCAAATTTTGGCCTGCTGAAATTAGGTTCTGCTTTAAAGAAGGCACTGGTTTCCTGGCGGGCCAAACAAAGAAAATAGGTTTGTGGATGGTGGGTAGTTGAGCAGTAGTCTATGAGAAGAAAATCATAGAGAAAGGAGCCTAAAACCTGTGGCTCTGGGAAGAAGGGATTCGGCAGTACCTAGGAGCTGTTTGGGAGGTGGTTGGTGAACTGGCCCTCAGAAGAAGCCCTGGGTCAGCACACTTATTAGCACACTACTCACTCCCACAAAATTACTAACTTCACATGGCATATGCCGAGCTCCCGCTGACAGTCTAATCTTCATAGAAGAGTATTTGAAGAACCCTTGGCAGGGACAGTCTGGCAGGAACACCTGACCCAAGGCCTTTCTCTGCCTCCATCTAAGAATTCATGAGTGTATCTTCCCTTCCTTCTCCCAGATCTACTGTAGATTTAAGGGGACCTCTTAAAGCAGGATGGAAATGAGTGCCCTCCTGTTGTGAAATGGGACTGACCATGGAGCAGACATGTCTCTTAAGCCCACTTGAATGAAGAGCCTTGCTTTGGGTGGTTTCAGAATGTAAGACTGGAATCAGAATGCAGACAGCACAGTCCAGATACCCTTTCATCTTTCATAGAAATGGTGCCACAACTAAGCTGTTAGAGGGTGGTTTCTGATATGTGTTCTGATGAAGTCATGTTTCAGCAGAATCTTGCACAACTCAAGGACAGTGGTGAGCCTTCCTCATGATTTTGTAGCATTAGTTATTTTTGCTTCTCTCTTTCTGCTTCCTGAATCTACTTACCCTTCCAGATTTTGTATTATGTTTGATCCTACCATGAAATTCTGACTCCGCTCTTCCTGTAAAAAGTCCATCCTCCTCAGTATTTTGTGAAGCATCAGTCGTTTCCCTCTAGAGTTGGGATGCACCTCAGGAAAAGGTTGTATCAGTTATCTACAGCTAATTACTGTGACCTTCGGATACTGGAAGTAACCTTCCCTGCAATGGCAGCCATCTGTGAAAGTGTGCTTTGATGGTTTACCTTGTAGATTTATATCACAGTGCCTGGCACAGTGCCCATAGCTCCATCCTTTCCATCCTCATTTATGGAATGAATTAATAAGTTTTTGCATATTTGCATGAGTAAAAAAGCAAAAAAAAAAAAAAAAAAAACAAACTACATGCACCTATAATATCAAAGTGAAATTGGGAAGTTTAGAAATTGGCAGAGTGAAAGAAAAAGTCATTCTCTTATCTGAAGAGTCCACCAAATACACCAGTGAGAAGCAACATTGGTAACTGCCCGTCATACCTCAGAGGTCAGTGTATGTCCCATATCACCAGCCCAGACCAGTTCTCTTTGTCATGCCGTGCACAGGTAGAGCCTCTCCTAGGTAGCCCTTGTAACAGTGACAAACTCCTTTCTCACTGCTGTGACATCACATTTATTGCTTCCATCTCCAGCTAAGTTTTATAACCTGTGCAACTTTGATGTCTAGACTGGCCTCACATTTAAAGAGTGAGTATATGGGGGATGAGGTAGTGGTAGCAGTCCCACAGCTAGAAGCAGAATACCTTTATTTCACCTTTGGTTCAGAATCTTTTCCTCTTTAACTTCCTTTCCTTTCCTGTAAATTAGGACTCACGTGCTCAAATGTTTTCTGAGGTTGTAGTGGGAAATACTAACGAGGGAAGATGCCAGGTTTAAGATAAAAGGGAGTGGTAGTGAGTGTGGTGAACTCAAGCCTGTGCTCCTTCTGAAGGACAAACGTACATTTTAGTCCTAAGTATTCATGCATGAGAGGGCATTGACAAACCTTCTCTTAGAAAAGTCTGAAGTTTGGGACTGAGTTGGGGCACCTGTGTCTCCTAAGGCCATGAACATGTAAAAATGTTCAGCTTTTGTATTTTGGCCGCGAATTTTTTAAAAAGTTGAAAATATCATGTGGACTAAATAGCACATGTATTCAACACCTGCCTATAGTCTTTCACTGGAAAAATTCTGCCTTATACTTCCCATTGAACTTGACTGCAAAGCTAGCACACACATGTATAAGTAGTGTCTCAAATCATTTGATAGGTTTTAAAGTTTTAATTTAAGTTCCAGTTAGTTGACATATAGTGTAATATTAGTTACAGGTGTACAACATAGAGATTCAGCGTTTCTGTACTTTCCCTGGGCCTCATCAGGACAGGTGCACTCCTTAATCCTCATCACCTATTTAACCCATCTCCCACCCACCTCTCTTCTGGTAACCATCAGTTTGTTCCCTACAATTAAGAGTCTGTTTCTTGGTTTGCCTTTCTCTCTCTCTTCTCTTTTTTCCCCTTTGATTGTTTTGTTTCTTAGATTCCACACACGAGTGAAATCATATGGTATTTGACTTTCTGTGATTGAATTATTTTGCTTAGCATAAAACTCTTGAGCTCCTTCCATGTCATTGGCAAATGGCAAGGTTTTATTCCTTTTATGGCTGAGTAATATTCCATAGTGTGTGTGTGTGTGTGTGTGTGTGTGTGTGTGTATCACATCTTCTTTATCCATTCACTAATTGATGGACACTTGGGATATTTCCATAATTTGGCTATTGTAGATAGTGTTGCTATAAACTTTGGGGTGCGTGTATCCCTTTGAATTAGTGTTTTTGTATTCTTTAGGTAAATACCAAGTAGTGGGATTGCTGGATCATTGGGTGGTTCTATTTTTAGCTTTTTCAGAAACGTCCATGCTATTTTCCACAGTGCTTGCACCGGTTTGCATTCCCACCAACAGTGCAAGAGGGTTCCCTTTTCTCCACATCCTCTCCAGCATCTGTAGTCTCCTGATTTGTTCGTTTTAGCCACTCTGACCGGTGTGAGGTGGTATCTGAGTGTGGTTTTGATTTGTGTTTCCCTGATGATGAGTGATGTTGAGCATCTTTTCATGTGTCTGTTGGTCATCTGGATGTCTTCTTTGGAAAGGTGTCTATTTGTGTCTTCTCACTTTAATTGGATTATTCATTTTTGGGGTGTTGAGTTTTATAAGGTCTTTATATATTTTGTTTTCTACCTCTTTACTGGATATGTCATTTGAAAATATCTTCTCCCATTCCATAAGCTGCCTTTTAGTTTTGTTGACTGCTTCCTTTGCTATGCAGCAGCTTTAAGTAATTTGATACTTATCTGTGCCTCTCTATACTAATATCTGAAGATGATTTCTTTTCTAAAAACATCTTTATGTGAATTTAAAGTTCTCACTCTAATGCTACCCTTTCACTCTCTTGTGTTTTATTAAAAGAAACAAGGATGTGCTTAAATTTGTGTCTCTTTGCAAGTAGGAGAGTTAGTGGTCAAGAATACAGTCTCTGGAAACTTTATGCCTGGATATATGACCTTGGGCAAACTACTTAGTCTTGCCATGCTTCAGTTTCTTATATATATCAAATAGAGATAATAGTAGTACCTAGTTCATAGAGTTGTTACAAGGATTAACGGAGTTATGTGTAAATTGTTTAGATTAAAGCCAGGCACACAGTAAACACACAGTAATTTTTGCTATTTTTAGGATTATCTTGTTAGTATTTTTAGTGAATTGCTTATCCTTGGATCTACCCATCGATTTTGTTTTTCGTGTAGATCACAGCTGAATGACATTTGGTTGTATGGACTGCTTTTTACAACATGTTGGCAGATGAGTGTTAAGTGTAGCAAAACAAAATCCCCAGGTGTTCTCAGTTGGATATCCTCTTGTGGGACTCAGGAAGCCCCCAGGACATGTAGACATTGGCAAAAAAGAAGGGACAGAACTGGGAGAGACCTTCCAGAGACAGCTTCTGAAGTTCTGAGATAGGGGCCCAGGCTGATTTAAAACTGAGATCCCTTTTATACTAGACTGAAGCTATTTCTGATGTTGTCACCAATATGCCATTAAATACAGCAGCCTCTGTTGCTCTGATGGCTTACTGGGCTATTCCTTTTTCTTAAAATTTCTACTAAGAGGTTTTAATCTTCAGAGTCATTTTCTGATGCTCTTGTCTTTTATTAACCTCATTCTTTATCATTGAATGTAGTCATTATCTTGTAACACATATATACCATTTTAGAGCATACACTTTCTGGCTGGTTGAACAGCCTAGAACCTCCTGCTCAAGTAGAGGAACAAACCCATTTTATGTGGCAAGGGTGTGTCCAGAAATAAATCATGCAATATATTGCTTGTATTTCTTAATAGTGTACACAGCAAGGGTGTGATAGCTTTTGTGTATTGTATGGTGGTAGGACCAGTCCAGGATCGGACCTCAGAAACAACTCATAGTTGGACTGCCTACCTGTAGCATGCCTTTGACTTGAGGCTACCTTGATATGTGCAGAAACCCTCTAAGGAAGAGGAGATGAGGACATCTATTCAGATGGCAGGTAGGTGTCGTATGAAAGGACTATGGAGCATCAGTGGGTTGTTGCCATGATGTTAAAAGTGCTGCATTTTCTCTTTGAGCTGTCAGAGAGGCAATGGTGGTTTCACTTGGAGAGGGGTTCTTCTTCTTTAGAAAGGTTCTTTCTTAGATGTTCTTTCTCTGACCCCTTCTTTTGTATGGATCTTCTCTTTCATTAATCTTTTTTCTTCCCTTTTCAGGGAAAAGGCTGGAAGGGATTTTACTTTCAGGGAAGAGGATGGAAGGACTTTACTGGGGTGTGCTCACCAGACCCTGCCACTTCCCACACTAACATTTATGAGGTAGAAAGAAGAGAACTTGGAGAATCTGTGAAATTCTTCTGTGGAAGACCGAAGGATGTGATCATTTCCTGAGGCAGGGGACATCTTGACAGGGTGACTATGGCAGGCACCCCTGGTCTCCTCGGTCTGCCCTAGGAACTCATTTGATGGTGGGCTATGTCTGTGAGATAAAGCATGGCTGGACAGTAAGAGGTCACTGGACTTCCACTGTGACCCCTTTGGGATTACTTCCCACATGCCTGGGCCTTATCACTTCCGTTGATCAGGACTTTCTCTTACTATAAAAAGTGCAATGGGACCAAAATCCATATTATCCACATCTCTGCTCATGTGCACCATGACCCTATTATGCTTGGGATTAAGTGATTTCGTTAGAGTTTTGGGCTTTGGTTCAAGAATTTGATTGTTCTTTGATGTCTTCTCTGATTTGTAGGAAACCAAACTTTATTTCTCTATTTTGATTTGCTTTTTCTTGAAGTGATTTCCCCCTCGATTGAAACAGAAATGTTATCAAGAGTAGAAGCATTGTGGGCTGCCTCTTGGGTGTTCATCGTATGATGTCTTCGTGATAGCCCAATTACAGGGAACAAAGCATTTTAGGCGACATCTCACCGGAGACTTGTAAACCATATTGTCACTTTGATTTCTCTTCTATCGCTTATTTTTGTATTTTCTTTGCTTTGGCTACAGTCCTCCATGTGGTTTTTAATCCATCCCAGGTGCTCAACTTTTAAAATGTATTTGTGTGGTCAACATGTTACACCAGAATGGCCTCTCTTAATCTGGAGTGAGTTTAGGGCTCATTTTACATGTGTTTGTACCAATTCTTGTTTCGAAAATTCAAAGGCCTTTCCATTTTTATGGATACTGTTAAGGAAGCTATTCATATCCTGGTAATCATATGATTAATACACACTCCATTTCGTGACTTCTAACATAGCCAACTGTAGATGAAATATTTTAGGTAGCTATGAATTCTATTTGAAGTTGTGATAAGAACCGACATTTATGTTTGCCACTGATAAAGGGATTTTTTAAATGTCCATTTACTGATTCAGCACTGGGAATTCTTTATAAGCAGAAAAGAAAATAACATAACTTTGGCATCTTGGCCTCTGTTGCTGCAGAGTCTCTACCCTAGGCCTTAATGCAGCAAGGGTGATGACTTTGCTGTCTAATAGAATTTCTTGCAATACTAGAAATGTTTTACCCTGTATTGACCAATATGGTAGCCCCAGTAACCACATGTGACTGATAAGTGTTTGAAATGTTGCTAGTGTGCCTTAGAAACTAAGATTTTGGCTTCCTTTTATTAATCTAAATTTAAATAGTCACATGCATCTTGTAGCTAGTTGTAGTATTCATGAACAGAAGGTTGATTATGGAGACTTCTGTTAAGTTTGTGAATTATTTTCCTGTTCTTCCTCACCTTGTATTTAAATCTGCCTTGAAAAATGAATAATGATGGTGATAATAACATTCTTGAGTCCTTATTATGTTCTGTGTGTTGTCTGTGCTATGTGTTTTAATATGCATTGCCTCATTTAACCTTAACCTCAAACTGTAAGAGAGCTACTATTTCCATTTCTGCTTTTTTGTTGTTAAAGTGGAGACAGAGAGAAGGGAGTTAACGTGCCCATGGTCACCCAGGGAATTGGTGTTGTAGCCTGAGGCCAAGTGATTCCACATGGGTGCTTTTGTATCTCTACCAGACGCTAAGCTGTTTATGCTTCTCCCTTGTTTATGATTTGTCTAAATGGGAGCTGTAGTAATTCCCTAGGGCTGCCGTAATAAACTACCACCAATTGGGTGGCTTAGAACAACAGACATTTATTGTCTCGCTGGCTGTTTTGGAAGCTCCTACCCACAGGGCCCTGCTACCTCGGAGAAAATGTGGAGAAGAGCCCCTCCTTGCCTCTTCCTGGCTTCTGGTCGTTTGCTGACAATATGTCTTCAGCATCCTTGCCTGTAGGTGTGCCACTCCTGTCCTTGTAGTGACATGGTGCCTTCCTGTACGTCTCTGTTCATGTGGCTTCCTTCTTATGAGGACAACAGTCACATGGGATTAGGGGCCCATCTTCCTCCAGTATGAACCCATCTTAAGTGATTACATCTGTGAGAGCCCTTTTAACCAATAAAGTCACATTCTGAGGGATTAGGGGTTAGGACTTTAACATATCTTTTTAGGGGGACAAATTCAACCTAAAACAGGAGCCTACTTTATTTTGTTAGGATTAGTGGCTTTTCTGCGTTCTTACATAATTTTATACCACAAATGTCTGGAAGCACAGTATCACAATGGGGAGAGCATTACACTGGGAATCAGAAGACCTGGGGTTTGAATCCTGGGAGTACCTTAGTCCCACCATTCCTTGGTCTTCTCATCTGTAAAATGGGGATTGCAAAAGCAGCCATCTGATTCCCCATTTCTCTCCTTTTTTTCTGTCAGATCTTGCCAAGGGAAGGAAGCATAGAGGCTGCGACCAGCACAAAGCCATTCCTTCCATAGGCTGAGCCTTTGAGTTAGTGGCAGTGGTTTTTTCTCTCACAGCTCCTGTCTCCTGACATTGTGCAAATGTCAAGACCCAGCACTTCCCACAAGTTCGGGGGAAGGCAGGGAAACGTCATGGCAGAAGGCAGTATGACTTTGCACTCGCACAGGTTTTCAAGACTCCCAAGATGCTGTTGTGTTGCACAATGGCTGATCCTGGTGGAAGAGGAGGAAGCAATGGGGCTAAGAGGCACCACCATGTGGCGGGATGCTGTGGAGAGAAAACTAAGCAACAGAAGGCCCTGCTGTGAATCCAGCTACAGTGTCCAGCTGCGTGACCACAGGGGACAGACTCCCTCTCTGTCCTCAGTCATCTCCTCTACTGTCACATGGAATTAGATTCTGTGCTCACTGAGCCCTCTTCTGCCCTTCCTCTTATTGACTGACATGGAGTTCAGCCGAAGAAAAGTTTGCTTGTTTGGCCCACAGTCATTTTCATCTTTTTCAGATTTGGCATTTCTTTGGAAGCGCGGAGGGAAAGTTTGACCGTTGATTACATGCAGTCTGCAGCTTAGTGCTGGTACCTCCTTAGAAGCTAAGGAATGTTCGTTATATGCGTGCTGCTCATCTTCCTCATGTCTAGAAGCCAAAACTTCAAATGCCTGTACTGCTGCTATCTAAAAAGTCTGGCAGTAATTCTTCTCAGTACCTCTTAATCAGTGTTCTTGCAGAAAGTGGTGTGGGGTACTCTCCTCTCTACCCTCCAGGCCTCAGTCTTCTAGGACGGTTCCACAGTTCAGTGACTCAAGTCTCTGTGTGTAGCTTAGCAGCTAGGAAAAGACACAGGACATCAGTGGGCAAATAAAGAAGAGCTGGGGACTGTACCCATTCTTGTCTTCAGGATTAGCCGTGCCTCAAATTATAAACAGAGACAGAAACTTGACTTTCACAGTATTTTTTCCAGCATTGGAAAGCCAGCAGCAAAAGATGTCCATCGCTCTAGTCATTAGCTGCTGTGGTCTGAGCAGACCTGCTCAGATTGTTAGATGTCTATTTGTTCCCACACTCTACAACTTAGTTTCGTAAAGAAGCTGACTTTCTGGAGTAGGAGTAGTGTCCAGTGATTTGAAGAATGCCTTGAAAAAGTAATGATTCTCAGGGCACCTGGGTGGCTCACTCGGTTAAGCACCCGACTTGAGCTCAGGTCATGATCTCACAGTTTATGAGTTTGAGCCCCACATTGGGCTCTGTGCCAACAGTGTGGAGCCTGGAGCCTGTTTCAGATTCTGTGTCTCCCTCTCTGTCTGTCCCTCCCCCACCCTCCCGCCCCACTCATGCGCTCTCTCTTCTCTCTTTCAAAAATAAATAAACATTTAAAAAATGATTCTTGTTTATTTAATTATTTTTAAAGTTTATGTATTTTGAGAGAGAGAGACAGACAGACAGATGGAGCGGGGGGGTGGGGGGGCAGGCAGAGAGAGAGGGAGAGAGAATCCCAAGCAGGCTCTGTGCTGTCAGTGCAAAGCCCAGTGTGTGGCTTTATCTCACAAACCAGGAGATCATGACCTGAGACAAAATCAAGGGTCGGAAGCTTAACCAGCGGATCCACCCAGGCCTCCCAATAATGATTCTCTTTTAAATGGACATCTCTTAATTTGTTATGCAGCATTTCTTCTTAAAATACGATTTTTCCTTTCAAAGATTTTGTGCAAAATGTACACTAACCTTGCTCCTCACTTAGAATTCTTGAGTGAAAATTTATCTTCCAGTTATGATTATGTCAATTTCCTAAATCATGTAATAGCATTTTAAAGGAGTTTAATAAATGTTTATTTAATATGCAGCACTGGGTTATGTTGCATTTAGATGGAAATAAGGGAAAAAAAATCGCCAGACAGCAGTGGCTTAAAGAAGGTTGAAGTGAATTTCTTTTTCATATTTTAGAAGCTAGGGGAAGTCCATCTAGGGATGGTATATGGCATCAGAGAACAAGGTTTCTTCTATACTGTTTTCCTGTCACATGTATTTTCTTTTCCATGTATGTCTCCTCGTCCAAAATGGCTGCTCACTTCCAGCCATTACATCAGTATTTTAGCCCGCAGTAAAGATAATGGAGTTGCAAAGGGCACTCTCCCTGTTAAGGAACTTTGCTACAAGTTGCACACACCATTTCTGCTTATATCCTATAAATCACTTAGGGCCAAGGTTATAACTAGTTGTAAAGAAGGCTAGTGAATGTAGATTTTATTCCAGGTTGCCTTGTGCACAGTTGAAAAAACAAGTGTTCTTTGATTGAAAGAAGAGTAGAAAGGATTTTAAGAGAACAGGTAGTGGCCTCTCCTCAAGCACTGTGCCCCAGACCAAGCAGGTGTTAAGCTGTCTGTTCTCTGCTTAACTCTTGAGTCTCATCTTTCAAATTATTTTTTTTCATGAAAATTCTAATGTCCTATAGAATGACCTCTCAGTTTTTCAGACTGCACTTTACTGGCATTGAACCTTTATCTGAGCTGTTTCCCAGTCTAGAATGCTCTCCTCTTTCTCACCCTGATCCCATATTCAACTCTGACTTGGCTTCTGGATCTTTGTTCAAGTTCCATATTTTCAACTAACACTTACATGGTCCCATCCACGTAAGGTTCTATCATCAAATGTTTTTCTAGAACCATGTTCCCTTTCCTTAGAGCATTCATCACTGTCTTCATTTATATCTGTCTGGTGACCTATGACCTCCCAGTCCATGAGACTATCAGTATTCCCTGAGGGTAGAAATTATGCCTGTGGTTTTCACTGCCAAACCCTCTGGACTATCAGAGTGCTCGGCATATGATAGACATTTAATAAATATATGTTGAATGAATGAATGTATCAATAAATGCTCTGACAAAAAAATTAGTAGTTTCACTAGAGTGAGACAATATACAGAGTTTACTTAGTACATCCATGAAATATATGCAAATAGATAAAATCATTAAAGAAAAAAATTGAGAGTGAAGCAATCTACTGAATCAGTGTATCTCTCTGATAGATTCCATTTTCCCTTCCACCATGATTTTTTGTTATTGTTGTGATTTAGATTTAGCATAGTAGTAAATCCGGTCTTCACATTAGTGACAATGGTGGTTCTCTCTGAGTAATGAGTTTGTTGATAAGCTTTACATTTTTCCAATAGGCTCTGTTGGTGTTGTTTTGATCTGATCATGCACATGAGGGAATGTGGTTCTGTTCCTACCTTGTACACACAGCTCTATTCTCTCTGTGTTGGTTTTCTCATTTAGAAATGGGCATAGTAAGAGCACCCAACTCTTAGATATGTATTGGTTTGGATAGACTGTGCTGCCCTAACATATCCTCCCCAAACTCAGACGCTCAACCCAACAAGGGTTTATTTTTCATTCACACAAAATCTGCTGTGAGTCAGGGGGCTCCCCAGGGCAACTGCTATCCATCCACTGGCTCAGCAGTCATCCAGGTCACCTCAATCTTGTGACATTGCCACTTCAATGCATACCTTGCTGGAAAAGGAAAGAGAGCTGGAAGACAGGGATCATTATTCCTCAGCTCTTAAATGCTTCAGGTTGGAAGGGACACATGCCACATCTGCACAGAGCCCATTTGTCAGAGCCAGTCACACAGCCCCCTCTAATGCAGAGGACAGGAAAAAGCAGGGGAGCACATGAATTTCAGGGGGCAGAGAATGTATCAACCATGGGGCAACTGCACCAGTTAAATAATGGTTGATGCTGATGGGGATGATGGTGATGACAACGCCAACAACATTCTGATAGACATTCCCTTGAGAGCACACATTTCATTTCCCTTGATCCGTCACACTCCCTGCCTCTCCAAACAGGCAGTAATTAATACCACAAAGACCCTGAATAATATGTTTGCTTTATAACAGAACACACAAAAAAGAGCCTTTGATGAGTGCTAGCCGTATTGATGATGACGGGATTCTAATGAAGGAGTGAGAAATTGCGGCTAGGTATACCAGAGAAGTCTCCATAGAAATACTGAATACATTTGAACTGAATACATACAAATACTGAATACGTATGTGTGTCAAATAGGATTTCAAAGAGTAGGGGAAGTAGTTAGAAGGGAGGATGTTGGGAATTCCAAATAAAGGACTAGTAGGAGCAGTGCTCCTGAGGCATCACAATGTCACCTGTGATGGAGGGGAATGACACATAGCCTGGCCAGTAGAGAGGGAGTGAGGTGGGCATGAGAATCCCCTTGAAGGGATTGTCAGGATTGTTGAGTTGCTGCTAAGAAAGTCTTCTTCAACTAGAAAGATGCTCTAGCCTTTCTGTCCGCAAATTCCTGGTCTCCACTTGGCTCTCCTTCTCTGCTCCAGCTTTCCGTGTACCAGATCCCAAAGAAAGGAAGACACTCACATTTTTGTGATCTGTTCATCTGATACTCTATGAACAAAGAAAGCCTTTTACTCCCCCAGACCCACGCTATGATTTCGGTACACTTTGTAATAAAAATATGGCAAATGACTTTGAAACAAAAATATCTTCTTATTTTTTGGATACTTTCATTGACTCTCCCTGTTCTTCTCTAGTAGTTGGTAGGGTTGGGCTATCTATCAGGCTTCCGTCTCTCTCATCTATTTGGGGAAAATAGGTTTGTAAGAGATTTTTGATTTGTCTTTTCATCTGTTGGTTTTCAAGTTTTCAGAGAGTGAGCGAATGTCACTGGGCTTTGCTGTCCTTTCTTTTCCTGAGGAACATGTCCTTTCTATCTCTGTGGAAACTCTCTGGAAGTGCTACCGGTATTGTTGCTAGAAGTGACTGATGCTTTGTGCTGTAGGAATTACTGCTTCCTCCTGGAAATGTGAGGCATTATTACTTGATTGGACTAGATTCTCTTAGGGAGTGTTCTATGTTTCTTCTAAAAGTTACATTTCTCTTGGCTAACATTAACAACTCAAGCAACAACAGATGTTGGCGAGGATGCATAGAAAGAGGATCTCTTTTGCGCTGCTGGTGGGAATGCAAACTGGTGCAGCCACTCTGGAAAACAGTATGGAGCTTCCTCAAAAAACTAAATATAGAACTACCCTACGACCCAGCAATTGCACTACTAGCTATTTATCCAAGGGATACAGGTGTGCTTTTTCCAAGGGACACATGCACCCCCATGTTTATAGCAGCACTATCAACAATAGCCAAAGTATGGAAAGAGCCCACATGTCCATTGATGGATGCATGAATAAAGAAGATGTGGTATATATATACAATGGAGTATTACTCGGCAATCAGAAAGAATGAAATCTTGCCATTCACAGCTACGTGGATGGAACTAGACAGTATCATGCCAAGTGAAATTAGTCAGTCAGAGAAAGACAAAAATGATATGACTTCACTCATCTGAGGACTTTAAGAGACAAACAGATGAACATAAGGGAAGGGAAGCAAAATAATATAAAAACAGGGAGGGTGACAAAGCAGAAGGGACTCATAAATATGGAGAACAGAGGGTTACCGTAGGGGGTGTGGGAGGGGGGATGGGCTAAATGGGTCAGGGGCATTAAGGAATCTACTCCTGAAGTTATTGTTGCACTACATGCTAACTAATTTGGATGTAAGTTAAAAAATTAAAAAAAAAATAAAAGCCAGATTTCTTATGATATCCCAAGAAGAAAGAGAAGAGAGAAAACTCAGGGTGGAATGTAAAATGCGGAGTAGCCCAGCTCAGAGGATGAAGCTCCACTGGGAGTCTGTGGAGACTCAGGGGAAGAACATCGCCCCAGGCAGAATGTGGTGACTACCACTATTGCATGCCATGGACACATCCTCCCAAATGTGATTGGGAACAAAAATGAAGGCTCTCAGGGTGTATCGGTACATTAATCAAGGGGAACCGGGATCCTCATGCTTTCTTTATGCATGCAGGAATAAATTAAAGTTAAAAACAATCCATCATAGCCACTCCAAGGTGCAGGCCCCTTGCTTGGAAAATGAAAAGCAAGGGAAGAGAATTGCATCTGGTAGTAAGGCATGTTGTTCTGGAACCAGCCGAATTAATGAGTACTTAGAAGAGGTCTGGCAGCCAAGTGAGTTGTCAGCTTGTTGGTATCACTCTAGTGGCTGGGGAATTTGAGATAATGGGAAAAGAAAGGGAGGATTGGGGCATTACAGGCTGAGAGAGAGCAGGCTGTATCAGATGCCCATGGGAGCAGAGAGCTTAGATGTCATTATAAAAAAAATGACCTGACTAGCAACAAAGATTGATGATAAAAGAAGAAAGGAAAGGGAAGGCCCTTTTGAAAGAGCTTTTGCCTTGATCAGGGGGTAATTTATTTACTGTTTAACATGGCAAGAGATGCAAAATGAGATTCCGGGGTTGGATAGGGGGTTTTCAGATTTGGCAGTCAGTTGGGGGCTTAAAATAGAGTTTTCTGAACCTGTAGGCCAAACAGGTATGGCAGTTTAGCAGTGTGTGCACGAGGAGGAATTAACCTACAGCAGTGTGGGAGGACAGACATCTGGTGGCTGACGCTGCACGTGGATTTGCAAATAGAATGTGGAAGATCTGAGACCAAACAAGGAACACTGCCAAAGGTGTACGGAGCAATGTCTCTGGGCCACAGTGTGGAGTAGGTTTTCATCAAAATAATAACTCTCATCTGCTGAGATTTAACCAGCAGTATTTATATTTTTAATTTTTTTCAACTTTATTTATTTTGAGAGAGAGACAGTGTGAGCATGGGAGGGGTAGAGAGGGAGGGAGAGAGAGAATCCCAAGCAGGCTCTGCACCGGCAGCACAGAGCCCCATGCGGGGCCCAAGCCCGCAACAACTGTGAGATCATGACCTGAGCCGAAACCAAGAGTTAGACGCTTAATCGACTGAGCCACCCAGGAGGCCCTTCATCAGGAGTATATTATTTTACTTAATCCTTATAACAAATTATGAGTTAGTTCAAATTATTTTGGCTGTTTTATAGATGGATTAGAGGAAGACTCAGAGATGTTAAGTGATGTGACCAGAGCACATAGCTAAGATGAAGGGGCTTGAGATGAGAGGTACTGAACTCAGAGTTCAAGCTCTTTTTTTTTTTTTTTTTTAATGTTTTCATTTATTGTTGAGCGAGTGAGAGACAGAGTGTGAGTGGGGAAGGGACAGAGAGAGGGAGGCACAGACTCTGAAGCGGCTCCAGGCTCTGAGCTGTCAGCACAGAGCCCCACGTGGGGCTCGAACCCACTAACCGCAAGATCATGACCTGAGCTCAAGTCTGACGGTTAACTGACTGAGCCACCCAGGTGCCCCTTGAGTTCAAGCTCTTAACTGCTGTCTCTTTTATGGGACTCTAAGGGATAGTGTACATGCATGAAGATCAAGGTAAACATATCCTGCCTCAGGCAGGGGTCAAAGGGCAAAAATACATGTTGAAAACCATGTTGTTTCCTATATACTTTTCTTGACTCTGTTGCCTCAGATCCCTGGCCTAATCTTTGTTTTGTTTTGTTTTGTTTATTGTCTTTTCCCCTTCCTTTATTCATACCTGCCTCTTAGACTGTGGTTTTGATCTACCTTCTCATTCAGTTTTGCTTTTTGTTTACAGCCAAACAGTCATCATAGGATAGTAATTAAAAGTGTGGCTTCTGATGCGGGGTTGCCTGGGTTCAAATCCCAGCTTTGCTACTTGACTAGCTGTGATGGCCTCTTATGCCTCAACTCCGTCATCTGTCTTATTTATCATGCCTGTAGAACAAACCACCGCACAACTCAGTGGCTTAAAGTAACCACAACTACTTCGCTGTTCACAGTCCTGCCATTTGGCCAGGGCTTGGCTGGTCTCTGTTCCCTGTGGTCCTCTAACTGGATGTGAAGGAGCCAAGACCGCCTCATTCACAGGCCTGGGAACCTTAGGTGGGGTGGACGGAACAGCAGAGGACTGATTGACTCTTTCTGTTTCTTCATGGTCTCTCATCATTCGGCGACGTAGCCCGTGCTTCTTCACACGGCATCTGGATCTCAAAAAGGCACAAGGAAACCTGCCGAATCTCTTAAGGGGGTAGGCCCAGAAATCACATAATGTCATTTTGGTTGCTTTTTTTTTTTTTTTTTTTTTTCGGTCAGAGAGTGTCCTGAGGCCAGTCCAGTTTCAAGGAAAGGGAAATAGCCTCCCACCCCCCACCTTGGTGTTAGGAATAGCATGTGTGTCAGGGATAGGTGGAATTGTGGGAAACTATTTTTGTAGATCATCTATCACATGAAGATCATTGGGTTGTGGAGACAGGTAGTTCGTATTATCCTGACCACAACTTCCTGAGTCGTCAGGAGAAAAGTGTAACTTGGTAGAGACTCTGAGATTCTTTTTTGAGATAAAATACACATCAGTGCAGATTTCGAGCAGGACATGAATTTACTGGCAGCGAACCCTCAATATAAGCCAACTGGATGTATTAAGGTAAAAAAATGAAAACAAATACCATTTAGGTGACATTTTGTTTCCTTTAAAGGCAGAGGCATGCTAAGTGTTTCCAAATAGCTCATTCCTCCATAGCCATATAAATTATAATTTGACTTCCATGGGGGTTTAAAAAGATTATTACTGGGGCGCCTGGGTGGCTCAATTGGTTGAGCATCTGACTTCAGCTCAGGTCATGATCTCACCACTTGTGGGTTCGAGCCCCACGTTGGGCTCTGTGCTGGCAGCTCAGGGCCTGGAGCCTGCTTCGGGTTCTGTGTTTCCCTCTCTCTCTGCCCCTCCCCCGCTCACACTCTGTCTCTCTGTCTTTCAAAAATAAATATTAAAAAATTAAAAAAAGTAAAAAAGATTATTATAGGAATGAGTTTGAAATAAAGCCAACTTGCCTAAGAAATCCGGAGTTTACAGGTTCTTCTTGTAAGTAGCTTATTGTAGACAACACGTAATAGTTTCTGTCTACCGCTTTGACAAAACCTATGTCACAATATGTTACACGTATCATAAATATGTGGACCCAATCAGTGCAGGTGCGCTCATGATGATGATTGCTGAGATGTGTCAAAACTTCTGAAGAAAAACCCATGAGTCGTGGGATATATAAAGTCATACAAGGTAGAATGAGACGGGGGCCTCAATAAAGCCAGTAAGCTAAATATCCTGAATCTCATGTCTTATTATAGATATGAAGATTCCTTTTTTTCCTTTTTCCTGGAGGCTTTTTATAGCATTTCATGCCCCGCTTCATAGACACAGAGCTGCGTGCTGAGTTCTCTAGGCCACCTCCATGGATGACCGTTATGTGCCCATTTGACTTACATGACATCAAGTACACACAATAGGTAAGCCCCCAGTTACTGCATTCATGGATGAAATTAGTCCAATTATATAGGAAAAACACAGAGAAAGAATGGGTAAATGATTTCAGAGGTTTCGCCAACATGGAAAGTGACACCTCACTCCTTGTTCAGGAGGCAATTAAGATTTCTTCATGCTCTGGAAAAATCTAGAGGCCATGAGAAAGGTTGACTACTAATTAGAATGTATTCTGGGTGATCTAGATGTAATTTAGATGGTGCAGGAATTTCATCTTCAGATGCTAATATCTTGGTAAGATTAGACTCTACCTTCATACTTCTACTGTTGCACTTAATGTATGGTGGTGTATTTGTTTGCCCCCTCTATTTGGATGTAAGTTAACTTGCAGTAACAGAGAGAGGCCCCAAATTATAGTGGCTGAAATAAGATGGAAGTTTTATTCCTCTCTTACAGAACAAACAATGAACAGTCTAGAGTGCCTATACTATCCTAACCATGGATCTTCTATCTCTAGGTCCAAGGAGGTGGCTTTAGTTATTGTTATCTCCTAGCCACCTGGAGAGGGAAAAGGGAAGGTGAAGGCAAGCAGCTTCCTTAGAAGATCATAGTGTAGAAGTTGCATGTATCACTGATGTTCACATCCCATTGGCCCGATTTTGGTCACATGTCTGTATCTGATTAAAGGGAGGCTGAAAAAGGTAGTTTCTAGCAAGGTAGCTATGTGCCCCTACTGCACTTGGATGGGTGGGTAGAGAATCTGTAATTAAAAGGAATAGCGTAAAATAAATACTACAAGATGATTAACAAATTCATACTCATTATACTGTGAGGCCTTTGACGGGCAATACTTTTATTCATCTACAAAAAGCAGGTGCTCGTTAAATGTCTCTTTAATTCAATCAGGTATTATATAATTTTTTCCTGAATGTGCATTTATGCTTATTTGTCTTTCTTCGAACATTAATTATGTTCAGCAAAAGCTTCGTATTATAGTTTACACAAATTAGGCATTCACCCATAATCAGCAGATATTTGTGAAGTATCTATATGCAGTACACTTTTCTATGCTCTGGAGATTTGGCAGAGAATAAGTCTGACATAATCCTAGCCCTCCAGGGTCTTCTTCCATGAAGGATGGCAGATATTTAGTAAATACTTCTAAGTAATTAAGTAAATAATTTTGAGAGTACATAAGTCACAAAGGAAAAGTTCCAGTTGTTATGGAATATATATTAAGGACCCCAACTCAATCTAGAGAATTAGAGACCCTTCGCTGAGGAATTACATGTTTAAGTAATCAATCAGTCAATCAGGAAATAGTTATTGAGTATCTCCTTTATCCTGAGTACTTTCCTAGGAAGTGAGGTGGAAAAGGAATAAGATAAGAGTAGGGAATATTTAGATGAATAGAGTGGGGAAGAATATCTTAGGCAAAAGAAATGGCATGTACAGTGACCTGGAGAGAACCCATGGTGTTCCAGGAACTGAGGAAAGTCAACATGGCTGGAGCTAAAAGAGAGATGGAACAGTGGAAGGAAGGAAGGCTGGAGTGGTGTGTAGGATTCCAATAAAAAAGTCTTTGTGGGCCATCTTAAGGTTTAGGGTCTTCAGCCTACAAGCAATGGGAGGTCTTTGAGTGTATAAGACAAAGAATTCCATTCATTCGTTCATTCATCATTCATTCATTCATTTTTATTGAACAAATGGCTTCTTTAACCTTTATAATAGGCAAGCATTGGTCAGGTCCTAGATATAGAGCAGCAAATAAGACAGGTGTGTTTGAGACTGCTAATTTCACTCTGATAGTAGTTTCCCCCTTTTTCTTTAATAATAAAATCCTTAGTTTTTTTACTGAGCCTGTTCAGAAATAAAGACTGTTTCCCAGCCTCCCTTGCAGAAGGTATGTCCATGTGATTCAGTATAGGCCAATGAGACATAAGCAGAAGTATATTTAAAGGAAGGAGGGCATTGCCTCTTTTCACCTTGTCCTTTCTGCTGGTTGAAACACAGAAGATGTGACTGAACCTGAAGGCAAAAGCCTTTAAAGGTACAAAACTCAAAAGACGGAAAGAGTCTGAGCACCTTGAAGATCTTGGAGCCACCTTACCAGCCCACGACTGCTTATTTCTGAACTTCTTATCTGTGAGAGAGAAATATGTTTTTATCTAGTTTAAGCCACTGTTAGTTTGGATTTTCTAGGAGCAGCACAGGAAGCTCATCCTCACTGGGTCTATGCTCTCATGGAGTTTATACTCTATTGTGTGGAAATAGGACCTAAGTTGAAGGGAATGCCATTTGGAGAAAACTACCTTGAAGAAAATGTTGGATGGCTACTTTAGATTAACATACAGTCTGATACACGAAAGCCATCTTCGAACAGTACAAATACTCTGACATGCAAATACCTCAAATGGAAGTCTGAAGGGACATCAGCTCATCAAACCTAGACCCCCACACTCATTTTAGTTACCAAAGTGTTCCTCTGACCTACCAGGCATAGGAGCAAGCTGCCCTGAATCTGCACTGCTGCCCAGAGGTGAGTGTGTTTTGTTTGATGACAGACTTTGTGGTTCAGTTCACCCTGCCAATCTCTATCTGCAAATCATAGATTTTAGACTTGCACAGTGACATTACTCCATGCTGAATCTGATTAACCTTTTGCAAAGGGTCAAATAGATACTTGGGAAGAGAAAGCAATGATTTGTGGGGGGTCCATTGTTCACAGAGAAGTTGTACTTTATCTGCCAGCAAGGATACTCTTTCCTCAACACTCTGAAATTAAGACTTTTGTCATTGAGCTAGAGGTCATGCTTAGAGCAGTTGATGGGTGTGGTTCACTCCTCCTGACTTGGTTTCTTCCTTCCCAGTACTACAGCATCACTCTGTCTTATTCCCTGGGACTGACAGACGAAGATGCTTTTTTGATTGACTAGACAGCAGATGGAGCATAAGGAATTTCGTCCTGTGGACAAAATAGATGGAATACTTTACTCCTTTCTTCTCCAAGACAGCAGGGATTATAAGAAGGACTTCTGTAACCAGGGGTTGGAAGGGGCATTTAGATCCCAGATTTGACTCTAGTTTCTATCCATAACTTCTGACTTGTCTCATTGTCGTGGAAAAGCCACGTCACATTTCTCCTTAATTGGGTTCGCTTCTTTCTATCAAGGTTAACGTCATTACCTGTTATTTATTAGAGAGCTGTGAGGAGGTTACTTGGATGAACTTCACAGAAGAATGGTTTGTGTCCTGGGTAACCAATTTGTTTATCTATGGGAAGAGCCCTGGCCTGGGAATCAGGGGACTCTTGTTTTAGTTTTAAGCTCTTTCTCTGATTCACTTATCTAGGGACCTTTAGTCATGCTGGTAATGACCCCAGCCCACTAACCAGTTCTCAGGAACTCTGCGGACAGGATATCATGTTTATAATCACTGAACTATTAGGAACGCCAGAGCTGTGAGTAATTATGCACATGGAGCTCAAACAATGCTTATATGAACTCATTCACTATAGTTGATAATCTGAAAGGAGATATCAAACAATGGTTAGTCTTGGACTGTGGAGTCAGGTAAGCACAGGTTCACCCATCTGCTCTTCCACTTTTAACTGTGTGAACTTGAGCAAGTTTCTTAACCTCTCTGAGGCTCAGTTTCTTTATCTACCAAAGAAGGATGATAAAATAGTACCTTCCTCCAGGATGCAATGATGATTAAGTACATCCATGCATAGGGAGTTTTTATCACAATGTCTGGCACCTGGTAAATAGTAAAAAGTAGCTTATAAATTCGTTTAATTTATTAATACATAATAATAAGTGAGTGAGTGAGCACTTTTACATACCCTAAATGACTTGACTTGGAAGTCTTAGTGAAGAGAAAATAAGAGAATTTTGCATAAGCAACAAAGCTGTGACAGTGCGGTATGGACTGGGAAAAAAATGGTACTCTTTGGAAGCTGTGGAGTGTGGAGGTAGTTGGGAAATCCTCATGACAAGAAAACTCAGAAAATGGAAATTTCTTGATTGCCTTTAGAAACCTTATGTAACAGTATTGTTTGCCTTCTTTCCCATCCATATCAAAAAAGAAAGAAACAGAAAGGAAGGAAGGAAGGAAAGAAGGAAGGAAAGAAGGAAGGAAAGAAGGAAAGAGAAGAGAAAGGAAGGGAAAGGAAAGGAAGGGAGGGGAAGAGAAGGAAAGGAAAGGTGAAGTTCTCATTCTTTAGAACTCCTGCTCCACTAGTATTCCTTCAGCCAAAGGGTAGATCCTCATTTGTTTGATCCCATCAAGAATTCTTTTTGCCAATAAATTATTTTAGGAGTAGGCATGAAATCTAGTACTGGTCTTTAAAAAATGAGGAGAGGTTGGCTAGGGGACTTCTCAGAAAGAACTTTTCCAGAAGGTTCTATTTCACTCTTTAAGAGGCAGTCGTTTTTGCTACATCTTGTTTCATCCACATATGAAACTTGGAACTGTGTGGGAGCTATCTTGTGATTATGAGGAGAGCTATTAACTGCTTGAGGGCCAATCATGGAAATTATTTGTTCTCTTCAGGAGGCAAGTTACCCAAGAGTCAGAAGGGTATTTTCTTATAAATGAGTAGTGAAGTAGAACACACTGAGTTCCTGGATCATGTGCATAGTATAATGTGATACACACACACACACACACACACACACACACACACACCATTGATAACGTTAGTAAGTATGAGATCTGATTACAGGTCTACAACTAAGAAGGAAACATATGGTTGACATATTGGAGTCCATTGACTTTTTTTTTTTTTTTTCATCTGTGTGATTCACCAGAAGCAAAATTAAAACTGATCTTTATTCCAGGGTAACTTAAGAAGAACAACCCAGAGGAAACTATTTCTTTCTCTCTCTCAGGTAGTATTTAGCCTAGTAGAACCCAGTAGAACTTACTCCCTTATAGAGTAGGTGAGAGCATTTACACCACTCTGTCCCCGCCTCACAGGTGAGATATAGAGGAGTTCAAATATTTTAGTCCCTAGTGAGAAATGGGATTCACAGGAAACTCAGGAATGATGCTGTCCATTTCTGGATGCTAGAAATCTGCTCTCCAAACTCAGATATCACAAGGAAACTGTCCTTCGGAGTTTCGGAGACCCAACTGAAGGGGACTAAGGACTGTCCTTTTATCTTTAGGTTTTTACTATTTTCCTCTATAGGTATGATCATGTGGCAGGCCATGGAAATTGGGCAAGTTTTTAAGCTCCGTTCATTAGAATTGTATACTTTTAGAGTATTATACTTAGTAACAAAGTTGAAAAAAACTTTAATATTGTGGTTCTAAAATCTCATCAATGGCTGTGACCCTACTAGCTCATCCAATGGTGAATCAAACCCAAAAGCAATAATATAAAAAAGGGACTATCAAACTAACCATCTCATGTTATAATAACAGTGGCTCTAAGTAAAAGCACCTTCCTCTAGGGCTTGTGTGAGAAATATGTAGGTGCAATTTTGGTTTTCCCAAGGATTGAAAATATCTGTAGCTTTGTGCTTTTATGCACAGATGAAATCATCTGACTCCTTTATCATGAACTGTAATTTAGTACCCAAACATACAGATATATTTTGCCTAATATATTATGACAAGTGACTTTGTCCCCTTCATATTACAGTTAGGGCATATTTGTGTATTTACTTTAGTGATATGTTGGTATGTTATATTGTTGGCAAATTTTATTTCAGAATATTCAAGAGGGTGTTGCAAAGTAATTGGCTGATAACCACTACACAAAGAGAAAACTTTCTTAAGGTTCAACAGAAGTTTTCAACTTTATCACCAGTTGATTGAGAGTCGTGTGGATATAACCTTTCTCCTTCCAGAAAGCTTTTCATCAGTGCCAACTCCTCCTAGCTCTAAAAACATTTGAAGAAGAGAAAATTCATTATTGGCAAATAATTTAGTAATGAGTCCGTGGGGAGCGGGTGCATCAGAAGAACAATTGAGAGGACAGTTTTTTGTGTTTCTGGATATTTAACTAACCTGTTTCATGATTTACAGTACTGACTACCAAAGTGTATTTCCCACATGTGACTTTCCCTTTCCTCCCAGGTTATTTTTGTATATGAGGTTTATTTCTTAAGCTGTGTTTCTTGGTTACCAATTTTCAAAAGAGCTGAAATCTGCATGACTACTGGATGTGGAATGTTGAGCTGGTTTTACTTGACAAAGCACACTGTAGTAAAAATTGCAACCAAAATCGTTCCTGTATGCTTACAAGATGCTGGCCTCTTCTGTGCATAGGTTTACAGTTCGTTTCTTATAAGACCATAATCCTGAGGTCACGAGGCTTTCTAGAGCACTGCTTTCATCAGCAAAGAAAAAGTCAGTCTTCATTTCCAGGGCTGATGCATTAAGGTGGGACCAGCCATTTTGGCATGATGCAGCGAGCCATACGATAATGTGTGTGCATATGTATGTGGAAAAGTTTATTTCCCATGGTTTTTCAAGCCCCGAATTTGAGTTGAAATGTAAATATACTATCCTAGAAACATAACTCATTATGAGATTCTCAGGCTAACTCTAATTCAGATTACTTGCAGAATTAGTCTGGACACTGAAGCACAGAGAATGAGCTATATTACAGTTGAGGTTGAAGCTGAGTGCCCAAGGTCTAGTCCCTGATGCAGAGGTAAATAAAAAAAAAGGGGGAGGGGTCCCAAATCATTGGTTAAAAGACTAGCAAGTGACGGGGAAAGTGAACAGTTCCAGATGAACTCTGTCAACATAAAACACATATTGGGAAGACAGATTGTGAAGAGGTAGCTTGTGCCCTTACAGAGCTTCACATTCCTGTGGGAGTTTGCCCTTAGGATGCTGGCACTCTTTCCCACCACCACCATCTCTTTCTTGGCATGCGAAATGAAACATTTCTTTCTGTATGCTTTGGGGTGCCCCTTTTAGTGATGTCAACATATGGATCATCCCAAGGGTAAAAAGGAGCTCAAACTTTATTTAGAGAGGTGCGAGAAAGAATTCCTTTAATTCTTACAGAGAAATCCCTACTAATTAGAAAGTTCTAGCCCTGGAAGGTATCGCAAGTTGCCAGCTTATCAACAAGACCAGAATCCTAAGATAGGTATTTCCTTAAGCCAGAACAAGTAGAAATAGGACATGTGACTTAATTAGTATGTCCAAGATTTCTTTTTTGGAGAGAGAGAAAAAGATGAAAAAATGATCTTTAGGTCTCTAGCCATATGAATTAATAGTACAGTTTATCTCAGGGGAAACAAAAGTCAAAACAAAAATATGAAATCACTTTGCCAGGGAAATCATTTATCAGTTGTGCTTACAGAGAAGTTATGATGCCTTTGATTTTGAAGGCACATTTGTCCAATCTGTCATTCTGTGTATAGGAAACTTTTCAGGCTTACTATTGAACAGTTGGATTTGATGAAAATGTACTATAGATATCCAGCCTATTGGTAGTATTCTCTTATAAACACCTTATCATTTGAGTTCTAATGGAGAATTGTCACCCTAACCTTGATTTTTTTAAAAAAAAAAAAGCACCCACAGATACTGAAATTAACAGTAATAAGCAATACTGTGTTGCCCATGACGGTTTCGGCTGTGAAATGAGAAACGTCTCCCTTACTTTACTCTATTGGAAATCAAAACATCTTAAAACAACATAATAGCATATGTATACAATGTTTGCCTTTTGGGTTTTCTGACTCAATTTCTGAAGTGAATGGGGGGTGTTTTTGTTCTTCTGTTTTGCTGGATGTGAGATTCTCTGAAGGAACTGAATTTCAGTGTTATAAGTAATTGAATCTTTCAGGGCAGAAACAATGGAAGATCACATGGAGCCTAGCGTCTTCTTAGAGGAGCAAGTCGAATATGCCACAAGTCTACCTACCCTCAGGCACATTTATGGCTTGGTGTCTGGTGAATCTTCAGATTCACACTCTCCAACCCCTATTGTCTATGCCTGGCAAAGGCAGAAGATTAGTATCAACAGGCAGGCAGCCTATGCTGGATTTTTGGAGATACAGATCGTACCTTTGACTGGGTTATAGATCAAGGAAGCTTGCAATTTAGACAGTCCCTGGAAGGAGATTTGCAAATCAGGAAGAGGCATCCACGTTGATAGTGAAAAAAGAAGCCTGAGAAGAGAAAGAGAAAATGCATGAGGATTCTAATCTAGGAGACCAGCAATCTCATATTTTAACCTGGACAACTTCTGGCTTCTGTGTTGTAGTTAGTTGGAAGTAAAGGCAAAAATGAGGGTATGGATCTTGTCTCTGTTGCATCCTGTATTCGGTGATGGCAGATGAGGGGGTCACCTCTGAAATCTCATGGGCAGAAGTAGGGTATTTGTTTACCACCAGTTAGCTTCCACTTGAATGTATGAGTTTGGAAATTTGCTTTCCTCAAAAGAAGTTTAAAGGGGATGTTTGGAGAGATCATTTACCATTTCTCCTCCTCCAGTAAAATGTTTACATGATTTACATCTATGGAAGATAGGAGGATTAAGATTAATCATAAAATGCACTCTGTTTGAAATATGAGCACATGGCCGGCTGACATCCAGAACAGGAGTGGTCAGCGGTTCTGATTTCTGACTCAAAGGGTTACAAATGGATTTCTCTGGGCTATAAGTCACTCCTAGTTTTGACTCATTCTTTGGTACTACTGTTTATTGCTCTTTCGTTGTTAATTTGTTCATTCGATAAAGAAGTATTACACTCCCTTTAGTTCTGAACTTGGTGTTGGGTTTTTAAAACATTATAATTCTGTTAGAATGGTCCTCACCTGCTGCCATTTTGGCTTCCTTACATTTCATTCTTCACCCAGAGCTGGAGTGAACTCTTTAAAAACGTAAGTCAGATCAGTTCATACCTTAACCAAGACCCTCTAATGCCTCTTCCTCTCACTGAAAGTAGTATCTGAACTTCTCCTGCTGACCTCTAAACTCACAGCAGCTGGGCCTTACCCAGATAAGTGCCACACTTACTGTAGGTGCACGACCCAAGATGAGCGAGGAGACCAGGGTAAATATGTGCATGGTGTTAATAAACCTTAAATTTTTAAATAACTAATTAATGAAGAGAGATAGAGCACAAGTGGGAGAGGGGAAGGGAGAGAGAGGGAGAAAGAGAACCCCAAGCAGGCTCCATACCAGTAGCACAGAGCTCAACGTGAGGCTTGAACCCATGAACAATGATATTATGACCTAAGCCTAAACCAAGAGTTGGATGCTCAACCTACTGAGATACCTAAGTGCCCCAATAAACCTTAAATTTTAAGATGAAAATACATATAAAGAAGGTAGATGGAAAGTAATACAAGATGAGTTTGGGGAGGTTGGCAAGACATTTTAGGTAAGGGTAAAGGTCTTTATCCTAAATACAAGGAGAATCATCGAAGGGTGATAAGGTCTGATGTCTGTTTGTAAAAGTTCCCTTGGGGCTGCCACGGGGAGGATGGATTGAAGAGACCAAGGATATAAAGTAGAGGCCCAGATAGGAGATTGTCGTAGTAGCTCAGGTAGTACAAAATGGGTGAATGAAAAATGTATTTTGGAAGCAAAATTGATAGGATTTGATTTTATTTTAGAAACTCATTGTACTTGACTTAGGATTCCGTCAAAGATATTCAAGCATCTTTTCTTGAAAATGAATGAAGCAGTTGCTAAGAGGTTTGTTTCCATTTGCCCCCCAAAAAGCATAATATTGTCAACAAAAGTGTATTACCTTGGAATAAAAAAATACCAAGGAGTTAAGACATATGGTAATAATACTCATCTCCTCTGAGAAGGGGACAGTGAACAAATATACTATCTTGGATAACTAAGTTTAAGTAAAAAATTGTAACCTATAAGAGGGTTGAAGACTTTCTGATGCAGACCATCTATTGAGTGTAGCCATAGCACATTTTGAACATGTCTCATACAACTGCAAAATATCAACGGTAAAATATCTGTGAAGTATAGTTGAAAGCTCTGGCATCATAACACTTTCGGTGAGGTTCTTGTAGCTAAGGACCAGACGACTGGCTAAGGACCATCTTGCAATGGTACTTGTACGCTACCTTTTCACACTTTCAATTAAGATGGGCTAGTAATTGAGCCTCACAATCTGCTGCTGCCTAGCAAGTCCTCTTCAGCAAGTTTGAGTTTTGCATGTGAACAGTTAGTCATTAGTCTTAATTTTGCACTGCGTGCAGCTGGTCCTCATATTGTTCAAAGCAAGTGACATCATGAATTTTCCCAAGATTCATTAATACCAGTGGTAATACTTTGGTTTCTGACTATTTAAAATACCTTCTGAAGTCCTCTGTTCTTCCCCCAAGAACGTATTAACCTGAAATCAAAATTATTAATAGTTTGGATATTACCAACGGGAATTTTAGCCTTCTGTTTGTCTTTATAAAAACAACTTTTTAATCAGTATTATTTATAATGCTGTCAGCCTGCCACATTTGTCTGGCATGCACTCCAGAAGGGTTGCATAAGTCTCTTCTCTCTCCAAAGAAAGGTTTTAATCATGAATTTTCTCCTGTATTTGTATTTCATCGAACTTAAGGACTTGCTAAAAGTTATGTAGGTAACGACTGTGTTCCGAGTCCTTAGAAATTCTGCCCCTTGTTGTTTTCCTTTTCTCTTCCTACCATATCTCTACTTTTTTTCCTTCCTTCTTGTTACCCGTCTTCTGTCTCCATGTCTTCCTCCTATTTGTCTCCAAGTGGTTTTATCTTCAAGCTAATTTATATGAGCCAGACCCAGAGCTATACATGAAGGCAGACAGAACCCTCGGCCTGAAGATAATACAACTAAAGGGAGGAGACAGATTAAGAAATTATAATATTGGCAAGAAGGGCTGTTAGAGAGGTACAGTTAAAGTATTTAGGTACTTATGGAACTGACTCATGTGTTCTTTATTTCATTCATACATCCAGTTAAGGAGTATTTTTGGAGTCTGTATGTGACAGACACACTACTGGGATTAAGGAGCGTAAGTAAAACCTAGGAGGAGGCGGTCAGGAAGAGCAGTTGAATATGTGGTGATATAACTGCAATTGTGGTATATGTTATCATGGGAAAGTGAGGGTCCTATGATCACGTAACAGAGGGCACTACTTAGATTGAGTGTCAAAGGTGGACTTGTCCTGAGGACTTGATGTTTACACTCTGAGTTGAAGGATGAAGGAGAGCTACAAAGGCAGCAGGCAGGGGACAGTGATCTGGACAAAGACCCCATGGCAGGAGAAAGGCAGTGTAGCTGAAGAGCAAAAAGCTAAGGGAGGAGGGGGTGCAGCATGAATGAGGGAGCTGGCAGTTTGTGTGGGACTCGCATTTCATCCTAAAGGTTTGAATCTTAATCCCAAGAGCCGTGAGAACACATTTAAGCAGAAGAGGAATGGGATCCTGTCCCTCTCAGCAATTGATTTTCCCGTAAAAATTCCTGGCTTTGACTTGTGGCCAATTTCTACAGTGGATTTGGTGGCTGGGGGATTGGAGATGAGCACCTAGTATTAGTGCATTAACTGTAATTAGAATTCATATGCCAACAGCCCAAGCCAGAAAACAGTGGGCCAATGAAGCATGATTTAAAAATCTACCAAGAGACACAGTGCTGTGTCTTGGAGGTTTACACAGTCAGCTTTGAGAGCAGCAATCAACCTAACATGATTTTTTGCCTTCACCATGTTTGTATGATAACCTGTGGAACACCTGAAGTATTATAGCCTTGGTATGGTCATTGGAAAGAACATTCAGATCAGCAACCTCCCTTCCTCGATCTCTCCTCTTTTCCTCTCTGTTTTTAATCTGGAAGATGTGGGTCATACCTATATCAGCAATTAGTGATAAAAATTGAATACTCACACCACATTTTGTGAACTTCAACACTCTTCTTGCCATCGGTATCGGTGTGTGTATGTTTCAAAGGCTTCTTTCCATGGACCAATTGAAATACTGCCCCAGAGACAAAGAGCACCTAGTGTCATGAAGGTCTTTGAAATTGTTCTGAAGTTAAATACATGGTAATTTGTCCAAGTCAAACAGGATCGTGTATAGGTAATGCAATATTAAAGGCTATGCGTAAATTAAAACAAAATTCTTTATTTTGTTGTCATAAACATACCCAACCTGAGCTCAAATCAGACAAGCACCAAAAAGAGCAAAAGAGCCAAGAAGTTTCTCTTATTTTTTTCCTAATCTCAAAGCTGTTTTAAAGATATATTTTATGAGAGTTGTTTTCTAAGGAGAGCCATCACCTCATCTCCAGTAACCTTTAAAGATTGTTTATGAGAGATTTATCTTGGTTTATATATTTTTTGAAATGCACAGATTATACACAGCAGTCACAAGAGTTGGGGTTATTATAGTTTACCAAGTGGTTTATGAATTCCCTTTCCCACCATCACTTTTACTCACGTAGGCTCCAAAATCAATACTCTGTTATGTACATAGAAAGAGTAAAGGCTGTCAGTGCTGAAGCAGTTCACTTAGCTAACAACCAGAGCTGAAATATTCTGTTTAAGTTCCACAAGTTGAAGATTATTTTTGATGATTTTTCATTCACTCTAGCCTTGGAAATACAGAGCTAAATCGGGGTGCCTGGGTGGCTCAGTTGGTTAAGCATCGGACTTCAGCTCAGGTCATGATCTCATGGTTTGTGAGTTCGAGCCCTGCGTCGGGCTCTGTGCTCATGGCTCAGAGCCTGAAACCTGCTTTGGATTCTGTGTCTCCCTCTCTCTCTCCCCCTCCCTTGCTCACGCTCTGTCTCTTGTCACTCTCTCAAAACTAAATAAACATGAAAAAAATTAAAACAGAAAGAAATACAGAACTAAAATATTAAGTAATTCAGTACAAAGATGGATGAAAGTCAACAAAATCATTATGAAGTAATGAAAAAAGTGTCTTCCATTTTGGAAAGGGTATAGAATGATCACTGCTTATTTTAGTTTGCAGAAGTGGTCTTATTTTTATTTTGCCTTTCCCACGCTATTGTCTACAAAAGGACAGGAAAATCCCACAAACAGGTAACTCATCTAAAGCTGAGGTGCATAGTGGTTCCCTCTCCTCTGTTTTCATACAGAAGCATCACCGGTCATGACACCTGAAGATAGTGAAGAAGAAATGTTAATATTTTTGCCCTCTCTCAATGAACGACGGCTGGAGACTCGTTGAACAACGCACAGCTTTTCTTCAGATTTGCTTCCCCCCTCCATATTTATTTACAACTGCCCTCCATCTTTCTTCCCTTCTTGTCTCCACTTTTCCTTAAAATTCACCCACAGAATTACCCTGCCTGAATCTTTCTCTTTGCATTTCCCCTCCTTGGCTCATCTCTTCATTACATTTGTCTGTTCAGCCTGTCCAACCTCCCAGTTGTCTCATCTGTTCGTTTTAGACAACATCAAAGGCAAGAAGACTGAACAAGAAGTAAGGAGTCTTGCTCCTTGACAGGATAATTGGAGCAGACAGATAGAACTTAGACCCTTTGTTTCCAGATTTGAATGTTCACATCTGCCACCTGGGAAACCTTGTTCAAAAAGCAGATTTTGATTCAGTGGGTCTGAAATAGCACGTCAGAGTCTTCATTTCTTATCAGCTCCTGGGAGAGTCCGTTATTGCTGGATCCTGGACCACACTTTGGAAAACAGTGTCTCCAGAGAACACTCAAGCTAGGTACCACGAGACAGAAGGATGTAAAGAAATTAGCTAGGCTGTATCTCCATGAACACCTTGAAAACGTGTGCTGTATTTGCCACTGTAGCCCATGGACTGACACAATTCACCATATTCAGCAAATGTATATGTGTTTTTCTAATGACTGTGAAAACAGCAAGCTTTGAATGTTCCTGGCTTTTCAATCTTCTCTTCCCTTAACATTTGAAATGCCCAAGTAGTGCCACATTTGTTGGAGGAACTCCATTTATTCCAGACATTCATCGGACATGTGATTTACACTGAATCCAGAGGCACTGAAGTACTTTTGTCTGACCCTTGCCATTTTCAGAGATTCATTCTTCACTCCCAGGTACATTCACACCCCACACTTGGCCATAGCTCACTTCTGACAGCTTGGTTTGGATCTTAATCACGGCTCTCAAAAGTTTTAGTTAACATAGCTTTATCCATGAACTTAATCAGCAAGCTCTCCACTCTATCATTTCAGCCATTGATCAAACAACAGCCACTAAATCAGAGAGAGCTCTGGCAGATCCCTGAAAACTAGGCCCATTCTTGAAGCTGAGCCATTGATGGAAACTCCTTGTATATTGCTTTTTAACCACTTATTTACCAGTTTCATTTTAACTGGATTATCTCAGAACAGCTCATTAACAGTGTCTAAAAAATTTTATTTAATACCAAATGTGAAACTTGCTTTTTATTTTAAAAATGCGAAAAGTTTTGGGGCACCTGGGTGGCTCAGTCAGTTAAGCGTCTGGCTCTTGATTTCAGCTCAGGTCATGATCTCATGGCTCGGCTCGTGAGTTGGAGCATTTTGTCGGACTCTGCACGGGTAGCATGGAACCTGCTTGGGATTCTCTCTCTCCCTCTCTCTGCCCCTCCCCTGCTTATGCTAACTCTCTCTTTCCTTCTCCCTCTCTGCCCCTGCAAAAATAAATAAATAAAGCTTAACAAATTTTTTAAAATGCAGTAAGTTTGGAAGTGTATAATATAAAATGTGGAATTTGTCTCCATTCTTTCTGTAATCTGACTCCCCTTCCCAGAGACACCCATTAAATATTGTTTTTCCTTCTGGAATTTTTATTTGCATTTTATATAATGTGTCAGAAACATTAATGTCAGCTGGATAACCATGTCCTCTTCCCATTCTCTGTACCTCTGTAGCTCAGATGGGCCACAGGAATAGTTTAGATTTGTATGCTATAAGCAGAAGCGACATGGGTCATTGCTGGGCTGATGGATAAAATAGTAGTATGAGTTCTCTATGACCTCTGTGAGCTCTATGAGTTTTTCCTCTTTACTTTCAAAGGCTGAGGAGGCCCCATGTTCCAAGTAGTGCAGATTCAAAATGGTGGAACCACTGTCAGCCTGGGTCTCTGATGACTGTGTAGGTTACAGCTCTCTCTTGCTGCATGTGTGTGATTCATGTACTATGAGGAAAACATACCTTTGTGTTTAATTACTAAGATGTCAGGGTTAATTAGTTACCACAGCAAAACCGATCAGTGTCTGACTAATGTATACATCTACAGTTATGTTTTCTTTTTATTTAATAAGATCAAACTATATATATTGCCCATCTTATTTTTTTCACTTAACATTTCTATACATCAATCCTTATTAGGTGTATAATTATCCTAAAATTATAAAACCATAGCCTTAGAACCAGATTTTGACATCTTTAATAATCACCCGCTTAACACAGACTCTGACAAAATTTATCTGTATGGTAAATATTGAATATATACCTGTCTGCAAGTGTGTGTATGTGTGTGTGTGTGTGTGTATCTATATATATGTAAATATTTGCCATTTATAAATGCATTTACAATAACTGTGTACGATTTTAGATGTAAAACAATATAACATGACAGATTCTGTGAGGCCTGAATAGCATTCCTGTGAAGAAAAAATGTTGAAAGAAAATTTTTTAAAATGTTTATTTATTTATTTTTGAGAGAGGGAGAGAGAGAGAGAGCGAGCAGGGGAGGATCAGAGAGAGAGAGAGGGAGATAGAATCCTAGGCAGGCTCCGTGCTGTCAGGGTAGAACCTGGTGTGGGGCTTGAACTCACGAACCATGAGATCATGACCTGAACTGAAACCGCTGGATCACCCAGGCGCCCTGAAATAAATTTTTTTAAGATAAAAAAGTTACTGCAATGAGCCAAAAGCAGACAGCATCACTTTGTTCCTGCATGAAAAAATGTAGGATACCTAATTCTTAAAAAGTGGGCATAGCAGAAAACAAAGGAAAACATAAAGATAAAAACTACCAAAATGACTGAAAGTATAGCTAATTTTCAAGGGATGATAAATCAGTGTTTTTACATTTTTAATGGAATTTTAAGAAGAGTTTAATTAATCTAGGAATTTACTGTAGGAACATATAGCATAAGAAAACTACCTGAGCTTTTGTTTATAACCTTGATCTGTGGGATGAGGTCAGGGGAAAGTTTTTTTTTTTTTTTTTTTTTTAAATCATCTTTTAAAAAGATTCAAAAGACCTTTGAATATTTACTTTAGGGTTCCTGTTTGTCAGTTCTCTTTCACTAAGTTGTGTGTGGTTAGAGCTCACCGTAATATAGGACTAGCTCAGAGAATCATTTCTGTTGTGGACATTGATTGATTGTACAGTATTTTGATTTCCACATCTTTTGCCTTTTCTGACAGTACCCTGATTTCCATTCAGGGGACCCATTGTATGCTGTCTTATAACAGTACCTTTTGTGGTGACATCTGTTTTTCTGTCTTGGTGGGATAGAAAATCAAGTGCATCCCGTTTATCATGGAAGTGAAGGGGAGCCTGGATGTGTCCTCTCTCAGCTTCTCCTCCCATCCATTCTGGCCTGGGAAAAACTGAGAAAGAAAAGAAAGTGGAGGCAATGATGGGTCAGACTCTACAGACGGGTTCTGAATGTGCTAATGTGGAAGGACAGAAAGCCAGCCTCCGCTTTCTCTTTTTCCTACTTCCTTTCCTCTCTTTCTTTTTCTTTTTAGTATTTTCCATTCTCTTTCTCCCCAATTTCTGTCACTTTTTGTTTTCTCCCACTACTTGTCCTCTTAATCTTCCTTCCTGTTTCTTCCCAGCCTATACTTTGGCTTCCTTTGGATACTTAAGGCATCCATTCCCAGAAATCTCTTTTAACATGTCTCATGTCTCTTTTCTGCCTTGCCATCTGACAATGTTTGCATCTCTAATAAAGTTTTATCCTTCTCTTCATCCCTTCCCATATCCTTATCCTTTCATTATATTAAGATATTCAAAGCAAGAAAAATGTCTTGGCTGTGTTTTCAACAAATCAAACTGGATGTAATCTCATTGTTTGCTAAGAAAAGAATTTCATGTTACTTTGCAGGGGTTTCCTTTGTCTGGATGTTTCACTCATCATTGGCTACTCTCTTTGACTGTGAGGAATGTACACTGTGCTCAAACTATGTCGTCTGCACAAACATTTGCAACAGTTTGGTCCTGAGAACTCCAGTCTTCTGCACATAATGATTGTTTTGCTCTGTTCTCTGAATCTAATTTTCATATATTTTTTTCATTATCTCAAGTGAATTTTAGCTGGAGCTGCAAAACCCACAAAAATGTAAATGGTTTTGTCAGTTGTGGACACAAGGCCAAATAGCTTCAAGCATCTCCCAGCCCCCTCAACTGTAACCTCTCTTTCCCCTCTCTTATCCCTTCTCTGTCCCCTTCCTGCTCCCCAGCACACTCTCCCATTATGTTTCACAGTAACAGTACTGTTAGAAAGACAATACATAAAAGCATATTCTATTGGAAACCATAAACCCCTGAGCTGGCCATCAGAAGACCAGTATCACTGGTATTATACAAACGTCTATTATTTTTCAGCAGAGAAAGAGATGTTGTCAGAAATTCTTATTCTGTTCACTGTATAGAGACAATGAGGTTATACAAATGCATAGACCCAAGAAATATGATCGACGCCCTTGTGGTTTGTGTGATCAGTTTCTGTGATGAACGGCAGGCCACTAAGCAGGATCAGTTAAAGTAGAAGGAGGAAGCCTTGGGTTTATATTAGGTAGTGGTCCTTTAAGGTCAGCTTTGAGTATTTCCTTGTGCATTTCATCATGAGTCTGATTGTTAGCCCTGCTCATGATGATATATTTTGACTATCTCAAAGGAAACTTTGGGCACACTATTATTTGATCCAAATAAATAGAAAGAAAATATATTCAGAAAGACATTCTAATACCAGAAGGAAGTCCAAGATGAACAGGTCCAACTCCCTTATTCTATGACCTAGAAGCTGTAGCCTAAAGAAATTAGAAACCTGTTCAAGTCATGTAGGCATTTCTAGATCACATGAGGTCCAGAATCAAGCTCTTTGGTCTCTATGATTTGTGTCCCTGCCTCTTCTTCGAAATTCATTTCCTCTTTGAAATTCATGTTTATGTAATTTTTCTCTGTGATAATTATATTTGTATGTCTTCTGCATCAAAAGTCCTTTTTGGTAGTTGTAATAAATTCAACAAATATGTATTCATTCACATCTTTACTTGTTAAAGTTTATGACATGCAAAGATTTGTGCTTGTGATTTGAATGGGTGTGGAGGGAATATAGTCATATGAGTTTTCTATTGCTGATAGAACAAAGAATGACAAAGTTCATGGATTAAAACAGCACAAGTTCATTGTCTTACAGTTCTCCAGGTTAGAAGTCTCACAATAGTGGTTAAGAGTTTGGGTTCTGGACCTCCACTGGCTTTGGTTTGAATGACTATCATGTGACTTTGGACAACTTACTTAACCATTCTCTGACTTAGTTTCCTCTTTTGTAAAATGTGGATATTGATGGTAACTGCTGTTAGGGCTACTGTGAAGATTATAGGAGTTAGCTCATATTAAGTACATAGAGCAGTGCCCGGCACGTGGTTAAGTACAAGAGAGAGAGAGAGATGATTCTTGTTATTATGTTACTCCTATTAAGAAAACTGAGCAACAAAATTTCTGCTACTTAGGAGCCTACAGTTGAATTGTCACGAAGTGTCACAAATGAATTATCTAATTACTTGAATGATTCTGATAATGTATTAAGATGAGTGGGCTTGGTGTGTAAGAGAAGACGGGACGTTTGGAGTAGGAGACAGTAAAAGAGAAGCCTTAATCCAAAAAGAAAGTTGAATCTGAGTGTTGCTGCACAAGTGTCACAAATGGACCTAATTTGTTCATTGGCCTTTGTCAAGAACATTCATTAAATACTGGTAGCCTCTGACAATAACAGCTGGGTAGGAAGTAGATGTCTCTTCTCCTACATACAAATTTTTCTATCAGGTAATATGGCATTAGTGAGT
This sequence comes from Panthera onca, assembly GCF_046562875.1. Taxonomy (NCBI): domain Eukaryota; kingdom Metazoa; phylum Chordata; class Mammalia; order Carnivora; family Felidae; genus Panthera; species Panthera onca. The sequence continues at coordinate 32,618,746 of NC_138340.1, read as the reverse complement.
GCCTGGCTCAAACTGATTTCTGCCCCATGTGTGAAAGTTTACAAGCAAGCCTCTTCTATAATCCTATTTGCCAACTCTGCCATTTTAGGTTCTCTGGTCAACACCTTGAGTAAAAGAGTCACTCCAAGACAAATGTGGCCATGCTCTAATGGTTTGGATTAACTGACCCAGTTGTGTCAGGCAGCCAAAACAGCCATGATATTTTACCTACATCATATATGTATGAATGTATGAATGAAATCCCTGCAGGAGCATTGTCAGGCTGCTGGCTCACCAGATTCTTATGCCCCACCTTTGTAAGGATGAGAGCTCCTCTGTAGCATTTATAATTTACGTGTCTTGAATACCATTCACTTCACCAATGAAAAATTTACTTCCAACCCTCTGGTGTAACTTTAGATAGAGATATTTGACATGCTTGCTGTAGAATGGCTCAGTTACGGACTCGTGGTTGGGATCTTTCAAATGTTAACTAACCCGACTAGTATTCTTCAGATTTAATCATCTGACTCTAGATTCTAAGAATAGATTTAATTTATACTCGTACACCTGTGTATTACGCAACCTATTAAAATATTTTCAAGTAAATTACATATAGTGGAACAAATGGCTATAGTAGAGGGTTTGTATTATAGAGCAACAGGCAGTAAGGTTGCAAGTGGTCTTTGCCTCTTAGGTGTTCTTGTTATTCATTCTTAACATTGCCAAATTCTCTATTGGATAAAACCTTCATCATGAAAATATGGTCTCAAATCTTTCCTAATAAAAATTTCCCTTGACTCCACCTTCCCTGCTGGATATTACCTCATTTCTTTGCCTTTCTTCATAAGCAAATCATAATAACTCTAGTTCTTAGTTTTCCTTTCTTACTTTTTTATGACAAAATATTTTTGAAACTTTCAAATACGTCTTGCAGATACAGAAAAGTAAATAAAATGTATGTATACAGTTTAAGGAATAAAAATAACATGAACACCCATAAACCCGTTTCCAACTTGAGAGGTAGAATTCTATTCACATCCTAGAATCTTCTTATGTGGCCTTCCTCAGTCAAGTCCCTGGGTCCCTTCCTTGCCCCAAAGTAAGCATATAATGCCTTCTGTGTTAATTATCCCCTCACCCAGCTTTTATATTTACCACACTTCTATGTATTAAACTGTTGTTTGGTTTTGAAAAACTCTGAAGTAAGCAGAAGTTTGGCTGTTTGGGCAAAAGACTCTACTGTCATCATTAGAAGAAGGGCTCAGGAAGAGAAGCTCAACAGCATTTCTGGGGCATAGTCTAGTTTTAACTTTCTTGAAAATCTAAGAGTCTCTAATGTAGAAATAAGTGAGCAAGGTTAGCAGAGAGCCAGGAAAACAGGGTTTCCCACATTGGGGCATTGGCACAGATTCTGTCATCAGCAGAAATATGGTCAACACATTTGGGATGCTCTGTATATTCTGTTCTTAAGTGAACGATGACCTCCTTTTGAAGAGTACGTCAAAGCAGAATTGTTCTGTACGGTGCAATGTCCTTAGCTGATCCTTGCGTCAAGGACATAGAGGAGAGCTGGAACACGTCAGCACATTGCTTACACTGCCAAGTATAGTTAAGAATCTGGGGCATTCCATCTTTCGTTCAGGACAAACTGGCAGTGGGCATCTTGGTGATGGCAGCCTCAGGATTTCTGTTTCCATAGTCACCCTGAACAAATCTGGACTCACAGCTTTCTTTGTCTGGTGCTCGGCTGTCACCCTGGGATCTCCCATCCCTGCCATCCCAGAATTCCTTCCTTTGTCTCTCTTCAGTTTATTTTCTCATTTTTGACAGAAGCTATTTTTTGGTAACTGTTGAAGAAGGGTTACATAGAAGGTACATTTTTTTTTGAGAATGTGCATATTTAATTGTGATCCTTTTATCCTCATTCTTGACTCACAACTTAACTGAGTGCAGAATTCTACATTGAAATAATTTTCCTTGCTTCCAGTGGTATGTTGAGAATTTCCAAGCCATTCTGATTTCTCATGCTTTGTTTATGACCCATTACTCTTTTTTCTTTTCTTTCTGAAAATCTGTAGATTATTTATCTCCAGTAATGTGTTTATTTAATCTTTTAATTTTGGCATTCAATGAGTCTTTCAATCTAACTACTAATGTACTTCAGGAAATCTTGAGTTATTTTGTTGATGATTTCTACTCCTCCCTTTGTTTACAGTGCTCCTATTTCTTGGAAGTTGGACTTCCCAGACTTTTTTATGTTTTTAGTTTTCTTATTTTTTCCTCTTCTGTTTTTCCTCTGTATATATATTTTTGTTTTCCTTTCTAACAGATCTCTTTAATTCTGTGTCCCAGTTCTTCTACATACTTTTTTATTTTTGATACCATATATTTATTTTTTAGGAGCATCTTGTTTTGTTATGAAATAAGTATATATATTCTTGGAAATATTTGGAAAGTATTAAAAATGATAATTTTTTGAAGTTTACTTTCTGTATGGTGTCTGTTTCTTTCAAGTTCCTTCACCCCTCCCCCGCCCCATATATTTTAATGGTCTCTTTCTTCCATATATCTGGTAATTCTTGACCATATGCTTATGATTGAGAGTTGGGGGCACTGAACCAATGGGATAACCTGAATATGTGGGCAGGGCTTGTCAAGGTTGAGCTCTACTTCAGGACATTTGGGTGGGTCATTTTGGCATGAACCTTCAATGTAAGTATCTTTAGATCCTTTTCATCTTGATTTGATCAGGTTCCCTTGAGAAAGTGTCTCAAAGAGTAGATTCTGGATCCATGTGGTTTTGGAGCCAAGTAGGAAAGCAGATAGGGAATCTTGATTCAATATTGAATATGCATATGGTCATTTAATCTGCTTGTTTTCATGACAGCATTCACTTTATCAACTAATCCAGAGAACTTCTGTTTTATTTTCTATACAGAAAAATCCTCTAGACTTCTGTAGGGTAGCAGAGGAGTAGTTAATCAACAAGGTAAAATGGAGGGAATCTAGACCTCTGTTTTTCAAACAACTTTCACCCAGTCCTTTTCATTTTAGTAAACTTCCCAAATCCCTTAGTTCTAGAGTTACTAACTATTGCTAATTCCTGTGTCTGTTGAGGACTCTGTGGTGTCAATTGGTTTATGCTCAGATTTTCTCATGAGTAGCTTGGAATTTAGCTTTCCTGAATCTCTTAAGCCAGTTGCCCCTCTCACCCATCTGCTTTCAAGCTTCCACATTATGTTGCTATTGTCTTTTCTCCTGTTCTCCCCATCTTTGTAGGCTTGTGTCTTTATCATCATCAACAACAGCAACAGCAACAACAACAGCAACTCTGTTGTTGTCTTACTGAAGTATTGGGAGGAAGTGAATTAGATGTGTGTTTCGTTCAACATGGCACAGACATTGCCATTATTCTGCAGCTTGCTTTGATCTGGTTTCTGTTTCTATTGCATCAGTAAAAGTGATCTTATTTAGGTCACTAGAGACCTCCATGTTGTCTTATTTAGCAGGCATTTTAGGGACTCGTTTTACTGGACCTCAACGCTATTTGACATTCATACTCATTCCTTGCACTCACTGTCTTGGCTTCTGTGGTATGGGTGTTTTCTGATTTTTCACCTGTTTTTAAATTGGCCCTATCTACTGGCTTCTCCACCTTTGAGACACACTGTAAATCATAGTTTTCTTTTGTTCCTTGTGTCATGTATTTATTCTGTCATCCTAGGTCAGCAATCTGTTTATCATAGCCTTAAAAAAACACCTGTATGTTGATTCTTGCCAATTTTCATCTCCATTATTGATCTCCTCTGGGTTTCAGTCTTGTATGTCCAATTATTCATTTTTCTCATAGCATATTCCATTTTACATTTAGAGTAATTTGCATATATAATTATGCCCTTATTTTCTTTCTAGACTCTGAAGCCTATTAAGGAAGAAACTATATCTTTCTTTCTCACCATTGTTCACTTAGCACAGCACCTGTCATATGGTAACAATATATATATGAATATAGGTTAGATTTTGGCCCCATGTTCATTCCCCATCCTCATCATATTATGCCCTTTCTCTAGGACAGAGTTGGGGACTTCTCAGACCATTGGATACAGGCATGGATCATGGTCCTTGTTGTTTTCTTTTTTATGTGCCTCAATCAAAACCTTAGAGAAAAGATTCAGCCACTTGGTAACATACATTTAAAATTAGACAGCTGAGGAAAAAGTGATCATTTATATTAGGAGAGTTGAATAAAAGTTTATTACTGAAGCTTCCATTCATTTTGTGGAAAACAAACCGCAAATTATCTGCATTTAATTTCTTGCCAAAAATCACATTAAAAAAGGGGTATGCTTCTTTTTGTTTTTTTTTTTTTCCAGTTTCCATAGTTTTCCATAAGGGGAAAATGCATCATGAGATTAATCAGACACCTAATCATGTTTTTTCCCCAGTTCTGAAGTCTACATTCACTCCTGACATCTTTATTTGTTGAAATATCATTTGGGGGATCCAGGTAGAGCACAACTGAAAACCAGGGGATTTCCACCAACCTCCTGGCTCAAAGGTTCCCTTTTAGTTTTTCACATTGCCTAAGGATGGTAAGCCAAAGATTATTGAAAAGAAAACAATGATTTGCCAGGTAGTGTGATATAGAAAACTCAGTGTTGGCTGTTTAGGGAATAGCACCTCCCACGCTGTTGAAACAGCCTTGCTTTATCATGTGTTGAAATCATATTTTAGGTTCTCAGCCATGCTTCTATGTCTCTGGTGGCTAAGCCTGTCTCTGAAGTGAGTTCAACTGGGCCTAGATTAAAAACCAACTCAGTTCAAAGAACATTTCCACTATATACTAACCAGACCTGGCCAGTGAAACAACCCTTTGGGAGTTGTTTCCCATTTTTAATGATTTTAAAAGGTACAATTAGCTTGATAGTGATTGATACAATTTGGCCAATAAAATAGTCTAAGACATTTTTTTTCAGATGTATTTTTTTTTTATTTTTTTTTATTTTTTTTTTTTATTTATTTTTGGGACAGAGAGAGACAGAGCATGAACGGGGGAGGGGCAGAGAGAGAGGGAGACACAGAATCGGAAACAGGCTCCAGGCTCCGAGCCATCAGCCCAGAGCCTGACGCGGGGCTCGAACTCACGGACCGTGAGATCGTGACCTGGCTGAAGTCAGACGCTTAACCGACTGCGCCACCCAGGCGCCCCCAGATGTATTTTTAAGAGTTACTACACAACAGATACTGTTCTAGTTACTCTAGATATTGTAGCAAACAAGCCAAAAAGTTGGAGGAAGATAGAAAATAAGCAAATAAAAAATATTGAAAATCCAAATAATTTTTGAAAGAAGAAAATAGTGTGACGTGATATAAAATGTCTTAGAGTTGATATGTGTTTATAGGTTCTTTAGACCAAGGTGATCATGGTAGATATCTTTGAGGTAATTTGAAGCTGAAATTTGAACAACAACAAGGAGTCAGTCCTTCTAAGATGGAAGAAAAACAGCATTTTATATGGGATAAATAGTGGGGGCTGAACATCTAAACCATCAGAAAGCTTGATGTGCCGGCAGAATGAAAAGACCAGCATGGCTGGCTGTAGTGAGGAAAGTGGGATAGTTTTTGGTGATAACATCAGAAGGGTCGGTGGGGATTGGATCAGGTAGGGCATTAAGCCTCAAAGACTACTCAAAGGACCCAAAGCCATAGTGTTAAGATGTTTTTCGCAATAATACTAAAGCTTATTTGACTTTTTCACTTCTGTTCTCTCATGAGCCTATGAAAGAGTTTTCCAGAGACGACATACAACTTTTCTTGTATGTAGAATATACACACATGTCCTTCAAATGTGTGAGTTCTCAGGGCAATGAACTAACGTGAAATCTAAGGAAAGTCAGGCAGCTCCAAGGAGAAATGGTACATGAGCCATACAAGCTGATAAGAAAAATGACAGATAAAAAATTTAATACATGAGATAAAGGCTAGGGATGGCTAACATGAAAGTATAGAAACCCTGAGAGCCTCAGAATGGAGAGGACTTGACACCTACTAACAGGCTCTTTTACACAGACCTTACTGGGTACTCATGAGAAAGAGTGGAGGCCAAATTAGAGTCCACGGTGAAGCTCTTTTGTGGTGCATGTGTAGAGGAAGGGAACAGCAACCTCTCTAGGAAAGGCATGAAGCCTGACCCAGGTCCTTCAGTTAGAACTATCAGAAGATATTTAAAATTAATATGATTAGGGGCACCTGGTCATGATCTCACGGTTTGTGAGTTTGAGCCCCACATCAGGCTCTGTATTGATGGTGTGGAGCCTGCTTGGGATTCTCTCCCATTAGTTCTCTCTCTCTCTCTCCCTCCCCCCTCCCAAAAATAAGTGAACTTAAAAAAATAAAATTGATATGATTAATATGTTGAAGGTTCTAGTAGAAAACATGGACAGTATATAATTTCAGATGATGAACTTCAGCAGAGAGATGGAAATTATAAGAAATGATCATGGGGACCCTGGGTGTCTCAGTTGGTTAAGCATCTGACTTAGGCTCAGGTCATGATCTTGCAGTTCATGAATTTGAGCCCTGCATCAGGCTCTGTGCTGAGTGCTCAGAGCCTGGAGCCTGTTTCAGATTCTGTGACTCCCTCCCTCTCTCTGTCCCTCGCTCACTCACACTCTGTCTCTGTCTCTGTCTCTGTCTCTCTCAAAAAATAAACATTAAAAATTTTAAGAACCATCACATGGCAATGCTGCATATAAAAAAAAGAAAACCTTTGACAAGTTCATCTATAGACTCAATACAGTTCAGGACAGAATCAATGAAACTGAACATAGGCCAATAGAAATTATCCAGTCTGAGACACAAATGGAAAACAAAACTCAAAGCTGAGCATACAAGAGTTATGGAAAAATATCAAATGATCGAAAGGATGCCAAGTTATAGATCTAAGAAACACAGGGAACACCAAGTAGGATTCTAATACAACCCCCTCCAAAAAAACCCTAGCTGAACAAAACCCCAAAACATAGACACATGATAATCAAATTTCTCAAGATCAAAGATGAAGAGAAGTTCTTGAAGGTAGTGTAAGAAAAACAGATTCATCATATAAAGAGGAACAAAGATAGAAATTAAAAAAGACTGCTCATCAGAACTCCACAAGCCAGAAGGCAATGGAGTGATGTCTAAAGCACTGAAAAAAACCCCATCATCCCAGAATTCTATACCCAACAGACAATATCTTTCAAAAACAAAAGAGAAATAAGGACTTTTCAAACAAATAAAGACCAAGAGAATTCATTACCAGGGAATCTATTTTATAAAGAATATTAAAGGAAGTTCTTCAGGCAGAAGAATATAATTCCAGGTAAAAACATGGATCTCTGGGAAGAAATGAAGAACACTAGAAATGGCATTAATGAACATTAATATCAAGTCCTTTTTTTTTTTTACTTTAAATTGCTCTGAAAGATGACTCATTGTCTAAAGCAAGCTGTAATATATTGTTTATTTAGGAAAATGTATGAGTATAATGTAGAAAACAATAGCAAAAGGAGAGGAGAGAGGAACTAGAAAAATACTCTTGTAACTTCCTTGTACACCATGGGGAGCAGTATAATATTGAGGGTAGATTAATTAAAGATACATAAGCTCCAGAGCAAACACTAAAAATTATTTTAAAAGAGGCATGAAAATACCTCATCTTTAATTTCTAAAATGGTAAATATAAATAGCTATACCCTAGCTCTTAGTGTTTCTCATTAATTTTTACGAGTGTAATATTTGGTCCTGAGACTAAGAAGTTTTAGACTTGCTGCTGTTAACATCTCGAAGGGCTTGGTAAGGAATCTTGAGTTTTATTCTAAGTGTGATTTGTGATTGGAAGCTATTTAAGAGGTTTAAACAAAGAAATAAGATCTAGATTTACATGATAAACAAATGTGGAGAATGGAGTTTGTGACACAAGAAGGGTCAGAAGACCAGTCAGAGGCTACCGTGACCAGTAGCCCACGTGTGGTGGTGGCTTGGACAGAAATGGTGGTGATGGACAGGAGTGGATGGATTGGATGATTTTTAGATGTTGAATGGATCATGCATATGTAAGTTTTGGATGAGAGAAAAGGATTAATTAAGGATAACTCAGACTTTAATCAACTTCTTGACAAATTTCATTCTTTTAAAGTGTTCAACTAGATGAGTGTAGACAGATGTTTACACCTGTGAAACCGCCATTATAATACAGAAATATAGGATATTTCTGCTAGTCCTAAGCCATTCTTGGCGGACTGAGTCTCCAGTCTGAGACATTTTTTAATCTGAGACTAAAAAATCAGGACTCCTAGATTTTTTAGTTTAGCAACTGAAAGAATCTACAATTCCCTCTCTCACACTTACCGTGTTGCTACATTGTAATTGCTTGTTTATCCCCAAATACAGTGAGCTCCTTGGAATAATAATGACTGTGTGTTCCTGCATAGAGTCTGGCACATAATGAGCATACAGTAAAATGCTTGATGAATAAGTGAATGTGAATGATGCTCAGTTTGCTGAGATTTCCCATCATTATTAAGATGGAATTCTTCATATCTGACTAGGGTAAAAAATATTCACTTCCATCCCCAGTTGCCAGGTAGACTGTAATTTATTGTTTCATTGGCAAGATACCTCTTTGTTGGTGTGAGTCTGGCTTTTTTGAGCAATAGGCAATATCTGTAAGTGGGCTGGCTGGAACAACAAAGGCATTCTAGGACTGGAGTGATGATAACTGATCAGCAGAGACTCCAGCCTCTTGAGCTCTGAGTGTTGACACAAGGAACCCAGACAACCTTCAAAATATGCTTCATCCATATTTTCCGTAATGTGGTACTGCCTTCGGGGAGAACATTGATGGAGATTTAGACCATGCATCACATTTTAAAAACTGCACTGTTGGTGGGAATGCAAACTGGTTTAGCCGCTCTGGAAAACAGTGTGGAGGTTCCTCGAAAAATTAAAAATAGATCTACCCTATGACCCAGCAATAGCACTGCTAGGAATTTACCCAAGGGATACAGGAGTGCTGATGCATAGGGGCACTTGTACCCCAATGTTGATAGCAGCACTCTCAACAATAGCCAAATTATGGAAAGAGCCTAAATGTCCATCAACGAATGAATGGATAAAGAAATTGTGGTTTATATACACAATGGAGTACTATGTGGTAATGAGAAAGAATGAAATCTGGCCTTTTGTAGCAACATGGATGGAACTGGAGAGTGTTATGCTAAGTGAAATAAGTCATACAGAGAAAGACAGATACCTTATGTTTTCACTCTTATGTGGATCCTGAGAAACTTAACAGAAGACCATGGGGGAGGGGAAGGGAAAAAAAAAAAGGTTAGAGAGGGAGTGAGCCAAAACATAAGAGACTGTTAAAAACTGAGAACAAACTGAGAGTTGTTGGAGGTGGGAGCGAGGGGAGGGTGGGTGATGGGTATTGAGGCAGGCAACTGTTGGGATGAGCACTGGGTGTTGTATGGAAACCAATGTGACAATAAATTTCATATTAAAAAAAATTGAAGTATAACATATATATAATAAAGGACACAATGAAATGTTACATATGTATTCACCTGTGTAACCATCACTCATATCAAGATATAGAACATTTCCAGTAGCCCAGACTGTAAGAGTCAAAGGGCGTAAAGGGAGGCAAAGTGAATGATCTGTCTGAATTAATGAAAACAGACTGAAATGTATAGTGTAGTAGCTCAAATTTATTTTCATTTCTATCCATTATATAACAAAAGGGATTTAATGCCATTTGGCATATCATATGATGCACTTTCATAGTATTTGAAGGTGGATTGATTAATCAAGTATGTATATTGTAAACCTCTGGACAATCACTAAAATGTTTTTAAAGAGGTGTATAAGTTTAGGTAATACCTGATTGCCTATATTTAATCATTAACATTTCTTGTTTTGTTGCCTGAGGATATATTCAAAACTTTAAAAAATTGTCTTTAAACTTTCTCCTCTGAGCTCTTATTTTATTTATACCTTCATTTGCTTAAACAACTCACTTCATCAGAGAGAACAGAAAGAAAACCTTCATCACAGACTTGGTTGAATAATTGCATTGTTCAAATTAGTGTGGCCTGAGCTGAAAAGGTTGTACAGGTAATAATAAAGAGTTATTTTTCTGCATTTCTTATTCCAGTCAGTTGCATTACAGCTAAGTAGTGATGGTGTTTGGAGGAGCCCATGCTGCTTCATTTGGGCACCTTACAGATTCACTGACTAATTTAAAATATGTCAACAGCAATAGAATGAAAACAAAAATAAGAAAATAATGTCTGTCTGCATTGCATTGAAAGTCAGATTTACTGGAAGTTGAGAGAGAGAGAGAGAGAGAGAGAGAGAGAGGCAACCCATAAGAGACTCTCAGCCGTAGAGAACAAACTGAGGGTTGCTGGAGAGGAGGTGGGGGGGGTGGGTTAAATGGGGGATGGGCATTAAAGAGAGCACTTGTTGGGGTGAGCCCTGGGTGTTATATGTGAGTGCTGAATCACTAAATCCTACTCCGGAAATCAATATTATACCATATGTTAACTAAAATTTAAATAAAAACTTGAAATACCAAAACAGACCTTAAATAAAACATTGAAAAAATAAAGCCATAACCCATTTCCCTAGGAGAATACTATGTAAGAGGCTCACATGTATTAAATAACTAATGTTCTTCTAATAACAACAGTATTTGCATTTGTAAGAGCCTTCTAACTTTTCACTGGCTCTTACACATATAATCTCGTTTAAGATCATTTTATACACCTAAAACACACATAAATGTTGGATTCCAAAGCTAGATGAAATTTGCAACAGATTTTGAAGTAGTGATGAATTGCTACGGATGTACCCTCAAGAACATGCCTTCCATAACAAGAACAGCGTGTGTCTTTAAACCTCCAATGCTTAGAGGCTGACAGTTGATATATTAGTGTAAGAGGCAAGCTCGTTTCCAAGTCCCTCCCAGGAATCATGTGCACGTTTTTCAGATATGGAGTGTTTGGAATTGTTTTTAATTTGGAGCCAAGAACTTTGTCTTTTCAGCTGACTCCTTTTCTTGTTTTTACCTGTATCCCCTTGAGCTGGGGTTGTAAGGAGAGTGATTAAAATCAAACAGATACCTCCTTTCTGTGGCCAGGGAGAGAACATTCTGTAAGGCAGGGGGATTATTGGTAGAGGGAACAGCAGATTTTAAGTAAAACCTTCCACAGTGAGATGATACCAGGCATTTGGTGGGGGTGGGCTATTGCTTGAGGGCATGACAAAGCTGGGAAGAGGTGTGTGTTTGTGAATCCAAAAATACTGGTCAGGGAGAAAAATGGTTAAAACTTGTGTAGGTCTATCCACTGTTGCTCATAGTGAATAAGCTGAGAACACAAAGACCAAAGCTAATTGTATAGTTACTATGGTAGGGGCTTAGGCGCCTAAGTTTGGGTTAAAGCTGAATGATGTCTGATTCCTAGGTCAGTGACCCAGGGTGACTTACTTACATCTCTTGGGCCTCTCTTTGTGAAATGAGGATTATCTAGTTCTCTAACATAGATCGATTCAAAGTTTAATTGGAATAATTTACATGAAACATTTAACATTCCATTTCGCACACAATAATTGCTAAATAAATGCTACCCGCCATCAGGGTTGAAATTTAACTGGTGTTATCAGAATGAATGTGCATAAATTCAAGAGGCTAAACAGTGAAAATGGTGGGAGGTCAGACTGAGGTCCGGAAATACCAAAATGAAAGAGTGAGATTTCATGTATGTCATGGGTAGTCAGGACTTGGAAACCAGCCAAAGTGTTGCTTCCTCATTTAGGGTTTCCTGTGTTCATACAATGGTAGAATGAATGTTGAACTGCTAATTCTATGAGACATAGAAATGTCATTCTACTAGAGTTTAATTTTTCCCACTGTAATCTTGATTACTATCCATTTATACTTACCAACATGTTAATAATAAGTTTTGCATCAGTAACTTTACTTCGTATCTGTGTAAGTAGCCACAGAACTTTTTTAAAAAGTGAAATTGGAATGAATAAGATTTTTGTTGGTCATACTTTGTCAAGTGTTACATCACTCTTGTCTAGGAAAATTTTTGAAACCTTTCCTTTCCCCTGTCTTTTCCACTCCCCTCCCCAACAACAAATTGAAGTAACTGCTTCTCTGCTGAGATTCCAGGCACCATATACCTGTATATCTGGACATACTACACTGATGATGATGATATTGTTGTTACTGAGAGACTTCTTTTTTTTTTTTTTGTAAGATACACGGTTCTATGATCACAAAATACAAAGATGGGAAAGCAGCAAATGTGGAACCTACCTTCTTTTTTAAAAAATATGTTTATTTATTTTGAGAGAGACAGAAAGAGGGAAAGCAGGGGAGGGACAGAGAAAGAGGGAGAGAGAGAGAATCCCAAGCTGGCTCTGTGCTGTCAGCATGGAGCCCGATGTGGAGCTCGATCTCACCAACCATGAGATCGTGACCTGAGCTGAAACCAAGAGCCAAATGCCTAACCTACTGAGCCACCAGGCTCCGCAATGACTGACTGAGTGACTTCTGTGTGCCAGGCACCGTGCTCAGCCTTTTGAAACTAACTCCTTTAATTCCTACAGCAACTCTGTGAGGCAAGTGGGAAAGCTCAGCACAGAGAGGTTGAACAACCTGTCCTAAATCAAACGATGAATAAGCAACAACGTTTGTATTCCGAACAGGGCAGCTGACTCCAAAGCCCGAACTTTTGGCCTCAGTGGCTAGATAGGGGTCAACGTTAAGGCAAAGTATTGTTTGCTTTCAGTAGGGAGCCCACATGTACCAAGTTGCCCAAGACAGTCTAGTTTATGCCTAGTATAATTACTAATAGCGTTCACTTTCACTCCTAAATTGTCTTGGCTGATGATAAATTGTTGGATGATAAATTCTATGGTCTCCCTAGTCTTTATACCCGTCTCTCATTAGGGCTTATACCTCCATTTATTATCACTCCCCCAGATAAGAGCTGTATGATGCCTACCTAGAGCCTTCTTCACTCCTCCATGTTGGCATATTTTAATGCCAAAGTGTCTGCAGAATCGCAGAAGCTCTTGCAGGTGCTGTAGCTACACGTCTGTCACCACGACACCCTTTATTCATACTCGGATGTCTCTACACACTCTGTCACTATGCCTTGATAAGCACTGACTGCATAGTGGTCCTGGTTTGGGGATGATCCCTGACAATGCTTCTGTGATTTTCCCCTCAGCTTCGTGCACCCCTACCCCATTCCATGAAATTCTCTACTTGGATGCTGACACATCCTGGCTTGGCTTGGTGACTTTGTTTCCTTGCGTGAGAAGCCGATGATCACAAGTTATAACATACATTCTCCAGAGGGGCATCCTTCCTTAGAAATAGGCTGTTCACCTGCTAAAGGGAGGAGAACATTGAATAGACCTACATAGTCCCAACTGAAAGTCCCATTTGTTTACGGATTATCCTTTGCAAAGCTTACTTCATATAACTGTGTAGATGTTTCTAAACACGTGGTGAAAAATTTGCTTCTGATGTTACGAACACAATAAAAGAATGGGAGGTTGGGACAAGGAACCTCTCATTTTTACCCCGTTAAATGAGAAACACTACCTCCTGTTGGCTCCAGGTCAGTGCTCTGTTGTGTTGGCCGGGACCCGCAGCTAAAGGCTGATTCTTTATACCCAAAAGAATGTTTTAGAATTAATAAACTTCATTTTTAGAGCAGTTTTAGATTCATAGAAAAACTGAGTTGAAGTATAGAGTACTCCCTTCCCCTCCCCTGCCACAACTTGTAATCGGAGGACCTATGCTGACATTGCCTTATCACCCAAGTCCATCGTTTGCATCAGGGTTCACCCCAGTGGTGGAGTACCTTCCATGGGTTTGGACAAATACGTTGTGACACGTATCTACCATTGGAGTGTTGTACAAATAGTTTCACTGACCTAAAAATTTTCTGTGCTCCACCTACTCATCCTTCTTATCCCCCTACCCCCTTGCAACCAGTGATCTTTTTGCGGTCTCCATAGTTGGTAATGAGGCTGTAAGCCTCTCAATTGCCTCTGTATCATAACCTCAGTATGTAGTGAGATTTCCTCCTTGCCCAACATCTTAAAGTTTTGCATTTTTGTCTTAATTGGAGATGGCTGATTTCTATAAAAAGAAACTCTCAAGCTTGTTCAAGTAAAGACAAAGGTCAGTTATGGCTACAACAAGCAACGTAGTTGGGTTTGAGGGTACGAGCTTTGGGACTAGACAGAACTGAGTTTTAATCCTTTGCTACCAGTCATTAATCATAAGACTTGTGACGACAGATTACTAGATCTAAGCCTTGGTTTTGTCATCTGTAAAATGGGAATAATAACAGTTCTTCATAGGGTTGTTGGTGGATGAAATGAAACAGTGTATGTATGATGCCTTGGATCTGTGCTCAATAATATTGGCCATTATATGTTTATCACAAATTTGGATTCCAAATCTTCATGAGGTAGTAGGCGGCAAATGGTTAGGAATGGAAGATACTTCTGTCTCTCTGGGGCCACCTGTTTAGCCTTTTTGTTTCCTTCATGGTCTTTCCCCGCTTTTTTGCTTTTGTAATCTTTACTCTCTCTTGATTAACTTCCTCAGTTTTCTCTTTCTGTCTCTTCATTGACATGGCCAGTGTGACCACTCATCCTAAAATCTACTTGACTTTATGTTCCAGTGCCATCCACAATTAAGTACAGATTCTGAGTATTGAACTAAGGTATTGACACATCGGGTCAGTTTTTCACTCAGAATATAATTAAGCCTAATGGTCAGGTTGTTGACTTCCAACATAACAAGTGCTGCTGTTCATCCTACTTTGAGTTTCAAAGCGTTTTGTTTTATCATTTCTGATCCTCTGGGTTTCGGAGTTAAGGCCTTGAAAAAAAAATGTTTTCCTTGTTTAAAATCCAAAAGATCTGTCACTTAATAGGTTCAGGATTCTTGTAAGTTCTGCAAACTTTTCAAAGGAACATTTCGAAAGCTTCTAGACAAAGATAATTGTGTCAAAAGGGAAACAGCTGTCTCTGTATTTGCTGAGGAGAATAAAATTAAACAAATAGCAGAGATGGGACTCACGTATAATTAAAATTGGATTATTGTGGCATTTGGCTTACCAGCCGGGAGCTGGATTCCTCTGCTTCTGTATCCATTCTCTTTCTATTCCTTGATTTCCCACACTGTATCCCATCCTTCATTCTGTGTTTCCTTTTCATTGCACCAAAATGTTCTTTGTCTTGCCTCACAGAATGTTCCTCCTTCCTTACACTCCATCACCACTCCTTCCCTTCCCCAAAGAGTATTTGTTCTTTTTCTTTCTGTTTGTTTTATCCATTTTATTGTTGTTTTTGTTGTTGTTTTATTTTGTTTTGCTAAGAGAAGGGTATGATACACTCTTACATTGCTTTCCTTTTATTTATTTCTGGGAACAATAATTTTAGCTTTTTGTGTGGTGAAATCTCACAGGATTCATTAAAGTCAGTTTCAGAAGTACAGTATTAATCTCTTGCTGTTTACATGTAAGCAATTTCAACCAGTTTTCCAAATGTTTATATACATGGTCAGAGGCTGTGGTTTACCTCCCTACTTTGTTTGGGAAAACCAAACTAAAACAGCAAGGCCTTTTCTCTTTTGCCTGGGTTCATGACCATAGAGTTTCTTCCTTGAATAGGAATGACATTGTTCCGTTGTGTTGTGGATGTTATAAAATCACAAAGTAATTTGTGCTGCAAATCTCAAAATTTGTGTCAATCAGAAAAGATTTGTATGTGTTTATAAAGGTGCCAGCATTTTTTATTTCATTAAAATACCACAACAGCTGACCAGCAGTATTTTTGATTGGTTCATTCCACAAATGTTATCAAGCATTACAAAAAAAAGATTCTACAGAGAACTAGAAGTAAAGAGAGGTAAGAGGGTGTAAGATAGATATATACCAGTACCTCTTTAGCGAAAGAGTCAAGCAATAAAGGTTGTAGAATTGTTTGAATTTTCCATGTTATTGTGGGATATCTATGTGAAGGATTATTAGAAATGCTTACGCGTTGATTGTATCCTTCGAAAGGGGAAAATCACTGAATAAATGGGTTTTGAGTGTTTTTTACTTATTTAAGACAACTAAATGAATTTGCATCTTAACCTGAAATCTCAATTTTTGTCCACTTTGTCTTTTTTCAGATCTTCAACAGATATTTTCTGAGCTTCTCTTGTGAATTCGACCTGTGCTCTGTGCTGCAAATACGGTGATAACCAAAAACGATTATAATAACAATGTGTTTTCTAGTACTGAGTCCGATATTAGGCAAGTAATCACATCCTTACATTTATTTACAAATTCAGTTCCATGCTGTGAGGAAAAGTACAAGGAGCTACGAGAGCCTTATAGAGGATCTAATTTAGTTTATGGTGTTATATAATACAGAGCAGAGTGTCCAATTATATTGGGATGGAATCGGACCTCGGTACCCATTCTGACTGTGCTGCTTACTTGTTTTATGACCAAAGAAAAGTGAGTTAACCTCTTTAAGCCCCTTCTGTGAAATGGGCACATGAGTCAATGCTTTCTATTTCAACAGTTTGTTGCAAGGAGCTAAACAAGAGCTTAGACATAGAATGAGAACTTTTAAACAGTAGCCTTTATTGTTAATTCTAACCAATTATTGTTAATTAAACACAGAGAAGAAGAAGTAGGAAAATAGGCATTATTTGGAAGCATCTGTGTGTACAGACCCCCATGTGGTGCAGTGCTAAGACTTTATAGTTCCAGGAGTTCCGAATAGTGAGTGTTACTGAGCCTTCTTTCGTTCTGCAGCTCTCTGTCCCTGGTTTTGAATGTTGTGACTCGATTTCCTCTTGATTCTGAAGCAGGGGAAGAACTCTGTGTGGGCCTGGTCGTGAGTCTACCTGAGGTTATGTTTTACATCCATTTCCCCTGTTATCTACACGTCATCGATCTTGGTCCCTGACATGCCTTGAAATATGAGCTTTGCCTCAGCCAGGCCTCTTTTCACGTCCTCCTTCCCAAAGCTAGAAGCAAAATAATTGCTTTTAAAGTGTAGTTAAGACTTCAGAAGGGTAGCAGAGTGGACAGCCTGAGACCCAAATGCCCTATTGATTTACAAAGCACACAACGCAGCGGCAGGCAGGCCAGCTGCCGCACACTGCCCTGCGTGGGGTCGCATGCAGGAGGCCCACCCCACCCCCAGCCCCAAGAAAGGGTTTTGCAAAATAGGAGCAAGACTAAGGCAGCTTCTTCACCAATTTCTCCCTACTTCTGTGTCAGAGCTCTCGGAAGAGATGGGGGCAGAAATATGTAGCTGTGGGATTCTGTCTACTCACTCATTGTTATTCTGCATAAGTTTATGGGTGAGGATTAAGGCAGCAGCAGTAATAACAGGCAACACTTTGGGAACCTTTACAGTGTGCCTAAGACCATGCCGAAGGCTATCCTGACATGTCCTTGTTTTGTTATTCCTACAACCTTATGGGAAAGAAACTATCCTTATCTACCTTTCAGGGATGAAAAAGCTGAGACTCAGAGAAAGTGTCCCTTGTCTGAGGCCACTGAGCTTGCAGATGGCAGTATTAGTGTTCCCACCCAACTCTTGCTGATGCAGCGTCCACTGGCACACAGATGATGAAATTATATCACTAGATATGTATTCAGCGGTTTGCTTATTCAACATTGATTTGTTGACTATCTACTACCTGCCAGACCATCTAGGCATCAGAGATAAAGCAGTAAGAAACAGGCAAAATTCCTTACCTTATGAAGCTTATATTCTAGAGGAAGAAGACAAAAATAAACAAAATATGTAAATTTTATAGTGCAAAGTGGTAAATGGTAAGGGAGAGAAATTAAGGAGGAGGGGGTGTAGTTTTAAATAGAGTGGTCGGCAGAATCTCACTAAAAAGGTGACTTATCACACATTGCAGATCTAAAGCTTATCATTCAGGGCCTGGGGCTGAGAATGTACTTGAGGTCAGTTCTTTTGTTTCTCCTTAGAGAGCCCGGGAGGTCTTCTTCTCGAGGACCTTTGAGCAAGCTATTTGTACATTGACCCAAACGAAACACAAAGACATTTGTAAACATTCTAAACCTCACTCTTGAGTCACTGAATATGGAATTCATGAAGTGCTTTGGTCTTGGAAATTCTATTAAGACTCCGTTATGGTTAAGAGTTGATGTTGAAATAGGTTTGTGTATGAATATGTAAAATGGGCTGCTGGATATATTCTCTCTTAGCTTAAAAGTCCCCACCAAATTCATTAGTGAGGAAAGGCCCTAGTCACGATGTCCATACCTTCCCAACACACCCACGGAGTGAAACCACAAAGTGAACAGGTGGAGGCTAGTCTTGCTTCCTAGAATTGAGTTTATTCAATCAAGAAAGTTACAGAAAATGGATAAGGAAGATGTAGTATATATAAATAATGAATATCACACAGCCACAAAAAAGAATGAGATCGTGCCATTTACACCAACATGGATGGAACTAGAGTGCTATGCTGAATGAAGTAAGTCAGTCCCAGAATGACAAATATCATACAATTTCACTCATATGTGCAATCTGAAAAACGTGAATAAACAAACACAAAAGCAGATTTAGGTCTATAAATACAGAGAGCAAATTGCTGGTTTCCAGAGGAGAGGCGGGAAGGGGGATGGGCCACATGGGTGAGGGGGAGAGTGAGATACAGCTTTCAAGTTATGGAACGAAGAAGTGACAGGAATAAAAGGCATGGCATAGGGTATATAGTCAGTGATATTGTAATGTTGTATGGCGACAGATGGTCGCTACACTGTGGTGAGCGCAGCATAGCATATAAAGAAGTTGAATCACTATGTCATCCACCTGAAACGAATACATTGTGTGTCAAGCATGGTCAAAGAAAATGTTACACAAATATAGAAGATGTGGCAAGAATATGTTTCACACACACATACATCCACGTTTCAGTAAAAATTATGATAGTAAAAACTTTTAAGATCATTGGGACAACTTCGATGCATCGGGCACCAATATGGTGAAATTTGTCACTCAAGACAGAGCTCGGCCTAAAATAAACTTTCCAACCATTTCTGAAGAAAATGGTCACATAAACAGGATAGAAAAGGTAGTTGGAGATATATTAGTTTTTAAAAACTGTTTTACAGTGATAGACACAGCCTAGTGGCAGTCCCAGGTGTATAATGAATGTGCTAACAACAAATGATTTTCCCCTGAGCGGATCCAGTGGGACCTTGCTGTCCTTGAAGCGTCACTTGCTGCTAGTCTTTGCCCTTGAAACCAATCTGCTATATCTCCTTAAAAGGTGTCCACACTTCAGATTTCACAGTGATTCCAAGTGGCCATCACCCCAGTTATTTCTAATTAGTGAGATTTGCCCCTTAGAGGCTTTGCTGTGCTTGTGTGTGAGTGGCCTACAAATGACTGGTCACAGGTGCTTAATGCCAACATTCCATTTTGCTTCAGGTACGAGTTTTCAACCCCACCTTGCCCTTTTACTAGTTTTAAGAGCTAGGTAAGTAGGATTAATTTCTGTTGCAATATCTCCAGCTGTTTTTGAATCATTAATGCTGCTTTTACTGCAGTGTATTTCCTATTCATTACAGAATAAAAATGAACATGCCTTGGGGCCTTTCACATTCTCTCAGCCTTCTCAGTTTTTTTTTTTTTAAAGCCCACTCTGAACCTCCTAAAACTTAATGTATTTTCTAGGCTAATTCATGTCTGGTGGTGATATGCCCATTTTGCTAAAAATCAAGACACTTCCCAGTCTTGACATTTCATTTCATCAGCTCAAAATTTCCAAGCCAATCTAAAACAGATCAGCAATGTCGACCATAGCAGGAGTCATACAACAAGGTAATTCTGCCCTTTTACTGAGAAACTTAACTTCCTCCCGAAGTTTTATATAGTATTATATCACTCACCTAGGAACAATTAAAATTCTTATGGAAAAAACCTGTCCGTCCCCTGGTGAAATGAAGAAAAAATATGAGGTAGTTGGAATTAACAGGAAAGTAGTGCTGGAGTTGAAGTTTGATTTTGTAAATTAAATAGCAGGGGTCAAAACACTCCAGCCTCTTCAGGCGATTTGCCAGTAATGTAAAGGTGTCACCCAGTCCAGGCCAAAGGTACTGTAGAGCAACAAGCAAGGTTGCACAGAAGAGAGCAAATGTTCCATTTCAGCCATTTGTGATCAGCTTTTAAGGGCACAGCAACTAGGAACAAAATGCACAAGTCAAACAAATCACATCTTTGGGTCAGATTTGGCCTGTGAGCTGTCAACTTAGAAACTCAGTGACTGACAAAACTAGTTAGCTTATAATTACCTGGCCAAGAGAAACAGTGGGTAACCAGATGCTGATATTACAGATACCCAAGTCTTTTTTTTTAATATGAAATTTATTGTTAAAATTGGTTTCCATACAACACCCAGTGCTCATCCCAAAAGGTGCCCTCCTCAATACCCATCACCCACCCTCCCCTCCCTCCCACCCCCCATCAACTCTCAGATTGTTCTCCGTTTTTAAGAGTCTTTTATGGTTTGACTTCCTCCCTCTCTAACTTTTTTTTTCCCCTTCCCCTCCCCCATGGTCTTCTGTTAAGAAGTGGCTAAAAATGAACAAATCAGGAGACTATAGATGCTGGAGAGGATGTGGAGAAATGGGAACCCTCTTGCACTGTTGGTGGGAATGCAAACTGGTGCAGCCGTGCTGGAAAACAGTGTGGAGGTTCCTCAAAAAAATTAAAAATAGACCTACCCTATGACCCAGCAATAGCACTGCTAGGAATTTACCCAAGGGATACAGGAGTACTGATGCATAGGGGCACTTGTACCCCAATGTTTATAGCAGCACTCTCAACAATAGCCAAATTATGGAAAGAGCCTCAATGTCCATCAACTGATGAATGGATAAAGAAATTGTGGTTTATATACACAATGGAATACTACGTGGCAACGAGAAAGAATGAAATATGGCCCTTTGTAGCAACGTGGATGGAACTGGAGAGTGTTATGCTAAGTGAAATAAGTAATGAGAAAGACAGATACCATATGTTTTCACTCTTATGTGGATCCTGAGAAACTTACCACAAGACCATGGGGGAGGGGAAGGAACAAAAAAAGAGGTTAGAGAGGGAGGGAGCCAAACCATAAGAGACTCTTAAAAACTGAGTACACATACCCAAGTCTTAAAGGACTTTCCATATGACTTGCATTTGTCTTTAAGGTGGGATATTTATTTATGCAACTATTTGTGCTGCTCTGTGGCTTTAGCATAAGGCTATTTGCAGAGCACACTAACATGGAATCCTCCACGTTAGAAATTCATTCTATGTAATGTGGAAAGAAGGTCAGCCAAATGTCAATGGTTATGGTCCTCCATTCTGCAGTGGAAGCCCTCCTGTCCCATAGCATTGACCTATTAACTCTCTTTTGAAAAGAAGCCATTTATATATATATATATGTGTATATATATACATATATATGTATATATATACACATATATATATGTATATATATATACATATATATGTGTATATATATAATATGTATATATCTATCTCGTATGTATATGCATATATATATACACACACACACATACATATGATATATAATAATTTGCTTACAGATAATGCTGCCCTTTGTATCCACATATGGTTTTGAAAGAAACTGGCCTTTTCCCAGTACTTCTTTTCACTCTTGCCATGGATATTTCCAATAGACAAGAAGGTTGTGAATCTGGAAAACCCCCCTTTTACAGAGAAGAAACACTCAGGCTTTTTTTTAAAGATGTGTTAAAACCAGACTCATGCAGTTGGAAGCAATTTTAATCATCATGTCGATTAAATGATAGCGTATCATTATCTGTAAGGATGGAATGTGTTTCATGGATTGATGGGTAGAAATTCCCTGCAATAGTGCTCTTTCCTTAACGACCCCGTGCCTTTATAGGGTCACTTTCTTAAATGTTGCCTCCCTGTTCGTTAATAATGTACTCAAGATGTCACTCTGTGGCCTCGTATTTTACTTTTTCTTTCAATTCTTTGGTATCAGAAGCTACTGAATCTGCGTCTTGTTTTCTCAGATACCATGTGTGAATAGCTGTTGGTGGCGGTTTGGGTTATACCCATCCTAGGGAATATGTCCACATTTTAAGGCAGGTGAGAGAAACTTCCTGGCAGATCTAAAATTGTATCTATATAGTCAGTGACGATTCTTCATAAGCACAGGCTCACCTCCAACCGAGGTGCAGTACAACACAAAGAATATTTCTCTCCCAACCAAATAACCCTTATGGTGGTGGTCTCAAAGTAGAGCTCTTAAGTCAGCAGTTATCAGCTGTGGTACTTGTTAGAAATATAAACTCTTGGGCTTAAACACAGACCTACTGAATGAGAAACTATGGGGATGAGGTCCAGAAGTCTGTGTTTTAGTAAGCGCTCTTGGCACTTCTGAGGCCTGTTAAACTTACACATCCATTTTAGTATTATTTTCCTCCGAGCTCTGTAAGCAGCCTGGATTTTGCCACCCATTTCCCCAACTAGACTGAATTCCAAAAGAGCAGGGAGCTCATCTGCTTGTTTATCATGAAATCCCTGTCTCCAACAGTAATTCCAGGCACACAGTAGGTGTACATTATGCATTTGTTGAATGTCTGAAGGAATGCGTGAGTGATTGGCTAAGCGCTTCCTCCTGTCATGGTATGTGGCATAAAGGCCACGACACTCCCAGCCCGCTCATACAGGGAGGTTAGGGGGTTGCATAGGGTTTCTTAGGAGCTGCGCTGCTTTGTTTTAAATCTTTGCTCCCTCATCTGTCAACTGTATGTCCTTTGGCAAGTTGCTTAACCTCTCTGCCTTGGTTTTGTCATCTCTAACATGGAGATGAAAACAGTACGTCAGCTTCATATAGGGCTTTTTTTTTTTTGTTCTTTGTTAGATTAAATTACTTGTGGTGGTGGCGTTTGTTATTGTATTACCACTGTGATTCTCCCTTCCCAAGTGGCAGCCAGGCCGCTCTCCACCCAACCTGCAGAGTCTCTGACAAAGGTCTGGATAGAATTTGCCCTGCCCCTTCAACAGCATCGTATTAGGAGGACTAGATCCTGTAGACATCATCCCAACTCCTAGCTTTATCATTCTCAGGATTCATTGCATCATCTATTACTTTGATTAATATTTACATTGAAAATAATGCATTGCAGGAATACTTAAATGGACTCTCATAATCTGGTTACATACACAGTACTGATGATCTGATAGGTTTTCTGATGGCACGGCTTCTCTCCAGTCTTTCCGTACTTCTTGACGCGGGCCTTTATTTCTGTTACCTTTACCAGGACCTCAAATGGTTGTCATGGTTAAATCATTAAAATACAAACAAGTTGTTGTTTTTTCTTCTAGTTCTGCCACATGCAGTAGTGTGCTATTTATTATCTGCTCTGACTAATCCTCATTTCGTTTTTAATGCTCAGCATTTTCCTTTCTGTGGAGAGCCATACATTGGCAGGAGTTCAAGGAAAGGCTGCAAATGCTTCGTAGAAACTATTTTAATCCCAAACAGTTAATGTTTGGAGAACAGGTTGAAACATATGTAATATAGGCACCAAACTGTAGGCAATTATCTCCAAAGGGCAATAGGGGACAGAGAATAAAGGCCATGCTACCCTGAGGTTGAGGGTGAAAACCGAAGAAACACCTTCCTTGGCTTTCCAAGGGTCACAGTGTCAAGTGAAGAATGAAATGATGAGACAAATGGAACAGCTTGATAACACCCAAATGGGTGCATTTATTCACACAATTCAAGCCTGACTACTGGAGTTCTTATCCTGTCCATTGACAGCCATTCTGAGCATTGTAACAAGATCCAGAACCCGATGTCTAGAAATTCTTAATGATACTCTGGACAAAGTGGATGAGAGGTGACAAGCCAGAGGGAATGTGTGCAGAAGTTTTGGCTCAAAAACCCTGTGACTTCCAGCGGCGGTTCTGTGTGTTGGTTTCATCATTTGAACAACAGAAAGATAATAGCTGCCGCCTAATTTTCTGAAGATACAAATGGATGTCCCAGAGTTAGAGTTGTGTTCTGTTTGAATAATGCTATTTGTGCTGTTCTTCAAGCATTGCGTGGGACATGACAAGCTGTCTCTGGTCTTCTTTTCCATGGTTTCATCCTGCCATTTAACCATATGTATTCACACACACACACACACACACACACACACACACACACACACACACACATACCCCATGTAATCCTTGGTAAAGCACCGTGTGTTATATTGCTGCTATAAGGCAGAATTAATTATTATTCAAAATCCACCATGCAGCTTTATACAGTGTGATTTTCAGAAAGGAAGAACACTGTCGGAAGCATAATGGCACCTTGCAGGATCAGTTAGGGGGAAAATATGAGCTAAGGAGACGGAAATCCTTGTTTAGACTTACAGAGAAATAATGACAAGCCATGAAAAGTTCCACAGGCCTTTGTAGCACTGAAATCTTTCCTCTAGGACCAACTTCTATGAAAATACACTACGCCTGGAATTTGCCCTGTCAAAGCCAGACATATTTTTTTAATTGAATCTTGCTCTGAGCATAGTGAATTTTTTTTTCCCCATCTGTAATTTGCTTTTTATGTGAATGGAGAGATGTTCTGTTTCTCTTCTTTGGAGGATTGTCATATTCCTGTAAAAACAATCAGTGTTGGGCCATTTATCTCTTGCTTCATCAAACTGTGATGTGGGCTGTAAGTACGTGTACGTTCGCAATATAGATTTTTTATTTCTGTATTTTATAGTCGTATTATTGGCGAGTGGCTCTCATTTATTTTCCAGAACATTTCTAGGCTGATGACAACTCTTTAGTCTTTGTTTGTTAACTGTGTCCTGTCTGTCTACCTTTTCATGTAATAATTGCTTTCAGGGAATAAAACAGAAACGGGGTATTGCTTTGTTTAATATTTTTCAAATCAAATACAGCATAGCACAACCATCTGTGAAAATACATTTCAGCTTTCATCAAATTCTGCCAAGGCTTTTTTGAGGATTAATAATCCCTTCATGTGGGCATGCTTCTATGGCTAATGTAGTATTGTTGGGCAGAGCCTCAGTTATATTTATGTTCTGACTCAGGTAAAAATAAATAAATAAATAAACGGACTTGTTCAAGGGAGAAAAAATTCAGTTTTTTCACTCCTAAATATGTGTTGCTTGCAGAACAAGTGCCTTTGGAATGGAAGATATTGTTGAAAGGCTTTTCTTGGTGGAAAATGTGGAACTCAAAGCTATATTCATTTTCCTTTTAGGTGGAGTCCAATTCTCAATCAATGGAAGGGCCCCTTACAGAGCTCCACCCGTATTAGCAGAACATGGACTGCCTGATGCCTTTTAAAGGTGATTTTTCTTTGGCTGATATGGGAGAAAAGGGCTTGTGTCTCAGCTGTTTTTTTCTCAGCAATTGTGACTACTGTCCTTTCTGCCCATCTTCATGTTCTATATGCCGCTTGTTCCCCCTTTCATTTCCCAAAGCCCCACAAACCCAGAGCTGTTGCAGGGAACAGGGTGAGTGAGACAGGCTGTGGCAGGGACTGCGAGATAGTATAGAACGTTAAGACACTAGAATTTTCTTAAGACACACCACTATCTTTCAAAGTTTCTTGGCAACTTCTTCCAATAGGAATTTCTTACAGGCCGTTTGGAGACTCTTGTCCCCAGACTGCCACAATTCTCTAAGTATTTTCACAGGAAACAGAACATACTCAAATGTTATTGATAAAGTCATTGACCAAGTGTAAGGAAATAAGCTATGTTCAATCAGTTCTGTTATAACACTTGTTTTGAAAACACAGATTTGTTCCAATGCCATTGATATACCTTGGAACAATTTGGACGTAGTTTTTTTTTTTGTTTGTTTGTTTGTTTTATTTATTTACTTACTTATTTTGAGAGAGAGACAGAGAGAGAGCACAAGTGGGTGAGGGGAAAAGCGAGAGAGAAAGAGAAAGAGAAAGAGAGAGAGAGAGGGAGAGGATCCAAAGCGGGCTCTGCGTTAACAGGAGAGAGCCCGGTGTGGGGCTTGAACTCATGTACCACAAGATCATGACCTGAGCAGAAGTCTGTGGGCTTGGTTTCGCATTTGCTTATGCGTGATGTGATCCATGAAAAGCATTTGGTGAACCCAGAAATCTGCACCCAGTTGAACCAGACAGTGTAGGAATACACACAATGCACACCCCCTCCCCAGACAGCCATGATCCTCCTCAGTTCACCACAGCCGCATGAGCCACACCATGCCCATCTGGTAAGGCAACTTTCTTTGCATTTCAGATAAGCTTCCTGCTGCCGCTTTGCAACGGTTTACAAGCTGCAGCCCTTATGAAATGTACTTCCACAAGCACATCTCAAGGTCTTGTTCAAGGTAAAAAGGCAACATTTATTGTCTTTGTGTGTTTCTTAATTGTGTAACAAGTGTAACACCGTCAACCATTTTTGTTAGGTTCCTCTGTTTTTAAGATGTCATAGGTACAGTTTGTGTGCCTCTAAGCCTGTTTTCCCATAAGCTCCTTGGTATTGTTGACAAAAATTTGCAGAGCATGATGGTTTCGAGAACACTTACGTTGCTTATAGCAGAAGTGACTGTCTTGAAGCAGCACTTCTATGGCAGGGAAGAGCAGGGAGCTGTCACTGCTTTCAGGCCTGAAGGACAAGGACAGAGAAACAGACTCTGGAACCCAGAGTGGTTGCGGGTTGCATAACATCTGCTAGCCAGAGGCCTAGCATAAAGAGAGGCTGGGGAATAAACACTCTCCTCCCACTCTCCATTGTTTGGCAATTACCTCCCATTAATGGGCCGAACCCAATGGGAAGCCAGTGGGTTAGGGAGTCTGTTTATTGCCATCCATGGAGTTTAAACACAGTGCATAGAGCAGGGCTGAGGGATGGATCTGAAGGCATCATCTTGCCCAACACCATTAGGGAAGTTACTTTTTAAGGAATTGTTTTTATTTTATTACGTAAATCCATTTTATTCTTCTCTTTCTGGATCTCTTAGATCTCAGCCAGGGCTTGAGGAGATTCATAAAGGTGTTTTTCTAAACAAAGGAAAAGTTTCTGCCAAAAAAGAATCTGCACTCCTTTTAGTCAAACCAGTTCAAACAGCCAACTTAGAAAATAACATAGTTTCACACACACACCCCGCCCCACTTCTCATTATATATGCACTCATAACTGTGTTCATGGTCATTTCCATGTGAACCCCTTTCTAAGGGCAAACATGTTTTCACATTTAATGCTTGAATTTTGCCCAGCTTGGTTGGATACTGTTACATAATTCACTAACTTTTGTGCCTGGTCAAGAAGAGGAATACTAAAGCGATGGTATAATTCACTTGCTGGTATACTGCCCTTCAATTTGGAAATTGATTTTTGTTGTAGTCCCATTACAAGACAACTGGCCATTTTCCAGTACTGGAATGGGGGGAAGGTGGCTTGAAATGAGTCTCTGTAGTGTGTCCATTTCCCAGATGTCCCAGCTTGATCTGAAATTCAGAAGAGACCGTGAGCTCACAGCCTTAAGGGTAATTATGCAATAGGATGTTCGAGCTTAAATGAATCAATTTGTCATTGACTAGGGTAGGGTATGTCTTCCCTGCCCAGAAACAGCCTGCAGACAAAAGGAGATGTATTTCACGTGGTCCTATAGAGTTCAGATGTTTATTGGAGAAAAAAATATAAAAAATGTTAAACTTCAAAAGAAGAGTAAACATACATCTTTTTAAAAAATTTTCTTAAAGTTTTCTTTTTTTAAAAAAATAAGAGGCTCAAGTTTTATTCTTCCATAAGTAAAATTTATTGCCACATTAGCCATAATTCACTTTGCTTCATGCTAAAGTGAAGTGGGTTGCTCATACTGGTTAGCCTTTCACTGGGGAAGGAAATTTGATGCTATTGATAATGTTGACAGGATAATGGAGATGAAAATTTAGATTCTCCTGCAGGCTCATGTACTTTTAAAAATGGAGATATAATTCATCCATCAGAAAATCTGTCCTTTTGAAACATACAATTCAGTGGGTTTTAGCATATTCACAAAGCTGTACAGCTATCACCACTGTCTAATTTCACAGTATTTTTTATCACTCCCCAAAGAAACCCCATATTGGTTAGCCATCACTCTCTATTCCTTCTACCCCCCACCCCTGGCAGCCATCAATTTGTTTTCTGTTCTGTGCATTTACCTGTTTTGGACATTTCGTATAATTGGAATCTTGTCATCTGTGGCTTTTTTTTTTGCATCTAGCTTCTTTCACTTAGCACACTGTCCTAAAGGTTTATCCTTGTATAGCATGTTTCAGGACTTTGTGTCTTTTTATTGCCACATAATATTCCAGTACATACCACATTTTGTTTATCCATCAATCAACTGATGGGCCTTTGGATGTTTCTACTTTTTGGCTATAGTGAATAATGCTGCTATGAACATTCATGTACATGTTATTGTGTGGACATATGTTTTCATTTCCCTAGTAGTAGAATTGCCGAGTTATGCAGTAACTCTAAATTTAAACTTTTGGTGAACTGCCAGACTGTTTTCCAAAGTGGGTACAAAATTTCACATTCCTAACAACAGCATATGAGGGTTCTGCTTTCTCCGTAACTTTGCCAACAGTTGTTGCCTTTGTCTGTTTGACTACAGACATTTTAGTGGGTGTGAAGTCATATTTCATTGTGATTTTCATTTGCATTTCCCTGTTGGCTAATAATGTTCAACATCTTTTCATGTATTTGTTGGCCATTTGTGTATCTTCTTTGGAGAAGTGTCTACTGGGATCCTTTATCATTTTCTTATTGGGTTATTTGTTATTTTATTGTTGTATTGTACCTGTTCTTTATATATTCCTTATGAGTCCCTCATCAAATCTATGATTTACAAATATTTTCTATCATTCTATAGGTTGCCTTTTATATTCTTTATGGTATCCTTTGAAGTACAAACGTTTTTAAATTTTTTATGAGTTCTAATTCATCTGTTTTTCTTTCATCACTTGGGATTTTGGTGTCATATCTAAGACAACCTTGCCTAACCTAAGATCATGAAGATTTTTGCCTATATTCTTCTAGTAGTTTTATAGTTTCATCTCTTATATCTAGGTTTGTGATCCATTTTGAGTTATTTTTTTTCATTTTGAATTAATTTTTATGTATGATGTGAGGAAAGAGCCTGACTTTATTCTGTTGCATGTGGATATCAAGTTGTCCTGGGAACATTTGTTGAAAAGACTTTTATTTTCCTATTGAATTGTCTTGCAATACTATTGAACATCAGTGGACCCTAAATTTATGGGTTTGTTTCTAGACTCTTAGTTATATTCTGGGCTCACAGACATTGAGAACTAGACGGGCCCTTTCAGATCACGGAGTATAGGAGTCACACATTCTGGTGTCTGTCAAGTGCAGTCAGGCTTCATGAGTAAAGTGTACCAGGTGTACTTGGGGAACATGGGCTTTACCCAGTGGTTGTCATATGGAAGTGTAAGATGAGGTTGGTTGTATCTTTTAATTTTTCAAAAGAAACCAGAAATTGTGTTTCTTCTTCTGGCAAAATGTCTTGAGTTATAGCCAAGCAACTAATTTAGTTAAAAAAAAAAAAAAATGCTGACTGGCCATAGGAAACATATCTTTAGGCAGAACTTGGCCCATTATCCGCCAGTTTTCAACTGAAACACTTCAGCCCTTTCCTGTGTATAGATAAGGTTGCCAGGTCTCAGTTTAGGTGGGTAGTCCTAGGTTGCATTGTTATTTGTGGCAAATTCAGATCTAGAAATTGATATCGATGCTTTCTACTTCCTAGTTGAATGTTACTAATACACTAATATCCTAAGAATTCATTATTTTTCTAATCATATTTTCTTTTTAATGTTTATTTATTGAGAGAGAGAGAGAGAGAGAGAGGCAGAGAGGCAGAGAGAGAGAGTCCCAAGCAGGCTCCATGCTGTCAGCAGAGAGCCTGAATTGGGGCTCAGTCTCAGGAACTGTGAGATCATGACCTGAGCGAAAATCAAGAGTCAGATGCTTAACTGACTGGGCCACCCAGGCTTCCCTCTAATAATATTTTCTTATTACCATGGCTAGATATTATGTCTTCTTTTAATTAAAAAAAAATCCCACAAATACAACCAACCAAAGGACCCCTTAGAGACCTAAACACATGTTTAGGTGGGAGCTATGTTAGTAACTGTTCTCTATTGTAATCATTTAAAATAAGATATCTAACCTGTTTTCAGAAGTGCAGTATAAAGACTTTGTTTTTTGTCTGATCAGAGACAAAAAAACAATGCACAGCTCTTATCCCCAGGACTACATACACACACACACACACACACACACACACACACACACACACACACACACCGTCTCTCCTCACAATGAATGAGGCATGCCTCTGCAAGTCTTGCCTCAGTTGTCATGGCTGTAAATATACCACATGTGGAAGGATTAGAACTCATTGTTCTCAATTTCATCTGCTCTGTTTTGTGTTCAAGGCCTTTGTCAACAACAGGCATTTCCTTCCCTGAGATCCTCTCAATGACATATTTTCTGATTCCAATAATGAATCCAGGAGGGATGTTCCCAACTCCTGTGCAAGAATCTGTTGCAGAAACGTTAGTCTCCTGCAATATTAATGCATGCGTTTCCCAACTTTTTCACATTTGATTCAGTTCAGCAAATGTGTGATGAAGACAGATGTGCCAAGAATAATTATGGGACTACTAACATGAGTTAAACGTGTGACAGTCCAAAAGACAAACTAAGCAGAAAGAAATCTGTTATAACTGAAGCTGAAGACAGTAGATTGAAGTGGAATATGACAATGACTTCCCGATGGGGGAGCTACACAAGACTTCACATTGTATGGACATTTGTACATCCAGGGGAAGTGATTCACACACACCAAGACAAAAATGTGCAAATACACCGAAATTCAGGACTAATGGATTGCGTCTACGCTAGGTTAAATCTGGCCAAAGATTAAGGAACAGTTCAGTCATCCTGAATTCTTAACCTGCTTATCATCAGCCTCCAGATGTTTGATATTTAAATAAAGTAGGGGCGCCTGGGTGGCGCAGTCAGTTGAGCGTCCGACTTCGGCTCAGGTCACGATCTCGCGGTCCGTGAGTTCGAGCCCCGCGTCAGGCTCTGGGCTGATGGCTCGGAGCCTGGAGCCTGTTTCCGATTCTGTGTCACCCTCTCTCTCTGCCCCTCCCCCGTTCATGCTCTGTCTCTCTCTGTCCCAAAAATAAATAAAAAACATTGAAAAAAAATTTTTTAAGTGATTGGATAATTGATGGAATTTTACTTTTCATTTAGTAATTTGGAATAGTCAATAATATGCAGTCTGCCAAATCTTTAGAGAAAATTTTGTTGCCCTCCTAATTTATTTCCAAGTGGCAGGAGAGAATCTGAAAGTGATCAAGAGGTTATTTGGGGGAAAATTAACTATAACATGGTCAACTCTTCTTCACTTCACAATTACCTTGGGTTAATATGTATATGACAAGATGCTTTTACTACTTGCTAAGATTCTCATTTCTTTTCTTACTTTGCCAGAGGACCTCATGGTTCTTGAACTTTTGGGAAAAGACCGTGTATTAGTCTGAGACACATTTGCCAAGATGGGATTAAATGAGCAAGGATTTAATTAGGGGAAACACCTGGGATGGAGAATGGGGAAGGAACTGGTAAGACTGGGAATGCCATCGGATGACGAAACTGCCTGCCCCAAGTAAAGTGAGGGGGAAGGGAATTTGATGAAAATATATTAGATTGCTGTGCTGTCTCAGGAGCTTTGGCAAAGCCACTGAGGAGTCCTTGAGCCAAAGTTGGCTGTTAGATGGGCCCCATATCGCCCAGTAATAAAATTGCTTTAGTATCCCCACCACACCCAGATGTTGGGAGCAGCCTGTGGGAAAAGTGAGGGCTGGGTGCAAATGTGGTGGCAGATTTCAGACTGTAGCCTTTAGGTCTTCAGTTAATTATACTCCCTGGAGTTTGAAGTCTTTAAAGTGCAGTTTCATGGCAGACAAAAATGGTAATTTTGTTAGGTTATAGATTAGCTGTAATAAGAGACCCCAGAATATAGTGGTTTCAACAAGACAGAGTTTTATTTATCTCTTAAATTGAGGTTTCAAAGTGGATATTGGGGATCCAGGCTCCTTCTGTCTTGTTGCTCTACTATCCAGGCATGTTCCCTTTATTCCCATAATGAGTGGCAGCCCAAGATGGCTCAGCAGCATGTTGGCATTGCAGCCACTGGACAGGGGAGGGAGAGGGGAAAGGCGGGAAGCACCCTTCCCTTAAAGGGCACGAGCTAGAAGCTGGATACCTCCCGTTCTGCTCATATTTTATTTGCCAGAACTCAGTTATATTAGTTACCTGTGGCTGCTGTAACACATTACCACAAATTTAGTAGCTAAAAAACACTCAAATTTATACTCTCACATTTCTCTGTTTCCGTGGCTGAAATGCAGGTGTCCACATGGCTGCACTCCTTCTGGGGGCTCAAGAGGACAGTCTCCTTGCATCTTCCACCTTCTGGTGACTCCTTGGCTGTGACTGCATCACTCCAATCTCTGCATGCTCACATCACCTGATCCTATTCTGCATGTAATCTCCCTCTGCCTCTGTTTTATAGGGACACTGGTGATTCCCTTTAGGAGCCACCTGAATAAGCCACGATACTCTCTTCATCTCAAGATCCTTAACTCAATCACATTGGCAGAGTCTTTTACCATGTAAGGGGACATTCGCACGTTCCAGGGTCTAGGACCTGGATATCCTGGGAAGCCGTAATCCAGACTACCACAGTCCTATGGCCACACTTAGCTTTATGCAGCATCAGAAATAATAGTCTTTTGTGGAGTGCTATATTCCTAACACAAGTTAGCATGTCTTATTACTAAAGTTAGACTGGGAATGGGTATAGGGTTCCAATCAGCCATCCCTTCTTGAGAAATTTCTTCAAATTAATGTGGTTTGAACCTTAGAGTAAAAAACTTCACATCATCAACTCTAAATTATATAATTTTTGGAGCATTTGAAATCCAAGACAAGTTGGACTGGAAGGATATTGTTTTTGCCTGACCACTGTTATGATGCCTCTCCTGCTTTTTCTGGTGATAGTGCCCTAATTTCTAATTTTCCTTTGAGTAAGTGCCTCCTGCCGGATTTCAGTCCATGTGCTGTGGGATGCATGTACCCTCGATCTGGACAATTTGCATTTTTTGTTGGTTCAAATTTGGGTCTGAAATCCACAGGGATTCTCCAAAGACCATAGGACTTACAGAAACAATGGGGAAAGTGGAGGTCTCTTCCCAGTGGGATTGCTGAGCTGATCGACGTAAGCTGGAACTGCCGATAATTCTCTTTGCACAGGGTGTGACGAGCCTGCCCAGGAACGAAGTCAACCCACAGGAAGAGGGATGTGAGGGACGGGGAGAACCGTGTTCTTGGTGACGTCATTTGAGTGCCTGTGTCTAGACACACCTGAACCAAATATACCCCTGGACCTTTTATGGGAGTCAGTTGGTGAGTGGCTCCATCCTAGCCCCGCTTTCACCTGTTCTTTTGCCACTTGGGTTGCGTTCTGTCCCTTGAAACCAAGAGGCCTGACTAATGCAAAGTTGAAGAAAATGCATCAAGTTGTAGGCAAAGTCAAGACTAAAAGTCAGATGTCCTTCCTTTTGAGCTGCTCTATTGTGGTGCCTTTCCTTCTTCTCACATAATGGCTGTTGACCAATTTCTTTTGATTCCACTACAAAGTGGAAGTCATTTAGTCCCTTAGTCAATCTTGATTAAAAAAAAAATGGCTTGAGTTCTTACGTGATTTCTTCTCATCTGGCCTACAAGCTTCAACAGCTTATCAAAGGAACATCACTGACAAATAGAATTTGTGACAACATTGAATACCCTGGTTTTGGTTGGGAAATAAGGAAGGAAAAGAGGGTAATTTCAAAATGCCAAGAAGAAGTAAGGAAGAGATTGATGACCTTTTTTGTTGTTGTTTCCGGCAGATTTATAATGCAATAAAAAGTTTGTTCTGCAATCATTTAGCCCATGTGGTTGATATTAGATTTTTCAGTCAAAACTGTTCATGTCTTCAAGAGGCTCTGAAGCTTTTTATTTAAGTGAAGGATGCTGCTAAAATGTTGAACTCAACATTCCCCCTGAAGTTCTTTCAAGACTATTATGAATAGTCCAGTTTTAAGAAATTCCAGATGAATTGTGCACAGCAACATGAAAGACGGAGCGTACAAGCATCTGTGCACAGGAATTATGCAGAAGTATGCAAATTTTAACCCCAGTGATGATGGAAATGTTAACCTTATGTTTCAGTAATAATAATAACTACTCTGATCTAATGGTGAGCTAATAGGTGCAAAGGGCACTTGGAATCGAGAATTAATAAGAAGTAAGAAGGCTCCCCCCATCCCCCCCGACGACATGAGGTTATTTATCTGAACACCTTCTTGTTCAGTGCAGTTCACCGTAGAAACAAATATTAACAACGACATGTTCATGGCACAGGTACTTGTCATTAAATGTAAACCTGTTTTATAAAAATTTGATCCTTAGGCTTCCATAAAACAGGATGCTGATTTATTTTTTTAGAAGCTGAATCCTTAAACTAAGAAACCTATGGCAGTGTTAGAATTTGGTGGCAAGCATATGTCAAGTCTTCCTGTGTTGGGAAGGGAAGGGAAACTCATGGGCCTGAGACAATGCCAAGGAGAAGACTCCAGATCTGGGCCAGTGCTCTAAAGTTCTAGAAATAAGGCTAGCTGCCACTCATTGAGTACTCACTATGTGCCAGGCACAAAAAAGCACTTCGTAGTTACAGTATCATTAAAACCTCAGAATAGCCCTATGGGTTAGGGAAAACAGAGGGTTCCCTAAAGTTTCAAAGCTGGAAAGAGGTGGAGCAGAATCTATTCAAGTCTCTCCAAGCTGGTAAACACTCTGCTGTGAACACTGTGCTATGTTGTGGGTACCCTCAAACCTCACCCTGTAACACGCAGCATGTCACTGATGCTACATTTAACTGTTATGTATCCACAGTCTGTCAGGCCAACTCTGAAATATCTTCTTCCCTTCAATTAAAAAAAAATTCTTGTAGGTGGTTAAAATCACTTTACGTTGCAAGTGATGCATAAATCTGCAAAAAAATAAAACTTTGCAGGTAAGGGTAGAGTTGGCTTCGCTATCACCACTGGTGTTACTCCTTTCCTGGCTTGATACTGGGACTCCATGATGACCAGGGCCTGAGACTCACCCTGCCCATGTTTGGCAGCCATTTCTCAGGAAGAGAAAGTGTAGAGAAGATCTCCAGGGGAACTCTCACTAGGTCCTGTCTTTCTCGGAGCCTCTTAGCTTGTTCTGACATCCTCAACATGCCCTTTTCGTCTCATCGTCCAGTATAACTTCCAGCTCCAACCATCATGCTGACTTTTGCTAATAGGGAAGAAGAAGAGGGTAAGGAGAAGGCATGCTCATTCTCTTTAAAGACTTGAATTGAAAGGTACATGTATCTCTTCTGCTCACATCTCCATTATTCAAAGCAAGGTCACATGGCTGCGTTCCCTGTGTGTTTGTTTATAGTTATGGCAGATATTGCCAATAGTTTCCCAACATCCATTCCTCACTCTTTTCAGTAATGGACTCTCCAAATTTCATCTCACTCTGGTGAGATTCTACGTTGCCCAGCCTCTCTTGTGGCGGTACTAGGATCTGGCCTGCGCTCTCCTGGCCTGATGAATAGGTTTCACAGCTGACCAGGCATCTGTATGGCTACCCTGGAGTTTCTATAACTCATATCTGCTTACAAATTGGACCTACTCCTCAAAAAGTCCTGGAACAAATTGAAGGAGGGTAGGATGGAAAATGTAGGACGACTGAAAATCTCTATTACATTTAGTTTAAACATATAGAATGCAGGGCCACCTGGGTGGCTCAGTCCATCTGGCATGTCTGACTCTTGATTTTGTCTCAGGATCATGACCTGAGTTGGCTGTGAGACTGAGCCCCGCATCAGGCTACATGCTGAATGTGGAGCCTGCTTGAGATTTCTCTCTCTCTCTCTCTCTCTCTCTCTCTCTCTCTCTCTCTTTCTCTTTCTGTCTCTCTACTCCTGCCCCTCTGCTCCTCTGCCCTGTTCATGCATTCTCTCTCTCTAAAAAAAAAAAAGACAATAAAAACAAAACAAAACAAAAACCCCATATGCAATGCAGCTAAATCAGTGCTCAGAAGGGAACGTTGTAACCTTAAATGTACATGTTAAAAAAGAAAAAAACAATAGAAAAGTAATGTGCCCAGACGAGTTAGAAAAAGAACAGAGTAAACCCAAAGAAAGTAGAAAGGAGACACTAATAAAGATAAGAACAAACATCAGTGAAACAGAAAACAAATAATAGAGATGATCTGCAGAAACCAAGTATGTTTCTTTGAAAAGATTACTGAGGTTGACAAGCAATAAAGAAGAAAGGACACAAAACATAGCTGAGGGCAAAAAGGGGACATAATTATATAATGGTGACTTAAAATATTGTAAGAGTTATTGTGAATAGCTCTATGCTGATACATCTGATAATATCTAAAATTATTATTTCTTAGAAAATCCATCCGTTGCCAGTGTTGATTTCAATGGGGATGAAGGACTTATGAAGCTGCGAAAACCCTTGATTCGGGAGTCAAACATATATCCACTCTCTCCCCTCCCACCTCCCCTCATGTCCCACATGGATTTTAAGTCAAGTTTTACCACCCCGTCAACAGAGTAGACAACTTGTAGCTTCCGTGAATTGTCCAACACTCCAAATCCTGTTTGGAGGAAAGCATATTCTCCCTTCCTGTGGCAAACTTCCTAGGTCCCCTCTTAAGGACCAAGGCATACATTCCCCTAGACGCTGGGAGTGGTTGCTGCAGACCACTCATAGCTAAGTCCCTTTCCAGGAATGTCCCCTGGGCCCACATCCAAGACTGGTAGGTGCAGTAGGTCAAGAGCCCAGCCCCAGCGAATTGATTTAAGACAGCTTGGAAGGACAACCCTAATTACATTGCTGAGGCTTCCTCGGGAGCTGCTTTGCACTTCCGCTCTGGCCCCTGTCCTTGACCCCATAGGAATTGATCCTGAGAGCCTCACCAGTAAAGTTCTTGCACATAAATCTCTATCCCACAGTTTGATTCCCAGGGAATATGGTCAAAGACAATAATAAAACCAGACAAGGATGGTATGAGAAAGTAAAATTATAGGCCTCGTTTAAAAAATACATTATGATGAGGTTGATTTTTCTCAGGACTCGAGATAGTATAACATTTGAAATCTGATAATATACTTAACTACAGAAGCAAATTAAAGAGAGACTATATGATTGTTTCACTAGCAAAGAACTCATACAATTCCACTCCAAGTAATGATAATTAAAAATATACACATTACTCCAGTCTCATCGAGAGAAAAATCTTCAGAAAATTCCTGTTGAGGGGGATCCTATAACACACCTAACCCATTGTCCTTGAAATGGCCAAAGTCATCAAAAACAAAGAAAGTCTAAGAAACTGTCGTAGCCAAGAAGAGCCTAAAGAAACATGATTATTTAGTATGTGGTACCATGGATGGGACAGAAAAAGGACTTATGTAAAAACTAAGGAAATCTAAATAGCCTTTAGGTTTTAGTTAATAATAAAGTATCAAGATTGGTTCATGTAACAAATATATGTTACTATAATAATGTTTTAATAATAATGCCCATCACCCAATTTCCCTTCTCCCCCACCACCCCCATCAACCCTCAGTTTGTTCTCTGTATTTAAGAGTCTCTTACGGTTTGCCTCCCTCTCTCTCCGTTTGTAACTATTTTTTCCCCTTCCCTTCCCCTGTGGTCTTCTGTTAAGCTTCTCATGATCCACATATGAGTGAAAACATATGATATCAGTCTTTCTGTGACTGACTTTTTTCACTTAGCATAATACCTTCCAGTTCCATCCACATTACTGCAAATGGCATGATTTCATTCTTTCTCAATGCCAAGTAGTATTCCGTTGTGTATATAAACCACATCTTCTTTATCCATTCATAAGTTGATGGACATTTAGGGCCTATCCATAATTTGGGTATTGTTGATAATGTTGCTATCAACATTGGGGTACATGTGCCCTTATGCACCAGCATTTTTGTATCCTTTGGATAAATTCCTAGTGGTGCTATTGCTGGGTCATAGGGTAGTTCTAATTTTAACTTTTTGAGGAAACTCCACACTGTTTTACACAGTGGCTGCATTTCTTTAAAAAAATATATATATGTCTATATATATATATGTTTATATATATTTTTTCCCTTGGGCATTATTTGCATTTAATATTAAATGGCTATTCTTGTCACATAAATAAGACAAGAAAAATTAAGACCTAAAAAAATTTTAAAAAAAGATATACATAGTAGTGCTATTACTGGGTCATAGGGTAGTTCTAACTTTAATTTTTTGAGGAACCTCCATACTGTTTTCCAGAGTGGCTGCCTTTCTTTTAATATTTATTTATTTATATTTATATATATAAATCATTGTTTTCCTTGGACATTATTTGCATTTACCATTAAGTGGCTATTCTTGCCAGATAAATAAGACAAGAAAAATAAAGACCTAAAAAATTTTTAAAAAGACATACAAAAACTAAAATGGTAGATAGAAATTTATTGCTTGTTTGCATATGATTGTCAGCATTGCAAATATAAGAGAATACAAACTATATAAGCAATAACTGGAGACTTCAGCAAGATTGCAGGATACAAAATCAATATACAAAATCATATATACTATTCTTGCTTTAACCAGTTAGAAAATGTGATAATAATATATCACAATATCCCACAATATCCCACAATATCCCACATACAAATCCATAAAAACTACAGAATCCTTAGAGGCAAACCTAAGAAAAGATAGACCTTTAAGGATGAAGTAATTTAAAATTATTAGAAGATATAAGACAATACTGTTAGAAGTCATATTCTTAGATGGTAAGGCTCAGAATGATATCTATATCAATCCTCCTCAAATTAATTTCTAAATTCTATTTAACATAAATTCAAGACCTAAAAAAAGATTATTAAATTCCTCTATTTTAGAAGGTTGTGCCACTTATGCCCTACCTCCTTTTATTCTTTCCTTTCCTTTTTTTTTTTTTTTTTTTTTTTTTGAGAGAGAGAGAGCATGTGAGCAGGGAAGCGGGGAAGAGGGGCACTGTGAAAGAGAGAGAAAGAGAGAGAGAGAGAGAGAGAGAGAGAGAGAGAATCCCAAGCAGGCTCCACGCTTAGCACAGAGCCCAATGTAGGGCTCGATCCAATGACTCTGGGATCATGACCTGAACCGAAATCAAAAGTCGGATGCCTAACTGACTGCACCACCCAGGTGCCCCATACCCTACCTCTTATTAACATCAAGCATATATTTGATATGGGGTGCTTTTTTTTAAGGTGCAAATAGATTGTTACTAAGAAAGTGATCTCTCATTGCCACTGTAATTGTATTTACATGTATTGCCACATGTAAATATCTGTGAAAGAGTGTTTCTCAGATCCCTAACTTCATTGTAAGTTTCAGGCTAAGTGTTGAGAAATTTGACTTCCAAAAGATAAAAAAATAATAGTTTTCAAAAATAGTCATCATTTAAAAAAAATGAAAAGAAAAATCTTTTTAGGTCTATGGGACAGATAAATTATAAACTTAATAGCTAACATTTAGAAAGCACGTTTTATGTGCTAGCCTATATGCTTAAAGCTTTGAGTAGATTTTGTCATTTAAGATCTCAAAATAATATGGCATTTTTATCTCTTTTTATTGGTATGGAAATTGAAATTCAGAAAATTAGGGAACTCATAAGGTCACCTAACATGTAACCAGTGGAGAAGATGTGCTGGTGACCAGAGCAACTGAAAAGAAATTTGATCCTTTAGGTTCCAAGTTGCACAGTCTGTTAACCATACATAATTCCTCTTACATTGTTTGCATTAAAAAACAAGAGCGATTGGGAACTGAGGGACTTTTATTCTGGTCCAAGTTTTATAGCGATACACTCAGGACGTTAGTTCTAAGTTAGTTTATTCCTGAACAAATACATTATTGAGTGCCTAATAAGTGTAGGACGCTATTGGAAGGAGTGGTAAGACTCATGGTGCCTATTCTCCAGGACTCTGTAGTCTTTTAATGGTAGTGACATTGGGCTCTGGAGAGACATCCGTTTAAGTTGTGATTTTCTTTGTGCACAAAATCTAATATGATCATCTCATTCTGAATGGTTAATATTTCTTTCTCTTGGTAGTGGCAGAATTGAAGATTCTCAAGGCACTTGCCATAGAATATATTAAGCATTCAAGACAGATGCATTGGTAATTCTGCTCAAGGTACATAATTGTCACAAGGGAATTATTTTATAAAGCATGGATGTCAGCAAATATATTTTTGAATTAGAATTGAGTATGAAATCTTCAGGTTAAAACATAGTGTTGTATTATTTAGTGCCTTCCATTTTTAGAGAGTGAGAAATGTAGTTATTTAGACTTTTGACAGTGTGGATGTACTTTAAAATGACTGTGACAGGGAATTTTATTCTAGAATTATCTTTTGATACCAAAAAAAGAAACACACATTTGAGTTACTTACATATCTGTAGACCCAGCAAATTATATGATTTCTTCATCCTAGTTAAGTCAATCCCAGTCGTGATACACATCATGCATTTGAGGGGTGGTTTCTTTCTTCAAGTACTTATTATGAGGTTAGCTCATCCTTCTGGCCAAAATTATTTTATGAACTTCCTCTAAACAAAGTGTTATTTTGCCAGGTCAGTCACAGGCCACTGCTTGGTTATAGCTCAGGATAGGAGGTGGCAATTACTTTTCTGACCAGGCCCAAGACCATATTATAGACACCATGTGTCATATACTAGGTCAGTAGTTCTCAACAGGGGTGTGATTTTTTCCTGCTAGTGGACATTGAACAATGTCTGGAGACATTTATAATTGTTGCCACGACGGGGTGGGAATGCTAATAGCATCTGGGGTATAGAAGCCAGAAATGCTCTAAATATCCTAAAATGCACAGAATAGCCCCACAGTAAAGAATTAATCCAAGTAAAGAATCATCTGACCCGAAATGTCAATAGTGTCAAGGTCAAGAAACTCTGTTCTAGAAGGAAAACATGGCACAGTCAGTTAAATAATTTTTTTTCTGTTACCATATACAGGGAATATGTAAGAATACTTAATAATTTTAAATTTGTGGTTCAAGTTACATAATCCCATTCAGAGAGAATCCATGACAGGCTAAATATGTGGGAGAAACTTTCCTAAGGTATTTATCCTGTCCGTGATTGTTGGTCATGACATGGGGCCAACCCTAGAACCAGTTGCCAGAGAGCAAGATTTTCCTGCACCCTCACTTTTCTACTCTCCTTCTCTTTTTCCCAACTGCACTTTTGTCTATCTAACACAACTTTGTCTACTAGGACTTTCTGTGATGATGAAAATATTCTCTATGTGGCCCTTCAGTATGGCAGCTACTAGCTACAAGTGGCTATTATGTACTTGAAATGTCATGAATGGGCCTCTGGAACTAATCTTTAAGATTTTATATGATTATAATCAATTTAACTAGAAATGCAAACAGCCGTATGTGGCTAGTAGCTACCGTAACAGACAGTGCAGATTTCACATCCTCTCACCCACCATCGCAGGTCATATCTCTTTCTGGGTCTCACATCAGGAATGGATTGTCATTGTTTCAAGCTCCCTCACATTTTGCTTCTGAATATTTGGAGAGGGATATTTGGACTCTGAAAGGGAAACTAGGGAAAGAATTCCTAAGTGACTTGACCTCCAAAGACATACCAGCCGGGGGAAAAAAAAAATCTGAGTTTAAACTCCAGAAGTTAGGCTCTTTCAATTTACAGATCTACACGATACAAAGGCTGGTGTCCTATATATATATATCCTCTCCCTTAAAGAGTGCCTCTCTCTGTCCTAGACTTAAGCGATCACACAAGTTCCCTTCTACATATAGTGATGATCCCTTTTTCTTAAAGAGAAGAGTAAGCCTTCCAAGGACAAGAGACTGTCATTTCAACAGAATTAATAAAGGGTGTTGTATTTTTTCTTCCCCTGTCCCAATGAAACTTCTTTTGTTTTCAAATTCCCTTCCTCTCCAGCACTCCTCCCTTTCCACCTGCCCACCTTTCTCTCCCTTTCCTTCCCCATCTGCTTTTCTCACATCTCCTCACCCCTTCACCTCTCTCTCTCCCTATCACTTGGATTTCAAACCCTCTACAACCTGGCCCATGACGATCTCTTCTAAGTTAACAGAGGAACTCATTAAATATTCATTGGGATTCCATATCTATGCCTAACTGACCATCAGGAAAAAAATCTTTGTAACCAACTGTGCCATCTCCCTTCACAGGATAAGACACATATATGGTTAGTCTGGACTATTTGTTTGGGTCCTCTGAAAAGCAGGCACTAGGACAGGATTAGATGGGCAAGCACTTTACTGGGGGGAAATACCTGTGAAGGAAGAAGCCAGAGGAGCCAGAGGAGGTGTGGAAAGACATCAGACTGTGTGCCATCTGACCCTGTGAGAAGGGAAGGAAGGAAGCCTGCATAGGAAGGGTCCAGACTGCTGTGCTCTTCAACATGGCTGAATGGGAATCCTTCAGCCACAGTTGCCCATCAGACGAGCTTCTATCTCCCAGGAACAAGTATGCCTCAGTTTCCCTGCTGTGCTCAGTCATTGGCTGAAAGCCAATGGGAATAATGACCTCAGTGCAATGCATGGCAGATCATAGTTCCAAGGCTACGACCCATGACCAACTGTGATTCCTGCAGTAGACCTGAGAGGTAAATTTTCATGACCAGCATATCTAAATCATACTTAAATTTTTCCAGGCTTGG
This sequence comes from Panthera onca, assembly GCF_046562875.1. Lineage (NCBI taxonomy): Eukaryota > Metazoa > Chordata > Mammalia > Carnivora > Felidae > Panthera > Panthera onca. The sequence continues at coordinate 32,575,672 of NC_138340.1, read as the reverse complement.
TGAGAAAGGACAGGGCCCCTTATGTCATGAGCTGTATTTAAGTAGTGTCCCATGACTGACCTGGTCAAATGCTAGTTTGTTTAAAGGAAGCTTATGGAATATTTTTGCCCAGTCTCCTTTCCACATTGCACACTATTATAGCAATGAGGTGTTCTCACGTCTTCCCAATCCTTACGCTCCTCTCACACATGTATTCCTTTTGCCTGGAATGAGTCTTCTCTAACCAATTCTCCAGATCAGTTCCTTCAAATTGCCACTCAACTGCCTATCCATAGGAGAGTATTCCTGAGTCCTGGACTAAGATAGACCTCAAATCTCTCTGGAATTCGAGCCTAACAATCCTCCTTCTGGATTCTTAGTACTTTTTCACATTGTCCTTTTTGTCTCATAAACATTTGATATGTGAAGGCATAGACTGTATCTCTTTAATTTATCAGAGCCAGGCAGAGAGCCAATTAATACTTCTTGAATAAATTAATACTTTGTCTCAGATATGCTGCAATAAAAAAGATGAATAATGAAGTCCTTGCTTTCAATATGCTTAAAATCTAGTATGGGTTTCTCAGCAGAAGATGCTGTAAAAATATTGGAGTTAATGAAATGTCTGAATTAAAGGGTTTTTCAGAAGATTTGAAACTTCAGGTTTCTAGGTCAAGGATCAATCACCAGAGGATGTGACATTAAAGTTTTACCAAGCTGACTTTTATAATAGATAGGACTAATGTTGATGAATGCTCTGTCTGCATGTAAATGAATACTCCTAGGAGGAGTTTTAAATGACATCTAGGAAAATGATCTCAGTTTACACCCTTCTAATTTGGCATTTGAAGTCATTTTACCAGCTTTAGAATGAAGATTGTCTTTGAATTTTCTATGAATGAAAAATTGGCTACAGCAGTGAAGCATGTGTATATGATGGTGGGATATCTATGATTTGTAGAGTTTATGTCTGACCAGTATGCCTTCTCATATGCCTATCTCCTAGAAAGTAACTTTTTTTGATTTATGGCATCCCATCCCATATGGTTCTGCTAGGAATGACTTTATCTTTAGCACTACAGGGATTGGCAGATAATACTATATTTTTATTTAGAATTAGTGGACTTACTACATTCCAGGCACTGTTCTAATCACTTGAACTATACTAACCTTCTAATTCTTATAATGACAGCATGAAGTACTTTTATTATTGCCCTTAATTTAGAGATGAGAAAACTGAGTTCCAGAGAAGTTGATGAACTTGTCCCGCATGGTGAGTGACAGAGGTGGGATCTGAAGTTAGGTTGTCGAGCACAGTGTAATCACCACACTCATCTGCCTTCCGTTCTTTAGGCTGCCATGTCAGAACTTCTCTTCCTAGGCAACAGTAGTTAATTCAGAAATGGAGATGTGGCTCCTCTGGGAATTTTGCTAACACTAATAGGAAAAAGATGGCACCGTCGTTTCTTAAGGGTCTTTGGCTCTAAGAATGATGTCAGTCCCAAGAATCCGTGTTTATCACCAAAGGAGAGAGTTCATCTCAGAGAGGACACAGACAGGTGAGGAAAGCAGAGCTGAGGACGGAGAAGCGTTAACTAATGCCTGGTGATGGCATCTGAAAATCCTATATTATAACTAACTTCTGAATCTTTTCAAATATACATCAAAGTAGAGAGCTTAAGTATAATGAACTTCCCACTCTGACTTATGCCCATCATGTGGGTTTAGCAGTTATCTACATTTCAGCAATATAGGTATACCTCGGAGATGCCATGGGTTCAGTTCCAGGCCACCACAATAAAGTAAATATCACAAAAAAAGTGAATATTGCAAGAAAGCACATCGAATGAATTTTTTTGTTTCCCAACACATATAAAAGTTATGTTTAAGCTGTGCTGTAGTCTCTTAAGTGTGCAACAGCATTATGTCTGAAAAACAACAACAACAACAAACCAATGTATATACCTTCATTAAACAATACTTTATCTCAAAAAATGTTAACCATCACCTGAGCTTTTAGTGCTTTGTTAGTCTTGCTGGTAGATGGTCTTGCCTCTGTGTTGATGGCTGCTGACTGACCAGGGTAATGGTTCCTGAAGGTTGGGTTGGCTGTGGCAATTTCTTAAAATAAGACAACAATAGGGGCTCCTGGGTGGCTCAGTGGGTTAAGGGTCTGAATCTTGATTTCGGTTCAGGTCATAATCTCACAGCTGTGAGATCAAGCCCCCCTCCCCCCCCCCCCCCATAAGGCTCAGCATTGAGCACAGAGCCTGTTTGGGATTCTCTCTCTCTCTCTCTCTCTCTCTCTCTCTCTCTCTGCCCCTCTCCTGCTCATGCACACATGTGATACATGCACAAGTGCGCGCGCTCTCTCTCTCAGAAAAAAAAGACAATAATGAAGTGTGCCACATTGATTGACCCTCACAAATACTTCCTCTGTAGCATGTGATAGCATTTTACCCACAACAGTACATTTTTCAAAACTGGAGTCGGTCCTTTCAAACCCTGCTGCTGCTCTGTCAACTAAGTTTAATATTCTAAATCCTTAGTTATCATGTCAGCAGTTTTCTTACCATCTTCATCAGGAGTAGATTCCATTTCAAGAAACCACTGTCTTTGCTTATCTATGAGAAGCAATTCTTTATTCACTCAAGTTTTATCATGAGATTGCTCAAATTCACTTCTATCTTCAGGCTCCACGTCTAGTGCTAGTTCTCTTGCTGTTTCCACCTCATCTGAAGTTACTTTCCCACTGAAGTCTTGAACCCCTGAAAGTCCTCCACGAGTGTTGAGATCACCTTCTTCCAAACTCCAGTTAATGTTGACATTTGACCTCTTTCCATGAATCATAAATGTTCTTAATGGCATCGTAAATGTCAATGGTCCCCTTTCTAGAAGTTTTTCAATTTACTTTACCCAGATCCATCAGAAGAATCACCATCTATGGCAACTATAACCTTACAAAATGTATTTCTTAAATAATGAGACTTGAAATTTGAAATGACTCCTTGATTCATGGGCTGCAGAATGGATGTTGTGTTGGCAAGCAGGAAAACATCAACCTCATCGTCCATCTCCATCGGAACTCTTGGGTAACCAGGTGCATCATCGATGAGCAGTCGTATTTTGAAAGGAATCATTTTTTCTGAGCAGTAGGTCTCAACATTGAGCTTAAACTGTTGAGTAAACCATGTTGTAAACAGATGTGCTGTCATCCAGGATTTGTTGTTTCATTTACAGAGCACAGGCAGAGTACATGTAGCTTAATTCTTCAGGGCCTTAGGAGTTTTGGAACGGTAAATGAGCGTAGACTTCAACTTAAAGTCACCAGCTGCGTTAGCCCTTAACAAGTGAGTCAGCCTGTCTGTCCTTTGAAGCTTTAAAGCCAGAAATTGACTTCTCCTCTCTAGCTATGAAAGTCCTAGATGGCATCTTCTTCCAATAGAAGGTTGTTTCATCTATATTGAAAGTATGTTGTTTAGACTAGCCACCTTCATGAACTCTCTTAGCTGGATCTTCTGGATAACTTGCTGCAGCTACTGTATCAGCACTTGCTGCTTCACCTTGCACTTTTATGTTTTGGGTTTTTTAAAAACCTCACGAATCAACTTCTGGCAGCTTCAGACTTTTCTTCTATAGCTTTATTACCTCTCTCAGCTTCATAGAGTTGAAGAGAGTTAAGGCTTTGTTCTGAATTAGGCTCTGGCTCAAGGAGACGTTGTCGCTGGTTTGATCTTCTATCCAGACCACTAAAACTTTCTCCATATTTGTAATAAGGCTGTTTCACGTTCTTATTATTCATATGTTCACTGGAGTAGCACTTTTAATTTCCTCCAAGAACTTTGCCTTTGCATTCACCACTTGGCTAGTTGGTATGAGAGGCCTAGCTTTCTGCCTATCTCAGCTTTCGACGTGCCATCTTCACTAAGCTTAATTAATTTAGCTTTTGATTTAAAGTGAGAGATGTGTGACTTCCTTTCACTGGAACACCTAGAGGACACTATACAGTTGTTAAGTGACCTAATTTCAATAGTTTTGTATGTCTTACAGAATAGGGAGGCCTGAGGGCAGAGAGAGAGAGAGAGAGAGAGAGAGAGAGAAGAGAAGAGAAGAGAAGAGAAGAGAAGAGAAGAGAAGAGAGAGATATGGGGCAATGGTTGGTTGGTGGTGTAGTCAAAACACATAAAATATTTATAGGTTAAGTTCACCGTCTTATATGTGTGTAGTTCATGGCGCTCCAAACAATTAAAATAGCAACCTCAAAGATCACTGATTATGGATTCACCATAACAAATATAATAATGAAAATGTTTGCAATATTTGCAAGAACTACCAAATTGTGACACAGAGACACAAAGCAGAAAATGTCTTAGACATCATTTTATTTCTCCATAATTGCTTATGTTGTGTCTCTAACAGAGAAGGACTTTTAAAAAGCATACCTACAGCGCTATTAACACACATAGCAAAATTAATAATTCTGTTATCCCAATTGTATATTGTTGACATCATCCGAATCTAGCTGTGCCACAAGCCAATCAATTCCCTTTTCTGTTTAAGACAGCGTAAGTTGAAGGTTCTGTTACTTGCAACCAAAGTAGTGTGCTGAACAAACCACCACGGGAAGAGTTTTGGGGGACCTGGGTGGCTCAGTTGAGCGTCCAGCTTTGGCTCAGGTCGTGATCTCGCAGTTCTTCGGTTCAAGCCCTGTGTCAGGCTCTGTGCTAACAGCTCAGAGCCTGGAGCCTGCTTCAGATTCTGTGTCTCCCTCTCTCTCTGCTCCTCCCCTGTTGGTGCTCTGTCTCTCTCTCAAAAATAAATTTAAAAGTAATAAAGAAAAACACTTCTTTAGCAGTAGCACATGATTTTTTCAGATGGTCTTTGATAGCATACATTAACATATAAATAATGAGTTTACCAAGAATCAGTCCATAAATAACAAATCCATTAGAGCTTCATAATTCTCCATAGATTGCAAAATACTTTCACATACATTATGTTCATAGTAGCTTATGAATTGGTCAGTAATTATCATCCTTAGTTTATATGAGGAAGCTAAGATACAGATTAGTTCAAGAGATTTTTCCAAAGCCAAGAAAAATGATATGAAAGGTCATAATCAGAACGATCTTCTTCCTACACTCCCAGTGACTCCTAGTGGCTGTTTCCTATGAACCTTTGTGAGTCACTAGTTCCAGGTCAGTAAGAGCATCTAGCTAAAGATATAAGTAAATAATATATCTTAAGAACAATTCAAATGTGTGTATGTGTGTGTATGTGTTACAGTTCAAGTTAAGCAACACAGGAAAAATAATCTGATATCCTAGACAACTTACAGTATAGTTTCTATCAAAAAAAATATGGCAGGGGCGCCTGGGTGGCGCAGTCGGTTAAGCGTCCGACTTCAGCCAGGTCACGATCTCGCGGTCCGTGAGTTCGAGCCCCGCGTCAGGCTCTGGGCTGATGGCTCGGAGCCTGGAGCCTGTTTCCGATTCTGTGTCTCCCTCTCTCTCTGCCCCTCCCCCGTTCATGCTCTGTCTCTCTCTGTCCCAAAAATAAGTAAAAAAAAAAAAAAAAAAAAAAAAAAAAAAAAAGGCAAAACTTTCTAAGCACTTTCTATTAGTCCTTTTAAAGAGGTGCTTACTTAGTAGCATTTAGCTTTGATCTTGTGATACGAGGGAAAGTCAACAAGTTTTCGTGAAGAACCACTATCCCAAGAACTTTAAATTAGACTCTTGCTTTCCAAAGTGTTAGCCAAGCAATACAACTTGGTAAACTGTCTTCTGCTCCATTTATCTAATTTGAAAGGATAAAAGCCTAAGCTGACCTGGCAGGATTTGAACTCACGGTTCCAGGAAATCTAAATGAGCCAAAGAGAATGCTTGGCCATGGATCATTACCTCTGGCAGGGAACATGGACAGCTTCAAGCTTGTTTACACTGACAAAGAGTTTTATGATAAGGGATTAAAATACTCCCTAAAAGCAGAGAGTCTTGGTGTCTGTCTTAATGCAATAGGTAGATCATTCCAGAACACTTCTGAAAAAGACCTTTGTTTGGGATACTTTCCATGGGAAGGGATAAGGAACTTACGTGTTACCAAAAACAAACAAAAAAGGCAAGCAAGTTGTTCTTCCCTACTATAATATGAATAAGGCCCAGGGAGAGAGACAATCTTACCTTGCTTTAAGATACGGTTAAAAAGAGGTAATTTTCTCCTCCCTCAGGCTCTGCAGTAAAGTGGAAGAGTTGGAACTTAAGAGAAAGACTAGCAGCTTCTGTTCACAGCTTAGATAATCACTTCTTGCCTGTCTGTAGGCAGATTGTTTCATCAGTTTGAGGAGCCTTGATTAAGGGTGTCTCAATTTACCCATCTAAAATAATAGCTGTTTCATCAGGGGTATTGTGGGGTTTAATTAAAGCCTGTGAAGGGTAATGAGATCTTCAGATAAGACCCTGTGTAAACACTAAGTAATGTGTGTCTGTATACATACTTGCCATATAGAGATATAGACCTAGGTCTACAAAACTGGATTATCAGACAAAACTGTTTTCTTTATCACATCAATATGCCTCATGCTCATCCCACACTTAGAAGATAAATTCCTTCAGGCCAGTGTTCTCTAAGGATTGCCAAATACTCAGGTAAAGCACTTGGGTTAAACGTTAGATGCCACAGCCAAGTTCAGGTCACTTGCCTTACTACAGTGTTTCCCAAACCTCAGGCATTCCTTTTATTTCCCTGCTTCTGCTTCACATATTGTACTATTTCTGCCTACCGCCTGTACCATTGTTTACTTATTATCTTTAAGTTGGGATACTTTTTTGCTTTAAAAAGCTTATTCAAGGCAAAAGCTTTTTATGACTATTGTTCATAGAAAACTAGTGTTTTCTATTAGTCTAAACATATATTTATTAGAGATTTTAAGGCTTCTTTGTGTTATTTTTAAAGTATCCTGCATATCACTAGTTTATGTGTATCACATTTAGATGAGGTCCAAAGTAGAGATATTTCAAAATTTCATATAATCCCAAGACTGCTTATATTTGTGGCACATTTTGATGCTGTTCTTTTTCAATGAACTATGGTAACAAACTCCTCTAAACTGAGAGGCTTGAGCAATAATAATTTATTATCACTCTTCAGGCGTCTATAGGTCAGCTGGGCAGTTCTGCTGATCTGAGCTAGACTTGGCTGGCATTGGCTGGCTTGTTCATGTGTTTGTGACCAGCTGGCAGGTTGGCCAGAGCTGGTTGGTCTAGAATGGCCTCCCTTACATCTCTGGTGGTTGTCTGGTTTTTTCCCTGGGGTAATGCATGGAGTGGACCATGTCTTTTACCTTCCAACAGGCTATGCTAGACTCATTCCCATGTTTCAAGGTTCCAAGAGAAAGCCAAAGCCATAAGGCTTTTTGAGGCCCACACTAGAATCTGGAACCACCTCACTTCTACCACATTTTATTGGTCAAAGAAACTTGCAATGCCAGTTCACATTCAAGCAATAAGAAAATGGGACTTTTGCTGTAAAGTCACATTGTAGGAGGCCCTGAGTCAGGGAAAAATGAAGACCTACAGCTATGTTTGTAGCCAAGTTACCGTAAATATTTAACACCTGCTCAGATTTGACTTTGAAAATAGTAAAGTGAATGTGAAGTGACGAGGGAAGATGACATGCAGTTATGAAACTTGGTTCCTGAGCCCCATGCTTTGTGGTGAGGTGATCTTGGATAAGTTATTTCCTTTTTCTATGTCTCTGTTTCCTTGTCTGCAAAGAGAGGACTTGGGTGACCACAAGTCACTGAATCAAGGATCGATCACGGCATGTCAGTTAGGAGTAAGTAGGTTTTGCTACAGTCCTGAGCTGCTACTATAATGCTGAAGACTCATTTGGGACACATATTCCCCCAGAGGACTTCGTGAAGGGGCCTGAATTCATTTGTGTCATACCCTGAAGCAACTTATGCTGGAGAACATTGCCAATAAACAGTAGAGCAATAAGTCAATAGTTAGTGTAGCCCAACATCTGGGTGTGATACCAACAGAGGCAGTCAGTTTAAGAGAAAGCTCAGAGAAAGAAACAGAGATTCCTGCAGAAAACACTGTCACCTGGGTTGACTGTGTACACGCCCAGGTTTCTTAGAGAAACCAAACAAAATTGATAAGCATTTAGCATTCTGCTCAAGAAAAGAGAGAGAGAGAGAGGAAGAGGAAGAGGGAGAGAGAGAGAGAAGACAAATTGCTAAATAGATAATGAACGAGGGGGTAATACTAATAACTTCAAAGAAATAAAAGTGATTACAAAAGAATATTACAAACAACTATATGTCAACAAATTAGATAACCAAGATGAAATGGAAAAATTCCTTGAAAAATACAAAGCATAAGAACTGACTCAAGAAGATATAGGAACTCAGATTAGAAACCTATAACAAGAAAAGCCCAGGACCAGATGGCTTCCGTGATGAATTTCAGCAAAATTTTAAAGTATCAATACCAATTCTTCACAAAGTCTCTCAAAAAAAAAAAGGGAACATTTCTTAACTCAGTCTGTGAGTCCAGTATTATACTGATATGAAAACCTGACAAAGACATCACAAGAAAAGAAAATTACAGCTAATATCTCTTATGAATAGAGATACAACATTTTCAACAAAATACTATCAAATTGAATCCAGCAATACAGAAAAAGGAGTATACACCATAACAAAATGGGATTTATCCTAGGAACACAGGTTTAGCTTAATATTTAAAAATCAATTAATGCAATATACTCTATCAATAGCACAAGGGGCAAAAAACCATATAATTATCTCAATAAATGCAGAAAAAGCATTTGACAAAATCCAACACTCCTTTCTGACAAAAAAAAACACTTCATAAACTATGAAAGAACAAAATTTTCTCAGTGATTAAGGATAGCTACAATATACCCATAGCTAACATTATACTTAAAGGCAAGACTGAAACCTTTTCCCCATGATCAGGAACAAGACAAGAATGTCCATTTATGCCACTTTAATTTAACATTAGGCTTGAGATTTTAGTCAGGAAGATTAGGCAAGAAAAATAAAAGGCATCCAAATTTCTTCTCTTTTTCAGATGAGGCATATATATACATATATATGTATATGTATATATTTTTTAAATTTTTAAATTTAAATCCCAGTTAACATGCAGTGTAATATTAGTTTCAGGTGTACAATATAGTGATTCAACAATTCCATACATCACCAGGTGCTCATCACAACAAGTGCACTGCTTAATCCCCATCATCTGTTTCACTTATCCCCCCCCCCCCCCCACCGCCCCGTAACTATCAATTTGTTCTCTATAGTTAAAAGTCGGCTTCTGGGTTTTCCTCTCTCTTTTTTTAAAGGCATCCAAATTAAAAGGGAAGAAGTAAAACTATCTCTGTTTGCAGGTGGGATGATCTAATTTATAGAGAAAACTCTAAAGAATAAAAAATATATATTAAAGCTAATAAGTGAGTTCAAGTTTGCAGGGCAAAGATCAACATACAAAAGTCAATTGGATGTAAATACAGTAACAATGGACTAAGTAAAAATAAGATTAAAAAGTGAAATTCCCAGGAGCGCCTGGGTGGCTCAGTCCATTGAGCATCTGACTCTTGACTTTAGCTCAGGTCATGATCTCACAGTTTGTGAGTTCAAGCCCCACGTCGGGCTCAGTACTAACAGTGTGGAGCCTTCTTGGGATTCTGTCTCCCTCTCTCTCTCCTCTTCCTCCCCCTCCCCCCCCCAAAAGAAATGAATAAACTTAAAAAAAAAAAAGAAATGAAATTCCATTTACATTAGCATTAAAAAGAACAAAATACTTAGGACTAAATTTGTCAAAGCAATGCAAAACTTATACTCTGAAAACTATAAGGCTTTGCTAAAATTAAGGCATAAATAAATGAAAACTCATTTCATGTTCATGGGTTGGAAGACTTATATTGTTAAAATGGCATTACTCAAATTGATCCTCTAGGTCCATCCATGTTGTCTTAAATGGCATGATCTCATTTTTTTTTTTTAAAGTAGGCTTCACGCCTAGCATGGAGCCGTGCAGGACTTCAACTCATGACCCTGAGATGAAGACCTGAGCTTAGATCAAGAGTCAGTTGTTCAACCGACTGACTCACTCAGGTGCCCCATGAATTGTACATTTTAAATGGGTGCGTTGCATAATATATGAATTATAAATCAATAAGTTTATATACATAAGAGAATATACCAACCAAAAGAGAACAATCCATGAATGCCAACAACAAAAACATGCCTGGTGTCAAATTTAGCTCATCACCAATTTGTGGTTCCCAGAAGAGATTCTCTCTAAGGTCTTCTTTAGCTTCAGGATTTTCATTTTGTGGCAGAGAAGTCTGACCTGAAAAAAATGAATTAATGTTCAGTATGGAGGACCAACAGGTGACTCGAGTTGATGATCTACATCTAGATCCATCCACCCATCTTTCTACCGATCTTTGTTTTAATTTTTAAAAGTTATTTAATTTTCTTTTGAGAGAGAGAGTGAGTGTGCCTGCAAGTGCCTGCAAGAGTGCAGGCGAGGGAGAGGCAGAGAGAGAGGGAGAAAGAGAATGCCAAACGGGCTCTCCCTAACTCACAAACCGTGAGATCATGACCTGAGCCAAAGCAAGAGTTGGATGCTTAAATGACTGGGCCACCCAGGTGCCCATCTACCTATCTTTCTATGTATCCATCTCAGCTGACCGGAAGTATGGAGAGATGAGGAATGAATGTTATGCCTAATTAACCAGATAGACCAAAAGAAAGAGTTGGTTGCTAATTCCAAACTTAAAACAACACAGTATGAAGACTAAAATTTCCTCCTTGGTGAGGACACATGATATTATGAACTGAGATGCAGAGAAGGTCCTGGAAAGAGCAAGAGGCTTAAGAATCAAATAGTACTGGGTACAAATTCAGGCTTTGTCACCTGTTACTGTAACCTTAGACTTACCATTTCCAGGCCTCAGTTGCCTTATCTATAAATGAAGACAACAATAACTATATTAGAAACTTGCTGGGGGATTAAATAAAACATGGTGAAAAGTGCCTAACATGTTGAAGGTACTCGGAAATATTAATTTTCCTTCCTTTTGCATGGTGGAAAAATCCAACTATAGAATATAAGATGATATAGAGGACAAGAAAATATTTGTTCAGATTCACTAACTTAGACCCAAATCCACCATCCTGTTCCATACTGTCATATCCTCCTTTTGAAAAATTCACCACATATGCTCTCCCTATATTCTGGGGAAAGCATAACTTACTATCAGCATGATAGCGTGTGATTTAGAAAATTGTGTTATTTGACTTAAAGGAGAAAAGAAAATTCCCTACCATCACTGCTGCTACCAAATGTCATCAACCCGCTGCTTCTGGATTTCAGAATAAATTGGGTGAGAAGGATAAAGAAAATTATTTGCCCAGGAACAAAATTCAGCTTTAAACCCAGAAGTGGTCCCAAAGCAGAATTTGGTCTAAAGCCCTGTGCGTGCAGCCAAGTGCTACAAAAGAGAAGTGCAAGGTGTTCCAGGAGATGATGGAGTGAGAGGGGCTAACTGTGTCCAACTGGCTCTTAAAGTCGCTGCATCATCATCTGTGCTTCCTCTCCATTCCCCTCCCCACCAAATGGTTGGAAACTGGCCTTTTTGAAGTTGGTCTTTTAAACAATCATTCGCTGTCTTTAAAAAGTTTTAAATGGCTGTCTCGGTAAAAGTGAAATCAATATTCTTTCAGCCCAGGCTTTTAGCAGATAATGTCTCCCCATAAATCATGGGCATAATGACATTGGAATAATTCATCATCTCATTACATTTACATATGATGCGCCACATTGTTCTGAGGTGAAGGTTATCTTCCCTGCCTGGGATTCCATCCAGAAACAAATAAAAGACCAAGGAACCTGATGATTTCATGGTCCGTTTATAGAAGCTGTTGTGGATCAGTTTTCTGTCTGTCAGCTACTTTTTCTTTACAGTCCTTCTGTGCACACACTGCCTGGATATATCCTTCCAGTGCAAGAATTTCAATAACCTGTAAAACTTTAACTGTTGAAGAGGCGCCTGTCTGGGATGAAGATGTTCTCTGTAACGCTGGGCTTCTTTTTATATCAGTGCCAGGTCCAAGACTATCAGTAAAACAGCCTTTATTGAGCTCCTACTCTGTTTGTAGTGTGGCACTGAGTGGTGGGGATACACATGAAAAAAAAAAAAAAAGACAAATGTGGTTTGCTCTCATTGGGCTTACCGTCACATGGGGATAGATGATCAAAGAACTCTTTACAGGTAATCATGCCACCTTTGGCAGTGGTAAGTACTAGCAAAGTATAAGTTGACAAAGGATGCTCTCAGTCAAGGAACCTCCTACTTGGTCTGGTGGGGCATAGATTATGGAAGGCGGCTCTAAGGGTGATGTCTAAGGTAAGACGTCAATGTGAGGTACTCGAATTGAGCATTTCAGATGGAGAGAACATCAATACTGCTCAATAAATACTTGATGAAGGAATGAATGAACAAAAGAACAACAAAAGAGAGTGAATAGATAAATAGTTCAGATAGCGATTCAAATTTTGAGGACCTATCTTCGGCTGGCAGAAGAGAGTTGCATTAGTGAAATATCAGTGAAGAGCTGTTTAGACCTGTGGCATTACCCCTTCCCCAAAAACTCTTGCCATTTATACACACTGCTGGAATCCTGACCTGGGTAAGTACTTTGAAGGAAACAGACCTGAGTGTGAATTTCAGACTTATCCCTTATGGTCAACTTGGTCCAAGCTTTCCTTAGGCGAGTTACATTCTGAATCTCAATTTCTTCAGGTTAAGAATGTGAATCAAAAGGTTCTCTTAAGGCCTCTGTGAAGATTAGAACAGATGATACATGTCAAAGCAGTAAAATACAGGGGTTAAGAAGGTAGGATGGGTCCCTTAGCGGATGGCGTCTGAATCTCTGCTGGGCCACTACTTGGCCATGAGATCTCAAGCAAGTTACAAATAATAATGCTATAATACAACATATGTGTTTCTGAAAATCACTGTGCTTTGCAAAACCAGGCAATAAGAACCACAGAGCTTATGGGGAAAATGAAGCAAGGGACACAAAACAAAAACTTGTCAGTATTTAGGAGTCTAAATGGTAGTTTACGCTTGTTAGATAGCTGGGAAATACATAAATATGACAATAAATATTGCACTTAGCCTTGAAAAACATCTTGAATTTGCTTGCAGCAGTGGGCATTGAAAGGGTTGCAACTTGTGGGCATTTGTGAAGCAGGTGGAAGCCGGGTTATCTGAAATGGGACAGAAAATTGCGGCGGCAGACAGGGATGGTGTGGTTCATAACCGTTGGTGACCTGAAGGTGGATGGCGGAAATGCAAGTATGTGTTTTGTGCATTTCCATGGAGCCCAGTTCAGCCAAGTGCAGTTTCTGCATCCACCCGGTGTGCGTTGCAGTGACAAATAAGCATGAGCAAATGTGAAAATCACAAATTCACATTAGGTTCAAATTGTTTCCTAAAACATCAATTATGTTGGAACAAAAACCTTTAGAGCAGAACTGTATGTATTTATCTCTGCTCTGCCTCAGTTCTCTCATCTGTGAAGGGGACATAGTGCCAACCTCATGGGGTGGGTATGATCATCATTACACAAGATGATTCCATATAAAATATCTGGTACTGGGCCTGACATAGAGGTGTGATCCCTTTTCTCTAAACATTTAACATTTCATTTTGTGTCAAATTTGATTTGGAGAGTTTTAGTGGAGGGTGTGTGTCACTTCTCAGTGAGTGAGGGATCTACCTTGCTGCACAGAGCTTGACAGGGGCACGCTCCTACTCGCTCCTGGTAAATGCACTGAGTCTCCTACCCACTTCCGTCGAACAGACAGCACTGAGGATGGAGACCGAAGGCCCCATCTTCACAGGGAGGAAGCAGGGAGAAGAAATGGCATCAGTGGCTCTCTAGACTCAGCGAAGGGACAAGGACCACAGGGTGAGTGTTCACCGTAAGCCATGGCCTCAAATCCCCTGTACCTGCACCCGGTACCGATGGGTCACATAAACTCTCTGTAGCTGTAATCCATTTCTCGGTGACCCTCCAAACTGGGCCTGATAGAGGTTTCTCCATCAACGATTACACTTGATCCAGCCTGCAATGAAACCCAAATGGGTAATTTCATCTTTCACCTGCCCTCCTTTTGGGTAGCTGCAAACCGCCAGCTAAGAACAGATGTGAGGGGCCAGGGCATGACTCATAGGGTTTGGTTGGCTGAGCTGGAAAAGACAGGCGGTCTGTGTGCGTGAGGTGCATGTGAGTTGCTTGCAGTAAACTCATGAGGCATCAGAGCAGGCATCTGTGTGGGCTCTCCTTGTGTTGTTTGCTTCCAGCTGAATCGCTTACAAGCTCCTTAGTCACATAGTCTCTTTCCTTTCCAGAGGTTTCCGCCCCACCTGTGTGTGAGGGGGCATAGCGCTGCCTCCTGCTTGGCACCCAGCCCCAGAATACCCTCTCTTATTTGACATTCCATTCTCTTCCAAGGGTGACCTCATTCCCCACACCTCCATCGCCACCTTCCATCCCTTCTTCTGGCTCTGAACCGTCAAGGATGCCTTTTATTAGCTCCTTGACACCTCATCTTGTTTGTCCCTGTGACCTCCAGCTCTCTGATCATGGTCTTTTATGTATCCACATCTCCTATCCCCCCAACACAGAACAGAGGGTTGGCGTGATTCAGAGTACAGACTTTGGAGGCAGATGGAGCTGGCCTGGAATTCTGCTTCTTCGGCTTATAAGTGGGAAAATGCTTCACTTTTCTAAGCTTTAGTTGTCCTGTTTCTCCAAATGGGAAACTAGTACCTTCCTCTTTGGGGTTGCTGTAAGGATTAAATGAGATAATATCTTTGAAAGATTCAACACAATGCCTGGCAGAGATTAAATACTCCATAACTGTAGCTGTTGTGATTATTAGGTAGTTTGACTTCTGACAACCAGGGGTATGATCCCCATGGAGCTAAAGCCACACAGTTAGGAAATGCACAAATAGTTATCAGATGAATGAGTTATCACTTATCATTAATTTTTAATGCTCTAGTCAGTATATATATTTTTCAGTCAATATATTTTTATTTTGCTTTTTTTTTTAACTTTATTTATTTTTGAGAGAGAGAGCGAGAACAACCAGGGGAGGGACAGAGAGAAAGGAAGAGAGAGAATCCCAAGCAAGCTCTACACTGTAAGCACAGAGCCCGACACGGGGCTCGATCCCATGAACCATGAGATCATGATCTGAGTTGAAATCAAGAGTCAGATGCTTAACCAACTGAGCCACCCAGGCGCTCCAGTCAATATATTTTTATATGAATGTTTCATTCATTCATTTTTATCAATTGTCCAATATGGATCAGGCTCAAGCAAGGAAAAGGAAGATAGGAGTAAAGAGGAGAGACAGTCATTGCCCTCCTTGGAGTCTCTAATTCAGCAGAAGAATGCATTGCAGGGTATTACCCGTTCTAGACTTATTCCCCCTGAGAAACTGTCTCCCGAAGGACTTTTGACATGATTTTTTTTTTCACCTGCATATATTTGAGTACATCAGGGAATGAAATATAGATTTTGACCAGCAAAATGATGCATCACATAGGTAGAACACTGATGAAATAATGAACAAAAGCCAAATGCGGAAACCATGAAATAAAGTAGACAGTATCACCAAAAGTCAACTGCCGAAACGATTAACACTCGTTGACCTTGGCTTTCATGAGATTTATGGTCTATAATATTTTTAAGTTGGACTTAGAAGCTGCCTTACCATTTTGACTGGATTCCTATTTAATATAAAAGTCCTGTTTACGTTCATGGATGAATTGTTTCATGATGAAGGAATTAGCTTATATTATAAAGCAGTGTTTCTCAAAGCATAGATTCCAGGTGATAGCACCCAATATTGGTTTTTTTGTTTTGTCTGTTTTAGTTTATTTTTAACATGTATCTTTGGTTGATTTTGACACAGATGGTATTCACTACCCGTGAGAAAGCAGAGAGATTGGTTTCTGAGAACTACAGAAATAAGTTCAAAATGAGTGAGAATGCCAGGCCCTTGGGAATAGGAAGCAGGTGGAATTGGTACTATGGGAATGACATTCAGGTGGCATACTTAGAAGTTTGAGGTATTGTCTGGAATGCTCCAAGTTTGCATCTTCACAAATCCAAAAAGTATAAAATCCACTTGTCCAGACTTTTAGCTTTCTTAACTCAACCTCAGTCCACAAGTGCCTCTAAAGAACTGTGTTAATAGAAATACTGAAAAGACTGCTTGTAAGGAATTTGCAGTTGATTTAGAGATATAAGACACCTTCATATGAAGCTTTCAAATATCAGCATGGGCTAGCAGATAATTACTCATTGATGTGTGCCCTCCAGATAATCCATGTAACAGGAGTTCAGAAGCAGGAGACATCTGGTCCAGCTAGAGGAGTTAGTGGCCGGCCAGGTCTAACATGAGGGAATGAATTTAGTGAGCTCTAAAAGAGATGAAGCTTGTATCTAGGAAAAAGGTGAGAATAGGTCATCCCTTGTAGGAACCACAGTACAAATTATACAGGAAAGCACTGGTGTTTTCATCAGACATTGGTCCTCAAAGGGAGCACAATCACCAGGAGGCGTTTGGAAATTTGTGTGGATGATTTAGATTGTCACAACTGGGGAGCTGCTACTGGCATTTAGTGGGTGGCATCTGGGGGTGCTAGGCATCCTGTTATGAGTGCGATGAACACACAAGATAGGAAATGTACTTGAGTCTTGTATGACTTTCAGATATCCTGCTGGACATTCATTGGGCTGAAAAACCTACATATGATTATCTTAGGTAGATGATAGATGTTAGATGTTAATAGATAGATGGTTTAATATTATTATATTTTCTGGGATTGTAACTACAGGGAGTAGGTTTCAGGGTTTTTCTAAGCATTGTTCACCATTTCAGAAAATCATATCACTAGTAACAATCCCACTTGTGAAAATTTGGGATTGAGTTTCACTTTGAGTTTGTAACTGTCATACTCATGGGAACTCCACGCATGTATATGTGAATGTTCTTTAGTTCTCATTTCAAAATGTGTGATGGAAAGGTGTGGGGAAATAGGTTCTACTTATA
Organism: Panthera onca; assembly: GCF_046562875.1. Taxonomy (NCBI): domain Eukaryota; kingdom Metazoa; phylum Chordata; class Mammalia; order Carnivora; family Felidae; genus Panthera; species Panthera onca. The sequence goes on along the minus strand of NC_138340.1, from coordinate 32,558,516 downwards.
TAAATGGGTTAGAAAAAAGCTTAGGGCGGAAGGCCGCCTCATTGGGGTGAAAGCCCCCAGGCTAGGTATCCAGCTATGGTAATGAGATCACGAGTAAAATCACTTTCCATCTGACGCCAATATACTATTGTGCTTTGATCACAAACTCCACTCGACTCCCCCAGACCCTTTGCTTCTTACACACAGAAGTTAATGATTACTATCTGATTGTTTTCTCCACATTCATGTGTGTTAAGTTCTTGTTTTCCTCACTCTCACCACGTGGGTAATATCTTGTAGGCTCAATAATACGGAGACGAAACGCCCGCTGGGGGCGTTTGTCTCCTCCTGTACATTAGCGCCTCTCGTATTCATTTCTGCATCTGCTCTCTTGCTGGACAAGGGAGAACTTCATACTTTTACCCTGTGACTGAAAGGGAAAGAATAGACACATTCTGTGAATACTGTAACTTTTCTTAAATCCAAGGTGATTTAATGAAAGTAGGTGAAGCAGCAGTAGGTGTCTTCAGTGTAATCGTGCCTGAGTGCTTCTATTTTAAAATGTGTTAATTTAGCTTCTTCTTATTAGTAGTCCATTTAAATGAGTTTTCTTTGTTTCTCTTCTATATTATAGTGAGGTGATCTTGTTAATATTTTTCCAATTGTATGTGTACATTGGCTGTGTTACCAAATATTTATCATAGAAATGGGATGTAGAGTTTGAGAAGCATAAAAACTCCTAGGTTAAAACATCAAACCTGAGAATTACAAAGGACATGTTGCCTTAAATTCACTGGGAGTCGGGGGTCAGGGCTGGGGTGGGCATGGAATGGGAGTGAATCTTTGATCACCTTTTGGTCTTACCTTCCTAGTGCCAAAATAAAGTTAGCTCAGATATGTCAATTTTTAGTCATCTATTTTAACAAGAGGTAGATAGGCCTTTTAATATTTTTTGCAATGTTTAAATAACTTAGATACGAATATTTATGCAATAACAGACTTGACCAAGAAAATGGCTCTTAATATAACTTCTTTTTCAGCGTTTTCAGTGGATCAAAATGTTTTCCTCATGTTCAGAAACCATAGCATCAGAGGGGACTCCCCTGAGAAGATTTATCTGAATAAGCCATTTTAGTGATAAGTAAAGAACACAACCCAATAACCTTCCCCCCACCCCACCACCACAGTTTATGTTCTTAAGCTCAATGGAGTTCCTTTTTCTTCTTTTTACAAACTAAATAATGCTTCCCCCACCGCCTGACAGATGGTTGATGCTTCCCAGAACTCCATGCTTCTCCAGAAACTATTCCTCAGGCACGTCTGAAGATCACTTAAATCAAACTTTGGCAAGAGGGAGGAATCTTGTTTCCTCAAAGACATAATGAAATAAGGAAGGCACGAGAGTCAGGTCTCTAACAGTTGGGGCTAGAAGTTGTTCATAAACGTTGTTAGAGAATTGGTGCCAGAGTAAATCCTAGGCCTAGTTTCTCAATATCTGAGGATGGCAGAATGCATCACAGAGGCTTATAAAAGTCTACCAAGAGAAAATAAACTCACTGCTTTTACCTACAAATGAGTTTTCATGTCATTTTAAGAAACAAAAGCATGAAGCCATAAAGTCAATAATGATTGGTTATGGAAACATGACTTGTGTATTGCTGTTAGGTGTTTAATAAAAAGAATCATCTAAACTCAGTCCCAAAGATCCCCCCGATCATTATTTGAGATGAGTTTCTATTATGAGGGATAAATAACCAGGAAACAGCAAATGCAGTGCTCGTTTTATGCTGGAATTGCAGCCAGATGCCACGTTAGCTGTTCTTGGGCCTGCTGTGTCTGGTAAGAAGGGGCTCCTCATACCACAAATGGAATGCAAGGGAAATAAATAAATGAATAAAGCTCATCCATGGTGAGCATGCGGTTTGGATTGGTCTGAGAAAAACAGTCAACTCATTTTCACCTAGGAAATGCTTTTTGTAATGTGATTCACCCAGAAATTTCTGTCAAAGAGTCATTTTAGGATGGCTGCCTGCTGCCGAGTACACGAAATGGACTAACTTGTTTCGGTTTGGGTTTTGGTTTTCTAGGAAGTTGTTTTGGCATCAAGTGAACATTGGCTAACATTTTCAACTGGGCAATAGTCAACAGTATGGTTACGTTTAAGAGCTTAGGCTTTGTAGGCTTAATAGATTTGGGTTTGAAACCACAGCCTTGGGAAACTGAATGTAAGAGCAATAGCAATGATAACGTTATATCATGAAAAATATTATAAGTAAAATTAGAGAAACTAGTACCATGAACTGTCATGTACCCATCACCCAACTTCAGACATTACCAACATTTTGGGCAAGTTACTTAACCATGTTCTCAGCAGTAAAATGAAAACAGGAATTCTCCTGTCCAAGAGTTCTTATGAGGAATATAATAGCAATAGCATATGTGACTTTTTAGCATAGAGGCTGGCATATAATAAATGCTTTGAAAAGTTTATTGACATTTAAATCAAGAATATTCTTGGGGTGAAGACACAACAGCCTATGCTGAGCAGAAGGTAGGATCTTTGTGGTTTTTACTGGTGTTCAGAAGTTCACAGAGCATATAGGCCCTAGGCATGAAATGATTAGATCTTTTCTTAAAGAAGTAACCCCCAACTAGTGCAGGAATCCAGTGCTTAGCTAACTAGGGCCATATCTCAGTGAAAATTCCAAATGACTCGTGAAGGGCAAATAAAGCTCCATAGGGAGATGAGACTGTCCTTGAAATAACAATAGGTACAATAAAACAACAAGTTTATAGCTAGACAGTCTTACCCTAAGGAAAGAATATTCTTTTTCCTTAGGTCTCTGGGCCACCAGCATGAGATGACCTCACAGTTAAGAACAGTCCTGCCATTTCCTCTTGGCTATTCTCACAGGCCCTTGTGGCAGTGAGTGAAAACATTCTTTTGGAGCCAGAAATAGTTGTTGCACTCAGCGTAGAATGAGAAACTTTTTGCTGAGCTTCGGGATTCAGAATGATTAATTTGCAGAAAGCTCTTGAGGGCCAATTAGATGGGGCTCCCCTGCCTGGAGAGGCGATAGGCAAGACTAGTTTTGGAAGATGAAAAATGAGCCGGGTACCCATGCTGCTTTGCAGAGCAACTAAAAAAAAGAAAAAAAATGCTAGGGAGAGAAAGGGGAGCTTCACACTTGATTTGTAGGGATCATTATGACCTGCAAAGAGTCAGCGGACAGGGTACGTAGATGTAGAAGTTCTTAGACCCAGAACTAGTTTTTAAATTTTGTTAGTTAAATTGTAAATGGTAAATTGTAAAGTATGTTAATTTTAAATTTTTTTTTTTTCAATGTTTTTTATTTATTTTTGGGACAGAGAGAGACAGAGCATGAATGGGGGAGGGGCAGAGAGAGAGGGAGACACAGAATCGGAAACAGGCTCCAGGCTCCGAGCCATCAGCCCAGAGCCTGACGCGGGGCTCGAACTCACGGACCGCGAGATCGTGACCTGGCTGAAGTCGGACTCTTAACCGACTGCGCCACCCAGGCGCCCCATAAAGTATGTTAATTTTAAAAGGGGAGTTATACCATAGACCGCATGCTTTTATGTCTCAGATCTGCCACCTAAACGTCTAGACAAAATTCTTAATCCATGCTAGCTTTAGTGTCCTTGTCTGTAAAATGGGGATGATCATAGTGTCCTTTTCATGAAGTTTTACCAGGGCAAAAGAGATAACACACATTAATGCATGTGCACTGCTTTTATTTATTTATTTTTGAGAGATACAGAGACAGCGTGAGTTGGGGAGGAGCAGAGAGAAGGAAAGAGAGAGGAACCCAGGCAGGCTCCTCGCTGCCAGCGCAGAGCCTGATGCGGGGCTCGAACTCAGGAAACCATGAAGTCATGGCCTGAGCCAAAACCAAGAGTCAGACCCTTAACTGATGGAGCCACCCAGGTGGCCCTATACTCTGCTTTTAAATACAAAAGGTAAAGGTTTACATCATCATTGCAATCATTACTACTATTCTTCTCATGAGTTTATTGGTGATGCTACAGGATGGAGAACTTTTTCTGAATGACACTTGTGTTGCTATTAACTTGGCACTAGGTGGATAATGAACTGGATGTGAAAATCTCCATGCAGTGATTTTATGGTCTCCTTGTACCAAACTGCAGAAAATCCTTGCATAAATCACACCTCTTCTCTCTGGCATCCAATCTGTTGACTCTACTTCTACTGTAAACAGTGAGTCAGTGCTGTATCTGGCAGGATGGGAGTTTAAAAACAACAACAAAGTCTGATTCTTTTGGTTTGATCCTAGCCTAGGACCTATTACTAAGTAAGTGTTCAGGACTGATTAGTTGAATGAATGAATGAATGAATGAATGAATGATGCACATTTTCAGTGTCTATTTTGGTTCTTTTACCTAGGGAAAAGTACTAGGCCATGCTTTGTTGTTTTTCTAATGTTTGTTTTATCTGCCTAGCCCTAGACAAAATCAGCCAGCTCCCGTAATATATATTCTCCTTGTTTTATAACTCATCTCATTACTTGTTTTTATTTGAATAGAAGCTGAACAGTAAAAACTTGGGAGTATTTAATTTTAAAAAGCAACTCAACAAGCCCCCTTTTAGAAGAGTACAATATTGATCAAAGAAGACACAATCCATAGTGAATGAATTGAAAAGTGTAATGAATTTAAAAGTTCTTTCAAGGGGCCAGGATAGAAAAGCCCAAATACTTGGGAATTAGGGGTGACTTTGGAAACCAGTGCCATCTTGTCCATTTGCATTTCATTATTCTTCTTTCTGTCTGCTGGGCCCACTGCATTCACTATCAAAATGCATTTATTGCTTAATGGGAGTTAGACACTAAACTGAACGGTTAATCCCTTACAACCATATTTTGAGGTATCTATTCTTATGTTTGTTTTATCCATGAATAAAAAATGAGTCTCAGAGAGGTTGAGCACCTTGTCCAAGTTTACACAGCAGGTCAGCTGCAGAGCCAAGCTGGCTCTGAATCCCAACTCAACTGGCTCTGAATCCCAAACTCTTAAGTTTGCTGTTGAGCAAGGACTGATTGGGGCCAGCCAAAATTTTTTTCCCCATAGACATTCAGACAGACTCTTCAAGTAGGGTAAAGGACTTCTGTGATCTTTAACTTGACATTGTCTTTGCCTTTCCCTGGCCTGATCAGCACATCTTCCCTTGATTATCCATTCTCCGAAGGTGATTGGCCAATGAGAGAACTAAGACCAGGATCTAGGACTTGGCGCTGAGATCTCCTTTGATGAAAATTAGGAGTTGGTAAAATTTTGCAACTATTTTGGGCACCGAGACGACAAATACAAAATGAATGTGGTATTCAATAAAAATGTAATGAGATCAGAAGTCCAGTTGCAGTGGTACGAAGAGTAAAGAGAGGTAAAAATGGAAAGTGTGAACTTTTGATTCATCTGACAGTGAACAGGGAGGGGAAATAATGTATTTGAACTGTAAATGGAAAGAGGAGAGATTGAAAATAATAGCAAATAAAGGCTGGGGGTGAGACACCCTCTCCCCCCCCCCCCCCCCCCGGTTTCAGGTATAGCCTACTCCCCATCTCTTCTCTCTCCCTTCACCAAATCAGCTCTAATCATGGTCACCTCTACCTTCCTAAATCCAATCGATATTCCTTAGTCTTTAGTTTAGTTGACTTCTGAGCAGCACTTGCATGACGGCCTACTGTTGCCTCCCTTCCTTGGCTTCAGGGCACAATTCTTCCTGAGTTTTGTCCTATTACTCCTTGTCTCTCTCATGTGTTGGCTCACCTTCTACCCAGAAGTTAAATGTTGGAAGCCCTACACCCTCTACTCTTTTTATTCTAGTTTCCCTCCCTGGTGATCTCATCCACCCCCATAGTTTCATATCACACATATTCTCACATGACTCACAGTTTTTATCTCCAGTCTTGATCTCACCACTTAACTCCAGACCCGTACATTAACTGTCTACTTGCCATCTTTTGAATGCCTCAAAGGGACCTCACACTCAGCAAGTCCAAGACTGAGCGCATAATCTTCTCCCCCCGGCCAGGTCCTCATCCAGGGTGTCTCTCGGTGAACAGCAACACTGTCTAGTTGCTCAAGTAGAAGCCAGGAAACTATTCTCTCTCTTAACCCTCATATTCATCACTATGTCCTACTGATTTCATCCTCCTCAATCTCTCTTGAATCTATCTGCTTCTGTCTCACACTCTAGTCCAAGCCACAATTCTTTTTTTAAATTTTTTTTTTTTTTACATTTATTTTTGAGACAGAGAGAGACAGAGCATGAACGGGGGAGGGGCAGACAGAGAGGGAGACACAGAATCGGAAGCAGGCTCCAGGCTCTGAGCCATCAGCCCAGAGCCTGACGCGGGGCTCGAACTCACGGTCTGTGAGATCATGACCTGAGCTGAAGTCGGACGCTTAACCGACCCAGCCACCCAGGCGCCCCACAACTCTTTTTTTAGACAACTGCAACATACCTTCTGATTGGTCTACCTCCATCCACGCTGTCCTCCCTGCAGTATTTTCTTCACCCTGATGCTAGAGTGATTTGTTTTCCTTCAGATGTAAATTGGGTCACATGACCTCCATGCTTCGAATCCTTCAATAATTTTCCATTCTCCTTAGGACATAATCAGAAACCCATGCCCTGGTCTACCAGATGCTGTATAGTCTAAGGCAGTGGTTCTCAAAATATGGTCTAAGAATGCATCGACATCACCCAGGTGTGTGTTTTCAAATTCAAAGTCTACTGTATCAGAAACTCTGGGGATGGGGTCCAGCACACTGTGTTTTAGCAGGTCCTCCAGATGATTATGATGTGTCTACTCAAGTTTGAAAAACCACTGCTCTAGAGCCTACTTTCCTTTCTGGCCAAATCTGGCCTCTTGCTCTTACTATTCCAGTCTCTTACACCTTTTTTTTTTTCCATTCCCTCATATAGCAACATGTTTCTTTCTACCACAGGACCTTTACACAGCTCTTTTCTCTTCCTTAGAAGCTTCATCCTCTCCTCCTTCCCTGGTTCATGTCTACTTTTCCTTGAGATCTTAGCTTAAGAAAGCTGATGATGACTAATTCCTCCTAATACCATAAAATGCTTCTGCATAACACTTAAAATAGTTGTATTTATTTTCTCATTTTTCTGGTTATAGATTAACATCTGTCTCCCCCACTAGACTATAAACTCCAAAAGAATTGGGACGGTATCTGGTTTTGCTTGTTGCTGTTTGTAGTGTCTGGTAAGAGGATAGAGCCTGTGCTCAGATGAATTTTCCCTTACAGTTTGTGTAAACTATTTGAGAGCACAGACAGACCGGAGTTCTCATGGTCAGCTTCCAGTGCCTTCTTCCTCTCAAATGGGACACCTACCTCGCAGGTTTAGGGGGCCAATGGAGTGAAGTACTACATGGATAAAACCTGGGACACGGCGAAGCACACAAGTCCTTGATAAATGTTAGCTCCGAGCATCGTTATAATTACAACTACACCGTTAATTACCATTATTCCAGTTTCCAAAATCTCCCTTAATCTTAAGGTTGAGTGTGATGAAAACCAAATAGAGTGGTTCTTAGCAAGAATGCACATTTTAAAATTATAAGATAAAAATCAGGTATCTGTGCAAGATCTCAATTTTTTTTCCTCAAAAATTATTTAGCTGCCAATATATTTGCTCCAGGAACTTCTTGTTAGCCTGTTCACTGGTTTCTAAGGCCATTCACTGATTCGGAAATAATTAGGGAGCACCCGTATGTGCCCGTATGTACTAGGTTCAGGGGCTGTGTTAGTGCTCATGATGGGCACGGTCCTCATAGAGTTGACAGTCCAGTGGGAAAACTGTTCACCACAGTGACAATAAATGCTATGAAGAAGTACAAGGTCCCACATTATGTGTTTGAACCTAGGAGGCCACCCATAAGCTGGGAGAGGTTTTCTCCTCTAAGCTCACCTTTGACTCACAGGTTGAAGCTGCCTGGGCACAAAGCAGATCAAGCAACCGGAGTACACAGTGGCATATGCAGCAAAACCAATTAGTGAAGTTGATGTTTTCCTCCCGCTCCGAGTCAAACTGGTCTCTGTATGTGCTAATTCTGTGTCGTTCTTATAAACAGGGTTTCCATGAAAACCGGCTCTGGGAGGAACAAAAGGGAAAGGCTGGCCAGGAAGCCTGCACTGTTAACGTGTTTCCCAGGTGCTTGATATGTACACGTAGTGGCTGAGAACTATTCCTCGTTAGGCTCTCTGCCTGATTTTTCTTTGGCTGGCTCTGATTTCTTTACCACCCTGAACACCTGGGGCCAAGACTCCTTTTCATAGCAGTGTGAAAGCAATCCTTTCTCTTTCTCTTTTCTCAGTTTGGTCCAGGTCTTAATCTTTGAACAGCATCAAATATTCATCGCCTTTGACAAAGCTGGGGTTGGAGGATCCAGGATTTTTCAAAAGCAGGTCTTGCCTTACCATTGGTGATCCAGTGAGCCTTTCAGCAAGACTGACTCTAAATCATCTAGGCTCAATTAGTTTATTTCAAAGAAATATCCAGGTGTTGTTTGACCTTCAAACATATGGACTGCTGGAGTAAATGAAAGGCCTGCCTGTTCCCATAATGCCGAGGGAACTGGATGGGGTAATTCTTTTTCATATTCCCTGAGTTTTGTAGAGGGATTATTAGGTTTGGGTTAAGTGAGTTATTTACTTTAGCAACCGCTCAGCGGTGGGCTGCATTTGCCTTGCTGAGGGAACAGCCAGGTGTGAGCTGTCACTAAGCACCAGTAAAATAGTGAGAGGTAGGGAGAGGGATTGGGCCACGGACGGACGTAGTGCGTGAGCTCTGAGATTTGGGGGAAACAGCCCGGGGCACAACCAGAGGCAATAAGGTGGGTGTCTAGCTGAGCTTTGTGTCCAGGTCTTAGCAAGTTTCCGTAGCAGGACAGAATGGGTCCTGGGGGTCTTGCCTTTTTGCCTTTTTGCCTTTTTGCCTTTTCCCGGCACAGGGGGTGATTGCCATCCCCAGACTCCTGACTTAATACCCTAAGGTTTTCTTTAGGAGGGTATTCTATCTGGAATTGTCAGAACTTGGTGCAAAGGCCTGTTTTTGCAGCCTTAACAGTTTCTAAGAACTGGGGCAGTGTTGCAAATAATTGTCCCGTAGCTAGGAGCATGGTTTTTGGAATTAGAAAGACCCTGTTTCAAATCACGGTTCATCCTGTTTGTTAGTTGGATGACCTCAGACAAGTTACTTCTCTGAGCCCCAGTTTTCTAGAGATGGAGCTGTTAATTCTTTTTTGAGCCATTCACAAAGTATGTTTAAAAAGTATTTCAGTACACATCCAACCAAAAAAGGATTTAATGGTCAAATATACTTGGAAAACCCTTTAGACTTTCTTCTTCTCTCTGGGATTTGATCATGCATATTGTCAGATTAAAGGCTCTGAGAAGCTCCGAAGGTAACAAACCTGTTTAACTTAGTTTCATCCAAAATGTCAAAATGTATTTGAGTTCATGAACTTTTTTCTTTTGTAGAAAATGGGATCGGTGTTTCATGAAATACAAATGACCTCATAGGGTTGTTGTAAGATTTAAGAATTTAAAATGAATGCTTCCCGTGATGTCCGGCCCAGAGTAAGTACTCAATAGTAGTATTACAGTCGTATGATTATTATTAATGAGGGATTTTGGTTTCCAAAACAGAAAACTCTAAATATGATATACCTGATTTTTTTTTTTTTTTAATCACAGGTACTTTATCAGTGTTTGCCGGCTGGAAATGTACAGATTTCAGCTGTCAGTTATGGGTAGAGGTTGAAGTTTATTGAGTGCCTACCACATGTCTGGGCATCCATTAGGTTCTTTAACCAAATTATCACTACATTTAATGGTCACACCTGCTCAACAAAGTAGGTATTATTCTTCCATTTGTAAATACCAAAGTTGAGGCTCAAGGATGACACGTGACCTGCCCAAGTTGTGTAGACACCCAGTCGTGAAATGGGAAATTTGGCTTGGATTTGTTTTCCTCAAAGCCCTTTATTATTCTCAGTGGTTATTCTACAAATCAGGGATCTGGAGGAAATTTACAGTAGTCTACCTGAAATCAAACACTTGACCAACGTGAGGTGATGCAGGACTCAATACTTTGGGAAAGTCCCATTCCAGCCCTACCAAAAATCTTGCCTGTATGGGATTCACCTTGTTCTGCCACTTTGAAGCCTTGCATTTAATCCCTGTGCCCAAAGCACTTCCCCTGTATCTTCTTTCTCGGCTAGCTCTCATTCACTTGTCAGTCCTTTTCCTTGTCTGGCTCCCCATCCTGCTGAGCAGGAGGCCAGCATTGTATCCCGAGCACGTAACACCTTGTGTTCCGTAGATATTTATAGATAAGTGAATGATGTCGTTTCAAGACTGGTTATTTCTGCCCTAGAGTCGTAAAGAAAAGGAAAATAAGGTTATTATTTAATAAGCACCATCTCTGTGATATATAAGAGTCTCAGAACATGGTTTCATGGAGTTTTTGGCAATAACATTGAAAATTTCTGTGTAGAACAATGCCGGCCACTAAACTATAAGGAAAGCTTTGGGCCACAGTGGAGATTGTTGAAAATGGCAGCCTAATTTTGCCTGAGTCTTGAGGTGTCTACAGAACGGTGCACAGCTCTGCAGGTTCAGAAACTCTCTTTTTCACAGAACTGTATCTTGACGAGAGGGTGGTGTTTGTGACGCCGCTCAAAGAAACCAATTCACGTGAATGCTCCTCAGTTATAATGGTTACTGTCTGTGGTGACTTCTTTTACCACGCTGTGTCCTAAGCACATCTCACATGTTACCTCTCGTTTTCCTGCTATTTCTTTAAAGTACTGGTTAGTATTTGCATTACAAACGAGAGGGCATGGCATAAGCCCTGAGAAGTTTTGCCACTTGCCAAAGACCTGTAGATAGTGAGTGGCAGAGCAAGAAGTTAAATTCAGGTCTGTCTCTGAAGCTCATTTTGCCTCACGGGGCTACCTGGTCATCCAAGATGGGAGCTGTCTCCCTCTTCTTATTATGGGAGTTGCATTGCCAACGTAATTGGTACTGGACATGAATGAATAAGTTCTCTCTGAAAACTATCCTTGTGAGAAGGATACACACTGACCTTAAACTAAAATTCAAGGCAAATGTTCCTTTAAAGCTTTGTCCGCTCGGCTTAATCATGCTACCGGCTCATCTTCCTCAATGCCAAGAACATTTTGATGGTGATAACAAGGAGCAGTTGTTAATACCTGAACATCTATTTCGGTGCTTAATTCTGAATCCATGCTTAGCCTTTGAAATCAAATTCTCCTTATGTTCCATTTCTTTGTTTGAGAGTACCTCATGTTAGGCTTGTTTTAGTTCGACATTAATTACAGCTTTGCACGCAGAGAGTAACCCTGGTTTGGAGAGCCTGACTAACTTTCTCAGTGGTTGAGGGATTATTTCCTGCAAAGATTTCCATGGATGAATTCTTTGATGCATTTTATTTTGATCTTACCTATTTCAGGGCATATCTGGAAGGCAAGGAAGAGCTGGGAAAATTGATTTTCTTGAGCCCATCCTCAAAGACTGGCATATTTTCAGTTATGTATTAGGGTAGTATATTGATGAGATAATTGTGTTGGTTCAAATGACCAAGTACTGGGGAAGCAACACTAAAGCAAAGGGCGTATATGTTCAGTATATGCTGGAAAATTATCTCCAGGTGATGGGAAACTAGAAGAGGGAACCAAAGCCTGCGACCATTTGTGATACTAACTCCTCACTTGCAAATGCCACAGCCTCTTAATGTTGGAAATGAGTGATGCTGCCACCTGGTTGTGACCATTACAGGCCCCCTGGCACAGGGCAGGGCACACAGCATAGAATCAACAAGGGGTGATAGATAGTCTCTCCATTTAAATTCCAATGAGATGATCTTTTTTTTTGAGATGATCTTTGTTTAAAAAAAATATTTTTATTTGGGGGGGGGTAGAGAGAGAGAGAGCCTGCGAGCATGGCAAAGGGGGGGAGAGAGAGAGAGAGAGAGAGAGAGAGAGAGAGAGAGAGAGAGAATCTTAAGCAGGCTCCATGCTCAGCAGAGAGCCGGATATGGGGCTTGATCCTACAACCCTGGGATCATGACCTGAGCCAAAATCAAGATTTGGATGCTCAACCTACTGAGCCACGCAGGTACCCCAAGGTGATCTATTCTAATTTGGCTTCTATTTCCCAAAGGTATAATTGGATACTTGGGGCTCTTTATGATTAACTGTATAGGGGCCAGTTCCTGAAAGAGTAGTCATCTCCAGGCCTCTTTTCTATTTTTTTTTTTAAATTTTTTTGTAACGTTTTATTTATTTTTGAGAGAGAGACAGAGACAGAGTGCAAGCTGGGGAGGGGCAGAGAGAGAGAGAGGGGGAGACACAGAATCCAAAGCAGGCTCCAGGCTCTGAGCTGTCAGCACAGAGCCCGACGTGGGGCCCAAACCCACAAACCGTGAGATCATGACCTGAGCCAAAGTTGGACGCTTAACTGACTGAGCCACCCAGGCACCCTCTATTTCCATTTAAGTGAAGGGACGCTCCGTTCCGTCAGAGTTTCTCAAATGTTGGATCTGAAAACCAGTGTATGAGATTCACTTGGGGCACTTTTATTTTTAAATGTTCCCACTTTACACCTACCTTACCTACATTTCAGAGGGTGAGGTTTGGGTTTCCACGATTTTAACAAGCTTCTCAAATGGGTCTTCTTAGCAGATTTCTAGCTTCAAAATGACCATCTGCAAGAGGTCAGGATTCAGAGGAGGAAGGAGCTGGGAAAAGCCTGGTAGATCATATAGTCCGTTAATTCCCTTCATTTGACAGATGAGGAAATCGAGGCATGGAAAAGCACCAGAGTTGTTAACAGCTCAGAGAGGACCTCAGTGTAGGTTTTTTCAGATTTTTTCCCAAAGACTAGGACAAAAATCCTTTTGTTTGACATTCCCTTTTTCTTTTTAAAAAAGTGTTTATTTTGAGAGAGAGAGAGAGAGGTCAAGAGAGGGGTGGGGGGGCAGAGAGAGAGAGAGAATATCCCAAGCAGGTTCACAGCTGCCAGCACAGAACCTGATGCAGGCCTCGAACCCACGAACCATGGGATCATGACCTGAGCCAAAAGCAAGAGTTGGCGCTCAACTGACTGAGCCACCCAGACGCTCCTGACATTCCCTCTTTCTGCCGGGAAATGGATTTGCTCCGTAAGGCTATATTTTATAAAGAAGAAATGGTGACTTGGTAAAGTCCTCATGGCAGCACCACCCTCCTTTAGAGTCTCAAACAGTTACATTTCAACTAACCTGTTGTGAATTCCTCTGTGATTCCCCGTTGTCCTGAGAGTAGGGCTCATGTGGCTCATGGGTGAAGTGAGCCGTATTCTTCCTTCTGCTATTGTCTCTGCGCTGTTTTTCCTAGCAAAGCTCTCTTCCTTTTTTGACGTGTGAGGGGTCAGGTTATCTAGCTCTCCCCGCCTCAATTGGAAACATTTCTCTGAGTTCCCAGTTGTGGGTGACAGACCCTCCCAGGTGCCTACTTGGCATCCTGTACCCTTTTCAAATGGATAGGTAGTAGTATATCACAATTGTGTTGGTGCTTTTCTCCTTAACTGTGTTTTTAAACTCCCAAGGACAGTAATTATGTTTTGTGTGGTAGGAGCACACATACATGGTATGTGTACAATAGAGGCACTCAGTAAACTACACACTAAATAAGTAACAGGATGATCATCAGGTCCCCGGAGCAGAACGTTCAAGCAGATAATGATCTGCCTGGAATAATGATAATGTTAGTAAGTGACAGAAGATGAGATGGGTTAGGGAAAGTGGGATCGATCATGGAAGGCTTGGGTTGCGAGTGAATGGTCGTGATTTGCTGATGGGGGTGCGTGAAGAAGATTCCTTCTTCGGTGAGGAGCAGGGGTGGGTGTGAGAGGAGGCTAGGAACCACGTGAAGATTGTGATGTGACTCGGGTAGTCCAGACTCCAGGCAGTGAGGGTCAGGAGCAGGATGGTGGGTGAGTGAATGAGGAGAAAGGAATGAATCCCAGAAATGCTGCCATGAAAGAATCAAGAGTGCTTCATAGGAGAGAGCCTAAGATTGTTCCCAGGTGTATCTGTCTTCTTTCATTAAGAAGAAATTGGTTCATTAATAACTCAACAAACATTGATGGAGGTATGAGGCACTGCGTTACGACAGTAACTAAAACAGGCACGCTCCTTGCTGTTCTGTAAGTGCAGGAGACAGATAACAGATAAGTAAACAGACCCAGGAAGGGGTGCCTGCCTAACAGAACAGGCAGGTAACGAACCTCATGAATTAAGCTGAATAATTTATGTAAAGCCCTTGCCACAGTACTTGGTATACAGTAAAAGCTCAATAAGTGTTTTCATGTCCCTCTACTGAGTGTCTGTTTCCTACCAAGTTCTATGTCCTGGGCTTGGCATGTATTAACTTGTCCTTATAACCACTTTGGCAGAAGGTGTGATTGTCCTTTTTAGTTTCAGATAAGGAATCAGAAGCTAAAAGAAATTAATCAACTTCCCCGAATTCCCAGAGTTAGTGAGCAGAAATGCCTAGGTATGCCCAACCCTCGGAACCCAATTCCGTTCTCTTTCCATTATCCCAATGTAGTTTTTGCTAAGCAGTAGTGTTATGGTGGTCTGCTTTATGGTGAATCTGGCAGGATCTAGACTTGCCTATCCATTCAGGGAGCTGAAACAGCAAAGGTCAAGCAAATGGCAGCAGTTACATGTGTCTCAGTTACCGTCATCCAGGTATGCCCCATCGGATGGTCATTCCCCACCTTCCAATGAACATCTTTGATTTGGAAGGAGATTTGCATAATGTGACATTTTAGCAACTCTTTTAAGAATGTGTTCATTTATTTCTGTATTTTTAGAAATCTTAGACTATAGAGAAAGCACCTACAGTATTGCTCAATTCAGATTCTGGATATAGACAGTGGTAGGATAAAAAGTATAACCCTTACAGGGGTGCCTAGGTGGGTCAGTCAGTTAAGCATCTGACGTTAGCTCAGGTCATGATTTCATAGTTCATGAGTTTGAGCCCAGTGTCAGGCTCTCTGCTGTCAGCACAGAACCCACTTAGATCCCCTGTCCCCATCTCTCTCTGCCCCTCCCCTGCTTGTGCTCTCTCTCTCTCTCTCTCTCTCTGAAAAATAAACATTTTTTTAAGTATAACATTTTCAGATCTAGTTGAAGTCTTTTTTTGAAATTTTTTTTGAGAGATAGAGATAGAGAGTGAGCAGGAGAGAGGAAGAGAGAGGGGGAGACAGAATCCCAATCCCGAATCCGACAGTGCAGAGCCTGATGTGGAGCTCAAACCCATGAACGGTGAGATCATGACCTCAGTCGAAATCAAGAGTCTGACCCCTAACCAACTGAACCACCAGGTACCCCTGGTTGAAGTCTTTTTCTTTTTTCTTTTCTTTTTTTTTTTTTGCCACTCACTAGAATGAAATTGAACAGCTCACTCAATGCCCTCTATGCTATGTTCTCATTACTTATGAATGATGAAGAAATAGGAGGGCAATAATAGCACCTACCTTATCGAGTGTATTTGGCATCGAATTAATAAAAGTAAGTAAAGTGTGTTCTTAACTAGTGGCACCTTTGCTCCCTCAGGAGTCATTTCACAGTGTCTGGAGATATTTTTGTCTGTCACAACTGGGGGAGTGCCGCTGGAATCTAGTGAAAAGTGACTAAGGATGCTCTAAAACATCCTACAACGCCTGGATCGTCTCCTCGGCAAAGAATTATTCAGCCCAAAGTGTGAATACTTGCCCAGGTTAAGGAACTTTGGTCCATATCCCAGTACCTGCTGTGTAGCAATGCAAAAACAAAAACAAAAAAAACCCTCCTAAAATGATCCAGGAATGTGGAACACTTGGAAGCACTGACATATAGCACACTCAGATGAAAATACATCTGAGGAATTGATTAAATATTTCACTTTTCATCTAACTATATTGAAGTCCTGAAACAGACATTTATTTCCATCTGTCGATTAGGGGTGTGGGGTGTGGAGGTTCTTTGTCCATTGTTGAGGAGTTTCAGAGGCTGAATTTGCATTTGATGGCAAGCTCTGTTTTTTTCATTTCAAGAGTAGCCGACTCTACGACACGGCTTTTGGAAAGGGAGGTTTATTTGTTTTTAAGTATTCTTTTTGTAACTTAAAAGCATCTTGAATTATTAAACCAGTTATTTTCCGGGCCTGTAAATGTTTTCAGCATGTTGCCTTAAGTTTTCCCTGAGTCAGCACATAGTATTGCATGTTGGAAGACCTCAGTCAGAACCATTTCCTTAAGACGTCGGTAATTTTCTTCGGGGTTGTGATGTTTTCTTCAGGGTTGTGCTCATTCTGACAAGAGAGGGTGTTTCTCTCCCAGACCCCCACATTCATAGCTGTGGTGGGGACTCTGCTTGGAGCAAAGGTGTGTGCGCCACAATTTCAGACTAGAGAAAAGGATAAAAAAAAAAATCACAGGTGATAATTTAATACTTTGCCCTGATGTTAGACTCTTGCTTACTTCTAGCCAGGAATCAAACCATGAGGTAAATCCTCCAACCCACATTTTATGAAAGACAATAAGAGAGAACTTGGTTGGAGTTACAACTAAAAAATTCTTTTTTTGTGCTTCGAAGCCAAATGCTTTTACAAGAGGCAGAAAAAGAAAAAGAAAAGAAAGAAAAAACACCCGAGTCAAACTGATGAAAACCAGTCAAAATATGGCCTTGTTGTGGCTGATACAGCTACCCTGGCTGGTCCCAAAACACAGAAGGCTTCTTCAGGCATGGCTCTCAACACTGATTGAACCAGATTTCTGCGTCAACTGCTTGAAAGCTGCACCACACATTTCCTGAGTATATTATTGAAAATTATCAGACCTGTTTTGTTCATTACCGGGAGCCTGAAAAATGACCGGCAAACGTGGCTGCAAGCCTTTCTCTAGCAAGTGGAGGCCGACTTTGAAACAAATGTCCTCGCAGCCTGTGAATACATCATGTAGAGCCTTGGGCCTTGGGGCAGGTTCCCTTCCTAATAACTCCAAGGAAATCTCCACTGGCCCCTGAAGAGGGTGGACAGCCTCCCACCTAAGTCTGTTCACTTAATAAGCACTCACAACCTATGGTTCGTTGTCAAGGAGCAAATGTGTTCATTCTTAGTATTTATTTGAGACAATATTTATTGATACAGAAACCATAGCAAGAAATGTTTTTCCTCTTTATGTCAAGAAATCTGAATTACCGCATCAGGAAATCAGGAGATTATACCCTGTGAGGACTGGAAGGGACATAGCTCATGACCCAACTCAGTTTTACAGAGAGGCTCCTAAGATCCCCAGGTGAATTAGGCCTGAATGGGGAATGCCAGAACCCCAGCCAGAGGTCTCTGTGCTATAATACATGTGGCAGTCGAGGTCTTACTTTTGCTAGCTCTTCTCTTTGTTGTTTTCGGCTAAGACTAGACTCCTCAGCTCTTATTTCTCCTGATATTGCTAACAGTTCATTTATAACCCTTACCCCCTTCCCCCCCATCTGACTTTGAAGAACCTGAATTCATTTAGGCCTTGATTAGTGGTAATTATTTACCTGTCAGACCCCAGCTGGACTGCATCACCAAAGCTGAGTCACATAGCCTTGCTTCCAGTGACTGCTTCCAAACAATTAAATCAGAGAAGCACCTGTGTAAATATGTAATATTTGGCGATAAGAAAATGATTAGGCAACAGACACTGAGCTGAACTGCTGAAAAAAAATAGTGAATATTTTCCCCTGGGGGCTTTTCACATATGCCTTTAAGCGTTTCCAATCTCAAGAAGAAGGTCAGGTTATTTTCCCACCCCTCCTACCCCTTGTTTGTGTGGAAAATATAGCTCATCTGATACCACCAGATTTGATTTGTTTGCAAACATTAAAATTTCAAGGAAACCTTCTCCTGTGTAAGCTGAAAGAGAAGAAGTTGAAATAGGGTGACAGACTAACCACTGATTTTCTTTTCCAAAGCCAAACTCTCTATCTCAATAGACAAGCTGACAATTGAAACTCATCTTGGACAGTGATCTCTGTTGTTATTTGAATTTAGGGCTTCAGTGATGAGATTCAAAGTGCAGGAGAGTGGAAAGAGTGAGAGTTTTTGAAAACAGACCAGGAGATGAATCCCAACATTACCACCCGGGAGAGCTGTGTGACTTGTAGCATGTTTGGAGCCTCAGTTTCCAAATCGGTTAGAAATGACATAATTCTTAACCCAACATGCCGGGCCGTGTGTAAAATGCCATTCTCGGTGCCTGCTGAGCAAACATTCACTGTGCTCCATTCCATAACAGTAGACTGGAAAATCTATTCAGTATTCCATAGTTAAAACTGTTGGTGATTTTTTAAAATTGTTTTCTGATGAAGATCACTTTTTAGCAATAGAATGTACCACCAGGAAGTGATTCTAAAATTTCTCTCTTATATTTCAGAAGCTAACCTGCCCTCGTTTTGGTATTTGTACCTTCCTTAACACAAATTCATATGGACTGACTATAAGAGAATCTTTTTTACAATTGGGCATAAAAAGATACTGACCCTGGCTGACCCTCATTGATTGTTTGCTGTTTCATTCGACTTGGCTGGTATTTTTAGCTAAAGGACATCTACAGGTGAGTTTTCATGGGCCCACTCCTGTTGTGTTCCTTGTACAGTTACGGATGCATTTTTGTGCAGAGCTCAAACCTGTTTCATCTCTTCCCAAGCTCTGCGATCTTGAGCACGTTAAATATTCTTAGCGCTTCAATATCTTCACTTGTCAAGTGGAGAGGATGATAATTAATGCGTAATGTTATTCGGAGAATCCAGTGAGTAACCGTAGAGAACTTAGAACAGTGACTTGAACAGAGGGAAAAAAACCCTGTAGTTGTAGTTGTTACATTACTGACACTAATGTAAGCAGCTTACAATAGAGCTGGTCTCACAGAGCTAGTGTGCAGAACAGAGTGTTCAGACCCTCAATCAAATCTTTCCAAGTCGAAAATGTTACTGTTAAAAAATGTTATCCTCTTTCATAAAAGTTCTTAATTTCATTTAGTTTGAATGCAACGTTTTATTTGTGGTTTCCGAATTAGACAACGAAAAGTAAGAATGCCTTCTATGGAATGTTACTAATTATTCATAGAAGCAGGTCCAGTTGTCCTTGGACCTTGAGTCTAAATTGAGATAGTCACTAGTTTTTAAAATCCATAGGATACCATTCACTGTCTGACCTCAAGTTGATAGGGGATAATAGCAAAAAGTTGTCACAAGTCCGGGTTTATTTACTATCTATTTTAAAGTGAACATTTTGAAACCAGGATATGGAATGTTTGAGGATATAGATGTATCTGATTCTGCTGCACTAAAATGGGAAGTTACTCGAAGCTACCTGATCGCTTTGTCTGTTTGATGTTTTCTATTTTTGATGAGCCCTTTGCTTGTTGGTAGAGCTGTCTTACTACTGTAAAAAGTGACTCTCCTGAACTCCCCCACGATTCCTGAAGCCAAAAGATGTACTTAAGTTGTGACAGCACAGCTAATGTAGATTTGTAAAAGGCTGTGAAAGGAGTTATAAGTGCAAAACTTAAAGATAAGAAGGATCATTTTACTTGGGGCACATCCTTTCCCTTCCTAATCCGTTAAGCAAATTGATTAGTGTTAAATGAAAAGATGTGGTGGGGTGATTTGCTTTAGAATAGAAAAAGCACTTGGGATTATTAAGCTGCCTACACATCTGTAAAATAAATTTACTCTGAAATTCCCATTAGATCTCACTGAATTCACTGAGCAATATGGCCTCCCTGTTTTGTTTAATAGCTCTTCATTCCCAAGGGTGTTAACTCATTGTGTTAGACCAGAGCTTTAATGTTCTTCTTCCCCGAGGCCTTATCACTTATCTACAACGTTGATTAACTCTGTACATCCATATACTGTGGTCCAATTGAATAAGCTGTATGACAAGTATCTCCACAGTAATACCATAAAATCTAAGCAGAGAAATAGATGGTACACTGATAAATAGAAATGCATGCGCTAAATTCTAAAAATATGTTTTCCCCTTCTGCAGTTTCAAAGCCACAGTTTAAATACCCCAAGCCCTTTCCGTAAATGCATCAATGTATTACTCTCTACATTTGCTTTCTTTTTTCTTTTTTTAGTGAACATTCATCCAGTTTTTCTAGGAAGTTGAAGAAATCATTATTCTAATACTACATTTTTGGTCACTTATTTATCATTAACCTTAAATTTTTTCATCTGGTTTAAATATTCTGCTAGTACCTCTTACAGCTGACTTTCTGGTCAATTTCCACTTAAATTTCTGCAGGTGCAGACTCTCAGGCAGCTATTTATTGATTGTCTGTCTCCTTGCTAAAGGTTACTAACTTCATCAACAGTAGTGCTATAAATTACACCTGTTAAGATTCTCTCATTGTTGCTAGCTGACAATGTACTTTTGTTTTTTGGCTGTTCAGTGTTGTTGACCTGCATTGTGTCCAATCACTCTACAAAGACTGGTGGACTGAATTATTCCTGGGTACCATTACCCAGTTGACACTTTGAGCTCCTGAATCACCAGCTGAAACCAAAAATCTCATGTTTTTGGCAACAACACCCACAGTTTGTATTATCTTTAGTCCAAAGAGGCTTTCAGAGCATGAAAAGAGTATTGAGTCTCCAAGCTTTTTCCTCCTGCCTCCTTTCACCAATGCATGGCATTCAGGAACGTAGACTTGGGATAACATCCTTAGTTTGTTGTGTTTAGAAGAAGAAGAAATAAAGTCAACTTGCTAAAGATCTGCCTAAAGAACAATTAACTTAAGCATTGCGGCATCAATACGAGCTAGAAGATTATAGATCTGTGGGTCTCAGTTGGTTTACCACCAACCTTACATGGGTACGTCACCTAATTGGGAACAGTCTGTGAAGTTTTCTTTTTGTACAACTGAAAGCATTTGCAGACATGACAACAGCTATCACTTATTATGTTGGTCATGCACCATGATTGTTGGTCATGCACCATGATGGGGGAAGGGGCTGAAACTTACCAAGTGTAGGAAAGGGGAGACATCAGAGAATACAAATCTGAAATAAAAGAAATAGAAAAAAGATAAATGATACAAAAGATGTATAGGCAGAAACCTAAAATAACTTTGCCCTGTGAGTGTGTAAATAAACATATTCTCAAGTTTATTGAAGTATAATTTACATACTACAAAATGAATGTGCCCGTTTAAAATGTATAGCTCAGTGAGTTTTGATATATGCATAAACACATGTAACCATCACCTAAGTCAAGAAAGAGAAAATTTCCAACTCACTAAACTATTCTCTTCTGCTCCTGCCCAGACAACTTCCCAACCCAACCTTAGTTGCTGTTACATTACTATCAGTATAGACTAATCTATCTATACAAATGGAATCATGTGCTATATATTCTTTTGTGTGTGGCTGCTTTCCCTCAGCAAAATATTTTTGAGGCTCATTCACATTGTATGTATCAACAAACACTCACATAAATAGACTAGCAGACTGTGCACACATACTTTTTATTTTTTAGGTTCATACATAGGAGATGAACTGATGGGTTATATGGTAAGTTTATATTTAACTTTACAAGAAACTACCAAACTGTGTTCTAAGATACTTACACCATTTACGCTCCCACCATGAATGGGTGACATTTCCAGATCTGTATTCTTGGCAAATATTAGTAATGTTCCTCTTTTTTTCATTTTAACCATTTTAGTGGGTATAGAGTGGTTTAAAATTGCATTTCTTTGGTGACTGTGATTTGAAATATCTTTCAGTGCTTATTGGCCACTTATATATTTTTTTCATTTGTGAGGTGTATGTTCAATGCTTTTGCCCATTTTTAAAATTCGGTTGTGTTTTTATTATTGAGTTATGACAGTTTTTTAATATATATATTCTGGGTAAAGATAAGTATTACAACTATTTTCTTTGAATTTTTGACTTGACATCTTTTTCTGTGGTTGTTTTATCAGGAGCAAAATTTTTAATTTTGATGAAATCTAATTTATCAGTTTTTCCAATGGTTAGTACTTTTTGTGTCCTAAGAAATCTTTGCCTAACTAAAGTCACAACTTTGTACAGTTTTAGATTTTACATTCAGTTCTGGGATCTGTTTCTAGTTTATTTTTGTATGTGATAGGAACTTGGGTTCAAAGTTGATATTTTCCAACACAGACATCTGATTGTTACAGCACCAGTTTTTGAAAAGATTATCCTTTCTTCTCTTTGTTCAAGTTCACTGACCTTTACCTCTGCAGAATCAAACTGCTATTACACCTAGTGAATTTTTTCACTTTAAATATTTTTCTGTTTTAGAAGTTTCACTGGTTCTTTTTTTTAACAGTTTTCATTTCTGTTACTGTATTCATGTTTTTTTAATCCAACTATTTATGATAGCTATTTTAAAGTCTTCGTATGCTAATTACATATTCTCTGTCACTTGTGGGTCTATTTCTGTAGCCTAATTTTTCTTCTGCTTGTGGGGGAAGAAAAAGGTTTTTTTCTAATCCTTTGCAGGTGTGGTAATTTTAGATTAGATGCGGTGCTTTCTTAATGTTGTACTGTTGAATGTTCAGGTTTTATGATGTTCCTTTAAAGAGTGTTGCTCTGTGATCTGGCAGTCATTTAAAGTATGGATCACTTTAATCTTTATGAGACTTGTTTTTAAGATGTGTTAGGGAAGGTATGGAGTAGTCTTTATTCCAGGGATAATTTTGTATCATTACTGAGGCATGGCCATTCTAGGGTCTCTACTAACTGCTTAATGGTTTCAGTGATGTTTCTTCTCTCTGGCTGGCCTGAGCTTGAAGATGGTTCAGCCCAATGGGAGATAAGGTAGCCATTAAGTTAAATATTGTTCTTTGCCCAGTTCTGTACTTTGTGGAGTATTGCTCTGTATGGCTTGATAATCACCCAAAGGCTCAAAGGCACCCTTGTGCATATTTTTTGAATTTCTTTCCTAAATATCTCTTTCCTTTCTAGTACTTTGTCCCACAAATTCCAGTCACTTCAGCTTACTCAGTCTTTGAACTCTGTCTGTTCCAGTTAGTGAGGGCCCATGTTCTACCTGGGCTTCCTTTCCCTGACTAGCAATCTGAAAAGTATCTCCTGGTTAAAAAAAAAAAAATTCTATTACATCCTTACCTCATCTGTTTTCTTCTTCTTAGGGATCATAGTCTTGTGCTGTCTGTAGTCCATGGTCTGGAAACAGTGGTAATACATAGATGTTTTCAGTTTTCTAATTGTTTATGGTAGGTGGTTTCTTCAGTAGCTGTTAATCCATCATGGCCAGAAGAACAGGTATATTTTAAAATTTTTTTAATGTTTTTATTTATTTTTGAGAGACCAAGAGACACAAAGCATGAATGGGGGAGGGACAGAGAGAGAGGGAGACACAGAATCCAAAGCAGGCTCCAGGCTCTGACCTGTCAGCACAGAGCCTGACAAGGGGCTCAAACTCACGAACAGGGAGAGATCATGACCTGAGCTGAAGTGGGATGCTTAACTGACTGAGCTGCCCAGTAGCTACTGTATATTTAATATAAAGGTATTAAAAATACCTACTATATTTTTAAAGAGTACAATGAAGGTAGTTACTTTACTACAAATAGGGCTGTAGTGTTCAAGGTTACCTCAGATGGGATTCATTCCTCTAGAGATCACTAGTCAAAATCAGGTTTTGAGATCTATGCTGTAAGTATCGATGGAGGTGCTTTTCTCAAACAGGAGTTGCTTGTATTCTACTTTTTGTGAGTTTTGCTGTAAGACACTTGCATTGTAATTTACTTAAAATATTTTAATTAAGTTGACTTGCCTGCAACTTTATTTGAAAAGTAAACTCTACAACATTATCATAAATGGAGTTGAAAAACGAATTGTATTTTTCTTACACATATCGAAAAAAAAAAAAGGTTTCATTTTAAAAAGTAATTATCTTTGGACTCCTGAAGACATCTTATACCCCACCAGGGGTATTTTTCTACACCTAGCCGTGCTAGAATAGATCATACAGACATTGGATGAAGAAATAACATAGGTAATAGAGATAAAAAATGTAAAGTCCATTTTTTCATTTGTAGTTTCTGATACAACCATAAAATTTTAAAACTAGGATGGTCTTAGAGAATATCTAAACCTACTCCCTATTTCACAGATGTACTGGTTTCTTTTCAAGGCCTCACAGCTGGCTAATTAACTCAATAGATAATCATCAAGGGCTGAGCATGATCTAGGAGCTTGGAATACAGCAGTGAACAAAACAAGACTTCTTGGAGCTTATGTTCTAGTGAGGAATGGAACCCCTTTCTTTGGCTCTGTGTCCAACTGTGTATTGTTTACTGGTCTATTTACAACAAAAGAGACTACCTGAACCTTGTAATACCTGTCCCCATCCTGTCTCTCGGCACCTTTAGAAATAAGGTTTTGCTTTATGAAAAATCAACCCAGTTCCATAATCATCTTATTCTAATTCACCTGAGATGTGCCAGTTCACATGATGACACTTTATTCTTCCTAATGGGGCTACTTCTCATGCTTTTTACTTTAGCCATAAAAGGGAAAACAAATCTCTCCTTTTTACAAGGAAGCGCCCATTACCCATTGCAATTATGTAATGTGGAATTTTGTGGGATATGGTCAACCTCTGGTTGCAACACACATTAGAGCTTTTAGACAGGGTCTTCTGGTTTCTTATCTCATCTTGTGTCATGATCTTGTTCTTGTCCTATTCTAGTCTCTCTTGATATATCACTCTCTCAAGGTGTTTGTGCTGTTTATCTGTATCAGTTCCCATGTCCCAGCTCTGTCTCCTTTCAGACCTGGGAACTTACCAAATCAAGTCTCTTCTGGTCTGAGGAACAGAAGTCTCTACTCTGACATTCCAGTCTTGAAAGCAGACTCTGTTCCTGACAACTTCAATGTTTTTTACAGGCACAGCCACCCCCAGAGAGGCAGAAAGGGTAGGATGGAAGAAATCATCAGAAATGAGTTTGGGCACACAGTTGACTCTCTTTTGTCTTTAAATCTGTGGAATTAGTGAAAGCTTCTATGAACTCATGGAATTTTCAGCCTTTGGAATTCCCAGACGTCTTCAGGTTGTCTTTGAAGAATGCTTATTTTACAATGTGTGTTTTTCCTTGGAAAAAGAGAAAAGCAGAGTGAGCCTTGTTAAAGGGATAGCTGAGACTTGAAGATAACTCCCTTTTATATGAAGGCTTTGTGCAATGCACTTTACATGCTTTTTCACTTTTGACTTCACAGCAATCTGATGAGAAATGAACTATAAGTATATGAACTCATTTTAAAATGAAGACATAGGCATAGAATCTTGAGGAGACCATTTAGCTTACTTAACGTCAGTCAATCTATAGTTAGGTCAAGATTCAGTTGTGTTTGATACCAATGAAACCCTTCAATAGCTTGTTAACATCAGTGTCAAGGTAAAATCATGAATACAAAAATATGTATAAAACATTAAGCATAGGATTTGTCCTTGTATATTCATTTGATAGCTGAACTGACACAGAGTCTGTGGGATTTGTCTCAAAAATCACTAAATGAAATAAGTGGTGGTCTGAATCAGAACCGTATTCTTTTGAATTTTATTCTAAGGTTTTTCCAACACAGCATTGTAATTCCAAGAGAAAACCATTCATCTTGGCAGTGACTTGGTTAAAACCCAGTGTATGAACAGTCACAACACAGAGATTTTCAAGATAGAGTTATAACACTGGCATTATGAAAATATTCAATTATTTTGAATTCAACAGCTATTTATTCAAAATATTTATTGAAGGGCGCTTGGCTGGCTCACTTGGTTAAACTTCCGACTCTTGATTTTGGCTCAGGTCATGATTTCACGGTTGGCGAGTTGGGAGTCCTGAGACAGGCCCTGTGCTGACAGTGCAGACCCTGGTTGGGATTCTCTCACTCTCCTTCTCTCTCTGTCCCTTCCCTGATCTCTCTCTCTCTCTCTCTCTCTCTCTCTCTCTCTCTCTCTCTCACTCACCATGTGTGTGTGTGTGTTTGTTTGTTTATTTATTGAGAGAGAGCAGGGGAGGGGCAGAGAGAGGGAGAGAGAGAGAACCCCAAGCAGGCTCCGCACTATCATCACTGTGCCTGACACGGAGCTCGACTCATGGATTCATGCCTTGAGCCAAAATCAAGAGTGGGACATTTAACCGATCAAGCCACCCAGGTGACCTTCATGTCCTTTTACTGATTATATTATGCCTTTCTGCTACTGGGCATCCCTAATAAGCTATTCTATTACCAGATTAAAACAAAATTGTCTTGTTCTGTCTAGATTAACTATCTTTTCCTGAAAGACTGGTAGATAAGTAACAGGTGAGAATACAGTGGGCTCTGTCTCTTTCCTCAAAATGCCTTGTTAGGATACATGCTGTTTGAAAGAGAAAAAAAATAATAGTTCAGTCAGAACCACACAGTCATTGAAAACAATCTTGTTTCAATTGCCGTCACTGCAAATGCAATTATGGCCAATTCTCATGAGTCTCTGCTAATGGGAAGAGGGTGTAACATGGATGGTTGACAGGCTCAGATAATCCAAATAACTGATTTTCAGCATTTCCCCCACTAAACATATTCACCAGAGTTGCTAGCAAGTAATGGAAATTGCTGATTGTAGTTTCCTTCCTCTCCTCCCCACACCCAGGCCCCCCAACCCCAGTCACCCTTTGATGGAGATACAGTGAGCAATGAAATGGCCATAAACCTGTGGGAGGAAGAAGAGAGAAGGAAAGTCCATCAATCCTTGAATAAATTAGAGCTATTTTAATCCAACGCTTTAGAAATGGAAAGTCCTACTCCTATAGAATATTGTTTTGCTCACTATATTTGTACAAGAAATACATCTCAAATGCCATTTTATTAAATCCTCATCACAGAACTAATGTGTCAATTCATTTTCTCTGTTTAAAAACATTAACATTACCGATAACTTTTCCTTGACCTTTGCCCTCTGTCTCAGACCTGCCTCCTTTTCTCAAAAGGAACACAACAATCCTGATGCTTGTTTGTCATGATGAACAGTGTCCAGCTTTTTATCTATTCAAATTGCTTTTATGTATGCATGCAGAAATTCAGTCAGAGAAAGTAATCATGTCCTTTTGGTTGGCAGTAATGGTAGACGATTCGATTGTTGAGGAGCGAGATAGACCTGCTGTGCATTGCCCACATGACTCTTCCATGAAGGACTCCTTGCCTCATTATGGAATGTCGTTAGCAGACAGTCTTCAGCTGTCAAGCCCTTCAGGGACTGACGACTTGCACAGAAGCTCCTCAGCCTCACCCCTTTCAGATTCAGCCAGCGTTCAATAACCGATCCGGTTCCATTTGAAACCACTGTGCACATTCTTACCCCAGTTCAGTGCAAGACCCTAAATGTTGGCCCATCTTGGGACAACTCAGAATGAACTTTTAGGTTCAGAACGCTGTGGAGTGACTGAAGCTGCCATTGGGCCTGCATTGCAGCTCAGCTTTTTCCTCTGACCGATCCTGCTTCCTCAGATACTGATAAAATGAATATTCCTTAATAAGTTTCCTGAACAGTAAACACCGTCTTAGAGTCTGCCTCCAAGGAACCCATTCTGTGACATGTGTCTCGCTTGCTTTTTCACTCAGTGGTATGTCTTAGAAGGCTCATTTGCTAGTAAAATAGATCAGCCTTATTCTTTTAATATTCTTACAGTATTTGTGTCGGAAACTGAGTAGTTGTTCATCAAAAGCCTGGTTCCCATTCTTCCCGAACCTGTATCTGGACCACGTCATGAATAGATATGGCTTCGGTTACTGCATTCTGGCCACCGAATTGTGGACAGAAGTGCTCTGTGACCCAGGCTCGATCTATTCAAATGTCAAAGTCTTTACTGCCTTTCCCCATGCCTTGTGTGCTAGCAGAATGCAAAAGATTTAGCAGAAGTTTCCAAGGTCCCAGGGAATGGCAGAGCCACCTATGAAATAAGGTTGGGTAACGGAATCACCACATAGGCTGTCCACGAACCGCACGACAAATTGTGAATCTGTTGAAATATTTAGGGTTATTTCTTCAAGGAATTCTCTTCTCTTATTTAAAAGTGAAAGGACCTTTCAGTTGTTTCCAGTTTCTCTCACTAATGCAAACCACGCCATTCTAAATATTTTGTGCCTGTCTTCTTGGGTGTGTTTCTGTAGTGTTAAACACAGTGAAGTAGACTTATTAGGTCTTGAGATGATGCATAAGCTTTAACATCAATGGATGTTTTCACAGTGCTTTCCTAAATGGTGAAACCAGTTTCTACTTTCATTAGTAATGCATTGGAATACCTGTCTCTGATCATTTAAACCTGGAATTTCACTTTTGACCCCCAAATATTTTCATTCGTGGTTGAAATTTAGTTGGTTTCACATCTCAAGTTCCAGGACATAAAATTTAAAAAATAGTAGACACTGGGGGCACCTGGGTGCCTCAGTCAGTTAAGCGTCTGACTCTTGATTTCAGTTCAGGTCGTCATCTCGCAGTTCATGAGTTTGAGCCCCACATTGGGCTCCACACTGATGGTCTGAAGCCTGCTTGGGATTCTCTGTGTCCCTCTTTCTCTGCCCCTCCCCTTCTCGCTCTCTATCAGTCTCTCAAAATAAATAAATACTTTTTAAAAAAAATTATAGACGCTTGACACTTACAGTTTAGTCTCCTTGAAGGTAGTCCCTAACATTCATGCCATGAAGTTACTCACCCTGTTGCCATAGAAGGAATTTGAACTCTGTATGCCAAGACCGTTGTATACCCATGTGTGCAGAGCTCCTGAATGAGCCCTATCAACTGACCAGATTCTACCTCAGACAGCTTTGCTGTTAACTATTCCTCATTCAGTAAAAGGTGAAAGATTTATGCAATCTGAAGGGAAACCAGAGTGTTAACTATTCCTCATTCAGAAAGAAAAAAAAATGATGATAAAAAAATATGCTACTGACTTCTATTTGTTGAGTATGTAATATATACTCTCCACAGAGCCTGTGCTCAGCATTTTATCTGCGTTCACTTATTTGAGTCTCGCAGAAGTCCTCTGATGTGGAAGTTTCTCTTGTTTAGCCCTGCTTTTCACCTGAGGAAATTGAGGTCCAGGTAATATATTTCACAGGTGAAAAAGCTAAGGTATAAACCTAAGGCCTTCGGACTCTAGACCCAGAACTAGAATCTCTTTCCTCTTGCACTCTGTTTATATACAACTCTCATCAAAGTCGGAGGGGTGACACATTATTTAATTCCATTTTGCTCACTGATAGAAGTCAAGGGCTGTGGTGGTCTTTGTGTTTGTGGGGGTTAACCAAGTCATGAGAACATATGCTTTGTGACTGTAGAGGGTTTATTTTAATGGGTGGTACATCACATAGGAGGGGTGAGCCCTCTATCTCAGCTCTGGAGGAAAAAAAGCATAAAAGCATACAGTTCCATTAAGTCATTTAAAGGTTTAACAAAAAAAAAAAAAAAAAAAAAAACAGTAAAATCTGTATTCTGGGTAGCTGCTTGCAAAGCAGCTATAATCGTTTGGCCAAATCACATCTTGCTCACTGTTCCTCCCTGAACTTCCTTTGTCCTCAAACTGAATATAACGCAGAGGAGGTCTGTGTGGGTCTGGGACATGATGGAATTTGGACCAGCTGTTTGCAAAGGTTACATTAGAAACTCAAAAAGCCAAAAGGGTTTGCAGTGAAAACTGGCTTCTGAAGTTGGAGTCCCCACATGGTGTCTCATGTCTATACCAAGAAACTACGGGTAGGGCTGGAACTGGCAACACATAAATCTTCCCGAGATGAAAAAAATGTTAGGCCCTATCGATGAGGCACAAGAACATATTTGACTTCCCACATTTCTTCCATTTTTGTGGTTTTTGAGGTTGCAGTAGAATTCAAACCTCTCTGGGTTCAAGTTCATCTAGTCTTGACAAAATATGACTTCCTGTGTCAGCAAAAGAAGGTTTTGATTAAAAAAAAAAAAGAGGACAATTAGATGAAATAGTTTTTACCAACTGTAAATGAATCAAGGTTAGATTTCCCTTAAAATATACAGGGGTCAAAAATCTGGGAATGAAACATAAGCATTGGGCTCATTTGGTGTTTCCTGAGGCCATGCCACATTGGAAACCCTGAGTTCCTGTAAATCCCAAACTGGGTAAAGGGACAGGCAGAGCCCAAAGAAAAAGAAGGTTAAATGGGTATGGGCAATCATTTGAACAGAAGGCTTACATTTGGTTTCTTCTCAGGCAAATGTGTTTCTTCAAAGCTGTCATCCATTTGTGTCATGATATATGTTTGTTCATTTAAGCAACTTCTATTATGTTTGCTTCATGTCCACTACAGTTGCAGATTTGTTCTACAGCAGCGAATGGAATAGATGGAATCTCTTACAGTCTTTGGGGGAAGAGATAAGGAAATAAGCACAGCTATTCATAAGCCAGTATTTGCAAACTGAGCCCGGTGCTATGAAGAAAGTGATTGGGGTTCTCTGATAAAGAATGAAGGGAGAGACCTCTGTAGACAAAGTCTGCAGGGGAGATGTGGCCGAAGGAGAACCGTCTGATGGAGACACGTGCAGACTGAGACTGGGCAAAGTTTCTCAGGCTGGGGTGCTGCTCAAATAAAGACTCTGAGACTGGGGAAACTTCGGGCTGATTGGAGGCTGTGGCGAGAGCCTACTGGGACAGTGGGCGGCTGGCTCCAGCAGTGGCCAGTGGGTCTCAGACAATGAGATTGCTCTGGAGAGTTTTAAACAGGGAGGTGACAGGGTCCAATTTACATTGTAGGATTATCGGTCCAGCTGTGATGTTCACACTCCATCTGGGGGAGATAGGTCGGCAAGGGCATATACGGTGGAAGCGAAGAATGTAGATAGTGGGCAATTCTAATAGTTCAAGTGCAGCAGAGCAGAGGAACAAGAGTGAGATATATCTGTTTATCTGTTCTCTTGCCATTGGCTGGACCTCCATCAAAGCTGACATGCATGTGAAATGTTTGTGTAAGTTTGATTGTATTGCATGAATTCCATTAAGCCCTCTCAGGGGAAATAACAATTAGGGAAACCGCAAGGCCATTACTGCAGCTTGAAACTGTCAATTGCCAGAGACTGCAAGTATCCAAAGCACCTATATCCGTGATTATAGTAATGTGCAAAATAATTGAACTTCTGGAATTCTGCAAGCGTCTGCATGTGATGTGTGGTGCATGTGGTTGCCGGGTAGTGAGCTCGGGCAAGGATATTAGAAGGTGCACTTGGCTTTAGTCTCTTTTCCATCTCCTTGACGTGAGGTTGCATAGAGAAGGCAGTGAACTACCAGCAAAAATGAGTTTTGTTTTAATTTGTCTGTGTGTATGCTCATGGAATACCTTAAAAGAAGGGGAGGCATGATCTCTGTTTTCAAATGGCAGTGTGTGGAGACCAGAGCTATGAATTTTAAAGCTCCAGTTGAGATTTTTGACTGGCCTTTGCCTGTTCCACTGCCTGTGGAAAGGCTTCATCAAAAGCAGACATTTCTTTAAGCTGTGCTGAGCCAATGTCTTACCTATACATTTGTTTTTATTTTAGTATTTCATTGTCCACCAAAATGTCTATGGAGTTCTAAGGTTATTCATGAACTCATTGTTTTGGAGAAAGGGAATTGGATGTCCCAAACAGTAGGATTGCTAGGCACCACTGAACGGCCATTTGAGATCTGTGGCCATGAATTTAAAATGCTGTCGATCAGCACTTTTACTTTTAAAAAGTCACAATGCCATATTCTTCTAAGGCAAATAGTCTCTTCAGTGGGAAGTTGCTTTAATTCATTTCCCTTGATATCTGTGGTTTGAGTCTTTCTTTGATTAAGTGATCGGTATTTCCTGAGCATGTATTAGGAGCCAAGCGCTGTGCTGACAGATCATCAGTAACAAGATAAGGGAGGCAGAATGAAAAAAAAAGAAAAGAAGATAGAAGTAGGAGAGAGGGATGAAAAATAACTCAGGAAAAGAAACTTTAAAATCCTTCCGGTGTTCACTTTTTAGTCTGTCATTTTCCATCTGTATGGCCTTGGATGAAATCACTTTATCTACGTCTTTGTTGCCCTCTCTAAATCTGAAGTCTTAATTAAACTATAGAGTCCTTGGTGGCCTTTCAGGGAAAGGTGTAACTGCAGTGTCAAGTATGACACATATTTTATATTTCAGACTTGTCTGAAACTGATAAGCTCTAAGGATTTTGATATCTTATTTAACAGGTAGCAACAGCAAGTAACTTTGATAAAGTTCTCCTCAGAGGTTGAGAACTTGGTGAAGTTTTCTGTACAGAAAAGAAAAAGAAAAAAAATTGCTATTCAGCAGACTGATTTGCTCTAAATTTTTCCTGTTTCACCTAGAAGACAAGAGCACAGGAGCTCTTGGGAGCTTTAGAGATTGTGTGTGTGTGTGTGTGTGTGTGTGTGTGTGTGTGTGTGTGTGTGTGTTAGGCTGAGCTGTGTGTGGGCAGTGTTGGCCATCTGTCTTTTTTTTTTTTTTACATCAAAATATAAAGCATTTGGGGATTTGTAAATATAAATATAAAGCCTGGGTGGCTCAGTTGGTCAAGCGTCCGACTCTTGATTTCGTCTCAGGTCATGATCTCACAGTGCGTGGGTTTAAGCCTGGTGTCTGGCTCCAAACCGGGCAGGGAGCCTGTTTAAGATTCTCTATCTTCCTCTCCCTCTGCCCCTGCCCCACTCACTTGCACACATCTCATTTGCTTTCACTTTTGTTCATTTCTGGGTCTCCATGTTGATAGAATCCAAGTGCTAATTTAGCTAAGTAAGTCTAATCCCCTAGAAGCCTCAACAGTCAGCCAATAATTCAGTGCCACACCACAGAACTTTCAGTTCAACTTCGCAGATTTGTGAAGGAGAAGGATTAAAAAGGGCTTCCCCCATAAAGCAGAAACAGCACTGAAAAATCTACAATTATATAGAACTTTCCATCGTCCATGCTGTTATAGCAGCCTTTCCAGCTCCATTGTCTATAGGAGTGGTTCTCAGTCTGGGGCAGTTTTGCCTCCTGGGGCACATTTGCAATGCGTAGACACTTTTTGATTGTCATGGGTCAGAGGTAGATGCGGAGGCCAGGGATACTTCAAAATATCCAGCAATGCAGAAGACAGCCCTCACAACAATGTGTGATCTGGACCAAAATGTCCATAGTGACAAAGCTGAGGTCCGTATCACGGACAAAGAACCTGGGTCCGTATCACCCCTTTAAACCCAGAATAACATGCACCACTTTTCCAGGTTTTTAAGCTTGCTTAGAGAAAAAGCTAAAGATTGAATTTAATTTAGATTTTCGCATGATACGTCAATAGCTTTCTGATGCAAAGGACTTTCAAGTTTGTAACATCAAATGTAAAACAGGTCAATTGGTAATAATAAAAATAATAATCCCTTACATACATAAGGTCCTTTATAGTGTGCAAAACAAATTTACATATATCACTGTGTTTGATTATCACTTCAGTCCTGTTTAAGAGTTATGGCTGGCAACATAACCATTTTATAGAAAGGAAATTATTTTTGCCTGTTGAATCTCTAGAAATGGCTTTTCAACTTGTTATGACACTTTAATCACTGAGGAGTCACCAACAAATCTGTCACATGTCAAGTATTTCTAGGAGGAAATATTCAGGGTGTGGGCTGCCCATGTCTCTTCCACTGGGCATGAGTGAACTTACCTGGGAGGAAAATGGAAGATTAGGGACTGCCTGGGAAGTGGTAAATTGCATGGTACGCCACGATTGCGCCACAAAAATTAACGTTTTTGGGTAGCAGCAGTAGATAACTGGAAGTGTCATTCTTACTTGAGCTGCCTTTTTTATAGAACCTAAAATAGAATGGGGTTTTGATCAAGGGAAATTCCTGGCCTCTGCTCTGTTCTTTGTATGGCTTTAACATGCTGTGGTCCATAGACCATAACTTGAAAATTAGTGAAGAAAGGATCAGGGATATCACAGGCTCAGATGTTGTTTGGGTCTCTTTGGCAAGCCAAAAAAATAAGAATATACATGTGTCAAATCCATTAGACACTTAAAGGTCCTCCTTTGATTCTGGAAATGTCTTTAAGACAGTGCCAAAAGACCAGGCAGACACAAGGATTCAGGAGAGTCCTTGCTGAATGTGAAATGAGTTCTTGCCTTGTTCAGGATGGGCACAGAGCACATGGCATTTAAACCCAGGGTTTCGCAGCAGGCCGAGCAGGGCAAAGTGCTAGTTTGAGCACTAGCTCACTGAGACGGTAGCAGTTACACAATAGTGGATTTCCTCACCCCCTAGATGGGATGGTCTACTTTGGGGTAGGAGAGAGGATTAAAGCTGTGATGTAATGGACTTAGCAGAGCCAAGCACGTTGTAAGCACTTGAGGACAGCACAGCCTTCTTGAAGAGGCTGTGAGGTTTCGATTATGGCTCTTCTTGCTGGTGTGATCCCTTTTCGTGGTATTTCCTCAGTATATCTGTTTGTTCGCTCTTGCCTGTGTGCAAGGCCACTATCCTAAATCAAACTCGTGACATGTTTTGCGAACACCTCGTGAATGACACCACACCCTGCCTCTGCCTGGAACCCTTCAAAGAACTTTCCCAAAGAAGTAAGTCTTCCTTTGCCTGTCCTTTAAATGTTGGAGCTCCTGAGTTTTTTCTCCTTATCCAGCTGCTGCTGCCGCCATGAATTCCCTGATGCTGTGTTTTAATAAGCATTGTATACACCAGTGTTCACAGAAGCACTATTCACAGGAGCCAAAAGAGGGAAACAACCCAGATGTCCATCAACACATGAACGGATAAACAAAATGTGATATATACACACAATGGAATATTATTCAGCCTTAAAAAGAAAGGCAGTTCTGAAAGGTGTGACAACATGGAACCTCGAAGACATTACACTAGGTGACAAGAGCCCGTCAGAAGAGGCCAAATGCTATACGAATTCACTCACCGAGACACTTAGAGAAGACAAACCTGTAGACACGCAAAGGAGAAGAGTGGTTAAAACAGCAAACTTTGTTATGGCATATTTTACCACAGTAGAAAAGATATTTAAAGTAAATAGAGTATAATACTAAAAGAAAAATTGCCAATAATTATTGATTACCACGTACCAGGCATTGGGCTGGTCACGTTATGTATAGTCATTCGTTTAAACCTTCCATGAACTCTTAGAGATCGGTGCTATGGTGGTTCGTATTTACCAACGAGAAAATTAAAGCCCTAAGAGGTCAAGTAAGCCCAAGGTCATGCAGTTAGGAAGTTGCAGAGCGGTGATTGAAACCCAGATAGCAAGTGCTAAATTCTTCCTCCCTATGCTTACTCCCTCACCTGGTGCCAGTGTGTTGACAACCATCACATTTTGAATCTCTAGCCCAGACCTTGGGAGCATGACAATGATGATGGTGCTATTGATGTTTTACTAACAATATTTTCAGGCTCTTCAAAAAATGATGAAATACTGCCCATCATCCCGATTTAAAGTTGAGAAATCTGAAGCATAGGGAGGTTAAATAACTTGTTCGAGTTCACTCATCCATGGCAGAGCCAGGATTTACACCTAGGTCAGTCTGATTTAAAGCCATATTCTTAAATATAACTGCGTTCTTGAATATCCCACAGCACCCTATTCTAAGATAAACTCTCTTTTTCTTCTCATATTTTAAAATTTCTGAACTGGGGATATAACTTATTATATCCACACAGTGTTCTTCCTGCATCCTGGCATTAACTTGACAGATGGACTTGGTAGAACTCAGGAAATAGGGTATTTATCACTCTAGATATACTAAGTGCTCAGAAGAACTTTGTTAGAACATGATGTGCCACACGATTCCCAAAACCTGGCTCTTATGCACAGATCTAAACGAAAGAATCAGGAACCCAGATGAGAAGAACAAGTATATATAGGAAAGAATTCTCTTCTAGCAACTCAGTGAGATGCTTCTGGGACCAGAAAAACCTTGGCTATCCCACCTAGAGAGTGTGCCTATCTAATTTCTAAAGGTTTAACTCGTTTTACATGATTTTGATCACCCCTGTTACAGCCACCTTTTTCTATTGTCCATGCTTCATTCCCTTCTTAGTGAGCATCTCTGTCCCACTGCTAAGAACTGAGACCCTTGGTGCCTTCGGGTCTTTTCATGGGCAGCGGTGTTTTGCATCAACTCACATTGTTGCCTCTTTACCAGTTTTACAATTGCCCTCAGAAACTCCAGAAAATGGAACTGGACAACTTGGAGCCCAAGCGCAATTTCTAAGACTTAAATCCCTGACCCCATAGAGACCCTAAGAGATGCTGTGGAATGCAAAGTCCACCACCAAATCCAATCTGCTTTGTTCTGTGAAAGAGTTCACTAACAGCCATGAATCATTAGGCATCATAACGAAAGGGCCAATTTTCCTGCTGTATAAAACCAGCTTTTCATAAAAATAGGCATCCTTGATGTCATGGGTAGAATTAAGTGACCCGAATGCAATTTTTTAACAAAGGAAATAGTGGTTAAGAGTTTTTGCCATCATTTTTTTTCCCCTGGAGTATATCTTGCCTGTACCCAAATCTAGATCTGGAATAGTTTACTGGTAATAATAATTAGACATTACCATGACAACTGCCACGTTGAAACATTGCTGGTGGCAGAAGATACGACTTCCCAGGAAAAAGATTTTTTGAGGAAATACATGTACTATTTCAAGGCATAACAACAATATGTATGGTTACTTTAAGATATACAACAATTTTCCCAATTGTTACTGATAATGTAAATCCAAAATGCAGTTGAAATTTCAGTGTGATGGTCACAACAATTTAAAGGTTGACTTGACTGCTATTACCTTCTAGAAGGAGAGGAAGGAGCTTGTGCTTGGAGAGGGCTGTCATCAAATATTCATGCTATAAAAATTCTGCAAAATAAAATGATGGTTTCTAAACAAATGTCAAGAGTTAGATGGCATTCGGTGAATGGTTCCCAGATGAGTGTAAATAGTGTTTCTTTAATTAAAAGCAAGCAAAAAATAACTAATTAAATGTCATGATAGGACAGGGAAAGTATAAAGAGAGAAAGGGCTCAGTGGGAAACCATGCCAGAGAATTGGACTCTGGTCCTGAGGAGAGGGCAGCCACGAGCACCTTCCTCATTTCTGTAGAGCTCGGTTCCAACAATGCCAAATAGTACCATTGTGGCAAAATCGCATCTACAGAAAGGAGAGCCTTAGCTAGGTAGGGAAGGAGCCTGCAGTAAATGTAATTGGGAACATATGTTGATGTTATTTTTTTTTAACGTTTATTTATTTTTGAGAGAGAGAGCAGGGGAGGGGCAGAGAGAGAGAGAGAGACGGAGACAGAATCCGAAGCAGGCTCCAGGCTCTGAGCTGTCAGCACAGAGCCCTACGCAGGGCTCAAATCCACAAACCGTGAGATCGTGACCTGAGCCGAAGCCGGGCGCTCAAACCACTGAGACACCCAGGCACCTCATATCTTGCTATTATTCAAAATAATAGTAACTAACACTGACTGAGTACCTCATTTGTTCCAAGGAGTTTGAAAGCACTTTATGAACGCTATCTCACCCGGTGAAGCTTGTGTGTCGGGAAACAGCAAAGCACACAAAATCTTTTTTTTTCTTTCTTTTCTTTTTTTTTTTTTTTTTGCCAGAAATTGCTATTTTGTATTTCTCAAAAAGCATTAAATGAGTCTCAGAGGAAAACTTGGAATGTTGCTGAACTACCTTTGTTCATATTTTGAATTGGTATTGTTTTTATTTGAAAGTACATAACACGTTGTGTGTGTGTGGGGGGGGGGGGGTTGTGGGCAGCACCGTAATCTTTGCAGGAACAAAAGTTCTAAAGCTTTAGCAGGGGCCACTGGGTCTCCACCACCACTCCTTTGTGAATTAGTTGCCATTAGGTAATGCCAGGATTAGGAGAAAACTAGGGCGTGCAACTTTAAGTGAGATTGGAGCACCGATCCCCCACCTACCCTGAACTTGCTCTGAACCACTTAACAGCAGCACCTCCTGTCCATCCTGGAGACACTGCCTGTTGCCAATCCCCCTTGTTGTTTTTATCTGCACTTTGTGTCTGATTCCATATCATCACTCCCCGGGATATTTCTACCCAGGTTGAAAACACACATCCCGCTTCCAGGCATCTGCTTCACGTTTCCTGGATGGCCCAGTAATGTGTTTGTTTAGCTCACTTCACATTAGACTATAGATTTTGCCAGTGGCCTTTTGAACACCAGCCTCAGGATGTTTGTTTTTGTAAGTTTTTGTCTTATCTCACTTCCTCTGAAAAAGCCTGACTTTTCACAGCTTGGCTGAAGCCTGAATACGCAGCTCTCGCAGCTCTCTGTGCCTTGCCTAACATCTTGCCAGTGCATGAGGCTACATGATTTGCAGTTTGAAAATCATGACCATTCTATGTTTCATTTCACCAAGCAGGCAGAAAGGCATTCTAAGAACATAGACAAGAATGTATAGTAAAGTGCACCAGCAGTGGTCCCTCTGCCTCCTCTCTCTTCCTCCCTCGCCCTCCCTCCCTTTCCAGCCCCACCCCCTTCTCTCTCACTGGGGAAGTGGGATGAAGTTCAGTGATTCTCAAAAGCAAGGGAAGCACCTGGGGAACGTGTTAAAATGCAAATCCACAGACCAAGTCCTCAGAGATTCAGACTCAAAACAGCTGAATGAGTGCTGGGAATCTTTTTAACACCTCCTTTCCCCATTACCACCCCTAGCATGTTGATGAAATAGTTGGTAGATCTGAACGTAAAGAAACCCCAGTAAACTGGTTAAAATCTTCTATTTGAATATCTCTGTCTCAGACCTGGCTTTGAATTCTAGTTTAGTAATTGCCTGACTGGGTAACCTTCTGAATCTCTGTTTCCCTCAACTGTGGAGAAAAGGTTTTGTGAGGATTCAGTGGGCTAGGTGCAAAATGAATGTTCAAAAATAGTAGTTCTCATTAAATCATTATATTCTAAAGAAACACAAAAGAGATGAAAATAGTAGAAAACAGAATCTTATTAATGGTGTTGTAAGAGGAGAAAGTAGTTTTTAGTCTACGTGAAACTAAAGGCGAAACTTGGACTATGTATGAAAGACAGAAAGCAAATGCCTAGCTCTTTTATTTCCAGGGGCCTTCAGCCCCTATCTCTCCCTTAACTTGGTCCTTTCCTCAGCCCCATCTCCGCTCAGCATCCTTTGGGAGATTTCTTGAATTCACTTCCTCAGGGAGGGTGACCTTCCTGACCTGTAGGTTAAATCCACATCACCAGTTACTTCCTCTTGATGTGTTCATTACGTGTTATTGTTAATTACGAGTTTCATGTCTGCCTTCCTGCTGGACTGTGAGCCCCACTAAGAGGTGGGGTCTTGTGGGCTATTAGAGCCTTATTTCTATCAGGAGGCTCATAGTATGAGCCTGATGCATATCTTTGGAGGGAGTAAATCAATGTAAAGAAGATTTTTTAAAAATTCATGAGTGCTTTTCAACTAGGGAATGGAATGTCTTGGGGATACCAACTTTCCTGTCATGGCAGGTCCTTCCAAATGGACCACTTGGTTATCGTGCTAAGGAAATCCCTTCAGGAATCCGTAAGTTCTCTTTCAGTTGGCCAGTTTTCCAGAACACATGAAGAAAATCTTAGGCAGTTTCTTGAAGAAAGACAAAGTCATAACAAAGAGCTTTGTTTTGCCTTTTGCGAGGAGTTAGACAAATTGCACAAGGAAACGCCAGATGACAACATCAATTTTAATTATGTCGCAGTGAAACACCTGAAGGTACCATTTAAATGATGCACTGCTACAGTTCACAGGACCTCCAAAGGATGAAGGGAGAATTAATGAAGTAGAGACAGAATGATTTTATTTACCAAACTACTCACAGCTTTGCTGCGTTTGATTTTGTTTTCTTTCCTCATATGGAGAAATTTTAGCTTGGCATTAATATTCCCACAAAAGAAAGGTGATTCATGAGGTGAATGAATTAAGCATTCTACCAGACTTGTGCTCAAAAGTTGGAAAAACAGCAAAAATCACACATTATTTCAAGCCTGGAAAAGCTGAGCTAATATTTTTTTCTCCATTGTCTTTCATTTTCTGCTTCTGGCCAAAAATAGAAAGCCACTTTTATATCCTTTTAAACATGTTCTTAGGGGAAAAGGCACCTTCCAAGTGGAAGCAAGAACGGAGAATAAATGCTAAGTTCTATTTCTTTTGGCATATAGACTTCATTTGAATTTTGTTCATAAGGCTGGGGTTTTCATTACTGCAGAATAAAAGTCTTAACTGGAAGCTTTGGAAAGGTGAAGAAGGCCACTTAACTCCTAGCCATGTTCTTAATCAATTTAGTCCTCATTACATCTGAACTATTCTCCTTCTATTGGCCAATTTCTCCAAGTATTTGTATTCCATTATTTTCAAAGAAAATCAAGAGTGCCATATAGAATGATGGTTAGGTGTGACAAGCATGTAAGCGTACATAAATTATACATTCCTCATTTATTTGCAAAGTTATGGAGATGCAGTTTTTAAGGAATTTCTATACATTCCCCTATTCATTCCTTTGAGCCCATTTGTTTTCTTTCTTTCGAGAAAGAAAATACACTGAAAACAAAGACAAAGTGTACTCTCTGGCAAAGTATTAATAGCTCCAATAACAGAGTACCTCTGAGTTCTGGGAGGTCATTTTGCAAAGGCTCTGGACTTAGTCTGGTTGATGAAAGCCCCTGATACTTGTTAGTAGTTTGAGCTTTATCAGGTTTATCACTTGCCATAAGTACAAAGAAAAGCCAGTGTGGGGACAACCATCTCATCAGATAGGAAAGCCCTGAAACGTCCTGTGGTGATACCACACGACCAGCGAAATCCGTGAGAAAAAAGAGCATGTTGTTGCTCTCCTACATTGGAAAAAGCGACAAGAAAAGGATTACTTTACTGAAGCAGTTTCCAAGGTGAATTCCTTAGATGATATTTTATGGTCAAAAAGTTTCTGCATAAAAAGTCTACGCTATTTGTATTTGTAGAGTCACACGCATTTTAGTCAATTAAAGACCTTAGGAATTCCTGAAACCGTGTATATTTTATCTAACGTTTCCCAAATTCATTTGACCCCTTTTTTATAGCACACCTATTAACAAGAACTAGACGAATTAAAAAGATAGTTCCTTGGGGCACCTGGGTGGCTCAGTCGGTTAAGCATCTGCCTCTTGATGTCGGCTCATGTCGGTCATGATCGTAGGGTTTCGTGAGTTCCAGCCCTGTGTGGAGCTCTGTGTTGGCAATGCAGAGCCTGCTTGGGATTTTCTCTCTCCCCCTCTCTCTGCGCCTCCCCCACTTGTGCTGTCTCTGTTTCTCTCAAAATAAATAAATAAACTTTAAAAAAATATATTAAAAAAAATAGTTCTTTAACCCATAAGTCCCTCTGTGCCCCCCAGCCCTTCTCTTCCTTGAGACTCTATAATGCAAATTATAGTAGTTGCATGCCACACATATGTATAACGAATTATTAGTATTTTTCCACTTAATGCTTTTTGACTTTCTTTCCCTGCCATAAAATAATCTGAATTCTCCTATTTTAGAAATTTATGAAGTAAGGTCCCAGTAGGGGATCACTAGCATGGGGGGGGGGGGGGCGGAGAGGGGGGCGGGGTTGTGGGGCGCATTCAACCACAGCTTACCAGTTAGGAATTCCATTCTGATGAGCTAACAGGTATGCACAGGGTGTGACCCAGCCTGGCTGTGAAGCCTATTTGTGTACTGACTGCCAGTCCTCTCTACTTGCCCTGTGTTTGGTGTCTACTTACCCAGCGTGAAGTCAGATATGAGCACTGTGCCTGGCGCCTTCTGTCCCACTGCCTCTCTCACTCCAAGCATTTTATGGGGAGCTGGTACTCTGTCATCCAAATGACTCCCCTCATTCCCTGTGTCAGGTACACTTCATTTTTCTTGTCTTGGTTTCTGCAAGAAGCCACAGACCAGATGGAGGAAAAGTGAGGGATGATCCATCAACTGTGCGTGCAAATGTTTGGAGGGTTTTCACTTCCTTTCAATTAGGAGCCGGCTGTTCTCAAAGGATCCCCCTGCCTCCACGGCCCAATTTTTTTCCAGAGCAGACAGCTAGAATTTCATCTCACTGTCAGAGCTAGGACTCTGGGAAAAAGTAACCCGGTAGGAAAGAGGTAACTGACAAGGACAAGGAAAAGTTATATTCCAGTAGGCTGATGGGAGCTGATAGGGTTCCAGATGTTCTCCAGATATACCTAGAAGCTAATTCCGGGTTTCATATTCCCATTTGGAGATTTCTAGTCTCTTCTTCATTATCATTTCCCAGTAGAATGTATTGGCTCCTTTTTATTACCTTAAAAAGTAATCCATGTTCATTGCTCACAATTGCAACTATACAAATGAGCAAAACGATAAAAATAAAAGTCACTCATAAAACCACTATTCAAATAGAATCATAGTTAATATCGTAATGTATTTCTCCTATCTTTTTTCCTTGCATAAATATTTGTAGTTTATTTTAAAATACTGGAATGTCTGTGCATAATGTATCATAAATATCTTTTTCCACCTCACTGCACACCTCACTTGTCTTTCGTGCCATGGCATCTTCTTCTGTGATCTCATTTCTGGAGGCTGTATGAAATCCCGTCCACGGGTCTGTGTGTGTTGATATTTGATCCGTCCCTTCATGCAACTCAAAGTAGTGATTGAATGTTTCATATTGTTGCTTATTATAAACAGAACTATGGTTAATACCTCTCTGACTAAGTCTTTGCACATACCCTTGACTTTCTCTGCTTCTTTTCTTGAGAGATAAACCCACAGAAAAGTGCATAAAACATTTTTGCAGTTAGTTGAATAATGGTAAAAATAGGCATCCATGATTGAATGACAGTATGAATGTCATACTTAATGCTATAGAACTGTATGCTAATAATGGCCAAAAGGCTAAATTTCATGTTCTATATATTTTACAACAAGAAAAAAGGAAAGGAAAAAAAGAACACTGATATAATTACTATGCTGAGCCAGAAAAAGATCATTGCCCCAGCCCATGAGCCCATCACAGCTCCCTCAGCCTCTCCTGGAGGTAACCACCATTATGGTATCTTTCTCTTCATCTTAGTTTTACCTAATATGAATGAAGACCCCAAAATATATGTTTCTGAATTTTTATCAAAATGGAATCATAGTTTTGTATGTGACTTCTTTGGCTCAGTATATGCTCACAAGATTTATTTGTGTCGTGTGTCCCTTTACATTGCTGCATGGCAC
This sequence comes from Panthera onca, assembly GCF_046562875.1. Classification (NCBI taxonomy): domain Eukaryota; kingdom Metazoa; phylum Chordata; class Mammalia; order Carnivora; family Felidae; genus Panthera; species Panthera onca. Next base: position 32,515,116 of record NC_138340.1, on the reverse strand, counting down.
AGCATGTGTGCATATACTGTAATTTATCCATTGTACCCAAGGTGGATATCCCAGGTTAGATCTGCTGCAGTCTACAATCATCCTAGGGCACATACGCACCCATTTCTCTAAGGTACACACCCAAGGTTGAAATCACTGAGTCGTGGGATAAGTGTATCTTTAATTTGAGTAGATACCCAAGTAAGTGATTATATTATTCATACCCGCTGTGTATGAGAATTCCCAAAGTTCTGTGTTCTCCAAACATTTGGTGTTTTCACACTTAAAAATTTTTTTCTCAATCCAGTAGATGTACACAATGGCATTTCATTTTGGTTTTTATTTGCATATTTTGTATTATGAGGTTGAGCACCTTTTCATATATTTATTGATTGATCACTTGGATTTCCTCTTTTGTAAAACAAAAGACTTGAATCTTTTGCAGAACTTTTTCTGTTGTCTTGCCTATTTTTTTCTTAAGGTTTTGGGAGACTTCTTTTTGTTTTCTGAGAACAAGCCTTTTGTTGGTTATGTCTTACCCCAATATATAGATTTCACTCTCTTAATGGTATATTTTTTTACTGTAGCGAAATATATAACCCTTTACATATTGTCCTTTGTATTTTAAGACATTCTTATCTACACTGCATTCCTGAAAACATGGTTTATTCTCTCCTATATGAGTCAGAAACTAATTGGAATTATTTTGTATGTGATATTATATGGAAATATATAAATATTTAAATTAAATTATATAATTTAAATATATATTTATAAATATATCTTTCTTATAAGCATAAATATATACATATATGTAAATATATATGTATATATTATATATTCTATAATTATATATACATATTTGGTATATTATGTACATGATATATATATTTATATTTATTTCCACATAACATATTACTATTATATATAATATATATTCCATAATTATGTGCACATATTCCACATATATATTTATATATTTCCTTCTTCTTTTTCAAAATACATGGATACCCAATTGTCTCAGCAACATCTATTGAAATCTTTCCTTTCCCTCCCAAACTGCCATGCATGTGTCTTACAACAAACGCCCATATTACATGCATGGGTCGTTTCTGGGTTTGCTGCTCCTTTCCACTGGTCTGTTTACCTATCCTGATCTACAGTTAATTCTGATATAATAATTCTTGATCCCTGGCAGGGCACACGTTCCCATACTACTGTTGTTCTTCTTGCCTATATTTATCCTTGGCAATTCCGTATACATTCTAGATTCAGCTTCTCATATTGTTGAAAAATCTGGAAACATAATTGGGATTATAGTGGAGGAGAATTTAATCTTTATAATATTGATGCTTTCAATCTGTGAGCATTTATTTAGGTCTCCTTTAATGTCTATTAATATTTTATAATTTATTCATTAGAAGTCTTAGAACTCATCTGTTAGATTTTTTTTTTACACATTTTTGATGCTATTATGAATGCTATATTTTAATTTTAATTTTTTGTTTGCTAGTATATAGTACAGTTGATTTTTTATATTGATATCTAGAAAAGATGTTTAATTATTGTATTAATACATGTAACATATCTATAGTTTTGGAAGGTTTTATATATATAAAATCATACCATTTTTAAGGGACAGTTTTTTTTCTTCCTTCTTCATCTTTATGGCTTTTCTTTCTTTTTTTTCTTTCTTTCTTCATTCGTTTGTTCTTTTTTCTTTTTTTTTTTTTTTTTTTGACTCGCTGCGCTGACTAGAACCTTCTGTATAATTCTTACTAGAAGTAATAGTGAGGAGCTTTGTCTTTTCTTGATCTGAGAGTAGGAATATACCTTCAAGTGAAATGACTGCTGGGGTTCTTTTTGTGGCTCTACTTTATCAAATTAAGTAAATTAGGTCCTTCATATTCCTAGTTTGCTCCAGGATTTTCTTTTCTTTTCTTTTCTTTTTTTTAAATCCTGAATGAGTGTAGAATTTTTTTGTCAAATGCCTTTTGGTTTCTGCATCCTTGGAAATCATCGTATGAATATTCTCTTTTAATGTTTTGGTTATCTATTACATCATAAGAAGCCATGCCAGTATTTAGTGGATTAGAAGAACCACCATTTTGGTGGACCTTCCACATCTGTGGAATGAGAGGACTTAGCAAGATGACTGTTCAGCTCCTGTTACTTGGATGCTCTCATGCAGTCACGGGGAGAAAGTGTCTGGGGCTGGAGTCACGTGAAGCTCAGCTTGGCTGTTGGAGCATCTTCCATGGCTCATTGCGTGTCTGGCATCTCAGTAGAGATGGCTTGCAGTCCCAGTGCAGCTGAGATGTTGGGATGGCTGGACCAGTCTTTGTCCACAGTCTTAGGCCTTTCTCTCTCTCTCTCTCTCTCTCTCTGTCTCTCTCTCTCTGGCTTCTGGAAGTTCTCTCCAGCTGGATAGCAGACTTCTTACATGGTGATCCAATGTGCACAGCAGGAGCTGCCTGTCTTTCCTAAGGCATGTTCCTGGAATTGGCACAGCACCGCTTCTGCCACATTCAGTTGATTAAAATAAGTCACAAGCCAGCCCAGATTCAGTGCCAGAAGACTATGCAAGGATATGATGCCAAGAGGCCATCTCTAAGACCAGCTACCACAACATATTAATGTGGTGAATTACATCAATTAGATTTTCTAATGTCTTCTAGCCTTGCATACTTGGGATAAACCTAAGTCAAAATGAATTCTTCTAGAACATAATATATAACTTGTTTAGCTTGGCTAATTTTTACTTTTCCCTCACAATAAATGTCAAGAAAAATTGGAGGTATCCTTGCCCTCAAAAAGAATCCAAGAATACTCTTATATGAAAATACTTGAATGGATGAATCTAGAGGGTATAATGCTAAGCAAAATAAGTCAGAGAAGGACAAATACCATATCATTTTACTCATATGTGGAATTTAAGAAACAAACAACAACAACAGCAACAACAGATGAGCAAGGGGAAAGGAGACAAACCAAGAAGGCTACCATTTTAACTATAGAAAGCAAACTGATAGTTACCAGAGGGGAGGTGGGCGGGGGGGGGGGGGGGTTGGGTGAAATAGGCAATGGGGATTAAGGAACACATGCGTGATGAGCACTGAGAGATGTATGAAGTGCTGAACCACTATATTATACACCTGAAACCAATATAACACTGTGTTAACTCTACTGGAATTTAAAATAAAATAAAATAAATAGTTGAGACACGAAGTTCTCTCCTCTCCTCATGTGTGCCCTAAGATGAAACTTCTTTGACCTTTCCTTGGAGGGGGTGGGACATTGGAACAATTTTATTGTGCTCCCAGCATGACAGGCATCGGACCATGAGCAGCCATGATTTCACTTGGTGACTCACTGTCACATTGGCGTGTCCTGTTCCCTGCTGATGGTGCTACCTTTCACACGAAAGCATTCAGGACACCCAGCATGGGCAATGAAGTGAATCTCCCTCACAGCCTCCTCTTCTGGGCAGCCTCACATTGGTTGCATTGGAAGGATTATGACAGCAACTTCCTTAAATCCTGTGGTGCCCACCTAATGGAGGGTGACTCATGCCTCTGACAGGGAAGTTAATGTTTCTTCTCACCGCTTATTTTGGTCACTCTTCCAATTTCCTCCCCACATCTGTTGATCCTATCTTCCACTAAGTTTACGAAAAGATGATAGGACATCACTATAAGGTGATTGGGCTAGCATTTAGTTACTATTATAGCAGATTGTATTTGAAACATTATACCTTAAAATGTACCATGCACTCTAATTATTATGTATAATTATATATAATACATAATGTACGTATAATGTACATGCTTTGTGTATGTATACATATATAAAAATATATTTCCAGTGGTACATATTTTTATACCACATGCTGTGTGTATATGCTTTATATATTGTGGTGGACAAAACGTAGCCACAAATTTATCAATGTTTCTCCTATTGAGAGGTGAGTCTTTGACTCCTACCCTTGAATCTGGATGAGCTCAGAAACTGCTTTGAGCAAGAGGATATTGAAGAGGTGAAGCTGTGACCATTTTCACGCTCAGGCTTTAATAGCATGGCAGCTTCCACATCCCGTCTCTTGAAACACTCATTCAGGGAGAAGCCACCTACCATAGGGGAAGTCAGCCAATCTGAGACCACCATGCTCTGAGGAAGACCAGCTTAACCACAGGGGAGTAGAGAGGCCTGACCAGCTCCCACTCAGGTATATTGGCGACCCCAGCCCAGGAAGCAGACTTGTGAGAGAAGAATCATCACATGATCCAGCCTCAACCACCATCTGTTTATACCACCTGATATAGAGATTATAGGAGATACCAGTCGATTTATGAATAAAGATGAATGCAGTTTGGGTCATGTGATTGACATGTTGTGGGACATCCTATACTTAGAGAATATAGAAATTTAGGGTGAATGAGCTGGACTTAATATATAGACCTACAAATCCTGAATGTGCATATTGTTTTTATTTGACATCACTGGATATGGCCTACTCCTGTTCTTAGTCCCTCATTGTGGACAAGGGTCACACCCCTAGGGGAGTGTAATAGAATCACACCTGTGGAGAAAGACAGTGTGTGTCACACAGCTTGAATGAACCCCTCTCCCAGGCAATTTTATTATGTGTCCCCAAGGAACAGTGCCAACCCTGTCCGATCCCTTGCCAAAAACAAAAGTAAAATAAAATTCAGAAGTATTACGTTAGACTATAGGCTGTTGTTCGTGAGATCGGCATGAACTTTTGTGTGGATAATTTCCCACTGTTGAAGTTTTCTTTTATCAGATTATCTCTTCTATTTTCTTTAATATGGTCTGTAAAGACCTACACCATCTGGTCCTTGCCTACCATTATGACTTCACTTCTTTTAACTTACTCTTCATTGACTGTGCTCCAGCCACCCTGACTTTTTTTTTAATCTACCCTTTCAATATACCATTCCCATTGGGGGTCCACTTGTACTTATTCTTTCTGTGTAAGAGCTTCATCCCTAGATCCTTTAACTACATCCTTACCAAACTTCAACTCAGAACCCAGGTGGTACCTTCTCAGAGAGGCTATGCTTACATACTACACCAACATGAGAATTCATCTTCTTTATAGCACCTATTTAGGGTGAAAATTAAAAAGAAAAAAATGTGTTTGTAGTACTGTTAGCTCCACAAGAACAGGATTTTTGAGTTTATAATTCCCAGTTACAAGTGAGTACATAGTAGATTTTCAATAAATAACTGCTGAATGAATAAATGAATGGTCATCTGTATGTGAAAGAGGGGGGCCAAGAGAGGGGCAAGCGGGGCCATTGAGCGTGTGTCTTACAGGACTCTGTCTCCAGTGCTCCCATATCTAGTGCCCTAGTCAATGGTTCTCAATCTCAGATACACATTGAAGATGTCTAGGGACCCACTAAAACTTGAGACCTACTCCCAGAAATTCTGATGTAATTTTTTGGGTATAGCCTAGGCATCAAGATCTTTCAAAGTTCCCCAGATGACTGTTATGTGTATCCCAGATGAGAACCAGTCGTCAGGTGTTAATAAAACTGAGGTTATCTTTTCCTGGACCTCTTGTGACTTATTTTTTTAAATGTTTATGTATTTATTTTGAGAAAAAGAGAGAGAGTGAGAATGAGTGAGGGAGGGGGAGAGAGAGAGGGAGAGAAAGAGAGAATCCCAAGCAGACTCCACACTGAGCACTGAGTCCAAAGTGGGGCTCGATCTCACAATTGTGAGATCATGACTTGTGCTGAAATCTAGAGTCTGATGCTCAACCAACTCAGCCACCCAGGTTCCCCCTAACTTCTTTATTAAGTAAATTCTGAGACTCTCTAACTCCAGAGCCACCCAGCAATACTAATCACTAAAGATATCTCCAAAGTACTTGGTCTAAAGAAAGATCTGGACTGCTTGTGTTTACCTTAAGGATCAAATTCCCATTGACTGGTGGGAACCTTTTAGTTTATAAGAGAAGATACATAGAGCTTTTGTTATAAACTAGCAATGGTATGTGAGCTGAATTCAGAATTTTCCACATTAGTGTCTTTCTTGGTCATTGCATATTAAAGTAGGGTAGGAAAGTAACTTAATAGTGCTCCTGGGAACAGGAGCAGGTTTTGACATTTTGAAGGTCATGTTTCTGCCCCTTAGGGAAGCATTTGAGAAAACGGAGCCAGGTTCATTCCCTAAGCCCATCTCTTGGGTATCATGGGGAAGGTACTAATGGCATTGATGTATGTGCACTATGGAGCACGATGTTGGTTGAGAAAAAAACTTAAAGCAACAAAACCCTGTTTTCAAAGAAAATCAAACTGCAATTCTAAAACTGATCAAAGTGGAGTGGTTCGTTTGAAGGAGACTTTGTAGCTTGGAGGCCACTCAGTGTAGGCTGCCTCACACAGTCCCTATCCCCAGATGGCCCTGGAGGACTGACGCCTAGGGCTCTGCCAAAGGTATCTTGAAAAGCACACTTGCAGCTGATGCTTTTAGGAGTAGCAATTATAGAGAAGTTAAAAGTAGTAACAATTAGGTAAGGATGTGCTGTGTTTACCTTGGTTTCAAGATTGAGTATGGTGTCAGGATTAATCAGGTTGGCCCTTTTCTAGGATCATTTCAATATACACAAGCATGACCTGGGAACCTTGGTGAAATGCAGGTTCTGATTCAGTGGGTCTTGGATGGGACCCAAGATCTGCATTTCTGATTAGCTCCCAAGAGCTGCCAGTGCTCTTTCAAATCACAGTTCATATATCAACATCCCCCAGGAGACTTATTAAAAATGTAGATCTTGGTGCCCCATCCTGGAACTTCTGGCTGCAGCCCCTCTACCTGAGGGTTTGGAAGTCTTTGTTTTTAACAATTTCCTTAGACTTTAATGATGTTCAGTAAGTTTGAGAACTGTGCTCTAGCAGATGTCTGCCTACAGGGAACCCTTCAGGAACCCAGGAGGAGGGCCTGTGGCTCACCACGTGCCAGGGCTGGAGGAGGGTTTGGAGATCACTCTTTTATTGATTAGAAAACTGAACTCCCAAAGGGCAAATAGTTCTTTCAGGTGCCCATCACCAGCTGGCAGCAGAGCAGAGCAGACGCCAGTGTGGACGACCACCCAACCCCCAACTGGCATTCAGAACTTGGACTCTGAGAAGTAGAAGAGATGGCCTAGAATTTAGCCTCGGCTTCAACATTTACTAAGTGTGTGATCTCGGCAATTTTGCTCAACTGTTCTGTGTTTCCTCATTTGTAAATTGAAAATATCAATAGATTCTATGTCATGAGCTTTTGTGACCAGGTCAGCACATGTTTAACATGTTTAACATGATTCTTGGTACATAGTAAGTACTAAATCCCATGATAGCCTCTGGATTACAAAAGTGAGATCATGATTGCAAAAGTCATACCAGAAGACGTAGCATTAGGAGTCTCTTGCCAACTGCCAATTCATAAGATTTTGAAATGGATCGTCTTTGAAATGATCGTGTGTAGTGCACAGACCATAGATCTGGAATGAACACACCTGGGTTTGTACAGCTTCTCAGGAGAACTTTTCTATGGCATAAGGTAGGATCACCCTTGTATAATAAAGTGGTTACTAAGATACTGAGGAACCAGGTTACTGGAGTGAATCACTCTCAGCAGATAAAATAGCAAGATGGGGTGCGGAGGGCTGAATTCTCTCCTGGGATTCTCTCCACAGGGTCCAAGTATTGGTTGACAACTTAGAGTTTGCTGCAGTTATGTGGTGCAACAGCTTTGAGCAATGTGTTTTAATCTTCACACAGAGAGTGTAGGGAAGATATTTTTAGCCTGATTACTAAAGAGAGGAATGTGAGTTTGAAACGCATGCTTCAAGAGTTCAGTAGGGGAATGGTACTGTGTGCTTATTACTATCAGGAAGTGTGTTTTTTTGCACATGACCCAGGTTTTCAGAATAGTTCTGATATTCAGACGTTCGGCTGTTCTATGAGTAAAATTCTACCTGTATGAGCAGATAAGCTGATTTTGTGGGGAAGTGGTTGGGAAAACATGGCCACTATAGACCAATATGATCATATCAACAATACATGGTGTTTGAGGAAAAGGTAGTACATACTATAAGTAGATGTGACTTTTCCTTTGTCTTAGTAATGAGTCAGATTTTTTTCAGTTTCAAATGACAGAAACTAACTCAAACTGGCTGAGGCAAAAAGGGGATTCCCTGACTCTTATTACAGAAAAGTCCAGAGGATTCATGGCTGGCTGGATGCATATTCTCAAAAAGTGACCCAGCAAAGCCACCTCTCTTCACCTGCTTACTCTTGTTTCCCTATGTTGGTGTTATGTTCAAGCAGGCTCCCTCTTTGGGTGACACCAGGAGCCCAGAGTTCATGTCCTATGAGCTTGGCATTCATATATAAAGAAAATGACTTCCCATAGTGTTAGACTGAAAGGTCTGAAAATTCACTCTGGCTGCATCTGGGTCATTTGTCTCTCCCATACCTTGCAGAGAGGGGACTGGTATCAGCAGCACCTGAACCACATAGAGTACAAGACTCCTCAAAGGAAACTGAGGCATTGAGTTCAAAAAACGAGGGCATGGGTGCTGGACAGGGAAACATAATAAATGTCTTTATATCCTTTGCTTCCCATCACTTCTTTGTACCCAGTCTGCCTAGAATAAAATTCTGCCACATACCACTGTCAAAAGACATACTATCTCTTCTACAAGAGATCTGCCTCTTGCCCAAATGATAATCATTTGTCCACCACTTACTTTTTCCACCTGTACAACATGAACTTCACTGAGGTCTTAGTTCTGGCTGTTGACTGTCCCTCCCCATATGATTTTCCCTTGGAGATTTTTTTTTCTCCCACACTGTCACCCTTTTGCCTCCCAGTCTCCATAAAACTTTGTCACTCAATTCTTGCAATTCCCTTCAAACTGTGGAAGGAAGGAAAATGCCTATAGCTGCAGACAACCAAGAAGAATTTCTTCTAGGATTTCTTCTCCCATCCAAGTACTAACCAGGCTTGACCCTGCTTAGCTTCCGAGATCAGACGAGATCGGGCACGTTCAGGGTGGTATGGCTGTAGATTAGGATTTCTTCTGAGAAACGTGTCAACACAATTTCATCACCATATGTAGTATCTTTGGCAAACTGCAGAATGGACCCACTGTTCATTTTAGTTCACCAGGGCAAGTGCTGTAGGAGTGATATGCTTGGATCCAATTTGCAGTTTGCTTTTAGAGAGCTAATTAGATATGAATTTGCAAATGAGAATAACTACCCTTGCATGTAGCAATTTGCTTTATTAAATGAGAAATGACATGGTGTGTGTAATGTTCTTAGCGTGGTAAGGTTCACAGTTACGCAGAGAGTGGAAAAGTTCCAAGGGTGATTGGTGCTCAATGTATAGCTGAATGTCATAGATTTAGAAAGGGCCTCAGACAGCCAAAAAGGGACATTTTAATAAAATGTACATTTTCATTCAGCACAGTACATCAGAACCTCCCAGAGGGTTTGTTAAAAAGAATTAAGATTTATTGACTGCTAAGTGTCAGACACTAGGCAGAACCCGTTCTTCCAAACATTCTGCAGGGAATTTTATATTTTATATTGAAGGGTTAACTGACTTGCTCTTGGTAACACAGCTAGGCTATGAGGGAACTTCAGGCCAGTGGACCCCAGACCCCAAGCTCTGACATACCGTGATCCCTTTGGCTATTTAGAAATTATCCATGGCTACCTGCTGGGTTTTAAATTCTTTAAAAAAATTTTTTAGAACAGTTTTAGGCTCACTACAAAATTGAGAGGAAAGTACAGAAGCAGCCTATATACTCCTTGCCCTCCCCTCCCCCCCCAACATGTGCAGCTCTCCCATTATCAACATCTCCCACCAGACTGGTTCATTTGTTATAATTAATGAACCTACACTAATACATTGTTATCACTCAGAGTCCATAGTTTATCTAAGGGTTCACCCTTGGTGTTCTACATTTCATGGGTTTGGACAAACGTATAATGACAGGTATCTGTCATTATACAGAATATTGTCACTGCCCTAAAAATCCTCTGTGCTTCCCTATCATCCCACCCCTGCTCCTCCCCTGCCATGGCAACCGTTAAAATTTGTAGAGTTTCCCTTGCCCTTTATAGAATGTCAAAGAGTAGAAACTATATAGTATATAGCCTCCTAGATTGGCTTCTTTCACTTAGTAATATACATTTAAGGTTCTCCCATGGCTTTTTATGGCTTCATAGCTCATTTCTTTCTAGCACTGAATAATATTCCATTGTCTGGTTGTAGTAAAGTTTACCAATTCTCCTGCTGAAGGACATCTTGGTTGCTTCCAAGCGTGGGCAATTATGAATAAAGCTCCTGTAAACGTCCACGTGCAGGTTTTTATGCAGCCACATGTTTTCAGCTCCTTTGGGTAAATATCAAAGAGCACAGTTTCTGGAGTGAATGGTAAGATTATGTGTAGTTTTTAAAGTAACTTCAAAACTGTCTTCCAAAGTGGCCGCACCATTTTTCATTCCCAGCAGCAGCGAATGCAACTTTCCTGTTGCTCCATATCGTTGTCGGCATTTGGGTTGTCAGTGTTCTGGATTTTAGCCATTCTAATAGGTGTGCCACTAACTGTTTTTAAATTTTTCATTAAAAATGTATTGCATGCTTTCTAAGTGGTAGAGAGCAGATGTGTGTGATGCTCTGTGAATTTTTGAGAAGCAACTGCCAGATAGTACCTGAGATGGAAAATAACAATAACTAAAATCCGTTGCGTATTGACTAAGTGCCATGTCTTGTGTTAAGCACGTTCTATATTTTCATTTTGAAATGTATTTAATCCTCCTACAAACTTCCTGAGTTAGATACCACCCCATTTTAGCATAAGGAAACAAAGTCTCAGAGAGGAGAAGACACTTGCTTCAGGGCATCCAGTAAGTGAGTGATAGAACTGAGGGTAGAGTCCAGAAAGTTTGGCTCCACAGCCTTTGCCTTTGACCTCTATGCAGCACCATCCCGCAGCACGCCTTGCCACACCAGATCCTATCAGCCTCTGTCAGGAGCAATGATACCCTGTTAGAACTCAGTCATTTTTATACCTAGTGTTCCTCAGTTACCATACGAGAGCATCTAACCCTACCCCGCAAGCCACTGCTGTCTTTTAAAGTCATCACTATCAAAATGTTAGGTGGTATTTTATTTTTAAATTCACTGTCAAAAGGACAAAGTTTTTGGAGATTGAGATAGTATCACTGAGGAAAGAGAGAATACTACATTATCAGTTTATTCAACAGATTTCCCAAGAGGGACTGCATGTGCCTGGTTCTGTGCGAGCCATTGGGAGGCAGTACCACAAGGATGCACACAGTGTAGTGATAGGTTTGCAAATCAGTACTATAGGGCGATATGCTGAGTTTTGAAGTAGAGGGGAGGCCCAGGTGCTTTGGGGGGGCTTGTTCTGAGCCACCCATGACAGCCCCTGAACTGCATCTTCCCCGGTAGGTAATGGAAGGCTGTTCTTTAGTTAACGGGATGAGGTTCTGCAAAAGTGCGTGCTTAGTGACAAATATGTCTCGTTGCCAAACAAACAAAATAGATAATAGAAATGTAAACAATTAATGAGTTAATCAGAGGTTGGCAACCTTGGTTTAGCTGCTCCACGGTATCTTCAGTCTCCTGCTATCTCTACCTTCTCAGTTGTTGGCATTCATATTTACACGTTTTACCTCATTGTCACGAGCTAGAGGTTATCACTCCAAACAGAACCCAGGTAGAAAGTTGACAAAGAGAGTGGTAGTGAAAGAGATCTTTTCCTGTAATGGAACTGTCCTTTTATTAACAGGGCGGAGAGGATATGAGACTCTACGGGGCACATCCTTGCACATTATGGTCACAACAGAATGACCGTTTCTCTGTCTGTAAAGAATTGGCTGGACTTAGAATGGCATCTAACAGCACTTCTATTTAGAAAGTACTTTGGAGGGGTACCCGGATGGCTCAGCTGGTTGAGCATCCAACTCTTGATCTCAGCTCGGTTGTTGATCTCAGGGTCATGAGTTCAAGCCCTGCGCTTGGCTCCATGCTGGGCGTGGAGCCTACTTAAAAGAAGAAAAAAAATAATCCACTTTAAAAAGAAACAATATGTAGTAGGTTGCTTCCAAGATCAAATAAGTGTTTTCCTCAAAAGCATGTGTCCTGATGTTTCCAAGGCCACATAAGTTAAAATCTTCTGGATTGAGCCAAAGTTTTCTTTTTTGTAGGACTTGTAAGAATCTTTAGCATGTTTATGATTTCTTTGAATCCCCAGGCATGCATTATTGGATCAATGTGGTGATTTACTTTAGTAAGCGCTTAACGAACAGGGTAATGTTTTGTATATGGGTACATGCAAGTTAGCCTACCCAGTAGGAAAAATTAGCATTTGAAGCAACCCTCAGAAAGACTTGTACCTCAGAGGTAGTTGCTCAGACATTGTGAATGACACTTTTGCAATCTACACCATAGGTTTGCAGAAAGGAAATAGAAATGCTTTTTTATTATTAAAATTAGTGGTTTTCAGATGTATTACAAGCCAGAATGATCTCACAGCCCCACAACCCTCCCTTGAACCACGGGAACCAGAGGATTCAGTCATCTGATCTCTTTGGTCCTTGAGGTGTTGCACCCACACTTCACGGAGCTCTTTGTCACGTGACACCGTCCTGTAGTCTGCTAGTACAGCACCCAGCAGACTGTGATCTCAGCCCGTCTTAGGCAGAGTGAATATTTTACACAAGGGGCTTATGCGAGATCCCAAAGGTAGACTGGGACTTTCTAGAACTTACAAGAACAGTATGCGTTCATGTGTATTTGCCTACTTGCTATTGCATATGTGTATGTTTGGCAGAAGGTGGTCTAGGACTTGCTTGTGTTAGGAGTTTTTTTGTGGCAGTGGGAATGTGCGGTGGAGTGGAAGGTACATCGGAAGGCTTGGGAAATACTGGTGAAAATATTCATGATACCAACACAACCATTTTGCATGAGCAGATGGGCTTAGGGTATTGACTATGGAATGTTTTCAGTGTGATACCGCTCGTAACTAGTGTTCTCAGGAACACACTTTGGGAAATAAACTTAGATGCAGGGAGTAAATTTCTTAGGTGATATTTCCATTAGTCTGGAGTAGCCTGGGACCGTTGATCTAGGTCTTTCCTGTTTGTTTTTTGATTTTCTAATCTGTCGTGTAATTTAAAAGAAAATTGTTAGAGAGTTATCACGGTGAAATCTCTTTTGATTTTGATTTTAATGAACTGCTTTTTTTGAAAAGAGTAAGATTGAGGAAGTTTGAGAAAAAACGAAATACATGGTCACTCCACCTATGCACTGATAGCAGATATGTAGATGAGAAATGAAGCATGGAAAGCATTATCTGGATGTTTCTATGTGTTTAAATGCTTCCTATTTATAGAGTGACATTTAGGTGACTGAACATTTTGCTTTCAGAAGCATGATGCTGTAAGACCCATCTTAAGATAGAAAGTCCTTTGTGGTGAGAACATTCACTGCTTTTCTGTGGCATCTACAACCAGCACACATCTAGTAATCAAAAGGAGAACTGCATAGAATAAATACAGTAGTTGACTTCTGCCCAAATCCTTTTGAAAAGAGGAAGTGGAGCCTTTCTGCTCTTTGACACACAAAAGCACATTGCTTTATAATGGATTCCACAGAAAAAGCAAAATCCAAACAAAGCAGCATCTTTTTACTGTAACCTATGTACAATGTAAGTGAGATGCCAAGTATGCAAATGGTGGGAGGGAAGAAATGCATTTTCACTACCCCAGTTACTGGACATTGTTTAGAAATACGAGTAGTAATTGCCCATGAGTTAGGTGATTAATGTGCACATTTTTTCCTCTTCCTCTTCTTCTTTAATAGAGTCTCAGTCTAATTATTATATACTATTTCTTTGATGATTTCTTTTTTTGTAAAAGATGGGGTGGTGGTCTGAGAACTAGATCCATCTTCTATCCGCCCAAGTCAGCAGGGTGAAATGTAATAGCAGTTCCTTCCTTACTGATGCCTCTTTCTAGACACCAGTAAGATTTTCTCATGTCCATTATAAGCTCAGTTCTGAAAGCAAAGCCAGATCAATCCCATTTATTCTAGTGGTCCAAGTGCAAGTGAAATCAGTGCCATTATGCAGCAATTTCTGCCAAGTAGACAATGCAGAGTCCCAGTTTGGAAACCACAGCAGCGAAACTAGACATTCAGCCTGCCCCCATCCCCCGCCCCCCTACATTCCACACCCTTTATTGGTTCCTCACTATGTGTGAGTTTACTAGTCTAACCAACTCCCCTTCACTATGAGATAGGGACCTTGTTTAGTTTGTCTTTGTGGCTCTATTTCCCTCCACCCTTCCCAGGACTTGGGCCAGTGCCCCGTCCGAGTAGGCTCTAGTTGTTGGTTGACTAAATACTTTTGAAGGACTCGAAAGAACTGTTGAGGGGTGGGGAAAATGGCTTTGCTGGAGCTGCACATGAAGGAGGTTTGATTCTACAGGCTGGAATGAAGTAAAGTAGGAGGATGAAGGATGTTTGAAAAACTGGGGGTGGAAGTCACTAGGGAAAAAAGAAATGCAAAAGGGAATTTTGTCTTCTGTTTTGGAGTTAAATTCATCAAGGCTATATAAATCTCAATGCATCAAAAGTGACACCACCTCATAAAATCTTAGACTGTAATGTCTAATGTGGTAGGCAGTAGTCACATGTAGCTATTATATTTAGACTGATTAGAATTAAATAAAATTAAAAAATTTAGTTCTTGAGTCATACTAACCACATTTTAAGTGGTCAGGTGCCACATACAACTATTGACTGCTGTATAAGACAACACAGATGTAGAACATTTACATCATCTCAGAATGCTGTGTCAGACAGCACTGCTCTAGGGGATGATAGAATCATTTTGTCAGTCTCCTTGTTCTTTGATTCTACAAATACTAACTGAGCACCTGCTTTGTTTCTGGCACTGCACTGAGAAAGGTCTGAAATGTTTAAGGGCATAGACTCTGGAATAGCTGGAACAGAGTCTGGTTAGGCTGTTCACTCACTGTGTGATGTTGGGCAAGTCACTTAACGTGCCTCTGCTTTTGTTGAATCATCTGTAAAGTGAAAATAATAAAATTATCTCATAGGGTTGGTGTGAGGATTAAATGAGTGTGTGTATGTGTGTACATGTGTGCACACCTATAGGAATTTACATACATTGTGCATGTATGTGAGTGTAATTATGTGTATATATATTTGTGTATGTGTGTGTATATATGTATGTATATCTTAGAACTACTCCTGGCACATATTCTGTGCTTGGTCAGTAGGAGCTGTTAATAATTGTAGTACATATATTTTAATGTTTATTTACTTATTTTGAGAGAGAGAGAGAGAGAAAGCATGTGTGAATTGGGGAGGGGCAGAGAGAGAGGGAGAGGTAGAATCCCAAGCAGGCTCTGTGCTGTCAGTGTGGAGACCCGCACAGGGCTCAATCTCATGAACCATAAGATCATGACTTGAGCTGAAATCAAGAGTCAGGTGCTTAACCGACTGAGCCACCCAGGCACCCCAGTAGTCGGTATTTATTACAGAGCAGCAAAGAAAACAACCGTGCTTCATGCTGTCCTGGAATTTACCATCTTGTGGGAGCAGCAGACAATAAGTCATTAAAGAAATTAATAATTACCAAGTATGTCACGAACTGCAAAGGAAATGAATGGGACAACGCAAGAGAGAATAATAGGGGGAAAACTACCTAGAAAGCTTCTCAGAGGAGGTAACATTTAAGAAAACAAAGAGGAGAAATGCCAGTCTTGGAAAGGGAGAAGGAGAGAACCAAGACAGAGGTAAGCATACCATGAAGGAGGACAGTGTGACTGTAACAGAAAGGGAGGGGTTCCAGATGAGGAAAAGGTTCCAGGAGAGGAAAAGAGGGCTGAAGCCAGTGGCGCACAGTGTGCACTAGGGGACATATATTTATATTATATGTAAAAGGATCACTCTGGGAACTGTTCATGATATGGATTGGAGGTGGGGGACATAAGAATGAAGGCAGAGTGCATTAGAAGTCTATTCTAATAGATCAGGACGGGGGGATGATTTAGACTCAGGTAGGAGGCATGGAAGTGGAAAGAAGTGAGCAATTTCTAGATAGTGAGCAGTTGACAGGACCGATGAGACTTGCCAGTGGATTATATGTAGTTGGTAAGAGGGAGGCATCCAGGCTGATGCTTATATTTTTTACTTTATTAACCAGGACAATAGTAGTTTCATTTACTGAAATAAGGAATACCTGTAGAGAACATTTTTGGTAAAAACAAACAAACAAACAAACAAACAAACCCAAACCTACTTGATGACAAATAGTCTGCTAAATATGGAACTCTGGTGTCCATATGAAAGGCTGGGTTTGAGATAGGCACATGGGCATCATTACCTCATAGATGATATTTAAGAGGCAGAATAGGAGACCAGTTTCTGGAATGATACAGTATAGACACAGTAAACTTTTTACCCCAGCAAAATAACTATTTAGCTGAAGAAAATTTATCTATCTAGACGTTCTGTCTCCCTCCCTCCCTCTCTCTCTCTCCCCCATATATATAATATATAGATAGAATTAAAAATATATACAAGTATGTGAAAATATAAATACATAAATCTCCTTAAAGTCTCTAGAAATTGTCCTAAGGGCATATGGTAAATGGAGAAATATTCACTCAAATAAATTTACTAAATCTCAGTAAGAACCATAAAGTCTGTAATATTTGAGCCATGATACCCACTTCCCAGCTATATCTTATGGAATCACCAATGAAAGGGCAGGCTTCCAGCATTTTTCATTGTCTCCCCAAAACCCCATGTTTCAAAAGCTCTTTTCACAGTGGACTGGAGTTTCCACCTAGCCCCAACTTGTGGGACAGAAGCTATATGCCAAATATGACAGGCCAATAGTATTGGACTCTAGTCATGCTTGAGCAGTTTTCAGGTAGAGTCGGAGTCCCATGCTAGGAGGGTCAAGTCAAGAATAATAGGGGCCACCATCCCTCCCCAATGCCTGATTATAGACATAGAGCAGGGGTGTCACTGCATGAGAAGTGGGCCTCTCTCCCCATGTCAAACTCTTGTTCAGTAGCATAGAGCTTCAGTCCAGGGTAGAGAGGCAGGACACTACATCTCTGACTGAGGGGAGTGACTTTCTTTGGAACAAAACATGGTGAATTCTGTGCCTACAGTGTTGCTGAAAACAATGGTGATCTTGATGGAGACTAATTATGAAGATGCTAATAACTCCATGACATTGGTAGCAATGAGTAAAATGTAGAGCAATCAGAAGTTTAACAACAACAACAAAAAACAAACAAACAAAAAACAGCCACAAAAATTGACCACCAAGAAGAGCCCTCCTGGCATCATAGGCAACCTTGGGGGTTGAAGGAGCAGTACACAAGTAATAGACGGTCTCTACTCAAGAGTAATCAGAACAAGACACAGGGCAGACTTGAAAATATTTCCAAGCTCCACACAGAAAAAAATGAAATAAATACAAATCTAGCATTGGCACCAGGGGCTTAAGGATAACCTCTAACCAAACAGTGACTGAGTAATAAGCTACTGGAACCCAGGAGCAACTTCTAAGAAGATAGGCTTAAAAATAAAATCACATATATCCCGGGTAGTCTGGAAGACTGTGTGTGTATGTGTGAGGCTGCACTCTCAGGAGTGAATGGAGAGGGGTAGTCCCTAGAAAAACAGGGCACAAAAAATGTAAACTTCTTCATCTGTGGAAGTAGCCTCAATGCTACTCACATATCCACTGTAAAGGCAAGAGTCTAATTACCAGCAAGGATTAAGCACGACCTTTAACCGATAAGTGGCTTATGCCAATTAATTAGTGACCCCGAAATTACCCGACTAAAAGACAAAAACAAAAAATAAGAGGGATATCACAAACTGCACACTGGGTGGAAATAGACGTCACAGATTTAGTTTAGCCAAGTAATGAAACCAATAAATCAATAACTTGGAAAACACGAATAATATCAATCCCTGAGGGCAAGGGCTGATGTAGAATCAATGTCCAGAGTTGCTGCAATACATTATCTAAAATGTCTAGTTTTCAACAAAAAAATTTGCAAGATATTCAAAGAAACAGAAAAGTGTGACCTATATGAAAGGAAAAAAAGAAGGTGTTAGTAACTATTTTGAAGGAATTCAGGTGTTGAACTTAGCAAAGACTTTAAAACAGCCATTATAAATGTGTTCAAAGAACTAAAGAAGAGCATGTCTAAACAATTAAAGGGACCCATGAGAACAATGTGTCTTCCAATTAAAACAGTCAATAAAGAGATAGGAATTATAAAAAAATGAACCAAATACACACTATGTAGTTGAAAAGTATAACAGAAATGAAAAATTTACTAGAAGAGTTCAAAAGTAGATTTTCTGTCAGACAAAAAATGGCCCCAGAAATTTGAATAGATATCAATAGAGATCATGCAATTTGAAAAGAAAAAAAATTTTTTAAAGGAAAAATGAATATAATGAATAAGAAAAATATAGGCCATCATTAAACATACCAACATACATGTAATGAAAATAATACAAGGAAAGGAGAAGCAGAAGAGGCAGAAAAAATATTCAAAGAATTAATAGCTGAAAACGTCCCAAATTTCATGAAAAATTATACATTCAAGAAGTTCCATAAGTAGGATAAACACAACTAGACCACATTCAGACACATAATAGTAAAATATTTGAAAGTCAAATACAAAGAGAACACCTTGAAAGCAGTGACAAATGACTCATCACATACAAGATCAAATACAAAGAAACTCCATCAAGGTAGACAGCCAACTTTTGACTACAATGTAGGCCAGAAGGCAATGGGATGGCATATCTAAAGTGATGAGAGAAAAAACTGTCAAGCAAGAATCAGCAAAATCCTTTTAAAGATGAAAACAAAGTAAATATATTCCCAGATAAACAAAAGCTGGGAGATTTTGTTGATAGCAGACCTGCCTTACAAGAAATGCCGATGGAAGTTGTTTGGGCTGAAAAGTAGTAGCATCAGACAATAATTTGAACCCACACACACACACACACACACACACACACACACACTCACACACACAAACATGGAGTGTCAATACAGATAATTTTAAAAGACAATGTAGAGTGATGTCATGGAAGACGATGAAGTAGGAAACTTCAGGAACCAGTCCCACCCCTGGGGGAAAAAATCACTTTTGAGGAGGCATTTATAATCAGAGTCAACTATTGGAAATCTGGAGTCTGGTCAAACTCTGGCAGTATCTAGGGGAGTGCTTAAGTGAGATGCTGGCCAATGAATTTTTGCATTTCACAGAGGAGCTACCCTCTTCCATTTTCTGGCCTTGCATCAGGTAGCTGTGGGAATGGCAGCCTATGTTTCTGATGTGTCTTGAAGCTGCCAGGTTGTACAATAAGCACCTTGGTTTCCAAGGATCAGGGTTATATGTGTTGATCTGTTTTGCAGATTACTGAGGGAGCAGTGCACGAGTTGGCTATTATTGCAGCCCTCTTAGACTGAAGCAGCTTCAGGGCAGCATTTGTTGGGTAATTAAAAGAATAGAATGCCTTTACTTCTCTTTCTTTATTGGATCCATGCATTCAAGGAATTCTCCATCAGGCCACTAGCCAACTACTGAGATAACAGAACAGAGACTTTAGTGAGCGATCACACCTGACAGGAAAAAGGGTCCTTGCAAAAATAGTTGAGAGAAGTCAGTAAACAAACAGATGACTATATCCTTCTACAAGCAACATCAGCAGTCCCGGGGGGAAAAGGAGAATCTGAATCCTAGAGGTACCACATTATGACATAAAAAATGTCCAGTTCTCAACAAAAAATTACAAAGTAATGAATCAGAAATGTGTGGCCTGTTCATAGGGGAAACAAATCAACATAACATATCTCTGAGAAAGCCTAGAACTTGGGCATACCAGACAAGACTTTAATGATACTAATATATGTGAAGAGCTAAAGGAATTAATAGACAAGACCTAAAGGAATTCAAGAAAATAATGTAGGAACAATTAGTGAAATACCAGTGAAGACAGATTTTTTTTTTATTTGAGAGAGAGAGTGTGCGTGAGTGGGGGAGAGGGAGAGACAGTATCCCAAGCATGCTCCACACTCAGCACAGAGCCCAATCAATGCAAGGCTCGATCCCAAGACCCTGGACCTGAGCCAAAATCAAGAGTCAGACATTCCAACTGACTGAGCCACCCAGGTACCCGGACAGAAATTTCTAAAAGGAACTAAATAGAAATGCCTATATATATATATATATATATATATATATATATATATATATACATACATATGTATATATATGTGTGTATATATATGAAAGTTGAAATATATATATATGTATATATATATATGAAAGTTGAAATGAAAAATTAACAAAAGGTGTTCAACAGCAGATTTAAACAGGCAGAAGAAAGAATCTGCAAACCTGAAGATAAAACTATTGAACAATTGAAATAACCAGTTCTGAGGAACAGAAAGAAGAAAGCATGAAGAAAAATGAACAGAGCCAAAAAAACCTATGAGATACCATTAAAGGTATCAAGATATGCTTTCTGGAAGTCCTAGAAGGAGTAGAAGGAAAAGGAAAAAAAAGGGGTGTAGGGAAAGCTTCCTAATTTTGCTTAAACACATCAATTTATACGTTTAAGAATCTCATACAACTCCAAGGAGAAAAAAGAGATCCACATCAAGAAACATTCTAATCAAACTGTCAAAAGCAAAGGCACATCTTAAAAGTAGGAAGAGAAGGGACTCATCACATATAAGGGATCCCTAATAAGATTATCAGCTAGTTTTTTCCTCTGAAACCATGAAGGCCAGAAGGCAGTGAGATGATATATTTATTGTGAAAGAAAAAAAAAAAGTGTCAACTAAGAATTCCATCTGACAAAATTATCCTTTAGAAACAAAGGAGAAATTAAGACATTCCAAGATACTAAAGCTAAGAGAGTTTATATACACCTGCCCTAAAAAAGAATGCTAAAAAGAGACCTAGAGGTATAGTTCTACCATAGTAAAGGTAATTGCATAAAAGCTAGTATTACAGAATTTGGGGCTTTTTCCTTCTCTTTTTTGTTTCCTGTATTATTTAAAAGACAAATGCATAAAACAGTAATGTAAATCTATGTTAATGGGCACAGGATATATAAAGATGTAATTTGCGATAATAATAACAATAAAAATGCGTTGGAAGACTGGATAGGACCAGAATTAATGTATACTATTGAAGCCAAGTTGGAGTTGGTATCAGTTCAAACTAGACTGATACATATTGAAGGTTTGACTGTATTCCCCATAGTAACCGCTAAGAAAATAACTAAGAATTATACAGGTAAGGGAATGAAAAAGTAATAAAAAATACTATGCTAGAAAAAAAATCAAGCACAAGTGAAGTTGGTACTGATGAACTGAGGAACAAAAACAATATAAGGCATATATAAAATAGCAAAGTGGCGGAACTAAGTCCTTCATTATCAGTAATAATTCTAAATGTAAATCAAACTCACCAATGAAAAGGCAGAGATTGACAGAATGGATTTTTTAAAAATGTTTTATACATGCGCCCTATGTTTATTACAGCCTTATTTACAATAGCCAAACTATGGAAGCAGCCCAGGTGTCCATCAATAGATGAATGGATAAAGAAGTTGTGATACATAGGTTTACAATGGAATGTTACTCAGCCATAAGAAATTTTGCCATTTGCAACAAGATAGATAGAGGTCAAGCATATAATGCCAAGTGAAATAAATCAGAGAAAGACAAATACTATGATCTCGCTCATATGTGGAATTTAAAAAAGAAAACAAGCAAAGAAAAAAAGAGAGAGAGACAAACCAAGAAACAGACTCTTAATTACAGAGAACAAACTGATGATTACCAGAGGGGAGGTGGGCAGGGGGAGGGAGGGGTTATAGGTGGTAAGGATTAAAGATTACACTTATCATGATGAAAAAAAGAAAAATAAAAATGTTTTAAATATATGCTATTTATAAGAGACTCACTTTAGGTCCAAAGGCACAAATAAGTTGAAAGTTAAAGAATGGAAAAAAATATTCCATGCCAATAGTAACCAAAAGAAAGCTGGGTTTTTATACTAATACCAGACAAAGTAGGTGTAAGTCAAAAATTGTTAACAAGAGACTACGAAGGACATTGTGTAGTGTATATGCAAAGCGAATGAAGACAAAATAGAGGGGAGAAATAGACATTTCTACAATGATAGTTGGAGACTTCAATACTCCACTTCCAAAAGTGAAAATGAATAGAACATCTAGCCAAACTACCAATCAAGAAAGAGAGAACCAGAACAATACTATAAACCAATTAAATCTAGAAGACATATTAAAGAACATTTCATTGAACATCAGCAAAATACACATTCTTCTTAAGTTCATACAGAACATTCTCCAGAATATATGATATGTTAAGTCATAAAACAATTCTCAATAAATTAAAAAACATTGAAATAATACAAAATATATTCTCCAACCACACAGGTTGAAGCTGGAAATCAATAGCAGAAAACCGGAGAAGTCACAAATATGTGTCAGTTAAATAGCATACTCTTAACCATTGGGTCAAAGATTAAATCGCTAGGGAAATTAGAATGAAAATGAAAGCACAACATACTTAAATTTACAGGATGCAGTGAAAGCAGTACCCACAGGGAAATTTAGAGCTTTTTTATGCCTACATTAAAAATAAAGCTCTCAATTGGGGCACCTGGGTGGCTCAGTCGATTAAGCGTCCGACTTCAGCTCAGGTCATGATCTCGCAGTCTGTGGGTTTGAGCCCCACATCGGGCTCTGTGCTGACAGCTCAGAGCCTGGAGCCTGATTCAGATTCTGCGTCTCCCTCTCTCTCTGCCCCTCCCCTGCTCATGCTCTGTCTCTCTCACTCTCAAAAATGAATAAATGTTAAAAAAAATTGTTTTTAAATAAAAAAATAAAAATAAAGCTCTCAAATGAACAAGCTAACTTAACACCATAAGGAACTAGAAAAAGAAGAGTAAACTAACCCCAAAGTTTGCAGGAAGAAGGAAGTAAGAAAGATTAGAGCAGAGATAAACAAAGAATAGAAAATGGGATCAATGAAATCAGTAGTTCTTTGAAAAGACCAACAAATTAGGCAAATTTTAGCTGTAGTAAGAAAACACAGAAGACACAAATAGCTAAAATAAGACATGAAAGTGGAGCTATTGTTTCTTACTTTATAGAAATAAAAGGAATGTAAGAAAATACAATGAACAATTATAATCCAATTAATATATTGGGTAACCTACATGAAATGGAAAAATCCCTAAAATCACACAAATTACCAAAAGCGACTCAAGAAGAAAATAGCAATCACAGCATAAAACAAAATGTTTGAATAAGTAGTAAATGATATCTCAACAAAGGAAAGTCCAGGACCAGAAATCTCCAGTGTGAATTTCACCAAACCTTTAAAGAAGAATTAACACCAATCCTTCTTAAACTCTTCCAGAAATTTGAAAAGGGAGGAATACTAACTAAAGTAATCTATGACATCAGCATTGCTTTGATAACAAAACCAGACAAAGATACCACAAGAAAAAAAGCTACAGGCCAATATCCCTTTTAATATAGATGCAAATAACCTCAACAAAATGGTAACAAACCAAATACAACAGTGGGCTAAAATGAGTATATACTATGTCCAAATGGAATTTATCCCAGGAATTCAAACATAATAAACGTGTCTTTTAACATAAAAGAATTAATTAGTGTGATATGCTATATTGATAGAATTGGGAATAAAACCACATAATCATTTCAGTAGATTCAGAAAAAGCCTTTGACAAATTCAACATCCTTTCATGATAAAAAATTTTATAAATTAAGAATATAATGTGTTAAATTTTTTTTTAAAGAAGGGGCACCTGGCTGGCTCAGTTGGTTAAGCATCTGACTTCGGCTCAGGTCAGGACCACACGGTCCATGAGTTCGAGCCCCACATCGGGCTCTGTGCTGTCAGTTCAGAGCTTGGAGCCTGCTTCGGATTCTGTGTCTCCCTCTCTCTCTCTGCCCCTTCCCCACTCATGCTCTGTCTCTCTGTCTCTCAAAAAAAGAATAAACATTTTAAAGAATATAATGGAACTCAATAAAGGGCATTTACCACAAATCCACAGCTAGCATCAGAGTCAATGGTGAAAGACTGAGAACTTTCCTTCTAAGCTCAAGAACAACAGAAGTATGTAGGCTTTCACCACTACTGTTGCACATTGCACTAGAAGTCCTAGGAAAAGCAATTAGGCAAGAAAAAAAATAAAGGTTTCTAAATTGAAAAGGAAGAAGTAAAACTTTTGCTATTTGCCCATGAAATGATTCTATATAGCAAAACGCCCCAAGAACACACACATACAAAAAC
The DNA here is from genome assembly GCF_046562875.1 of Panthera onca. Lineage (NCBI taxonomy): Eukaryota > Metazoa > Chordata > Mammalia > Carnivora > Felidae > Panthera > Panthera onca. The sequence goes on along the minus strand of NC_138340.1, from coordinate 32,490,638 downwards.
TATTAAAGCTAGTAAAGAAATTCGGCACAATTACTGAGTACATAATCAAAATCAGTTATGTTTCTACACAAAAACGAACAATCTGAAAAGAAAATTAAGAAAATAATTCTATTTATAATAGCATCCAAAAGACTACTGTAGGGAGATGAAAAGTCTTGTACATTGACAATTACAAACCATTGCTGAAAGAAATTTTTAAAGATCTGATTAAATGGGAAAGGACTCTGTGTTCATGAATTCGAAGATTTAATGTTGATAAGATGCCAATATTCCCCAAACCAACCTACAATGTCAGTGCATCCCTATCAGAATTCCAGTGGCCTTTTTACAGAAATGGGAAGATATACCTCAAATTTGAAAATATTCCTCAAAATCTATTTGGACCCCCGAATAGATTAAACAATATTGAAAAAGTAAAACAGTAGAAGAGTCACATTTCCTGTTTTCAAAACTTATTACAAAGCTACAGCAATCAAAACTGTGGTATAAGCATAAAGATAGATATATGGAACAGCAGAAAAAAATTGAGGGTTCAGAATAAACCCAAAAATCTATTGCCACTTGACATTCAACAAGGGTACCAAGATCATTTAATGGGATAAGAATGGTCTCTTCAACAAATGGTGCTGGGACAGCTGAGTATACACATAGGAAAGAATGAAGCTGGACCTGTGTCACAGCCCATTTATAAAAATTAACTATAAGTGATTAACAACCTAAATATAAGAACTAAAATAATAAAGCTATTATAGAATAGAGCATAAGGGTAAATTTTCATGACCTCATTTTGGCAGTGGATTCTCAGATTTGATACCAAAAGCATGAGCAAGAAAAAAAGAATAAACGAATTTGACTTCATAAAAATGAAATACTTTCATACATCAAAAACTATTATCAAGAAAGTGGAAGGGCAATCTAGAGAATGGAGAAAATATTTGCAAATCCTATATTTGATAAGGGACACTTTACTATTAAGAATAAATAAAGTCTTTTTACAACTCAAAAACACAAGGACAGACAACCCAATTTTTTAAAAAAGCAAAGGGCTTGAAAAGTTATTTCTTTTAAGAAGATATTCCAATGACCAAAAGCACATGAAATCATGTTCCATATCATTGTCATTAAAGAAATGCAAATTAAACCACAATGAGATACCACCTCATGCTCATTAAATGGCTATTAAAAAGGTGGGATGGGGGGAAACCAAGAATAGTAACAATTCACTAGGATGTGGAGAAATAGAAACTCTTGTATACTGCTGATAGGAATATAAAATGGTGCAGGCAGTATGGATATAATTTGGTATTTCTTTAAAGAGTAAAAACGGAATTAGTATATGACACAGCAGTTTACTTCTGAGTATATATCTAAGAGAAATAAAAACATGCCTGCATAGAAAATGGTACATGGAAGTTGATAGCAGCATCATGCCTTGTAGCCAAAAGATGAAACTGTAAACAACCCAAATGTTCATCAGCAGATGAGTGGATAAACAAATTGTGGTATATATATATATATATATATATATATATATATATATATATATATATATACACAATGAAGTATTACTTAGTCATAAAGAAGGAATGAACCTACTGATAAATGCTACAACACAGATGAACCTCAAAAACATTATGCTAAGGGAAAGAATCTAGAAACATATTGTAGGATTCCTTTTATATGAAATATCCAGAGTAGATACATCCATAGAAGCCACAAAGCAGACTAGTGTTTGCCAGAAGATGGGGGGAGGGAAAAATGGCAGGTGATTACTTCATGGATGTGGAATATTCTTCTGGGGGGCATTGGAAGGCTTTAAAACTAGAAAAGGTGGTGGATGAACAACATTGTGAATGCACTGAGTGCTTCTGAATTCTGTAATTTACTATGGTTAATTATATGTTATGTCAGTTTCACCTCAATTTTTAAAAAATGGCAAAAAAAGACAATGTAATTGCATTATTTCCCCCCTTTTTCCTCTTAACCGATTTTAAAAAGTAAATGTGTATATATAAAACAATGTATATATAATTATACTGAAGGGCTTATATTGTACAGAAAGGGAATGCAGTCAAAAGCAACAGTACAGAGGAGGTGGTTGGGAATAAAGCTGTTTGGGGGGTAAGGAAATGATACCAGATGATAATTGAATCCATAGGAATAATAGAGATGAATCAGCAATGGTAAAAAGATCAATATAATAAATTCTATAAATAGGTACTTGCTCTTCTTCTCCCAGGGTCTGTAAAATACATAAGATTACATAAAGTAATGATTATTACAACGCATTGTTTAGTTTGTAACATATTTAGATCAAATGTGTCGAAAAATCATGTTATAAAAGGAAGGGGAACAGCACTTGATAGAAGTAGAGTTTCTACTTTTCACTGGAACTAAGCTACTAAAAATATGAAGTAGATTTTGATAAGCTAAAATGTATATTATAAGCTCTAGAGTAACCACTAAGAAAATATTTTTAATGCAATGAAATGTGAGTGAAATCAAAATGTTACACTAGGAAATATCCATTAAATACAAAGGAAGACAGTAAAAGAGAAACAGAGGAGCAAAGAAATTTGAGACCTAGAAAATAAAAAACCAAGGGGGCAGATGTAAATCTAACCATATCAGTAATACCATGTAATATGCATGATCAAACAATCCAGTTCAAAAGCAGAGGTTTTTAGATTGTATTTGATTTTATTTTTTAAATATAACTTATTGTCGAGTTGGCTGACATACAGAGTATAAAGTATGCTCTTGGTTTTCGGGGTAGATTCCCATGGTTCATCACTTACATACAACACTGAGTGCTCATCCCAACAAGTGCCTTCCTCAATGCCCATCACCCATCTTTCCCCTCTCCCCCACCCTCCCCTAAAAAAACAAGCAAGATCCAACTGTATGCTGTCTGCAGGAGATCATTTGGATTCAAAGATTTTATATATATATACATATATATATATATATACATACATACATATATATGGAGAGAGAACAAGTTTGTAAAAAGATATATCATGAAAATAGCAACTATAAGGATGTGACGTGGATATGCACGTGGATATGCTAATATCAGACAATACAGACTTTAAAACAAGAGCTAGAAAAGGGTGAGACCACCCAAGGAAAAAGCACTGCTAGAGAAGAACTGAGGGTTTGGGGTAGAACTTTGGGAGTTCTCCAATTGAGAGGTAGGAGAAAAGGCAAGTACCTTGAAAAGGAGACCTGGAAGCTACAGTATTTTCCAGACTTTTACATATCATGCTTTGGCGTAAACACACACATTGGAATCCTTCAGCATCAGCCCTAAGATTGCATGCAGTTGAACTGATCCATTCACTCTTTTGTCCACCTCAATTTAACAAATAAGGAAAAGAAAGGCATGCACAGTGACTTCCCCTAAGTCCAAGAAACACAGTTAACAGAGCTGAAGCTAAAAACCACACACACACACACACACACACACACACACACACACACACCTCAACAATATAGGTGTGGGGTCTCACTTTTCCTTCTTCTCTGGTATTCAGTTAAGTCTTTACTTGTTTTGAGAGCCTTCAAGGTAGACTCTCAGGGTACAGCCTGTTCAGGATCCTAGTAGAAATTTCTCAAGATGTTAAATCAATGGAATTCATTTGGGTTGAATGTATATTAGCTGTGTCGTTATGGATAACTGATTAACTTTGCTGAAACCGAGTTTTCTCGGCTCTGAAATAAAGAAAACCATACACTAAGAGAGATATAATCATAAAGAATGAATGAGGAGCACAGAATCCCTTCGAGCTTAGTGTGCATTTTAGGAGCCCATCACATTGGTTTGAAAACCACAGTCACTCTCCCTAACCTCTTGAGGACACCATGAAACATTCAAGATGTAATGTCTCTGCATTGCAAACTTAATCTCCACAAATACAAAGATGTTCAGTGAAAACTCCATTCTATGTTTCAGATAGTGAAGAAGAAACACCACAAAATTCTTTAAGTTTCCAGTGGAGATTCCAACCATAATATAGGTTTCATTAACATCTACTGCTTGACATGAAAATGCCAGTGATTCCATACTACTAGAAAATTAAAGTCCTTGTTGGCTTTTAAACATGCCATAAACTAAATGGCTAAAGGCATTTAGTAAATGCCCTTGTGTGGTTTTTTTATTTGGGTAAATAAATCATCTACAGTCAGATCCTCTCATCCTTAAGCAGTCAATTAGAGCTCAACAGAGGTAAGCCTAGTTTATACCCGTTGTAACTGTCTCCATGTTTTCCCCCTTGGTTGTTTGCTATGATGAAAATATGTCCCCAGTGTTACCCTACTTTTGACCATAGTAGAATCAGGTCAGTATATTTTTTTTAAAAAGTTATTATATACAGTAATTTTTAGAATAACAAATCAATATCACAGTACACACACACTGAGCCAACTCTTCTCAGAACTTATAAGCAATGATATGGGAGTAGATTCGGTGCTGTGGAAAACCGCAGGACCCCCACTGGGATTGTACCATAAAGCCCACTGCAATTCGGGCCATTTTTCAGCTTTACTTAGGTTTTTATCAGGCACTTCCTGTTGCTGACACTATGGGACATTGAGCTAAACATTTTGTTACTTATAACCTATGGTACCGCTTCAGGCTGGAGTTAACTCATAAGTTCATTTCTGGGCAACTAGAAACAAGTCACTATGCACAGTGGAAAACAAGACATTTGGATGCTAGGTACTTTTAATAAACAACTGTTGTCAGTAGAAGCAAGAAAATTACAGATGGAGTAGAAGTTTCTGCTTTCATGACAAAGAGGTAAAATACTAAAATATGGACAAGTCTAGAATAGTTAAGTGGCAAATAGAGTGATCTTGACTCACTATTGGAAAGTACCATCCAGAGAACTCTATTCGTGAGGTAAACAAAAGTTCTTAACACATTTTCTTAGAGGAAATTGTCTCTCCTCAGTCTAGATTGCCTAATGAATAGTAAGGAACAGCATTATTAGAGTAGGAGGGATTGAGAGGGAGGAAGAATAGAAAGAAAAGGTAATCATAATAAATGTTATTGTCATTGTTCAAAACATCACTATTTTAGCTCTTTTTCCAATGGTGCTTTTTCTAATCAGCTTTTCAGTTAAACCTGGAAATTACTATTCAAAAATAGAAAATAAATTTCTTAATATTTATAGGCAGAAAATTTTCTCTCCAAGAATTTATATTCTCGCCTATATATGGTTTCTTCTTGTAAGTTGGCATTTGCAGCTTATTAATATTATATTAAAATTTAATATCCATTCTTTTTTTTTCAGCAATAGCAATCAGCTTTCCACATTGCATTTCTTTTTGGTATAAATAAAGGAAAAGAGTTAAATTTATGAAAATCAGTCTAAAAACAGTCTATTTTGATTAGAGCCTAATCTTTTCTTGAGTTTTCCTTATTACATTGTAAGTCCTTTACCCCTCGGATTTCTATTCATTAATATATTAAGCCAAAAATCATTAATAAGTGTCTTGCCTTATTATAAATTGCCAGAAGTAGCTTTCCATGCTGGAGTTTTACACTGATGATATAGCTTCTGGGGAACAATAACATTTTCTTTAACTGCTCTTACTTCAACTGGTCAGCATCATATTTGTCTGGACAAATCCCCAGATCAGAGTGACTTTGAGTGTGTACATTCAGCAAAAATATTATTGCATATTGTTTTTAAACAATAGTCTTGAGTACAAAAGCATATAATCTTCCCAACTGCTTTTTTCCCCATCATTAACTAGTTATTCTTTCCAATAACCTTATAACAGAAGCCAGTATAAAAAAAAGGAAGTAGATATAGAGAAAGAAAATTCTACAAAAAAGGACTATGTTGGAGGTTACACATTGCCAATGTCATGTTCTGATGGGAGTAGGTGTCTTTCAATGATTCATCTCTTTTGATGGTCGCTTACACCCCAGTATGGCTGATCAGATCAATAATTCTCCTTAAATTGCTGGGGAATCTAAAGCTGGGTTGACAGGAAAAAGATTTTCCTCTTTATTTTGGTTAACCCAATCAGAAACAGGCTTCCTGCAAGGTGATAAAATTGGCAAAGCTATGGTATCATCAGATGTTCCATTTGTCCATCCAGGAAGTAAATCATCCTTGGACTCAGAATCACAGCCTCTTTGTGTTTAAAAGGAACATAGTCCACTGGTCCTCAGCCTTGTTTTGGATATATGCTCCTCTGAGTCTTCAACATAAACTGGGAATGGCATCTCTCTCCCAAGATAGTCTCACAAAAAACTTTCTGCAGTTAGAACCCATTCATAAAACTTGTCTTTTCATGTGAGGAAAATTCAGACCCAAGAAGGTGAAGTTAAATGCCTAAGTTCACTTAAGTCCTAATTTTGTTCTTTTCAAATTATTCATTGCTACTTCTTGAGAGGGCTGAGGTAACTTCAGATGTTTTTCAACTGTCCTACCAAATAGAAGTACTCTGATTCTAAATAATTTCAGCTTCATTCATCCGATCGTCAGCATTTGTTGAGTTTTTCTATATGCTAGGCGCTGTGTTATTCATTCTTCTCTTCCAGAGCACAAGTGTGAAAGCCAAAGAAGAATCAAAATGGCAGTCTTATCTGTTGATCATACCTGTTGGTGTAGTTCCAGAGAGCAATGTTTTGCTTTCTTTTCATCAGGTAAAGATAACAGACCTCTAACAGAGTTCTAACTCTGCTCAGAACCTTTAATGTTCTTCCAGGCTCTTAAGACCAAACGTAATTCCCTGCCCATGCATACATGGGAAACTTATGTTCAGAGTCACCTTTCTACACCCCCTTTGCACAAGATAAACCATTCAATTCACTCCATACCAAATCATTAAGACAAACAAATACTAGTACCATTGTTCACTGAAGCTCTTTTCACCTAGAAATTACTATAGTTTTATTCATTTTTCAAAGCCTGGGTCATATCACTTTTCTCCATGAATCCTATCCTGATTACCTAACTTCAAATCCCCTCTTTTTCCTCTTAATTCTTACAGCTCATATGGCTATCCCCAAATGGGGGGCTCATGGTTCATGGTCATGTTTTATCTCATTCTATCTATGACTTAGCACCCCTGATATATTTAAGCTTTTTGAGAACAGCTAGCATGTCTATGGTTCACTCTATAATATCCTCCCTCACTTGATGAATTTGTTCAAATCAGGGCTAGTAGAAATGGCCTCTCTTCAAAGGATTCCCAAACTATTTCTATTTTTAGTAGTTGACTATTAACAGAAAGCCCAGTCTATCCACATATTGAAATCCTTGACTCTGCCTTGCATGTGGATCCCTTAGCCAAGAATACTCTCATTTTTATTTTGTTCTAGAGTCCAGAAAACCTTGGAAGGCTGCCTTATGGGGTGATGGAATGAAAAACCAGACCAAACCAACCAGACATGGGCTCCTTGTATAAATGAACATTCCACAGCCAAAGACAGAGCATCTTCCATTTCACTGCTCAGCCCCCAAATGTCTCCTGGTTATAATTAAGTACTTCAAAGTCTTCCAAACACCCTTTTAGAAACGACTGCCCCAAATACAAGATGATGTCCAATCAGATGTAAATCATCACCCAGCAGGGAGGGAGAGGCATGAAAAGTGGTCATCAGCACTTGGACTAATCAGAAAGTCTAGTCTCTTGATGAGGATTTTCATTTTCTCATTTGTCATTCTAGCCACTGAATTCTCAAGTGGCCAATTTGCTCCCTATTGGTAATCAGCTAGTTATTTTTACTCTCGTCCCTCTTCTGGGACTGTCAGAGTCTTGGAGCAATTCATCACCCACATGGGCCTAACCCTTGTGTGGCGGGAAGTGGGGGAGGGAAGCCATTATCCTGGAAAAGATAAGTAGAAAACTATTTCACCGTTTATGTTCGGTTTTTAAACAATGATTTCCCTGATGAGGTAAGTAAAATAATGACCCACCCGGGTAAGAGTGCAACAATGAACGCTTCAAGGATAAGCACATTATGCAATGGAAATGATCTCCGGCTGCGAAGTTTGTTCCTCTGAAATGACTTGTTCTTAGATTGTCTTTACAACCCCCCAAAGGAGCATCATCTTACATTCATTACTGGAGTTTGCAGGAAGTTGCCTCTATGAAAATTATAAACCCAGAAAGGAGAGTTTTAAATATGTATCATGCACTGGTAGTTATTCTAAGTGACTGTACCCCACCAACTAGGAAGAAGGTAGCCTTTGAAGGTTGTTTTGTCTGAGGCAGGCAAGTTGGACTGTTCTTTTTCCATTTTTCCCCACAGGTCGTCTCGATTACAGAGTCTCACTTTGGTTTGCTTGCTGTCCTGTCCTCCCTCCAGCAGTTGCTGTCTCTCTCTGTCTTCAGTGAAATCATTTCCAAACATGGTTTCAGGGATTCCATTTTTCTGAGTTCACCTCAGGTGCCATGGAAGAGTTAACCCCGCCACTTGTTGCAAATAAAACTCTGATGTCAGAACATTTTCTGATCAGTGGGTGTCTAATTTGATCTCCTCTCAGATTTCCCACAGTCCTTCTGAAGAACCCAAGGCCATCTGCGCTCACTATAGCCAAGAGTTTACGAACTCCACATTCAGCCTTAAGAAAGTTGTTAGTGTGACACAAATTGGCATTTTTTTTTTTTTTTTGGCACTTCCTTTGCTCATAGCAAACTCTTTCTTCCTTAGAAGGAAGCTGAGAGTTGAATAGAAAGAGTTGAATCGCTATTCCCTTAGAGACTCTATGAATTGGGGCAGCAACATGATCTGAATCATGAAATGTTTATCTTCCTCCACTGTTTTCTATGTCTCAGGCCCTTTCTGTGTCCTTTATGCTTTGTATAAACATCTACATATGTAACTTCACTTTTAGGTGTGTCTATCTATAAGGAGAATTGAAAGAGACGGAGAAAGCACGTTTATACACCCCATATCGAGTTTACTTGCTTTTCATCTGCTAATTCTCTCCACACATGGCTGTTCTCGCACTGGGTGATATCACCCAACAGCTGCCTTGGACTAGAAACTCAAATGCCTGTAGGATTTCAGTCTTGTGTCTTACCTACTTAAGTCAGTCTCTTGTCCAAGATACCAGAACAATACGAGAAGGGTTGGCTTGCTTCAGTGAGAAATAATCCCTGTGACTTTAAATAGTTTTACAATTTATTCTCCTAATGTTTTGTGGTAATTTTCCCTCATTCTAAATTTGCTTTCAAGAATCACTATCTGTAAGGATATCGACATGAACTCTATATCTGGTCTTTGGTGAAACAGGAAAAATGGTTTTGTAAAAATTGGTTTTCCATCTGCAATCTTTGAGTAGGAAATGAGCAGACAGAAGTGATGCTTGACCTGCCCAGTGTCCCAGGGTTGACCTGGACAAGAACTTTAGTATGTCACGTGGCGCATATTTGCCGATTAGCACCTGGATTTATCCAACACAGTGAGCAGAGATCTCTGTGCGTCCTTCTACAGAATTAATCTGGCCGTTTACTGATGCTCTTTCGTCCTTTTTTTAATGACAGCAACAGGTTTCTCCCATCATTACCCAAAATTGCTTCATCATTAAAACCTTGCTTTCTGAGAGAAATTTACTTTCCTACCTGTTCTTCCATCTTCTTGAGTCACCTTTGTTATCACAATATTCTTTCCCCTACTTGGCCATTGGTCATTGTGTTCATTCTCTTTATTCCCAAAGAAGAAGGCTCTTGGAAGTGTGAGAAAGCATCCAGTGAGCCATGGTCCAGAGATCCCCAGACCGCCATGGATTAACAGTGGATACATGGAGACGTTGCACGCAGCTCAAACAATTCTCATAAACTAAACACATTTATCTGACCAGCACCCAGATCAAGAAGAAGCATTCATGAGCCTTTCCAGCCACCTGACAGAATAATGTCTGTTGAAACTAGTAATCAGAACTTGGGGCTTCTATTTTGCCTGTATCCTTATTCTGTTTTTAATCATTCCTTTTTATTATATTTTTGAAAAATGTATTGACTAGATTAGATTAGAAATAATAAAATAATAACAATGAAATAACTCATAGAAATAATTAACCAAACAAAATTAAAGGAAACAACAAAACTGGCCTTCACCTGTGATCATTTGAGAAGAGCTGATTTACATGCCCAAGCCCCCTGTCAGATTTTGTGCTTGCCTCTTTTCAGCTGCTAACTTTAGTATTCTGTGAGAACCCACCTTTTATATGAGACTCAGTTCTCCTGAACAGGATAACGTCCCTACAGTGAGCACACTCCATAGAAGTTGTTTTCCACTTCCAAATCACCTTTCCTTGGGGTTAAAGTTAATAAAGGGTGTCTGTTTGGGTCCTGAAACTGTTGCCCTCCTTGGGGTCCTGCCTTGCAAATGTCAGTGAGGTTTGGCTACAACTAGGAAAAGGCTCCCTAGAGTCCCTAGAGCTCAACATTTTGTGTGAAGATTACAGCATGGTCTACACTATAGAAATTACTTTCCTGGTTCTAATATAGAAGCTGACACACAGGACCGGACTTTTCCTCCTCTCGTGCCAAGAGTGTCTGCGGATGTCAAACTTTCCTGTTGTGAATGGGTACAGGCTGTGATGTTGCCATTCAAGGACTTCCAGTAGCGGAAAGAGGAAAATTACGAACCAACTCCCCTCATAGAGGAAGTGCCTATTCAAACAGCAGTAGGTTGTGAGCATGGTAGCTGCCTCCTTCCTACCAGGAACAGCCCCACCTCTGCAATTGCTGACTCCCCCATCGCAGGGTTTGTGAATTGGCATGATAGGAAGAGGCTTGGCAGAAAGCAGTATTTGGCATATTCACACTTATCCCATGAGCACTTTGGGAAAGAATGAACTCCGTGCATTTTCCTGGAAGACAGAACCTCTCTTGTTCATTAATTGTGTCTTTAATTTACAACAAATGCCTTGAAAATGGGATACATGTGACTTTGTAAGCCTTCTACAAATTCTGATAGCAAATGATCCAAGGCTTACTTTCTCTCTTTTTTTCCTATTGCTTCAGAAATTGAGTATTGGAATTGAAGAAGTAATACAACAGAACTATGCATTTGGAAGGGCCTATGCAGATCAGCTAGCAAATCCTTCCATTCTATAGATGCTAAAACTGAAGCCCCGAGGAGGCATGTGACTTGCCCAAGATGAGATTCAAGAAACAGGTTAGATTTTAGGGTTTTAGGTTTTAATTTTGTCTTTTGTAAACTATTTTTTAAATTGTTTTTAATGTTTATTTTTGAGAGAGAGACAGAGAGACAGAGCACGAGCAGGGGAGGGGCAGAGAGAGAGGGAGACACAGAATCTGAAGCAGGCTCCAGGCTCTGAGCTGTCAGCACAGAGCCAGACATGGGGCTCTAACCCATGAACCCATGAAATCATGACCTGAGCCAAAATTCAGAAGCTCAACCAACTAAGCCACACAGGCACCCCTTGTTTGTTTGTAAACTATTGATGGACGTAGAATATATTTATTAAAAAATCCACAGATTATAACCGTAAAACTCAGTTTTACATATTTCATAAATGATGCGTACCAAATAACCAGCACCCAGAGCAAGAAGTTGAATAGCTCTAGCACACTCCAGAGTCTCTGTAATGCACCCTAGCTACTACTCCCTCCCAAGGATAACCACTATCCTGTTTTCCGGTGTCATGTGTTGTTTTGCTTGCTATTGAATGTCATATAAATAAATGGAATTAGGTGGTGTCTTACTCTTCTACTAGGATTCATTCATTCAACACTGTGTTGGTAAGATTCTTCCACATTGTTACATATAGTTATCATGCATACATTTTCGTCTTTGTGTAATATTTCTTTGTTGGATATAGTACATTATTCATTTTTTCAACTGTTGATAGACAGTTTCCAGTTTGGGGTTACTATGAATAGTGGTGCTAAGACCATCCTGTACATCCTGTACATGTATTTTGGTGAATATATGTATAATCAGATTGGGTTTTAGCACCCAATGTCTACTTTGTGCTACTTGTGTCTAATGATGCTCCCACAAATGTTAATGAAGGATCGGACCAACTTTCTGCCTGCCATTGTGCAATAAGAAATTGTCACTGCGCCCCATCTGTGCCAACCATCCGAGGGGGTCCTTGGAGGAATTTCATTAGCCACATGGCAGTCACCAATACACATTTATGGTTGGAACTGTTTGAAAAGGCTCTCAAAAGCCAAAACAGGCACTTGACATTTTGTTAATAGAAAAATGTGCTTTTAAATTTGCTTTTGTTTTTACTTATCTTCAATTACACAAGTATTATATGAGTACATTCTTGTTCTATAAACACAACAAAACAGTGATGCCAGGACATAGGTATCATGGTTGCAAGGATTTTTGTGTTTTGTTGATCACAAAGTAGCATCCAATGCTGAACACAGAAGACACTAGACAATATTTGTTGAATGATTGAATGATGACAGTACCTGTGACCGTTGCTCTCTATTCTTTGGGCTTCCCCAGGGGTAATCTCATCTCTGAGCTTGGTGTATATTTTTCATTCCTTTCTCTTATGCATTGGGGTGTGTGTGTGTGTGTGTGTGTGTGTGATAATATCATTGGATAATATCATGCTGTGTGGATTTTTCAAATTACCAGTGTGTCTTAAGCATTTTTTATTGTCAGTACATAAATATCTGTCTTTTTATGAGCCGTATAACATTCTGTGGTTTGGATGTATTACATTCAGCTATCTTTAACTTTTTGATACCATGAATGATAATGTAATGAACATTCTTATGAATATGTATAAAACAGAATTGCTAGGTCACAGGTGGTATACATTTTTAATACTTCCAAAATGCTTTCCAGGATGGCTCTTGCAATTCACACTTTCATCAGGAGAAAGGACCTGTTTCCGCTCACCATTGCTATGATTGATATTATCAAACTTAGAAATGTTTGCCAAAATGATATGTGGAAAATAGAATTTAATTTGCATTTTCATCCATATTACTGCAGTCGGGCATCTTGTCATCTGTTTGCTGATTAGGTTTGAGTTTGATTCAAGCCTGCTGCAAAGAGCAAATGTGTAATTGTGAGTCATTTAGTGGATGGGTGAGGCCAGCCAGTCCCCCATCAGGGCATCTCCTTATGGCCGTGTTGTTCTTCATTCTGATCTTCACAGCCACGGGATCCTAGACAGCCCCTGGCTGTATCTCCATCCAATGCTAAGAGTGCAAAGAGGTGATTTAAACATTTCTTCAACATCTCAGGGAACAAGGGGAATCCTGATCTGTCCAGAATATTGGTACAAATCAAAAGTGTTCAAAGATTGGATTTTTCAGTTAATTATCCTAGTGCTTTCTCTTTATAGCAGCATCTCAAGGGAAAAACCCAGTTCTACTGTGTGGCTTACCTATCTCTGCCATCAAAATGGGGTTCTAAAAATGCCCCATGGGGTATGAGATTCTAACTAAACCTGCTGTAGGCATCATATTTATATTTCTGCCTATGGGATTCATTACCCCACCGGTCCCTGACCAACATTAAGGGCAGAGGTTCTGGAGGCAAACTGTCCAGCTTTCAATCCTGATCTTTGCTGGCTTGCAAGCTGGGCACATTTCGGAAGCTCTGTTCCTCTGTTTCGTTTGCTATCAAATAGAGCAAGGAATAAAACCTACTTTGTAGAATCATCAAAAGGATTAATGGACCAATAAATGTTAGGTGCATAGTATAGAACCTGGCATATAATAAACATTCAGTAAAGGTTATTATTGTTATTATGAATAGGGTTAATTTTGGCTGTATCAGATCATGATTTGAATCAAGCTTAGCACATGTTCAAGTTCTTTTCTGCTTTCGTATTGGGGAAGAAAATCACTCTAGTATGCCCTTCACACTCATCTACAGATGTACCCTCACTTTGGGTAAAAGAGGTTACTTTGGCCTCTGATGCTGATTTTATACACAGCTCCTTGCAGGGTTTTAGTCCAGGACATGCAAATGAAGAATATTTAATAAATGGACCCACCAGCCCACTAAATTCCATATGAAGTTTTACCCAAAGCATAAATTGATTCAAGTTTGCTCGGATCTTGGCCTCATGAGCCCTTGGCTGACATTTCTGTTTGAAACCTGACACCCTGCCAGAAAGTTTCTTCAGTTTGAATAAAATGAAAAGGGGGACTTAATTCCAATAACAGACGGACCCAGCAGGGCCAGCATTTGGTTCAGATTTTTATTGTCCCATAAGAATTTGGCCTTCTAGGTTGTGACTCAAGATCTCTACACGTTTCCTTCAGATTCAGGATAGAATAATCAGAGGCTCACAGAAAGGACATCTGGGTGGAATGAAGTCAAACCCAGCTGCCTTTTTTCCCCCTCCACTTCCTCAAAGTCCCTGTTCATTGAGGTCCAGCCACTCTTAGTTTTGGTGATGAGACTGATTTCATATGAAGGCATCTGTTAGGTACCATTTGAGAAATGCTGGAAAGATGCACTCCTCATCACGCTCACTCCAGGATGGCTTCCCAGGTGGAACCCCTTCCTTGTGAAAATTCTAATGGGCTTAAGAGGCATCCTTGATTAGAATCTTCTTTCAAAAGACAAGTGGTCCTAAAGAGAATGACATATTAAGCTCTTGTTATTCCATCATTCCTTCATTATTCATTCATTTCTTTATTCCCCACATATTTCTGAGGGCTCACACAATGCCTGACACTGTGCTGTGAACCAAAGGGACAGTGCTAACCAGGCAGACACAGTTCGTATGGTCCTCATGCCCTACATACCTCAGTCAAGTGGAGAGACACATGTTGGACAGGCAAATATATCAAAGTGTGATGGTGTAAAGGAGTCATGAGGAAGGGCCCTGAGGGCCTAGGGCTTTAGCCTTGACTTTAGGTAACCTGGATCTTCTCTCCCTCTGTGTGAGCCCACACTGTTATGGGATGCCATCATTGATGCTGTTTCTAATGAGAATTTTGCCTCCTCTGAGGCACACGGGCATGCCACCAGCTCAGAACTCCGGAGTAATGTACTAAGGTTTCATTGCAATGTCCCTCTTGGGGTCTCTGCCATAGGAAGATGTAGGAGAGACCACCTGGTAATGGAGCTTTTCTGTACATTTCAGCCTGGTATAAATTTAAATCCAAGTTGAGACATAGAAAAAGGGAGAGGGAGGAAAGAAGGTGGGTGGTGGGAGAGAAACAAGAAGGGAAGGGATGAAAGAATAGGGACCCCATGCAAACAGAGACACAGGAAGAAGAGAGACAAGTGGAGTGTGATCATACTGTTCTTGCTGCAAATGAATCTGGTACCTAACAGCCTTTCCTTGTCAGGAAAGAAACATGAGGATGTGACTCAGGGCCCCACGTTATACTCCCATCATTCTCCAGCTCTGACCTTGGAAAGTCAATGAACTTCTATGACCTCATTTTCTTCCTTTGCAAAAAAGATATTTAAATCACTACATCCCATTAACTGTGTTGTTTTATCACTTAAATGAGATGTAGGACATAAATGCCCATGAATCCATGCTTTCAAAACATAAAAATGGGTTAATACTAGTTGTCATTGTTATATATAAAAATATTCAACATATGTATGCACAGTGGGTACAAAGGACAGAATCTATGCTTTTGGGTTGGTTTGGGGTCAAAGGATGGACCAAGCTTGTGAAACTCTGGGCATTCATGAGAAAATTCTAGCATCCTTCTCCTCTTCCTTATTATCTCCAAAGTATATTCTGTGGCATTCCTGATGTGCAAAGCACTCACACACCAGTCACTTCATGTGCATGCCTCATTGTCTCAGTAGGTCCATTTTTGAGTGACCAGTGTCACTCAGGCGACCCACCCCTTTTGCTTGCATGCTTCCAAATGGAGGTCATTTGGTATGACTGGATTGCTAGCCTCATGAGGCTGGAGGGAGACAGAATACATCGTAGGCTGGGTCGACCTGCATTCAAGTAAAGTCCTCTTAGACAGTGGAGCTCCTAATGTCCCTGGGAAAGAGAAAGTGTAGTGTATGGAAAAGAGGCCCCAGACATGGGGGAGATATTCATGAGAGCCACACTTGTCTGGTCAAGAACAAGACCCGGGCAAGTTTATGAAAGCTCCCTTCAAAAGCATCCTAGAAAGATCTTAGCCTCTGGCCTGCAGTGTCCAGGGTGCCACTGGTCCTTGGTCAAAGAGCAGCCCTCCTGGAGAGCTTCCAGAAACCATAAGCTTTTTGATATTGGCAAATGGTATAGCTCTTCAAGAACTGCTTCTTTACATCTATCTGCTGTAACTACTGAAGAAACCTATTTCAAACCAGGTAGGGGAAAAAAGAGGACCTATGTGGGAGATATGGCATGTAGGGCACACCGTACGTCAGCCATGCTACCTACACCTGTGCGCACTTGGCTCACCAGGGGGGCACCCAGCCTCACAGCTTCCCTGCCCTTGTGGGGCATGATGCAGGGTGGCTTTCTCAAGTCAGGGGTGGGTCCATGCTGTGTCTCTGTGTTCACAGACCCCAGCCACCCCATACTCTTCATCATCATCCTGTAGTAAGAAGAGCATGGGCTTTGGAGTTGAAGAGCTGAGTTGAAATCCCAGCCCCATCACTCATTAACTAAATAATTCTGAACAGTATCTTTTATCCTTTCTGGGTCTCAAATTTCTCATCAGAAAAACAGAGGTGATACCGTTATTATACGGTCATTGTAAGGACTTGATGAGAAGTTGTGGAAAAAGCACTTAGCACAGAACCTGAGACATAGCAGGTGCTAATCAGTGGTACTTCACTCATTCATCCATCCATTCATTTTAGGGGGGTGGGCAGAATGAACATAATATAATTTAGAGCTTTTTGAAGTTTTCCTTCTTTCCTCAAATGTGGCTTTGTCGCTGAGGCCTCTCTCAATCACCATATTTAAAATTGCAAACCTATATCACAGACGCTCCCACCCTGTCCTCCACACTCACCTCCAACCTACTCCCCACCATTTTGCACTACCCTATTTTTCCCGTAGTACCATCACTTTCTAACAGATCACATAATTTAGTTAATGTTTAGGTTCGTTATTTATGGTTTGTCTCCCCTAGACAGAACCTAAGTCCCACAAGGACTTTGACTTTCATCTGTAACACATACTTTGCAACTAGAAAACAACATGGCTCATAGTACCGCTCAGTAAACATTTGATGAATGAATTATGGTCTTGGAACCATCACTTAGGTCTGTTTCCAGGGCTGTTCTTGGCTCATCCTGGTGTTTGTAGCCTTTAGCAAATTATCCTCAGCCTCAGTTTTCTCCTCCGTAAAATACTGACAGTGATGATTTCAACCACTCGGAGTCAGAATTAAATGATATTCTGTCTTTAAAGTACTTGGCATAACATCTGGAGCACATAAAGTGAACATTTGAAAAGCTCTTGATTTCCATGTGATATATACAGAGAGACAAGGAATCACCCAGAGTTATTCTCAGAAACATCCACCCCTAGCCTTATTCTGAACTCCCTTCTACATTGTGTGCTTATGCAGCCAATAATGTGAATGTCTTCTCTTCCTTGGGCCCCTCCACTCACCAGCTTCCCCCTAATCACAGACAGCATGATGACTAGTGGGGAAATCAGAAATCACCGCCGGTGTTCATTTTTTTTTAATGTTTGTTTGTTTGTTTGTTTTGAGGGAGGGGTGCGGGAGGGAGGGAGAAAATGTGTGTGTGCACAACCCACGGGAGGGCCAGAGAGAGACAGGGAGAGAGAATCCCAAGCAGGTTCCGTGTTTGGCACGGAGCCCAATGTGGGGCTCGATCTCACAACTGCAAGATCATGACCTGAGCTGAAATCAAGAGTTGGACTGAGTCATCCAGGCACCCCAGAAATCATCACAGGTATTTGGACCCACCATGTGTATGGTGCTGGGATCAACACAGTGGTGCTGCCACCAACCTGTCATGAGCGAACAGCGGAGTTCCCACGGGTGTAGCCTGTGGTGGAAGCCAAAACCATGGTTACTGCCCTTAAGGAGTTTATGATCCAAAGCATTCTCAAGAAAGAATCAAGATGCTTATGCCAACAGTCACTATCGTTTGCAAATATGTGTGCATGCGTGGATTGCACAGTGGAGGCTGGAAGCATGCAAGAACCAGTTGGGTTTCCAGCTTATTCTAGTGGGCACAGACAACCTGCCACTTTTTCCTAGATTCCCTCCTCCCAGTAGGAAAACCTTAAGGCAGATTGACCTCATGGATTGAAAATGAGCCTGGCGGTCCAGAGGACTGAGTTCAAGTCTCAGATCTGTTGTGAGCCTTTGGGTAAAACACGGGGCCTATCTGAAGATAATTGTTACAACAGGTAATATTTATTACATGTTCCATTTACTGTGGATATGTGCCAGGTGCTTCGTATATATCAGTCATTTGTTCAGCCTGCCTTACACTAGGCACCGTGGAAGCAGCAGTGAACAAGACAGCTCGACTTCTTAGCTCATCTCTGGTGGTGGGGACGAAGAGCGAGTAATCCATTATACATGCGTTGAATCATTATTAATTGCTTATTCATTCATTCAAAAGCCATGTATTAAGCCCCATACTACTTGATCAATGAGTTATGCTCAGTGTTACAAAGGAGAAGTTTAGTGTGTTCTCTAAGAGAGCATTTCCTGGAAAGCTGGGTGAATGGCTTCCTCTGAAAGCTCACTTGTGACTTCCTAGGAGAAATGACTCTTGAACTATAAAAGTGAAGAATGGAATTACCTATGTGGTCCCATTTTACAGATGAAGAAACAGCACCAGAATCTGTGGGGAAAGGCCCCAGGCACAGGTATTTACCAGAAGTTTCCATGTGATTTAGCACTGGATGATCTCATGTAACTTGTCCAAGGAACCACAGTTAGTATTTCATGGACCAGAGATATGAACCCAAGTTTTTCTAACTCCAAAATGGGTGGTCTCTCCATCAGGCTAGTTCTTGGACTGGGATGCACATCAAAATTGCCACCACAGGCTTTTTCAGAATCTGTGTGCTGGGGTTTCACCAAGAAATTCTGATTCAATTGGTCCAGGTAGAACAAGGTGGGTGAAAGTGAGTTTAAAAGAGCCTCTGGGGCGCTTGGGTGACTCAGTTGGTTAAACATCCGGTTCTTGATTTCCACTCAGGTCATGATCTCGTGGCTCATGAGTTTGAGCCCCACATCGGGCACTGAGCTAACAGTGTGGAGTCTGCTTGGGATTCTCTCTCTCTGCCCCTCATCTGCTCATTGCTTGCATGCATGTGCGCTCTCTCGCTCTCGCTCTCTCTCAAACTAAATAAACTTTAAAAAAAAAATTTTTTTTCAATGAAGGAGCCCGTCCAGTGATTTGGATCCACAACTCTAGTAAAATCACCATCTAGTGTTTCTGCAGGTTAACACCAGAACTTAGCTACGGCATAACATCATGGGAGAAAATGTGACAGGGTGTCAGGGCTCTGCCGATATCACTAACTCCCTGCATGATCTGAGGGAGGTCTGGTCCTCTCTTCATGGGGCTATCACTACATCAGTACCACAAGCCCTCGTTGCACATTGGAGTCACCTGGAAAGCTTTAAAAATCTTGCCTGTGCCTCATGGCCAAACAACAGCACCAGAATCTGTGGGGAAAGGCCCCAGGCACAGGTATTTACCAGAAGTTTCCATGTGATTTAGCACTGGATGATCTCAAAGGTCCCTTCTGACTCGGAAATCCTCCGCATCTCTGAAATCCTTCATCCTCTCTTTCCTGACAACTGAGGGAGACGTTACTGAAGGCACTTGAGAAGGCGGGGTTAGGGGGATGATGCATTGCCAAGACCACTCTGGCAGTGTCTTTGTGAAAGTAGTAACTTTTTTTTTTTTTCTGACTGATTTATGTGACAGTTGGAAAGCAGCCCCCAGAACAGGCTGTTCCTCCCTTCAGTACTATTAACATAAATATGTGCACGGGGCCTTTCGCTCCTGCTTCTCCCTGCGTAAACGAGGCTTAAGGGGCCATGAAAGCCCGAGGCTGAAGAGAAACCGGAGAAAAGGAAGTGTCGTTAGAGGCACAAGAATGAAAAGGGGAAAAGGACAGGACGTTGCTAAGAGACAATGTCAAGCTGGGCCATGGGATTAGCAGCCAGTATCAAAGCAAGTACTTCTTACTGGTATGTTCTTCCAGTAGGGCCTTTTCCAAGTGCTGGTGGATGGTGAGATCATCCAAGCAATGCCATTCCAAATCGTATGTGAAAGGCCCCTTTCCTTCTTGGTTGGACCAAAGTATTAGGTGGAAGCTAAGTGATTGAAATACATGTATCTTCCAGCTAGAGGTAGAGTGAAACTGGGTTCCTCAGTGGAACATTGCAGCATCCTTAACACACTATTTAGAGAGGATGTGTGCATTCCAAGACGTGTTTGAGAAACCCTGGTGTAAAACCCAACTACTGTAATATCTGATATTACCGTGCTCTGAGTGCTATGTGCATCGTGTCTTTTAATCTAACCTGTGAGTTAGGTACTTTTGCTTTCTTCTTTACACAGGGGGAGAAATTAAGGCTGTGACAGGTTAAGTATCTACCCAAGGTGACACAGCTAGAGGGGAAGGGAAGGAACTTGGACTCTGGAGTTAAAATGACCTGTTTCTGTCATTTGCTGGAAGGACACATTTAGACAAATTAATTAACCTCTCTGAGCCTTGGTTTCCTTACGTGAAAATTGGGGAGAATAAAATACGCCCTGTAGAGTTGCGGAGATTAGAGATGCCGTACATAAAGTGCGTGGTAGATGCCCCATAAGTGACTATAGATACCGTTGTCATCATCATCTTATTTTTAATGTTGGAAAAGGGAGCTTATAAGTTCTGCCTGGAAAAGAATATGCATTTTCAGGCTGAACTTGCTTATTCTTAATCACCAGCTGGCAGTAAAGCACCCTCCTTCAGAGTTTGTGAAGAAAGAGGTGGCAGGCATGGAAGTCCCAACGGGGTGGTGTTCTTCTAGGGAACACGGGCTTGGGGAAAGCGGCGGCTCTCATCGGGCTGGGCATCAGAATCCTTGAGGGGCCTCTGGAATCAGATTCCTAATCCCTGGGCCTGGAGATTCTGAGTCTGTGGGTCTGTGGTGGCCCCTGGGAATATGTATCTTAAGGACCTTCCAGCTGATTCTGATTATCGGTCTGCTTTTAAAACCATTGGACCATTGGGAAATCTTCCCGATGAGTTACCCAGAAGGGACTCAAAGGAGCCTGGGGTAATTATTTTTGGAATCTAGAGAGTTTGTGGCCTTTTCTTGCACAAGCACACAATAGCTTTCAAACATCTTGTATTTGAGGAACAAATTTTCCCCATGCTTTGTGGTTCATACTGCGGCCTGCGTAGGTAGTTTGTGTGGTGATAACAGCATGATCTGGGGTACCAGATGGTCCTGGGTTCACATCCCAGGGCTGGGTAGGAGCATGATACAACACTAGAAAGCCACAAACAGTAGGTCATGATATTCTGAATAGTTAATGTCTGTGCTATCACATTCCAGAATGCAAGTGAGCAGCCAGGCTGGAGAAATAAAATCCTGAATTACATTTCAGTGATTGTTTTTAGGACAATAGGAAATGAAAACACAAGAAATACAAACATTTCATTATTTTTGTGTATTAATATGTTTTTCTTTTCTTGAATAACATGCCGGTGAGTAGCCTATTGATGTCCGGCTTTAAGTTCATTTGGTTTTCCTATCAAGTAGAACTAAAACTCACTGTAAGATACATTTTTCTTAAAGTGATGATTTTGAGCTTCTTAAGTATTTATACCACCATTTTTTCTTACAGGAAAAGGGCTAACCTTGGCTACTGTTATCAGCCTGTTGTCTTAACATACTAATATGTTCCATATCTGGAAGTGAAATTATCTGTTAAAATATCACTGTAATAAAATATGCACTGAAAAAAGTAAATTCCAATGCAGCCTCTTTCGAGCTGTGTAATTAGAGGCAGCATTCTTAAATTTCCTGAGCCTGTTTATTCATTTCTAATTTAGTGATAAAGGTAGTCCCCATTCTAATGGGTTGCTAGGAGCATTAAGTAAGAGGATTCATATCAAGTACTGGTGAAAGCTTGGTTTATGCTAAAGGTTTACTTAACAGCAGCTGTCATTGTCATTATCATGTCCCAATTCAGCTTGCTTCTTATCTGCATGATGGCAGACAAGTAACTGTGCCTCCCTGAGCCTCATTTTCCTCATTCATGAAACAGGAATAATTATGTCTGCTCACAGTGCTGTAAACAATAAAGGAGGGATTGCTGCTGTTGCTGCCTGTGAACCCCCTTGCAGCCTGCTGGACATGTCATAAGTATGTAATGAGTGCTAGCTGACGTCGTCTGCAAGATGGACGCGTGTTCTTTGTATTTGGATGCCTTACGTCCTTCATTCGTTCAAAAACGTATGTCCGGAATTCACAATATAATACTTGATACAGATGTGTCTTCATGTATTTCCCTGCCCTAAAAACACAGCGCCTGGAAGATATGATGTCACCTTTTCCTGTTCTCCAAGAAGGCATCCTGGGATGAGGTAGAGTAGAAGAGGCAGGTGCTGGAAAGTAAACCCTGGATGCGGCAGGTCCATAGCCCCTCTGCCTGTGGGGTGCTGTCAGGGCAAATTGAAATTCTGCCGCCATCTTCCATGGGGCACAGTCTTTCCTCTGTGGCTGTTGTCTGCCACCAGGCCCTGTGCTGGGTCCTAAGGATGGGCTTATAATCTAATAGGCATGATCTCTGCCCTCATGGAGGTTCTAGATAAGGAACTCCCCCCCTTTTCTTAGAGTACAAAGGCTTGAAGTGAGAGAGTATATTTAGCACAGGCTGGGAGAGAGAGAAATCCTTGTATGTTTGTAGAGCTAAAAGAAGATAAGTATGGCTGAAACATAAAAGGAGAGAGGGGATGTGGAGAGAAACGAGATTGGAGGGGTTCATCTGGGTCTAACATGTAGGGCCTCCAAAGCCATGATAAGGGTATGTTAAGGATGTTGGGGTCCCACTGAAAGGTTTTAAGCAGAAAGGGACATGATCAGATTTGGGTTTTGGAAAGATTAAGCTGGCTTCCCAATGGGGAAAAAGTATGTATGTGGAGAGGTGTGGGGGATGGATGCTTAAGTTTTCTTATATTTCATGCCACAATAATTGTTCCATCCTCTTGGGGTGAGCTCCAGGGCAGTGGAAGAGGTAGGAGAGCAGGAGAATGTAATGTCAAACACAGCCATCATTTACTGGACATTTAGATATATCAGGTATGGTACCAAAAAGAAATGTTGCACGTGATTTTTGTGATAGGCAGGTTTATAAGATGGCCACCATTCGTCCCCACCTCCTGTGCAGTCCCCTCCCCTTGAGCAAGGGCTGGCTCTCTTGACCTCCTTCTAACCACTAGAATACAGCAAAAGTCACGAGATGTGACTTCCAGGATTGGATTACAGAAGACTGATTTCTGCTTGCTGTTGCTCTCTTGTTTGCTCTGATGAAGTTCCCTCTGGAGATGCTCGCCTAGCAAGGAACTGAGGGCTGCTTCCAATGATCGACCAATGCCGACTGAAGCCCTCAGTCCAACTACCCATGGGCAATCTTCCTGCCAGCAACCACTGAATGAGTTTGGAAGCAGATTGTACCCTCATGGGGAGGTCTTGGGCTCCCTCTGGCACCATGATTGTGGCCTGAGAGAGACCCCAAAAGAGAGGACCTTGTTAAGCTGTGCCTGGCTTCCTGACCCTCAAAAATCATGAAATAAGCGTGCGTTGTTTTGAGCCCCTCGGTTTGGGGCTAATTTGTTATACAGTAAATAGAACCGTGGCACATATGATCTCACAGGTGGCAAGAGAGGACACAGGAATGAGGAGGGGGAGTGACAAGAGTGTCAGGGAGATCAAATATAACCAAGGATGTTAAGGGAAAAAAAAGCACTGAATCTGACAAGGAGGCAGCGTCAGTAAGCGGGGATGACAAGAGGTAGAGTAGGTTTCAAGGCTTCTGTGGGTCTATGTATAGATCCCATATGACGTAACCAAATTTAAACTGCAATTGCTGCTGCAGGTGGGAAGGATGACCTTTTGAGGATGAATAATGCAATCTGTTTTTGCTTTCTATTTCTCATCTGAATTTTGGTCTCAATCTTATGATCCTTTGCTTCTAAAAACGCTCCTAAAGGCATCTATTAATGAATTCAACATCTGGCTTTGCAGTACTGATCCAAATTCCTTCTTCCTTTCTCTAGATTCCGTTCCCAGCGATGTACTCCCTATGCCCTTAAAGTGCATCTTTTCTACGCAGTATCTGTTGTCTTTGGAGCTGACTCGAGAACAAAATGAGAAATCGACACACAGTGACCTGGGTGTGTGAAGTCAGAGACTGAGTAGAATCAAGTTCAAGTTCTTCCCTTGCTTGAGTTTCCTACTTATGAAAGACCCGTAGATTACCACATGACCTGCCCGGCACTTCCCCTCTCTCCAGCCTAAACTGTTGCCATTTAGCCCAGAACAGGGGAGATATCAAAGAGTTTGGAGTCACAACTTAATTGGTGTGTGGTTTTGAGGAAATGACTTAACCTTTATGAGCCTCAGTTTCCTTTGCTGCAAAATGTAGGTAGTAAGACCTCTCTCGGGATTGTTTGAGGGAGGATGAAAGGAATTGAGGTATATTAGGTACTGAGCAAGGTCTTGGCACAGACCCTTTTCTGGAGCCCGTGTTGATGTGAGAAGCAGCTAGCCTTCTTAAGCTCCCTTACCTGTAGGGCATACCCGGAACACTCCAGAGGCTACCAGACCAGCTGCCTCAGACATGTCATAAACAGCCTGGGGAGCAATTTGCTTTCAAAGAGAAACAGGCTGCGGGAATAAAAACAAGGCAGCCAGCAGTGGGCCCAGCCCCGAGCCAGGACAATTTGGCCCTCGGCAGCAGCAATGTAAGAGGCACGCCGCCCAGAGAGTATGTCTCTGCAGGACCTCACAAGCTCAGGACCGTCCCGAAACTCCACACTCAAGGGGAAGATCTGTCGGGGTTGCCCCATGGCACCTGTACCAGTCTTTTCCAAACCCAGAGTTGCCTGAGATTACCTGGTCCTGATTTTTTTTCATACCACCGAGGCCCACACCTCCTTCTGTCAATAGGGTTTTCTCTCTTTAATTCTTTCTCACGGTGCGTGGCAGAGATATAGCAGCTGCCCGAGAAAAGCCTGCGAGACCCTAAGCGGCCGTTGCCAGCATTTCATCCCACCGAAACTGAGAACACGACCGGGTGCCGGCTGCAGGCACGTGGGTTACAGTACGGGAGTCCTCTCTGTGCGACCTGTTTCTGGGTTTTCTTTCTGCAAGACAGTGTTGAGGCTCCTGGAACACAGGTCCTGGCCTCCTACCTTGGATGGTGGTGGGGCTGGCTGTGTTTCACTATGGAGCTCTCAGGTGACCGATCCCCTTCCTGGAGAGGCCCCTTCTGATACATCTCTCCAAGCACGCTCTTTCTCTCCATCCCCCGAAGAGTTACTTGCCTTCTCTGTAACCTTTTGTCTTCTGGCACTGTCTGACATTCTGCTGTTTCCCTGTATTTATAACAGTAAGTTGTCTATGCTCCCCACTAGAACACAGCTCCGCATGGCGGGAATTTCATCCAACCTACTTACCTTGCTATCTTTATCCATCCTGTGATGAAGGGTTGATTATCATTATCCCCGTATTACAGATGAAGAAATTGAGGCCCAAATAAATCAGATAGGTTTCTGAACGTCATAGAACTAGTTGGTGGTAGAATAAGAATTACAACCAGGGAGTTGTCCACTCTAGTAGCCACAAGCCACGTGTTACTACTGCGCACTTGAACCGGGGCTAGTCCAAATAGAAATATACTCTAAGTGTAAAAGACATACCGGATTTTTAAGACTTAGGACACACACACACACACACACACACACACACAGAATATTAAAATATCCCATTAGTAGTTTTTATATTGATTATATGTTGGAATTACACATTTTTTACATATTTGGCTAAATAGAATAGTATATTATGATTAATTTCACCTGTTTGTTTTTAAACTGTGACTCCTAGAAGATTTAAAATTATACGTGTGCCTCCAGTTGTATTTCCACGGGACGGCATTGGTCTATTTTAATCACTTCGCACAGGAACACCTGAAATGTCAGTAGGTCTGACACAATGTCACTGTTAGTGCCAATAATAACAAGAAAATTCAAATAGTTGTGCGATTTAGAAATCCCTCTTCTGCTTTCTACAGTTCGTTTGTTTAAAAAAAAAAATCTGCCCTTTGGGATGAGCACTGGGTGTTGTATGGAAACCAATTTGACAATAAATTTCATATATTAAAATGAATGAATGAATGAATGAATAAATAAATATCTGCCCTTTAATTTACCCACATACTTTAGGTACCTATTCTGTGCACACCACTGTGCAAGATGCTTCTGGATATGCTGTTACAACTGTTAGAACCTACCATCATCAGGAAGTTACAGAAACCCAACCTGAACTACCAGAGGAGTTACAGAGGGGGATTAGTTGGGAGAATCATGGGTTGCTCACATATCTGAAGGAACAGCTTCGTGAACAATGACAGAGATAGGACTCAAAGTCTACTCTCTCCCTTTCTCGGTTCTTTCTTTTGGAGTATGGACGGGCTCCATTTCCTCATTCAGCTTCCTCCGATGCCCGGGGGCAGGTTTGATGGAAGCTTCCAGGCTCGCCTCTTCCCAGGTGCATCTTCATCAGAGTCAACGGGGTGCCTCCACGGGTCAACCCCCAACAGGACTCTTACTGGCTGACATTGGTCATATGTGGATTTATCTGGCCGGTCACAGAGAGGAGGCAGGATGACTGGTCCGGCTGGGTCACATGCTTCTCATTTCAGCAGGTGGATGGGTCAAGCTAATTCCCATCAGAACCGAAAGCTGCTGAAGTGATAGTTCCCAAATTAAAAGAGATTCTTTTTTGATGAAGGGCTATGTGTTTGGTAGACAAAATGACAAGTTCATGGCGTCTTTCTGGATGCCCCTGTCTTCCCTAGGTGAATGAACTTGAGCAATTATAAAAATTTCTGTGAAAGTGAAGGTGAAGAAGCCGGTACTGAATGTCAAAGATATTAGAGAATTTTAACAGAAAAGTAAAAAGAGAATAGAAGTCTTTTTGTGGAGAGTATAAAGGAAATGCATAAGGAGACTCAGACATGAATGGCTCTTTAAGAGTGTCTGCCTTTATCCTTTATGACTATCTGCATTCAAGAAAGCCACCATGAATGCAGAGATGCTAGAGCAATGAATGTACTTGACTGATCACCGTTGGAATATGGCTGCTTATTTGTTGAGTATTAACAGTGCAGAAAATAGCATTAAAAACAATTCTGGTCTGGACAGTCTCATCTAGGTAATGCTTTCTATGCTCCTGAAAAATCCCTTTAGAGAAACTGGGAAAAAAAAAATCCCACTTACAGTCACATTGTCTCCTTTTTTTGGTAAGAGACTCGGTTCTTACCCTCAAAAAATATGCTTCCTCTTGATTTGGGGCTCAACACCCCCCTTTTCTGCTTTACGTTATAAAGCTGTCAGCTTATTGTCCTTCACCACCACCTCCAGCATCCAAAAGTATACCCTTCCACTGTCACTTCGTCGTGGGAGTCACATTTGGATATATTTCATTAAAACTGAGGGGCGCCTGGGTGGCTCAGTCGGTTGAGCGTCCGACTTCGGCTCAGGTCACGATCTCGCGGTCTGTGAGTTCGAGCCCCGCGTCAGGCTCTGGGCTAATGGCTCAGAGCCTGGAGCCTGCTTCCGATTCTGGGTCTCCCTCTCTCTCTGCCCCTCCCCGGTTCATGCTCTGTCTCTCTCTGTCTCAAAAATAAATAAATGTTAAAAAAAAAATTTAAAAAAAAACTGAGAAAATTGGCCTTCAGGACTTGAAACATAATTTGAGGTGAATATGCAGACACGAAAGAGATCTTGGGGCTGGTTATAAGGCAACCCATCCATGCCCGGAGAACCCAGTGGATATCTTGAAATTCATACATATCCGTATCTATATTAGCTTCCCAGGGAGATATTTTTAAAAGTGTATGCTCACGTTCATTATTCACTCCTTCCTTTATTTTTGGAAAGGTGTAGAATGGGTCGACTCTTGTTTTCTTTCTGACTATTCAGTTTCGCAAAGACACAGAGATGAAATCCTAACTTCGCAGCTCAGATGCAGGAGTCTTGTCTCAAGTACAGGGGCAGAAAGAGCTGCTCTTTGCTATGCATGCCTGAAGCATTATGAAAATAAGAGTCAGGTTTCTTGCCTGGGAAGACCTCATTTGGGGGGAAAGGGCTGGGGAGAGACGTTGTCTTAAGAGGCAACTCAGGCCTGCTGTGCATTGTACATAATCATCATATTCTTAGGAAATGTATGAGCTTATGTTTCCACTACCTCACCTTTTTGTACCTCATGGAGGCCAAAGACAGGTGGGCAGAAGAGACAGCCTTTATATAAATGCGTTTAAATAAGTTTCCTTCAGAGGTGTGGTTTTGTCAGATAAAACTTGGGAGTTCTGTCTGTACCGGTCCTCATTACACAGTTTTTCTAATTTGGGGCAAATTGATGCTTTACACAAATCATTAAAAATTAGCTCTGTAATGTAGGTAGCCTCTTTGGAATGAAGATCAGTAGAGACTTTTTTAGAAGTGGGGAATGGGGGATGGGGAGCATGTTTTCCTTCCTGGAAGCTTTCATGTTTAATTAAATCTGGTAAATTAAACATTTTTACCCTTCTCATTTTAAATCCCAGCCAACTAATGTCTTGCCTTTCTGGCACCAGAAGCAAATCTACATGTCTAGCTTTGCAGGTAATGGTGACTCATTGTTGTAACCAAATGGGAGGGAAGAAAACACACACAAAAAAGCTCTCCTCCTTACTGCAGAACACAGAATGTCGTCTCTGGAACAGTCAGTAATTTCTAGTGAAACACTGCCAGTTTTATCTTAAAGGGACCATGACATGGTTATGCTTTTGTTCATTTACGATTTTTTTATACCTGAGGTCATTTCAGAGCCCAGAAAAGGGATGGTCCTGACCATCCATACAAATAGCTGAGAGTCCCTTTGTAATGATTTGCCTGTGTTCAATGATGCCTATGATGTCAGTGGTCATGAGATTTAAATACCCACTTCACTCATTTCTTAAGCTGTTCATTTTTAATTTCAGGCATTGGGAGGAACCGGGGCCTTTAGCAATTAAGTTCCCAGTTATGTTTTCTTTGCTAATTCAGATATATTTTTTTCCTATTCTGTAAGCTAGAAGAGCAGTTATCTCCTCCTAATATGCGCCTCACAATGTTGCCTCAGTGCTTTGGGTGTCTGGAAAACAGCTTACGTATCTTTATCTAGAACTGAAAGAAGAAATAATTTGGTATTAAATGATAAAGACTTCCCTCCCAGTAATCAAGCAGTGAGTCGAGTGAATCAGTTATCAGTAACTTCCTGAGTGTAGGCCAGGAGGTTCAAGATTCATAGTACTTTATCATGTTCCCACCTCATGGCCTTCGTACATGCTGTTCCCTCCACGAACAACTCCCTCCTCATTCTCCCTCCTCTAGATCTTTCCTACTCATCATTTCTGAGTTGACTATCACTTCCTTCATGGTGCCTGGCTCATTTTGCTCCCCATGGCATCCTATGATTTTTCTTGTGAAAAAATATAATTCATTTATCAGGTAAGTGTTTATACTTGGGGCTGGCACTGTTAGGCAGGGGTAGCTAGAGGACCTAGCTCTGTGTCTGACACATAGCAGACCCTCAGTAAATATTTTATTGAAGGAACCAGTTATTCACTGCTGTCCATTTAATTCTAGGGTAGAGGGTCTCAAGCTTACAGGTAACTAGGAAATGGGTCCGAACTAGAGCCCACATACACTTTAGAGGCCAAGTTGTTCATCTCCTGCCTCACAGTTGGATCTTTTGATTATTCAAAACTTCCAGCCCTTAGCCCAGGCTTTGATAACCTCTGCAATCTCTGTTCAATATTGCTTCCGATGGGTTCTAAAAACTGTCACTATGTATTGGAAGCCATCTCGAAGCCATTCTTAAAGATGCCCCCTCCCCAAACTCCTCATCTCCTTTTATTTACCTCTTTTCGTATTTGCCTCCCATATTGAATCAGGACTGGCCTGAGCTAACGTCCAAGGCTAGTAGCTTATGACTTTGAGGGTAGGTCATAAAAGGCATTGCAGCGCCTGCCTTAGTCTCTTGGATAACTTGCTTTGGCCAAATCCAGCCACCGTGCTAGAGGATACACGAGTAGCCTCGTGAAAAGGCACGTGTGGAAAGGAACGGAGGCCTCTGCCAGCACCAGCTTGTAGCTGTGTGGACGAGCCACCTGGGAAGAGGACCTTCCTACCCCAGAGTTATTTAAGAACACAAAGCCTATGGTTTCGTTGACCCAGACAGAAACTGAAATACAATGGAGGTGATTTCAGATGCTTCATGCCTTGTCAACACCTTCTCCAAAAGATAGAAAGGCAAGAAGGTTATTTTCACTCATGAAATATTGGCTGAAAAATCATACTTGGAATACAGATTGCAGCTAGAGTAATACAATCAAATGTTTATTACCTCTCCATTCAATTAAAATCAGCTTCTTGGGTTCATTGCCAGTTCCAAAAACCTCAATCCAATCAGCAGGCCTGTCTTTATATTTTCACAGTTGTTTTCAAAAAAGTTTTTTTTTATATTTTTTTAATGTGTATTTATTTTTGAGAGAGAGACAGACACAGTGCGAGCATGGGAGGGGCAGAGACAGAGGGAGACCCAGAATCCAGAGCAGGCTCCAGTCTGAGCTACTAGCACAGAGCCTGACCTGGGGCTCAAACTTTCCAACTGCGAGGTCATGACCAGAGCCAAAGTCAGACACCTAACCGGCTGAGCCCCCCGCAGGTGCTCCCCCCTAATTTTTTTTTAATGTTTCTTTATTTTTTAGAGAGGGAGACCGACAGAGAGGGAGCAGGGGAGGGGCAGAGAGAGAGGGAGACACAGAATCCAGAGCAGGCTCCAGGCTCTGAGCTGTCAGCACAGAGCCCGACACGGCTCAAACCCATGAACCGTAGGATCATGACCTGAGCCAAAGTTGGAGGCTTAACCGACTGAGCCACCTAGGTGCCCCACAATTGTTTTTAAATTCTCAGAGTAGATCAGTCAAAGGTGGCCATACAAAGCCTTCTTCACTTGGCAAATAGGCTCTACAATTTCTCTTCAAGATGCATTGCTCTTTTTCCAAACTTCATCCACCTCACATGCAGTCCAGACACAGCTGGAGGCAGAGGAATAAGCTTTACCTTCATTGAAGACGACGCAAAGCACCTTACTCCATTAAAAACGGTGGAGGGTGGGTCACATCGTCCGCTGGCGTGGGAACTACTAGGTGTTGTGTTGCAGCCTCACAGCCTGCGCGTTTTGTCCCATTTTGCGTCACCAAGCCCTTTCAACCTTTTCATTTACACTCTGGCCAAGTGCTTGTCCTCTCTCGTGACTAAGGCTTACCTTGACGGGGGACATCTGTTCCTTTGTTGAGGTTGTTGTAGCCACCTTGGTCCCTTTTAGAACTCACATTAAACCCCAAGCTTCAGGGTCAGAAGTCCTTTGCTTTATATTTTTAACAGTTTTCTCTGTGTTTTCTTATAAAAATAATACAAGCTTCTAGTTCAGATAAATACCAATAGATACAGCGATATATAAAGCAGAAAAAAACAATCATCGTGTCCTCACGGTTAACAGTGTTTGGTCCATAGCTTTCAAAGCTTTATTTTTTTTCTCCTTTTGTGCACATCCACATGTATAAAGAAAATGCTTTAGGTAAATGGGATAATTTAATAAATAGTATTATACAACTTTAAAAAGTCTGAATAATGTATTGTGGGCATATTTAGATATGGGGACAACTTACATGTGCTGAATTATTTAGGTACCAGACTCTGTGCTAAGCACTGTATACAAATGATCTCACCACGATTCTCGGAACTGCACCATAGGACAAGTGCTATTTATGTTCCTGTTGCCAGATTGGGAAATCGAGTCCTAGAAATTACAGGTGACTTGTCTGAGGCCCCAGAGCTGGCAGGAGGTGATTCAGTCTGTGTTCAGTCTTCAGAGCTGGGCTTCGGAGTCTAAGCTCTTAGCCACTCCCCATGTCAGGGTTTACAAATCTACCTCTCTCTCACTCTTCATAGTGGTGCACGTTACACATTCCCTTCAAACTTGGTGCCTCCCTGCGCTGGCTGCCTGCTCTAGACCTTCACTTGTTTCCCTTTCCCCTCATGTGCACCCCCTGCAACTTACCACACCCTCGGGCCACCTTTCCAAGCTTGTCATGTCTTTGCTTTATTTGTGGAGTCTGCATAGACTTTCCCTATGCTGGAGTGTATTTTGATCCTGATAAACTTGCTCTGTGCCGGTTTCGATAATGATGAGGGTGAGGAGGATGGAGCCTAAATACAATTTGGGGGTCCCAATCGTGAGATCTCTGAGTTATAGTATCTTAGCAGTAGGCATATTGCAAGGGTAATGTTCCCTTTTTCCTTCCCTCCTACTCTCATTTTGATTCTGCTCATTCCTAACTGGGTTCACGGTCTCTTCCTGAACTTTCACTAACAATGAATCGGGTGTGTCCATACAGCTCTTAAATCCTTCCCCAAGAAAGGGAAAGAAGAAAAGCATCATTATATGTGGGCTGGGGGTGGGGGGGGATATTGGGAGGAACTGGGGGCACAAAGAGGTGAACCAAGTGGGCTTGGTTTCTAGACTGGGAAGCCAGGGGAGTGGCCTGTTTCTCTCCTCAATCTGTACCGTGTCACAATCCGAGGGCACTCTCAGCTTCAAACCAGTCAGTAGCCAGTGAGAGCATGCTGTCTGAGAGTGAAATCTAACTCCTCAGAGAGGAGGTGGAGTTTTAAACTTCCTTCTTGGCAGGAGTAGAGTGCAGTTTTCCTCCTGTGGAAAGCAACAGACCATCACAGCAGCATCAAGACTTTGGAAATGGTGGCTTCACAACTGGCTTGGTGGCAGAGAGCCCCGGGCTCTTCACATGGTATCCTCTCTGTCTCTATAAGTAGCGGTTGGACTGCATCCTCTGAACCATCACATCTCAGTCGAATTCCATTTCTGGAAGTTACCAAACAGTCTCCTTAAGGTAGCATCCATCACCTAGCGGGCAGAGTTGACTCTTGTTTCACTGTAACCATTAAGACGGAGGTGTGCATCAGAAGGAGGTGTTGCAGCGGTGGCTACTAGGCATAACATTGAATGTCTGCTGCTGTTGACCTGTAGTGGCTGCCCAGAGTAATGTTAGTAGAAGGATTCTGTGGTCATTTCCAGGCTCAAAGAGAAAGAACACCGTGATCGACTAGTAATGTCTGCAGTGGGGATGGGATAGATCATGGCAGCACGTGTATCATGTATCTTTCAGAAGAAGAGGTTGTGAAGTCATATAAGACTGGGGTGCAGGCTCAGCTCTGTTACTTTCCAGCCAGAAGCTAAACCTTGTGCAGATGACAATTTCCAGAATGTTGGTTTTCCCATATATGCAATGAGAATTTTACCTCTTGGTTACTTGAGGGGGTAGTAAAGTTCTTATCAAAGCACCTGGAACATTAAAACTTCAAAATAAATGGATACTCTCCAGACATATCCCTGAGGGTTGTGGCACCATAGAAATCTCACTAGGGGCAAGGAAAAAGTATGTGAGATGATCTTTTGGACCATTTAATAGTGATTTTGAAGATGTTATTTTTTTCCATCTGCCTTTTCTTTTGCTGCTGACTCGTTTTATAGAGCTGACTGTGCCTTGAGTTTTTAGATGTGTCCTGTCGTTAATGGAAATTGGGGCTAGAATCCAAACTCCCACTAACTTTCGTCATTATAAACCCTGAGATACAATGGCACAGCTCTCATATCCTAGGAACCACAGTGTAATGTTGTATTTAGCTTTTTTATTTGTGTGCCAATAATTATTTGCAAATTATTTAATGGCTCTGAGACTCCATTTTCTCATTATTAAATAGAGATAATATTTACAGGATTGTCATGAGACTCCATTTGGATAGTTTCTACAAGTTACAGAGGTACCATTATTTTAACGTTTTATTAGTATATCATAATTATTACTCTTTGTATGCATATAGCTTCTCATTTTAGTTGGCTAGGGGAACAATTTAAACAGATGTCAGAATAACCTGAAAATACCAATAATGGTAGAAATTACTGTTTCCTGAAGTCTGCTCAATACAAGGAACTAGATTAGTTTCCACCTACCCCACAGGGTAGGATTGCCAGATAAAATATTGAATGCCCAGTTAAATTTTAATTTTAATTTCAGGTAAACAATATTTTCTTAGTATAAGTACCTCCCAAATATTGCCTGGGCCATACTTATAATAAAAAACTACTTGTCATTTATCTGACAATCAAATTTAACTAGGCATCATTTTTTGAAAAGTAAACAATAACTCTAATAAAGGCTTGCTCAGAATATTAGGAGTTAATCATTGAAACCCACTTAGAAAAGTGGTAGAACAATGTTCACATAGTAAGCACTCAATAAATGTTAGCAATTAGAGAGACAGTGCAGTATGAAAGTTACAGGTGCAGACTCTGGGACCAGACTTCCTGCACCATATCCCAGCTGGGCCACTTATTAGCTGGATGGTCTTGGGTAAGACATTTCATTCCTGCGTGCCTCAGTTTACTCATCTATAAATTGAGAATGACAGTCCTTTCATCATAGAAGCGCTGTGAGCATCATTTAGTTAATACATGTGAAAGTTTTACAACGGCACTCAAGGCAGAGAAGGTGGTCAAAACACGACAGCTGTTACGATGTTGTTATAATTTTGCTGTACCCATTTATCAGCCTATTTGACCCTAATACTTGAGTGTTACTGCTTACCGTAATTAGTTATATGTACCTGCTATCTACCAGAAAGGTTTCAGGTAGTTAGGCAGGTGTTTCTTTCTTTCTTTCTTTTATTTTTTCTTTTAATGTTTATTTATTTTTGAAAGAGAGACAGAGAGAGAGAGAGGGAAGAGAGAAAGAGACAGAGTGTGAGTCGGGGAGGGGCAGAGAAAGAGGGAGGCACAGAATCCGAAGCAGGCTCCAGGTTCCAAGCTGTCAACACAGAGACGGATGTGGGGCTCATACTCATGAACCGTGAGATCATGACCTGACCCGAAGTCAGACGCTTAACCGACTGAGCCACCCAGGCACCCTTAGGCACGTGTTTCTTTATCTCCACCGCACACAGGATGTTTCCAAGACCGGAGAGATCACTAACTCGCCTAAGGTCACACAGCCCACGCTGAGGTTAAAATCCCTGACTGTCTGACCCTCAAACAGTATCTCTACTCAAGTAGCTGACATCTGTGATCTACAAGGTGGGGAAGATGGCTAGGAATTATAACAGCAGCATCTGTTAGATGTGCGAGCCCTCTGTAAGTTCTAGAGAACAGTATCGGAACACTATAATAGTGTTATCGTTTTGGATTTATAAAAGCACTCTTCATAATCAAAAGCATGCTCTCTCCTGCATTCTTCATAGCCTCTGAGATGGGCAGGTATGATTGCTATCACTAGGCAGAGGAGGGCAGTCAGCATCCAGGAAGGTGATGTGACTTGTTCAGAATCACCGGGTAGAATAAGGCATCACGGGTATGACCATTATCCACAGTTTCAAAGCCCATGTTTGTTTTGTGACCTGTGGCACTTCCCTCATTATAAACACATTCCTCCGTTAGAGCTTCCAACATGGTCTGCTTTGGTTTTTATTAAATTAAGTGTGGTGTCCACATCCAAAGACAACTCGAGTGTTCTGTCTTATAAAAATTCCCCCTGCGTTGGATTTTTCTTTCCAGTTTATCTTTAAGATAATAAAAACAAATAATTCACAAATCTGGAGGAGAGATTAGCAAAACAAACGTTGCTGTTGCTTTTGAGCTATAAGCAGAGCAAGCAAGCCATAATTGCTAGCAAATGTTCTGTAGCCTGTATTATTTCATCATGCTAATTATAAAGCAAAGGCTGCTTCACCTCAGATTTTCTTTAGGAATCGCAGGTATAATTCCTACCATGTGATTACAGCATTTTCAATTTTTAATTATCCTCCAAATGGTTGCTTGCCAGTCAAATGCATGCTGTGCATCCCTTTTTGGATTCCTGAAACTCCTGTCCGTGTTGCAGGTCTCTAGACCACCATTAATATACAATATGCTCACCCTTGAATTTCTCTCCACTTAAAAAAAAAAAAAAGCAGCAAGATGTTTATGGAAAATGCTGGGTTTGGAGGCTTTAAAAGGAAAGTGCTTTGAAAGACCAGGCAGGAGTCCAAGCTGACCTAAGGCCAAAGTTTCTATCAAAGCTGATGGTCTCCAGCTCAGCAGTATAGAACTGAGCGTGGAAGGAACTGCCAATCTGTGGATGTCACGGGATAGCCCCTTGCCCTCTGAAATACCTTCCAGGGATCAGAAGGGTGACAGGGAAGGGTGGGGGCAGCAGAAATTCTTCTGCCCTCTCCCCAAAAGACTTAGATGCTAATCAAAGACACTAAATTTTATAACAGGATCAGGAAGGGAAAAAAAAGTACTAAAATTTGTAGATCAAGATCCACTTCCATTTAAAAAAAAAAAAAAAACTATGCAGAGAGATTGAGGGAGGGAAAAAAAAAAGACTGGAAGGAAATATATACAAGTGCAAATGTGGTTATTTCTGGATGGTTGGTCAAAATTATTTCATTGACAAGTAACAGAATCTCAGCCAAAACAAGTTGAAGTGAAAAAAATATATAAAAGAAACATATTTGCTCATATAACTTTTTGGCCAATAAATAGAAGTTATCATTTGGGGCCCCACTGGATGCAGGTCCTTAAACTGTCATTGGAGATCTTTCATTTCCCACCCTTCTTTCTTTTCATCCAGAAAGCTGGAATGTGCTTGCTTCTCTATTCTTCACCGTCAGAAGCTTCAAACATATTCAACCTTATCTCTTAAGGGTCCCGGGAGAAAAGAGCAGCATTCACTAGGTACAGCAGAAGTCCTAAGGGAGAGACAGCCTGGTCCATGGGCCCACCCCTGCAGTGGGGTCAGCTCCATGCAGACCACATGGAATTAGAAGGATTACTGTAGCGTCGGGAGAGTGACTCCTTCCACCTCTACTCTGATGCTCATCTGCTTTTTGCTAGACTCTTTTTTTTTTTTCCTAACTGGTTTTTAGTGATCCTGTATTCGTTTCTGATAGCATTTAAGTTTTAAAATTTGTTTTGAAATATACTGTGATATAGAAGAGAGGAATCTAAGAGGTTATAAGCATCCAGGAAACCTTAACACGTCTAATATCCCCAGCTGCCTTCCAAGTAAATGTAACTGGTAAATAGCCATTTCGTCCACGAGAGCGTGTTACCCTGGCCACAGTTAGGGAACCAGAGATAAGCACCTTAGCCCGACGACAGAGACAACACCATTCTGTCTCTGTGTATTAATTCATTTAACCCTCACAGATTCCATTTGAGGTAGGTACTATTAACATCCACCTGTTACAGATGAGGAAACCGAGGCACATGGAGATGAAGCAACCTGCCCAAGGTTAAGTGTAACCTTCACACCCAACAGACTGTCTACCTAGGAGCCTGTTAAAAAGATCTTGAGAGGACCCAGATGTAGGGGGAACAGCAGAAGCAAAATGTGGGGGTAGTGAGAGTGGGAGAGAGAACTCTCTTCTGAGAAGACATCTCAGAGTGGCTCTCATTGTGAGGAACAGGGGACGTTGTTCCAGGTCTCCATGAGCTGTTTTCCTCCTGCTCACTTCCCCGTGTCTCTGGACAATAGTGCTCCATTGCCTGACATAGTGTCGCCTCATCCTCAGCCCCAAAAAAACTGACTCATCAGTGTGACAAGGGAGCCATAAAGTCCTACACATACCTGGTCAGCCCAGTTAACTGCCATCAAAGCCAAAGAAAGCCAGGGAGCTTATGAATTTCCCTTCCCCTGACTGTCCTGAAGTTCTCTGTGTGAATGTCCCTTTGGACCCTGATTCCATTCTGCTTGCTACCACCAGGAGAGGCCAGTGTTTCTTTCTTTACAGGATAACAAACACCTTGAGGGCAGGGTCTGTGCTTGACTCACTTCTGCAGGAGTGCCCTGTTCCGCATACATCAGGTGCCCAGTAACTGCCAGTGAAAGAAAATTGAGGTTTGTCCAGGCTCCTGCAGGATGACAGAGCCCTCTGTTGGGATGTCCCTGTCCCTAAAGGCGAAGACCTAGCCTCTTCTTTCCCCTCATCTCCTGGCTTAGGCTTTGCCAGAGGGTGAAGAAGCAACCTTCTCTTGCCATACAAGGCCAAGTGCACTCCTGAGACAGCCTATCCGATAGCATCCTCAGGGGACAGCCTGAGGGAGTCTTATGACTGTGCCATTGGGGATCCTTCCTGTAGAATCAGTGAATGGCAGTCCGGGAGGGACAGCCCTGGGGTATGCCTCGAAGGTTCGGTTGAAGCCATTGGTGAGATCAGATGGTGTATACTCAGCAGACATCTTTCCAGCAAAAAGTGAGTCCTAGCAACACTGTGCCCTGTTTCTTTGCATTATTGCTTTTTTGGGACTGGGCTGTAAGACTTTTGAAGGGTAGGTCAGCATTCAGCTTTTAGAGTCAGGTTTTAATCTCTGAGGCCACTTGAGATCTTGGTGGGAGATGCTGAAGAATGAGATGAGATTATTGATATGGCTGTCTGGGGACACCTGAGTGGCTCAGTCAGTTGAGCACCCAACTCTTGATTTCGGCTGAGTTCATGATCCCAGGGTCGTGGGATTGTGCCCTGTGTTGGGCTCTGCACTGAGTGTGGATACTGCTTGGGATGTGCTTGCTCACTCTCTCTCTCTCTCTCTTTCTCTCTCTCTCTCTCCACCTCTCCACCCCTGTCCCCAGTTGGTGCTCTGTCTCAAAAAAAAAAAAAAAAGATGGCTGCCTGGAAATAGAATTGGATCTAGACCATGGGAGCATCATTTGGTACTCAGCAAATGTTCCCTGATGCTTTTGGAGAGGTTTTTTTTTTTTCTTAAGAACAATGAAAAGGATGGGAAAATACACCAAATTTCTACTCACAACACTACAACTGTAGCCTTCCTTGTCAACCTTACTGTTAGCACTCTACCCTTCACTCAGGACACTCCAGGCCCCTGTTTTGAGTCCTTAAATACTCCAATCATATTCCCTCCTCAGGGCCTTTGAACTTGCTATTTCATCCTCCTAAAATCCCCTTCTTTCTCTCCCACTGAAGCAAGGAGGTGACAGGTCGTATTTCACCTCCTCAAGGATGCCATTCCAGATCACTCGGCCTAAAGTGATTCTCCCCCCAGCTGCTCTTTCTCCCATTATCCATTTTAATGCCTTCATAGTCTGTACCACCATCGATGGCTATTTTCTCTATTGGTTTCTTGATATTATATTGTCTGACTTGGCTTGACTGTAAGACAGTCCATAAGAGTGGGGTTCCCCAGAGCTCTCCGGCTTTGTATCTCTACATGACAAGCCCTAGCTTGTTGTGGATGTAGCCTGCTGTCACCATACATCGGTAGGACAAGGTGCTCTTGGCTGTGGGAAATAGGGTTTTTCGCTTTCACAGACAGCCTGGGTTAGAATCCCATTCTAAGTTTGGATCCCTAGAAGGCTTTTTGATGTAGCATCCCATAAGTTACGATTTTCCAAGGCTATTTCTGCTGAGCCTTGAGATTTATATGTTTGGTATTTGGTGGCATTCACAGGAATTTCCTTTGGGGTTTTGCAAACTACAGCATAGCATTCACTCTGTGTGTTCAGCTGAAGGATAGCTTCTGGGAACTCATCGAACTGCCTGAATTTCAAATTTTGGAATTTTGTTTTCCACATTTTGGTCCTCAACTACCACGTCCACCAGGTGTGAATGGGTGTCCTGTGTGAAAAAAGAAAAGGCAGAGAGGGACACTGGTGCAGCAGACATGGTCCCACCCACCTCCCCTCAGCCCTCACAGTCCCTGTGCATGTCACCCGGGGCTCTGTTGTA
Organism: Panthera onca; assembly: GCF_046562875.1. NCBI lineage: Eukaryota > Metazoa > Chordata > Mammalia > Carnivora > Felidae > Panthera > Panthera onca. Next base: position 32,450,619 of record NC_138340.1, on the reverse strand, counting down.
AACATCTGCTACTCTTTGCCTGACATCATGCTCCGGCTACCATGCAGGAAGCTAGTGGCCCGGAAGTGCCAGGAAGCTAGTGGCCCCCAAAGCAGCCCTCGGTGTACGACTGATGAGAGTGGGTGAATAAAATCCAGTTTCCTCACTGCTGAGACAGGTCACCTTTTTGGTGAGCCTCTTCCATGGGTCCCCAGCGAGGCTGCCTTTGAGTTGCCTACAGAGGTAAATTTGCTCATTCACGCACCCTGCATCGGCCTCCTACCCTCCCCAGTCTCACTCCCTTTCTCCCCTTCTGGTGCTTTTTACAAATTCATCTCCCAAATAAACCTTCTTGCGCTTAAATCCTTATCTCAGGGTCTGCTTCTGGCATAGTCTAATCCAAGGCAGCATTCTATGACTAAACATGGCCAAATAAACTCAGGAACTGAACAAAGTTACATAGTTTTTTTTTTTCTCCCCGCAGGACCTCCCAGTCTGACTAATGTGCTAACGTGCCCTGTGAATTTTCAAGACAAGTTTTGATGCAGCATTTCCTTTATTTATTTAGCCATGGAAACTGAGGCAGGGGTGCCCCTCACAGGAGAAATTGAGCCTTAGCACAACCACTCTAGGACCTCTTATTCCAGTCTTAATTATAGTGGGAGAAGCTCGGTGGCCGCGATCAAATTTTTGTTTAGTGACAGTTCCATGGGCTTAAAGCTTCATGTGGCTGAAAAAGCAGTGTCAATGCACTTCCTCCATAGCCATTCATGTTCTCTCTTGGCAAAAATGGTGTATGCAGATTCGAGCTTCTGTTCAAAAAGAAACAGAGGATGGACCGGGCTTTCAAAACCCTCAGCGTCTCAAGGTTACTCACCCAAAGTCCTGCAAGTTAACTGAGCAGTTTCTTTCATCTTTTATACTTTTCTTTTGTCATGCTGAAAGTCACAGGTTTAGAAAAGAGCTAATAGGAACTGACCACCTTGCCATTTAAAGACTTCAGAATGAGTCACTTATTCACATTGTGGGGGTAAATAATACAGATGTGAGGGCACCTTGGAGCCTCAGTCTAGCAGGGGAGATGGAAGGTGAACTCATAGTTACCAAAAGAATTAACCCCCATAAGTGTTCTTAATGAACATGTGCATATGAATGAAGAGAATATATAATGAAGAGAGTGACGAAGTATCAGGAAGGCTTCCTGGAGCAAGTGGCATGGAGAGGGAAACATAAAGGGTGAAGGGGAGGGTTGAGTGTTAGAGTTGGTGCTAAGGCTGGGAGTGAGAAATAGCCCAGTGTTAGGGGAACTAACAGCGGTGGGGAAGGAGGTGGGGCGGGGACCAGGTCTCCAAGAGTCAGAGGAGGAGCATCAGGGAAACTCAGTCTGGTGGAGTGGACACAGGCCAGATCAAGTTCGTGTTGATTCGCTTTGTGATCTTATTCAGGAAACATTCCTTAGCCTCTATATCCTCATCTGCAAAGTAGGAATACTAATAGCACTAGCCATATGGGGTTCCGGGATCAAGTAGAATGAACACAGGCAAGACCCTTCACAAAGTCCCTGTCACATAGCAGGTGGTCACTAAACGGTTATGACTTGAATTATTTATGCATCGTTCATGCTTATTTGGCTGGTTAGTGGGAGAACTGGGATTCAAACCCAGTTTTTTTCTTACTAGAGCCTTCTCTGTTAACTTTCTTGAGATATTTTCTGGTTTGATTTTTTACAGTGTTTCCAAAGAGGATTCTGTGGATTACTAGGTGACGCTGCATGTCAACTTTTTGAATATATTTAGGAATTAAGGGTATCAAAAAATGATCAAAAGGTTTTGATAATGAAATGTATTCTGCAAAATATTAGGTGCCATCATCCCATTTTTATAGTTTTAATATTGAGAAGACTAGATTTTTAAACATGGAAGTGGCAAAAACATTATTGTTAGATAATGGAATTGTGGGTGATTTCCTAAATAAATTTATTTTAAAAAGCCTTTTATAATTGTTCCCCCCAAATGTAATAAACTTGGTAGAGTTCCAGATTTTCTTCCTGCCCTAAAACTTAAGAATTACTCACTTCCCTATTTACAAAAAAAAAAAAAAAAATTATGTGTGCAGGACCGACCTCCTACCCGGAATTGACTCAAATGACTATTAATCAAGTTTGAAAAAAAGTTAAAACTAGTTGAATCTGCTGCATCCGGGTCCACTTTGGAGAGGAAAGGGATACCTTCCTGCTCTCAGGCGGAAGTCAGTGTGAAAGGACAGGAGTGGTCCATTTCCAGTCCCGGCAAGCTGGCCAGTGCTCAGAGCGTCTGTGGGTTTAATGACTGGCACAAAAACAGAGTAGCTAGATGAGCTTCCTTGCCTTTCTCAGTGGTTTAGCTCCAATGTTTAAGGCATTTTCCAGAGTGCTGTGGACCCAGGCCTGGGCTTGGATAACACCTTGGCATTATTGATAAAATCTTATATGCACCTTGGTTTTTGCCCCGGAGAGAAGACCTCAGCACCAGCCCCCAGGTTCCCTTTGCCAGGTGTTAGCCACAAACGTTCCACCAGCATACTAGGGGGTGGACCCCACAAAAGCATTCTTCAGGTTTTTCAAAGAACACAATAGCACATGATTCCTTCACGATTTGAAGTTCATCCTCAAGCACTCATTCATCTACGTACATAACATCATCGGATCAAAATGTGCCCCAGACTTACAAATTCTGCTAGCTGAAAAGATGCTTGGCAAAGAAACCTCAGCAGTATTCATTTGGGATGATGATGTAGCACATGCAGCTTTAATTTGGATTAGGATGCTTCAGCTAAAAGAAAATGATTTAATCTTGGCAGACTACCCCCCGCCACACATACCAAAAAGAAAAAGAAAAAGAAGATTTAGCTTCAGTTCCCCAAATCTTTGTCTCAATAGGTATCTTCTTGTAGCATTTTAAAGAGTATTCCAATGGACGCCTACCAGGTAGGTTTCATATACTGCAAAGGCAGTCCTCAAAGAAGAGAAACTGGTAATTTCTCTAGCAAGCAGACTCTTGGCAAATATTTCTGAGGTAAATCAGGATTTATTTGAAGCCTAAGATAGAGGATGTGGGCTCCAGATGGTACTCGTGTGAGTGAAAGCTCTTAAGTAAAACAGAGCTGACCTCAGAGTGTGAGGAGCACGTATTTGCAAATTATTAGACCATCTGTCACTTGAGGACACTTGAATAATGTCTTTCATAGGAAATTGGGGAACTTATGTGCCTCTTTTTGAAGGTCTCAATTCTGGAAGAATATGCTCACGAGGCGTTCATTGATTTCAGAAGGTGGACCCTCAGGGTATGTAAAAGGTGCACTAAAATCCTCAAAAACTCCTGATAACCCTTCAACCACCATGATCAACCACCGCATTGAAATAATAAATAAATAGAAGAATATTCCCATGTGTTGGTGTAGGAAACATATGTACAGAGGTCGCCTCAATGCCAGGAACTCTAGAGCTCCAGGGCACATCTACTGGAGTTCGATTTACAAGATCCCAAATCATGTTGCCAGGGATAGGAGGGACCTACCGGAGACTTGAAATCGACAGTTATGTCCCTGGAATGCCTGGATTTAGACTCTGAAACACAATGTTGCATATATTCTTTCCGCAGCGTGCCCTTCCTTCCTTTGCGTCCCGGATGATTCTCTGCCACCATCCAAGATTCTCAGGCAAAGCGGAGTGGCTCTTCCTCATGCACCCAGAGCATTCCCTGCCTTTCTGAATAACAGCCCATGGTTATCATGCAGCTCCTTCTGTACTAGACTGTGAGTATGCTCATGTGGGGAAGCAAGTCTTATTCAACTTTGTACCCTATGGCACCTGCCACGGTGGCCAGCACAGAGTAGACCCGAAAATGGTTTTGGGGATAAGGAACTGGAAAAAGGAGGAGAGACTTCTCTGGGACCTTAATCTATTTCTCATCGGTTAATTCACAAGTTTGGGGGGATTGTTGTTTTAGCGGGAGGACCCCAATAAAGAGCGGGGAAAGATGTTAATTTTCTGGCAAAATTTTGAAATAAAGCTCAGGGACCACCTGGCTGAGTTCTGGAAGGCCAGTAATGGGCAGCAATACAGTTATATAAATATGCCATGAGATGGAAAATTATATCCTATATGGGCTTTTGCTGTAACCAGTGTAGTGGTTAAGAGTATGATGGAAAATTATATCCTATATGGGCTTTTGCTGTAACCAGTGTAGTGGTTAAGAGTATGGTTTGGGGGTCAGAACATGTGGGTTTGGGCCTGTGACCTTGTGCAAATCATTTAAGCCCTCTGACCTGGAGTATCACTATTTATAAAATGGGGATAATGTAACTATCTCATGGAATCCTTGTTTAAACACTATTTAAAAATTAATATATGTGAAGTACTTAGTTCCATCTGTGGCAAATAATAAATTCTTGATAAATGTTAGCAATTCTGATTATTAGCCAATAACATATTCAGCATTTTGGTAGTCCTAGAGGTTTATTTTTTTTTAATGTTTATTTATTTTTGAGAGAGAGAGAGAGACAGAGACAGAGAGAGAGAGAAAGACAGAGAGAGAGGGGGCAAGGGCCAGAGAGAGAGGGAGACACAGAATCCGAAGCAGGCTCCAGGCTCCGAGCGGTTAGCACAGAGCCCGATGCGGGGCTCGAACTCACGAACCACGAGATCATGACCTGAGCCGAAGTCGGACACTCAACCGACTGAGCCACCCAGGCACCCCTAGTAGTCCTAGAGGTTTAAACAGAAAGTATTTTCTTACATTGGATCCAACAAAACTTCTACTTGGTGCCTGTTGTGTTATGTGGCAGACTGTGGACAGGGGCTAGATTTGGGAAGATGAATGGTCCTGTCACCGAAGCCTTACGATTAAAACTAAAAGGGAAGCGAATCGTTTAAACGTAGTCTTATATGTGCTATTAGTAAAGTCATCAGCAGGGTGTCATGGGAGACACATCAAACAGATTTTTAGTATTAATTTTGGTCAGTTGGTTGAGACTGACTGCTTTGGGATGCTGTGTTCAGAAGGATTCTGAAGTGAAGTCCAGTTTCTGTGGACAAAAGCCCTGTGATTAATTAAGCAACGTCCGACACAGACAGAAGTGAGCCGGGTAGGGTCTCAGCATCGCACATTAATCATTAGAATTGTACCCATTGAAGAAAGGATAAGGGAAGGTATTCAAGAGGAACAGACATCTGCATTTTAAGGCATTACCTATTCTTGACTTGAGCTAAGGACTGATATCAAAACAAAACAACAACAACAACAAAAAAACCCAGACCCTCCTGGGTTTACACTGGGCTTTGCTTCCTTTACTTTGCGTGTGTTACTAAGCATTTCTAAGCTTCACCGACCACAGAAGTGGAATGGAGGTAATACCGCATCCTGATGGTGTGGGTTAAATGTGAAAACATCTAGCAAAGAGCCTAGGCCCCAGGAGGTACTTAACAAATTATATTACTGTTTAAATGATTCTCGACTTCCCAGACTATCTCAGTGTGCAGTCATCTCTGCTCTGTATTCTGCTCACTCCACTCAAAGACTCAACCCCCACTTGAAAGCACAAGAAAATAACCATTTAAGTATTCTTATCTTATTAAAGCCACCACCCAGTGAGGGAAACATAAAGAGAAGAGTGAGTGAACTTGCCTTCTTCCCCCCACAAAGTTTAGCAACACAAATAATCCTCATTCCAAAAGATTTACCTTTTCAAGTACCTCTTGTCTTTTTAGCAAGTAAACTCCGAGAGAGCAAGGATGATGTCTCACATGGGTTCTGTAGATCCTCAAACATACACTATGGTTGCTTAGTAAGTGAGAAAGATAAAAATAGCCCAAGAAAATGAGATAAATATTAAATTGATATCATTTAGAGGACAGGAGTTGTGAAAACATGAAAATTCAAATATTTGATTCCGGCATATTCCCTGTCTTATTTCTACATGTAATCATTCTTCTAAACTTATAGGTAATAGAACAAATTCATATATTTGAAAAAATATATATATATATGTATATAAACCATTGATAAATAATTTGCTTTATATATCATACAAATAAACTTTATAGTTTATATAGTAGTTAAACAGATATTGGGAGCTTACCACATGTTTGTTTGTGCTCTGAACTTGAGCTGCATTATATCATACACACTTGACCACAATCCTTTGACATAGATACTGTTATCTAATGAAAGTCAGAGATGACTAGGTCGAGGTTTAAACTAATTTTAAGGATTTGAATCTAGGTGCTTCTGATCCAAAGCCCTGGCTTTTGCCCCTTAGTGAGTCTCTAGTCCCCCAAAATGTGTGTAGCTTTAATACGTGTAAATGGAAAGAATTTGAAGTTTGTTGTTTTAAGAACTCAATAACTTATCTTTGTATACTTCTCTGTATACCTGTTCTGTCAGTTCAAACTTTATGTGTAAGGTTTGGTTTAAGCAGAACATACCTGGGGTCACTCACAAATTATGCATATGAGAGGGTCTAGGAAACAGATGACACATCATAGACACTTAATAAATGATGACTATAAGAAGGAATAACCAACTAAATAAAAACATTTTGTGCTGTACATATTACTATGCCAATATCCACAATATCATTTCCAATAACTCTGCCGTTTTGTGATGTTCTTAACCACCCAATTATTTCACAACACTTTCTGGAATTTGGCTCACCTTATCAGTGCATTATCAGCTCTGTGTGAGTATGTGAGCACATCATGTGTCCAAAGTAATGACTGGCCCTCTAATGATTTTTAGAGGTGTGGATCACTTCCTTTTTGGTTAAGTGGACAATACTTTGGGAAATTAGTTGATCCATATAAATGGATGTACTTCTTCTCGGCAATCCATGCTTAATTACTTAATTCCAAACTCTATTGTCTACCATAAAAGGAAGTTTAAGGCTACTATGAGTGATGATCAGAGATTCCAAATAAATAAAACAGCTGCCTTATCAAGTCAGATATTTACAAAACTGGTCTGAAAACATGGAGGTAATATACATTCTGTAACTAAACACATATGTGACGGTCAGTAATGTGGGGCAATAGATGTTTAAACTTTTCACAAAGAAAAAAGTCACCGGTTATTCTTCATTCATTCCTGACTCAAGGACAAGTGTTGAAATCCCTTTGTGTTTGTTCTCAATGCAAAAAGCAGTCTGTTCCATTCTAAGTGTGTGGGTATAGTGGATACTTGGCATGGTCTAGAATATGATATCCTAATTAATCCAATCAAGTTTCTATAGATGCCATTTGTGTATGATCAAGTGTCATAGAGACTGAATGCAATACAACACACTGAAAAACGTGTTTCTTGAGGATTCTGGCTCTTGTTAAAATGACATAAACACACTCTACCTTATTTTTCCCACTGAATGCAGGCAAAAACCCTAGACAAAACGCACGCAGCTTCTGAGGAATCTGAAAAGTAAGTGGTAGCAGGTGGATTAGAAAAAGAAGCCAGAACTCTAAGTAAAATTGAGACCATGAATTTCCTAGGTTTTTACTCCCACATTTTCTGGTCCGGGCTCAAGGGCAATATGAATCCTGAAACAGCATGTGGTTACAGGGAGAAAGAACCCCAAGAAGAGCCCCTGCTTCTAGTCCAAGGAGTGTAAATGGGACCCTAAGGAACAGAGAGAGTGGGGGCAATCTATGTCTTTTCTTTTGTTTTTTCTTCCCCCTTCTCCTCCGGCCCGTGGGCAAGCTTCAGACCTGTCAGCTGTAGTCCTGGTCAGTGACAACAGCAGCAGAGTTTAGGCAGGCTCCCCAACCTTCTCTCTGACCAGAGGAACTACGTTTGAAGAGTTGGGGGTGGGTAACTGTGCATTTTTTCTTTTTCTCTATCCACTTGTCAGCTTGGGGGCAGACCCAGGTGTGGGAAGTACATGGTACAAGAGGGTGGGGGAAAGCCTTTGCTTTCTAGTAAAAGGAGCAGGAAGTGGCCCTTAAGGGCCAGGGAGTGGGGGCTTGTGGAATGCTCAGGCGATCTCATGGTTGGTGAGTTCGAACCTTGTGTTGGGCTCCACGCTGACGGCTCAGAGTCTTGAGCCTCTGCTTCAGATTCTGTGTCTCCCTCTCTCTTTCTGCCCTTATCTGACGTACGCTCTCTCAAAAATGAATAAACTTTTTAAAATCTTAAAAAAAAAGAGCCAAGGAGTGTCCAATGGAAATGATATATTTTATCTAGCTCGCTATATCCAAAATATTATCATTGCAACATGTAATCAATATGAAAAAATATTAATGAAATATTTTACTTTTTTTCTGAGGGGAGCATTCAGTCTTCAAAATCTCCTTGTTTTGCACATGGCTACGAAGCACACAAAAGGTGGCTAGTCCAAACTGAAATATGCTGTAAACGTGAAACACACAGCAGACTTCAAAATATTTTCTTAAAGTCAATTTCACCTTATTTTTTTTTAATTTCTTTAATGTTACTCCTAAAAAATGTAAAATTCTATTTTCACATTCTATTCTTGTGAGCTCTAGATGGTAGATTTTCACTGTAAGACCTCGACGAAAAGAAGGGTTGGTAGAGGCTGGAGTCCTCAGGGACAGTTTCACGGAGGATGAAGGCCCTTGGGAGTCAGTACAGGGAGCAGGCCAGGGGTGTGTTTTCCCAGAGGAGGGAGTAGGGCTTCTGGCAGGTGTGGGGAAAACCAGGGGAGGAGTGGGGAGGCCTCCAAAGAGTATCTACTAAAACCTGCTTCTGAAAAGCTCAGAGGCTGGCTGAAGTCTCCTGAGCCTGGGAGGTCCCCGCAAGGGACAGGTGGCCAATGCCAGAGGCATCCTTCTATCTGCAATGCTCACAGGTGATCATCAGCTAAGTCATGTTTGTACATTAGCATCACACAGAGGCTCCCAAGATAAAATCTCTTGGTGTTCTAGGAGCAAGGGGGGTGGGGGGCAGGGAGGGCTAGCATCCACGTTTTCTCACTAGGAAAATATGTCCTTTTGGCTGAAAGGAGGAAGAGCTGTTTCAGGTGACTGCCTTTTTCCCCCTCAATTATGCTGTATTGAGTGTTGAAAAATAATAACTCTGGCTCCCATTTACTAAAGATTTACAATGTGCCTGGGACTATATGAGGGGCTTTACGTGTATGAGTCTCATTTCATGCTCCTGACAGCCCTATTCTAGAGATATTATTATTAGTCCATTTTACAGTGTGGAAAGAGAAGCTCAGAGAGGTAAATATATATATATATCTTCATTGTCAAACGGCTTGGAAGTGGGGGAGGCAATTTGGAAATCCACTGCTGTCTGCCTCTTCAACAGCCACGCTGTTCTCCACGCTAGTGGGGCTGCAGTCAATTCAGCGACGGGATGGTTTCTCAGCTGCTTGGGTCTTGAACGTCCATCCCGAGCCTAAACAGTCAAGCAGAAATCAGAGCAGCTCCTTTTCCCAGCCTGCTTGAAGGAAGCGCCTGCGCAGAGTTGCCCTTCTCCGTGCATTTCACACGGGAGGGGGAGCTTCCAGTGCAAACGGTTATTTCCCAAAGCTGAGGCCCCGCAAGGCCATCTGCGCCATTGCCCTGCCTTCGGGCGACGGAGTCTTGCTCTATTTATTGCTAAGGAAGCTGTTTCTGCACAGGGCAAAGGTCTCATCGTGCCAGGTGTCCCTGTTCAGGAGCCCTCGGAGGCTTTACGCTGAAGCTTGTGTGCTCTGTTCCCACAATCTGAGCACATGCCTAGCCTCGAGGGCCCTGGGAATCTGGAAGAAAGCTGTCCTCTTCCTGAGCTTTGCACAGTGCAAGGCACAGAGCCAGTGCTTGGCCAGAGCAGGTTAACTGGACCAGATGCTAGTCTCCTGGCCATCTGCCCCTACCTGTGCTACCTTCAATATACATTAAACTGTCCCAGCTTCTTAAATTAGGTCTCCTGGATATGAAGTAATGGAGGAGGCTAGGAGGGCCGATTTGGAAGGCTACATCCACGGGGAGTCTATCTAGGGAGGAAAGAGAAGCTTTATGAATAAATGGTGAGGCATAGCCTGGAATCATTGAAGCCAAGGAAATTCAAGTGTGGGAACAGCCTCCACAGGGTGAGGGTGTTCCAGGAAGGCTTCCCGGAAGGACGCACACTGTGAATTCCCTAACCAGGTGTTTTTCAAACTGTGAGTCATGACCCCAGGGTCAAAAAAAACCCCAAAAAACAAAAAAAAAAAAACCACCTCACTTTGGTTGAGTCGTGACCAGATTGTTTTTTTTTTTTTAAATGAAATACAATCAGATCAAATGGAAAACAGCAGAGTTTGTAACTGGCTCAGAGCCTATAATGTATTTCTTTGTGATGTGAAAATGTTTGAAACTGCCCTATCCTTTTACTTCTAAGAGGTTTCTCTACTGTGATTCTAAATCCACCAGCCCCTGTCGAAGGTGATCATCTGGGGATGGAGACATGGTACGACTTTCCTGTCTTGAAAGAAATCACCCTTCATTCTTCCTGTTGTTGTGTCTGTTCCTGCCGGGCAGTGTGTCATCGATGGAGACAAGAGCTAAAATAAATAAATATATATATATATATATATATATATATATATATATATATATATATATATATATATATAAATATATAAAACTAGCTCAGGACTAGGCAGTGTATACACATGATCCACATTTAATCCTTATGTCATATCCTTCAAGCCTCATAATAACCCTATGAGGCAGGGTTCATCCTTTCCATTAGACTGATGAGAAAACTGAGGGTCAGGACGGAGATATTACTAGTCAATTGCCAGGAAGTGACTGAGCTGGGATTTGAACCCACTCTCTTCTGACTCCGATGCTAAGTGTAAAGTGATCTATATTGCTATAAAAAGTTTTATTTCTAACTTGGAATTTTGATTATGGAATTATATATTGCAACTAACCAGAGCATACACTGTGAAGCTGCTTTTGTGCCCTTCACAGTGAATCCTTGAATTTGTGCCAGTTTTCCCCCTGATTTTTGCCTAACATAAAATTTACCATTTTATCCATTTTTAAGTACAAAGTTCAGTGGTATTCAATACATTCACAATATTGTGCTGCCATCACCACCACCCATCTCTAGAACTCTGTTTGTTTCGTGAAACTGAATCTCTCTGTGCTCACTGAACAATAACACTCTGTCTCCCCTTCAACCCCAGGCCTTTGCAACCACCTTTCTACTTTCTTGTTTCTATGATTTTGATGACTCTAAGTACCTCTTCGAAGTGGAATCACACAGTATTTGTCTTTTGGTGAATAATATATTTCGTTTAGAATAATGTCCCCCAAGTTGTCTCCACGTTGTATCCTGTGTCAGAATTTCGTTCATCCTTAGGACTAAATGACCTTCAGTTGTAGAGATAAACCACGTTTTGTTTATCTACTCCTCTGTCAGTAGACACTGGCTTGATTCCATATTTTAGCTCTTATGAATAATGCTGCTGTGAACATTGGTGTACAAATACATCTTCAAAACCCTGCTTTCGATTCTTTTGGGTTTATAACCAGAAGTAGAATTGGTGGATCCTATGGTGGACCACTTTTGATTTTTTGAGGCAATGCTATACTGTTTTCCACAGTGGCTGCATTTACATTCCCACCAACAGGGCACCAGGGTTCCAACTCCTCTTTGTCCTCAGCAGCACATTATTTTCTGATTTTTGGGGAGGCGGCCTTCCTGATGGCTGCGAGGTGGCATCTCCCTGGAGTTTCAGTTTGTATTTCTCTAACGATTAGTGATATTGAACATCTGTTCATGTACTTGTGGGCCATTTGTAGCTCTTTGGAGTAGCGTGTATTCAAGTCCTTTGCCCATTTTTAAATCATTTTTGTTGTTGAGTTTTAGGAGTTCTCTATACATTTTGCATATTAATCTTTTATCAAATATGTGATTTGCCAATATTTCTCCTATTCCGTGGATTGCGTTTTTATTCTGTTGACAGTGTCTTTTGATGGGCACAATTATCTAATTTTCGCTAAGTCAAATTTGTCCATCTTTTTGGCTGTTCCTTCGGTGTCCTATCCGAGGAATCATTGCCAAATCCAATGTTGTGAAGATTTTTGCCTTGTGTTTTCTTCTAAGAGTTTGTAGTTTCAGCTCTTCCATTTGGGGCTTTGATCCATTTTGAGTTAATACTTGTATTTGGTCTTATGTAAGGGTGCAATTTCCTTCTCTTGCATGTAGCTGTCCAGTTTTCCTAGCACCATTCATTCTAAAGACTGTTCTTGCCCCCACTGAATGGTCTTGGCACCCTTATCAAAATCATGCATAAAGTTTTTGAGCTAAGTTTGTAATGGAGCAGGATAGATTTGTAAATATCATTAGTGTTGCCCAATAAGACTGAATCGCCTTTCCTTTTCTACTTTTGAAGGCTTATAAATCCCCGTGTTATTATTTTTTTCAGGAGAATGGAGCTATACATTTCCTAGTTTGTGATCTAAGGTATTGTTTCCTCATCTCAGTTCCACCTCTTGGGTCCGTCCCGCCTGTCTTCCCCTTTGCTGTCTATCAGCACTGGCCAGTGTCAGCACCCATCTCTTGCCAGCCTACCTGTAATAGCTTCCTAATGGATCTGTTCAATCTAGTACTCTTCTGATCTTTTTGAAATGCAAATCCCATCAATCTACTTCTTATGATATTTCAGTGGCTTCTTGTTCTTTTTGGCACAGAAAGACTGCATTTGTTAGAGCGGCTATGTGTTGCTGTGGTCTGACCTCCCTCTCTTCTCCAGCTTCATTCTGTACCATGCCGTTTGCTCCTATAATCAAGCAGGCCCCCTCTCGTTCCTCTGACATGCCTTCTTCCTTCCTGCCACAGGGCCTTTGCCCTGTTCCTTCTGCTTCCATCACTGTGCAAACCACAAATTCTTTGGTTAACGTCTGTATCCTTGACTGGACTATGAGCTCCAGAAGGGCAAGAATTGTGTGTGTCTGTCTTTTGCCCCCAGAGCCTAATACAATGTTCAGCTCATAAAGCAGACAGTAGGACATTCAATATCCAACTTTGTTGACCTCTTTAGAAGCAGGTGTGATAAAAGCTCCAGGTGCTCATGTTTGGCCATTAGCCTCAACTCGGAGGGAGGTACGCAAGGGCAAGGCTCTGGGGGATGAAAGAGTCAGGTTTAGCAGAAAGACGGGCCTTCTGAGAATGAATGTTGATGTCTCAGAGCCCTGGTATTTATGGTCTCTCCTTTATTTGGTTTGGACACAAGACATTCTTCCATCTCCTTTGGGTACTGTCATTTCCTTGTTTAGGAGTTTAGTGAAATCTGCACCTAATATGCTACAAACAGTTGGGGAGGAGAGGGGCGTCTGGTTTACGGCACCGAGGGAAATGTTAACTGTGCACAGCCTAGTGTAGCCACAGGATTTACTCTGTATATAAATCTAGGATGGATTTGCCTGGGCCTCTGTTAGCCTAGTCCCAAATTTAAGCTGTCTCCCCGCCTATGTATTTCCCAAGGGATCTAAGGATAAGAAGTAGGAAAAAAAAAAAAAAAGAGCTAAGACTTCTTCATGAGCACAGACATGTTTTCTAGGCAAGCCTCTTATCTAAGCACCCACCGGCGCATGCTGAGGGGGCACTATTAATAACAATGGTGTTAGCAATAATAATTATAGCCCTTGCTGAACTTTTGTTATGTGCTAAGTCCTTTGCCTGCATTATCTTATTTAACATTCACAACCACTCTAGGTAGTGCTTTCACTCAGGAGTAAACTAAAACATAGAGAAATCAAGCTCTTTCCTCTAGACCACACATGAGGCAACAGGTGGTAAAGGGATTTGAAACTAGGCAGCTCTTTCATTCTCATTGCTCTTGGCCACTGTTTTATCGGCCCTCTTCGGTCTTTCTTTTTTATTATATGATAGACACTGGCATTCAAAGGATGGTAAGCTATGGACGGTCCCTTCCCTGGAGAAAGTCATCGTCCACTCAGGGACATACCAACCTCATCCCCTCCTTGATGACACCGAGCATTTACTATAAACCAGTTCTGAGCTAAGCCCTGTCGTACCTGTAATATCAAAGCCTCAAAACCATCCCCAGGTAGGTGCTATAATCACACCCTTTTTACAGAGAAGGAAATGAAGATCTAAGGCAAAGTCGGTTGCCCAAGGCCCCACAGCTATGGAGTGATAGACTGGGCTCGGGCTTCAGGTTTATTTGAGTTGGTCAGATATCTGGACCTTTCACTACAATACCGGATCACAGACACGTGGAGATTGCACAGAGGAACCTCCAATGCTTTTTGAACGCACTGGACAGGGCAGGATGTGGAGCAGCCAGAGAAGGCTTCCTGAGGAATACTAGATCCAGGGAATTATAAATGTAGATTTTCTGGGTAACTTTGCCCTTTGCCTTCTTGCTTCCATGCACTCCACAGTTGTAAGTGGGAGTGGAGGGAAATGAAAGCCAATGGGTAGGCTTCCTAGAGGACTTATATATATTCAGCATATAGAACGTTCTGATAATTTTCCCAGCCTAAGAACAGAATGGGCTTTGGGGAAGGTAGTGAGTTCCCCACCCTTCGAGGTAGGAAGGAGGCCAAAGACACTTGAGGAGAGATTCTGTTACCCGGGTGGCAATCAGGTTAGACCAGCAGCACTCAGTTGTGCGTAAGAATTGGTGGGTGATTTGATTGAACTTCAGTTCCTGGACTTTGCCCCTAGACGTCTAGTTCGGTGGGTCAGGACAGGATGCCCAGAATCTGCATTCTTAACAAGCTCCCCAGATGATGTTGAAGGAGCTGGCCACTGTGAAGTCACACTGCCACAAGCAGCAGTAACCTTTTAAATCCTTTCTAACACTGAGGTTCTTCAAAGCAGTGTTTTTCACAAACCATTCAGGCTATAAAAGGGGTTAACTGACTTCTTCTTTTCAAAGCCAGGTAGTGAAGAATTTAGGCTTTAGACGCTCTGCAGTCTCTGTCACTACTCAAATTGCCATTGTAGTATGAAAGTAGTCATAGAGAATATGTAAATGAATGAGGTTGGCTGTATTCCAATAAAATTTTACTTATAAAAATAGCCAGTAGGCCAGATTTGACCCAAAGCTCTAGTCTGCTGACTCCTGGCCTACAAAAATTGGTGCCATATAAAAATGAGTTTCAAAAAAGCTACAAAACATATCTCTTCATGAGTAATTATGGTGCAGAGTAGCACGTGAAAGACCCCGAGAAGACCTGAGAAGTAAAGAGATCTGTTTAATCTTGGTCTACCCAAAATTTCTTAAATTCATGTACTGCAGAACTTTCTAATTATGTGGTTTATTCCCATCCACTTAGAACTGAAGTTCCACAGAACCATTTGGGAACCATTAATTCGTATCTTACAAGTGGGTAGCATATATAACCCTTTGCATAAACTATCTTCTGAGAAGGCAGGAAGGAAACTTCCCTGAAATACTGGTCTCACTCAGGTCACTAGTGCTTACACTGAACTCATTTGACGTGGTGTCCTTGGCTCAGGTTGCTCTACCCAGATTGAAGTGAAAACACTCCCAAAGTAAATGCATTTGTCACGTCCCTTCCCCCAGAGATTGTTTTAAATGCGAATATTGGAACAGAAGACCTGGAGATGTTTGGAAGGGGTCACAGAAAAGACATCTCAGGAAGAAAAGTAGGTAGGAGGGTGGACATTCATTAATAAGATTTATTAAATGTGTGCCGTACCCCTACACTTTGTCTAGATCAGTGGTTCTTCTTCTTTTTTTTTAATGTTTATTTATTTTGGAGAGAGGGAGACAGAGTGCAAGCAGAGTAGAGGCAGAGAGAGGGAGACACAGAATCCGGAGCAGGCTCCAGACTTTGAGTTGTCAGCACAGAGCCCAGAGTGGGGCTACAACTCATGAACCGCGAGATCATGACCTGAAGTCAATGCTCAACGGACTGAGCCACCCAGGCGCTGCTAACTCTGTGGTTCTTAACCGGGGGCAGTTTTGCCTCTCTAGGGACATCTGGCAATGTCTGGAGACGTTTCTGATTGTCATGACTGAGGGTGAGGGATACAGTATTGGCATCCAGTAGGGGGCCAGGGGGCCATTGTGGCTGCTGAACATGCCCCACTGCACAGGGCAGCCTCACTGCCTTGGCCAACAGAGGATTTTCCTGCTGCAGACATCAATAATGCCACTATTGAGAAACCTTGATCTAGATTATCTAATTTCTTCCATACAACAACCTTGTGAGGTAGGTGGTATTGTTTGTACTTTAAGGAAATGAGGAAACCAAGGCAAAGAGAAACGTAAGTCTTTTCCTCTGAGTTCCCCACAGTTAGTCGATGGTGTGAGCACACGCCCTGAAAAGCTCATATTCAACCACGTGTGGCAAAAACAACTTTCCCTTCCTTGGCCATTAATAGTTCATGACTGTGAGGGCCTTACCACAGCTCCTTCTCACCCCCTTTTGTCACCCCACCCCCTTTCATTTGCTGCTTCTGATGCATTAGGTATGTAGCATTCACCTTTGTCCACCCCCCACAAGTACACCTCCGATGACCGCTAAAACAATCCTTATTTAACGTTTGAATTGCATCTGGTGCCAGCCTGACCGTTATATGTTCAGTTAGGTTTGTAACACCAGTCAAATGATTTGAACCTATCGGTCTTAGTTTCACCATCTGCAAATGGGAATCGTAACAGTGTGTGTCCTTCCTATCTTGATTCACTTCCACTCAAACAGAAGCTACGGGCCCAGGATTATGCATGGAAAGTTGGGGACTCTAAAGAATGCAAACCTCCCAGGGAGAGTATGCTGAGGTGATGGGTTCTTTAAGGAGGAGGCACATTCCTTGTTTTTTATAAGCCTGTCCAGCTCCAATTTTTTCCAGCAGCCTACAGAATGCTGTGAGCGTGAGAACAGGCCTCAGAGGGTCTGGACATCATCACCAAAGGGCAGTCGTTACCCCGATATTTGGCCTGGGGATAAGCGGGACTGGAAGTGCCTGCGTGGCCGCACATCGCACAGTGGAAAGTTAAAAGTTTACGGGCAGAGCTCCTTCCAATAGAGCAACCCTGACAGATGTGACTGGGACTCGTGAGGAGACAGCGTGGGGCTTGCCTCGGATCCTGGAACTCTGAGTCAGTTAGGAGCCGTGAGGCCCTGATGCTTGATTTTGATCACTGCTGAAGTGAGCAGTGAATTTCAGCCAGTCCACGAATAAGGAGGCTGTTGGTGAGAAGATGGCGCCAGATGCAATGAGAAGATGATACCCCGTGGATTACCACTAAGCATTGAAACCCATACTCAGAAAACAAAAGCAATGGCAAGGCGTGAATACCGCGGACGGCATATCATGGCGACCAGATTTGGGTGTGGCAAAGAGTCATGAACACTGGCCGCCAAGATTGGCCTTCCCCTTAGTCTCTGTCATCTTCTGCTCCTTCAAGAGATGTCTGCTCTTTCGCTCTCTCGCCACCTATACTGACTCTGGTTGTTCAATGAGTTCAGAGTGAGAGAAGATACTCCTAGAAGTAGAAACGACAAGAGTCCCCAGTCTCCCGAAACATTCTTTTCAGAACCTCAAATCCTCAGGGAAATGAGCTGAACGCTGGGCTTTTGGTGTTCACAAATGCCAGGAATGGAATCATTTAAAAAAAAAATGCATGCCCCATAAATGGCCACTTCCTCTGTTCCCACCCATTAAGAAAATAAATATTGTGATGTCAGCGTGTGGTTGCAAGGTATCAGACTGGGGGATGAATAGGGAACATTAGGGCACATGCCCCAGGGGATTTATGGGGGCTGACTGGCACGTATGCACGAACGGAGTGAGGTTGTTGAATTATTTCATAGCAAGAGATATGTCATGTTATGGACATTTGTGATGAGTCACACTTTACTTGACTGTCGTACTAAATCACATTCCTTTTTGCTTTTGTTAAGTCCTGTCTTTATAGAGTTTCTAGAAGGGCAATCAGGGGAGTGGGAAGACAAAAAATTGGGAACAGGTAAAAGCGGAGGTTCTGTCTTGGCTTTGCCACTTATTTTCTAGGTGATGGTGGACCAATCATGTATTTAGCTTTTCTAGACCTTAGCTTTTCTTGACAATTCAGTAATGAAATATTACCTTTCTGGTGGGATTCTTGTGAGAAATCAAGGACATAATGAATGTTAAGTGCCTAGAATGCACTCAGCACTCAAAAATGCTGTTATTTTCAGTCAAACAGACATGAAATGATATTGAGCTCCTATGAAATCTCTCTATTAGAGATACCTGGCCACACCCCAAAAAGAAGGAAAGCTCTTCATTGTGATACCTGGTAATGCGTAGCCAGCATAATTGATGATAATTTCAACTTGTCAGTTCTTTCTTAGATGGCCCTCTGACCATTCAGAGGGGGAAGATACAGAGCAAAGAAAGAAAGCTGGAGTCCCATTATAAATAGACTTACAAAAACCCAGATTTGATGATAGAGAAATTAGTGTTGAAAGAATTCTTGCGGGCACAGGGTTGACAGTCCTTTATGGGTGTAGTTGATCTGTTTCACGTTATCGTTTCTAGGTTTCTTCAACCCGGTGACTCAAACTGGGCTGCCCTCTTAGCCTGGGAAATCCCTACAGCGGAAACTGGGGGGGAAAGAGGCCCTTTGTGATATTCTCAAAATGAATCACCAGTGATTGCGGCCAATTCAATCTTGGATTCGTTCAACTATGTTACCTTGAAAAGTGGAAGCACCCTTGCCTTTCCCTTTTCCTTCCTTTGTTCGCCAGCCAGCCACAAGTCTCTGGGTCCACCACACCCCTCACCTCTTACACAAAGACCTTCAGCTTGGAAGTTGCAGCAGCCCCCCCTGGGGAGGAGCCCGAGGAAGCCTCCCCACTCCATTCCCACCCTCCGGGTTTTTCTGGCAGGTGCCGGTTGACCAAGTTTTCCCTTGGTGCAGCATTCGTGTTTTGCGTTTCCTCTCTTTCAGTAACTCATGATTACTAAGGTAATAAGAATTGTTCTGTGGAGTTAGCAAACGCCTGGGTGGGTAAAACTTGTGCTCACGGTGAAGAGACCCTGAGAGCCCTTGGTTAAGAAAGCTCTTTGCAGAAGCGTAACTAGGCTTTCATGCTGCCTAGAAAACCCAGGAAGAAGGTTGAAGCAAACGAAGGCATCTGGTGGGATTTTATTAGGATGGGCTCCTGCACTGGTCTGTCTGGACTACTTGGGGACATGTCGGGGGGAAAAAGAGCTGTGATGTTCTGGCCTATCATTGTGCCTTCCCTCTGTTGCAGGGAGCAGACAAAATAGCGCTTTGAGGAGGGCAAAGCTGGTGCTGCGACAGAATTTTTTAATTCAGTCCTCTTTGACCCGATTCAGCCAAAGAACTCCTGAGCCCCAGCTCTGGACGGTGTAGAGCTGCCTTAGGTTCCATCCCCGCCCTCCTGGGGCTGCCTCCTAGGAAGAGAGATGGACACAGAGACAGGATGTTATGACATACCTGCCTTTTCCAAATGCCAGCCTGGTGCTCAAAAACATTGAATAAACATACCTCACCTCCACAAATTTTGCCATAAAACCGTACCTAACAAGCGGGTTGTCAGTTGCTCACTACTTTTCCTTAAACCTCCTTTCTGTTTCTCTCTCTCTCTCTCTCTCTCTCTGTCTCTTTTTTTTCCTCTTTACTTAGCCTCACCCTCATCAATACACAGTGTGAAATTGTGGGTCTGATGTATTAGTTACATTGTTACAAATGCACATTAAAATAAATGCATAAGCAAGTAAACGTGTCCCTCCGTGTACTACATAGGCACCGTGCCTCACCTATTCCCAGCAGCGGGGGGGAGACCACCCATGGGGAATCGTTGCCATATGCTGCGTGCTGCATGTAGGAACATGACAGAGATCTTCCAGAGGCGACGCCATGGAGCTGGGGAGGAAGGGGGTAGAGTGAGGTCAGAGGACTTCCCTGAAGATTCTGAACTGAGATTCAAATCATAAATGGGAGTTTGCTAGGGAGTCCTGGGGAAAGAGTGCTCTCGACAGAAGGAGCAAACAGTGCTAAGTTTGAAGTATTAGAGAAAGGAGCGAGGGAAGGAGTAAGATATTCATTTGTCCGGTAAGTATTTCATGAGTGCCTCCTTCCAAGCCACATACGGCATCTGTTTATTTGTTAGTTCTGTACATCATTGGTTCTGGGAGGATATACCAGGAAGTGTGATGCATGGTGTTGCTCACAAGTTGCTTGTAATCTACTTATATACGTCACACACACACACACACACACACACACACACACACACACACACAGGTATCCAGAGACAAACATCCAAAGAGAGCATATGATTAAGGACCAAAATAGTAGCACTGATAAGTTCCGTACTGAGTTCAGAGGAGAAATTCTGCAGATAGCCCTGGCTGAGGAAGGCGTCCGGAAAGTGAGGGACTTTGAAGAAGGGGGTAGAACTGGGCGAGTGGAGGAAACTGTTCTGGCAAGAGAAATAGGTCAGGAGGAACAGCTGCAGTGACAGGAACGCATTTAACTTGTCTTCACTCTCTGGCTTCTAGACCAACGGTTGGCACCGGCCCCTAATCCAGGTTCTTAACCCAGTGCCTGAAGGAATGTTCGGGGGTCTGTGACTCTCTGGGCGTTGCATGCAAATGTTGGTGTGAATTCATACGTGCGTTTTCTGAGCAAATTATTTCTGGTTTTCATCAGATGCTCCAAAGAGTACCTCAACGTTGCTTTGGAGCTTCGGCAAGTCTATTCTGATGTGCCTTTAACATCTCCGGTGAGCCCTGTTGTTGTTCCTTTAAAACTTGCGCTTTTTTTTTTCATTATAACAAGTATCCAGTTTTCATAAACTTGAAGGGCAACAAAACTTCTCAAAGTTATTGGATTCATGTGCCCCAGCGAGGTCAGACTGTGAGGCCCACCCAAGCTCTTAACCACCACAGTATCCTCCTTTGTTCAGTCCGGATTCACAAGGTCAACCTCACCTCCACTGTTCACGCTTTTACTATTCTCAGCTTGTGAAACAACCCTGAGTAGTTGGCCCTGGTCACTGACCTTGATGTGAGTGTTAATTTTCTCCTTTTGACACCTGATTTTACTACTCATCGTACTCTACTTAGAAGAGCCGGTCCTTTGGGAACTCTGGTAACGAAGCATGCTTTAAATACCTTCCATACATCCCATTTTTTTTTTAACATGATATTTCAGTACGATAGCTACACGGGAGCCCCATAAACAGCAGTCTCACCGTTTTACAATCAATAGTTATATGAACCTGTTTGCAAAGGCACTGCATACAATTTTCTAAATTAACTATTGTTCTCTTTCTTCTTACTGCTCAAAAGTAGGGAGAAGCTTATAACCAAGTTCCGCGTTCCCATCTGCTAACTTCTTTTATAAACTCGTGGCCATTTATTTCTCCTCTTAGCCCCGCTACTCACTCTTCCCACCTGGATTATTTTGAAGCAAATAAATCCCACATATATAATTTCACCCTTAAATATCTCAGCATCGTACAGGATTTAAAGTAGGCTTCGTTATAAATAGCACAGGCCGCTTGCCAGGTCATGGAAAAGTCTTGTGCTATATACAACCGCGTGTGAAAGAATTTTATTTAACCAGGGTCCTCGTTGCTTCTCTGAACATTCCTGTTTGGTAATTTCTATAGGTTAAAAGTCTTTGTGATAATCAAGTCTGTCACACTTTTGAGGATCACTCTTGCTGTGAGGTATAGTTTTAGTTAAATCAATTTAAGGGCAATTATGTGTGTATAGTCAGTTCTGCTATAAAATCTGTTTTGAAAACGTGGATTTGTTGCAATTCCACGGATACATTAAGGAACAATTCGGACATAACTGAATTGCACGTGTGCTTATGCATGATTTCATCCCCCAGGAAAGAGTAGGCGAGGGCGGGAAAACTGCCACTTGCTGAACCGGACTGGGGTGAAATACATTTCCCCGCCCCCCCGCCCCCCCCAGACATCAGCATCCACCTCAGGCCACCCTGGGTGTTATGAGCCACACTATGTGCGTCTGGTGCTACAACTGTCTGTCCCATTGTACGCAACGCTGCTTCCACCCACTGCACAGTAGCCCACAGGCCGCAACCCTTCCGACGCCCATTTCCAGAGGCAAACGCCAGGTCTTTTTCAAGGCAAAGTGCAATATTTACTGCAGTATTTATGCATGTCTTTGGGTTTTTTTTTTTAAAGTTTATTTATTTATTTATTTTGAGAGAGACAGAGACAGCATGACTGGGGGAGGGGCAAAGAGACTGACACAGAGAATCCTGAGTTGGCTCTGCCCTGTCAGAGGGAAGCCCCAGGTGGGGCTCGAACTCCAGAAACCGCGAGATCGTGACCTGAGCCGAAACCAAGAGTCAGATGCTGAGCCACTGAGCCACCCGATGCCGCGGTATTTATGCATTTCTTAACCATTTCTTTATGCTGTGTGACTGTTTTTATGAGATAGCTAGCCTTTTTTCCTTTAATGAGGCCTGGACAAATTTTTGAGTGTTGTGTCCCTAACCTAGGGTTTCTCAGTCTCGGTGCTTTTGTATACTGGCCTGGGTAATTCTGTGCTGTGGGAAGTGTTCTGTGCCCTGCAGGATGTTTACCAACATCCCTGGCCTTTCCCTACCCCCTTCTTTTTACCACTGCCCACCAGTGTGACAACTAAAACTGTTTCCAGACATTGTAATTGTCCCCTAAGGAGAGGGGTAAAATTGTATGGGATTTTGAGATTTTGTGAGTGATAATCGCTGCTATAACGCCATGTCCCATGAGCCCTGTGGTATTTTTCAGATTACTTGCATAGCATGATAATTTTTAGGAACGTATATACGTCCCATCATAGCAGAAGTGACTGTCGATATGAAATGAGTGTTTGAACATGAATGCTTATGCAGATCGTATTTATAGGGCACTGTTGAATTCCCTTTACTTCGCATGGAGTTCAAAATGTAAATTTCTTTAAAAAAATTTTTTTTTAACGTTTATTTATTTTTGAGACAGAGAGACAGAGAATGAACGGGGGAGGGTCAGAGAGAGGGAGACACAGAACCCGAAACAGACTCCAGGCTCTGAGCGGTCAGCACAGAGCCTGATGCGGGGCTCAAACTCACGGACCGCGAGATCATGACCTGAGCCGAAGTCGGCCACTTAACCGACTGAGCCACCCAGGCGCCCCTCAAAATGTAAATTTCTTAAATGAAGAGAACCACTGACTTCTAAAAACATCTTTGTTTTCAAAGTACGTAGACGTTCAACCATACAGAATCATATAACCAAAAAAATGTTAACAACAATAGCTATTATTTTTGGATATTCCTTAAGAACCAAGCCCTGTGGTACGAGCATTATATTTATATTTAACCTTCACAAGATCTCCTTCCAGGAGCCACTGTCTGTCACCCCCGTTTACCAGGAGAGAGCTCTCTGAAGGAAAACTGAGTCCCTGATGAATCTGGAGATTGGCCTGGGGCCAGCCATATAACATGGGGATAGTAAGCTTCAGGACAGTGTCTCTAACTCCCAAGTCTGCATCGTCATGCCTGTGGAGCCTCCTTACTTAAGGACATCAGCAACTATTTACTGAGCACCTCCTCCTTTTACCAAAGCCGTGATTGTGGCATTGGTAACATAGCAAGTAGCTGAAAAGCCAAAATGCTCAAATGAATTATTTCATATTAGCTATACTGAAGCCCTATGCTAACATTAAAAATAAGGTTGTAGAAAAAGAATTGTTTGGGAAAGCTTCATGCTTTATTTACCCAGCAGCATGTGTATCTATTTCTACTAAGAAACACAGAGAAGGTAGCATTGCAGATCTGGAACCACCATTATCGTCTTCGCGTGCTAGGATTACTGATGATTTCTGGCCTCATCATTTTGCTTAACCATATTTGTGAAATCTTCAGATGAACATGTATATTACGTATAATATGTAATATTTAAAGAAACATGCTTTTAAAGAGAAAAGTGAAGCCTGAAATAGCACAAGAGATAATAAAAGGGAACTAGACACTTAATGAGTTCAAGTTGGATTAAATTCTAGAACATAGAAAGGGTTTGCAGATGTGATTACAAAACCACTGTCAGCAGTCTTAGAGAAATCAGAGACTGGGAGCAAGGCCAGGGAATTGGAGACAGGAATATGTTATTCCAGTTTTCAAAAATGAGAAAAATGTGGGTTCTAAAAGCTAGAAGGCAATGGATATAGCATTCAAAACTCCATTATTAAACACACCCTTCACGAACGTTTGGGAAAGAGAGCTCAGCCACAGGCAGCCAGGAGTTTGCAGCGGTCCAGGTCGTGCTGGCCCCACTTTACTTCCTCTTTCAAGACTTGCTTTTTGGTAGACCAGTAAAAAATTGCAGATATGGTGCATTTCAATTCCAGCAAGAGTATTTCCTACACAGGTGTGGGCTCCTGGTGGAAAGTGTGGACTACATGATAATTTGATGAGTTAGATTCACAGCTAACTGAATGAGTCGTATTAATCACCGATGGCTACAAATTGTCTGAGCAAGGAAGGTACCGTGCTGATAAGCCTCTACACACAAAGCCTTGTCCCTGGGTGCCATTGGCTTAGAAAGGCTGTCATATTCTGGAAGACACACAGTGTATAAATAGCAGACTCATGAAATGTGCTTTTACCTATTATTTCATATTGCCTTCCTAGAAAATAAGTAGGGATTGAAATGAGGGCTTTAATTGCAGGCCACAGGTCTTTGTCTCCTGCATTAGGTTGATCAGTGATTCATTCGCAAGGAAGCGCAGAACTAGTTGTCACATTGGAAGAAGACATACAGCTGGGGGTTTGGACCCCCTGTCCACACCACTCCTTCCTTTCCTCTGATTGTAGGAGTGGACTCTCCCACTGACAGGGCTGGGGCAGAGTACCAGAGACACATGGGCAGGAGTAGAAACCAAACTCCAGGCCTCTTTTTCCAAAAATGTATTTGCTGAGGTCACCATGAAGTTCAGCCCTTTCTGTACTTTCCGTGGACTTTTTGCCTGAATAACAAAGAGGACTTTGGCCCATTTATTTCATTAGTTCTTTCAGTTGCAAATAAATCTTTGGCCAAAAAAACAAACAAACAAAAAATCCTTCTGGCTCTGAAAATAAAGAATGTATCACTTTGTTAAACTTTCCTCAACAAATGGACGCTGGAAGGAGAAAAGAGAGAAAGAGGAAAGAAGGGATGAGCAGGGAAGAAAAAAAAAAGAAAGGAGGGAGGGAAGGAGAAAAGGGGGAAAAAGCAGAAGGGAAGACAGAAAGGAGAGAGCAGAACAAAGAGTGAGAAAAGAAATTTCTTCTTCATGTGAGATAATCAAATTAGTTTTTAAGGCAGCAGGGGGAAAGAAAGGGGTGGCAATTTCCCCAGCTGTTTGGTCTGGGATGCAGTGTAAACAAGGGCCCCTCCTCCCCGGTCAGGCCCCCAGGAGGCTGTGACTCTCAAGGGGGCCTGAGTGCCTGCTTGGCCAAACCCAGGGGCACTTTCAGAACTGCCCCTGTTTGCTGAGTCGGCAGGAGTCCTAGAGCGGAGGTGGGTGGGATTTGACCCCTTCTCCTCTTCATTCTTTTGAAAGCCAATAGCAGAGTATGCCAGTGAAGGGAGATATCCTGGAACACTCGAGGTCAGCTCTGATTAGGAAATTGGGGCACAGTTCACAGATCCTTCCTGACTGCGGCGTTGAGTTTATAGTGAGGTGTTTTTTTTTGTTTTGTTTTGTTTTTTTGCTGGTGATAGGAAATGTGCACGACGAGGATTTGGCCAGGCATAGAAGTGAGGACTCGTGGTCTGCTGGGCTTAACTTTATTTTCTTCTTCATCAAGAATACATCCTGGTACATTTGCATCAATGGAATGTTCTGCAGTCATTAGAAAGGATGATATGGACTGCAGAGCAAGAGAACTTAGTGGAAAAAGATGCCCGCGGTACATATCTGTTACGGAAGCACAAGTGTAATACGACAGAGTTAACTTTGATTTTCTCTGGGTGGTAGGATTGCAGGTGATTTCTAAATTTCATGGTTTTCTGCATTGTCTGTTTTTATACTAATAATTATAGCTAATGTGTATGGAGGTTTGCCCATGTGGGTGCCATTTCCTGTGGGTACGATGCCAAGAATTTCCTAGCAATCACTTCACTGGCTCCTTTGCAAAGAGACCAGTGAAGTACTATCATCATCCTCATTTTACTGATGAGGCAACATAAGCCCCTTTAAGGTTATGCAGCCAGAATGCACCAGAAGACTGCCCTCCAGTCCACACTAAAGCCCATTTAACACCACCTGACCATACTTGTTTAATGAAATCAATAAAACTTTTTCAATGAAAACATATCTTGACAGTTGGTTAAATCAAATTTTGAACAAATGCAGCTAGTTTTTTTTTGAGAGAGAGAAGAGAGAGAATGTGAGCAACGAAGGGGCAGAGGAAGAGAAAGACAATCTCAGGCAGCCTCCACACTCCGCACCGAGCCTGATGTAGGGCTTGATCCCATGACCCTGGGATCATGACCTGGGCCTATACCAAGAGAGAGACACTCAACTTACTAAGCCACCCAGGTGTCCCCAAAATGCAGCTATTTAAAATGAATTGGTAGACAAATAATTAAGGTTGATGCAAAAACGTTCCTGCTATTCCTTTATGTGAGAGCACAGACACACAGGCCTCATTCCATTGCCTGTGCCTCTATGTAACCCTAGAAAACATAAGTGTCTGTTCTGATATTTTAACTGCTACTCTTTCAGTGTGGGCATGAGGGTAATTTCATACGCTTTTCTTGATAGTGTTTTCAAAATTTCTGTAGAAAAAGGGTAGCAATCTCTCCCTCTGCCTTCCTGCCACCCAGTGCACCTGCCTGAACACCCTTTTGTGAGCTTTTTAAGTAATAGCTTCTCATCCATCCCCTTTTCTCTCCCCTGGGAACTGCCACTCCATGAGCTTCAGCCTTCTTTGGCCAGAATCTGAGCTGGTGCCTTAGAGACGAGGAACAGAATCCAGAACATCCAAAAGAGTTGGCAGAACACTGCAATAGAAGCCTGCCTCCCAAGTTTCACATCTCTGTTTTGTTTGCACCTTGGGGCAGCCCACAGAGGCCAAAGCCAGGCTTATCAAAAGGGGATTGTTAGAAAGGCTCTTGAATCCCAGGGCTCAGGGTACAGGACCTGGCCATTGGACAGTTGAAATTTAAAAATCATGTCAAGATTTCTGCAAGGGTTTCCATGAGAAGCAGCTGGAAAATGTCTCTTGGGGCACCTGGATGGCTCAGTCAGTTAGGCGTCTGACTTCAGCTCAGGTCATGATCTCATGGTTCGTGGGTTTGAGGCCTGCATCAGACTCAGTGCTGACAGCTCAGAGCCTGGAGCCTGCTTCGGATTCTGTGTCTCCCTCTCTCTCTCTGCCCCTCCCCTGCTCACATCCTATTTCCCTGTCTCTCAACAATGAATAAATGTTAAAAAAAAAAAAAATTAAAAGAAAAAGCTTTCTAAAAAAGAAGCAGCTGGAAAATGTCTCTTGAACCCGAAAGACTGGCCGTGTATTAGTCAAAGAGACTCAATGCAAGCCAGGTGCCTAGCCCTTATACCTGCTGTGCACTTTGCCTGAAATTCCATTGTTCATAGCAGAACTATTTATTAGGTGCCTACTGTATACAAGATACCGTTTCAGGTGTTTCGGAGGCAGAAGACAACAAAACTGACCCAATCCCTGTCTCCGTGATGGTTGACGTTCTAGCCTTTCTACCTTCTTGGCTGCTTAGAGATCACCTGCTCATATGTTAAGACACAGAGTTTTAGGCCCACCCTGGAGACTTCCATGATCATGTGGGGAGAAAAGTGTTAGGCACACTTTTCTCAGATTCCAATGTATTTTATTGGCACCTGTTTTCTAGTATATAATTTATTATAGATGTGTTTATTTATGTGTAATGTAATTATTTGTTTGTGTCTTTTTCTCAAAGACCACGAGCTTGAGATACCTGGGTTCAAATCCATTTTCCACCACTCAACTAGCTGGGTGACCCTAAGCTGTGTAACTAGGCTCTTCCAAACAGAAATGGGGGCAGGAGTAAGGTGTGCTGCCTTTACTCCTAGGCCTTTGATCTTTGGGCATCCTCCCCTTTGCACTCCCTCCCCCCTCCTCCCCTTCACTCCAACCCCCACTAGCTCCAACCCCCACTACTACTCAGATTCAAATATGGAGAATTTAATTTGACTTCAAATTCAACCTTCTAAGATATGGCGGAACAACAACAGGGAAGGAACTTTGGTTCCTCAATGATCCTGTTGGGGAACAGAATCTGCCATCCTGGACACTTTGTCTCGGGACTGTTAGATGGCACAGAAATCTCTCTATTCTTTCAACGACTGTATTTTAGAGGTTTCTTTGTTATAACAGCCAAACCCTTGCCTTCGCTAATATGGGGGAATATTTTGGTTTCTCAAGTAATCTCTGAACACATGGCAATCACGTTTTTTTACCACTGAAATTGTGACAGTTTGTGAGAGTGAAGGAGGTGCTATTAATAAGGATTCGGGATAATGAGAGCAAAATAGTCTACCTGTTTTTAAGCAACTTCCAACCTCTTCTAAGATGTAACATTTACTTGTTTTTTTTTTTTAATTTCATTACTAGGATTGGGAGGAAGAATGGAGACTGGCAATATTATTAGTAGCATCTGACCAAGGGGTGGGGGGGGGGGGTTATTGGCTAGAAAGTTGCTGGTCTTTGTCTAGAGAGCACATACGGAATTGCCATCCCCAGGGGATACAGATATGGCAATTAGCAGCCCTGCAGATCCATATCCTTTGGAATCTTAGGAGAGCCTAAAGGGATTTCTAACATGTCTGGGAATATTTGATGACTGTAAGGAGCCAAGAATATCTTCATTTGCATTTGAGTGGAGAGGAACCTATAGGTGCATCTTAAAATTCACACAGAGATGGATAGGAGGAAATGGATATGAGGATGCCCACGGTGCAGTCTCACGTTCTGGAACTGAAGCCTCTAGAACCCTTTCCAGACAGCCTTTGAGACATAACAACCCCAGGGTGTTGCATCAGGGGCTAATTGACAAAGTGCTGTGTTCAGCTTGAAAGAAGGGCATTGTCCCTACAAGCTGGAACTTGACTAACTGAAAAATGGCAGGACATTCAGAAAGCCCCAGTGCCCACTGGGAACTGCAGAGCTGGCAGACTGGTGAACATCAGAGCTCAGTTCTGCACCTGTTTCTCCCTAGATGATTTCACATATGCCCATGGAAACATGCATTACTTGTTCAATGAAACGGGTTTTCTTTTTTAGGATGATAAACATACCACCAGAAGATCAGGCCATCGGGTTGATACACAAAGAAAATGTGCCCTTGAAATGATTCCCATCACTTAAAATTAGCAGAATGGTTTTCGAGACCTCTTCATGAGGACTAAACCTTTATCCACGCCATTTTCCTTCCATTGCAAACTCATTTACTGAGCATATTAGGATTATCATCAAACTAAAACCCGCATGCCTCAATTGGACCCCCAATCCATTACGTCCTGTTCTGTTTTGTTTTGCCCTGTCTTCCCTGACTATTGTTGCATCACTATAGGAGGCGATATAGTGTGAGATAGGCTTACATCTGGCTAGTTAAATTTCAAGCGGGCTGGTAGCCGCAGAAAAGGTTATTTACAAGGCCACATTATAAAGGTTAGAAAGCAGTTAGTTGGAGAGAGAGGAAATGTTAGCATTCAGATGCAAAAAAACTTTAAAACCATAATCTGCCAAATAAAACTGTTTCCTTGGAGCTGAGTAAATATTCTCCCAGGGATGGACCTGAGGAATCAGACAGCTGCATCTATTTATGGTTTCCCCTGTGTCTCCTTCTCTCTGAGTCAAATCAGCTCTACGGAAAGCAGTGACAGTTCCTTTATAAAACCTCCCTCTTCCCAGCAAGAGACAGAGGCAATGCATGAGTGAAACAGAGAGCCAGCTGCCATTGAAATGTTCCGACCATCTGCTTCTTCCTTATTTTTCCCTACTCTGTACACATTTAAATGTTTTTTCCTGATTCATCTGTTTGTAGGGAGCAGATGCGATTGTCATCACCATTTTCCACTTACTGAACACCTACTATGTTCTAAGTGCCATGTTAGTAACTTGATATGAGTTATCTCATGTGAGACCCACAAAAATACTTAATAGAATGTTATTGGCCCATTTCATTGATGGTGAAACTGAGGCCTAGAAGTTTTAAGAGATTTGCCAAAGGCCACATTGCTAATAAGCAGGAACTTCTGAACCTAAAGTCTGTCTTTTGAAAGAACTTTGTGCCGTGGTGAAAAAAACTTCAAAAAAGTTCTGAAGAAGGTGCATTTTTAGCACCTTTTCAACGCCCTCTTTTCAAGCCAAAGGGAATGCCTTGGTGCCCTATACCACTTTTCCCAAACTGCCAAGGGTCTCAACAGCTTCAACAGTATCTTTCTTAGTGGTATTTGCATTTGAATATGAGTCTTCTAGAAAACAAGACAATGAAAGATCCAAAGAAATCACTTCTAAAGGTTGAATTTCAGACCATGCAAGCAAGCAAAGAGGGAAGATCTTTGTATGTTGGTAGCCTTCCCCAAGGCTTCTATGGTGATTCCAGGTAGATGCTCCTACTCTGAAAATTTTAACAACCCTGGCTTTCAGCAATGTCAAGTTCATAACACAGGAGCTCTCAAAAACAGGCTACACCTTAAGCTGTTTGATTCATCAAAACCAGAACAACAAGAAAAATTCTTTAAGCCATTGGTAGGAGTCCATAGCTATTTTGAGAGCAGGGGCAAAGTGAATTTATCCAGATCAAGACTAGAAAGAGGAGCGCCTGGGTGGCTCAGTTGGTTGAGCGTCTGACTTCGGCTCAGGTCGTGATCTCACAGTTTGTGGGTTCGAGCCCCACATCGGGCTTTGTGCTGGCAGCTCAGAGCCTGGAGCTTGCTTGCTTCAGATTCTGTGTCTCCCTCTCTCTGCCCCTCTCCCGCTCGTGCTCTCTCTGTCTCTGTCTCTGTCTCTCTCAAAAATAAATAAACAATAAAAAAAAGAGTAGAAAGATACAGATCCCTGACTTTGTTATGATAAACAAGGTACTTGTTTTCTAGCAAATAAAAATGTGTTCTTTGGATACTCTTCTTCCTCAAGTCCCTAGGACTGGCCTTCAGTCTGCTGTTGCAAATCTAAAACATTCCCGTTGGCAGAAAAAGAGACTGTTTTCTTGGTGGACAACTGTGAGTTGAGTTTGGACAATGATTGTTCTGCTTCCAGAAAGTCCCTGGGGGAGTGGGGGCAGAGAGAGGAAGGGGGACTTGTAACTCAGCCAGGTGTTAGACACCTCCTCTGGGGTCCTCCTCTGCTAGTCCCCAGAATCCCAGGCCTGGAACAGACCCCACTGATTTTTTCCAAAGTTTGAGCTTTATTAGAGAGTAACAGTCAAGGGATTTTTCAGTGCACATTTCTTCAGTTCTGGAATTCTGGATCTAAGCTCCTGGTGTAAATGAACTTGCATATACCAACCCCTAAGACACGGTGCGACTATAAAGCACTGAGTTGTTTTTCTTTCCATGCCTTTTCTCATTTCCAGGAAGCGAGGTTGAATAAGAGGAGTATTTGAGATGTTATTTGGTTTAGAAGCGGGTTTGTAGAAAAGAATGTCACCCTAAGGGTTTTCTGTGATAGGTAAATTTTTCTCCTCTGCTAAATGAATAATTAATGTTGTTTTAATATAGAGCTGACCCTTAATTTAGACAATTTATATGCATGAATGCCAACCCCTTCTTTCTCTCAGAGCAAATGGATTCTTTTAATCTACTAAGAGGACGGGCCTAAAATAAGTAAACATTTGGGTGGTCTCTTGATATTCACAGAGCACATTTGAAATTAACTAATTTGCCCTCTATGAGAAACAGACTTTAATGCTGTTCAAAGAGCTGGCGCTTTGAAATTAAGTAGCACAAGTTGTCTTTGTATATCCTCTGACTTGCTTAGGTTGTTGTTTTAATGGCAGCATTTACTAATGAAGAGAAGGAAGTTGCCAGAGCTAGGGACAGAAGGCTAGGGTGGGCCTCTTCTAGAAAGTGAATTTCAACCATCAGGAATGAAGAGGAAAATTAACCATGTATGTGACTGCAGTCTTAGAACATGGTTATTCTCTGTCTCTCTTCCCCCTACATCCTTGTTTCCCCATCTCTGGCACAGTGGGCCGCCTCTAGGCTGCAGCTGGGGCTCCTTGGCCAGCTAGGTTCAAGTTGGGTTCGGCTAGAGAGTGATACCGACAAGGAAGTCAGGGGGCAGGAAAGAAAGAAGTCGGGGTATGTCTTCCCTCCTCCCTTAGTGTTTTGTCATTTCCCCCCTGGCAGTGACTAAGGCTACCACTTATCTCTTCAGCCCAAAGGACAGTTGTCTTAGTCAGCTTGGACTGCTCTAACAAATTACCATAGACTGGATGGCCTAAACATCCTAAGTAAGAAATTTATTTTCCCACAGCTCTGGAGGTTGGGAAATCCAAGATCAAGGCACTGGCAGATCTGGCGTCTGGTGAGGGAATACTTCCTGGTTTGCAGATGGACCTCTTTTCTTTGCATCCTCCTAGGGCAGAGAGTGGAGAGAGAAATAAGTTCTCCTGTCTCCTCTTAGAAAGGCAGCAATCCCATGGGGCGCCTGGGTGACTCAGTCAGTTAAGTGTCCAACTTCGGCTGAGGTCATGATCTAGCGGTTTGTGAGTTTGGGCCCGCGTTGGGCACTGTGCTGACAGCTCAGATTCTGTGTCTCCCTCTCGCTCTCTGCCCTTCCTGCACTCATGCTATGTCTCTCCTTCAAAAATAAACATTAAAAAATTTTTTTTAGAAAGGCAGCCATCCCACTCATGAAAGCTCCCACCTTTGTGACCCAATTACCTCCTAAAGGCCCCACCTCCTAATACCATTGTTGAGAGTTAGGGTTTTAACGTATGCATTTGGGGGCATACAGCATTCAGGCCATAAAAAAACAGTCATAACTACTTAGTTTTGCTAGTCTTTTAGTGCCTTGCCACCTCTTGTTTCTCTGTATCCACACCTCCCATCATGAGCACCTTCTCATTACAACCAACCTCAGGGTTGGGGGTGCATCCTTTTTATTGCCAGGATCCTGATAAACGGCACAACTGGCTTTTCCTTAGTTAAGTTTAAGAAATAGTAAGAGTTAGCCTTCTTAGGGTGACCCCAGAGTTAGTTCAGTAGTGATCACAATGGGAGCTAATGCTTACTGGCTTTCCACGCCCTCATGTACTCTACTAAGCACCTACTACTAAGTTCACTAACTCTACTAAGTTCACAAAGATACCTAGGAAGTGAGGATTGACCGTCCCTGAAAGTTACTCAAGGTAATACGCTGCAGGGGGGCAGAAACCACTTATAGGGCACTTACAGCTAAAGCCTATTTAAGTCCAAAGGAAACGATTGTTTAAATAATAATATTAAATATCAATTTTATAAGTAGTGAATATTAATAAAAATATATTAAATAATCCTTTAAGGGCATTGGATAAATGTGAACAAGGGGTCTCTTTTAGCAAAAACTCCTTTTTGCTTAATCCTTGCGACAAACATCTTCACCATTAATTGTCATGAGATCAAAAGACTTAGTATCTATCTTTCCTTCTCTCCTAACTTCCCTTTGAGGAATCCACGGGCACCCATAACCATCTCATCATCTCACCATCTGCCACAGGCAGGGCAACAGAACCTGGGTTAGCCTCCTTCGGGGCTGAGGAGGAGGAATTTCCGTTCTCCCAGGGAGATTGTCTGGGCTACTTTGGGTTCCCACCTTCTTAAGATTGGTTCTTTGTTGCCAACACACTTGCTTATGAGCTTTGCTTCTCTGGGCTTCTCTCTATTCTGGAACGTAAATTTCTGCAAATCTACGTATTCAACTACGAGGAAGAGAAAATGAAATAAGTAAGGACGGGGTTGGGGCACGGGGTGGAGGGAGGTTGGTGTGACATGTCATATGTGACGTCTTTGTTCTTTCTTCTTTTCCTTCACCAAAAATAATTGTCCAAATTGCAAGTTCTAATAAGTTTTGGGTTGTTTGGGCATTGTTCGGGTAGTGCTATTGGTGGTGGTAGGGGCATGTGTATATTTGTGTACTTGTACCTTTCCTCTGACACTCTTGATTTCTCAAAGTCCACTAAAATTAGGTATAACGGTTTTTCCTACCAGTCTTCAGGGAAACTATTGTCTACCATAGATGCCATGTTTTGCCATCCGGGGTATGCATCCTCCTAATGATACACTGAGCTCACCAAGAACAGGTAAAGTCAAGATCAAAGTGAAGTATCTTTACTCAAGAATGTGAGATGAAATTATGATCGAATTAAAAGGAAATATATTATGGATGAGGCAGCAGTATTCCCATGAATTTTCAAAATCAGATGAGAGGTATTAGATGTTGCTTTCTCGGTAACTCTAAGGAATGTTCCTGGACTGCCAGGGGTGATAATAATTCTAGCTAACGTTTATTGAGTCCTAACTCTGTGTCACAATTCGTCTAATCTGATCATCACACCGG
Source organism: Panthera onca (assembly GCF_046562875.1). NCBI lineage: Eukaryota > Metazoa > Chordata > Mammalia > Carnivora > Felidae > Panthera > Panthera onca. The sequence continues at coordinate 32,416,128 of NC_138340.1, read as the reverse complement.
TCCTATGATCTACTTGTTATTATTTCCATTTCACAGATGAGTAAACCAAGGCTCAGAGAAATTAGATCACTTGCCTAAGGACACACTAGTAAGTGGTAGAGTGCTGATTTAATGATAAATTGCCTCCCTGCTTATGCATTTTTTAATGTTTATTTGTAATTATGTAGTTCTGTGTACTCATTAATTAAAAAATAAAACCATGCCATATTACACAAAATAAAAAAGGGGGAAAGATTCAATCTTCCTCAGCTTTTTCTCTTCTATTTTGCTTCTACTTCCTTCCTGTGTATTATCCTGGCAGTGACCTCTATGGACCTTGACAAAGATCCTCAAAGCGTAGACTCTAATCTCTCTGCTGTGCTACTGTATTGTTGGAAAAGCTGAGAAGCACTTACATAAATTTTGCCAAGAGAACAATCTGCCCCATATTTAATTTAGACCCTATTTAAATCAAATTCTCACTAGGTGCATCTGTTCAATCCCTTTGTTACAGTTCTCTAAAAGTTAGAAATATAATACTCCAAAATATATAATGGGCATATGTTAAGGATTTCTCTAATTCAGTAACCAAGAGACACAGCAGGAAGACAAAACTGGTTCAAAAGGAGGATGTAAGAGACTGATACATATTTATTCAGTTAAACAATGCTGGAACAAAATAACTAATGTGTATACAAAACTGATTAATTTCCTTCAGGGTAATAAAACCAGAACTTGTGGAGTTATCTTCTGGCCAAAAATTATTTGCATCTCTAAGAAACAAAAAGTCTTTGCAACTTATCAATTTTCTACCAGTTGACATCTAACTTTATGGTCTAAGCTCTAATTAATAGTAAATTTTAACACAAATTTACCTTTCCTTAGAACAGCTACCCAATAGAACTTTCTGCAATGATGGAAATGTTCTTTATCTGCACAGTTCAGTATGCAGCCACTAGCCTCTTGTAGCCATTGAACTCTTGAAATGTGGTTAGAATAACTGAAGAACCGACTTTTTAATTTTATTGAGCTATTTATTGAAGTATAGTTGACATACAATATTAGATTAGTTTAAGATGCACCATATATTGATTAGACAGTTCTCTACATCACTCAGTGTTTACGGTAAATGTAGTCACTGTCTGTCATCATACAACATTAGTACAATATTATTGACTCTATTCCCTATGCCGTACTTTTCAACTCTGTGACTTATTTATTTTATATTTGGAAGTTTTTACATCTTTATTCTCTTATCTATTTTGCCCACAGACACACCTGCCTCCCCATTGGCAACCACCAGTTTGTTCTCTGTATTTACGACTGTTTGGCTTTTTTGTTTCCTTGTTCATTTGTGTTGTGTTTTAGATTCTACATATAAGTGAAATCGTACAGTATTTGTCTTTCTTTAACTTGTTTCACTTAGCATAATACCCTCTAGTTCCATCTGTGTTGTTGCAAATGGTAAGATCTCATTCCTACCAGTGTGTGTGTGTGTGTGTGTGTGTGTGTGTGTGTGTATCATTCATATACATATCTTCTTTATCCATTCATCTGTTTACGGACACTTCCATCAATATATGGGTACTTCCATATCAGGGCTATTGTAAGTAATGCTGCACTAAACATAAGGGTGCATATAACTTTTCAAATTCGTGATTCTATTTTCTTTGGGCAAATACCCAGCAGAGGAATTACTAGATCATATAGTATTTCTATTTTTAATTTTTGGTAGAAACACCATGCTGTTTTTCACAATGGTTGCACTCATTTACATTCCCACCAACAGTGCATGAGGGTTCCTTTTCCTCCACATCTTTGTCAACATTTGTTGTTTCTTTTCTTTTTGATGCTAGCCATTCTGACAGGCATGAGGTAATAGCTCATTGTGGTTTTTATTCACATATCTCTGATGATTCGTGATGTTGAGCATCCATTCATGGCCAACAGACGTTGGCCATCTGTATGTCTTCTTTGAAAAATGTCTATTCAGGTCCTCTGACCAATTTTTAATCAGGGTTTTGTTTTTTGTTTTTTGTTTTGTTTTGTTTTTTGTTTGTTTTTTTTTTTTTTGGTGTTGAGTTGTAGAAGTTCTTTATATATTTTGGATATTAACCCCTTATTACAATATCATTTGCAAATAACTTCTCCCATTCAGTAGGTTGCCTTTTATTTTGTTGATGGTTTCCTTCATGGTACAAAAGCTTTTTATTTAATTTTAATTCGGATTTAACTTAAAGGGCCCATATGTGGTTCTCGGCAACTATATTAGTGCAGTTCTGGAGTGTCAAATGACCTTTAGGGGGCTAATTAGAACAGTTAGTATGACTTTGAAACGGCTTGTGGTATTCTTTTTGCCTTATTTCCAAATTTGGGAGTATTTTCCCTAACACTTTCGTTTCTCCTACCCTTCCCTCCATCAATCTTGTTTGACTTTTTTTGCTGTGAGTAACAGGAAGGGACTGGTCTGTTTCCAGACCGTTGCCCACTGGTGGCTCCCATCCAGCTCTCAGACTGATGGCCCCTTTGAGAACTGAGCACACAGTCCCTGGGCAATGCAGTCAGGATGGACGTACAGGCAGCTGTGGACTGAGAGAGCTGACGTGTTCTCCTGCAGAGCTGAGGAGTAAATGTCACGAGAAAAGCCCTTGAAAATGGTTCTCATCCCCTTTCTTCTTTGCAGACAGCCCAGAATGAACTGTTCTCAAATGCCAAACTTTAGTACTCCTAATGGGTAAGAAAGGCTTCTGATAAAGAAATTCTAGTGTACCAAGGTGATTAGGTTTTAATCGGTTAGCAGTGAACCTCCCAAAGAGATCTCTCATACAGGAAATAGACCGGTGTGACCTTTAAAAAAAAAGAAAGGAAATACATGGTCTTTATGATAAAATGATGCAAGGAGGATTTGTATTGATTTGTTTCAGATAAGCTATTTATGAAATGATTGAGATTTTTAAAAAATGGGATCCTCTAATGGTCCCTGGTGTACCTTGTTCAGAAGGGGACAGATACATTGTATCATAGAAAAATGCATTGCTGGGGTGCCTGGGTGGCTCTGTTGGTTAAGCATCCGACTTCAGCTCAGGTCATGATCTCACAGTTCATGGGTTTGAGCCCCGCGTCAGGCTCTGTTCTGACAGCTCAGAGCCTGGAGCCTGTTTCAGATTCTGTGTCTCCCTCTCTCTCTCTGCCCCTCCCTGCAGTGTGGCCCCTGCCCACACTCTGTCTCTGTCTCAAAAATAAATAAACATTAAAAAGAAAAAGGAAAAGAAAAATGCATTGCTTATGCATTTCTGGCTGTATCTGCCCATTTTCAACTCTCTTACATTCAAAGCCCCTCACTGATAAATCCTAAAGACTTTCACAATCCATAGATGGAGTTAACACCTCCAAAGAATCAGAATCTAAGCAGTTATGTTACATTTGGCTTGCTTTGTACTGAAACTTGCCTGCCAGTAGCTTGGAGTTCTGCCCTGGATTTGCCAGGAGCCTGTTCTGAAAGGGGCTCAAGGCACAAGGATTCTGAATTTGGAATCACTTTGCCAGCCCTGGCAACTTGGGCGACTCGATTTCTTTCATCTTCCCATCTTTCTTGTTCCCTCAAATAACTGAAGCCTTTATTGGAAGGTCAAATAAAGTTCACCCTAAATCATTACAGTCCAGAAGAGGAAAGTTAAAAAGGGAATTCTGAATGTTCTCAAAGAGTCTTGAAATTTTACTTTTGAGTTGTTTTTAAGCACCTTGTATTTAAAAAAAAAATTTCCTATTGAAACATATATAACTTATATAAACCAGAATGAGCATTGATTTTTTAAGCTAACTGAAGACTGACAAAATGGGTTTATTGTCTCACTGCTGTTGTTCAAGAGCTTTCTGAAGTGTACGTTCACCTTCTTGCCTTGTTAATCACAGTAAACATGATGCATCATATGTTTCTTTTTGTCTCATATGCCACCCTATGCCTCTAACTCATCATTTTCCACATGAGTTCCCACTGTAATTTACCCTTGTGGAGAATGGCGATTGAGTTGAACGTTCAGTAGTTTGCATATCTCTCCTTGAACACATTGGAGGACTCTTTGGATATCAACTTTGTATTAGAATCTCATTTTTCTTTTTGTGTCCAGAGTAGGTTGACCGAGTACTTACTGTGGGCTAGCCTCTGTGCTAAAATGCTTTAAGTGAGTGAATGGTCTCCTTAATGCTCCCAACAGTGAGTTAGTGCTTGTTTTCTCCTTAGTAAAGATGGACAAACTGAGGCTCAGAAAAGTTAAGTGACTTCCTCGAGGTTACTCAACCGGTACATATCGAAACCGTAACTAAAACTAAGTGGTGTTCCCAGCTCACAACAGTCTTGACTTTCAATCCCAGCTCTGGATGCTATACAGTGAAATAGCTGTTTGCCCTCTCCATGCATCTATATTCCTATTTGCAAAATGAGGATAACAATATCTCCCTTCCAAAGTTGGGGTACTGAGACTTCTAAGAGATGCTAACTACATGTAATGTGCTATTATTCTTGCATGTTCATTAACTAGTGACTTCTCTAGTTGATTGGATTTTAATTAGTTGCTATGTCACGCATGGATTATAGGTGGGAAATCTCACTACCCACCATAGGGAACAACTTGGTATAAGACCTCCTGCCTTTGGACTTGACCCATTGTGGCCAAGTTTAATTTAATTTAATTTAATTCAATTAAAGGTGGTCTGACTAATGCAATGGACAACTCAGAGCTCAGAGCCTGTAGTAGTGGCCTCAGTCTTGACATTCTTACTTGTTTTACAAAGTATGCATACGTTCAGTAATCTAAATAATTTTCCCGTTAGTCTTTGAGATTGTTGCTATCTTGTTTGTTTTTGTTTTTTTTTTAATCTATTAAGGTGGGCTAGATAGAACAACTGATATAACTTGGAAGGAGCAAATAGTAAAGTTTTTGCCTTATGTCACTTTTGGGTAATTTTTCTGAACACATTTACCTCTCCTACATTATTACTTCTTTTCTAACTTTGGAGATGGTCCTCTTAATTTTAAATGGGACGTTTTATAATTTGAGATTCTCTTTGTAACACAGAACAAAAAAAGAACAAAATGAACTTAGTACAGATCAATTCTGTATTGGCCTTGTGTTCTTTGGAAACTAATGTGCATGCAAGCAGAGAGATAGCATTAAGAAATAACCTTGGCTCCTACAGCGGGCCATGGCCTTGCTAGGGTGACTTGTATTTTGAGGGGCATTAAAATTCAACATTTCAAGGAAATGTTTCACATAGTATTGCTAATTAACTTTAAGGGTTTTCTATATAAAACAAAACAAAACACCTTGCCTAGTTCCAACAATGGCTTCTTGATTTTTTTTTTAATTTTTTTTTTTAACGTTTATTTATTTTTGAGACAGAGAGAGACAGAGCATGAACGGGGGAGGGTCAGAGAGAGGGAGACACAGAATCTGAAACAGGCTCCAGGCTCTGAGCTGTCAGCACAGAGCCCGACGCGGGGCTCGAACTCACGGACCGCAAGATCATGACCCGAGCCGAAGTCGGCCGCTCAACCGACTGAGCCACCCAGGCGCCCCAACAATGGCTTCTTTAATGAAAACTGCAGAGAAAGTGATTAAGTCACTTAGAGCTGAACTTCCAGGCAGCTTTACTGAATATTCATGATGTTTAATTTTTAAATCTCTCTCAAATGGAATTCCATAGAGACATCATACTTCATCGTCTAAGAAGCAAATCAGTCAAACACAGCCACAGACATTATTAGAGAATACGATCCTCACCACAGCTTTCCCCCATAAGCCAGTTTTGAAGAAAGGATGATAAAGTCTGCCCTATCAGAAAACTTACAATTGGCTAGAGGATCCTGAAAGTTGCTACCTATATAAACATTTGTAAAAGCAAAAAACAGGAATGCCTAACTGGTTGGGTTGAAGGAAATCATGGAAAGTAAGTCACATTCTTTACCTTCGCCATCTCTTCGGCTTTTTCGCTGCATTTCTTTAAAGTACTTTTTAGCAAGGGAAACAAGAAGCTTAACAAAGCCACAGTACTGGCTACACTCTGAGGGCAAGAATAAAAACTATTTGGTTCTCATTTTCAAACACCTGACCCCAGCGTCTGGGACATGCCGGCAATAAACAGAGAGGAGTAATGCTTAAACAGAAAACAAAAATACAAAACCCAGAAACGTTTAGCTTGGACTCCATTTCAGGGGGAGGTTAAATCAAATATATGGTCAAAAAGTATTTCTCCAGTAAATCCTACTTGTCACCATTATAAACTTGGTATTAAAAAATCCTGCCTGCGTGTTTAGGACACAGTCATAGAGCCAAGTGAAGATAAACAAAACTGCCCATCTGTTTGCATTTAAAGAGATATTCAGCTTTCCATATTAACTATGTAGGTCTGTTTAGAATGTAATTATCACATGCTTCTCCAGGCAAAGAAATCCAGAAGAGAAAATTTATGCCCGTTAACATGCCAACACAATGTGTAAAGAAGATGAACCATTGGAAATTTGATTAACTTGACATTTTTTTCCTTTCAGAGGGGAAAACTATCTTGATTGTTCTTGGTGACTATGAAAGCAAGATCTGCTAATCATGTTTCTTACTGATGATGCCTCAGACAATTGGGGAGAACATGGGTCTTATGGTAGAACTTTCCTTTTCATTTGACTGACACAGAAGGACTGCATTGACTTGAAGGCTATTTTAGTTAAAGGATATACCCCAGACATCTCCTTGGCCCATAAGATGCCTACCACTGGTGGGCCTTAAGGGTTTCTTTCAATGTTTCTCCTCCTCTCAGCTCTGTGTACCCATCAGAGCTCTGTGTACCGTGGAGAAAGAATATAAATAAATCATGTAATAAAATGACCTTTCCCAAATTATCTTTGGGTGAGAAGATGTTTTTTACAGCTGTCTCTTTTCTCTAACTACAGATTCTCTAACTACAGATGTAATTCTCTAATTACCAGCCCTAGTAGGAGTTTGACATCGAGTTGAATTCAGTTTTGGGGAAGCTAAGTTCAGCATGATTCCTTTTCACATTTTTTGCCACCTGAAAATACATACTGCCAATGAACCAGGGCCTTGGAGCTGGCTTCTGGAGAGAAGAAAGTTGTTCTGGGAGAAAGACCTTGAGAAAAGATACTGAGAAGGATTATTTCTTTATTTCTTGTATCTTTTTATTTGCTTGTCAAGATAGTGGATTGTGTTGTCCTGGGAATTGTCGACTGGAGTGACATGGAAATAAGGATACGGCCTGAGAAGCGGCATGCAAGTCTTCCTTTTCTGCTGTGCTTTCGCTCAGAAATGAGACAGTTCTGTGTTCACTAGGAGAGAAGATATAGCTACTTGGGGGTTCATTTTCTACAGGTAGCTGTGTTTAGTGGACTGACAGACCACACTGTCATTGCAGCCTAATCCACAGGTCAAACAACATTTCCAGTCTGTTTCCAGGATATGGCATATCCATGTTGATTACCAGAAAGGTCAGAATTCATAGAAACACATTAATACCAAAAGGGATTGGTTAGGTTGTAAAGGATGACAGAGGGTTTCTAGAGAGCACTTTTTTTTTTAAGACTATGAATTTCCTAATTCAGTTTCACAGGGCTGTTGTATGACATAGGGAACACAACAAGAAATAGACGTTTCTTTGAAAGCTATAGGTTTGTCTCTCTTAAAGCAGCTCTGGAATATTCCCATTCCTTTGCACTCCTGGTCACATTGAGATCTTTTGGAAAAGGGTGGGAAATAAAACCATGGTTAAAAAGATAGAGGAGGATGGGGCGCCTGGGTAGCTCAGTCGGTTAAGCGTCTGACTTCGGCTCAGGTCACGATCTCACAGTTTGTGAGTTCAAGCCCCGCGTCAGGCTCTGTGCTGATAGCTCAGAGCCTGGAGCCTGCTTCCGATTCTGGGTCTCCCCTTCTCTCTGTCCCTCCCATGCTCATGCTCTGTCTCTCTCTATCTCTCAATAATAAACGTTAAAAAAATTTTTTTAAATAAAATAAAATAAAATAAAATAAAATAAAATAAAATAAAATAAAATAAAATAAAGTAAAAAATAGAGGAGGAAGGAATATGAAATGGGAAAAAGTAGCTTGCACAAATGGTGTTAGGACAACTGGACATCTATGTGCAAAAGAATGAAGTGGACCGCTCTCTTACACCATAGACAAAAATATTAAAGGGGCTCTTTGAGTGGAAAGGAGAGACTTGAAGTGACAGTATAAAGGTAGGAAACACAAAACAGTAAAAAAGAATATTTCTGTAAAAAATCAGTCAAGGAACTCAAAAGGATGTAAAATAGACACTATATATCTAAAATGTGAGGAGAACAGGAGTAAAGAATGGGTTCAAACTGAAATGACCATCAACTTAATATACACTGCTATATGCAGAAGAGGTTATATACAAACCCAATGGTAACCACAAATCGAAAACCACTAATCGATATGCAAAGAATAAAGAGAAATAAATCCAAATATATTACTAAAGAAAACCAGAAAATCATGAAAGTTAAGAAAGGATCATAGAAAATCTTCAGAAAAAAAAACACACAAAATAAGTAATAAATTGACAATAAATATAGGTCTATCAATAATTAAGCGTAAATAGACTAAATCCTCCAATCAAAACACATAGGTGACAGAATGGATAAAAAAACAAGGCCCCTCTGTATGCTGCCTACAAGAGACTCATTTTAGACCTATAGACACCTGCAGGTTGAAAGTGAGGGAATGAAGAAATGTCTATCATGCAAATGAATGTCAAAAGAAAACCAGAGTAGCAATATTTTTAACAGCAAAAGAGACTTTGAAATAAAGACAGTAACAAGAGACAAAGAAGGACACTATATGATAATAAAGGTGACAATCCAACAAGAAGATATAACAATAAATTATTTTTGCATCCAACTTGGGAGCACCCAAATATGCAAAACGGTTAATAACCAACATAAAGGAATTAATCATTAATAATACGATAATAGGGGATTTTAACACCCCATTTACATCAATGGACATATTATCTAAACAGAAAATCAACAAGGAAACAGTGGCTTTGAATGACACAGTGGACCAGGTGGATTTAACAGATACATTCAGGACATTCCATCCTATAACAGCAGAATACACATTCTTTTCAAGTGTACATGGAACATTGTCCAGAACAGATTATGTATCAGGCCACAAAACAAGCATCAACAAATTCAAAAAGAACAAAGTCATACCATGCATCTTTTTTGACCACAATGCTATGAAACTTGAAGTCAACCACAAGAAAAAATCTGGAAAGACCACAAATACATGGAGGTTAAATAACATGCTACTAAACAATGAACGGGTCAACCAAGAAATAAAAGAAGAAATTAAAAAAGTACATGGAAACAAATGAAGATGAAAACACAACAGTTCAAAAACTTTGGGATGCAGCAAAAGTGGCTAAGAGGAAAGTTTATAGCAATATAGGCCTACCTCAACAAGGAAGAAAAATCTCAAACAACCTAACCTTAGACCGAAAGGAGCTAGAAAAAGCAGAACACCTTTTGCTGCTAAAACCAGCAGAAGGAAGGAAGTAATAAAGATTAGAGCAGAAATAAATGATATAGAACCTAACACACACACACACATACACACACACACACACAAAATAAAAAATAAACAAAAAACAACAAAAAGCAATAGAAGAGATCAATGAAACCAGGAGCTGGTTCTTTGGGGAAAAAAAATCAATAAAATTGATAAACCTCTAGCCAGGCTTATTAAGAAAAAAAGAGAAAGGACCCAAATAAATAAAATTACAAACGAGAGAAGAGAAATAGCAACAAAACCCACAGAAATACAAACAATTTTAATAGAATATTTTGAAAAACTATATGCCAACAAATTGGACAACCTAGAAGAAATGTGTAAATTCCTAGAAACACACAACTTACCAAAACTGAAACAGAAAATAGAAAATTTGAACAGACCAATTCCCAGCAAAGAAATTGAATCAATTATCAAAAAACTTTCAACATCCAAAAGTCCAGGACCAGATGGCTTCACAGGCAAATTCTACCAAACATTTAAAGAAGACTTAGCACCTCTTTTCTCAAACTATTCCAAGGAGTAAAAAAGAGGGGCACCTCGGTGGCTTAGCTGGTTGAGTGTCTGATTTTGGCTCAGGTCATGATCTTGGGGTTAGTTTGAGCCCCGCATCAGGATGTCTGCTGTCAGTGTGGAGCCTGCTTCAGATCCTGTCGCCCACTCTCTCTTCCCCTCCCCTGCTTGTGTGTGCATGCACTGTCTCTCAAAAATAAACATTAAAAAAAAAAGGAAAAGAGAAAGGAAACCTTCCAAATTCATTTTATGAGGCCAGCATTACCTTAATACCAAAGCCAGATAAGGACACCACAAAAAAAGAGAACTATAGGGATGCCTGGGTGGCTCAGTCAGTTAAGCATCTGATTTCAGCTCAGGTCATGATCTCACAGTTTGTGAGTTTGAGCTCCACGTCATGCTCTGTGCTGACAGCTCAGAGCCCCGAGCCTACTTCAGATTCTGTGTCTCCCTCTCTCTTTGCCCCTCCCCTTCTCATGCTCGCTCTCTCTCTCTCTCTCTCTCTCTCTCTCTCAAATAAACATTAAAAAAAATTTTTTTTAAGAATTACAGGCCAATATCGGGGCGCCTGGGTGGCTAAATTGGGTAAGCATCTGACTTCGGCTTAGGTCATGATCTCACAGGTCATGGGTTTGAGCCCCACCTCAGACTCTGTGCTGACAGCTCAGAACCTGGAGCCTGCCTCGGATTCTGTGTTTCCCTCTCTCTGCCTCCCCAGTGCTTGCGCTCTGTCTCTCTCTCAAAAATAAATAAACATTAAAATTTTTAAAAAAGAACAAAAAATCCTCAACATAATACAAACTGAATCCAACGATATATTAAAAAAAAGTCACCCACCATGATCAAGTGGGATTTATTCCTGAGTTGCAAGGGTGGTTCCATATTCACAAGTCAACCAACGTGATGCATCATGTCAATAAGAGAAAGGATAAGAACCATGTGATCATTTCAATAGATGTAGGAAAAGTGACGAAATATAACATCCATTCATGATAAAATCGCTCAACAAAGTAGATTTAGAGGGAACATACCTCACCATAATAAAGGCCATATATGAAAAACACACAGCTGGGGCACTGATGAAAACTGATGATGATGCAAAGAAATGGGGACATTCCACGCTCATGGATTGGAAGAACAAATATTGTTAAAATGGTTACAATACCCAAAGCAACCTACATATTTAATGCGATCCCTATCAAAATACCAACAGCACTTTTCACAGAGCTAGAACACACAATCCTAAACTTTGTATGGAACCACAAAAGACCTCAAATAGCCAAAGCAGTCTTGAAAAAGAAAAGCAAAGCTGGAAGCATCACAATTCTGGACTTCAAGTTATAACACAAAGCTGTAGTAATCAAAACAGTATTGTACTGGCACAAAAACAGATATGTAGATCAACGGAATAGAACAGAAAATCCAGACATGAATCCAAAATTATATGGTCAATTAATATTTGGTAAAGCAGAAAATAATATCCAATGGGTAAAAGACGGTGTCGTCAACAAATGGTGTTGGGAAAACTGGACAGATACTGCAAAAGAATAAAGTGGACCACTCTCTTACACCATACACAAAAATAAATTCAGAATGTATTAAAGACCTAAATGTGAGGGGCGCCTGGGTGGCTCAGTTGGTTAAGCGTCCGACTTCAGCTCAGGTCACGATCTCGCGGTCCGTGAGTTCGAGCCCCGCGTCAGGCTCTGATGGCTCAGAGCCTGGAGCCTGCTTCCGATTCTGGGTCTCCCTCTCTCTCTGCCCCTCCCCCGTTCATGCTCTGTCTCTCTCTGTCCCAAAAATAAATAAAAGTTAAAAAAAAAATTAAAAAAAAATAAAGACCTAAATGTGAGACCTGAAACCATAAAAACCATAGGAGAGTGTACTCAGTAACTTCTCTGACGTCAGCCATAGCAACTTTTTTTCTAGTTTTGGAACTATAGCAAATTAAAAACCTTCTGCACAGGGAAGGAAACAATCAACAAAACTAAAAAGCAACCTATAAGATGGGAGAAAGTATTTGCAAATGACATATCCAACAAAGGGTTTTAATGCAAAATATGTAAAGAACTTATAAAACCCAACACCCAAAATGCAAACAATCCAGTTTAAAAATGGGCAGAAGACGTAAACAGACATTTCTCCGAGAGAAGACATACAGATGGCCAACGGACTCATGGAAAGATTCTAAACATCACTCATCATCAGGGAAATGAAAATCAAAACCACACTGGGATATCACCTTATACTGGTCAGAATGGCTAAAACCAAAACACAAGAAACAACAGGTGTTGGCAAGAATATGGAGAAAAGGAACCCTCATGCACTGTTAGTGGGGTTGCAAACTGGTGCAGCCATTGTGGAAAACAGTATGGATGTTCCTCAAAAACTTAAAATCCTATGATCCAGCAATTGCACTAGTAAGCATTTACCCCCTAATACAAAAACACTAATTCAAAGGGATACCTGCACCCCTATGTTTATTGTATCATTATTTACAATAGCCAAACTATGGAAGGAGACCAAATGTCAATCAATTGATGAATGGATAAAGATGTGTCATATATTTACAACGGAATATTATTCAGCCACAAAAAGAATGAAATCTTGCCATTTGCAACAACATGGGTGGAGCTAGACAGTACCAGGCTAAATGAAATAAGTCATTCAGTGAAAGACAAATAACATGATCTCACTCATATGTGGAATTTAAGAAACAAAACAAGTGAGCAAGGGTGGGGGGGGTGGAGAGAGAAACACACAAACCAAGAAACAGACTCCTGACTCTAGAGAACAATCTGATGGTTACCGGGGGGGTGGGGTGGGGGGCGATGAGCAAAATTAGGTGATGGGGATTAAGGAAAGTGCTTGTTGTGATGAGCACCAGGTGATTAAAATAAAAACTTAAAAAAAATAAATCAGTGACAGCTACTTCTTGTGTCTTGACATAGGTAAAGATTTTATTTAGTAAAAATGGTCGCCTCATTAAAGGAGACTGATCTGCTGGTTAAGCTCCAGGTTGAACTCTAAATTTGCCAAAATTCAACAATTTTTGAACTACAAAAATGGGAATTTCATGTGGCTCACTGCAGTAGGCAAGATTGTGATTTTGGCTAAGTATGTCTTCAGAGGCTTCCAAGTCCAGAGGACTTGAACCTTGGCCCCCTATGTTGAATCTGTAAAGACTCAGCGGTGGAGGCTCTTCCCCTTGTATTGTGGTGATGTGCAGTTCACACAAAGGTCACAATTATAGATTCAGCTCAACACTCTACTGAGTGTTTGGATTGCAACAGGAGAATCAAAACCTTCACCCAAAGATGTACAGCTCCAACAGCTATACTTTAAACACATTATTGTCTAAATGCAGATGGCATTGTATGGGCTAATGTATTATTGAAGCTGGAATCAACCTTAAGTATTATTTTACACAAAGTCTTCATTTGAAACACAAGAAGTATGAAATCTAGACACACCAGAAGCCTCAGGCCCAGACCCTCACATGGTGGCTGATAGGGCAAGGTTTCCTGTGACACCATTCTGCCAATGTTCAAGACCTTTCCTCTTTCCTCCTTCAAATCACAGACTTTGCGTCTACCCAACAGAGAGAGTAGGAGGAAGGAAGAAGAGAGAGAAAGTGGAGCCTATCTTTTCTTACATGGTAATGAATCCTTTACATTTCTAGGTAGTGAACAAAACCCTTGCTATAAGCTTCCCCACAAACCCCAAATCTCTCAGAAACATTAGAAAACATGCTTAAAGTGAATCTGAACATAGTTGTACTCCAAAGCCAGAAAGGAATTCTCAGTGGATCAGACACTGTGGGGAATCCCCGGAAGGTAGAAATTGGGTAAAATCAGAATGGGGTAAAACCAAAGCCCACTAGGTGCCTCGGAAGCCCTCTTCCAAGTTCCGAATACTGTCTCCTCCCTGCCAAATCTGCATCCCAGCCCCTCCCTCCCTGAAGCTTTCTTGACCTCAGACTACTCTTTACTGTCTTGTCCTGCATCAAGCTGTTCTCAGCCTTTTTTCTCATCGTTCTTCTACGGTAGCTTTTGAAGACATTTTTTTCCCTAATCACACCCACCATAGAAGTTTCATGCCACAGATCTACCATATATCTGCTTATGTGCTGTATGTACATCTGTGCTTTCTACATAAAAAGAATAAGAACTATTTGCCCCCAAAGAATGAATTGTTGGCCCCTTGGGGGTGGCATTTCCCCCTTGAGAATGTATGTTCAACACCCTTGGAATCATACAGCTTCTTTTAAAATGCTCTGAAGCCCGCTTGCTGACTCCTCTCAAGCCACACAGTGGAAATGACCAATATGTGCGTCTCTCTGGGCTGTCAACTCTGAGAACAGAACTGATTCTCTTTAAGGGTTAGGAGAAAGATTGCGGGGGCAGTGGTGAGGGACAAGCATTGAAACATGGTTTAGATACTTCTACTCCTTGTTTTATTTCTCTTTCTAATATTATCAGGGCATGCTTTGCAGAGATGACAATATCTAGATATTCCACAGACCATAGATATTAGCACAGAAGAAATTCACTGTGCTGGGCAGCCTCTAAGATGCCCACTGTGCTGGGCAGCCTCTAAGATGGCATACCTTGTGCACCCCCTCCTCCTTGAGTGTGGGATAGCAGTAAAATGGCTTTTTCTTCTAGACAGATATTGGAGGTAGGACTAAGTGCTTTACCAAACCAGAAATGAATACCAACACTTCACATCAGAGTTGGTTTTCACGTGTGATTGGTACAAGATGAGTAATAAATTTGATGGAACATAATGTGACCGGTTCAAGTAGAAACCATACTTGGTTGTCCTTTTTTAGTTGTTTTTTTTTTTTGAAGTTTGACTCCATCAATTATAAAGACTTCATGAATTCCACCCCCAACAATTCAAAATTTAATTATTTGAATAGAGTCTGCTGAAGAGTTCATTATCTTTGTGAGATTATATATAAATAGAGAGGCAGATAGGTTATACAGTATATAGTATAATTTAGTATTAGTATTTGTATTCGTATATATTAATATATAGTTAAGATTAGGTAGTATACAGATTACATATATAGTATAGATTTGATATATGTGTATATATATATATATATATATATATATATATAGTACACATCATACAATTTATATGTAGTACAGTGTGAAAAGATTGCAAGGGGAATGTTTATCAGCTTACGAGAATTCTTTTTTTCCCAAGACCGTAGTAGCACCTTGACCTACAAGTAACTGGAAAACTATACTCCATTTCCTTAGACCTCATTTGTTCATCAAAATAGACTTAAGTAGACTTCCACAGGGTTCCATAAAACCACAGGGTTTTATATTTTCCACACTCCAGCTTCATTGATTCATTTATCCATCAGATATCAAAAGATATCTTTCTTTCTTTTAACTCCTACTTTTAAGACATTTTATTAATTCAGAATTGTCTCTCCCTTCAGTTACTCTCAATTAGTGAGTTCCTTCTTTGAGACCGTATCTTTCTTATCCTGGGCCTGGTGGTATTCTGGATGGATTAATTTGTTAAGAACCTACTTCCTTTTTTAAAATGGCCAGTCAGAATTTTTCTCTGATGAATAAGAAGCCAGAAAAAAAAAAAAATGTAAAAGATTTTGGCGATTGGCATCTTGAAAAGAAAATATTTTACATCACAAAAGTGTGAAAGAAGTCTCATTCATAATCTGATTTAATGAGCTCATATGGCCAAAGGAGTCAGACCATAAAAGATGATACCTACTATGTCCCATGTGGTCCAGATGCAGTGAGTAGGTTAAGTGTTGTGGAGGAGTACTAGTTATGGATGTGATTTATAACACTGAGAATGAGTATGTTCTTCACCATTCACCTGCAGCTACAGTATGGCCGGGGACAAAAGCTTTAAAATTCTGCACTCCTGAATGTGAAATCTGGCTATACCTCTTACCTACAAGTTAGCAAACCTTCTCAACCTGTCTTCTCATCTTCAAAATGGAAATAAATAATACCCTTTTCACTTTGTTTTTGTTAAGTTTAAATGAGGTTAATGAGGTAATGCTTAGCCTGGGGCCCGATTGTAAATGCATGACGAATGGCTAGGTTATTATGTGAATGGGTGAACCTGATCTCTGTTTCTGATAGAGAGATGACCTACCAGGTATCAATTATTGAAACATAAATTGAAGAAATGAACTACTCTATGTTTGCTCCTCTCTTCGATGCATCAGTTTTACATCTTATGGAATTTCCTCTCTTATGGGTCAAAAATGGTCAAATATTGGTTCATATTGTCCAATCTAATGACAGTTTTAGATTTAGAAAGTTACACTCAGCTTAATCCTATAAACCACAGGGAAAAAAATCTCAAGGATAAAAATAAGTCTCCTCTGTGAGCCCATTAAAGCACTTGTACTTGGTTTTTTCAAGGCAAGAATAAGCACAAACTTCAAATAATTCATTTAATTATCTTTCCATCCTACGAACAGGGTAGTCTAAACCTGATACACTGATAGGGCCAATTGTCTGAATGTGCCTATTTAGACATTTGAGTTGAAACTTGAATTAATTTACTGGCAGCTGTCCGTTGATGTGTTTTAATCATCTTCACTGTGATTGATCTAAATATTTGATTCAATTTTTATAGAGACCTTTAAAAAAACCTTCCTCATTAATTGATTGCCTCACTGTCCGATACATTTTCAAAGCGATCATGGCAAAATTCAGGCTATAGATAATGAAAGATGGTTTTCTATGTTTGGTTGGAGTTTTGTTTGTTTGTTTGTTTTTAGAGAGAGAGGATAAAGAGAGAGTGTGTGAGCAGGGGAGAGGGGCAGAAGGAGAGAGAGAGAGAGAGAGAGAGAGAGAGAGAGAGAGAGAGAGAGAGAGAATCTTAAGCAGACTCCACGCTCAGTGTAGAGTCCGACTCGGGGCTCAATCCCATGACCCTGAGATCATGACCTGAGCTGAAACCCAGAGTCAGATGCTCAACCAACCGAGCCACCGGGCGCCCCATTTTGTTTTTTGTTTTCAAGTCCCCAGACTTTGTTGTCTAAATAAATCACTCATATCTGTCATTGTCGGCAGCCTTGGAGGTACCTACCCAAGGAAGCCCAAGTTCATGGATGGAACTCTGGAGCAGCAAGCAGAAAGTTGAATTTCCAGGATCCCAGATCCCATATCAGCTAATCTGGATATCTCACAGTTAAGGGGGCGAATTAGTGGATTACCTTCCTAAAGACCATTTAATGTGCTTTTATTACCTACCAATGCTTTACCTTTAACACTCACAAAAACCTTATGGAAATGTGTTCTGTTTTTTAAATATGTTACCAATGAGGGAAATTGAGCAGAAAGAATTGAAAGCAACTTACCCAAGTTCCCACAAAGCCTAGGCTGGGTCTAGGACAGTTGTCTCAACCATGGATGATTTTATTTCCCCTTCAAGGGGACATTTGACACTCTCAGGAGACCTTCTTGGTTGCTGCAACTAGGGGAGGGTGCTCCTGGTGACCAGTGGGTAGTGACTGCCAAACATAATGTACAAGAGAGCCCTTCCCCACAGCATTTAGCTGGCCCCAAATGTCACTATTGCCAAAGTTGAGAAACTCTGGCCTATAGTCTCCAGAGCTATCCAACAGAACTTTCTACAATGGTGGAAATGTACGACTAAATACTTGAAATGTGGCTGGTGTGACGGAGGCACTGAGTGTTCATTTATTTTTAAATAATTTAAATTTTTTTAACGTTTTTTTATTTTATTTTTGAGACAGAGAGAGACAGAGCATGAACAGGGGAGGGGCAGAGAGAGGGAGACACAGAATCTGAAACAGGCTCCAGGCTCTGAGCTGTCAGCACAGAGCCCGACGCGGAGCTCGAACTCACGGACCGTGAGATCATGACCTGAGCCGAAGTCGGACGCTTAACCGACCAAGCCACCCAGGCGCCCCTTACATAATTTAAATTTAAACAGCCACATATATCTGGTGGCTATTCTAGTGAATATTCTTACTTCCTATACAATTGTTTCTTCACCTGTCGAATGTCATACAATAATTAGGGTGGTTATAAGAATTAAGTGAGATAAGTCAGTGTGAATTAGGATATTAGCTGCTCTTGGAACACCTGGGTGGCTCAGTTGGTTAAGCATCCGACTTTGGCTCAGGTCATGATCTCGCAGTTTGAGAGAGAGAGACAGAGCATGAGCCGGGGAGGGCCAGAGAGTGAGACAGAGACACGGAATCTGAAACAGGCTCCAGGCTCTGAGCTGTCAGCACAGAGCCTGATGCAGGGCTCGAACTCACTGAATCCCTGTGTCACCTCTTGCAACTGCCATAGGTGTTGGGTCTCCAATATTAGAGACTCCTTTACCAGATCAGTGAATACCTAACTTTTAATAACTATATTAAGGGGTAATTATTAGTAGGATTCCCCATCACAACACCACCCCCAAGGCCAAGTTTCCTTAAATATCAATCCCCCAGTATTGATAAATATGGTTTGATCTTGGAAAGGAAAATCCCTGAAGCTTTTTGGAAGCATATCTTCTAGCCTGAACACTCAGCACTCTCTTGTCATTTGAAGGTGCCCGTGGAAGGCAGGAAGAATGGCCCACCAGGGTGAGGACTCAGGGGCTTGGTGAACACACTAGGGACCGACACTTTGAGACTGTTAGCTAGAGCTCGACTCAGATTTCTATGCAGCTGGGGAATAAGGTCATCCTTTAAATGTCAGGTTTTACACTTGCCTATTAAGAATCTGTGTGCATGAACTCGATACTGGAATAAGGACCAGTTAGTTTCTTCGTCCATCAACATTCTTTTAGCTGAATTCCCTTTGGAACAGGGTCTGAACTCAAAGGAAAGGAGGTTGGGACTAAAGAACAGAATAGAAATAAACAGGATCATAGCCTTTCTTTTCTTCTCTCACTTTGGCTGTCTGATTAAGTAATATCGGGTCTCCAGAGGGGCCTAATTCAACCAGCATACATACAGATTTCCCACCTTACTCTTGTCCTATTTTTTATCTTATCACATTAATTTCCCTCAAGGCACTTTTGAGAATTAGCAATTACATACTGCTATAGTTCCGTACTTAGTTTCTCTGCGTCTCCTTCGCTAGACTGCGAGCTCTAGGAGGGAAGAAATCATCTCTGTCTTGCTTGCCCATAGGATCTTCATAATCCTGCATCATGTCTGGCACATAATAGGTATTCAATATGTATTGTTCGATATATATCGAGTGGGTACATGAAACAAAATTGAGTTTAAATACCATAGATTACTCTTCCAATACGTATAAGTTGTAAAAAAGTAGTCAAAGGTATTTTTTCATATTCCTGGGAATGAATACTGCCAGTGTGTAGCACTTTGCCTGGATCTGAGAGAACTTCAGTTCAGAAGCATTTTCCAAAGTATATTTGTCCTGTTTCTTTGATTTCAGGATCCAGACCCAAGGCCTCTGGGGATGAGGCTTCCAGGGAGAGAATTATGTGAACATTTACATGAGAAATGTAAATAGCAGGCCCACAGTCCACACAGCCATTGCTTCTTCAGGAGTCCACTTCTGACAAGGGCAACAGAGAGCACAGAAGTTGCCAACCATGATGTTGCCCCCAGAGAGTCCCTATTTGAGTCCCCTTAGATGTATAGTTGCAGAGACTTTCTTCCCTCCCACAAACATTAACAGTGAGCCTTCCATGCACGTTGGGCCAAGAGTTGGGGCTGAGTTACGAAGAAGAATACCAAGGTGATACAGCTTAGGCTTAACGCTTTTAAATCCTACGAAGTTGAGTTCACTTTCTCATATATTTGGCCACTTCCTGGTGACCTTGGACAAGTTAAACATCCTCCCGAAGGCTGTGATCCCCTATCTGTAATTGGCATAATCAGAGCACATATTTCATACCATTATGATGAACTTTGTTATTTTTTTAATGTCTAATTATTTGAATTTTTTTAATGTTTATTTATTTTTGAGAGAGAGAGAATGTGAGTTGGGGAGGGGCAGAGAGAGAAGCAGACACAAGAATCCAAAGCAGGCTCCAGGCTCCAAGCTGTCAGCAACAGAGTCCAATGCAGAGCTTGAACTCACAGACCGTGAGATCATGACCCGAGCTGAAGTTGGATGCTTAACTAACTAAGCCACCCAGGTGCCCTATGTTTGTTTGTTTGTTTGTTTGTTTGTTTGTTTGTTTATTTTGAGAGAGAGAGAGACAGACAGGGCGTGAGTTGGAGAGGGGCAGAGAGAGAGGGAGACATAGAATCCCAAGCAGGCTCCAGGCTCCAAGCTGCCAGCAACAGGGCCTGACGTGGGGCTCGAACCCACAGGCTGTGAAATCATGATCTGAACCAAAGTTGGACACTCAACCAATTAAGCCACCCAGGTGCCCCGTACTATGATGAACTTTAGATGAGATATCCTTGCTAAAGCATTTAGCACAGTGCCTGGCACATTAGAAAGCACTCAGTAGGGGCGCCTGGGTGGCTCAGTCAGTTAAGCGGCCGACTTCGGCTCAGGTCATGGTCTCATGGTCCGTGAGTTCGAACCCCGCGTCGGGCTCTGTGCTGACAGCTCAGAGCCTGGAGCCTGCTTCCGATTCTGTGTCTCCCTCTCTCTCTGCCCCTCCCCCGTTCATGCTCTGTCTCTCTCTGTCTCAAAAATAAATAAGTGTTAAAAAAAAAAAAAAAAAAAAAAAAAAGAGAAAGCACTCAGTAAATGTTAACCATAAGGTGATTTTAAAACTTGGCTCCAAATTCTTTGACACGCCTCAGGTTATGTTTCCTCTTGAATCTGGATGTGCTTGTGACTGCTTTCATTCATAGAATATAGTAGGGTAACACTTGGTGTCATTCCAAAGCTAGGTCAGCAAGTATCAGCCTCCATCTTACTCCCTGGGACTGTGACGCACCTTAGAAGAAATCCCACTTTCCTGAGGTCTCCATGGTGAGGAGGGCACATGGCAATGCTCTGGCCAACAGCCCCATTTAAGTCCAGCCTTCCAATCACCCCCCCCAAGATGGTAGACCATCCTTCTTGGAAGAAGAACTTCCAGCCCCAGGTGAAGGCCTTGGACATCAGAAAGCAGACTTGGGGCCTCTGGGTGACTCAGTCGGTTAAGCCTCCGACTTCGGTTCAGGTCATGATCTTCTCATTCTTGCCACCTTGTATCCATTCACCCTTCTTCTGGTAAAAACACCCTGGGAGAAGCCTGGAACCCCTATATCTTTTCTCTGGGGCTTGGCCCCTTCTGTGTCCTCCCCCAGGAGCACCCTCCCTCCCTCTAATCCTTTTGTGGCTCACTCTTGCTCATCCTTTCAAATTTCTGCTCGGGTCCAGAGAGCCCGCTCCCCATACCGGGTCGGGCCTCCTCTGTAATCCTGCGAAGACCGCCGAGTCTCTCTTTGTGCTTTACACACTGCACTTGCTACGTGATGTTATACATTTCCATGAGCTCCTTGAGGGACAACACTGCCTTATTCAACTTCATTTCCCCAAGCCCTGCCGTTTGCACAGGAAAGACAGTAACTGGTCAAAGTTTAACCACCGCCTCTAGAGCCAGACTTGCTGAGTTTGAAGCCTGGTCCTGGCAGCTTCCAGCGGTGTGGTCTTCCCTGAGCGCCTTAAAATGCTTGTGTCTCATGTACCCGGGGCTTCATGGATCCTACCTCACTCATAAATTTCCTTGCAATTTAAAGATGAAAAGATTTAAGGCAATAGATCAGTCCTGGACATAGTGTAAGCCTTCAATTAATTGCTATTTATTGATTGCAAACTATTACTTATTGGTGTGTGACCATATAGCAGGGCAGGAAGCCCTGCTATCTCATTTTTCTGGCTTGGTTTGTGATTTTCCCCTCCCCATCTGCTTTATTTTTGTTTGCTGGTTTGTTTATTTGTTTAGCCTGGGATCTACCAGTAATTCCCCAACAGGGCCATGTACCCTCGGCTCATCTTGGGGAGTTGGTTGCAAAAACTCAGGTAGTCCTTTGGTGATTCTGCAGTCATGAGTGAAACCAGGAAAGCTGCAGCTTTAACAAGGTTACTAGGCAACTGAGTCCACGAAGGTGGCCCGTGTCCCGGGCCAGCATTTAGGAACACTGACGTAGGATTTGTACCCAGTGTTAATTTTCCTGTTTTACCTTCTAACTGCATTTCTCAAGAGGGTAGCTGATACATACCATTTTCCCTTCAAGCAGCAATGTACAGTCTGTTTCAAACAAACATCCACATGCCATTTCAATCTCTTTACAAAATGCCCTCTACTCACCTCATTTTGTCCCCCTCATTGGCAGTTAGCATCTGACCCCATCCTTGTTCACCAAAGGCCTCGACTGTAGTCAAAGGATGAGCAGCTGACGGCTTCTTTTAGGGGAGTGGAATTGCAAATATGGGTGATAAATAAAGCTGTTCTCTAAAAGGGCCACTCTCTTTGCCACATTTGTGCTTTCTCTACCGGCGGTGCCGCCGGGGGCGGTGGTGGTGAGGGGGGGGGGGCGTACTGAGGCTTATTCATAAGGGAATGAATAAATGGTCCAAGAATCGCTCCAGAGAGTCAGAAGCTAATCCTCTTTGTCAAGTGGAGAGTGCGTTTCCCTATTTCATGTTTGCTTATGAATGTCACAGCATGTACTCCTAAAACACCATTCCCGGAGGGAGAAGACCTATAATTCTATATTATGTTCTATCACCTTATCTCAGGATAAATTTCAGATGGAAAGGGGATAGCAGAAAACCAATCCTTAGAACACACCTGTGAGGCCCTTTGAATAGTGCTTTGTGAATGAATTGCCCTTTATCTCTCTCCCCAGTGATAGCATCACAGCTTAACTGGCACTCACACAGCTGTTCACAGCTGCACACAAGATGCTAGCCAGAGCAGAATGTCAACCATTTGTCCTCGTGTGGTGCAGCTTAATTTATTTCCTTTGAGGATGGAGTCTGATATTGTGTTCTAGCAAGAATCTAATCGGCAGATCTAAAAGGCATTCGGAGGTCAGATTTAAGGGATGAGATGAGTTTCCATGTATGATGCGTCTGCTGGCTATCTACCCCTGCCCCTGGAAACATACCCGGTTGAGAACTAATCTTGACGGTGAGTTTGTTTTTAATAGACCTTGAGCAGGAAGTGAACAGGGGCGGAACAAATGTTCTCGTTATTTGGGGGAGAACCATGGCCACACTCCACGTCTCAGCTGGGTCAGCTGATGCCAGAATACTCTTCACGAGTCACTTCAAGGCAGTGTGACAAAAGAAATTTATTGAGTGCTTACTATATGCCAAGCAAATGGGCAGGGCCAAAAAAGGTAATAAAAAGTTTTCATTTCATTAGAATGTAAGCTCCGTGTCTTGCTCCCGAATGCCTTTACCATGCCTGGCACAGTTTAGATGTTCAATAAATGTTGAATAAATGAATCAGTGTACTCAGTAAATCAGTCTCATAAGGGGTGCCTAGCTGGTTCAGTCAGTTAGGCATCTGACTTCAGCTCAAGTCATGATCTCATGGCTCATGGGTTCGAGCCCCACATCGGGCTCCGTGCTGACAGGTCAGAGCCTGGAGCCTGCTTTCAGATTCTGTGTCTCCCTCTCTCTGCCCCTCCCCTTCTCACACTCTGTCTCTGTCTCTGTCTCTCTCTTTCTCAGAAATAAATAAACATTAGAAAAATTTAAATATCACACTCAATTAGCTAGACCGCCCTGTTCTAGTTTGCTCTAGGAAAGACAGGGAAGTAAGTTTTGACCCTACTACTCAGAAAAGATGTTCCAAAACAACATGTATTTTAAATATCTTGAAACTAACAAAGGGTCCATTCAAATTGACCTGGGGGCCCAGAGGATTATCCACCTTCCCTGTAATTTGGCAGAAAAGTTTCAATAACAGCCAACCAATGGTTGCCAGAGCCACAGAGATTTGCCTGAAATTTTGGGCAAATGCGTCTAAAGATTTGGTAAGAAAACACAACCAATTTTTTTCTTTATGTACCTTATTGGGTTTAATTTTATGGCAATAATATGCATTGCTTTTATAAATGGGAAAAAATAATTCATTTGGATAGAAGCAAAATACATATACACGTTAAAAAATAAAGGTAGCGTTTCTAAAACGAAAGCTTTCTTTGAGATTAGAAGGAAGTGAAACAAAATATTCAACAGCGGATGTCTCTGAGTGAAATTGCAAGTAATTTCATTCTTCTTTAAAGCTAAGCAAGAAAAATGAGGGAAAAGTTATATTAGAGCATGGAAGTACATGGAAACGAAGAATGAGATTGATATCCAAATTGTACGAGTTATTCCTAAAAAATTAGTGTAAGTAATATACTATTTAATTTGCTAGGGTTCCCATTTTTCCAATTTTTTTTTTTGAACTCCTTGGTGGAGAAGTAAACAGGGATAGGAGGAAAGTCAGCTTCAAATATATCTAAATGCAGAAACCTACATTTTCTGGGGATTTTTTTTTTTATTCTGAAACAAAAGGTGGAGATTCATATAATGGAACAGAGGTCACACGGGGAAAGAAACAGGAGTAAATGAAATGGTCTTCTGAACATAGCTTTTTAAAAACCTTACAACTAAATGGATATATGACAAACATATAATTATCTAATACACTAAAAAAGTTACATAACTCATTAGAGACAGTAGTAGACATGGGGAAAAGTATGACAATTCGTGTCAAAGTTGCCAATGTTTTCACCTGCATTTTCAAAAATATTACTATATAAGCATTATCGCTAGCAGCCCAGACCAATGGGAACCCCTTAAGCTACAAAATAGAAAGAATGAAAAAAAAAAAAAGGGACCATCAAAAGCAGGGTAGACTGGAAAGGCACTAAATTTTGCACAAAGCATTAATCTCGAAGTCTCGATTACTGGCCCCTGGAGACTAATTTTTCAGTTAGAAATTGACTTTAGTATCAGAGGCCTGAGCATGAATTCATAAAATGTGCTTTCACCCACCTTTTTTTTTTGCTTGAGGGTTCCAGTTACAAAGAAATGCATCAAGAAAATAAAAATCTATAACAAGCGAGAGAATCCTAGACAGACTGATAAGGACGTGAAAGAAATCATTTGGCTTCTAAAACCGATGCAGGGGGTTTTAATGACCGGGGCAGACAATGGTTGAAAGGGGAAAACACTATCTGATGCATAAAGAACTCCAAGTTATTCAGAGTGGGCCCCAAACCTTCTGGGCATTGGTTTGGCTCCAAGATCACCACAGCGGATGATTAAATATCATTGTTGATACAGCAGAATAGTATACCGGAGTCTTGTTTTGGTTCCTCCCGGAGTTTTTCCTGCTCTATTAAAAAAGGTAGGCAGGTCTCTGTGTCCTCTTGTTTCAGAGGATTTGGATAGTAGAGCAGAAGACAGAATCGACCTCAAAGAAACTTGCAACTTGGCTTTTTTTCCCGAAAGTCTCTTTATTAATGAGGCCACCGTTTTTGGGGGTCTCCGTGATTCATAACTGAACCTAATCCTAACTGACATCGAAATTACTTCCAACTTGAATGAGTGGTAGTTAGGAGTATAATTTAATTTGATTATAGAGAAATAATGTCATAGTATCTTTGCACACCAGAGTTTAGGATCTGTGTCTCTCGCTCTCTCTTTCTCTCATATACATATATGTATGTGTGTGTGTGTGTGTGTGTGTGTGTGTATGTATACATATACATATGTGGATTTATGTATGTATATGTATGTACATCTATGTATGCATTCTAAAACTTCGTGTGCATAGTAATCACCCAAAGTGCTTCTTAAAAATAAAGATTCCTGGGCCCTACCCCAGAATTTCTAATGCAGTAGGTCTGGGATGGGACTGAGAACTGCATTTCTAAAAAGTTCCTATGTGATGCTGATAATTCTGATCCTGATTCCACACTTCTGAGATTCCGTTTCTCCAACTATCTAAGGTAATGGGCAAGTTTTATTTTATTTTTTTTAAATGTTTAATCTGTCCTGGACTGATGCTTTTGTAAGATACAATAAAAATGAATTACTAGAAAAATGAAATATTAAAAAGGTTTACAAATACAAGTCCTGTTTTAAAAACTGTCGCTTAGATTCCACATCTGCATACACACAGAATTCCTCTGCGAATTGTTATAAAAGTTTCCGAATGCTGACCCACAATGTCTGTGCTTACCTCATTGTGGACCGGTTACAGGAAACCCACGATACACTCCTGGCCTTACTGAGTAGCATTGGCCTGGGGGCCCTAAGGATGTTTCCTGTGTGAGAAATTCCTGCAGTAGAATGGAAGATCCCAAATCTAGGCCAGAATCTCCTACCCTTGCCATTGATGGTTAACAGTCCTTTCTCTTCGCCATCCGATATAAAGGGGGAGATGATGATTTGTTTCGGGTCTGGTTCACTGGTATAGAGAGCTTCTTAGCATCGCTTACAGAAGAGCATTATAGAGGAGCTTCTATTAAAAAACTCTTAAATAAAAGTCTGGTCATCAGATCTCCCTTCCCTCTATGGGATCTGTCCCCCACTTTTAAAATACTATTTACTGATAATTGGCAACATATTTTGAACACTTACTATGTCCGGAAACAATGATAAATTGTTTATAATTAACGTATGTACTTTACATGCATTATGTCACTTAAATTCTCAGCAACCTTGCAAGGCAGGTGCAATCGTTATCCCCATTTTAAGAGGAGGGGAAAAATGAGTCTTTGGAAAATCACGCAACTCGTGTGAGGTCCTACAGTGGGAAGTGGGCACTTAAACCAGGTCCTTGTTTTTAACCAGCATGCTTTGCTCTTCATCTCCTGTGAGACCTTTTCCTGCAGAAATGCGGGACAGAAGAGGCTGTGAGCATGAATGCAAAGCATCCTGGAGAATGTACCAGGAGACCCAGGCTTAAGCCCAGACTCTGCCCCTAACTAGCTGAGGGCTTAGGAGAAGTCATTTTCCCTGTGGGCATCATTGAATTGCCATCCATAATTTTCTTCAAGAATTAATGTTTCTCAGGGGGTCATAAGACATTCTGTGAGAAATGGGTTTGAGGTCAAATACATTTAGGGAAGACTGAATAGAACATCATGCTCTTTGCGATTCACATTGCCGACACCTTAAAGGGTCTCAAAAGCCTCTGTGGTGAAATGGTCTTGATTTTATCTAACCTAAAATTCCACCGGAAAAGTCACTGATCAGAAAAAACCTGTTAGATAACAGTGGATCTTCATGGGCTACAGTTCTGGAAACTCTACCCTAAGGTTTTTCCGGTTCCAAAATTCTGTGTGTCTATGACTGGTATTCTAGTTCATATAGAATAGGGGGAAAATGCTAATAATAATAGCAATAACAACAACAATAATAGCTAAACCTTATAGTGCTATCATTATGTGTTGGATGGATTAGAAACCCAGACGCTGTTCTAAATGCTTCACATTTATTAATTCATTTAATCCTTGTAACCGCCCTATTATAATAATTATAGACATTAGTATTCCCATTTTACAACTGAGGTCACTAAGACCCTGAAAATAACAATTAAATGTCTCTCAAACTGAATCATTTCTTAAAGACTTGGCTTTTCCCGCATGCCCTGAGGAGAGTATCAAGAAATGAAATAGAAATAAGTCCATTTATATTTTTTATGTTTTGCCTTGTGTGCATCATTTGCATATCAAAAGCACTCTAATGTGACTGTAATCTGCACTGTTTAATGTTTCTGACTTTCTTTTCCTCTCTCTCTGTTTAGCATGGCTCACAGTCATTACCCTCTTGATCAAGTTACAGACAAAAGCCGCCTTCAAATTAGGCCTATTAAGATTTGTTTTTAATGAGGAGATAATTCCTCCAACAACACAAGCCAGATTCGGCTGGGGTACGATTATGCAATCAGACCATCTCTCAGAAAGGAAAGGAAAAGCAGACTTTTGCCTCTTCTTCGAAGGTTTCCAGCCCGCCTTGAATAACTTGATGCCAACTGAAAGCCCAGAGAAAACCTAGTATTTGAGGCTTCTGAGTGATGAAGCAATCACGTGGCCTGTGCTCCTCTCTGACAGTGGGAGAGTTACTATTGCAAGGATCTGAACTTAGAAGGCACATTCTCGGGTTCATAGGACTGGGAATCACAGGAGGGAAGAGAAATGCTTTCTTTCCCCAAGTCTGAGCTGTGCTACTTTCATTGAATTCACTTGCCAGCCAGCCTTCCGTCTTTCTGGAACAAATCCCCTTCGATACTTGAGTACGACAATTTGATAATTAACTCCAACCTTTTGGGATTTTTCTGAGTGCTCTTATTTTCATTTTAATTATATTAAATAATGCAATAGTAATCTTCTGCATATTCACTTTCTAAAATGCTCTTCCAATAAAATCATTTCCAGATACATTCATATCCCTTTCATGCTCATCTTTGTCAGTCTTGGGTTAAGAAATCTTTATCTGTAACTTATTGAATGCCGCAACCAATCATTTCCTTATACGTAAGATCTACCTACTACCTCTGTTCATCTGAAAGTCTTTTACAATAATATGCAAGAAGGAGAATGAATTGGGGCCATCATAGACTACGCATGCCTTAATATTTCATCTCTCACTGTAGCACTACTTTAAAGAGATGTGAGCTTCCTGAAGGATTTGTAAGCACGGAGCAACTTTAAATTGTTGCCTTTGTTTGTCCAAAATTGAACTTAGCACCATTGTTAAGGACTGGCTCTTAACTGCAGGCTGGGGATATAAAAGAATCCTTTAGAAAGAATAACAGTTACTAATACTACACGTGACTCTACATGTAGAACTGGACGTAGTCACATGATGTATTTGTTCTGTATTCACATGGCAGAAACCAACCCGTAACAGCTGAGGGCCGAGTGAAGGAATCACAGGAAGTGAAATGGTCAAAATCAAGAGACCGAGGTCTAACTTGATCTTGAACACCATCCTACTGCATATGCAGGCACACACTCACAGGTGATTCACCATGGTCACTTGTGTGAAGCTAGTGTCCATTTAATGTCACGTCCTTTCAAATCCATAAATACTTGTTTCTTTTTCTGATTATTGTCCTTTTCACACTATATTCTGGATTTCTAGAATGCTCTTTACCCAAACATTTATGTGGGTCATTTCTTCTATTCTCTTTCTTCTTAGCCCAAATAAATCATCAGAAAAGCTTTCCCTGAGCACAGTTTCAAAAGCAAATCTACCCAATCCCTCTTACTTTGTCTCCTCTCCTTGTCTGTCTTCAAACGTGAATCTTATTTGATCTACTGTTTATTATTTTTAAACCTGTACTCCTTATTACAGTTAGATCTTTGACAGAAAAATGCCTATTTTGTCCACGGCTATATCTCCTCCCTAGAGAGAATATGACCAGATTGACATTTTACGTTTTGTTTGCTCAGAAGAATATATCTTCTTGCTCGTATCTCATTGTTCATTTTGGTTTTCATTTCCTAGTATAAATTTCCATCACTGGAGGCCAAAGTTGTGTTTTATGTGTATCCCAATTCCATCCTTTAATAAATCCCTTTATCCCCCATATATTTTGAGTGTGATTTTACCTGTTGCTTCTCAATGAATGTTGTAGGTAAAGATGTTGAAGAACTCTCTCCTTTGAGAGTTCACTTAATATTTCTCCCAGATGAACTTACTGCCTCACAAAAGGGCTCTTTGTCTTTCGAGTTTAACCGGCTCTTTGTCTAGGCTGGTATCCAGCACCACAGGAGTAAAATGTCAATGCTCTCTATTTAATCAATGTTTTATTCTTGGCTTGTATTTCAATGGGGGGGGGGAGGGAGGAGGGGGAATGAAGCAGCAATTCAAATGTCGTTGAGGATTTTTTTTTTTTTTTTTTTAGTCTCTTTTTAATTCCCGGTCTATGTTATGTGAATCTCAATAATTTATAATTTATTTTCAGTCTGTAGAAATCCCTTAGAGAAATGTGCTTCTCATTTGCTACAAGACACAACAGCTGTGCTGACACTACCAAAGTCAAGGCTACCCTTTGCTCAACCAAAGCGGTCGTGGTCATTTTACTCCGTTCAGCTTTTGTGGGTTTTTTTGTCATAATTGGTAGACTTTATTGTGTGCAGAGCAGTGGTGGTTCCCAAAGTGCATTTTGTGGAACACTATCTTCCCCGTGCCTCCCCGCCCCCAAGTGGTTTTAATGAGCCAGGGGTTTGGGAACCCAAGTCTTAGCCCAGTAACAGCTCTGAGACCTGTTAGAAAACCAGTGGTTTCATTTGGTTTAACTTTTAGCAGTTTCTCAGTGTATTTATTTGACTGTAACAGTGGTTCACGAACTGTGCTCCCCGCCCCCCCCCCCCCCCCCCCCGGGAACTTATCAGAAATGCAGATTCTTGGGCCCCACCCTACATCTACCAAACCCAAAACCCTAGGGCAAGGAGAGGCTCAGCAATGTGTATTTTCTCAAGCCCTCCAAGTGAATTTGATGTTGGCACAAGTTTGAGGAACCACGGGACCCTGGAAAATTTTGTACTGGGACCACATGCCAACATCCTGAGGACACTGTATTCAAATCACCTGGGATACTATTCGGTAGGTCCGGAGTGTGGTCCAAGATGCTGCATTTCTCACAAGCTTCCAGGTGCTACATTGATGCTGTAGGCGTGTGGAGTCAATTTTGAGTAACAGGATCACAAGACGCTTCCAACGAAACTAGAACAGGCATGGCTAGTATGCAGAGGGAAGAATATTTGGCTGTGTTCTTACGATTGAAACCATGGGCAAAGTGCCTCCCACTGCCCACCTGACCAGCCCTCCTCCAGCCGTCCACAGACCTTTGTTGGAAGTCAGGTGGCAAAGGCACCTGGCCACCTACCCCAGCCTGGGTTCAAAGACAGACACATGGCAAAGGAAGAAGTGGAGCTAGAGATTCTTGAGCTCAGGAATTTTTCTTGCACTTACAAGTCAAATTTTATAGCTATGTGGTCCTGGGTAGCTTGCATAACCACCATGAGACTCATTTCCTCTCCGGTCAGTTGGACATACTAATAGTACCATGTTAATAATTGTAATGAAAGTTAAGTATTACATTCTTCCAAATGCTTGCTCTGTGGCACATAGAAAGTACTTAATAAATGAGGAGGAGGATGACCACCATGATGATGACGGTCCCATATAAGACTGACACATCCTGGGGCGCCTGGGTGGCTCAGTCGGTTGTGTCCGACTCTTGATTTCGCCTCAGGTCATGATCTCACAGTTCATGGGTTCCAGCTCCGCCTGCTTGGATTCTTTCTCTCCCTCTCTCTCTGACCCTCCCCTGTTTGCTCGTGCTCTCTCTCTCGCTCTCTCTCTCTCTCTCTCTCTCAAATAAATAAAAGTAAAGTTAAAAAAAACCTGAAACATCCTGAAGTCAGCCTCGTAATTCAATAAAGGATGTGGAAGAAAAGGTCAAGTCATCTTAGTTTCCCTCCATGACTGGGGAACGCAAACTATATATTTTGCCCCTTGATTCTCTCCTTCTTATAGCTCCAGCTGTCAAAATCACCTACCTAGACATCCGCCAGATTTGTTTGTGAGTACTGGAATGGCTGCTTATTTTCTTCTTCCTAGTATGACTGGGACAAAAACAGTCTTGTATAAAACTTTAAAACCTTCCCTGGCCTCAGAACATTCCACGGAAGATTAAGTATTTGCCTGGGCTCCAGGCCTTTTGTAGTGCGGATCTAGGCAAGAGGTAAGGCAGCCGCGTGGTAAGAGGTCGTGCGGATCTAGACCAGAGAGGTAGAGAACCCCATGGGGAAGGACTGGGTCGGTGGCTACTACAGCGGGGGCAGCAAAAAAGAGATGGGAAAGCCCGCAAGAGCTGGAGTTTGGGGTTGAGTTTGAGAGAGAAGAGAAATTGTGAGAGAGCACCTGCTCCGATAAGAGGAACTGATACGTGGTTGAAGAGAGCTTTAACAAAGTCTCAGCCATGACCTGCATCTGCTATCCCTCCATCTCTTAGGGGGACTTCGGTGACAAGCCACCTTTTTTTAAATGATTTTGGGAGGTCAGGCTTGTGACGTTCTTGACGGCGACAACATGCAGAGATGGACCTTGAGGTAACCTGGTATCATTTAAATAATATGCTTCGATGTTTTATAAGGTGTTGCATCTATAGTCAAAAGAATACTACCTGTCTCCCTCTCTTATTCTCTTTCTCTTTCTTTTAGGAAATGAACTAGACCCTTACATTTTAAACATCCATCCTTGCCAAAATTAGTGATTCTCAAGTGGGGGTAGTCTCACCCACCCCCAAGGTGCATTTGGCAAGGTCTGGAGACAATTTTGGTTATTACCACTGGGGGGGGGGGGTGTTACTCGCATCTATGAGGCAGGGGCCAGGAATGCTGCTAAATACCTTGCAATCATAGGTGAGCCCCCCCCCCCCCCCCACAACAAGGAATTGTCTGCTCCAAACTGTTAATAGTGCCGAGGTTAATAAACTCTGGTCTAAATTATTAGAGATTTTCCTTCCTCAATTCCAACTGCCAGAAGGTGATTTGTATAATTCCTCTGATTATAATTTACACCCTTCTAATAATTATAATTCTAACGGAAAAAAATTCTAAGTATCAGAAACCTTGACAATTCTTATGAACTTTCATTCTATCTTCTTATTTATCACAGTAAATACCCTTAACAAACTAGCAATTTTCTCTGGAGACTCCTGCTATAAAAATAAACTTAATTAACCACTAAATAAAATCTCCAATTCTCCAACATCAATTACTTTTGAAATTCCCTTGCCAGTAACACAATGTACAGTACATTTTATCTGATCAGCATGGCTAGTGTTTGCCATGCCAACTTGCATCTTGGAGAAGCTATTGCCAAGCATCTGAAGAGGCAATGAAGTCAAATGTAAGAGCCTCATCTGGTTTTCCTGAGCTCGGGCTGAGGTCTAGCCTGGGAACCGGGGAGCACGGGCAGTTGACAACACCTCTCTTAAGCTTGACTTCTCTTAAGCAAAATCAGTAGAAATGGAATTCAAATTCACTGTCATGTCTCTTCCGGTTCACCCCAAGCTCTGATTGAGAGCCTTCTCGTCCGTGAGAAATAGTGCCTTCCAGTTGACCTTTGAAGGGCCATTCAGTAAAGTTCAGCTCAGCCTGAAGCTCGAGGAAGGGTTTGTGCTATTTTGAAAAAAAATAAGGGAAGAAAGGAGGAGCATATGGCAAGTTGCCACTGTTAAAGTGCATCTATCTAAATGGAAATTTAGCATTTTCCCCTACCAAGAAAAATGTGGATCCAAATAGAATTCGAAAACTAGTAAAAAAAACTAGTAAAAACTAGATTCCCACAGAAAACAATGAATCAAAACTAATAACTGTTGATCTTCTTTTCTTCTTCTTCTTTTTTTTTTTTTTCCAGTCAGGCCAACACCATATTAAACCATGGCCAATACCAGTTCACTGCCCTTAATGTCCCCCTTCCAAAAACAAGTAAAATAACACATTTTAAAAACAACAGAAAAACAATTTGCATTGAGTTCATTGTAACAGAATGTAAACCAAAACACATCTTTGAAGTTCGTGCACAGATGGCAGGTCCCAGCCCTCCCATGGTAGATGCTAAGCACAAAAGGGAGTCCTCTCCCACAGGAAGTTGAGACCACAAATATCCAACACTACAGAAATGGCCGAGCACTGCCACTGTCCAACGTGAGATGCATTAAACCTATTCATCTCCTTTTTTTTTTTTAAGTTTTTTAAATGTTATTTATTTATTTAGGGAGCGAGAGAGTGCACACGAGCGGGCAAGGGGCAGAGAGAGGGAGACACAGAATCCGAAGCAGGCTCCAGGCTCCGAGCTGTCAGCACAGAGCCCAATGTGGGACTCCAACTCAAGAACTGCAAGATCATGACCTGAGCTGAACGAACCAAGCCACTCAGGTGTCCCAAACGTGTGCATCTTGTGAAGCAGTCCATCTCTGGTCGTCTGGGGGAAGTTTTTCTTTCAACTTGAACTTGTCAGTAGATTCTTACACAACAGCAACAGGTCATGCTCTCTTGAACCCCACGTTTTAGTGGAAGAGATGGATTTGTGCTCCTTTGTTTAATGTCTACCACCTGGTTCCCATGGTGACTCAGTAAGCATTTGTAAGAAAGCTTCCTGAAGTCTGGAGTCATGTTGAGCAAACCTTTTTGACCCCAACACATAGTTAGCAATAAATTTTATACCGTGACCCCGTATAAATAGGTGCTGCATTCACACATGCACACACACACAGAGTTCCTTCAAGTACGGAATTTTCTCCGATCTTTCTTGTGTTTGGGCCTTTATACCAGTTCCTTCTGCCCAGATCACTGTTCCTACCGACTCTCTCACTGCCTTGTCTGTCTGGATGAGGTCTATCCATCACCTATGTTCCTTCTCTATCCGTGAAGGCCACAATCTATGTCTAAGTGCCATGGTTCAACACTATAGAAAGCCCAGGGAAAAACTGTCCACTTATTTGTGATAAGACTGAACAAGGAAGCAAAATCATCAGGTTTTTTTTAATATCACTTTGATTAGAAAAAAATAGGAACATCATTGATTATTACTTCAATGAGTCCTGTTTGCTTTTTTTTTAAATGTCTTTCAAATCATGGGAATATTAATTTTTAAAGGTCTTGGTTTAAAAATTTTTTTGAGGAGTGCCTACGTGGCTTAGTTGGTTAAGCATCTGACTCTTGATTTCGGCTCAGGTCATGATCTTGTGGTTCACAGGATTGAGATCCACGTCTGGCTCTGTGCTGATGGCATGAAGCCTGCTTGTGATTCTCTCTCTTCCTCTCTCTCTGCCCCTCCCCCTCCTACATGCACACTTCTTCTCTCTCTCTCTCAAAATAGATAAACATTTAAAAATTTTTTGAGAGTCTTATTGACTTAGCTTGATCTCTTAAACGTTACAAATCTGGAGACTGAGCTCCAGAGAGGATAAGTGGCCTTCTAAAGCCCATCTCGTTTATAAGTGCAACTGGGATGAATGATCACAGCCTAAAATACAGAATTCTCCTCCAAAAGCACAAAGAATTTGTCTCATCAATGTTATGAAGGTGACAGATGACCCAGAATCTCAGTTGAGTAGAAAAACTGAGTCAACAGTTGAGTATAACAATTCTACAAACATAAGTAAAGATCACTTGTACTCAAAGCTATGCAAGATTTATCAGAAAGTACAATGATGAATTCTATGCAGTCCTTGGTTTTAATACTTTAGATTTAATTGTACCCACATTCATCTTCTTGTTTAACCCACAACATAATTCTAATGGAGCAAGTGCTACATTTTCCCATTTTGAAATGAGAAAGTCCTTTTTCTGGCAACCTGCAAAACATCATTCAGAGCCCGAGGCCTCCATGGCTGCCATATATTGCACAGATACTTTGAGAATTCAGAGAAAGAAACGATTGACTCTGGTTGGGAAATATGTGTAAGGCTTCTTAGAGAATCTGGGATTTAAAGCATGTGACGGAGAGGCACCTGGGTGGCTCAGTCAATTAAGCATCCGACTTTGGCTCAGGTCATGATCTCACTGTTAGTGAGTTCAAGCCCCACATGGAGCTCTGTGCTGACAGCTCAGAGCCTGGAGCCTGCTTCTGATTCTGTGTCTCCTCCTCTCTCTGCCTCTCTCTCTCTCTTTCAAAAATAAACAAACATCAAAAAACTAAAAAAAAATAATACAGCATGTGATGGATTTCAACAAAAGAACTGTCTACGGTGGCAGGTACCAAAGGATCAAAGAAGGAAAATGGAAAGAAAATTCTAGACCTACTACTTGGAAGATGTGGCTGCAGTCAGGCTACCAAGGACCTTGAATGCCGTTCCAGGAAGCCAGCAATTCCCAAGGGGTGTTCCACAGAGCACGGTCTCTGTTGGATGTCAACAGGGTCTAAACAGTGTTCTGTCGCCAAACAGGTTTGAAAAGCACTGGATTAAAAGGTTTGACAGGTCTTTTACTGCAGGACTGCTCAGAGCCTTGAATAGGGAACAAAATTCATAGCGTTTCTGAGATTTATTTGATCACAGAATATCCATTTATGTTTTTTCCTTTTTAAAACGCAGTTGACAGACTAATGTTCCATTCGCCATACTTAGAGAAATAGTGCTGTTTGTGGCGGGAAACATTAATAGACCTGAATCTTAGGAAAACCGACCTGACAACAGTGGGAAAGGCTTCCAAAGAGGGAGGTGAGGTACAGACGAGGAGACCAGATAGAAGGCCAGGGTAGGCATGCTGGTGAGGAGTCATGATTACCTTAAGATGAGTCCTCAAGTGGGAATAACAATTCACAAATCATTGTGCCCTGTAGGAAAAGAAAGAAAGAGAAAGAAAGAAAGAAAGAAAGAAAGAAAGAAAGAAAGAAAAAGAAAGAAAGAAAAGAAAAAAGAAAAAGAAAAAAATTGGAAGCAACTGAGGAATTTTGGACACAGGTTGGGTTTTAGATGGTTTTAAGGAATTATTTTTATATGTTAATTTTACATGTTCTAATAGCATTGTGGTTATTGCTTTTAGAACATCTTCATACGTTAGATACATACTGAAATATTTACGGCTAAAATGATTGACTTGAAAAGAAGACAGCTTTAAAAAAGGCTTAGATGGAACAAAAATGGCAAGATGTTGATAAGGCTGATGAGTTATATTCTTGACTTTTGTGTATGTTTGCATATTTCCATAATAAAAAGCTGAAAAGAAAATCAAAGAGAGATTGGGAAGGAATATTCTTCACTATTTTAGGTTGGGTTCCCTAGGAAATTAGCTCCGACCTACAGATCTGCATGTAATTCTCTTAAGTTTAAACCCTGTAGGAGGAAGCAAGAGGTAGAACTGGGCCCAAGGAGATATTGAACCATGATGTGGTCACAGCAAGACCTCAGTAGCTTCCTGCTAGAACGGCCTCGTGGTCACGTGACGTCAGGGGGTCAGGCCTTTATGCACCTCTCTCTGCCCTCCCATCCAACACACATATTGACCAGTCACTGGATTGTGAGCTGCCTCTAGGGAACAGGCATGACTTAAAACAAGACACTATCGGGACACCCAGGTGGCTCAGTCTCTGTTAAGCATCTGACTTTGGCTCAGGTCATGATCTCGCGGTTCGTGAGTTCAAGCCCCGCGTCGGGCTCTGTGCTGACAGCTCGGATCCTGGAGCCTGCGTCAGTTTCTGTGTCTCCCTCTCTCTCTGCCCGTCCCCTGCTCACGCTCTGTCTCTGTCTCTCAAAAATAAATACTTTTTTTTTGAAAGACACTATTTGGCTGACACTTCCCAGAGAGAGCCTCCAGTGTCCAGACTCTGAGCTTATGGCAATTGAGGTAACAAGAACCTCGGTCCTGAATGGGGAATCTGGACAGCATACCATGGCACCCAGCATACATTCCATTTTCTTCATCTTTAAACATTTACAACACTGACATTTTTCTTCCATGTCACATGCAGTTGATGATTATGTGTGTGTGTTGTTTTGTTGGCTATTACAGAAGAGTAGTCTATTTGCATAAAAGGGGCACGTGTTGACAAGAAATAGATCTATTGCTTTAAATTCGTCTTGCAAGTGGTTTTCATTGAAATAGCGGGAAACTAATGCCCTTTTAAAACTTTATTAAAATCATCTGGATATACTCAACCTAATAAAAGCAGAGTACACGGCTGGTGGACTTCCTGCAGCTTTGGGTCTAGAGCAAAAAGAGGCTTATGTGATATCCTACATTTGAAATTGTGGAGAAAGATATGTTAGTGGCCTCAGTGAATATGTGTTTTATGAAGCAGAGTCACAAATAGCGTCCCTGCTCCATTTCTGTCGGCGTGACTTTTTGCATGCCTTTGGCATTCTGTCCCACTCGGTGTCTTCATTCTCTGTGTGTCTATGTATGTCAGTGCTGTTTTATTGGGGCTGCCGCCTCTTCTGTTCATTCGAAGACCTTTCCCGTCTCCGCTCAAGCGAGGTCAATTCCGAAGTGAACCTGTACAAAGAGCTGTATCACCCCAAGCTAGAGAAGCATTTCCGTTTTCTCTTCCAAAGAGGCAAGCTGTGCCTTCATCATAATTGGATTCTGCTTAATCTAGCCATTTTAATGATTAATTATAAATAGGAGTTCTAGGAGGGATGGGACAGCCATATTTAATGAGGTCACTCAGGTATCCGAGACTCTTTCTGGGGCATTGTGATCTATTCCTGACTTTTTGCTCAAAGGGGTCAAATAATTTGCACCTTATTGTTGGGTTACTTTAGAATAATTGCCACCACTGTTAATGAAGGATGTAAATACAGGTAAATTCATGCAAACACATGCCTCTACCAAAATCCAGCATGCAACCTCAACTACACTTGATTCCAGGGCTCTGAAATGCAAAGGAAAACACTGAACACAGTGGGGTAAAACTCCTGTACAACAGGGAGCTGGGAGGAAGTCTTGAACAGCATTACTCCAGCCAACATACACAAGCTTAACATTACTTTTTGAACCTATGGCCATGTGCATTAAAGATGAATATCTTGCCTATGAAAAATTAATGTCCCAGAGCTCATAGTCCCGTTGTTTCTTTGTGAAATGGAGTATGCAGAATGTCTTTTAAAAATGCAGCCTTTTGGTGAATAGATTGCTTTCCCTCTTTTGGCTTCCGCTAGTAGTTGGATAGGACCCTAAAGGAGTGTTAAGCAAATGAGCAAATAGTTATAAAAGTGCTAACCAGATTCACAGGAGCATGGGAATGGATGGAGGCAGTGTGTGAGACCAATTTTCATCATCACGTGAAGCAAACAAAATGTCTCTCTCGTCCTATTTTTGTTTTTTGATCTTTTAAAAAGGTATATGCTGATTTCTCTTTTCTCGGCCAACAGATTGACTTTTAAACAAAGAAGACTCTTTTTGAAGGCCGATAGAAGGAGAACTCCACTAAGGAGGGCAGAGCTGGCCTGGGGACCCTGTGAGTTATCAGGTAAATGTTATGTCTGGAGCACAGACTGAGATAACCAAGCCTCGTGGGGCCTTGGATCAATTTAATTCTGATGAATGACCAGTTGGTAAATATTATTTACATTACTACACAAGTCAGGTCTGTTCCATTCATGTTTGAACAACCCACACGGTCTGCTGTGGCATAGCCTCTCCAGTAATCCCCACGGACTGGCTTTCCCCACTGTTAACTCACAATTAGAAGGATAATTAGTAATGAGGGCGCTTTGCTTTTGAACTAAAAATGAAAACATGAGTGAATAGCTCAGTAATCTAGAATTTCAGCAATTCTTGAACCGCAGACCTCAAAACTATATTCTCTGAGATCTACAAAGATAGTAGGATGACTTTTAAAATTTTTCTTCTACTTCTGTTTAAGGAATAACGTTGCTAAACAAACAGTTCAGGATTTCAAAAGGCAAGAATGTCAACCATAGTTCTATCCCTTTCATAACGTTTTTCTTTATCAGCATTTTCTGTCGCTCTTTATTTACACGTATTCATTTATCCATTGACTCACTCATTCATTCTCTAAGTCTTCTTAAGCACTAACATGTGTCAGCCAGTGGTTTACGCCAGAGATCAGCAAACATCTTCCATGATGGGCCACGTAGTAAAAGACTGAGATTTCCAGGGCCACCCAGGCTCTGTTACAACTGCCCAGGTCAGCCATTGTAGGGCAAAGACAGTCATAGACAATATGTAAAGAAAGATGGCTGGTGGTGTTTCAATAAAGCTTTATTTACAAAACAGGCAGCGTGTCAGATTTGGCCAGCTGGCCGTGGTGTGCCAAACCCTGCCACAAGGCCATGGAATTATCGGGACAAACAAAATAGACAAAATCCCATTGAACATACATTGCAATTGGGGGAGGCAGGTAATAAATACCAAGCAAATAATTTCAGAGAGTAACTACTACAACAAAGGAAATGTATTTCTTATATTAGAATGATAGTATACCTCCAGTCTGGTGCCCTCCTTTACTGAATTAAATATTATTTTGTGAATGTTTTCTACATAGCCACACAATCTTCATATTTACTGGCCTCACAATATATTGCCTAGTTGCTATACCATATTTTTTAATGTTTTATTTATTTATTTTTGAGAGACAGAGAGAACGGGCAGCAGGGGTGGGGGGTGGTGTGCAGAGAGAGGGAGAGAGAGAATCCCAAGCAGGCTCCACACTATGACTGATGCAGGGCTCAATCCCACAAACCATGACATCATGACCTGAGCTGAAATCCAGAGTCAAATGCTTACCAACTGAGCCACCCAGGCGCCCCAGTTGCCATTCCATATTTCACTGAATCCTTCCTCTATGTGTATATTTAGCTAAACCTAATTTATGAGCATACAAATGGAGGGAGAAAATAAATCAAGGTGTTCATCTTACAGTAAACTTTTTTCTAATTCTTTGTTTCTGCTTTGGACATATAAGTCCAATAACTCTAGATCAGGGAAAAAGCAGACACGAGGAAGTTGAATGTAAAAAGTGTTTGCCCTGTGCTAAAAAATTTGTCAGTGTCAGATATCCTGCAGTTTCAGGATGGTCCTGCAAATCAGGATCCAGAAGGCTCGATTGTTTTGAAGAAAGGGAGCAAACAAGTGGGAACCTCACACTTCTGTTCAGAGCCTGTATTTTGCCCCCACACGTTAGCCCCTCACAAGTAGTATATTGGAAACAAAATCTCCAGAGAAAGATGCTCACGTTCAAATGCATCATGCATTGATTGAGTGCTGACTGGATGCAAAGCACAGCACATGGCCCTTTTTATGGGAATATTTAATGAATGTGACAAAGCCCCTTCTCTCCAGGTGGACACAGGGACCTGCAGGGATAGGATAGCTTCAAACCCATATCAAGTGATAAAATATATGGAAGGTAAACCCTATTCCCTTCTGCTTAGTATCCAGAGTAGAGAAAGAAAATGCATGGGACCATGACCTCTCTTTCAGAAGTATTTGCTCCTAACGTGCTCTTCTCCTTGGGA
Source organism: Panthera onca (assembly GCF_046562875.1). NCBI lineage: Eukaryota > Metazoa > Chordata > Mammalia > Carnivora > Felidae > Panthera > Panthera onca. The sequence continues at coordinate 32,375,134 of NC_138340.1, read as the reverse complement.
AGAAGAGTAACCTCTTTGATAGGAGGGACTGGAGAACATGGGGGTGCCATGCTTTCTGTATTCTGTATTCTTTTTGTCGATACTGATAGCGACAAACATATATTACTGGAGTTTCTATGTGCCAGAGAGCAACATTTTCATCTATTCAACCCCCATGACAGTCCTGTGAGGTGGTACCATTACCACCCGCTTCTTAGAGATGACAAGACTGTCACAGAAACGTTGAGAGCTGGGTATTTCTTGGCTAATGAATGGCACGGCCAGGTTCGCTCACGTGTCCAACGCCACGATCAGAGCTCTCAGCTTCTCTGCTCTGTGACTCACCTGAGGGGTCGGCACTGTTCTGCCATGATGTCAGCCAACCTGGGATGGGACAGTGTCCGGGCCGCTCCATCTTTGATGGAGGCAAAAAAGCAATTTCAATGTTTCTTGGGCTTAGCTATACCAATTGCTAGATTTGGTAGAGGTGGACAGAAAATCCAGTCCATGTTCTTCCAATTAGCAATATCAGTTATAAAACTAATCCTTTCATCTCTCTTGGTTTAATTCCTGTATCTATTTTCTCGAATTTTGGTTCTCAGTTTAGAGGGAAAAGGATGTGATTCTTACCGTAAACCTCTAACATATGTACGGCTAACAGTAGTAAGCAAGAGCAGCTAACAATAATTATGGTAGAGCAGTCATTGTGCTAAATGGTTGAGTTATGTATTGTCTCTTTGAATTTTCACTGCAATCGCAAACGAATTGGTACTACATATTATGGAAAAGGAAAGAGGGCTTAAATTTTAGTCTGTCAGATATCCCCAAACAAGTCAGTACTATATGTTACAGAAGAGGAAAGAGGGATTCACTTTTAGGCTGTCACATAGGCTTCTGGTAAATAAAAGGGGAATGACCATTTTATTAGCTACATGGCATATTAATAGGCAAACCCCACACTTGATTGCAGTGGTCTTTGATGTTAACATCAAATAATTCCGCCTCGAGAGAGACAGTATGAGCAGGAGAGGTGCAGAGAGAGGAGGGGAGACACAGAATCCCAAGCAGGCTCCAAGCTCAGAGCTGTCAGCACAGAGCCCGACGCGGGGCCCGAACCCAGGAACTGCAAGATCATGACCTGAGATGAAGTCAGACGCTAAACCAACTGAGCCACCCAGGTGCCCTCTTCCGATATTTCTTAGGACGAAGACCGAAATCCTCAACACTGCCTTCGAAGCTCTGGAAGGTCTGTCCCCTGTCTGCTTCTCCAGCCCCATCTCCTTCCGCTCCCACGTCTGCACCCCGTCTACACTGGTCTTGTTCAGTTCTGGGGCTATCTCATACTACTTCTTGATCTTCCCTATCCCAGTTTTCACATCCACACACGTTCTTGTCTTTTAGGCCCCCCCTTCAAAGTTACTTCCTCAGAATTTCTTACCTGCCAGCCTAGATCTCCCTGTGAGAGGTCCATATCCTATCCTGTTCCTATACTTCAGAGGACTTATCTCAACTTGTATTTGTTTGCTTTTTGTGGGTTTTTTTTTTCCGACTTCATTTAAATAAAGCTCCATGAGGGCAAGATCCGAATCTGTCTTGCTCACCACTCTGCTCTCAGCACCCAGCACAGTGCCTGGCACATACTCACCCAGTACATATTGTTGAATCGGGGCCCCAGGATGCAGCTGTACAGGCTATGTACTGCCCAGCTCCAGGGGCACCATCCACACAGACGATATCAGTGATGCTGCCTGGATGGAATGAAAGAAGGAATAAATAATGAGTAAACGAAACCGCTGATACTGAATTGTGTTATTGTGGTGGGGCACCTGGGTGGCTCGGTCGGTTAAGCGTCCGACTTCAGCTCAGGTCATGATCTCACAGTCTGTGGGTTCGAGCCCTGCATCAGGCTCTGTGCTGACAGCTCAGAGCCTGGAGCCTGTTTCGGATTCTGTGTGTCCCTCTCTGTGCCACTCCCCCACTCATGTTCTGTCTCTCTCTGTCTCTCAAAAATACAGAAATTGTAAAAAAAAAATGTTTTTTAAAAAAAGAATTGTGTTGTTGCAGAACATGATATTTGACGTCCAGTATTTCCTAAAAACCGTAAAACCCCAGGTAGTTACATACGCCTTGCACGTATGTCACACGGAAGCAGTTATTTGGGCATTTTACGTGTTCTGAATGAGATCTTTTTTGCTCTCCTCTGAATTCCACAAACACCTTTTCATATTCTTGAACTTGGTCCACAACCCTCCAGGTGCCAGTATAAAGTCCCACTCTGGCTTCTTAATTGTACAGGGATCTCGTTTGTAACTTGCACGTGAAAAAGCACTAAAGCTGTATTCCATTTGTGAGTCAAAGTGTGTTTTGAATATAAGATTCTCATTCAATGGGACCCTTGGGTAATATCTGTAATGTATTATAATATGCTGGTAAAATATATACAACCCTCGGGGGAAGAAAAAAGTGACACCCCAAAGAAGATGATAGATCACAGTATTGAAAGCTGGGGTAGCTGGCACAGGGGACTTTAGATAACTAAGTGTCTATTGGAGATAATAAATCTTGGCCATGATACCAGTCTCTAAGTCTTGCCACACATCTCTACTCTGTTTATTACCCCAGGCTTCCCTGCAGCAGAAACGGAGCCATGATTATTACTGATGCCATTTATTAATAAACTTATAAAGGGTAGTGGCTTAAAAAAGTAAAATGGGAATTCTTTTGCATGAATTTGGGTTGGGTGAAGCGTGGTTTTTTAACATCATCCCCAAGACTTGTCACCACTTCAAAATCCTTGAATCTCAAGTTTCAGCATTCTCCAAAGAGACTATCAGGTCCCCGAGGACAAGACCTAGGCCTTGAATTTGTTTTTGTATCTAACTTACATGCACTGACAGTGCCTTGCACAGAGAGAGTTGGCAGGTCTTGAAACTGAAGTAATGACTCCGTGAAATCACTAAACCTAATGGCTTAATTAAACCTGAGCTAAAATGCCACACTACCCCTAAAACATTGGTTTTTCAAACTAAGAACAGAATATTGACTTGGGTAAGTTTCTCATCTCGAGTTAACCCTGGAGACAGTAGGTGCCCTGACACGCCACCCATAAACTTCCTTCGGGGTTGAAGGACTTATCCTCCCTGCTAGAAAGCACCCTTGGTTGTCTGCCCACTTTGGGAAAAGACCGCTGAGGGACGCTAACTTGCCCTCTGCCAATACCTGGTCAACACCACTGGAAAGGCCAGGCCTCCTCTCTCCAACTCAGGACGATGTCGCAGGGTCTTCCTAGCTCTAGAGCTCCCACTGGGGTCTGCTGAGCTTTTGCTGAGAATGCAGAACAGCCCAACCTCTCTCTCTCTGCCCCATCCTGCTTTTGTCCCATCCCGTCCCCAGGTGTTGATCCCAAGAGCACTTCCTAATCAACCTCCTAAATGCTAATATTTGACCCTGACTTAGCTTCCCACAGAGCACAACCTATAACCCATGCCTCTCTGTTTCCACAGAATGAAACACAAAGGAATCCATTCAAGGACTTCCTTTCCCCCATTTGAACCATTTAGTAACAAATGATGTTATTATTTGAGAAAGCTACTGGATCTTGGGAGCAGCTGCGACAGAGATTTGGATTCACACTATTCACGTAAGGCAACACAAAGACTCTGGTAGCCAGGAGAAACAGGCCACCTCTTCCTGCATTCCCTGGGAATGCTGCTCCCCAAACAACACGATGAGCTCAGGGGAAACAAGCGCACACTTAATTATGAGCCGTGTCAGGAGTCCTTTGCATTTTTAATTGACCTCCAGAAAACTTGTTTCCTTTCATGCCTGGTTATCTTTCGTTTATATTTAATTTCTCAAAATACGCGCTCACGTGATAACCCTTTAAGAAATCGCCTAAGGCATTGGATGCCCAGCTGGCTCAGTTGGTGGGGCGTGTGACTCTTGATCTCTGGGTGTGAGTTCGAACCCCACAGTAGTTGTGGAGATTACTTTAAAAAAAATCAAATAAAAAATAAATTTTAAAAAGCGCTCTACGAGATTAAAGAGCCATAGTTTTTCCTTGGAAGCGTTATAACAAAATATACTTAGTGATAACACTAGAGTATAATTATGCTTAATAATCTATCATAACTATCCATGAGGCTCTTGTACAAGAGTCAGCAAAATACGGGATGGGGAGAAATCTAGCCTGCAGTGAGCAAAATCCAGCCACGTTCATTTACAGATTGTTTATGGTGGCTCTCATGCTACCATGGCAGGATCAAATAGTTGTGACAGAGATGACATGGCCCACAAAGTCTGACATATTTACTATGTGGCCCTTCACAGAAAGAGTTTGCTGACCTCTGTTTTTAGTATGGTAACATCTGGTGATCCCAATCAAGGATAAAATGAAATAGGAAAAGTTTGTTGAGGGAGAGTAGCATTCAATGTGTATGCCTACAAACGCATACACGCACATGCACACGCATGCATGGAAAAGAAAAAACTCTCTCTGGTCCTTGAGATTAGAGGTGAATGTTTTATATTCTTCCTTTTGTGTTTTTTATATTTTTCACAAGAAACCACTTATTGCTTTTTTTTTTTAATAAGAAAAACAGTAAGTGCTATTTACCATTTGTGTTTCTTCTTCACGACCATTGAGAATTTCGTCATGAGTTGGCTGTCTATAAAAAATACATTTATCAGGGGGCACCTGGGTGTCTCAGTTGGTTAAGCATCCAACTTTGGCTCAGGTCATGATCTCACAGCTCATGAGTTCGAGCCTCAAGTTGGGCTCTGTGCTGACAGAGCCTGAAGCCTGCTTCTGATTCTGTGTCTCCCTCTCTCTCTGCCCCTCCCCCACTCATGCTCTGTTTCTCTCTCTCTCTCTCAAAAATAATAAACATTAAAAAAATACATTTGTCAGAAGTGAAGTTAGAGAGCAGCTCTGAATGTGTGCAAACTGAAGGGTTTGTTTCATAATACTACCCATGTCTGAAGAAAATATGTAAACAATGCAATGTGGAGAAGCTCGTCCAACTACTGGATTAAGCATCCAGTTGGCCATCAGAAGTTTAAGAATTAAAACAAAAAGCAGCAACAACAACCTTGGATTGTTTTTGTGACAGCTGGCTCCATTTGGTAAGCGTATACACGTTACTGTAAGAAATATGGCTTATTCAGGCTCCCATTTGTAATGCTTTTTAAATTCTCCCATTGATGTAGAAACACGGCCTCCATTTTCCAAAACTGGGCCATTTCTGGGCTGTAAAAATAGCATAGTGGCCCTTATAATAACATAACTGTTTTTTTTTTTAACGTTTATTTATTTTTGAGACAGAGAGAGACAGAGCATGAACGGGGGAGGGTCAGAGAGAGGGAGACACAGAATCCGAAATAGGCTCCAGGTTCTGAGCTGTCAGCACAGAGCCAGACGTGGGGCTTGAACTCACGGACTGTGAGATCATGACCTGAGCCGAAGTCGGCTGCTTAACCGACTGAGCCACCCAGGCGCCCCTAACATAACTGGTTTTTGAGCACTTTTCTTAATAAATAGCAAGCTCCATGCTCAGTGCTTTGTACTGGCATTTTTTTTTTTTTAACAAAAGGGAAAAAAAACTGTATCAGCCTCTTTTTCAGCTGAGGAAACTGAGCCTCTGGCAAGTTTGATAGGTGGCCAGAGGGTCACCAGCTAACACATGGCTTAACCAGAAATCAAGCCACCTTTCTTCGACTCCTGAATCTGAGAACTCACTCTCCAAGCTATGCTATCTCCTGACCATTTGAATGTTGCAAAACATGCCCTATCCCCAGCACCTGTCATAGTGGGCACGCATAGTTAGCACTCAGGAAATATCTGTAGAATGACCAGAAAGACTGTCCTCTTTTTTAAAAATTGTTATTTAATTTTTATTTTTTATTTTGAGAGGGAGTGAGCACATGTACGTGAGAGAGGGCAGGGGAGGGGGCAGAAGGAGAGAGAGAGAGAGAATCCAGGACTAACTGTATTAATCCAGGCACCCCAGGACTATCCTCGTTAGTCTGTTAAGTAAGAGCCAGTACAAGGAAGGGTGAGTTGGGACTTTCAGAAGTATCGGGAGGCCGTGATTTTCACACATCAGATTATCTGGGAACAGTATTTTCAGTTGATATAAAGCACTAGCACACTATTTCTATATAATACCAAAAGATTTCGGATTGTAAATAACAGTTTCAGGACAATTTTCGTGTAAACGTGTTATAAGACCACATTGATTTCATATTCAAATAAATATTAAACTTTGTACAGCAGTCATATTTGCTTAAACTGATATTACATATTAACATCACATGGAAGCATACCAGAATGTGACTTAGATGTCCATTTTCTTCTACTCTCTTAAGCATTTTGAAAATGCTGTGTCTTCGCCCACTAGAAACTTGGGACTTTTTTAACTTTTTAAACTCAAGCAAGTGGTCCTGTATTTCTGACTTTGCAACCATGGATCTGGGTAGAGGCTGGAAAACATATCTATTCATAATTGTTTTTTCCTATTATTGACTCAAAACAGAATTGTTTTTTGACATTTTGAAATTAGTGTTACTTAGCCACACCAAATGAAGAGTCAATTATTGCCAGATCTTTCTATCTTATAGATTGAATTCTGCATTTCTGTATCCTTCCATTGAATCATGCATTTTGCATTAATATAAAGACAAAGTAAAACTTGGGTTTGGAACTGAAATTTAAAAGTTGACAGTTCCCCTCAAGTTGTGGCAATTTGTGTTTTCATTTAAAATTCATTAATAGAGGGATGCCTGGTTGGCTCATTCGCTAGAACATGTGACTCTTGATCTCGGGGTTGTGAGTTCAAGCCCCACACTGGGTGTAGAACTTACTTTAAAAAAAAAAAGTACTTGGGGCACCTGGGTGGCTCAGTTGGTTGAGCATCTGACTCTTGATTTAGGCCTAGGTCATGATCCCTGGGTCATGGGATTGAGCCCCGTGTTGGACTCTGTGCTGAGTGTGGAACCTGCTTAAGATTCTCTCTCTCTCTCTCTCTCTCTCTCTCTCTCTCTCTCTCTCTTTCTCTCTCTCTCTCACTCTCTCTTCCTCTGCCTTTCTCCCTGACTTGCACATACTCTCTTTCTAAATCAAATTAGAATAGGGGCGCCCGGGTGGTTTAGTTGGTTAAGCGTCCAACTTCAGCTCAGGTCATGATCTCAGGGTTCATGGGTTCAAGCCCTGTGTCGGGCTCTGTGCTGACAGCTCAGAGCCTGGAGCCTGCTTCAGATTCTGTGTCTCCCTCTCTCTCTGCCCCTCCCCTGCTGGTGCTCTCTCTCTCTCTCTCTCTCTCTCAAAAATAAAAATAAACATAAAACCATTTTTTCATAAACAAAATGGAATAAAACAAAAAATAAAATTTTAAAAAGTACTTGATTCTTACAATAATTATGTAGTAAATGAAAATACATTAAAAAAATAAAATACATCAGGGGAGACTGGGTGGCTCAGTCCACTGAGTGTCTGACTCTTGATTTTGGCTCAGGTCATGTTCTCAAGGTTTTGTGAGTTCGAGCCCCATGTCCAGCTCTGTGCTGACAGCATGGAGCCTGCTTGGGATTCTGCCTCCCTTTCTCTCTGCCCCTCCCCCTCTTGCACTGTCTCCATCTCAAAAACAAACTTAAACGAATACGTTAATAGAGAAATGAAAATAAATTGTACTTTCAGCCCCTCACCAGTGCCAGCCTTGACAGAAGGCCAGCAGAGTGGGTATTTTATCATTATCTCCATTGGCAGAAGAGAAATCTGAGGCTCGGAGAGATCAGGAAACATGGCCCACGGTCCCAGCCATAAAAGAGCAGAGTGGGAATGTGAATTCAAATGTTTTAGACTCTAGGGTAGAGTTCTCAACCTCAGCACTTTTGACATTTTGGGCTAGATAGTCCTTTGTTGTGGGGGCTGTCTTGGGCATCGTAGGATTGAGCACTATCCTTAGTGCTTATTAGGTGCCACTGGCACTCCCCTCCACACCCCACCCTCCCACCCCTGCCAACTGCTGCCAAGTTGTAACAACCAACAATGTGTCCGGATTTTGCCATATTTGCCCTGGGGGTGGGATGCAAAATCGCCTCTGGTTTGGAACTACTGCTCTAAAGCTCCTGTCTTAAGCGCTATGCTTTTCTGCCTGCCTTTCAATTTAGGTCAAGATCACTCTTTGCGGAATGGGCCCCCAGGAAACTTGTTCCAGTCTATGCACATCTGGGCCTTGGCCAATGTATAGTTTCTCCCTCATTCTACGTAGGAAGGAAATGCCTGCCACCCACAATCTGGGGTGGTTTGGGATATGTACCCAAAGCTAAAATTAATAAAAAAAATAATGAATTGCCCTGCTCTCATTACCAGAAATCTGAGCCAGAACTGGATCCGTGTGCGCTGGGATGAGATTGTTAGAAGGGGAGGGGAGTGGGAAGGCTTATTCAAGCTCAGAGTACTCACTATTTCACTTAGAATTAATTTGAGGAAGAAATAGAATAAGAACAGCAAAGTCATCAAAGATGATGGCTTTTCCTTTATGGCCCTTGGCATCAGAACAAAGAGCCTATTTTTGTGGTTTTTTTGGATATCCAGAATAAAGGGAATAAAAATGTTTAGGTAATGTTTGGATGGTTTGGGGACCGTGCATACATTAGTGATAGGTCAATTAATATCTGAACAGTTCAAAGAGGCAATTATTTTAATTTATAAATCACTTCAGAGGTAGGGAACTGCCATCCCTTCATGTGGTTTTTACAAATAAGAGTGCTCATTGTTACGTGTGTTTGTGTGCGTGTGCGTTTCTACCCGTGTCATTCTATCTGGCCTGAATTTTCCGACCAGATCGCATACCTCGGTGATTATGTATTTGTCTCTAGAGCACTGCCAGATACATAAAGCATTGTATCTGCAATTTGACCCCTGGCTGAGACCACCCTATTTTTCGAGTTTTCACTATGCTGGAAGGTACCACCATGCACGGTGTTGCTTCCAGAAACGGACTTCTTACATTACACTCTAAATGGCAGAGTCTGGGAGCTAAGACTCCCCAGAGGGTTATAATGCCTCTTGGTAATCACTCAAAAAGGGGAGAGAGCCCGAGTGATTTCTGGGCACAGGCGGTTTATTAGACACTTTAACAGTCGGTGAAAAGTCCTCCAGTGGCAACTTACAGCTTTCCTTTAAAACCATGTCAAAAGCATCCCTTTATTTTATTTTATTTTTTATTTTATTTTATTTTATTTTATTTTATTTTATTTTATCTCATTTTCTTTCCTTTTCTTTTCTTTTCTTTTATCTTATTTCATCTTATTTTATCTTATTTTGTTTGGCTGGGTTCATTTTGGTTGGTTTTATTTATGTTGTTAAAGATTTTATTTTGAAGTAATCTCTACACCCAACGTGGGGCTCGAACCCACAACCCTGAGTTCAAGAGTCACATTCTCCTCTGACTAGGCCAGCCAGGTGCCCCTATCTTATTTATTTTTAATTACTGGGTAACAACAAAGTACCATGCACTATGCAAGACAAAAACAATCCAGTGGTGAAGGCAAACTAGGAAGCTGGAAGTTATAGTATAGTGTGATTAGTGCGATCATGGAAGAAGCATAAGTGACGAAGCAAGACTGAAGAAAATATGTTGGTTGGGGAAGCTTCCAGAAGGGAGTGAGCTCTGCTTCCGAGCTGAAAGGTGAATAGATGTTAGTTTGGTGAGATTTCAATTAAGACTCATAAAGATCCAGGCAATCATAAATTCAATGATAGCCATTGCCATTACATATGCCCCTTCCCTTTTCATTGAAGTTTCTTCTATTGCAAATAAATACAAAGACCATTATATAATCTCTATTTATGCCCTTGGCGTCATTAATTAAAACATCACAAGTATTACTGAGCATCTGCTTCATGCCTGGCACTATTCTAGATGCTAAGGTACCACCTGCAGACCACAGACCATTCCTACTTTCAGGGAGTTTCATTTTAGTGATGGAGACAGACAGCAGCGGAAATCAAAGCAGAAGTATTCACACAGCCTCAATGCTGCGAAGACGAGAAATGACAGGGTCATGTGAAAGGCTGTGCCCTGGGACAGAGGAAGAGGTCTCTGAGAAGGTGACATTTCAGCTGAAACTGGAACCAATGGGAGCCATCCCTGTGATCAGTGGAGAAGATAGTCCAGCCCAGGGAATGGCACAGGCCTTGGGGCGGGATGATCATGACCTCGTGGGGAAGCCAAGATCAGCGAAGGCACATCATGGAAGACCTTGTGGGCCATGCTAAGATGTCTGGATACCATTCAGCTTGGATCTTGCAGTCAGTCCTTCTTAGGATTGGACAATATTAAATGCATTCCACTGGCTGGAATGAGTGATCTTTCTTTGCACTGTGGCACATCCCAATATTCAGCGATGAAACGTTTTGTTAGATTTCCACTTTCTACCTTGACGTGATATACCTTTTGGCGCAATGCACTTCACGGGGAGAGAACAGACCAGGTGGCCTGAGTAACAGCCTTTAATTAGAGCCATGTCCATTTGGGCCCAAAGACCAGGCTGCTGGGCGCTGACCAATTGTTCAGGCCTTTTCTTGAAGGAAGGGCAAAACAATTCTCCTTCACGGTAATCCCAGCTCTCCACAGGGGCAACGTGTCCAGTCCGAGTGGGATTTCTAACTGTGCTGGCCTGCTGCCTCATCAATAATTAATTCCCTTCCTTAATCACAGGAAATGTTTGGGAAACTGAAGTGAGGAGGAGAGGGTCATCAGCAGGGATGTGTGTGTTCCAAGGGCTCCCTTGTGCATTTGCTGGTTCCCCTCTTGCCTCAGCCCGGAACGACGGCAAGAGTGCACATTTACAAGCAAGTGCACATGGGTGCCCACCTCAGGTCTGCTCCCTGCTGGTTGTATGGCCTCAGTTCCCCGAGTCTGTCAAATGGACCTAATGCTTGGCTCACATGGCTGTGATGACAGAAACCTCAGGAAACTCTCCTTCTCTCTGTAGATTTTCTCACGTTTACACGGCAGCTGTAATTCTCTGGATTCTACTTTTTTAGCAGACTCTCAGGCTTTAAAGCCTGCAAACCAAGCATTCATATTTCCTCTGTGGCCATTGTCTTCAACTGGAAATGAGAACAGAAAATTATTAACTTGGCTTCATTTTATCATCACCAAAGAGTGGCAGTTAATCAAGGTGCTGCTTATAAAGAAAACCTTGAGATCCTCTTTCTGATGAAAGCCTTACCTACAGGCCACTGTTTGTTATTGAAATCGTATCAGTGCCTTGTAAAAGTCAGAAATAGAAAACAAGATGAGGGCTGGAGCAGGAGAAGCTTGAGAGGGAGAATTCTTAGGGAAGCGAACTTATATCTGGCTCACCTGTAACAAGTTACATCCTATTGTTAGGAAAACATGATCATGGTATTACAAAACGTTTACGGATGTACCGTTAAACATTTTTCTTTTGGTGTTCTAATGGCATTATCTCATTGCATTCAAACAAAGAATGTTTGCTATTACGGCAGGTGAGTTAATAGCATTTTAATAGCGTTCTGCTTGGAACTGCATTTATTTTGAAACTTTTCAAATGGTTATTTTGAGGGGGGAGGGTACCCTTCAGAGTCAGACACCCCATCTCTTCCTTCTGAAGTTATGTTTTGCAGCAGTTCATCTCAGTACGCAGAGGCAGTGGCAGGCCATGTGACGTTGAAAGAAATCTAGATAGGGACTTGCTTTGTGATGAACTGCTAACACTTCACACGGGTGGAAGTGTAGTGGCAGAGGTGACATCTTAGGTTCTGGAATTAGAAAAGCTAAGGTTCAAGTCCAGCTCCATCTCTTACCGCTGTGTGACCGCATGGCAGATTATACTTTGTGTCAGCCTCAGTTTACCTGCCTGTAAAATGGAGGTAACACAGTAGTGTTTACCATAAAAGTTGTAATTAGATTTAAATATCATAAGCCTCGTAACAACACTTAAAATGGTACCTGCTACATAGTAAGAGCTCAGAAAAAAAAATCATTATTGTCAACATCAATTAACTGTGTTACTTTCAGCAGGTGCTTTACCGCCCAGGCTTTCAATTCCTTACTTCCAAATTAGGAGATTTGGACTAGAATCAATGTTTCTCCCAGTTAATCATTCTTACACAGCCCTCAACATTTTTGCTGTTGAAGGGGGGGAAATATCCCTGCAGTACAGCCCTGGAAAGAATAAAGCCAAATGCGCAGATATTCAGTATATCTGTATAAACCTACAAATTTAAAATAAATCTGTCATTTAATGTAGATGTGTTACTCCAACATGTTATTGTGAAGATCCTGTCACTTGAGGTTCGACCCATTCACAGGTATGTCTGGACGCCATAGCTATGCCAAATGGATTACCAATACCTTGCATGCCTTGGACTTGTCCAGAGCTATAATAGTTATCTTTTTGTTTCAAATATACATTAATATAGACACATGTGAAACCAGTAGGTACAGTGTAGCAGCTGAGAGCAGACCCTGGAGCCAGATAGCCCGGGTTCAAATCCCAGCTCTGCCACTTGCTGGCTTTGTGTTGATGGGCAAGCCATTTAACGTACCTGTGCCTCAGTTTCCTCATCCGTAAAATCAAGATAATGTGAATCCATTTAAGCGTGTTACTGTGAGTTATTACACGTACAGCGCTTAGAACAATGCCTGCCCTACCAGCATCTCATCAGTGAGCTGTGCCTACCAACATGTGCGAATACATCACACTTCAACAAGCACCGTCTAGGATCATCTCTATGTTCCTTTTTGGCTCTGAAGCCTTTAAGGAGTTGAGAAGGAGATCTGGCTCCTAATACTCTATTCTTGAAGTAGACGCTTAATATCGGTGGCTCAGATTTTTCCCCTCTACAACTATTTCCCTACCACCTCTCTCTAGGTACTCCCTGCATGTGGCAAGGTCGAGAATGGATAATGAGTCTGTGTGTGAACAGCTTTGACTCCCCCCAAAACTTGACCGTAGAAGATCCTATTATTAATTGGCCGCCTATGACTCTTTAGCCTGAGCAGAGGATCGATGTGAGAACCAAATGTTGATTGGTGAGTCTCTACTGCCTAAGCAAAACCACAGGGGAAAAGAAAACCATTTCTCTAGCTACAGCTTTCCTGCCAGCAGCATTGAAGAAAATGAGAATAACGTGAATTCCATATGTCCAAATATATTACTATTCCATTCGGTCATAAAAAATAAGTCTCTCCGGCCTACCATATCTGAAACCCAAATTGTTTGTATTTCAGACTCAAATCCTTCCTCTAAATCTTCACACACCTGCATCACGTTGACATGCGAAGTAAGCATGATTCATTGAAAAGTGTGAGATTTCTGTCCAAAAAGAAGCTGCATGAGGATAAGAGAGTCTATGTGCCCAGAGATAGGAAATAAAATATACAGATGGTGGTAGTGTGGCAAATAGATCGTAGCTTCATATGAATTGGCAGAAATTCAAAGGGACAAATCAAGTGCTTGAACTACTCAAGTAGAATTACTTTGTGTTTAGTTATTATGTCTCCGATGAGAAAGTTTTTGTAAATCACAATGAACTGGTGATTACGCTCTTAGATACACTACAGCACGTTTTAATAGACCACAGAGCCCCTGTACCTTTCTGCTTGAATGTGGTCATGTTTCATGTTGGGTAATAGACAAGTTCTTGTGTCAAGCTATACACATGTGGACAGACCTAAACAAGGGCGGCAACAAGTGTTGGTACCGAGTGAAGCCAAGGGCAGGGGAAATTGTTGAACCCAACATTGGTTTTGTTTGGTTTGAAAAGAGATCATCCAAAGTCAAGAGAACATGTATGGTTTGGTTTGCTTTCACTTCATCTGTCACCCTTCATCTGTTCACTTCATCTGTTACTTGGAAGGAACAGTAATTCCCTCATCAGAGATGATCGAATTCTCCAGAATCCATTTGTAGGTTTTCGAGAGTGAATTTACCATGGCTGTGATTATACTCTACCCATTCCTACTAAGATTTGATAACATTTTTGAGCTAGGAAGATTATAATGAGTATTATATGTTCTAAATTAAAACTCATTCAATAAATTTGGCATCATATTGGGTTATAGCTAGTATTTAGGGTATGTAATATCCTCCCCCAGTAACTTTTTTTGTAAACCCAATGCATTTTATACACCTAGGTCAGATTATTAATTAGGATGAGATTATCTTTGTCTCACTGCACCATTTTTCCACCAATGTCCTTTCAGAGATTATTTTTAAGTTTTTTTATTTATTTTGAGAGAGAGAGAGAGAGAGAGAGAGAGAGAGCATGAGTGGGGGAGGGACAGAAAGAGAGAATCCCAAACACTGTCAGCACAGAGCCCGACACAGGGCTCGAACTCACGAACTAAAAGAACATGATCTGAGCTGAAACCTAGAGTTCTTGTAGTTCGTGAGTTCGAGCCCTGTGTCGGGCTCTGTGCTTCCTTGCTTTTCTCACCCTGCAAGGTCGTGAAGGGTTCTCTACAGGCATTGGGTTCCTGATGAGTTCTGGTTCTTCAGAGCTGCCCACACCACCCTTCTAATAAAATTCCTATTTTGCTTATATTAGGCAAAGCCTATTTCTGGCTCTTGCACCTAAGCAAGCCCATCTAGTATAAGATACTAAACAAAATGTCACATATATACACATATATGTGATACATATTACTAAATATATAATATTTATCTTATTTATTGAGAATTTACCACCTTTGGCTCTATTCTACTCCTATTAACATGTAACAACCCATTTATGCTTACAACTTTATTAAGATACTCTTCCCTGCCCGCCCCCCACCATTTTTCAATGCGCTTATCTCTTTCTAACATTCCTTATAATTTTCTTACTAGGTTTATTGTTTTCGTGTCTTTCCCCCACTGGAACGTAAGCTCAGTGATATTTCTCAAGTGCCCAGGACAGTCTCTGACACATGGCAGGGGCTCAATAAATATGTGTTTAATTAATTGACTAGTTAATTGATGAGCTACATGATATTATTTGGTTTACTACAAATATTCCTGTAAATCCACAACCTTCTTCTACCTACCTTGCAGGACCTGCTTAGGTAAAATGTTTGCTCTCCTTTCTAAAGCTTTTTAAGTATGGGCTAGATTTTCACATCTGTGCTCTTGCCCAGCAACAGGGGACTAGATCAAATGACCTCCTGAGAGCTGTCTGGCCCTTGACATTCTAATTCAATTCCACTTAAATGTCCTAAAAGTAATTTGTAGAGAAATTCTTTTCCTCCTCCTCTCCCCAATTGGCGTGCACATTTATCTAATTATTTCCTTGGTAGATTGACCTAGCTTTGAAGGAGTACCGTGTCAGCTCTCATGCATTTTCCCTAAGCACTCACTTTATAAAACTAAGAGACTAAAGACTCAGCTCTCTAGGGAATTAAATTGCATTCAAATAAGATTAAGGATTTTTGAGTCACAAAAGCAAGGACAATCAGAGGCTAACTAAGAAGAGGCAATTGTTCAGCAAACTAATCCAGACATGTAATTCACAAAGGGACTCTCACAATTGGTCAGGGGGGAAAAAATTGCCTGTGAAGGAATGGGCGGGCTGGACAGAGTGAGGGGAGCCTTCTTCCTTCCAGAGTTTAAAACCCTGTCCCTCGCTGCTTAGAGGGTGACTATGTTTATTTTCTAAATTTAGTCGATTGTGGCCCAATACCCTTCCACTGAACTGGATTAGTTTAGAGCCTGAGAGAGAGCCTTGGATTCGATCTTGAGAGCCGGGTAGTTTCTCTAAAGAAGCAACAGATTGGTGAAGTGGTGTTGGGGTGAAGTGAAATCTATTGATCTTGATCTAAGAAGGTTCATTTGTCACCCCTCTTAACCTCTTGTAGGCCATGGACTTCCTCTCAGAATAATGTTTTTAAATGTGTAAAAGAAAGAGCATAAAATTTCAAGGCAAAGTAATTATATTGAATTCCATTTATCCATTTTTCCCCAAGACAGATCAGTAGTATAGATGTTTGTGAATACATTAAATATCAAGGGCTAGCAGTAGGTCTGAAAATTTATGTCATTTTAAAGCGGTGATCAGGTTTTTGGGTGTTTTTTTATGTTTATTTTTGAGAGAGAGAGAGAGAGCACGTGTGCAAGTGTGGGAGAGGCAGAGAGTCCAAAGGGGACAGAGGATCCAAAGCAGTCTCTGTGCTGTCTGCACAGAGCCTGACTTGGGAATCAAACTCATGAACCACGAGATCATGACCTGGGCTGAAGTCGGATGCTTAACCGACTAGGCCCCCCCACCCAGGCATCCCTAAGGCGGTGACAAGTTTAAATGATAGTTTGAACTATTGCAACCTCTGTACTATGAAGTGAAAACATCTACAATTTATGTACAGTACTGTGGTGTGTTGCCTATATTTATAATCAAATAAAATGCTAAATTTCAGTTAGATGTTAATAAAAAATAACGGTATCATCTTATGCAGGCTGCAGCTTCTAGACCAGGATGAGAACTTTGGGCATGGACACTGACCAGGGCGTGCAGCCTCCCCACTAAACACTACACCCGATTTCACCATGAGATGCCTGTGGTTGCTGACATGTGTTTAAACTACTACTCCACTAAGAAAATGTTCCCATTGACCAGGGCCCACAGTGAGAAAGCTTGAAAAATTGGAAAAAAATATCAGTGCCTTGTGCTTAATGGAATGGCCTCTCTAGGCTGCTGAGCAAAGAGTCCGAGGTTGCCATTATAGAGTAAGAAGACCTCTGACAGGAGGGCGACCAACTTGTCCTGGTTTGCCCAGGACCATCCCAGTTTTTAAATGAAAAGCTCCCCGTTCGTGGAACCCCTCAGTCCCCGGTAAACCTGGATGGTTGATGGGTGCTCTGGAGTCAGAAACCACAGGGTGATCTGGGCCCAGTCTGTCTCCCCGAGTCTCAGCATCTAAGTCTCCAAATGGGAATAAAAATGCCCTTCTCACAAGGTTGGACTAAGGGTTAACTGTGATTCTGTATATTAAAGGCCTAGGACAGTGTCTGTCACATTGTAAGCACTGAAGACACAGTGACTATCACCATCATCACTGCTGTTATTATAACATTAACTCCCTTCCTTCTACCTTCTGCCATCCTCCAGGAAGAGCCATGCCTTTTTCTCAAGCACTCAAGGAAAATGATTTTTTAAACTTTCATAAACTACATATAAAAAATTCACAAATCAGAAGAAAAATTCTTTAGCCTCTCTAAGTTGTACACAGTCTTCTAGGCTCCTCTTGAAGTTTTCATGAAGAATTTGCTAACATCACATGCATGATGAAATAATGTATTAGGCTGAACTCGATGAAACTGACAGTTTTGTAGATCAAAAACCGTTGAATGCTTGATAATGTCATAGAGTTCAATGTGAGTGTATACTGAGTATACAGGGCATGGCATATGAGAGGCTGTCGTTTTATAAATAAATGTCATCCTTTCTTCCTTAATGATTCCGATATTAAAAGCCCTCTCCTTGGGGTGCCTGGGTTGCTCAGTCAGTTAAGCATCCAACTCTTGATTTGGGCTCAGGTCATGATCTCAAGGTTCATGAGTGTGAGCCCCGCGTCGGGGTCTGTACTGACAGCTTGGAGCCTGCTTGGGATTCTCTCTCTCTGCCCCCCCACCTCACCTGTGCTCTCTCTCTCAAAATAAATATATAAACATTTTTAAAAATTTTTTAATAAAAGACATCACCTTAATTCATTCTTCTGTTATCATCCCAGGTTTCCTATTAGATTTCAGATTTCATGTCCTTATATCCTTTACCATCAAGATAATGTGTTAAACACTCAAGGAAAATGATTTTTTGAACTTTCATAAACTGCATGTAAAAAAATTCACAAATCAGAAGAAAAATTCTTTAGTTTTGGAACTGAATATTTGCTCCAGATACACTTGCCATTATGTATACCTCTTTTCTTGGCAAAGACTAATGTATTACCTTGTATTATTCTTTACCTTATATCTTGGGCCTAATCTTGACCATGTGATATTCCCCCCTATCTTTCACAATACCTAGCGTTACAAAGAAACACGTTAATTATGGACAGTTGATAAGGGAACTTTAAATGTCATAGAAACTAAC
Source organism: Panthera onca (assembly GCF_046562875.1). Lineage (NCBI taxonomy): Eukaryota > Metazoa > Chordata > Mammalia > Carnivora > Felidae > Panthera > Panthera onca. The sequence continues at coordinate 32,357,055 of NC_138340.1, read as the reverse complement.
TAAGAAATTTACATCACTAAGGTTTGGGGCTCAATGGAACATCATTAAAGAGAAAGCCCCCGACTAAATCTCTGGGGTAGAGCTGTCCAGTGTGGTAACCAGAGCCTCATGTGTTCATTGAGCACCTGAAATATGGTTAGGCCAGATTTAGATATGTTGCCAATATAAAATACACCCTGGATTTCAAAGACATAGTACTAAATAAAGGATGTGAAATGTATTATTAATAAGTTCACAGTGTTTGTATGTTGAAAAGATAATTTGGACATATTGAGTTAAATCAAAATGGTAAGATTAATCTCACCTGTTCCTTTTGATTTCTTTAAAAAAAAATAATGCTTATTTATGTTTGAGAGAGAGAGAGAGAGAGACAGAGCACAAATGGGGGAGGGGCAGAGAGAGAGGGAGACACAGAATCGGAAGCAGACTCCAGCCTCCGAGCTGTCAGCACAGAGCCCAACCCAGGGCTTGAACTCACGACCTGTGAGATCACAACCTGAGCTGAAGTCAGAAGCTTAACTGACTGAGCCACCCAGGTGCCCCCCTCTTGATTTCTTTTAATGTGGCTACTAAAATATTTAAAAATTCATGTGTGAGACAACCCAGATGTCCATCAATAGATAAATGGATAAACAAAATGTGGTAAATATGTAAAATGGAATACCATTCAGTCTTAAAAAGGAATGCAATTCTGATACATGCTACATGGAGGAGGCTTGAAAACATTATGCCAAGTAAAGTAAGTCAGACACAAATAGGCAAATATTGTATGATTCTACTTTTATGAGGTACCTAGAATAGACAAACTCATAGAGAGAAAAAGTAGAGTATAGGCAGCCAGGGGCAGGGGGGGATGGAAGGATGGAGAGTTAGAGTTTAATGAGTACAGAGTTTCTGTTTGGGATGATGAGAAATTTCTGGAAATGGTCAGTGATGGTAGCCTAACACGGTAAATGCCACTGAATTACACACTTAAAAATAGTTACAATGGTAAATTTTATGGTATGTGTATTTTACCACAATTCAAAGAAGATTCAGCTGTGGCTCTCATATGTGGCTCACATTATATTTCTTTTGGACAGAGCTTCTCTCAAGAAGTTTAATAAAGGGCCAGGCACAAATGCCCTTCTATCTATACTACTGATGCTATTTCAGAGTTCAGCTTTTAGAAGTCAGAAGAAGCTAGGGTTTGCCTTCTGGCTCAGCCCCTGACTGGCTAAGGAATAATCCTAGAAGCTGTTACCCCTCAGTTTCCTCAAAATGGGGATTATAAAATGCGCCACCTAGGAGTGTTGTAAGTCTAAAAGGGAACATACATACTACACGGTGAGGAGTATAAGCACAAGAGGTGACACTGAATAAATGGTACTCATTGCCACTCTAGATGGAAGCAGAGTCTTCCGATGTTAACAGTACCTAACTATTTTGCTAATGCCTGAGGAATAACCTGAAAGGCTCAAGAGCATTCTACTTACCTGGGTGAAAGCCTGGTCAGTAAATGTCATCCCCATTCTGGAGACCACGGGAAAAGAGCTAAGTCCAACTCTATAGAAATAGCATTCATTTAAAATTTTTTTAATGTTTTTTTTTTTTTTTTGAGAAAGAGAGTGAGCGAGCATGAGTGGGGGAGGGGCAGAAAGCGAGGAAGACACCGAATCTGAAGCAGGCTCCAGGCTCTGAGCTGTCGGCACAGAGCCCTGTGTGGGAATTGAACCCACGAATGGTGAGATCATGACCTGAGCTGAAGTCAGACGCTTAACCGACGCCCCAGAAATAGCATTCATTTTAGAACCTCCCTTCTCCTGTTGTTTCCGGTATGTCACCCCATCATGTGATACATGCCTTCCGAAAAAAATCTGTTGAGCACAAGTGTGCACTGAAAATAACCAAGATTGTAGAGCACGGAAGACTAGGGGCAGAGGACTCAAAACCTGCCCACTTTACAACCAACGGACTAACAAAACCAACAGGTCCATGGGGAAAGAAGTGGGCCAGCTGAGGTGGGTGACTCGTCACGGCTAGAGGTTACTACAGCGGATCTTCAAAGGACACAGTCACACACACACACAAACAAAGTGTAAATGATGGCAGCGCCTTAGCTGGAGCAGGGCTGGCAGGTACTGGGACAATGTGGGTGGAAGTGGAGTTCTGAATCCTGGGAAGCCATTCAAGTGGGCACAGGAGGAAGGGCCACCATAAGCAGAGAGAGCTGAGCCAGGCTGAGGGTGCTCATTCCTTGAGAAGGACCCACAGGGGTGGGGCCTTATGCTGGAATATCCTCTAAAAACCCCTGAAAGGTCTGCTACCAATGTAGCAGGTCAAGTTGAGGACGTCTCCCTTTCTTGCTGTAGCTTTTAACCGCACTCCCGCTAACCCTGTTCCCCTTGGCTACGGAAAAAGAAAATCACATAAAAACCTTATGCCTTCTGCAGTCCCCTCTTATAATAACAAACGACCCAATTCCCACTACAGAGCCATACACGTTTTCTTTGTGCCAGGGGCAGGACTACATACATTATCCTATTTAATATTTACCCTGTCTCCACACATCTGGTGTTATTATGCCAATTTTAAAGTTATTACCTTGCTGAAAGGTCTCACAGCAAGTAAGTAGCATAGCATTCACATTAAGTCTGCTTATCTCACATCGTGTGCTCTTACCCACTGTACTGTACTTCCTGGTCATTTGAGCCTGCCTGTCATTTAGCTTATTTACAAATGTGACCAAATCCTTGAGCAGAATTTAGGTTCAGCTCTGCCTGAGCTCACCCCTCAACAAACTACCGCTGCCCGTTCTGAACCCACTCCATCTAACATTAGTGAAAATGGATGAAATGGTCCAGGCATCTTTCTTCTCTAAAGTACTTGGGAGAAGTGGAAGGTATCATTTCATGATCTAAGATCTCTAGCTCCGAGGCTATTCTCATGAACTTATCTCCTGTCGGGGATGAAAATGAAAATCATTAGGCTGTAGGTTTTCTGCGTTCTACTAAGGCTTCCAAAAGGTGACCTAAATGGAAGAGTGTCAAAGCAGAACCGGATATGTCCCAACTACCAGATCAGTTATGGTTAAGACTGATAGGATGCAAACCAAAGGTCTGATGGGAGAGAGTCTTGAATGAAATTCTGAAATGGCTTCAAGCAGGCTCCATGCTGTCAGCACAGAGCCTGACGCAGGACACTATCCCATGAAGTGTGAGATCATGACCTGAGCCCAAATCAAGAGTCAGACACTTAACCGATGGAGCCACCCAAGCGCCCTAGTACAGGATTTTTTTTTAATATGAAATTTGTTGTCAAATTGGTTTCCATACAACACCCAGTGCTCATCCCAACAGGTGCCCTCCTCAATACTCATCGCCCACCCTCCCCTCCCTCCCACCCCCCATCAACCCTCAGTTTGTTCTCAGTTTTTAAGAGTCTCTTATATAAGTTTTGGCTCTCTCCCTCTCTAACCTTTTTTTTTTTTTCCTTCCCCTCCCCCATGGTCTTCTGGTTTGTTTTTTTTTTAAAGTTTAAATTCACTTATAGAAAGTATCCAAATCAAGGATGGCAAACTTCTGTGGACTGGCCAAATTTGGCTTGTACGTGGATTTTCTGAATGGCCAGGAACATATAAAAATACTGAATTCAAAAGTGAAGCCAAAAAAAAAAAAAAATTCATTATAGCTACCCTCCCTCCTTTATCATGTCCTACCGCTCAGTTACACATTTGAAAACCCAGTCTCCTCCCCGAAGGCACTCACATTTGAAACCCCTATCTTAAATGCATGTGACACGATCTCTGTTGTATTAGCATTTACTCATCAGCACAGGCCAACACCCATCATACGGCCTACGACTTGAGCTATGCCGTTTCTATTTTGGGGGGGAAATGGATGCAAAGCTACATTAAGAGGTTGCCAATTAAGAGTAATTAAACATTTCACTTGCCTTAATAGGTCCAATTAGATTTGACTCATCTCTAATTTTATTACCAATGAGCATATTTTGATGATTATTTTATATCTTAACTTCAGAGGAGAGAGCTCATCTCTTCCTCTTAGGCTTTTTTCCTCCCCTTGAGGGATGTGATAGTGAGTGATCATCCTTGTTCTTCCTGACTCTTGGTGCCACTACGTAAAGCCCATCTCAGAGCTGAGAATGGAATCAGGGGCCCTGGGGCAACTTTTGGCTTTGGATCACCTCCCTGAATTATTCATGTGGAGCCGGGTGGGTGAGTGTCCAGCCACAAAGATCCAGAACCAAGGCCAAGGAGGGATGCTGGTCTGGAGTAACTGAGGAAACCACCACTGGCGCCACTGACTTGGAATCTCCAAGTAGAACCGCATGACTTCAGCTCAGGTCCAGGTGCCCCTTGACCTCTACTACTTAGTCCTCTTGTGTTAACTACAAAGGGGGCTCTGATGAGCCAAGTTGTCTCTCTGACCTAGTATGAACCTTTGAGTCGTTTCTTTCAGCAACCCTGCAAGAGGTTTCAGAGAGCCTGGGGATTTTCAGAACAGATACCAATCCCCAAGCTCTAATTTTCCCCTTGTTGTACTCTTGTGATTATCCCATCGGTGTTAAGTTGATTGTATGTTTTTAGTATATTTACTGAGTACCTCTGATGCACAAAGCACTATTAGAGTCTTGGTCGGGGGGGTACAGAGGTGAACAGGACACAGATCCTGATCTTCAAGCATAACAACTAAGTATCATCTGGAGTGTCCTTGATAGTGGCAGAAGTGGATATGATGTTGGAAGTGATGCCTTCAGAAGAATTCCAAGGCTCCAATGAGAATCAGCAGGAAGGTAGGCTCTGATCGAGTCACGGCATCTATTCCGCCACGGTGCAGAAGGGCAGCAGAGTCTCCTTCCTGACCAGCAGCCTAACAAGGGAGATAATACTCTTGTCTCTTACCCAATCATCTATAATGTCACACAGAACAGAGAAAAATAATCACCAAAATTGGATCTGTAAGGAATACACATCAGACGTTAGGTGGGTGCCTAATATACATTTACCCTTATCTTTTAAGAATACTTGGCATTGTTTCATCTTGATCACTAATGACTATGTTTAGAACTGGGATTTGACTTACGAGGTTGGCACGGTTACCCCAGCTCTAGATGCAAAGGTACAAATTCTTACATTTCTATATGGTGATAGAGGAAGAGTGCCCTAGCAGTTAGAGGGTGCAGACGCTCGTAACGCATTCCACATTTACAGCCTTCGGCTTCCAAAACGTAAAATGCTGGGTCAACTTGATGATTTACCAAGTCCCTTCCAGCTTTTCCCATTCCACCAGGAAGCCTAGCTCGCTTCACTCATGTGTGGAGGGACTTAACAAAAGTAACTTGACAGAAAATCGCCAAACCGCATGCATTTTCCTCCTCCGTAAACATTCAAAAAGCTTGATTGTGTGTTGTCATCCCAAGAAAGGAAAAGGATGCTGCTGGAAGAACTCCATGCAATCCATCTGGGTGGGTTTTGGAGTCTGTGAGGTGATACGGTCAAGGAAGTGGCCTAGGGTACAATGACTTCGGGACATAAAACAAGGCAAGAGGGTTACTGGTCTCTAACAGTTGTGACCAGGTTACTGAAGGTATGTAGGGAGAATATGTTCTAATATCGACTACTAAATTGTTAACACTTTTAATTAAGTTTGGGGACCCCAGCATTTTAGAACCAGCTGGGTTGACATTATTGAAAACCTTGTCAGCTGCCATTCAGTAACACCACAGGCCAAGGAAGCTCTTGGGAAAGTTTGCTCATTTCTTTATTTGGGTTGTTTGTCCATCCATGTAATTTTAGGAGTCTTCTTTTGAGTCCAACAGCTGTTAATACTAACAAAACAATAGCTTTTTAATTCCAGACTATCCCTCATCACATAAATAGTTAAGGTAGAGGATAGTGGGGCACTTCTAGCCATATTTTTTCATCCTTTCCAGACTATAGTTTTGAGGAAAAACAGGGACATTTGACCTAGGAAAGCAGGAAGATTTATTCATTCAGTCTTCAGATGAATAACCTAAATATTATACATCAGTTAAGCTTAAATTTAGTGTGTTGGGAAACACATTAAAAATTAAAGACCCAGGGGACATTATCTTATTTTATTTTATTTTATTTTATTTCATTTTATTTCATTTCATTTTATTTTATTTTACTTCACATTTATATTTGAACTTACACAGTAATTCCTTATGTTAACTTAAACATAAGAATTAAGGCTTTCAAACATTCTAAGCTTACTATTAAATTTGGTAGCTAAAGGAAGGAATTTGCATCACTTAGTGGGTAACTACTTATATTCTAGTTGAAGAGAGAGACAAAAACCCCAAATTTACTCTGGTAAAGCCACACTTTGATTTGTGCCAGGGATGGATAGTGGTTCATGTTTCAGAACATCAAACATAAGTAGAGGCTGGGCTATGTCGAAATGCTTAATTTCATACCGCAGAACCCAGTGGCGTCCCATTAAAAGACAACCCCTTGGTGTTCCAATGTGTGAATCAAACATAAGGTTTGGCTCCTTCAAGCAACCTTCCAGAGAAATAGTGCCTGAGGTGGGGAAGCAGGTTTTATTTACCTACTATTAGCGTTCTGCTCAGCAACCCAGCCAAATGGAATCTAGCATAACCATCCAAAGAAGAGCTAAATGGGGAAGAGAAAGACCTGAGAAAGGAAAAGCCCTCTCTTTTTTTTCATGCTATCCCATTTCTTTCTGCCTTCCTCTGTTTGCCCCACTGCCTCATCGCGCAGCCCCTTGTGAACTCTACAGAGAAGTCAACTGCATGAATATTAAGTAAACAGCTAGCAGTCGCTGGACCAGCCAGTCTCTACCCAGTCAAAAATAGATGTCTCAGTTGCCTATTGCTGCATCCAAAGCTTAAAACAATTATTCAGTTTGCTCATGATTTGGGGTCAACACTGTGCTCTGGGGTCAGCACTCTGGGCTGTGGTTAGCTGGGTAGTTTCTCTGCAGGTCCCAGCTGGCATCACATGTGAAACTGCAGTGATCTAGTGGCCCATCTGGGGTTGGATGGCTTCACTGTCATTTGTGGCACTTAGTGCTGGCTGTAGCTCATAGCTCCTATGTCTCCAGAAAGACAGCCTGAGCTTCTTCTTGTGGTGTTAGCATGCTGAGAGCCAAGCCCCAGTGACACAAACCTATGCTTGCATTGCATCTTCTGATGTCCCTTTGGCCAAAGTTGGTCAAATAGCCAAGCCCCATCAGTAATGGAGGTGACTGCACAAGAGCATGGGGATAGAAAGGCATGACTTACTGGAGGCCATACTGTAATAACTTACTCCAGTAGATAAGGATAAGTGACAGAAAAAAAAGGGAAAGGGGGGAAGGCTTGTTTTAGCTGACTTAGGTAGCATGAGTAAAGAAACAAAAGAAACAGGCTCTAAGACTTGGGATACCACCTCTGCTTTGGATTCAGAAAATACAAGGCAGAATGATGCAGATGATTTTTCCACACGCAGTAAGTTCCTTAGCCCTGCTGCTGAAAACTGGCTTGCTTAAAACAAATTGGGTCCTGGGGTGTCTGGGTGGCTCAGTCACTTGAGCATCCCTCTCTTGATTTTGGCCCAGGTCATGATCGTGCAGCTTGTGAGTTTGAGCCCCGTGTTGGGCTACATGCTGACAGTGCAGAACCTGCTTGGAGTTCTCTCTCTCCCTCTCTCTCTGCCCCTCCCCTGCTCATGCTCTCTCCGTCTCCCTCAAAATAAATAAATAAAGGTAAAAACCAAAAACCAAACAAACAGAACATAAAAATCGCAAATTGGACCTTTTATTTATTTATTTTTAAATGTTTTTATTTATTTTTGAGACAGAGACAGAGCATGAGCAGGGGAGGGGCAGAGAGAAGGGGAAACACAGAATCCGAAGCAGGCTCCAGGCTCTGAGCTGTCAGCACAGAACCCAACACGGGGCTTGAGCTCATGGACTGTAAGATCATGACCTGAGCCGAAGTTGGACGCTTAACCAACTAAGCCACCCAGGCGCCCCTCAAATTGGACCTTTTAAAAGCATTCACTTCCCTAAGCCAATCTAAGAACAAAGTGAGTCCAGGTTCTATTTTCCTTGATTATTCCTTTCTGATTATCTGAATTCACTACCACATATTTCTAGAAGTACCAGTAACACACACACAGATAAACTTGAATGAAGTCATGGAGGGCTCTTACCGTAAACAGAAAGACATAAATCAAATGTTATAGGAGCCAATGATTTGAAAATCATACAGTAGCATCAGTGACCTCCTCCTGGAACTTTTTTTACCTTGTCATACCCACTAGCCCGAACAGCCCTGCTTTATAATGGACACTCAGAAAGGTACTTACTTGCTTTTGAGAGATCTGTCAAATGGACCATCTGTAAGATCAGAGAATCACAAAGTTGGAAAGAATCTCAACAGTTTCCCCTTTGCTAGTCAACTTGTGGTCTATATTATTTAAGACAGATGGACCGTCATCCTGTTTTATACTGATGTTTGCCTAATGCCAAATTCCTCTTTCCTGCACACATCCCTTTTTTTATTATTATTATAGAAAAGAAATTGTAATCTCTGGCTCGCTTAATCCTTTTATAAACCTACGTAAGATAAATGGGACCTGGAAATGTTTCAGGATTTGACCAAATCCATACAGGTCTCAGTTTTGAGAGAAAGCAAGAGAGCTAAAGCAAGAGAGGGAGATAGCTATCCATTCATATACAATGGACCTTCCATGATTAAGTTAGTCATTTAAAATGAATGCACGTCTCCTAAAAATTTTCTCATGAATGTAATAATATCAGCAGCAATATTGTTTCTTGTGTCAGGCAATAGGCTGAATGCTTTGGAGTGTCAGCATAGAGACTGTGTGTCAGTCTGGGTTTATGTTGAACAGTCAGTTCACCCACAGATGAGAGAGATATTCAAGAGAAATCAGACCCAATATGGTAGTCCTAAGGGACCAGGGAAATACCAGTCCTATCATTTCATGGCAAAATGGAAAGTCATAGAGCAGGAAGGAGATTTGCAACCCCGCTTATACTTATGGAGGTTTTTCCCTTGAAAAAAATATCTGGACATACAGAATTTTGCACACAATTTCAGGGGTTTTCACAGAGACCCTGATACCTAATAATGGGGACCTTGGACTCCTGTATTAAGAAATAGAGAGAGGGGCAGCTCTCTCAGTCGGTTAAGCGCCCAACTCTTGGTTTCTGCTAGGGTCATGATTTCACAGTTTGTGGGTTTGGGCCAAGTTAGGCTCTGCGCTGACAGTGTGGAACCTGCTTGGGATTCTCTCTCCCTCTCTTGTCCCTCCCTGCTTGCTTGCACATGCATGCTAGCTCTGTCTCTCTCTCTCTCTCTCAAAACAAATAAATAGGATGGAACTGGAATGTATTATGCTAAGTGAAATAAGTCAGGCAGAAAAAGACAAGTATCATCAGATTTCACTCATGTGGAATTTAAGAAACACAACAGATGAAAGTAAGGGAAGGGAAGGAAAAATAAGATCAAAACAGAGAGGGAGGCAACCCGTAAGAGATTCTTAAATGCAGAGAACAAATGGAGGGTTGTCAGAGGGGAGGTGGTTGGGGGGAGGATGGGCTAAATGGGTGATGGGCATTGAGGAGGGTACTTGTTGGGATGATCACTGGCCGTTGTATGTAAGTGATGAATCACCCGGTTTTACTCCTGAAACCAATACTCCACTGTATGTTAACTAACTTGAATTTAAGTAAATAAATTTAAAACAATAAAATCAACTTAAAAAGAAAAAGAAGAAAGAAAAAAAAAAGAGCCTAATTCTTACTAGGAGCCTTTGGGGTGGCTGACACTTGATGGACTTCTCAACCCACCTTTACAATGGCCTTGAAAGACAGGGCTTGGGGTTCCCATTTGGCAAATTGGGAAACTAAGATCCCCAAGAAGTTAAACTTCTCCAGAGACCACACTCTTAGCAAATACCAGGGAGGGTTTCAAAATTGCGTCTTCCTGTCTTCCCAGGCTTAACATTTGAGTCAACCCCAAGAGATAAAATAGAGTGTGAGAGACTAAAACACAACAGGGACAGGCATTTTGATAAGAGACCATTTATACTAGAAGCTACCTAAATGTCTCAAATAGTTACCCTTAAAGATACTATGATTCATTCATACAATGGAATATTGTGCAGCATTAAAAATCATACTTTCCTGAAGTACTTAATGGCATGAGGAAATGTTCACAACAGCAAGACCACAGAAGCAGAATTTAAATGTATATATTCTGGGGGCACCTGGGTGGCTCAGTCAGTTAAGCATCTGACTCTTGTTTTGAGGTCAGGTCATGATGTCAGTCGTGAGACTGAGCCCCACGTCGGGCTCTGTGCTAAGTGTGGAGCTTGCTTGGGATTCTCTCTTTCTCTCTCTCTCTCTCTGTCTGCCCCTCCCCTGCACTTGCTCACAGACACTCTCTCTCTCTCTCTCTCTCTCTCTCTCAATAAAACAATGAACATTTAAAAAAAACTAAATGTACATATTCTATATAGTCTCTATAGATGTAAATATCTGTGTATCTATACACATATATACACACAGTATATATGTATACTGTATAATGAATACAGTATGGATGTATTTGAATATACATTATACAGTATATTCCATGGATGATGGAAAAAGAGGTGATTTTTGTCTTTTTAATCATTCACCTTTGACCTATAATGATTACTGATTATTTTTATAATCAAAAATGGTGAATCATTTTTAAAGTCAAAGTACGTATAGTACTTGGATGTCCAAACTGTCTTCTAAAGCTCAGAATGAGGGAGCCAGAAGGGACAATCCCTTTTTAATGATGGAAGAACTAAGGCCCAGACAATTGTGACCTAAATCCAAACAAAAGTTTACATAAAATTAGTGGCACTGTTGCATAGCATAGTCTTTTTTTTTTTTTTCCTTATGATAGTCTTTTATTTTTCCTTTTTACGTGCTTCTTGTAGTACAACCTTATCTGGAAAAAATGTCACCCTGAAGCAATGTTTTGAATCTCTGTTGTTGCCATGTTTACATGAAAACCAAATTAGGGCTCTCATTAGAAAGACAGATTGCCCAGGCCCCTGCAAACTCTGTCTTCTGTCCCTTAGCGCCGAGGAGACATGTAGTCTCACCCTACCCAGGATATGAAACCAAGAGGACAGGGAACCCAGTTTCTATTGGAAGGCAATTTGCTGAAAGCTTTCCTTTCCTTGGGCTCTCCCTCCTGTACACATCTTCTAGAGGCTGAGCCAGATTAAAGCGAAACACCCTGCTTCCTCAGCAGAATCCACCAAAGAGACTTTTTCTGGCAAAGGTTTACAATGGATGGATGTCAGCCCCTGGGGAATATTCAAATATGTGTACATTTGTTTCCCTAATCACCATAAATATTTACATTGTGCTTATCAGTAGATTACATTATATATTTATTTAGAACTATCATTTACAGTGCTCTCCCTTAATTGGGAAACGAAACAGCTGTTTGGCACTTAAAAGAACATGTCATGTCCCCTTTGACTGATCACTTAAAGAGGACAGGGATTAGAAGTATTTACTTTAGGATTTCTAAAATAGGCCTGACCAGTTCTATGCAGAATGAAAATGATTTCTCAGGAATCTTCTGCAAAACCAGATTATAGAGATATATGGTAAGAAATGATAAGTAGAAGAGCAAATCCCTCGGAATTAAAGGGCATATGTCACCAATATAAAAGTGACTGGGGAATTGCGTAGTTGGTGTTTCATTTCGAATTCTGTTATTTACTCCATCAGCTCCTTTGCTATTGAGTGCGTAATGGTATATAAGTCCATGGAGTCACTCCTTGATTTGCTAACTAATCTGCCAGTGAGCAGCTCAGAGGAAAGCTCTTCAAAAGGGATTGCTTATTCCAAAGGGGGGGGGGGGAATATATATATATATATATATATATAAATATATATATATACCTCTTTAAGTCATATTTGCAATTTTTTCAAATATCAAAACATAAAAAATCAAATGGCAAAAAAAAAAAAATCAAATGGCAAGTTTTTTAAATGACTAATTTGTTTTATATTATGATCCTGCTTATAATGGAAAAGAAAGACTTAAAACCAGGTTTGTTTTCTTTTTAATTAAAGTGGATGTAAAGCCAGCTTTTCTGCTTGTACTTACTTACAGGAAATATAAAATCCATGGTGAATATTGGCTTTTTCTGGCTTTGCCCACATAAAAATGTATTGGTTATATGTGAAAAGGTGACTATACTTTAGGAAAACAAATAAACTTAGTGAATTCACGCTTAGTGTAGCTATGTTAATATAAAGGAAATGGTTGTGTTTACTAATGCCGTATCCAGTTAACGGTGTGTGAAGTTCAATTTAAAAATCCTATACAAATAGTTTATAGGATACAAATGCAGTTAGTTAGAACAAGTTTCTTAAAGCATAGCCGATTTACATAGATTTGTATCAACATAGATTTCTAATCCACCATCATTATCAAATTATTTCACATTATCTTCAAGGGGAAATGGTTTTGTCCCCAGTGGTAAACATAGTTTAGCACTCTACTTTGAAGGGTAGGGGGGTTGTGTGTGGAGTACGGAAATAACTCACCACTTTAGTTCATGGTATTAGACATTTTTGAATAATAGCCAAAGGGTTCTTGTCAGTTTCAGGAATTTACCAAGTACACAATTTCACTTTTCAGAAGTGGGCCTGGAATCAAACTCTTAATAGAACGTGATAGCAAGTCTGTGTCATAGATTTCAGGAATGGCTTGAGGGTGCTTTTCAGAGTTTCCACATACTAGGAATGTTCAGTCAAGTCAATAAAACTAAACTCTGGAGCCAAGCAGTCACGGTGGGAAAATGACTACGCACAGAATGCCAACAAAAAAGGCGAGCATGTTACGTCAAATAGTGATCGAGAAATCAGGCATGGGGCAAGGCATAGCAGAATGGTTACCAATGAGGATTCCAAGTCAGGCTCTTTTTCTGACTGAGGTTGTGACCTGGAGCAAATCATGCAATTTTCTTTCAAAGTGATTTATTTCTGCAGTGAGTATTGATAGCAACCATGTACCCCCACTGGTAGCATTTAACGCAGCTGTAAATGTTATACATATTCTGTACTTCTTTGCTTAATATTTGTCTCCTCTTTTTAGACATTAAGTAACTTTAAAACTCTTTTTTTCGTGTTTATTTATTTTTTGAGGGGCGGGGTGGTGCAGAGAGAGAGGGAGACACAGAATATGAATCAGGCTCCAGACTCTGATCTGTCAGCACAAAGCCTGACATGGGGTTTCGAACTCACAGGCCACGAGATCATGACCTGAGCCGAAACTGGATGCTTAACCAACTGAGCCACCCAGACCCCCCAGACATTAAGTTACTTTATTTGTTTTTCATTGTATGAAAAGACTATAATTTATTCACTGTATTCTCTTTTTTAAATTATCTTCTTTAATTATCACATAATAGCAATATTAAAAGAAAACTGTTCTGTGAATCACAACTTCAACACCTGAAGTAAACAGGTATTTTGTATTACACTGAATTCCCTTCCAGGGATTTGTCGACATTAAGTTACTTTAAATCCAGGTCCTGCTCATCGTTGTATCCCCAGCATCAATCATGTGACTGGCCCATAGCAGGTATCCAATGATGATTTGTTGAGTAAGATCTTAGTACACTGAAAAATTATGCAGAGAAAATGATGCAATTCATGTTGTATGTTTAACCCTATGCCTGCATAGAGTCTCAATGCATGTGAGATACCATTTTCATTGTTATTATTATCTGCACCCGATTGGTGAATGTTAAATAAAATAATAAATGCCAGGCTCTTTCAAGATAAAGCTCACTTGGATAACTCAAATTGGAGGCCACTAGGGAACTACATTTTATTAGTTCAATTTGTAGTGGTCAGGCTTAAGGAAATCACTGAAGTTTGGCTTCTTAGCCGGAATGGCAATTCATCAATTTACAATGGAAGATATATTTTTTTCTAGGGGTCAGGACTTCCTGAAATCAAGGCAGTCAGAACATAGAACTGATAGTCAGAAAGGTGCTTATGCATTCTGAATCTGAACACAAGGTATTGTCTCTATGGTCGTGTGGGATCTGTGATACCAACCAGAGACCGACCCTGGTTCCACTATTCTGGTACTTTTCTGGTGGTTGAAAGTTTGTATCCTGCAAATACCCCAAATATAAGGTCAGTCTTTCTCTCTCTCTCTCTCCCTCTTTTTCTCTCTTCCTTTCCCTCTCTGTTTTTCTGTCTCTGCCTCTCTACCTACCCTCAGAGAATGATCCATGCAGACAGATGCGTCCTGTCTATGCCTAATATAATTCTGAAGCTGAAAGGAACCTTAGAGAACATCTCTTTCCCTGAACTGTTACCAATATCATGGATGACAAATGATTCTAAAAGAAGAGGCTTGCCAAAAGAAACATTCATTGACTGTGACAAACCATGGGCCTGACCCCAGTTTTCTAACTTCTGATATTTCCTGTTCATTTGTAAGCTTTCTCTACAATCCCTATTATGGTAGTCTGAAAAATGGCCCCCAAATGTTATTCATGTCCTAATCCCTGGTGTCCATACATGTTACCTTGTATGGAGAAAAAAAATGTCTTTTCAGGTGTTTGATTAAGGTCAGGGTCTTCAGATAGGGGGATTATTCTGGATTATCTGGGTGAATTCTTAATGCAATCACACTATCCTTTTAAGAACTAGGCAAAGGGGAATCCGTAATACACAGGGGAACAGGTGATATGAAAATGCAGCAGAGAGAGATTTGAAGATGCTGGCCTTGGATCTTGGAGTGATGCCACCATAAACCAGAGAACTCTGGAAGCCACCAGGTTCTAGAAAAGGCAGGGAATAGGTTTTCCCCTAGATGCTCTGGAGGGAGCATGGACCTACTGACACCTTGATTTCAGCCCGGTGATTTTGATTTCAGACCTGTAGCCTGTGGAACTGTAAGAGAATAAATTTCTGCTGTGTAAGCTAACAGGTTCGAAGTAATTTGTTACAGCAGCCACAGGAAACTCATACACCTATGAAACTAGAAGTCCTATTTTCCTATTTAAAAATCTTGTAGCCATATGATATGACAATGGGGCAAAATATTTTATACACAGACTGTGGTGGAAATTACACACAGCTCTTGGTCCAAAATCACCCTTTATAACATGACAGGACTATAGTTATATTTTACATATATTTAACAGAGATTTTTGCTTAGTTTTTTTTCTGTAGATGCCTTTAAAGCCATGATGACTTATCTTATAAATAATACATACATAAATTATCCTTTGGCATGTTACTTTTTCAAAGAATTAATTTCATAATATTTTGTTAACTTTGTTAGCTTTAGTTTCAGAGGATGACTTTATTGTTAACTTTCTCCAAAAGCTAGACACACTCCATTTGCAGGAATTGCAAACCCCATAACCATAAAGGCTCATCACTCTTCCCAGGAGTGGATTTAGTCATTTCATAATCTTGGCGTGTGTGTAATTGGCTGGTCCTTTTTGACCTTAACTAAAACACCTCTTTTGAAGCTTAAGTCTTGAGAGTATACAAGCCAGCCCTGGAAAGGATGCATTAGTATTGGTTGGAGATTAGTAAGCTACCCCCTAGTTCAATGAAAAAGTAGAGTTATTTAAAGCAGATGGCAGAATAGAAGGGTGTTAATTGGTAAGACTAGATGTTTTGGTAAATAAATTTTAACTGAGCATAGAATTTTTAATAGCCAACAGGTATTGGCCCAAAGGCTTCTGTGACCATTAATAAGTTATATTATTTCCAGGCATTAGTTTCTAGTGACAATTGGGTTTTTTACTTTCTGGAATTGTGTTGATTTGTGTGAAGGCATTTATCAGAAGTCCTCCTATAGTAAACATGGTGAACAAAGTCACTGCAATTTATATAATCAATTCACTAATAAAAAATTAAATATTATAGCAATGTCTGTATGCTATCTCTCAGATATTTTATCAAAAGAATCAGTGGAGAAAAATCTGGAATTCACCACCAAAGTGAGAAGAAAATTCTCTCAAGAAAAAAGGAAGTAAATGAAGGTCATGTTCTTTTTAAATTTTTTTTTAACGTTTATTTATTTTTGAGACAGAGAGAGACAGAGCATGAACGGGGGAGGGTCAGAGAGAGGGAGACACAGAATCTGAAACAGGCTCCAGGCTCTGAGCTGTCAGCACAGAGCCCAACGCGGGGCTCGAACTCACGGACCGCGAGATCATGACCTGAGCCCAAGTTGGCTGCTTAACCGACTGAACCACCCAGGCGCCCCATGGTCATGTTCTTTTAAAGAGCAGCAAGAATCGTCTGTTAGTTAAGCCAAAGGAAATTTCCATTTTGTAGGTCAGAATATAGTAGGATGATAGCAATCCTTATGATTCAACTTAGTAGTTTGCTTAGAACTGATTGGCCTTGGATGGTCTCAAAGTGGTCTGATTCAAAGGTATGCCATGAACACTTGACTCCTTATGATCTACTTCCCTACTTTGTCCCTTTGACACAATTTGCCTTTCAGGGGTCTAACAGAGTTGTTCTTATAGGATTTGGTGTCAATATCTAAAAAGAGGGGAGTTTTTCAGCCTCCAAAATGGTTGATATTCTACATGGAGCAACTTGAGACCCAAAAATGATCCAAAAGTCATTAGAACAGGAGATGAATGGGACTCATGTCCCATCCTCCCATTCAACCCAGGGGGTAATGAATTTTGTGCTGTTTCTTATATCAAGTTCATTACCAAAACTTGTATAATCTCTGAAATCCAAATGCAGGAGGCACCACCATGCTTCATACAGGAGTGCAAGGCTTCCTAAGAAGGGTAATTATTTTACACATTAGCTACATTTAACCAAAATGCCTCCATTCAGCCTGGAGTGGAGAGTTTTTCCCCTACCTACACAGATCAGAATTTATCTCAGTGTTTAGAAGGGTTCTTATCAAATTAGAGCAATGATGGCATCAAGTTTTTCCTTGATATAAGGACAAATCGGGGTCCCTATAGGAAAATGATAACAGAGTCACATTGGGTAACTTGAAGAGGTATTAATAAAAGAGTAATTAACAAAGGCATGGGCAGGGTATAAAGACACTACACGGGATCATGCCATACCTTGGGGCTTGTGCTATAAATTGAATGTTTGTGTTATCTCCCAAGTTCATATGTTGAAAACCTAATGCCCAGTGTGACCACACTTTGTGGTGGGGCTTTTGGGAAGTGACTAAGTCATGAGAGGGAAGCCTTCATGCATGGGATTAGTGCCCTTTTTGTATGACACTTGATAATGATTCCTTGTCCCTTCCACCATGTAAGACCCCAGGAAAAAGATGACCATCTATGAACCAGGAAGCCCTCACTCACCAAACACCAGATCTGATGGCACCTTGATCACAGACTTCTTAGTGTGCAGAATTGTGAGAAATAAATTTCTGTTGTTTACAAGCCACCTGGTCTATAGTATTTAGTTATACCAGCCCTAATGCACAAAAAACAGCTAGTAAAGGTTGATCCACTGTGTATACTTCTAGGCCTGAAGTAAAGGCGGGGGGGGGGGGGGGGAGGTAGGTGGGTGGAGAAGCCTGTCTGAAAAGAACCATGACCACTCTATAGGAAGGGAATGTGGAGAATAAAAGTTCCAATGTATTCTTTCTTACCTCCATCTCCTGTGATCTATTTTGCTGAGCCCACCATTGGCCAGAGGACATGAGAATTTGTGAATACAGTCCTTGAGGGCCAGCCTCCTAAGACACCAGTCAGACTAGAGAAAGGTAGAATGTGGGTCTGTGGGGGCAAAAGTGATTTTTCAGCTCCCAGTATTTATGCACAGCCCAGTTACATCATTGCTTTTGAAAACTGTGGATAAACAAGGAAGTGGGTGTGACATGTGCATGGAAGGAAATCAATGTCATGTCCTTATGAGAAAAAGTGTGAGTGTCTACAAGGAGAATGGGAAGAGGGAGTAACTAGTACTTATTGAGTGTCTATTACATCCCAGATGACATTTTGGGTGATTTGTATATGCCATCTCATTTTTTTTTTCAGAAGCACAATACACCATAGACACATCACCATCCTACATATAAAAATGCAAGGGCTAAACAACTTCTGTGACTTCTTCAGAATCATATAGCTAGTAGGTAGCTATGGCAAGATTCAGACCAAGTCTAAATTCTAAGTCTTTGCTGATCTCACCCTTGCATGTAATGTGTCCATGCTTGTCTATAATTTGAGACCTAAAGCCTTATGTATGTGACTCTTCAATAAATATACATATACATTGATACTAATCCTCAAGGGTCAGAAATGTTATATTTATATTAATCTACATACTCTCAGGACATGCTAGTAATATCTTACAAAATGCACTTCCCTTTAGACATCTCACAGTGTCTTTGCACATTGCTCTCTCTGCCTAGAATGTCCTTTCCCACACTCCCTGTCACCTACCATTTTTACCAGTCAAAATCCTCATGTTGTTCCAGGCCTACCACAGATACTATCTTTTCTGAAAAACTCCATTCCTGAATTTCTCATAATTAATGGTTTCTCCCCTTTGTTTTCCAACTATGTCATCTCGAACACTTACTACCATTAGGTGTCTGTGATAATAACCTGTGTGTGTTTCTCCGTCTTCCTTAGCCTACGTAGGAGACATTATGGGGTTTGCTGTCACAGCATCTACTCCTCCTTTGGGTGTCAGTGTCCTGAGTTTCCTTTAGAGAACAACCCCTCGCCCACTCTCAATCCCTTGTATTTAGGTTGGAGCCCTCTCTGTTCCAACTCCAGCATTATCCTTGTGACCCGGCTTGGCCAATCAAAGTAGCATCTCCTCTGGACTCAGTGGTTGGCTTGGGAACAGGTCCATGACCAATCACAGCCAACTGAGGCTAATCCTTGGACTTTTGCTGGAATGACCAAGAGAAAGGAGCTAGAGACAGAGGAGAGATGGAGAAATAGGGAGTCTTTTTCTTTTCTTTTCTTTTCTTTTAAATTTGAATCAGACAGTATAAAATCTGGAGTCATCATGTGGAGAGAGCCTGTGTAATAGTGAAGTAGACACAGAAGAAATTGGAGTAAAAATATTCAAAGGGGACAAATCCTAATGACATTTGCTTCACCTGTTTGGTTTAGCCATTACTACTCTAAGTTTTTCAAGTATGTGATCTGATATGCTTAAGCTTTCAGATAGTTTCAACCAAAAAGTCCTAACTATAACTACCTAACAGCATATCTGGCATGCAGGAAAAATTGCTCAGAAAATATTCATTGAATGAATTAAGTGGAATCCTTGCAAACTGATATTTGTCCATGTGTCAAAGTCCTAAACCAAAAGGACCATCAGGTTTCACACTCTTCTCTTTGGTTTTAAGACTTAACAAGTATTTGAAATGTGTTTGCTAAAGACTTTACATTCTTCTCTAGCATCTGACATAATCAGAGGGAAGATGCATTGTGGTTGAAATTAGGTAGCAAAGGCCATG
This sequence comes from Panthera onca, assembly GCF_046562875.1. Taxonomy (NCBI): domain Eukaryota; kingdom Metazoa; phylum Chordata; class Mammalia; order Carnivora; family Felidae; genus Panthera; species Panthera onca. Next base: position 32,337,549 of record NC_138340.1, on the reverse strand, counting down.
CCTGATGTTTTCAAGGTGTTGAAAACTCAGGACGAGCCCGATCGTTTTTCAGCCCATGTGCTTAGCTGCTCCTGAGGTTCATTGGGCAGTTTCTGGGGACTGAGATGTTTGGAATATTGTTTCCTACTCTGTAGGAAAAATAAGGTTAGGATTTACCTTTCTATCATCCTGTTACTTTTCTTTATCCAAATCCATCTGTCTCTGGGCATTTTCCTGCAATAGTAGTAGACACTTTTTAGAGTTTCTGAACTTCTCACAATCATTCCGTTAGTTTTTAGCCAACCCAAAGCAACGGACTGACAGAAGCCTCAGCAAACTGGACCAGGGGTGGAAGCCTGAAGTGAGATGGGTCAGTTTTCCTCAGGAACCTGGAATTAGAGCCAAGAGATAGAGAATGGAATTTATTTGGTCATTTAATGTGTCTGGAACTATAACATGTGGCCTTGGGAGCTGTGGGTGGGCATCTTTCCCCCACCACATGGAATGAGGAGCAGAGAAGATGCATCTCCTGGGACAAAAAAATAATAATAATAAAAAGGAAGCAGTTGTGCAGATACAGCAGAGATGGAAGAGAGTGTGTACTCCCTGGTTCCCGCCATCCTTCCAGTTCACTATTCTAGACTTTTCTGAGCCCTCACTATATTCCTGCTCACCATTCCATTGCAACACCTCTGCATCCTTATACTAAATCCTCATTTTTTGATGAAGTTTACCCAACTGAATGCATGTTCCCAGCAACCATGGAAAGAAAAAGAAAAAAAAAAAAAAAAAAAAGAACTCATACATTAGCCAAAAAAAAAAAAAAAAAAGAATCTTAAGGTGAGGAATTACCTACATAAGAAGAAATATCCAAATTGAGAGAAACAAGACAAAATCATCAAGAGAGCTGGCAATTGTCATTCCAGACTCATTAAAGACATGTCTCTCGGCTCTGAGAAGAGAAAGAGAAAGCTTCGGTCAGCCAGCTGTGCAGGACGGAAATAGAATGGACGTACTCCATGGATTCACATAGCTGCCGAAAGTGAATTCCTTCCTGCAGTTTTCAGCCGGCAGCTGAGCCATGAAATGTATTCCCAGTTAAAAATTCCTTTCCAAGCCCTATCCTATGACTTTGTAAATCGGTCTGCACACAAGAGCTAGAGCAACTCTCAAGCCGAGAGATGTTATGTTTGCATCATTGTTGACGTTGACACGTAGACAAGTATTCAGATGGTCCATTAAGTAAATGCTCCTTACAAGAATGGGGCACATCTGGCCGTTGGACAGCATCGCCCTGGCTCTGTATGGCTGGAAACCCCCAGTTTGGCTCATTAAGGAGAAACAGACATGATCATTGTGTCAAAACACAAGAGTGTATTTTATTCTGCCATCGCATTCACTTATTGGCATCTGATGAAGCGAAAGAGATTTTAGGTTATGAAATCTGCATTTCTTGCTCATATTTGTTTTGAAAATACATGCGGCATAATATGGATGAGGAACACCCTCCTTGAGCTTCCGGCCAATTCTCCCCAGTCCACAAATGGATTGGCATCCTCATAAAAAAAAAAAAAAAAAAAAAAAAGAATCTATTCCTGCTTTTTTTCTTATCTGTTTTCAAAGCACACAAGCTATTGAAAACAACAACAGAAAGCATGTCCTTTTTATCCTCAAAAAAACCCAAAAGTTAACCTTTCCCTTACTATCATTGTAGGAGGATTATCCACATTATTGGACATCCTTTGGAAGTATCTGGACAAAAATACAAACAGCACATTAATGCAATCTGCAGATGATACTAAATTGGGAGATGCTGTTTTCATTGTTGATGACAGTATTCATTAATTAATGACTGATTAATTAATCAGGCAGCCGGACTCAACAACAGCCTTGGTGAGAAGGGAAGGGTGCAGTAGAGAAAGTTAACATTTGTGAGAAAGGCAAAAGGAGCTATGAAAAATTAAAATGAATCTAAACCCCAGATGCCATGGGAGTGGTGAGCAGGTGAGCCTTGGAAATTCACTTGCCAAGCCAAAGAGGACATGCATGGATGGCCAATTAGAGACCCCTGTATACAGCAGAGTGAGAGCTGAGTTAGTTCTGGTTCCGTAAGTAGAGGCATTGTTTCTCAAAACAGATCATCTTTTCTTCCAAAACTTTAATAAGACCGCACCTGGCACAGAGTGTTAAGTTCTGGAACTGCACTAGAATGCCATTAAAGAAAGAACACCTTACATGTGAGTTTTCCAGGCTTTTCTGTTTTTTTCCCAAGAAAGAAATTTCGGCCACCTTCATTTCGGTTTTTTTGTTTTGTTTTGTTTTGTTTTGTTTTGTTTTGTTTTGTTTTTAGTAATTCCTGACAATATGTCAGCCACTTTTACTGGCTGGGATCATCCTTGGTTGTATCTGAAAGAAATGCGGATGCCTAGGAGGCATCCCCAAATTCACAGACTCGAACCCAAACTCTGTTCTCCCCCTGCTCCCACCAAAACTGCCCCTTTCCCCAGTGTTTCTTGCCTCGGTTCTTGGCATCCCGCTTTTCCAGTTAGTTGGACTTTAGAGCGATCCTGGACTCCATTCTTTCTCTCAAACCACAAGTTCCATCCATTAGCAAATCCCGTTGGCTCGAACTTCAGAATAGATCTGGAATCTGCCCACGTGTCACCACCTCCATTGCAGCCACGGGACTCACACCGCCGGGATCTCTTGCCACGTTTGTTGCGATAAATATCCTAGTCGGACTCTCTGCTTCCGTTGACATGAAGGTCAGATCATGTCACTTGCCTTCTCAGAAGTCTCCAGTGGTTTCCCAAATCGATGCGTGAAGGTCGACAAGGCCCTCTGTGATCTGCCACCCCTTACCGCTCTGACCACATCTTCTTTTCCTGCCTCACCCACTCAGCTCCAGCCACATGGGCCTCCATTCCATCCCTGTAACATGCCAGGAAGATTCCTGTCTTTTCTACGAGCCTGGATTTCCTGTGCCAGGAATTCTTTTGCCTGGACATCCACATGCTTCACTCCCTCTGATCTTTATTCCAGAGTCATCTGTGCCTCGAGGCCTTTCCCAACTACCCTGATGGCAATTGCAACCCAAGTTCACATCACATGTCCTTTCCCCTCTACCTGCTTTGTCTTTCTCCCTGTACCTATTATCTGTGACCATACTTCATATTTTTCTTGTTTATTATTTGTCTCTTCCCTGATAAACACACCCAGAATATACATTCCTGCCTTGTTTGCTTTTTGTTTTATTCCTACATGCAGAACAGTGCCTATCACACATTAGGGGCTCCGTAAACATTTGCTGGAAAACAGAATGCAACTTGATGCCTGTTGGCATTTTAATGGTGCTAAGTTTCATAATCAAAATACTTGATCGGAGTCAATAAATTCTAAAAGAAAATATCTAAGTTCACATCCAAAGAGCACTTATAAATCTGTAGCAGAGCTGGGTAAGCTTTTTTTTTTTTTTTAATTTTTTTAACGTTTTATTTATTTTTGAGACAGAGAGAGACAGAGCATGAATGGGGGAGGGGCAGAGAGAGAGGGAGACACAGAATTGGAAGCAGGCTCCAGGCTCTGAGCCGTCAGCCCAGAGCCCGACGCGGGGCTCGAACTCACGGACCGCGAGATCGTGACCTGAGCTGAAGTCGGCCGCTTAACCGACTGAGCCACCCTGGCACCCCTAGCTGGGTAAGCTTTTAAAGTAGCTTTCTCGGTCTACACAGTGCATATATCCTCTGTTCAGAGGCTAAATGGCATTGTTTTCTAAGCCAGCGCCACGTCTGGCTAGAAGGCTGTAGTGTTGTATTTTTAAACAGTAGGGAATATATTATCAGAAGCATGCAATAGCTAAGCTAGAGAGACTTAAAAAAAAAACCTCAGAAATAAGGAAAGTGATGCTCACAAAATGGAATCTAGTGGAAAGAATACTGACTCCAAAGTCAGACAAGAGTTAACCCTGTCAGGCAGTGTTCTCAGAACTTACCTGTATTAACTTGTTCAGCATTCACTACAACCCCAGGAGGGAGGAATCATTGTTTTTATTCCCATTATATCATGGGAAATAGAAGGCAGAGAAAATGCAATAATTTGCCCAAGCCTAGACATCTCTTGGGAGATGGTGTTTTGAATTTGAACCCAGGCCCCAGAGTCCATGTTCTCATGTGGTTATGCCCAAAGTCCTCTATTTTTTTTTAATCTCAGGACCCCCTAACACTCCTTAAAAGTACTGAGGACCCAACAGAGCTTTGTTTAGGTGCATCATACCTATCAATAGTTATTGTATTCAAAATGAAAACTAAGACATTTAAAAAAATTTTCCTCAGGGGCGCCTGGGAGGCTCAGTCGGCTAAGCGTCAGGCTTCCGCTCAGGTCATGAGCTCCCCATTGCCGAGTTCAAGACCCGCATAAGGGCTCTGTGCTGACAGCTCGGAGTCTGGAGTTTATTTGGAATTCTGTGAGATCTGCACCTCCCCGCCCCCCCAACTCACGCTCTGTCTTTCAGTCTCAAAAATAAATAAACATTAAAAAAAAATAAAAAATAAAAAATATTTCCTCACTAATTCATTTAAAAATAACAATACACTAATTATATGTTACAATAAGTAACATAAGATAAATATATTTCCCCAAACAAAAAACATTTGGCAAAAAGAATAGCATCGTTTTACATTTAATGCCTGTCCTAATAGAAGACAGTTTGATGATCACATCTGCTTCTGCTTTCAATCTGCTATTACACGTTGTTTTGATTGCAGTATATGAAGAAAATCCAACTTCACACAGATACCCAATTGGAAAAGAATAGTTTACTAGCTCTTTCAGATAATCTTAGGTGTTCTTCTTTGTATGCAAAAGTGCTATTTTTGATAGTATGGTAAGTGCTGTTGTCATAAAGGTTAGTTGTGGTGTGGAATCCAGAATCGTATCAAGAAATTTCTCCTACCTTGTTACAGTAGGATCCATGAGTCACTTCGTATTTTCGATGGCTCTTTTGCCCACACGTGATTTTTTTTTAACACTATGCATTGGACATTTGGAAGATTCCAGTTCAGTGAGTTTTGCAGATATTTCAGAAAAAAAATTTTTTTAACAGGTTCATTAATGTCACCCATTCTCATTTTAAAAAGGCTTTATGAAATAGAAACCTGACAAGCTAATGGTGGCAGAAACGTGTTTTCCCAAACTCTGATTTTTGCTTGAAAAGTCCAAACTGTATTACTGGCAGCAAGGAATATCAGGTTACTGTCCCAGTTGCCCTTCTGGTCATTGCTTTAGCATATATTTCTAGACATTAGCTTCCAGCTATGTTTGTATCTTCTGAAATTTCATTGATTTATGTGAGTGTGCTTATCAGAGGTCCTCACGTAATATCTCTAGGAGAAAAGTTACTTCAATTTATATAATTAACATCAGTATGGAAAAAATATTTTGCTAAGGCACCAACAGCTCTACCCAGCAGTGGTTTTGGAGGCATCAGTGCCTAGATTAACATAATAAAAAAAGGTAAACAATGTCTTGGCCTTATTATGCTGATAGTTTTGACCACACAGCCCTCTTAAAAGACCTTTGGCAGGGGCACCTTGGTGGCTTAGTGGGTTAAGTGTGTGGCTCTTGATTTCAGCTCGGGTCATGATCTCCTGGTTCGTGAGTTCGAGCCTAGCATCGAGCTCTGTGCTGACAGAATGGAGCCTGCTTGGGATTCTCTCTCTTCCTCTCTCTCTGTCTCTTCTCTCTCTCGCTCTCTCAAAAATAAATAAACATTTAAACAAAGACCTTTGGCAAGTTGAGGGGACCCACAGAGCACACTGGGAGAACTGTTACACTATGCTGACCAGCCTCTCACATCCAGACCGTCCCTCTTACAAACTGTACCACTCTAGCCTCTCTCAGTTTCTTCAGTGTCTGTACCTGTCAGATGCAGCTATTAATACGTAACTCTGGTCTTACACAATTAACTTGAAAATTTGACGTGATCACATGTAAAGCTCTTGGACAAGTATCTGGCACACAGTAGGTGCTTGAAAAGTGGTAGCTGTCATGACCTTGGCCCAAACCCACAGCAAGTTATTGGCAAAGCTACAACCCAAACTCCCACTTTTGATTCCTGCCTGAGGTTTTCCTTGCTGCCCTCCTATCAGCAGGAGCAGGATTTTTTCTATGGTCATTGTTACCACAAGGAGCAAAGAAGCCGATTCGGTTGATCCAATTGATTTAATGGTCTTCCTAGTTAACGTCCTAGCTCGTAAGCGGAAGCAGTTAGGTGGAGTCATCAAGGTTATGTGTGACCCACATTTGGGTCGCGAATTGGCTGTGTACTAACTGTGTGACCTTGTGCAAGTTTCTACGCCTTGGGTCTCTCTTCTGTAAAATTGGATAATAGCATCTCCCGTACACAGTTACTCTGATAATTAAACAAGCTAATGCACAGGAATAGTAGGGTACCCGTCCAATGTATATGTTCAGTAAGGGTTAGATGCCTGCTATTATAACAGTCACGGCTATTGTTGTTATCTTCCTAGCTAAGCTCAACGTCACATCCTCAGAGAAACCTTTCCTGACCCTCTCGTGAAAGCACCCTATTTGATACTTACAGTGCTCCTATACCTCTCCTCCATTGGATTTAATGTAGTTGCAATGTTACATTTCAAGATGTGATCGTTTGATTGCCATTTATCATGCACACCAGGCTCTAAGCTCCGTAAAGACAGGGACAGGGTCTGTTACACTCATCGCTTGATCCCAACACCTGGCACTGTGCCCAGTCCTAAGCAGGTTTCAGTAGATACTTAGTGAAGGAATGAATGAAATTATTTAGTAGCTTGGCAAAGCATAGTTATACCCCATTATATAATTTATCTGAACTTCCTCTAGCACTTGTTACTCAAAGAATGATCTACAGACCAGGAACAGCAGCCTAACCAGGGAAGCTTGTGGGAAATGCAGTCTCAGGTCTCACTCCAGACCTGCGGAATCTAAACGGGCAGTTTAACAAAAATCCCCAGGTAATTCATATTCTTATCAAAGTTTTACAAGTATGGACCTTTGCCTATTCTTCACCAGTCCCAATGGGGGAGGGGGCTGGGAGGAGAGAGAAGAGAGGGAAGGAAAAGCGAAGGGGAAGGAAGGAGAGGAGAGGGGAGGGCAGGGCAGGGCAGGGAAGGAGAGGAAAGGGGAGGGAAGACAAGACAATCGTTCAATTTCCTGGGTAAAATAGCACTCTCTTCCACAATCCCAGGTCTCATTACATTCCCAATACAAGCATTATTACAAATATTACCATTTCTAAAAACCAGCTGCATTATAATTTTTTTTCAGCCTTGGCCCGGCTGCTCTTATTTCCTACTCACATATGATTTTTTCCAGAAGACTATTTTGGCCTCAGCCGAATAATTTATTTCAGAGACTTTATATCCTAAAATATTCTCTGGAGGAGACAGAAACACCATCTGTGCCCACTTCTGGAAAAACAGCCCCAAACCCTGAAGTAGGGGTGTCATTTTCATGACAGAGGTGCAAAATGTGAATGCCTGCCTGTCTACCACAACCTCAGAGAGGAGGGGAAAACACACAGCAGAATCTCTTCTCCCGAAATAGCACCAAACCAGTCCCGCTCCAACAGCCCAAAGAGATTATAAAAGAATGCATGGTACCCAGGTGACCTTTGGAAAAATTACAGCCTAGCTTTTTAATGAAGAGGTTATTATTCTTAGAATGTATTCCCATTTTTGAATGGGGAAGCACGTTCATCATTGGATAGTGATAGGCAAGAACTCCAAGAGATTCCATGAATGATTCATTTGCCTGTGTTCAATCGTACCCATTTTGTGCGACAGGATTTCCAAATTCCCTTTGTTGCAGTGCTCTCTGCTCCGAAGAGAAGAAATGGGCCTGGCCAGAAACAACGCACATCTCCCTCGTTTGGGTCCTGCCTCCGCCAGTGTTCTGACCCGGCAAGACCTGAATCTGTGAGCTGATAGTTATCAAATGGTATTTGAATTTGCTGCTGCATGTTCTCCTGGAGCTTCTTCCTTGCCCGGGACTCTCCTCTCTCTGACTCTCTCCCTTCCGTCTCCTACCCGCATAAGGAACGCTACCTTGGGAACTAAAGCCGCCAAATGTGTAGAATTAATGCCTAGAGTAGATCTGTCCCTGTGGTCATGGAGTCCCTTCCCCTAACTTTTCATGTGGCTTCTGCCGGGGTGACAGGCATGGACTTTATGTTAAGGGGATATTAGGACAACTGGAGTGAGAACACAGACAGAGATCCAAACTGAAATGATAGCTATGAGCCAAGGGGCCCAAAGGGGGTCTTTCCCCCATCTGTAGGCAGAGCAAACACAGCGTCATTGATGGCTTGGAGGAGGACAGTTGCCAGCTGAGCCCAGCCCAGGGTAATGTAAGAAATGAGGCTCATGGGGCACCTGGGTGGCTTGGTCAGTTAAGCATCCAACTTTGGCTCAGGTAATGATCTCATGGTTTGTGGGTCTGAGCCCCACATCAGGCTCTGTGCTGATAGTGTGGAGCCTGCTTGAGATTCTCTCTCTCTCTCTCTCTCTCTCTCTCTCTCTCTTTCTTTCTCCCTCTCTCTCTCACTGCCCCCCCACTTGTGCTTTCTCTCTCTCTCTCTCAAAGATAAATAAACTTAATAAGAGAGAGAGAAAAGAGAACACTTCCCAACCCATTTAAAAAAAAAAAGAAAAAAGGAATGGGCTTCAAGGTCGCATAGCTGAGAACTTGAGTCCTGACTCTCACACTTGCTAGCTATGCCTCCTTGGGAAAATTGCATTTTATTATCTGAGCCTCACCTTCTTCATCTTTTTAAATACAGGCATATAATATCCCTTTGTGGGCTTTTGTGCAGATTAGAGAAGGTATTGTTCCATAACACCCTGGCATGTGGGTGATTCTCAAGTAATGTTATAGTGGCCCTCTCTCTGTTCCACGGCCGTGCTGAATGTACCACGATGTGTGTCCTTGACCCTCACGATACTGGTAGGAAAAGACAAAAAAGAAACGGAAAGTGGGGGGGGTGGGCAAGAGCAAGGGAGAAGAAACTGTGAGCTCGTATTTATCTACACGTGTGACTTAAAGAACACGTGGCTCTCCAAACAGCTGTAAGTTGTTCAAATCATGAGTCCAAGGAATTCTCTTTTGAACATAAAGTATATGGTGGGCTTGTTTATTATTTCATTTTTTCCCTTTAGCTATTTTAACGTCATTTGCCTTTTGCTTATTTTTCTGAAGATTATTTATTTTGAGTGTGTGTGTGTGTGTATGTGTGTGTGTGTGAGTGGGAGAGGGAGAGGGGCGGGGAGAGAGAGAGAGAGAGAGAGAGAGAGAGAGAGAATCCCAAGCAGGCTCCTCACTGTCAGTGCAGAGCCCAACGTGGTGCTCAAACCCACGAACCATGAGATCATGACCTGAGCCAACATCGAGAGTTGGATGGTAACCCACTCAAAGCATTTCTATAGATGCTTTGTGGTTTACTGTCCTCACCCTCCCCCCGTCAGCAGTACGCTCATCACGCCTGCATTTTATGATAAAGTAGACGTCAACATCAAGAGTTAGAGAGTTGGGGCGCCTGGGTGGCTCAGTCATTAAGTGTCTGACTCTTGCTTTCGGCTCAGGTCACGATTTCAGTTTCCTGGATTCAAGCCCCGCACCGGGCTCCACACCCACAGCGCAAAGCCCACCTGGGGTCCTCCGTTTCCCTCTCTCTCTGCCCCTCCCCCACTTTCACAGTCTCTGTCTCTGAAAATAAGTAAATCAACTTAAAAAAATGACATAAAAATAAAGAGTCAGCTGCTTAACCGATGGAGCCACCCACGCACCCCATATTCACCTTTTGAAAGTCATTAGTGCCTCTCCTCCACAATTACTTTTAAAACGAACGCTTTCTGCCATGTAGACCCTTCCTTATTGGTCCTAACTGGAGTTTGAGAAGAGCATTAACATGGCTCTCAGTCAGAGCTTTGAGCCTGGCTCTGGTGGCACTGGGACCCTGTCCCAAGTAGCCACCCCCTTGTCATCATACTTGGGCTTCTTTATCAAGGAAGCAAGGTTGAGGAGAGGGAAACACTTGGAGATTGATGCAGTGTCAGGGAAAGGGGTCTTAATCCACAGAGCTCTTGGCACATAAGACAATCTCTAAATTGTAGGAGAGAGAAAGCAGCCTCAAGGTGTCTGTTGGGCGTTTCACTGACTGAAAGTCTAGGCTGATGTGACTTTTATCCTCCTACAGGCTGGTGGGGCTCTGTTGATAGATGACATTGGGTTGCCCAGGGTGAAGTCACGAGGGGTGAGCTGCGGAGGCCAAGGGGCTAAGCTGAAAGCTAAGGGCCGTTCTGCTATTCCTGTGCTCGCTGACTTAGCATCACTTTGGTTTTTTTTGGGTTTTTTTTTTTAATATTTTTTAATGTTTATTTATTTTTGAGAGAGACAGAGACAGAATGCAAGTGGGTTAGGGGCAGAGAGAGGGAGACACAGAATCCGAAGCAGGCTCCAGGCTCTGAGCCGTCAGCACAGAGCCCAATGTGGGACTCGAACCCACAGAGCTGTGAGATCATGACCTGAGCCAAAGTCAGGCGCTCAACCGACCAAGCCACCCAGGCGCCCCAGCATCACTTTGAATGGTAACCCACTCAAAGCATTTTTTTAAATTTATTTTTTATGTTTTAAAATTCACATCCAAATCAGTTAGCATCTAGTGCAACAATGATTTCAGGAGTAGATTCCTTCATGCCCCTGACCCATTTAGCCTATCCCCCCTCCCACACCCCCTCCGGTAACCCTCTGTTTGTCCTCCATATTTATGAGTCTCTTCTGCTTTGTCCCTTCCTGTTTTTATATTATTTTTGTTTCCCTTCCCTTGTGAGGAATTTAAGAGTCAAAGCATTTCTATCGATGCTTTGTGATTTATTGTCCTCACCCTCCCCCCACCAGCAGTATGCTCATCACACTTCCATTCTATGAAAAATGGTAAGACCTTTGTAGTTACTTAACCACTCATCGTGAGCCACCATTTACCTTCCTTGTAAGTTTGGGGACACAGCAGGGAGAAACTCTGGCTGCCCGTGGGAATCACCTGGGAGTCTCAGTGCCCAGGCCATATCTCATATCAGTTCAATCTGAGTCTTTGGGAGCTAGATGCAGGCACCAGGATTTTGTTTTGGACGCTTCCCAAGTGATTCTCATGTGAAATCACGTCTGAGAACCAGACAGTGGTGTGAGTGGAGGGGGGCATCGTGTGCAGTAAAACAACCGGGGGGTGGGGTCTACAGAAATGCTTTGAGTGAGGTACCATCGCAAGTGATGCTAAGTCAGCGAGCATCAGAAATAACATACGGATGACGTGCATGGCTGACCAACTGCCCTTGGCTTTCAATTCAGCCTCTTAGTCTCCAGCAGGATTCTCTGTATTCATCAGTCCTTACACTGGGCAACTTAGGGAGGCAACGTAAATGTTCTCTGCACCTTCTTGCCTATCTTTGGAAACATTTTTTAAGTTTATTTATTTTTAGAGAGAGAGAGGAGAAAGAGAATCTCAAACAGGCTCCATGCTGTCAGCACAGAACCCCACTCGGGGCTCGATCTCACTAACTGTGAGATCATGATCTGAGCCAAAATCTAGAGTCGGAGGCTCACCTGACTGAGCCACCCAGCCACCCCTGAGGAAACATTTTAGGTAAAGTTGCATTTTTTACGTTCAGTGTCAAGTGACCCGGCAAGCAAAGTAGATAAGCCTAGAACCCTGATCTTTTAAAAATGTTCACATGTATGCCTACATCCTCTGTACCAGGCACAATGCAAGTTGCTAGTGTTTTGATGTTGAGGACGACAATGATATTAATATTACTATCATCAGCAACAATAACTAACATACACTCAGTGCTTTCCCTGGCCAGGTACTGTACGAAGCCCTGTCCACATATTGCTAATTTATTCATCCCATAAACAGTAAGGTATATACTCTTGGCATTTTTCTTACTATAAATGAGGTTTAAAGAGGTTAAGTACCTTGCCTAAAGTTACACAGCTAGCATATGCCAGGGATTTGAAACCTTATTTGGCATGCAATAATGAATTAGGCAAACGAGGCAGTGACCTACTTTTTAGTTAATATTTTTATTATTTTATTTTGGCATCACCAGAGCTAACATAATAATAGGCCCATGATATGTTGTATAAGGCATTTGCTGAATTAGACATTTTCCTGCCCTCTCAGCCTGGTGTGGAAAACAGATACATGATGATTGTAATATGGTATGATATGATATGATATATTGTCAAAAAACAAATCAGGGACAATTAATTCTGCTTGGATAGACAGAATGGTGGGGGAATATTTACAAATAGAAGAGGGTATTTCTTAAAGGGCATTAAAGACTGAACAGGAGCCTGCCAAGCAGAAGAGAAAGAAGCATGCCACCTGGGGCAGACAGAAGGAGCAAATATACAGGCATAAAATTGTAAGGAATTCTGGACAAATGATCAGCCTATAGAAGGAGTTCTCAAAATTAAGGGCGCATTGGAATCACTTAAAGGCTTGTTTATTTATTTTTTTTTAAATGTTTATTTATTTTTGAGAGAGAGAGACAGAGCATGAACAGGGGAGGGGCAGAGAGAGAGGGAGACACAGAATCTGAAATGGGCTCCAGGCTCTGAGCTGTCAGCACAGAGCCCGACACGGGGCTCGAACTCACAGACCGTGAAATCATGACCTGAGCCGAAGTGGGACGCTCAAGCGACTGAGCCACCCAGGCGCCCCTAAAGGCTTGTTTAAAAAACACAGAATGCTGGGCCCAATCCTCAGATCTTTCAATTCAGCAGGGCTGTGTGAGACCATGAATTTGCATTTGTAATGAGTTCTAACGCCATTCGTACCCTTCTTGTCCAGGGACAACACATTGTTAGAGCCCTGATCTACTTAGAAGGATCATCTGGAAACCCCCACAGCTGTGTGTGTGTGTGTGTGTGTGTGTGTGTGTGTGTGCGCGCGCGCGCGCGTGGGCACGCCTGCGTGTGTGTGAGACACAAGCCAAAGGCAGCAAGACTTGCACCAAAAGTAAATTCTCTGAAGAGATGAGGATTTCTTCTTTTCCTGCAAGGAGTGGTGGTTAAATTTTACTGTTGGTTTTGGGAGCAATTCATACTGAAGCCGTCCAGTGGGAGGAAGCAGAGAAACCACAACTCAGGGCTCAAACGAGGAAACCTGGGATTTTATTGCATCTGTGCCCCCTCAGTGCCCTTACTCATGTGCTAGTGAAGGCCTGAAGCTAGAGGAGACCAAGCACGCTACATCTTTTGTTGTGCAAGTAAGCATTTGTGTCCAGTTCGCGGGGAAGTTGGCATTTTTTACTTCTCTTCCTGCAGTTTTGGCGCTGTGTCTGCTGACCACAGGTGAGTTCCTGTGTTTATCACCTACGTGATCTACTGACCCCCGAGGGCTATGAGCAGGGATGGTGGGGGGGGGGGGGGGACAAGTCAGGAATGTTCTCCCACGCAAAGAGTGAGGAGGGTGCTGGAATGCTGAGCTCATTGGGAAGGTCGTGGCAGATGACATCCTTGTGAAATTATGCCTTTCCCTCCATTTCTAATTTCAATTATCACGCTTTGCTTCTCTCATACTCCAGGATGGAAAAACCTAGGTTGTGTTTGCCGTTGCTCCTCACCCCCTTCCACAGGGGTGAGCAACCCTGCCAGGCCTGCCTCCGATATTAGGATCTTCCTTTTTCAGCCCCCAACCTGTGTAGGACAGATCCCAGCTAGATCTGGAGGTCCTGTCTGGCCGGTCATCGGAAAACATGTGGCATCTAGCTCCAGTGGCCGATTTTGTCACTAGGTTGGTTTGCCAGCTGACGGCCAACAGCTGTGTGTGTTACATTCCTGGCAGGGGCCCTTCCAGACCCCACCATTACTCCCAGGATTGGGAGAGAGGAGTAGGAATCGCCGACCAGAGAAACGAAACAAAATCGTGTTGTTGGGATTCTGTGTTCCATCTTTATTTTCATTTCAGAGGCAATTCCCCACTTCTCTGTTGTAATTTTCTAGAAAATTTCTAGAAGCCTACTTAGGAGTCGACCTAGTTACTGCCTAAAGCCCATGGCAACGGTCATTTTTCATTTTGGGATTTTTACTTTCTTGCTGTTGGCCAGGTAGGAGGAGAAAGAGAGTGATGGTCTAAAAAGCACACAGTACCTGAGACAGGTGAGCCCTATGCTCCGTTTTGTTAGGGGAATGGGAGCTTTATTATCGGTATTATTGATGAGACTCTGGCTTCCCTTGCAGAGATGAAGTATTTTTGTCATCATGTCTATTATTCTTCACAAGAACCCAATTAGGCAAGATTGCCTCAACAGAGGAGGCTGATTAAATTCACAGATTTATTGCAAAACCACTTTGGGAGTTATGGAAAATGAGTTTAACTGCTAAGCTTCCTTGCTTTAAAGGAAAAAAAAATTCAAGCTGCAAGCCTGCACCTTGGATTATCCATCTATAACAGATCATAAAATACCCATAACCTTGCACGCAGTTTATCTTTCTCCAGAGAGGCTGAAGATGCTTCTTCCAGGCTCCTCGTACCTCCCCCCACGGGGTAGGTGATGGCTTCTGTGCTCATGGAACACAAGGGGGATTTCTGACCTGGGGCAGGATGGGGTAGGCAGAGAGCTGCTTCCAGGATATAGGTCAAAAGGCAGATTTTGCTTTGCAAATCTCATAGCCAATTTGTGCAGGCAGTCCTTGTTTGTATTTGGGTCCCAGAAAAGTTGCTGTAAGTAGGAATGATGTAAATGAAATCTGATTTTCCACAGAAATGTGGACAGCATTGAGGATCCTGACCTAAAACCTGATGCCCCAAATGTGATAGAAACAACCACAAACATGATTTTGAAACTTTTAACTTGCTAGTGAGGATATCTAAGACAAACAGCCATACTGCCCACCCCCAAAGTCTCAGGTTTTATTTATTTAAGGCAGCATTTCCCAAATTGTTTTCTGTAGAACATTAACCTCCAAAGATGTCCTGGAATAAAAGGCTTATGGTGGTAAAATTGGGACACTGCTGCATGTTACGTGTCCCTTGGCCTGCAGTCCTCATTAACATAACAAAAATAAGAGCTGAGTCTCATTGAAAGTCTGCCTGAGCCAAGCACCTTATGTATTTTACCTCTTTAGGGCTTCAAAAAATAATCCTCAGAGGTGGATGCCGACTGATCCCATTTTGCACATGGGGAAATTGAGGTGTGGAGCAGTTAAATGGGTTGCCTGGTTAAAAGGTGAAAGGTCAAGCCAGGTTTCGAGTCCGTGCTCGTTCCCAGGTGCGCGCTCTTAGCCACTCAGCTTTCTCACTTTCTCACTGACTGCCGTGGCTACTTTGACACTTTGCTGTTAACTGTTTTCGTTGTCGTTATTGCTTTTTTACACAGTTGAGGCCATCCTTAACCGTAGCGATTGGTCACTATTTGTTGGCATCTCCAATGTTTATTCATGTCTTCACATAGAGCCAAGTTGGTAGCATTTTAGGTGCTAGCTTCCCCTAACATCAGGCTTTCATGCTCTGATCTCACATGGCCTTTGTGTAGCTGCTCTGAGCATGCTTTAGTGGATTTTCATCTGTATCTCTGACAGTTTACAGATCCACAAAGATGTAAGGGAGGCAGGATGCGTCTGAGTTTATTTACCCCGTCTTTGGCAAGAGAGTCTTCATCCACAGAATGAAAGTGAGTAAAAAGCAAGCATAAGATAAAAAAGGACACTCCGGGTATGTCGTTAACCCTTAGGTTGGAGGGGTTGGGATTCCTTGCACCAGTGGAAGGAATGCATCTTAATAACTGTTAGCTGGCCAATCATTTTATCTGAGAGATGTAGGGGGAGGGGTGAGGAGAAGGGGAGACCGAGAATGGTTCAGTACCCAGTGTTTCACCCTAAACAAAGTGTTCATTAAATGTAGGAGCCAGGCTGTCTGCTAATCACTTTACCAAAGCACGCGCTTGCTCGGGAAATGGGCCTTGCAAGGGTGACGAAGAGAAGAATGTGAGTTAGTGGTAGGTAGGGGACCTGTCTCAGCAGGAGGAGGGGCAAAAGGGACTAGAAGTGGTGTCCTCGGTCATGTAAGATTGCACAGGGCACCTTATCTCATACTCCATCGTGCTTGATCCCGGTTAAGTCAGCTTCCTGCCGTACATGTCTGTGCTCTCTGAGAGTCCACACACGAAAGGATTTGCCCTCCCTTTGCCCCCTTGATCAGTCAGGAAAAATTTAATGAGCACCTACACGATACTCGGCGTTTCCTTTTCACACAGCCCCTTTGCCTGATGTGGACTGGATGATGTTCAAGGACGTTTTTTGGTGCTTGAAACTGTTGTATGCTGTCCATGGACTATCTCCTTCCATATCCATAACAGTCATAAAAGAGAGAGCCTATTATTAGTTGCAGTTTACGAAGGAGAAAAACGGGGCTAGGAGAGGTGGGATGGCTTGTTAAAAGACACACAGCTAGTGACGGACAGAGCCAGGAAACTAATGTTACTCCCTCGAATTTGAAAGCCTGTACCTTTTATGACTCTCAAACGCAGTAAGTGAATGGGAGCTCCTCCACCACTGTTCTTTGCAAGGACTACATGGGTGCTATTTAGGAAGTCTAAGGCAAAAAATAAAAATAAATTTAAAAATGCTGGATTCATGTTTTAAAAATGAATGTTATCACGAATCAGGTAGGTGAGCCTCTGATGTTGCTGGAAGTGAAAAAAAAACAAAAAAAAAAACAAAACAAAAAAAACCCAGGAGATCATTTATTTTAGGGAAAACACTAATTCTATGGATATAAATTCTTCTGGGTAAAAATGCCAAGAAGTCCATTGTTGCCTGCAGCCTGAACAGACCACCGCTACTTTGGCTGTGATTGAGATATTAGAATTTGCTTTCTTTCTCCAGCTGTACAAAAGGTACTTGAAGCTGGTCTGAAATAGTATTTAACTCCCTGAATAACACTTTTAAAACTTTTTAAAACTTAGGTGATGACTAGTAATCTTAATGAATGTGAAAATGCCAGTTGCGGCGGGTGGGAGAGGGAGGGGTGGGGATAACCATTCCGGTCTCAAACACTAGAAGCTTTAAATATTAAGCAGAGGTTATTCACCAATGAAAAGAAAGGAGCTATCCAGTCCCAGAAAGACACGGGGGAGCCTTAAATGCATATTGGTAGGTGAAAGACACCAACTGGAAAGGCTGCATACTATAGGATTCCCACTGTATGACTTTCTAGAGAAGGCAAAACTGTGGAGACAGTAGAAAGATCAGTGGTTGCCTGGGTTGGTGGGGAGGGAAGACTAAATAGGCAGAGCAAGGAGGAGTTTTAGGGCAGGGAAGCTATTGTTCGTGATACTATAATGTGATACATGTCATTATACATTTGTGAAACCCCAAAGATTGTAAGATACAGAGAGTAATGTAATGTAACCTATGGATTTTAGTTAATAACAATGTATTACTATGGGCTCACCAATGACAGCAAATGTACCCCAGTAATGCAAGATGTCAGTAATGTGGGAGACTGAGGGAGGAAGCAATGTGAGGGAGTCGATGGGAACTCGGTAGTCTGTGTTCAGTTCTTCTGGAAACCAAAAAAAGTCTATGAATTTATTTTTCTTAACCAGAAGAGAATCACACTGTTTTTCAGCATCATACCATCTCTGTAGATGACAGTGCCCTTGGAGAAAAAAGAAATTGATAATCCTCTCAATACATAATACCAACTCAGTGCTCAGGTTGTGACAACCAAGGAATATATGAAAGGTCAATTTAAACGTCTCACTGGGTTGGAAAGACAAAGCGGACTTTGTGCCACAATAGAGCTCATCCCATGGAACCGTGGAGATGGCAGGAGATAAAACAATACTCTTTATCGCCAGCGGACTAACCAGCAAGGACATGTTCTTTCTATTTATCCTATAGGCTCCTAAGGACAATGGGCCCTTTGTCCTTACACCTGTTGAAAGGGGAAGGAGCCCCTAACAGAGACCTTGTGGGTTTATGTGAGGCCATGCGGTTCAGATTTCTTACCTCTGTCTCTGATGGTACATCCCATTTCATAATACGCCTTCCAGCGACAGAACTTGGGAGACAGAGCCCACAGCATTCGAAGGGAAAGAAGCAGGTCCGAGCTTTATTTGAGAAGAATGATGGAATACAGAAATTAGTGTAGGAGAGCAGTGTAACAAAGTGGTGGAATATTCTGGCTCTCAGCCAGACCTGAGTTCTGGGGGGAGGGGGGTCTTGCTCTTTCCCTGCCCTCAGCTCCTAGGCTGAGGGTCAAGGCTCCAAAGGGTGAGGACTGCTGGACGAATGAACCTTCAGGACTTTGCTGAAGA
Organism: Panthera onca; assembly: GCF_046562875.1. Classification (NCBI taxonomy): domain Eukaryota; kingdom Metazoa; phylum Chordata; class Mammalia; order Carnivora; family Felidae; genus Panthera; species Panthera onca. The sequence goes on along the minus strand of NC_138340.1, from coordinate 32,319,193 downwards.
AAAGGGAACAGCTAAATAATTCGTCAAGATTGACAGCTCATTTTTCCAGCTGTTTGACGAAAGTTTCCAGATAAACGTGTCTGTGGGCACGTGGGCATTGATGACTTTTTTCATTCTGAATTCTTGCTTGTAACGGGATCTGTTGGTTTTACTGCCTTCTTTGGGGGGGGGAAACAGTCTAATTTTCTTTGGGGCAACCAACCCTCCCCTTATTGTTGGTGTGTGAAGTTTGATTTTAATACTTCCTTTTGGCTTGAAGGGATGGTCTGCGGCCTGGGCACAGCCAGATAGTGTTTCCCCTTGGCCTCAGAGGAATTCAGTGAGAGACGTGTAACTCCAGCCGGGCCCATGAGAATCCCACCTGAGATTTTGCTGCTTGATTTGGAAAGAAGTGTTCTTTTCTTGCTAGGGTTGAGAAATGGGTAAAAGGCAAGCCTTGTGATTACGAGTAGACTTCATAGCCCCTACTTGGGAAAAATATCCTTGAAAATAAAGTCAAAGTAGGGACGCCTGGCTGGCTCAGTTGGTTAAGCATCTGACTCTTGGTTTCAGCTCAGGTCATGATCTCACAGTTTCATGAGAGTCGAGCTCTGCACTGGCAGCACAGAACCTGCTTGGGATTCTCTCTCTCCCTTTCTCTCTCTGCCCCTCCCCCACTCATGCTATGTCTCTCTCTCTCAACATAAATAAACTAAAAAAAAGAAAAAAAGAAAAGGAAAGAAAGCCAAAATAGAAGAAAACTGAGCTGAGAGATGGAGAAAGAACAGTCCTGATAAACATATTTGACCAACTTGAACCACCCAAGCCTAAAGTCAACCCATTTCCTGGATCCTTCAAGGAAATGGGCCACTAAATTCTCAGGGTTTCAACCACCTTATAACCAACTGTATACACACACACACACACACAGGTACATAGAGATATATATTTATATACATATATAGAGATATGTAGATATCCTTCCAAATACATGTGAGCAGGGGAGAGGCAGAGAGAGAGAGGGAGACAGAATCCGAAGCAGGTTTCAGGCTCTGAGCTATCAGCACAGAACCCAACGTGGGGCTCGAACTCAGGAACCATGAGATCACGACCTGAGCTGAAGTTGGATGCTCAACTGACTAAGCCACCCGGGCGCCTCCACTTTATTCATTTTTTCACTTTCGTGAGAAATTCTGAGGCACCCCTGTTCTCCCATATGTTCGCCTCATTCGTATCAAAATTTAATAGGAAAATTCTAACTGGGAGGTGTTGTAATGTCCAGAGCCTTCCCAACATCTTGCAGCCTCTTCACCCCCTCCTATGGACAAAGATAACATCTGAAATGAGGAGACCTTGAATCACCAATTCCAAACTTCAACAAAAGGAAGAATTCTCCTTTGTTGAACATCTCACTTCACCACGGGCTCTAAATCTTTTCGTGGCTTAGAAAAAGTTGGCACGTGGCAGAGTCCTGCCGACCAGATTGAGACATCAGAGAATGGGCCGTTGGCCATGCCTGGCACACGTTCTGAAGACATGGCCCCATGCCACCTCCCCCCTCACGTTCAGTATGCCATTAACACTAGGAGTGGGCTCAAGAGCTAGGGCAACTTGGACTTGAAATATAACCTTGAAATTCATGGATGGATTTGAAGGATGAAAAAGAACACACTGTAGCTCTTCAGCCGTCTCTAGCCATTAAATAGAATAAGAACTAACATTAATCGAGTATAGCTGTACTACACACAGCACTAAATACTCGTCTTGCATCGTCCCTTTGAACCCTCATCACACACAACCTTGTGTGGTAGGTCCCATTGTAATCCTCATTTTATAGTTCAAGGAATTTGACCTAGAAAACTTAGTGAACCTGCCCTGGATCACTGAGCAGGATTCAGACCCAAGGATCGGGCAGGCTCTCCATCATCACACAAGGTTAAGTGTTAAGAAAAAAAACGCAGTGCCTGGATCACCACAGCGACAGAACTGCGGAGATGAATGTTAGGACTGGAAGGAGGCTTTAACCTCATTTAGCCTGGTGGAAAACCTGAGACTGAGGGAGAGAAGTGACTTCCCCAAAGCCATGTAGCAAGATAAAGAACCAGACACTGAAATCTAGCTTTGATGCCCCAGTTCTTGTGCAGTGCACATCTTGTTATTCAACACACGTCACCATTATAGATGCACCAGTTACTAAAATTCTAAAATATATGCACACCGATTAGCAAATGACAACCATCCTGAAACTCTCTCTTTCCTCAGGACTCCTAGACCTCCCCACAATCAATAACTGAAAGGGCTATTATCTGTCCCTGTGGCCAGTTTCCATTCTGATTAGTCAAGCCCCTTCCTTCGTTAAATATTTTTAATATGAACCCTTCCTTAACACAAAAGCCAGCACGCATGCTCTTTTCCCTCCAGATAATGGGAGATTCACGGGTGGATTACAGGCCACATGTCAGTCATTTGGGATAACAGTATTATCTCATATGTAAGAAACAGATGAAAGCCAATCAAGTCAGCTGTACATAGTACACGTTGTGGGGGCCCAGGGGGAGGAGGGAGTGCACAAGAGGAGAACGTTCTGCCCCAGCATTCAGGACTCTGAGGAGGTCTTGCCATCCCCTTCCAGGTGTGGGTTCAAATGTTCTCTCCCACAGAGAGGAAGTTCAGAGCATCTGAATTGTCAGAGGCAAGAAGGGTCCTGCCCCACCTCTCTCACCTTTCTTATTTCTTTTTAAAATGGTAGAGCCATCCCTCAAGTCCTGAGAGCCCTACTCACGACAAGTGGAAATACAAGGAAAACCAAGCTCGCCAGCTGCAGAGATAACAGCCTCAGCTCCTTGTGAAGTCAACGGGAGGTAAGCCATTTTTTCTGACTCTTCTCAGCTGCAGAGATGGAGAAGCCAGTTGTGAGTGGAAGGGAAGCCCTGATGCATAGCATGCCCAGCATGAGTCAACCAACCATGTGCTACTAGCCAGTCTGAAAACCATCTAGACAGTGGCCGGTCTTCAATGGGAAGATGGTTTGCAGAGGACAAACTCCAGCTGTTTGAATACCTGTTCTTCTGTTATGCCTTCCCAGGGCTTATAGATCACCAGATAATCCTTAAATATGAATTGATATGCATATTCATCAAGACCATTATTTTGTGGACCGGAAATCTATTTCAGTGGTAGAAGGAGATGCACCCTGGTTGAAAGCAAATATAGGAAAGGCCTGGAAATTCCCCAGCCACCTCCCGTTCATCTGGCAGTCTCGATCTCTGGATGTTGGCTTGCCTTTTATTCTCTGTTCCAGTCCTCTCCCCCAGACTAAGTTAGCATTCCCGTAGGACCTTATGATTTCCCTTTTGTAGCATTTAGTGCATTTATAATGATCTTCTCAGTGCTTGTCTTCCCCCACTAGACCCTAATACCCATGAGGAATGAATATGCATTGCTCTTACTAACATTTCCCCAATACTTAGAAGAGTGTGTTACCATATTCACTGAATAATGGAAGAACACTGCACACTCTTGACACGAAGCCCTATTTATGGAGTGTGCCACTTAACCATCATTAGATTACGTGGGAAAGGCACTTAAAAAGACATAAAGTCATCCATGAATACGTCAAGTTCGTTAGCTCCACCAACTCACCGAACACATTTCAGTTCATCTTCTCTTCCTACTTATTTAAGTGCATTCTCTGCTACCCTGTGATTTAAGGAAACTTCCATTCCATGCTATTGTATCTGGTGCATAACTGAATTTTTCTCAGTCTGAGGTTCACGGACCAACGAGGGCCGGCTTACCTTTTCTTGGGGTTCTGTGAATTCCCTATGAGATTTGTAAAGAGTTGTAGGCATATGCTGAGTCATGTAGATAAACAATGAAAAACTGAATGTGGCTGGGGTGCCTGGGTGTTGAGCATCCGACTCTTGATTTAGCTCAGGTCATGATCTCACAGTTCGTGAATTGGAGCCCCATGTCAGGCTCTGTACTGACAGTGAGGAGCCTGCTTGGGACTCTCTCCCTCTCTCTCTGCCTTTCACCAGCTTGCACTTTCTCTCTCTCTCTCTCTCTCAAAATACATAAATACATTTAAAAAAAAAAACTGAATGTGGTCATGTGATTTCAATATCTGGAGGTTTTAAAATATATTTCAAATCCTCTATCACCCTTCCCTTCAGTAGGTGGGATCTAATTTTCCTTCCCTTGAATGCAGGCAGGCTTTAGTGACTTTGCTTCTAAGGAATGATGTGAGGCAAGACGACCTTGCATGACTTCCAAGCAGAGGTTAGAAAAGGTGATATGGCTTCCATTTGGCTCACTGTCTTAGGGCATCCGCCTAAGAAGCTCTGAGTCGTATAAGAAATCCGGCTTTCATGACGCTGCCATGCTTTACCAACCAAATGGAGGGACTTTATAGAGACTGCTAGGAGAACCCCAACTATTCATGTCTTCCCGGCCCAGCTAGCAGGCATGTGATAAAGACTTTGAGAGGGCCCCAGCCTCAGCCACCATCTGACTATGACCTCATGAAAGTCCCCAAGCCAGAACTACCCAGCTGAACCATCCCTGGGTTTCTGGCCCAAAGAAACCAGGGGACGTACGTGGTCATTGCTGTTTTAAGTCACCGAGTTTTGTGGTGTATGTTACAAAGCAATAGGTTACTACTCTGTTCTTGCTTGCAGTTGAGTTTATGATTGCATTGCAACCATGTATTTATTAGGGGCGAATGAGAAGAGAATACAGGCAGACTTAATAAATGCATGTCAAGTGAGGGGTAAAGTCTTGCAGCGGTTCAAATAGAGAACAGTGACAAGAAAATGGCTCATCACACCCAGCTTGGTGTTTCTGGCAGGCTGAACTCAAAGGAATCTTTGTTCTGTCAATGCCACACTCAAATTGCAAGCAGTTAGTGGGCTTCAACAAAACAACTTGAGCTGCATTTAACAAATGCAGTCAATTTTAATTCTTACTGGCTTTGTTTTGCTTTTTTAATTTTTTCGGATTCTCTTGAACATTATAATTCCTTGTATCTAGTTGTATACGTAGACATTTAAGTAACATTATAATAAAATACTTAAGCCAGCACCAGAGAACAGCAATTACTTTTTCTTTAAAAGGAATCTTCAGTTTGAGAATCCATGAGGGAGGGTCTTCAGAAAGGCGTATGCATCTTATAACACACTGTCATCTCATTAACTGTTAAATGAAGGAATACCTACTACTCTTCACCCTAGAGCATTTTCCTTAATTGTCCATATATGTAGCAGTTCAATTGCTAGTCTCAGGGTATCTGTCTTTAAGTCTCCCGTTGCTCTAGCCTTGCATTTGAAACCCCTCTTGAGGATAATGATGTTTTCAGTCTGTGTATTCTTAGTATATGTGGCCTGGCTTTTTGATTAGCAATCACGTATTCCTCCTATTCACGAGTTTCAGCTAAAAGATGGCCACCTGTCTTTTCACTGCTCTTGACCACCCCAACTTAAACCCTTGAGTAGAGCACTTACATTATATTTCAAACTAGACCATTATAAATGTAACTTTCAAATCTGGTGAACATTCATTCACTTGTTTTTATGTTGTGCTTAAGCTAAAATATAGGAGGTTAATTCACAGCTTAGGTTAATATATTTCAGTATATATATATATATATATATATATATATATATATATATATATATATAATTTTTTTAATGTGAGTGATTGGTAGCTATAACACATGGCTTTCTGTTACATGCTGTGAAAAATACCCAGAAGCAATTTGACTTCTTAAATAGAATGATAGACTGTTAATTATCATAATAAGAATTATATCAATCATTTATTGCCGTCTTGAAGTACTTACACAGTACGGTGTTAAATGCTTCGTATATACATTATTTTGTTTAATCTGTAGAATTTACCTAATGGTTTAGATAAAATTGTCATTTTACAGAGGTTTGGAGGGAAGGTCATTTGTCCAAAGATAACATAACTAGAAATACAGGAGCTAAGATTTGAATCCAGATAGGTTGGCCTTTATCAACTCAGAATTCACTTGAATTCTAAATTCTTTGGACTCATCATACTTTCTTATTTACCATATTTCAGCAAAGCCAACCTGTCATCCGTCGTAAGGTGTTCCATTATTTGCGTGCCTGTATGACAAAGACTGACAGTTAAACTATGACACAATGCTTTAACGCCACAATTTTCCCTCTATATTGATTTGAAAACACTCTATGTAATAAACAGACCCCGTTAGGCATACATATTTCCCTAATGTTACTGTTATACGAATATAAAACAGAAAGCCAAAACAAATAAATGGAAGGAGACGTTTCCTAGAGTTTCTCATTTGGAGTCTGGCTCTTCTGAACTGTTTTGTAGATGAAGGTCACTGCTATCTGTATGTCTCCACATTGTCATATTCCGTGTCAATGAGAGGATCGATGATGTAGCATTTCTTTTCTTTTCCTTTTTTTTTTTTTTTTTGAGAGAGAAGGTAAGAGAATGCATGCACACATGCACACAAGCAGGGGAAGAACAGGCAACGGGGGAGAATGAGAATCTCAGCTAGGCTCTGTGCCCACCACGGAGCCCAATGCTGGGCTCAATCCCACAACCCTGAGATCATGACCTAAGCCAAAATCAAGAGTCAAACACTCAACCAACTGAGCTGCCTAAGCGCCCCAGTGATGTCGCATTTCTTAAAAGAATGCTCCATTATTGGGTCTGGATTTTTCTACCAAACTACCATCCTCTTTTTTCCAAACTTTGATACGTATGTGCAGGCAAAGCCAATGCCCCTCATTTAAATATTTAAAAATGCACATCTTAGAGTCAGTGGAATATGATATTATGTTTCCTGTAGACCATGTTAAAAACTCAATGATCCACAAATTTAAGTGTTTTATAATGGTTTGGTTATTCTAGGCATCTAGGTCTAATCTCAGACGCTAGTCAGCTCTGGATCATTAGTATACATTTATGTTGCTTTAGTTACATTATCTCCATTTGTTGAATACTTATGATACAGCAAGTACTGATCTAGATTCTTTGCATGTGTTAATTCATCAAAGCCACAGAAGCTGCATGTTGTCCCATCATATCAATGAAGAAACTGAGATTTAGAATTTAAATTATTTGTTCAGTCACATTGCTTCCTAATTGACAACTCTAGGATTTGACTTCAGTCTCTTGGACACCCACATCCATTCTGCTAACTACTAAGCTATATTACCATCCACATAAACCCACACATTGGCAGTGTTACAATTGGTAACTAATATTCATGATCCCTATTATGTGCTATGTAAACTATTTTTACTTCCCTTAGCCTTCCCTCTGCCTGCACTTGGGTATATAAAGTACCATGAACATGGATTTTTATTAACTCCTCTCCCCAAAGCCAAATATTAACAGTAACCCTTCAGGAACTGAGCTGGACGTAATAGGCCAATATTTCTTGCAGTCTGGCAATGCATCACTCCTATGGCTGTCTTGCTTTAAAGGTTTCTGTGGGCATTGGCTATAAAAATGACCACAGAACTGGCCATATCACAGGACTGTTATAAGACATAGGTCCAAGCATGCCTATTTTACCACTGATCAGAACATTTCACCTTGGCAAATCACTCTATAGGAAATTAATGCCGCTTCCTTCACATATTTATGGCTCACCATATGAAAGGAAACAATATGTGCAGTTGTTGTATGTTATGCCTGAAGCAAAAGGTTTTATTATTTAGCCGCTGCCCAGTATAGCCATGCTTAGGTAATTATGTTGCTTTTAAATAGAAGGAAAATAATCTCAAAGGCACTCTGACCTCATTTTACAAACTGGAGGTCAGTGGCACAAATATTTAGCAATACTCCTAAACCTTAGGCTGCGCAAGTAACTAATCCAAGAATCACAAAATAAAGTGAAGCCACTTTCATAAGGTCAGGTCATGGATTTGGGGAACCTTCATTTAAAGGTTCCTCCTATGGTACCTTGAGACAGCACCTTTTAACAACTCAGTCCAGGGGTTTGCGAACGAGAGGATCTCTGTCATTTCTAGAACTCGAGAGCCATATTTTGTCGGAGGAAAGTAAGTTTCATCTGAGAAGGCTTGGGAGATGCTGTGCACCAATGCACTGGGCAAGATGTGCACGTGCTTCCTCACATTTTCTCAGGTCTCGGCGTCTGTGCGACCACCTCCCCAGCTACCCAAAGTCAAAACGATTCTTGCCCAAATGATTCTTACTTGGTCCCTTTCTGCACGTCATCCTAGAGTCTTCCTTCTTGTACCTCCTCAATAAATCCCCAAGTGGGCTACTTCTCCCTGTCATTTCTTCCAACCACCACCATGCCCCGCCTCATGCCTCAGCCTCTGCTCGCTCTCACTGATCCTTTCTGCCTCCAGTCCTGCTGTTGATGAGGCACAAAATCTAATCTTTTCACTCTCTGGCTTAAACTCTTCAATTGTTTCCGGTAGCTCTTGAGATGAGGTCCCTAGTTTGTTGTATAGCTTACAAGGCCCCGCATGATGAGGTCCCCTGTCAACTTCCCCAGCCCCATCTCCCTTCTTCCCCGCCAGCCCTCCCCCATTTCTCTGCTTCAGTCAAATGGAACAACTTTTAACAATTCCGATGTCCCACCTCGAGCCCCACACACGTGGGATTTCTCTGCCTAAAATATCCTGCCCTTTGAAATCCAAAGTTAGATGCTACAGCCTTTTAGGGTGACTGCTTCCACGTGCAGGCAAGTTTCCTGCCCCCTGCCCTGTGTTCTCATATTCCATGATTATCCTATCACTTAGTTAATGCTGGAGTTACCCACTTACTTACGTGTTTCACCAAACATGAATTCCTCAAGAGCAGAAACAGTTTCTTGTTCACTGTCGTATAGCAGGGCAACGGTTTCCATGCCATGGATGGCCCTGGTGGTACAAAGGGCAATGTGAAGGAGTATTCCTATGTTCTGAAATTTAAAGGTCATCGTATGTTTTTAGTGTTCATCTTCTCTTTGTAAAAAATGGTGTTTGCTTTCTTTATTATGGATGTTGGATGTACAGAAGTGCATTAATGGTGATCCCTGTTCCATGAAACAGTCATCACCAGCCCTTGCAAGGACCCACTTAGATATGTTTTGTTACTTTGTATCATAATAAGCATCTACAAATTCACAGTGCAAAACAAAAGCTAAGATCCTCACATCACAACAGCTGACATTTACCCAAATAGTACACTTGTTCTCTTCTTCATCCTTCCACCTGACCCAGCCTCCTGTCATCGCCATTCTCTTGCTTTCTGTTTGAATAGTTTAACTGCCTATTTTCAAATTTATTTTTCTTATGTTGGTTGTTCTGAACTTTATAGAAAGGATATCATGCATACACAATATCTGGGGACGTTTTTTCACCTAATATCATGTTGCTGAGAGTTATATTTATTGTTATATTGTTGGGTGTTGCTGCAGTTCGTTTGGTTTGACTGCTTTATTACATTCCTCTGATGAGTATACCACAGTTTAAGCATCTGTTTGCCCACTGACATGGGTTTGGATTGTTTCCCAGTTTTTGCCATTGTGCACAGCCATGCTCTGAATCTTTGAGTGTGTGTCACCTATCAGACATTGCAAGCACTTCACTGGAGTAGACTTCTGGGCCATAGAGTAGGTGAGTCTCTTTTTTTGAGAGAGAGAGAGAGAGAGACAGAGCGTGAGCGGGGGAGGAACAGAGAGGGAGACACAGAATCTGAAGCAGGATCCCGGCTCTGAGTTGTCAACACACAGCCTGCTGCAGGGCTCGAACTCACAGATGGCGAGCTCATGACCTGAGCCAAAGTCAGATGCTTAACTGACTGAGCCACCTAGGTGCCCCTAAAGTATGTGAATCTTTAGGAGATAATGCCGGAATAGAATTCAATGAGATGGCTCTAATTTACCACTACCACTACCACTTTTTGCGAAGTCCTAGGGTTCCAAATCCTTCCCAGTACTTGTTATCATCAGCCTTTTTCATTTTGGTTACTCTAATGTCAGTAGAATGGCATCTCCTATAATTTTGATTTGCATTTCCCTGATTATTAATAATACTGAACATTTTTTTCATGCATCTATTGCACCTGTGTCTTTTCTCTGAAATGCTTATTCTTGGTTTTTTTTTTTGTCTATTTTTCTATTGGATTGTTTGTGTTATTCTTAGCGATTTATAGACATTTTAACTTATTTTGATACCAATTCTTTGTAGATTATGTGTGCTTGTTGCAGAATATCATTGAAGTTGGTAACTTTTTTTTTCAAAAGTTTATTTAAATTCTAGTTAGTTAATATATAGTGTAATATTGGTTTCAGGAGTAGAATTTAGTGATTCATCACTTACCTGTAACACCCAGTGCTCATCCCAACAAGTGCCCTCCTTAATGCCCATCACCCATTCAGCCCCTTCCCCACCCACTTCCCTCCATCAACCCTCAGTTTGTTCTCTATCATCAAGAGTCTCTTATGGTTTGTTTCCCTTTCTTTTCCCCACCTCTTCCCATATGACCATCTGTTTTGTTTCTTAAAGTTGGTAACTTATTTTTGTAATATCTTTAAGTGGTCCTAATGAGTAAAGGGTGATAACATACCATACATGTGACGTTCAAATGTATCAAGGTAAACCTGTGGAATACATGACAGGGAATGAAATCACCCAGTTTCTTTACTGATAAAATACCTTGTGGTGGAGGTTTCGCTCTGTATTTGAGGTGTTTGGGAACCAAAACCTACTGCTATCCACATTTCCATAAGGGCTAGGCACTCAGCCAGCACTTGCATGAATGAACTGAAATACTTTGTGGCAACAGGCACATTAATAAGAACCTACACCCTCTGAATTGTTCAAACAGATGGCTTGCTTTTCAAAAAACAACAAACAAACAAACAAAAAGAAACTAAAGAATGGGATTGATCTCCAGTTGATCTTCATGGTTGTGGGGAAATGGCGTTTTTGGTGGGCTTTCTCATATGGTCACATGAACCATATCCTCCTTTTCTAAGACTATATTTTGGAGATGCCTTGGTATTTTTGGTATAGGTAATTTTTACTGACTCATCAGAAAGAGAGTTTTGCATATATTGTGGAAATTCTTTTGGAGCTACAGAAAGGAAAGAAATAAAAATTAAATGCTACTTACTCCTTCTTAAAAGCCCTCTATGACCTAAAATCTCCCCACCTGCGCAAATAGATCTACCTCTTTTTCTTGTTCACTCCTTGCTCTTATATAGGCACAAAGCAAGACATATCAACATGGCCACTTTAATATAAAATCATAATGTAAAATGTTAATTTTTAATCTGCTAAAATATGGAGTTAACTACCCTCTCCAATTCTCTTCCTGGGACTCCTATCAACCCTATACCCATCACCCCACCCACCTCCCATGAGAGCCAAGGCAGTCGCAGGGATAATTTGCATCTGAGTGATGCACTGAGGAGGTCTGTTTTATATCTTCCTTGGCAATGTTTCTCAATATAAAAATTCAGTAGTGCATTTTAAAATTTTGAAGTATTGTATAATATATTTCATAATCCAGAAACTACATATTCACACATATGTAGGATAAGGAGCACCAAGACACATACCCCTAAATACCCATCATGCAGCCTGAGTAACAGAACTTCACGAATCCTACTGTAACTACCTATATCATTTGCCTCTCTCCTCATTTATTTATTTATTGAAAAAAATACTTCATTTTTTTCTTTCATTTTTTTCTTCATTTTTAATGTTTGATTTATTTTTGAGAGAGAGAGAGAAAGAGAATGAGTGAAGGAGGGGTAGAGACAGATGGAGACACAGAATCCAAAGCAGGGTCCAGGCTCTGAGCTGTCAACACAGAGCCGGATGCAGGGCTCAACTCACGAATAGTGAGATTGTGACCTGAGCCGAAGTCAGATGCTTAACCAACTGAGCCACCAGGTGCCCTGATAAATATATTTTGCATGATTATTATGTGTCAAGTACTGTTCTAGTCACTGAAAGACAGTAAAATAAAATAAAATAAAATAAAATAAAATAAAATAAAATAAAATAAAAATAATAATGAAACAATGAAAAGCCCTGATTCACAGAGCTTGCATTTTATTCTGAAGTTTGGGTTCATCATTTCCTTTTCCTCCCTCATAGTTTTACTATGTCTATGTGAATCTCTAAACAATAGATTAGTTTACTATCTTTTAAGTCTGGATTTTTTTCATTTAATGTTTTTATGCATGAAATGCTAGTTTGTTCATTTTTACTGTTTGTGGACTTTTATTATGTGAGTATTCTTCACATTTTCCTGTTTGTGGATATTTGGACTATCTTTAGATTTTTGCTATTGCAAACAAAGCTACTTAGAAATGGTATCATACAACACATGTTTTTTTGTCCGGATTCTTTTGCTCAATATTTTGTTTGTGAGATTCATTTCTCTTGTGTGTAGCAATATTTCATTACTGTTCATTGTTGTATAGATTTCCACTGTATGTACCTACCCTATTATAATTCCATATTGCTAGATTTAAGTTACTTTTAGTATTTGTTTAATGACATGCTTACATGTTTTTTGAAGCATGTATTTGTGTTAAGTATTGCTGGATAGTAAGATATGTATATGCTGAAGTTTAGTCAATCCTGCGAAATGGTTATCCAAGGTTGTTCTACAGTTTATATCCCTATAGCAGTGTATGAGAGTACCCATTTTGGTGGCAGTGTATCATACTGTACTTTTAATTTCCATTTACCTGTTGATGAGGGAAGATGAGCCCTTGTATAAAAGCCTGTGGGTTGCTTAATATCCTATTTTATCAAGTAGTGGTTTAACACTTCTGCCCACTTGTTCTGTTTCTCATTGACTTGAACAAAGCATATACACAAATACTTCAAACATATAAAACACAGGACCCTTGATATTAAATGTAAGTGGTAATAATAGCCAAACCTGTTTCATTCCCAATCTCAGAGGTAAAAATTCAACATTTCACTTAAATATGACATTATAGATGTTTAAAAATCATTTATTGTAATTTTTAAAATCTGGTTTCATGGAAAAGATTGACCTGTAGCTTTACTTTCTTATCATATCCTTGTCATTTTTTTGTATTAAAATTATGCTGGCCTCCAAAATACCTAGGAAAATGATACCTCTCCATTCTGGATATTTTCTTCTGGCCCATCTCCCCCTTTACTAATTCTCTTTTCTAACCTTCTGTATCTAATCTTCTATTAAGCCCAACTGATTGGGTTATTCAATTAAGTTATTATAGTTTAAAATTTTCCAGGTTTCACTTGATCCCTTTGTATAAAATCTGGTTTTCCACCAAAATTCTCCACCTCATTATTTACTATTTTAACATATTAGTCTTGTTTACTTTATTTTTTAATTTATTTTTTTAAATTTTTTTTAACGTTTATTTATTTTTGAGACAGAGAGAGACAGAGCATGAACAGGGGAGGAGCAGAGAGAGAGGGAGACAGAGAATCTGAAATAGGCTCCAGGCTCTGGGCTGTCAGCACAGAGCCCGACGCGGGGCTTGTACTCACTGACCGTGAGATCATGACCTGAGCCCAAGTCAGACACTTAACCGACCAAGCCACCCAGGTGCCCTGCATCTTGTTTACTTTAAAATCTATGTCTGATAACAAAAATATGTGGATAACTTATGGATTTATTTCTACTGTTACAGTTTTATATTACTACTGTTTTATATTAGTTATTGGTCAATTTTTGTCTTTTTGTGTGTCTCATTATGTTTGTTTGAGTGCTAAACATTGACTTTGAAACCTGGAAATAATTTGAAGCTCTCATCTGATCCTTTAATATTAGCAAATTCCTTAGGGAAACAAGCAATTCAAATTATGGGTTCACCTCTCTGGGGTTCCACCCTCCCTCCAATCCTAGAATTACAAGTTCTTACTGTATCAGTATTGTTTATCAATGCTTTCAAAGAAACATTTTAAGACATTTAGTCAAGCTTGTCTAGTTATTATCAAATGGAGAGACTGTCTAAAATAAACCAGGACGTTATTACCCAGAAGTAACATTGTCTACCTTGTTAAATTTTAATTTGCATTTTCCATATTTCAAATGAGTGAACATTTTTAGAAGCTTAGTTACTAGTGTTTGCACTTATACAAATTTCTCTATTTCGTGCTTAGTTTCTTCTTAATGATCTATAGAGATTCTTTATGTCATCTAGATTTTTATTCTTATGCCATGTATTTTAGATTCTTTATGTCATCTAGATTTTTATTCTTATCCCATGTATTTTAAATTATTTCTAATTTGTATTTTTATTTATTTTGATGAACTCATGTATTTTTTTTTTTAATGTGGTCATATTCATCAATCTTTTCCCTTTTGTTTTGTGCTTTTTATCTTATTTAGGAACTTCTTCCCCATCTGAATGTCATAAAAATATTCTCCTCTATATTTTCCTATATCATTTTAAAGACTTTCTTTTAACTTCTGTCTTTAATCTTCACATTGTATGTGGCGTGAAGTAGGGATTCAATTTTACTTTTCTCATATGAATATAAGTTTGTCCCAGGACCATTTATTGAGGTAAGAAACTTAACTATATAAAAAAGCACCTTAATTTCAGAACAACTTGTTTGAGGGAATTATGCTTCAAGTATGGGAGGTCCCCCTTATCTTAGTATTAGTTATCTGTGTCTCTGAAAGAAATGATCTCTTTAAAATCTAGTGTCCCCTCAAACAACCCTTTGACTTAATTTTACCTTCTCTCCTCTTGTGTCAATAGTATTTCTAGTCAGTATCCCATAGGTTGTTAGCTGTTTTTAAAATCCCCCAAATATAGTGCAAAAACAGTGAAAATGGATGGTAAAGTAAAATTACAAATCTTGCAGAAGATGTGGGATCTTGTAAAATGAGCATAATTGCCATTACAGATAGGAATATGCAGAATTAGCAATAAAACAACAGAACATAACCAAGTGAGGTAATGCTATAGATGCCTTAAAATAAAATGACTTTAACATCAAAACTTGACATCAAAACCGACCTTCTAGGTCCATCCAAGTTGTTTTAAATGGCAAGATTTATTCTTTTTATGGCTGAGTAATATTCCATTGTGTGTGTCTATCTATATCTCTCTCCCTCCCTCCCTACATACCTACCTACCACTTCTTCTTTATCCATTCAATAGCAGAAGGAAATTTGGGCTCTTTCCACACAATGGCATATATATATACACACATACCACATCTTCTTTATCCATTTATCTACTGATAGACACTAGATTGCTTCCATTTCTTGGCTATTGTAAATAATGCTGTGATAAATATAAGGTTTCTTGTATCTTTTTTGAATCAGTGTTTTTATTGATTGATTGATTGATTGATTGGTGTGGGGTCAATACCCAGAAGGAAAATTATGGGTCAATACCCAGAAGGAAAATTACTGGATCAATGGTATTTCTATTTTTAACTTTCTGAGGAACCACCATATCATTTTCCCTAGTGGATGCACCAGCTGACCTTCCAACCAGCAATATACGAGGATTCCCTTTTCTCCACATAGTCATCATCGCTGCTTATTTCTTGCCTTTTTGATGCTGGCCATTCTGACTACTGTGAGGTAATACCTCATTGTGGTTTTGATTGGCATTTTCCTGATGATTAATGATGCTGAACTCCTTTTCATGTGTCTGATTGCCATCTGAATGTCTTCTTCTATTTAGATCTTCTGCCCATTTTTAAATTAGATCATTACTATTATTAATGATGTTGCATTGTATGGATTCTTTATATATCTTGGATATTTACCTCTTATCAAATATGTCATTTACAAATATCTTCTCAGTAAATTGCCATTTTGTTGATGATTTTCTTTGCTCTGCAAAAGCTTTTTGGTTTGATATAGTTCCAATTATTTATTTTTGCTATTGATTCTCTTGCCTGAGGAGACGGGTCCGGAAAAATATTGCTAAGGCTGATGGCCAAGAGTTTACTGCCTAAGTTCTCCTTGATAAGTTTTATGATTTCTGGTCTTACATTTAGATCTTTGAACCACTTTGAGTTTATTTTTGTGTGTGGTGTAAGAAAGTGGTGGTGTTTAATTCTTTTGCAGGTAAATATAGCTCAATTTTTAAAGACTTACAAACACACACACACACACACACACACACACACACACGCATGCACAAGAAACAGCACTTGATTCATGCTTTAATTGTCCTAATACTATCTCATGCTTGGAGTTATGACCTAAGTTATCTTAAACGCAGATTGTTTCATAAGTTACATTGTATTTTTGTTTGCTTAGAAGGGATACACCTTATCTTTTTTTGGCATACATTATATTAGTTTCAGGTATATGACATAGTGATTTGACAGTTCTACATGCAATGCTCGCTACAATAAGTGTAGCTACTATCTATTACTATTTAACGTTATTACAATATTATTGACTATATTCCCTATGAGGTACTTTCCTTCCCCAAGTTATGCTGTATTTTTCAAGATAAAATCCCAACCACAACTTTTTCATTTCTATATATTATAAAACCTTGATGACTGAAGGAACACTAAACTAGATGGGGAGAGTAGGAGGTCTTCAAACCACATGACTGACACAAACCGACTTCTCAATGAACTTCTTTCATAGGACAAGTTTAAATGATTACCGGAGTCAGAAAATATGGTAAGGTGACTGAAGTGCCTAGGGCAAGGTATTTAAGAAAGTATTCACTCTCGGTTGGGATTATACCACTGCAAAGACTGAACTGAAACTTATTGCTATACTTTAGTTTTGCCTAGTCTAGGACTTGAAAAGAAAATCACACAGTACGTTCTCTTTTGTGTTTGGTTTCTTTCACTCATTTGCTTTTGAGATTAGTCTATATGTTTGTGTGTTCACTCCCCTTTATTGCTCAGTATTCTCTCTTATAAGTTTTCATTTTATAAATATACCTTTGTATATTTTATAATAAACAACTTTTTAATATAATAGTTTATAAATACACCACAGTGTGTTAATCCATTCATCTGTTGATGGGCATTTGAGTTGTTTCCAGTTATTGCCTACTTTGAATAAGGCTATTGTGACATTAGCATCTGATTCCTTTTTGTGGGCATATATTCCTATTTCTCTTGGGATAAATGCCTCAGTGAAACTACTGGGTAATACGGTGTTTGCTCAACTTCACAAAAAGTGGCCAAAATGTTTTCCCAAAAGTTGTACCGTTTTACACAACTCTCTGCAACGTATGAGAGTTTTTGCAAACTCCATATCCTTGCCAATACTTGGTATTATTAGTCATTTGAATTTTAGCTGTTCTATTGCCATGAAGTAGTATCTTGCTGTGTTTTAAACATGCAGTCCCTTGAAGACCAATATAATATTGAGTATCTTTTCATGTGTGTATTAGCTATATACAGTAAAACCTTGGTTTGTGAGTGCAATTTGTTCCGTAAACATGTTTGTAATCTGAAGCACTTACATATCAAAGCAAATCTGAAGAACCACTGGCTCAGTTGTGATCATGTGACGTTCGGTGGCAGCTATTACTTGTATTGTGAGACATCATTTCAAGTTAAAATTTATTAGAAATGTTTTCTCATCTTGTGGAACACTCGCAGAACAAGTTACCCACAATCCAAGGTTTTACTGTATCTTCTTTTATGGTCTTTTTAAGTCTTCAGCCAATTTTTTAGTTGAATTGTTTGTCATTTAATTGTTGAGTTGAAGATCACTTTATACATTCTGGATTATGTATTTTGCATTCAGAAGCTCTGTCAGAGTCAGGCATTGATACTGTTATCCCCCTGTCTGTGGCTTGCGTTAGGGTATTCCAGTTGGTGTCCTTTGAAGAGCAAAAAGTTTCAATTTTTATAAAGTCAAATATATCTTTATTTTTAGTCTAAGAAACCTTTGCTCACCCCAAAGTTGCAAAATTTTTCTCTATTTATTTTGAGAGAGACAGAGATTGTGAATGGGGGAGGGATGGGGGGAGGGACCAAGAGAGAAGGAGAATCCCAAACAGGCTCCGTGATGTCAGCACAGAGCCCGCACGGCACTTGAACTCATGGATCATGACCTGAGCTGAAACTAAGAGTCAGATGCTCAAACAACTGAGTCACCCAGGTGCTTCTCTCCTGCATTTTATTTTAGAAATATTATAGTTTGGCTTTACGTTTATAGTTAAAGACTATTTTGAATTAATTTTGGTTTATGGCATGAATAGACATCAGAATTCATTTTTAATACGAATTTCCAGTTCCCACATCACTTATTAAAAACAATTTTACTTTCCCATTTAATTACTTAGGAACCTTTCCAAAATTCAATTGACCATTGGTGTGTGGGTCTCAATTTCTAGACTCTCTTCTGTCCCACTGCTCTATATGTCGATACTTTTGTCAATACCACATTCTTGTGATTACTGGAGCTTTATAATAAGCTTGGAAATCATACAGTGTAACTCTTCCAGCTTTGTGTCTTTTCAAAATTATTTTGGCTGGTATAGATCTTTTTTGTTTTTATACAAATTCTAAAATCATCTTATCAACTTCTAGGAAAACATTTGCTGGCATTTTGACTAGGATGCCAATAAATCTATAAACAAATTTGACAGAACTGACCTCTTACCAATACTAAGCCTAGCAATCACTGAACATGAAGTATCTCTCTTAGTAGTGTCTTCTAGTTTTGGTGTAGTTTTATTGAATATCTTTCATTAGGTTTATTCCTAGACATTGGAATTGTTTTAGATGCTATCAGTTTACTTTTTTAAAATAACTTTTTAATTTTAGATGAGTTTTAGATGCACAGAAAAAAATGTGAAGCCAGAACAGAGTTTCTATACACCCTACACCCAATTTCCCCTGTTATTAGCATCCTATTTTAGTATAGTACATTTGTCACAGTTAGTGAAGCAAGATTGATGTATTATTACTAAAACTCAGACTTTATTCAGATTTCCTTAGTTTTTATCTAGTATCCATTTTCTGTTCCAGG
The DNA here is from genome assembly GCF_046562875.1 of Panthera onca. NCBI lineage: Eukaryota > Metazoa > Chordata > Mammalia > Carnivora > Felidae > Panthera > Panthera onca. Next base: position 32,300,251 of record NC_138340.1, on the reverse strand, counting down.
ATCTCATCCAGAATACCTTATTATATTTAATTGTCATGTCTTCTTGGGCTCCTCTTGGATCTGATAGTGTCAATTTACTTTTTCCTATGTTTATGGTACTATGTTTCCTTTCTCCAAAATGATAGGCATATTGCAAATGAGTGCAATATGCAAATGAGTGAGATTGGACCCCTACCTCACACCATGTCCAAAAATTAACTGAAAATGCATTAGTGACCTGAATATACCAGCTAAAACCAGAACATTCTTTTTTTTAAGTTTATTTATTTTTTGAGAAAGAGTAAGAGAGACAATGCCAGCTGAGGAGGGGCAGAGAGAGGAAGAGAAACCCAAGCAGGCTCCACACTGTCAGCACAGAGCCCAACATGGGGCTCAATCTCATGAACCATGAGTTCACCTGAGTCTAGATCAAGAGTCAGAGGTTTAACCAGCTGAACCACCCAGGTGTCCCTAAAACCGTAAAATTCTTAGAGGAAAACATTTGAGACAAATCGTCATGACCTTGGATTTGGAAATGTATTCTTTAATATGACAAAAGAAAATGCAGACAAACTGGGCTTCTTTAAAATTAAAAACCTTTCTGTATCAAAAGTCATTGTCAAGAAAAAAAAGACAACTTAGAGAATAGGGTAAAATACTTGTGAATCATGTATCTCATAAGGATATAGTATCCAGCATATATAAAGAGCTTTTACAGTTCAACAATAAAAAATATCAACAAACCAATTTAAAAAGACAAATTATCTGAACAGACATCTCTCCAAGGAAGATATAACCAAAGAAGAAATGGCCAACAAGTACATAAAAAGATGTTCCACATTGGGGTACCTGGGTGGCTCAGTTGGTTAAGCCTCCAACTTCGGCTCAGGTCATGATTTACCTGAGGGGCTCATGGTTTACAGGTTCAAGCCCCACGTCGGGCTATGTGCTGACAGCTCAAAGCCTGGAGCCTGCTTTGGATTCTGTGTGTGTGTTTCTCTCTCTGCCCCTCCCTCCCTCCCTCTCGCTCTCTCTCTCTTTCAAAAATAAACATTAGGGAAATGAAGATGTTCCACATCATTAGTCCTGGGAGAAACGCAAACAAAATTCACAGTGAGGCACCACTTTGCACCCACTGTAATGGCCATAATGAAAACATGGAAAATAACAAGTATTGGCAAGGATGTGGAGAAATTGAAACGCTCATCCATTATTGGTGAGAATTTAAAGTGGTTCAGCAAGTTTAGAAAGCAGTCTGACAGTTCCTCAAGGAGTTAAACATAGAATTAGCATATGATTGAGCAATTCTACTCCTGGATATATACCCCAAAAAATTGAAAACAAGTACTCACACAAGTACACGTATATGCATATCTATAGGAGCACTAGCCACAATAGAGAAAATGTGGAAATAGCCTGAATGTCCATTACCGGGTGAATGGATAAACAAATTATAGTCTGTACATATCATGGAATGTTATTAAACCTTCAGAAAAAAAGTAAATATCTAAGATGCTACAATGTAGACGACCTTGAAAACTTTATGCTAAGTGAACAAGGGCCAGACACAAAAGGTCACTTGTATGATTCCATTTGTGTGAAATATCCATAGACACCGAGCACAGATTGGTGGTTATCAAAGGGCAGGGTTCATTCAGGAAGGTGGGAAACAATTGCTTAACAGGTACCTTTTCCTTTCCCGTGATAAAAATGTTTTGGAACTTGACAAAAGTGATGGTTGCACAAGGTTGTAAATATATTAAATGCCTAGGAATTTTTCACTTTTAAAAGGTTAATTTTAAGTTATGTGATTTACACCTCAATACAAAAAAAGAGAAACTTAAAAAAAATGGTAGGGATAATTATCTATTTTGTCACTGCTATGCCTCCATCTATTTTTTTTAATGTTTGTTTATTTATTTTTTTTTTTAATTTTTTTTTTCAACGTTTTTAATTTATTTTTGGGACAGAGAGACAGAGCATGAATGGGGGAGGGGCAGAGAGAGAGGGAGACACAGAATCGGAAACAGGCTCCAGGCTCCGAGCCATCAGCCCAGAGCCTGACGCGGGGCTCGAACTCACGGACCGCGAGATCGTGACCTGGCTGAAGTCGGACGCTTAACCGACTGCGCCACCCAGGCGCCCCAATGTTTGTTTATTTTTGAGAGAGAGAGAGAGAGAGAGAGTGGGAGCAGGGAAGGGGGAGAGAGAGAGAGAGAGAGAGAGAGACAGAGAGACAGAGAGACAGAGAGAGACAGAATCCGAAGCAGGCTCCAGGCCCCGAGCTGTAAGCATAGAGCCCGATGCGGGGCTTGAACCCACAAATTGCGAGATCATAACTTGAGCCAAAGTCGGACGCTTAACCAAATGAGCCACCCAGGCACCCTGTCTCCAGCTACTTTAAGAGTATCTGGCATGCAGTGGGTGCTCAATAAAAAATCTCTGATTCCACTACCCAAAGCTATCTACACATTCAATGCAATCCCAATCAAAATTGCACCAGCATTCTTCTCGAAACTAGAACAAGCAATCCTAAAATTCATATGGAACCACAAAAGGCCCCGAATAGCCAAAGTAATTTTGAAGAAGAAGACCAAAGCAGGAGGCATCACAATCCCAGACTTTAGCCTCTACTACAAAGCTGTCATCATCAAGACAGCATGGTATTGGCACAAAAACAGACACATAGACCAATGGAATAGAATAGAAACCCCAGAACTAGACCCACAAACGTATGGCCAACTCATCTTTGACAAAGCAGGAAAGAACATCCAATGGAAAAAAGACAGTCTCTTTAACAAATGGTGCTGGGAGAACTGGACAGCAACATGCAGAAGGTCGAAACTAGACCACTTTCTCACACCATTCACAAAAATAAACTCAAAATGGATAAAGGACCTGAATGTGAGACAGGAAACCATCAAAACCCTAGAGGAGAAAGCAGGAAAAGACCTCTCTGACCTCAGCCATAGCAATCTCTTACTCGACACATCCCCAAAGGCAAGGGAATTAAAAGCAAAAATGAATTACTGGGACCTTATGAAGATAAAAACTTCTGCACAGCAAAGGAAACAACCAACAAAACTAAAAGGCAACCAACGGAATGAGAAAAGATATTTGCAAATGACATATCCGACAAAGGGCTAGTATCCAAAATCTATAAAGAGCTCACCAAACTCCACACCCGAAAAACAAATAACCCAGTGAAGAAATGGGCAGAAAACATGAATAGACACTTCTCTAAAGAAGACATCCGGATGGCCAACAGGCACATGAAAAGATGTTCAACGTCGCTCCTTATCAGGGAAATACAAATCAAAACCACACTGAGATATCACCTCACGCCAGTCAGAGTGGCCAAAATGAAGAAATCAGGAGACTATAGATGCTGGAGAGGATGTGGAGAAACGGGAACCCTCTTGCACTGTTGGTGGGAATGCAAATTGGTGTAGCCACTCTGGAAAGCAGTGTGGAGGTTCCTCAGAAAATTAAAAATAGACCTACCCTATGACCCAGCAATAGCACTGCTAGGAATTTACCCAAGGGATACAGGAGTATTGATGCATAGGGGCACTTGTACCCCAATGTTTATAGCAGCACTCTCAACAATAGCCAAATTATGGGAAGAGCCTAAAAGTCCATCAACTGATGAATGGATAAAGAAATTGTGGTTTATATACACAATGGAGTACTACGTGGCAATGAGAAAAAATGAAATATGGCCTTTTGTAGCAACGTGGATGGAACTGGAGAGTGTGATGCTAAGTGAAATAAGCCATACAGAGAAAGACAGATACCATATGGTTTCACTCTTATGTGGATCCTGAGAAACTTAACAGAAACCCATGGGGGAGGGGAAGAAAAAAAAAAAAAGAGGTTAGAGTGGGAGAGAGCCAAAGCATAAGACTGTTAAAAACTAAGAACAAACTGAGGGTTAATGGGGGGTGGGAGGGAGGGGAGGGTGGGGGATGGGTATTGAGGAGGGCACCTTTTGGGATGAGCACTGGGTGTTGTATGGAAACCAATTTGACAATAAACTTCATATATTGAAAAAAAAAAAAATCTCTGATTCCATGAGAAACAGCACCTGTCTTTTCAGCCCCAAAATTGCCTTTTATAGCTGTAGCTGGAAAATGTATATCTGGATTTGCCACCAAAAGGAACTTCCGATCCCATATATAGCTATAGTAGAAATGCACCAGCCACAGTTTCTTCAAAATATAGAAGACAGGCCCAGACTCTGGCAAACAACAGTCTCTGTCCTCTATCATCCTTACTTTTTCTATAAAGTTCAAGCGGCTTGGCTGCCTATGGCTCACCATGACCCCTGACGTCCCCTGCCTCCCTATCCAGTGTACCCCAACAAAAGCAAACTTTATTTACTGTGTTTACCCAAGTACATACTATAAAAAACAGTATGTGCAGCAAGGCTGAGCTTTTATGGAAGCCACTATGAGTGCTGGGGATTAGCTTTGCCAAGAAGTACATGAATAAAACCAGCCAGAAGACGGCAACATAGGTATTCAAAATATGTAAAGATAAATACAGCAGGAGTCTTAATTAGCCTCTATTGTTTTTGTTGCTGTTATTCAGTATTTATGATGTATCAGGCACTCTAAATCATACTTTTAATATATTATATAACTGAATTTTCACCCAGCAATTATTTTTAGATGAAGAAACTAAGGCTCCTAGAAGTGATGTAAGTGCCCTAGGGGCAGAGAAAGCATTTGAACTTAGACACTCAAGGGAATGAGGATTGGCTTCATTCGGGTTTTTACCAGCGTGCTTTTCCACAAAGTGCATTTATGCTAACTAGAAGCCCCAGTGCTCTTATACTCCACTGGTTGTTTGATCAGGGCGGGAAAAGACGACAAGTTTAAATAAATCTCAGGGAAGGTCTCTGATTGCATTAGCGTAGGTCACATGACAAGCTCCAGCACAGGGGCCAGAGGGCTACGATTGGATACTACCATTTCCCAAGAGAAAGGAGGGACTGTGGGGAGCATCTAAAACGGGCACAACGTTCTACCATCTCATGTAAGTTTCAGGCTATACTTTAAAAGGCACCTGCAAAATAACATCGTCCATTAAAAATGCAATACAAGGGGCACCCGGGTGGCTGAGTCAGTTAAGCGTCCAGCTTCGGCTCAGGTCATGATCTCATGGTTTGTGGGTTCAAGCCCCGCGTGGGGCTCTGTGCTGACAGCTCCGAGCATGGAGCCTGCTTCGGATTCTGTGTCTCCCCCTCTCTCTGCCCCTCCACAGCTCACACTCTGTCTCTGTCTCTGTCTCTGTCTCTCTCTCAAAACTAAATAAACATTAAAAGAATTTAAAAAAAAAACACAATACAATAAGCATAAGAGAGAGATACTCAGTCTTTTGGTCAGTACTAGTATAATGAAGGGGCTCTGGTCTCTTGGCAGGCTGAAAGTCAGGTTCTGAGTCCCACTTAGCCTCTTTCTCTCTCTCTCTCTCTGCATCCTCAGGTAAGCCCAATCTGAGCCTTGATTTTCTACCTATAAAAGCAGCAATTGTCACAAATAGTTCCCAAAGGCCTAACTCTAGGTAGCTATGATTTTCTTGGTCTAATCTTAAATTTTGGAAAAACATTCCTAGGTAGCCACGTACAGAACAAGAGAAGCATTTTATGGCTGTTTTCAGCCCAAATACCTCCTTTCTAATCTTTGTTTGGCCTTGCAGTACTGGTTTTGCGTCTAGGACTATAAATCCTTTAGTTTTAAGGTCTGATTTTCACAGTGATCACGGGGAATGTGTACATTCTGTGCAATGCCCAGCTTAACCCAGCCAGAACTTCACGGAGGGAAAATGAAACAGTGAGTCATTGCTCAGAGAATTGAACCTGTAAAATGAAAACCGGAATAAAAATATAACTTCTAGCTTTTTCTGGGTGAAGGTAACTTTAAAAGAGTAGAAATTTGAGGAACATCAGTTTCGTTTGATCGGTTTAGATGGGAATTTCTTAACCTTTTACAATGCATGCCCCATTCTGATAATCCTAAATATCCCCCCAAAAAAACCCAGAATTTCTGAAACACAGCCTTGGCTGGGGGACAGGGCTTGCCCCTCCCTTCCTGTCACCAAAAACAGGCACTAAAACCCAGAACACAGACTCTGTCTCCTGTATGTGACCACATGGCAACCTTTGCCAAGCTTTACTTACCCTCACTTGTTTTATAAAAATTGCAAGTTGTTTTTTTTTTAATTTCCAGCTATTAAGCTACAATATTACCTCTCCTTTAATAACTTGCCCTTCGTCTTCATCATCCCGCCCGTGGAGGGGAGGTTCTGATACACCTCCCCTAGGGAGAAGCGTCCTGTAGTCAAGGGCCACAGCTAGGGCACACGCACTAATCGTTCTCACTTAGTGCAGACTCTATTTTCTCCTTGAGAGGTTATCTTTGACTTCCAGTTCATTTCTGAACCTCAGTTTGCGCATGTGTAAAAGACACACAGTGAAACTTGATAAGGTTGTGGGGAAAATTCCTGGGATCATTTGTGGAAAGTGCTTGGCACGGTGCCTAGAATATAGTAAGTGCCCAGGGAACTTTCAGTGATGGCCATCATGCTGCCGGGTATAATCCTAGGGCCTGTGAGCCACACAGTTCCACAGGCTACGAATCAAACTACATGGTGAAGGACGGCCCCCAGACTTGTGATGTGTAGGAAATGCTGGACGCGTAAATAGACACGAATATACATGTATATAGATTGTATAATATATAAGATATGGTATGTCTACGGCTATTGCCAGTGAACCCTGCATATTGCCCAAGCACGGGGTGTCTGATTTGCCAAGACTCTTCTGCTCCTGCTGTATACTATCAACAGCAGAGCCAGGAAGTCCTGGCCGGCCAAGTACGTGGTATCAGGCCAGCAGGATCACATCCAAGTCATTTTCCAAGCCAGCTCTGAAAAAGGAACAGCATTTGTGACCCAAAACAGAGGGAAGTATAGAAATGGAGCGTTCGAGAAGGGCCGTGTGAGGCCTTCTGCAAATTTCCCAGGCTCCCGTGGAAAGCGTTTATGTCTTTTTAAATGTGGGTTGTTTAGATTGAGATTACCCTGCGAGCAACATGCTGCTGTTGTTGTAAAGACTAATGCCCAGAGAGAGAAGTTCTATCTCTGTTTGTTTGGACTTGAAGCAAATGCTTGCCCAGCAGCCTGTGGGCTGCAAGTGTTTCGTAACCGGGGGATGCTTCACTTCATGCCAGAGATGTGTGACCACGAAAACAATGTGAGAAGAAGCAAAGTCTGGAGAACTTTCGATTCATCGCAGGCTCCCTAACCATGTGTTTTGTGGCACGGAACACTCAAAGCAGAATGTGACATTAAAGAAAATAAGGGGGGCCTACGACCAAATAATACTAGCATGGAGGATTCTGATGGGCTACCTAGCTAGAGAAAATCAAATACCTCCAAGTAGTGGGAAGTGTATTTCCCAGATGCATTCCTCTATGCCCAAATTAACCCCATGTGAGATGACACCGCTTACTTCTCTTTCCCGCTTTCTCAGTTTATTGCTCTCCAATAATTGGCAGGATTGGCCTTGAAAAGCAGAAAATGCCTAAGCCCTTCAATTCCACTTCAAAGGGCATTTTTTGCTTGCCTCCTGTGTGCTAGGTAAAGGGGTAGGAATAGGACGAAGATAAAGAGAAGGAGATCCCCTCAAGGAGCCCACTGTCTGCACAGTAAACCAGCAAGAAAGGAACTGATTGCAAAAGGGGACCTATTTACTCTAACAATGATGCTTTTACCATAGTCCCGCCAGAGTGATGGCCAATATGAAAGAGAAAATAAAACACAAATGACCAATGTACAAATTTATGTCAAATTCAGACCAAAGAACCAGATGACGCCAAGAAATTCTGGGCTCAAGGGGAATCCTTTGTTTAGAGAAAAATATCTGAGACATTTTCAAGGGAGATGTTAATCATTTGTTTTAATAGAAATCGTGTTTTTCTCTTGCAAAACAGCAATTCACATCTATGGAGGAACATAATTTTGCCTCAGTCGTTATATCCATGATTAATTAGTGGATGAACTGGAAAATCGTGCTTTAGTGGGATTTAACTTATTGAGTGAGCTCAGTTTATTTCGGAGATCTGTACAGACAAAACCTTTTTCAAAATCTATCCCCCAATCTTATTCTCTAACCACCCAGTTCTTTCATCCTTCACAAGCAATCACCAGTTTCAAATGAGAACAGCAAAAATGGTTGAATTTGGACCTAAGTAAATGAAATGTCTTCCTCTTACTTTAATATGCCTCCTACATTTTAAATAATGATCTAGTTGAAAGGGCAAGATTGGACATTTTAAAATAAAGCTACAATTCCAGGTTTGGATAAAGGAACTGAAAACATAGTTATTTTGTGCTCCCAGGACATTCGTCGATTTGGTCTGTTTTGCAGACTGTTGTTCTCCACTATGGCCCCCAAATGGTTCTAAGAAGTCTCTGAACAGTTTATTCCCATGCTTTCAGAATGCTTCCTTTGGCCTGAACAGAAGAGCAGAATCTAGTTCCTTACCTGTGAACTAAATTTTGTACTTTGTGATCTGGAGGTAAGAATGAGCTTTAGAAAATCAAGCCAGCAGATGGTCACTTTAAATAAAAATGATTACCCTTGATCAAGTACCTACTCTACGCCAGGTAGTATTATTCATTTAGCCCTGAAAGTAAAGCCATGTTTGAGTAAACTTAGGCCCGTTTTAGAGGTAAAAAGACACTAACTTGCGCAAAGGCCAGCAAATGGCAGTGAAGGATTGAAAACCACCGTCGCTACCTTCATGTGAAAATAATTGAATAGGTTAAAAAGCAACAGGATTTAGATGCAGGTCTCTTTCACCCCAGAGCCTGTCCCCTGAAGAAAATTAACCCCTCGACTGCACTGAGTCCCTTCAAAATGCTACTTAATACAAAATATTTGCTTACAATAACACTCTCCTGTTATAGGGTATTGAAGGCTCTCCTCTAACACCAATAGGGCTTCTATTATGTACAGGGTCTTATGCTTCTAATATGGGATACGGAGATGGGGGCTCCATGGCTTATAATCTAGTCAAAAAAATGAAATAATCATCGGCAATGCCTGGCTATCCACATACACATACATCAGGGATGGGGTATATTCATTCATTTATTCATTTGACAAATATTCATTGAGCGGTACAGTTTGAGCATCTGAGATTGTGTTTACTCATCTGAAAAAGAAGGACAGTAATTTCCTTGCCTATTACTCTATGCTGTTGCAAAGATTCAGTTAAGGAATGTGTGAAGTCATCTGAATGACTGCAAACTGCCCCACTTCCAAACACTTATTACTGGGAAGCAATTCCACACAGGGATCGAGTACTTCCAAAGTTTGAATTCCACTGCTAGGTGACCTAGGGCAAAGTGTGCCCTTGTTGTAAACACGTATCTCTTTGGTTAACCTGAATGAATGCTTGTTCCTTAACCACAAAAGTACTCGATGAACACTGTCATCGTGGGGTGTTTGGGCTCTGGACACCAATATAGGACCCAAAATTTCATTCCTAAGATAAAAGCTGCTTCCCAGGATACAATGAAACCAACATGCATTTGGGCATCCAATGGACTAAATCCTGGCTCTGCCTCTTACTGGTGTGGGGCCTTAGGTATATCATATAAGTTCTCTGAACTTTGGTTTCCTCTCCCATAAAATGGGTGTTTTAATACTTGTCTCAGAGATTTGTTACAATAATTAGCTGAGAAGTGGATATAAAGCTTTCATTTATTGGCACTGCTCAATAAATACTAGTATGTTAGAAAAGCATAGCTCCTGCATTAATAAAACACAACTCTCTTTTTTTCACTTTCTGTCTAAACTTTAATCAGTGAGGGTGATCTTGAAAAAGCTAGAGAGAATGGGTAGGGCATGCCTCGCCTTCATCACCTCTCACCTTCCCTACTACCTTCTCTTTTTTAAAAAAATATTTTTAATATTTATTTATTTTTATTTATTTTGAGACAGAGAGGCAGAGAGAGAGATACACACAGAATCTGAAGCAGGCTCCAGGCTCTGAGCTGTCAGCACAGAGCCCAGTGTGGGGCTCAAATTCCCGGACCGCAAGATCATGACAGAGCTGAAGTTGTATGCTTAACTGACTGATCCACTCAGGCGCACCTCATCTTCTCTTTGTTAACTGTAGGCTTATAGCAGGCTAGAAAGGCTTATACTTGGCTGCGCAATTTCTGGCCTGTCAAAAAAACAAAGTGTTGGCTATTCCAGATTGTCACCTTATGGCTCCTTCCTCAAGCCCTCGACCTCCAGAAGGGCACATCCATCTACTTCCTACTAAGATCCCCTCCAGGCAGCCAAGAGTCTACACCAGCCCTCTTTCATGCATCCTGTATCTGATCTCTAAGAAATGCTCACACATCTGTTCTTCAATATGTGGAAACTGAGGCCTTTGCCCCCACAGCAAAACTCTCCCAAAATTAGCACCAGAGAAGTTGGTCAACCCTTCTCTAGCCATTGGTTTCCTTGGAAGAGATCCCTAGACAATAGTTCCCCTAATCAGGACTTTTCATATGGAAATCAGTAGTTGTGAAATGTCCCAAACACAAGGGACACATTTCAGATTTTTCCAGTACCTCTCCAAACCTTTTTGTTTTTTTAAACCAGGCTTGTGGTTAGATAGGGATTAGAAAACTTCTTCTGTAAAGACAAAAATGATAAATATTTCAGGCTTTGCAGGCCAGTTTCTGTCATAGCTGGTCAACTCTCCTTTTTCAGTGCCAAAGCAGCCATACATGATATGTAAAGGGGTGTGGCTCATATGCCAACACACTGGACAACCTAGAAGAAATTGTTCAGTTCCTAGAAACATTACAATCTTCTGAGACTGAATCATGAATAAATAGAAAATCTGAATAGACCAGTTATGAGTAAGGAGATTGAAGCAGTAATCAAAGATGTCCCAATAAACAAAGTCCCAGATCAGCTGGTTTCACTGGTGAATTCTACCAAACATTCAAATAAGATTTAATACTTATACGTTTCAAACTCCTCCAATAAAATGAAAAGGAGAGAACACTTTCAAAATCATTTTACAAGGCCAGAATTACCCTAATACCAAATCCAGACAAGAACACCACAAAGAAAATTAAAGACCGATATCTCTGATGACCATAGATGCAAAAATCAACAATAAAATATTAGCAAATCAAATTCAACAATTCAACAATCAAGTGGTTCATACACCATTATCAAGTGGATTTATTCCAGGGATGCAAGGATTGTTCAGTATCCACAAATCTATCAATATGATACACCACATTAACACCATAAATGACAAAAAACATATGATCAACTGACTAGATTCAGAAAAAGCATCTGACAAAATTCAACATCCACTTATGATAAAAATTCACAATAAAGTGCATATAGATGAAGCATACGTCAACATAATAAAAGCCACGTATGACAAACTTGCAGCAAACATCACCAAGGTGAAAAGCTAAAAGTTTTTCCCCTAAAATCAGGAACAAGACAAAAATGCCCACTCTTGGCCACTATTACTCAATGTAGCGTTAGAAGATTTAGCCATGGCAATAAGACAAGAAAAAGAAATAAAAAGCATCCAAATTGGAAAGAAAGAAGTAAAACTGTCACTATTTGCGGATGACATGATACTATATATAGAAAACTTTAAAGACTCCATAGAAAAACTATTAGAACTAATAAAAATGAATTCATTAGATTTCAGGATATTAAATCAATGTGCAGAAATGTCTTGCACCTCTATACACTAATAACAAAATATCTGAAAGAGAAATTATGAAAACAATCCCATCTACAATTGCATCAAAAAGACTAAAATACCTAAGAATAAATTTAAGAAAGGAGGTGAAAGCCTTATACATTGAAAACTGTAAGATATTGATGAAAGAATTTAAACAAGACACAAATCGATATTTCATAAAGGACGAGAAGAATTAACATTATTATTATCCATACAACCCAAAATAATCCACAAATTCTTTGCGGTCTCTACCAAAATTCCAATGGCTTTTTTTGCCTAACTAGAAGAAGTCATTCTAAAATTTGTATAGGACCACAAAAGACCCCAAATAGCCAAAGCAACTTTGAGAAAGAAGAACAAAGCTGGCAGTTTCATGCTCCCTAATTTCAAACTATACTACAAATCTATGGTAGTTAAAACATTATGGTATTGGCATAAAATCAGACACATAGATTAATGGAACAGAATAAGGAAGGCCAGAAATAAATCCACTGATATATGGTCAGTTACTTTATGACAAAGGTGTCAAGAATATACAGTGGAGAAAGAACAGTCTCTTCAACAAATGGTGATGGGGAAAATGAGGAGCCACAAGCAAAAGAATGAAACTTGACCATTATATTATACATTATTCAAAATTAATGAAAAATGGGTTAAAGTCTTGAATGTAATTCCTGAAGCTTTAAAACTCCTAATAATGTAGGCATTAAGCTCCTTGACAAAAGTCTTTGAGTCGAATTTTTAAATCTGATGCCAAAAGCAAAGGCAACAAAAGCAAAATTCAAGTGTGACTACATCAAACTGAAAAGCTTCTGCACAGCAGAGGAAATCATCAACAGAATGAAAAGGCAACCTACTGGATGGAAGAAGATATCTGCAAATTGTATACCCAATAAGGGGTTAATATCCAAAGTATATAAAAGAACTCAATCAACTCAATAATAAAAAACAAACCAAAAAGAACCAAAACAATCCAATCCTGTGGTAATGTCCAAATAACAAATTATTATGTTGTACCCTCGAAATGAATATAATGTTATATGTCCATTTTATCTCAATTTTTTAAAAAAGGCACAAGAATGCTGAATGAGCTTACTGGACATTTTCTTTAAAAATCTGTGTATGCAGATTCATTTCATTCACTTTGTTATTTTGAATCTGTCATATTGATACGTCACCTGAAACTGAGACAGAAAGAGTTCTGTTTTAAAATCTTGTTGTAATAGTCATTACTGTTATTGTCATCATTACTGCCTAGAGTCTCTGGTTGAGACGTGAAGAAAGAAATACAGATGAATGGAGTAAATGGTGGCCAATTCTGTTTTCTTCTATTTCCATGCTAAAGTTGTTGATTCGAGTGATCAGGAAGAAGCACATTTATCCTATTTACCTGTTTTAGCTTATCTTCTCTGTCCTACAAGTGTGTCCAAGGTAAGAGTTGGGGCACGTTTTTTCCCATTGTTGATTCAGTCATTTTCGGAATGTGGGCTTTAGGGCAATAATGTGACACCTTTCAGGTTCTCACTTTGTCCAGGAGAACAGAAGTTAGCACTAGGATCCATTGTCATACTATTTACGGGGCCAACATATTTCAACTTCGTGTAGACTCGTTTTTGCATATGTCCAACAGCAAGTATGTTTTAAGGATGTTTTAAGTAGCCAATGTACATTTACTCCTATGAAGGCCAAGTTTGCCAAATGAACTACTTCAATATCAAGCTTCTTTCAGATTTGATCATGTTTTTAACCTTGGAGACTATGAGATTTACACCAAGGAAAAGGAAGGCTCAACTTAAAAGTAAAAGAATAATGTCTGGGTTTTTTTTTTTTTAAGCAATCTCGTTTTCCTTCTGGAAGCATTACTCTGCTGTAATAAAGCTGTAGTACATCAAATGGATATTAATGTGCATCGTATCAAGGGGGCAATTTCTGGGCCACATTTGTATATAAATCCTCTTCCCTTAGGGTCACATAAGATCTGCCATCTGACAAGTTCAAAGCACTGACAAAATGTGACCTCATTAATTTGCTCCACATCTCAGGGTCAGAAGAGACAGACATGATTTTTCTCCCATTCTGCAGGTGATGAACCTGAGGCCCAGAGAGGTTTTCACTGAAATAGGAGCACACAGCTGGTACAAGGAGGCCTTAGATGTAGTTTCACTTACTGACCTCCATACCCTTTCACTTAGGTGATGGTAGATACTCTTCACAACGAGACCATGGAACATTTTCTCATATACACATGCACTGAGTGCAAATATTTTTAAAAACTGTCACCATTCCAATCCTGTGAATCAGTGACAATATTTTCCGGATTAGGAGCAGAATTTTCATACTCAAACCTTAGCATATCATCCATTCGTTTTATATTGGGGAAAATGAGGCCCAGAGGGTATAAAAGATAGTCCCTGGTCACACAGCTAATTGGAGACAAGGAGACCACATCTCCTGACATTGTGTGATCTTTTCTTAGACTCAGAATAGCATGTACACTTCTGCATTTGGTGCCAAGAGCAGACATCAGTAATCTGTCACCCTGCTCTTGTGTGCCACGTTTAGCCACAGTCTCTCATTCCTTCTAGGACTTCCAACCCTATGTTAAACAATAGTGCTGAGAGTGGACATCCCTGTCGTGTTCCTGATCTCAGGGGGAAAGCTCTCAGTTTGTCCTATTGAGGATGATATTAGCTGTGGGCTTTTCATCTATGGCTTCTATGATGATTAAGTATGTTCCTTCTGTCCCGACTTTCTTGTGGGTTTTCATCAAGAAAGGATGCTGTATTTTGTCAAACGCTTTTTCTGCATCTATTGACAGGACCATATGGTTCTTACCTTTTTGTTGCTTAATGTGATGTACCACATTGATGCATTTGCGAAAATTGAACCAGCCCTGCAGCCCTGGAATGAATCCCACTTGATCATGGTGAATAATTCTTTTTATATGCTGTTGAATTCGATTCACTAGTATCTTCTTGAGAATTTTTGCATCCATATACATCAGAGATATTGGCCTGTAGTTCTCTCTCTCTCTCTTTTTTTTTTTTTTTTTTCCGGGTCTCTGTCTGGTTTGGGAATCAAAGTAATGCCATCTTCATAGAATGAGTCTGGAAGTTTTCTCATTACTTCTAAACACAGCACTCCAGGTGGTCATAACTCATTACCCAGACTTGACACCAGAAATTGAACCTACTTACCATCCATGATATTAAACTGCCAAATACAGTTTTTAAAGCTACTTGTTGACAGGCACACAGTATATACCAGGAGGAGGGCACATAGTATATAATTGTCATCTCACCACTCTGTGAGGTTGGCACTACTAGAGATAGAAAACTGAAGTCCAGAGAGGTTAAATAACCTACTCAATGTCACACGGTGAACAGGTGGCAGATCAAAGATTGGAACCTAGGCCATTATAAAACTTCTGTGTATATGTAGGTAGATACATATATATGCATGAATTTCACTTCAAGGTTCTTTATATCCCATGTCACTCCCTTTTCTATTTTAAATTATTTATTTTGAAAGAGAGGGAGAGAGAATTAGTGGGTGAGGGGCAGAGATAGGGAAAGAGAGAATCCCAAGCGGGCTCCACGCTATCAGTGCAGAGCCTGACGTGTGGCTGGATCTCACCAACTGTGAGAGCATGACCTAAGCAGAAACCAAGAGCTGAATGCTCAACTGACTGAGCTACCTAGGAACCCCTCACTTTTTAATTTTTTTTAATAAAAATTACATATATATTTAAGGTATATAATAGGAAGGTTTAATGTACTTATACATAGTGAAATTATTACTCATGTGAAGACACTATGTCCAATTTTTTTGTGTTATGAATGCACCTGAATGTGCTCTCTCAGCATACCTCCATTGTTCAATACAGTATTAAGTGCAATCATCATGCCTATACATTAGATCTCTAGACGTACTCATCCTGCAGAACTGCAAATCTCTACCCTTTGGCCCACATCTCCCCATTTCTTCTGCACCTTCCAGCCCCTAATAACCACTCTTCTACTCTCTGCTTCTGTGTTTTACCTTATTTTTTTAGGATTCTACATGTGAGAGAGATCACGCAATATTTGTCTTTGCCTTGCTTCTTTTACTTAGCAGAGTGCCCTCAACATCCACCCATGTTGTTAGAAATGGCAGGATATCCTTCTCTCTCGTGGCTGGATGATATTGCATTTACATACGTATACCACACTCAGCCACTCATTCATCAGTAGACACCTGGGTTCTTTTCAGATCCTGGCTATTTTGAATAATGCTCTAGTGCACATGGGAGTGCAGATAAATCTTTGACATACTGATTTCATTTCATAGATACCAAGAAGTGAGATTGCTGGACAATGTGATAGTCCTATTTTCAATTTTTGAGGTATTTCCATAGTTTTCTATAGCAGCTACACCAGTTTACATTCTCACCTTATTTTTACATTCTCTTATTTTTTTTAAATTTTTTTTAACATTTATTCATTTTTGAGAGTGAAAGAGACAGAGCATGAGTGGGGGAGGGACAGAGAGAGAGGGAGACACAGAATCCAAAGCAGGCTCCAGGGTCTGAGCCATCAGCACAGAGCCTGATGTGGGGCTCGAACTCACAGACTGCGAGATCATGACCTGAGCTGAAGTTGGACGCCCAACTGACTGAGCCACCCAGGCACCCCTACATTCTCTTATTTTTTAAGTTTTTTTTTTTAAGATTCACCAACAGTGCACAAGCATTTCCTTTTCCCCACATCCTCACCATTGTTTGTTATTTTTATCTTTTTATGATAGCCATTGTAACAGGTGGGTGGTGGTATCTCATTGTGGTTTTGATTTGCATTTCCCTGATGGTTAGTGATGTTGAGTACCTTCTCATATATCCGTTGACCATTTATTTGTGTGCCTTCTTTTGAGAGATGTCTATTTAGGCCCTCTGCCCATTGTTTCAATTGAGTGATTTCTTGTTGAATTCTTTGAGTTCCTTATATATTTTGGATATCAACCCCTTATCCTATGTTCTCCATTCCATAGGTTGTCTCCTCACTCTGTTAATTGGATCCTTTTCTGTGCAGAAGGTTTTTAGTTTGATGCAGTCCATTCATCCATTACTTCTTTTGTTGCCTGTGCTTTTGGGGGCATATCCAAAAAGTCATTGCCCAGAGCATTGTCAAGGAGCTTACTGCCTATATTTTCTTCTAATGGTTTTATGGTTTCAGGCCTTACCTTTAATTTTCTAATCCGTTTTGAGTGGATTTTTGTATATGGAGTGAGGTAAGGATCTAATTTCATTCTTCTGCATCATGTCACTCTCTCTTGGATACAGTTTCTATATCATACTCATCCTCTTTTCTCCCCTTCAATAATCTTTACGTTGGATGAATGGGTTTCTTTTCCCTTGCTGAACTGCACAGTCAGATCAGATGCTCCAAATTCAGTGACTTAGAAATACAAAGCAATTCCCTGTCTACAGTCTCCTCTCAGTTATTACTTGCTGCAGGTTAGAAATGGCCTTTCCCTGAAAGGCATATTTGGTAGAACAAATAAATTTCCTTTTGTTAGAGATTTGTTGTGTCCTTCTCTCATGTCCCACACTCTCACCACATCCATTTCCAAATCCCTTACACAACTTCCTCTGCTTCCCTGTCCTCAAATGAACATGAACAAATTCAGCCCTGCTGTGTCTGGCATTTTAAATGGAGCTGGGGCCCGGCCAAAATAAAGTATTCCAGCATTTTCTAGCAATTCACCAGCAAGAAGATTAAGGATATATAGCAATTTTCATTTATATCTAAACACCACCAGGGTAGCTTAAGAGTCCAGGCATAAATTCTAGAACATTTGCCTTTATCTTTCTAAATCAAAAGGAAAAGCAAAAACAAAAGCAAAATAAAGGCCCAGGAGAAGTGAAAGTTATGCTGGCTATGTGGTTTTTTAGCTGTCTCTAAATTAGTTAATGGTCCACCCAAGTCTACGAGGGTAAAGTTCAAGGAAGATCACAACGAAGTGCCCTTTTCTGGACACAGAAGTAAATCTGTTGAGATGATTTTTCCTCATCAAACATGATGTGGCTAGCCTCTGGTGACCCAGCTTGGCTCGTAGATTAGAACCAGGGAATTCCCATGAATGCCTCCCAACATTCGCACATGGCCTTGAGCCTGCTAACTCACAAAATGGATCCAGTTTTTGAACACCTTTGGTCCCTCTCCGTAGCTTCTATTTGAAGTCAAAGGAGATAAATGGCGTCAAGTGATCCTCTTGAAAAACGAAACGCCATTTGTCTTCGTGGTAAAGAAGATGAAAACAAATAACCTTAGTGTTTGCATATTGAGAGCTGAGATTCCACTCTCTCTGGCAGAAGCTTCTTTCTGGACTGTATTTGAACAGTTTCAGATGCCTCGTTGTACCTGGTTTCTTAGAAAGATAAACGGACTCCAGGCCCCCAAGGGTGTTGGCTGTGACTGCTTGCTTTGCCAAAGTAGAATGTAAGCTACTGAGACGAGCACATCCTATTTGAAGGCGTACGCTTCATCAGTAAACAGTTTATTCTGCACCTTGTTAATACTGAGAGGTATTTAATGTAAACTGAATTATTCAAGCCCTGTGCAGCCTTCAGAAACACAGCTGCACCTCCTGGTGTCTTATTGAAGTTCCCTTGTTTGGTCTCCATCAAAATCCTGTAGCCGCAATGTGTTGGGAAGGAAAGGTAAATAGTTCTTGATTTCATCATTTAGATACAGCTGTGTTTGTAAGCACATGGTTGCTTGGGTAAGCGAATGCCATTTGAGATTCTTTGGTTCAATTATGCGGCTGCCATCACTCAAGAAGCACTGAGTCCACACAGACAAACCGCAAGTGAAATCTGATCAGCATAGACAGCTGATCTAAATAATCAAAGCAGCTGATAGTACGTGCCGCAAGAATCCTATACAGACGTGGTATTAACAGTAAGAGACAAAGAGAGACATCCTTTCCATCCCTTCCGTCCCTCTTCCATGATGCCAAAGATTTCTCAGAGGATGTGCCATTGGAGGTGGATATTGGTTGGTATTCCACCAGGCAAAGATGACAGAACATATCAATAGGACCTTTTAAAGGCAAGGTCTGGGACATCTGGGTGGCTCAGTCGGTTAAGCATCCGACTTCGGCTCAGGTCATGATCTCACAGTCCGTGAGTTTGAGCCCCGCGTGGGGCTCTGTGCTGACAGCTCAGAGTCTGGAGCCCGCTTCGGATTCTGTGTCTCCCTCTCTCTGACCCTCCCCCATTCGTGCTCTTTCTCTATCTCAAAAATAAATAAAAATTAAAAAAATTTTTTTAAGCCAAGGTCTGATGTCTAACTGTATGTAATTTATATGCTTGTGTCTATACCTACTCTTTGTTACCTTTTTCTGGCCTTTTTCTTCATACTCGAATATCCCTCCTGCACGCTTACATCCTTCCTGATATAAGAGTTCTGTTCTTGTGTTTGTGTCCTCCATGCCTTTTTGCACACTACCCTTGTGCCCGGAATACAGTACGAGTTTCATGAATCCTGATTGAATTAACTTTTGGTTCATAGTCTACTTCTCTTCCCTTCCTTTCCTTTCCATTCTCACCCTACAGCCTATCCATGTTTGCCTTCGGACCTGCTGTCGTTCACCATGGCTTATACGTGAGAAGTGGTCCACAAACATTTGATGGAGGGATGGAGGGAGCAACTTGGTGACTCTGTAAACGTGTCCACCTTGTTACATCAAGTATTGCTATACGCAGATATTTGACTCTTAGAATAGATTTATAACACAGGCACAGGGCTGAACCCCACCCCTATGTCATCTGATTGAATCTTCTCAACAACACGATGAATTCACGACCTTCGCACGCTATAGGTGCTGAAAACAAGGTTCAGAGAGGGGAAATCACCTTGCCCTACATTCGCCGAGATCATGCACAAGGGGATTCTGAGTTGCACTTCTGCACATCCCACTTCAGACCCTGGGTTCTTCCTCCCGTTCAACAAGGGAACCACTATTTCCTCCCATAGCAGACAAGGAAGAACTGGCTGGACCTGCCCGTAGAGATACCCCCAATTCTCATGCCGTGCAGAGAATAGAGGAGCCGAAGAAAGAAGGTAGAGGGAAAGGGGGGAACAGAGAGCGAGTCTCAATTAAAGGCTGAAAGTGGCTCTCGTGGACGTACATTTTCTCTGGACCATCTCATTCCTACTTGCATTGCTTCCTTACGCTTCCAGCTGCTTAGTGGATAAAACAGCAATTGCCAGTTTATTAAGTGAAGCCTAAATGGGGAGGCCCAAGCTGCTAGGGCATGTGTGATAGAGTCATCTCTAAAGGACTTTTGCTCACCGGCTGCGGGTCGTTATTTCTGCCACTGCTTGCCAACTCGTGAGCGAATGAGTGAGAACCGCCTCCCACGTCTCCGCTTCAGAGAGGGCGCTCATACTCCCCACAGTGATGTGAAAGCAGACAAGTGTTGGCCTTCAGTGTCAGCCAGGTATACAGCCAGCTAGGATTCTGTCTCCTCTTAGTGCCTATTTCTTGGAACCTGGACCATTTTCTGTCTTCAGGAGAGGGTTCCAGTTCATATCCACTAATACCTAACTTATCACTGAATGCTTGACCGGGATTATATCAGAACCAGAGAACTGGATGGAAGGGCCGGCTTGGAACTAAGAGGGAAAGGAGGAGAGACTGGAAGGTGCTGTCTGTCTGCACCAGACTCTGCAGCATAGGCGTGCACGGAATGAGCCGCTCAGGTGTCTGAGGTCTGTGTCTGGGCGGGAGAATGAGGATTCTGAAAGTCTCGAATGAGGATTCTGAAAGTCCCAAAGAATACATTTTTGTGAACTGAAGCTTGGAAATCTTTGAGCAAAATTTAAATTTTGTAACTTTATAAGTGAAGGGACTGAAACTATGCCTCTGGCAAGAATGTTTTCTTCTTTTGAGTAAAGAAGAGAAAATAAAGCCCGAAATACATTAAAGAATTAATCCATTCCGACTGGAAAATAGGAGATGGCTGTTAATGCTTTTGTAAAGGTGTAGCTCACTTTCAGAAATAAATAGGAAAGACAACTTTTTTCCACTTCTGCCTCCCTCTGATTGCCCCCACCTCACGCTGATCTATATCGTTTTCCATGTACCTTTCATAACATGACTATTAAAATTGCCTCTTACTGTCTGACCTTATTGCCAGGTGAAGTCAATCCGTTGTATTTCTCTGCATCCCCGATGACCTGGCTACATCATAATGCATGGAAAGGAAAGTCACTTTGAGGAAAGGGCATTGAGATTCCTCATGCTGGGCCTGTTCTTCTGTTACTATTAAACTGTTTATCCAATTACTGTCGTTGAAATTTCCATCTGGAGGCTGAGGGGGCTGCAAACGCCAAGGGGAGAAATGGCCCCTTAAGCCACCCACTTACCCCACTCCTTCCCACGATACAGTGCAGAAGAAGGCAGCCTTGAGTGGAAAAGGACCAGGACACCACAGAGCAGAGGGGCCATGAGGTCACATGGGTATCCCAAGGATACAAGGCAAAGATAGATGGTTTCAGATATTTATGCTGGCTTGTTGCCAAGAAGCTAAATATTTTAAGAGGTAGCAGAAGACAGAATGGAAGGCAATGGAAGCAGTTCTATTTCAACCCATTCCCTACGCCTGCAGGGTGACCTTCTCAGAAAACACATCTGATCAGCCCCTCCCCTGCTTAAAAACCTTCCAGGCTCCCCTTGACTTCTGAATATCCGTGATGTGGGTGACATCTCTGGTCTGGCCATCTTTGCAGTTAGTTCTGCATACCCCAGCGGTGCCAGTACTAACTGTGCTCTCTCTTATCTCCCTCTCTTGGCAAAAGGAGTCTTTTTACCTCGGCCTCCTCCGACTTCTCAGCTTCATTTGGTTAACTCCTCCATAACCCTTGTGTCCGAGTTCGGGTATTGCTTCTACTGGGCTACCTCCCAGACCCCCACCACTACGCTTGTCTCTAGGGTCTACATCAGGGATTGGAAAATTTTCCCTAAAGATCCAGACAGTGAGTATTCCGGGCTACCCATTTCTACCATTGGAGCACGAAAGCCTACACAAGTGAGCAAGTCCGCGTTGCACTAAAACTTGATTGGCCACAACAGATGGTGAGCTAGATTTGGCCCGGGGGTTATGGTAGTTTGCCACCCCTGATTCATATTCCCATAGTTTCTCAAGCTTCCATCTCTCAAGACCCTCATCAGAGACTCTGAGCACCCTGGGGACAAGGACAGTCTTTCATCTCTGCATTCCCAGTGCGTGACACAGAACCTGAGGCACACATGTTGTGCAGTGGCAGTTGAGAACATGCATCTGTAGACAGAGGAGCGAAGAGGGTTCAGCCAGTCAACCTTCTTGGCTACTTCACTCTTCTGCCATCAGTCCTTTCTCTAAAATGTTTTCTAAAACACTAAAGTTGCTTTGGACCATGTTGGGGGTGGGGCCCGGGGAGAATGGATTACTTAAGAAGAAGCTTGTCTTTTTGTGTCCGCTGAAGGGGAAACAAGGACACAGGAAATGTCTTCCGTTCAAATCTTTAGGCCCTGAATATCTGGCTCTTCTAAAAACTCCGGATGATAACTGGTAAGCCTTCCAACTCCCAGAATGCTGGCAGGATCTGCTGAACATCATTCCTTGAGCCTGCACACTAGGGCCATCAGCAGTATGACCCTTTGAATCTCGTGCTGAGACACATTTCTCTGTCGATTGCATCCTGCCACACTTCCGGCACGCTAGGGCAGCTCCTAGGCAAGAATTTCTGGCCGTTCCTCCAAAGCAGAGACAACTCACTGTGGGGTTTGGCCAGCCCAGGGTATCTCCAGGGACCTTATGGGGAGTGAGGGAATTCCCTTCCCTCCCCCAGTAGTTCACAACCAAATGGATTTTTAAATGCTCTAATTCTTCAACAACCACAACAATCAGCACAAGAACAAAATGCATGTCCTGCAGCTGTTTGGAGAGGGAGAGGGAAAGAGATGAGGGGTTGGCAAAAAGACAGTGAACTTTTGTTCTCTCTTCCGGCCTGGTCCACCCCTACTTCTAGGGTTAGTACCTTTGTTTTCATGCCTTTAGCTCTCAGTCCATAGGGTCTGGATGAGATAAGACCATGTGCTATGACCTAGAGATGGATGCATGATCCAGGTTTTGCCCGTCTGTATGTTCCATCTCCCCAGCTGTAGAGACTGTCTCTGAGGGATGGGCCTCTGACTGAGGTCAGGCCAACCAGAACCACTTCTGATGGAAACCCTGGGAAGGCATTAGGTGATCTGAGAGGATAATACTTAAGTCAGGCATCCAGTTTGTCAACAGAGAGGAGCACAGAGCTGAGAGACAGAGTTCTAAAGACTTTGCCTGAGCTTAACATCTGCCCTCTGCCTGAAGTTTTTAGCCTTGTGAGCCAATGAACCCCCATTTTTGTTTAAATCAAAGTCGGGTTTCCAGCTCTCATGACCAAAAGAATCCTGACTAACGGAAGGAGTGTTTACACACACCGACAAAGCCCCTAGGACAGAGTGTTACTATGACTTACAAAGGGTCGGGATTCCCCATTCCTGGAAAAGGATTTTCTGCCATCAGCTTAGCCGGTACTTCCTCCCCACACCTCCTCTTAGGAGAAGCACACGTGGGAGTGATGGCCCACTTTGTTGAACCGGGAGGGACATATTGTAGAGCCAGTTTTAGAGGTGATATATTTAAAGGCAGGAGGGTTGGCCTCCCTGCTGGACAGCCTCTGTGTATCAGTTCATTGGTGGATATCTCCCTTTAGGGTGAGTGGACGGTAGAATGTGGAACGTGAGAACGCTCAGTGAAGTTGCGTTAGCATCCAGGTCTCCCGGCTCTCACCCCTTTAGTCCATGGGCTCCCTGGCCCAACTGCTGTAACCCGGGCTGCTTCTCCACTGATGAAATTACAGGCCGATTTCCTTGAAGAGAGAGCCTGCGAGGACATGCTTAGAGCAAAAGTGCTTTGTCTACTGTAGAGTATGATTCATTCCCTCAAGCAATTATTGGAAGCCTACCCTGTGCTCGGTACACGTGTAATGGTTAACACAACGTGAATCCATGCTCACGTGAAGCTTATATGTCAGCAGAGGGAGACAATAAACAACACAGAAAAATATTTGGCAAGTCAGAGGGAAGAAGAGAAAACTGAAGCCTGGAAGGAGTGCTAGGGGGCCACACGTAACCTGCCCAGGCAGGGAGACCTGACTGAGAAGGTGATAGCTGAGCACCAGCCACCTAAGGGAGAAGAAAGACCCAATCCTGCGAATGGGAGAAGTGAACTCCAGGCAGAAGAAATAATTGAGCCTGGAGGTGGGAGCTGGGGAGCAGATCTTCCTTCTGTAAAGTCACAGTTTCATCCAACGCACCCCACCCTCTTCTACCTACTCAGTCAGCTAGGAAGCTGTGTTCAAATATCTATCTGACGGCACTTAGCAAGGTTACAAAAACTAACAGGTAGAGTGAACAAAAAGAGCGAGGTGAAGGATGAGGGAATATAAACCATCATACTCTCCATAGAGAGAAATGTAGCAACATGTCATTTATATCCTTCCACCCAGAATTTCTGCGTCTAGGTACTCACGCGAAGAAAATAATCTAATTAAGGATATGTGCAATGACTTGGCTACAAAAATGTTCATTTATCCCGGCATTATTTATAACAGTTCAAAATGTGAAACATCGTAAACATCCACTCTGTGTGGAATTAGCAATAAATTATGGTATTTCCACCAGAAATTCCAGGAATGGTTCAGTTTGGGCTGACTTGATTCATGGACCTATCCCTGAACTAGTTGCTCTGATCAGGAAGACAGAAATCCCTGTTTAGTAAGAAGCCGTTCTACGCAGCCATTAAAAATAACACTGTACAAACCCGTCTGTATTTGTGGAAACAGTATGCACTTAAAACGGGTGCATTTTATTATCTTTGCATTTTGTTGTCAATAAAGTTTATTAAAACAAAAAAAAAGTGTATTTGTTAACATGAGAGATTTTTACTGGGTAAAAAAAATGAATCACAAAATGGATGTACTACATCATCTAACATATGCCATATATGAGCAAAAGTAAAGTCTGGCAGAACATACACTAAAATAGTAAAACGTTTCTTGAGTAGTGGGCTTATAGATGAACCTTACTGTCTTTGTATTAAGTAATTTTTTTACGAGAAAATTAAAACACATTCCCGATTCCAAAAATATCACAGTGCAAATGGAATACAAAATAAAACATGTCTATCTCCTTCAAATAACCACTTTGTTTACAAGCTTTTGGGTATTCTTCCAAAAAAAAATTTTTTTTTTTTTGCCTACACAAGCACATCTGTGGGTGTGTGGGTTTTTCTTAGTATAAATAAGCCTTTTGAGAACACAAGTAGAAGCAAACTAAATAACACTGAACTACACCTTGCATTTCCCTCCTTAATTCATCTTAAATATCATTCACTATCAGCACTTACACGTACATCTGTGCATCTTCTCAAATGACTGCAAATTATTCCATTATAGGGATGTCCCAAGTTTCATT
The DNA here is from genome assembly GCF_046562875.1 of Panthera onca. Lineage (NCBI taxonomy): Eukaryota > Metazoa > Chordata > Mammalia > Carnivora > Felidae > Panthera > Panthera onca. The sequence goes on along the minus strand of NC_138340.1, from coordinate 32,274,944 downwards.
TAATCAATCCCCCTACAAATGAACATTTAGATGGTCTTGACTCTTGCTAATCTCAAATGCTGGCATTATTGTTCTTTAATGTGCCTTGTTGGCCACATCTGTAAATATTTTTCTGATACCCAAAACCAGAATTGCTAGGTCAAAGAATATATACATTATTATCTTCATGGCACGTACCTCCATTTAATATTTTGTAAAGTTGCATGTTACCTGAGTACTTTCGTAAAGCAAGTTACTTTAAAATAGCGCTGGAGAGTCAACAGCTCTCTCAAAAATCTTCATTAAGCTCTGCTCTTGTTCATTCGACCCTGGGAAGAAAGGGCCACGTGCTGGACTTATTATGGTACCGTGCCTACAGGACACGTTCTGAATAGGTTGCCAAATCTGGGAAGCCCATGGCTGGAATCTGAAACAACAGCCTCAATGTATATAGTCCATTTTATCGTGCCAGAAAATCGCAGGGCTCCTTCCCAGCGTTGCACACCCATTTAATAAAGCAGCCGGCAAAGACAAGCCGTTGGCTGAAGGAAATGGGGATATATCTCTGCTATCTTTGGCATCAGAATACCCTGAGAGAGGCAAAATGGTCAAAAACCCATAAAACTTTCATAGCCTATTAAGAGTGGCATGGCAGGCTTGGAGGAGTCTAAAAACAGAGGAGGTAAACTTGCCCTAAAAAGAAATTAATGGTTAGACTGAAATTCCATAGAGTTTATTGTTCGGACAGAGCAGCTTAAAGTTATTATAGAATCTCATTGCCAAGCAGTGTAAGTGAGCCAGGGCTGAGGCAACATGCAAGTGACAGACAGACAATTCTCACAGCAGCTGGCATCTAAGTAGAAATCTGTTAATTGTGTGTTCAGGGATAACATCGGAAAAGGGCATTAAAACAACTGTCTAAACAGGAGGAAACGAAAGCATATATGGCATGTTTCCTCAAAGGACAGGAGGGCAAATGTTGGCAACTTTCTTTAAATAGCAGATGAGTTTGCTTAGAACGCCCAGACACAGGATTAAAATAACGTGATCCACCTAATTGTTTTTCACTCCCCGCTATGCTCCTTTGGCTGATAACCCCTTCTAGCTTGTTTTAAAGTATATTGTTTTGCCTCGCGATTCCACCTCTAAAAACTATTTGCCGGGCGGTTACGTTTACATTACCATCAAAACTAACCTCTGAAGATTAATTTACATGGAAGTAACTCAGATATTGGATAAAATACATTTAGAACTTAAGGAGTGGGAGAGCAGGAAAGGTTTGCAAACAATTGGTGCAATGAAGAGCTTCAGATAAGCGTACGATTTTCCGCCCTGTCCGACACAAGAGCCACTGGCCACATGTAACTATGTTTACTTAAAATTAAGTATAATTAAAATTCAGTTCTTCAATCACCGTAGTCATATTGAAAGTGCTCAATAGTCCTATGTGGCCCCTGGCTACCATACTGGGCAGTACAGGTCTAGGACATTCCTTTCATCATGGAAAGTTCTGCTGGATGTCACTGGATTCGATCTTGCAAATAATTCTCAGACCATGCTTCCACCTACCCAGTTTCCACCAGTTCCACCCATAGTTCTGAATGCCACCACTGGTCAACTTCATCTTATTTTCTTGTTTATGTGTCACCTGGTAAGAGAATAGAAACAGCAGAATAGCAGAAATAATTGAAACACAGTCTGTGGCATTTTTTTTTTTAATTTTTTTTTTCAACTTTTAAAATTTATTTTTGGGACAGAGAGAGAGACAGAGCATGAACAGGGGAGGGGCAGAGAGAGAGAGAGACACAGAATCGGAAACAGGCTCCAGGCTCCGAGCCATCTGCCCAGAGCCTGACGCGGGGCTCGAACTCACGGACCGCGAGATCGTGACCTGGCTGAAGTCGGACGCTTAACCGACTGCGCCACCCAGGCGCCCCAGTCTGTGGCATTTTTTAATGGCAGCCATAGGAAATTAATACCAAAACCTGTTTTACTTTGCTAGGACTGAGTTATCAAAGCACCACAGACTGTGTGGCTCACAGAACACAAATGTACTATCTCACAGTCGTAAAGACTACAAGTCTAAGATCAAGGTATTGGTGGGCTTGGTTCCTTCTGAGGGCTGTGAAGGAAAACTCTGTTCCAGGTCTCCTTCCTTGGTTTGTAGATGGCCATCTTCTTCCTATGTCTAGTCACATCATTTTCCCTCTTTGCATGTCTCTGCATCCAAATTCCCTCCCCCAATTTTAAGAATACAAGTCAAATGGATTAGGGCCAACCCTAATGACCTCATTTTAACATGAGTACCTCTGAAAAGTCCTTATCTCCAAATATGGTCATATTCTAAGGTACTGGGGTTAGAATTTCAACATATGAATTTTAGGTAATATGACTTTTAAGGGTAATGTGCTATCCTTAAAAATATTTGTAGGTATAAATGAAGGTTGTGGTAGGCAGAGACTCATTGGGATGGTGTGCCCTGAAGCCAGTCCCCATAGTTCTGTTTCTGTGACCTTGGACAGGTCACATCACCTCTCCATACCTGTTTCCTCCTTTTTATCATTACTTTTTTTATAATATTTTATCTTATTCTGTCATCCTACAGTTACTAAGTTACTTAGACCCATGCAGAAATAAAACAACTTAGTTCGAGGGGCACCTGGGTGGCTCAGGCAGTTGAGTGTCTGACTTCAGCTCAGGTCATGACCTTGAGGTTCGTGAGTTAGAGCCCCACAGCAGGCTCACTGCTGTAAGCACAGAACCCCCTTCGGATCTTCTGTCCCTTTCTCTCTGCCCCTCTCCCACTTGTGCTCTCTCAGACATAAATAAACATTTTTAGAAAACCAACTTAATTCGACAGTCATTTAATGCACACCCAGGAGCTAAACACTCTGCTAGGTGATGAGAACCTAGAAATGGGTTCAGAACAGCACTTGACTTCAAGGAAGCTCCTAGTTTCACGGACTTAAGGTGTCAGATTTCAAATTGGCAAATAAGAGAAAGTTAACCTATTTATTGTGGAAACTGGATGTATATTAGCTCTCCTTCATACTTTAAACTCAATTCATGAATTGGGAAGGATTCTAAGCCTTTTGAGATGAGAATGAAAATGTCACTAAACTGTACAAGTGGGAAGGGGACTAAAATGTATTGATCACTGGTTATAAATCACCTACTTTACTTCCATCCTTCTCTGATAGTCAAAAGTATTCCAGGCAGAATTTGGGAAAAACCAAATCCAAGAGCAAAAGACAAAAGAGAAGACAATCCAACTCCTCAGCAGTGGAATTATGAGGAATTTCATTGAGTTTTACAGCTCAGGATAGTAGGACAACCTATATCAAAATGACTCTGAAAAATATTTTTTTAAACCCCATCCATGAATATGAAAGCTGTAAGTACCCTGAATACATAAGAACACCAACTGCGGCTTTACACTCCATGTAGGAGTCAAAATTTAAAGGCAAATCCTAAGCGCACACGTAAATAACATGAATAACAGAAATAAACAGAACAACCCCTGGAGGAGATGAAGATTAGAATTAGAGTTGGTAGGGCTGAAATCTGCCTGGGACATTTCTAATGGCTGCTGAACAGAAGACATAAGTGATCTGTGTCTTAGTCACAGACTTGAAGGTACAGTGGCCCCATTAAAGGGTCATTTGGGCAATAATCGTGGTGATGATAATGCTAATGCCATAATAATAGCTCTCCACTTGGACAAGGCTGGGGGGTTATGGTTCCAGTCAGCTTCCTCCAAGCCCAACCATTTAGGTTGCACTAGCTTTTAACCATTGATCATCTTAGCATCTACATTCCTTCCTGGAGTTGTCGGGCAAACCTCCTACCTTTGAACTGAATAAATAAACGTGACAGTGAGCCCTTCAACAAATGCCCACCCATGATTATTGTAAAGGCTTTGGATCAGCCTCCACTAAAACTGAAGACAGATTTAAGGGGCCTTTGCCATTTACTGGAAACCCATGTTGAATGGGAAGACTTATGGGGGCCATTGATTCTAGAATAATAAATAAAAAAGACATGAGAGTCAAGTCCAAACCCACACAAAACCGCCTGACAGGTTGCAGAGCAAATCTAAACACACAAGCTTCTATAATAGCAAATGTAGAGAAAAACCACCAACCTCTTGCCATCCCAGCCCAACTATTTATAAACACTCTTTCAGCCAAGGTTCAGTTTTAGCTCACTCTCATGCCGAGGTCTACAGTTTTCTGGAAATAAAAACCAAAAAATAAATTACCTCTTACCAATGCATAGACATTGATAGACATCAGTGCACAGACCAACAACCTAGGGTCATTTTTTCACTGCCTAGAAGTTTAGAAATAATTTGAGTGGGAGTCACTGAATGCACTAGAAATACGGCATAATATGGCTCTGAGTAGGAGAGACGTGTACTCATCCTTTCTTATCTTCTTTGTTTCTGATTGTCTTAATTTTTCCCTTTGTAAGACTTTTTATTTGGGGAGGCATATTCAGACAGATAGCTGCTTATGGTCCTATGCTATTTATCCTCAGTGAAAGGTTGAAAAACGTATGAAAGCACATCCTCCGCAGCTGTATTTGCCAATAACTTCTGGATCTGTCTGGGGCTGATCTCACCCTCAGCCTCCCTCCAGTAACCATCAAAATAATGGATGGTGTAACTTCTCTCTCGTGGCACTGATATAAGTAGTAACGTGCTGTGGTAGGGGTTTTTTGGCTTCTCTGTGATTAATAGGTATTCCAGACTCACAGCCCTTTTACTGTTTTCTTTAGATTAGGGGGGAAACTTGATGCACAGGGTTGGAGTCTGAGAAGCAAGAAGAGGGCTTTTCCGATTATGGTGGAAAGAGTCGCCCCAGTTCACTTTCCTTTTGCATGTTCAGCTAATAGTGCAACTGGGCAGTTGAGAGCTTGGGCTTTGGGTCAGACTGAGCTGACCCCACTTCTTGCTTGGCAAAGAAGGCACACCACTTAACTTCTTCTCCATTCCCTCACCAGATGTTAGGAGTGATGTTAACACCTATCCGTAGGGGTGGCGTGAGATTTGAAAGCGATAATGCTGGAAGAACATTAGCCAAGTGCCAGCCACCGTAGACCACTGCCAGGATATATATTAGGATCCTTGGGGAGTTTGGTCTGTTCCCACTGTGAGCTCCTCAATCCAGCCACGGATGACAGGATGTGAGGAGGAGGGCAGAGAAGAGTTTCCAACTGTTCCAGGAAAGAGAGGCCATTTTTAGGTTCTAATACAGGCATGATTCAGAAAACCGTTGGGTGCCTAGACATAAACATCATCATGGAATTGCTCTCCTCTGTTGAACCAGTAGTGGTGTTTACAAATTTAGGGCCAGATTTCCCAAAGGGAACATGATAAGCTTTGGTGAAATCCTGTTCTCCACTTCCAACTGGTCAAATGGGGTCATGATAGTTAGGTGATTGTCAAAGCCTGGGACCAGCAGCAGCAGGAGCACTTAGGATCACGCCAGAAATGCAAATTCCTAGGCCCTGTTCCTAACCTGATAAATCAGACATGATGGGGAATTTGTGTTGTAACAAGTCCTGGTGGATGGGATGCATGGTAGAGAGCTCTTACCTTCTCCTCTCCACATATGGATCTTTTTCACTGGTAACCTTACCTGTACAAACAAAGCAGATACAAAACCACCCCACTTTCATAATCCTATAGTTGGTGGGATGAGATTGAGCCATCCTTGGAAGGAAGCTTTAGCACAGGTATACGTAAGCAAGGTTTTATATGTCTGTATCCTAGAAGTGACTGGATCTTAAAATAAGCTAAAAAGCTAACTGGTCATCGTATTGAGAAAGGGCTTCGAGATATGGGGGCTAAATGCAGTTCAACAAACTCAAGAGTATGTTTGCTCACCCTATGGTATCCCTACACTATCAGAGCTTAGCGCTAGGAGTTAGCAGTGTATAGGCGTTTAGTCCCCACAAACACTGTAGCCAAGAATAGAAGATCCTGCAGTAAAAGCTGTGAATCTGCTTACTTTCAAAGTCCGAGATAAGCACCCCGTAGAAGCACCCTGTGTCACGAGCAAAGTGTCATGATTGACAGCATACCCGAGAAGAAGCATAGCTGTGATAGACATGGTTCTTATGTCCTTAACTTCAATCCCACCCATTTCCCACGGAGTAGCAGCCATAGAGTCAGATTTGCTCCGCTCCTAGATCCAGGGATGGGGCCCATTTGAACCAAATGCAGGATAATCCTCTCCCCCTTATCGTAGAGATTGACTAGGTATCCCTGCCTGGCTAGTTAGAACAGGCATTTCTCTGGCAAGAGGGATCAGTGAAGTCAAAGCAGGGGGATTTTTGTTAGGCTACAGAAACTCCTTGTTAACAGTATATGCGGTGGGGAGCCATTTGCCACCATGCAGGACAGTCACCCGCAGACAAGGCTGACCCATAATAAATGTCAGTTGTCATCATCATCAGTATCATCCTTCCTCTCCTCCCCTGCTCACTTCTGGAAAAGAATTAAGGAGTTCTGAACAGGGCAGCCTAGAAGGAAGAAATAACTTGCAGCAGAGACCAAAGATAGAGAAATACTCAAGAGTTCCCAAGGAAAAGAATCAAAAAGAAAAATAAGCAGGAAGTGACTAGCTATAGGCCTTGGAGTGAAAAGCATAAAAATAAAACACCTTGATGTGTTAAGTGCAAAGTAAGTTCCTCCATCCCCCCGGAAAGAGAAGAAGCAGGTGAGGCTTCAAGACGATATGTAGCTCTTGACGGGGGGGTCCCACCTAATCTAGACAAAGAGTAGAAGCAAAGACTCTTGTAGATACATGCAGAGACTGCGACGCAAGTGGAAACCCACAGAGTGTATGGACTGGAGAAAAAAGCCAGAGTGACTGAAACAGATCAGAAAGAAGCATGGTATAAGACAGGTTCACAGACATTAAACTGTTCGCAGAATTGCTATCATGGATTGAAGGGTGGTAGTTGAAGATACAGGACACAGGTCTTTCAGGCCATGATACAAGTTGTGGTCTCCATCTGAGGAGTGCTGGGAAACTATAAGTAAAGCGTGCGTGTGGTATCGTGACACATTTTGCAGGAAGGTGAGTCAAATCCGTACTTCTCAATTACCGCCTATTAGAGAAAGAGTGAAGACTTTATTACATGCCATAATCTTGGCAGAGTCCAAGAGTTCCTGCCATGGTTAATAATGACTCTATAGGCCAGCTGAGGGAAGTAGGAGACAAACTTAGTCTCCAAGGTGCGGGAAGCCCCAAAACAGAAGTGGGCACTCCAAAATAGGATGCTAGTCCTCCTTCGCTCCCAGATCCTGCCCTGGGCGTGAGCTGTTCCCCATGTGATGGAAAACACTTTTCCACCTGGAATTTCCTCTTGAGACTCTAGTCCACAGACATGCGGCTAGCTTACCAACCCACTGGTATGTCATCTAACAAGACCAAAGTAATTTACTACTTGTAATGATGACCTTCCTCAATTGTTAAACGAACGTTCATGTTTCTTGACATATTCACGTTTCTGAGACGAAGGTAGGTCTCAGAATCATTATATACATATAATATGTTTTCTTTTTTTTCCCTCTGCCCCTGTAACACAGCTGATGTTAAAGGATGCACTATGATGTCTTGATACACCAAGGAAATGTCACAGATGTGATGCTCTTGATTGTAATGGTCTCTTTTTAAGTTAGGAACACCTTATTCTTTGTGTTTTTCTCCCTGGAACACGATTATACCTTTAGTCGTTTTCTCCCTGGAACACGATTACACCTTTAGTCGTTTTCTCTTCCACTAAGCATTGAGCTCCATTAAGAACAGAAACTATGTTATTTATCTTAGTACATTTCCCACCCTGTCTAACAAACAGCAGCTACTAGGACCTGGCCCATAGTAGGAGTCAATATGTGTTGTATTAATGGATGAACCAATCGTTGAATAAATAAGTAATACCATGTAAATGATTCAACGATATCCCTAAGGCTCCCTTGGGAGAAAAATCTTTTTAATTTGCAATTTGGGCTGAATTTGTCATTTCTTAAGTATTTACAATGCCAGGCTCTGGGCTATGAGCTTTTACATGCAGTGTTTCATTTAATTTTCAAATGAGCCCTCAGTTGATAGTATGTTTTCTCAGCTTAACTAGCATATAGAGAGAGATCGGCAGTTATCTACTTCTAAAAAGAAACACCATTTCTTGGCTCTGGCCTACATGACTCCATAGCCTGTCCTCCTGGCCAGTCCATTGAAACATTTTAAATTTTTTTTTTTCAACGTTTTTTATTTATTTTTGGGACACAGAGAGACAGAGCATGAACGCGGGAGGGGCAGAGAGAGAGGGAGACACAGAATCGGAAACAGGCTCCAGGCTCCGAGCCATCAGCCCAGAGCCCGACGCGGGGCTCGAACTCACGGACCGCGAGATCATGACCTGGCTGAAGTCGGACGCTTAACCGACTGCGCCACCCAGGCGCCCCATTGAAACATTTTAAACATGACCTTTGTGGACCTAAATTTTGAAATTAAGGAAGAGAGTCTTCTGAAATTGTAGTGCTTGCACCCTTTTCCAATCCTTTGGTAGTAACAATGGCATCTGGAATTGCTGGCTCAGGAATACTCTAGGGTAAGGAGTGGTTTACCTCCAATTCCTTTGTTGCATAAAGACTTAGTTCAGGAAAAGATACACATGGTAATAGAACTGTTTGCATATTTTTTTCTATCCAGGCGATTTTCTTTTATCTTATTTCAGGTGGTGAGGTTTATCTTCATAATTCAACTTTGAATGCAGAAATGCATTCTTGCTAAATCAGACACCTCCTTTCCTCTGGAAAGGAAAGTGGAAAGAATTACAAGACACCATAATGAGATGATGGTGCAGAATACTCAGCCTAGATTAAATTCGTGGGGAGGTACCATTGTGTATTTAGATATGTCAAATCACTAAAACATGCTGTGTTAGGAACTGCTAGTTCTTCCCCTAATCCTCCCCCCTTTCTCTGTAGAAAGAGACTTCTGATTTTTAGCCAGGTATCTGGCTACCCAGTTTATCAGAATTGGGGCTGTGTGTCTAAATTCTGGCTAGTACTCTGTAAGTGGGAGTATCATGTGGCAGCCCTTAGAATCTTCCTGAAAAATCTGTGGCTATGCTTCCTTAGCTCCATCTTCTTTATTCCTTCTTTCCTGGTGGTCGGAATTTAATGTGTTTGCATCTACACTGGAGCATGAGGTGACCTTGAAAATAGAGGCCATACACAGTAGGTCATAAAGACAGAACAAGCATGGCTCTCATGATCTTCATGGAACAGAACCTCATGATAACCTCACACTTTCTTCCTCCAGGTCTTGACATGAGAGAGAATAAACTTCTATTTATACACCATTATAAGTTTATTCATTTATGGCAAATCAAATCCGACCTGACGTACGTGCCAACAGCATTCCCTAAGACCCTGAGAGTAACATGATAGTAACGATGGCTAGACAATAAATATACAAACGTTGTCACAGGATCCAGTTAGCCTATTAGGAGATGGGAATTTTATGTAACTACCACGAGGAATCGTATTGGAAATGGTGGTCATTTCTTGGGGAGTAAGGAGTTAGAGGTTGAGTGAAACATCCAAAAGCTAGTGCAACTGCTGGGTAAAAGGCAAGACAGAGAGTTACATAAAAACTAGAGAAATCAGTGAACAAATAAAACTTTATGTTAAATGATTCAATCATCATTGGCCTGGGAACGCAAGCTTGAGTCGGCCTTTCGACATCTGTCTAGAACAGCTCATCTCCTATACCTGAGAAGAAAGCGAGATTAGAGGGCTTGTATAATGACTCTTCCTTGCCCCATTCATTCTCTGCAAGAGCACTTTTCTCCTTTTTTTTTTTTTTAATTTTTTTTAACATTTATTTATTTTTGAGAGAGAGAGACAGAATGCAAGCAGCAGACGGGCAGAGAGAGAGGGAGACATAGAATTCGCAGCAGGCTCCAGGCTCTGAGCTGTCAGCACAGAACCCATGTGGGACTCAAACCCATGTCAGGCAAGATCATGACCTGAGCCGAAATCGGCCACTCAACCAACTGAGCCACCCAAGCGCTCCGACAAAAGCACTCTTCACACTAGGGATCTTATTAAAAGTGCACATGCTGCAGGGCACCTAGGTGGCCCAGCTGATTAAGCATCTGACTCTTGATGTTGGCTCAGGTCACGCTCCTGTGGTTTGTGAGTTTGAGCCCCACGTCAGGCTCTGCACTGACAGTGAGGAGCCTGCTTGGGATTCTCTCTCCCCTTCTCTCTTCTCCTCCCCTGCTTGCGCGCTCTCTCTCTCAAAAATAGATAGATAAATAAACAAATAACCTTAAAAAAACAGTGCATATGGTGCATCAGAAGACCTGGGTGAGGAGGCCCAAGGTTCTGCTTGCTAGCCCGTTTCCCGGTGGTGCTCATGCGACCAGTCTACCTACAGACCACGCTTTAAGCACAAAGACTCTACACAACTGCCAAAGAGATCTCTAAAACCTAAATCAGATTGTGTCAGCCTCCTGCCTAAAACCCTCCAGTGGCTTCCCCCTGCAGTTATAGTAAAATCCCAAGTCCTTGCGTGTCTTTGAGACCTACCATACTCTAGCCCCTGCTCCCATTGCTGGCCAAGTCTCAACATTCTTCTTGCCTTGTCCTCTCTCCATCAGCCACCCTGGTCTTCTTTCTGCCTCTCCAATATGCCATTCTTATCCCAGCACATTTTCTTCATTGTTTAAATGACACTTATCTGTATCTGGGATTCCGACTTATTCCAAACCTGCAGAATATAAGCTGCCAGAACTTAGTCTACAGCAGGCACCACCGTATTCTCACAATGCACACCAAAATAATATCCTCACCGCATTCAACACATACGAACACCAACAGCTGAAAGCTGGACCACAAAAGTAGCAAAAATAATTGACCCTGGCGCACAGAATTCTGGCGGATAAGAGATGCTGGGAGACTGAGTGACACCATTCTCGCACACCCATAGCCTAGTGTCCTAGGAGAACTGGCTCCAGTTTAAGTCACGTCCCTACAGCACACAGCACCAGAACCACACTTCCAATGTCCCACCAGATGGTGGATCACAGCAGTGGCAGACAACATCAAAAGTCATGCCAACAAGTGCAGTTGGACGTTCCTCAGTGTTGGTTGTAAGAGTCAGGCTTTAGACTCCAGGGAAATGCCTTTGTGATAGTGATGACTTGGGTGGCAGAGGAGACGAAGCCTAGGGTCACCCCAATGGAGACAAATCTCTGCGTGTGACACCATTTCCCAACAAAGGCCTCCAAAAGAATGAGTGCGCCCGTCTCACTCTCTCTCCTATCCTCTGCTTACAATGCTGGAAAATCCAAACAAATGTGTACGCTCCAGAACGGTCAGGCAGCTCATGCCATGGAAAATGGCCATCATGTGTTTCCTTTCAACCTACCCCTGATTCTCTCCCCAAGGGTGGAAATAAAACATTTTGAAGGTCTGAGAACATTCAAAATAAGCCATCATTTAGAAGTAACGGCCGCTCGTGCTATGCACATAAATAAAATCCATGCTAAACTTAAACACATTTATAAGGTCTTTGTAAAGACTGCCTTTTCTCTATAAATGTCCAAAAAGATTAATTAAGAACAGGATGACTCATCCATCTAGATTGATTAAACGTATATTTAAGGGTCAGCCTGGAAACAATGCCTAGATGTATTAACATACAGTTTGCCCACAGTGATTAGTCTATTTATTTTACTTGCTGACAATATTTCTAGAATTAAATCATTGTTAATCTATGACTGAAAGGAGGGACAGGACCGCCCTATTCTGCATCCAAGAAGCCATCTTCTCTCACTTCCCAGTATTATGATTCCCCTCCCAGATTTTCACGTTGCTTTAAAGCTTGGAAAGGGACCAAGATACCACAGGATCCAGGGAGTGCTCCCAGAAGCTGCATCCCAAGCCCAGCCTACTGCTTCCCGCATCAGCCCCCTGAACAACATCTCTGCCCCCTTAGAATTTCTTCTCCTTTCTTACACCTTTCTTTTGCATCAGGGCACATTCTCCAAAAACCTTTCGGGAAGCAATGCACTCTTTCCAAAAACAAAACATTAATTACATGCTGATATCTAGGCCTCAAGACCGTGTGTAGTGTGGTGTACTATTTGTGTTGTGCTCTTTATCTCCGTGGGCGTTCACAAAATCCTGCAAGGAGTTTGCGATGTGAATATTCACATCCTCAGCTCACAGGGACGTGGAACCGGGAACTGAAATTGTTAGCCTTGCTCACCTAGCCAGAGGTGAGGAGAGCAGGCGTCACAGCCTGGAGTGTGGCAAGTCTCTGCGCTTTGTTCTTGGACCACGTGACCTCACGTGACTTGACTCTGTCAGTTATGTGTCTCTGAAATAGGGCTCCTGGACCCCAGCTGAGCAATGGAAGACTGAGAATAAACTTTCGTCCTGAATGCCGTCACCATCTATGTCCCTGGTGGGGAAGTTAAGCTCCTCGTGTGCCCCAGACACATTTGTTGATAGAACACAAATTACGTTGGTAACTTTCCTTTGGCTGTTCTTGAGCTATGGTGGCCAATTCTCTGGCACTTATTTAAACCATGTTTATTAATATAACGGCCAGGAGGTTTTTAAAGAGCCAGTCATACCTCTAGAGTGACCACATGGTTCTAAAAAGAGTCCACCAACAGAGCTGTAAAAAAAAAAGGCACTCTGAGTGAAAGGCTAGGAGCCAGAATCCCAGTCTTCCTCAGCAAATTCATACCAGACTGTGTTTGGTAGAATCACCAAACTACCACTCTTCTCGGACAGTTTCATTACCCTCTCTGATCCTTAGCTCCTTTGTCCACAAAAAGGGTTGATTGTGAATATTAAGAGAGATCATGAAGGCAAAGCAAGCCACACAGTAGGTGTTAAAGAACGAATACTCAATCAGCGAGAACCATCACGGTTACTGGTCCCTACCTTAGGCTCCATGACGATCACTGCTAGCCGTTTAGTTCTAAGCACCTCACATACCTATCTCATTTAATGCTTCCTCTAACTTCTGTAGGGAATGACTGTTGTGTTCCCATTTTACAGATGGGGATGTTGAGGTCCAGAGATGTCCACTCATTTGCCCAAGGTCACAAGCCAGTCATTCTCCATTGGAAGCAGGCACTTTAGCTCCAGAGCACAGTCTCTTAACCTTGACGCTACACGGGAAGTGGTTACACAGCCCCAAATCCAGTGGCTGAACTACATGAACTCCTGGAACAGAAGAGATGAGTTAATTTGCCCTCCAAGTCCCTGCTTGTCCACTCTTTCTCCCTTCCCCTACACCACCGTTTGACTTTTTTCAGCCAATGTGTAGCTAAGGAGAAAAGGGAGGCGAGGTGTTTTTTTTCCACCAGGGCTCATTCTCAAGTGGAGCCTCTCAATGATTTTTAAGATACAATGATAATGTCACGGATGTTGAGACAACAAGGAAAAACAATAGAGGAGCACTAGGAAAGCAAGAGTGCTACATACAACAGACAACAAACGGTGGCTCAGTCCCTGCATTTCTCCAGTTCAGCCCATCCCTCAGACTCATTGTCCCCGTAAGGGAGCCTGCTGTCCTCTCCCTACCCCTCCTCAGCTTTAATCACCAACCTCCTGCAGGACCCTAATTGCACCCTGATTCCTACTTCTCCATCAGATTCCAGCTCAGACCTCCCCTCCTCCAGAAGGCCTTCCTGGATCCCTTTGCCCAGCCCACTCTAACAGGATTAACTGGTCCCTCTGGGACTTGTGCAGCAGTGGCCTATAAGCTCCATGAGGGCAGGCTCCAGCAGGCTGTCTTCTAGATCCTCAGCAGCTAGCCTCATGCCTGATATGTAATTACACACCTAGTAACCATGCTGAATGGTACCTTTGAGAACTCCAAAACATGCTAGTTCTTTTAAGCCTCAGCATTGTGTAATAAAATGCTTAAAGATCAGACTTTTCGTGACCTAGTAGGGATATAAACATTTGAAGGAAAATATCAGCCCGTCTGTTTTCTTAGGCCACTCAATAATTTGGAAACCCAGAGAAGGTTTAATAGTACTTACTGCTGGAACATTCTTTCCTAAAGGGACCCTCCCATCATTTAAACTCATTCCCTTCATTTGGTTCCCTGCAAAGGTAATGCTCAGGGGCTTAATGATGATTATGACATTTCCCCTCAGCTTTCTCTTTTCTAGATTTAATAACCTCAGCTTCCTAACCTTATCCCTGTAAAAAAAAAATCTAATAATTTCCACTGCTATCCCACCTCCCCATATCACTCATATCCTAGCTCTTATTGTTAAATCTCATAATGAAAGTTTGAGGTTCATATTCCTACTTTTGTTCTCTGAGAGCTTAAAGACAAAAAAAGGAAAACTCAACAAACATATCCACGGGGTGAGGAGTAAGATGTGGGTTTAGTGAATGGTGATTTGATCTCAGTCTGCCATCTTTTTGAGGTTCATATTTTGAAATATGTTCCACTTTATACAAAGTTCCAGAGTCAGATGATGTGAAATCCACGGTTGAGTATAAGTGAATACATTAAGACATTAGAAATCATTCCACATTTTCCAGAGTGGTCCCATTTCAAATATTTGAGTCCATTTTTCCATGAGTACAACTCGTAAGTGCCATGTCTATTTCCTAATTTGGGGTTCAGAAACTTGGTCGATCTATGTATGACATATGTTTAGATAATGATATTAACATCAGTATGAAACACTGATTACAGCCTGCTTCTGTAGTTGGTGTTGTGGTAGTCATTTGTTGGCATTTTGTCTTTCAATCATGAAAACAACTTTATGAGATAAATGATACTTGTATCCCCATTATATAGATGAGGAAATTGAGGCTCAGAAAAACTTATATGGAATCACCCACCAGTAGGTGGCAGGGTGGGGAGTCCAGCAGACCTATTTGACAGTCTCCGCTAAGCTCTAGACGCATTGCTTAAAGCTCTCAATGCACTGATTTTGAGGTTTTGTTAGTTTGTTTTTTTGTAAATGACCTGATCCAGCATTATGCACACAGTAGCTTCGTAATCATTCTTTGATTTGGGACATGAGGAAGCAGGGGCTTGCGTACTTTGTTAGCAAGACTGTGAATTGGTTAAACCGCCTTGGAGGTCAGTTTGGCAACATCTAGGAGTGTTGAAGATGCACATATTCTAGGCGCCAGCCATGATGCCCTGGGCATTATGCCAGATACAACTGGTCACATGAGTCAACCCTTTTCCACAGCCCCACACCATCCAGAAACCCTCCTCTAATTGGCTGAGGAATGAACCACAAGATCCTGTTCTGCTAAAAGAGTATAAGTGAAAATTACTGAGGGGGCCTCTAGGAAATCGTGCTTACCAGGACGGACACACTGGCTGGACTGCTTTATTAGACTTTCGCTCCTTTCCTTTCCCTCTGACTGGAACTTGACACAGTGCCTAGGTTGCTCTATTTTGTGGCTGCGAAAGAGCAAATCTGAGGATTCAAGTGCACCTTCTAAGGATGGCAGGGCAGAGAAATGGAACAATCCTGGATCCCTTGGCATCATTCGATGGCCACGGTTGTCCTAGCATGCCTACTGTTCTGTTAGGAACGGTGGCCTCCCGTGCCATTAATTCACTGTTAGTTCGGTTACTTTTGATAGATTTCTCGAGAAACTTACACTTGCGCATAAGATGGCATACACAGAAGTATGTAATGTGGAAAATTACAAAGCTTAGTGCCCATCAGAAGGGAAATGGATAAATAACCTGTGAGACACCACACAGCAATGAAAAAGGAGCGAACTCGATCTGCACCTATCAACACAGACACTTCTTGAAACCAAAGTGTAGTGTGAAAAAGAGAAATTTCTGGATGGCGGGTGTTCAGTACAATACCACTTCAGTGTATTTTGAAAGTAGAGGACAACTCTATTTTATGGATCTATGCACATCTAGAAGTACAAAAAAAAAACATGGATATGAAGGAAACACACCAACTTCAGAGACGGCGGGGGGAAAGGGATGATATTGGAAGGGCTGTGTAGAAAGCACTTCACCTGACCCCATAGTGTTTTATTCCATAAAACTAATCTGAATCAAATATGGCAAAAAATCTGAACATTTGTTCAAGTTGAGTGGGGGATCCGTGGATATTTGCTACACAATCCTTTGTATTTTTTCGATAAATTTAAAATGCTTCCCACTTTTTAAAAAGTTGGATTCAAAAAAAAAGGAAAGAGACTGTTAACAAAAATTGTTGGGCATTTACATAAAAGTACGTTGCCAAATATAAGGTGATATGAAGGCAGTATGCGTCATAATTATCATTGCCATGGACCAGGAAGGCTATGTTGAGGAGTGAGCTTCCCACGAGCCCTGAAAAAGAGTGTAGAATTAGAAGATTTAGGCGGTGGACATGAAGTTGTGTTTTGGAGTGAATTGTGTCTCCTCAAAATTCGTAGGTTGAAACCCTAACCCCCAATATAGTGTATTTGGAGACGGGGCCTCTAAGGGGGTAATTAAGGTCAAATGGGGTCATAAGAGTAGGACCCTGATTCAAGAAGGCTGGTGTCTGTATCAGAAGACGAGGAGACACCAGGAGCAGAACAACACAGAGGAAAAAAAAAAGAAGCCATGTGGTGAAACAGAAAAAAGATGGCCATCTGCAAGGCCCCAGGAGAAACCAGATCTGCCAACACCTTGATCTTGGCTTCCAGCCTCCAGAACGGTGGGAAAATAAATTGCTGTTGTTTAAGTCACCTGGTCTGTGGTATTCTGTTCTGACAGTCTGAGCAGACTAATACAGAGAGTATGTCTAGAAATGTGGTCCTCAGCAGTGAATGGCACTGCATAATGCGGGGCATTTGAGAGATTGGGGGTGGGGCGGGTAATTTTGGTGGTTGCTAAGCCCAAGGAGCACAAGAGCCGTTTCATGGGCAGTGACACTTGAAAAATGAATACCTTTTTCAGTGCCCAGCTCAGTCCTCACAATACAAAATATTGTGCATCCCAAATGCCTTTAAAATGTCCCACAGGACATTCACGTAGAGACGTACCTATATATGACAATATAAAGCTACATAAAAATGCAGAAAAATGTGTGGGGTTTACTTTTTGTTTTTGTTTTTGGTTTTGGTTTGTTTTTTTTTTGCCAGGTAGTATTATATACTGAATTTTCTGGGAGAGTAACTGCTTAGTAGATTATGGGAGGATTGTACTTTGTTTTCCTCAGAACTTTGCCAAAAGTATACTCACGACCATTTTGGAAAATCATTGACAGTCATGCTCATGATGTTTGAACACCATTATACACACAACATATCCTTATCAGTCTCCATTCACAGATGTTGTAATATGCCAAGAGCCAGCACACTACCATCAGCTAGTCAAATCCAGGCCACCGCCTGTTTCTGTAAATAAAGTTTTGTTGGAACACAGTCATGCTCTTTTGTTTACATACTGTCTGTGGCTGCTTTTGTAGCACAACGGGAGAGATGAGAATGGCTCACAAAGCCTAAAACATTTGCTTTCTGACCTTTTACAGAAATGTTTGCCAATCCTAGGTATAAACCTGATTCTGTGTCTAGAGTAACATTCAGTACCTAGTCTAGTTGATTTCTGGTATATTTACCTGTTGAAAGACGCGTGATTTTATCATGTTGCTCTCCCTTTAAGTTCTATTCGTTACAGTTAATGCATTGGGTAGATTCTTTTGCATTTGTGTAGATAGCTATGCATCTGTGAAGTTCATTTCAGGAAAGAAACGGAATTCATTTCAGTACAGAGGGAGAAGTATTTCTAAATATTCTCAAGAGAGTTAAGAACAACTACTCTAGGGGCACCTGGGTTGCTCGGTCGAGCAACCAACACTTAAAAAAATTTTTTTTAATGTTTATTTATTTTTGAGAGAGAGAGACAGAATGGGGGAGGGGCAGAGAAAGAGGGAGACACAGGATCCAAAGCAGGCTCCAGGCTCTGAGCTACCAATACATGCTGAGCCAGACTCAGGGCTCAATCTCACAAGCCGTTGAGATCATGACCTGAGCTAAAGTTGGATGCTTAACTGACTGAGCCACCCAGGTTCCCCTTGAGCATCCAACTCTTGATATCAGCTCAGGTCATGATGTCACGGTTCGTGAGTTCAAGCCCTGTGCTGGGCTCCATGCTGACAGAGTGGAGCTTGCTTGGGATTGTCTCTCTCCCTCACTGTCTGCTTCCCCCCAACCCCCACTCAAAATAAATAAACTTTAAAAAAATAAAAAAGACACTACCCTAGATCTCAGAACAAAGACGATAAAGATAAAAGAAAGTATATGACCAAGAAGAAATTGAAAACAGGTACCTCGCTGAACATTAACTGATCATAAGCTCAATGAAAGAAGCTCCTGGGTCTATTTGTATGTCATTTAACTCGGGAACTGGTACACAGGAGGTGTTCACTGAACACGTGGCTGAATGATTCAACGAATGGAAGGATGGATGAAACACACAAATAACTGAAGAAAGAAAGACTGGAGTAATGACCTTCCTATCTCAAGGGTTCATCAAGCAGAAGCTCAGTGGTCATTTGTTGGGTAGTTTGGAGAAAGAATTCTTTCCAACTGAAAGGACTAAGTGGACTGAGTAACTGAGTGGACTAGAGGATTCTCTAGGTCTCTAAACCTCCATTTCTAAGGTGAGCTCTAACACATGGAAATCTCATTACCTAGGGCCACAAAGACCTTGTTCCAGTTTTGGGCTGAAGATGACCTAAGGCTGCCAATACCTACCCTCCTGACCTCATCCCTGAACCAGTTACATATGGAAATAGAGGAGACAGTGTGGGACCTCAGTGTAGAGGACTCCGAAACGAAACAGGTTTGGGTTGGAGGGCAAATTGTCGGCAGAGATGAACACCAACATTCCTCCCATCCTTGAATGCATTTTCCTTTGTGCTATGATGCTTCAGAGCTTTCCTTCAGGAGGTCACGTCTACAGCTCGCCCACTCGTGTAGAGTATCAGCTGGTGACTTGATTTGAGCAGTAGGATGCAGCAGAAAAGACCCTGTGACTTCTGAGCCTCGGTCTCAAGAGGCCTTGTAGCTTCTGCCTTAACTGTTTGGAAAGGTGCAATCCCATGTGATGAAGTTTGGTTGAAGACAAGGATTGGCCAGGTATGGCCCATGGGCCAAATCCACCCCACCACCGTTTTTGTAAATTAAGTTTTATTGGAACACAGCTGTGTCCACTTGTTTCCGTATTGCCCATGACCGGTTTATACTACACCAGTAAGTTGAGTAGATACATCCGTGACTGGATACCCCGCAAAACCAAAGATTCTTACCATCTGACTTTCTGTCGAAACAGTTTGCTGTACCTTTGGCCGCTACAGGATGAGAGTACATACAGCAGAGAGGAACTGTCCCAACTGATGTCTCCTTAGAACAAGCGGCTCCCACTTAAGTGACCAAAGGAGGGCAACCACATGAATAACCGCAGGTGAGACCAACAGAACAGTCCAGCTGAACTCAGCCCAAATTGCAGATCCATAGACTTGTGAACAAATATAATGGTGGTTGTGTTAAGCCACGAAGTTTTGGGCTGGTCTGTTCTGCAGCAAGAAATCATGGAGAGTGGCACTTAGGGATGTGCCACTTCATGTATGTAGCAGTTTCTAGCTCCTATTTGGGGGCGGGGTGGGGGGGGGGGGGCGGGTGTCTCACCACCTCCATCGCAGGCTGGGTGACATCCAACTACCAGTATCTGAAACTCCCTGCTGAGGGCCTTTCTGCAAAGTCCTGGCCAGGGCTCGATCCCAGCTGTGAAATTAACACTCCATGTGCACCCCACCCACCCTCCACCGATGATCCACAGAAGCTGGTGTGGGAATACGCTGCAGTTCCCTCACCCTCTGGAAGCGAGAACTCTGATGTATATGTTCTGCAGTGTTTTTTTCAGAGTTTCCCTGCGGACTAACCCTCTAATCTCCCACTGGCTTAGCATCACGCTCCTTATTAGCAGCCAGCCTTTTTGTGTCTATTTTTCCCATGACTCTCCGCGTATCTCCTGAACATCCCAAACGAGCTATTTTCACTCAACTCGTTGTCACAGGTTCTGCTTCAAGTCAGAATGCAAACCACAAGGCACCGGGTAACCTCAGCTGTTTCTTTCTCTCTCTGAATCTTCGTTTCCTTGTCTGTAAAATGAGGATTACAGGCGCATTTGTATCACGGGCGACGTCCGTGAGGAGTATTTTAAGAACGTGTTGCTCAAGCACCCGGCGCTGCTCGTAGTAGGGCGCGGCGCCTGAGCTAGCCCCACCTCCTTTCCGCATGGGCTCTGGTGATTGGCCAACACCAATCTGGCCATGCACAGAGCTCTGGTGATTGGCCAACACCCTCTAATAATCTAGGCTACTATTGAAGGGCTCTGAAATACCCAGTTAGAGAGGCAAAACCTGCCCGAATTCGTCACAGTGTGTGGGGGCTGATTCTGGCTTTCCGTCACGTCCCAGTTCCGAAGTCTGGGCCCTGCGCCTCCATATTTGGACGACACTGTGGCTCCTGAATTCTGAGTTGACGCCCTGGGCTGGAGCCTGCTGCGTGCCTGACCCCAGGAACCTGTCCCCGACAGGAAGGAGAAGTGTAGTCAAGGAAGTGTGGCAGACCTGACTCCAGACAATTAGAAAAACATCAACGTGCCTCACAGTGGAAGGTGAGCATGACTTCAACTGTGGCCTTAAAAAGAAACGGGGTGGGGAAGGATGTTTTTCTTTTCTGCCTTAAGAGAGAAGCCGGTCTACCTAACACCCTCCACTCCTTCTAACGGCCTATAAATACATGCCCAAACCTGGAGAAAAAATTAAGCGCACCCTTCCCACCTCGCAGACTAGGAAACACGTTCCTTTGCTCTGTTCTCTCTTTCAACTGCTGATTCCTTAATTCTCCTCCCTCAAGACCTGCCAAAGCCAAGACATTCAGGAATGTTTAGGAGACAACTGGAAGGCAGAGCAAGAACAGAATGCTCAGCCGGTCCTGAGATCAATAATGGAAGGGTTCCATCACACCCCCGAGTTAGGCAGCAGCGGTAGTGACAGCAGAGTTCTGGATCACCGCCAGGCTGGGAATAATGGCAAGGCTATAATTACCTTGTAGGACTTTGGATGGAAGTGACTATTTTAGAACCTGAAAACATCTCAGCAGCATCTTGGAGTCCCGTTTGGGAAAGCCCCTTTTACAGTTGTCTTCTTGTCATGCGATAGGATGTCAGTGTCGGGAACATTTCCTACCAGAAAACCATCAAGGGATCTGTGCAGCCACTTGGAGGAGTTTAAAAAAGGCACCATGGCTTCTAAGCCTTGACTTTGACTGAAAATGCTATCCTTTTGTCTTTCAGAAGAAAATATTTTCATTCTAGTGGTTGTTGGGTCATCATGTTTAGGATAGGTTGTGGCCATGTACTTTCTAGTCACAGAAAAGTGTAAAGTCTTTGCGATGTATCTTTGCACAACCCACATCACCTCATTCGAGGTCTTGTAATAATTAGACGCTTGAGGATAACTGCGTTGGAAAATAGGATGTGCTTGGGTATGGCCCCAGAGATCTCTTTGTGGCTATATGACGTTAGATCATGCAGCCTCTCAGAGCCTCTGTTTCCTTATCTGTGAGCTTCCTCCCTCCCTCCCAGGACTTTTAGAAATGTAAAAGGACAGGGGCGCCTGGGTGGCTCAGTCGGTTAAGCGTCCGACTTCAGCTCAGGTCACGATCTCGCGGTCCGTGAGTTTGAGCCCCGCGTCGGGCTCTGGGCTGATGGCTCGGAGCCTGGAGCCTGTTTCCGGTTCTGTGTCTCCCTCTCTCTCTGCCCCTCCCCCGTTCATGCTCTGTCTCTCTCTGTCCCAAAAATAAATAAACGTTAAAAAAAATTAAAAAAAAAAAAAAAAGAAATGTAAAAGGACAAAAGGTGCAACAGCAACAAAAATACGTGCTTAGGGAATATGAGCTCCTGTCATTAAAGCATCTTTTGAGGTTCTTCAACTTGTAAGAAAAAGAGAAAAAAGAGTGGGAAATCAAACACAGGCTGTTGGGTGAGCATTGGCTCTGGAATTAGACTACATGGGTCCAAATATTAGCTTTGCCATCTCCTTGAAGTACGACCATGGACAGTTCACTTCATTGTTCCCTGCCTCGCTCTTCCTAACTGTACTACAGTATAAGGACTCCCCTCAGTAGACTTCCACAGGATTAAATGAGACAGTTCATAGAAATGCAGCAAAAAATCCGGAATGTAGTAGTTACCGGTAGAGGACAGTTGCTCCCATTAGTATCATAATTATTTGTAAACTATTGCTATTG
Organism: Panthera onca; assembly: GCF_046562875.1. Lineage (NCBI taxonomy): Eukaryota > Metazoa > Chordata > Mammalia > Carnivora > Felidae > Panthera > Panthera onca. The sequence continues at coordinate 32,252,623 of NC_138340.1, read as the reverse complement.
GAAGCCAGTGTTGTTTCATGCCTCGGAATGTGGATTGTAAACCATGTAGCAGGTTCTTGGTCTTGGTAGCCATTAGGGTCACTGCACGACAGTACAAAGTATCAGATCAGTTTACCTGTATGAACTCAGTGTCATAACACTCTGATGGGTCCCAGTCAGCTGGCTGAAGCTTCACAACAGAAATTTGTTATAAAGTTCATTTACATTATCCATGTATATGAAGGCTTCTGTTAAAAATAATAAATTGATCTGGAAACAAACTTATCCAGACCAACCATGCTTTCATTTACTTGTATCTTAAATCATTTTCTTTTCTTTTTTTTTAATTTTTTTTTTTAATGTTTATTTATTTTTGAGACAGAGAGAGACAGAGCATGAACGGGGGAGGGTCAGAGAGAGGGAGACACAGAATCTGAAACAGGCTCCAGGCTCTGAGCTGTCAGCACAGAGCCCGACGCGGGGCTTGAACTCCCTGACCGCGAGATCATGACCTGAGCCAAAGTCGGCCGCTCAACCGACTGAGCCACCCAGGCGCCCCTTAAATCATTTTCAGTAGGATACTAAGGTGAACTTACAGCTAGCTACCCTTCAGATTGCCTAAAACCTTGCGTTAATGATAGTGATAAATAATGATAATACGATGGTGAATAACATTCACTGCTTATTCATGCTATGTGCATTATCTACATTTGAACACCTGCTTTTTATTTGATTCTCATCTGCTTTCCCTGTGTTACTTTTTTGGCTACAAGGAGGGAGGGCACTCTTACTATCCCCTATTTACAGATGAGATGCTCAAAGCTCAATGAGGTTAAGTACCACTCTCATGATCACCCTCTGGTATGTGACGTGTGGGGGGTTTGAACGCAACCTGGTGAGAAATAGGAGTCTCAAGTTTTATCTCTGTTGAAACCCACACTTTAGGTATGCCCCGACTGGCAGGGCATAATAGAGCAAGGAGACAGGATTTGCGGAAAGCAGACTTCTTGCAAGGATTTCCTTCCTGTCCCAGGAAAATTGTAAAGAAGCTGGGAAGTGCTGAGAAGTCAGTAGATTAATAATAAGTCACTTCCTTGGTCCATCACAATTAGGAAACAGTTTAACCAGCAGAAGGGTAAAAGTACCCACAGTGATGATGCAGCAACTGGAAACCCTCCCACGTACATAGGGATTTTCACTTTGCCAAGGGCTTTCCCCATGCCGTGTCATCGGTCCTTTTAAACTATCCTGTAGAGGCAGAATGAACACAAACATTACTGGAGACATACGCTATGGAAGGACCAGCAAGAAAGAAAAGGATTTGGAAACCTAACGTTCAGAAGTTAACTATGAATGATCATTCAACCTGGGCAACAAGCCTCAGCTACCATGTAGCCCTCTGATCACAAGAATCAACAGCTGAAACACATACAGCCATTCTGTACCCATACAACCGTGCTGTTTGTCACTTTCAGTACAGTATTGGCTGAGTTACATGAGTTATTCAACAGACTAGGCTTTGTGTTAGATTACTTTGCCCAAGTTATAGGCTAATGTAAGCGTTCTGAACACGTTTAAGGCAGGCTGGGCTACACTATGATGTTGGATAGGTTTGGTGTATTGGGGATGCATTTTTTAAAATTCCAATTTATTTAACAGACAGTGCAATATTGGTTTCAGGAGTAGAATTCAGTGACTCATCACTTACATCCAACACCCAGTGCTCATCACAAGTGCCCTCCTTAATTAACTCATCACCCAGCTAGCCCATCTCCCACCCACCGCCCTCCACCAACCCTCAGTTTGTTCTCTATTGTTAAGAGTCTCTTGTGGTTCATTTCCCTCTCTTTTTTTCCCTCCCCTTCCCATGTGCTTATCTGTGTTGTTTCTTAAATGCCACATGTGAGTGAAATCATATGGTATTCACCTTTCTTTTTGACTTATTTTTCTTAGCGTAACACATTCTAGCTCCATCCACATGAGTACAAATGGCAAGGTTTCATTTCTTTCTGATGGCTGAGTAATAATATATATGTACGTATTTGGAGAGAGGAGGGGCACATTTTTAACTTAGGATATTTTTAACTTAGGATGGTTTTATCAGGACCTAACCCCCTTGGAAGTCTAGGAAGATCTGTACATCCCAAACTCATTTGCCAAAACAGGCATTTGTTCAACATCAATTACTCTCTGCACTAGCATAGATAGTTTGGAGTTGGCAGTGGTGCTAGGGGGATGATTTAAATTGGAGGCAGAATATGGAGCTGGGAAAGACATTTTACGTGTCGGTCCAGTCCTTTTCAAAGTACCCACCAGGGGGACAAGAGCTGTCCCAACAAAGAACTGAGCTCTGCAAAGGCCACTGCATGTATTCATTAGGTACGGCTGGGGTGTGCCTGGTGGGAACAGGCAAGAGATAACCAAGAACCATTTCAGCCATACTAAGGAGAGCTTGGCTCTTGTCCTCTATGCGCTGGAGAGTCAATGAAGAAACTTTAAAATAGAAGTGTCAGGATCAAGATTTTCAAAAGATTGGTGTGGCAGTGCTGTGGCAAAGAGAAAGAAGTCTCTTCTACTACAGTGTTTAAAGACCATGGTCTCAGTGCTTCTGGCAGCAACAAAGAGCTTTTTAAAACAGGAGACTTCCTCTACTGAATGTAGCCATGCCTGGCAGGCGCACAGACCCTTTTACGTCTAAAACTCTGCCTTTCAGTTCACCAAACAACAATCCGAGGAGGTGAGCCAAGTAGAATTATCCCCATTCACAGGTGGGGAAGTATCTCTAAGTAACTTCAGGACCACAGAACAATTCCCAGTCAGAGCAAATGCATTCTAGCTGTGCCCTATTTAAGGCCGGAATTTGACGTGCATGGCTAGAAAATGAAGCATGTCTAAAACGCTACAAGGAAAAAAAAAAAAAAACCCAACTGCTGATGCTCATAAGTAGAAATTAGTGTTAGGTAGCAATCTAAGAAGTATTGATTTCAAAAACAAAGAATGAGTAACTAGCACCAAGACCCACACCAACATACCTGAAAACAGAAGGCTGCTAGCTGGGGATCTGCTTTGCAAAAGTAAGAAACACTTGATGGAAAGTATTATAATTTCACGCATCTAATATGCATAGCTTGTACATGTGCACAGATAGCACAGATAGTACATGTGCACAGATAGAGAATTTGAGCTTGCCTAATTATGCACATTACAACCTTTATCAAACCATGCTGGATTTCACTTAAAAGCAATTCTGAAATGACTATTGTAACGTACATTCTTTGAATTACAAGAGAACGGCCTTCATTCTCTACACACCTTTTTGCATTTCCTTCAAAGTATACATACCATCACAATTTAGGGAGAGAGATCATCAAATATCATTCATGAACTTCAGGTTTTATCAGGAAGAGACAAAAAAAGGAATGAATCAGGTTTGTAATATGACTCTGCACAGTCAAGAGAAATTCCCTGGCGGGGGGGGGGGTGGGGGTGCGGGTGGACAGAAAGGCTCTTTTCCATCTTAAGCAGCTTCCAGAGTGGAAGAAGCAGTATCTTTAGACTTCAATTACTTTAAAGTGGCCTACAAGACCCTAATTCTGGCCCCTGGCTCTATCTCCAACCATAGCTCTTGCCATTCTTTTCCTTCCTCACTCATCCTCTGCCACAAGGACAGCCTACATGTCTCCTGGACATGCCAAACACATTACTGCCTCAGGGCCTTTGCACGTGCACTTTGCCAAGAAACAGCTCTTCCTTCAGATTTTTGTGGGTTCACCCTCTCGTCTCTTTCAAGCCTCCAGTGAAATGGCTCTTCTGCAAGAAGGCTTTCTTGGGTCCCTAAGCAGTAGCTGCCTATCCCTTCACTCTATGATCTTTCCTATTTTTTTTTCATAGCATTTATCTCTATCTGACATTATTTGTTTTCCTATTTATTGTTCCCGCCCTTGCTAGAATGTAAGATCCACGAGTGCTGGAACTTTGTTATCTTCCTATTTTCCAACTTTTCAAAGAGTGTCAGCAAATAAGTGGGAGCTCAATAAATATTTGTAGAGAGGAAGGAGGGAGAGAAGAAGGAAAAAAAATGTTTCATTTTTTTTTCATCTGATATTCCAAATAGGCAGCATGGTTTTAAGGTATTCTAATTAACTGGCTTACCTTGGGCAATTAACTGAGTAAAATGATAAGTAATAGTCCCATTTTTAAAAAAATATTGTCATAAACACACACAACATTTACCATCTTAGCCATTTTTAAATGTCTAACCGGCACACATTTTTGGACTTGGGGCTTCAAAGGGCCAAAATTCAGCCTTCCTAATGTACTGCTTCTAAATCACTGAAAGACTTCCCCAGTCCACAAAAACTTGTGCCACATTCTTAAATATTTACATTAAACAGATGAACATTTTTAAAATAGAAGGAAAATGCATTGCTATGTACTTGTACTGAAGCAAGATAATTATAGAATTTACCAAAAAAAATTAATAAATAATTCATCATAAGTAGTGTGGTCTGGTAATGGAACATCATTTAAAGCAATATAATTAACTTCTTGCCATCTTGTCAGTGTATCTCAGGAACCTTGTTTAGTGATTATGTTAAACATCTACATTTGAAACTCTTTACGAACATGAGACTTGGTCAAATGGCCCTTGTGACCCCACTGTGCTAGGCTAAGAGATGCATCCCTAATTTACAGATGGGGAAAGTGAGCCCTCGGAAAAGTTATCACTTGTTCAAGGTCAACACAATGAATAGCAAAGCTGATACTCATGTCAGGCCTTCTAACAGAAAGTTCTGAGTCTTTTTGCTATACCAGGCTGTGAAATGACTTTCCTAAATCTAAAAGCCTTGCTTTTCCGTCTCCTTTTATTATCTACTTTGCTATTCAGAGTCATTCTATACTGAACTGAAATTTCTTCCATCAGCAGTCATATAAAAAGGTGGTGGGTTTTCGTTTTTTTTTTTTTAGCTCAGCCCATGAATTTTCTAGTCTAGCTTCTTAGCAATAAAAAGCACCTTCCCTCACAAAGTGGCCCTACATGCCACCTGGCAGCTCAGACCTCACTTTAGGAAACACAACTTAATTTAATGGGGTGCTAGGAAGCAAGCTCAGGGTGCATCCAGCATTTTAATACGGTGTTTCTGACCAGATGGTATTCACGTGCTCCTAAACTTATCCTTCTGTGATCGTGAGACTGCTTTTGTCTGTTACTATAGCAATAACTAAGGAGGTGAACGCCATGGTTTGGATCCGTCGAGGGGTCAGTTCCTTTTATTCAGGCTCCAAGATGTTGTTGCTATGATTGGCCCCATTCCATGGGCAGCGCCATTTCAAGTTACAGAGTGCAACTGGGTGGATGGATTGGTGCAAATCCATTACCAGGGGGCTAAGCAGCAAATACCCAAACCTGCACTCTTGCCACCGATAGCCGCTGTGAAATTTCTAGTATATATCTGAGTACATGCTGGGTGTCCAATACAGTGTAGGATAGGGTGAATGGTTACAAAGTAAACTTTAATATCAATTCAGTGTTAAGCAACTAAATAAGGAGTCCCTACTCTGTTCCTGGCACTATGCTGTGTGCTATGGCGATAATCAGGGAAGATATTGTGGAGCTTACAAACCAGAAACTATATTCCTATAATCTATTCCTATAGTAATAAGCCAGTGTCATCTGGTAATGTTACTATGTACAAAGGACTGTAGTGGCTGCAAAGATAAAATCCCATTCTTGTCCTTAGGATTCCACATAAAAATGGAGAAATGCTCACTAATGTTAGCTCCTGTTACTATTTTTTAAACACTTCTTTTTTATTTTGAGAGAGAGAGAGAGAGAGAGAGCGCACAAGCAGGGGAGGGGCAGAGAGAGCGGGAGACACAGAATCCGAAGCAGGCTCCAGGCTCTGAGCTGTCAGCACAGAGCCCGACGCGGGGCTCAAACCCACAAACCATGCGATCATGACCTGAGCCGAAGTCGAACGCTTAACCGACTAAACCACCCAGGCATCCCTCTTTACAGTGTCTTTGTGGTAGAACAGTAGAATTTATCTCCGCAGCATTCCTGGGCATCTGATGTCTACGAGGCAGCTTTCATTTTATTTGTACGTGGTCATATACTGAGCAGGCCGTACTCTTTAGGGGAGTTGGACACAAGTATGTTTTATAATGTAATTTTTCAAAGGGTATCGACTGTCAGCTAACTGGGAAAATCTAGGTCACAAGAAATTGGGTCACTGTAAAGCTTTTCCTCAAAAGAGTTTTAAACTTTCCCACAATAACATTTTTGTTAGAAAAAGAGAACCCAGCCTTTGAACATAAGGTTAGCATAGATCAAAAGCGGACAGCCTCATTGCTCTGAGGTTAGCCTATGTGTGTAGATGCTAAGATCATGAACATGGGAATCACAGAGGCCTGGATTTGAATCTGGGCTCTGAAATGCACTGACTGGGTATTCATGCATGAGCTGGGGAGTCTCTTAGGTTGGTGGCTTTGTTAACTCTAGAATGGGTTTAACCAAGATTACCTCCAGAAATGGTTGCAAAGATTAAATAATGTAGATAAAGCGCTTAGCCCAGGGCCTGGCTTATAATAAGAACATGATGGCAGTGATGATGTTTATATTGATGATGATGATGATGATGAAGCAGAAGACATCCAAGATGGGGGGGGGGGGAGGGATGACAACCATGACATTGATGAGCTCAGTGATTCTTTCCCTCTCCCACCTAACCTAACTTTTACCTTCCCCATGATGCTATTCTAAAGGCCAAGGTTAGATATACACTACACTAGATCAAAAAAAAAAAAAAAAAAAAAAGAAAGAAAGAACTCTGTAGCATAATAGGGCTAAATTCTTTGAACTGTGTTCCTCCTTCTACGGACAAACTTGAAATTATTCCTCCCGAGTCCTCCGGCCAGGCCCTCCTGTGAGCAGGAGCTTATGCTCGTAAGATGGTTGTTTGCTTTCACAGAGCTGACAGGCCCAGGCGGGGATTCACCTTGGATCACGTCTCGCTCCTACTAGCACCGTACTCATAACCAACAGAGCTAACTAGTCTGACATGAAGGAAGCATGAAATCCCAAACCAGTCCCTGAGGTTTTTTCCTTGGCTCTACAACAGAACTGTCTGCAGAAAATATTTTTATTATCGGGCTCCTTTTCTATCCTCAGATTTTCCTTTGGAATAATTTTCTCCAGATTATGGTGACTCCTTGGGAGAAGGCCTGGGACGGAGCCGGCCTGCATTTCCTGAGACATAAGAACAACCACTCCGTTTCATTGTGAGGATCTAACAGGCACAAAATTACATGTCACGGAAACACGAATAAATCAGGACGCTGTGAAAGCCTAAAAGGACAGCAGAAAACAGGGACATTACAACTTTACGTTGCAACTACATCTTCGCTGCAGTGTGAAAAAAAAAAAAATATCCATTACTCTATATGTGACAGAGATATCTGAAAGACACTATTTTTTCACATGCTCTTTCTACCTAAGAGGTTTTAATGCCCTTAGACAGTAGAATTTTGGCAGCCTGGATAAAACGAAGGCTGTGAATAGCATGTGACTTAAAATATGCTGGGAAGGGGGTGCCCGAGTGGCTCAGTCGGTTGAGCGTCAGACTCTTGATTTCGGCTGTGGGCATGATCTCATGGTTCACAGGACTGAGCCCCGGGTAAGGCTCTGTGCTGACAGCACAGAGCCTGCTTGGGATTCTCTCTCCCTCTCTCTCTCTGCCCCTCTCCTGTTCATGCATGCTTACACTCTCTCGAAATAAATAAATAAATAAATAAATAAACAAACAAACAAACTAACTTAAAAAAATATGCTGAGAAGAGCCAAGCAACATATGAGCTTTGACACCATGAAGACCTTTCACCTGCAGCTAATCCAATCTAGTGATAGAGGTTGTAAAATCCTCTCTTGTTTGGCTATGGGGCTTTTGAAACCCTCATAAATTTTAAATTTTTTTTTTTTCAACGTTTTTTTATTTATTTTGGGACAGAGAGAGACAGAGCATGAACGGGGAAGGGTCAGAGAGAGAGGGAGACACAGAATCGGAAACAGGCTCCAGGCTCCGAGCCATCAGCCCAGAGCCTGACGCGGGGCTCGAACTCACGGACCGCGAGATCGTGACCTGGCTGAAGTCGGACGCTTAACCGACTGCGCCACCCAGGCGCCCCTAAACCCTCATAAATTTTAAATGAGAGCCAAACCTGAATTGTCAGATAAGTCTCTCGTCATACGACATTTTTATTTAGGAATTAGAACACTGAGGATGGACTTAGAATGAAGTCAACCGAGTATTTTTACTGAACGTGTTATTCTTCAGATTTTAGCCATTTTGTATTTTAAACATGATCCCCTTTTGTTAAAAGCTGGAAGATACAGGTTTCAGTGCAAATAATGAAAACCCTGAGACATGGAAATTGATTCGCTTGAGGGAAACTTAGTGATGGTTCTCTGCTTTAAACTACTTCCTGGAACTGTTTTGGTGGGAAATTTGATAAAAGTCAAATTTTAAAATAATTTACTTAAAGTGACAATTAGCACACTTACTGAATACTTCTGATTGCCTGGCAGTGTTGTGCTCATAAGCACTTTACAGGCATATCTCATTTAATGAACACAACTCTTTGAACTTGATAACTGCGATGAAGTGAAAAGGAAAGCTTGTTGAGCAACTAACTTAAACGGCATCATGGGAAAAGAATATCCAAACCTCCCAAACACCGTAAAAAATAATAAATAAATTAAAAATTATTTGATTTAGCACCCCCTAGTGTGAAGCATGGGGAAAGCAATTCCCAGTCAAAACTGGTTTTAATTTCATTCATTCGTCATTCTTTTCATTCCATGAATATGTATGGTTTCCTTGTTGTGAGCAAGACACCGTGATGGTGCTGGTATTGAATAGAGGATAAAACAGACCTGCTCCTGCCTTCTAGAAACTCCTAGTCTCATCTAAGACACCTAAAGGAAGAAGAAAACTGCACAGTTGCAAATTGTGATGAAGGCATGGATGGAAACACGTCGGGTCCTGTGATAGAAAGTAAGAGGGGGTCTCTTCAGGGATAAATATGAAGTCGGGCTGCAGAGCTCTCTGGGCAGCGAGAGCATGCGTGAAGGTGCCGAGGGCCACAGATGTTTGGTGCTTGGGGGAACCCCACTGTGGCTGGAGCATTGGGAGGGAGATACAAAGATTAGGTTGGAGAGAGGAACAGGAAGGACTCGATGAAGATGGATGTGGTTGGGAGTATTTGTTCTAAGTGTGAAGGAAACGGTTAAAAGTTCAGACTGGCTGGGAGCTGGTGAGATCCATATGCTATGAAGACCTCTGTGACCTGAAAGACGCTCAAGGCGAATGCGAGAGGGTCTGCTCCTTACTGGGGAGGGAGTAAGGGGCAGTAAGGAGGCTTTGTAGGAGCTGATGTAGGAGATGACAGTAATGTGGGTTGGATCAGGGATTCTCAAATGGGGGAGACGTTGCCCCCAGCAGACATTTGGCAACGCCTGGAGACATTTTCAGCTGTATCAGAGTGGGAGTTCCCACGGGCGTCCAGTGTGTAGAGAACAGAGAAACCACCAACAGACCTACAGTGCCCAGGATAGCTTCCCACAGCAAATAATTTTCTGGCCCCAAATGTCAGTAGTATAGAGGCCGTAAACCCTAGGGTAGAGGTTTAGCAAAAGTGATAGACAGGAGTAGACAAATTTTTAAAATGTTTAAACTGTGGAATGTATGGGACTAAGTGATGGATGGATGTAGAGTGGTGAGGGAGAGGGACGTATCAGGTGAGACTCCCAGAACCCTGGCTTGAACAAATGCGGGTTGTCATTTACTAAGATGGAAAGGCCCATGGTAGGAGCCAGATTGCAACAGGGGAGAAATAAATAACTCCTCTTTGAATATGTCATGTTTGAGGTGCCTGGGAGATAGCCAAGAGGAGATGTGAAATAAGTTGACTTTCTGAGTCTACAACTTAATCATCGTCATTATAGTAATTAAATTACTGAGCAGTTATAACGTATCAGGCTTCATTCTAAGAAATTGTTTTTACATTATTTTATTAATCCTACTGACAGTAAGGATCAACATTTATTCTCTGAATCCTCTTGATAAATTCTTAAGTTTCCAAATTATGAGCGACGGATATCATCCTACTCCTCAAAAATTTTCCTTCAGCATAGGAAACACACTGTTGAAAGCTAACAGTAAATATTATGCCTTCCCTAATAAAACAGAATGTGTCAGTAAGATAAAACATCCTAACCACTGTGCCATCAAAGATATCCAAAATTATATTTGTCATTACTCCAAAAGCTTTCATCATCTTTATTTTAGAAAATATCCTGCAAGTATTTATCTTCTTTATTGCCTCTGATTCGGATAAAATAGCAAAATTTTACCCCAAAAAGGACACTACCCTTAGGAAATAGAAGCATGATCTCTAGAAGCAGTTTAACATTCCAGGAGAGCCTTCTGCCATTTAATATTCTTCCAAAGCCATCTGGCCCTCCATTTTCCTGGCCAAATGATACAATGTCTTCAAAACACATTTCCAACGTTAGCAGATGCAGCTAACTCAAGTCAGGAAGCCTGAAGGAATGGAACCACTCCATTCTAAGTTATATGATATGTAAGTCACTCTGTGATACCCAGGATGGATGTCTGGGAGCACTTTTGCTTATTTAGTCTGAGAGAAAGAATCTTAAATAGCAAGGCTATGAAAGCTCATATTGTTACAATGAGCCTGGTCGCAGTGTTGAGGTTCAGCCAGACCTCACTAAAAGTGGGACTCCAGTTAGGAATTTGTTACCAACGCCAACTTCTCGTAGGGTATATTTGTAATTTGCCCCAGGGCTAAAGTTTCAGGTCAACTCACATTAAAGTAGAAAATAAAGTACTTTGTTCAGGTGAGACGAACTGCTCAGCTCAGAATCGACGAATCAAAGGATTCGTGATTCTCATATGTCTTGGGGCAGTCTTGCAGAGATTTTTTTCCAGTTTCTTCTCCACCTCTCTCTCCTCCACCCAGAACCTGACAGATTTCTATCAGGTGAGAAAAAAGGGCTGGTAAGCCTGCATCCTTCCTGTCATTACTGAAGGTACCCATCCATCTACAGGGACAAATAAGGTTTCACCTGGCACACTGCAGTCTGCTTTCTATTTTGTCGGGGTTCTGGGTTTCTAGATACCTACAGGAAAAAAAAATCTAGAATTTCTAAATTCTGTGGCTGGCTAGGGCCTATTGAAAAATCCCTGTTTTACAGTCCACGCCGTTTCCTGCCCCTCATTACACAACTTCCTCAGCTGTTCTAAAAGCGGCTTAGGGATTTTTTTTTTCCCCTTGGGGAAAGAGGAGGGTCAGGAAGCTGAGTAGCAAGATACAAAAGCACAGTCTGGTGGGGCGCCTGGGTAGCTCAGTCGGTTAAGCGTCCGGCTCGGGTCATGATCTCGCAGTCCGTGAGTTCGAGCCCCGCGTCGGGCTCTGTGCTGACAGCTCGGAGCCTGGAGCCTGCTTCACATTCTGTGTCTCCCTCTCTCTCTGCCCCCTCCCTGCTCATGCTGTGTCTCTCTCTGTCTCAAAAATAAATAAACATTAAAAAAAATTAAAAAAACAAAAGCACAGTCTGGGAGTGCTGGTCCTAACGTGGGTCCCTCTACTGAAATTAGCCACATGTGCTGAACAATTTCATACCACCTGGTTATTCCCCCTCAGTATCCCCCTCAGTATCTCGTGTCAATCCACAAGAGCACCCTGATCAGAGAAATGGCTCTTATCCTCAGTAGTCCCCCAAACAGTATATATGAAGACTATATAGCCAATGGAATGTTTTTTGATGGAAACTTCAAGGGAGGGTGCTTTCCTACTTGCAACCTTTTTTTTACTTTTCCATCCATCTTTCCGAATATCCCTTTTGGGCGGGGGGGGGGGGGGGGGGGGTGGGTGGGATGGTGGGGGGAGACATCCAATGATATTTGCAATTCCCCCAAAATACATAATTGAATTCTTAATAAAAAATATGCAGTTTTACCATTGAGGAATATAAAACACTAATTCACGAAAAAGATGAAATTCTACCAAATGCCCTCTCCTTTTACCTCCTACCCAGATTTCTTAAATTGTGTCAACTCTGGGTTTTGGGCCTGTGGTCTCATGACTGAACATCATTAGCTGCCTCCAGGACACCTGTAATCCATTGTATGGTGGGAAACTAGTTTGAATCTCGTAGAGAATGAAAGCTAACCTTGACCGAGCTCACAGTCTGGACCAGGCACCATGCCAGATGTTTATACCTGGTGGTTAGCTCATTTAATTATTAATGGATAATGAACTCATATGCATTTTTACACTAGTGGTGGATAATTATCTTTAATCATTAAAGTAATACATGCTTACTTAAGAAATGTAGGCAAAAGTGAAAATAAGCTGGGGGGGGGGGGGGAAGGGAGCAGTTATAACCCCATTCCCCAAAAGTAATGACTGTTCAGTGTATTTCTCCAGAATAATTTTTATAAGATTTGGCTTAAAAAAGAAAACTTAGCTGTAATGATAAAAGATGCATAATATACATAATCTATACATAACTATGCATAATCACAATAATAACATACACGCAATGATTTAAAATTGTTTTTCAGTTAACACTAAAACTTTTTGATATGCTGGGGTTCCCCTTTTTTTTTTAAACAGCTGCATTTTATTCCCTTTACGGCTGTATCATATTTGCCTTAATCACTGTGAAGTTGAGCATGGGCATTTAAAGCAACTTACAAAGGTCAGAAAAAAAAAAAACACTCTCATTTTAAGTCAAAAAGAAGAAATCTAAATTAAGCTATGCAAAGAAATCAGAACCTTAAAAATACATTAATATTCTTTTATTTTAAAATTATTTCAGAGGGCATGCATGATTCACAATTTTATTAAGCATATTAAAAGGCATTCCAGTTAATAAATGTGACTGAAATATGTTCTCATGTCCTCCCTCGCCTCAAAAAATAACTCTACTGGAACACAAATGCCCTGAGTTCTGTATGTACTTTTAAAACATAGCTAAACATGTATGGCAGAGGAATATGGAAAACAAGCTACTGTTTCTAACAAGGAGTTATCATCTTCCACTGGCAACATCCTTTGGTGGAAACAGTCATTAGACTGAATGTATTCGTTTCCTAGGGCCGCCATAACAAAATCCCACAGAGTGGGTGGCTTAAACAACACAAATTTATTTTCTCACAGTTCTGGAGGCCAGAAGTCTAAGATCAAGGTGCTGGCGGGGCTGATTTCTTTGGAAGCCTCTCTTGGCATACCGTCTTCACATGGCCTTTCCTCTATGTGCACATGTCTGAGTCCAGATTCCCTCTTCTTATAAGAACATCAGTCACATTGGGCAAACACCCCCCCCACCCCAGCCATATGACTTCATTTTATGTTAATTACCTCTTTCAAAGTCCTATCTCCAAATATTCTGAGTTCCTGGGGATTAGGACTTCAACATGTGAATTTGGGGATGGGTGGAGAACACAACTCAGCCTAGAACACTAAGCAAGAGCAGCCGTGAGGGCTCTCCTTTTTTCTTTCCTACTAGGATATCTGATTAACAAAGAATATTCCTTCTTAAATGAAAAGAAAGGAAAAGGAGAGGAGAAAAACGAAAAACAGATGTAACTCCTCTCTAACACCCCCCACCCTACACCACCACCAATTAAAACATTTTTTCTGGAGCTTATTTTCTTCATTCAAAGTCTCCTATCATGTTTGCATTGGGCATGTTTTCAAATCTTGGGCAAGATCTCAGGATAGCAAGGGGCACAACTTTTGCACTAAATTCCTTTAAGAAATAGCCCCAGACTTGCTGCAATTTTGAAAAAAAAGAAAAAAAAAAAAAACGTTAATACAGTTGCTGTCGCTGACATATCCTCGAGACCACCTTCCTGGTACTTGACGCCACAGAAGCACTTTTCTTTCTCAATCCCCTAACTGCTTGTCCCACCTGAGACCCAAACCAAAAACAAACCCTATTTTGTTCTCAGAACCCAATCAGAGAATTTCCTACCAAATCCAAACACCTAAACATCTCCCCCTGAAATGATCCTAAATTTAAAAATAATACATTAAAAAAAAAAAACAACAACTTGATTTTGTAAAGATTTTGTTAAATACCAGCCACCTAAAACTTAAATGCAAGAAAGAAGTCGACTTTAAATGCAAACAGTCCAGGGAAGGCTCTTCTTTGAAGAAATGGCCACTGGCTCTTTTGTTCTTTTATTTTTGCAGGAGACACGGTGAGGGATTTTGTATCCCCTTCCGTATCTTTTTGTGAAATCTAATCCTGTTTTGCTAGAGGTTTCCTTCCCTGTTCAGTTTGCCATGCCAGGGGGGTGAAAAGTTGCATTTTAACCCAGCATAGGGCTTTCTCAAGTTTATTAACACGGTACTGCTGAGGCAAGTCAGTCCCCCAGTGGCTGTCCTGGCTCCCAGATGAAATATCCACTTTCCCTATGATATGTTATTGTAAATATAATACCGAAAGATTATTATATTTTGGACTAGGTGACTGATTCTGAATTTCCTGGCTCTACTGGAATGAAAATAAAAGACCACACAATATTGTAATGGGAACACATCTGGACAGACCACTTTTCCTTTCCTATGGATGGTGAGATTATGGGTTGAAATGTAAGACTCTTGGGTCTTTTCATGTTTCGTGAACTTAAACAGGCAAACGTAGATCCACATCACCTGCACAGATAAATGAAGGCCTCTCCTCCAGTTAGGAACCTATCAGCCATGGATTATTCCATGTGATACAGGGGATGATGTTGTACTCCTTACATCTGCTATCTATCAAAATGGAAGAAGAGGAACACCTCTGAGTAAACCAAATGTGGTCACTTCAGGCTAATTAACTTTCTGCTCCTCTGTGGCCAAAGGCTGGACTGCAGTCCTACGAGGGTCACTTTGCAGGAAAATATGGACACAAGAGGAAACACTGGAGAGCAGATGGCTTCAGGAAAATCCCTAGAAAACCCACGATGAGCAATTACCTGCCAATACACTTAGCACGGTGGCAGTGTGAATCATTTGTAAGGTTTCTATTTTCTAACTGTCTGTGTCTTCTCTAAGTCCTATGAAGGCAAGCATTGATTAAAGGAATGAAGAATTGAATGAAAGAAGGAATCAAAGCACCCCAGGAAGAGTACAGGATTTGCATTTGGAAGCCTTATGTATGAATCCTAGGAGGTTTAATTCTGTAATCCTAATTTTTTAAACAAAATGCCCGTGTTCCTTCTACCATGCTGAGAATTTTAATCCTCACTTTTCTTCCCTGAAATAAAAATAGCTAATACTTTCTGAAAGTTGTTTGAGTTCCTCATCCTTGGATGACCAACAGTCCCAGTTTGCATGGGACTGACAAGGTCCCCAGGATATGGAACTTTTGGTCCTAAAACGAAGAAATTCTGGCAACGCCAGGATGAGTGAGTCATGTTATGACAATGAACAGGTTGTTTTTTATTCATCTTGATCTCCTTAATCCCCACCAAAGCTGTATCAGACCAGTATATACTTTAATTACTCCATTTCTCAGATGAGGCTATGAAGGCTCAGGCATGCTAAGTAACAAAAACAGAACTGTCAGGGCGCCCGGGTGGCTCAGTCAGTTAAGTGTCCGACTTCGGCTCGGGCCACGATCTCATGGTTTGTGGGTTTAAGCCCTGCATTGGGCTCTGTACTGACAGCTCAGAGCCTGGAACCTGCTTCAGATTCTGTGCCTCTGTCTCTGTCTCTCAAAAATAAACATTGTTTTAAAAATTAAAAAAAAAAAATTCAGGACTGTCATATTCCGGAGGCTGAGGACTAGTCAGCATGAATCTATACTGCTTCACATCCAAAAAAGGGGAACTTTAGGAACCCCACCTCCTGGATCTTAACGTGGTGATTGAAATGATGATAATGAATTCAAGTGTAGCATGTGGCTATTTGCAAAGCCCTTTCTGGTTTCACTCTATAGTGAAGGGATGCCATTAAAACTAAGTTATAGTCAACCCAGGTTGACCATCTATTGGGAACTTTGTGGTCCGTTACTCTGGGCTCCAGTGAACTATTTTCACTTCTGTTTATGGAGAAGACACACAGAAGGCAGAAGAGGAAGGGAGAGAGAAATTAATCTCCATCAGCAAGTTATTTCCTCCAGAGGGACTTTCTGATCATTATTGTAACAAAATATGTCTTTCTCCAAAGTCTGTGCTAAGGTTGAGAGAGCAACTTTAACCGAGGAATAAATGAGGTGCCTTCAAGTGGTGAGGTTGTAAATTGCCCATCAGGTCTGAGGATTCATGGTTGGCTGCCTTCTTTCTATTTATCCCCAAGAGTTCCTGGTTTTCCACCTGGGATTGCTCATCCTAATATGTATTTTTCAGTTTAGCCAAATCTCAAAGTGATAGGCAAGAAGAAATTGAATAAGGTGGGAAAGACAGATGCATTCAACGAACGTACTAAAAACTTTTTTCCAGGGGTAGGTCAAGCAGGCTTATGCAGTTTAACTGAAAACAAATTCCTTAGAAATGAAGCCTACAACTACATACCAGAGTCTTGAAGACAACACAGAAAGCTCACCTGTTTTCAATTACGCTTGATGATGGATTATATTTGTAAAATGTGATGATTTTTTTGGACACCTCTTTGCCACCACCCACCCCCGCAATGCCTTTACAATTGGGCACGAAACCTTATCTTGGCAGTCAAGGCTTTCTCCAACACATCTCCAGTCACCTTTTTCTCTGCTCTCCAATCTTCTTGTCAACCTGGACCTTCCCTTCTTGCCTCCACGCCTTTATTCAGGCCGATGCTTCCCCATTCTTCATCTCCACTTGTGAAACTGGTAATGGACACCTCTTTCTCCTCGTTTGCAGTTTGAAGCACCCTTTATTATTTTGGAGTACCGCTCTTGCCCAGGCTCAGTTCATGGGTTCCTGGGGCTGAACCTATTTTCGATTCTAGAACTGGGCACGTGATCTAGACCTGGTCAAACAGAGCTGCTGGTATATTTTGCTGGATTTATCAGGAGAGAGAGGCATTTTCTTTTTGCTGGAGTGATAAGAGCTGCTAACAGGGCGGGGGGCGGGGAGGGGGGGTGGTGTATGAGAGAGCTGGTGTCTATTCTTAGCTCCACAAGGAAGAAACCTGTCTGAAAACAAAGCCAGTGCAAAGTATAACAGTCCAGAGTTGGAGAGACTGTTCTCTTAGAGCATCATTTGGATATCCTGGATCCAAATGCCCCTGAGGCAGGATACCCCCAGATTTTTTTAAGTTAGCTAAGTCCATTTTTGCTTTAACTAGAGTTGAGCTTAAACTAGAGTTGGGCTTCTGTCACTAAAAACCAAAAACCCAAAGGTCTCCATTATACAAACCCTACTCATAATTATGGGTTCTTTCAAAGGTCACCAAATTTCTAAAGCTTTCTTAGCTTCAAAAGAGGGTGAGCCTTTTTTATTTCAAAATGTCCTAGGACTCTGTATCTAATAAAAATTATCATTATTATTATAGATAAAGGGGAAAATACTAGGGAACAACATTGGATTTACTTAAGCCACCTGGCAGATTTTCTGATACATCTGATACTATTTTTTCCATCCCCTTTATGGTCACAGGTGTATTAAAAATTGTGCATAGTTTTTGCTCATTGTTGACAACTGTTAAATTAGCAAAATCCTTTTTGAAAGCAGCCTAAAAATGTACCAGAGTCAGGACGAGCCAACTCTTAGGGGTCTATTCAAATGAAACAATACAAAAGTAAAAGCTGTTCATTCCAGTATTCCTGAAAGAGCCCAACTGGAAATTATTTCAGTACTCCATAGCAATAGGCCATAGCCACTCCTTCCATTTCTGAAACCAGTTTGGAAACCCTCAGATATTTTCCTAGATACGATGATGTTCTTCTAGTGCCTGGATTAATGATTTCAACAGGCTACATTCCTGGGAAATGAGTCTCAGTCAGTTATTGGCGTGCAGGAACGATACCTGTGATCAATACCTGTGGGGAAGTGAGGTAAATTGACACTGGGCAGAGGGAAAATGAACTGTGATGCAGTCATAACAAGGCATCAGCCAAACCCAGCAGCCTGGAGCTGGAATGACCCTTCAGAGTTGTCCTGCATCACCTATCATTACACATGGGCTGCCTGTGGGAAAGAGACATGAATTTGGATGAAAAGGCAATCTTCAGTCAAGGCCAAGTCCTGAGGAGGGATTCAACCGAGAGCGTGAAGCAGCCAATGCTCCCAGCACTCGGGGGAAGGGGCATGTCAGGCCTGAGGGGGGATCTGGACTGTGTCGATCAGTGTCCTCTACAGGGGTCAACACTGACCCATGCTGAGCTGGTAAGATGCTGTTGTCTTAAGAGTTTGAAATGGGAGACAAGGAAACCAGAAACGGGGAGGCAATATTACTACAGTGTTTGAGGCAAAGTCCACAAACTCATGTGATCCTCAAAACCACGTGGTCCCCTCCCTTCTCTGTGCCTGATTGTTCAATGGTTCATTCGATTTCATTCGTTTCTGATACCAAGAAAATGTTAAATACTTTGCCAGCAATCCTCAGATTATTATGAATATGACGGATTATGCAGCCATCAAAATGATAATAATGTAATTTTTTAAATAATGTCAAACACAAAAGTGTGTCCAAATGTAACTGTAGGTGAAACTAACAAAACAGGAAGTAATATTTCTCTATGTAAACATTAGTAAGTGAAAGTAACAAGTGCAATCAACGACACTATCAAAAAAGTGAACAGACAACCTACAGAATGAGAGAAAGTATTTATAAATCATATATCTAATAAAGGCCTAGGATCTAGAATCTTTTAAGAACTTTCAATAGCTCAACAACAAAAAAAGACAAATGAAAATTGGGGAAAGGACTTGAATAGGCCTTTCTCCAAAGAAGATATACAAATGGCCAGAGATGCTCAATGTCATTAAACATGAGGCAGATGTATATTGAAACCACAATGAGATAACACTTCACATCTATTAGGATTGCTCTTTTCAAAAAAAAAAAACCAAACAAGAACTGGAAATCACAAGAGTTGGCAAATACATTCAGAAACCCTTCAGGGGCACCTGGGCGGCTCAGTCGGTTAAGGACCTGACTTTGGCTCAGCTCATGATCTCATGGTTTTGTGAGTTCGAGCCCCACATCGGGCTCCGTGCTAGCAGCACAGAGCATGGATCCCGCTTCGAGTTCTGTGTGTCCCTCTCTCTGTGCCCCTCCCCCACCCCTGCTCACACACTCTCATTCTCTCTCTGTCTCTCTCTCAAAAATAAATAAACATTAAAAAAATTAAAAAAGAAAGTGAAACCCTTGGATATTTTGGGTGGGGATTTAAAATGGTTCAGCCATTGTGGAAAATAGTTTGGTGGTTCCTTAAAGAGTTAAACTTACCATAAAAAAATTACCATGCAGAGCAATTCCATTCGTAGTTATATACATAAAACAACTGAAGTCAGAAAGTCAAGCACAGGTACACGCAGTAGCTCTGTTCACAATAGGTAAAAGGCGGAAACAGTCCAAATGTCCATCACAGAGGAACGGATAAACAGATGGTGGCAGATCCGTACTTTGGAATATCATTCGGCCATAAAAAGGGATGAAGTATTGGTCCATGGTGCAGACTTTGAAAACATTACGCTCTATGAAAGACAGACACAAAAGGCCGCATGCTGTAGGGTTCCATTTCTCTGAAATGCCCAGAAGAGGTAAGTCCATTGAGATAGAATGTAGATTGGTGGTTGCCAGGCGACAAGGGGAAAGGGGAAATGGACCTGCTTCCTGTGTGCATGTGTGTGGGACCTCCTTTTGCAACTAGATAGAATTGGTGGTCGCGTGATATTGTAAGTGCACTCATCGCCACTGAACTGTTCACTTTAAGACAGTGAAAATGCGAATCTCACCTTGATTTTTAAAAAGGTAATAATGATAAAAGATAACAGTGTGGGAGTCATTTGATGAGAAGTGGTTTTCAAAAATATATCACCATGCCATATGCCTATCAGCAAATTCTTTTTGCTTTGGGGTAAACAATTACTTGCCTCCTAAACGAATTATAATAGGTTAGTATGGGAGAAGTAATAGAGTCTGCGTGATCAGCATGCTTCCTGTGGAGAGAACGCCCCATGATAACACATCCCTCAACAATATTGCCTTGGATATCAAGTGCTTGGTAGCCGGCTCTCGTCCTTCACAGAAGTGTCCATCCTGTCATTTAATTAAGCTCAGTTTAATGCAGTGTTTCATTGTTAGCAGGTGAATATCTTGGACCTCACTTATATTGGCAGGCTTTATCTGTAGCACCTTTGAAAAATGTTCTCATTAAGTCTTTTGTTGTGCATTTTCTACTATAAAACATAAGCATAATATAGTCCCTTCTTAACACTCATATAAGAATGGAAACAGGAAATAAAAATAGCCATCATCCGATCACCTAGAATGGAAGGGTTAAAGTTTGGTTTTACACGTACGTGTACACACCTACACGTATATACAGTTACACACGTGCGTTTTGGGCAACAAATAAATAGTATTATGCTGTATATGCTGTATTATTTTTCACTTTCTATCATGAGCAATTTTCTCTGTCATTATTCTTCTAAAATAGCATTTTTAATGTATAGCTGTACCATAACATATGAAACTGATTCTCTCTTTCAGACGCGTAAGGTTTCTTCCCCAGTATTTCTGCAATCTAGTCTTTCATTGTGCTCCATTATTTTTTTTAATGTTTGTTTATTATGGGGGGGGGGGGTGAGGAGGGGCAAAGAGAGAGGGGGACAGAGGATTTGAAGTGGGCTCTGTGCTGACAGCAGCGAGCCCAACATGGGGCTCGAACCCACAAACTGTGAGATCATGACCTGAGCTGAAGTTGGACACTCAACTGACTGAGCCACCCAGGCGCCTGTCATTGTGCTCTGTTATAACCATTCTTTCTTTCATACATACATTCTTTGGTGGTGGGAGGTAGCTTCCAGTTTTTACTAAAATATTTCCCAGTTCACTACAAAGAACAGTGGGATGGAATTCCTTGTATTTAAGCCTTTTTGTGTATCATTGTTTTCTCCAGACAACCTTTTTGGTTGAGATATAATTGATATATAACATTATATTAGTTTCAGGTGTACAACATAATAATTCCTTATTTGTGTATATTGTGAAACCTAGTTGAAATCCATCACCACACAGTTATAATTTAAAAAATTTTTTAACCTTTATTTATTTTTGAGAGACCAAGCGCGAGGTGGGGAGGCAGAGAGAGAGAGAGAGAGGGAGGCACAGAATCGGAAGCAGGCTCCAGGCTCTGAGCTGTCAGCACAGTGCCCAACATGGGGCTCGAACTCATGAACCTCAAGATCATGACCCAAGCTGAAGCCGGACGGACGCTTAACTGACTGAGCCACCCAAGTGCCCCCATAGTTATAATTTTTGTTCTGGTGATGAGAACGTTTAAGATCTACTCTCTTAGCAACTTTCAAATATACAATATTACATCCCCTGGACTTATGTCTTTTAAAACTGGAAGTTTGTACATTTATTCATTTTGCCCAATCTCCTTTCCCCTCCTCTGGCCACCACCAGTCTATTCTCTGTATCTAAGAGTTCAGTATTTTTGTTTGTTTGCTTGTTTGTTGTCATCAGATTCCACTTATAAGTGATATCATATTTATATTTCTTTTTCTGTTTTATTTCACTTAGTGTAATGCCCTCAGGGTCCATCCATGTTGTCGCAAATAGCAAAGATTTCCTTCTTTTATATGGATGAATAATATTCCATTGTGTGTATTTACACATTCACTATAGATAGATAGATAGACCTAGATAATCTCAAATTCTTATTCACCCATCCAACCATCACCGGACCCTTGAGTTGCTTCCATGTCTTAGCTATTATACGTAAAGCTGCAATGAACATGGGGATGCATGTAGCTTTCTGAGTTAGTGTTTCATTTCCTTTGGATAAATACCCACAAGTGGAATTACTGGATCAGATGGTAGTTTTGTTTTTCATTTTCTGAGGCATCCCCGTACTGTTTTCCATAGTACCTGCACCAGTCTGCATTCCCACCAACAGTTTGTCTTTCTCCATATCCTCTCCAACATTTCCTATTTATTGTCTTTTTGATTAAAAAAAAATATTCTAAGAGGTGTGAAAGATCATTTCATTGTGGTTTTGATTTGCATTTCCCTGATGATTAGTGATGTTGAGCGCTTTTGCAAGTACCTGATGGCCATCTGTATGTCTTCTTTGGTAAAAAAAAAAAAAAAAAAAAAATGTTTTTAGATCCTCTAACCATTTTTAGTCAGATTATCTTTTGCCATTGAGTTGAATGGGTTCTTTATACATTTTGGATATTAACCCCTAATTAATTATACGTTTGGCAAATATTTTCTCCCATCCCAAAGGTTGCCTGTTCGTTATTGACAGTATCCTCTGCTGTGCAGTAGCTTTTTAGTTTGATGTGGTTTACTTGTTTATGTTTGCTTTTGTTGACTTTGCGTTTGGTGTCCAATCCAAAAGAAATCATTGCCAAGACCTAGGTCAAGGAGCTTACTGCTTATGTTTTCTTCTAGGAATTTTATGCTTTCAAGTCTTATATTCTTCATCCATTTTGAGTTTGTGTGTGGGGGGGTGTAGAATAGGGGTCCAGTTTCATTCTTTTGCATATGGCTGTTCAGTTTTCCCAGCACCATTTATTAAAGAGACTATCTTTTCCCCATGGTATATTCTTGGCTGCTTTATTGTAAATTAATTGGCCATATATTCATGGGTTTATTTCAGGGCCTTCCATTCTGTTCCATTGATCTCTGTGTCTGTTTTTATGCCAGGATCATACTATCTTGATTACCACAGCTTTATAGTATAGCTTGAAATCAGGAAGTGTGATACCTTCAGGTTTGTTCTTCTGCTTCCCTGCCCACCCCCCAATTGCTTTGGCTATTTGGGGTTGTTTGTGATTCCACACAGATGTTAGGATTTTTTTTTTAATTTCTGTGAAAACACCATTGGAATTTTGATAGACATTGTGTTGAATCTGTCGATTGCTTTGGGTAGTGTGGACATTCTAACAATGCTAATGCCTCCAGTCCATGGGCATGGAATATCTTTCCATTGATTTATGTCTTCTTCAATTTCTTTCATCAGTGTCTTCTAGTTAACAGTTATATTCTTAAAAAACAAATTCCTGCAACTGGATATATCTAGTCCAAAGGAAAATCTGGAAGTCTTTAATATGTTTTGACAAACTTCATGTTAGGTGATCCCAATTTCCCCTTCCAAGTATGGGTGTAAGATTGTGCTACTGTTCTACATTCTTGGCAAAATCGGGGTTCTCTCTAGTAACTACTCCCAACAGTATTATTTTACATATTTTTTAAAATTTATTTTTGATTAGACAACATACAATACAGTTTAAATATCAAAGGAACCCAAGGGTGTACAGGGAGAGTCACTGTCCTGCCTACGTACACCATCCCATTCTGGGGGCAACCCATGTTAACAGTTTCTTGTGTATCCCTTCCAGAAGGAACCCATGTGTTAGCAAATGGTAGGAGTCTAAATATACTGTACTTTGCACTTATCTCTATATTCTGAACATAGCCTCTTCATTCTTTTTTTACGGTCACATACTTTTCTACTGCTGAATGTAATACCCTTAAAAGTCCCCTTTTGCTGGACATTTAGGTTGCTTTTCAGCTTTTGCTACCACAGACCACGTGTCTGTGAATTACCTTGTAAATCTATCACTTTGTACGTGCACACGTGTGTGTGTGTGCAAGTTCAGTTTCTGGGTTACTGGGTTCAAGGAGTTTTTTAATGTTTTTGCTATTGTCAAGAAGAAAAACAAGAAAAAAGAATGTGGGAGAAAAAAGAAAAAAAAATAGAAAATTTAGTGAGTCTGGTGTTTATTAAATAGTGGGGAATGTCACATATTTTTCCCAGACTGCACATCTCTGAAGTTTCTGGGTTTTTTTTTTTTTCAGTAGTCTCCCTCATCGGTGAAAGGGGTTAGACATTTCAAAAGAGTAGGGGCAGGATAAAGAATGGGTGCTAAAAACCCAACAGCAAAACTTCTTCTCATCATACAGCAGCTGTTTTACCATCCGCTGAATTCCGATAAGGAGGAACAAATGCCTTCGAACAAGGAAGGCTAAGCCTTTAAGCCCTGGAGGTGATGTTACACATCTCTTCAGAAATACAAAATGAAAATACGTTTTGTATTGGTAAATAATTTTCCAGAGATGAGATCATCTACAACATAAAGGATTAAAACTTTAAAACCCCAGTTAATGTGCCCTTATTTAACAGTGAGTTTTTTTTTTTTTAAAAACTTTTTTTTTTCATTTATTTTAAGTAAACTTAAAAAATTAACGTGCAAACAGCACGGTGTGCAAATCATAATTATATAGCTTAATGAAGCTTCACGGAGTAAACACATCCCTGTAACCACCGCCAAGATCAAGCAAAAGAATGTGACCAGCATCCCAGAAGCCCCCATTGTGTCCTTCAAAATCACTGTCCCCCCAAAGTGACCATTTTCAATCGCCATCAATTAATTTTGTCTATTTTTTAACATCATTATAAATGGAAAATGTAGGATTCAGTTTTCTGCGTCTGGTTTCTTTCGCTCGACATAATATAGAATTCATCCATGGTGTTATTTTTAATTTTGTGTGTGTCCACAAATATTTACTAAGCATCTACCATAGTTAGGCACTATGCTAGGTACTGGGCAAGTGACGGCGATGATACAGACAAGACCTTGGTCTCCTAGAACTTCCGTAACTTTTGCCTCTGAAAATGAACATCTGAGGATTCAAAAGTCACTGCTTTTCAGGAAAACGGCACAGTACCTCAAAGGCATCCATTTATCTAGAAAGTCATAGGGATGGTCAGGCTAAAGCGTGTTCCAGTGGATTCCTGCATGTTCATCCATGGGACCTCCTAGCATCATTTACTCACTACATAAGAGACAGAAGCTTGCAGAATAAAAATCTCAGTTGCCTTTTCAGAGTTGCATTCCAGAACAGCTCCTTGACTGAGTAACGGTAGTATGTCTTCCAGGCAAGATTCTGGGGAAGGAAGCTGTCTATAGCTTTGAAACGCTATTTCAAACATGTTTGTTTTGCAGAAAAATTCATAGAGTAACGGCCACACAATGGGTTTTTTTTTTCTATTAAGTTATAGTTTCTGCCCCTTTCTCAGTTTAAGAAATGGGCTGGGAGAAATACTTCTTGTGGTCAGGAGAGATTTTCAGTTAACCCCCCAAATCAGGAGACTGTTATTTCAAGACCTCACAGAAAGACAGATATTCTAGAACATGCATATATTAACTTCAGACTTGATGGTGATTATCGACATTTGTAAAAGACTTTAACACAATTTAATGAGTACAATATTGCAGTAATTAAATACATGCATTTATCAAAAGCTTTGAAAATATGAAGAGCATTAGAAATCAAATCCCTTTGCCCATCATCCTCAAATGTGTCCCCTCTCCCGTTCCACAGGTACGAATTTAGAGTGCATCTTCCTAGACCTCTTTTTAGATCTTTATGCACAAACACCTATGTGAGCTGTTCTTCACCTAAAGCACACGCACATCATGCTGCAACTTGCTTTGTCCTTCCAACGATGTTTTTTTAGATCTTGCCAATGGAGGTCTCCTGGTTCACTCCTTTGTCAATATTCTGCCATATGAACATGCCATTTTCTATAATGTGGCCATCCTTCTGAGGACACGTGGTCTCGTTTTTCACCATTACAAGCAACACTGTCATGAACATCTTTGACATGCATTCTTATGTAAGGGAGCAAGTGTTTCTCCAGGGAACACATCAGGAAGGGAATAGATCATGCCATTGCTTCTGTAAGGCCGTGTTTTTTGGGTCCTTAATGGTAAGGAGGCTCCCTGAAGGCTGGGTAGGGCTTAACTGTATCTATCGCCAGAACTCATCACAGAGCCTGCTAGCTAGTAACTGCCTTCCACAACGCAAGTGGAGGTCCTGCCATTTCATCTCTTTACTTCGCTATGTTTTGGTTGGCTCTTCTCTGCCTACCAGCCATTTAAAAGGTAGAATCCTAGGTCCTTATTCTGGGCTTTCTCTGGTTTCTCCAGAGTCTCTTTCTCTGGTCAGCAGCTCTCTTCCCTGGCTGCATATCAGAATCAAAAGGGGAGCTGTTAAATTTTTTTAACTTTTTTTTTTTTTTTTTGAGAGACAGAGAGAGACAGGGCATGAGTGAGGGAGGGGCAGAGAAAGAGGGAGTCATAGATTCCGAAGCAGGCTCTAGGCTCTCAGCTGTCAGCACAGAGCCCAACACCGGACTCGAACTCATGGACTGCGAGATCATGACCTGAGCCGAAGTCACATGCTTACCCAGCTGAACCACCCAGGTGCCCCAGAAAGGGGAGCTTTTAAAATTTACTGGTGTCCATGCCCACTTTCCAGAGGTTCTGACTTAATTGGCCTGCAGTGGAGTGGGTCCCAGGTAATTGTGTTTTTTCTCCTGGCTTTCCATCTGATACCAATATGAGGTTAGAATGGAAAATCACTGCCCTGGGCTAGTGGTTGTCCAAGTGGAGACTCCAGTCAGTAGTACCAGCATCCCCTGGATTTGTTAGAAGTGTAAGTTCTAGGGGCCCCTGGGTGCCTCAGTCGGTTGAGCGTTCGACTGCAGTTCAGGTCGTGATCTCGCCGTTTGTGAGTTTGAGCCCCATGTTGGGCTCACTGCTGTCAACCTGTCAGCACAGAGCCCATCTTGGATCCACTGTCCCCCCCGACCCTGCTTGCACTCTCCCCACAATAAATAAATATTTACTAATAAAAAAAGAAGAAGTCTAAGTTCTTGGGTCTGACTGAAGAACTACAGAATCAGAAACTGGAGGCAGCTGTTTTAGCAAGCCCTCTAGATGATTCTAAATTATATTAACCAGATTTTGAGAACCACTGCCCTGGGTGAGCCCGTGCATTTCCCTGATTTTGGAAACATGTAGAAGACTTGCTTTTTTCTCATCTTCCACCTAAACTCCTGAACACCACCTGCCTAGGGGACGTTCCACTAGAGTGCCTCACCAGCATGCCCAGTGCTCCTGACCCCACTCCCACTTTCCCGAAGCCTTCTCCATCTTAGTGAATGACACCCTTATCCTCCAAGTTGCTGGAGGCAGAAATGTGGAAATCACTCTTTAACTTTTTGAAAATAGGTAACATGCTCACGTAGCTTAAAACCCAGAAGGTGCCAAAAAGCAAACAATGAAAGTCTCCCTCCTGCCCTCATCTCCAATTATAGACTGAATATGCCCCCACCCCAAATTCATATTGATGAAGTCCTGACCCACAATGTGGCTATATTTAGAGACAGCACCTTTTAGGAGGTAAAGTTAAATGAGATAAGCGTGGGGCCCAAATCC
Source organism: Panthera onca (assembly GCF_046562875.1). NCBI lineage: Eukaryota > Metazoa > Chordata > Mammalia > Carnivora > Felidae > Panthera > Panthera onca. Next base: position 32,225,174 of record NC_138340.1, on the reverse strand, counting down.
AATTAAGAGAGGTGTCCTTTTCCCTTAGAAGAGGAGGAAGAGACACCAGGAGTGCATGAGCATACAGGAAAGGCCAGGTGAGAACATAGCAAGAAGGTGGCCATCTGCAAGCCAAGGAGGGAAGTCTCACCGGAAAATAACCCCGCCAGCACCTGAATCTTGCACTTCCAGCCTCCAAACCTGTCAGGAAATATACTTCTGCTGCTTAAGCCCCCCAAGCCTGTGGTATTTTGTTATCGCAGCCTGTGAGGTTTAATTTTATGCGTCGCACACAGGGTGGTGAGATATTTGATCAGGCACTGTTATTCTGGTTGTTTCTGTGAGGGTGTTTTAGGATGAGATTAATGTTTAAATTGGTACACTGAGTAAAGCAGCTTGCCCTCCAGGATAAGAGTGGGCCTCATCCATCCGTCTCTTTTGTTTGAATGGAACAAAAAGGCTGACCCTTCCTCAAGTAAGAGAGAATTCTTCCTGCCTAACTGCCATCCAACTGGGACATCTACTTGTGCCTTCAGACTCTAACTGAAACACAGGCTCCTCTTGGGGCTTGAGGCTGCTGGCCTTCCAATGGAACTAAACCATTGACTCTTGGTTCTCAGGCCTTTAGACTTGGACTAGAAGTAACCCATCACCTCTCCTAGCTTGCACTGAACTCACTCCGCAGGTCTGGGGACCTGACAGCCTCCATAATCACATAAGCCAATTCCATATAATAAATTCCCTATAAGAAGTCTCTTTATATAGATACTAATAGGTATATAGTGTTAATATGTATATAATAAACACAAACGTATGCACACACACACACACACACACACACACCCCTTCTGGATCAGCTTTTCTGGAGGACCCAATGCAGCCTTAGCAGACTAAGAATAGATCCCCAGTGTTTTTCACACACACACACACACAGGCACACACAAAAAAGCACCGTATTTATCAAGATTTTACGTGATAGCTACAAAAACTAGTATTAGCATAGTTTTAATTTGAATTTTTTTTATTATGTGTAAAACCAAGTATCTTTTTACAGGTACACATCATTTGCATTTCTTTTCTCGTAAGATATCAATTGATAGGTTTTGTAGATTTTTCTTTTGGCTTGAAGGAAAGATCTCTGTGTTTTGAGCTGAAAATATCATTTCTCAGTCTGTCAGTTATTTGACTTTTGGATTTGGATTAGGATGTTTCTTCTCACGCAGAATTTGTTTTTGTTTTGTAAAGAAGTTAAATGCCTCAACTTTTTTTCTCATGTGGCTTGTAGATTTCTGAATCATGATTAGGAATCCTTCCTTATGCCACAGATACCAAGTATTTCCTCCTATTTTCTTCTAAATCTGTCTTGATTTAATTCTTATATTCAACTCTTGATTTATTCAATATGGATCAAGCATGTATTGAAAGTGTGAGATAAGATTCAACTGAACTATTTTTAGTTAGTTTGTTTTGAAACCACATGGCCACCACGTCATTCTTTCATTGTGTTGCGAACCATCTTTTCCCAGAAAGTTTCTAACGTCGTCTGTTTCAGAAACTAAATTCTCACAGTTAGCCCTGTTTCTAGATTTTTCTAGTCTCTTCCATTGAATGTTCTCCTAATTCACAGATCAACATCCCACTATTTACTTATTGAGACTTTATATTATATATTAACATCTAGTATTAATACTACCAACGTGGAGATCCAGTGTTTTCTGAGCTGCTCTTTTTTGTTTATCTTCCCAAATATACTTTGGCTCAATTTATCTCATTCCAACAAAACAAAAAATAACAGAAACAAATTGTGGGTATTTGTACTGGGGTTCTAATCATTTGTAAACTGTCTCAGGGAGAATGGATGGGCACCTCTGTGATAGTCAGGCATCCTGAGAATTGGCTGTCTTTCCGTATACTCATATCTCCTCTGAGGACTTCATTAGTGTTTTTAAAATATTGTTCACATAGGCAGTACAGATTTCTCGTTATTTCTTCCCAGTGATTTTGTTGCTATTGTATGTGTGGCTTCTACTCCTGTATATTCTCTGTCTGGTTGTTATTTGTGTACATAAAAGATAGCAATGGCTGCAGTCAGAACTATGGGACTTGATGTAAATTAAAAACATTAAATTTTAAAAAATAAGACAAATTTAAAAAACAACAGGAAAAAAAATAATAACTATGGGACTCATTCCTGATGTCCCTCCTCTCTCATCCCTGCTGTAACATCCTTCACCATGTCATGTTGAACTAACCTTCAAAATACACTCTGCACGTGTCTAAATCCTGCCACCTCCACTAACACCACCCCAGTTCAAGCCATGATGCCCCTCAGGAACAACACAATACCCCTCCTCGACCCTAAACAAAGCTGCCAGAGGGATCTTTTCAAAACAACAAGAGCATCTGGTAATCCCCCTGCCTAAACCATTTCCATGGCTTCCCTTGCACCCAGAATCAAATGCACCCCAAGGCCCTCTATCACCTGGCTCCTGGCTCCCTCCCTGCCCCCCACCCCATGGAAACCATCTCTGTTCACAGAACTCCAGCCACAAGGCGTCCTTTGGGTTCAGAAACACTCCCACCAATTTCCTATCCCAGACCCTGCCCTGTTGTTCTCTCTGCCACGGATATTTTTTCTTTCCATTCCTTAGGGGGCGGGCTCCTTCTTATTCACCAGATCTCAGTTTACCTACCGCTTCTCGAAGAGGCCTTCTCTGTTCACCCTTTTAATCTCCTCCGAAATACTTAGAACAATGTTGAATTATATACCTGTTCATCTCTTCACTCATTTTGTGTTTGTCTTTCCCACTAGAGTGTGAACTCCAATGCTATCTGCAAAGTACATGGCATATAGCAGACAGTCAAGAATATGTACTGAATGAATGAACAAATGGCTTCTCACTTTGTACAGTGAGGGGCTGAGAACGCTTTTACTTTTGTCCTGTTACTCAGCTGTTATTCTGCATTCACATTTTAAATGCACAGTTACTGTGTATCAGATGCTTGTATTTCTTTTCTTTATTTGTATTCAATTTTTTTAATGTCGTATCTTATTTTTGAGAGACAGAGACAGAGCGTGAGCAGGGGAGGGGCAGAGAGGGAGGGAGACATAAAATCCGAAGCAGGCTCCAGGCTCTGAGCTGTCAGCACAGAGCCTAACGTGGAGCTTGAACTCACAGAGCACGAGATCATGACCTGAGCCCAAGTCGGACGCTTAACTGACTGAGCCACCCAGGCGCCCCTGAAATGCTTATATTCCTAAGTCACAGTCTTCTCTCTAAAGCCTGACTTGCCTATCATAAATCTCTTCCTAGTGCTTGTTCATATATACACAATATATATGAGGTTATTTTCAAATAATGAAACACATACTGAATGGTAGAGAAAAAGCTGAAGTCATGCATAATTCATGAGAAAAATTTCTCTAAGGATGGTGAAACCATATTTTCTTTATATATTATCTTTTTTACTTTAAAAAAATCAACTTTTCTCATCAAGAAACATATATTCTTGTTGTAAAGATTATTAAAAATATGGAGATGGGTATCAGAAATGTAGAAAGTATGAAAGATTTCCATAATCCCCAGTCCCAGAAAGCACAGCCCTGTGGCCATGCTTTGATGTATAGCCACCTTTCTAGATTTTTTTTTTTCTATGCATACCCTGTTTTAGTACCGGCTGAGATTTTGTTATTTTTTTCTTTTTACCATTCTAGGACCCAATTAGACAAACAATTCTGTAACTTGCTTCATAAAACACCTTGGACATGTTTATGTGCTACAACACCCAGTTCTTCCGTCCTCTTCGATCATTGTCTAATACTTCATGGCACTTGTGGTCTCTTGACTGTGCCTTTCCCTTCTCACCTGACTGGTAAGGTGGGGAGGGGACGGTCTTGAATTGTCCCTTTTTCTATTTCTAGGACCTCTGCCACACCGGGACCTACAGACCAAAGTCACTGCTCAGGGAGTCCTTTCTCTACTACGACCTCCGTTTTGCCAGAAAAGGTACCTTAGAGCAAATATGAATTTTGTGAGGTACAGATTTGCTTTCATAATTAATGAACTGAATAATCTACTGTATGAAGTGTTGATTTAAAACGTATATGCAGGGACCCCCGGGTGGCTCAGTCATTTAAGCATCCGACTTCGACCCAGGTCATGATCTCTCAGTCCGTGAGTTCGAGCCCTGCGTCAGGCTCTGTGCTGACGGCTCAGAGCCTAGAACCTGCTTCAGATTCTGTGTCTCCCTCTCTCTCTGCCCCTCCCCTACTTGTGCTCTCTATCTCTCAAAAATAAACAAACATTAAAAAAAGAAAAGAAAGGATATGCAGGTGATTTTGTGTGGCCTGCTCTAACTAGAATTCAGGCACCACTGTCACTGTGAGAAGATTGCCCAAAAGAAAATTCTACCTCCAAACCCCCACTTCTTGTAACCGTACCTCTTGCACAGAGCCCAACAGTAGCTGAAGCTTATTCCAGTTATGCTTGCCATGACTGCCACTGATAGGTACTGTTTTTGAGTGGGGGAAAAGAAAAGTGCAAAGGCAGTTATTTTGCCAACATCTGATAGGGACGCGACAAGGCACTAATTGCTAGGCTTACATTTCAGGAAGCAACCTATTTTGTGTTATTGGTGCCAAGGAATACAAGGGCAGTGCATGGTGAATATGCCACTTACAACTGGCATCCATCTGATGTCACATAATCTCCATGCCAGGTCAGGCTGGGACATGGGACACGTTTAGGTTTTCACACATTAATTGGGAAAATGAAGGTATTCCTCCCTGCTTCCCCTCCGCCCAGCCTCTCTCCATTGTCTTTGGTGGTCACAGTAGCTGAGATATTTTGAAAAGTTCTTGGAAAACCTTTGTACTGGGCCCCCGCAGAAACTCATCATGGGGAATTCAAATCCTATCCCACTTGTAAAATTCCAAGGTAAGCTTGGCCGTACAATGTTTTTATAGCAAGAACCAGGGCGCAGCCTGAACACTAAGATGCAGGGCTAAACTGAGGGTCACCGGAGTTTACAAAAGTGGTTGTAGCAGCAAGACTATTAAAGAACACTAGAGTTGTCATGGGCCAGTCTTGCATTTAGATGAATGAGTGGTTGAGGGTACTGGAAAGATCTTCTCCTCAATATCGCTTTGGCTTGATGTTCAGAATTTCATCACTTCTGACTCCCTGAACCAGACCCCCATTGGCCTCCTTCCCTAATTGGCCTGATATCTGAATTTCTACTAATGTCAATATTTCCACTCCTTCAGAATGTATTTCTAAGCATAAAAATGTATCCTGCATTAAGCTTACTAGATCATAAATACATATGACAGTCAGTATCATGGCATGGTTTAAGAGTTCAGGCCTTGAGATCAGAAAGCCTGGCTTTAAATCTCTACTCAGCTACTCACTAGCTGTGCAACCTTGGGTAAGTTACGTATCCCCTCTGTGCCTTCATTTCCTCCTCAGAAAAGGGGGCCTAACGGCCTTCCTGTTTCATTGGGTTGTCGGGAGAACTGAATACAGTAGTACCTACCGTACCTAGACATAGAAAGCAATTGGTAAGGTTTACCCTTATTATAATAAATAACATTAGGACAGACAGGACATTAAGCATTATCTGCAGAGGAAATTACTTTTTTGCATGTGTAAAAATCGCTTGCCACAGAAAAACAGGTTTTTTTCAATGTTTAGAGGGAAAATTATGTTTTGATTATGTCAGCATTCTGCCAGAAAAACACAAGGCCCAGGGTTCAAAAAAATGTTAAATCGGACTTATATGCTAGAACTGCTAATTTTAAGCGGAGTATGAGAAAGAGAGAGTAAGCTGTTTTAAAAAATGAAAATAATTTTAAACTTAAAAAAAAATTTTTTTTCAGATGTAGAGAGACAGAGTGCAAGCAGGGGATGGGGCAGAGAGAGAGAGGGAGACACAGAATCTGTGAGAGGCTCCAGGCTCCAAGCTGTCAGCACAGAGCCTGACATGGGACCTGAACCCACGAACTGTGAGATCATGACCTGAGGCCAGGTCGGACGCTCAACCGAATGAGCCACCCACGCACCCCAAAAATGAAAATAATTTTAAAAGAGCAAGGGGGCTAACAGCAAGGATAAGTGTGAAAAAAAATACATAGTCAAAGAAATATTATAGCACACGTGTGACTGATTTTCTTTCCCAGGAGGAGAAAGGCTCATGACCCGGTGAAGGGCAGTTAACAGGGAAAGGCGTGCTAGGTTACCACGACTGTTTTCTGTCTAACTGAATCAGAAATCACTCTTTCTAACTAGCAGAAGGGTTATCAGTTAATCAGTGAGGCCACCGATTTGAACAGAGATCACTTACTCTATGCCAGCCAATAAGCCAAGACTTTCATTGGTCAATTCACTGTCACACCATCCCTACAAGGCAGGTAACTGTAATGACCCTGTTTTTAGGATACAAAAAGAATATGGAAATTGCCACAGCATTGGTCTCTTGTCACGTTCATGATCCTGAAGTTGCCATCGGGGAGAGTCTAGCTCTGAAAATTTCTACTCCGGAAAAAAGAAATCACGATAAGATTCTAATTAAAGCAAGACTTGCCTCTCACGAGTAATGATACCATAAAAAAACAGAGATTATGTCAGTCATTCCCAGGTGTGTGTGTGTGTGTGTGTGTGTGTGTGCGCGCGCGCGCGCGCTGTGTATGAAAGAATGACTTTCGTTAATGAAGAGAAACAGTGGCTCTGAAAGCTGGAAATAATTTTGCAGAAATAGTTAATTCATTCATTTAAGAAATATTTATTAAGTGCCTGTTGCATACCACCAAGGGGATACTGTGATAAGAGAGACTGATCTGCTCCTTGCCCTCAGATAGTTGAAAGTCTACGGAGTATACCAAGCAACAACAATGAAAGAAAGCGTGAAACAAAGTAGGACAGGAGAATGTCAAGGCTCTGGGGGCATACAGCGTCCTGGTGCATCTCAAAATGCTGTAAGAGTTATCAGGTTCCATGCTCGCACATATATAACACCTGTTTATGTTGAATGTGCTCTTTCACAAGATGGTGACATTGTATTTGCACCCACTGTATTGCTTTTGATTGGACTTCAGTTTAAAAGTGGTTTGGATCTGAGCTAGAAGTCCAGTTACTTCTGAATCATTTGTAGTTGAACCCAGATATGATGGCCAGGTTATGATGGCCAACCCGATCAGTTGAACCCAGGTATCATGGCCTCTTCTATAGGGTGTTAGAGGGAATGAAATAAGGATTTGAGGTCCACAGACTCTCCAGTGAAGATCAATGGGATTCATTTCAGGCTCTAAAGCCTGAACAGTAGCAAAAGTATGGTCTTCTGGAATGACAAGTAAGCAAGGCACACTTGATGAGTGAACAACTTTGTAGAATTGCCATGAGCTAGCTGTATCTAGAGCCACATTAAAAATTGGAACTATGACTTTAAAAGTAGGCGTAAGAGAAGTTATTTAGGGGATGCCTGGGTGGCTCAGTAGTCCACCTGTGCAGCCTGCTTGGGATTCTGTCTCTCTCTGTCTCTCCCCCTCCCCTGTGTGCTCTCCATCTCTCAAAATAGAGAGAGAGAGAGAGAGAGAGAGAGAGAGGGAGAGAGAGAGAGACACTAAAGAGAAAAGTTCTAAAAGATCATATTCATCAGGCCAAGTATAAAGGCTGAATGATCAAGAACAATTAGGCAAACATCTTCATATTAGTAGACTTCTCCGGTTAATGGAGATCACAGGCTTTGGAGGTAAAATGACCACAGTTCAAATCCCTGTGCAGCTCACTCTAGCTCTTTAACGCTGGGTGAGTCACTTCACTTTCCTCTTACTTTCATCACATGTAAAATGGGGAGAGTCAAACCCAGCTGGCAGGACTGGCGATAAGGATTCATTAGCACAAAGTAGGGACTCAAGAGAATCTTGTGCTATTATTACTAACAGCTAAACTCCTCTAACTTTTGGTATACCATTGGTATACAATTATAACTTTCTCTACATTATCGTTTACTTGAAGTCAGTATTTGGAAGACTTCAAACAATACAGTAGTGTCCTTCACCCATGTGACAAGAAAAGAGGACCGTTTCTCCCCACCTCCACTAAGCAAGCATGAGACCGGATCAGAGAGGTTACTGCTCGAGGTCACAGAGCTGGGCCACTACCAGTTCTCTGCTTTGTGGGAGAGTCCGGTATAATCCAGTACCTTGGCTTATCTATTCCAGAAACCACCACTGCTGACCAGTCAGGAAACTATTCACTTTAATTCTGGCTCCTGGTCTCTCCCTATTATTCGGGTGTGGGTTTTCCCTTTCTGAGGAAATAGATGGCTGTACCTCTTATCTCCTTCCTGCTGTTTCCAGTGATGTTCTGCAAACACAGTCACTTGTGATGTCATGTCTCGTATTTCCGTTGGCCAGCTTCTCTCTCCCTAGTGATTAATGTCAATCATCACTCCCCTGGGATACAATTTTCATGGAGAATCAGCCAAAGAGGTCTGCCTCTTAACCTACAATAATGTTCAATTCCAGTAAAGCCTGGGAGAAGAAAATGGACCAAAAATTGTTTCTCCATTAACTCTAGGTGACCTCCCAAAACTCTGCTTCTTTTCAAGCAAACTTTTGCGATGGGCCAGTTTACCAAAGAATTCACTTTTCTCCCTGAGCTCAAGTCATTCTATATTCCTATTTATAAAACTATCCTCTAAACTGCACATGTGTGTGCTGTTATAAAATAAAGAATATATTCATTCATTTAATAAATACTTCTTGAGCATCTACTATGTGCCAGATTTGTTCTACATCCCAAGAAAAAAGTTGTGAAATATCAGTGAAATGAAAAAATCAGCTAAGATGATTATTATGAAATACTCAGCATTAGAATAGGAAGTTAGACAGGCAAAGAAAAATTATACAGTCAAGGTACATTTGAGGAAACTCTCTACGTGGTATTAGCTGACGTCTCCCAAACCAAACCCCCAAAAACCCAGCCACACTTTTGATCAACCCTTCATTCATTATATATGATAGTGATTATGAACTTGGACTAAATTACTGGAACAGAATCTCAATCCTATCTCTCACTAGTTGAGGGACCTTTGTCCTTTGTCAAATTATTTAACCTTTTACTCCTCAATATCCTTATGTGTAAAATGAAATTACAGCCTCATATAGCTGTTGTTAAGAATTAAGTACTGTACAATTGTACATGGTCTGGCACGTGATAAGTACTCAATAAATGATGATGATGACTGATGATGATGATTTGGACCTGAATTATTTAGATAAATAGCTCATTGTCCTAAGGTAAGATTTCAAACATCTTCCTAAATTTTTTAAGCCTTGTTTATAGATATAAATTCAGAGGCAAGACAATACACTTGAGAAAGATTGAGCAGACTTGCTGAGGATAAGAAATTCAGAAACCCAGGCTCCTGATCACGTCACAAGGTCACCAAGAGATACTTTGTATTTTCCTTCCTTATCAGCTCTTGTTTGTGTCACGAGCAATTGTAAAGAACAGTAAACAGAGTTCATCTTTTAAAATCAAGTCCTAGGGGTGCCTGGGTGGCTCAGCTGGTTAAGCGTCTGACTTCAGCTCAGGTCATGATCTCACAGTCTGTGAGTTTGAGCCCCGAGTGGGGCTCTGTCCTGACAGCTCAGAGCCTAGAGCCTGCTTCGTGTTCTCTGTCTCCTTCTCTCTGCCCCTCCCCCGCTCATGCTGTCTCTCTCTGTCTCTCAAAAATAAAGAAACATTAAATAAAATTAAAAATAAATAAAAATAAAAAATAAAATCAAGTCATAGAAAGAAAGGTAAGGAGGGAGAAGACAGAGAGGAGACTTGTATCCCTACATAAAATAATTTCTACACGGGACGCCTGGGTGGCTCAGTCGGTTGAGCATCCGACTTCGGCTCAGGTCATGATCTCACGGTCCGTTAGTTCGAGACCTGCGTCGGGCTCTGTGCTGACAGCTCAGAGCCTGGAGCCTGTTTCAGATTCTGTGTCTCCCTCTCTCTCAGACCCTCCCCCGTTCATGCTCTGTCTCTCTGTCTCAAAAATAAATAAACGTTAAAAAAAATTAAAAAAAAAATAATTTCTACGCTGTCAGCTTATCTTTATGAGAAAGGTTCAAATTAAAAGGGAGAATATTTGTTTACTAGGAAATTTTGAAAAGTGCCATTGTTTTCTTTTATCCTTTGTAAACTTTATTCCTCTTACTGATGTATAATTTACATATAATAATATATTAGTTTCAGGTATTCAACAGAATGCTTTATTGTATGTATATATTATGAAATGATCAACACAGTAAGCCTAGTTAACATCCCTCCCCACTCAGAGTTACATTTTTTCCCCCTTGCGATGACCTTTAACACCTACTCTCAGCAAGTTTCAAATGTACAATACAGTACTAACTGTAGTCACCATGCGACATCACATCCCAAGACTTACTTATCTTACAACTGGAGCTTTGTATCTTTTGCCCACCTTTACCCATTTTGCCCACCTCCCTCCCCCACCTCTGGCAACCACCAGTCTGTTCTCTGTATCTATGAGTTCAGTTTTGTGGGTTTTTGTTTTTTTTTTTTTAGATTCCACCCATAAGTGAGACCGTCTGGGATTTGTCTTCCTTTGTCCGACTTATCTCGCTTCGCAAAATGCCCTCAAGGTCTGTTCACGTTGCCACAAGCTTTCCTTCTTTTTTATGGCTGAACAGTATTCCATTGTATATGTACCACGGCCTCTTTAGGCATTCATCTATCAATGGACACAGGTTGCTTCCATATCTTGGCCATTAGTGGTAATACTGCAGGGAGGAAGGGGGTGCAGGTAACTTTTCGGTTAGTGTTTTCAGGTCCTTCAGATGAATACCCAGAAGTGGAATTGCTCGATCCCTACTTCTATTTTTATTTATTTACTTTTTAATGTTTATTTTTGAGAGAGAGAGAGAGAGAGAGAGAGAGAGCAGGAGAGGGGCAGATACAGTGGGTAACAGAGGATCCAAAGTAGGCTCTGTTCTGAGAGTGGAGAGCCTGATGCAGGCCTCAGACTCACACACTGTGAGATCATGACCTGAGCTGAAGTCAGAGGCTTAAGTGACTGAGCCACCCAGGAGCCCCTATTTTTAATTTTTAATTTTTAAACTTTCCTATGGTGCTTCATGGCTACACCAATTTACACTCCCATGGTAACAGTGCACAAAGGTTCCCATTTTTCCATATCCTCCCCAAACTTGTTATTTATCTTTTTAATAAAAGCCATTTTAACATGTGTAAGGTGATACCTCATTGTGATTTTGATTTGCATTTCCCTGATGATTAGTGATGTTGAGCACATTTTCATGTACCTGCTGGCCATCTGTGTATCCTCTTTGGAAAAGTGTTTTTTAGATCCTCTAACCATTTTTTTACGCTTATTTATTTATTTTGAGAGAGAGAGATAGAGCATGTGAGTGGGGGAGGGGCAGAGAGAGTCGGAGAGAATTCCAAGCAGGCCCCACGCTGTCAGTGCAGGGCCTGATTCAGGGATCGAACTCACAAACCTTTTCTGAGATCATGACCTGATCATGATGAGATCACGACCTGAGCAGAAACCAAGAGCCAGATGTTTAACTGACTGAGCCACCCAGGCACCCCAGATACTTTGACCATTTTTTCATTGATGTTTTTTTCTTTTTGCTTTTGAGTTGTAGGAGCTCTTTATATTTTTTTGGATATTAACCCCATATCAAATATATATGATTTGCAAATATTTTCTCCCATTACATAGGTTGCCTGTTCACGTTGATGGTGTCCTTTGCTTGCAGGACCTTTTTAGTTTGATGTAGTCTTACTTGTTTATTTTTGCTTTTCTTGCCTTTGCCTTTGGTATCAAATCCAAAAAGTCATCATCAAGACCAACATCAAGGAGCTTACTCCCTGTTTCTTCTAGGACTTTTATGATTTCAGGTCTTAATACTCAAGCCTTTAATCCCTTTGTGTTGATTTTTGTGTATAATGCAAGATAAGGATTCACCTTCATTCTTTTGTGTGTGGCTGTCCAGTTTTCCCAGTATCACTATTGAAGAGATCATCCTTTCTCCACTGTATATTCTTGGCTCTTTGCCCTAAGTGAACTGACTATGAACATGGGTTTCATTTCTTTTCATTTATGTATGTGTAAAAGTACTATATTTTTGCGTCATTTTAAAGTAAAAGTTCTAGAATATTTTCCATTGAAATGAGCGAATAATTTGATTGTGTGGTATTTTTTTCCATTCCTTGCTAAATTTACAGCAACTCCCAGACACTGGGATTGCGAGGAATTTTCTTACATGATGAAAAGAAAGGTTGTGTATTAGGAGACTTATGTTTTAGTAAATTATTTTGAAGGTTTAAGAAAAAGATCTAAATGTCATCCTTTAAAACTGAGCATTTTACAGGTGTTTCTGTTTTCCCATCTTTATACTGTTTATACTTATTATGAATTCCGGTAATACAGTTGGAGAATGGCACCATTGGTCCATTCGGGTCAACAACTTTTTTAGGAAATTCCAGTCTTACCAAGTCATTTTTCCCTCTACAAGAGAAATATTTGCATTAATATTTCAAGAGTAGTGGATACTTGTAGCATTTTGCTATTTGGTCCCTGGTATTGGTAGCCTTTGTTTTTCCCATCCAGAGTGCCAGCCCAGCAAGCAACAGAAATCTCCACTTCTGGGACACTTGGGCAAATATACATTTATTGTATCTTTTACTGAAATTGCGATTTCCTTTCTCTTGAAATTAGCACACTCTAGCTAGCTTCTTCCTGAGGGCTGGTGAAGAAACACGTACTTCTAACCACCCAGGATTAAACAATTCCCTCTGTCTCTCCCCCCACCCGGCTTGTCCCCTCACGCGCTCACATGCTCACACACACCCTCCCTGGGGTCTGGCTTGTCTAACTCCAAATTTGCCTCCCAAGGCAAAGGTAAGCATCTCCTCCTTGTCTTTGGCCAAAGTGAAGGAGAAATGATTGAGAAATCCCTCCCCAGACTGGTGCTTCCCACTCCCCGCCCCGTGCCCCGTCCCCCGCGCGGGTCCAGGACTCTCCCCGGGCACTCCACCCCCTACTGTCCTCTCCCCTGTATCTCTAAACCTAGGGGCAGTCTGGGCACCAAAGTCCCCGCCCCCTCTCGCGGCCAAGAGCAATTCTTAACCTTTTTTGGGCCGGGGACCTACAAAACGCGGTGGACCCTCTCCGGATGGGGGCAGAGACTGGGGACGGGGGGCGCGGAAAGGGCTTGAAAGCTTTGCAAAACTTTCGAAAGGACGGGGATCTGAAGCACACCCCCAACTGCCAGATTAAGAACCCCTGAATCTTAAGAATCTCTGAAACTCTTGACTTAGGGCGATTAAACCGAGAGTGGAGCTCAGATGCCACATTTAGTCCCTAGTGAGAGACTGTAGGAGGGCCGGGCGCTCCTGCTCGCGGCCACTTTCACTTGTAAGAAACCCAAAGAATGGGCTAGATGGGGGACAGAAATTCCCAAGGAGGGGACGAGAGAAGAGGGAGGCGTCTGTTGTAAAGACACGGAGGCAGAAGGGAGCCAAGGGAAGGGAGAAATTGGGGAAACTGGGGCACCGCGGGAGAACCGGGTACAGAGCCGGCGCGGCAGAGAGGCAAGGGCGAGGAAGACAAAACAGCTTCTGAAGGCAGAAATGGAGCAGAGACAGGAGAGGGGTCGAGAAACCGAGAGCGCCTGGAAAGGGAGAGAACTTTCTGTGCTCTCCGGCCCCGGGGCAGGGAGTCTCAGCAAAGCTGATGCCCGCGAGGCGGCGGGGAGCGCCAGCCGCTGGCCGCGAGCTCCCGGCGCCTCCGCCTCCTGCAGCCCGAGGCCGGCCGCGAGACTCGCACGGGCCGGCCGAGGAGAGGACTCCTCCGTCTGGAAGGAGGCGGTCCCCGCTCGCTGCGCTTTCCCCTCCCCTCTCCTCTTAGAGGCGGGCACCCGGGGTACTTGAGCGGCGGAGGACCCGCGGCCCCCCCGCCCCCGCCCCCCCAGCCCCCCATTCAAGAAGCAGCTCCGCTATCCCCGCCAGCAAAGGGCGCCCGGCGCGCCTCGGAGCGCACGTTCCGCGCCTTCTCCTGCCCGCTCCTTGGACATTATGCGGCCGAGCAGTCGAGCCCCAGTCCTCCTCCTCTTGCTGCTCCTCCGGCTCCTCCTGCGGCCCGAGCGGCTCAGCTCTCGGCAGGCGGCGGCGTTGCGGCGAGACCTCAGCGACTCCTAAAGTCAAAAGTTGGCGGCGGGCGCCAGGCTCCGCGGGCTCACCGCGGCCGCTGCCTCGCGTCGCCGCCGCAGCCAGGGAGGGCAGGAGGGAGGGGGGTGGGAGCAACAGGGGAGGGGTGGGAAGCACCATGCAGTTTGTATCCTGGGCCACACTGCTAACGTTCCTGGTGCGGGACCTGGCCGAGATGGGGAGCCCAGACGCCGCGGCGGCCGTGCGCAAGGACAGGCTGCACCCGAGGCAAGGTAATGAGACTCCGGCCATCGCGACCCCTCCGCCCCAGTCGCCACCTCCCCAGCGTCTGCGCCCGACAGCGGGCACCCCGCAGCGGAGGGCCTCTGTCTTTTTCCTAGAAAGAATTATCTCCGGCTTTGCTGCCTCTCCCTTCTTTAGGTCATTCCCAGCCAATTTCTAGAGAGAGCCACTGTAGAGTAGACTTGGTCTCCCCCACCCCGCTTTGCTGGTAGTTTGATCTTTCCCCTTCCCCACCTCCAGGGCCCAAACTATAGTTACTTAGTAACTGGGGGTAGCAGATACTGACTTGTTTTATTTTATTCAGATTATTTGTCAGAATACGAAATGTATCTTATGTATTTTGACTTGTTCATTGTCTGATTCCAAATGGTGTAGCCTCAGCGTCGAACACAGTTCCTGGCTATTCCTGGCACATAGTAGGTGCTCAGCAAATATTTGTGCACTGGCTGAGGGTGAAGGCGTGGGCTCAAATGGGCAAAAAAAATAACTGCTGGAAAATAACCCGGGACAAAGCCCCCTTCATGTTTAAACTAAAACTTGCGGTAAATTGGTTTGCAGAAAATTGAATTATTGCTTCATGTGTCTCTGCTTCTCCCTGCAGTGAAATTATTAGAGACCCTGAGCGAGTACGAAATCGCGTCTCCCATCCGAGTGAACGCTCTCGGAGAACCCGTTTCTACGAACGTGCACTTCAAAAGGAGGCGCCGGAGCATTAACGCTGCCTCTGACCCCTGGCCGGCCTCTGCCTCGTCTTCCTCCTCCTCCTCTACCTCCGACCAGGAGCATTACCGCCTCTCTGCCTTCGGCCAGCAATTTCTATTTAATCTCTCCGCCCATTCCGGATTTATCGCTCCACTGTTCACTGTCACCCTTCTCGGGACGCCCGGGGAGAACCAGACAAAGTTTTATTCTGAGGAGGAAGCGGAACTCAAGCACTGCTTCTACAAAGGCCATGTCAATACCAAGTCTACCAAGTCCCAGCACACGGCGGTCATCAGCCTCTGCTCAGGAATGGTGAGTTGGTGCCCGCTCCTCTCCCTCCCCTCCCACCTCTTCACAAGTTTCTGGAAGACTTCACTGCTCCCTCTTCTAAGACCCTCACTGCGCCGAGTTTCCAGTCCGGCTCTAAATACCCGCTGGAAACTACTTTGCATCCAGCGGTTTGCATGACTAGCCCAGTGCGTGCGCTTACACTGGAGAGGAGCGCACGCATCCGCTCCCAGGGGTTCCGTGTGTCTTGGAGCTTTCTAGAGTCCGAACCGAGCTCCGCTGCTCCTTGCCCAGCGCTAGCAGGCGGCTTGGAAGTCGGTTTCCAAACTCCAGAGTTGCCTGCCCTTCCTTGTAGCAAACACAGCCGCCCAGGAGCGGAGCAGCTGAGCGCAGGCAGGACCCGACTCCTTATTGGCGCGTCTCGAGTCAGGGGTTTGGGCTGAGGATCCCCAGCCTCGGGTATGGGGAGTTCCTTCTGTGTGTCGTGGAGGGCGGTGCGTAATCTAGAGTCCCCGCGATCTCTCTGGGCCTCTTTTCACGCGCCAGGAACCCTGAGGCTGAATAGGATTGACAGGGAACAGGTCCGTCCCAGGAACGGAAGGGTGGGCCAAGGACTCCGGAGGCGGGGAAGAGGGCGGAGCCTGCCCCGGACGCTTTGAATTAGGGTATAACTCGGAGTGGGGGTGTGGCGCAGTCCGACTCTGCACCCTGCTGGCGGGGTAGCCCCTAAGAAACAGAAATAGTGGGAGAGAGCCCGCAGAGGCTGCCCGGACGAGAGTTAGGTTCTTTTGGGTTTTCTGCCACCCATACGGGTTCCAGAGAGTCGAGAGACGGAGCCTACAACGCACGTTTCCCCTACAGAAGGAGAACGAGAAGGCGCGGGGCGGCCACCTCCCTGCGCTGCAAAATACGCACTTAGCAGGGTTTCCGAAAGGGTGCCTCGACCCCCTTTTGACCTCCCCTCCCCTCCCCACTTGCTCTCCAGTTGGTCCGATAAGGCATTCGCTTTCTTCCCCAGCACATTTGAAGACATGCTCTAAAGTTCTTACCCCAGCGAAAGTGATCCTTGACTTTCCCAAACGATGTGCGTTCCTAACACGCGCGTGTGACGCAGAAACTTTCCCGGGTCAGGCTCTCCCAGCGCACGGCGTTGTGCGCACTGCTCCCCCCCCCCCCCCATGATGCGTTTACTCTTCCCCTGAGGACCCACATTCCCCATCACCTTTTCTAAGGGGAGCACGGATAACTTACCGGGCCACTTGGCTGCCCCTGCCGAGCGCTGTCGTTGGTGGATCCTGCGTCCGCGGTTGGGGATGTCGCATCTGTCTCCACTGCTCAACGGAAGGGTCCGGTGGGGGAACGAGGCAAGCTTGAAGAGTAGGACTGGGAAGGTTTTAGCCTGCTGGGATACGAGCACAACGATGAGCCCCTCCAGCCCCCAGCAAAGCGCCAGGAGCTGCGGCTCGGCTCGTGGTTGAGATTGTTTGGGGGTGGGCGGAGACGGCAGTTTGACGCGCGGGGGGGTAAGGGGGTGCTGCCGTGAGTCATCGCCGCCCCAAGACCTAGGGCCAAAGCGCAGGAATCCTAACATTCTGCCGAAGGTTATGGCTGGGGTGGGCATAAACCAGGCACTGGAACCCAGGTTATCAGAACACCCCTAGATCCGAAGGTTGTAAACACCAATTCCAGAACTTTAGGAATGGTGCTGAGTATGTACGTAAAGTTTGTAAACAACCTTCACTCCTCCTCCCTCCCCGCCTCCACACCCCGCGGAGTGGCCCCAGCAGTTGTATAAATACTTTGCTGTGCAGGACCTTAATTTCTGTTGCCAATTTTAGGTGGTATCTCGCACGTAGAACGGCAAGTGGTAACTCTCTTAGGGAACTGAGGGCCGGCCGGGACTTTAGAATGATTGTATAGACCGTGACAAACCCGTGTATATTGCATTTAATTTGCAATCTGCCTTTCTGGGGAGGGAAAGGTCCAGAACACGTCTTAAGGATAGGTGCACTGGCTGTTTCAGTGATTAACCTAGCTCCAAAAACCTCATTCCTCTGTCTCCCTTCTCGAATTTATCTTTCCTCCCAAGACTTCCCATTACCGTTTCTGCACCGGAAGTATCATGGCGTTCCTAGTGGAAATATTTCCACCCGGGAATTCCTTCACTCTTTAGAATGAACCACGCCAATCTACTCCCCCTCCCCTCAACCCGGAACACACACACACACACACACACACACACACACACACACACACACACACCCTACCAGTCGGTTATCAGTTTTCCTGAATTCCATCTCAGATGTGTCTCTCACTGGTCTGAACAGGCCCTATCCTAATTCTAGACCTCTTTCACTTCTCTGCCCCTCGCTCTTTTAGGACTGTTGTCTCAGAAATGTTTCCATGTGGTCTCTCCTCCTCCAGTCTTCCCTCTCTAATCCCTGCCAAACACCGCTAACAGATTAAGGGTGACTAGGTGTAAGATCACATTACTCCTCTGTTCACTCACTCTACATAGCTCCCCATTGCTTAGTGAACAACTACTGACTTCATCATCTGACACTTGAGACCATTTACGGCATCCCTCCTCATGCCTTGCACATCTACCCGCCAGGCTCATCTCTCAGGCTTTCCTCCACAAATTCTGGGTATCGGGCAATCTGCTTTTGCAGATTTTCTCAGAGTTTCTCTCCCACCCCAGTCCTACCTCATTGCCTTTGGGTCTCTGGGTGTACTCGGTCATGTCCCCCAGCATCACATGCTCAGATCCTACCCTTCTTTTAAAGTAACTTACACAGCTTTTTCCCCGGGAAACCTTGTCCTTCAGCCACTGTTCTCTTTCCCTCTTCACCTGCACACACACTTATCTGTACCTCTCTTATGATGCTAAGTATGCTCTCTCTTGTGTTGTGGTTCTTGGTACACATGATCTATCCCCTTCCTCCTTCGCAGCAGGGACAACATCGGTGCCTTTCTCTCCCCTGTTGGAGCCTTGTATATTGTAGGTACTTAGTACGTAGGTTTGAATAAATGGTCACTTTAACCAAGAAAGGACTACTCTTTGATCAAACATTCTTCTCTGAATCGACAACAAAATTAATTTGACCTCGTAAGGATGACATTTATTGGACTCTTATGTGTCTTGCACTGTAATAAGTACTTTTTGTATGCATCATCTCATCCCATCCAAATCCTCATAACAGCCCAGTTCTGAAAACAACCAATTTTACAGATGAGGAAGGACACTGAGGCTTTGAGAGTTGGAGGCTTGCCCGAGGTCTCCTACGTACTAAGTGACAGAGTTGGGGTTCCCACCTTATCTTTCTGACCCATGCTCCTAACCATGGGCCAGAGACTGAATCTCTGTTCCTAAAAAGACTTTCAAAATTCTTTTTTTTTTTTTTTTTACTAAAGTTTATTTATTTTAAGAGAGACAAGGTACAAGTGGGTGAGGAGTAGAGAGAGACAGAGAGAGAGAGAGAGAGAGAGAGAGAGAGAGAGACAAGGTACAAGTGGGTGAGGAGTAGAGAGAGACAGAGAGAGAGAGAGAGAGAGAGAGAGAGAGAGAGAGAGAGAGAATCCCAAGCAGGCTCCGTGCTGTCAGCGCAAAGTCCTAGGCAGGGCTCAATCTCACAAGATCATGTGAGACTGTGACCTGAGCCAAAATCAGGAGTCGGACACTTAACCGACTGAGCTACCCAGACGCCCCTCAAAGTTCTTTCCAAAAAGGTACTGGACTAAACTCCAAATTCCTGAGTTCTAGATTCAGCATTGGACACTGTTAAGATTCAACCTGAAGCACGATTCAGCTGCTTCTGTATCACTGAAGAGGGACTTTAGACAAGTCACTTCCTCCCTCTGGGTCTTCATTTCCTCTTTTCTAATCAAAGGTGTCAGATCACATGAGCTCCCAAGTTCTTTCTTAGTCTTTATGACCTGTCTCTGGTAGGTTTCATGTGTTATAGTAAGCTTCCTGCTGTGTGCTCAGAGAACACAAGAGTTGTTTATATATATTTTTAATGTTTATTTTTTTGTGAGAGAGAGAGAGAGAGAGAGAGAATGAGTGGGGAACAGGAAGAGAGAGAGAGGGAGACACAGAATTCGAAGCCGGCTCGAGACTCTGAGCTGTTAGCACAGAACCCCACTCAAGGCTCGAACTCCTGAACTGAGAGATCATGACCTGAGCTGAAACCAAGAGTCAGACGCTCAAGGGACTGAGCCACCCAGGTGCCCCACACACATTCTGTCCTGGCGGTTAGAGGCTAACACAGCAACACAAAAAGCCACTAAGGTGTTACAGTTCCTTACAAAGGGTCCTTTTGCTAAGCACTTTCCATGCATTTTCCCATTTATTCTGCACAGTAAGGCTTTACAGTATGTATTTTTATCACCAATGGATGAACAAGGAAGCTGAAACTCAGAGCGATTAAGGAACTTGCCCAGGGTGGATGGGTGAGTGGCAGGGTTGGGAACCTAAGGCATCCTGACTCCAGGCCTTGCACCATTTCACTCCCTATTGCACAGGGAGGGGGTGCAGAGACGCTCATGTGCCAATGTCGCAGGCAGCACCACGTGGAGTGCCTGTGATCAGTATATGCTCTCTGAATTTGAATTAATGATAAGGCCTCCACAGGTCAGCTTTTCCCTGGGAAGCTCACACTTTTCCCTAAGTTTCCGGGCTATCTTAACACAAAGAAGAATGCTCTCTTTCCTTTAAAAGTGAGTGTGATGAGAATTTGAGCACCAGGGAAGGATTTCTTAGAAACAGATTTGGAGAGCAGTTGTCAAATGAAGAAGGTACGGACCTGGCCTGGCGGATTGAAAATAAACTGCTTCTCCAAATATGTCGGCAGCAAGTTCCATTCGAGCAGCCCTCATGGGGAAGGGATTGGGTGAAACGGCACCTTGTCTACTTGACAATGTTCCTTTTTTTTCCCTCCTTGTGGTTGAGTTATATTAAATCAACCTCTCCCCTCTCTTCATTTGCAGCTGGGCACATTCCGGTCCCATGATGGGGATTATTTTATTGAACCACTGCTGTCCATTGATGAACAAGAAGACGAAGAGGAACAAAACAAACCCCACATTATCTATAGGCACAGCATCCTGCACGGAGAGCCCTCAACAGGAAGGCAGGCGTGTGACACCTCAGGTATTTCCTTCTCACTTAAGCAGAGATCCCAGCTCTGCGAGATGGGTTAGTGGCCACACTACAAACACGTAGCTCTTTGACAGGCTGCGAAGTGCTACCACGTACGTTGTCTTGGATTCAGTCTTCAAGCGAGGTACGTATAGCCCCATGGCACAGGTGTGGAAGCTGAAAAGAGGTTTAGTAAGTTGTCCAAGGTAGCACAGCTGGGAACTCACCAAGTTCGGGTACAAGCTCAACTAGCTTCAAGCTCTCTGTGGGCAAAGCTGCCTCTCGTTGAAGTTGCTGATTTTTAGGATCAAGCGTTAGTAACGTCTTCAGGCTCTTGCGGCCATATCCTCAATCAGCCATCGCTCGTGTTCCCCGGGTGTTCTGGTGTTTTCTGTTCATGAGGGATTTGTGTTTTTTTTTTTTAACCATGTAGGGTTATGAAAAGTGAAAAAGTCTCACAAATGGAACTCCGAAAAACCTCTGTGTGTTTATAGTAATTTTTCCCATCAACTTCGGTTTTCGCCGTTGCTCTGTGACTTTGGGAAATAAACAAATGGAAGTGTAGATGGCATTTCTGAGTTTGTGTCAAATGCGTATCCGCCCACCCCTAGACTCCTGCCCATGCTGGACAGTTTCCTTGAGGCTTTGCGCTAATGTGCCTGGCCATTGTCAGACATGTGTCATTCTGGGCACCTTGAAAAACTTATGCTTGTGTGTGTTGCTCAGTCTCTAGCCATGAGGCAACTCTTCACCCTCTTTGAAGCCTGGTCACTTTCTCAGCTTATCACTAAAGATCGTCCTTCAGGGGCGCCTGGGTGGCTCAGTCGGTTAAGCGTCCGACTTTGGCTCAGGTCATGATCTTGCGGTCCGTGAGTTCGAGCCCTGCGTCAGGCCCTGTGCTAACCACTCACAGCCTGGAGCCTGTTTCAGATTCTGTGTTTCCCTCTCTCTGACCCTCCCCTGTTCATGCTCTGTCTCTCTCTGTCTCAAAAATAAATAAACGTTAAAAAAAAAAATTTAAAAAAAAAGATCGTCCTTCAGTTTGATCCTGTTTTAGGATGTTTGTTAAAATACTCTTTTTGTTGTTGTTCTTCCGACTTTCTGTTTCTAAAACTTTATCCTTCTTCCTCTTCTTTATTTTTTAAAAGTTGCTTCTCTAAATCATATAACCTCCCAGGGTCTTTCTGGCATCTCCGAAATAGAGCTCAAAACCGGCAGGGGGTTCCCAAAATGCTTCCCAAGTGAGTCCTTATCTCATCCTATATCTGTATCAGGTTCTTCCGCTGTGACACGGTGGTATCCTATTGCGTCCTGGAATTGTGATTTCTAAAGTGAAATCTTTCAGTGAAAGATAACATTGGCTCCTTATGACCTGGAGTAGTCAAGTCATAAGTTGTGTGGTGTGGTAGCTCATGTCGCACCGTGTTCCCACTGCCAGGGCTAAATGGAATCTAAGTGAAATAGCGTGTCAGTTAGACTCACTGGAGAGCCAGGGCGAGGGAGAGCCGGTTGAAGGAGTGGTGTGCTCAGAAAAAATAGTGCCAGCAACTTGCGCCCTTCCTGGCTGCCATTAACTTTAGCAGCAAGATGTCGTCCCGTTGTTTGGACCCCGCTCGTAAGAACAGTGTCCTTTGCTTCTCGACTTCCCATATCAGAATTAGCAAGTGTTCATCTTATATATGTATACAAACCTATATATAGTGTGTGATAGAGAGGAAAGATGTGATTCCTCCCCTTTTATCTTACTAATATATGTTTGAAAGATACCCAACTGGTATGTTCATTGATCAGTTTATTGAACAGTGGCACCTGGTGACATTCTTCTGCCCTAAAGTGGCAGCAAACCAAGATTTAAAACAAAACAAAACCAACAAACAAAAGCCTTTCGGCTCTGAAGGTCCTATTCTGCACTGGCATTGTGCAAAGCCCTTTCCCTTCACGACTTCCCTGAATCCTTACCACAACCCTGTGGGGCGGGTGCCATTCTTACCCCCATCGTACCAGGCAGAGGAGCAGAGACGAAGCAACTTGGGTCAGGTCTCACAGCTACTTCATCATGACAGCCCATGTCTGTCTTATCCCGTGACCCATTTTGTCTGTGCACGTGTGTGTGTGTGTGTGTGTGTGTGCGTGCGTGTGCGCATTGGCTGTGACAGAAAGAGAGAGAAGTCTTACTTGACGCTCTCACTCAGAAAACCCTCAGAGTTCGTTTTTTAAAAGTTAATTACCTGAGTCAACGGACATTTGGTTTCCTGGGCTAGAGGACGAGTCATTGTCAAGTCCTGTTGAAAACAGAAAGAATGGGGGACTCTCGAAAGGTGCAGATGGAGGACAAGGGAAGATGCCTCAAGTTTTCACAGGAGTTATTTGCGTTCTAGTCATTATGGGTTTGGCGGCCTCTGTGTGCCACCATCCAAATCACTGGTGCCAACTTAGTGTTCCTTCTGGTTTGTCCTTGCCAGGGACCAATATGGCTGCCTTTCCTTCACTCCTGATGAATCAGGAGCCCAGCAGTTTGATTGGCTCTTCCAAATGTGGCTGCTGGACTGGTTGCTGCCATTCTGGTTTCTCTCTTCCAGCTGCTTCTGCAACCCTTGTTTGAATACAGATGCATGAGGCTCAGAACAGTTGGAGAGAACTTCGGAATATGGCACAATTCACCAGCAGCCATTAGAGGAACAGAGTGGCAGGTCTTGGAAACCTTCAAAACCAGGTAGCCTGTGCACAGGGAGTGAAAGTAGGTGGGGGGTGGGAGAAGCCTCTCTGGTCGGAGCAGAAAATATCCTCTACCAGTGTCAATCCATTCACCTGTAGGGATTTCTCCCCAGAGCAGTGGTTGGTAGCCCAGAGTAAACTTTAGAAATATCCTGGGAACCTCAAACAAACGCAGATTCTTTAAAACAACAGCAACAACAATAAAACCAACCTCTGTCTCAGGCTGGTGAGAAGGAGCAAGAAACCTGGGATTTACCGAGTGCTCTACGGGACCCAGAAGTTCAGATAAACGTGAGAGTTCGTGCTAATGTGGGATTTAAGGCAATAACCACTATCCCTTGCTTGCCACTTGCTTTTGGACCTGGGGTTCTTTTGTTCTGTTTTGTTTTCATGGTGACCCACTTTAGTGTCTACTTTTGAGAAGGGGAGAGAGAGAGCGCTCATGCCGGTGGGGGAGAGGTGCTTGCAAGCCAGGGAGGGGCAGAGAGAAAGACAGAGACAGGATCTGAAGCAGGTCTGTGACAGCAGAGAGCCCGACATGGGGCTCAAGCTCATGAACCTTGAGCTCCTGACCTGAGCTGAAGTCGGATGCTCAACCAACTGAGCCCCCCAGGCACCCTTGGTGTTCTTCATCACTGCTTTCTAATTCTTCTCTTAGGATGACAGAAGATTTTCTGGAGGAAAATTTAAATTGTTAGCTCTAGGCCAACAAACGAATATTCTGTACAGATGAGTAAACTGTAGTCCTGGGATGTTAAGTTACTTATTTCTAGGAGTGATACTCTATACATTCAGCACCAGCCCCTCAGAATTTAAGATAGCCCTAGCCTTGGAGCAGGCTCCTGGAAGTCCCCTGCTGAGCTGGGCCTTAACCCTTTAGTTGCTGGCTGCTGGGAGTCTGCCCAGGGCCAGGCACTGTGGCTGTCACACTGCTCCCTACAGATGGATTGTGAGTCCTGTTCATGTCTGATTCTTGATGTATATCTGATTTTCAAGGAACAGATTCTGAGATAAATTATGTTAAAAAGACACGTGCAGAAGGGAGTCTTATGTAGTGAAAATTTCATGGGTTCAGATGGGAGTCAACAACTTAATTTATTCATTCATGTGTGCATTCAGCCTCAACGTATTTACTAACCCCTCTGTGCCATGAGGATAAAACCAGGAACCATCTTTATTCCAGTCAGCCGTGTGACCTCCAGCATATTTAGAGCATAAAGTAAGAATAACACATACCTTTCAAGGGTGTAGTTAGGACTAAATGAGTATGAAATAATGAAAGCTCCCAGGACAGTGTTTAGCAGATGGTAGGCAATCACTGAATGGTGGGCTAGAAAGAAGAATCATGAAAATAGAAATTGAAACAACACAGCAAGGAAAGGAAAACTCAAAATACCAAAACCCAGAGCTAATCGGGTTCCCGTGATTAAGCTTAGAGCTTCTTGGTAACCAGGTCATAAAGGGCTTATGGGACTTGCCCAAGGTCACCCTGCCAGCAAGTGGTGGGGCTGAGAGCCCTTTCTCTCAGCTTCTTTTTTTTCTGTACCTAATGCAGCATTGTAAAAACTCATCTCTTGCAAGTTCCTCTCGGCCTGGTGGCTGCCCTTGCGAGAATGTCTCTGTTGTGGCATCATTGGTTATGTCTGTGTGTATACGTTTGGGCCAGTTGAGTGTGTCTGGATTTATCTGTGATTGTCATCCTGTTTGTAAGTTGCTCAGGCTTCCGCATGGGCTGTGGGCATCTTCTGCCTCCTGTGGCATGCCCTTGTCATTTCAGGGTCCCCTACGCAGCGGGTCCTCAGTAGGGTTCATCGAGCTGACGGCCTGTGTGCCCCCACACACCAGGGGGACCAAGTGGCAAGCTCAGGGGAGCCATTCAGGAGCTTATTGCCTTTTACAAGCCGCTTCCTGCTGATCCTTCACGTGGCTTTTCCAGATGAAACCCCAAATTCTGTCTCACGGACACTCTGCGTTTGACTCTGAATTTTGCACAAGAGGATTTAGTTGCTCTTATCAGTGAGACAGACGTGCTTCCTGGTAGATGAGAGAGAGAGAAAGGCGGGGGAGAAGGCCGACACAAGGCTGTTCGTTTGCCTGGGCCTAAACGACCGTGTTTTTCCGTTATTAGAATACCTCTCTCGCCCTCCCATCTCGGCAAGCCTGCTTTTGTTTTGTTTTATTTAAGGAATTTAAGAATTATATACTCGTTGACCCATCGATGCCACTTCTAAGGAAACAATTGGACAATTGTGTATAGATGTTTGTGGGAGAAAACTTAGTATGGTGTTGTTTATTATAGCAGCAGGATGGAAAACCCTAAGTGCCTCTCAGTCGGAGGATAGATCAAATATTCATGAGGTATACATTTCATGGATTCCTATGCAGCCATCAAAAATAAGCATACAGATTTATGTTAACAAATACACACACACACACATATATATGTATGTGTATAGGTATATATATGTATGTATATATATGTATATATGTACACATATGTATATATGTGTATACATGTATATATACACATATACATATATACATATAGTGAACAAGCAGATGATAAGTTAGTGGGTATGGTATGATCTCATTTTTTTAAAACGGCAACAGTGTGGTGGTATATGTGTGTATTGAGAAAAATCTGAAGCAGTATGCACAGACATTTTTTTTTAATGTTTACTTATCTTTGAGAGAGAGAGAGAGGGAGAGAGAGACAGTGTGTGAGTGGGGAAGAGACAGAGAGGGAGACACAGAATCCGAAGCAGGCTCCAGGCTCTGAGCTGTCAGCACAGAGCCCAACGCGGGGCTCGAACTCACCATGAGATCAGGACCTGAGCTGAAGTGGGATGCTTAACTGACTGAGCCACCCAGGTGCCCCCGGTATGCGCCGAAATATTAAAAAGGGATTGTTTGTGGTTGACAGGAACATAGGCAACATTTGTCTTTTTATTTTAAATGCCTATATTTCTGACATAATTCTATAGTAATTTTATAATCAGAAGATACAGTTAAAAGAGAAACGAGGATACTGGCATGTAATTATTTTGTAGCCCCGTGGCATTTGTCACCAGATATCGACAGCCAAGCCATGATCCCATGCAGTTTTTTTCTTTTTTTTAATTAGACAGTCTTAGTAGCCGGACAGATGAAAATCCTGCCTTGTGTGTACTTCCTTGGGACATCGGGACCGATCAAAGCTGAGGCTCAATCTCAACCCAGCTAAACTGCCTTGTGCCTGTTGGACATACCCAGGGATTACCATGGCTTAGTCTCCATGAGGCACTGGAGACTCTGTCCACTAGAATGTCTGGTCACCTGTTGGTCTGACTCCCAAGGGTGCAGTCAAAAACGCTGGAAAACACAAGATGATGGTTCAAGACATCCTTTGTTAGGGCTTTATGTGTGCTACCCACATTCCATATGTTAGCACTTGAAATCTGTTCATCAACCCTATAGGGTAGGTATTATCATCTTTATTTTACATTTGAGAAAATTACAGCTCAGAGAGGCCGAACCGCTTGTGCAAAGTCACACAGCTAGTGGGAAGTGGGCCTGACATTTGAACCCCGATCTAATTCCAGCGTGCTGCACTGTGGGCCTAACTCCATTGAATATACAAGTCCAAATGATATCAACAACGGCTGACATTTGTTGAGCATGTATTGTGTGGCAGGCACTGTTCCAAGTGCTTTACATGGATTGTGTAATTTAATCCTTACCTCGACCTCCGTGGTGCACATGGCACGATGGGGACACAGAGAAGTGCATCCAGTGGGCTCGCCCAAGGACACAAAACTTGAAAACACACCAATGCCTACAACCATTTTGTGCTGGTGTACTTGGAGGGTTTTTTGCTCTGTCCTTTGTTGATTCGTTTGCATTCGGATATGGATTACTTTTGCTGGCAGGATTTTTAACATGCTTGCCTATAATTTGATAGGATTGGAGGAGGGCTGCCTGATGCCCGGAATTCCCACCGAGACTCTAATGACTCGCTGAGGCCTTGGTCTGCAGCTTGCCTCTGTTGGAGAGTATCCTTGTTACTCATTAACCTCTGGGATCCCATTAATAATTTAGCATAGATTAGCTGATTAGATTAGCTGCCCTGAGAGTTGGGCCCAAATGGAGTGAGAGACAGAGCTAAGGGCAGACCTCCGAGGGGGGCTTTAGGTAAACAATTCTGGGACAGCTTGAGGGTTCCAGGATGCGACAGAAGCATTGGCTGACCTCACGCTCCTGCCCGGGCTCAGGCAGGTCAGTGGTTGTTGGCTAATTAGTTACTTCTGTGAGAAGCCGGCCTGCCTTCGTCTTCCCACACACCCTCTGTATCTTCACATCCTTTCTTTGGGCTGTTCAGCCTGTGAATGTAAGAATGGGCAACAGTCAAGGAGCCTTGTGCTGGGCACACCGTGGGTTCTTTCAGTTAGTCCTGCAACAACAGCTCCCTGCAAGGAAGATGCCTCAGTTATTCCCTTTTACAAATAAGAAAGCTGAACTCCAAGCGGTCAATGAACTTGTGCGCACTGTGTAAGGGAAACAGCCCTCAAACACAGGGCTGTTTGAATCTTTAAAGATAGTTTCCACCATTTGGGATTTATTGTTTTGGCTTAATTTCCTGTCACTTACACCTTTTTGTTCCTCATCAGTGTGTATACCTTTTTTTGTCTTTGATATGTTCTCCAATGACTATATCTAATACATAGTCAGATGCATTAGGCAATAAGCAATGGCCTCTCTCTTTGCAAATTACTAGAAAATTACTTTTTTAAATAACTGAATTCTTGAGCCTCTTCCCTCAGATTTATCTTCTTTGTGGCAGCTTTTTAAAAACATCAGTGTTGGGGCGCCTGAGTGGCTCAGTCGGTCAAGCGTCCGACTTTGGCTCAGGTCATGATCTCACAGTCTGTGAGTTCGAGCCCCACATCGGGCTCTGTGCTGATGTCTCAGAGCCTGGAGCCTGCTTCCGATTCTGTGTCTCCCTCTCTCTCTGCCCCTTCCCTGCTCATGCTCTGTCTCTCTCTGTCTCAAAAATAAATAAAAACATTTAAAAACATCAGTGTTAATAGTGCTATACAACAAAATGAAAGGATAATAAAAAAGAAACTTCTAATACAGGCAGTGTTTTTTTCTTTCATTTCAATTTTTTCCATCATGTCTTTTTATTTATTTATTTATTTATTTATTTATTTATTTATTTATTTATTTTAGAGAGAGGGGAGGGAGGGTCAGAGAGAGAGGGAGACGCAGAATCCGAAGCAGGCTCCAGGCTCTAGGCTCTGAGCTGTCAGCACAGAACCCAACGCCGGGCTCCAACCAACGAACTGTGAGATCATGACTTGAGCCAAAGTCAGACGCTTGACTGACTGAGCCACCCAGATGCCCCCCGGCCCCCGACCCTCCCTGGTGTCTTTTAAAAAGCACGTTATTAAGAAACATATAAGCACACATAAACAGGTGGAGGCAATTGTAAACGAACCCATCTACCCGTAATGTGTGCTTTTTTTTTTGCCATGTGTGCTTTTTATTTTTTCTCTCTGCTGGACTATTTTAAAGGAAACCCAGGTACCGTGACATTTTCTATCTGAATACTCCCATGGACATCTCTGAAAAACGAGGATACTTTCTTCCGTAACTGTAATGTAAATATACCATGCTGAGCAAAATCAACAATAATCGCTCCATATAACCTGAACAGTGCCTGTTTATAAAACGTTCCTAATTGTCCCTGAAATGCCTCCTTCAAGTCCACTCGTTTAGGCTGTGATCTGAATCAGCTCCCCATGTCGCGGCTGGTTGTTCTATCTCTTAAATAACTTTTCACTTCCTTGCCAGTGTCATCCTTATTAAATTACGATTTTCCTTCTGGGTTAGATTTGCTCCCCGCGGTCTTTCCCCCCCTTTCCACTTCTTTTATTCACTGATTCCTCTTTGTCGTCCTAAGGTCAGTCTGCATTTGCAGCCATTCGAACGACCTGGGTCAGCCCTAAACCCAGAGCAGGTACCAAGAACAAAGCTACCAGGAATGAGCCACTTATCAGAGTAATTTCATTGAGCACAAAAGGCAGCTTGGTTGGGTTGATTTTTGCCCCTTTATCTGGAGTACCTTGATAACCCTCTTTCTTCTTCTTTTTTTAAACCTACCAATAGAAAGATCCTCGATTTACAGTATTTACTAAGACTCCCTTGTCTACCATTCAAGGATTGTACTCACCTGTGTTGGAAGCCTGTGAGAGTCAGTTTGCAATTGGGAATTGTCAAGTGGCAAGTTAGGTTTGGGCACGAAATTAGGACCCCGTGATGTACGACCTGCTTTCCTGTCTCCTGTCTTGGCACTTTTGGTAAGCGTCTGGAACCAGAGATAGCATGAGGGCTCCCTGCTTTACTTTGAGCCCCAGATTGATTTCCTTGTCACCTGTCATCATTCCTGGTTGTTCCTATCACTTTGCTTCAGAAACCCATTGTCGGTCGAGGAAAAAAGGGTCATAGAATACCTGGCCAATGTGCTTATCTTCCAGGTAAGCCCCTGAAACAAGTTTAGATGCACACCTCCTTCTCAAGAAGAGATGTAACAAACTTCAGAAGGCTTTGGTCAGGGCCAGAGGGAAATTGGTCAGGCGTGCAGACTAACAGAGGGAAGAAGTATTTGGGGTTCGTCGGGGCGGAGCTCAGACTCTTCATCTGACCTGAATGGGCCGTCTTTTTGAAGTAAGATGCTGTAGAATCTGTTAGTTCTCTTCGTATGAGGGAATAAACCCACTTGTTCAATGAAGGGCTATTTTATCATGCAGTTGAGATTTAAACGGTTTAACTTTGTATCTGCCAAAGTTAGGCTCTCTTTGATACTCAGATCATTACAGAATTGTTACTGTAGCCATTTGTGAGTAGCCAAAGTCGGCTCCTGTCTGGGCCAGACTTCTGCATGGGCATTCTGTACAGCTGCGAATCAATAAATATGAAGCATTCTGAAGACCCCAAAAAGGAGCATAAGGAAATGCAAGATACGATGCTTTGTGTACCTGCAGGTGGTGGGGTCCGAGAAGGAGCAAAAGCAAGGGGTAAATGTTGGTGCAATGCTTGCTGATTTATTACTCTTCATCTCTCGCGGGACATTAGAATCAGAGCAGGGGGTTGAAGATAGCAGTTGGCCTGTGGTGTGTGGAATGAGAGACAGGACTCCATTAGTCCCAAGTTGCTCCGGGGACAGTTTAAGGCTTTTCCAAAGTTTCCTGATGATGTGCTGTTTGTTTTTTTTTTCTTGTAAGCCAATTTCCTAATTCTCACATTTGATGCCTTTCCACTCTAACAAGTTAGATTAGAGAGAATGGAAATGGTTTTCAGCAACTATTATCTGTTTTAGCAGGTGCCAAATAGAAAATGTGCAGTGAATAATGGAGACATGCACGCACACACACACATACACACACACACACACACACACACACACACTGCACTTCCCTTGAACATAAGCTGCCACCCACTTCTTTTCTGTGGGTGTCTCTCTGCTCTGGATTTACTCTGGCTCCTTCCACCCTCCCACCCTGCCCCCTGTTTGGCTGTCTCTTTGACACCCTCTTTCCAAGTGTCAGTTGACCAGGAGAGGACACTCTGGTGGGTTTAGCCTGTGTTGAATCCTAGGAGCTCATTTTTCAGCATTATTTGCTTTTATCTTATAAAAGATAAGAACTCACAATTTTTTAATACTGGAAGGAACTTGAGAGAGAACTTTTCCATTCCTTCTTTTTCTGGATCAGAGAGGATCAAGGCTCAGCACTTTGAAGGGATTCGTAATCTTGGAAGTGGGGCGAATGAAAAACCGGGCCCTGAGCACAGGCCTCTTACTTCTGCGTCCTGTGTACTTTCCAAGCTGCAGGTCAAGGGAAGGCCGTTGGTGGAAGCCGCGCTTGGAAAGACGATGTTCCAAAGTGCACCTCAAATGAGATTTGGGAATATCACTGGATTTATTTGATGTGTAAGGATAATGAGGAATAAACTACTGAGATCCTTTAGGAAGCTATCTCAAGGCTATAGGGAGAGATAACAGGCTCTTAATTCATGTAGGGGATTAAAGCAACAGCTGAATTTAAAGCAACAGAACATCTGAGCTGGGCCAGGGTGCTGCAGGAGGGTGGCTTGTGACTGCGGAGGGTTCCAGGTGGTTCTACTTGTAATCAGATTAGACTGTGTCCCTGTGACCACTCATTTCCGTGGTGGCTGAGACACGGACATGAGGAGGAGAAAGGATGTGTAGTCCGGGCTGTGGTGTGGAAGCTAGTCCTCAGTCGTGTGTAAACTGGGAGATGTGTATCAAAGGAATGTGGGAGATATGCCCCCGAGGAGTTGCCTAGAAGCCTTTTTAAAGAGTTGCAGGGCCAACTGCTCTTTAATCTCTGACAGGGGAGGGATACCTCGACCCCCCACAGGCACCACATTCAGCTGGAGAGCCACTGCTGCTGCAGTGAAAGGTCAGATAGCAGCAAGCCCTGGGGCCACCTCTTTTCTGCAGCCTTCGGGCTGCTCATCTTTAGTCACGAGGCACCCCAGAACCAAGGCCCTCAGAGCCTTTACACAGCCTGGCCCTGTGTCGTTCCTCTGTGTGTATGAAGTCATTGAATCCTCCCCACTGCCCTGTTAGGGAGGAACTCTCCTTATCCCCATTTCACAGATGACAAGACGGAGGCACAAAGACCTTAAATGACTTGCATAAAGTCACACAGCTTGAATGTGGAGAAACTGGGATTTAAACGCAGGTCCTTCTGAGTCCCAAGCCCACACTTCCCTGGCACAGCATGTTGGATCCGGTATTCACTCTGCGAGCACCTTGAAGGGACCGTCCTATAATGGCAGCCAGCAGCCGCATGTGGCTCCTGAGCCTTTGAAATGTGGCCTAGTGCCACATGTTGAAATGATAATATTCTAGATATATGGGGTTAAATAGAAAATATCATCAAAATTAATTTCATCTGTTCCTTTTGGTGTTTTTAAAATGTGCTACTAGAAAATTTTAACTTCCATGTGTGGCTCACATTTTATTTCTTCTGGAAAGTGCTGGCCTAGAAGGTCCCAAGCTGTGTCACAAAGGGGCCTGGGAGGCGGCCATCCAAAGCAGGCTGCAGATAGCACAGGGTGGCTGTGGGCGGCTGGCACCCCACCGCCAGAAAGGCCAGGCTCCCCTTACTGCGGAGAGAATGGAATGAGTCAAAACCAACATTTCCAGAAGAGTATTTTGCAGGATATTAATAGTAAAACCAAACAGTCTCTTAGTGACATGCAGGCCTGGGTATGTTCAGCATGTTATACTGCGTCAAATAGATATTCTTTAAATATTTTCTCAAGTTATTTCAAGTATGACTCAGTTTCCTCATTTTGAAACAGATAGAATTAGTCCCTCCCATATCTGGTTGCTTGGAGGAATGATCTAGTTAATCGATACGAAGTGCTTAGAAGAGCCCCTGACACAGAGAAACCCACTCAACAAATGTCAGCCAGCGTTACTGTGCCAGGAGCCCCTTGTTACTGCTTTTGTTGAATGAGGTGCAGGCTGTTGAATGCGGAAGCTGGGCCTTTGGGTGTAGTGCCCCGAGTCTCCCCATTTGGCTGGAGGCACCCACCCGCTGGAAGATAGTGTGATGACCCTCAGATGTGCCTCCCACCACCCACAGCCCACAACCCACCCGAGCCCCTTGAACTCTGCAAGAAAGCTTCTCAAGTGTTTTCTTCCAATGGCATCCCCGTCTCTGCCACCGCCCTCCCCCCCCCCGCCACCGGCCCCCGTCCAGAGGAAAGTTCCTCAATACACTTCTTTCCATTGTCTTTCCAGGACTGAGTCAGTCCCCCTCACCTGCCCTGTAACCTCGCCAAGAGC
Organism: Panthera onca; assembly: GCF_046562875.1. NCBI lineage: Eukaryota > Metazoa > Chordata > Mammalia > Carnivora > Felidae > Panthera > Panthera onca. Next base: position 32,191,993 of record NC_138340.1, on the reverse strand, counting down.
CCGTAAGTTTCCCTCTTATGTGGTTCAACAAACGTACACTGGGTTCTTCCCTGCAAGACTTGACGTTCTTAAAATGCTAATGAGCATGGAGAAAGTCCCAGATGGAAATGCTGCATGTAATGTTTTGCAAACCTACATTATTCGGTTCTGGAAATATGTTCTGGGACTAATGTCCCATGAACCACTCTCAGGGAAACATAGCTCACAAAGGTTCTGGCCAGCCAAAAGGAGTTTTAGCAAACTGTCTTCCACCACTGCCCTTTGCACGTATTTCCCTGCCGGCACTGAGCACAGAGCATCACGAGACACTGTGCGCGCCATTTGTGTTTTCCCCAAAGCTCACCGTTTGTACAGAGAAATGGGTTTGACATATCCCAGTGAGTATCTGGGGATTCACTCTTGCTTTTAAAGCCAGCAAGTTGAGGACCTTTAAAAAAATTAAACATTGGTGAGTTTTCATTCATCCAGGACAGTCTTCCCTCCACCCCCCAGCTCCTTCCATACCCAGTTGCTGGAAACTCATTGTTCTTTATTATTAGAACATTCATTGGTTTTATGGCCGTTTTTCTTTTTATGTTTTACCTTCCCCCCCCCCCCCGCCCCCGCCATGGGTCTTGTTTATCCATCGTCCTCTGGTCCCAATAGACTTTTTTCTCTCCAACCGAATCTCTGTCTGAAGGCTTCATGAACCCTTTGAACAGACGGGAGTAATGCAGATCTTAGATCTGACGAGAACAAAGACAGTCTGGGCAATGCCACTGGCCTCTCCTTTTTCTTCCCGGTATGTTATCGGCTCTTGGAGTCAGTTGAGAGATGGAAGCGTTTGTGGCCTTTGTTTCCATCCCGTGACATCTCAGACTGTCTTCCCCCTATCAGTGCGCGTGTGCTTGTCACTGGACCGGATGTCCCACTGGAGCAGGGACCGGCCCTTCACCCTTTGGTCCCCTCCCCCACCCTCCCTTCTTTCCTGTAGAAGAGTCTTTCTGAAATAGAACTGTTTTCCTTGAGAAACCTTAGTATCAGCACACGAATTCCTAAAGAGGAGATCTGTTGCAAATGACTAGTAAAGACATCACTCATCATTATTATCACCTTAAATACTTAGTGGGTCTTTCCTGCATGCCGTGCTTTGCACTGAGGATGTTTTGGACACCCTCTCTTTCTATCCTCACAGTTACCCTTCAATGTGCTGTCATTGCTATTACGATTGTTGTTATGATCCTCATTTTTGTTGTTATCCTGTTATTATCCTCATTTTTCAGATGAGGGAACTGAGGCTTTGAGGCACAAAGGGCAGTTATAGGAGTGCTCGGGCAGGGCCACAAACCGGGGCTGGTCTGCCTCCAGAAGCCAGGAGCAGGACCCACAGATTCCTGTCCGGTTTCCTTTGGCTGCCAGGCCAAGGTGGAGCAGAAGGGAGGCATAGTCTTCCCTTTGGTTCTGTGCTATGATTTCTCTGCCCACTTAGACCATGAGGTCACAAGGTGGCTCAGTGCCTTAAGGAAGTTCAGTTAAATTTTGATAAACCTTCTGAAAATAGAGAGCAATAATTAACTTCCCAACTGTTAAAGTTAACGTTTGGGTCTCCTTAGCCCAACCCCGGCGGACATGAAACTCTCATTGAGTGACTGCTGAATAACAAGGCTTGAATGTTAGTTTCTAAAATGATTCCAGTTATTTTGTAATGCCATATGCGTTCTATTGTATGGCAATGTGACATGAAGCGCCTTTAAAATATTTTTTACCAAAAATAGCCAAATGTTACAGTTTTTTTTTTTTTTTTTACTGTGAGGTTTTAAATAATGAAACCATCTTAATTTGTTGTTTTTTTTTTTTTAAGTTTATTTATTTATTTTGAGAGAGAGAGAGAACACAGGCAGGGGAGGGGCATAGGGGGAGGGTGAGAGAAAGAATCCCAAGCAGGCCCCTTGCTGTCAGCCCGGAACCTCATGCAGCTTGAACCCATGAGCCATGAGATCATGACCTAAGCCGAAACCAAGATGCTTCACTGACTGAGCCACCCAGGCGTCCCGCCATCTTGAATTTTTATAATATAATTTTTTTAAGGATTGGCCCCAAGTTTTATTTTTGTTTTGTTTTTGATATTGTTTATTTCAACTTACCTAGCTCACTACCTTCACAAATTAGGTGTTCCAGAAGTAATTTTTTAAAATTCCACATGTAACATATAAGGAATGTTCTATGTACTTTGTTATTTAATTCTCAAGACCACCGTAACATAGGAGCATGCCCTGACATGCCCATTTAAGAGGTCAGGAAACTGAGGTCCAGAGAAGTGACTTAGAAAAGATCATTTAAGGGTACAAATAGCTTATATCTTTGGAATTGTCACTGTACCCCAGATAATTGTTTTTATGTAGTCACTCTCCCTTAAATGGTTCCTTTAAGTCCTTTATGACTTGTAAAAAAGAATAGAAAGAATAACTCTACTTACTGGTTGCTTCCTATGTGCTAGGCACTTTATGTGCATGACCTCCAACTATTCCTCAGACAAGTCTATGAAATGGGTACTGTTCTTACTGAGCTTTATAAGTGAGAGAATGGAGAGTGAAAGGTGGGCATTGGCGGGAGGGTGGGATACTTGCCCAAAGTCAAATAGGGCTTGAAGCGTGCTCCCTTCAGCCCGTGAGATCTTGGAACACTGTGCTGGTGTAAGCATCACTGGTTCCGCTTAGTAGTCAGCAACGCAAAGCAGTTGGAAAAGCCAGTATTAACTCATCTTCTTGTTACAAAATGTTACAACTTGAGTGCTTATGATGTGGCCTTAGGAAACACACCCCTGCCCCCTCCAGCTGTTTAACCAGCCTCATTTGTTTCTTTGTGCATGCAAGGGTGGAGACTGCAAAATATTGCACTTTTCTCTGAAGGCAAATGTGCATTTCATTATGCTTTTTCGTGTTTTTTGTTTGTTTGTTTTTGTCTTAAGTCTATTTTATAGAGCAGTTTTAATAGCAAAATGAGAGGAAGGTACAGAAATTTCCCATACATCCCCTACCCTCGGGCCTGTATAGCCTCCCCTACCATCAACATCTCTCACCAGAGGGTACATTTGTTACAGTTGATGAATTTACATTGATATACCATAATGATTATATCTCAATCACGTAAAGTCCATATTTATATTATGATTTCTTCTTGGTGTTTTATATTCTCTGTATTTGGGGGCGCCTGGGTGGCTCAGTCGGTTAAGCGTCCGACTTCGGCTCAGGTCACGATCTCACAGTCTGTGAGTTCGAGCCCCGTGTCGGGCTCTGGGCTGATGGCTCAGAGCCTGGAGCCTGCTTCCGATTCTGTGTCTCCCTCTCTCTCTGCCCCTTCCCCGTTCATGCTCTGTCTCTCTCTGTCTCAAAAATAAATTAAAAAAAAGTTAAAAAAAATTATATTCTCTGTATTTGGACAAATGCATAAAATGACATGTATCCATCATTATGATTTCATACACAGTATTCTCACTGTTCTAAATATCCTCTCTGCTTTGCCCACCCATCCCTTCGTGCCCCAGCCTCTGGCAACCACTGATATTTTACTTTCGCCATAGTTTTCCTTTTCCAGAATGTCACATAGTTGGAATCAGTACAGTGTATAACCTTTTTAGATTGGCTTTTTTCACTTAGCAGTATGCATTCAAGGTTCCTTCATGTCTTTACATGGCTTGCTAGCTCATTTCTTTTTAGCGCTAAATACTGTTCCATTGTCTGGCTGTGTCACAGTTTATTTATCCATTCAGCTACTGAAGGACATCTCGGTTGCTTCCAAGTTTAGCAATTATGAATAGGAGCCATAGACCTCCATGTGCAGGTTTTTCTGTGAACAAATCCTCTGGGTAAATACCAAGGAGCTTGATTGGTACATAATGTGGTATGGTTCGTTTTGTAAGAAACTGACAAACTGTCTTCCAAAGTGGCTGTACCATTTTACATTCCCACCATCAATGAATGAGAGTTCCCGTTGTTAACATCCTTGCCAGCAGTTGGCGTTGTCCGTGTTCCAGATTTTGGCCGTTGTAAATGACATGTGGCGATATCTTCATGTTGTTTTAATTTGCATTTCCTTGATAATGTACGATGCTGAGCGTAGTTTCGTGTGCTTATTTGACAACGGTATATCTTCTTCTGCTCAACGCACTGTTTTAAGATTTGAAGGCGTACGGGTCGCTCCTAAGTTATTTCGTTAAGTGAATGTGATGAGTTTTTGAGGAATCCTCGAAGGAAAACCATCTTGAAAAAATGATCTCCTATTTCTGAGTGTCATATTTGAACTTTAAGAAGAGGCAAGAGAATGGTACAGCCACTTTGGAAAACAAGCTGGCAGTTCTTCCAAATGGTAAGCACAACAGTTCTCCTAGGTACATACCGAAGAGAGACGTAAGCATGGTCACACAAAAACTTGTACACCCATGGTCCTAGTAGAATTACCCAGTTGGATTGTTAGACCCAAATGCCGCCAGTTAAGAAACGAATAAATAAAATGTGAAAGAAGCCAGTCACAAAAGGCCACGTCGTGTATGACTCTGTCCGTATGACATGAGAGAGTAGGCAAATCCATAGATACATAAGTTAGTGATTTCCAGGGGCTAGAGGGAGAAGGGCAATGGGGAGTGCCCACTAATGGGTACAGAACTTCTTTATGGGGCAATGAAAATGTTCTGAAATCAGATAATGGTGGTGGTTGCACGACTTTATGAATATGCTCAAGAAAACCACTGAATTATACCCTTTGAAAGGGTGGATTCTATGGTATACAAATTATATCTCAACAAAAAGTACTAATACATGTAAAGCTTCTTGGGGGGAGTGGTGGGAGGAGGGGACAGAAGAGCAAAAATGTGCCTTTTGTCCTGTGCTTTCCACCAGGGTGAAATTTCACTATGGAGCCCATTCTGATAAAACTGGTAGCAAAGTAACATTGCAAATTGGAAACACTAGGCTCAGTTCTATGATGCGACCAGGTCATAAAAGAGAAATGTGGACAACTTTCTTTTTATCCTGTACGTCCCTTGGTGGAAATCCTTGGCTGTTATTACAAATTCTATTTGTAGGTATGCACGTTACAGTTCCTGTGTTTTCAGTTCTCAGTAAAACAACGTCCATGCATTTTAGTCATTATGAATACCTGAATCTTTAAAGCTCATACTATTTTTTAATGTTAAATTAAAATTTGCCTGTTAAAATGGATAATGTGGTTGGAATTAGTCGAGCCAATTAGGTCATCAAATAGGATTCTAACTGATTAGGGTAAAAGATCAGATGTATTATCTATGAGAAGATGTTGTTTTTGATTCCAAAGAAGTCATTTTATTCCTGCTTGTTCATGCCACATAAAGCCTACTGAATTATTTCTTTGATATACAGATTACTTGTGAATGAAATGTCTTCCAGGAATATTAGGATTTTCGTGTGTTGTTCTCTGTTATACACTGTAGTCTCTTTGTGACTAAATGCCTGATTTCTTCAGCTTTGTTATTTAAATAAGTGTACTTTGTTTCCAGTTAGTGCCTCCTCCGACTCAGTTCCTCCTCAGATTTTCCATGTGCCAATCCCCTGATGGTTGATTCTCTGAGAGTTTATTTTCCCCGCTCAGTGGTCAGAAAGAGTGAATTCTTTACAGCATTTCCTGAGTGGTTTTCTCACTGCAGGTATACTTTTCTCTAACTAAACCTGATAAATCAAAATACTTAAGGAAGACCTGAAGTAAATATTATTTATTTTTCACAAACTGACATATTTTCTCTCTGGAACGGCTTTATTGAGATCTAATTCACCTATCATCCTATTCATCCATTTGAAGTATACAATTTAATGGCTTCTGGCGTATTCACAGATATGTGCGACCATCATCACAGTCACTTTTAGAACATCTTTATCACTTGAAAAAGAGACAGCATACCCTTTAGCTATCAACCACTCACACCCCTGCCCCACCTCCAGCAACTAACCTACTTTCTGTCTCTTTCGCTCTGCCTGTTGTCACATTTCATATGACTGCAATCATATACTGACTGGCCGCTTTCACATTACTTTATTGATACAGTAAAGCTTGCCAGAGTGTTTTATAATTCTAAAAAAGGGCCAATTCACTATGAAGATTTAACCATAATGAATATAGATGCACTTCATAACAAAGCACCAAGATACATGAAGCAAAAACCGACAGAAATAAAGGGGGAAATGGACAATTCACCAGTAACTCTTGGAACTTCAGTACCCCATATTCTATAATGGTTAGACCAGGGAAGCAGAATATCGACAGGAAACAGAAAACTTGAACAACAGTGTAAACCAACTACACCCAACAGATACCCATACGATACTTTACCCAGCAACAGCAGAACACAAATTCTTCTCACGTGCACAAGGAACATTCTCCAGAATAGATCATATGCTAGGCCATAAAAAAAACTCAATAAATTTTAAAGGATAGAGGTAATACATAGCACCTTCTCTGACTACAGTGGGATGAAAGTCGAAATCCAAACCGTTTAAAAAGTGGGAAACTCAAAGCAATGTGGAAAGTAAACGGCCCACGCCGAAATAACCAAGAGGTCAAAAGGGAGGTTGGAAAATACTTGGAGGTGAACGAGAATGAAGATAGAACATATCAGAATGTCTGGGTTACAGGTAAAGCAGAGCTAGAGGGAACTTTAGCACCATCGATGGCTCTATTCAGAAAGAATATCTCAGATCAGTAATCGTACCTTCTCCTTAAGACACTGGAAAAGGAAAAGAACATGAAACCACTGTATGTAGACGAAAGAAAATAGTAAAGAGTAGAGTACAAATTCATGAAATAGTAGAAAAAAAAGAGACTCTAAAACCTTTGAAACTTTACTGATTTCAATAATTGTCTTAAGCTTTTACAGAAGACATTAACCAGGATTATTTGTTTCTCATAAAGTAAATGACATAGTTTCTTAATATTAAAAAGCATTCCATTTTCAACATGGCCTCCGTAAAGAGCTAGTCTTTGTGAAAATATCCAGGTGCTCTCTTTTTTTCAGTTGAGACGCAACCAAACCATGAGCCCATTTCAATCCCCAGGTCTTGAGAAATCTCGCCCCGATAAAGCGGTTTTCAGGGCAGTGAACAAACACACATCTCATACCTTGTATGGCCACTTCCTGCGTGTGACATTGGACAAGTTGCTCAATCTCGTTGAGATTTATTTTCCTCAGTAGAGGTTAATTTTCTCATTCTAAAAGGAAGCGTGAGGTAACATACACCAAAGAGCCTAGTTCAATGCCTGGCCCATAGTAGGTACTTGATTAATATCTATTCCATAGTCATTTGATGACTTAAAAAGGGACAGCCCAATGACCCATATGGCATGGGTATAACGTATATGAATGTACTTGAAGGAGACCCGAACAAAAGGATGTCATATTGAATTGTGCTATGAATCAGACTTTGGGCTAGTTATGTGATCTATGGCCAAATCGCATATAAGTTGTTTGACAGTATGAACTAATTTCACTATTGTAACAACTGCTAAAACACTCATCTTGGGCAAAATACACATCTTGGCCTCCATCAGTTACTTTAGCAATGGTTTTCATGGTCAAATATGTGAACCCTTCAAATGTGAAACCACTCATAGTTTAATCTTTGTAATTGGCGTAATAAATTCTAGCACTCGTGTCTTAGGTAAGCATACTTGTCCATTGTACAATTCTGTTGCCTGTTTCAGGCTACGAGATGGTGGCATTCAAACCTGGGAGTACATTTATGAGATGAGAGGCAACATCACTGATTAAGTTCTGTTTTTACTCCAAGCCTGTTTGGGCAGGCACATTTATGCTTATTCTGTTTATTGTGTGGTTGATGACTTTAAAATTGAATTATTTCCATCAGCAATACAAGCTTCAAGCCATGTTCCAGACTCGTGCTTCTCAAAACATGCATATGAATATGAATCACCTGGAGATCTTGTTAAAATGGAGATCCTGATGTATCAGGTGTAGAGTGGGGCCAGAGTCTACGTTTCTAACAAGCTTGTGGGAGCAGCCAATGGTGCTGGTCCATGGACCACACTCTGAGCAGCAAGACTATGTAGAACTGACGGGGTACCTAGGCAAGAGTCAGAAATGAGTAGAGCTATTCTGGCCCTATCCATCACGGCCCCAATGGCCCGTTCATACTCTCTGAATTCAACCCACTTCCTTAGCTGAGCCCTGAAGTAAATTAATTAAAAATTCAATGACGATGAAGAGGAGTGATTCTATTCTTACCTTTCACGTGTTACAGTTATTTAAGACAGTAATAGAAAAATAACCTTGTCATGCGTTTTCTAGAGTTCCTTTGTATTGTCTGTTAGCCTCGCCACCTCTCAGGCCTCTTTATTTTGTAGCTCCTTGGATATCAAAAGTGGTGTATATGAGACATCTCCATTTCCATTCTCTGAAGCTCAGTACCTGTGTTGGCGCTTCCTTTGTCTGTGGCAAAGAACAATGAATGGAAACCACTTAAATCCCAGCGGGACTTTGTTACTAAATGAAAAGAGTCATAGGCAATTGTTTCCCTTAAACCCATGCCTGATTTTCTAATACTTTGAGCATTTATGGAAGCTTCCGGGGAGGCTCATTTCAGGTCCTTAGTCATTTAGATGAGAGTGCAGATTGAGTTTCTCCCGTGGAGTCCACAGGGTGTAGAACTCGGTTTTGTATGTAATTTGACAACAGTGGCATCATTTTAAGACGTGGCGAATTACATTCTTAATATGAAATAGATGTGGCTCGAAACATAATATGCGCCATCTGATTTGTTACAGAACGCAAAAATAGTCACAGTGAAGACAAGAGGAAAATGAGAACAAGAAAACGGGGAGAGAAGCATAGCCTGGCTGACGATGTGGCGGTACTAAAAAGCAGCTTAGCAACAAAGGCTCTGCCTGCCTCTGGTAACAAGACGGACAGCACGAGGGAAAAGAGGACCCACAGAAGAACAAAACGTTTTCTATCCTACCCACGGTTTGTAGAAGTGATGGTGGTGGCAGACAACAAAATGGTTTTATACCACGGAGCAAACCTTCAGCACTATATTTTAACTTTAATGTCAATTGTAAGTACATTCCAAAGAAGGTGATTTGTGAGGTCCTTAAATGTGCCATTGGGAAATGGGTTTCCACCCAGTGCTGTGGAAGATCCTCCTCAGGGCTGGCATTTCAACGATTCAGGCAAGTGACCGAAGAGAACCTAAGATTACGTATTGGTTGCCTTTCTGTCAGAACAATAAGGGCTACCGTCCTGAATGTTCATTCCGCTAGACAGTGTGCTTCATTGTGACAAGGTGGCATTTCTAATCCTCCTGGCAACTCTCCTAGGTAAGCTTATCGCCCCCATTTTACAGAGAAACTGAGCCTCAGAGGACTTAGGTCACTTGCCCGTGGTCAAGTAAAGCTGATCAGGGGCTTAGAGACTGCATGTGACCTGTAGTGTCCACGTCCCAAACCCAGTGCTCTTTGTGTGACATATGAACTTGCACAACCGGGTTCGGGTCTCTCGTAAGACTTTTGAGTGCTTCTTGTGAATCAGAATCACCTTGGAGCTTTTTGAGCTGCAAGCTCTGTCCCCTTCCCCAAGATTCGAATGAAATAGCCCTGGGATGAGGCCCTCAAATCTCTCCTCTGTATTTTCCTACTCTTGGTTTGAATCAAGAAATCAATAGGTTTGCATTATAAAAAAAAAAAAAAAAAAAAAAAAAAAAAAAAAAAATCCAACAGAACCAAAGACTATTAATGAAAAATAAGTGTCCTTCCCTACCCTGGTTCCTTCCCAGAGGCGACAACTATTAAAAGGTTTTTTTGCATATGTTTCTAACCAGCACTGCCCAATAGAAATATAATGCAAGGCACGTATGTATTTTTAAATTTTCTAGCCACTCTGTGAGGAAAAAAAAAGTAAAATTAGTTTTAATAATGTATTTTATTTTCTATCAAAATACTATCGTTTCAAAACTTGCTAATGCAATACTTTACTTTTATTTCATACTAAGTCTTCAAAATTCAATACGTGTTTTACACTCAACAGCACGTATCATTTTATTTTTTTATGTTTGTTTATTTTGAGAGAGAGTGTGTGTGTGTGTGCCTGCAAGCAGGGCAGGGTAGAGAGGGGAGGGAGACAGAATCCCAAGCGGGCTCAGCAATGTCAGTGCAGAGCCTGATGCAGGACTCGAACTCAGGAACCATGAGATCATGACCAGAGCTGAGATCAAGAGTTGGACCCTGAACTGACTGAGCCACCCGGGCACCCCACATGTCATTTTTGATGAGCCACATTTCTAGTACTTAGTGGTCACATGTAGCAAATGGCTACCATATTGGACAACACAACTCTAGGTATTTCTTAGATGAATATGTATGCATATGTATCTTTTTTTCAAACCAGAATGGAGTATTAATATACGGTGTTATACGTATTATTCTTTTCTTTTAAAAATACTGGGAATTGTTCTTTAGCAGCACATATAATCTCCCCTCATTCATTTTAAGACTCAACATAGCTTTTCTTCCAATGGACTGACCCTAAGTTGTATAAACAAGAATGTACTTTTAATAAATTCCTCAAAAGAATAAGAAAAGCAGCCGTGTTTGGGAACTATGCTTTAGGATTTCTTCCTCTCTCGCCCTCGCCTCTGGTTCTCTCTCTTTCCCCTCACTGCTGTGAACCACTCCTTTGTCCTCCCCACCCCACACCTCAACCTGCCTCCCCTCTCCTCTCCCCTCTCACCCCTTCCCCAGGCTCAATCCCATGTGCCCCAGCCCTCTCCTGTCTTGGAGGAAGGAAAGGAGAACCTAATCAGCCTTCGCACTGAGTCAAGTCCATTTCCAACCTATACGTTCAGACCTTTCAGAAGAATTTCAGTTTTGAGCCCAGACTCTGGGTCAAATGGAGCCTGGCTCTGCTCCTCACTGCTGTCTAGTCTTGGAACAGTTACTTAATTTCTCTGAGCCTCAGTTTCCTTACTTGTTGCACAGAGATTATAATACCCAGCTCAGAGTTTTGCTGTGGGGACTAAATGCAAATGTGTGTGCAGTTTTCAGCAATGATCTGGTACACAACAGGCATTCGATGAATGTTAGCTCTCATAATTAATGATAATACTGGCGAAAAAAAAAAAAAACAGGTTACCAGCTTGTGAGGAACACAAATGGGAGGTAAACATGAAGAATGGCAATATTAGCAAACGCGTGGTCACTGTGAGATTCCATAATTGGGCAATCTGGGGCTTCAACTGGGATGAAAGAGTGATCGAAAATTAATATCCAGTGCTTTGGCACCGAAAACTTTTAAGTTGCGTAGCAATGCAGTTTCCAAGGAAAACACTTTGAAATTTAGACTTGTTAGGTCTCATTATCATCTGAAACTGCTGTCTGTGAATTTTTCAAAGAGAGTTTTAATACGTGTTTGTTGAATGAATGCAAATTCAGAACTACCAAATGCATATGTTACGTGAAAACGTGGCAAGAGGTGGAGCCCAGCGTAAGAAGTGTATTGCTTATTGCTTACACAGAGTTCACAATTAACCTTGAAAAATTTATCTCGGTTGCAGGTAGCCTCTATCTATAAAGACCCAAGTATTGGAAATTTAATTAATATTGTTATTGTGAACTTAGTTGTGATTCATAATGAACAGGTAATAAAGTTTTTTTTCTTCTTTCTTGTATATGTATCCGAAATGGCATATCTAATTGGTGTCGGCACAATGGGCCAATCATAATTCTCTTCCGCATTTAGGAAGGACCTTCCATATCTTTTAACGCCCAGACAACATTAAGAAATTTTTGCCAGTGGCAGCACTCCAACTATCCAGGTGGAATCCAGCATGACACCGCTGTTCTTGTAACGAGGTATATGGATTTTTTTTTTTTAAGTTTATTTATTTTGAGAGAGAGAGAGAGAGAGTGTACAAGCAGGGGAGGGCCAGAGAGAAGGAGAGACAGAATTCCAAGCAGGCTCCGCACCATCAGCACAGAGCCTGATGCAGGGTTCAAACTCACAAACTGTGAGATCGTGACCTGAGCCGAGATCAAGAGTCGGACGCTTAACCGACCACGCCACCCAGGCGCCCCTTAAATCTTCCAATTTGTAAATGGCAGCTACTAACTCAAAAATGTTTGAAGCGCCATGCAGGGCAACCAAGAGGGGCACTGTCCTATCTGTATTTCTTGTTGGCAACCTTGGATATAGTCACAAATGCTTACTCTTACAAGAACTGAAACGAAAGGCATCCAGAGCCTTCTCAGGAATGCTCCCAAAGGAACTAGAAGCACTCACACCGCTGTGGGAGGGAAAGTCCCAGTTGGAGAGGTTTTCACTTGCTCTGTGGCTACCCCTGGGGCAGAAGGAGACCGCTAGATGTAGCTTTTAATCCGGAAGTCACTGGCTCCCAAGCTTTTGTGAGTTGCAAACCCTCAGCCTTGTTGGCGTTTTGTAACCTCCTCCCCCACAAGGTGGGTGCTGTTGTGAATGTCTAGGGGATTGGGAAGTGTTTTACTTGTGTTGACATTTACTCTTCGGTATTATGCTGGCCCTAAGTCTGCTTTGCTTTCAGACAGGATATCTGCAGAGCTCATGACAAATGTGACACCTTAGGTGAGTGTGCTCTGTGTATCCTCTATGGCTTCAACGGTCTACTGCATGTTTTTATTCCAAGCCGCAGTTGGTTTTTAAAGCAATTCTCAGTCCTTCTTTCCTTCTTTTTTTTTCCCCCCTTTGAACAGGTCTTGCTGAACTGGGTACCATCTGTGATCCCTACCGAAGCTGTTCTATTAGTGAAGACAGTGGACTGAGCACGGCTTTCACAATAGCCCACGAGCTGGGCCATGTGTACGTTTCCTTTCCGTGTTTCCATTTAATTCACAGTGACCTAACCCTTTTCTTCCTTGGCATCAGTGAGTATTCACTTGACTTCAGAGAGTGGAACTACTCTTAGAGTCCTAATAGAGATTTGAGGATTGAAGAGCCTTGGACCTAACTGGGAGAAACAACTTAGACTTTAGAAAGTTGAGTAATGCGGTGAACCCTCTTCAGCCATGGCTGACGTGTATCTTGGGTTCAAATGCGCGTGTTTTCTGTGCAAAATCTGATATTTTCCTTTCCTACTGGGAATTGGAGGAATGAGGCCTTTCCAGCCCATCCACTGAAGCTGAGGGTGTATTAGCTTAGGAAACTTTTGTGACGTAACATCTTTATCTGGAAGGGTCGGTCTCTCTTCCCCTGGTTCACGAGATTTTCGCAAATCCAGATCATTCCTGATCGTAGATATACAAGGCTGTCTTTCAGACATTTAGCCTCTAGGCACAATGGCATCCCTTTTTTCAGGGAAGAGATTAAACAAAGATACAGAGAAGAAAACATTTCCTAACTATGGTCACTTAGTGGTTATTATGAAATTGGCCTTTCCTTTTTGTTCTTTAGAGACAAAGGATAGTTAGAACATGGGTGAAAGAGTGTAAATTTACGAGAAATTCTTCTGATTTTTGATCTGCATTGTTTTCTTTCTAGGATGAGTTACTTATTCTATATCTTTTAAAAATAATTTTTTCAAAAGATGTCACTAATGTAGTTGTGTATCAGTTTGCATGTCATTGTTAACTTTGTTTATAGGAAAAATAATCTATCAAGTAAGCTTTTTCATTCAACAATTTTTTAAATTTTTAATTAAAAACTTTTTTAATTAAAAAAAAATTATTTTTGAGAAAGATAGAGAGCATGAGTTGGGGAGGGGCAGAGAGAGAGGGAGACACAGAATCCAAAGCAGACTCCAGGCTCTGAGCTGTCAGCACAGAGCCCGACACGGGTCTTGAACCCACAAACTATGAGATCATGACCTGAGCCGAAGTTGGACGTTCAACTGACTGAGTCACCCAGGTGCCCCTCAACAAATGAGTTTTGAAGGCATGTATGCACAATGTGATATTCTAGAAGGAAAGCAAGATGCATATGTAAAGCCATCTCCAATTTAGTTCAGCATATAATAGGTATATTTTAAAACTTTGAAGCATATTTTAAGAGCACGCCTGTTTTCTTTTCTCCAAAGGAAATATTGTCAGATGCTCAATATTTATAGCACAAAAGAGAAATGGCTTTCAATTAAGCAGATATGGTGAGCCGGAGTCCTTCTTAGTCTGCTTCCTCTTTGTCTTTTTGGTTTCTGAGATATTTTTGTGAAACTCAAGGATTTCTTGGAACTCAGTTTAAAAACTGGTCCTACCAACATTTCCCAGTACAAGCGCTCCAACAATAATTCCAGGAGAATGCTCTGTGAAGGGGGGAAGGATTTTTATATTCAAGTGATTTAAAACATTTTTTTTCTTCCCGGTAGAGCCCTGCTTGGAGTCACAAGGCTGAGTGACATAAAGTCAAGGCTCTGACAAGTCCTGTATTAAAGTAAACTGCTTAGTTTTGTTTAACTCTGTTTTCCCAAACTTATTTTAATAGAATCTTTTGGGGATTTTGTTTCTTTTGTGTAAAGTCTAGTAATTGCTTTAGACCTTTAAATAGGAGGTATAGGTTTGGCCATGAAGAGTAGGGTGGCGTTTCAACAATGCAGACCACAATGGGGGAAATTATAGAGATAGGAATGCATTCAAAAGGCAAGAGTTTTTGTGATTAACAATTCCCCACAATGTATGGTCAAGAGGCGTATACTATTTAAAGAAATATAATTAGCTTCCTGTTAATTCCTTCCTCACAAGAGCTTACAAACTCCATTTAGATAGTCAATTTACAAAGTTTGTATTTTAAGGAAAGTGAGAATTTTGATCAGCAAAACCTGAATACTTTCAGCTACAGAGGAGCCTCAGCTGTGTTAACTGTAGTCAACACACATCTCTGTTGTTGGTGTTGGCCTAGGAGCTTTTGACATGGTTTCCCTTAAACTTCATAATCCCCACATGGTGGATAGTGTTGTTTCCCTGGTTTGACCTTGGCAATATTAAATTGCCTCAAGGTTAGTTGCTAATGTTGAGGTACCAACTTGTGACATTGGAACTAGGGAGCTGGGAGCCAGATACGCAAGTTCTGGACTAATTCTTTGACTTGAGAAAAATGTATGCTGTTTCCCTAACTATTAGATAGGGCTAAAACATATGCACCATATCTCTGAAGTGTTAAGAAGTTTAAAAAAAAAAAAATGGAGTAATTGGTGAATGATGTGAGGTATTAGCAAAACAAAAGGTAGAGCTCTAGCCATTTAGTGAATTCTTTCTGTTTTGGTGCTTTGTCAGGTTTGCTTATATTTTAAGGAAAATGAATATAATGAATATATATATATATATATATATATATATATATATATATATATATACACCGAATATATATACATATATATACATATATATGTATACATACATATATACATATGTATATGTATATATATATATGTATTTTAATTTGCTACAGTACTTTTTAGCAAATTTTCTAATGACCTTTTTAAAGATTAAATGTTAAGTTGTTACAGTCATGACTGTCTGACAACATAAAACCCTGTTGGAGAGGAAAAAGCAATTGATCTTATGTGTGTCGAGCATCATTGGATGCTTCAAAAATAGTTCCTACATTCTCTTACCAGCTCTGAGGTAGGAAGAATTTGGGAGGTCACTGAGTCTCTACTCTGTAAAGATACAGAGATCTTTACGCAGTATTTCTGACAAATCTTGTACAATTTGTCTAACAGGAGAGAATATGCTTTGTATGTATTCCAAAACACAGAGGTTTTAGAGTCAGACTGAAGTGCTTTCCAATCCCAGCTCCCCCACCCCATCAGCTGTGGGGCCTTAATCAAGCAATTTAACCACAAACACCAGATCCTCTGCACCACAAGGAAACAAAAAACTAAGATTTGAGGGTGTTGTTTGTGTTGGGTTTGTTGGTATGACAGTGACTTTGCATCAGGGAACTGGCAACTGGGACAGTCATTCTTTGCAGAAAATGGACTCTGAAGCCTGAAGAACTATTAATTTTAACTTAGATAAAGGTTTTCTATCTCATAATTTCCATTTGGAATTTACTGCATCAGGCAGTAATTATTGAGGAGCCCAAGTTTTGTTGTTTTTTTTTTTTCCAACTTAGAAGAAAACCAAACCCAAGGAAAATGAATGAAATGGATTTTATAGGCTTTTATCTGGGCTTTGAATGTGAAACAAGTCCACACACTTCTGCCTAGCTCCCTGCTTTCCCTATTTCAGGATGAACTCATGATGCAAATTCTTCCCCAAATGCAAAATTAATCACATGCATCAATTTTGTGACTGCAGCATCATTCAGAGAGGACAGTCCCTGGGGGTTTGTTACCTGAGCTGTGAATGGCATGTGGGTCATAGAATTGATGTTTCTAGATTGAGAAATGCTTCCTGTCCTTCCCTCCCCACGCGCCCACCCCCCCCTCCCAGGCCCCATTTTCTCTGGCAAAGCCAAGAATGGCAAGTATGTGTTAATGCTGCTGCTGAGTTCCCTCCCAAGCCCCAGAGGACATTGACACTCCATCATCGCCTTTTCTCGGGTAGAACCTGGATTAGTTTTAGAATCTTTTTGTGCCCAACTTTTTAGGAAGCCAGTACCAATCAATTGGCGTTGGCAGGAAGCATGAAACTATTTGCCATGTCTGCGTTAAGCCAATTGAATTGGCATGTCTCCGGCTTCCACGCCTGCCGCTTTCCTTAATGGGTTTTATTGTGCACGAACTTCACATTCCTTTATAATGATATACCTATGCGGTTATATCATTCGTCAGCCGGACCCAAAAGGAGGGATGCCAAGACCCATAGTGAGCCTCTTATTAGAAAGCTTTTGGCCTCAAGTTTTGACACTTGACTGACTCTTTGTATTCACGATGCTATCATAACTTGGCCAAATTCTTGACTCAATAAATTGGCCTTTAACAGCTTATTAGGAATTCCAACTACTGTTTTCTAGCACCAACTATAGCACGTTCACAGCCTCTGCAATTCCAAAAAGTACACTTGACCCAGATCATGGCCCACTCTCCTTTTTTTTTTTTTTTTAGACATTAAAGGCCCTTTGTATTAAATTGGGGGAGAATTCTGTTTTATGCTTCACTCTGCCTCGAACCATCCAGTAGGTTTTCTTGTGATCAAGAAAGGATCTACATCTAAGGATGTAGGTTCTTACCCACAATGAAGACGTCAGTTAACTTTTTGCTCTTAGATGCATTCTTGTAGCAATGATGAGAGCTCAATCCTTTGGTGTTTGTTGACGTTCCCATCTTTGTCTCTTTGGCCTTAGGTTTAACATGCCTCACGATGACAACAACAAGTGCAAAGAGGAAGGAGTGAAGAGTCCCCAGCATGTCATGGCTCCCACATTGAACTTCTACACCAACCCCTGGATGTGGTCAAAATGTAGTCGAAAATATATCACTGAGTTTTTAGAGTAAGACTTAAACTTTCTTTTAAGCACGGGCTTCTAGTGTCTGGCCTCCATGTAGTGAACTCGTTGTGGGAAAGAAAATGTAGAGCCAAGCATTCCTTTTGAGTTGTTATTTTTGTTGACATTCCTGGGAGGAGGTAAAAAAAATACTCTGTGACATCTGTGCAGTTCTATCCTTGCCAGAGTTTTGAAGATTACAGACTGAGCTAAAGAAAAGGTCAGGATCTTAAAGAGAATATGTAAATGTTGCTTCATTCTTGGTAAAGATATGAAATCTGTTCAGGTCTTCGGGGAGGGACCATGATTGTGATTACACGATGAAGGAAGGCCACAAATATTTATGTGGTTGCAACTTAGTAATTTTGGCTTGGAAAGGGGGAGGGTGGTGAGATGACCCCAAAGAGGGTAATGTGGGTGGATGAAAATTACACAGACCTCCATGTTGTTGAATTGAGAACATTCTGTCTCTGTCTCTGTCTCTGTCTCCCTCTCTCTCTCTCTCTCCTTCTTTCCTCTCTTTTCTTGTTTTGTTTTTTAAGCTTCCTGCCAGGCAGTTCAGAGATCCAATTACATTATACAATATCCCTGTGTCACAGATTTATTGCTGTTCTCTCCCAGATGTACGAAAGGTTAAGTGATTGTCCAAGGTCACTGGGTGTATATTTCTTCAGCCACAGGGAAGAGGGGGCTTATTAATCAGAACTCACCAGGTGTGAATTTTCCAGAAGAGGTGTTTGCAGAAAAGTCAAAGAACCGGAGGGTTGCTGTTTTTTCTTTTTAACCAGATGATCTGAAGGGTTGCTTACTATGGTTGTAGGTTCACTCACTCATCTGTTCAGCAAACAATTACTAAAGACCTGTTGCTATAATGTTTAGAGCCCCACGTGCACATGAAAAAGATGTGCAAGCACCTAAGAAGCTTGCAGTCTATTGGAGACGATAGCAAATAATAATAGGTAATGGCCCCAAAATGTGATAAATGCTAGGAAAACTACATATTTCCTACTGACTATATTGTATGGATAGCCAGCAGATCCACAAACAAGTATATGCCAAAAATAGAACTTCAGCTCCTGGAGTTTAGCCTGGGATATACAGAGTAAAGCACATTTGAAAAATAAACTCTCCGCTCTACCTTTAAAAGGCGGGATGGCCTTCACTTTCATCTGGAGCCTTTGACAGCCACATCTCATCCAGTGCTCTCACCATCTGTGTTTTTCTGCTTTCCATAGCACTGGTTACGGTGAGTGTTTGCTTAATGAACCTGAAGCCAGACGCTACCCTCTGCCTCCCCAACTGCCGGGCCTCCTTTACAACGTGAATAAACAATGTGAATTGATTTTTGGACCAGGTTCTCAGGTGTGCCCATATATGGTAAGTGTGTGGGGCCATCTCTGCCCTCATCCCTTGATTCTGGACAGTTTTCTAGCACTTTTACATTTTACTTACTTATTTTGAGAGAGGCAGAGACAGTCCGAGTGGGGGAGGTGCAGAGAGAAGGGGACAGAGAGAATCCCACGCAGGCCCTGTGCCACCAGTGCAGAGCCCAGTGCGGGGCTCGAACTCGCGAAACCACGAGATCATGACCTGAGCCGGAACCACAAGTCGGATGCCTGATCGACCGACGGAGCCACCCAGGCGCCCTGATTCTGGCATTTTTAATTCACAGTTTCCCACTGGCTTCTCAGTCTAACATCAGCCACTCATGGTAAACTTGAGAAGGGTCCACTGGCTGTTCAGGACAACAGTAATAGTGATGTTGGTGATCAAGTAGGAATAGTGCTTGCCGCTGGGTGGTACTTCACCTACACATTCTCATTACCCTGTCGTGGCAGCCCAAAAGAGAGATCCCCATTATCATTTTCATTTTTCACGTGGGACAGTGAGCTCAGAGAGGATGGGGTCATGGCACAGCTCAGCCCTTTACTCTCCTTACCTCTTTTCGTCTCCCCTGACTTGTCGGGGTGACCTTTACCACACAGAATCTTCTAGATTCGGTGAAGGCGGTTCATGAGGCAAACCTGTTCCCCGGTTCCTGCTTGTCAGGGCTGTGTCCCGTGACCGTGTGGGGCTTGAGATCATTTCTGGCGGTAGCTCAAGTGGTGGGTGTGGGATATTTTAATCTCTGCGCTGTGGGCACTTGGACCAATGCTATCCATCGGTTATCAGGGTGCAAGTGTGCTTCCATAAGGTACCCCCTTTCCTTCCTGTGGGAGTCTGTTTGGCTGTTTTGGAGGGACAGACTTCCGAGATAGCATGGTGAATTGGGAAACACAGGGATTCCAGGGAGATAGTAAAAATTTTTAGTAAAATTTGTCCATGATTATATTCCTTTCTGCATTACTCATGATGGCAAAGATTCCCCCTTTACACATCTGAAGTCCTACCAGACATCGAAATGTGTCTCACGGGCTGCCCTCTGAGCCTTTGGAATATTTTATCATTCATCACAGCGAGGAAAAAAAAACAATCCCTTTCCAACCCACGCTCTCTCGCTGGCCAGACGTTAGTTGAAAGCAGTCCTTGCCTGGTCCCATAACGTCTAATCGCTGAATTTTTGTTTAACGGAATTGAGCAGATGCAGTGTAGACGGCTCTGGTGCCATAATGTGGACGGAGCGCACAAAGGCTGCCGGACTCAGCACACGCCCTGGGCAGACGGGACAGAGTGTGAGCCTGGAAAGGCAAGTAGCACCCCAATCCGTTCTTTTGTCTCGGGGCGGCAGAAATGGGCAAAACTGTAGCTGTCAGCTTGGTCGCCGTCGTTTAGAATAGAAGTTGATGCAGTGTGTTTTAGCATGCGTAACACCTTTTGGGGCCAGGAGGTTCAACTTTACATTTGAAAATTGTGAAGACTTATATTGCAGTGCAATAATGCTGCAAGACACAGAGCCATCATTATTGCCTCAATTTGAAAACCCCCCTTCTCTCATTTTAGCCTCCCTCAAATCCCAATGTGCTTTTCAGTGTATGGGTACATTTAATGCGAGACGGTGTTCCTTTTTCTTTTCTCTCTTTTGCAGGAGGTGGCGGGTGGGGTGGGGGGTGGGCAATGGAAGGCTGTTTTTAAATTGATGGAGGGTCTTAAAATCAAAGAAACGCAGATATACCATGAACTTATTTTGTTCACTAGTGGGATACCAGGATTGTCCCAGCCTGTGTTGGTCCCTTAAAGGAGCTGTGAGGTCGCTTGGGATATATCCAAGTGCAGATTCTGAATTTGCACTTATTCCCACTTATCTGTTAATGACCAAACAAAATCTGCTACTCGTACAGCCCGGAAATAACGATGCATCCACACCCCTAGGAATATGATCAATGCCACCTTCTGCACTTGCTTTCCACTGCAAGAATAAAAAGTTAGTATATCAGTGATACCATCATCATCATCATCACAAAAAAATTGGCTACAAGAAGTTTTAGATCTAAACTTGATTTTATCCCTATGGAAATGGTGTCCTTTCACTCACCAGTGATGCAGTCCTGGGACTATTTTCTGAGTCTCTTGTCATCCTTACATAGATTTTTTCCTGTCTTTTCTCTTCTTCCCACTGTCCACTTTCCTCACTTTTAATATTCTGTTCTTGGCTCATTTCATTTGCGTCTAGTTTCCCTTGTGGAATTAGTAGCCCTCAGGATGTGTCCATAGAAGAGGTCCTCAGAAATGACAGACTTGAACTCTCCCTTCCCTGATCTTCTAGATAGGGAATTTAAAAAAGAAGTGACTTGCCCCACGGTCACTCAGCTCATCAGGGCAGTGTCCCCATACACCCAAGCCCCTCCCCACCCTCTTTTCCTCCTCTGCTTTGTCTGAAGCGTCTACTATGGTGGCCATACCTCAGGCCCACTGAGCTCCTTTGGTCCCAGTGGTCAAGCAGGAAGACCGGTGGCTTCTTTACTCGTGTGTCAGGGTGGTTGTAAAGTTACACAAGCTGGCGAGTATGAAAGTTATTTGAAAAATTACAAAGTTCAGTACAAAAAATTAAAAATTACAATGAAGCTGATTTTATACCTGACTTACTTGGTGACTCTGTCAGCTCATGTTGTCGCTTCTTGATGGCTAAGGACCTCAGCCCTTGAGAATAGAGCTTTCCCCAATAACAACCTAACCAAAACTATATATGGACATGGGCACAGTAGCTTTTGCACCTTTCGTTAACTTCAAAAGACATGGCTCTCCTTGGCCAGAGAGAATTCTTCACTTTTTGCAGGACGTTTATCTCAACGTGTTGATGGCTGGAAGATCACAGGTTTGAGTGAGAATATGGTTCTCAGGTTTCCATTGATCCAGAGAGACCATTGATGCAAGTGGTTCCTAGATTGGACCTAGCTGACGCCTTGGTTGGTTGGCTTGCATTAGAGCCAGCTAACTATGTTGCTTAAATTGATGCTGTTTGATCCCAGAAAACTCACGGGTGCTATCCAGTGGTGGTCCTTAGTCAATCTGACGTACCCACCTGCTATGTCCATTTCTCATGCACGTTATCGCTGGAAAAACCATAACAAAGAATTTTCAGTAATAGGATGACGTGGATTGTATTTAGTGATAGTGCCGCGAATGGGCTACCAACGTCAACGTAGCATCGTGGCATCCCAGTCAACCCTGAAACACAAAAGAAGTTGGGAGGACATTTGTCGTATCTTTTTCTGATCTTCTGTTTTCGTAACAGAAGCAGAAGATAAGGGGTTGCAGGGTAATCTTATACCTGAGGGATGGGGAAACTTGGTAGATCTTTCAGAAGTCTTTTTCTATGTATGCTTATGTTTAGCAAGAGCAAAAGACTTCAAGGCATTCCAGAGGGCAGGCTCAGAACACTCTCAGAGAAGCAACTATGCGGAGAACACGATAGGTAGCTGTTCTGTTTTAGAAAAAGTATCCAAGTCTAGCAGCTTTTATTAAAGATGCGGGCACGTGTGTGTTTGTTTCCCTGAAGAGCCTTTATGCATTTTGCATACACCAAAGATGGTGGATTTGTTGGCATAGAAATCCTTGGTGTTCTTCTTTCCTCCATTTTGTTTTGTTTTCTTAGAATTAGCAGTAAAACCATATGCCTTTTCTCCAGCCGATTCCGACTCCCTTTGCGGTGGGGTTAATTTCTTGTTTCTTTCTCTTCTTTCTGCCCTGCTCCCTCAGCAGTGATCTGTCTTGAGCTGCTGACACAATGTTATTTTGATGAATGACTCTAATTGTCTTTATTTTCTCCATTCTCTTGTTAAGTCCATTAACATTTCATGTTAACCCTTTTTGTGAGTCTGAGGTATGAAACTCTGGTTTTAAGTCTCCTTAGGACAAAATTGACCTACCTCTTCCAACCTCTCAAAAAAGATGCATTTATATAAACTGTCGTTTAAATGGTCCTGGATACCTTTAAAAAAGGCTGACTATATTTTGGCTTGGATTCCACCAGCCGCTTAGCACTTTGTTATGAAGTAATGGCTCTTCCACTATGTAATTATTTGTCGAATTTGCCTGGTGAAATAGAGTCTCTTGGGACATATCTGCCAAACAGCTCTGATTTCCAGGCACTTCTCCTATTCCTGTTGTTGTTGTTGTTGTTGTTGTTGTTGTTGTTTTCAATAAGCTTTGTACCCAATGTGGGATTTGAACTCAAGACCCCTGAGATCAAGAGTCACATGCTCTTTGGATTGAGCCAACCAGGTGCCCCACTTCTCCTGTTATTCTAAGGTTCTTCTTCTCCTTCCCTTCCTGCGCATCTGTGATCACATCAGTAAGGAATATTTGATTTGCAGATCAGTTTTTAATTGTAAGTATAGGAATTTCTCATTATTTTGTAGAATTTGTAAAACCTGTTTTTAGCAGCTGGCCTTGAGGGCTGGATTTGAGAGTCATCAGCTATGACCCCATTTGTCTATTAATTAAGATTTTGTTTAGGTCACATCCAATGATAGTAATGTAAGCAAATTGGCCCTTTTTTCTGACACATACAAAAAAATTAGTCCCGAACTAGACAGGTTATAGAACTGTTGTGGCAGCTCCACAAATCATCAGGCAGAGACGTAGGTTCCTAACGTCTTCCTGTTCTGCTCTCATATGCAAATGAATTTCCTCCTCAAGATCACAGAATGGCTGCAGCGACTCCAGCCATCAAGTGGGAGTTCCAGGCAGAATGAAGCCAAGGGGCAGGGGACAAAGGGGCAGAAAGACCTTCCCAGGAATGTCACCCAATGAAGTCTGCTGACTTCTCTGATCTGTGCAAGAATCTGCGGAAATACAGATTCTTTTACCAAGGATATAGGAGAGAATGGATATTGGGTAGGCAGCTTGGGGTCTCGGCCTCACTTAACTATGTCATTAATCTTGCCTTTTTACAATTTTTTTTCTCTATTTAATGTCAAAAATTATTTCCATTTGCTCGCCATCGGGAAGGCAGCATATGTGTCACAGTTAAGAGTTGTATAAATGTTTGTCATTATCTTACTAACTTTATTTAGTCAGGTCCCCTGACTTACACAGCTGGGTACTGGGTGCTTTAGATACACTGTCTCTAGTGTTATACTCACGACAACTTTGCAGGTTGGTGTCCGTTTTCAGCTGTGGAAACAGAGTCAGGGACTCACCTAGGGTCGCAGAGTGAGTTTGTGGTAGAGCCCCACTCACCACGAGACCATTGGCCTTCCAAGCTTTGTCTTTCTAAGACCTGCACCGTCTGGCATGGCAGCCAGTAGCCGCACATGGCTAATGAGCCCTTCACATGTCAGTCCTAACCTGAGATGTGCTTAAGAGAAAACATGCAGCAGGTGTTGAAGACCGAGTATGAGAAAAAGAGTGCAAAAAACCTAATTGTGCCTTGATCGCACACAGAAGTAATACTATTCAGATGCTTTGAGCTAAGTAAAAACATATTAAAATTCAGTTTTCTTTTTACTTGCTTTAAGGTGGCTTCTAGATACTAAAAACCTTTCCTTAAGTGTGTGGCTTCTGGTACATTCTCATTGGATGGTGGTGCTCTAGACCAAGCTACTACCTCTCTCCTTTATTTGTATGTGTGTACGTTCCAATAAACGTTCAAGAGCCTCGTGGAGACAAATCCAAAATGATTTCGGGAAGTGCCGTTGTCCCTCTTCCTCCGCCTGCCTTTCTCGGGTCCAGAGTCGCCCAGAGTTCTCTGCACAACGTTTTAAGCCTCTGCCACACAGCCCAGGGAAAGGGAGCCATCCTCAGATGCTCGAAGAGAATAATTACGAGGGAGAAGGCGCTGCAAAGTAGAGAAAGCCTAAGTGCACCCTTTGAGTCATTGTTGGCTGAGCTTTCTGTGTGGCCGCCCTGTTCAGTCTGGGACCTTCCCCTGCATCTTATTTGTCGTCCATTTTCCCAGCACGCTCCCCCCCCCCACCCCCCGGCCCCGGCCTCGGTGGGCCTCTGCCTCTGCCCTCCCTGCAGATAAATCACGGCAGCCAGCCACCACCAGCTCCACTTCAGAGATCTGAGCAAGCTGCGGGGCATCACCCTCCTGCCGCCACTGCAGCCAGCGCTTTGTCCGCTGCTCCGTGACCTCGCTTTGTGTCAGGGCCTCACACCCCAACAATGGCAGAGGGTTGAAATGGGCTTCTCGAATCCCTTGTCCTGCTGAGGAGTTTTATTCTGTTTGGTTTTGTTTTAAGCATCATGGCCTTCTTCCTGCTGCAGGCTGGAGAAGCTGAAACCATTAGTAACAAAAAAAGCAATAAAGTTTAGGGCTCTCTGGAATATGTCCATTTTGCTCTAGTCTCATCCTGTGTGCTTTGGTGGAGGGAGTTTATAGGAATCCTCTAACGTGCTTTTTTTTTTTTCTCTGCCACTTAATTAAAATTGGCTTTTCAAATCTGCGGGGAGCAATAAAACATATTTTACCAGGCTCACAGCACCTTTGAGCCTTCTTAATGGACATTTGCTCTGCAAACCCAGTAACTCACTTTGGCCCCGTCTGCAGCCAGTCTGCCCGCTTCCTCTCCTCACTTTTCCAAATAGACTAATTGAGCGCTTTGAGCCTGGCCACTGGAGTTACCCTGAGAGCCTGGGACCAACCACTCATTGGTTAGTTTTATTCAAGCAAGTGGTAAATGAAGACATGGCCTAAAATCAATAAGGACGAGATTAAAAT
The DNA here is from genome assembly GCF_046562875.1 of Panthera onca. Taxonomy (NCBI): domain Eukaryota; kingdom Metazoa; phylum Chordata; class Mammalia; order Carnivora; family Felidae; genus Panthera; species Panthera onca. Next base: position 32,166,485 of record NC_138340.1, on the reverse strand, counting down.
CCTGACGGTTTTCATTATTCACGTAGATGATGAAATGGCAGCGTTTCAAACTAGCATGTGGCGGGAGAGGTGGGGTGGGGGGGGTGAAGTATGCCATATAATCAAAAGGACAGTGGGTCCTATCACGTCTCCAGCACCGAGCTCTCCCTCACTGTTCCCCTTATTAAACACAGCACTGCAAGTTTGGATTTTGTGTTCCCAAAGAAATGGAGGTCCCTGTGACTGATGGATCCTGGGGAAGTTGGAGTCACTTTGGAACCTGCTCAAGAACGTGTGGAGGGGGCATCAAAACTGCCATTCGTGAGTGCAACAGACCAGAGTAAGTCCTCGAACTCCTTGCTGTCATTATTGGGATGGCCCAATGGGAGCCCTCTGGAAGGGAATCGTTCGGCTGGAAGCAGATGGAAAACTCTTTCCCTGGTAGAGAGTAAGTGCCTTTCTAGGGCTGCTTAGACTGGTGGTATCCAATCAGTTTATTCCCGGGCACTGTCCTCTGAAGCATTAGTTTCTCCCATCATCCTCCATTAAGACTTCGGTCTACCCCAGTAGATGCTTTTTGTGTTGGTTGGTCTGTTTAACAGTTTGACAGTCAGGCATATCTCCCTGCCTCCAGAGCTTGGTATAGCTGGCCAATGAAGGGAAACAGGTTTTCCTGAGGAAATGAAGAAACTGGACATTTCCATCCAGATTGTAGGTAACTTGTACCCTTTCCTGTTAGCTACTGAGATGTTGGACAGGGCACACGGAGCCCCATGGTGATAGCAGACTCTAAGGGACTGAGAACCTCAAGTCAGGAATTACTTTTAGAATCGAGTTAGTTGTTTTACGAGGAAGACACCGAAGGCCCATCCTACAACTAGACAGTATACAGCCTGGGAGTATCCTGCCTTTCGGGATAATTCTCCTTATGTGACCAGCCTAGCCTTGTAGCACATGTTCAAATGAAGTTGATTTTTTTTCCCCCCGCATCTAGCCCAGGAGGCGTGCGTATTTATAAGTAGATTTTAAAAAATCAGATTTTGATGATAAGGAATGACATCAAATTTTGTGTGACTCCAAGATGTGTCAAATCTGAAGGACTAGAAGCTAATACATCATGTTATTGCCATCAAACTTGTATAGGCTAGGGGGCCGAGAAGTCTTCATAGACTAGTAATAGTTTTTAGGTGTATACACCGATAACCATATTTAAGAACCAGCTGTCTTGGGATTAGGTAAAGTGATTTCATCCGGTAGTATTCATTTCTTTTTCACAGACTGTGTTGGGGTAGACAACTGAATTGTAGACAGAAGCACACAGGTACAACAGTGACGTGGGTGCCGTATATTAGGGTAGCGTAGCACGGTGTATATTGATGTATGTATATACTGGTATGGTATGATAGAGTTGTATAAGAAGGTGGTAGAAACCACGGACAGGTGCTCCTCAGACTTAGCTGGTTGTTCACAGGTAGGAAAGGGGCCTCGTGTTGGCAAAGCATCCAGTTTTTTCATAAGAAAAATCTGAATCGGGGAGCCTGGGTGGCTCAGTCGGTTGAGCATCCAGCTTCGGCTCAGGTCATGATCTCGCAGTCTGCGAGTTCTTGCCCTGCGTCGGGCTCTGTGCTGACGGCTCGGAGCCTGAAGCCTGCTTCCGATTCTGTGTCTCCCTCTGTCCCTCTGTGCCCCTTCCCTGCTCATGCTCTGTCTCTCTCTCTCTCCCTCAAAATAAATAAACATTAAAAAAATTTTTTAAAAAAAAGGAAAATCTGAATTGTGTTCACCAGTAAAGAACGTACCTTTAGGCCACTGTTGCCAGCCGTGGCCTAATAAATACTCATTCGTGCAAATCACAAATGACAATCCATTTGTTTTCCTTTATTTCTGTCCACAGTCCAACCTTTATTTCATGTCTATGTGATATTAGCCTCTGTAAAGACAACTAAAGAGCTCTAAGACACAGACTGTAGTCTGTAGCTATGGGTATAAAGAGTAAACAGTAGATGATCAATAGAGTCTATAGTTTCTGTTAGTTATTTAAGTAATAGCTTAAACCTAGTACATGCTTTCAAAAAATTCAGACACAGAACGATATGAAATAAAAAAAATCTGTCATCATCATTCCTCCCTCCCACCTACTCCCCGCAAGAAATCACCGGGGAAAAATGATTTGACGTGCATCACTTTGGACTTTTAAAAAAGATTTGTCATGTAATATGTATTATATGAAATAAGTATCCTGTAGATATAAAATAAGGATCATATTATATATAGTGTTCCACTACTTGCTTCTTTCAAGTCAATTACCAATCTTAGCTGTTGGTATTATTGAAGCTTTAGAATAAAGCATTTGAAGCTAATAGCAAATAGGACACATTTTTTTTTTTAAATTAAGAACTATGCAGTAGCTACGTGGAGCCACATTATTACCATCTTCGTGAGCTGTTACTGTCGTGAGGATATGACTGTTGCCAACAGTAGGCATTTCTGAAATGGTGACTCAAGAATACGTCGTTGAAAAGAAGTGTTTGGTCTTTTTTTTTTTTTTTTTAAGTCTTCGAGCAGTTCTAGAGGTAATGTAGAAAGTGGAGAGAGATAAATCACTTCATAATTGGAACGAGCCAGACAAAGAAAATCACCCAGCGTAAAGATCTCAGCAGGAAAGGATCTCGAGCTTCCAAGTGAAGCAAAGATCCGTGCATTCACAAGTTAGGGGCTGATCATTAAAGACTTCAATTAGAGGTCCTTGTCCTTGCTGTTTGCTATGGGAGGTTTTAAAAGAATACAATCCCCCCAGTTGACTGTCAGCCCTGACACCATTTCATGAAAGAGCTTCCAAGTTATTTGCACTTTGGGATGTCCCTGTGAATTGAGGAAGGAGTCTGCCTCCGAAAACTTTGAGGAAGTCAGTTTGACGAGAGAAAGGGACACAGAACAGGGAAAATCAGATCCAAATCTCAGTTTGAAAGCTCGTTCAGAGAAACTCACAGAGCAGATGGTTCATTATGCAGGGATCAGTAGTAGTTGCTTCTGACTCTCAAGGCGTTTGAGGGAAGTGGTGCCCCTGGAGCTGGTAACCTGCCTCTTCCCGGGTTGAGGAGCCCTTTGAATATAATGTAGAGCCCCATTTTTAGTCCAAGGTATGTCTCTATTAAGACCCTGAGTTGCTTTTATTTTTTATTTTTTTTCACAGTATTCATGTGATTCAAGAACGTATTTAACATCCATACTTTGCGCTGTACTTTTAGGGTTGTTTCCCTTGAAAGCGTAAAAGTTACAAAAGAGAAATAGCCTTGTCCTACACAGGGGATAACGGCATACTCGTGAACAAGCTGTAGAAACCAGATGCTTTCTGATTTTGGTCAAAAGGTATTTGGTCTCCACTAGTAGGCGGTCCTGCTGATTTGCTATCATGGGAATAGGGCCCTAATATTTTGTCTTTAAATGTTTTATTTATTTTTTAATCCCATCTTTGACCCATGCCCTGTAGATAAAAGCTTATGTTCTGATTTGTAAACCCAGTCCCAGTTTACGTCTGTTGTCCAGGAGAAGTTATTCATAGCTACCCTTTACATTCTCTAAGTGTCCTGAATTGAACAATTAATTACATGATCACCCAATCATATCTATAAGAAACATGTAATACAGTAAAACCTAAAATCATAACTGCCAAAAGCATAACTTAGGGTACCTAAACAAGGCCACCGTTGGAACTAGAAGTCGCATGTATGAGGCCATTGGGCCCTACACTTGTTATTTTGTGCTCTGAATTGACTCTGAGTTTCCTAGTAGCTAGAAAAAAAAAATGTATACAGTTTTTACAGTCCATCAAAAAAAAAAAAAAATTGTCCCGGTTCTTTGGGAAAGAACTGGTGCTTCCCTTCCCTCTTCTGGTGCTTCTGTTTTGCTTTTAAGTTAGGAGGTAAGTTAAATTAAAAACTAAGAAACTCATAGGTGTGAGGAAAAGACTGTGAACTAGATATTTTCCCATTTAGGCTTTCACCATAGTAACTGCTTATGAAATCTGGCATACGAGCAAGGTAATAGATGTCTATTTCATCTAAGGAAACGAATTGCTCATTTGGCTGGAAAGAGTTGCAGCAACGTTTTTTTTTTTTTTTTTCTTCAGGCACTGAGTTGGGTGAGCGTATTTCAAAATTCAAGAATTAGTTGCTGTGGGAAAGCTATTAACTAATGAATGAATAAAGATATCCAGGCCTTTAGACTGCTCTATTTGGAAGGATCATTAATGATTGCAAGTATAGCTCTCCGGCCCAACCCGTCTAATCCCTGAATAGCCTTTCAGCGTCCACTGCGGTTGTCCATTAGACCTCTTCCCAAAACCCTCCCAGCATAGGAAACACACTACCTTCTGGGGCTGCCTGTCGAATTGTTAGAAATTCCTTCCCTGTGCTAACCCTAATCGGCCTGCTGCAATTCATTTTAAGTGTTCACAGAAGCTGAGATTTCTGTTCAAACCCATTTGCCGACCAAAATTTAGCTTTCCTGGAGGGTGAACGGACGTGTGGTGATCTTTGCAAAAATTCCTTCATAGCTTTGGCCATGCAGTATCATGAATTTTCTTTGTATACGAATAGGCGTGGTTGTGTAATATGTGCCTGAAAGAAAGATTCAGCTCAGCTGTGCTGAATATAGTTACTTTCATAGTAATTAACCTAGCAGTTTCATTAAGTCCTTTCCATCTGTATTTGACCTGCAATGTTTGAAAGGATCTTAATAGCAGGAAAATGTGGTTAATATTATTTTTTAATTAATTAATTAATTTTTTTAACATTTTTATTTATTTCTGAGAGAGAGAGACAGAGCATGATTGGGGGAGGGGCAGAGAGAGAAGGGGAGACACAGAATCTGAAGCAGGCCCCAGGCTCTGAGCTGTCAGCTGTCAGCACAGAGCCCGACATGGGGCTCGAACCCACAAACCATGAGCTCATGACCTGAGCTGAAGTCGGAGGCTCAACCGACCGAGCCACCCAGGCGCCCCGTGGTTAATACTATTTTTTAGAGCTGCATTTCCTCTAATTTTTATTTTTTGTCTACATGGAAAAAAAAAAATACTCCCATCCAGCGAAGTTATTAAATTACAGCATGAATTTTTTCCATGCTGAAAGGTAAGTTAGGTTGGCTACAGCCTTCCCCGTTACACAGTCATTGCAAATCAGGCAGAGGTACTCTGGGATAAGAGAAAAGGCACATGTTCTGAGAGGGCAAATTTAAGTTTGTTGATAAAATATAATCTGTCTTTACATAAAAAATAGCAGAGTCACAGAACGAGTCTTGATACAGAAAGAGGCCTGTCTCAAGAGAGGAAGCCGAGGAAAGACACCAGATCATGAGCTTTGAATCCGGGAGACCTGCATTGGTCCATCGACCAGCAGTTCTCACCTGATGGACATGTCACCTTGCCAGGTTACCTCACACTTCGGAAACAATTTCAAACAAGCCTTCAGGAGCAAGGCTGCCACTACCTGCCTCACAGCACGGCTGGACACGGTCACAGAAAGTGGCATGGTGCCTTGCATGCCTCAGGGCAGACCTTTACCGTAAAGGAACATGTTTGCCACAAAACACTCAGTAAGTGTTTCAGACTTGAGGATCAGAGCGTCTGTGACCCAGCTATTCAACCTTGCTGATACAGTGAGAGACAGACACCCACGACATATAAAGGGTTGAGTGTGGCTGCATGCCAACTAAAACTTATTTATGGATATTACTCTTTGAATTTCATCTAACTCTTATGTGTCTCAAAATATGTTTTATATTTTCTTAAATTTTTATTTTTTATTCATTTAATCAAATTTTTTCATGTTTATTTTTGAGAGAGAGAGAGAGAGAGAGAGAGAGAGAGAGAGAGAGATTGAGCAGGGGAGGGGCAGGGACAGGAAGACCCAGAATCCAAAACAGGCTCCAGGCTCCGAGCTGTCAGCACAGAGCCTGGTGTGGGGCTCGAACCCACAAATGGTGAGATCACGACCTGAGCCGAAGTCAGAACCTTAACCGACTGAGCCACCTAAGCACGCTTTTCCTTAAGTTTTTAAAATAGAAAAGCCATTCTTATCTCACAGCCAGGGAAGGACAGGAAGTGGACAGGATTTGGTCCACAGGCTGTGGTTGGCAGGCTCTTGTAATAGCTAAACATTTACAGTGTGGCAGGCCTTGTTCAAGTGCTTTGAATGTATTAACCCAGCTGACCCTCGCTTACCCTGATGAACTAGATACTAGGATCATCTCCCTTTTACAGATAGGGAAACTGATCCTTCAAAAGATTAAGCAACTTGCCCAAGACTGCACCATTATTAAGAGGCAGGCCTGGGATTCAAACCCTCTGTTTCCACAGTCCCCACCTATGACCCTCAGCAACACTGCCTCTCCCATGGAGTGTTTTCTGTGTGTTGTTTTTTCAAAATGTCATTTATAAAAGTAAGTCAGTGAATGCTGTTTGCCACTCGATAGTGGTCAAAAGCAAACGTCCCTTTCCTCTGAAGGGAAACTACCTGTAAGTATGTATTATTCACAGCCCAAAAAACTGCTACATGTGGGCCGTTTCTGGGGTGCATTAAGACTTGTTGTATAAGAGAGCCAAAAGAAAAGAACCAACTTTTGAAAATTTAATTTCAAAGAGAAAAATGAGCTACTGTCAGGCGATAAATAAACGATTAATCCTGCATAGTCAGTGGGCCTTTTAAGAAGATTCCGCAAAGATCATTTCAATCTGAGGAAAAATTGCAAGAGGTCTTACATGTAGCACATTTAAAATGTGTTTCACCTGAACAGGTATATGGGCCTGATCTGTTACTCATGTATCATCTGTGATATTGTGTGCATGGGACTAGGGCGTCTTGGTACTTACAGAAGAGCTGGGAATTCAGGAAGCCAAGGCTCTATCTCTAAATGGCACCAAAAAAGGAAGGAAAAAAAAAAAAAAGTCTTGACCATAGTTCCTGGATAATGTAGCAGAAAGAGCACAGAGAAGAACCCAGGGAATTTAGAATTCTAGTCCTATCTCTTCTCTTTTTTTATCTGTGTGATCATGACAAAGTACTTGACTTCTCTGAACTTCCTGTTGCTCGATATAAAAATACTGCCACTGCCTTACCCTTGGGCAAGATAGGAGTGTATTTTAGGGAGTCAAGTGCACAGTGGAGCTAGAAAGCATATGGGCTTAATTGTGTTTCACGGAGAAACAAGGAGACACAGTTATTGTTGGGTTAGGTGCCATGTTGTATCCCTAGATACAGTTTTCTTTGTGATAAATAACTCAATATTTATCCGCCTCCTTACTAAACTTCCCAGATTCTGAGCTTTTCATGGCAGGTGTACAATACCATCTCTGTTCTACATGCAGGATGGAGCTCAGAGAGGCCAGGTAGCGCCCACAAAGGTGTCCAGTGTGTGGCTGCAAAGCCCATGCTCCTCCCTTAGTCTCCGCATGGGAGCACGTTGCGACAGTGTCATGGCGGGTGGCCCTCCCTGACGCTTGGTGCTCTGCAGGAGCAGTGAGTCCTGCCTTCACGCTGAACACCATGTCTTAGCGCAGATTCGGTACTCAAAGTGCACGGTTGGATCAGATTAGGTTGGGGGTGCTGACATATTAGCACAGTAGCTAACGTTTTCAGCATCTACTATTTGTGCTCATTTTAGACAAGGGGGCAACTGATACTCGGGGGCTGAGAACTTCAGAACTTCATCTAAAGTCATGCACTGAGGGTAGGGTCGGGACTGGAACCCAGCTCTAGCTCCAGAGCCTTACCTGTTCTGTTGGACCGGCTCTTGTTGTATAAATGGGCACGGATGTCTTTCCCATTCACCCAGGTCCCAGCTTAACAAAACAAAACAAAAACCCCTTTGTATGCTCCAAATTGCCCTGAAAGATTCATTTTAAAGAAGAAAAGTGGAAAACTTTCTTTCCATTTCAGAGATGTCCGTAGCGTAGCTGCGAAATCCGACCTGCTCCAGCCCTGGGTGGGCGAGCCCAACTTCCTACGATTCTCTGATCTTCCCGTTTCCATGATGAACTTGGCAAGCTGTGGACTGCTAGGAGAAACGTTGTATAATTTAGTCATTGGGTCACATCTGGAAAATACATGTACATTTGAATTTCATCTAATTCGGGGTTGCATGTCGAGATGAAATTTACACTCTGGTGCTGTGCAAGGCACCCTCCGTGCTCTCGTCACACAAAAGTTAATGAAACCAGTCTGCTCTTCCTGCTTCTCCTATTAAGTTAGTCACAATATGGGGATGTTCCTTTTACTCCGTCTCACTTGTGAGACAAAACAAAGAAAAACAATGGTTGTGAGGGTGGAGAGAAGGAGGGAGGGAGGGAGAGAATGAATGTAAGTAAAATAACACAGGTTTTAGGCCGGTCTCCTGTGAGACTGTCATGTTACAAAAAGTAGACGGGGAGCATTCCACTGGTTCATCTGGGCCTTTTACCTTCCACATTTTGAAAACCAAAGGACTGCATTTTCAGGAGAGAGAGGACAGATTATTGCCCAACAGATCCCAGGCTTTGTATTTCAAACTCGAAGTTAACGTGCTCTAACGTTTCATCTTCAGCACTGCCTTACTCAATAACCCCTTCCCGTTTTTATAGATGGAGGGGCTGAGGCTTCTGGAGGCTAAGTGACTTGCCCAAGGTCATACACTTCATGGTAATGAAGGCAGAATGCACACGCAGATTTCAGAGCCTCAGTCCTGTCCTCTGTCATCAGCCACTTTTAGACATGCTTCCCTGGGAGACAGGAAGCCACGGATGAGAGAGCGATGTGGGGAGAAATCCCTGGCAATACAGCGCATGTGTTCTTTCCCTTTCCCCAGGCCCAAAAATGGTGGGAAGTACTGTGTAGGACGTAGGATGAAGTTTAAGTCCTGCAACACAGAGCCATGTCTCAAGCAGAAGCGAGACTTCCGAGATGAACAGTGTGCTCAGTTTGACGGGAAGCATTTCAACATCAACGGTCTGCTTCCCACTGTGCGTTGGGTCCCTAAGTACAGTGGAAGTAAGTGCAACCGGGGGGTGGGGGGGGGTGGCGTGGTTGGTCGGCAGGTCGGCCGGGGGTCCAGGTCCGAAACTCACATTGCGTCGTGTGTTTCCTCTCTAGTTTTGATGAAGGACCGTTGCAAGTTGTTCTGCAGGGTGGCAGGTAACACGGCCTACTACCAGCTGCGAGACAGAGTGATAGATGGGACGCCCTGTGGCCAAGACACCAGCGATATCTGTGTCCAAGGCCTCTGCCGGGTGAGTCCCACATCGCGTTTCCTTCACCGTGTTGTCTTGCTGCTAAGCCGTGATTTGTGGCTTCCTCGAGAGACCAGCGGCGAATATCTGTGCGCTGTCTCCAGGGAAGTGGTTTTCCGAGCCTGTTTCCCAGGGCAGCATCAGCAGTGGCATCGCTTGATTCTGATGCCGAAGTTCGAGAACCGGCGTCCTGCATTTTTCCGGCACTCTCAACCTCTGTGAGGATCTGCGCGAAACCTCCCCGCGAAAATTTATTACAATAATTTGTACACACACACCTTCCTTTACTGTAACCTCAGGGCTAACCCTTAACCATTTGGTTAAGGTTAAACCAAACGCTTCCCACACAGCGAGTTTTCTAGACTGAATAGCTCTGTTCCAGAAAGACGTCGTAAGGAATCAGGCTTCAGCCAGGCCTCCATCAGATTTCTCATTCTGATTTCAAACACCATAGCTTCTACCTGAGACCTACCTGTTTGTTACTCTTGGATGGGACATGGAGAAACTTCTGGAAGATCGTGAAGCACGAGTGCAGTGATTCCTAGAGGGCTTGATACCATTTCACTGTTCTTACCAATCAGAAAACATTCTTAGCGTCGCCAGGCTTTGAGATAATTTATTTGTTCCTTGCGTGTGGTCCAGGAAAATGGGGATTCTAGTCAGTCGGATCTGATGCAGTGAGCCCCTGAGAGCTTCACCCATTTCCCAGCTCAGAACTGCACAGTCCATGTTTCCTTGTCAGTCCGTTCGTAGTAAAACACTGAGCTTCTCCTCAGAGGCATTTTTTTTTTTTTTAATGTTTAGTTTTGAAAGAGAGAGAGACCTGAGCAGAGGAGGGGCAGAGAGAGAGGGAGACACAGAATCTGAAGCAGGCTCCAGGGTCTGAGCTGTCAGCACAGAGCCTCACGTGGGGCTCGAACTCCTGAACCATGAGATCATGACCGGAGCCGAAGTCACTTGCTTTAACTGACTGAGCCACCCAGGCGCCCTGAGATAGCAGATCTTTAATTGGATACAGTCACCCCCGCCAGCATTCCTATGTCTTCATTCTTGAGCGGTTTTTCTTATTTATTCCACTATTTGTAGACAGACTTCTCAAACTTTATTTTTTTTTAAATTTTTTTTTTAACATTTATTTATTTTTGAGACAGAGAGAGACAGAGCATGAACGGGGGAGGGTCAGAGAGAGAGGGGGACACAGAATCTGAAACAGGCTCCAGGCTCTGAGCAGTCAGCACAGAGCCCGACGCGGGGCTCGAACTCACATACCACGAGATCACGACCTGAGCCGAAGTCGGACGCTTAAGTGACTGAGCCACCCAGGCGTCCCTATTTTTTTTTTAATATTTTATTTTTAACTAATCTCTCCACCCAGTGTGGAGCTCGTACCTGCAACCCTTAGGTCAAGGGTCACGTACTCTACCGACTGAGCCAGCCAGGCGCCCCTGTACTTCTCAAACTTTAATCTGTAGATGAAGCACCTAAGTGTCCTCTAGCATGTCAGAATTCCACCCAGTGGATCTGGGTGGAGCCCAAGGTAATACATTACTAACAGCCTCAGAGATGCCCATGGCTGCCGGTCCAAGGACCACATTTTCCACACCAGGGCTAAAGACAATTTGAGTTATTAGCCGTTGCAACTTTAAAGGGACGTTCTTGTCATTTTTGGAATGCGTCATTCAAACAAACATGCTACCTGCCGTTTCATAATGTTTTAGGATTTGTATAACTTTATAATACTTACCATTCATTTCAAACGTTTCTTCTTAAAAGCAAGCTGGATGCGACCACGTTTTAAACTCAAAAGCCCGGAGAGATAAATGTGGAGTTTGTGGTGGTGATAATTCTTCGTGCAAAACAGTGGCAGGAACATTTAACACAGTGCATTATGGTAAGAACCTGTCCCTAAGAACCGTGAGAGGGAAAATAGTCAAAATTGAAAAATTGTTAACCGCATGTAGTATGTAAAAGTATTCATGTCAGGCGTAAAGTCAGTCTCGTTAGGGTACATCAGCCATCCGGCTAGAAGACACTCAAGAGTGAGAACTGTATTACCCCCCTGGGTGGCCCACCTTTTATTCCATACCTAGAGAAAGTGACTTGTGCTGTGGAATACTCAGTTTTGGCTAAATTCTTTTCAGGTTACAATACCGTGGTCCGAATTCCAGCCGGTGCTACCAATATCGACGTGCGGCAGCACAGTTTCTCAGGGAAATCAGAGGATGACAACTACTTGGGTAAGATGGCCTGTCCCCTGCCATGGGCGGGAATTCTGGTTCTCTGGAGCCGTTGGCAGGTGCTCCCTCCTTCCCCCTTCAGCGCACAGAGAGCTTTCCGATGTTGTGTGTTTTCATACAAGCAGTTGATCTTGAAATTCCTTATTTTGTTTCTCCCTCATGTGTATACCCTCGAAGTATGGAATGAAGAGTCGTGTAGTTACCCTAGTCAATATCAGGGCTTTATTCTGGATCGCAGTAAATAGGAAGGCCCTAAATCAGATTTTGAAAGCGCTTACCTTGTAAGTTCAGCGTAAAAATTTAAAGGTACCGCTTCCCCTAATTTTTGTGGTGTCAACTCTAACCAGTTATAGACCACTGGTGTGGACTTATTCGGCATTTCGTTACGCCCTGTTATTCCAAAAGGTTCTAGAGTGGTACATTTTTCTCATGTCATGACTAGAATGGCCCGCCTTGTTCCTTTATAGATTCTTCATCCTTCTCTCATGTCCAGGCACATGACTAATTCATGTCTGTGCCTTCTGTTTAAACCACAACGCGCCAACAACCCTGTGTTCATTTCAACAGTTTGCTCAGCCCAATCCCACGTCAACTTGTCCTTCTGTAAACCGCTGTGATTATGAAATTTTCCCAACCACTTTTAATTAAGAGAAGGACAAGGGGAGTGAGGTCATGACTGAAGGGATTCAGCTGGTCACCTTGTACAACCAGACTCCTCCGAGCCACGGAAGGCAGCATGGCTTGCCCTCTGATCTAGAAGAAATCACAGCAGTCTGGCTGGGCAGTCATGTTTTAAAAGAAATGAATGTACTTGTTCTCTTACAATGTCCAGGCAGAAACTCTATTTAATCTATCTGAATTCAGCCTCTGTAAAGGCTTTCTCCACACATTTGGGCATAATGAGCTAGTCAGTGAGTACTTGTTGAATCAAATTAGAATCCCTATCTGTATTTTGGAATATCTACATGAAATCCTTCATAAGTAGACAATGATCCTTTGGCCACGCGTGCTAATCCGGTATGATATGTATACACGACTTCATCATAGTATTTTCTGCAGTGTATATTCATTCATTCATTCATTCATTCATTCATTCCCTTATTTAATATGTGCCAGGCACTCTTCTGGGTACAATAAGCCAAAATAAAAGAATAAGTAAGTAAAAATCACTGTCTCCTTGGAGCTTTTTAGTGAGAGAAGAGAGACAATAAGCAATAACTTAACAGATAAGCAAACTGTATACTGTTAGAAGGTGGGAAGTGGTATTGGAAAATAGAACAACAGAAGGGAAGTTCGGATACTGAGGATGAGTTGGGAACAATGGAGCTGAAATGTTTGCATTGTAGCAGGAGAAAACAGGTTGATTGGGGGAAGAGCATTCCAGGCAGAGGGAACAGCCAGTGCAAAATCCTTGAAATGGGAGCATGTCTAGATTGCTCCGAGAATAGAGGGAGGCCCGTGTGGCTGTAGCTGCAGCACAGAGGAGAGTTCTAGATGAGGCTAACCATGTACCAGGACTAGATAATATAGGGCCATATAACCATTGAAAGGACTTGCTCATACTCTGGGAGACATGGGGAGCTAGTGAAGGTTGGGAGCTGAGGAATAACTTGATGTAATCACATTTGTGTTTTCAGAGGAGCACTTAGGCTGGAAGAAGGGCACCGAGTAAATGCAAGAAGACTGGTTGGGAATTATTGCAGTAGTCCAAGAGACAGACGCTAGTGGTTTGGTCCCCATTAGGAGCACTGGAGGTGACAGTACCTGGTTGAAATCTGGATACTTTTTGAAGGCAGAATCATCATGATTTGTTGGTAGATTGAATATGGTATATGAGAGAGAAAAAGAAGTCAGGGTGACGCCAGGATTTCTACCTGAGCAGCTGAGAAGACAGAGTTGCCATGAGCTGAGATGAGACAATTTGTTTGTTATTTATCCATATGACCACTAGGGTCTTAAGGTCAGAGGCTGTGTCTTTATATCTTTAGCCCTTGATGTAAAGCCTGCACATATACATGCTAAGTAAATGATTGTTCAGTTGTTAGACGGTCAATGCTCATGCTTTTTTAAAAATTTTTTTCAAATGCTTATTTATTTTTGAGAGAGACAGAGACAGAGACAGAACGTGAGTGGGGGAGGGGCAGAGAGAGAAGGAGACACAGAATCTGATGCAGGCTCCAGGCTCTGAGCTGTCAGCACAGACCTGACACGGGGCTCGAACTCACAAGCTGTGAGATCATGACCTGAGCCGAAGTTGGCCGCCCGACCGACTGAGCCACCCAGGCGCCCCAACTCATGCTGTCTTTACTGGGTGTTTCCTATGTGCTTAACAGGGGGATGAGATTATCATGTAAATATACAGAACCATCCCTTCTTTTAAAGACCACGGAGTGTCACTTGGAATCATTCACTCAGTAACTGCGTCAACTTTTTCCCACCCTAGATATCCAAATGAATGGTGACTTTATAAAACAATTAACAAAGTTCTTGGGGATGCTTTTCAATTTACTTTTGGGGGGAATCCACATTTCTCATTTCAGCACTGAGCAAAATAGGTCAAGCATTTTTGTTTTTGTTTTTGTTTTTCATGCCCTGCGTTATAAATTTGAACATGTGGCTGCTATGGCCCTGGTACTTCCTAATTAAATCCTGCAGCATCGCATGCAACCTCCTTTATTTTATTTTTTTTTATTTTTTTTTAACGTTTATTTTTGAGACAGAGAGAGACAGAGCATGAACGGGGGAGGGGCAGAGAGAGAGGGAGACACAGAATCGGAAGCAGGCTCCAGGCTCTGAGCCATCAGCCCAGAGCCCGACGCGGGGCTCGAACTCATGGACCGTGAGATCGTGACCTGAGCCAAAGTCGGACGCTTAACCGATTGAGCCACCCAGGCGCCCCACAACCTCATTTATTAATTCATTTCCTGAAAGCCAAAAGCCATGTTGACCTGCTTCTTTCTTCTCCTTGAAAAGGAGGATTCTTGTCTCTTCTTTCCCTTCTTGGAAAGATCTTCCAAGTAGTAGCCTTAGTTCAATTGAACTTCATGAACCAGGCCAGGCTCCTGAATTGGGGAGGCCTTCCTGATAACCTTGTATTCCTCATTGGAGGTTTCTTAATCTCCTTGTAAAGAATGAAAGCAAAATTCACGAAGATTTGTCATCTGGGACATGCAGGCTGAGGCATCCGTGGCTCTTTAGTGGAATATTGTGGTAAAGTCACCTGTTGACCAAAGAACTTTCTGGAAGCAAATGAGAAGTATGCAGGCGTAGATGGCCAGTCACAGTTCACTGAGTGGGAAAGTCAAGACCTCAGGGCCTTTGAACATTGCAGTGGCTTCTTAACAAGTGAGGAAGAACATGATGTCGTCCAATCTGAGGTGTGTACAAATTTACGCTGGGCCCGAAGGAAGGTAGAGCAAATGCTCCAAGAAGGTTTTAAAACCCACAGCTGTTTCCATCGCTGAGGTATCTTCATCCTTCTCCCTCACATTTTTTTTAAAGGCCAGTCAAGCCACGCTCTTTCCGCATGCGTTGGTGAGGGAGCCGTTTCCAGGGGAGAGGGCCTTTGTAGCAACCTAGCTCTGATGGGTGAAATGGG
This sequence comes from Panthera onca, assembly GCF_046562875.1. Classification (NCBI taxonomy): domain Eukaryota; kingdom Metazoa; phylum Chordata; class Mammalia; order Carnivora; family Felidae; genus Panthera; species Panthera onca. The sequence goes on along the minus strand of NC_138340.1, from coordinate 32,151,412 downwards.
GGGGAAACCAACCCAGGAAATTAGCTCCCCTAATCGCATTAGTGGAAGGTTGGGCAGGAGACTATTGTTTGCAGGAAGCTATTTGTTTCACAAGGTACTGAAGCAGAAAGTCTCCCTGTCAAAGGTCATCCTTTCACACAGCCCGCTCCCTCCGGTTGGGTTGGAGCCAAGCTGCACCCAGTGCCACCATGTTCGAGTTTCTTTAGGAGAAAAAGGGGCCATTGCCATGATACGTTTTGTCTCCAGTTCACTTAGCTCTTGATTAATTATGGCAACGGGAAGACAGGAATCAATTCAGTTGGAGATAAAGCACGAAGTTCAGTTCACCTGACGACTCCTATCTCTTTCCCTCCTCACCATCTACTGGGAGAAGGAGCGCGCAGGGAAGGGGAACATGACCCGAGGTGGCACAAGCCGGAGAGGAAGGCAGGAGACTTTGGGGAGGAGCCCCAGAATGGACCTGCGGTAGACGGTTGCTCTTTGAGTACGACCAAAACTGGATTATTGCTTAATTTACAGAACAGGCCTTGTGACATCTCATTTCATCTCTGGTGAAACATCAGCTGGGTAGCCAGCAGGCGACTTCCCTTGAAAGGACTGGGTGATTTTGCTGGCAGCACGTCCTGCCATCACCGTGTAAATGACCCACATTAGGAGGCAGCCTCGGGATGTCTGAGGGACCACGGAAACAACCTCGCCTCCAATCAGTGACCCATTGCAGCTCCTGCGTCTTGCATGGCCGGTGGATGTCACGTTGCAGAAGCTGCAGGGGAGACAAGGCTGTCAGAGGTTTACACTGACAGGGAAACGGTCATTTGCCTGGAAGCACTCTGTTCTCCTTGCCATAAATGTCAGGTCCGATCCATCACTCCTTCTTTTCAACGTCACTGATTGAGCACCTACTATGGGCCAGGACCTTTCCTGGGGTTATAAAAGTGCATTGTTCCATGGTCACTTGACTGGCAAAAACAATGACTTAAATTTTTTCAAATCTGTGGCTCACCATATTTGATTTCAACTTGTATGTTAGAGAAAGCATGCATGAATTCATTCACTCATTTAACAGACGTTCATTGACCTCGTCGTTAGAAAATTTTAGTGGTTCACAGGCTCTGGAGACAGACTTCCCATGATTAGAAATCACCTTCCCTTGGGAAGGTATGTTAATAATATTCACGTCATGCTTTTCCCATCCCTAAATTAGGCATCTGTAAAGATATGGTAAGAAGACAGCGCATATGAAGGCATCCTGATCAGACAGCAGCTGCAGCCAGTGTACAGTAACAATCCAGTAAGAAACCCATTAAACAGAGGAAGAAGTTGAGGCTTACAGAGGTTATGTAACTTACCCAAGGTCACATAAACTTCTCAGAAAGTGGAAAGAGTTGGAATCGTTACTGGCCTGACTTCAGACCCTACACCCTTAACCCACTTCATTTTCCTACCTCAGTGTAGAAAAACGTTTGGCTGACTTAGGGATATGAATGGAAATTGAGGTTTATTGTTGGCAGTGCATAGTGTGGCTGGAAAGATAGGTTAAGATAAGATTGGCAAAGACCCAGGCAGGTTATGCTGAGTTTGAACTGCGTTGTATAGGTAGGGAGGATTATCAAAGGATTTGGGGTCAAGAAGAAGCCAAGATTTTGGAGGGTTTGTGTTTTTAAAAGCTTTTTTCCCTGTCACCACATTCTTCCCAACCATTTCATATGAAGGTATCTCGTTCTTCCCTCAGGACCAAGGTAGGACTTATATGAGTGGGTAAGTAAAGTACTAGATTAGGGACAGAATTCAGTGCACTTGATCAGTGACCCTAGAAAAAATAGTTCTTGCATCAGTGTAGTGTCCAAATGACTGAACTCTGTGGGGTTTCCATGTCCAAGAAAACAAGGACCCTGGTGCCACGGAGCCACCAAGAATGTTCAGAGCCTCATCTCAGCCCTCAGGCGTCTCCGCAAGGCCAACTTTCCCTAAACCCTCTACACCTCTCCTACATACACGCTGCTTCTGGCCTGCCTGGTAAAAGACAAGATATCACCTGCATCGGTGAAAGAGAGGTTAGAATCTGGCTAATGCCGAAGACAGCTCGGCTCTCTATCCCACAACCAAGATCAATGTCACTAACGTGATGCTGAGGCATGACCTCATGAATTGTGCGCTGCATAGTTTCTGGAGCAGCTGGGATAAATTGGTTGACATTGGCACCCGGGATGAAACCTACCTGCTGCCCAAGTTAAATTTCCACATGCCTTTTATTCACTTAAATACACGGCCTGTGCATTTCGATTCTCTCCCTACTGAGATTTACTAGTTGTGCACCACTTATAAAAGGTAAGAGGGCCTTTTTCTGATATTTTGTTCAGGGCGAAATATTTAATAGCTCTGATTTATTGAGTGCCTGTTTTATGTCAAGCCCAATACTCAGAAGGATTCATTATTCCAGGAGTAGTAGAACTGAAAAAAAAATTAAGTGGTACTTAAAATAAAACCAAAATTGTATAATAAATACTAGGGGGGAAAGATATGATTGGGATTTTCTCTTGAGAAATTAATCAAGTAGTATGAAGATAAGTTTGTTTTTTCTTACATTCAATAAAATTATATTTTCATGTCAATCATGCCCAGGGTTTTAGATGATAAGATAAAGCAATTGATAAATATTCCTACCTAAGTTTTCCAGTTAAATTATGTGCTAGCAGAGTAGTACATTCTTTGCCTAAATTTGTTTGAATTTCACAGAAAAATCTGAAAAGGAGTTATTTTTATAAAAGCTTTCTGGAACTGGGGAACCTAGGTGGCTCAGTCAGTTACACATCCGACTTCGGCTCAGGTCATGATCTCGCGGTTTGTGAGTTGGAGCCCCGCTTTGGGCTCTGCGCTGATAGCTTATAGCCTAGAGCCTGCTTTGGATTCTGTATCTCCCTCTCTCTCTGTCCCTCCCTCTCTCTCTCTCTCTCAAAATGCATGAACATTTAAAAAAGATTTTTAAAGCTTTCTGGGGCTTTATTCACTTTCTCGATAGTCTCTCTTGCACTTGGACTTAGGTAAATGATTTCTTCTGAAGCAGCTGTCATCTTATCTTCTCTGTCCACTTTATTTACTTTCCCTAAGTTTGTAAGTGGTCTAACTCCATCAAGCTCTCAGTTGGCCAATATTTTGGACAATATGACTTTTCATGCTTTTCTGATTTTTTCATCTTTTTCAAGATGTGCAGTAGATCCAGTCATTCTTTCCAAAAACAAAGTATTTATTGATGGGGTACCATGTCCTCTTTTTGAAGCTAGATATAGCAGTGCATAAAGGGGTCCAGAAATCCTTGCCCTCATGGGGCTTACATTCTTGTTTGGGGAGAGAGAGGATAAAGTGTTATGGAAGAAAATTAAGGGCAGGGGAAAGGTATGGGAAGTATGGAATCTGTGTGGTAGTGGGAGGGGGTTGCAGTTTTAAAAAGAATGATCCAGAAAGGTATATTACTTATCTTTTATTGCATAACAAATTATCTCAAGACTTTGTGGCTTAGAAAGCAACTGTCTACTATATTCCAATGTCTGTGTGTCAGGAAATTGAAAGCAGCAGAGCTGGGTGTTTCTGGCTTGGTCTCTCATGAGGTGGCAGTTAAGACTTCATTTAGGGCTGTGATCACATCCAAAAGCTTGACTGGGGCTGATGGCTCCATTCCAAAATGCCTCCTTCAGATGCTGCTGATAGAAGGCTCTAGTTGGTTTTTTTTTCTTTTTTTTAAATTTTCTTTTTTTTAATTTACATCCAAATTAGTTAGCATATAGTGCAACAATGAGTTCAGGAGTAGATTCCTTAGTGCCCCTTACCCACTTAGCCCATCCCTCCTCCCACAACCCCTCCCCTTAACCCTCTGTTTGTTCTCCATATTTATGAGTCTCTTATGTTTTGTTCCCCTCCCTGTTTTTATATTATTTTTGTTTCCCTTCCCTTATGTTCATCTGTTTTGTCTCTTAAAGTCCTCATATGAGTGAAGTCATGTGATATTTGTCTTTCTCTGAGTGACTAGTTTCACTTAGCATATTACCCTCCAGTTCCATCCACGTTGTTGCAAATGACAAGATTTCACTCTTTTTGACTGAGGAGGCTCTAGTTCTTTACAGGAACTCTCTCAGTGGGGCTGCTTGGATATTCTCACAACATGGAGGTTCAGCTGGCTTCTCCAAAGCCAGAGAATCAAGGAAGAGTTCCCCAATGCCTAAGACCTGGCCTTGGAAGTCACAGTCTGTCATTTCCTCATAATCGCAGTGATTACTCAGTCAGTGTTATTCCATGTGGGAGAGGACGACACAGGGTGTGAATATCAGGAGGCAGGGATCATTGGGGCCATATTGGAGGCTGGCTACTCTACTAGACCTCAGTGAAAAAAGTGACATTTAAGCATCATGTTGGCCGTGAATTTTCAGATTTCAATATCTGTGAAAGAAGACTAACAGAGATTCAACTAATCAGACTCAACTAATCCTAACAGAAAATAGGGATATTTGCATGGGAATCGATTTTGTAATGTTCAGTTCATTAGTACATATTTTCAAATCATGAGACTTTTGCTTCCACCAGTAATCCTATAATGTAGGGCTTGTATATCAAGTGCCATGCTAATTAAGACCCATATATTATATTTCAGTAATATAATTACAGGGTCAGGTGTTTTAATCCCTATTTTAGAGATAAGGAAGTGGATACTGAGAGAGGGAAAGTGATTTCCCAAGGCCACGGAGCTGGCAAATGGCAAAACTAAGTTTTGAGTTCATCCTGTCTGGCCGAAAAGTTTATATTCTTTGCACTCTGACTCTCTGCCTATCAGAGTGTTATTTCATAATTCAGACAGTGAGTCATTGGCAGAAAATCAGTGAATTCTCGTCTCTCATCTACAGCTTTATCAAGCAGTAAAGGTGAATTCTTACTAAATGGAGACTTCGTGGTCACAATGTCTAAAAGGGAAATCCGCATTGGGAACGCTGTGATAGAGTACAGCGGGTCCGACAATGTCGTGGAAAGAATTAACTCCACAGACCGCATCGAACAAGAACTTTTGCTTCAGGTAAAAACTTGGCCATGAGCCCACCACCCTTTCCTTCCACTTGGAATCACCAGACCTGCAAACATCATCTCCATTTTGTCCACTTGTCCCAGGTGTTGTCGGTGGGAAAGTTATACAACCCTGATGTGCGCTATTCATTCAATATTCCAATTGAAGACAAACCCCAGCAGTTTTACTGGAACAGTCACGGGCCCTGGCAAGCCTGCAGCAAACCCTGCCAAGGTATCTACTTTTCGGTTGTGTTTTGGGGATTTGAGCTGTTTTTTGTTTCTTTTTATTTATTGTTTGTTTTTTTGGAGGCAGCCAAACACATGTGATCTATAAAACTTTCTATCTGCACGCATTCTCAAATCTCCTTTCCCTGCATCTTTCTGGTTATTTTTAGCTGGCAAGTTGAGCTTTTTAAGGGTTTCGGGATTTGTTGGCTTTCCTCTTTTTAAGCGATTCGGGATTTGTTGGCTTTCCTCTTTTTAAGCGATTCATATACATTGTGAAGCCAAGAAAGTCAGTTCTGCCACTTTGATTTTCCAGAGACATGGAGTTAGTAGTCATATTATGTGTCATTTATCTTGTTTCCTGTTGCCTAAATTGAGGGTTAGCAGATTACAGCCAGTGGGCCAACTCCAGCCTGCTACCTGCTTTTATAAATAAAGTTTTATTGGAATGCAGCCACACCTCTGTGTACATATTGTTTATGAATGGTTGCTTTTGTCCTATAATGGCAGAGTGGAGTGGTTGTCACAGAGGTCATAAGGCCCACAAAACCAAAAATATTAACTAATTAACCCAGTACAGAAAATGTTTGTCAGTCCCTGGGCTAACTAGTTTTCAGAATGGGTGCTTTTCTCTGATTGTTTTCTTCCTTGCCTAGGGGAGCGGAAGCGCAAACCCGTTTGCACCCGGGAATCTGATCAGCTTACGGTTTCTGATCAAAGATGTGACCGGCTGCCCCAGCCAGGACCCATTACTGAACCTTGCGGCACAGACTGTGACCTGAGGTGAGGCTGGTGTTTGCTTATGGTCTTTACTATGAGCAGTGAGGGTCTTGTAGGGGAAGGAACGGAAGGAAGAGACAGTGGTGTTTAGTTCCTCTTCCCTTCCTTGTGTTTCTGTGAAATAAGCTTCAGCCAATTTTCCATCCCTCTGAAACCAATTATCCAAGACATATGCCTGCGGATTTCCTGTTCTTCTCCTAAGAATTAAAAATAGCTAATAGAGTATGGCACTTGCCAAAAGAAGTTCTCATTTGACTTTCACAACTCAGTGCGTAGGTATTGTTATAGTCGAATCACATCTTACGTAAAAGTTTGGTATGAACGTCAACAGAAAAGGGGGAAATGTCATTTCTCAGAGCATCCGTATGATGTTCTCTATGCACCCAGAGTGTGTATCACCCAGTAGAAAAAATCGTATGCATATGAAAGTTGCATAAGAAAGTCATGGAAGCAACTAGAAGGAACTATAGCTAGAAGATATCTGGATATTACAAATACTCTGTATTGTATTTAAGAAAATAGGAAACCTGAGGCAAGAAATAGTGAATGGGTACAGAATTCTAAAGCTTTCTCATTGACCCGCTAGGTTGACTATGTCAGGTTTGAAATATTAAAATAGCCTGGGTATTGTGTTGTGTAATCTGCATGTCAGTTAAATGCAGGTAACAGAAGTTGATGCTTTAATTCTCCTTTTACAGAACAGAAATTATCAGTGTGGAGTGGTGTGGGAAATTGTTAGGTTCTTACCGTTTGGAAGTGGCAAAGTGAATACTTAAGCATTTTGCAGCTTCTTTGCCATGGTGCCAAATCTGGTCAAATGATATTGGCAGCCTCTAGTGCTGGAGTGAAGATTATAAGGCCCTCTTGAGGCTCTGAGAGAAAAGAGGAGTGCTGTGATCAATTAGTAATGTCTGTCACGAGAGTAGGTGGGGGTGCCACGGTGTGAGTGCCACATCTTTGCCAGGCCTGACCTGGTGGCTTTGACTTCAAAACCCAGACTCTCTCTACCCCCGCTATACTTATGTCTACCCAGCAACAGTTACCTGCTTGTTCGATGAGCTTATTGCAAAGCATTGACAAGCCATTATAGAAAGAGAACACCCAAGATATTAAAAGGCAGACATTGGCACTCTGCGGTATTAATTCTTGTTATAGGTAATGTACTTATAAACCCATTGCTTCAGCCAGTTGAGTTGATTTAGTTGAATTAGAGTTAAGGTCTTTTCAGAAAAATAATTAGTTAGCTATTTGCTGAACTGAATCACCAAAGTTTAGGGAAAAAACTATGAATTAGTAAGTAGATTCCCTGAGGTACAGCTTCAATAAATTGAGAAAGGTGACATTTTCAGATTAGTCCTATATCAAATTATCACTGAAAATAATGATGTTCTGTAATTAATAATTAATTAATATTAATTAATAGTATTATATGTAGCATATAAGAATATTCTATGTAGCATAATATTATATGTAGCATATAAGAATATTAATTAGATTCTAACAGGAAAATATGTAACTGTTAAAATAGTTCTTAGTAAATGGTTGATGATTATTATGTTCAGAGTAGTTACCACCCCAAATAATATTAATATCAATTGCTATTACTAATTACTATTAATTAACAATATTAACATTATTAGTATTAATAATTAATTAATATAATTAAGAATATTAGTGTTGATTATTGGTTAATTAATACTAATAATTATTAATAGCAATTGATATTAATATTATTTGGGGTGGTAACTACTCTGAACATAATCGTCAACCATCTACTAAGATGTATTTTCCTATTAATAGAATATAATTAATATTCTTATGTGCTACATATAATCATATCCTATTAAAATAATTAAGGCTCTATTACTTAATTAATACTAATTAATTAATATTAAATTAATCTATTACTATTAAGGCTCTATTACTATTAAGGCTCTATTACTATTACTATTAAATTAATATAGGGCCGACATTAATATATGTCCTATGCAATTAATATTTTATTAATTCCCCCACAGAACATAATGACCTAAGTATTACAGTTAGCCTCCACTTTACAAATAAGGAAACGGGCTGAGAGAAGTTAAAGTGCCTGAGGTCATACAACTATTAGTGAAGTGGCAGGAGTCAAACGTGGTCTTTCACAACCTGGATTCTATACTCTTAAACCCTAGGAGAAAGCCATTTTAATTCAGTCACAATGATAAGGGTTACTCATTGATCCCGTTCTGTGAAGCTTTTCTACCTTTGCGCATAGAAACGGCTCCCAGGACTTCTGTGCCTCATCCCTGTCCCCTGACTTGGATAAGTAAGGCACTTGCTGTCACTTCTCCACGAGCAGAATCACACTGGGACTGGTAGTCTCAGATGATGACAGCCCATGCTGTGGGACTCCTGCCCACAGCGCTGTAAGCACGCTCTTCTGTGGCAAGGAAGGCAAGTTTGTACAAAGCATTTCAAGTCCTAGAATGTGACCTTAAGTAAATAAACAATTCTTTAAGAACCCTGCTGAAAGCCTACCTAAGGACCAACGCGAGGGTGGAGATGTTTGAGCAATTACTTCCAGAAATGAATATTCTTAACTTCAAATAGATTTAAAGCAAGCCACGATTTAGTTTGTGGTGTTGCTAGCGAATCACTGTTCTGCAGAGTTTCTCCTACATTGGAAGCTTTCAGATGTAAAACAAAAATTAAAGCAAATTTTACAAAGTGAATGCAATTACAGGTAGCCTCAAGTCCATGAGACTTTTATGTAGAATGATACCAAAGTCTCAACTGGGTTTCTCCTCAAACTTTGTGTTATTGGCTTCTGCGGAGCTACGTGATACTTAGAACTTGGCTGCAGAATAAAATACCAAGGGTGGTAGTAATATTGATAACAGCTACTCTTCTTGAAGGCCTGGCTTGTGTATTAAATGCTATTCATGTTGTAGCTTATTTAACGTTTCGATAAATTGGACCCAATTTCCCCTCATCTTGCAGATGAAGACACTGAAGCTTGGTGAGGTTGAGTCACCTGTCTGGGTGTTGGAAACACCTGGGTGTTGGAGCTCACGTTCACACCCAGGTATAACTTCATAATACCCAGGTCAAACCAGAGCTTAAAGTCTCTTCATTTCATAAAGTAGGTGTGTCAAAGGTGCTATTGTAAATTCCGCATTTGGAGTAAGCCACCTTGTTTTAATACTTTAAAAAAAAAAAGTACTTAATTCTACAGAAGTAGAGGAGGAGGGATAGCTGCTCTGGGAACAGGCTTGGGTCATAATAGGACCTCTGGCTGATCAAAGAAAAGAAAGTGAAGGAACTGCAGTCCTGCCTACCCTTGCAACTATACAGGTGCATTCTTGCATCTGAAATTAAATAGATCGTGCTTCCTTGTCAGCACTCAGACTCATTCCTTACTGAATTTTATAGACTGTCGGAAAAATAAAGTTGTTCGCTGAAAAATGTACAAAAATATATACCAAGCCCCAGAAAAGGTGTTCTGTCTTTCTTCTCTCTGTGGACCCGACTGTCATTTCATTGTGGTTCATACTAATTATTGCTGAATGTCTGTGGAAAACACTGAAAGACTGGAGAGAGGACTGTTACTGATGGATCAAACTCTAAATAGTTTTTCCCAAAGCATGTTTGTGGAACACGAGTTCCACGAGATGATTTGTGGAGAACCAGTATGCATGAGGAGCCTTACCAACTGTCTCCTCCCGTGTGGAAATGCATCATGTCATTTAACACTTGGAAGGCCCTGAGAAAGCCCTGAAATACAGAAACCTGCTTAAATCAGTAGTTCCCAAATTGATTCCTAGTTTTATGTACTTCACAGCCGCCGGCCCACCCACGGAGGCATATACATTGTTTTGTTTCCACTTATAATAAACACTTTGCCTCTCTGAAATATAGTCATAAAATGATTTGTCACATGAAATGAACCAAATGAATTCAAAACACTCAAGCTGAGACCACCTTCCAGAGAGAGAATATGAAGCGGGTGACCGCATTTTGAAAAGAACTTTCCTAAGGCCATGCTGTAACATTTCCACGGTCTCTTCCAGCTTCTCTGTTCAAATTCCAGGGATTGTGTGAATATCAGTGAGACTTACTACACTTGACCTACTGGTGTATTGTTTTTTGTGGGGGGCTGGGGGGTAGGGGCAGGCCTCCTACCTCCCTTACCCGGGATAAGCTTTCTACGAGAAAATGGTGATGAAGGCAGAGAGAAGGTAGCCAAGAATCAAAGAGCAGATGAAAGTTCCAGATGCCTCTGTTGAATTGGACCGCATTTTTGCCTCACTTCCTCAGGGAAGTGAGAGTTTGCCCAGATTAAACTTTGACAGGATGAGATAAAGCTTTGTTTTACAATCCCTCATTTAACATGTTCCGGTGAGAACAAAATCCCAAAATACTGTGTCACTCTAACGGAAAATCTCAGTAGCCCACTTTATATGCCAAACGTAAAAGTTGGTCAACTCTGACCTACTTTTAAGCATTTGTGAGAAACTCCAAGATAAGCGTGTGGCCAGTACTCATTGTTTTCCAGCCTTGCCCCTGGACAGGTGTGGATGGAAGAATTCTTCAGGCTCCCTGTATTTGGCAAACCACCCAATTTCTGAGGAGACAATTAACAAGAGTTAATTCAAATGAAGAATGTAAAGAAATTATCCTTTTTTGATTACTAAATTGAACCAACAACCTACCTTTTAAGCTTATTTATTCATGCTCTTCTATTCAGTTTAGGATTTTTTTTTTTTAATTTAAGCACTGACTGTGTTTTGGGGGCATTTAAGAATAACTCAATTCCTCAGCACACACAGAGTACATCTTGCGTCCCAAGAAAGGCTCATTAGAGGTATTAGGGATACAAAGATGATAAAGATTTGTCGATTCAATTCTGAATTTAAAAGTATATCATCATGGGGCCAGGAGGGATGAATAGATGAAGAACAGAATTTTTAGGTTTTTTGTGAAAATATTCTATGATATGATAGTGATGGATACATGTGATTTTACATTTGTCTAAACCTATGGAACATACAACACCAAGAGTAAGCACTCGTGTAAACTATGGATTTGGGGTGGTGCTGATATGTCAGTGTAATTGATTATAACACATGCACCCTCTGTGGGTAGAATGTTGATACTGGGGAGGGTATGCATGTGTGGGGGCTGGTGCCTATGGGAAACCTCTGTACCTCCCTCTCTGTTTTGCCATGGACCTTAAAGCTGCTCTAAAAACGTAAGTCTTTTAAAAAAAATTGTATAATTAAACTGTGTAGACTATGGTCCATGTCTAAAAGGAGCTTAGTCTTTATTCACAGTAACGTATACAGAGTTCAGCACACTTGAAATTCACAGTTACCCTCCAACTATCCGTGCCTTTAGTAAGTCACAGGATATTCACTAAACGCTTTTCAGCCTGGCCCCTATGAAGGAGGCTTTCTCGGGAGAGTTTCCAACAGTGGTGGTCTATTAGAAGCAGCCTTCTTGAGAAATGAAATGCTGAGTTGCATGAGCCTTTTAAATACAAAATTGCTTTTTTTTGCTCTGCTGAATTCCAATGTTTTCCTCTTTTTGGTTGCTTGAACTTCAGATTGACTGAAGGGAGAATCTTCACAAAGATGGCACCTCTGACTTCCACTCTGACTTCCATGTACATTGGCAGCCATGAAAAATACATGGATATGTTGGTTTAAAATTGGATTTCAGTAGCTGACTGTGGCTTTGGGTTTCGCGGTATTTGAGTTAAGGAAGAAAAAAGAACTCAATTTTTCCACCGGCTGACTATAAATGGGACATACATATTTAACAGAAATGTTGGTTTCTCCCCATTATTTATGCATAGGTGGCACATTGCCAGCAGGAGTGAATGTAGCGCCCAGTGTGGCTTGGGTTACCGCACACTAGACATCTACTGTGCCAAATATAGCAGGCTAGATGGGAAGACCGAGAAGGTTGATGACAGTTTTTGCAACAGTCACCCCAAACCAAGCAACCGGGAAAAGTGCTCAGGAGAATGTAACACGGGTGGCTGGCGCTATTCTGCCTGGACTGAAGTAAGTCGGTTCTCACTCGATGAGCGTTTTCTTGGATGCTAACTCTGAGTAGTTAATGATGGCTGATCAACTAATGGATTAGTGAGGGCTGCATTGAGAACCCCCCACTTAGACTTTCTATATACATTGATTTATAATGCCTGACCTCATTCTGCAGAAAAGAGTACCATGATCAATTTGTAATGTTTGATGATATGACATTGACCATGGCATGTGGAAAACCGGGGGCAGTGGAACAACTCATCCAATCCCCTTTTCCATACCCCGCAAACCGTTTCCAAATTTCTTTCCCTGTGTCCGTTTACTAATACTGACTTCACTATGAAATTGGTAAATAAATTGATAACATGAACAGATGCTCCCCAAATCACCACTAGAATCGGGTTGGGTGGGTGGGTGTTTCTTAAGGGCCGGAGGAGACACAGGACAGAGCCAGGATCTTGACCACGGTGGGTAGGAAACTTAGCAGCGGTTTTATTTCGTTCATTTTCCTTTCAGTGCTCCAAAAGCTGTGACGGTGGCAGCCAGAGAAGAAGGGCGATTTGCGTCAACACCCGCAATGATGTACTGGACGATCGCAAATGCGCACATCAAGAGAAAGTCACCATTCAGAGATGCAATGAGTTCTCTTGTCCACAGTGGAAGTCAGCAGACTGGTCAGAGGTAAGATAAGAGGACTCTTATTTCCTCAGGTCATCTGTGGTACTTTGAGTCTCTGCGGCTCAGTGCAACCTAAACCTGCTGCACCTTTCTGCCCCCTACCCCGGAGGAAGCAACTGTGGTTCCCCATCTGCCCCATGGCTGCCGTACAGGATGTGACTGGTCCACTGGTGACCTCAGAGGCGTGGTGGGTTTGGCCGGATCACCCACTGTGATAGCTTCTGTTGGTGATTTTGAAGTTCCTGCGTCTTACCTTTCCTCCTCTTTGAGCCCCTGCTAAATCATTGTAAAAGAAAACAAGGGCTTTGTTAATCCGAAATCTGTGCTGGCTTAGAACTGAAGTTAAAAAGAAAAAGAAACAAAAGAGGTTTTCTACGTTCTCGTCTGTGAAATAAGATCGTTCAACCCCAGTAAGTAACCTATTGGACTCACCCATCCAGTTGCTAGTGGAAAACTTAGAAAAGAAAGGACTAGTTGAGGGTTCCAGACTTTTACCTGTCTCATCCCTTACCTGATGAAGCAAAAGGCAAAGCCTCATTGCTTAGCACAGGTGGCCCCAGGACAGCAAGAGAAAGAAGGAAGAGCCTTTTTCTTGCTTTTATGGTGCGGTATTAACACTCACTATTAACCCAGACCAGTGAGAGTCTCACCAAGCAGGTGACTGCCTCCGTCTTCTTTTATGGGAGCAAGGGGAAAGGAGAGCAGAAGTTCCCTTACTTGGGGGCCAAGTCAGGAATGTGGGGAAAGAGGTTTCCCTGAACAACTTCTGTGCCCATTTCCTTATCTCAACCATGTAAGCACAATATTAACTGTTTCCTTTCAACAGCAAATAAAATATGAATCTTAAAAGGATATTATAGATGCCCCTGAAATGGCTGAGAGTGAATGCATATGATTAACAGTGTCTGATTCCTGCACAAGTTAACAACAAACCCACTGTTTTTGTTCTGTTAACAAGCTGCCTTAGCTTAAACTCCAGTGTTTGGTTTTAAAAAGATGAAAGAAGGTAGTGGGTTAAAGTTTTACTTAGATAGCTAATGATAGCTAAAGGACCACTTCAAATCGAGTAACCAACCTTTGCAAGAATACTTGGTAAAATGGAGGTGGGGGGATGCTAACTATATATTCAGTATGATGCAACATTCCTTAGCTTAAAAACCTGGGAAGAAAACAGCAAAATGTTAATAATGATTATCCCTGGGTAGGGAGATTTTTTTTTTTAATCATTATAGTTTTCTCCTGTTTTTCTGTATTTTTCAAATGTTCTACAATGAGCATGGATAATGATAAGGATGATATTTAACATTTATTAAATGAACATATGGTAAGCACTTTATTTGGATTTTTTCGGTTAGTTTTCACAATTCTTTGCATTGGATACTACTGTTATCCCCACTGTGCAAATGAGAAAACTGAGGTACGGAGACATCACTTGCATTGGTACCTATAGCTGTTTGTGTTGGAGTTAAAACCCAGGCTGAGCCCCACACCTAACTCCTGTGCTAGGAAACCATGAATGTTGTTTTTCAGTACAGATGGTCCCCGACTTCCGATGGTTCAACTTCGCAATTTTTTTTTTTAACTTTACAACGGTGTGAAAGCAATACACATTTCGTCAAAATTGTTCTTTGAATTTTGAATGTGGATCTCTCCCCGGGCTGGCTGTCTGTGGTCCATACTCTGGTGAAACTGGGCAGCCGTGCAATCAAAACCATATGAGGGTCAACAATGGATATATCCACAACCATTCTGTCCCCGCACAACAGCTTTATTTTTCACTTTCAGGACAGTATTCAGCAAATTACATGAGATAGCCAACACGTTATTATAAAAGAGGCTTTGTGTTAGACGATTTTGCGGAACCGTAGGCTCATGTGAGTGTTCTGCGTACGTTTAAGGCAGGCTGGGCTACGCTATGATGTTCCGTAGGTTGGGTGTATTAAGTGCATTTTCAACTTAGGGTATTTTCAACTTACGATGGGCTTACCTGGATGTAAGCCCATTGCAAGTCGGGGAAGTTCTGTATCTCGTGGCGTAGTGCTGTGCCGAGTTCGTTCTGTGCTTGACACCGTCCAGAGCCTTTATCAATACAGAAGGAGTGAATGAATGAGTGAATGAATGAACGCATGAACGAGAGAAAAATGAGCCGTGCCGTATTTACAAATTGCTGTGGGAGAGGGCGCATCTGTTCCTCCTGATTACCCGTGAATAATCCCTGGGAACCACAACACATTGTTCAGAAACACCCCCGATTGTCTGTGCTTTTTATTACAGTGCCTGGTCACCTGCGGAAAAGGACATAAGCACCGCCAGGTCTGGTGTCAGTTTGGGGAAGATCGATTAAACGATAGAAGCTGTGACCCTGAGACCAAGCCAGCCTCCATACTGACTTGTCAGCAGCCAGAATGTGCGTCCTGGCAGGCGGGTCCCTGGGGACAGGTATTTTGAACGATAAAAGTTCTTAACTACATTCTTTCCTTCTTATCTGGAGAGGGCTTGCAGAGGGGCATTCCGGTGGTGGGGATTTAACCGCTGTGTCTCGTGACTTGCACTGGACCTCCATGGCGCCAGATCGAGCGCAAGACGCACTGCAGCCATTCTGCCCCAGGTCTGGGGGTTGCTGCTTTCCCCGCTGGAGCTGGTTATTCCCTCTGTAGATACGCGTGCAAGTCTTCGTGCACAGATTCCCACCAGATCTCCTGTCTGGCTGATGTTAATCTTTTTTTTTTTTAATGTTTATTTATTTACTTTTGAGAGAGAGAGAGCACGTGTCGGTAGCGTAGGGGCAGAGAGAGGGAGGGAAAGAGAGAATCTCAAGCAGGCTCCGTGCTGTCAGCACGGAGCCCGATGCGGGGCTGGAACCCACGAACTGTGAGGTCATGACCTGAGCCAAAACCAAGAGCTGGGTGACTGAGCCACCCAGGTGCCCCCTGATGTTACCGTCTGGCATGCAACTGTGGGTTGCTACGGAATGGGGTCCAGTGCCTTTGGCAGGGGGTTCTGGACCGGGATTTGGAAGGGATGTTTTGGCTCCCGTGTCACGGTTCCAAAGCTCACCTCTCATAAACCAGTCAGACACTTCATACAGAAAGAGCGTGATCAAAAGTTGCAGAATCATCTCGCTGTGAAAGAATCTTTCCCATCGCCTAGTGTGTCGGTTCCACAGTCTGAACCTGAGCTATTCTTAAAGGAGAGACTGGAAGTCTCCCTTGGGCTCACATCTGAGAAGCCACTGCTCTTGAAATGAAGTCCTTCCCAATATAGAAGCAAAAGCATTCTGGGTACTATTTAAGTAGCACTCCAAGTTCCCAAGAGAAGCGAAACAGCTGTCTGCTGTCACTTATGCAATCTCCTGAAGAATAACTCTCCCTCCCCGCCCCCCTGCCCAGCCGCAACCAGTCTTCTCGTTTATGTCTTCATTTCCAAGATGCATGCAATAAATGAGAGCAGCTTTATTACTACCCCCTTACAATTTTTATGAACCTGATGTTCTTCTGAACCCTCCTGTGGTACAGCATCACTAGTCAGAATGGCTGATCATATCTGATTACACTAACAAGAAGAGTCTCTTACACTCCTAAATCCAGCCTCCTTTTTTGTCAACATCTGCGTAGCTCTTAGGGAACGAGAGAAAGAGAGAGGGAGAAAGAGAACCCAGCTCAGAGTCACTGAGAAGATTTGCGTATAACATCTTTTACAACTGATGGGCGTCTTTTTTATCCTTGTCTACACCAAACCATCAGCGCACCAAGCCACGTTTCTGTGCGTCTTTCCTTTCTGTGGCTCCTTAATTTTCCATTATGCAGATGTACCGTATTTGTGTATCCATTCATACCAAGCTGGACATTTGGGTTGTTTGTACCTTTTGGCTACTAGGAATAGTACTGAGATGAATATTCACGTACGAGTATTTGTTTTAGTACCTGATTTCAGTTCTTTTGGGTGTATCCCAGGAGTGGTATTGCTGGATCGTATGGGAAGCCTGTTTTGCTCTCTTTAACTGCCAGTTTTGCACAAAACCCGTACCATATTACATTCCTACCAATAATACACAAGGGTTCCATCTTCTCTACTCCATCCCTTTTTCATTATGCTTATTATATTCCCCCTTTTACATTATGGCTCTTGGTGGGAGTAAAGTAGCATCTTGTTGTAATTTTGATTTGGCATTTCCCTAATAACAAATGATATTGAGAGTCTTTTCATGTGCTTTTTGGACATTTGTGTATCTTCTTTGGAGAAATGTCTATTCACGTCCTTTGCCCATTTTTTAAAAGTTTGTAATTATGGTTAAAAAAACCACATAACAGGGGCACCTGGGTGGCTCAGTCGGTCGAGCGTCCGACTTCGGCTCAAGTCACGATCTCGCGGTCCATGAGTTCAAACCCCGCGTCGGGCTCTGTGCTGACTGCTCAGAGCCTGGAGCCTGTTTCAGATTCTGTGTCTCCCTCTCTCTCTGACCCTCCCCCGTTCATGCTCTGTCTCTCTCTGTCTCAAAAATAAATAAACGTTAAAAAAAAATTTAAAAAAAACACATAACATCAAATTTACCATCTTAGCCATTTTTATTTTTATTTATTTATTTTTTCAATATATGAAATTTTTTGTCAAATTGGTTTCCATACAACACCCAGTGCTCATCCCAAAAGGTGCCCTCCTCAATACCCATCACCCACCCTCCCCTCCCTCCCACCCCCCATCGACCCTCAGTTTGTTCTCAGTTTTTAACAGTCTCTTATGCTTTGGCTCTCTCCCACTCTAACCTCTTTTTTTTTTTTTTTTCTCCTTCCCCTCCCCCATGGGTTTCTGTTAAGTTTCTCAGGATCCACATAAGAGTGAAACCGTATGGTATCTGTCTTTCTCTGTATGGCTTATTTCACTTAGCATAACATGCTCCAGTTCCATCCATGTTGCTACAAAGGGCCATATTTCATTCTTTCTCATGGCCACGTAGTACTCCATTGTGTATATAAACCACAATTTCTTTATCCATTCATCAGTGGATGGACATTTAGGCTCTTTCCATAATTTGGCTATTGTTGAGAGTACATCTTAGCCATTTTTAAATGTACAGTTTAATCGTTCCTCTTTTCCCATTTTTTAACAAGGTTGGCTTTTTGTTGTTGAATTGTAGTTGCTCCTTATAGTGTGGATTTTAACCCTTCATCAGACATATGATTTACAAATAATTTCCCCAATCCCATGGTGGGTTGCCTTTCTACTCCGCTGGTGGTGTCCGGTGATACAAAAATTTTTAACTGTGATAAAATACAACTTGTCTTGTTTTTTCTTTTGTTCCCTGTGCTTGTGGTAGAATATCCAAGAAATCCTTATCCAAGAAAGTTCCGCGTCGTGGAGCTTTTCTATTACCTTTTCTTCTAAGAGTTTTATAGTTTTACCTCTTATGTTTAGGTCTTTGATCTATTTAGGGTTGATTTTTATAAATAGCATGAGGTAGGAGTCCAGCTTTATGCTTTTTCATATAGACAGCTAGTTGCTCCCAACGTATTTGTTAAAGAGACTATTCTTTCCCCCTACTGAAGGGTCTTGGCATCTTGGTTAAAAATCAATTGGCCATAGATGTCCAGGTTTCTCTCTGGACTCAGTTCTATTCCATGAGTGTATATAACTATCCTTATGTTAGTACCACACTGTTTTGGTCACTGTAGCTTTGTAGTGAGTGTTGAAATAGGGGTATATTGAGTCACAGACAAGGGGTTGAACCCCTACACATAGAATTTCAATGGGAGATGGAAATAATTCCAACCATCGTTAAATATAATTTGTGCAGAGCAGGACTGCCCACTTTAACCTAGGTTCTTTGGGTGCTAGCCTTCTGCTCCACTATGATGGAACTACTTTTTTTCTTATAGGACGTTATGAGGAAAGTTAGGGAAAGAGAAAATTTGCTAACGTGTGCATCCCTTTTGTTGTATTTCTTTCCCTCAGTGCAGTGTCACTTGTGGACAAGGATACCAGCTGAGGGCAGTGAAGTGCATCATTGGGACTTACATGTCAGTGGTCGATGACAATGACTGCAATGCAGCCACTAGACCAACTGATACCCAGGTGAGTCTCCTTTGTCCAGCCCAGTGATTGGCTTTGGGCAGTAGGATGCCAGAATTTCCCAGTGGTTCAGTCAGAATGGAAGTGCTCTAATGGGTAAGTGTGTAGGTAGAGTAACCAGATGATTAAGTAAATGGTCCAGATTTACCTGTTGGCTATATTTTGAATCTAATATTTGGACATACAAGTTTCATTCTTCTCTGGTTATTTGAAGTGTAGGTAGGTCTGATTCTGATTTTTTATTGGCTAGCAAATGTTGATTGTTTGGTCTTGTTTTCTTGAGCTCAGAGGTTTTTTTTTTTAGTGATTTTAACGTAGGGCTGAGCAAATAGTGTTATATGTTCAGGCAGCAACTTGCTAGAGCTGGCTCGTACCATCGTACCATCTCACAGGAGCGGATTGGTGAATGTTCAGGAATGTTGCGAGCTAGTTGCTAAATGTAGACACTAGTAAAAATTGAAAATATAAGCCTATAATTAAGTAGATGATATTTCAACAAAGCAGATAAATACTCAAAACTCACATTTTTCCATTGCTTTACTACATTTTACTATTATCTGTGACCTTGAGGTTATTTACATTTACATGTGTGTCCATGTGGTGGGAATATTACATAATGGTAAGCTATTGCACATCTCTTCCCAAGTCTGTGTTCATCGACCTCAAGCTGGTAGTTTGAAATTGGCTGTGGTGAGAGTATTTACACCACAGGAATCAGCAAATGCTATAATTGAGGGTTAATTGATTATTTTTAGACTTAAGAAAGTGATGGAGAAAATGATACTCATATGCAATCTACATTATGTTTAAAAGAGTCTTCTGTCTTTAACTGTTACATTGGAAATAACACATACAAATATCAAGGAAATATTCTTCTGGTATTTGGACATTATTGTCTGATTCGGCGTAGAAGTCATTCACGTCGTTGGTAGATGAAGTTCTGACATAGATCTTGTTTGTTCCACTTTCTCCTTACTCTTCAACATAAACAAAATAGCAGCTCTCATTCATGTTTGAAGTGCACTCATTCAGCAATTACAACCATAGTTTGGCAACAGATTCAAGAATTCAACAAAAATCAGCGACAGATTCTGTGAGACTCAACTGGCTATGTGGAATTTAAAAGAGAGCATTGTATATTTTATTACTATATGTAAATTGTGTACTATACAGCCTTTGTATCAGTAAACTTTGTGATAACCAAACAAACATATGTATACATATATAGGTGTATATGGGCATGTAATTTGCGTGTGTATACACGTAAATACATTTCTACAAACACACACACACACTCCTTTTTTCTCAAGAGAGCCAGCTGACCATTACTGCCACTACTTCCTCTTTATGGGCCATGATTTTAGCATCATTTATGGAAAGAGACTATGTAAAGAGAAGACTTGGGTTTCTACATCAGTTTTGCTAACTGCCGAAGACAGGACTTGAACCCTGACCGTGCCCAGAGCTCACGCTCTAAGGCCCCCTTTGGCCAATGCGCTGATTCCATTCTGAGGGCCCTCATTCTGTCTGCACTTCCACATGTATTGTGAATGGATGAAAAGTGCCAAAAAGTACAGGAATATGGCAGTGTTGTTCATGTTGTCACTGATCGATGATAAAATACCACTTGTGACTTGTGTCCCCTTTATTATCTTTTTTTTTTTTTTACTTTATCGAAATGCTCTAAACCACCACAGGCTAAATGCCTGCGAAATGTTAGCTATTCCATCTGAATAGTCATGAACTGAGGATTTAGCAACTCCCTTAGAGATTCAGAATACTCGTTTCTCTCTACATTATTCTGTAATATTCAGTGGAGTACAGGGTGGCTCCCACAGTTGAAGCATATGGACCATTTCTTCACTGTGGGAAAAGTTTCCTGTGGTTTTCTTTGGACCACCGGCAGAAGAATAGGCAGGGTCTGGAGCCAAGTAGCGGAATTTCCCCATTCAGTTTGTAAGCTCCCTAATGTCAGGCTCGGTCCCGAGCTCACCACACTTTGCACCATGCCTGGCACATTCAGTAATTTAATGGATATGTATTTAATCAAAGAGTATTTGCTAAATTGTGAGCAAGTACGTACTTCTGTTTCCCCATCTGTAAATCTGAAAGTATTATCTACACACAAATAACCTCAATTCATTATAGGGATTTCCTGAGTGACTGAAGAGTGTTATTTATATACATTCCAGGCATTGGCATATTGAATAGACCTCTTATCTAGATTTGACCATCAGAACCTCGGGAGTTCTCTTTGGGTAAACCTAGAAAGCCAGTTCATGATTAGCAAATTCTGATTAGGAAATTAATTGAAATGTGAAAACAGAATTTGGTCTTTGGAATTTTTAAAAATTAACAACTGATATATATTTTCTATTTTGAGAGAGAGAGACAGAGAGCAAGTCGGGGAGAGGGGCAGAAGGAGAGACAAAAAGAATTTAAGCAGGCCCCATGCTCAGCGAGGAGCCCAAAGTGGGGCTCGATCCCATGACCCTGGGATCTGACCTGAACCAAAATCAAGAGTTGGACGCTCAACAGACTGAGCCACCCAGGCACCCCAACAATTGATAATTTTGAAAGGATATCCTTTTCTTTCTTAACTTACGTGCCATTTTGCAATCGCTTTTTTTCTTTCCACATGGACAGGCAAATAAATATGATATTAACAATCACCAAGTAAATCCCTGCCCTATATCAGTGCATTCATGAGGTGACTCAGATTATACCCCATTTTACAGTTGAAAAAAACTGGGGCCGAGAGATGCCATGTGATTTTCCCAGAATTCTGAGGTCTTAGAATTCTTCACTCTTATATTTTTATTCACCTTGACCCTTAAAGTGTGCATTGACTTCAAGGTAACTTTGACTTTCTTCCCCCTCTCCCATCTAGGACTGTGAATTACCATCTTGTCACCCTCCCCCAGCTGCCCCGGAAGGAAGAAGAAGCACGCAGAGTGCGCCAAGAACCCAGTGGCGATTTGGGTCTTGGACACCAGTAAGAAATAGATGGCAGACATAGAGAGGGTGGGAGGGGAGGAAGAGGTTCTCTGACTTGACTGTAGGAAGTGGGTTGCTGTCCAATGAACCATCGTGTCCAATAACATCCCTGCATTATCTCACTTCAACACCCAGTGCTCAGCCACTTGTGGAAAAGGTACTCGGATGAGATATGTCAGCTGTCGGGACGAAGACGGCTCTGTGGCTGACGAGAGCGCCTGTGTGACTCTGCCTAGACCAGTGGCAAAGGAAGAATGTTCTGTGACTCCCTGTGGGCAGTGGAAAGCTTTGGACTGGAGCCCTGTAAGCGAGTGGATTCTTGGGAATTGGGAAATGACTGGGGGAACCATAGAGGATGACTAACGACAGGTCACAAATGTCAATGGGTACTGTTTTATAATTGGACTTAGTTTATGATTTAAATTATTTTGCCTCCTATGTGTGCGGCTGGTATGAATCTTGGCCGGATGGGCAAGAAATGGATGTTGTTAAAATGTGTAAGTCAACGTGCAGTTGACTGATGCCCCATCCTGTTGGGTTGACTGGAAAACCCGGTGTTGATTGGGTCACATCGGAATGTAATAGGCTTGTGGAGCACCAAAAGTGCCAGGGAGAAGAGGGGGAGTCAGGAAAGAGCCTCTTACCTTGAGTCTGGGCGCCTCCTAGAACCCAGACTCTTGAAGTTCAGAGGTTCTTGGCTTCTCTGTCAAGAGTGGGAAGTGGGAATCCTCATCCAATGCTATGGGCTCGGCCTCCTGTGCACACCAGGCACCATCTATGGGCTTGTGCAAAAGTAGAAAAACCTTCATTTTCAGGCGGCACCTGCCTTCTGCCTTGCAAAAATCCCAGCGATAGGGAAATATAAAGCTTAGGATAGGTGAGGAGAGGCCATCAGGAAAATAGAGAAGTAATATCTCCATAAGAATCATAACGTAAGTACGAAATTTGAGCGATAGATTCAAAGAGAGCCGTGTAAAAATCCAGATCTTGACACATACTGGCTGCATAACCTTGAGCAGTCTGGTTAAAGCCTTTGAACCTCAATTTCTTCTTCTTAAAAGACCCAAAAGAGTACCTATCTTACAAAGATGTTGTATTATTTGAGATTGCCTATGTTAACTGCTTAGGACAAAGTAGGTGCTCAATAAATGATAGATAATCTCACTCTGATGCCTTGAGCTTCCAGTCCATCCGTCCGTCCATCCATCCATCCATCCATCCATCCATCCATTAAATACACCTGTCTGTGCACCAGATATTTGTAAAAGCTTAGTGTAGAAAAAGCAATGAACAGCAAATAAGAAAGTCTTAGCCTTCATGAAGATCATTCTGATGGAGGTTCCAGTCAGTCAACAAATAAAGAGAGAGATTTAGCAACAGACACTGACAAGTAGTAGAAACAAGTCAAGCAGCATAATAGCATAGGGAAAAATGGAGTATGCTTTTAGACAGCGTGGTCAGAGAAGGCCCGATAGCACGCTGAGCAAGACTTGAATGAAGTGAGAGAGTGAGCCATGTGGGCATCCATGTTGTACGGGGAAAGATAGCAGCAGTTACAAAGACCCTGAGTAGAGAGTGTTCTTGGCATGGTCAAGAAACATCCATAAGACCAGTTTGGCTGGAGTGCAATAAGTGCTAGGAGATGGGTCGAGGAGGTCGCCAGTGGCCATATCACAGAGGGCCTCCCAGGCCAAGGTACGGACTTTGGACATTTTTCAAAGTGAGTTGGGAAGTCACTGGAGGAAATGGCATGATCTTTTATTTGTAGGTGTCATAGTTGCTGATACGTGGACCACAGACTAGGGCTGCAGGGAGGGGTTCGACGTTGTAAACAGGAGCCCAGCTGAAAAGCCATTGCGGTACTCCTGGCAGGGGAAGGTGACAGCAGACACGGTGGGGAATGGATGGATTGGGGTATCTGTGACGACTGAGCTGACAGGGTGTCTCAGTGAGATGGCTGCAGGGTGGGAAGACAAGGGAGCAGACACGGATGATGCCAGAGTTTGGGGTCTGGGCAACCGAGTGAGCGCTGAGCCACTCACAGAAAACGCACACTGATGGGTTTGTGCCTGCCAATGACCGACCCTTTCTCTTTCTGGGTGTTCGACGTAGTGCT
The DNA here is from genome assembly GCF_046562875.1 of Panthera onca. NCBI lineage: Eukaryota > Metazoa > Chordata > Mammalia > Carnivora > Felidae > Panthera > Panthera onca. The sequence continues at coordinate 32,127,469 of NC_138340.1, read as the reverse complement.
CCGTGACATGTGGGCAAGGCAGGGCGACCCGGGAAGTGGTGTGTGTCAACTACAGTGACCACGTGATTGATCGGAGTGAGTGCGATCCAGACTACATCCCAGAAACCGACCAGGACTGTTCCACCTCACCATGCCCTCAGCGGACCCCAGACAGCGGTCTCGCTCAGCACCCCTTCCAAAGCGAGGATTTCCCCCCCAGAAGCGCGGGCCCCAGCCGCACCCATGTGCTTGGTGGAAACCAGTGGAGGACTGGCCCCTGGGGAGCAGTGAGTATTCCCTGAAGTCCTTCTCTACTTTGCTTTCTTCTCCTTCGCCCTTGCAGCTTTGGGGGCAGACAAACTAGAAACACCTCTGAAGCCCTTTTTTCTCACAAGGGCTTGGCCTTATACATTCCCATTTGTTTTGGGTGAACCCTAACGGGTTCATCACAGTCCCTGAAAAGTTGTCCCCCGATAGTGCCTGCAGGCCACCTAGAAGTTGCCTTAACTGGGGGGGGGGGGGGGGGGGGGGTGCGTATCACAGCTGGACAACAGCATCAGGTGGCTTCCTAGGAGGTACCGTGAGGGCCAGGATGATTGATCCCGGAGGCGGAGGCGGCAGGCAGCTCTTACCTGTAAGGAAATCAAAAGGACAGAGGAAGTTTTCTGATAGGGAGCTCTTAATGAAAGTGGTTTTCCTTCTTGCTGTTTTCTAGACGAGTGCAGTCTCAAAGTGGCGTGGTCCATGCATAATTTGTAGTAGTAGATCATTGTCCTGGACTGAGGGGAATCACTGGTCCAGATAATTCTGTGCTTAGGGGAGCAGTACCAGAATCTAACGGCGAGCAGCACAGGCTCCGAGTGAAGGTGCCTCTGTGTGAGCCAACGACCTACACTTTCAGATTTTGAGATATTTAGCATGCCCCCTAGTCTCAAGGAGCCTCAGTTTCCTCCTTTGTAAAACAAAGTGAACAATTCCAGCTCTCCTGGGTGGTTGTAAGGAACACATGTGACGATGGAAATAAAGTGCTTTGCGCGCTGCCTGCCCCAGAGTGAGAATTTTCTCAGTATTCTTATCATTGCCCTTCACGTGATGAAGACCTTGAAAAATATTGAATTTTAGGTTTTTCACTAAATATTTTTCGCAAAGTAATTATATTGTGCAATACTGGGCATGTCTAATGGGACTGCAGGAGGGGTAAGAGAGCAAGGGACCCCGCATAGGTGTGGGAAGTCGGAAGATGTCTAGTAATCACCCCGGGGTCTTCGTTCTAATTGTTTACTCTCAGTTTCCTTCGCATACCACTAATTGTGTTTAATTATTTCTGAACTAAAACGCATTAGAAGGAAGCTGCGTGCTTCCCACTGTGGTTATGTTTCAGTAAGTGAGTTTTTCTTTCCTGTGACTACTGATGAGCCGTCAGCCATTTCCACCCAGTACAAGTATTGGATGTCCGCAGAACGTCTGCCATATTGCCCAGGACCTTCGCCATCTCATTCTCCTTGCTGGCTTACCCCTTCCAGGCTTCCTGGGCCTGGGTTAGAAGAGATTTGGGTTCAGAGAAGTTAACAGGTGATCACAGGAGGTAATCACTGAGTGTCCCGCAATTTTTCGGATTGGAAAATTTCCAAACTCATGTGCGTTCTAATGATAGCACTAGAACTCTTTCAAACAAAATTTTAAAGCTATTCTTACTTGCGACTACATTTGGAGATGAAGCATTCTTTTAAAATTGAATGATTCTGCCCTTGGGCAGTGTTCCAAATTAGGGAGGATTAGGTAACCTTTTTGCAGCAATGGGCAATGCCTTTCTTTTCCTCATCGTGTTTTTGTTTGAGGACTTTTTTTCCCCCCCTAAGTTAAGTGAGGCTGAAAATGGACAATGTGATTTTTTTGCAGCTCTAGCCTGACCTGCTTCCAGAAGGTGCATGTTTGCTTGGTGCAGTACACAAACCATGGGATTCTTCCTGCTTTCCATGGCAGGAAAGGCAGCAAAGAATCTTCAACACTAGAGAATGGGAATCTAATGTTTTCAGTGGATTCTGGAGTAAATACCTCAATTTCTAGTACATTCCTGTATAAACCTGGACCCTGTGTGAGGTTTGCCCCCTTTTACCAATTAGGGGTCTCTGGTTGTGAACAAAAGAAACTGACTCTTCCAAGTGAAAACAAGACCAACAAACAAAACTTTTCGTTTGGCCCCGGTAGAGGCAGAGACCAGAGCACCTTCAGGGATCTAGCCTCAGGGGTTGGCAAATCTTTTTGGCAAAGGACCAGATAGTAAATATCTTGTGTGAGGCGGACCATCTAGTCTTTGTCACAACTAATCAGCTCTGTCGTTGTAGCACAAAAGCAGGTGTAGACAATACTTAAATGAGTGGGCATGCCTATGTTCCAATAAAACTTTATTTATAAAAGAGGGAGCAGGTCATATTTGGCCCTCATGCTGTGTCTTGCCAGCCCCTATCTAGATGGAACAGTAATTAGAGGGTAATTTTTGTAGGGAGTTTCTGTCTGAATAGATCCCTCTTAACACTCATCTACCCTGCTTAGGATCTAAATTCTCAGGCAAGTCTCACTGGCCCTGCTTGTTTCACTTGCCCACTCAATGATCAGGGAGGGGCAGAGTATCTTAATACATATTCTCCCCCAAGATGACATCCCTTGGGGGAAGAAAGGTTCCTTAAAGGAGAATTGGGCTGCCAGATATAAGGGGAAGTGTGCTAGGCAAGTAAGAACAACAGATGGCCACCACCTCCTACCCCTGCAGAGACCATTCCTTCTCATTTTGGCCAGTGTGGATGATAGGTACAGGGTTTTTTCAAAGAAATGTTTACCTAAGAAAATATGTCATCTTAAAAGGACAGGAAGATTGTTACCAAAAGAAGTCCAGAGTGAAATGCTGCAACATGGAAGAGAACTAAGAATCCCTGTTAATAAAAATAAACATTTTTTAAATGGCCATATTGAACCTGGAGAAAAATGATGTAGAGCCCTTTACTTGTCTATGGGATTATAAAGCCCCAGACAGGCCCTGGGTTCAGATGGTTCAAGACTGTGCTATGTAGTTCCTTGGCCCCAGCTGAGCACTGTCTCCATCTCTTTGGTCAGATTTTCAGTAGGAAACATCTTATTCGTCACTGGACAGCCACTGGAGTGGTTGGCCATAGGTCAGGTGACCAGCCTTGCTCCATTCAAGCATATTGGAGGCAGGGTAGCATGTGGTTTATAGAGCTGTTGTTTCCAGTAACGTTAATTGAACCAGGCTGAATATCCTGTGACTGCTGCTATGTGAGCTAACAGGGACACAAGTTATGGCACTGAACCCTCTCAAGGAGCTTACCACACTTCATTGAAGCAGTAATGTTCACAGGTGACAAAAGAATGAGACAAGATTGTATTTTCAAGGGAAGAACTCAGGGGCCAAAATATATATTACAAATGCACTTACAATATGGAAGTTCCTTCCTAACATTATATATTTTGGTTCCCAAACAAAGCCAATTAAAATAATGATTTTGTGTTTCCTGTTACGTCCTAAGCTGTTTAAAAATAGAAAACAGGGGTGGCTAGGTGGCTGAGTCAGTTGAGTTTCCAACTCTTGATTTAGGCTTAGGTCATGATCTCACAGTTTCATGAGTTTGAGCCCCACGTTAGGCTCTGTGCTGACAGGATAGAGCCTGCTTGGGATTCTTCCTCTCTCTCTGCCCTTCCTCTGCTCGCTTGCTCTCTCTCACAATAAATAAAATAAACATTAAAAACATTAGACATAGAAAACAAGTATTTTCAAGTTTAGAGTCATTATACCAGAATCCTCCGAGAATAGAAATGGCATTTTTGTAAATCAAAAATTGCCTAAATTTTTTTTTTAACGTTTATTTATTTTATTTTTTTTTTTATATATTTTTTTTAAATTTTTTTTTCAACGTTTTTTATTTATTTTTGGGACAGAGAGAGACAGAGCATGAACGGGGGAGGGGCAGAGAGAGAGGGAGACACAGAATCTGAAACAGGCTCCAGGCTCCGAGCCATCAGCCCAGAGCCTGACGCGGGGCTCGAACTCACAGACCGCGAGATCGTGACCTGGCTGAAGTCGGACGCTTAACCGACTGCGCCACCCAGGCGCCCCAACGTTTATTTATTTTTGAGACAGAGACAGACAGAGCATGAACGGGGTAGTGTCAGAGAGAGAGGGAGACACAGAATCCGAAGCAGGCTCCAGGCTCTGAGCTGTCAGCACAGAGCCCGACGCCGGGCTCGAACTCACAAACTTGTGAGATCATGACCTGAGCCGAAGTTGGAGGCTCAACCGACTGAGCCACCCAGGCACCCCAAAAATTCCCTAATTTTTTTCTCAGGCAGAAGTCATAAATCTGTTTTCTGGCTCCACATTTTAAAATTATACCCGATGTATTTTAAAGTCACCCGTAATTTGTCTGAGATGGGCAGAGAAATTGAAATTCGGTCCAACAATAAGCCAAAAAATTCAGAGCTTTATTTGGAACAATCTGACCAGCAAGATGCATTGTTTGCACGTATTTTGAAATAACCCTGGTTTGAGCTAGGATTCGACAGAAAGCACAGGTCAGCCATCAGAACCCAGAACAAATGGGGCACTGGGATAGCTCAGTTGGTGAAGCATCTGACTTCGGCTCAGACCAGGATCTCACCATTTGTGAGTCCAAGCCTCTCTTTGCCTCCAGCTCGGAGCCTAGAACCTACTTTGGATTCTGTGTTTCTGTTTCTCTCTGCCCTTACCCTGCTTGCTCTCTCTCTCTCTCTCTCAAAAATAAATAAAAATTAAAAAAATTTTTTTAAAAGAACCCAGCACTAACAAAAAAAAGTTGTCCAGTGCAGTTGGAAGCTTAATAATTCATGGGAATTGTGTTGCTTTGAGGACAAGTTGTTATTTTATAGGCAAACTGATTTTACAACTTAGGGGTCACAGTGAAGGATACTAGCAAACACATTGGTTTTCAAAAGATAAGGACATTATGGAAAGAACAAAACCACTCAAGATGTAGATAAATAAGAGAACTATGAGAAGCTTGTGTGGGAAATTAGCTGCACTGCAAACATAATTCTGTGACAACCAAGAGAGGGAGCATTAGAAAGTGCCCCTGAAGAGAGGCTTGTCAATGTGGAATCCAATTAAGGTCCTTGGGGAAGTAAAAAATAAATTAAAAAGCAAATCTTGCTGCCATCAGCCACTAAAGTCAAGGCTATTCTGAAGAGAGAGACGGGAACATTCCCTGCAAGGAAATGATGTCTTAGTGACGTTCCGCTACGCTTTGGGTAACCGAATGAATTAATACGGAACTTGACTTTCAACAGTGGTGTCTCGTTAAGCATGTACTTTGACCTCTGTGTTGAAGTCAAATGTTGGTTCTAAATGAGCATTTGGATTTTGAAAAGAAAAGAGTTTCTCAATAGGCTATGGTATCTGTTAACACCTCTGTACTTCTCAGAGCTGCAGAGAGGTTAAAAGAAGACAGTAAATGGAATTGCTTTGGAAGACATTATCACGCATGGGGCATCTTTTGAACACTTCGTGAGTGCCGAAAGTGTGCAAGGGAGAGGCCCTTTTTCTGCCCTCCAGGTTTTTATAAGGCATGCCCAGTAAACAACCCCACAGAGTGGAAGTTCTCATAACTGCTTTTTGACCACGGTGGGAAACTTGAGAACGGATTCTGTCACATTTGTCTCTGACTTTCCAACCAGCTGCTTTTCGGGTCGCTGAGATGTCGATCGAGGTAGGGATTAACCTGTTGACTGATGTCTGATGTGTTCAGTGTTCCAGTACCTGTGCTGGTGGGTCCCAGCGACGTGTCGTGGTATGTCAGGACGAAAATGGATACACTGCAAATGACTGCGTGGAGAGGATAAAACCCGATGAGCAAAGAGCCTGTGAATCTGGCCCTTGTCCTCAATGGGCTTATGGCAACTGGGGAGAGGTGAGAGTGAGCCATCCTTTTGCATCTCCTTTGGAAAGAACACAGAGTAATTTTGCCGACCAAACTGTGCTGTTGTTCGCAATCTATGTTAAGGGAGAAGAATGAATTCTGGTGAGAGCTTCTTGATTGGGGATTAACCACGAGACCTGTCTTAATTCCAGACCATCTTAAAAGTACAGTCATGACCCATGAGAAACAGCTTAAACACATAGGAGAGGAAAATTAGGAAAGCATACAGATAAATGCTAGGCTAGATTGTTTGTTAACCTCTGCTGATTAAAAATTGGACACTTTGAAGGTAATTGGACATATGTGTTAAATAGGTCCACGAAGACGTTGCCATCCCTTTCATAGTTTGGGGCTGTTTATAATTTACGCTTGTTCCCATGGCATAATCATTCTGGTGTTCCAAATCCTTGACGAAACCAGAATGAATAGGTGCTGTTATTCCTACCGGAGGTGATGCGTTCTAATGGTGGACGGGAATAATTAGCTCTACGACCTCAAGTAAGAAAACTCTTCAGCTGTTACCTTTTAAGAGTAATGACCAATGAGGGGCAATAGAGTATCTGGAGCAGACAAAACTGGGTTCCGTTCCCGGTGCTGACTCTTCCAAGCTTTGTCGCCTGGGAAAATTATGTAACTTTACCAAATGTCTGTAGCCTTGTCTGTAAGCGGGAATAATCATGGCACCAACTCACGACCTATTGCATGAGATAGCGCACGACCAATACCTAGCATATATAGTCTCCAAAGTTCGCTGCTATTGCAATCATCATCATTATCCTCACTACGACTACCCTTTATCATTAGGATGACCACCAGTATCAGATAGGGTTTTGAGCCACTCTTTTGTGGAGGGCTTACATGCTTATTGTTTCGTGTTTGATTGACCAAGAATGCATCCCTCTACTCTTGAATCCTCAGAGAGAGCGCATGCTTAAAGCTTGTGGAATTGCTCTGTCTTGACTGTCAACTTTATAAAATAAAACGTGGAGGTCAACGTCTTGCAGACCCCAGTGCCAAGAGGGGGAGAAAGACAAGTGAGAGGGATGGGCGTGTTAGTCCATGCTCCTGGCGAACCCAAATCACGTGTCCCCGGTTTCACATAACCCAGTAGTAATAGGCAGTTATAATGGAGCGTTCTGTTAACTTTCGTTGACGGTGCGCCATTCTGGAGGGCTTTGCCGAAAGGCAGGAAGGGGGAGTCAGGCTTTGAGACTCATGCGTTGTGGGTTTCCCAAAACTCCTCACAGAGTTCTGTCCTGTGGGGCTTGTGATTAAGCTTCTGTAATTGGACCAAAGCCAGGAGAGTACACGCATTCACTGGGATGCTTGCTGTCAGCGCAGACCAGATCATTCCAAATTCTGTGGGAGATCTGGCCTCGACACAGCAGGAAAGCCAGATGTCAGTGTTCCTGGATGTGAGCACAGCAGTGCCGTCCAAGAAACACAGCTCGTTCCTGCCTCAGAAGTTCGGGTCTCCCCCACCACATTGTTTATTCATCCTGGGGAAAATCATCATTATCCTGAGATGCGGAGATAGCGTAAAATATCTTAACGTCATAAAGGTCTGGGGAGGTTGGAGTCACTTAATAGCCACAAGTTGGTAGCAGCTTCTTACAAGCTGCCAGAAAATAAAACTGGCTCAGTCATTATTTCCTTTATTTGGTAGTGGGTGGTTTCGGGATTTTTATTGGTTTGATTTTTGCCTCTGTAGACCTCAAAGAAAAGACTGTAATCTTATCCTAGTCACTTACTGTCGAATTGGCTCTGATCAAGTTAATTAACCTCTTTTAAGCTCCGTTGTCCCGTTTGTAAAATGGGGCAGATAATTATAGTCTCCTCCTGATGAGACAATGCCCACACCAGCGCTTAGTACAGGGGAAGGGAAGCACTCAAGAGACGATGCCTACCGTTAAGTCAGGGAACTCCAGTGTATCGTATATACTAATTTTCGTAACTCAGCTTGGTCCTGCCTAGAGACTTACCTTGCCCAGTGCCGTGATGGAATTTGGTTAAGAAATTGTTCTTAAGGGAAAGAAAGGAAAATTTGTCGCTGGCTGTTCAGACCGAGTGACCACAGCATCGTTTTCCCCTCTTGCAGTGCACGAAGCTATGCGGTGGGGGCTTGCGCACGAGACTGGTGGTCTGCCAGCGGCCCAGCGGTGAGCGGTTTCCAGATCTGAGCTGTGAAATCCTTGATAAGCCTCCAGATCGCGAGCAGTGTAACACACACGCTTGTCCGCAAGACGCTGCCTGGAATCACGGCCCTTGGAGTTCGGTACGGCCCTAACTCTTAATGTTCGTTAACCAAACTATTTGACTAACATGCCTGATTCCAAGGTGTTCTGGGTCGCACTCCTCTGCGACAGCCAGTGGTCTTGCTCACAAGGGCACCCCCGGGACTGTGCTATGGTCTGTGATTGTCCTCATACTGACAAACAGGAGAATTAATTTTTTTGTGGTATTGCCGAAGTGACTTTACAGAATACATGTACCTCATATTGGCCTGGGGCCAATGTCAAGAAGTAGCTTCCTTTTTGAGAAAAGCAAGACTGGATAGATAGATAGATAGATAGATAGATAGATAGATTTTTTTTTTAAGAAATGAAATACGTTCACGTAGTTATTAAGCTCCAAAGTGATTTAAACAGACAACTCAATAGCAGACATTCTTTCCTTTCCTAAGCTACGAGAGTTTTGACTTTGTGGGGAAGATACCTGCGTATTGAGGCCAAACCAATTTTTTTTTTCTTCAATGACTGTAATTTGCCTCTGTATGACTCGGGTACGACTCTCGACGCAATCACCATAAAGCCTGTGCCCACAAAAAAAAGACTGATATCATTCTGACAACGCAAAAGACCAGCGACAGTGGACTCCATGACTTGGTGCCTTTCAAGGCATCTGAAATGTTCCCTCCCTCTCCCCAAGACACAAAGCCCGTTTGAGGCGCTTTTTTGCATCAGTCCGAGGCTTCCCTTGCTATGGGCTCGCTGACATTGTGAGACAGGTTTTCCACTGTAAAAACTATGCAAACTTCTGGGGCGGCTCTTGGCAAACAGAAGGTCGGCTGGCTACGTCAAAACAATTCTTTGGTTGAGTTGTGTCATAATCTTTGGAGCCGTTAGGGCTGTTTCATGTAAATAGAGTAAACGTTTCTGTAAATACATTGATTGCACTGAATCGGAATTTAGTATTATATGAAGTCATATCCAGAAGCCTTTTTGGCTGCATAGGGTTCTGAGGGAAAGTCTTAACCATTCCTGAAACCAGATGAAGAACAGATTAACAGAAGTGAAATGTCTAATACCTGTCGATGCCTCTTAGAATCAGGGGTTTCAGGGTCTGAGATCATGTCTGCAGGTAGAACCTAGCCACATAAGCACTGTACTTAGTATGAAGTAGAAAGCCAGAAAACTTTAGAGTATCATCTCTACTGGTACTATTTAGCTGGGCTGCAAGGCTTTCCTTCAAGAGCTTAAGAAATGCCACTCTGAGTCAGATGTATCTTCACCCGAAGCATTTTGTCTGCAATACTGGCACCCTCCCAAAATGAACATTTTGAAAAAGATCAGAAATGGCTATAGAATGTCAGGAACATCCTCTGGCACTCCCAACTTCCCTAACTCACCTTTGACGTATTATTTTTCATGAAATTTCCCCTCTCGAGCCCATTATATTTTTACCTTGTTCGCTCAGCCAACAGCAACACCACCCCAGAGTTGTGTCTCAAAACCTCTAGCCCTCCAAAAAAGTTCTTTTTCTTTAATTTTGACCAAAAAAAAAAAAATCTCCTGACCTTCAGAGGTCAGGAGATATTTAATATATAATATATATAATGTATAGTAATATGATAATATATTATATACTGTATACATAGTATATGTGTATGGATACACATTATATACAATATATAATATATGTTATATTGGTTTCCACTGCTGTTCTCCTTGAATGCTTTCTAAATACACCTCAAATTTTTTTTACACAAGACCACCACCCTCCCCCACAGATATTTTAAGAGTTCAGTGCTTAAATTTTAAACTATGATTTGCTACTTTAGCTGAAAATTTTAAGATTTTTATTGTAGTTACTCTTCTTAGGCCTGCACACGATTTTCTGAAACACAGAGAGAAAAAGAAAGAAGAGAGATTTCTAGTGCTGTGTCATTCACAGAAAAGAATACATGGGTTTTTAAAATATTCTTGCTGCCTCTATGATTTTAGTGCTTCCTTTATAAAGTGATCGTTGTTCAAGCATATATTTAAATGCCTCTACAATCTAGGAGCAAGGCCAGTTGCATAAGGCTTCTAGCTGTGATTTAAAAAAAAAAAAAAGTGAAATCAAAAGCATTCTATTTAAATAGATAACATTTGTAATATATTACTTAAATATATGTGTGTGAGGGCAGTCTTTCAGATTCTTACTGTAGGACTGTGATTTCACTTTCATGTCGATTTTCATGGATGCTTTGGTACAATTTCTGAGCAATTCTAAATTTAAGCATACCTCAGAGAATCGTGTTAATAGCCATAAAACCACTCCCATGGTGCTTCATCATTGTAACTGACAGTGAAATTAACAACAGCAAAAAGTATATTTGAGGTGCTAACATGTTGCTTTCAAGAGAAAGCACACTCCATTTATTAGAGACCAAGAGTAGCAATTAGTCCTTCAGTAGGATTGCTTTCTCTCCCCAGATTTTCACACACTGGCGATAGTGTCCAGAATCAGCTGCGGCCGTGTGGAGTAGGCCTTTTCCAAGGTCAAAATGGAGATAGCCTCATTCAACAGTTGTTACTAAGGAACAATATTTAGGAGAGAAAAGCCACATCATGTTAGCATGGCCTGCCAGTGTCTCTTAAAATGAAGCTTCGGTGAACGTAGGCTTAAGTACCTGTCTTAGACCCTTAGTTCTGGCTCCTGTCATTGCAGATTCGGAATCATGATTTTGAAAAACATCCTCCAAAAACTCAGCCTTTTCTGTCCTCTTTTAAATGTGCCCTTCCACTCTTACTTGGTAACGTTCTGATTTCTAAATCAGGTTCGCACCCTGATAATTAATGCCTTCCAGTCTGTTCCTGCCGCTTGTGGGAGCGGGCTGAGGGGTTGAACGCACACGTCCCATGGCTAGCAGATAAATTAGAAAGAGAGCTCTATACTGTCAAACCACAGCAGAAGGTAGTTTAAAAATCTGCAGCATTCTCCAGTCAGCAGATCCATGGAGAGAATTCAAGTAACAAAGGTTGCAGGTGATGTCAGCTCTCCCAGCTGGTCTTGTCGCATTCCTTTCTGCGTTGCCCCGTGTATCTGCTTGCTCATCATCTTGGACCCTGTGCTTCTCCTTAGGAGAAACTGCTTGTTTGGGTTTTTTCGTGACAAACCTAAAAGTGTTCTCTGAGCCTTGCTTTAGGTGCTCTGGAACAACGCTTGTCGACCCGAATAATGAGAATTTATGAGCTCATGAAGGAACTGTGCTTTTGTTTCTGCCTGGCCAACTTACGAATTTGTGTCTACCTCATTTTCATATTAAAGTTTGCAGCTTCCTTAGGTAGGAAGAGAAAATGTCTGACATCAGTATTTTATCACCTCGCTGCATCTATCTCTAGCAAAAATAAAGATTGTAAATATCACTACCAAACTTTCTGAATACGGTTTTATGCAGCCAAGCCTAGTATTGTCTGAATATTTTGAGCAGTACAGATTTCTATGTGTTTATATAATAAAGCATATTTATTTTTTCCATGTTATTTAATTTTATATACAATGTTTAAAAATCAGTGTTTATCAGCAGATTGTAAAGGCAAATAGGCTATGTGAATTAGAAATGTGTATGTTTCTTTGGGTTTTAAAAAGATACATTCGAATTTTGTAAATCCCTTCCAACGTGTCCCATCCCTCTCCCCAGTGTCCCATCCCTCTCCCCAATCTGAGCGGCCAACTGGTAAACTCTATGTAATTGGATAGTTTAAAATGTGTATTTTAAAAGGATACTTAAAAAAGAATTCTGAATTGGAAATGATGCCTAGTGATATAAACAAAAATATATGAGGCTTAATATTTTGGTTTTTTTTCTTTTCTAATACTGTTGTCCTGATTCATTGAGTCTCAGCTATGAAATATGAATGTTCCATTTATTGAATTTGTAGATAATGATAAAATATAGCCAGAAGACAAAACAAGCGATTAAAAGAAATGGTCCTGAACATGTAAAAAGAGCTAGGTACAGGAAAACACTAACCTAATGTGCATAAATTTGATCACACTTTATTCTTTGTGTTCAGATAACTATAAAAGACTTGAGCATTTGTCAATTTTGTTATTGGTTCACCTGCAATACATTTCAGAAGGAATTTCTTTCTTATTAAATAAAGAAAATATGATCAAAATAATCTTGGAAGTTTTAAGAGAGCCTGCGGTTTTCAAAAAATTATGCATCATAAAGATGATCCCTGATACCTATTGGTTCCACATACCCTGAGTCTCCTTTTTACGTGTAATTTAGTATGGTAACTGAGAGTTAAAAGGACCAAAATCAGATGTATGTGAGTTTGGGGTTTCTGTAAGGTGCCAAATAAGGTAACTTCTCCAAAGCAGATGATGATAGCTAACTTTTCCTGAGTATTTTCTGTGTACCAAGCCAAGTTAAGCAAATATACATCATATTTATCCCCCATGTTACCCCAGGAAGGTGGTGTTTTTATGAATCCATTTGAGTACCTGATCACCTACTATAGTGTTAAGACTTCACTAACAGTATACTGACTATACTAATCCTGCCTAGTCCGACAGAAATAGCCCGTATTCAGAATATGAGTTTTTTAAACTCCCACTTATATTCAATAAAAGAGATGCCTAAAAGTCAGACTCCATCAACCTCCACGTTATTTAGCTAATAGCAACATCATCCATTTGACTCCAGCAACAGAATAATCCACATTTATTCCGATTATTGGTAAATTCCCATAACCAGCACTTGTAAACACTTCAGCTGGTTATGTTTCAGGAATGGCAGAACATCTCTCTTTCATTTTAAAGTTATCACATTAGCCAGATTAGGAGGACAGTATAAAGATTTTGGTCATCAGGAATGTCACATTAAATGCATATGCATTTTTTATAAAGAAAAAGATTTTTCACTAATGAGGACACATCTTAAATACACTGCTGGTGCCTTTAAAAAAATTAAGAAACACATTATTTGGCTCTATCCATACGAAGTAGTGAAAAATAAGGCTTTTTTAAACAAAACATTGTAACATATGAAATTACAAAATACCCGAATTCAGTGTAGATTAAGCCTCAATAACCCACTCATCTCAGATGTGTTCAAAACAAGCAAAACACTGGCCTGCATCTAGCTCGTTGGAGATAAAACTTAACTAGCTTTTTCTCCCCCCATTGTTGACAGCTGATATGTCCTGATAGCTTGACAGATTTCTATTTTTACAGTTTTAAAAAGTCCGAAGATGGGGGAGACAGGGGTAGGAGAGTTATTAGACCATGAGGAGGAGTGTAGGTCCTTTTACTGACTCACGTCAGCGAGTTGTCCTTCTGGAACAGAAAGGAATGAAAACTTTGGAATGTACAGTGGGAGCGAGAGATTGAGTCCATGTCTAATTGTTTAGGAGGGAATCCTGATTAGTAAAGGCAGTTGAGGTAGATTGATTTTACGAAGAGGGAGTAAACAGTTCTAGGTCATTCCTTTCAAAAGGGGAGGGGGAGGCGGGTCACCATTTATTTTTCAGCGAATACTTTTTTATGTGCCTGCTGTGAGCCAGGCACTGTTCTAGGTGCTAAGGATACAGCAGTGAACAAGTCGGAGCTATTCTAGCGGAGAAAGAAAAATGTGTTGTTAAACGAATCAAACCAATTATACGTGTAATTAAAGAACTGACACTTTTTTTTCCTGGCAGCCTCGTTACAACCATCAATATAAAAATACCGATTGCTCTTACTGTGTGTGTGTGTCTGTGTGTCTGTGTGTATTGTGTAATTGTACATTAGCACACAGCTGCTAATGATCTTTGGTCATTAAATAAAAATTATCCATCCTACCTTTCCTTTTAAATGTACAATTACACAATCATTTTCAGTGATAAACGCTCCCTGGCTGATGACACGGAACCTTTAAAAACCTCTTATCAGAGAGTGTTCTTCTATTTATTTATTTATTTATTTATTTATTTTTTAACGTTTATTTATTTTTGAGACAGAGAGAGACAGAGCATGAACGGGGGAGGGTCAGAGAGAGAGAGACACAGAATCTGAAACAGGCTCCAGGCTCTGAGCTGTCAGCACAGAGCCCGACGCAGGGCTTGAACTCACTGACCGTGAGATCATGACCTGAGCCGAAGTTGGCCGCTTAACCAACTGAGCCACCCAGGCGCCCCCAGAGAGTGTTCTTCTATTCACCGCTACATTATAACCTAGACATGAGGTCCGTGGTCTGAGAGCCAGGATAGGCAGAGATCCTGGCTTTCCATCTCTCTCTGTCAGGGTCCTCAGCCTCCGCCCAAACGTGGGAAGCCCTGGCCGAGGTACATTGTCCCCTTTGTTATTTGATGATCACCAATAAAAACATCTAGAACGTGGGGATTGCCACACCACCACCTTTGCTTCCTGTGGTTTTGTTTCCTCTGAAGTGGGATCCTTTTCATGGATTGTTTTAAAGACCACAACCTCCCCTTCCAAAAATGTAGAAAATGGAACATTGGCAGCCAAGAAAAGAGTGTACAGGAAGTAGTATGGAAGATAATTGATACAGGCCCAACGGACAAAACCATCATTCTTACCAGATCTGCATCCCCTTTCCCCTCTTAGAGCGTATGTCTTGGCCAGTGCAGTCCAATAACTCTCTACAATGAGGGAAATGTTCTCTCTTTTTGCTTTCGAGCATGGAAGCTGCCAGCTGCATGTGGCTTATATGGAGCACTTGAAATGTGCGACAGGGATACTGCACTTTAAATTGTATTTCGTTTTAATTACTCTAAATCCAAACAGCCACCTGCTGCTGGTGGCTACCATATTGGACAGGGCAACCTCAGGCAACGTCTTTAGCAATTAATCCGCAACTAGCCGAGAAATCCGTAAACTTACAAAAGCAAGTTGGAGAGAAAAACCCTGTGTCGGCTCGTGAAGGGTCCCTGTGTAGGATGCCCTTGCATCCAAATGAGTACCATTCTCTTGCCTTTCTTCTGTTTTGTGCCTTTGTTTTGGAACACTTTAGTGGGTGTTCCCTGACAGCTGGGCATTAGAAAAAACAGGACAGTGGGAAGAGAGGCTTATCAGAACCAGCTGTCTTGAGGGTAGTAACTCCAGAGCCTCAGTGTAAAAGCAGCTGTTAAAACAACTCTCCTCTTGTGCGTCTTAGAGTTCAAGTTCATCGTGGCAGTAAGTTCAGTTAGGGAAAAAGAGTGTTTATGTGTTCAGTGGGCCGAAAGGGCAAGGCTTGATTGATGCTTTTTAGGAGAAGACAAAAATGGAAAACACCAGGTAGTCACCTTGTAGAAGCTTGAATTCCAAGAGATCATTCCCTCTTTGAAGGAAGTCTCCGGAAGGCAGCTTTTCATATTCACTGAGCCCTGTAAGGTAAAGGTTGAGCAGATTAGCTTTAAGGGGCTGTGTTTGAAAGACACTTCGGAAGAATCAGAGCTGAGGCAATGTCTTCTCCACCACTGTGGTTCTCATCATTTACCTTGGCAAAACTTAGCCTCCCCAGTGATAAGAAAACCCTTATGGATTCATTCACATTCGTACACCATACTGACACACACCCCCGCCTTGAAACTAAAATGTGGGCAACAGCGTTGGCTGCAGATTGAATGATGATGTCATCAATTCTCTCTCCCAGTGGCCAGATAGCTGTTTGTTTGTTTTTTCCTTTAGAGTGACATCTGAATTAAACTATAAACCACTCAGGTGAAATCTTTTTAAGAAGCACTTATTAATTTATGCTCACAGCTTGGCTGCATACATGGGAAATGGGAAATAAGTAAAATAATTCTCAGGATCTCAGAAAGTGGATGAACTGATAGCTTCAGGTATCCGCAAAAGAGCTGTTTCTCCCTTCACTTAATTTTGTACCATGTATTTCTTTCCATAATTATAGGAAGGGCTTTGATTTTTTTTTATTATAACAATCACTTGTATTTTGGAATCTTCACTTTTTGCTAGGAATTCTACAAAGCAGCTCGCCCATATAGTCTAATTTAATCCTCTCTACTTGATGAAGTTAGCATCATGTTGGGTCTAGGTCGCACTGTTGAGAAGGGGCTGAGTCAGGACTTGACCCTGGGGCGTTCTGCCTTTCAAGCCCCAGGTTTTAACCAAGATATAATTCCCTCATCTTCCTCTTTAGTTGGTGAAGTGGCAAAATGCAACCTCTGTGGAAAGAGGAAATTTAAGATTTTCTGTTCCCCCAAATTGTAACGATTTGACACATTCTGGAATTCCTGAGCCATTAACAAATTTTGCTCAGAGTTCTGAAGGGAGGAATATGAGAAAATTGTTCCTCTTAAAATTAAACCAAGTAAAAAGTAAAATTTGGGTTTAGAAGATTTTGAGGAAAAAAAGCATCCTCATTTATTTATTAAACATGCATTGGGCGATATTTCTGACATTTTAATATGCAAAGAGCAATGAAATAACTTGGGGTAGTCAATCTAAGTGTTTTCTGTGTTCAGTGGATGTATAGGTAACAGGACAATAGATCAGGTTTTGTTAAAGCCAGTTGGGGGATTTGCAGATGCGTGTGGTGATGTGGCTTGTTGTCGAATGTAATCTGCTTCCCTACAAGGGAATTATGAAAAAATGATGAAATTAAAATGTATTAAAAAGTGATTTCACACTAACAGCTCTCTGGTTGAAATAAAACACATCAAATGCACTGAGATACCTTCCCAACTGGTTCTTGGGCTAAATCTAAGCTCTTCCTTGAGCAACGCTGAGTTTTCTCTATTCCCATTGGTAGGACAGTCATCAACTCTGAGTTCTGGCCTTACATTCTGTTCCTTTCTTCACCCCCCCCCCCCCCCGCCATCTTCCCAACCACTGTATTCCTCTATCCACATGGCTGCTGGATGATAAGACTTGGTCATGATTTGGGAGCTGTGTGGGATGAAGAGAGGGAAGACGTAGCAGAAAAAAAAAAAAAAACAGTGGGCTCTTTTGCTTCTTCTTAGCTAAGACAAAGGAACAGATACAGTCACCACATTTCAAGTGAAAAACCTTTTAACAAATCATTTATTTACTTTCCCCGAACCTTAATTTCCTTTGGGCTGAACAGGCCTGCCATTGAAGCTTGTTGCCTTACTCCAAGGGGCATACCATAAGCAATTTTGAAATGGATGAATGAATGAATGAGCCCGCTACTCAGGAGCTGAAATCCTTATGGCATTGGCCTAGAAATATGAAAATTAAGAGCTAATCTGTATGAGGGAGTAATTAAAAAGAAACACATAGGATTGGATGTTGGTGGTGTATCGACAGTGATTTCCTGACTTGGGGAGTTGTATGGCATTTATGTAGGAGAGTGTCCTTGAATTGATGGGACATTATGTGTATAAGCAATATATACATGTGTGTATACATATATGTGTATATATATATATATACACATATATGTATACACATACATACGTATATACACACATATATATGTATATATACACACATACATATACATACATATATACACATGTGTATGTATATATATGTGTGTATATATATATACGCCATTATTAAATAGAGGGGGTTGTTGTAATATGTTCGCAGTTGGAAAACCTAGATAAGGGGGATAAGGGAGGTCTTCATGATGGTCTTGCAATCTTTCTTTAAGTTTGATGTATTTCAAGATAAGCTATTGTTAAAATTACTTAAACATAAATAGGTTCAGAGTGTGTATTTTACTTCACAAGGAAGTGAAGGGTAGGTCTCTGGATTTATTCCAGGACTTACAAGAATTCTGATATATATTAGCTATTTTTATTCTCAGATTTCCACTAGCACATCATAGCAAAAGTGAGTTCTGTAGCCAGGGCTCAGTAAAAATCTTTCTCAGTGTTTCACTGGTTTATGTCCCATGACTTTCTCTTCCCCTTGTCTCTATCTCCCTTCTTCCCTTGGCCCCCTTGTACCCATGCAACTAAGATGAAAGGCCCCTGGGAATGGTGTGGTTTTTATTCCTCTTTTTCCCAGGGAAACCCAGACTTTCATAGCAAGTCGTACCAGTAAATTCCAGTAAATACTTGGTTGTATGCAGATTCACCTTTTTTTTTTTTTTTTTAGATCTACTACTCCCCAGTAAAGCCCAGATTCCATTGAAAACTAAAGATTGTGGTTCTTTTGTTTGTTTTTTTCCTCCAAAAACGTGTGTTTATTTTCCTTGCACTTAATAAAAAGCCCTCACCCAACCAACTCACCTATTTCTGCATTACAATGTGCCCTTTCTTGTTGAAATCATGATTTCCTTCTCATTGGTTGTCTTTTTAATCATATGTGAACTATCCGGGAACTCTTAGCGGTGGCAGGCCAGGGACATGATGTCAGGGAGGAAGTGCTGTCCCGAAGAGCGTGTTTGTTCATTGTAGTCATTGCTGTGTGTGGGAATTGGTTTCACGTTGTCCATGTCACGTTCTCTGGAGACCAGGACTTCCCAACTCTTTTAGCCTAAGACCTTGATCTTGGATTGATGTTCAGCAGGCCCTTTACCACTTCCTTCCATGAAAAAGCTCTCTGTGCCCCACCATGGCTATTAAATCAGTTAAAATCAATTCCGTTTTGAGATTTTGTTGAAGGACTTTCTGAAAACCTTAGGATAAGTCAGTGGTTTTCAACTGGGGGTGATTTTTACCCCCTGGGGACATTGGGCAACGTCTGGGGATTAATGTCTCAAATGGGTTGGGGGTGCTACTTGTGTCTAATAAATGGAAGCCAAGGATGTTGATAAGCATCCTACGAGGCACAGCATAGCCCCCAACAGCAAAGAATTATCTCACCCAAGATGTTGACATAGTACCAAGGTTGTGAAACCCTAAAGAGACATCTGGTGAGGAGAGGGAGGACTCCTCAGCAAAAGTCAAACTCAAGGTCACAGATGCAAGCCCCATGGAATGTCACTGGCTAGCTATCAGAAAACAGTTCTCTCCAGAGAGCTGAATTTTCCATTATATATTATGTGGGATTGCGGGAAGCCATCAAGGTCAGTCAAACACTTTCAAGGATGAGCTGAAAATATGAGGCCTCAACGTTGTCTTACCAGACTGAATTTGCAAACCAATGAGTAGAGTCCCTCCTTCTTTTTTTGAAGTCGGGAGGGAGAATTGTTATAAATGTCTACAAATGTGTCCAATGTAACTCGTAGACATTCTGCATGGCAATTTTGGCAGGAGTGACCAACTTTGGAAACAAAGGCACACACGAGGATGGGCATTTCTAAAAAGGGCTACTCTGCCATGTTCACACCTTTGGATTGTTCTGGTAGCACTGATAGTTCATACTTGTATGTTGCTTTTAACTTCGTGTTTCCGGCATCAGTATTTCCCTCATCCACGATAGAATTTGCAACATATGTAATAGTCCGGCTCTATCTAGGAACTGGTGTGTCAGAGTTGAACATTTTGGTTTTTCTTTTGGATACTTTTTAAAAGTAGGATTCATTCCTCATTTGCATTTGATCAGAGAAGTAGCAGAGTGTATTTCTGATTAGAGACTAAGGCAGAGGTGCAGAAAGTCTTGTATGGGTTGTAAATAGGAGTGAATCAGGATACCCCCGTCTCAGCACTGTTGACGTGTGGGACCAGGTAGTTTTGTTGTTGGGGAGCTGGTCTGTGCATTGTAAGATGTCACACAGCATCCTTGTTTCTACCCACTGGATGCCAACCATCCTCTTGGTTGTAATAGCCAAAAATGTCTTCAAACGTTGCCACATCCCCTGGGCGGTGATATTGCCTCCTCCCTGCATTTCTATGGATTTCTGACAGTAAAACTTTTCTTTCCATATTCTCATGGGCATTAGGTGGGCTATATATAGACTGCAGCACTTCCCAAATGTGTCTGATACAAAATTCCTATTTTTTTTTTTAAGTCAGAGAAGTCCTTAAAGTTATAAAATTAAAAATTAAAAGTTATAAAATTCCTTTCTCCTTTCTGGAAAGATAAATTGTTACGTTGTAGAGATCAGCAGGTTTTCACCATCAATGCCTTCAATTATTTCCCACCAGTTTTTTTTAAATCCTTAAGAGGAAGCCATATGTAGGTGATCAGCTTTTCCAGATGTGTGGCATTAAGTTGGCTTTTCAGCGCATGAACCTCTGAGGAAGAAAGTTTCTGAAGCTCTACCTCTCCTCTTCCCTTTGCCACTTTGCAAATCTTCCGTGCTCTAGCAGAAAGCAAATGCCGTGTCTCCAACCTCCACACCACCCATACGAATATACCTTCCGAAGAGCAGCCTCAACTCTGAGTATGGTGGGTCAGAGAACATTTTAGATGATGCCTCTCCTGGTCCTAGAATGAAAATCAATCTCAGTACTTCTCCTTCAAAAAGGTCACAAAACAGTGGCCACATAAACACTAAACACAAAACACTATTTTGACTCCAAAACTTTTAGACCGAAGAAATCTGTCAGTAGAGGAGAAGACAAGCACAACAAGCCCCAAGATACTGTTACCAACCTCAGAAGTTTTCTGGTAGGATCTAAGTCCTAATGAGATATTGTTTTTGACCCACAACGTTTAATGTATTTTTGTTGGAATGCCACAGAAAATTTTATTAGAAGATCTGGACACTGGTGCCCGATGTAGAAGAGAGTTCTCCATAAGACAAGTGAGTGCCACCTTCCAGAATTATCTAGAACCTTAAATTACCAATGGACTATGTAAAAATGACTTCAAAATTAGAAATTGACTTTTGCCTTTTACCTGATTATAATCCGAATTATAAACCTAATTATATTTATATAATTTAACTGGAAGTGGAGACATAATAGCAACGACCCCCATTTACTGAGCATTTGCAGTGAGCCAAGCCCTGGGCCTGGTGCTTTTTTGTGCGTTATTACTAATATTCATAAAATCCTTGCAGAATGGACCTTATTACATAATAATGGATGTAATAAGGTCCATTCTGCAGGTGGGAAAACTGAGCTTCCGGAGGTAAGCAATTTTCCCAACATCATATGATCAGTAATTCTTGAAGCCCCACCTGACTGACTCCCAGGCCCCATGCTTTCCTGTTTCCTCTCTGGTAGGGCTTTCAAAATTTCTAGAACTAGTGATTTTCGATTTGTGACACATGCAAGAAACTAGCTCTTGCACAAATGGAAACCAGTGTAGCTCTCCTCTGCTTTTAAAAAAATCCATTGAAGCTGAGTCCTTAGTCTTGAAATGTTTCCCAAGGATTTTCAGCCAGGTTCCTGGTTTTGTTGACCTTACTTATCGAAAGTGGGAGGGAGCTGAATATTTGCATTTTTAAACAGAAAAATTTTGACAGTTCACTTGGTGTTGAATGGTTTTCAAAAAAAAAAAAACAAAACAACTCCAGAATTAGGCTTGGTCATCCAGAATTCCCCAGCCAGTGCTCCGAAAGGGCCTGGCTTCCCCCTAAACATTTACGGCACCCTAGGATGATGGGAATTGATACATTTTTAAGGAAACTTCTGCTGGACTAAGAAAAGTAGGGCTTTCTGAACACAACCTGATCCTAATATTTGGGTCACAGTCACACCACTTAATAGGTCTGTGGTGGCTGGTTTATGGAAGGTGTAGAGGACAGAGGCAGTGATTGATTTCTATCGAATTCGCCCTACGGTTACGAAATCTCAGGACTCCGTGTTGCTTTGGCAGCCCTGTATATCGTATATTTTGAGGGCCTTTTCTTCAATGGAAGGGAACTTAAAAAAAAAAAAAAAAAAAAAGCCAGTGGACACCAGGGTGGCTCAGTTGGTTAAGCATCCAAGTCTTGATTTTGGCTCAGGTCGTGATCTCATGGTTGTGAGACTGAGCCCTGTGCCGGACTCTGCTCTGAATGTGGCGCCTGCTTAAGATTCTTTCTCAGCCCCCACCGCTTGTGCATGCTGTCTCTGTCTAAGATTAATTAATTAATTAATTAATTATTGGGAATAGCAAGTGTGCGTTTTCCGAGGTTTTTTGGTTTTGGTTTTGGTTTTGGTTTGTTTTTTGCTTTTACATCTTTCCAGCCAGAATGGAGATAGAAAATACCCAACCTACATAGAACCCCTTTGTGTTCATACATTCCTTTATAGGTTGCTTTCAGTCTGTATATTTACATTTTTCCACATGGGAAAAGTATCATTCTGAGGTGACATCTTTGGGGGTGAGAAACAACATTATGTGACGCTTGGGGTACAAGACAGTCTCAAAGGCTTAGAGCTGACTTTCAACAATAGTCTTGCCCTTGCAGGGGCAGAGTAGTATTCTGAGTTCCTAGCTTCTGCCATTTGCTGTTGGTCTTGTGTTATATTCTCGCATAACCTTCCTCTTAGGTGTCCCCTGTGCAGTATTTAAAAAGTTTATTTATTGAGAGAGAGAGAGAGAGAGCAAGTGGGGGAGAGGAGGAGAGAGAGAATCCCAAGCAGGCTCCATGCTGACAGATGTGGGACTCGATCTCATGAACCATGAGATCATGACCTGAGCCAAAACTGAGAATCGGATGCTTACCTGACTGAGCCACAGAGGTACCCCAGTTTTGGACTGAGTAGACACAGGAGATAGGAGAGCACAATAGTTATTTATTTGGTCCTTACAATGAACTGAGCATTGTGCAGGTTACTGACTTAATCCTTAAAAATTCTTGAGACATAAGTGGCCCTAGGTTCTTTGAGATGCTATTCATTCACTCATTCATGCATTCACTTGCATATTCCATAAGTATTTGAAGGTTTTTTTTATAAGCCAGGCACTTCTCTAGCTACTGGGGATATAGCAGTGAACAAAAAAGACAAAAATTCTTAGAGAAGAGGAAAATAGCTTGGAAGGGGGGATGAGAACTGTACATTTAAGGAGTCAGGCAGGTATCCATTAAGAAGGTGAGATTTAAACAGAGATAAGCTGTGTGGATATCAAGAAGAAGAGTATTCTGTGTTAAGACCTAGAGACAGGTGTATTTCAGGCACATCTTAGCAATAGTAAGGAGGCCACTGTGGCTGGATTAGAGGTGGTGGGTGGTAGGATATGAAATTAGAGATACGATTGAGGCAGTATAACGTAGAGGTAAATCATGGGATGGGGATCGAGGGGTTAGGCTATTGGAGTGATTTTTGCTTACATTCGGTGAAGTAGGAAACCATTGTGGGGAGAGGAGTTGAGTGGGAACGTGAATTTGTTTTCAAAGACGGATGCTGGCTTCTGAATTTAGAGGAAGCTCCTCGAGGAACAGAGTTCTGGAAGCAGGGAGAATATTAGGAAACCATTGCAGTAAATCACGTGGGAGAAGCCCGTCAGTGAGTGGCTCAGATGTTCACAGTGGAAGCGGTGAGAATTGGTGGGATTCTGATGTATTTTTAAAGTAGTACCTAAGGATTAGCTGAGAGTTTCGATATAGGCTATGAGAGAAAGAGAGGTGGTGGAATGAGCCCAAATATTGGGCAGAGAATAAGCAGAAGTTGGATGGAATTTCCATTGACTGAGATGGGGAGAACTCCAGGAAGGAGTGGTTTTTGGAGGCGGACCAGGGCTTATGCTTTGGACATGTTAAGACTGAGCTGCTTGCTTATTCACTGTCGTTTCATGTCTCTGTTGAGCAGAACTGGAAAGAGATGCTTGCCGTGGTTAAGCATCTTGCATAATATCACAAAGGAAGAGACAGCCCTGGTCAAACCAGGTCTGAATGATTCCAAAACCAAACTCATACCTACCACCCTCTTTGACTCAACCCTTGGATGTCCGTTTGAGTACATCTCAGAGTGGTGTAGGAATAATTTAAATTCACATAGAACCATTGACCTAATGTTAGCCACTTCAAATGCCACGTCATTCACGTAATAGCCATTTATGTTTTAGCTGGTTTTTATTTCTTCTTGTCTGATCCTTTCATAATGGTGCTTTGGAGCCATTTCTTTACCAAGTGATAAGCAGGAGGAGAAGCAAGAAAAGAAACATGGACGAGGGGCGCCTGGGTGGCTCAGTCAGTTTAAGCGTCCCACTTCAACTCAGGTCATGATCTCACAGTTCGTGGGTTTGAGCCCCATGTCGGGCTCTATGCTGACAGCTCAGAGCCTGGAGGCTGCTTCGGATTCTGTGTCTCCCTCTCTCTCTGCCCCTCCCCAACTAGCACTCTGTCTTTGTCTCTCAAAAAATAAAAAAATTTTAAAAACGTTAAAAATTAAGAAAAGAAACACGAATGAATAGTGCCTGTTAACAGCACCTTGGTCTGATCTGAACTCCCAATAGAGCAAAGCAAAGTTGGAGGATGAGCGTCTAATTCAACAATGGTTAAGATAATCTTTTTTCCTTCCTGCTGAGATATGTTTCTCTGGATGCAGACTCAAATATGTATGCACGTTTCAGTTTTGGGGTGGCATTGGTATCCACCGGAAAGCAAACTAATTACATAAACTACTTCTCCCCCAACCCTGCCAAAAAAAAAAAAAAAAAAACAAAAAAGTTGTAAGTTTTCCAGTATAAGATGTTGGACATGTTGGCATGTAAAGATGTTCCTTTCGTGCCACGCCAATGGAGGAAGGTCCAGATACACAGAGAAAGCAAGACTGTGGAAGAGGCAATGGAATAAACTTAGTCCTGGTGTCTTTTAAATGACTGAATGGCCGATAGACTAGTTCTTTTGGAGGAGGAAGAAGTTCCTGACTGCCCTGTAGTATCATGAGTGGGTGTTCCTGAGCATTGTCATCTTCTAGAAGAATGACATCTCCAGGTAACCTCCAGTCACAGTCTGCCTGCAGAGTGCCAAGAAATTCTGGTCACTGTTCCCTCAGCTGTAGCTTTGCCAGAAATCACTCAAACACTTCTTCACTTACCTTTGCAACAGCTGAGACCTGGCACAAATATCTCACCTCCTATCCCATGTTCCAGACTGCCTTCATGAATAATCCCGGGGTAAACACAGGGATTCTGTCCTGTGTCATCTCTGTCCTTCTGTCATCTCCACCTCTTTCCTGCAAGATTATTCTGCTGATGTCACATTACAAATAATCATCACCTATAACCTCGAGAGGCAAAAGAAGTTGTGTAAAATTAGTCAGTGTGCTTAGAAATGGGGAGTCGGAGGGCATGTTAGGGACAACAGAGCCTGGGCATGTACTATGCCTCAGATTCCTGGGGGCACCACTGCACGTAGCCATGAGAAAATTCAGCTTTTGCAGATTTTGTTGGTTGTTATTCTTTGTCTTGATGGGGAGGAAAACTGTCATATTTACATTCTGACAGAACAAAAAGAACCTCAATTCGGGTTTCATGACTCATGTAGCTAATTTCATATGCTGTTCTGTTTAATGTGAATATTTGTCCCCCCCCCCCCAAGATGTTGTTACATTAAGAGGTTAGGAGGAGACAGCTGGAGAGCCCTGTGCCTCCTAATTCTTGGGGGTAACGGGAGGTGGAGGGCGTGAGCCCTTCTTACTGTCTCCCCTTATTGGCTTGGCCCTCCCATCCCCCTTGTGAGCCATCTGTGGGGCCACCTACTTGGCTGTAGTATTGAGAGCAGCCTTCGAGTGTGCCCCAAGGGTTGACATGTGATCCTTAGTTCCTTTTCTCCCACGGTCTTAGACCTTTGGAGTACTGCAAAGACTGTCGGTGTTGGGGGCAACGGAGATGGAAGGATGGCCTCGTGCCCCATCCGGCTGGGATGACCGTGACTCGCGCATCTGCTTTCTTCCATGGTGTTCCCTGCCAATCTCCTGCTTTCTCGGCTCCTTTTCATGGTAATAAGTGCCATGGTGGTCCTGGACATAAACAGCCATCAGGCAGGCCTGTCAACATTGGCTTTACGCCCTGAAGTCACAGCCCTTGTTTCCTGGCAAAGCTTTCTCTCCCTCCTCAGTCACTCGGCTTCCCCGATGCCCCCCGACCAGAGCCATTCATGGGTTGTGAGAAGCCCTAACTGTGTGCACACCCACCAGTTAACAAATAACTGTGACCACTGCCACGGCAGAGCCGAACAGAGCCAGGAAGTGAGTGAATGGGCGTGCAGTAATGGCGATCCCTGGTGTGGATTCTGTGTCTCTAGACATTAAAGAAATAACATAACAAGAAACAAATGAGAAACATAAGTAGTCCCTCAGATAATAAGTATGAGCAGGAAATGGTGGAGTAGGAGAAAGATGTGGCATTCAGATGTGGGGTCCTTGTCTTCCTCGTCTTCCTGTCTTCTCTGGTCAGAGAGACCGTATTAATAATAGTCGATAAAAGTGAAAAGGGCACCGCAGAAGCAGAGGAATCTTTGACATTTATGTCTGTTCTGTGGATTGCTCTGTGACCTTTGGAAAGGAAAAGTCTTCGCCCTTTCACTTGGGTGAGATGTTACCTAAGTCCCTCCCTTACTCAGCAGTGCCTGTGTTAGAACGTTAATCTGAGACTCCATTAGTTGACGTACATTTTTTTTTTTTAAATACCTTTTTAACCACATGCTGGGGGGTATTCTAAAAGACTCTGCTGAGTAGAAATAGTGGTAGTGATGCGAGTGAACGTGCATCGATTTCTACACCACTTGGCCAAAGCCCCAGGAGCTCCGTCTATATGCAATACAGTCGTACATGTATACCATTGTTCCGCTTAATTGTAATGTAACTCTGTTGAGTGTAGACTGTGCTGTTGTCCCCATTTTACAGAGCTGAGAGAGGTTCGGTAATTGGCCCCAGATGCCCCCGAGGTGAAATGGCAGGTGGCAGGCCAGCCTAGCACTGCCTGATGCCCAAATGCCCTGCACCCTGAAATGCTGCGTTTTAGAACAAGGTGAAGACAAGTAGTGAGCTTTTGTTTCCTGTGCTGGCAGTCGTGCGCCTCCACCCGTTGGAATTTGTTCTTAGCTGGTGTCCCGAAACAGGAGCTTGTTATGCTCACTCTTGTTCATACTCGTGTCTGCTGTCTGTCAAAGCCAGAGGCGGGAGAATCTGTGCCTCCCTTGCTAGTCCCTGTTGGGACTCTCCCTTTGGAATAGAAAGAGTCAGGATGGCTGGTCAGCCGTGGCTGCTGAACAACACGAAGAACGCCCGTACTTGGCTACAAATCCCCAGGGCAATGGCGTTCTGTGCGGGGCACGGGAACTCCTAGTCCTAGGCGTGCATGTACTCCTTCCTCACTGTGTCACTGTCAGCATGTCGTGTCTCCTTTCCTCTTGTGTTCCATTTGTGAGATAAACAGACGGACTGGATAATCTTTGAGATGCCCTTACAGCTCAGACATTTGAGAGATTAGCCCTCGGTGAATGGACAGGCCCACATTTCCATTCATGACCATGCAAAGAGCCATTCATCAGTGAACGGAAATAATCATTCGCCCCGTGACCTCAGGCGGGCCCCAAAGGGTGAATAAACCCTGAAAAATGGCCAAGAGAAAATCAGGGTGTGGCTTCAGCCCAAGGGAAATCTGGCCCTTTATGTATGTGGCTGTTTATTTGCCCACTAAGCGACTTTCTTCCCAGGGTCCTAAAGAGTTAGGAAAAAAGTAATAAAGTCAGACATACTAACTCTGTATAGGTACTGTCTCCCTGAGAGACTCGAGGAATCAGAGGCTTCAAAAATAGGCTCAAGAGACGTTCCATTGAGGTCCTTGCTCTCTGTTGTTGACTTGAGTGAGCAGGGGTGAGCACCTTGTTTTCCTCTCCAGTCCCTTTCTTCAGTATAGCTTAAGGAAGAAAGTGGTGATTCTGGAGAGGACCTGTTTGGAGACCAACTCTGTTGCTTCCTGGCTTTGTGTCCCTGGCTAAGTGACAGCACCTCCTTGTTTCTCTTTATCTGTAAAAAAGGAATCCTCAGGGGTGCCCGGGTGGCTCAGTCGGTCGAGCGTCCGACTTCGGCTCAGGTCATCATCTCGCGGTCCGTGAGTTCGAGCCCTGCGTCGGGCTCTGTGCTGACAGCTCAGAGCCTGGAGCCTGCTTCGGATTCTGTGTCTCCCTCTCTCTCTGACCCTCCCCCCGTTCATGCTCTGTCTCTCTCTGTCTCAAAAATAAATAAATGTTAAAGAAAAAATTAAAAAAAAAAAAAGGAATCCTCATAGTCTCTGAGTCACACGGTCGCTGTTGGGATTAATGACAGAAGCCAGTGTCCTTCAGCCCAGTTTTCCATTCACAGTTAAGAGTTCAATAAAAGGTAGCTGGTGTGATTTCCAATAGCTCTGCTCTGACTGAAAGAGGGGTCCTGGGGTGGCCTTTTTGCATCTCAATAACTTGTGCCAAATCGGTTCAGCCCTCACACTGTGGGTCAGATTCCGAGTGGTTCTTTCTTTGTGACATTTAGGCAAACATGACGTTTCGTTTAGAGCACACTTCTGTGATGCCTACAGATTTCACGTGTCCGTTCGTTCCCGCAATTATTTGCTGGCTGCCTACGGCGTGGAAGGCAGTCTATAAACACATGTGAGTGATGGCTGCTTTCTTTTTCCTCGGTGGCAAGCCCACGTGGTGTTCCAGGCCCCACACTGAGCTGTGTTTGAAACTCTGATCCCTAAGTCCAGATCCTTGTGCTCACGTCCTGGCTTCCCCGGAAACGGCGTGCGCAGGCTGGTTTTGCCTTCCCCACTGGTGCCATGCTCCTGTATATGCCCTTCGTTCCTCCCCGTAACTGGCAAAGGCAGATGCAAACCTCGGGTGTGAGCCTCACGTCCTTTCTGACAGTACATTCTGCAGGTGAGGCTTGACTTTGTGTTTTGTTCAACCAAGTCCAAAGGAGACTAGAATCAGAAAGAGCCTGCTGTCCGTGAAAGACACAAAGGAACATTTTTTTTTAAATGGAGGGATTTGGATGTTACTTTCACATTTTAGGGACGCACAAGGGAAAGGCACGTCATGATTAGTTCAGGGTCCTGCCCCCAAACTGAGCTCTGTTCGTCGGTCTCAGAGGGATGGTTCGCTCCCTGATTGGCAAAACTCCTTCCATCAGGAGAATCGTGACTTCACTTGGTCATGGCTTGCGGTCTCTGTCCTTCCTCTCGGCCTCCGAGCTCTTCCTTACCTGCTGGCAGCCAGTCCCGTGGTTGGAAATATGGGCTAGTTGATCAGCATCCTCCATCACACATTACACATAAACAGAATGTTTCCGTTTACGTGACTGTGTATTTGCAGTATAAGTGTCTTTCTTCCCAGGGTCCTAAAGATGTTATGAAGAAAGTAATAAACATGTTTCTCGTGTTTGCTAGATCCCTTGGAGTTGGAAATCACCTAGATACACAGAGCAGTGCCAGAATTCCGCCAGCTGTTCTCCTAGACCATCCATTAACCCCTGTGTAGTGAGCACCTGCTATAACTAGGCGGTCCAGGTCTATACCTCGGCCCCGCTGGTGCTTCCTCTAAGCCCCGGCATCTCCCAGCCCCATCGAGAAGCCTCCCTCTGGCCAGATTCTCTGAGCACCCCTGACCTCCAGCCTCCACTTCTTATTCCTTCTTAGTTCCTTACGGTGGCCTTACCAATTCCGCACTCTCCTCTGTCTTTGCACACATGTTCAGGTTCACGGCTGCCTTGGCAACACAGGAATCTCCCTCTCTCTAGGTCCTCAGCCCTTCTCATCCTGGCAGACACACTGGGGTTGTTTGCTGGCTCCTTGATGTCTGAGAGACCACACACGTCTACAAAAGTGAAAGGGCAGAAGCAGGGCATCGCGAATGCCAGCGGTAGCCCGCCAGACCCTAACCGGCACCATAACCAGGGCTACCACTGAGAGAGGACAAGCCCAGAGGAGAGATGATGAGCAGACTGCCCATGCCTTGAGTACATTGTCTCCAGCCAGATGAGTTGAAATGCAAGGATGTCAAACTCTTAAGACGTTAGGCGGGTAGACCGTGTTAAGGCAAGACCTGAACAAAGCTTCACCTTAAACATCCCCTTTGAATGGCCTCACAGAAACAAAAGCCTCAAAGCCCAGGCATTTGGGATACTGACCTTGATATTTCTTTCTTTTTTTTTTTTTTAATTTTTTAAATGTTTTGATTTATTTTTGAGAGAAAGAGAGACAGAGTGTGAGCAGGGGAGGGGCAGAGAGAGAGGGAGACACAAAATTTGAAGTAGGTTCCAGGCTCCAAGCTGTCAGCACAGAGCCCCACAAGGGGCTCGAACTCACGAAATGGAGATGATGACCTGAGCTGAAGTCACTCAATTGACTGAGCCACCCAGGCACACCTGACCTTGACGTTTCTAAGTCACAAGGAGAGACTATACCATTGTTTGGGAGTGTTGTGCAAAGCTGGGGAGAAAGCATGCTCGTAAACATGTTCGGTTGTTTCTCCAGAGGAGCAAACGTGGGACTCCAACTGGCAATTTAGGAAGCTATGTCCACTGCCCATTTAAGGACTTAAACATTCCCCAGAGCAAGAACCCTGAGACATGTAGCCAACAGATAGCACATAGTAGATGATGCACTGAACTTTACTCTTAAATCTCAGTGATGCACGTCGACTCAAAAGTCAGCGTCTGGAAAAGGACTGGAAATGATCAGATGGAAATTTCCCTCAGAGTAGAAGAGCTGAAATGTTTGTTTATTTGATTATCAAAATGACAGCTTCTTTAGAGAAATCATAATAGACCCACTCATGAACCTGTTAGATATGAAAATTTCCATAAGCAGCTTCTTTTCTTCACTGGTAAGTTAGAAAGCATGAGATGAAAAGTGTTTTGGTTTTTTTTTTTTTTTTTTCTGATTAGTTACCTCGAGAATGTCCTTATCACTTTTAGATCTTCATTTTAGGCAAATAATATGTGAGTCATGCTGAACTATTGCATTCTTTTTTCCAAGTCGGTTCCATTCAAATCCCCAGATAAGAAAAACGCACGTAGGAATGGGTGGGATGTAGCTAATCTAGATGTTAACAGGATGTTTAAGGCATCGTATTTGGGAACTCCTTTGTTCCCTTTCACTTGAAGGGCAATAGGCATGGGTCACACCAGTAGTGCCCCTCAGATGAATTAGTATCAGCGATGTTAGTGATAATTTAACTGTTTCCCTTGTGTTGGCATTGTCCTCAACAGACATCTGTCCATCTGTGTTGGAATCATGTGGGGAGAGGTATCTAGAAAGCTTTGTGGTTACTTACACCAGGTTGGAAACACTAGTTATCTCCCATAACAGTACCTACCTCAATGGTTGTTAGGATGATTAAATGAGACGTTGCACGCACAGTCTTAGAGGAGTGGGTGGCACATTAATGAACGCCAGGATACTGTGCCTTTTCTCATTCTGCCTCTGCAGGTTGCTGTCTACTTTTAGACTGTCCCTCCGATGCCATGCAGATTACTGAATTAGCATTTTCATCAACTCTCTTCCCCCCCCCCCCCCTTCATATTAAAGGACAGCTTGCTTGGATGATTTGTATGTTGAAATGATTATCCCTATAGTTGGATTTGTTTTAAGTTCATCCATGTTCATCACCATTATGCCTCTTTCTTCATTAAGCACCTTTTCCCACCCAGGAATCTGTATCTTTCAAGTTCAGCCTTTTTCCTACAGATAAATACATCCTTGACGCCCGGGGCTGTTTTCCCATCCCTGTAAACGTCATCACTGTCCGGTTGCCCATACTGCAAACCTAGGAGTCCCTCCTGAGTCTGCCTTCTGCCCTGCACCCCGTGGCTGATCCACCACAAACTGTCATTTCTACCTTAAAAAAAAATAGGTCATAAGTCCACCAACTTCCCCCACCCCAATACCTCTGCAGTCTATTTAGTATCACCATCACCTCTTGCCTGGACCAGTGTACTAACTCTTCCTGAGCAGTTTTACTATTTCCCTTCATGCTGTATACCCATCCATTGTCCTCTCAGTATCCAGGGTAGAATTTCTGAAGCAAAAATCAGACCGTGTTTTGCCCTGATTTAAAACTCTTCTGTGATTTTTCCAAATCCAAATGCATTATGACGACCTGTGAGCTCTGCACGGTCTGGCCCTGGGGGGAAGCCTCAGGAGCCCTCTTGCACCCATGGCAGCCTGTGTCCTTCAGAGCACTCATTTCTGTTAATAAGCATGCATTTGTTTTTTGTCAACATTGCAGTGTTTTGATTAACACTGGCCTGTAAGCTCCGTGAGGGCGGGGAGTAGTCAACTTCGTTCATCACTGTATTTCCAGCCCTTCGCACAATTTTTGAAACTTAGTAGTTGCTCACATGTTTGTTGAATAAACACGGAGGAACTCATCCCAAATTCCACTTGTGCCCCTTTGTTATTTATTCGTCCAAGGAAAGTTTCTAAGGACCAAAATTAGTCACTAACAATAGAGATTATTCTGTATGCAAGTCATTAGACCGGTGGTTTGTAGGAATATTTCTAGGAGCTTCCTTTTAAAAACCTTCCAGAATTATGTCCCAAGTCTTTATTTATGTCAAAGCACCATAGGTTGAAAGATGGGTATTTTTGTTTTGATCTGAATATTCAAATTGGGCTCCTTTCTTCCTCACTGTATGCTCTGTTAAGATCTCCAGATTGACCTCTCCAAATCATAATACTGTCATAAGATGAAGCCCAAACGAAACCAGCAATGTTTCCCTTTCCTAAAGTAAAAAGTCAGGGCCAAACCTATTAATATACATATTTCAAAATAATCTATTCGCTACTATTGAAATCTTTACAATGATTTGTGTTTACTAGAGAAAGAGGTCTGGCACATTTATGAATGATATAACTTTGGACATGCTTGGTAACAGTGGTTGAATTAATACTAGGCTACGTGTTTTACGTGATGCTATTTATCTATTAGGCATGAAAGGGCACTTTGGTAATTTAAGTTAACAAAATCACAAAGTTAGTGAGGGCAATAAGAACTATTGAATAGGGGGTGATGACATGAAATCTATTCCTATTGCAGTTTCACATTTTGTTCTTCATTCTTAAACTCATTTCCCTCTAAAAGTCAAGAACGTTATATTGGGAAGTAATGTGTCTTGAAAATCTGAGCCAGCAAGCTTATGATCCAAGTGGTAATGACTTCTGTAATCGCTAATGAGGCAATGGACGTTGAATATCTCAGTGCACTCATTGGGGCCAGCCTCTTGCCTGTTCCACAAGAAGCTGTCATATCAAATTTTTGTCCTGACTCTGTGGGCGCTTTGATTCCTAGACCTTTCTGAGAAACCTAATCTGAAATCAAAGTCAAGTTCCTTAGATGTGGTCAGACAAGGTCACATTTAAAACAGTTCAGTGAACTTGCAGATCAAAGTTGAAAGGTAATGCCCCCCTCCCAGAATTGGCACAGACTTACCTGCCAGCTTACCTTTCGGTTTCTAATGTGGCTTTTTCACCTCCTTCCCAACGGACTGGGAAAATGAGAGTTTATCCTCTGAAAAATGGTAGGAGAGTTTCCTTAAATCATTTCATTAGGAAATTGGACACAGTTGTATTTTGGAAATGCACATTTATCCACATCAGTGAATCGCAAGGCATTTGGTTGAAGAAGTATCCTGATCCTGCATAAAGTGAGTTGTGCGAAAGGCATCCTTTCTAATTCATAGGAAGATTTTTTAGAATCCCAGGATGTCATGGTAATTTCAGGTTCATTGGCTTTATTTTTTGGCCAAAATTGTCAGGATTTACCCGCACTCTTGAAGAACCCAAAATACTAGGCAGGATTGCTGCTGAAATACTACGGACATTTTTTTTCCCCGAATGCTATCTTCTTGCCATGTAGAGCGTTGAGATATTACCTTAAATGGTGTTGGAAAAGGGGGGAGATGGTGACTCTTGTCAGGTATGATCTTAACATCTCACGACACGGGTTTTTATCAAACTCCATGTGATTTAAAAAAAAGAAACACAACAACAACCTTGCCATTGCTTTATATTTCAGTGTTCTGTCTCTTGTGGTCGAGGGCATAAACAACGAAATGTTTACTGCATGGCAAAAGATGGAAACCATTTAGAAAGTGATTACTGTAAACACCTTGCTAAGCCAAGTGGGCACAGAAAGTGCAGAGGAGGAAGATGCCCCAAATGGAAAGCTGGCGCCTGGAGTCAGGTGAGCAATGCTTCTCCTCTACGACTGCTTCCTTACCTTGGGCCACGTGGCTGACACCGGCGTGTTGGTTGTGTTTGTCTGCACAGGTTTGGTTTTTCAGAGGGGAGCTTGGGGACGGGGAGGGACGACTCTTTCCGTCAGGATAGTTGTTACCTGGCCGAGTGGATTCCACCCTCGGGGCCTTGGGTAACACCTACAGTAGGATGGTTGTGAGAATTAATTCTAAGTAGTAGTAGATATTGATGTCAGACATCTAGCACGGAGGAGCCCTTTAATGCTTCGCTGATGGCATTTTTATCATCACTCACCACTTAAAAAAACACTAACTCAGATGGCAGTAAGGTTGACTCTGGTCACCTCGCAGGGACTGGGTCTGAATTTACCTTTGAGGTTCTTAAAGAAAGGGCTGTCAGTGTGAAGTATTATAGCGAATGTTCTTAGATACAGCAGAAGTGGGAGACAGACGTTCTCTCTCATTTGCTAGCTATGTGACCTTGGGTGATCTGTTTTCACCTTCCGGAGCCTACTACATTTAGCTCTTATGAGGATTTAATGCAATAATGAATGCCAAGTACTTAGTTCAGAGGTCTTAAATCTAAGAGGCTCTCAAGAGTAGTATTTGGTGTGGATGAATGTGATGTGTGTATCAGATGGGGAAGGGGTAAGTACCCAAGAAACCGATTGCAGTCAGACTCCGCTAATTCTAAACATTTGATAATCTAGCCAGCAGCTGGGTGAGAGAGTTTCCCTGTTGGATTCAACAAAGAACTCCAGAAGCTTCTATTTATCTATAAATAATTGTCGTGTGAACTGAAGTCTCTGACACGTAATCCTTGAAGCTGATCTCTTTACTCTGTACTTGTACATTTTCTCAGCTCGGTTGAAGGTGCTTACCTAATAGTAATAAGGTGCAGGGGAGCCTGGGTGGCTCAGTCGGTTAAATGTCCGACTTCAGCTCAGGTCATGATCTCACGGTTCATGAGTTCGAGCCCCACGTTGGGCTCCTCGCTGACAGTGTGGAGCCTGCTTGGGATTCTTTCTTTCTGTTGCTGTCTCTGTCTGTCTCTGTCTCTGTCTCTTTCTCTCTCTCTCTCAAAATAAATAAACTTTAAAAAGTAATAAGGTGCAGTTTCATATATTCTGTATATAATGTTGCTCTTCCCCTCCACTGATGTGCCTCAATGAGGTTTTACTGACTTTGTGGTTCTCCTGTGCAGTGGAGAATCACACAGCTGCCCCTAGGAATAAATAGAAAAGTAGGTTCTAGGTTGGCACCCTCTAGATTTGGTTCTTTCAGAGCCTTGATCTCGATTCCCTAAAGCCTCAAAGAAGCTTTGGACAGTTGTGTTAACATGGGGAGGAGTTGGGAACCCTCCATTTCGATGTGACTAAAGGAAAGTTCCTCTAGCAATGTGAGTTTTTCCTAAAGGCTCTGAGCTGTCACCATTGCCCCACATGCACGCCCTCCCCCCACCATAGCCACTTCACAGAAATGTAAAACATGACCTGCATCATTCCCTAGAAGAGTAGCCTCATCCTTCTCGAGGCCTTTATCGGAATGACCTGTGTGTTTGTGTTTGTGTTTGTGTTTTAATTCAACAATCCAAGCATCGGTGCCCAGCCAGAGCTAGTTTCCCCTCTGGCTTCCCTACAGGATCAGATTTCAAGGCAGCGTTTCATATTGGTCTTCCTTAACGGTTTGTCTGAGTGACTGCTGTCCTCTGTAACTTCCAGCCCTTTTATTTGGGGAGCCATTCAATTCATGTAAAAGCCTGCAGCTAACATTATTTAAGATATTGCACTAATTAGCTTGTCCTCTTGTAGACTTTCATGCTCTGTTGCTTTTCTTTATGTTGCTTGGCCTCTACTTATCTATTTGCATCATGCCCTGAATATTAAGTTTAGAGCACGGAGATGATGCTCATTTTATAGGGCTATGTATTTGACATAGAGACAATTAAAAGAATCTTTCACTCTCTACTGGTAAACACAGAGTGAGTTTTAGCCCAGCATTCTGTGGTCTTTTGGGGAAGTCCAAAATTGCTTACAAAGCTGGGATGATTAGGTTTGAACCCTGTGGGGTTTTTTGAACATAACGTAATAGGATTATCAGACTGCCTCCCCAGAAAAGACTGCACCTGTTCAAAATGATTGCTTAGAAAAGTCTGGTCACCTTTGTAGAAAAATGCAAGTAAACACAGTTATGTAATGGTCTGTGG
The DNA here is from genome assembly GCF_046562875.1 of Panthera onca. NCBI lineage: Eukaryota > Metazoa > Chordata > Mammalia > Carnivora > Felidae > Panthera > Panthera onca. Next base: position 32,091,188 of record NC_138340.1, on the reverse strand, counting down.
CCAGCTTTGAAATGCCCTGATTTGATCTGTAGAAATGAATTATAAAAGCGGGCAGGACAAGGTGCTGCGTGAGTAAAATCTGACTTGTGCAGTTTCGAAGTATAGCTGAAAATAATCAGACGCAGTGGTTGATGGAGAAAGACGGTCTGCGTGGTTAAAGACTATTGGCTTACTAATGATCCAATGGTAAACAGAAATGTCCCTAAGGCAGGGATACTGAAGCAAGAGTAATGATTACCCATTTGCAACAACGGTTGGAAGATTTTACGTCTGGTTCTTCTGTTTTCTGCCGGTAGCTATATCCTAGTCATCTCTTGTTGAAGGTAGGAAGAGGAATGAGTGCAACTTCTCATCATGTTGAAATGTCTGATGATGACAAGACGTGTAGAATGTTGGGGTTGGCAACGGGTACGCTGTGTTAATCTTCATAGTCTCGCCCTCAAAATTGGTGCTTTGAGATTTAAAGGGGAATGTTTCATTTCTCCATCTTTTGAAAATCTTGAATTTGTCAAGGAAATTTTTCCAGTAAAAGGAGAGCTTTTACTGGAAGACATCCAATAAGGACAAACTGAGGGCTGATGGGGGGTGGGAGGGAGGGGAGCGTGGGTGATGGGCATTGAGGAGGGCACCTGTTGGGATGGGCACTGGGTGTTGAACGGAGACCAACTGGACAATAAATTATATATTTAAAAAAAAGGAAAACATCCTCACTAAAACTGTAAAGCATTTTTAGAAGCTCATGTTCAATTTGTGTAGATGCTTTTGATCAAGAGGTAAGGGATGCACATGAAATTTTAAGACAAGAATCAGCCTCGAATTCTTGATTCAGTTTGAGAAATGTGAAGGCTCGGTGATCCCATGAAATAGAAGCATTCCTGAGTAAAAATCGTTTAATCTATCCTATTCTTCTAGAAAGGCTTTCCAAAAAAATGAAGGTCAGAAATAAAAAGATTAAATGAGCAGATTAGAGTAAAAGTAACACTTTATCGTCACTCGTCAGTCATGAATCTACGCAGTGGAGTCATTCATCAGTCCTGAGATGCATGTGTCTCTCACACCTTAACCTCACTGTTCTCAGAATGGGCCTAACAGCCGACAGAATGCCATGATTTAATTAAAATAGACCTTTTTTGTAGCGATACAAAACATTATGCTTTGTCTTGCAATCAGCGGTGCCTTAGGTTAAGGGAAAAGAACTAATTTTTTAAAAGCTCTCCACCGTTCATGCCAAAATGCAAACTGGCAAGTTGCCTTGTGAATCCACCAGCCATTTTTGGTGAGGACTTTCCTTGTGAATCCAGTGAGAGCAGCTTGGTTTTGGTGTTTGATTCTGAAGTATTCTGCAAGTATTTAATGCAGAAACATGGCAAACGTGTAGCTCGTGTCCTTTGAGAAATCAAGGAAACCATGTGCACAGAGTCGGTGATGAGAAAGGGTCGCTTTCGTGCTTCGAGTTCTCCATTGTTTTGTTTGTATTTGAACTGTGAGCACTGATGTTGATTTGTGTGAACACAGGCTTCTCACCCACACTCTTGCTGACGTAGTACGGAAGACTGCATCATATTAGCACCATATTTTAAAACTGGAAGCCAAATTCTAATCCACAGTAACCATGGTACATTGCCTAGGGCAGAATTCACTTTGGCTGCTTTTGGGTTTTGTTTTTGCTGGAGTTGGAGTGATTATCTCTGTTCCTTGCCGTATTTGTGCACGATCTCCCTAAAAGGTTTATTAGGAAGTACAAAGATATGTCGTGTGCCATGCTCGGCATGGAGCTAAGCCCTCAACTAGGGGGTGATTTTGTCCTTTGGGACATTAGGCAATTTCTAGAGACAGCGTTGGTTGTCACAACTTGGTGGAGGGCGGGGAATACACCTGGCATCTAATGGTTAGAGTCCACAGATGCTGTTACACTTCCTACAGTGGATGAAACAGCTCCCAGCAAGAAAGAATTATTAGGTTGAAAAACCCAAGTACAGAGCCAGGAACATAGTAAGTGCTTGGTAAAGGGGGCTATTATCATTGGGACTATTCTTATGTATTAAAGTTGGTTCCGAGAGTTCTTTTTCAAGCTAGTCCCTCCTCTAAACGACATCACCACCATAATTTCAGCAGTAATTCTGGAAGAAAGTATGTAAACACTTTCCAGTTTTCAGGTATATAGGATTCCCCACACACCAGAGGGTGCACAGAGATTCTTTTTATCCATGGAAATAAGTGTCAAGGCCCCCCGTCAAGTTGGTGAGGCCTGCACACCAGCTAGCAATGCACAGTACCGAGAGCAGACAGATGAAACATAGCTCCCGGCTCAGTAGTTTGGAACAAAAAACACCTCCTTTCAGACCTGCGCATCCTGTGCCGGAATGATGGCAGAGGGAGCACATTAGCAGAGACTGCCCGACCTTTTTCTTTTACAAACCAACTAAAGCCTGTTCCAAATGGAACCAGAAGCATTAAGCACACACATGTGCACACAGCACAACCCTCACCACCTCCAGGGTCACGCAGAGGTCTTTCGGTTGCTGTTTTGTTCACGAGGTTTCCATACACATCGCTCAGAATTCTCCGAGCAAGCCTGACTGGCTGTGTATGCAACTCATTGCCTCCCTTGAGACACAGTGCGGGCAGAAAAGTGCAACCCAGAGAGTTCACTCGGATGCAGCCTATTACATTCAGAATAAAGATGACCGTAGATGCAGGATTCAGAAAGGCAGAGCTCGTCCCTCACATGCCTTTAAGTCGTGTCAAAACTTTTATTTTTTATTTCACACCTGGCTTTGACATTATAAACATCAGAAGCCACGACGGCATGTTATATAGTTGAACTTTCCTGTGTCTTTGCCTTTTGAAAAAGTATTCAACACTGGAGGAAGTGATTTTTTTTAGTTTTGGATACTTATGGCTCTTAATACCTTACCTTCGTTGAACCATAAGTAATTTACTCAATAACAATAGCATCAAAAAGAGGTTTCATTTATTTAGAGCTTGAATAGGAGACACTCTGAAAGTCTTTCATGGTTTTTTTTTTCCTTTTTCTTTAGGTTATTAAAACGTTAGGAGACTTTGAATATATATCAGCCCTATGCCATGTTCAAATTTGTTTACCCAATGGTTCTTAATCTTTCTTTGTATTTCCATTTCGATACACTGTTCTGGAAATGTACTCTTTTATATTTAAGACCCCAAATTCAAATGGTGGCAGGGTTTGTAGTCGTCACTGTTTGTTGTCGACGATGACGCCCTTGGAACATTTCTGTCATTCATGGGATGACACTCCCAAGTTACAGTTCCTTCATTTCCAGGGTAATCAATGGGAAACATACGTGTAGCTCCCGTGAGCCTTAAAGGGTCATTCTCTGTAGACAAGAGCATTACTTGTCTTCAGGGGCCCTCCTATTCCACCCAGGACACAATGACTTTAAAAGTCTGGTTCCTTCTGGGTCACAGACTCATTCAATCCAATTAATACAATTAAACCCAAACAATAGCAGCTGTGTTGCCTCAAAATATTTCCTTCTCTTTAGCTAGCTTTGATGTGAACATTTGAGCCCCTCCCTGGTATAGACTCATCTGAAATGATATGATTTCCCGAGCTGCCCTCTAAAGAGCACCAACTATTTTCTTAAAATATGAAATGATTGGGCACGAATACCTTTCTAATTGAAAGGACCATGATTCTATTCTTTAAGACTTCCTCTTAGAAATACGGCTTTAATGTATGCTAAACTTGTTTTCTCAATGCCAGACAAATTAGCGGAGGCTGAGCTATCGCAAAAACTCAGGAACGATTTTAAATAAACGCAGTAATATGCTGTTCTTTCCAAGCAAATGTTGCCTTTAGTTTTTAACTGTCAAAACCTTAATAAAGACAATAATTCTTGGCCTGCCTGTAAGTGAGATTATGAAACCCAGCAATGAGGAAACCATTAAAAAGTTAATTTAAAGGAAAGTTAATTGCAGATTTAATATGGCGTTTTGCAACTTGGTCAACAAAATGCTTCAGCCTGATTCACAGTATTTTTCAGGGGCTGGAAACATGACGCCCGCCTGAAGAAATGGTTTTTCCTTGTCAGTTTTTATTCTTCACGTATTCATTTGAGGCTGTAAATAGACACTAACACTTTAGTGAATTCAGTAGTTTAAAAAAAATTCTTCTTTCCTCTATCTCCAGGAATAAGAGCAAGGAAAGAAAGAGACTGGAGAAAATAATTCTGCTTATAAGGCCCTAAAAGCTTCAGTAATTTACTCTCGTTGGGTTATGCTTTTAATCTGCCAAGAAATTCTTCTTGTACAGCACTTATCTCCAGTTTTCAAGAAACTGCAATCCTCCGGGATAGTAATCATTTGGGATTTTCATTTCACATGGCAGCACTATTTATTTTTCGATCGTATCGTTTCATAACGATCTCTCCCAACCTCTCCCATCTCCAAGACTTTTGGTATCTTTAGAGATTCCCCAAGAAAGGTAGAGATACTTTGCTCGCTCACCGGCATCGACAGGCAGTGAGTTTGCAGATTTAAGACATTATCTTGGGTCCCCTTCATTGGAAATTAGAAAGCTTTGTAATCGCAAGGAAAGTCATTGGATTAGGAGCGCATTCCCCATGACTGTGACCCTCGCCACTCCTGCCACACACACACACACACACACACACACACACCCTCCCCACCAAATGACCCAAAGCTCCCACTTACACAGTCTTTCTTCTTAGTGCTCTGTGTCCTGCGGCCAAGGCACACGGTGGAGAAGTGTGAGCTGTCAGACGGGAACACACAAAACAGCCAGAGAGACTGAGTGCAACCCCTACACCAGACCGGAGTCGGAACGCGCCTGCCAAGCCGCACCGTGTCCTCTCTATGCCTGGAGGGCAGAGGAATGGCAAGAAGTAAGTAGAGCCATGAAGTGGGCACCTGCCAGGCATTTCGCTCAACCCCCTTGCAACCATCACATCCGTTACCCTGAAAAGCCTTCAAGCACGGTGACAAGGCTGGCTGTTTCCCAAAAGGTTTGCTGTCAGACGGCAAGCGGTTCACTCCGACGAGGGTGGGAGAGCTCCTCCTTTTTATGCAGTTCCTACGTCTGTGTTCTTGAATGTTCCAAGTCTGGCTGCCTCCAGAAAAACTGTAACAGGCCTTGGGCCAAATGCATACAGCTATCTTTCACAAAAGGAGGGGGAGATGGAAGAGATATTTTAAATATGTATATCCAAGCTTGGTCATTCTGTGTCAGCTCAGACAGCCACAGGGCAGACTCCAGGTAGGACCTACTCTGTGTTTGTCTCCTTTCCGTGACTTGGGCTGTCAAGGAGAAGACAGGCGGTCACTTGAAGCCCCAGTTAATTAGTGAAGCATTTCCAACATTAAAAAAAAAAAAAAAATGACGGAATCTGAAAAACAGCTCAGTTGATGCAGAAATAGACTTGTTTTCTCCCTCACCAAGTTAATGTTTAGTTAAAGAAAACACTATGCGTCCCTGGAGAAGAGCCTGGCTAAGGAAGGTAACACTTGGGCAGGAGATAACCTCCTTTTTCCAGAACAGAATACATTGTAGAAAGGGGAGAAAGAATGTAAGAAAGCAAAACTGTGTCCATTGACTTTGGAACGACATAAAAACTACATGCTGTAAAGGGTTCAGAGATATGAATGATAAGATAGGAATTTCCCACCAGGAATGATTTTTAGAACAGGGAGAAACAGCGCCTGGTGTGTGCTACGTGCTTTATATTCTTCCCCTCGCTTAATCCTTTTAAGCACTGGGCACAGTGGGCATCACTATTATCATCCCATTTTGCAGTCAAGAAAACTGAGGCTCAGAGAGCCAACGTCATTTGTCCAAGCGTCACGTGCCCAGAAGGAGCAAGACCTGATTCTAAACTGAAACCATTACCTGATACTACAGCCGCATTTAAAAATAAGTTTACACAAGCACTCATGGCAATGCTGATGTGCATCTTTTCCAGTTGTATTGAGCTATCATTGGCATATAACATTGTATTTGTTTTAGGTGAAGACATGATGATTTGACGTATGTATGTATTATAAGTTGTTATTAACAGTAACTATGTTATACTTAACATCCGTCAGCTCACACGGTTCCAAAATTTTTTCTGGTGTTGAGAACTTTCAAGATCTATTCTCTTAGCTTTCAAGTATATGATACAGTATTGTTAACTTCAGTCACCATGCTGTGTATTATATCCCCAGGACTTACTTATTTTGTAGCCGGAAGTTTATACCGTTTGAACCCCGTCACCCGCTCACCTACACCTTTCCCATCACCTCTGGCACCATCCATCTGTTCTCTGTATCTAGAAGTTTGGTTTTTGTAAGATTCCATATACAACTGAGGTCGTATGATATTTCTCTTTCCCTTTCTGACTTGTAGCACTCAGCATAATGCCCTCAAGGTCCATCCCATATTGTCAGATGGCAGGATTTCCTTCCTTTTTATGGCTATTATATTCCTTTGTATGTATACACATTTTTTTTTTATTCATTCGCCCATCGATGGACACCTCAGTTGCTTCCATGCCTTGGCTGTTGTAAATAATGCTGCTGGGGGGAGCAGATAGGTTTTCAAGTTAGCGGTTTTATTTCCTTCAGATGAATACCCAGAAGTGGAATTACGGGATCATAGGGTAGTTCTCCTTTTACTTTTTTGAGGAACCTCCATACTGTTTTCCATAGAGGCTGCACTGATCTACATTCCCACCAACAATGCCCAGGGGTTCCCTCTCCTCCAGATCCTCACCAACACCTGCTATGTTTTGTCTTTTTGCTAATAGCCATTGTGAGGCGATACCTCCTGGTGGTTTTGATTTGCATTTCCCCAATGATTAGCGATGTTGAGCACCTTTTCATGTATCTGTTGGCCATCTGCATGTTTTCTTTTGAGAAATGTCTGTTCAGGTCCTTTGCCCATTTTTAGTTTGATGCAGTCCCACCTGTTTATTTTTGCTTTTGACGTCTTTGCTTTTGGTGTCATGTTCAAAGTAAGTATGGCCATGACCATTGTCAAGGATCTTACCCCCTATGTTTTCTTCCAGGAATTTTATGTGTTTAGGTCTTTCAGGGTCAAGTCTCTAATCCATTTTGCCCTAACTTTTGGGTCTGCTGTAAGATAGGAGTTCAGTTTCATTGTTTTGCATGTGTCTGTCCAGTTTCCCCAACACCATTTGTTGAAGAGATGGTCTTTTCTCCATTGCATACTCTTGGCTCCTTTGTCATAAATTAATTGACCATATATGTGTGACTTTACTTCTGGGCCCTCTATTCTGTTTCATTGATCTGTGTGTTTCTTTTAATGCCAGTACCATGTTGCTTTAATTACTGTAATTTTGTAATATAGTTTGAAATCAAAGAGGGTGATGCTTGAGCTGTGTTCTCCTTTCTCAAGATGGCTTTAGTTTTTCAGGGTCTTTTGTGGGTCCATACACATTTTAGGATTGTTTCTTCCACCTTTTGGAATTTTGATAAGGATTGCCTTAAAATCTCTAGATTGCTTTGGATAGTGTGGACATTTTCAGAGTACTAATGCTTCCAGCTGGTGAGCACAGAAGATCTTTTCATTTATTTGTGTCGTTTTTGATTTCTTTTATCAGTGTCTTATAGCTTTCAATGTACAGGTCTTACACCTCCATGGTTTAATTTCTCCCTGAGTGGTGTTTTGTCTTTTTTTTTTCTTTTTGATGCAGTCTTGAATGGCACTGTTTTCTTACAGCTGCATGTTTAACCCATGTGGAGATCAGCCTTCCTCCCGGTCCTTCCGTCTCCCTCACCCTCCTGATGGACTGCTTCCATTGTCTGTCATCGTGCCCTTTCTTTAGGACTCTCATTCTCTCTGTCTACTCAGGTTTTTTTGCTTGTTTTCCTTCCGTATTTTTTTTTTCTTTCACCAGAGGATGGTGGGGAGGAATGGCTAAAGCAGGTAAATTTCAAGTTAATCGCACTGGAGCCACACAGGTTCCTGGGATCCCCAGAGACTACGGAATTCTGCAGTCCAGTTCATATCCCAACACTCCTACTGTTTAGCCATGTGACTTCGAACAAGGATGCTTGATTTCTCCGATTCTTGGGTTTGCCACCTATAGAATGGGGATAATAACAACTACACAGAGTTGTTGTGAGACAATGAGAGATAATAGAGTGGTTTGGGGGTTGACACTATCAGATATGGAAGGAAGAAAGGGCTTCCTGACCTCTCGCCCCCTCAGTGTTACCTCTTGATTCTCTGTTGGTCTGGTTTCAGACCTACCCCTGCCTGCTTTCTCCTTCTCCCTCTTCATCTCGCGCCAGACTCGACCCTGTGTAACTGTTCCAAGGAACAGAAAGTAAGAGAGTGTGCTGAAATGAATCTAAACTGACTGCTCACGCGTTAGCCAACTTTCAGAAATGCTCCAGCCAATCAGGGAAATACAAGCTCCATTTACAATTCCTTCTGAATTCCAAAGAATAGAAACCTCGCCAAATATGCACTGAGGAAGTCCTGCCTCTGATCGTACAAAATATGCTTAGAAATGTACATCTTTGCCTGCACTCTGCAGACGGATCTTTTAACATCCTGCTTTAAATATTGCTGTCAAGCTCCACGTAAGAACAGAACACCTAAGGAGCTAGCCTGACCTGTGGCCGTATTTAAAAGTTAGAGATTAACCATTCTCACAAAGAGAACAGAATCTTTAAGCAGTGGGAAAAGCAGATTCTTACAGTTACCCACCTGCAACCGTGCTTTCTCACCCGTCTGAACCCAAAGCGGAAAGTTTGAGAAAGGTGGACCTGGGTGGTAAGAGAGGATAGAGGCTTGGGGGGGGTGCCCTCACGTGACACTGAATTGGCAGAGCGAGGCTTGGGGCAGCTGGAGGAGGGAGAAGACCCGTCCAAAGCCTTTGTTCCTCCTACGCACAGCATGCTGGTGGCCCTCTTAGAATGTCCTCACGGCCACAACACTTAGAGTGAGTGTTCATAGCAACTGGGCAACCACCTTAATAGGCCAGATCTCCCTTCCTGATTGCGTGCCCGCAGTCCTTGTGCGTGCCTAGGGAAGTTCTGCTGTAATCATTCATTGTCCCTAGTTTCATGATCAAAGTTATCCTTGTTAAACAGCAGATCGGACAGCACAGCACCCTTCAGACTCCCCTCAGTCACGGCCCTCACCCCTCTCTCATGCCTACTTCCCCTCCCACCCACTCCCTCTTCCACCATCTTCCCTCAGACCTGCTTTGACTTGGTTCCCATCCACGAGTGACACCTCGACCTGATGTCAGTGAGGATGCCAAGGTCCAGCCTCACAGCCGAGGCCCTTGGCACCCACCTCAGAGCCGTCCTTGGCACCCACCTCAGAGCTCTTGTTTGCCTGCTGAGTGTGCATTTTTCCCTCTTGCCTCCCCCTTGTGGATTGTCAAAGCCCACTTGTTTGGGGGCAAGATGTGTGTCATGCTAGGCACATAGGGAATGGCAGCCCCCTCGTTTTGACAAATAATCCAGGTGTCCATCTTGAGAAACACAGGTTCTGCATAACCACAACAGCAGGATCATCGGGTATGCTTTTCTCAGTCATACAGGTTGCACACTGCACAACTCTGGGGGTACCGTTCCCATAGGTTACAATACGAGGGGCATCCCCCAGACTTACACAGTTCAGTGGTCAATACTGATGATAAAAATAATACATCTTTTTGTTTATTAAGCTAGGGACCAAGCACTATATTGAGTGTTTTTTATGGAAGACCTCACTTAACCTTTCCATAACTCTCTAACGAAGTAATTAAGTTTTTATCCTCACTTAAAGATGAGGAAACTTGAGGCTCAGATAGATTAATTCATCCAAGTTCATGCATTCAGTAAGTAATAAGGCTGGGATTTGAAGCTTGGAAGCCTGACTTCTGGAACACGCGCTCTGAATCTTTATATTCTCCTCCCTCCCATGCCAGCATTCATCTGAGGCAAATTATTTTATTTTCTTCTTAATGGCTTGTCTAGCCTCTCACGGAAGCCAGAGTTGGCATAAAGTCCAATTCCCTTTATTGGGTGAGCACCCCCCCCACCTCCTTCAGAACATGGAATGCTTGGTCCCCTGGGTTGGCAGTCTGCCCCTAAGCCAGTGGGGTCAGTCTTGATGGTGATGGAGATCTCACTGGGCCTCCTTTGTTGGGAGGCCTGGTACCTACACAGCAGGGAAGAAGCACCCGTGTGCCTTCAGGATACCCTAAGAGTAAAGCCTGGACTTTTAGATAATAAGGCGATGGGGCGCCTATGTGGCTCAGTCGTTTAAGCATCCGACTTTGGCTCGGGTCATGATCTCGCGGTCCGTGAGTTCGGGCCCCGTGTCAGGCTCTGTGCTGACAGCTCAGAGCCTGGAGCCTGTTTTGGATTCTGTGTCTCCCTCTCTCTCTGACCCTCCCCCGTTCATGCTGTCTCTCCGTCTCAAAAATAAATAAACGTTAAAAAAATAATAATAATAATAATAGATATAAGGCGAGACAATTAGAGAAGAGACAAATGCTGTATCCAGACACGACTCCAGGTTTTTAATATCACCTGCCAACTTGGGGCCAGGTATTGGACCTTTCCAAGCTGAATTTCACTCACTTTAGAATTATAATGCCCATGAGGCTGTGGGGGGCGGGGGGGGGGGGGATGACTTTTTCATTGTTTTGAAAATTATCATGATGATGTTACTTAATAGCATCCTAATGATTTTACTTACTAGTATTATAATCTGACATATGAATTTCCTTATAGCTGTAGAGGTCTCAATCAAGTTTGAATTGGGTGTGGGTTATGTATCTCTTAGCATTAAGGAACAAATTTTCCAGGACTTGCAAGTATTCTTTTGTTCACCTCTACCCAGAGTATTCTCTTCATCCCTAGTGCCTCTGCGTCACAAGGAGGCTGCCCTGCTCCTTCCCTCACCTCGGTCACCTCTGCCCACTCTTCAGGCTACTTCTCAGAAGCCTTTACTGATCACACCTCCCCACCAATAACTGCGTGAGACTACCCTCCTCTCAGCTCTCCTGGCACCCCGAAAATACTCTGCTCTAGCAGTTAGAACTCTGAATTGTGGTTGCCTGATTTCCTTGTCTACAGTATCACCCGTTTAAGGTCAGAGAGTTTGTTCGCCAGAGTTTTCCTCAGCGTTTAGCATAGTACCCAGAGCACTGAACACACTTGTTGAATACACGCGGACAGCGGGACCAAAAAAAGTTGGAAGGAAGGAAAGAAAGGAAGGAGGGAGGAAGGAAGGAAAGGAGGAGGGAGGGAGGAGGAGGGAGAGAGGTGGGAGGGAAGACATTTATATATCAATACCTTCCTAAGTCCTCAGAATCATGACATTCTAAAATGTCATTTAAAACAGTCAAGCAGACTGTATTTTTCCTGTAACAACAGATAGTTTATTTTCTTGCCACACTGCCACGGACACGCTATGCTGTGACATGTCTGGCCTTCGCAGAGCTTCCCACCCCGTGGCTCTTTGGCCCAGTGCAGAGACTTGGACCGTGTGCTCTCATACATATTAGGATTCCAAGGGCTTTTATTGAGATCAACTGCAGAATGATTCCCAAGTTTACCCCCTTAGCCCAGAAAAGTTAGAAAATGGCAGGCCTCTGGTCAACCTGTTGCAAAGATTTTACGAAGTTTGCAATAGGGTGTGTGGACAAGGGCCAGATATTAACTCTATATGATTCCTTCCCTCGTTACTTTGCTCAAGAAATCTTTACCCGGCACCTACCAAACGCTGGGGTCTGAGCATCGGGGACGCAGTAGGGACAGCGACACTGCTGTGGGGGATTGACTGACCGGTGGAAGAGACGGAAAGCGAGCAAACAAACATGTTCTGTGAAGTTGCCAAGTGTGAACCATGCTGTGACGGAAAGAAGCAAGGCACTGAGATACAGACAAAGAATGACAGGCCAGTCCTACCTTCTTTAGGGTGGTCGGAGGTGAAGGGCAGGGGAAGATGATTCCAGGTGGAAGGAAGAGGACAGGGTCCAGCCCAGACAAAAGTGCAGCATGGCGGGAGCAGAGCAAGTGAAGGACCAGAAGGCTGAAACAAGACTGGACCTGCGGGAGTGCCCAGATTAGGATTCGTAGGCCAGGGCCAGGGTTTGGGTTTTCCCCCAAGCAGTGTAGGAGGCTAACAAGCGCCTTCGTGACCTGGCCCCTGCCCGCCTTCGGAAATTCCCATCTCGATTCGAACCAAGTCTCAGCCCCAAACTGCAGTGGTCGGTCCCCAGCCCGGCTTCCCCACGACATTCACCTCCAGCCTCCATGCACGCTGAGCCCTGTCCTGAGAATGTCCCCTTCTCCTCCTTGCCTGGCTAACCCATCTCTTCATCCACTGCTTGGGCACCCCTTTCGGCACCATGGGAATTCTAGACCCTCGCCCTTACTCCTCTCTTGCTGTCACAGTTGTGGGACACCTTGGTGGCTTCTTTTCGCCATCCTGCTCTGTTCTGAAACCCGCACCTGCTCCTCTGGCCATCCGAGGCAGCCCTAAGTGTTGAATGCCGATGGTCACCAGGTAGCCGGCTGTCCTGGCATATGGACAGCAAGCTGGGAGTAGCAGCCACCTGGGTGTCATAACAGAGAGAGAACATGAGTAGGAAGATGTCAGGGCTGTATCCCAGGGCCCAGCACAGAACTCGGTCCCCCTGCAAATATCGGTTGAATGAGTGAATAACTTGGAAGTTATCAAATATCTCCATAGTCCTATTTCTGCCTTTTTCCCTTATGAATATACTGTTTGGGGGCAAGAATGTCCCAACTCCACACACCTGACTTTAAAATGAGCTTTGAGAAAGAACCCATTAGTAATTTGAAGGCTGCTTTTTTTTCTTTTTCAATTTAAAGCATCGTTAGAAATTGATTCGTAATTACTGTTGCTTATCACATAAAACTCTGCAGAGTATACACAAAACACTGTGCCATCAAGGTCCCCACTCGTTCTGTCACTCGTCTGTCCACACGCTGTCTGACAATGGTAGTCTCGCATTGGAAATGACACGACAAATGACTTTGTCCGTGAACAAAATCGACAGCCTTAAAAGGTAGACCATGTAAATATGAAATTATTTTTTTTTCCTACCCATGGTTAGGGCATCTCATGAAAAAGTGTAAAGCAACTCCATTACCATGTTTAAGGAAAGGCAGTTTCTACTCCCTGCGTTAAAGGACCGTCTTTAGACCATTACCCTGTGGCCAACCTACCTGGTTAAACAAAATAGTCCCTTAAAAGTTTACGGTAGCTCTTCCTCACTCTCAAATGTCAACAGCTATTTTCCTCCTGTTAATCTCAGCACATTTAAAGGCATATGTAGCCTGCAGGGCGATGAGCAAGCTACCCAGTTTAGTGCAGCCCTGTGACCCGTGGCTTGATGAATTATAGTTATTTCTCAGAGCTGTAACGAGAGTCGAGAAAACCTTTTGGAAGTGAAAATGAGGCTAGTTGAACTTTCTGGCTGTTTTTAGAACATAGAACATAGAACATAGAAAGAGTCCTTAATTCTGGGTTTGGTGGGCAGTGATATTCCCAAAAGCTGGTAAAATTCAGGAGCTTGGGTGGGTTTGCTTTCTGTGCCCCCAGCCCCCGTGCTCTAGTTAGGACCCCAGGAGAAAAGCCTTGCCAGGTGACTTTCAGAGCTGCTGTTGACTAATTCCAACACCCTGGACGAGTCACTTATTTACCTAGCTTAATTTTTCTAAAAGCAATGTTCATAAGGTCTCCCAACTAACTCCCTTCTCCACCGTCGGCAAAAGAGTTTTCATGGTAGTTAACCTTTCCTGGACACCAAGGCAGAAGCCCTTAAAAAGCAAATAGGTGTCTAGAAGTCCTTGCATTTCTATCGAAACTGTTACTTATTGGCACAGATTAGAGCCCGAGGGATTAATGAAGAAGACACTGGAAGGTTTAGTCCAGTTTGGGCCTCTCAGTAATCAGGATCTGAGTCACCTAAGTCCCGATTTTCTAAGGAATTACTTTTTCTCCAGGCAGTTAAGTGTTTCTTCTGCATTTGTATACACATCACAGATTAACCACGGCTTTGTTTTGCTTTTGAACATTCAGTGGCTCTGTAACTCATTTGGGATTGTGTGTGTGTGTGTGTGTGTGTGTGAATAAACAAAAGTGTTATTGCTTCACACTAGTACCCAGGACACTCCAGAGGAACAGAAAACCCCAAGCTAGGGTTGACCTAGGGAACGGGGCTCAACCAGCCTCCCAGACCCTTTGAAGTGATTTGCTCATCTGCACTCATCGCCTCAGAGAACTTTCAATTCATATTTGTGCCCCAGAAAAATTCAAGTGACTCCACATTCTAGACGTGGAGGTTCGCTTCCAAGCAGCAGAAGCTATGAGTTAAGTTTGCAAATGATAAGGGGTAGCAGGACACATCGCATCTCCCTTTTACTTCCTAAAAGAACAAAGTGGCTCACAAAAGGCACGGGGTATCCCAGATGACTCAGCATTTCTACTCCTGGGGTACACCCCGAAGAATTGAAACCACATGTTCAAACTTGGACATGAGTGTTCATAGCACCATTCATAATGGCCACGAGGTGGAAACAGCCCAATGTCCGTTGTCATTTGATTGATCACAATGTGGTATAGCCACACAACAGATGGTTATTCAGCCACAGAAAGGAAGAAAGTACAGATACATGCTACAACATGGATTGACCTTGAAAGCAGTATGCTGAATGAAGAAGCCAGTCACAAAAGGCTGCGTATTGTATGCCATTCATATGAAACAGCCAGAACAGGCAAACCGCTATAGACAGAGAGCAGCTTGGTGGTTGCACGGGCTGGGGGTGGGGGAGGGGGGGTGGCCGGGCGGTTGGGGAAGCAAGGAGTGACTGACTGTTTCATGGGTACAGCGTTTCCTTTTCGGGTGATGAAAACGTTCTGGAAGCACATAGGGATGACGATCTTACGACGTTGCAGATGATTAAATGCCACTGAATTGTACACTTTAAAATGATCGAAATGATCAATGTTAGGTTAGGTTAGGTGTATTTTACTGCCAAAAAAGCAAGGCACAAGACATATCTGCAAAGACTTTTCAGAGTCAGACTGGAGTCCAAACTGAAATGCCTGTGGGACAAGGTAAGTAATAAAAGGGAAAGAGGTGTGAGAGGAGAAAAAGATAGGTGGGGGTCCATGGGTCTCCCTAAATAGACTTAAAAAAAATTTATTTATGTTTATTTATTTTTGAAAGAGAGAGAGAGAGAGAATGCAAGAGAGCAAGTGGGGGAGGGGCAGAGAGAGAGGGAGACACATAATCGGAAGCAGCTCCAGGCTCTGAGCTGTCAGCACAGAGCCCGACGCGGGGCTTGAACCCATGAACCACGAGGCAATGACCTGAGCCGAAGTTGGGTGCTTAACCGACGGAGCCACCCCGGCGCCCCCTAAATAGACTTTTGAGAAGAGAAAGTTTAAAAGATACCATGCTACCCACAACTCTCGGTTGTTGTTAATGAGTTAGCTAAGGCCCAGGGGCTATAGGACGCGTAATCCCTGGTGTAAAGGAAACAGGAGTCCCCAGATTAGCTCACCGTGGATCTCCAAGGTGGTTTACAGTCTTGAAATGCTGGGACACAATAGATGCTTTAGATAGGACGGGCTTTGGGAAACCTTTAGCACACAGATAACCAGGTTAAACTTCAAAGGTGGGTGTGCCGTTGGTTAAAGCGAAGAAGATAGGGAGTTTGCAGACAGCATAGAGAGGGTCCTGGAACAGCACGTACGGCTTGCTCTGTTTTCCTCACTTGGTGGATGGGAATAAAAAGATGTGTCCCATCTACCTCACAAAGAGTTGTTTGATCTGGGGCAAGGCATTTCGGCTAAGTCCCAGTTTCTCCATCTGAAAAATGGAGATTGCAGTAATCTTTAAGTCTTAGCTGTCTCCGTCCTCAACGTCTGTCTTTGCTGCTAAAATATAAGCTCCTCTCTGAGGGCTGTGCGGTGCGTGTCCGTTCTTGTTGACCCGGGACCCATCACAGGCCCTGATGCTAGGAACTTGGTGAATATTTCCCGAGTGAATGAGGGATGAGAGCCCTTCATCCTGGAGGAGAAAACGCAGTCAGTTGGGGGCGGGTGGGGGGGGGGGGGAAGGTGTCACAGTAAAGCAAAGCCTCTCAAGTCCCGGAAGGGGGACGATTTGGGAGAAATGAAATTTGTCCTTCATGCTCCCCTGGAGTCGACAACTAGGACACGAGGCTGCGGTCTGCAAATTGGTGTGTGTAGTCGTAAGATAAAATGGGCCACCTGGACACATAACAACTTCCCTGACTCTCGAGGTATTTAGACACCGTTCGATAATCATTTAGCTGTAAGTTTTAAAGAGAATCCATGTTTGCGTGAGTAAAGCCGTCAAGCCGTAAGGTCCTTTCCAAACCTGACATCCGTTCATTCGTGCTTCCATTCCTTCCCTCCAATAGCCACTTATCAAACACTTATCGCTGTGCCAGGAACAGTGTTGGGAATAAGTGGGATAAGACAATGAGTCCTCTGATCATGCCTCCCCTCAGAGGCCTCACATTCCTAAAGGGTAGACAAGACAGGAAAATAAGTCACCACAAAAACAGCATATAATAAGCCATTTATTAGCTTTCCATATCAACACCTGTTCTGTCTGTCACGAACAGTGCACCAAGACTTGTGGCGAGGGCTCCAGGTACCGCAAGGTGGTGTGTATGGATGTGGACAAAGGCACTGAGGTTCACGGCCTACGCTGCGACACGAGCAAGCGGCCTGCGGACCGGGAGAGCTGTAGTTTGCAGCCCTGCGAGTATGTCTGGATCACAGGAGAATGGTCAGAGGTACGTCCCGGGGATTCTGTAACTGCCTTCAGGACAGCGATGGCCTGAAGGCAACAGAGTGACCTCTGGGTAGGAATGGGGGAGACTGGGACCCACCTGCCAGTTCCACCTGCTGGGGCTAGACCCCTCCCCACCATGTGCAAGGTAGGAGGATGCCTGAGATGATCTCTCGGTTCCCCTCAGTCCTGTGATTCCCCTTGATGTCCTGTTGGTATGATAAAGGAGGAATTATCACAGGGCCTGCTAGTTCATGTGATGCCTGTTGGTGTCTGAAGAGAGTTAACATAAGAAGATGCCCTTCGCGTCGGGGAGACAACAGGGAATGGCAGAGACTGTGACAAACGAGCACGTCCCGTGTGATGGGAGCAGCTCCCTCCCTCTCCAGCAGAGGCCATGCAGAAATGTGGGTCCGGTGGTACCAGACCTGAGTTTTCAAGGAGGACAAAAATCTGAACTTTTATGCAGGGTCTCCTAACTTTAAAACGTGGACTCCAATTTTTTATTTGAAAACGTTATGTGGGGCAAAGCAAACCTTTCCGTGGGCCAGATACGGGCTGCCTCTTTGACAACCTCTGATCCAGAGGAACCAAATGATTTTCCAAAGTATTCAAGGAATCAATTTTTTTCTTCTCTTCGTTTGCCCACAATGCCTAATCTAGAAACTTTTTATTATTAATAGACCAAACATGATCACATTGTTTTCAAACCTCGTAACACTTCTTAAATTTACTTATTTAAATTCAAGTTAGTTGATGTACAGTGTAGTCTTGATTTCAGGAGTAGAATTTGTGATTCATCCCTTCCATATGGCCCCCAGGGCTCATCCCAACAAGTGGCCTCCCTAATGCCCGTCCCCCATCTAGCCCATCCCCCACCCACCTCCCCTCCAGCAGCCCCTCAGTTTGTTCTCTGTATTTAAGAGTCTCGTATGGTTTACTTCCTTCTCTGCCTCATAATATTTTCAAAGACTGAAAGACCTCTAACATCCAAACCAGTTGTCATTTGCCCAAAAGGAGTTAGAGGTTTCGGAATTACCTGGGCTCGTAGCAAAGTTTCACAGGGCAGCGGTTTCACATTTCAATAGGAGGAATATTTGCATGCAGACGATAAGTGTGTTGGGTGGTGAATGCTTCCTTCACTGTAGCTGGCCTAGAGTCCTTTCTAACTATGTCTCCCCATCCTTCTTCTCTTTACTCCATTGACTTTTGCCTCCCCTTCCTCACCCAGGGGACATCTGGCAATGTCTGGAGACATTTTTGGTTGTCACAAGTGGAGGAAGTGGGATACTACCAGCATCTAGTGGGTAGAGGTCAGGGATGCTGCTAAATCTCCTGGAGTATGTGGGACAGCCCTCCCCCACCCAGCCACCCCTCCTCCCCCCCACACACACACACAACAGAGAGCTATCTGGCCCAGATGGCCATGGTGCTGAAGTTGAGAAACCCTCCTTTACCCCGACTCTGCATGTTCTCCAACTCTTAAAGAGTGGAAGGGAGACATGGTCCAAATCATTAGGAAGTACATTTACCATTGGCTAGCCAGGAACCTGGGAGTCCAGATGCTTGCTCAAAATAGTCCTTGACTTTGGGTTTGAGGCATAGGTTCCAACCCATCCAGATTCCAAGGAGGGTTTGGGGGAAGGCGTCTGGGGAGGGTGCCTCTCTTCTCTTCAACTCGCTTCTCCCCGGTCCTCCTCAGGTGTGGTCCATAACTTCTGGTTCTCAGGTCCATAACTGCCTGGTTCCCCACCAGGCAGGGAAAAGCCTCTCTCGCTCCTCAGGCCTCTGAGCTCTCCTCTCTGCCTCCTGGAGGCCTCCTCTTAGTAGTTTCTGGCTTACTTCTTGGTCGTTCATCTCTCTGGAGTTTCTACACTTGTCACACTGCAAACATTGGCCTCTTCACTTTTCATCTTAGCCAGTCTTTTGTGTGTTATTATTATGCTAAAAGAATTGCGATCTAAGACTGAGTCATGTGACTCCTGTAGCTTTATTTTAACCTTAATCTTAACCCCCCAACAGATGAGACTTGGAGAAGATCCAAATCTTCTCCAAAAAAAAAAAAAAAAAAAAAAAAAGTCTTCAGTATTTCTGCAAATTCTCAAGTGTTTCATGGATTAAAAACTCTGGAAACTTATAGCAAAGTGGAGAAGGGTTGGAGATAGGACCTCACATGGATGCAAGGGCCACTGGACCAGAAATCCCTCTAGAAAAGCTTCTGGAAAAGTTCAAGAGCCACAGCAAGCCATGCCTTTTCTCTAGGACCTCTGTCCCCTGGAGAGTTGAGTGCTTTTCTCTGAGCTCTCCTTGAATTTGAGCAGGCCTGGGCCAGATGGGAAAAGAGCACCCCATCACCCCTGGCTCATCATGCATTTCTCGGCTTAGGCCTGAAGTGCATCATTAATGCAAGGAGCGCACATTCTTACCATTTCATCCTGCTTTACTGTTATTTTCACATTAGAAAAGTAATATATGCTCATAATGAAGCAAGCACATGACCCCCCAGGGCATGGAGAGTCAAGAGTAAGAGCTTCTCTGCCTCCCTCCTCCCCACCAGTCCCCCTCCTCCCTCCCAGCCTAGACAGACCCAGCATTGGCTGGCGATCTGCCCACACACGAAACACCCCAGACCAGCCTCGCCCTCCCCGGGCCTGGCCTCTGCTGGCTCTTCAAGCATTTGAACAGTGGCAGCCGAAGAAGGAAGAAACATGCACAACATTTCCAGGTCTCGAGCCATCTGAAAAGGAAGGACCAGGGATGCTCCGTGTGCCTCTGGCTGGGCCTGTCACCCCCCTGCCTCCAGGACCTCTTCAAGAGGTATCTTCTCCCTGGAACAGGTAGTTATAGGAGACGAAAGCCACGTGGCTGAAAGCACCAGCTCAGGAGACGTTAGGAAAGAATGACACTGTGGCTTTTAATAGCTAGTGAGACCTCATGGATGCTCCCCCTGGAAAAAGCAGACCACACCACTTGCTGCAGACTGGGTCAGGGGTTCATCCAGGACGCCTCCGGCAACCTTTGGTCTAGAGAATCCTGATCCTCTCACTTAATTTTATGTGACACCTTCCCAGGGGATGGCCGGTTATCTGACCACATTGTCTAAAAAACACCATCAAAACTAAATTCACTACGATGCACTTTTATTTTCTAAATATATTGTATCAAGTACTTAGCGTGGGAAGTCAAACCTACTTGAACATGGCGTCAGTAACCAATTAGGTGTCTCATCACAGGAAGGATCTTGGACGCTAGTAAGACGTCCTCTCTTTCTCCTTTGGCATGTTGTTTGCATATTTGTAAATGCCGTGTAATGATGGTCAACAGGTATAGTGACTGCCTGATCTGGTTAGATAGGCAAAGAGATAGGAGAGCAGAAGGGTGACATTATCGGTCCAGACGTATGGGCAGGGAGAGCAAAGAGAGAAGGAGAGTGAGTGCGGGGCAGACGGGAAAGCAAAACGAACGGAGCAGGAAAGGAAAACTGCGCCCAAGTCCCCTTTTGGCTAAGTGCTTGGGTTTCACCTGTAACTCAGGTGAGCTGTGACACGCCCTCCTCCCGTCCCCTGTGGCCACATCTCCGGTTTGGAGAAGCATGTGCAGTGGGGCTTTGGGGAGCGTCTAAATGGAACCAGGGACAGCTGGAGCCTCCTCCCCTCCTCCCCTTGAAATCCAAAGCAAGGGCTCAGGGCACACCGTCCCGCAGCGGGGGCCACACTAGATCCCCGAAGGCGACTTTTAGGGTTGTCTGTCCGCGGTGCGCTTGGGGCCTGCCGCTTGCAATGCACAAACAAGCTAATAAAGTGAGAGCTCTCTGCAGCGTCGTCCGGGGTCAACGTTGGATGTGGGGGTCAGGGGCCTATTGTGGGCTGCCCCCAGGCGCTGCTCCAGCCTCTCCTCCCACCCCCTGTTTTCCCAGTGCTCAGTGACCTGTGGAAAGGGCTACAGACAAAGGCTCGTCTCCTGTAGCGAGATTTACACCGGGAAGGAGAATTATGAGTACAGCTACCAAACGGCCGTCAACTGCCCGGGCACTCAGCCCCCCAGCGTCCATCCGTGCTACCTGAGGGAGTGCCCTGTGTCGGCCAGCTGGAGAGTCGGCAACTGGGGCAGCGTAAGTAGACTGTTCGGTGATCAAATGGGAAAGCTTTGGGATCCCAGACTTCATCTTAGACATGTCCTGCCTCGGCCGTCCCGAGGGAGCCTCCTTCCGGGAGGGATGCTGGGAAGACACTGGTGTTAGCACCTCGAGGTGGGCTGATGGGAAGAGAAGGTTCTCTTCTCGTTCGGCAGGGTGGCCAAACCCAGAGCTTAGAGCACGGGCTCTGAAGCCAGACGCCCGCCCTGTGAATCCTGGCCCTCCTACTTGCCAGTTGAATGAGAGGTGCAACACTTCTGTGTCTCTGTTTCCTCATCTGCAAAATGGGTGGTGGTGAAGAAGGGACGAGTTAATATGTAAACAGCTCGTAGATCATAATAGCACACTTCACGTTACGCGTATTTTACCACGATGTTTTTCCACACCAGCTCCCGGAACTCTGTCACCTAGTAAGAGTTACAGAAGAGTTCGTTGTTGCTTCCGCGGTTAGGAAGTCAGCAGACTCTAGTCCCTCTTCAACGGGAGTATTTCACTGCATTAGGCGTACAATAAGCGAGAACATTTAAAATTGCGACTGTCCTTGGAGTATTGCCACCACCCCCTGGCTCCTGCCTACTAGGTTCTCAGTGTGGCCAAGCGATGAGACAAAGTACAGGATCGGTTGAAAGGGGTTAGGGTTTGAATCCTGGCTCTACCATGACCTTGAACAAGTTTCTTGACATTTGGGCCCCAATCTCCTCTCTGTAAAAATAGAATAATGGGAGTACTATCTCAGAAAATTTTTGTAAGGCTTAATGAGAAAATTATATATCGGATATATATGTCATATATATAAGTATATATGTTATGCATGTAAATATAAATACACAGGTAAGATACCCACATATATGAACATGGATGTATAATGCTTAGCACAGAGACTGCTCCACTGTAAGTGTTGCACATACGTCAGCATTTGTTTTTAGCAGCCTAGGGTCTGAAATGACACCTCGGACGTGGAGCTGTGAGCCCCGCGTCACTAGACCCCAAGCCTCCCGGGTTCTGGGGCTGCATCACTGACTCTGGTCTGCCTTCCAGTGCTCAGTGTCCTGTGGTGTGGGAGTGACACACAGATCTGTGCAGTGTTTAACCAACGAGGACCAGCCCAGCCACTTATGCCCTGCCGACCTGAAGCCAGAAGAAAGGAAAACTTGTCACAATATCTATAACTGTAAGTGGGCCAGCTGAAGCCCTTTCTCCGGAGCACGAGGACCAGGGTTTCCTTGTTCGTTTGCCCACCCTCATTGGAAATAGAGAATTTATAAGATAAATAAGTGCTGGGGATGAAATGCACAGCGTGAAAACCATAGTCAACACTGCCGTATGCTACGTTTGGAAGTCGCGAAGAGAGTAGATCCTGAAAGTTCTCATCAAAAAGGAAACAAAAACCATTTTTATGCATCTATCTGTAGGAAATGATGGATGTTAACTAAACTTAGTGTAACTATTCACAATCTGTAGAAGTCAAGCCACTATGCTCTACGCCTTAAATCTATACACTGCTATAGGTCAGTTACCTCTCCATAAAACTCAAAGAAAAAAAAACTTTTACCCCCCAAAAGGGAAAGAATTTATTCTAAGGAAATTATCCCCCCCACCCCGCCTTTTCAAGCTGCAAAGTGTTAGTGTGAACAGTATCATTCATTCCCCAGGCAGACAGCGGGGGGATCCGGGAGCATCACACTCCTTTTGTACGTTTCGTGGTTTCTAGGTGAGTTACCCCAGAACTGCAAGGAGGTAAAGAGACTGAAAGGTGCCACCGAAGATGGTGAATACTTTCTGCTCATCGCGGGAAAGCTCCTGAAGGTGAGCAATGCATATCAGTCATTATTTCTAGAATGATTGGAGAGTGAGTCGCCCTGGGTCCCATGGTCTCACCTCTGAGCTGCTCTTCCTAGGTTATTTCTGGCCTCTCTTTCAGATATTCTGTGCAGGGATGCAGTCTGACCACCCCAAAGAGTTCATAACCCTGGTCCATGGTGACTCAGAAAACTTCTCCGAGGTATACGGGCACAGGTAGGAGCGTTCGGGCTCGGAAGGGCACAGACAGCTGGAGATGCCCCGGAAGTAGCTGCCATCCTCACCAGAACATTCTCTCCGTGACGTAGGCTGCACAACCCAACCGAATGTCCCTACAACGGGAGCCGACGGGATGACTGCCAGTGTCGGAAGGACTACACGGCAGCTGGGTTTTCCAGTTTCCAGAAAATCAGAATAGACCTGACCACGATGCAGATAATAAGTAAGTCCGGTAGAATGTCACGGAGAAGGGGACGTGCCCATTCCTCTCCCCATTCAGCCAGCGCACTGCACACCGCACACTGCCCGGGGGCAAGGCTCTGAGATGCTGCGGCGGAACGAGATGGGTTGCCTTGCCATCCAGTGACGACAGCTGGGGTCCAAGCTGCGTGAGGGCGGGGTTGGCTCCTTTCCATTTTACTGCTGTACAGCCAGTCCCTGGAAGGTGCCTTGCCCAGGGCGGAGCTCCCGTGAGATTTGTGAGAAATCAATGCGTGGAGTAGGTGAAGGCCACTAAAAGGGGACCACTGCAGTGGGGGGAGTCAGGACGGCATCCCCCAAAATATGACACTGAACCTGACATCTCAAGGTCAAGTAGCAGTTAGCCAGGCACAGGGTATCGGCGTGGGGAAAGGAAGGGTAGTAGCAGAAGCTTTGAAGGGAGAAGACAGAGCAGCTGCACGCCTTAAAGAGATTCTGATGGAATCTTCCATTCCCCCAACCGCCTCCCCCCTGCACAGTACACACACATGCAGGGGCACACGGCTAATTTTATCCAGTTGTCGATTTACAGAAGAGAAGCGGACCACGGGCTTGCCTCTTGTAACCAGCCTCCGCGCGAGCTGATTTCATCCTGCAGCCAACACTGCCTTTTCGTAGGGACGTTAATCACAGGCGTGGTTGTAGATAGCTGAACGATCCAAACGTGTTCCCTCGAATAGAGGAAAAACAGAAATAATGAATAATTAATTTTTCCTCATTACCGTTGCTCCCGTAATGAGTAATATTGCATTGCTTTCCCCTCGAGGTGGATGAAACTTGATTTGTACCAAGCTACTTTTTATCGCCTTCCGCAAGCCTGATGGGGGCTAAAGGCAGAGAGTCTGCAGTTTTTCCGCTTAGAAAAACACTCCAGCTGAGACTCCGGGCTTCGGTGTGCTGTGGCCACAAGGGCCCCTCTCTTTGCGGGACAGGGAGCTCAGACTTCCTTCCCACTGGAGCTCGGTTAACTGTAGAAAGATGAAGGGCTGTTCCCGAAAGGCAAGGCAGGGAGGTAAAAGCGGCCTCTCCTTCCACCAGCGATGGCTTTTGCGAGATCCTTGCTTCGACTCCTCCTGCTCTGTGTAGAGCTGCTCTCCGGAGCTATGAAGAGGTTAAAAACACAAGCATTGTTTTCATTGGATTTTTTTTTTAAACTCCAAGGTAGCCCCAAACTTGAGAAACTGCCATTAATACTTTCAAGATGAGGGTTCTAGCTGCGCCACATTTTGGCAGGCATAGTGCATTGGCCATGGGAGGGCAGCTAAAGCCCCAGGAAGTAACTCCTAAGTAGCTGGAGATACTTTTGTAGCTGATTTCTTCCCATCCTTACAGCTGGGAGGCTGTACGTAGGAGACTCACAGCCATCCAGTGACGCTTACCTTTAATGGACGTGATTCACGTATTTATTTATTTATGTGAGAATCAATTCCAAAGTCATCTTAAACCCCCCTCTTGGCTTCCAAAGTCATCTTAAACCCCCCTTTTGGCTTCCCTCCCATGGAGAGACCGTGCAGATAAAACCCAGGGAGCGAGGCTCTTGAACCACAGATCCAAGGGGGAAAGCAGTGCACATCTGGATCTGTTGCACATCTGGATCCGTTTGCTCACTAATGACACTTCGGGTATTTTTTTTCTCTCCGCTCTCCCTCTTACTCTTTCTCTCACTATCCTTCTTCCCTCCCGCCTCCCTGTGACTGTCCTATCCCTTCTGTACCTTTTCGGACTTCTCTCTTCTCTCCCTTTCTGCAAAACCCCGCAGCCACTGACTTACAGTTTGCCCGGACCAGCGAAGGACACCCTGTCCCTTTTGCCACAGCCGGGGACTGCTACAGTGCTGCCAAGTGCCCGCAGGTATGTGCTAAGGGCTCCCCCCACTGAGGACCCACGTCCCGCCCTGTCCGCAGGGGACCCCTGGCTGCTTCTGCTCCCGGGAATACAGTTAGAACAGCTGCTCTGGAGGGCAGTTTGGCCCCCTGCAGGAAGTCTCAGAGATGCTCTGAGCTACTCATGTAGCCACGCCACTCCTAGGAGTGTTTCCTAAGGAACCACTCAGAGCTACATGCAGCAAAATGCACCTGCTATAACGGTAAACATCTGGAAGCAGATTAGGCATCAGAGGGCAGGGGCTTTGCTTAAACAAACCGTGCTGGTTCACAGAGTGAATGTTATACAGTCAGTGACAGGCCGGTATAGGCTTCATGACTGGCTCTTTAAGAAAATCACAAGTCCTGCTTTGTAGCATTTTTGCCAGCCTCCCAGGTGTAAATACTCTCGCTCCGCCCCGCCCCCACGCCCCGTAACTGATTTCAAGCCACCAGCGTTATGTCCCCAAATGGGGAGTCCGGCAGAAATGCGCACAATCGGCTCTCGCAAGCCAGGACAAGCGTGCTCTAACCCACCACCACGGTCAGCCGTTACAAATTGTAAACGTTGTGTGACAGAAAAACTGCTATCCCTCCTTAGATGTATAAAACGTGTAGTGTCCAGACGAAGGGCAAGTTTACCATCGTCTGCTGGATTTGCTGTTCAGCAGAGCCGCTCAGCGGCCATCTCAATGCCCGGCCACACTGCCACACGCCCTTGCCGCTCTGGAGGTGTGGATATTTTGAAACGCGCTGTCGTAAGGATCTGCCTGGCGCCACTTTTGCAAAATCGGCATCATCTTTGCAAGATGCTGCGGCCCTGAGAAGGCGTGACGAATTCCGTGATTCAGGCCAGAAGAACTTGGCCCCAGTTCTGGCTTTGGTTCGAAAGGGGTCCTCACGAGGCCGTTGCTAAACTCTGGGCCAGGAGTTTCCCACTCGGCCCCCCGGGCCTTCAAAAGTCTGGGGACCAGGACGGGGAGCTGCATTGGGAATACACCATCTCCCCAGGATGGGTTTAGGCCCAATCAGAGACCATCCGAAGACAAACACATCTGAATTTTCTTTTAACAAAGTGTTTTCTCAGCCCCCAGCTTCAGAAAGCAATGCTAAACATTTTAGGGAAGTGAAAAGGAAGCTCTCAGGGAGAAAGAAAATAAACAAAGGACATAATGGTAAAAGGGGGCCTCTCCTCTATTACCCAGGAATTGAAAACTTTTGAAGTGCTGTTTCTTTAGAGCAGCAGATGACTTCAAACACCCCACTGGTGTGGGTTGCATTTTAACAGCTAATAGATTAGCCCTGTCCTGCCTTTTTCAAAAGTCTGAGGATCTTCTTGTTTCTCTCTGCGCATCTTTGGGGAAGTTTAGGTAAATGAAAGGTAATCTGCATTCATTTCTTTTAATAATTCAGAGACAAATGAACGTATTGATTTGCTAAATCCTGACCCTGAAGCAATTGCTAAATGAGAAAACCCAAAGCCCATGAGAAGCTAATTTGTATTTTTTCCTAGCCTGTTCTTCAAGCCATATCAGGGATTTTCAGAACTCAATCCCTTAGACATTTATTGAGCACCAACTCCATATACTGATGAAAGCCCTGAGTTTTGCAGACGGGTTTTCCAGGAAAAGGTCCAAAGAAGCACCCTTGTGCGAGGAGCTTTGGAGCGGTTGGCCCCTCCTGTGACCTGCTGATTGCACAGAAGCCAAAGGGAATGTGCTGTTTCCTCCTCGTTCACACTGTGGCTTTGGCGACTTACTTAGCAGTAAGAGCAGGTCCCCCAAGGGCCCTCAACAGGAAATGTAGCCAGAATGTGTTTTCCTCTTCTGACCACAGGGGATGCGGCGTTACTGTTACTGATGCTGGAATTGGTAGCATTTACTGAGTGTTTACTAGAGTTTAGACTTGGCTCAGCATTCCTAGGTGGTGTGGCATGTCACCCCACAGCAGCCACCAGCGAGAATGTCCCCCTTTTCAGATGAGAAAATGGAGTCACAGAGACGCCGGGGGGGTGGGGGGGAGGGGGCTTGCCCAAAGCCACACAGCTGGTGCTCAGTAGAGGCGGGATTTGATCCCAAATGTGTCTGAGTGCAAATCCATGATGGCAGACGGGTCTGCCTGACCCCACTTGCAGAGAGGACTTTGCAGCCTTCTCCTTTGTCTGAACAAAGAACAAAACCTCTCCTAGTCTCAGGCACATCTTTCTCAAATCCCTCTGGATCCTCTAGTGCATGCATAACCCGGAATTATTTTTATCCTCTTAAATCAGCCACAGGAGGTAGTAGCTATAACATTCCCACCCTCTACCCCTCAAAGATGAGGGCTGTAGGGGCAAAGATGTCTCACCTGGAGCTCAGAGGACAGACAGTAAGTTTTCACTCCTCATGGGACCCTTAACTTAAGGTGGTCATTATCAGCTGAAAACGTAGGTCCCCTGTGCTGGAAAAGGTGGAAAGAGAACGAGGAGGAAGACTGCCCGTTCCATCGGGTCTGTCACCCGCTCCGAGAGGGCAGATCTAGCCAGACGTGTGTATGGAGGGTGCTTAGACACCGGACGCCCAGATCAGCGGGGGGAGTTCTTGGGCCACAAGGCAGGTCAGGGGCCTGGACCTTGCAGGAACCTTGAGGTCAAAGCAGATCACGCTACCTTCTCCTGCAGTGCAGGGGGAACAGACCATCCGCATGGGAAGCAGGATGGGAAGGGGAGAAAGAGAGGGATCCTCGGCTGCAGTGGGGTCTGGTCATAATGAACGGTGTGAACATGGCCTCAGGACAGGCAGGAGAGTGAAATAAGGAAATAGCAGGTGAGAGAGCAGAGCTGGGAGAGGTGTGTATCTGAGGAGGCCGGGCAACGTTGGGCTTCGTGCCTCAGGGCAGCCACAGTCACAGACACTTACTGAGGCCACTTCGCCTACCAACCACTAACGTCTGTAGGGTACTTCATAATTTCCAAAAATACTTTTTAAATATCACCTACTCTGTGCCAGGTAATGAGTTACATGCATTATACCTTCTACCTCACCCCCTCCTATTTGCAGTGTAGGCATTACTAACCCATCTTACAGATGGACTCAGGAAAGTTAAGCCTACACGAAAAGGAGAGGAATCTGGATTCTAGGAAAAATCCAAACTGTCACAACCAGAGTTTCTCACTGTCAGCACTATCAGTGTTTTGGACTGGATCGATCTCTGTTGTAGGGACTGTGCTGTGCATCGCAGGCTATTTAGCAGTACCTCTGGTCTCTACCCACCAGATGCTAGTAACACACACACACACACCTGCCAGTTATGACAACCAGAAAGATCTCTAGATAATTGCCAAATTTCCCCCCAGGGGCAAAATCGTCCCCTGTGGAGAGCCACTAACTTCGATGCTCGCATCACTTCCGAGAATTGGAATGTTATTTTGTCCCCATGTCATACATGTGGAATCTAAGGCTCCAAAGGGCTTGATAACCTCTGGTTAGGAAATAGTGATGGCACGGACACAGAGAGGGAGCCTGCAGGGTACCCCTAGTCCTGCCAGGTCATAGTGGACAAGCCAGGATGGAATATTTATTAACACTCTATCAACTGCCTAGCTATGTGTTACAGACCGTTA
The DNA here is from genome assembly GCF_046562875.1 of Panthera onca. Classification (NCBI taxonomy): domain Eukaryota; kingdom Metazoa; phylum Chordata; class Mammalia; order Carnivora; family Felidae; genus Panthera; species Panthera onca. Next base: position 32,062,499 of record NC_138340.1, on the reverse strand, counting down.
TTGATATAAATAAAGCAATACCAAGTCCCTCCCCTAAGTCTACTGTTCCTCTTGGAGCGAGACACCCAACACAAAACAACCAATAACCAGGATTTCCGAAGTCAGGTACCAGCCGTGTGCTGCATGGCTAATTTCATTTAGCCCTCCCTACAGTAGGCTGAGGCAGATACTGTTACTATCTTCCATTTTACAGGTGGACAAACTGAGGTTCTGAGATTTCATCCCCCCTCTCCCTCCCTGAAAGAGCCCGATTTTTACATAGGCCTGGCCGGCGCGGAGTCCGCCTCGCCTTATTAAAGACTGCTTTGACAAAGTACGGGACCGTGTCAGGTTCCGAGAGGAAACATTCACCGTGAGCGTGTTGGTGCAGAACATTTTCAGTTCTGAAACCGCTCCTTGTGGGGTTCGAGGAAGCCTCAGCAAAGTATTTCAGGTGCCTTTGTGGAGTCATTTTTGCAAGCGAGGGAGAAATAGAGACTGATGGGCAACGCAGGAGAAGAACTCTGCGGCGGCGTCTCCTTAGTAATAAACGTGGAAACACCGAGGCCGGGTTTTGAAAGGAATCCTGGAGCGGGTAGGGATCCGGGATCCCCGGCCTGGAAGAGGCGGTCCCGCTGCAGGCTGTGTAGAACGGGCCGCGCGCGCCCTCTGCTGGCCGTCCCGGAGAGCGCACCTGTCCTTTGAAGTCCCGCCCTGCTGTGCTTAGGCCGCGCAGTGCTCAGCGTGGCGGGGAAGCGGAGGCCCGGGAAGCTTTGGCAGCGAGATCTTGTTAGAAAAATTACACTGTGGTATTTTGTTCCTGAAGGAATCTGATAATTGTGAGCAACATCAGGATTGCTGGGTTAGGGAGGCAGAATGGCGCTGGTTGAGAGCGAGGACTTTGAAGTCAGGAAAATGTGAGTTGGCCTCGCACTGTCTCCTGCAGAAGCTAATCACCTCCACCGGGCCTTAGTTTCCCCATCTGTAAAGAGAACGCCTTCAGAGAGCTCTTGCGAGCATGCATGTAAAGTGCCTGGCCCAGACTTCCCCCCACCTTCCAAAAAAAAAAAAAAAAAAAAACCACCCTCATTAATTAGTAGCTATCGTAATTAATTAATGTCCTTCTCCTTTCCAAGGGCCCTTCATTGTGTGGCCTTTGCTTAGGACATCACGTGGACCAAAAGTCTTTTTCATTGGCTATTTATTCCAGGGTCGTTTTAGCATCAACCTTTACGGGACCGGCCTGTCTTTAACTGACTCAGCCAGATGGATATCACAAGGGAACTACGCGGTCTCCGACATTAAGAAGTCCCCGGTAAGGTGACCTAGTGGCTTCCGTTGGGTTTTGTTTTTTTCTCTTTCCTTCCTTCCTTGCCGAGTCTGTTGTGGTGGTGCTAAAGGGACGAACGCGCTTTCCCACTTGCTGAAACTATTTTGCAAAGTGTCAGGAAGGAAATTTAGGACATAAATTGAAGGTGAAGCAAGTGTAAGTTGAGTTTATCCGAAAGAGCCTTGCTTCGCTTCTGGTGAATCCTTCCCTGAGTCCTCAACCTGTGAACCATCCAAGTAATTGGACGATGCCTAACGGGGAAGCTGAAAGCAGTTAAGAAGCCTCTGAGAGAGTGTGCAGCTCCAACACCTTGCAATTAGCCAACATTAGATTCCTTTTGTGAACGTAGGGCACAGGATGTGTGTTTGTTGTTGTTGTTGTAAGAAAAAATGGAAGCACAACAGAGGCTGGAAGGTAGGGATGTTATCAGGTGATGTTCGCAGAGCGTTAGAGAAACACTCAGGGGTTTCACAGTTACCAGGTTTTCATGCTCAAAAATCCTGCCACTCAAGGTGTGGTCCACATAGAGCATCAACATCACCTGAGGCTTGTTGCAAATGCAGTTTCTGGGGGCCCGTGGCTTCTAAGTCCGGATCTGCCGCTGAACAAGGTCTCCAGGTGGATCATAAGCAAGGCACAGCTTGAGAAACCCTGGTCTCGGCGGTGTTTCTCAGAATCCCCTGGAAAAGTTTCAAATGCATGTGCCCAGACCCCAGCCAGACTGACTGAATGGGAACCTCCCAGGCAGGGGTAGAATTTTTAACTCCCCTTGTATATACCCAGGACAGAAACTGCTGCGTGTTCCAGCCTTCCCTCAGTTCTGAGAACCTGCGACAGGAACCTGACCCCAACGACAAAGGGGAAATTTACCAGAGTATGGCCTGTGGTCCCAGGTCCTGCTTCAGCCGTGACCCTCACACGGGGTCTCCTCAGAAATGTGGCTGGGGGAGGACAAAGAGGAAGAGAACGGGGAAAGGGGTTATCATTCCAGAGTAGGGTTGCCGGATGAAGTAGAGGACGCCCAGTTAAATTTGAATTTCAAATAAGCAAGGAACATTTTTTCTTTTTACTACATGCATGTCTTAAACACTGTGTGGGACATATTTATTCTAAAAAGATTACTTGTTGCTTATTTGAAACTTACATCTAACTCAGTGCCCTGTATTTTTATCTGCTAAACCTTATCAAAATGAATATAAAGAAGAAATTCAAGCTGTTCCCCACCCTCCCCCCCCAGGAAGGGACGAAACATCCAATTGTGACTTACCAGGGCCCTGAGTTTCTAGAGCCCCAATTTTCAGCTTCCAGGGTTAAATTTGTCTATGGAAAAAAAAAAAAGAAAAAAGAGAAATCTGACTCCCATCTTGCTCTAAGCCAGTCCCCATTGATTGCTCGTAAATCATTTAACGTTTTCCTTTGCACTGAAAGGAATAAAGATAGCTGATAGACGGCCCGCCTGCTTTAGAATGTGCCACCAAATGATTATGTTCTTCCACACCACTACCCCCCAGGGGCCATATATTATGTTTTAGTCACTCCGAGGGACAACAACATTAACTGCCCAAAACGTGGTCAGACACGAAGCATGATTCCGTAGGAAACCGTCTATGTAGACTCCGTTACCTGAGTTTCAATCCCGTCAGCCCTTATCAGTATTGTTGTTTTCATCCAGAACCTAAAAATAATTACGGGGGAGAGCGCCCCCTTCTGGAGAAAATGATCACTGCCCTGCAAAGACGGGTTGGCTGTTTTCCCAAGCGTTTGGGAGAAGTTCCGCCTTTCCTGGAGGGGGTTGGTTTGACATTTGCCTGCCAGCATTTTTTTCTTTTTTTAAATCTTGGTGTTCCGGAAAAAAAAAAAAAGAAAGAAAGAAAGAAAAAAAAAAAAAAAAAAAACAAACAAAAAAAAAAACTCTTGGTGTTCTGTGACAGCCCGGAGAGCCGGAGCTCAAAAATTAATCTCCAGGGTCTGCTGAGCACTCCTTGTGAATCCCTGGGAGCCCGGCCGGAGCCATCTGTGGCTCCTGGTTGCCGTGCCACGTGCTGCCCTGTGTGCCTCACCTGCTTGAGGGGCTCTCAGAGCAGCATCCCCTGACTACGCGCCCCGAACACAGGCCTCCCTGGCCAATGACATTTGGAAGAAAATTGTATATTTTATTTGCTTCTTGAAGAGGCACGATAAGCCTGAGCTTACTAAAGGTTGGAATGAAGTATACAGGAAGGAAGCCTGTGTGACTTTATCGAAACCAGTGTTGCCCTAAATCAGCGGTTCTCAAACTGCAGCGTGCATCACCTGCTGTGCTAATTAAAAGCACAGCCAGCCTCAGGAAGGGCCCAAAATGGACATTTCCAGCAGTTTTCTGGGTGGTGCTGATGGCCCTGGTCTCTGCCCACGTTTCCAGAACTGTTGGCCTGAGTTAGACCAACCCCAGAAGCTTCTTTTCAAAGTTACACTTTTTAGTTGCCCCCGAATAACCTGGTGTTCCTTAGAACACACTTTGCAAAACCCTGCAATGTCCTGCTCCCACCATTACGTACTCGCGTGTTGCCCCGAGGGACTGAGGCCCTGCTTTGATTCAGCCTCCGATCATCCTCCCTTACTTTCCTACGGTCTTCTGCTGAGAGCTTCAAAGAAAAAGCCATGGTGAAAACCTCAATTCTCCAAACCTGGTTGGCAATAAAATGTTTTTCCCCAGCAAAACTAGAGGAAGACTCCAGTTGTCCAGGGTAAAACCGAATCACCAGAATCGGGTCCCCACCCCACCTGGGAGCGAGGGACAACCCTATTTCCCAGCGGTGCTTTAGCTGCACCTGCTGTGCACAGGAACTAGAGTTTCTACCCTGCTTGTGTGTGAGGGGGAGACCCACAGAAAAGGGAGCATGGCCCAGATGTGAGATCGGAAAGGAGATGTTGGAATTCGGAGCTCCTCTGCCAGTGACATTCTGTGCCCCCTCAGCTCACAGATGTGCTCAGGATACGAAAAGACCCTCAGCCCCATCCAGAGGTCTCCCAGGGCTCCCCACGCCCATCCTCAGAGCTGCTATCTGAACCTCCAGGAGGAGGTTCTGGAACAGCCTTGAGAGCTGAGCAGAGCGAAGGGAGGTTCACTTCAGGCCACATGGGAGAGGTGCCCACCAGTCTTCTTGCTTCTTTGCAGGCCTGGGGAATTTGTGGGGTCAGCAAGGGGCGAGGGGCGGGGCCTGTGTTTCTGAGGCCTGGCTGCCTGGCCCTGGGGCCTAACAGACATTCCTTACGCTGAGGGAGGGTTGTAGATTGAAGAACTGCTTTGAAATTAAAAATTAATGAATTTTGCATTGTCATAGAGGAGATGGCCTCAATTCATATCTCTTTTTAATTTATTTTTTTAATTTACATCCAAGTGAGTTAGCATGTAGTGCAACTGTGATTTCAGGAGTACGTTCCTTAAGGCCCCTTACCCATTTAGCCCATCCGCCCCCCCGAACTACCCCTCCAGAACCCTCTGTGTGTTCTCCAGATTTAAGAGGCTCTTACGTTGTGCCCCCCTCCCTGTTTCTATATTGTTTTTGCTTCCCATATCTTGTAGCTCATTTACAACCAGTGGAGTTAAGGGAACACGAGATGAACGTGTTGGGTCAGGGTGCAAGTGTATACGTGGTCCGGAGTCAGTGCTCATTCATCTTCCATGTACTGCCTCCTACCTCGTAGTTCACTTGTGAAAATCCAACTGTCCGCAAACATAGAAATCATACTGCAGGCCAGGAGGGAAAAATGACATTTTAGACATGTGTACTTTTTCTTCCATACATTCCTGTAGAAGTTAGAGATTTAAATATATTCTAAATATTAAACAATGTGTATATTCACATATATGTGACTGTGTAGGGTTATATTGGGAAATATATATACCTCCCATGTTTTATGGGCAGTTCACCACCAGCACACTCCAAAGAAATGTAAATCAGGGGCGCCTGGATGGCTCAGTCAGTTAAGCATCTGACTCTTGATCTGGGCTCAGGTCATGATCTCACAGTTTGTGAGTTCGAGCCCCGCGTCAGGCTCTGCGCTGACCGTGCGGAGACTGCTTGGAATTCTTTCCCTCCCTCTTTCTCTGTCCTTACCCTTACCCTGCTTATATGTTCTCTCTCTCTCAAAATAAATAAGTAAACTAAAAAAAAAAAAAAAAAAAGAAATGTAAATCAATACACTTCCAGAAAATCACAAGTAAAATCACGAAGCCTACCTCACGTTGATGGAGGAAACCAGAAACATTTACGAAAAGTATGAAATACAAACTATTCATAATGGAGCAGAGAATCTCTTGTTTTAATTATATGTAACAGTTCAAACTAAGCTAACAAAATATTCACTGAAAAGAGATTTTTAGAGTACTTGCTTTAATGAAGAAAATAAAAATGATTTATAATTAGTGTTTCATTGTATGTGAGTAGGTACTTTTAAGATGCTGGAAAGCATACCTTTTTCTCTGAAATAGGCACTGTTTCCATGACAATCATATTTATGCTAATCATTCTCTTAGTATGTTTTTTTCTTTGTGTTCTGTAGTAAAAATGATGAGTTTTAGCTCAGACTTGATCTAAATCACATTAACAGAGTCCCGATTAGTGAAATAGCATGAACATTGCAAAGCCATTATCGGCACCTTTATAATTACCCAGACTTTTCTCCTTCTTCATGAGAAAAGGCTATGATGGAGATCCACACATGAAAAACTACCTTTACGATAATAATAGCTAGTATTTTTTGAGCACGCACATCAGGCCAAGAACTCTGCTAAGCACTTTGCATACATTCTTGCTTTTATAGCAGATCTCTGAGGGCAGACAAATATTATTACCCCCATTTTACAGATGTTCTAGGAAACTGAGGCTTAGAGAGTTGCTTAAACATGCAATACAAGCCCCAGGCAGTCTGACTGTGGTTCTCTCTACTGCTGGGTCCAGAGAGAGTGTGAAGAAAGCATGAGCTTGTGTGAGACAGAAGACATTCACAGCACATCAGCATTCTGAAGACCCACAGGCCAGCGATTTAGCCTCCAGAGAAGGTTCCTAGTTGGAAGGCTGGCTGGTCTGGCATCACATCCAGTTGATGGTATCAGATTGGCTCCAGAATTAATACGGGCCCCTAAAAGTAGGACCAGTTAGGGGCGCCTGGGTGGCTCAGTCGGTTAAGCCTCCGACTTCTGCTCAAATCATGACCTCACAGTTCGTGGGTTCAAGCCCCACGTCTGGCTCTGTGCTGACAGCTCAGAGCCTGGAGCCTGCTTCCGATTCTGTGTCTCCCTCTCTCTTGGCTCCTCCCCCCCTCAAAAATGAATAAACATTAAAAAATAAATAAATAAAAATGTTAAAAAAAAAGTTTAAAAGGCAGAACCAATTTGAGTTTTAGAAATAGATCACTCTTCCAACTCAACATCACTCATAATCAAAGGCAAGCAAATTTTTAAAAGGGAGAGAAACTATTTTGTTCTCTTTGTTAAATTGACAGAGCTTTTCTTCCCTTTGTTTTTAAACAAGATTATCCATTATTTGCAAGAGACTTTCACAGTTTGGCAATATGAACCAAACCTTCATGACCTTGACCCAGTTCTGGGAATGTGGCCCGAAGATATCCTGAAATGCAGGCACAAGTATAGTTCATCACAGTGTTTCTCTGGACAGTGAAAAATGTGAACCATCCAAGATGCCAAACGTTGTGCAGGAATGAAAGGGTGGGGGGTGGCTAACACAACATGGGAAATTTACACAGTGAGATATGATGTCACAATTAGACAAGGAGTTCTTCACAGCATGGTAAAGTGTTAGGGGAATTAATTCAGCAAGCGATCTGAATTGTGGGTCAAAAAGAAGAGTGTATATCAGCTTCAGCCTCTCATTCATTCATTCATTCATTCATTCATTTAAGAAATCTGTATTTAGTCCCAGCCTGAGCCATACACTGTTGGGTTCTAGAGACCTTGAAATTTAAAAAGACATTGGCCTTGAGCACCTGGGTGGCTCAGTCGGTTAAGCGTTCGACTCTTGGTTTCGGCTCAGGTAATGATCTCATGATTCTTGGGGTTCGAGCCCCACATTGGGCTCTGCGCTGACAGTGCAGAGACTGCTTGGGATTCTTTTTCCCTCTCTCTCTGCCCCTCCCATGAGGATGCTCACTGGCTGTCTCTTTCTCTCTCACTCTCTCTCTCTCTTTCTCTTAAAATAAATAAACTTTAAAAGCAAAAGAAGACATTGACCTTGCCATTGTGGGACTTACATTCTAGCAGGAAGACAGATGTAAAGAAAGTATTACCCAGTTTTATAGGATGCTATGTGGTAGGTAACTGGGTAAGGAAGGTTTTTAAGAGAAAGTGGCTGCTAGGCTGGGTTCTGAAGAATTTAACAGTCAAAAACTGGGGTGGTCCAGTGTACATAGATGGGCAAGGGACACGGAAGAGAGTTCCAGGCATAGGCCATGGTATCGCATGTGCAAAGGCCCTGTGTTATAAGGGGCACGTCAGAAGAACAACCCAACGAAAGGCAGAGGTCAGGGGTGGGGTGGAGGGAAATGATAGCATCTGGAGAGTCAGGAAGGGATCGACCGCAGGCCAGCAAACTTCTTCTGTGAAAAACTGAATAATGAATACTTATAAATATTTTAGACTTTGCCAGCCAGGGGGCAAAAATCAGTGCTAATTGTATATGTATTTATATGATAAGAGTGAAAACAAATTTGCACAAAATTTTTATTGATTCAATTTTAAAAATAATAATTGAGTACATTTTTTGGTAAACATACTTACCAGTGAGAACCATGGAATATTCAGAAATGATCATATTTTGCTTAAACTAGCTGCATATTTTGCTTAATTCTCTGTTATCAAAGTTGATAAGTATTTGATAATGCGGGTCAGCCATGAGATTTTCTGCATTTCATCTTTATAAACTTTCTTTTACACAAATAGGTATTGTCAAACACTGATATAGTCCACAACCATGTCCTTTTAATTGAGCATATTCACACCTTGGCAAGCATTTCTAGAATCCTATTCGATTTTTCTCTTGGTATTCGCCCTTTTGTACATCATTACATCACAGATTAAGCCCTTGCCATTGAAGGCGAGATAGAAGCTTCTCAGATGCCTTGTTAAATGGATTTTGAGATATGAAATTTGCTCGGCACTTAGCCCAAAGTCCAGAACATGGTGCGGGTGCTGCCACTCAAGCTCGGAAAGTACATTCACCAAAAATGTACGTGGCCTGAGATACGGCTTCTTGTCTTCATTCTCAGCAGAGTGGAGAGCACGTAAAGCGGCTTCACCCTACTTACGATTGGAACAATGTTAACTGACGTTAAAATGACTTTACCCCAGGGTAAGCTGTGCCTGTAAATGCAGTTTTGCCTTGAAATTCAGGTTCCATTCCCTAAGAAATATTGTCAGATCCATAGCAAAAGCTAATGCGCACAGCCAGGGGGGGTGTCCAATTACAGCGACTGAGAGCAGTTCTCGTTCAGAAAAAAATGTTAATCCCAGCTCTGAGCTCGAAAGTTCACCGTCAAACCTGTCCACTGCTAAGTTATCAAACTGCTAGATGGCAGCATGGGTCAGGGCATTCCGTTTCTAGTTCTGACAAGGAAAGTTTATAAAACTGATGATGGATAAGGTCGTGGTAGCGAAAGCTGTTCATCCTGGCTCTGTAACACCTGATGAATTCTTCTCTTTTCCACCAAGCACCTACTGATGGATAATACATGAAGTGATTATAGGCTTCAGACACCTTACACTTTTATGAGCTTTGTAAATTTGACCAACTAAAGCTTTCTCTGCGTTCACATACTTTTTTACCACTGTCAGTTGCCAACACATCTTGGTAGATTCCACTTCAGCTGTTCTGTGCTAGTGTTTTCTCAGCCTCTTTGAAATTGTCTTGCCTGAATTCATTTCACACAGACTATTCACGGAAGCCAAGTCTGTAATCACTTCACGCTCAGCATCGTCTCAAATAAACAACTGAATGATATCCATAATACCTACCTATCAGCTCATCAGGAGCCAAAAACAAAAAACAACACCCCCCCCCAAATTATTTGCCTCGTGTTTTAATTGATTATTGATGTTACTGTCAGTGTCATCGATTTTTCAAGCAACTGTTTTCCTCCCGAAAACGATTGTAGTCTTGAACAATTTATTTTCTCTGGACGCATCTGTTCAGCTGTTAACAATGAAACAAGGATGTCTTTAACTCACCATGGGGCAAACTGTTTTCCCGGCTTAGCTAATGCATCAGCCACTTGGAAACTTACTTGGTTTCATTATTTTTACTCAGTTTCATTTTTTTTTAAATTTCTTAATGTTTATTTATTTTTTGAGAGACAGAGAGAGACAGACCATGAGCAGGGGAGGGCAGAGAGAGGGAGACACAGAGCCCAAAGCAGGCTGCAGGCTCCAGGCTCTAGGCTCTGAGCTGTCAGCACTGAACCCGATGCGGGGCTCAAACCCACGAACCGTGAGATCGTGACCTGAGCCGCAGTCAGTTGCTTAACCCAGGTGCCCCTACTCGGTTTCACTTTTTTATCGTTGGGAAGAAACAATGCTACGGTGAGATCTTCGGTTTTGAATTTTCTAAATTTATGACCATGGCTTTCCTTGTGAGTTGGAAACGTGTGCTGAGGCTGAGGTTGGTGACGATGGTGTATATTGTATTCTCCTGGCACAGCTGTGGTGTCATTGCATGAGAAACACAATGCTTTGCCATCTAAGTTTGATAACAGAATAGCTCACATACAACAGTGCCTTAAAAGAGCAACATACACAGTCCCTTTCCATTTCTTGTTCTGACACGATGGTATGCGCTGGTAATGAAACAAAATACAATGTTAGGATATGGCAACACGCACAGCATTGCAAACACTGTTAAGTCACCCCTGTGTCCCTGTGGTTTGCATTATGCTGAGTCGCGGTGCAAAGCAATGAGAGCTGTCACCACCGTCCATCCTGCTCTTACAGCCTGGAAGCAGGCACAGACATTAAGTGAATGAATGAACATGGCTGTGTTCCAATAAAACTTGATTATGGATACTGAACCTTGAATTTCGTACAATTTTCAAATGTCAGGAAATTCGGTTCTTGGTTTGCTTCTTCTCGCCGTTGAAAAAATGTCAACGCTCTTCTTGATTGATGATTGACGAGCCACACAGAAACAGGTGGCAAGCTGGATTGGACCCACAGACCATAGTTTGTCAGCCTCTGCTTTAGACCGTGTGGGGACGTTGGGGTCTGCTTCTATTCAGAAGGCCTACCTCCCTCCCGTGCATGCAAGAAAGATGTCCAAAAAGCCAGCGCAAGCCTTGGAAACACTAGTCAGGCAGGGAGTCTGAGAGCATGCGTTTTCTTGCAGGACGGTACCCGAGTCATGGGAAAATGCGGTGGCTACTGTGGAAAATGTACTCCGTCCTCTGGCACTGGCCTGGAGGTTCGAATTTTATAGTTAAGGTAAGTAGGTCCCACGTTTCTCTCTCTCTCTCTCTTATTTTGTAAACTCACGATTAGCAAATGTAGCAAGTCATTTGCCCCCGGAAAGGTTACTATTAAGCATCTTGAAACTGACTGGCTGTTGTAACTTTTTCTTTCCTGTTCATCTGCCCTGTTCATCTGTTCTCCGCCCGTGGATAGGAGGTCCCTAGGCTTTCTGCGTCAGATTCCTCTGCAGTTTTTCTTTAAAAACTTAACCAGGCTCCATCTCTAGAGGTCCTGAGGTCTCTGGCACATCTAAGAATCTGTAATTTTGATACAGGGAATTCTGATTCAAGTGACTTACGGATTAACTTTTGAGATACTGCCCAAGAGTACTGCATTAATAATATTCATGACATTCATTGAGCTGTGACTGTGCCAGGCACCAGGCTGAACACTTTGCTGGCATTATTTCATTGAACCTCATAGTAAAGCCACAAGAGGGGCCACTTACCCTCATTGCACAGATAGAAACTCAGGCCCACATAATTAAGTAGCTTGCTTACGATCACAATAGATTCCTTCGGCGGAACCCATCAGTGTCCTACACCAAAGCCAGTGCTCTCAATTAATGCTCTGTTCCACACGCTTGTGACTCAGCGTGTCATCCAAGGACTGGCATGATCAGCATCACCTGGGAACTTGTTGGAATGCAGAATCTCAGGCCTTCCCCTGGACTTACAAAACCAGAATCTGTATTTTAACAAATCCACAAGAGAGTCATGCGTGTGAAGGTTTGAGAATTCCTGGTCTCACTACATTATGCTGGCAAGTGCTCCCTCTGCTGGGCAGAGGAATGAATCGGTCACTCATTTTCTGGTCCCCGCGCCTTCAGCTACAAGGTATGAGTTCAGCCAACTCATGTGACCCTTCTGCAACTTATTTCAAGCTTTCAGCAGTCCATTCTCCTGGAGGGCTCTTCAAGATCCTGACACAGGAGTACCTACTTGACATTTGTGTATCAGTGTTTCAGTTTAATTGAAATCCGTAGTCAAAACTATGATCTTCAGTTAGGATTGTTTTTATTGCAAGAGGCAACAGGAAAAAAAGGAACTTACCATCTTAAGGAACTGAGAAATCCAAGCAGTGGGCTAGCTGCAGGCATAGCTGGATCCAGAGGCTCAAACGGAGTCATCAGTACTCATTTTTTCTCCCATCAGTCAACAAGGCTTGCTTCATTCTCAGGCAGACCATTTCCCCAACACCATGAGCTGCCCCCCAAAAAACGCTCACATCCAGCATCCATTCTGCACAAGAACTCAGGCTCTTGTTTGCCACATGGGCACTTCTGAACCAATCACCATGTCCAGGAGACAATGTCCTGAACTCATGTACCCACCTGGAGTCAGGTGATTGACAGCTTCCTTTAGAAGAGGAAAGAGGCGATTGTTATCAGGAAAGATGAGATGGGATGGAGACAGGCAAAGTCAGCAGGTGTCCACTAGAGATTCCCATTTTAAATGTATTTTACATATTTGATATCTAGTAAAATAGTATTGTGTGTGTTTATGTGTAGTAAAATTTGAGTGAGTGTATATTATAATATTTACATGTATGTCTAGGAAAAAAACTAGAAGGAAAGGTGCCAATATTTGAAAAGCATTATCGCACGTGGGGGATTTCAGGCTAGGAGTCTATTTTCTTCTATATACTCCCCTGAAACGTCCATGTTCCTATAGCAGACACATATCACTTTAAAAATCCAGAGAAGTTAACAAGTGTCATTTTTTAAATTCTGTACGTAAAAATCTTTGGCTTATCTACTCTTGACTTACCGCAGTTGATACAGGAGATTTACTTTTCTTATTTGGTTTGTTTATTTCCAGGTGCTCTGAAAAGGAAGCCATTATGGGATGGATGAAGGATAGTAATGCAATACCTCCACCTTAAATTTGTGTGCGTGTGGGTGTGTGAGGACTTGTATGAGTGTGTGTGTGTGTGTGTGTGTACATATGCACATATATACATATATATACACACACACACATATATATCTGTATATATGTGTGTGTGTGTATATATATGTGGAATATCCTAATGATGTAAAGTTTAATATTTATGTTTGAAATTATTTATTGTGATGTAATATTTTTGTACGTAAAATGATTCTATTATGACTGCTTTTTGCATTATGTTGTCCCTTGCAGTCAAATCACTGCATTTTACGTACTCTACATTATATGTAGTACTATGACAAAAGTGATCCTTCATTATCACGGTACACTATTGTTTACTTTCTATCTGTAAATATTTTATTGTGACCTTTAAGAAATTGTAATTTGTCTTTTTAAAACAACCTAGCTGCCATCAAGGTGCTACAGAGTCGTGTGAGTGTATTTTGGCATTTCTAGGAAAGTATCCGCCCACAAGTAATTTAGCGATGTCACAGATTGTACCAGCTATTAGTTATGTTAACTATTCAGTTTCATATGATCTCTGGGAAAAAAATTGCTGCCTTGGTGCTATATAATGTATATATTTAAGTGATCACCAGACTCAGAAATGTAAACACTTTTAATAAAAGGGAGGCATAGAAGGACAGAATGCAACGGACAGAATCACTTGGAAAAGTAAGACCACTTGTTCTTATTTTTGGACACGCTCGTTTTGGAAGAGGATTGGACTCTGTTCTTTTTGTTACTGTTATTAATACTTTGCTTCAGTTCATGGTGCCTAGATCTCTCTGAAGTTAAATGGAGGAGACCCCAAAGCCACTGCATTACAGAGTGATATTGAGAAAGTGAGATCCTCTCGACATTTTGCCGAGACGTTCTAAAATGGTGTCCCCATTTATCAGCTGCAAGACAGAGGATGCTGAGGATGGGGTGACCTTCAGCACCCCCAGCACACCTGGAGAAGTTCAAAACTAGTTCCTCATCGTCAGGACTGCCTTCTGCCTAAACGCATTGACTGGTGACATGACTTTTCTTCAGGCCATGCGCCTGAGACCCTGCCAGTTCATGGCTGCTGCAGTAGTTAGCATTTGTGAGAAGACGTAAACCGTGGAATGGAAGACACCTGAGTCTTTCCAATCTTCCATTAACCCACTCCTTGTTACTTACATCCAAAATGGAAGTCCTGAAGTCAGTGTCTCTCAGCCCTTCCAACCTGATTGAAGGGGAGTCATTGCCAATGACCCGTGGCAGACCTTCAGTGTTTGAAATTCTGCCCACGTCCAAAACCCAAAGCGATTAGAAAGAACCTGGGAGTATCCTCCAACCCCCAAACGAACTCCAGAGTGCTCCATAAGAAGTTATACTCAGTGTATGAATAAGTGTTATTCTCCTTTATTAATACATTGTGAAAATATACTATGAATAAATACCATGACCACATCCAAACATTTGTGTTTCACGTGGTTTCTGGACTCTTGATTCAAGTAGGAATGAAAATATATCTGTTTTTTTTTTTAAGGTTGCCGGATTGAGAAGAAATGCACATTTTCTTAATCCTATCCATTACAGTTGCCATTCCAGAGGTCGATAAGGGACAGGGTCTGTCCCTCAGGTCTGCGTTTTCATCCTTCAAATCACTTGTCTCTTCTGAAAGAGTCTGTGTGATGGGGAACAGATGAACAAACAAAACAGGAGATTTCGGTGGGTTTAGGGGCTTGATTGTTGATTTTGTATAGCAGTAGTTTCTACTCTACGGACTTAATGGTGTCCAGGGATATGAGAGCTTTCCAAAGAAGTCTAATAAACAGCAAATAGTAGGTCGCCAGCCCCTCTACGTAATTAGTTGAGCTCATCCTGACAACCACCAAGTAGATGTTCACGTACAGCAAATAAGTAACCGTCCCCAAAAGAACCCTGTTTGGCTCTGATGGGGTTACACATCCACTTCTGGACCAGTCATATTGTTGAGGGAGCTGACATCCTGTACCACCTAGGGCCGGGTGATTGACAGCTTCAGCTGGAAGGGATGGTTCCTGGAGGGAAAAGTTTGTTTTCAGAAAAAGGTAGGTAGAATAAAGACAGACAAAAGCCAAAGGAATCCACTCCAGAGTCCCTGTGTGTGTGTGTGTGTGTGTGTGTGTGTGTGTTTGCATGCACGGGCAAACTCAAATCCCATAGCTCATATCAGCCACAGTCCCACCCCTTATCATCCCTAAGCATCATCTAAAACTTGGGTTCTAGGCCTTTCTCTGACATATATTAACTGTCTGATCCTGAGCCTTAGTTTCTTCATTTGTAAAATGAGGCTATTGATAGTCCTACCACTTACTTGTGAGATGGTTTTCTGAAGACCCTTTCAGCCCTGCATCAATGGTGGCAAAATAGCTGCCCTCAGACTCTGCATCAGCAAGCTTAAACCGATTTACAACAGTGAGACACGAGATGTTTCAGTTAGGAACTGCGTTCTGCTGCTAATTTCAGAGCCCTGACGGCAATGGCTTACAACATTAGAGAGTGTATTTCAGGGGCGCCTGAGTGGCTCTGTCGGTTAAGCGTCTGACTTCGGCTCAGGTCGTGATCTCGCAGTCCATGAGTTCGAGCCCCATGTCAGGCTCTGTGCTGACAGCTCAGAGCCTGGAGCCTGTTTCAGATTCTGTGTCTCCCTCTCTCTGACCCTCCCCTCTCTCTGACCCTCCCCCGTTCATGCTCTGTCTCTCTCTGTCTCAAAAATAAATAAAGGTTAAAAAAAATAAATAAAAATTAAAAAAAGGTGTTCCAGAAACCGCATTTAACAAATTCCCGTTTAGCTCCTCAGCCAGAAATTAGTCACGTGGCTGCAGCCAGGCTGCAGGAGCAGTGGGGGAAAAGGGTTGCTTCTCAGAGCACATTGCCAACCTGAATAAAAGGAGGGATCTGTTCCTTCAAAAGAGCACAAAATGAGTCTGAGAGAGGCAACTAAAAGTCTGTGACAGGTTCAAGTAGAGAGATTCGAGGGAGTGGTTTAGAAGCAGTTATCACCAAGGAAGCAAGAGATGATAGGATCTGGGCTAAAGTTGCGATCATAATAGTAGAAAATTACAGCGTGATCTAGGTGGTGAGATTGACAGGAGCTGACAGTGGATAGACTGAGGGTGGTCTGTGGGAGAGAAGGCACTGGTAAGGGTTCAGAGGCGAGGTTTCGTTTGCTTGCAAATACAGCCAGGGTGATACAAGGCTGAATGTGTAGATGGCTGAATGGACAGATACGATCTTTTAGAGTCTGTTAATCTTTTACATTTTTATAGCACTATACAAATTAAATATTGTCTTTCTATTCTTTCGTTTATTTAAGTAATATTTATTGCATACATGCGAATTTCCAGGCGTGTTCTGGGCTCTAGGGGTGCACATGCAAATTTCCAGGCATGTTCTAGGCTCTAGGGTACAGGCTAGAGGCTATATTGGTCCACTAGGGGAGCGCCATAACACTATACCGCAGAGCGTGTGGCTTATCCAATGGAAATTATTCTCACCGTTCTGGAGGCTAGAAGGCCAAGCTCCAGATGTCTCACCTGGGTGAGACCTCTCTTCCTAGCTCATAGACATCCCTTTTCTTACTGTGTCCTCACATGGGTTTTCCTTGGTGTGAGGACTGAGAGGGAAAGAGAGATCGCGATCTTTGGGGTCTCTGTTTCTCCTGATGAGGACATCAGTCCGATTGGATAGGTCCCCACGCTTATGACCTCATTTATCTTTGATTACCCCCTTACAGGTCATGTCTCCAAACACAGCCGCATTAGGACTTCAACCTATGAATTTTGGGGAGACATGTATCAGTTCCTAACAGAGGCTATAAGGAAGAGATTGCAAGTTAAGATGGATATTTATTGCTCTCTCCTCACCATGCAGAGGTCAGATCCGGTTGGGGAGTCTGTTCTGTATGTCATCGGAGGACTTGGGCTCCTTCTGTTTTGCGGCTTAGCCATTCTCGCAGGTGTGGTCCTGAAGTGGCTTGTCCTCACCACCGCATCTGAGTTTAGCCTGCAGGAAGGGGGCAGTCATTTCCAGGCAAGATCTGGAAGTTAAAGGACTTTAATTCACCACCTACTGGCAATTGCTTCGATGCATTGCCTTGTCTAGCTGCAAGGGAGGCTGAGAAACATGCTCTCTAAGTGGGTCAACCGCACACCCAGCAAATGCCACGTGGAGGTGGGGGTTCTGTCACTAAAAGGATGAAGGGAAGGGTGGCTGATGGGCAAAATGGCAGCTTCTGCCAGCCGCAGTGAAAAAAAACCTGCCCTTCGGAGCTTACATTGTAGTGAGGACAGGTGGAGAAGAAAATAAGCAAAGACACGGCCAAAGCACTCCACAGTCGTTTTCCGGTAGTAAATCTGACCCTGTTTTCCCCAATGGCCATCCAGATATTGTCATGCCACACCACATCACTCCCTCAGCATCGAGAGCCTCGTAGCCAGAGCTTTCACACCTGCTGCTGTCCCCTTTGCCTTTGTGCATCCAGTTTTCTGTCTCTTCTGATACAAAAGTAATAAATAGCAAGTGAAACCTAGTGTGTGGGATGGTGAGAGGGAACAAAGGGAGAAATAAAGTTAAGAAGATGAACAGGCACTGCCCTGTGTCCTGAGGGGAGAGTGTTGCTATTTTACATTTACTTTATTTATTTATGTATTTATTTTTGAGAGAGAGAGAGAGAGAGAGAGAGAGAGAACACGCAGGAGAGGGGCAGGGACACAGAATCCAAAGGAGGCTTCACGGGCTAAAGGCGCTGAGCTGTCAGCACAGAGCACAGCACAGGGCTCGAACCCATGAGCCATGAGCTCATGTCCTAAGCCAAAGTCAGAGGCTTAACTGACTAAGCCACCCGGGTGCCTGAGTGTGTTGCTGTTTTAAATAAAGTGGTCAGAAATCCCTTCTTGATTAACTTCTGCAGCTACAAACAAAGCTGTGGGTACCAGCAGGTACCAGCGGGGAAAATCTACCTGTCACCAACAGATGGCGGGAGAGGTCTCCAGGCTAGGTCATTGCGCTGGTAAGCCTTCAATGTTTTCTGCTGAGTTTAGAGGTGATTTTGCTGGAAGGGCATAAGACCCGCAGAGCCCCTAACCCTGCAAAGATTTTGCTACTCCCCTCAAATAGGTACCTCAAAATTAAAGATAACTCAGACCATCAATTTAGTCTTCCTCATGAAGGCTATCTTTTAAAAAAACCAAATAATGATTTTTTTTTTCCCTAAGAAATTTGAAGACCAGTTTTTCTATAGCCGTGAGTGGTGTTTTGTAGTCAGTAGGTGATACAGCTAGTTTTACAGCATTATTAGTCACAATGATATTCTATCAGGACAAAGGAGCAAGTATTCAAAGTGCTTATAAGAGAGGCATCCAGCTACAGTGGGGAAGAAGATAAAATTCAACTTTGCATAGACATATTCACATCACTATGTGGCTGGTATTATGGCACTTTGGTAGGACTTAGGAACAAATATGCCTCACACATTGTTGGTATGCATATCACAGAGTGGTCGAACATGGCGTTTATGTGTAGAAAAGACAACTAAGAGTCAATTTATTACATTTACAAGTGCAAAAACCTAGTTCTTAAGCTTTGGAGTTCAGCTTAGAAATTCTATTATTTTATGTATCCATCTAGTTTTTAGCAATTACTTTTTAAAAACTGTTAAATAATGCTGGCTTCATCTTCAGTCAATTAAAAGCCTTCAAATACTTTATACGGTATTTATACATTTCATGAAATTTGTCTTAAGTCCTTCAATTATCTGACCAAAGCAAACCTTTCTGAGTACTTAAATATTTTTTTATAAATGCAAACATATAATATAAATATTACATAAATCAGTGGCATTGAGTTCTTTTAGGGTTGTCTGGAGGCTTAGTCGATCAAGTGCCAACTTCAGCTCAGGTCGTGATCTCACAGGTGAGTTCGAGCCCCACGTCGGGCTCTGTGCTGACAGCTCAGAACCTGGAGCCTGTTTCGGATTCTGTGTCTCCCTCTCTCTCTGCTCCTCCCCTGCTCACTCTCTGTCTCTCTCTCTCAGAAATAAACATTAATAAAAAAATTTTTTTATAAAGTTCTTTTAAATATCCCCAATTAGAAAATTAATCCAGGGGGCGCCTGGGTGGCTCAGTCGGTTAAGCGTCCGACTTCGGCTCAGGTCATGATCTCACGGTCCGTGGGTTCGAGCCCCGCATCAGGCTCTGTACTGACAGCCCAGAGCCTGGAGCCTGCTTCGGATTCTGTGTCTCCCTCTCTCTCTGACCCTCCCTTGTTCATGCTCTGTCTCTGTCTCAAAAATAAATAAACATTAAAAAAAAAATAAAAAAAAAAAAAAGAAAATTAATCCAGGATGGCTGTAAGGTAAAATTACTAATTTAAATCAAGTAGTCAATGGCATGTTTTAAATTGGCATTATAAGCTACCATGCTCGTGGTTCAAATGTGTAAGATCATGGCAATTATAGAAGCTATTAAATTTTTACAAATTCCTAACACAAAAATCTTGACACAATGGTTCTGATTCCCTTAAGCATTTTTATATCTTAAGTCCGACGGTTAGCATGAATAAAAGCTGTGCCTCCTACACCGTGTTATAGACCCTGGGATTCCCATTGGCAGGTCAGGAGCGGGAGACAATCAGGATAGTTCTTCTCACTCCACCTAGAGAAACCTTCTGTATCAAGGTTATTGTTATTTCTGTTGCTGCTGTAACAGATTTCCTCAGGCCAGGTTTAGAACAATACACATTTATTATCTGGAGCTCTGGAGGTAAGACATCTAAAATGGGTCAGTAGGCTGTGTTCCTTCTGGAGGTTCTAGGGGAGAACCCATTTCCTTGCTTTTCCAGCTTCCAGAGGCCACCTATGTTCCTTGGCTCCTGGCCCCTCCCTCCATCTCTGAAGCCAGCAGTGGTAGCGTGAAAAGTAGCATCTTCAGGGCGCCTGGGTGGCTCAGTCAAAGGTCTGACTCTTGATTTTAGCTCAGGTCATGATGCCAGGGTCACGAGATCGAACCCCACCTTGGGCTCTGCACTGACAGTGCAGAGCCTGATTAGGATTCTCTCTCTCTCTCTCTCTCTCTCTGCCCCTCCCCCCTCAAAATAAATAAACTTAAAAAAAAAAAGTAGCATTTCCAAATTTCTCCCTATGACCTCTGCTTCCATCATCACAACAGCTTTTTCTGACTTTGACTCTCTTGCTTCCTTCTTGATTGCATTGGGCCCACCAGATAAGCCAGGGTGTTTTCCTTATGTTGAGATCCTTAACTTAATTGTATCTGCAAAGCCCATGTGATATGTAAGGTAATCCCCCGTGAGATGTTTGGAGATTGGGACGTGGTCATCTTTGGGGGTCATGGTTCTGTCCGTTATACCTTCTCCATGCATTTCAGGACCAGAGGTATTGGTCCGATGTTGACATGATCGTCCAAATCCCAAATGGGCCACACTGGCCTTTGTGTCAATGACCCTTAACTTTAAGACAGGACTGTTCCCATAGCCCATGTTCCTGGATTTGAATTCTCCATGTTCTGCCTAATTGTTTCCACTCACATTCCAAGGTCTGCAACAAATGGCTTGGTTGGATTTTGCACACAGCTCTTATATATAGATACCTTTCTGTCTTGGTCCAAAGGCTTTTGAACTCGACAGGAATTCTGTGTTTTCACATGTACTTCCTGGGACACAGAATTCCTACAATACAGAGGCGATAGCACACTGACTTCTGGTTTCTCTTATACTTGGATATCTCTGAACCGCCCTAGAGAATCAAAGGTCCCCCCCTTTATGATGGCTTTTTAGGACATACAATGATATGTACAGAAATCTAGGGGCGCCTGGGTGGCTTAGTCGTTTAAGTGTCTGGCTCAGTTTCGGCTCATGTCATGATCTCATGGTTCATGGGATCCGGCCCCGTGTTGAGCTCCACACTAACAGTGCCAAGCCTGCTGGGGATTCTCTCTCTCCATCCTTCTCTGCCCCTCTCCCGCTTGCGTGCTCTTTCTCTCTCCCTCTCACTCGCTCTAAATAAATAAATAAATAAATAAATAAATAAACTTCAAAAAAGAAAAAGAAAACCACAGAATGACTCCAAAGCTGACATTCAGTTACTGTGCCTTGATCCACCTGCCCCTGTCTCTCTCTGTCTCTCTCTCTCTCTCTGCCCAGGAGGGGGACCCTCTTTTGGAGTTTCCTTCTTCCCACACAACCTGAGCCTCTCTGGGCAGCATCCGTTTCCCACACCCCCCCAACTCCAGCACTTAACCTCTGCCTATTGTCATCTATGGTGAGTACCTACAGGCTCTAGAACAAGTGGGATGGCTTGCTTGGTTCCTCCACTCCCGGCTGGGTAACCTTGGACATGTTGCCTCCACTACCCAGCCTCACTTTCCTCTTCATGTCGTGAGGGATAATAGTGGCTCCCGTGTTATTTGGTTGCCGAGAGGATTCAATGTGCTAATACGTTTAAAGCATTTAGAACATTTCCTGGCATGGAGTAATTGCTCGGTGTCTCTTAGCTATTAGAAGATATATGTAAAACATTAATAAGGGCTATGTACAATCTATACGTTAATTTGGGAAGGGCTACTGTGGAGAAGGTACAAGGGTATTGACTCAACTTTTCGCCTCAACTCCATGCCCTATAGGTTAGAAAACTAGGTTTTTGTGTATGTCCCCTTGTGTATTCCATTTGCTCACAAAATCCTACAGTTCTTTGCTTTCTTTTCCAAAACGTGAACGAAAGCTTTGGATCAAAGGTTGATGTCAAGACCAGAAGGAACCTGAAAGGATAGATAGGCCAACAATAATCACCGCAACTACATCAAAAGAACAATAGAAACTTGTATTTGTTGACCATTCACTATGTGTGAGGGTCAACTTTGGGTCAAGTTGGCCAATCCATGGTACTCAGTTTTTATTTAAAAAAAAATTTTTTTTAACCTTTATTTATTTTTGAGACAGAGAGAGACAGAGCATGAACTGGAGAGGGTCAGAGAGAGGGAGACACAGAATCTGAAACAGGCTCCAGGCTCCGAGCTGTCCGCACAGAGCCCGACGCGGCGCTCGAACTCACGGACCACGAGATCATGACCTGAGCCGAAGTCGGCCACTTAACTGACTGAGCCACCCAGGCACCCCTCCATGGTACTCAGTTTTTAGACAAACACAAGTCTACGTGTTGCTGTGAAGGTGTTTCTTTTGGGGGGGATGTGATTAACATTTAAATCCGTAGACTTTGAGTAAAGCAGATCACCCTCTGTGCCATGGGGAAGCTTCATCTGATCAGTGGAAAGCCTTAAGAGAAAAAGACTGAGGTCCCCTGAGGAAGAAGGAATTCTAGACTCTAGACTGCCTTCACACTGCAACATCAGCTCCTTCCTGGGTCTCCAGCCTGCCAGTCTGCTTGCCAAATTTTGGACTTGCCAGCATAAGCCATCGCATAAGCCATCAAGACAAATCTCTCTTTAGATCGTATAATAGCATATATTGTCTATCTCTATACATACTTTTGTTTTTGTTTTTTTAAATGTTTATATATTTATTTTGAGAGAGAGAGAGCGCACACGCTAGTGGAGGGTCAGAGGGAGAGAAAGAGAGAGAGAGGGAGAGAGAGAGAGAGAGAGAGAGAATCCCAAGCAGGCTTCATGCTCAGCACAGAGCCTGATGTGCGACTCGATCCCACCACCCTGTGATCATGACCTGACCTGAAATCAAAGTCAGATGGTTAATGGACTGAGGCACCCAGGTGCCCCTCTGTATATTCTGTACAGATATCTATATCTGGTTGATATCTCCTATTGGTTCTCTTTTTTCTGGAGACTATTATACTGTATGACAGGCCGGAGCTGCTCTGTTGCCCAACTTCAGAGGGTCCCGTTCACCCTGAGCCCTGTGCTTTGCATGTGTCCTTTCATGGAAACCTCATGACTGCCCTCTGGGGGAACCACTGTTTTTATTCCCATTTTAAAGCTGAGGACATGGAAAGTTGAGTCTGACAGCCTGACTCCCAGGGTCTGAAGCACTTGGGGCAGGCGAGATCCAAAGCCAACATCTCCTCCCTCCTGAACCACTGAGTTTCCACACAAGGAAGAGGAAATTTCGAACCTTGCTGCACATGAGCAAGCAGAGAAAGAAAGAAAATGGTCCCCCCCCCCCCGCCCCCGGAACACTTCCTGTGAGTGTTCGACTATGTCCTGAACCAGACACCAGCAACAGTTAAGAGCCACAGGGCCCCTGAGAAGTCAGGATGAAGTCAGTTTCCAGTTAATTAGTAAGACTTTCCTCCTCTTCCATTTCTCTTTGTGGCTCACCTTTTCATACGACTGAGAAGCCCTTAAAGATGGCGGCCTCAGCGTCCTATCCAGCTTGCTGCCTGACCAGCAGCCCGGTTGCAACAGGGAAAGGTTGGGAGAGAAACGCTGGGCTCATTTGCATTCCCTCGACACAGTGACACGGTGTCTGAAATAAAACCTCTTTGTCTGGGGCAAGAGCCAAGCTCTTCACTCGACAGCTGTCTGGTGCGGAGACCTGTGGCTTTTAAGAGGCCCAGTGTTGTCTGAAGTGAGGTTTATTTTCCATCTCTGCCCAGGTATTAGACCAGTTAGGAGCTCAAGTGTTAAAAGCAATTGCTTGGCCAGTTTGGGCTAACCCCGGGGTTCGCAAATCCATGCTTCTTGCACAATTTACAAAATATTTTCTTTGTAGTTGTCTTTGAAGCCCAAGTGGGACTAATGGCTTTAACTACCAGCCTACATCTTTCAAAGCGATTTCCACATCAGGAAGCCATTGTCGGCTTCCCCAAACACTTAATTGGTATAGGATGTGAGCCGTTCTGAAAGGGCAAGCTTCTGTTCCAGTCCCGATCTGCTGCCCAGATAGGAGCAGGTTTTCGGCAGCAATTTCCACCTCTGCCTCCTCGTGTGTGCTAAATCATTTATGGCTCCATTTTTCTATGGAATAAAAGGTTTCCCTGGTAATGAACATGCCTTCTAGTCATCGCCAGCGCCTAAGAAATAGACTTGGCTCCGCGGTCACAGAGACCGAAGTGCTCTGCGTTGGCGCGAGGTCCCAGAGGAAGAGCGTCAAAACCGTCTTGGCGAGCGTGTGGCGGTGAAGAGTACAGTCTCTCAAATCTGGACAACTCGCATACTTTTCTAGACCTCCACTTCCTCGTTTGTAAGTCGTTTGTAAGTCGGGGCAATCACGGCATTGATCTCATGCCAATGTGGTACATCCAACACATCACTCCAAAACTTTGCAACATAAAACAATGCACACGTTTATCTCACAATAGCGTCTGCGGATCAGCGACCCTGGTAGGACTTAGCTGGGTCTGAGACCCCTTCCGAGTGTCCTACAGGCTGCACTCAAGACGTTGGCAGGGGCTAAAGTCAGTTCTAGGTGGACTAGGGGGCATCCGCTTCCAAGTTCATGCCCACGGTTGTTGGCAGGATTCAGTTCCCAGGAGGCTGGTGACCAGATGCTACCCTCAGTTCTTGCCAGTGGATCTCTCCGTAGATCCAGAGTGGATCTCTGATTTGAGTGAACAAGCAGAAAGAGCCAGAAAGAGAGTGCCGGCAAGGTGGATGTCATAGTCCCTTATAACCTAATCTAGGAGGAGGGATCCTATCCCTTTGGCTGTATTCTATTCACAAGAAGCAAGTCCTTAGCTAATTTCAAACATCATGAGCTGCTTTTACTCCTAGATTCTTCTAAAAAAGAGACATTCTCCTCCTTAACCACAATGCCTTATGACCTCTAAAGTAATTAAAATAATTCCTTTATTTATTGCATTTTTAAAGTTTATTTATTTGTTTATTTTGAGAGAGAGCGAGAGAGAACAAGTGAGGGCGGGAGCATGGGAGGGACAGAGAGAGAGAGAGAGAAACCCATGCAGGCTCCACACCATCAGCGCAGAATCCGACTCGGGGCTTACACTCACAAACCGCGAGATCGTGACCTGAGCCGAAATCAAGAGTCAGGTGCTTGACCGACTGAGCCCCCCAGGCGCCCCTAAAATAATTCCTTACATCACCTAAGTTCCTGTTCCTATCTTAAAACGTTTTCAGTTATCCCTGCAACGTCCCTTATGGATAGTTTATTGGAACGACAATCAATTAACATCCACCCGCTGCATAAATTTGACTGTGATATCTTTTAACTCTCTTTCAATCTCCAACACCATCCTCCCCTTTTTCCTGCCATCGATTGGTTTTAAAGAAGGGAGGCCAATGGTTCCACCAGCTGGATTTATCTGAGTGCTTCCTTGTGATGTCCTTGAACTTGTTCGTTTATCTGCTGTATGTTTATGTTCCTATAAACTAGATGTTAGATTTAAAGACTTAATTATATTCAGCAAACTGTTTCATCAGTGACAGAGTGTCATCCAATTTCTATTTTACTAGGAGGCACGTAGTGGCTGCTTGGACCACTACTGGTGATTTTAGGATTAATCAGAGTGGTGTTTTTAACATGTTTTTGTCACTCCTTTGCCTAAAGCCCTGCAAGGGCAACCCATTCATTACGCTTAAGATAAATCCAGGCCCCCTACCCTAATCTGGCTCTGGGCTAATTCTTCCCCTGTTTGTCACTATACCTCCACTGCAGTGAGTCCCCTCACCTCACACTTGCCAAGATGTTTCTCAATTTAGGACCTTTGCACTACCTGCTTGGGACTCTCTTCCCCTAGAGCTTTGCATGGCTGGTTACTTCTCATCCCTCCTCAACAGCCCTCCTTCCCAAACCACTCTCTAATCCATAGCCCTGTTTTATTTTCTTTTGCTATTTATCACAATTTCACCTTTTTTTTTTTTTTTTTTTTTTTGCTCGCGTTATTTCCGTATGTGTTTCTGGGTTTATTGTCTGACTTCCCATACTGGAATAGAAACACCTCATGGTCAGAGACCGAGTCCTGGTTACTTACTACCACACCCCCACCCCTTGGCACAGTGCCAAGCACCTAGTCAATGCCCCATCAACTGAGCAAATAGATAAATCTTACCAGGCGGTTTGTGTTAAGATACATAACCTCTAAGACACCGCTCTGCTGAGAGTAAAAATAGCCCCGTCACTGTCTGTACTTCTGCAGCTCAGGGGTTTTGTTTTGTTTTATTATGGTGTACTACTGTTTCTGGAGCGGGGCGTATAATGCTTTCCCGCCACAGACCGTTGCTGTTCAACGCGCACGGCACAGACCAGAAATCTTGGCGTTACCTGCAACCCCGTTAAAAAGTCAGAATCTTTCAGCCCCAGCGCAAACCTACTCAATCAGAAGCAGTATTTAACCAGATGCCCAGGTGGTGAGTGCATTTTAAAATCTGAGAAGCCCTGGTCTGTTCGTTTCTCCTCCCCACCCTACCTTCCAGCTATACCCAATCACTGCCATTGTTACATCTTGATGGCCCATCCCCGGAAGCAGCTTCTGGTGCCTCCTGAACTATTTACCGAAAGGCTTATCTTCCCGTGCTCCTTCCCGCCAGATTTCATTCTGTTTATAAATATGGAAGCTGAAATGTAAACCACGTTGAAATCCTTCTCCCAAAGGCCTGCCGTCCCGGTAAGACTTTTTTACATTTGCCGCTATCTCTTGACCTATCTTAGGCAAACAGTTTCAAATGTTTTCGCTCGTGTCTTGGGTTTAGTTTTTCCTTTCATCTTGCCTGGTAAGCAGATCGAGGCTAGCGTGTATTTTTAAAGCATGAAGCTTTCACCATGTTTCTTAAACACGGGTTGAAGTCGCATACCGCCCCTGCCACGGAATTCGGACCAGATCCCAGCGGCCTCGTCGCAAAGCCTGGGCTGTTAACCTCTGCAGCAGGGGTGTGCACAGTGTGCTTTACCAAAGTGCTCTTTGTCCAGGCTTTTCTTCGGTCGTTCCTTCTTTTGAAAGGCATGTGAAGATGTTGGAGCTTTTTGGCCCTTCAGAAGAGAACGTGAAATGAGTACACAAGTAACCCCACAAGGGTGAGCCCTGTAAAAGGTGTAACACATGCTTTGAGTGCATTGGAGACTTTGGGAAGGAGGCAGAGGTCCCTGAAGAGCAGAACACCCAGGAAGTCTGGGTCGGAGGGCCGTCCCTGAACCCTTCCGTCCGACTTTGTTCAGCATCTTGGCTGTGTTCCACACCGTCACTGAACTTCTGTCTTTTAGGGTATAGTAAGAGCCCAGGAATCATACAGGACCTCGGCTCAAAGAGTATTCACCTCCACTCAACATTTTCCTGAGTATTTGCTAAACACAGCACAGGGCCCGAGGAGGGAAAGCACCCTAGGAAATTAACATCACAATACCACTCTTGGGCTTATGTTCTAATGGGAGATAAAAGAGGTAAATAATGTCTAAAGTGCTTGATGGCTTGGGGGTACAGAAAAGACAATTGTGACGTGTATCTTGGTTTTAGAAATCAACAATTCATCTGGGTGCCTGCATGGCTCAGTTGGTTAAGCGTCCAACTTTTGATTTCTGCTCAGGTCATGATTTCACGGTTCATGAGTTCAAGCCCCGAATCAGGGTCTGCCCTGACAGCATGCAATCTGCTTGGGATCTCTCTCTCTCTCTCTCCCCCTCTCCCTCTCTCCCTCTCTCCCTCTCCCCCCTCTCCCCCCCCACCCCCCGCTCACACATGTGCACGCTCTCTCTCTTTCTCTCTCAAAAATAAATTAAATGGACATTAAAAAAAAAGAAATTAACAATTTAGAAAAATTGTTAAAAAAGCAAGGGTTTAAGCTCAGCTTATACATTTACTTTTAAGCCTGAAACACGTGAGCCATCGTTTCTAAAGGCCATTTGGAAAATGTCTGATTGCATTTGCAAACTTAATTAAGCTACATTTATAAATTTTGTGAATTCAGTTTCATTTTTTTAGTAGCTCATTTGTGTTATTGACAAATCTTCTTAGGTGCTTAAGTAATTTTTATAAAGCTATTAAATTAAGCTAATAAATATAGTGATCCTTAAAGCATCTTAATGTTCTAACGTTATATGTAAACTTCATAAGATTTCAAATTAAAATCCTAAGTCAGGATCCATTATTACTCAATTACATATTTTAAATGGCTGCTACTAGGCTGATCTGTTCATTCTAATAGATCAAATTACTGTAAACAAAATAAGCACATAAAGGGCGGCTGGGTTGCTCAGTCGGTTAAGATCCGACTTCGGCTTAGGTCATGATACTGCGGTTCCTGATTTCAAGCCCTGCGTCAGGCTCTGTGCTGACAGCTCAGAGCCTGGAGCCTGCTTCAGATTCTGTGTCTCCCTCTCTCTCTTCCCCTCCCCTGCTCATGCTCTGTCTCTCTCTATCTCAAAAATAAATAAAACATTAAAAAAATTTTTTTTAAAGCATATAAAATTTACATTTTGATATTGAAATATTTAAAATACAGGGATGTCTGGGTGGCTCAGTCGGTTGAGCGTCCGACTTTGGCTCAGGTCATGATCTCACGGTTTGTGGGTTCGAGCCCCGCGTCGGGCTCTGTGCTGACAGCTCAGAGCCTGGAGCCTGCTTCAGATTCTGTGTCTCCCTCTCTCTCCACCCCTCCCCCACTCACACTCTGTCTCTGTCTCTATCTCAAGAATAAATAAACATTAAAAAAAAAAAAGAATTTAAAAATAAAATAAAATATTAATCTATGAATTTAGTTATCTTAAACCGTTTTATAATTAATTGTAGTTTTCCTAAGGGTAGTAATATGCTTAACCTTTAAGGAACGATGATGTCAACCCCTCCAGGTTAGGGGTTGGGGGGGGGGCCTTCCAGGTTCATTGAGTATCATGAGGATATTGCTAGGTAATTGAAGTGTCATGTGATACCTCAACCCCTTTATAAGCACTGTCTAAAGAAGAAAGTGGTGGCTTCACTCCTGTCTCTTAGAGTCCCATGTAATTCATGACTCTTCACCCAGATGGCCACATTGTTGGTGTTATATTTCATCTACTTTACAGATAAGTACATCTATTCCTAGATCTAAAAGGCTTGTGAACCTGACCAGAATCTTTTTTTTTCTTCTCCCTTCATAGTCCTAAGGCCACACAACATTTGCAGCTTTCTAATTATGTTGTGAATATCTCTCAAAGGGATGTGGAATTGTTTTGGAAGTTTATTTATTTTGAGAGAGAGCACGGGCAAGCAGGGGAGGGGCAGAGAGAGGGCGAGAGAAAGAATCCCAGCAAGGTCTGTATTGTCAACACAGAGCCCGACGTGGGGCTCGAACCCACAAACCACGAGATCATGACCTGAGCTGAAGTCGGAGGCTGGACCAACTGAGCCACCCAGGAGCCCTGAAGGGTGAGGAATTTTTAAGCACAGTGTCCAAGGTCATTCTTTTGGCGTGGAGTGTACTATGAAGGGAAGAAAAGTAAGGCAGGGGTTAGAAAAAGGAGGGTTAGAGAGTAAGGACTGAGTGCTGTTTCATAGGGTGGTTTGAGATGGTCTCTGGGAGGAGGTGACACAGGATCAGAAACTGAATGATGGAAGGGACAAGGCCACGAAGATATCTGGCAGGGTAGTGTTTCAGGTAGAGAAAAGAGTAGAGGCAAAGGCCCTGAGGTAGGCGTGTGCTTGGCATTTTAAAAGAACAGCAGTGGAGCCCTTGGGTTAGCTCCGGCGGTTAAGCAGGCGACTCTTGATTTCGGCTCAGGTCATGATCTCTCAGTTCCTGAGTTCAAGCCCCATATTGGGCTCCACACTGACAGTGCAGACCTGCTTGGGATTCTCTCTCTCTCTCTCTCTCTCTCTCAATGAATAAACTTTAAAAATATTAAATGAATAAACAAATAAATAAACGAGCAGCAGGGAATCCAGGTTTGGGCTATATACTCGGGGCAGGAGGAGTGGGACGAAATGAAATCGGAGAAGGGGCAGGATGATATGGGGACAGTCTATACATTATCCACAGAGTAAGGCTCCTCAATTCTCTTTCCAGTCAGCGAGGAAGTCATTTGACCTAGCTTAAGGTTTCCAAAACTTTCTCTGGCTGCTACCAGTTGGAAAACGCAATGTAGTCCGACAGGGATTAAAGCAAATAAACCAGTTAGGAAGAAGCTCTTAAAACCGTCCCGCCCAGGGCTGGGTTCAGCCGCACTGACTACTGAAATTTGGTGCCGTACGAAGAAGATGAGCGCGACCCCCGCGCGGGGGAGACACGCAAAATAGTCCCATCCAGAAAGCATGGCGGCCTGTAGTACCAATGGACATTGGGCCAAGTGGCTGGATTCCATTTTCGAGGCAGGGCCCACACGATTGGCCAAGGGCTGGGAGAGCAGGTGGAGGAACGGGAAGAATGAAGTGGCTGGTTTCAGAGATGGGCCAAGTAGCAAGGTAGAGTGACAGCGGTCAGCTCAGTGGAGGGCAAGTCAAGGCCCAACTGGGCGCATGAACCCGGAGCGCAAGGCGGCGGCTGGTTTCATCCTGGCTGTCACCTCTGATCTCCGCCCCCAACCTCCAGACTGAATGTCCTCCTGCTCTTTGGTTCCTCCCGGGATGTCTAAGGGGCATCTCTGCCTCTCAGCAAAAAAATGGTTTTTATCTGTAAGCACTGGCTGTCCTGGGTATCTCTGGCCGATGGAGGGAAGAGGAGATACATGGTGTATATTCTCCTAGGAAAAGGAAGTAATCTGGGTGCCTTTTCAGAATTTCTTGTCCCGTTTGCAGTGCAACTTCAGAGGCTAATGTACCCCCGCCAAAATTCCAGCTCCGGGCTGATCCAACCTGGGTAAAATGTTTGGATGTATGTAGAGTTAGACGCCAAAACACGGGTCGGCGTCCCTTGACTACTCTTCCAGGGCTTCCCGATGCCTCCCGCACGCAGGCCTGTTAGTTCCCTAGAGCTGCGTGACAGATGGCCACACACTGGGTGGCTTAAAATAGCAGAAATCCAGGGGCTCCTGGGTGGCTTGGTCAGTTAAGTCTTGCTTCAGGTCCTGATCTTGCAGTTGGTGAGTTCGAGCCCCGCGTCGGGCCCTCTGCTGTCAGCAAAAGAGCCTGCTTCAGATCCTCTGTCCCCCTCGCTCTCTGTCCCTTTCCTGCTCATGCTTTCTCTCTCTCAAAAATAAGTAAATATTAAAACACACACACACACACACACACACACACACACACACACACACACACACACACACACACACCAGAAATCTATTCTCTCATGGTTCTGCAAGCCAGAAGTCGGAAATCCAGCTGGGAGCAGGGCCATGCTCCCTCTGGATGCTCTAGGGGACAACTATTCCTTTTTAATTCCAGCTTCCGGTAGCTGCTGGCCTTCCTTTGGCTCTTATCAGCCCAGTCTCTCTGCCTCTGTCTTCACATGACCTCCTCTGTTTCTGTGACTTCTTTCCTGTGCCTTATATGGACCCTTGTTACTGGATTTAGGTATGCTACAGACTGAGGGCTCATGTCCCCCCCGAAACTCCTGTTGGAACCTAATCCCCAACATGACAGTATTAGGAGGTGGGGCCCTTGAGGGGTGATTAGGCCACAAGAGTGCATGGGATGAGTGCCCTTATAAAAGGGACCACAGACAGATCCCTTATTCCCTCCACCAGGTGCGGACAGACACAGTGATGAGATGCCTGTCTGTGAATCAGGAAGCAGGCTCTCACCAGACATCAAATCAGCTGCGCCTTGATCTGGGACTTCCCAGCCCCCAGAACTGACAGAAGCAAATATTTGTTGTTTATAAGTCACCCAATTTTTGGTGTTTTGTGATTTTTTTTTAAAGGTTTTATTTTTAAGTAATCTCTATACCCAATGCAGGGCTCGAACCCACAATGTCTATGATCGAGTCACATGTTCTACAGACTGAGCCAGCCAGGTGCCCTTTATGCTGTTTTTGCTATAGTAACTCGAATAGATTAAAACAGGGTTCCATCCAGATAATCCAGGAAGATCTCATCGGGGCATCCTGAAATTAGTTCCATCTGCCAAGACCCTTTTTCCAAATAAGGTCACGTTCACAGTTCCTGGGGATTGGGATGCGGACATAACTTTGGTCAGGGTATCAGTCAATCCACTAGATTCCTCTAGTATTGCGGGTAAAGGAAAAGATGTAACCTCTTCACACACTCAAACACCGATTAATAAATTCAACAAATATTTACTGAGCAGATTATAAGACAAGGCCCTGTGCATATTGTAAGACCAGTCTTTGCAGACACGGAGGTCAAGATAATAGGCCAAGACCTTACAGAGACCTCACGGCCTTGTAGGAGACCCAGGATACAAAAAATAAACGAAAAGAAAACAGCAAAAAACCAAAAAACTCAGCTCCACTAAGACCATTCATGGTATGCTCACGTACATTATATCATTTAATCCAACCGATTCTGGGAAATAACTATTAGTGTTTCCATTTGCATTTCTATTTCCATTACACTGGGTTTCCTTAAGGTCTGGTCATCTCCGAACCCTCAGACCTGTTAAAGAGCACGAGAATGACAAAATACATCTGAGCCTCGGCAACCCAGACTCTGTGTCTGGATAGGGAGTGATAACCCTCCACACGTGGGCATCTGAAAAACAACAGTCCCAGTAATTGATTATAATTAAATGCAATACAGAGTTAGGGAGTGGTACTCTGAATGTAGTAAGCAATGTGGCTTTCCTTTATACTTACTACTTGGTGAGACGGGGAATTCTTTTCTTTTTCTGCTGTGGCTTATGGAGGCAGTCGTGTGGCCGACAGGAGAAGGGGGTACCCTCTCGCCACGCGACCCCTGAGCCGAGTGATCCCGGGCACGTTGCTTCTAACCACTTGCTTCTAAGCCCCCGGTGAGAATGTTTGTACTGAGGTGATCTTTGGGGTTTGTTCTGCCTCTGAAATGTTGTAACGGCAAGGCTAAATATTTAGTGCTAATTATATTTGTTAGGATATGTGTTCGGTATGGCCAGGCTTAGTTTACATCTTTTATGAGACAGATGAATGAGGTTAATAAGAATAGATAATTAAAAAAAAAAAATACTGGATTCCCAGAAGGCATTTTACTGTGAATTTAATTATGGAAAGTGCTAATTGTATCACTCCAAGACTTGAAAGTTGTCCAACTGCTTCATGCACAAAGTAAGGGACAGCTTTTCTTAAGTCAGCCTCACTTCTAAACTGGTACCAGAGATACAGAATAGCTTACTTTCTAGCCATGGAAGGAAAGAGAGTGCCGGTCATTTCGCAGAGTTGGTCTCTTTCTTGGCCTTTGGCAAATTAATGCCTGTGCAACAGACAAGAAATACGCATTTTTATATACAGCTCCACTATTATCTACCTACAGTATGCTCTCACTGTAGGGCTGTCACTGTGCATGGCATCTTCATTACAAATTAGCCAAAGGCACCCTCTTTCAGAGAGCACATTTCCACAGACAGCCTGGTGACCAGGTAGCTCTGCATCAGGGTATGGTTGGGCAACTGCAGCTTGGGACGAACTGCAGTCTCTACTCATGGCCTTGGCTATTGTGCAGTGCACACACTGCCCCACTGAACAAGGCAGTCCTTCTTGGCTCAATCACTTAAACTCTTTCTACTCCTCTGAAAAAGTGGCCTATCTTTGTTTTTAAAAAGCCCGTGATCACTGCTTTGGAGATACTTCCGTTTGGGACTGCAGGCAGAGGGCCTAGAATATTTGAGGGCCTTGGATTAGGAGAGAGAATGACATTTTTGAGGAACAGAGAGAAAAACCGTTGCAGCTGACATTAGCAAACAAGGGAGACAAAATTAGGAGACAAGATTCTAGAGATAGATAGGGGTCATTCTTTAATTTCTAGGCTGTTGGCGAGGGGTTTTCCCCCCTCACCTGTTTTAAGCATTGAATGATTTAAACAGATCCAGCTGCTCTGTAGAGAATAAATTGTAGGAAGCCTTAATCAGGGTCAAGGGATGCTGGTGGCTTGGGCAAGGCTGATGTGGAGAAAGGGGAATGGATTTTAGAGATATTTATTTATTTCTTTATTAAAAAAATTTTTTTAAATGTTTATTTATTTTTGAAGGAGAGCGAGACAGAGCATGAGTGGGGGAGGGCAGAGAGAGAGAGGGAGACACAGAATCTGAAGCAGGCTCCAGGCTCTGAACTGTCAGCACAGAGCCTGATGCGGGGCTTGAACTCACCCCTCGTGAGATCATGACCTGAGCCGAAGTCGGAAGTGTAACTGACTGAGCCACGCAGGCGCCCCAGATTTTAGAGATATTTATAAAGTAAAATTGCCCAGAAATGGTAATGGATTGGGTTGAGGAATGCGGGGTAATTTCAAAGGTAAGAATAATAGCTGACATAACACTTTGATATGTTGATTTAATCTGTGGAGGAGGCACTATTCTTTGTCTCCTTTTAGAGAAGAGGAACTCGAAGTGTGGAAAGATTAAATAACTTGCCCCACGTCCCACAGCAGAGTTGGGATTTCAAGCCTGAGAGTCTGAGTTTTCTGTCCTTGCTATAAGCCAGTGGTCCTTACCTGGGGATGATTTTGCCCCAGGGGCCGTTTGGCAATATCTGGGGGCATTTATGGCTGTTGCCACCGGGATAGGGGGATGCTATTGTCATCTAAAGAACAAAAGGAAGCCAAGGTTGCCGCTAATGGATTGCTGCTACCCCAGGACAGCAGCCAGGGTCGGAAGCTCCACCTCTTGTGGGTACTGCCTGGGTTACACCTTAGACAACTCATTTACCAAGACCAGGAGAAGACCAGTTTGAGGGGAACTGTGGGTTGCTTTCTGGATGCATCCAGTTGAAGTCCCTACAGATGCCCAAGATGAGACCCTGTGAGGTACACAGCAGGAGGATGACTGTGTATGAACCAGGAGGAAGGCTTTCGATACATAGTAAATCTGCTGGCACCTTGAACTTGGACTTCTCAGCCCCCAGAACGGTGAGAAATAAGTGTTTCTTGTTAAAAAAAACAAAAAACAACAAAACACCCAGGAGCAGATGACGAATAAATGACTGGCTGCCTGCTGGCATCTGGCAATGGTTGAAGGAGGTTTCTCTTCCCTGGCAACTGGACATACCTAGATACCTTATACATTTTATCTTGTGTGTTTCTACCCCACCCTCTTCCAGAAAGGATGTAAAGCTTCTTAAGAGGATAAGGAATGAACAATAGGCCATACAAGTGAGAAGTGGGACCGAGAAGGCTTGAACACCAGGGTGGAGACGGAGGGTGGAGCCAGAAACAAAGTCTGAGAGGAACCGAGCCGTCCTTCTGGCCGCTGCAGGGTCGTGGTCGGGATTTGACCGGACTGGTGCATCCTGTCTCTGCTGACCACCCTGGCTGAATATTGCCTCTCTCCAGCGGATAGACCCTTCGTCTCATCTCTTGGCCTCTCTGTGGTTCAGAAGAAAACTGGATATTCTTACCGACTTTTAAGTTCCTGGTACATAGTGGGAAAGCAAAAATAGTTGCTCAGAGCATCTCTGGGGATCCAGTTGTGAACGAGATACAGACCTTCCCCTCAGGAGGCTGCCTTTCTAAGGGAGACATCAACCCCAAGGCAGGCATTTGGTGTGGGCGTTCATGGTTGGTTTGGGGTTTTTTTGTTTTTTTAACTTTTTTAATGTTTATTCATTGTTGAGAGAGAGAGAGAGAGAGAGAGCAAGAGTAGGGGAGGGGCAGAGAGAGAGGGAGACACAGAATCCGAAGCAGGCTCCAGGCTCTGAGCTGTCGGCACAGAGCCCGATGTGGGGCTCGAACTCATGAACCATGACCTGAGCCAGTTAACCAACTGAGAGTGAGCATGGGCTGTTCCAGGCCCAGGGAACAGCATGGGTGGATATTCCTGTGTGGAAAGAGCCTTGGCCTTTGACAGACCCAAAGGAGGGCCTGAAGCAGGATGCGGGAAGCGAGGCTGAGAGGCAGGAAGGTAGGAAAATGGGCCAGGCCTTGTGAGGCATAGGAAAGAGTATGGGTTTTATTCCAAGGGAGGAGGGAGCCATGGAAGGATTGGATTGGTAAAGACCCACAGTTGTCTCCGCGTATCCACCCTCCCCTTCCCCTTCGCTGATACAACACACAGCTCCGTGGGATAGGCACAACTTTGCCAGCCTCCTTTTGCAGATGTGGTCATGTGACTCAGGCTGGTCACTACAATGGAGGCTGAGGTGTAGCTGTGAAAGGAGGAATGGCCCCATCCTCGCTCCTCTGTGGAATGTAGACTCAATGGCTGGAGCCCCAACACCATCGGGGACTTGGAAGCAGCCTTAAAAATGGAAGCTAGAGACGGAGGTGCCATGAGCTAGACGGAGCCCGGATTCTGACACCACGGAGCGGCCACACCAGTCTTGGGTAGCCTAGCGCCAGATGCTTCTATGGGAAAGGGAAATGTCCGCCTTATTTAGGACACAGTTAGTGTGCGTTGTCTGTCACAACTGAATCTAACACTAACTGAGGGAGGTTTTCAGAGGGGAAGGACATGGTTCTGTTTATCATGCAAGGAGTTGCCTTAGGACACTGTTTGGAGAATGGACTAAAAGGGAGTAAGAGCCTGGAAGCAGGGAGATAGGGTAGAGTTTGCCGCACCTGTTCAGGCAGGCGCATGAATGAATGGATAAATGAATGAATGAATGAATGGCTGGATGGATGGCCTAGTGCTGCCTGCTTTCTCACCTTCTCTGACGATTTGTTCCTCTTTGCCTTTCTGCTCCGTTAGTTAGTGAGCCAGCCTTCCATCAAGGCTGCTCGGGCTGCTGTAACTAAACACCACAGACGGGATGACTTAAACATTTATTTCTCACAGTTCTGGAAACTCACAAGTCTACGATCATGGTGCCTGTAGTTTCCGTTCTTCGTACATACCCTGTTCCTCCGTGGCAGAGCGTGAGCTCTGATGTCTCTTCCTCTTCTTTGATTGATTGATTGATTGATTCATTTATTTTTATGTTTATTTATTTTTGAGAGAGAAGGATAGAGAGAGATAGGGTACGAGTGGGGGAGGGGCAGAGAGAGAGGGAGACACAAAATCTGAAGCAGGCTCCAGGCTCTGAGCTGTCAGCACAGAGCCCGACACGGGGCTCGAACTCGTGAACCACGAGATCATGACCTGAGCCGAAGTCAGACAGCTAATTGACTGAGCCACCTGGGCACCCCTCTTCCTCTTCTTAAAAGGGCCCTCATCTCATCATGGGGGCCCCCACCTCATAACCTCATCTAAACCTAACTACCTCTCAAGGCCCCACCTCCAAATACATTGGGTGTTAGTGCTTTTTTTTTTTTTTAATTTTTTTTTTAACGTTTTTATTTATTTTTGAGACAGAGAGAGACAGAGCATGAAGGGGAGAGGGGCAGAGAGAGAAGGAGACACAGAATCGGAAGCAGGCTCCAGGCTCTGAGCCATCAGCCCAGAGCCTGACACGGGGCTCGAACTCACGGACCGCGAGATCGTGACCTGAGCTGAAGTCGGACGCCCAACCAACTGCGCCACCCAGGTGCCCCAAGGTGTTAGTGCTTTAACATATGAATTATGGGGAGAGGCGTTGAATTTTTGTTTTACAACAGAACTTCTCGACACTTCTGGTCACCAAATGGTGGGGTTTGTGTGTTCCCTGCAGCAAGCAATTCGGCAACATCAGCTGAGTATCTTATAATTTCACTCAATTCTGACACTATCTTCCTGGAGATAGGGTCGATCCCACAGACGAAGGGTTCAGCCCATCTGCTTCCGCCCCCTTCAGATGTTAGTTGAAGTAGCAGGTCCCCAGGTACTCACACCTTCTGTCCACCTTGGCTACAAATTGGAGATTTTCACAACCCCCTCCTCGGGTTAAATCGTGTTACTAGAGAAGCTCACAGAGCTCACAAAAATACTTGCTTACATTTTCCCGTTTAGGAAAGGACATGGTAGAGAGCAGAGATGAATTGCCCGGTGAAAGGGTACATAGGGCGAGCTCCGGGTGTGTCCCAGGCACGGGAGCTTCTGTCCTCATGGAACTGGGATGCGTCACCTTCCTGGTACATGGATGTGCTTACCAACCTGGAAGTTTTCTGACCGCTGTACTCCGGGGCTTTGTATAGCGGCTTCCCCGCCTGGGCATTCTAGATCAGTAACTACATTTCCAGCCTGTCTGCCTTCTCCAAAGAATGGGGCGCAGGGCTGAAAATTCCAAGCTTCTTATCATGGCTTGGTCTTCCTGGGGACCAGCCCCCTTCTGGGCGTCCACCTAGAATCACCTCATTAGATTGAATGATGCTTCTGTCACCCAGGAAGTTGCAAAGGTCTCAGGAGCTCTGTGCCAGGAGCCGGGTGAAGAGTCCCATATATATTTTCTATTACCTCACAGGGCGCACAAACATTGGTTCCATAATACATGCTGATTGTACTTTCCTCCTTTCTCCCCTCCTGATCCCCAAGTTCACCAGTGTGGGCAGAAGGAAGAGACCAGGAATGTCCCAGCCAACCCTATGCCCCCAGCACCTGTTGAAGATTTTACCTCGCCTTCCATAGAAGGAAAAAGTCCCCTCACACAAGGGAGAGGAGAGGAAGAGGCAACTCTTTAGGTATTATTACCCTTGGGAGGGCCCTTCAGGGTCATCGAATCCCCACTTGCAGAAGGAGAAACTGATGCCCAGAAAGGGCAGCGACTTGCCCATGGCCACATAGTGTGTCAGTAGGACAGGATTCTTAAAAAGTAGAAGCTGGAAGAGGGTGTAAAAACCATGTGGCCTTCCCCTCTCATTTAAAGAAGGGGAAACCAAGGCCCAAAGAGGGGAGGTAGTGACAGCTGGGACGAGAATGCAGGATACAGTCGTCACTGTACCTGGCCTTAGGACTTAATGCTCTGCTCCCGTGTCTGAAATTCTCATTTTATCCTAAATCTGTGTTTGTTAAGTGTTGTCTGCGGGACAGCAGAGCAAGCACTGAGGGCTGGGAGCCTGGATTTGTGTGAAGTCCTGCCTCTCTGCCTCCTCAGGTGGGTTCTCAGCCCCCCAGTGGCCCATGCCTGGCTCCCTCGGCCCCTCCCCACTCTCCCAGCCCCATCCCTACTGCAGCCACCCTCAGGGGCCTGTGGATGAGGAGGGCTGGCCCACACGCCCTACAGCGTCTCAGGGAAGGGCATAACCGCAGCGATTTCTGCCTGAGGTTGGCAGGTGCCTTCAATGGGCAGCCCAGCAGGGCTGAGCCTCTCCCCTCGCCCTGATTCGGGAAGCTAGCGCGTCCTGATATGGAGGATGCAAGTTTTGGGGTTACCTGTGCATTGTGGGTTGGGGTAAAGGGCCTATGGGAAAGGAGGACGCCTCGCTCTACTTCCCTATCACCCCATGCACTTGGTGGTTGTTGAGGGAGTCTGCAAAAGAACCAAAGCCTTATATTTTAGTACCGTTAACGACACGTCTTTCCTACTTTCTGAACAAGGGCTCCGCATTTCGCTTTGCTCTGGAACCTGACATTAGGTGCCAGGTCCTGACTCGGGACCCCTGCTCCCGTCGGCCTCCAGCTCTGACTGGGCAGTGCTAGCTTTTTAATAGTCAAGATACTATGCTCCAGGCCCTGTGCTCAGCGCTTTTTGTGTATTATCTGTCTGAAGGCTTGCAAGAACCCAGTGAGGAACGTCCTATTAGCACACGTCGGACCCGATAATACACAGTAGACTCATTTTAAAGGTGGGGAAGGGGAGGTGCGAATAGGAAATGTAAACTTAGTTCCTAAATCTGGCAGGTGAGGCGAGCTTCCCTGCCCCCCCCCCGCCCCAGGCAGCTCGTCCACTTCTCCTGCCCTGCCCTGCAGGTGGTAGGGCAGGAGGAGGAAGGCACAGTGTCTAGGAGCTGGCTTAGCTGCCTCTGCCCCCCTCCTATGCAGGGACACGTGTTCCTCCCCTCCTCAGTTCACCCTGGGCCCTCTGAGAGGAGGAGACCACGTGGTCCAGATCACCATGTAACTAGGCAACCAAGATGCTGCTTTTCCTCCACGCTCTTTCTGCCTTGTTCAATACCTGCCAGGCAGGCACGGCTCCTGGGAGCATCCAGAAAGTCATCCTTAAGAAATAAGGCTGACTGGGGAGGCCTGCGGGGATATTTCATATTCATCTCTTGGAACCCCGTACTCCAAAGTCTTGAACTCGCCTGTCGAGGATTCTGAGAGAATGGTGGGAATCCAGATTCCCTGGGATTGGTTGTTGATGGACAGGGCATGGGGTATGGGGAAGACAGGGCAGGGCAACACTTGGTGTAACGTTACACTCGACCCCCAGCTGCTCCGCAGAACGCCCTGTTCCCCCCCCCCCCCCCCCGATGGAAATTCAAATACTGTGCTCTCAGAAGCAGCTCAACGCTTAGAAGTCTGCCTCCTGCTCACACAGTTCCTGCCCTCTGCAGTCAGGTGCGAGATGAAGGGGATGGCCAGGATTTATTGAGCTCCTATTATATTCCCTGTGCCACACACCAGGGAAAGAAAAATTCGTCAGACCCCATTCCAATTTCACAGA
Organism: Panthera onca; assembly: GCF_046562875.1. Taxonomy (NCBI): domain Eukaryota; kingdom Metazoa; phylum Chordata; class Mammalia; order Carnivora; family Felidae; genus Panthera; species Panthera onca. Next base: position 32,022,407 of record NC_138340.1, on the reverse strand, counting down.
TGGGAAAACAAAGTCTCAGACTGGCGGGAAGAGCCCGTACCTAGCCATGACAGCTTCTGTGCCTGCCCCTAGCAGTGCTGCTTTTACTGGAACGAGGAAATTTAGGAATCCTCTAGGCCAGGGGAAACTGACAAACAGGGAGGCAAAATGTCTTCCCCCAGGACGCATAGCTCGCTTGGCCTCAAGGCCCTCAGGAGCTACTTGAGCTCAGTTTTGATTGGTTCTTTTTTATTTTTGAGACAGAGAGAGACAGAGCATGAACAGGGGAGGGGCAGAGAGAGAGGGAGACACAGAATCTGAAACAGGCTCCAGGCTCTGAGCTGTCAGCTCAGAGCCTTATGTTCAACTCACGGACCGTGAGATCATGATGTGAGCCGAAGTCGGACGCTTAACCGACCAAGCCACCCAGGCGCCCCGATATAATCTATATTTAATCTTTATAGATTCAACGAGACCCTTTGTGTCATGTGTCGAATACAATGTTGAATACTATTTGTGTCCAACTTTTTTAAAAAGTTTGTTTAATTATTTTGAGACAGGGAGAGAGAGTGCAAGCAGGGGAGAGGCAGAAAGAGACGGGGAAAGAGAGAGAATCCCAAGCGGACTCCACACTGTCAGCAGAGCCTGATGTGGGGCTCAAACTCACAAACCGCGAGATCATAACCTGAGTGGAAATCAAGAGTGGGACGCTCAACCGACTGAGCCCCCCAGGAGCCCGTGTCCAACTTTTGTGACAGATGTTATCAAATCCTCAACCAGATGAAGAATAGGGTTTATATCATATTCTTTATTTCTTTATTGGTATCCCCAAAGCTTAGGACTGTGTTTGCGAAATGGTAGATACTCAATAAATGCTTTTTCCATTAGTGAAATTTTGAAAAATGTTGAAATGAAGTCGAGGTAGACACGAAAATGGACAAAGTTGTAGTCCTCTCTTAGCTAAGATTGAATGTAAGTGTTTGGGCATCCAGCCTCACCTTCCTTCCCTTCTCTCTCCCCAAACCTCCAGCCTTCTCTCAGGGGAACACTGGAGACCTACCATTTCGTCTGTGATGTGAATTTAATATCAAGGTGGCCCTCTTCCCACGGGTGGTCGTATTCACAGTCTGCGATTATGGAAACTCTCCCGTCAGAAAGAGGAGGCCAGCCTGGGCAGAGGTCTCCTCACAGAGCCCAGGGAATGAGGCAGAGACCAGCTGGCTAGTCCCTAACCTCCACACCTAGGCTCTATTTCCCAGCTTCCCTTGCAGCCAAGCGTGACCACTTGTGACTGAGTTCTGGCCAGTGCTGTGCCCCACTTCCAGCCCCGGCCCATCAGACTTCGCATGTACTGTCCTCTTCCCCAGTCATGAGGGGAGCCCCCCACCCCTCCCGCCCCCATGGGCACCCCCTCATCAAGAGCATTGATTTTGGACTTTACCGAAGAGATGAATTTCTATTATGTTCAGCCATGGAGTTTGGGGAGGGAGGTGGCTCTCTGTTACAGCATCTAGTATTACCTTAAGTAATACGGTCACGAGGCAGATGGTCACAAAGGGAAGTTGATCAGCTGCCCCCCCCCCCTTATTGTGTATGCAGGAAGTGGGGCAGGGTTCAGATTCTGCCTTTCCCACATCCCACCTGTGCTTTTCTTCCAAAAACTCTGAGCAAGCTACTAAAAAAAAAAAAAAAAAAATCTTTCAAGTTGAGATATCCATCATTGCTTGATCATTCTCTTCTAAAGAGATTCTGGGAGAATCAGAGAGCTGGAAAGTAGGGCAAGGGTTCTTTGATTTCAGCTCAGTTTTTTATTTTTGCCTTGGCTGGGAGTTTGGAGTTAAAAATTCCCAGAGGGAAGAGTTCTTCAAGCTCTCCCTGTGCTGCCTGCCCCTCCTTCCCTCCCTCCCTCCCTCTCTCCTGTAGGGGGACTGTGGAAGGAGGCAGCCTGGGATCCCAGCCAGCTCCACCCTTTAGCCCTAGGACCTCAGCCCAGTTTCTCTAACCTCCCCGGGGGTTTTCCATCTCCACATCTGTAAATTGAAGATAATGCCACAGCCTTGCCGGGTCCTTGGGTGGATTAGTGATAACAATGTTAAAAGACCAGCCTCAGGGGGGGAAAATGGCTCCTGCTTGTATTATGACTACTACTTCTAAACCTTGCGTTCTCTAAATCTGTGTTTCTCTTCAATCCTTGACTCAGGGACCATTTATGGAGTACCTGCTATGTAACAGGTAGTGAACACAATGACAGAGTCTGCTCACACACATTGCATCCTGGCAGAGAGGTAGATAAAATAGAAGTGAGTAGACACATGGGATAATTGCAAATTGTAACAAGTGCTGTAAAGGACATGAACAGGTCGCTGAGAAAGACAATAAGAAGGAAGGAAGAAGGGGGGGGCGCTTGGGTGGCTCGGTCGGTTGAGCGTCCGACCTCGGCTCAGGTCATGATCTCCCGGTTCATGGGTTCGAGTGCCATGTTGGGGTCTGTGCAGACAGCTCAGAGCCTGGAGACCGCTTTGGATTCTGTCTCCCTCGCTGTCTGCCCCTCTCCCGCTCACGTGCCTGTGCTCTTTCTTTCTCTCTCTCTCTCAAAAATAAATCAACATTTAAAAAAAATTAATAAAAGAAAAAAGAAGGAAGGAAAAGGTGAGGTCCATGTTGAATGGGGCGGTGAGGGAAGGCTACTGTGAGAAGGTGGCATTTCTATTAACCTCAAAGACTAAGAGGCAACCAGAGAAGATGAAATAAAGGAGGAACCCTCTGGGCAGAGAGAACAGATGGTATAAAGGTCTATAAGTGTTCAAGAGGCAGACAGGAGGCCAGTGTGAGCAGATGGGGTGGGGGACCCTGAGAGCGGAGGGCCACATCCTGCCTGGCAGGCCATGTATGGAAGGGGAATTTTGAAATATGTATGTAAGTGTAATGAGAAGCCATTTGAATAAGGAGCTTGTGCTCCAAGTTATATTTTTACAGTACTGGTTCTCTAAGTGTGGTCCCCAGGCCAGCAGTATCTGCATCACCTTGGAACTTGGGAGAAATGGAAATTCTCAGCCCCCCCCCCCCCAGACCTATTGGACAGAAACTCCAGGGTGGGGCCCAACAGTCTGCGTTCCAACAAACCCTCCAGGTGATGCTGATACTTCCTGTCTGGACTGGACACTCAGTGGTTCTCAGTCCTGGCTTCACAAAAGAATCATCCAGGAGCTGGGGCCCCCAGGTGGCTAATGGGTTATGTGTCCGACTCTTGACTTCGGCTCAGGTCGTGATCTCACAGCTCGTGAGTTCGAGCCCCACATCTGGCTCTGTGCCGACAGCCAGGAGTCTGCTTGGGATTCTGTGTCTCCTCTCCCTCTTCCTCTCCCCCATTCATGCTCTCTATCAAAAAATAAATAAACTTAAAAAAAATAATCATCATCATCCAGGAACTTTAATGACCTATGAATGTTGAGTGACCCCCAGCTCCAAGATTTTGACTTATTAGTCTGGGGTTGGCTCCTATGCATTGGCAGTTCATTAAAGCCCCCAGGATATGCCGGTAAGAGAGAAGGAGGAAGATTTTAATACTTCTAAGAGACAAAGCCAATAAGACTTTCAGACAGGTAGGATGTGGAGACAGAGGGTGGGAATTAATTCAGCATCACAGTCCAGGTGACACCAGTATGATAGTGAAAACCCTGTGCTGGTAGGTGGCCTGCAGCTAGAAGAGCCTGGGAACACGGGCTGGACATTGAGAACAGGCACCCGAAGAGGGACACCTTCTCTATCTGCTTGGCAGTTAAGGCGGCAAAGATCACAGCCAAGTTAGCAAGCCCTGAGTTTCTCCCGAATGATAGATAAGAGGAGCTGCAACGTGTGCACTGTGAAAGAACCTTCGCCTTTTTTCCTGAATGTTCTGGTGGGACGTTTCTGTTTTATAACCAAGTTGCTCCAGAACACGTGAATGGGCAGCTGCGGGGAACGCCCGGCTGAGTGACGTAGTCAGGAGTGACCAGCAGGGGGCGCGCCAGACTCGGAAATGTGCGTTGCGGGGTGTGAGGTGAATCGCGGTTTCCAACTTAACTGGGAGATAAGGGATCCACTCTGGAAATAATAATCATATCTACATTTCTAAACAGCTAGTATGCACCCAATACTGTGCAAATGCTTTACGTGTACGGTCTCACTTATTCCTTGTAGCTCTGCAAGATGGGTGCTGTTAACATCCCCACTTTATGTACATTCAGTGAATATGTGACTTGGCCAGTGTCACAGAGCTAGACGATGGCGAAACTGGGCTTCGTCTTCTAGCCTGTCTGACCCCAAAGGCACATGAACACTTCTCTGTCAGAAGGGCCAGAATCCCCAGCAGCTCTTTCTTAGTTCTGGTGGCGCTTTTACTGAGAGTCTTGGGGAAATGCCCTTGGAAGAAGGTGACATCACCTGAATGAGCAAAGCCTTTGAAATCAGACTTCCATGGTTCTGAAACTCACTTGCTATGTGATGGTGGGGAAGTTACTCAGCCTCTCGGTGCTGGACCTTCTTCATCTTTAAAATAGGGTGAGGTGATGTTATCTAGCAGACTCAGACCTTGATGCCCAGAGGAGATGGTCAGTTAATGACAGCTCTGGAAGGTCCGAGAGCTGCGCTGTCCAGCAATATTTTCTGTTACGATGGAAACACTCTCTGCACTGTGCAGTATAGGGTAGTCTCTAGCCACATGTGCTCCTGAGCGATTAATAGGGCTGCCTACTTAAAATTCAAGAACTGACTTTTAAATGTTACTTATAATACATCTGAACAAACGCTTGTGGTTGGTGGCCACTGTATTGGGTAGTGCGGGTCTAACACATATCTAAGTTCAAGGTCTGTGCATCCCCTTGGGCGTTAGGTAAAATAAGCCATGTTCGACATTTAGAACCTGGCAAAGAGCAAGTGCTCCATGAATCTGAGTTTGTCAGAATGAAAGAAGAGGGAAAGGGACATCAGCAAGCAAAGCCGTGTTCTGCATTGAACAAATTTTGTTCAACTGGGGGACTGAACTCTCAGACTTCCTCAGGGAAAATCTCCCAGTCAAGCCAGAACTCTTGAAACATTTCTTCGAGACGTATTTAGTGGGGATAAAGGAAAACACCTAGGTTCTAGTTAATACTGTGTACATTCAAAACAAACTGCCTTCTTTCGTTCCCTGACTAAAGAAAAATACTTTTTCCTTTTCTGGGCCCCTCTCTTCAATTTTCCTTTGCGATATTACAAACCAGACCACTTCTTAGAAAGTTTTTTTTAAAAGCGCGAAATGTAAATAAAATACCTGGTCCTCGGGAAACCGTACTGTGTCACGCATTTCTCAGCTCTGAAATTTCATCTGTGTGGCCTGTGCCTTTAAGCAGCGGTTAATTGGCAAATGCCAAGATTCAGTCGTGGTGACTCGCAGCCCATCCAGGCTAGTTCCTTACAGAGATAGGTCCCGTCGGTGGACACTGTCGTTTATTTCCGCCCAAGGGTGACTTCTACTCTGACAGTATTAGGACCAATTTGCATCGTAGCCAGTCAACCAGAGTTCATGGGCACCCTGTTGTCAGCTTATTCCTGAGATGTTTAGTGTTTCCGCATGGACTGGCGCTCTGGGCTGCTGGCTGTGACCTCCTAGAATATGAAGCCCCTGTCATCCAGGGTACCCTATCTGCTCCCAGGGCTGGTCTTGCCGTACTCAGCTGCCTGGCAGGTCCTGTCCTCCTTTCTTAGCATCCTGACGACGGGTACTCTCTGGGCGCTCTAACTTGATAACCCAGCCCCTCGAGGACCTGTGGTTCTAGCAGCAAGTGGGCCTTGTAAAGAGGTTTCTTTCCTACCATTTCCTTTCGCGACACATCAAAGCTCCCAAGGGACAGAGAGGATTCTTTGCCAACATGACATATTCCTCCTTTTTTAAACTTTTAAAAAAATTGAGTGACATATACATATGACATTATATTCGTTTAAGGTGTACAAACATAATGATTCGATATTTGTATACACTGCGAAATGATCACTACGATAAGTAAGAGTGTCCCAATTACAATGGTTTCTTTCCTTGTATCTATTTTCTTCTGTCTTTACTTTTTATTTCTGAATATAGCTTGTTCCGGCTCCGTCACCAAAGCCCTTTGGTCCCCTGGGAATGCGGTCCAGAATGAATCAAGAGGCAGGGCATCTGGGTGGCTCAGTTGGTTAAGCATCTGACTCTTGGTCAGATCATGGCTCAGGTCATGACCTCGCGGTCTGTGAGCTCATGCCCTGTGTGGGGCTCTGCGCTGACAGCCTGGAGCCTGCTTGGGATTCTTTCTCTCTCTCCCTCTGTCTCTCTCTGCCCCTCCCCTATACACTCTTGCTCTCTTTCTCTCACTCTCCCTCTCTCTCAAAAGTAAAGAAACATTAAAAAAAGAGAGAGAGACTTCCTCCTTGATTGTGCCTTTGAGTGAAGGGAGGTGGGGTCTGTGGGTGTGCCTCCTTACCCACCACTTATCACCTCTGTGTGTCCTTGTAGGTCCCCAAATGGCTGGGTGTCCTTTACTGAAAGAGCTATTTTCAACATTCCAGCAACCCAAGTGACTATTCAGAAACCCAAAGCAAGATGCGGTGCTAGATTATATCAATTAGGTAAACATCTGCAGGGCTCAAACAACCTGCAGCAGCCATGAAGGGCTTCACCGAGGTCTTACCCAATCCCCTGTGGGGATGGCAGTTCTTAGCAGCGGCCAAATGTGGGTTTTCATGCTCCATTAATGCTCCTTCACCCCAGAGCCAATCTGCAACCTTGGCTCTCTCCTACCCCCTCCTTCAGCCCTTATCTGCTCGCTTCTCTGCACCTGTCTCTAGGTAAAAGTGCTGCCTCCATCTTCTGGGCTTGGCATCTGGGTTCCCCCATTAGACCCACTCCTCTGTGCCTGGTGGCTGACCATCTGTCACACAGTGTCTTTGCCTTTTGGCGCTCAGTGGGGGTCTGCCAATGCAGAGCCCTGCAGGACATTGGAGAGAGGGGGGAAGAGAAGGAGGGGGAGGGATTTCCTGGGTCCTTCCTTTCAAGGTCACCTCAGCCAGACTGTGTCCCTTCCCTCATCCCTTCAGATCTAGGGATGTGACCCTTAGCTTCTCCTTGCTCTAGGTTATTGCACTAGTCCTTCCGTTCCTCTGCATCTGCCCCGCTCGAAATAGCCCCTTTCTAAATAAACCTTCTTCCACTTGTCCTTACTTGAGTGTGTTGAGTCCCTGATTGGCATACCTTCCTTTGGTCTGTATAAATACGGCTTTGCCGTATTTATATTTCTGGTTGCTCCATGAAACTCACTACTGATATTTACCACCTCCTCCAAACATTGCTTGGGTTCAAGATGTTTGCTAATTGTTCCCAAACCATAATTTCTCAATTCTAGTCTCTTTCAGACTGACCATCCATCTATTCTCCTTCTCTCTATTCCTTCCTTCCTTCCTTCCTTCCCTCCCTCCTTCCTTTCTGTGATTGTAAACACTAGAAGTCAAACTGCCTTGATTAAAATCACAGCTCCTGTACTTACCAATTATGTGGCTTTGCCTTTCTAACCCTCTGTTTTCTCCTCTGTATAATGAGGATAATGGTTGAGTTGTCATAGAATTAAGCAAAATCTTAAGAACAAGATCTGTGCAATCTGAGTCTCCTCTGTATCTATTGACTACGACTATTATAATGCCCAGGCCACCCTATAACCTCCACTTTCTTAGGTTTCTAAAGACCCTCTTCCTTGCCCTTCCAGATGGCAGATAAGTCAGTCCCCGCTCCCCCATCACTACCCATGATCCTGAGGTGACCTTTTGATTCCTGGTCTTTATAGAAATCCTTCATTTCCACGGGCCCACTTTGGTCTGAGAACAAATTGTTACCTAATTCTTATTTATAGTTTGCTTCTTCCCCACGGTTACTGGCAAAGAATAGCAAAAAGGTGCCTGAAATTGTATTATTATTTTTAGTAGCTTCTGTGAAGCCTTGGATATTCAGAGTGCCTCAGAGGGAGGCATAGAGGCCGGGAATCTTTTCTTACAGAGGAGATGGGCCCAGCAGGAGGGAGAATTTGATACAAGTTCTAAGAGGCTGGCAGAACAGAAAAGTACAAAGCGCTTTACACGGGAAGGCTCTGTAAGTATCTGTGGTTTTGCAGTGGATTTGATCAGGATTGTAGAGAAAGCAGTGGAGACCAGCGGTTAGCTCCGAGACTTAGGCTATACATTCTCCGTGACATTTCTGATCCATTGACAATTTTTAAGTGTTGATTATGTGATTTTTCACCTCTACTCTCCTGAGAATTGGAGGAAAGAGATTAGCTAAGAGGTGTGTGTGTGTGTGTGTGTGTGTGTGTGTGTGTGTGTGTGTGTAATTCACAGAGAAAGAGTCGAGGATGCAGTTATGGCACCTCCACTGCCGAACGCATTTTTTTTTTTTAATTTTTTTTTAACGTTTATTTATTTTTGAGACAGAGACAGAGCATGAACAGGGGAGGAGCAGAGAGAGAGGGAGACACAGAATCTGAAACAGGCTCCAGGCTCTGAGCTGTCAGCACAGAGCCTGACGTGGGGCTCAAACTCACGGACCGTGAGATCATGACCTGAGCTGAAGTCGGACGCTTAACTGACCAAGCCACCCAGGCACCCCCGGAACGCATTTTCTTGATGCTCTGTTTATTTCATACTTTTATTTTCTCAAGAGTCCCCCAGAATAGCAGTTATGCACATGTGTCTTCCCATCGAATTTTGCTTTAACAACACTGGGGAAAACACAACCAGAGGCTTTCTTTTTAAAAAAAAAGAAAGAAAGAAAAGAAAAGAAATCTACATATTGACATCAATGTCAAAATCAGTAGTCAGTCTCCAGAAAATTACTTTCTCAGTTCAGTTACTAATTAAATTGACCCAGCCACCTCTTAAATTCTGGGATCACGGGGTGGGGATAGGGGCAAAGTGGCCGGTAGTGCTGAACCCTGACCTAGTCTCAGGGAAATCAGCCTGCAAACCTGTTCTGTCTTGCAGTTCCTTGGAGAAACATGCTCTAAGGCAGGTTTCCTATTTAAACAATTAAACTTTAATTACCTAAACCAGATATGAATAGAGTCTCCTTTAAAAACTTCACGTGGGGCGCCTGGGTGGCGCAGTCGGTTAAGCAGCCGACTTCAACTCAGGTCACGATCTCGAGATCCGTGAGTTTGAGCCCCGCGTCGGGCGGGCTCTGTGCTGACGGCTCAGAGCCTGGAGCCTGCTTCCGATTCGGTGTCTCCCTCTCTCTCTGCTCCTCCCCTGTTCATGCTCTGTCTCTCTCTGTCTCAAAAATAAATAAACATTTAAAAAAATTAAAAAAATAAATTAAAAAATAAAAAACTTCACGTGTCACAGACAAAGCTACGGTTCCCTTGGACCATTACTCCTCATCATGATCCTGACCCTCCTTAGTGGAGGTTACAAGTTTGGGGTGTATCTGTCTAGAACTTTCCCTTTTGTGTTTTTCTGCGTACGTAGGTACACATGAAAAAGAGGTAGCATTGTTGAGTGTTTTTCTCCTTGGTTCCTCGCAGTTCTGTTTTTCCAGGCCCCCTGCTCTTGATGACAAAGACTAACTGAATAGCTCAATGGACATAGTTCATCTTTCATTCCTACTGGGGAGTAGGAAATTAACTGATGTCCTTGTAGGATAAATGATTGAAAATTACCTCTCAATATAGTAGAGGCTAATTTATTTCATTTCAACTTACGGACTGTAAGTTTTCATTATAATTTGTTGATCTTGAGAAAATTAAGGGAAAACAATTTCCCTAGGATGCTATGTTCATAGAATTCATGCTAGAAAGATCTTAGATTGCATCCATTTTATACGTCCAAGCTCAAGAGGGGACATGAGGCCTAGGGAAAGGACTGGACCCCTGTCTTCTGCATGCTGGTCAATACGCCCATGCTCACATAGTCCTAGAACTTGGTTGGTGGGGAGCATGTCACAAATACCCAAGGAAAAAACTCCTTGAAGGAATAATGCAGTGTATTAAATATTCAGTGAACACAAGACTCACCTTTTGTCTTTTAAAGTAAGCAACAGAAATTGTGGTTTATATACGCAATGGAATACTACGTGGCAATGAGAAAAAGTGAAATATGGCCTTTTGTAGCAACGTGGATGGAACTGGAGAGTGTGATGCTAAGTGAAATAAGCCATACAGAGAAAGACAGATACCATATGGTTTCACTCTTATGTGGATCCTGAGAAACGTAACAGAAACCCATGGGGGAGGGGAAGAAAAAAAAAAAAAAAAAAGAGGTTAGAGTGGGAGAGAGCCAAAGCATAAGAGACTGTTAAAAACTGAGAACAAACTGAGGGTTGATGGGGGGTGGGAGGGAGGGGAGGGTGGGTGATGGGTATTGAGGAGGGCACCTTTTGGGATGCGCACTGGGTGTTGTATGGAAACCAATTTGACAGTAAATTTCATATATTAAATAAATAAATAAATAAATAAATAAATAAATAAATAAATAAATAAAGTAAGCAACAGAAGATAAAAGGTATCTGACCCTACCCTGTATTCACCTGCAGATAATAATGAAAAATGGTTTCCCATGTTCATTCCCTGTCTCTATACTGCCCTGCTCTTGTCAGGCACCCGTCTCAGTTGCACTCTCTTTCCTGAATCCATCTCGGTATTCAGTAACTTTCCGCCATGAATTTCTAAATAGCAAAGCTAATTGCCAGTGTTGATTATGCTTATTCTGCAAGGGATCGAATGGAGAGCTTACCATATGTTTTCTAATTTTTCCTCTCCGAACACTGTATGAAGTTGGTACTGTTATTGCACCATTTTACAGATGAGAAAAACTAAGGCTCAGAGAGCATAGGAACCCCAGCCCAAGTCTCTCAGCAGTAAGTGCCAGGACTAGGATCCAACTTTACTTGCTCCTTAACTCTGAAGCTCACACTCTCAATCCAACCCTAGACATGTTCAGTTACTTTTTGAAACAAGCAAGAAGAAACATTTAGGGTAGAATGGGCAGAACATGTAGATGGCTCTTAACAAGTTCTAGCAAACTGCCTCGTAAGTGGTAGTAGCTCAATGTTTGAAGCTCAAATGAAATGGTCTGAAGACGATTAATATGTGTAAGGACCTAGAAGTTTATCTGGAACCTACCAAGTTCAAGATGAGTATTAGATGTTATTGTTAATTTCTGGGGCTGTGTCTGTGTTCATGCCTCTGCGGATGCCTCAAAGGCCAGGCATCTCTTGTCTGGAGCCCAGTGTCATGGGGGCCGATGATGCTACGGAGACGACTTAAAGCAACTGCCCTGAGGGGCACCTGGGTGGCTCAGTTGCTTAAGTGTCCAACTTCGGCTCAGGTCATGATCTCGTGGTTCGTGAGTTTGAGCCCTGCGTCGGTCTCTGTGCCGGCGGCTCAGAGCCTGGAACCTGCTTCGGATTCTGTGTCTCCCTCTCTCTCTGCCTTTCGCCTGCTCTCACTCTCACACACACACACACTCTCTCTCAAAATTAAATAAATATTAAATAACAAAATTGAAGCAAATTCCCTGAAATACCACCTCCAAGAAGCTAGAGGGCTTGGGCTTGCTAACAAAACCATCTGGGACGTTCTGGCAGTGGGAACAAGCAGAGCCTTGGCTCTTTGAAGAGAAGGTTTGGAATCCTTTAGTGTTACTAAGGTTTAGAGTTAGGGACCTTCCCCCCTATTTTGTTTCCTTTTCTACAGAGCATAGCCACCATTATTACTTCCTTCCTGGACTTCTATGCCTTCTGCTGCTTGTCCTTTGCTCTGTTACCCTTTTGTGTCTGTGGATCCCTTTAACCTGGATTTGAAAGGTCAGTCATTGCCACACCTTCTTGGGCAACTTGCATGTAGCCCAAGTAGGCATCAAATCATATGATCTATCCTTTACCTTCCCCAGACATGATGAATCAGTTAGGATAGGATAGGTCATCATGTCACGTTGAGACTGGCCACCAGCTTGGGTCACGTGCAAGATAAGGAAGCAGATGAAAAAGCCTAAGTGGGACAGTGCGGTGGCCTCTGTTCATGTGTCTTCAGTTCTGTGCCCATGACACCTCACTAAACTCTGTCTCCCATTCTTCATTCCACAACCTATGTTCCTTTTGTTTTCTTTTCTTTTCTTTTCTTTTCTTTTCTTTTCTTTTCTTTTCTTTTCTTTCTTTCTTTCTTTCTTTCTTTCTTTCTTTCTTTCTTTCTTTCTTTCTTCTTTTTCTTACTTGAGTTGAGTGAGGTTTTTGTTATGTGGGTCTAGACGAGCTTTTACTAGGATACTTCCTAATCGGGTAATTAAGCTCTTTGAGGCCATTGTCCCTATGTGCCTCTCAAAGTGTGAGATGACGTCTAGTACATTGTAAGTACTCAACAAGTATTTGTTTCGTGATCATGGAGATTTCGTGGAGTGGAAATTTTCTCGATTGGCGGATTTGGATGGTACTTCGTTTTCTTGAGGGAGAGAGGCCACGTGGCAATAATGGACATCATGCGTTTGTTCATCCAAAGACATTTGTTCTATGTAACAGAAATTGAAAGGTGAAATAAGGTTCAGGTTCTGACATTAGAAGCCTCTCTGTTGAGCTGGGGAGATGCCATGGCCAGCAGATGAATTGCTGTTTGATTGGTTAGTGAAAACTAACTGAAATGTTCCCTGTCTGTAACTGCTGTGGTCTTTGGTCACTCATGCAAACTCAGATGTGAACCCCCCCCCCCCCCCCCCGCCCGCTAGCCATGGCCGACCCAAGGACCTGTGATTGAGTGTGTGCAATCTCAGGGTGATGGATAAGTGTCCCTTACCCCCTCTAATTCTAACGTAGAATTCCTTCCATTCTGCGTTTTCACTGTTCATTCCAGCCTGCTAGTCATGCCTAAAATCAAGACTGGTTCCTATAGCCTCTCTTAGCATGTGGAGGACCACCTGTCCCAGGTTTCACAACGAGTTGGAATATTCTCAAAGTCAAAGGGTGTGTCCTTCGTCTTGGTGTCCCCTCATCTGGTGGACTAGGTTTGCATCATGGCTGTGATCCCTTTATGCCCCCCAATTTGAAACTCATAGTATTTCCCATGGCAAAGGTCCAAGCCTCCGTCACTAATTCATAAATGTATTCAATTGAGTATTATGAATTATTGAATGATCAATTCTTTTTTTTTTGCTCAATCATTTAATTTCATTTAAGTATATGAAATTTATTGTCAAATTGGTTTCCATACGAATGATCAATTCTTAATTTAACATGTATTTTTGATTACCAACCACTTGCCCTCCCTCAGGCTAGGTCTTGGGAATAGTGGAAATAAAGTAGATCCAGTCAGTACCTGTTACCTTGATCTTGGAATCCAATGGGGAAGACAGTGTTCAACAGAGAGTTACACAGATGACGGGACAAGTGACATTGTCATATGTGGTGTGAAAGAAAAGTGCCAAGTCATCTGAGGTCACACAATAGAACGGGTGATGGATTTGGGTGTCTAAAAGATGTCACAAGGTCACACTGAGGCTGAGAGCTCTGTAGGAGTAAATCAGGTAGGGAAGGAGGTGAGAGCATTTGGATTCAGGAAAGAATGCATCCCGAAGCTCCAGGCAGGGAGGAATAGACTGAATAAGTTGGTGGCATCAATTTGTCACCTTTCAGAGAACAAATGCTCTGTTTTAACCAAAATAACTGGCTGATGGGTGGAGAAACCATGATCTATACAAATGCCTTGGTTGAATTAGAAACTGTTTTACTGACGTCAAGATGTTTAAAAATACGAGCAGCAATTCTGGGACTGTCACACCCTGCGTCCCTCCCCTCCTCTCCCTCTCTGGAGAGCAGAACTTTGTACAACCTGGGACCCCAGAGGAGTTTTTCAATATAGAGGAGCCACTGAGGCCTGAAGATTCCTGGTTTACTTTTGTGAACCATTGGCCTCCCTGAGTTGGTGGAGACAAAAGCAGCCAAGACCCCAACGTATAAGATTTAGGGGGAAATAAGCAGAAATGTCAGTCAAGCCTGAAAACTGCTGCTCTTTCTATTCCCTTTGATTTGTGACTGTTCCTTCACCATTCCCATGACCACCATCATTATCATCACTATCCTCATCATCACTACCACCACCCTCTTCATCACCACCACCCTCTTCATCACCACCACCATCACCATCTTAATCCCACCACCGTCAGCACCACCTCCATCAGCACCACCATCACCATCTTCATCACCACCATCATCACCTTCATCATCACCATCTTCATCACCACTACCACCATCAGCATTATCACCATCTTCGTCACCACCACCCTCAGCATCACCACCATCTCATCACCACCTCCATCAGCACCACCATCACCATTTTCATCACGACCACCACCATCTTCCTCACCATCAGCAGCACCACCATCACTATCTTCATCACCACCACCACTATCATCACCACCACCACCACCATCTTCATTACCACCTCCATCAGCACCACCATCACCATCTCCATCAGCATCACTATCACCATCTTCATCACCACCATCACCATCTTCATCACTACCACCATCTTCATCACCACCACCACCATCAGCATCACCACCATCTTCATCACCACCATCATCACCTTCATCACCACCACCATCAGCACCAGCATCACCATTTTCATCACCACCACCATCACCATCTTCATCACCACCACCACTATCATCTCCATCACCATCTTCATCACCACCTCCGTCAGCATCAGCATCTCCATCATCACCACCATCACCATCTTCATCACCACCACCACTATCATCTCCATCACCATCTTCATCACCACCTCCGTCAGCATCAGCATCTCCATCATCACCACCATCACCATCTCCATCAGCACCACCACCATCACCATCTTCACCACCACCATCATCACCTTCATTACCACCACCACCATGAGCATCACCACCATCTTCATCACCACTTCCAACAGCACCACCATCACCGTCTTCATCACTTCTACCACCATCATAGTAGTAGCAGCAGTTAACAGCCATTATCTTGGTGCCAGGCATTATGATAAGATGTGCACGTGCATCACCTCATTTAATCCTAACCATACCCCATAAGGTGGGAACTGTTAGTTTGAACAATGTGAAATTGTTAATATCAACCATTTTTTGACCAATAAAAGTGATCATTTCATACGGTTGAATCAGTGGGTTTACAAAAATTGTGTGTGTTTTTATAACTGGGGAATGGCTAAGCTGAGATTCCCACCCAGAATGTATAGTTCCAAAGTGGCTCCTCTTTCGCTGAGGAGGGAGGAAGGAAATAAATAGCATAAAACTTGCTTTTCTCCTCCCCTGTCCTAGTTAACTCCTCTGTGTGGCTTGTGTGTTAAGAGAGGAGAGAAAAGTCAGAAGATGCTTAAGTCTGAAGATACTCCAACAATTCTTATCCTACTCACTCTGCCTGCCCCATCCCCTCTTCTGACTCCATCTAAACCTGATTTTTCCCATGAAAGGTAATCATTGGTGCACACTACTGAAAAGTCCAGGGAAGGGGTAACTACAGGCACAGCCAGACTTGGGTTCTCAAACAATGCTTATAAAAACCTGTCTATGGACCACTCAGATCAGATATGGGCCCATATCCCACAGCCTAACACCCCCACCAGAGAGAGAGGAAAGGATTAAGTGAAGAGAGAGAGAAAAGAGAGGAAGGTACTGCTTTTTTTAGTACTTCCAACAAAATCCTAGGAAAGATGCCCATTGGTTTGCATATGTCACACACCCAAGCTTTGGTTGGTGATGGTCACGGCTGAATCAGTGTTCTTTATATGCATAACTTTAACTCTTTCTCATCACAGCCTTCTAGAGTTGGGGCTATTGTTATCATTCCATTTTATAGAAGGGAAGACTGAGGCACAGAAATGATAAGGTAAGTGGCTTAAGGTCAAACCCTAGTAGTCTCTGGCCCCACCACACTAAGTGGCTCTCTGACTAAGGTCACGGACTATGGGGATTGGCAACCAAGACTCTGGAGTGGGAAGAAAGCATGCAGGGCCAGTTCCACCTCAGCTGCCTGGAATGAGGGCATCTCATTCCCCAAAGGAAGCTGATTCCTCAAAGGAACCCTGGGTGCTCTTACCCAGGAGAAGGGAGATTGGATGCCAGTCAGGGGAAACAACTGTCCTCGACAACGAGACTGTAGAAGAGTTTTTACAGAGAGGATATTTTTCTCTCCAATCTGATGTTGGGCCCCAATTTCAAAGAACAGGAGGCTATAAAAAGGGGAAAGGAAGGAAGTACTAATTAAAAGGTCCCTGTGGGCTCCGGGGTCAGAAAGAACAAAGAATTCTAGTTAGGGAGGCTCGCAGCTGTTGTTAACTACCAGGGCTCTGGGGCAGGGCAGATGTTCAGCCCAAGGACCCCAGATGGGGGATGGAAACTCTCTAAGGTCTTTCTCATTTGTAAAATGGTGATAAAATACTGACCTCCCAGGTTTCCTGATAAGATTAGATGTTCTAACATACGGTGATTCCCTACCCTGGTGCTTGGCTTGTGGTTCGTTCTCAATAAATGGTAATGGCTATAGTTAATGTTGTTGCTAAGGCTCTTCAAATATTAGCGTCCTTGTGACCCTCTCAGGCCAAAATTCTCCTTTCCCCCTGTGAGATCTTTGGTTTCTTTTTTAGGATCACAAGATCAAGGACTTTTTATACTACCTAAGATCCCAGAAGCCCTGTGGCACTTTTCCAGAACTTACATTGTTCTAACATCGGAGGGGGCCATTGTGGCTAACATCAGCATGGCCCGCTCTGATATCCTTTGTCTGTTTCTGTCAGTACTGGAGAAACAAGAGCCCTTATATTTCTTTGGTCCAGAGTAGTGCAATGGCAGTGTCCTTCAATACTCCCTTTATACTGATTGGCTTTCTAAGGGCACCTTGAAAAAGGCTCCATAACTCAGGTGCGATGGCCTCTGGCAGCCAATCGAGGCTCAGCCTCCAGAACTCACTCACTCTATCTTGTTTGCTCTTTGTATCTTGCCACTTCTCATTTAGACTTGACTCTGTAGACTTTGCGAGTTTCCTGACTGATACCGTAGGTCAGGAGTCTTTGTTGCAAAGGACAGAAACCCAATTGAAACAGCCTTAAACAATTATATAATTGAAAAGTCAGGACACAGCAGGATTCAGGGGCTTCCACAATGTTATCATGTGTCAGTCTTCCTCTCTTGCCTTTGCTCTCCTTTTTGTTGGCTTTATTCGGGAAGACTTGTCCCATCAGGTGGCAAAGGCGGCTTGTACCACGTGATTGACTACATGAATGTCTCCAATTCTTTACCTCTCTTATATGCATGCGTGCATACTCGTTTCCAGTAATGGGGTAGTTTTTCCCACCAGAGGGGGAATACGTTTGCCACCCCATTGATGTTGGGCATGGCCGTGAGGCCTATTTTGGCCAGAGGAATGTGTTTGGAAATGACAGTATGTCCGTTCTAAGCCTAGCCCTTCAGAGTTACCTGTTTCATTTGCCTTTCTGTAGTGCTTCGGGAATCTCCATGAGAATACGCTACAGGTAGCCTGCCAGTCCCAGAGAAGCAAAAGACTTTTAGAGCAGAACTGCCCACTGAACACAGATGCTAACATGCAGACCCATCGGTATGATCAATGCTTACTATTGTGCGCCACTGAGGTGAGGGGCGGGTCCACTGTGTAGACTTATTGTGGCCATAATTGAGTGATACACAAACCATTTTCCCAATAACCTGCACAAAAAGAGAGCTTTTCCTTCCTTACCATTGCAACAAAAATTTTAAGACTGGTTTCAAGTGGCCAGGCTTAGGTCTGCTCCCAGTACTGGGATGCAGGGGAAAGAGGGGGGCATCTGGAACCAAGGTGTTAGGTGCCGAAAAACAGGTCATTCTCTACAGGAAGATCGTGGTGCTTTTACCAGAAGAAAGTGGAAGGGATGCCAAGCATGCAGAATGAATGATTCCCATTACATCTGTGTCCCATGGCACCATAAGAGTCAGGAACCAACCTTGCTCATGTCTACACCTGACAGTCTAGGTAGGGTGGAACTCAATGGGAGCTAAGACCAGTCACCAGGGAGGCCCAGTGCACAGTGTTTTCCATACTCCTGACACTGAAAAGCCCTAGCCCCTAGCCTCTCTCTTTCTAGGCCACAATGGGTGAGGTGGCTTCAGCCAACTGGCAACTTGCCCTCCCTTACCCCCACAGTGCCAGCTCAACACGGAAGTAAAAACGAGTGACTGGAATTATTGCTGGGTCCCCACCTGCCCCTGATTTATAACAGTCCTTTCTCACCAGCTCCCATCCTCAATTGTGCTCATGGGGCTTTAATCCCCAGTGGGGTTCGTGCCCTGCTGCCTCTCTGTCTTCGAGACAGAGTTGACCTGAATCGGAAGCGTGGTATGTAATACGTATAACACCTTTGCCCTGTTTCATGGGGTCATTAAACTTCCTGCTGAACACAATTTAAAATTAAGTTGAATTAGAGGCTGTGATGGCTGTATTTTGCTTTCTTCTGCCAAATCCAACCTTTCTACCTTGACCTTTTCCATGCTCTGTTTAGCAGCTGCAATCTTGCAGGAATGCCATTTGGCTCCGAGATATCGATGGAACGGTTTTGATGGACAGTGCCCTGGAAAAGGGCACATTTCTCTCTCAGTTTGACAGTATCGTGTCCCGACACCGCATGGCAACCTGTGCTTTCTCCAGGGCTCCTATTTTCTAGAAGCATTTAGAGATGTAAAGAGCAGGCTGTATTTTCTCTATTCCAGGGGCGACCCATCACTCTTGCCACGCTCCACCCCCAACCCTCTTTTATACGCCAGCCCACCTTATGGAACTGGGAGAAAAGGTAGGAGAAGGCCCAGGTCAGGAAAGCAAATACCATTCAATGTATTCGCTCTGATTACACCGTTATGGGCGAGACAATAGCTACTGTGAACACAAGCAGGCAAGGTTCAATGCAGCTTTCTTCCCTTCCTCAATGCAGCTTTGATCCAGCCAGGGCTACCCAGGAGGAATTTCAGTCTAACTGGGGCAGCCCAATCTGGGAACGATGCCTCCCTCTGTGGGGGTGGCTCCTTTGATGATTTGGGAAGGCTCTCAGGACCAAGCTTAGAACATTCCATGAATGTGGATCACTAGCACCCCACCAGCGCCTCCACACACCAGCATAATTAAATACTTACATTTTCAGCCCATATCCCTGGTATAGGTATGACTGCAGGTGCCGTGTATTAAGCTGTTGTCTTTCAGCCTCGAAGCCGCCCGTATTTTGTGATGCTGCGACTGGGACTGCCATTTCTCCCAGCCAGCCGGTGCCATGTTAGGTTCTGCCACTAGGAGGCACCAGAGGGAAGTTGCAAAGCTGGAGGACAGAGAAGGGACTTTTTCTTTCCAGCTTCTTCCAGCTTCTTTCTGGCATAGCAGTGTGTTTAAGTCACTAGCTTTTTTCAACAATTTTAGGACTGGCCTCTTAATCATTTCTGTGTTGCATGATTTACAAGATTCTCCTGCTTAAAAAACAACCACTTCTGGGTTTCTAAAACAATCCCAGCACTCTGCACAGTTTCTGCTCATGAGGAAGGACAGAAGCATGAACAGCTGGTACCATAGGGAGAGGGGTCTCTGCCTGCATAAAGATCCAATTTCTTCCCGGGTGGTGGATAAAGCTAAGAAGATAAAAAATGACCTTTAACCTTTGAGAACAGAAATGTAAGATTAATTTGAGGCTTTGAAACTAATGAGTTGGCTCATCCTGGTGCGGCACCCCTTGAATAACATGGTATTTGCAGTCAGCCATCTTTCTTCCTCAGATGGGGCTGGGGGGAGGGAGGAGGGAGGAGAAAGAAACTCACTTTTTAAAATAATCCTCAGAGGAGAGAAATCTGCTAGGTCTCCATAAAGCTGGTTTTAGAGGAAAGAAAAAAAAGAGAGCGAATTATGTGCCTTTAATCTGCTTAGCTTTTCACTGTCGAATAGCTGAAGGGCTCAGACAGGCAAGAGTATTGTGAGGTGGTTAAATCCATGAACTTGGAGTTAGACCCCTTGGGGTCTAGCCTGATCTGTGACTTTCTCGCTGTGTGATCTTGGGCGTGTTTTTTAACTTGTGCTTCAGGGAGGTTTGGATTAGATAGTGCATGGAAAACACTTCTGTTCAGGCTGAGAATCTGGTTATTTTTGCATTTTTGATGATGATTGAGGGGGTGGGCAACTTGAGGGTGATTTATCCACAGAAGGGGAAGTCTGAGACTTCTGCTCTGACAAGAGGAAACGTCTCGCAGCAGAAGACAAAAGTAGAACCAGACTGATGTGAATCCGGGAAACTGGTTTCAGCACCAACCAAGAAAGGGCTGTCGTGGGGGGTGACTGACCGACAGTGGGCATGGCTGCCTGGAGAGGCAGTGAGTGCCCCATTCCTGGGAGAGAGCGAGCAGAAGCGCTTTCCACTCTATGAAAGGATAGGTGAGATTATTTCTAGCCATCTTTCTCCCTCTATGTATCTGGCTCTTCCATTTGCTAAGTGGGTTGCCTCAGCTCACTCTACCTCTGTCGGAGCCTGGGTTGCCTCATCCATCAGGCATTGGTGTTCATGGCTTCCCTCATAGGGTCTCTCTTCCTTTCCCCTCTACTCCTTCTCGCCAAAAAAGTGACGCTCCCGAGGGGCCAGGCACTGTGCTAGGCTCTGGGGACACCTCAAGGAAGGAGATGGATGCAGATGCTGCCTTGGAAAAGACTCAGACATGTAGCGAGGGAGACAGATGAACAGAACATTATAAAGCAATTCCACAGATGCACTGAGAGCATCCTGGGAGCCTCGAGGAGGTGATGCAACAATGGGATGGTGGGAATACATGCTGTGGGAGCAGGGTAAGCGGTACAATCAAAGACCCAGGGCAAGAAACAGCACGTGTGCAGGGAACGCCACCAGGGGCAGTGCTGGGGGTGGGGGTGCAGAATGTGAGGGGGCAGTGAGGGGGATGAGATGGAGAAGGCAGAGGCCAGGTGATGGAGATCCTCGTCTTCCGGGCTAAGGAACGTGAACGTGCGTCCTGTGAATCAGGAAATGCGGTGGCTGATGTAAACATTTGCCTGGCACGCTCAGGTCTTGATGTGAAAGCGAACTCTCTGGAGCCTGTGTGGAGGATGGATTAGGAAGAGGCAAAGGAATTCATGCGGGCCAGAAGCAATGGGTGATGCCACAGACCAGGCCTCTTGGGAAGTTGTACTGAGGGGGCGCCTGGGTGGCTCAGTCGGTTAAGCGTCCGACTTCAGCTCGGGTCACAATCTCGCGGTCCGTGAGTTCGAGCCCCGCGTCCGGCTCTGCGCTGATGGCTCAGAGCCTGGAGCCTGCTTCCGATTCTGTGTCTCCCTCTCTCTCTGCCCCTCCCCCGTTCATGCTCTGTCTCTCTCTGTCTCAAAAATAAATAAAACGTTAAAAAAAAAAAAAATTAAAAAAAAAAAAAAAAAGGAAGTTGTACTGAGAATCCGATGGTGAGATGCTCAGGGCAGGTCCTAGTAAAACAGGAACTGCTCCCGAAATGCGAAGGGTCATGATAATCATGATCACTCTATAAAACTTTGGTTTGGGGGACCATCGTATAAATTGGGTCTCCTCATCGCTTACCCAGGCGGTGGCAATAAAATTTGTGCATGTGGTCCAAACCAGTATAAATGGTACTTGTGCTTAACGAGAGCGTTTAAAAAGGTAATGATGCTACAGGCCTGAGAAATAATTTTGCAGATGCTTCTGGGATGTAGAGTTTTCCATTCAAAGACTGGATTTTGGTGCTGCTGGGAAGGCTTGGGAAGGAGAAGTACAAGATTAGATTTCGTGCCGGCAAACTAAGAGGACAGATGATGCTCTTTGAATACAACTTCTAATGGATTTGGCACAAGAGGGCACTGGAGATGGGCCCAAATGTCTCACATTTGCTCAACTGTTTTGCAGACAGCTGGGAATTTACCAGCATTTTCTTTTTTTTTTTTTTTTCTTTTTCTTAACCAGGTTATTTTAGACCTTGTAGATGTGCCCTGAAATGCCTCATCTCAGGGAGGGTGAGAAGAGCCTCTCTTGAGCAAGTGTGGTGTCTGCTTCTAGTGCTGTTTATGGCAGAACTGGAAACTGTCTTCGAAATTAACAATAGATGTGCATAAATCTTCTTCAGTTACCTAGCAACTAATACAAGACAACGCAGAGGTTCACAGGCTGGGTGGAGGTAAGCCTGTTTTAGGAATACCTGGGATCATTTCCATGATACCTGGGGGATTGTGGGGCGGCAAAGAAAGAAAATTAATGGCACTAATGAAATGTGAGTTTCTTTCTTTCTTTTTGTTTCCTGATAAAAATTGAATCAGATCCTAAAAACCTTTCCTCAATCTCGGAGGTT
Source organism: Panthera onca (assembly GCF_046562875.1). NCBI lineage: Eukaryota > Metazoa > Chordata > Mammalia > Carnivora > Felidae > Panthera > Panthera onca. The sequence continues at coordinate 32,000,045 of NC_138340.1, read as the reverse complement.
CCCGGCAACAGTGAGGACTTACAAAGACTCGATAATTTCGAGGGCCCCTTCCGAAGCTATATTTTTGGCTGTAAACCAGCTGCTTGACCACATGTGGAAAATAAGGGGTTAGATTAAGGGAATTGTAAAGTTTCATCCACATTGCTAGGATGGATGTGGTGATAGGGTTTTTAGAGTTCTGTTTTATTCAATCAAAGGTGCGCTTCAGAGTCAAAGCAGATTTTTAAAAAGAAAAAGATGATGCAATAATGATGTCAAGAGGCATGTGACTTAAGGGACACCCACACATGTACATACATATACATATATATGTATATTTCTGTATGTGTATATATATATGTGTGTGTAATTTTTTAAATTTTATTTTAGAGAGAGAGAGAGAGCACACAAGCTGGGGACAGGGGCAGAGGGAGAGGAAGGGAGAGACTTTTAAGCAGGCTCCAGGCTCAGCACCGACCCCGACGTGGGGCCCGACCCCATGACCCCGGGATCATGACCTGAGCCAAAATCAGGAGTCCGATGGTCAAGTGACTGAGTCACCCAAGCACCCCTGTGTGTGCATTTCTCGTTTGTAAAAATTAGTTTATGCATTGAGGCTTGGGTTACAAATTCAATGCTACAGGGCCTGGCAGGCAACATGGATGAGTTCTGTGCCCAGAAGCCATGTGAGCCAGAAGGCTGGGCAGCTGCTGGGCGGATCCAGCTGAGTACAGCTATAGGAGTGTGGGGTCTAGTGATGCCAGATCTTCTGGTTTTTCAAAAAGCCAGAAACTCAGCATCTGTGTGCAGAATCTCCTATTTTTAAAGTATTGACGGCTAATTCCAAGTTTTAGAAGATATTGTGTGGGCTACACAAAAGCAAGTCTGCCTTAAAGCAGAAGTTCTGAACATGTGGTTGTCTTTTTAAAAATGACATGGCTTCTCACAACTCACTTTATCTGAAGGGAGGTCGATGAGCTTGGACAGGCCACCAGCTAAAAGGGTTCATCCAGTGCTTCCTCCATACTGTGCCGGGGGCTCCTCCCATCTGCTGTGCCTCAGAATCCTCCCAAGGGGTGGGACTTATTTGTCACAGGAATCACGATCCCTGTTTCAAAGATGAGGCTCCTGATGTTCACACGCATCAAAGTCATACTGAGGGTGGTTTAGCTCCTGAGCCCTAGAGCCCGAGTTCCAGTCCCATCTCTCTGACACTAAACCTTGCTCCGAGGGGCTGGACTCCCCTGTAATAAAAGGGGAAAGGGCTTTTTTTATTTTGGGTTATCTTTTTTGTTTTTTTGTTTTTTTTGTTTTTTGTTTAGGAAAAAATAGCTGTCTTTGAACAGAATTCCTCTGTAGAAGTGTTAGGAGGCTGTATTTCTTTGCTAGAACTGCCCTAAGAAAGTACCAGTAACTGGGTGCCTTCAAAGAACAGAAATTTATTCTCTCCTGATTCTGGAAGCTAGAAGTCCAAGATCAGAGTGTCAGCAGGCTCAGTTTGTTCTGAAGTCTTTCTTCCTGGCTTGTAGATGACCGTCTTCTCCCCCCATCTTCATATGGTCTTCGTGTGTGTCCTATATAACTGTGTCCTCGTAAGGAAAGGAGATCAGGACACAGACACATTGGATTAGCGTGCCCCCCCCCCCCCCACGACCTCATTTTACCTTCCTCGCTTCTTTAAAGATTCTGTCTCCAAATACAGCCACATTCTGAAGTACTGGGGGTTAGAGCTTTAATATATGGATTTGGGGCAGATGCAATTCAGCCCATCACAGAAGCCATCCATTATATTTTCTTCTGCCTCTTTAGTATTATTAATATTGGAGGGACAAAGAGGTTTCCTGAGCCTAGGAACCGGAGCACAGGGTAGGGCACTGGGGCACCTGAGGGGATACGCTTCTCTTAAAACCTGAGACACCTGACACAGCGGTTCATCAGCCGCCGTCCAGACGTGGGAGGAATAGCTTTGTACACTTGAACCAGTTAACCCATTCCCAAGACACAACTTCAGTGTCTGAGAATAAATAAAACATGAGGTGTTTACCAATGTCACTGTTTTCCTTGACATTGCTGCTTGTATCTTTGTGTCTTGATTTAAAATAATATTGATTTGGACAAATAGCATCACTCATCATCACATCAAAGACTGGAAACAACCTCAGTGGCCAACAGTAAAGTTTTAATAGGATCCTTTGCAGCCTTTGGAAAGTATTTTGTGCAAAAATGTTTGCAATGTCAAAGATTCTCATGATAGATGAAGTGAAAAAAAAAATGGTTACCAGGACTATGCACAGTTCGATTCCAATTTTTTGGAAACAGATTATTGTATGTACATATATGTTCATATGTGTGTATATGAGTGTGTGTGTGTGTGTGTGTGTGCGGGTGTGCGTGTGTTCATCTGGAAAGGTATGCTCCAAAATACTTAAAATAGCTCTCTCTCAGTGATAGAATTATACATATTTAAATTTTTTCTTCTGTTTTTCTAAATGTTTCATGTCTTCTGCGATAATAAATATTATTTTTGCAAGCAAGGGAAAACTTTAAAAATATATAATCCCTTTAAAAATATACACACTCAGTTTACAGAAAAATCATCCTAACTTAGCCTTTTTCCTAAGGATCTCCCGTACAGCTTTTCACATGGGATTGCATTTATAAAAAAATGTAGTTTATTTGCTATTTTCCAGATATATCTTTCAGCCACAATTATCTGGATTCTAGAAGAATTTTTGTGACAGGGCTGAGAACTTCTTCTCTCTTTTTTTGTCTGACTCTGTTTTCCTGTGAAAAATATTTTTGGGGGGTGCCTGGGTGGTTCAGTCAGTTGAGCATCTGACTTCGGCTCAGGTCATGATCTTGTGGTTCGTGAGTTTGAGCCCCGCACTGGGCTCTGGGCTGACAGCTCAGATCCTGGAGCCTGCTTCAGATTCTGTGTCTCTCTCTCTGCCCTTCCCCCACTAGCACACTCTCTCTCTCTCTCTTAAAAATAAATAAATATTGGGAATGCAAGCTGGTGCAGCTACTCTGGAAAACAGTACAGAGGTTCCTCAAAAAACTAAAAATAGAACTACCCTACAACCCAGCAATTGCACTACTAGGCATTTATCCAGAGGATACAGGTGTGCTGTTTCGAAGGGACACGTGCACCCCCATGTTTATAGCAGCGCTATCAACAAAAGCCAAAGTATGGAAAGAGCCCAAATGTCCATCGATGGATGAATCAATAAAGAAAATGTGGTATATATATACAATGGAGTATTACTCGGCAATCAAAAAGAATGAAATCTTGCCATTTGCAACTATGTGGATGGAACTGAAGGGTATTACGCTAAGTGAAATTAGTCAGAGAAAGACAAAAATCGTATGACTTGACTCGTATGAGGACTTTAAGAGACAAAACAGATGAACATAAGGGAAGGGAAACAAAAATAATATAAAAACAGGGAGGGGGGACAAAACAGAAGAGATTCATAAATATGGAGAACAAACTGAGGGTTACTGGAGGGGTTGTGGGAAGGGGATGGGCTACATGGGTAAGAGGCATTAAGGAATCTCCTCCTGAAATCATTGTTTCACTATATGCTAACTAATTTGGATAGAAATTTTAAAAAATGAAAAATAAAATGAAAAAAATAAATAACTAAAAACAAATATTTTTAAAAATTAAAAAAAAATCTTTTTGGCATAAATTCAGAGAAAGGGTGGTTCCCCATAGGCACTAAAAAGGATAAAAGGCACTAAAATAAGTAAGTGGGCTAGCTTAATGTGTCTGAAGTATCATCTGAGCAGACCCAAAAAGAAGCAGGATATAACTTCATAGTGACTTTGTTCATTCTATTTCTCTTTATTTGAGAGATGCTTTGGACACTTCCTTTTCAATAGAATGTGCTCTCATTGGCTAAGTATCCCTAAGGGTGTTCTTTTATGAAAGAGAGGTCTATGGGGGATATTGCTCTCATGTCATACTTAGAAGTCAGTTATTGGTCACCATGCTCAATTCTTGACATTATTGGTTCCCAGACCTCTCAATCCCCTGGAGAGATTTTGTAAAGGGTCAGGCCCCCACACCATTACAGGAATGGAAGTAGTGTGGGACTTTGGATTGGGCGAGCTCCATGTTGGAGATGTTCAGCCAAGTTGGAGAACCCTTTCTCTACATGGCTCATCAGTTTCTTCCTGCAACATCACTATAAATGGCTACAGGAACACTTCCAGGATAGAATTTTCTATCTTGTGAGCTATGCCTACTATAATTCTCTTTTGCATAGAACTTGGATTCCTCTGACCAGTTCAGAGGTTAAAAATGGAGTCACTTTGCTCATGTAACCCAATAAAAATCCCAAGGTCCCACGTGGCCCAATCTTTGTGTAGAGTCTTATCTTCAAAAGCAGGAATAATTGTAGTGGTAACAAGGCTTTCACTATTCACTCAAAGAATATTCTAAGGGGTCCAGTTTATAACTCATGGTAGCATTTCTCAAAACCCTAGCATTTTGGGGCACCTGGGTAGCTCAGTTGGTTAAGCGTCTGACTTCCGCTCAGGTCATGATCTTGCAGTGTGTGAGTTCCAGCCCCACTTCGGGCTCTGTGGTGACAGCTCAGATCCTGGAGTCTGCTTCGGATTCTGTCCCTCTCTCTCTCTCTCTGCTCCTCCCCCCATCATGCTCTCTCTCTCTCTCTCTTTCTCAAAAAAAAAAAAAAAAAAAAAAACCACAAAAATTAAAAAAAATTTTTTTTAAAAACCCTAGTGTTTCCCTTATTTAAAAAGTATTTTTTTAAGTTTTTATTTATTTATTTATTTTGAGAGACAGAGAGAGAACACAAACGGGGGAGAAGCAGAGAGGGAGAGAGAAGATACCAAGCAGGCTTTATGCCATCAGCAAAGAGCTCCACGCAGGGCTCGAACCCACGAACCACGAGATCATGACCTAAGCCAAAATCCACAGTCGAACGCTTAACCAGCTGAGCTATCTAGGTATCTCCCCTTCCCTTCTTAACTCTTAAACCTCTCTGTTATATCAGAGCTTCTCATTCGCCACCCCAAACCCAAGTCTCTGTGAGAGCAGACCACATGCGCTTTCGGGGAGCTTTTCTACCTCTGTTATTTCTAAGCAATATACTGTATAATTTACCTCTCTGGCTGTTTTCCTCTCTAGCTGCCCTTTCTCTATTTTGTTCACTACCCAGCCTTCCCACAACAAAGGAGAGCACAGGAAATGCCTAACAAAAATCTATCTCCCTTTTTTTCCATTCCACCTGGGTCTATTTCTCTATTTCTCAATGTCCTGATTTTGCATTAAAAAAAAAAAAAAAAAAAAAAAAAAAAGCTAGCAACTGGAAAAAGGAGAAGCTGATAACAAAGACAAAAATCCCTGTTTCCGATATGGTAGGGGAGGGCTACAACTGGGCACATTAATAAGCCTTTGCTCATCACAATAGTGATTTCCCCATCTGCCACCGCAAGACTATAGACCCCTACATAGTTTATACAGTTCTTTCTTACTCCACTGCCCCCTTCCTCCAGATGTTCGCAAACAAACCCCGTCAACTACCAGTTGGTGTCTGTAAGTTCTTTTTCCACCTCCTGTTCTAATTCCCTCTGTCTGGTGACGCCTATGGATAAATACTTCCCTGATTACTACCTTGGAGGATATTAAACAGTATGTTCTGAGCCCCAGTGATTGGGAGTGAAGCATACACCATGCACTTGAGTCTCAGCCTCTGCATCAGCCAGACCGGGCTTTGATCCCGGCTCCGCCCTTTGCCTGTCCTGTGCCTCTGTGGCACTGAGCATATCACCTAACCTCCCTGGACCTCAGCTTCCCCATCTGTAAAATGGGGGCGATCGTAAAAATCTAACTTAAAGGGTTGTAAGAATGAAATGAAATGTAATTAACGCCAGTGAAGTGCTTAACGCAGAACGTTGGTTGTATGAATGCAACAGTGTTTTCATTTTTCTTTTTAGCAACCCTTTTTTGGAGGATATAGGCAGAAGAAAAGGGTGATTTTGCTGGAAAATGAAGAGTACCTGGTGCAAGACCAGAGATCAGCGAACGAAGCCCACAGGCCAAATTTGACCACGCCTTTTTGTAAACAGTTTTGCCAACATGGAGTCACTCATTTCTCTATGACCCTTGTTGCACTCCTGTTGGCAAAGTTGAGTCATTGTGATAAAGACTGCATGACCCTCACAACCTGTAATATTTATCATTTGGCTCTTCACAGAAAAAGTCCACCAACCTTGGTTTAGAGCATTAAAACACAGTAACTTTTCCACATGGCCTGCCACGGGGGATATCAATGTCATAAGGCTTTCTTTAAGAAGTGGTTAACAGTAGTCAAAGATTTTTTTGTGCCTAAGAGTCAACCCTCATTAACACCTTAATTACCGTTCTGTTTTGTTTTCACCAAGAATTTACATCTGCCACAATCAAGAGGAAGGCAGTCTTTCTTAGAAGCTTGGCTCATCCTTCTAGAATTACAAGGAATAGAATACTGCACATCTGATAAGGCCTTTGGGACAAGGCTGCCAAGGGCTCACCCATATCTGTGCTTGTTTCTAGGCATAAGGCTAGAAGGCATGTCCCAGTTTCCTTGCAGTAAGAGGGGGCCAAATCTTGAGTTTTTGCTGACGGATTTAAGGGAAAATTTGTCAGCATCCCCACACCCTAGTGTGGCATACATAACCCTGCATACACTCTCCTCTTCCTTGCCTGGAGGATACAAACAACCCAGTGGGGGGCTCTGAAGTTTAGAGCAAGCTGTCCAAAAGAACTTTCTGGAACAGTGGGAAACTTCTATTTGGCTCTGTTCAGTAGAGTAGCATCTAGCCACATGTGGCAATTATGCACTGGAAATGTGGCTAGCGCAACTGAGGAGGTGAGGTTTTACTTTTGATGAGTTTAAATGGTGGGTAAAACTGCCCCCATTGGACACTGCAGTTCTGCAAGATTGGAGACCCGAAGCCTGAGGTCTGGGTGGAGCAGAGCACCTTCTTCCTTCCCCTTTCTCCACCCCTTCCCCTTCCATCTCCTGTTCCACTTGCATTGGATTGGGATGTGAGCAAGAAATGACAGCTCTTTGGATAGAGAATTGCTTTTTGGCGAGGCAGCCCTGACTAATACAGACACACGTCCTGGAAACCACTTTTATGAAGAGAGGACGATTCAGCACGCTACTCATCCGTTTTACAAGCTCAAGGAAGGCCTCTACCGCGATCGAGTTTTTAACCTCATCTGTGGTGTTAATTATCCTGTTCATAATATGAAAAAAGTGGCTTCGTGGGCCAGAGAGCAAGTGGCTTCCTTAGTGGTTTGGCCATACCGATCCCAGCGATAAGCTAGGTAGGAAAGTTGGGTTCTGTTCGACACTCAGTGACAATTTTTTTTTTTTTTTACAATGATTTTTAAACTGGGCATGTCCTTTCCATGACAGAGAAAGAGCCATCTGGTTTGGTGATTTTTGGCTTCGAAGAGGAGAACATAAACGAAAAGTGTAAGTTTTAATACTCAGGAGATCGGATTCTGTGCTAAAGAGGAAATGACTCCACGCCCACGAGGATTCGGCCAAGAAATGGGCCAGACTGTGCTGTGGGGGGAGAGGCGGGGAGGTAGTTCTCAACGGGGCTGTGCACGTCACTCACCGTTCCTTTCATTCATTGCTAATAATGGACTGGAGCAGGACAACTGGTCTCTCTTTCTTTGGTATCATCAGGGAGAGGGTTTTGTCAATTTCAGTCCAAAGCTGGAAGGGCTAGGATGACACATCCTGTCTCACTTCCTTTGTGTTGCCCACTAGTTTCCAGGCAAAGCATCATCACAACACCTCTTTCATTGTAAAGAGGACCCACCTGGTAATCAAACAGACCTCTACCCAAAATTTCAAGTCTATCACGAACTTGGACAGGTCACTTCACTTCTCCAAGCCTTGTTTTCTTTGTCTTTAGGGTTAATAACACATCCACCTCACAGAGCTATTATAGCAAGAATAAAATGAGCTTTGCCTACGAAAGCAGTTAGGACAGGGCTTCATACAGAGTCATACCTCTGGGGACACTGAGGGTTTGGAACATGTAATTCCAAGCCTGGCCCCTCAAGGAGGGGCATCAAGGCGGTCCCGCCGTGAGCATGTCGGTGTATGTGCTTATCACTACAGTGCTTCTCAAACTCCAATATGCATTCAGATTGGCTGCGGATTGTGTTTAAATGCAGATTCTGAGTGAGTAGGAGTATGTAATTTAAATGAGTTTCCAGGTAATTTCAAAGCTGCTGGTCACTGGTACCACCTTTGAAGAATGGGAAGTTCGAGTCTTGTCCCGCTCTGTGTTTCCCACTCCTGGTACCTCCATAGGTGAGCTGATCTGCCTACTTTGAGTAGGTGGGGGAAGTCATAAAATGAAGGTAGTGGAGAGTTAGCGGCCGGAAGGAGAACCTAGGCAGATGAGTACAGACATCACGGAAAAAGAGATGGGTTAGAGGTTTCCAACCCTGACTAGACTTTAAGCTCACCTGGAGAGCTTTAAAAACTCTCCGTTGTCAATTCTCACCCCAGGAATACAGATTTAATTGATTGGGATGGGGCCAGACGTGACATATTAAAGGAAATAACTCCCCAGGTTATTCTCATACGCAGTCAGGGTTGAGAACTGCTGGGCTAGACAAAAGAGGCCACTTTCCCAGCTGGAAAGAATCTGGAAGGGGTCTTATCAAGATATTAAATCAGGGTTGATTTTGAGGGGCTGCTAGTTGAAAAAAAAAAAAAGCATCATGGAAATTTAAGTAAGAGAAGCCATTTGGTTGAAACCTTGAAACATCAGATCCATTTAATGAAGCTGTTAACGAAAACACTAAATCTGGTCCTCTGAAGCAATTTGTTGAGAAGCCAAGGGTAAATGGGAAACGTGAAATCCATGCCATTTTTTGGAATCCGAGGCTCTTTTTCTTTCATTAACATTGTGGATTTGATTGTCCTCTGTGCTCACAGAGGCTATTGAAGGATTCTTACTGGAGCACAGAAGCCAGCTTTGGCTGGTAGCATTAACTAGGTCTTGGTCCAGTAGGCCTCTATGGGTGGGGAGGGGGTAAGGGGCGGGAGGAATGAGCCCAGCACAGATAGTCCAACAAATTCAGACCGATGAGCATAGTTTTGCTGTGATCGAGTTTATACTTCTGAAGCCCAGGTGTAGACTGCCTCTTTGTCACCAGAAGCCAGCTCAGAATTGGCCCTTTGCCAGCTCTGACACAAAGCTCAGCCCCATTCCAGAATCCAGGCGTGCCAAGCGTCTGCAAATATTGTGGTTTCACCTAAGATTCCTATGTCTTGGGTTGGGGGCACATCAGCCACTGAACAACATCTTGGGCAATCCCCGTTAGACATCCTCTCCCCCAGAATGCCTGTGCAGGCAGCCAATAAGGAGATTCTCCCCCATGACCATGCCCCATACCCTTTGTTAAGTCCTTTGGAGCAGAGTTTGGCTCTGTCCTAGCTGCTCCACACGAGGCTGCCCGTACTCAGGCATAGATAGCAAACACAAGTCTTTCTAGAAACCTTCCCATCCCCCCTTAGGTAAACACGTTTCCCCTGCTATCTCAGAGTAGAGTCTTCCCGTGAAACCTTTCGTAAGCCAAGAGGGTGTGAAGCAAGGAAGCAATCACCGTTTCATAAATGCAAACCTCGTCTTCAGATTTCTTGTGCTTAGTGCAAACGGGTACTAGTGCAGGTCTTTTGTAATAGTAAAGGGACATAAAGGGAGTTTTTTGGAAAGCGGGGGAGCCCTGTATGTTCGAAACTGTTACCTGGATGTTGAAGAATGTATTCTGATGAATGCAGAGAGGGGTACAGCTTCTGGAAGGAAGACAAAGGTATGGCCAATGCAAACACCATAGCTGAAGCAGCTGGCCCTACGAAGCCCTCGCCTAAAGAGCCACACAGGCCATAGCTCTGCTTTGTGACTGCACATTGGAATCATACAGGGAGCTCTTAGAATGCTCATATCTGGGTCATGCCCCTGGAGATTCTGATTTAATTGGCCTAGGGTGTGGCCTGGGCATTAGGATTCTTAAAAGTTCTCACAGGTCATTGTTAATGTCCAGCCAAGTCCGAGCTGTTTTTTTTTTCTACAGTGCTTAGTGCTAAAGAGCAAGATGAAAGGCTTCTTGCAAGCCAGGTTTCCTACATTGCAGTTGGTATTCCTGTGTCCTTCTTGCTGACCCATCTAGTCTTGTCTTGAGTGTTTAAATCCCACCAAGTGAGCCTTCTCAGGTTCTAACATCATAAAGTACAAGCAGAGAAAGAAAGGTTGAGAACCGCTGGATAATTCTGTGTCTTTGTGAGAAAAAGAGGCCATGAAATAGCAGAGAGATTGAGAAGGTCAGGGGAGAGAACTATTTTTGAGTTAGGATTGAGGAGAAGTATCAGCTCCCTGTGTCAGATCTTGTTGGCACAGTGTTTCTCAGGCATAGACTAGGTCAAGTGGGGGAAATCGGTGCCAGGAGGCTCTCTTTTCTTTTCATAGTTTCTATTTATTTCACAGAAGGCCCTGCAAGAAAATGAAACAACACCAAGTTGAGAGCTGAAGGGAAGGGGCATCCTTGAAGGGCAAGCTGGGGGGAAGAGAGGCTGGGAAATCTGGGGAAACAAAGGCAGTCAAGGGAGAAGGTTGTTCACTCACCTTCCCAAATACACTGTTCCCTCAGACCCATGGTGGTCCTTCAAACATACTTTCAGGTAAATTAAAAGGTGCCCCTTGGATGCAACCAGCTCCCACCCCAGGGTACATGAAGAATCTGAACACGTGTGTGTCTGTGTGTGTGTGTGTGTGTGTGTGTGTGTGTGAAAGGCGGGGGAGGGAGAGAGGGGGAGAGAAAAAGAAAGCACTTGAATAGAAAGCTATCCACCAAAGGCAATAAACAATCATGAAAACCTGGCACAAGGAAGCTGGGCTTCATTTCTTCTGGAACCACCTCTCAACAGCACAAGGTACCAGGCAAATCACATCACCTCAGTGAATATTTGTTTCTTCCTCTGACCTTCCTGTGAGTCTCAGGGTTCCAGCATGTTACTTAAGAATGTATTTTGGAAACAGTAGGCTGCAACATTAGTATAAGGAATTATTAAAAAGTCAATTTTCCATCTTTGTGTTTTTATAGCCGTACTGGGACGACCAGGAGCACAGTATTACAAAGCCCTTAAGTGCATGGTTGAAGGCAGTAACAGAAGAGAAAACATATTTTTCTGTTACAACAGACATATATGTCATAGGGGAAAACAGCATAGAAAATTGGAAAGAAATAAAACCTGAAATTTCTCCTTCCAAAAGAATAGTAGTATTTGTCATATATGACAACTATTTATGCCTATTTAAAGCCCATTATGTTTTCAAGTTTGGAAGCATTTCTTAATGCAAAACAATACATGCTTCTTGCAGAAATGGAGAAAAGATAGGTAACAAAAATCATCTATTTCTACCACTTAGGACTACCTACCGTTCTAGAACTTTAAAAAGTCAAATAATTATTTATATATTTTATATATGTTTACCTTTTTTACACAACAAATCTGTTTATTTTATAAAAATTAGATGAGCAAAAGCTAAACTATTAAACCACTTGAAATCCAACCCCCCAAATAATTGATTACAGTCTGTAATATTTTTTGTTGTAGCCTCTGGACTTTTCTTTTTTTTTCAAGTTTATTTATTTTGAGAGAGACAGAGAGTGAGTGCGCACACAAATAGGGGAGGGGCAGAGAGGGATGGGGACAGAGAATCCCAAGCAGGCTCTGCACCCTCCAACAGGGATCCTGATGCGGGGTTTGAACTCACAAACCACGAGATTATGACCTGAGCCAAAGTCAAGAGTCAGATGCATAACTGACTGAGCCACCCAGGCGGCCCATCTCTAGACTTTGCAGTTTTCAAAAGTGAGTGTAGTTTTGAACGCATAAGAGGTACCAAAAATCTTTTGCAACTACGAACGCATATTGCTGTTTTGTAGCCAGCTTTCCAAATGGAACAATATTCATACAAATTGCCCTATATTCTACATCACTTTTTAATGTCTGAATAAAATTCTATTAGAAGATGCACCATTGATTATTTAACAGACCCTTTAATGTTAAGTATTTAGATCATTTGTGACTTTTCTTTTTCCTCTTAGAAAGACCACTGTCATGACTATCCTTTAATGTCATGTTCGTGGTTTCTTTGCAATTTAACTTTTGGGTTGAGTTGGGCCAATGGCTCTGCAGAATTCTAAGGATTTTCAGAGAGAACGATGTATGGTTCTTAGCGTAGTACATTTTATCATTTCAAATATTTTTGCTTTACATATATTAGAATCTATTTATAAATTTAGGATGATTTAATGCCCTATGAAATACTTAGCCCACCAACACTCTTTATTCCAGTTCTGTCCTGAAAGATTTAATTTTTTTCTGCTTATGTATGTCGGCATCATGCTCATACAAGAAAATTTGTAGACTATAGAAGAGTTGGTTGGGAGGAAAGAGAAAACCCTTTACAATCCCCCTGCTGAGAGAGACTCATCTCTCTGGTCACCCCTGCCAACTCCCTCACCACCCATGGCTTTGTACACTTTTTCAAAATACTCTCTGTAGACTTCTGAGTAGGGGAATGCTATCATGGAGACTCTAAGTGGTGGCTGATCTTCTGGGAGATTTTTACCCCTTTGCAACACTCGGCATTATTTCCAGTAGCTAACAGACAGAACTGTGCACCTGGGCGAGGCTGTGCTGAGATTCTGTGTTCTTATTCCCTATTTTAAAAAGCACTGTGCAGACACATCCGTAAGGTTTCCTGCAGGTGTATGGGAACAGGGAGTCAGAGGCTTAACAGTCACAGATTTCATATAAGAAAAAACAGAAAAGCCGAAATATAGACGACAGGCATGTTTATACCAAGAGACAAACAGCTTCTTGCCACGCCTGCTCCAGATTTGATGTTAGAAGACCTCAGGCAACAATTTTCCATTCAGAAAAATAATTTTACATTTCTGGTTATCAAATGAACACATGTTCATTATAGGAAATACATTTAAAAGGCAAAAAGAAAGACACGTATTCTGTGTGTTTCTTTCCAGTTTCTTGATGCATATTTTAAAACATTAAAGCCAAACAGCCTATACTGGTTTTGTGTTCCCACTTCGTATAATAGGAAGGGTGTCTTCCCATGTCAATGATCATGTATGAGGATTCTTCCAAGTTCCATCAGTACCTGCACTGCCTTGAGAGATGACGAAAGAACACACATCAAAGAGGTCTATGAAGAGTAAATGCAGCAATATAAAGTAAAATAAAATTGTCTACTGTTCACCTACAGCTGACAGTGAGAATGAGTTTTCCTTCCCAGGTTACTAAGCTTTATCTTCCTAACCAAGATAAAGTGGTTGTTGACCAGAGATGTAAAATACTGCTTCCCAAACAGAGTCTTAGGTGTAAAAAAGCCCATGGAAAACAAGTTCCTGTTCTGAGATGATAAACCAAGGGGGACTCATTCCAGGAGGGGGGTGATTTGGGGGGGGGTGTCTGGGTGGCTCAGTCAGTCAAAGCGTCTGACTCTTGGTTTCGGTTCAGGTCATGATCTCATGGCTCGTGGGTTCGAGCCCTGCATCGGGCTCTGCACTGGAAGCACAGAGCCTGCTTGGGGATTCTCTCTCCCCTCTGTCTGCCCCTCCCCCACTTGAACGGTCTCTGTCTCTATCAAAATAAATAAATATAAAAAAATGTTTTTAGTTTTACTGCTTTTCTTAAATTGAAGTATAATTAACATGCAATGTTACATTAGTTTCAGGGGTGTTTTTTACGGCAGGTGTCGGGGCAATACTTGTTGCTCTATTTGGGACGTGGAAGGGGGCCTCATGCACGTGGCTTGATCGGACATTACGTGGAGACCACTTACATCTTCTTGGCATCTCTTCTTTAACCGAGAAACAAAAGCTAAATGCCCAGATCACTCCAACGATTTTCCCCAAGAGCATTATTATTGTCACATCCTTCACCAGCCACGTCTATCCAGAAGTAAGACACCGGGCAGGACTATCGCCACTTGCCCCTCGTACTGCCTTCCAGGGAATTTGAAGATGGTGCTGCTTCCTCAGGATACATTTCTTCCATCTGTGAGACACGTGTAATGCACCGGTTTCGTTTCTGACCTTTGCTAGAAATTTTCATAATTAAAATATAAGTAGGCACTCTCCACAGTGAGAACATGGTCCTCCCCACCCACATGTGCCAATTATAAGGCCATGTGCAGTGCGGGGCAGGGCAGGGTCTGCGGTCGCCCTGCTGAGAAGGCCAGCTGAGCCTCCTGCACCGGTTTGATTATAACCCGCCACCACCCCTGCCCCCCACCTCTACCAAAGCGACTGCCTTCTCTCTAGTCATGTAACCAGCATTTGTCAAGCATCTGAAATGAGCCAGAGCCTATGCTAGGCCTGAGCAAATAAAGAGAGGAATGAGCCATGGCATTTACTCTGCAAGAATACCAGCTACTGGTGTTGGAGGGTGTTGGGTAAATAGATGAAAGCAATTCAAGAGTCTACCTTTTCGGTGGCTAAACATTGGAGCATTTTTCTCAGAGCTAGGATTATGGTGAGGTGAGTGAGGCAGGGACGTATGAGTGTGGGGTAGGATCTGGTCTTTATTTATAATGTTGATGTTCTGTTCATCATGGACTTTTTTTTTTTTTTTTTTTTTTTTTTTTTTGCATCAATTCGGATTCTTTAAAATATTGCCTAGAGGCGCCTGGGTGGCTCAGTGGGTTCAGTGTCCGACTTCAGCTCAGGTCACGATCTCATGGTTCGTGGGTTCAAGCCCCGCATCGGGCTCTGTGCTGACAGCTCAGAGCCTGGAGCAAGCTTTGGATTTTGTCTCCCTCTCTGCCCCTCCCTGGCTCGCACTCGGTCTCTCCCTCAAAAATAAACATTAAAACGAAAATTAAGAAGTAAAATATTGCCTAAAAATATTGTCCATCTCCATTGCTGAGTTTGTTACCCCACCCCCACCCCCTGTGAATTTCGGACCTCATTGCCCTCACCTCACCCTTGTTCTTGCCTGGAATTTAACTCAAGCCTTACTCTCTGGGCTTTGAGGATCATTAGCCAACACTGATGCACAGCGAGTATCCAAGCTGGGTCACCCTATTCTTTTGAGTTTGGGGGATGAGTACTGAGGTGGACAAGTGTGGGTCCCAGCAAATAAATAAACAAGACCCTTTCGGCGTCTGCTACGCGTGGTATGAGGGAGTGCGTGGGAGAGCTTACAATAGGGGTGGCGGAAGTTCCCTCAGGGGAGGCCGTATTTATGCTGAAACATCAGTGGTAAGTGGACACCATGGCCTGTACCTCTCAGACTTGCAACCTTTTTTTTTTTTTTTTGACAGCTAATCTTTAATGAGCCCATAGTTTGTGCTGTTATAATGTATGTAACAACGGGCATCTGCCCCCGCCCCTCATCTCCCTCAACAACACCGTGAGACTAGGACTCCTGGTACATCTATTTTTTTCTTTTTATTGATAAGGAGACAGAATCCCAGTCAATTTGGGAAGATCACCAGCTAAGTTGGTGGGAAAAGAATGGGCACGTGGTGGGGGGAGGGGGAGCGTCAAACCTCGCCTGCCATGATTCAACAGTTACTTAATAAGCATCTGGTATACTCCAGGCGCTGTGCAATTAGTTAGGGGCATATGTCCTCCTCCCCCTCCTCCTCCATCTACCCAGCACTTAGCGTCTAGATTCCATGCATGTCACAAACTTTTAAAATAGTCCATTTGCGAGGATGATGGGACTGCTCTATGACTCGATTGTGCTGGCCGTTACAGGTCCGTGTGGATTTGTCAATACTGAAAAGGGCGAATTACACCTTCATTTAAAAAACCTACCCCCCCCCCCCCCACCTCCACCCGCTATCCCCAGCCAAAGCAACAGGGGCGGGGGGGGGGGGGGGGGGCTTCAGGTGGTCCCTGCCCTAACTAAGGCTTGGGCGACGGAAGAGCTTTTGTGGGCGGGCCCAGGTGCGGGACCAGAGTTAGCCACAGCGGGCCGGCGGGGAAGCAGGGGAAGGGAGAAAGTAGGCGCAGCCGGTGCGGGGGAGGGATGGGAAGAGCCCGTGGACCGCGGGGCGAACCCGGGGAGGCGGGGGGATGCCGGGAGAGAGGGAGGGACCTGCGGGCGGGTGCGCGAGAGGCACAGGCGAGGGAGGAGGGGGAGGCGTGCGCTCCGGAGCGAGCCGGGGGCTGCGAGGCGGAGACAGCCAGGCCACGGGCCGCGGAGCGTGCCCGCCCAGGCGACCCGCCCTCCCGGCCGCGGTGCGGACGGACCGACGGACGGCGCTGCGTGCAGGAGGCGCCCGGCCATGTTCAGCCGGAGCTCCCGGAAAAGACTCTCCAGCCGCTCGGTGAGTGTCCCCCACCTGAGCGGGGCCGATCTCCGGGTCCCCCCGGGCCTCCGCCAGCGCCCCTGCCCAGCCTCCCTCCGCCCGGCGGCCGCGCACCTGTGGCCCCAGGTAAGCCGGCCCCAAGCGCGGGGGCGCGTCCGGGGCGCGCGGGAGCGCTCGAAGGCGCGGAAAGGGTTAAGCCCGGACCCCCAGTCTGGGCGAGCGCGAGACCGGGAGCCGTGGCCCTGTGTGTCACAGTGTAGGGGTGCCCCGGAAAGCCCCCTCCCTCGCCTCTTAAGGCAGATCGGAATCCCAGTTGCAGAGCTCCACCGTCTAGCCTCTTGGAGCTCTAGCCGCGGACTTGACTTTGGGCTGTCTTTTGGGGTGTCCTCTGCTGCCCCCTTCCCAGGACCAGCAGCCTCGCCCTAGGCGAAAGCGCGATGGTAGCTTCTCCGGGACTCTGGGGAACAGAAAGGTCTTGCTTTTGTTTCTTAGAAACCCATGACCATGGTGTCTGGGGGAGACAAAGCTCCAGCCATGGCCATTTCTCAGTGGCTTGGTGGCCACGCAAGAGGTAGCCCGCCTGGGTCCTCACACCCTTCCCCACACGAGAGACCACCCTTGGGGCACCAGCAGCGCCCCGCCCCAAGTCCCCCACAACGGAGAAGGACTTTGGAGTCAAATCTGATAAGGTGGGGTGGGAGGGGCAGGTCATTCTGCCTGGTGTGCCAGTGGGGCTTTGGAGAGAGCCCCCGTGGTGGAAATATGGTTGTGTTGTCTTTTTGTTTTGAAGTTGACTGGACTGGGGCGGATAGAGAGAGGCCAGCCATGTAACGCCTGTGGTGACCAGTGCCCCGGGTTCGCCTTGCATAAATGGAGGTAGGATGCCTTTTATCCGATTCCTAAAGACTTAACACTTCCGGGGAGGAAACATGCATATATGCGTGTGTACATACATACATATATTTATCTCCTTTTGTAAATCTCACTTGTAAGTCACATGGAAAGAATGCAAAGCCTGTTCCTTTAAGAGTGGGGCTACATCTGCTCCAAATATCCAAGGTGGAAGTGGTGGCCAGACACTGGGGGATGCGGGAGAGCTGGGCTCAGGCTGCATTTCCCTGATGGGAGAGTTTTCTGTCCCTCCTACCCATACTCTGTGTATCTAAGTTGCTGAGCCCCAAACAGTGCAACTTGGCAATGTCTCCAAGGGCCACAGTGCATCGTGTCGAGGACAGCTGGTGTTTGCCAGTTGTGTTTTTAATTCAGCCCCTGTAACTCTGGGTCCCACCCACAAATCCACTACTGCCCGCCTGCGCTGTGTCAACCCTCTTCGGTGGCCAGATGTTTCTTATTAATGTACCGTGAATGTTGACTTCCAGGCAGCCCCAGCCTGGATTGGAATGATTATGTTTGGGAGATGCGGGATCTGGGTGCCCTCCCAGTGCATCTGGCTGCTCGGGCTCTGGTTGGGAAAAGTTGGGGTGCAGGCTTGCAGGCTCCCAGTTTGATGATGTCAAGAGAAGAGGTGGATACTTCTTGGCAACTTCATGAGAAAGGAAAACACGTGACAGGAGACTATTCTCTGACATCCTCACACGTTCTCCCTTTGATGAGTACATCTTTCCCCTTTCTCCACCACTCATAGGGCCCTTTGATGAAGGCCGTCTCTGGACACAGGGGAGGAAAGGTCTGCTTTGATTTTACGTTACCCCTCTGTGCAGGCTTCTCTACTGTCTCCCAAACGGTAACGCGTGCTGGGCACCCAGTTAGGAGGAAACTCCCAGCCGGCTCCTTCAGAAATTAAATGCTTTTGTTCCTGCCTCAGATGGGGTCTGGCAGCCTCTTTGCCTTTGTTTCAGGGCACTGAGCGCAGCCCTTATGGCTCCCAAGCATTTAATAACTTCTGTGTCAGAGGCACGGCTAGGCGACCTTATAAATATGTAATGGGCAGCCCTAGGCATCCATCGGTGCCAGTGCTGTGGCCCAAATAGTTGGCCCCTTGTGTGTCCCAAATGTGAACATGGGTGATATGTGGAATAGGTATAGGAACCTTCTTTGGTAAACCAAATCCATTATGGCAGGAGTAAGGGCCTCTTCCTGTCTGATCTATCTTGTGCTCTAACTGGTGGTGGGTGGGGGGCGAGGCAGAGTGATGAACAGGAGAGTGCTTCCCAGCTCCTCCCCTACTCTGGAGCCTTTGGGTCACCTGACCAGAGGCCTGTTGGGTAGTAGGTCAGTGTGGGGGTGTGGCCTAGCGTGCCTCCTTTCTTTATGACCTCTGACCTCCAGTAAGCCTCTCACCCTCCTTAGGTCTCGGTTTCCCTAACCATCAGCTGGGAATCAATGTACTTAACTCACGGCGTTTTTGTAGGGATGAAGTGAGATACTGAAAATACATTGCCCGGTATCAGGCACACAGTAACTGTTAACTATGTTTGTTAATTATTTTGAACTTCCTCAGGGAAGGAAGCGTAGCTTGCCCATTTGAGTCTGCTGGGTGTCCGGGTCACTTTAGACTCTGACGACCACAGCTTCTTGGAGAACCTTCAGCCCTTTGAATCCAGCTGATTTTGTGACGGGGGAACAAGTGTTGTATTTTCAGCCCATTGTGGAGCCTTTCTTTTGGAAAGAGACCCTTTCATTAGGCTGAGATGGATTTTCGCGAAGAAGTCGTTCCCCGCCCCCCTCGGCAGCAGAAAGGCTTCACTTTGGCTCCATGAATGGGGTTTTTTATGGTATTTCCAACCATTGCTGGAAAGGAAGCAGCTCCTTGCTTTCGCCCCCTCCTTTTCCCCCATGGGCATACTTTCGGGTGACCTTTTGGAGAAGAGGGACAGCCATTTCTGGGTTACAGCGCAGTGTTCTTTTTTGGCAGTTGGGAACCCACAGCATGCTCGCTTTCTGCTCTTCTGACAGGGGGAGGCTGTGAGGCGCTGGGAGAGAGAGTTGTGCCTGGGAAGGAGCCAAAGGCTGGCCTGACAGAGGCCGAAAGGCTCCCTGTGGTCTAACCCCAGGAGAGAGGATTTCCTTTACCCCAGAGGACCAAGGCACCCTAAGTATTACCACTCGGCCTCTCTGCTGGCATCTCTGCTTCTACACAGGTCCCCTCCAATCCACTGTCCCCCAGCAGGCATTCCCCCAGAAGTGGAACAGAATCGCGTTGCTGCATCCAGCACAAAGGCACGAACGTTCTAGGGAGGAAGCCTGTTGTCAACAAGGTTTGCTTCCTCCTCTGGTGTAGTGGAGGGCGCTAAGGCTTTGAAGTCCAGACGGAGCTGGCCTGCCGTCCTGCTCTGGCTCGGACCAGCTGTGTGACCTTGGGCAAATGACTTAGGCTCCCTGAGTTTCATTTCCGTCCACTGTCAACATGGGCTCTCTCTGCTGAGCAAATATTTGAGTTCCTGCTTTGTGTCCCACACTCTGGTCGTGCTGGGGATACAGCAGAGAACACAGCAGACTAGATTCCTACCCTCATTCAACAAATAATTACATTTTAGAGAAGGTGGTCGGGAAGGCACTTTGTGAGGTGACATTTGAGCAGAGACCTAAATGAAACAAGGGAAGGAGGAGGAGGAGGACGACGATGACCCTGTTGATTCAGACCTGGGGCTGGAGCCAGCTGTATCACCATTTCCTGGGAGCTTGTTAGAAATGCAAAATCCCAGGCCCTGTCCTAGACTTAGCGAATCTCAGTGGGAACTTCAGTAGGATCCCCAGCTGATTCATGTGCAGGTTAAGGATAGAGAAATGCTGAGTTAAAACCCTTAGCCCTGGAGGAGTGCTTGGGTGGCTCAGTTGGTTAAGTGTCCCACCTAGCCCCAGGTTATGATCTTTCAGTTTGTGAGTTCGAATCCCGGGTGGGGCTCTGTGCTGACAGCCTGGAGCCTGTTTTGGATTTTGTGTCTCTCTCTTTCTGCCCCTTCCCCACTCGTGCTCTGTCTGTCTCTCTCTCAAAAATAAACATTAAAAAAAAGAATAAAATAAATTATAAAAAAACACCCACTTAGTGCTGTGTATGCCACATCTCTGTACTTCAGGGCTCTCTCTGTGTGAATAAAGATGCCTAAGGTCCTCTGGAAGTCTCTTCTAGTTCATGGAGATTTTCCTGAGTTACTATACTCTCTCCCCATTTGTATCATCACCCATACCTGCAGGGGGCGACTGTGGGGATTTGTAGAATTTCTCAAGAAGAAAACCCTAAATGGATTTTTGTGTCTTGGGGAACAGAGGGCTCACAATTGGCGAACAGAGTGCTGTCCTCCACCTGATCTGGGGCAGGTGGGGAGAGGTAGGCACCCTTCCCTGCAGGTGACCTTGCCACAAAGAAGCAGCATGTCAAGGCAGCCGAGGTCAAGCCCCACGGCGGCTGGGGCTCAGAGGAAATTTTCATTAAGAGGAAGATTAAGGCATCTTCATGGACTGTGAGCAGAACAAAATCATTAATAACTAAGCTCTTCGTACACTATGAGACAGCGTTCTCAGTGGGGGTTAATTGGGCTTGCTTGTTTGCAACCACTTTGAGCAGGGAGAGAAAAATAGCCGTTTTTACAGTGAAGATTTGCCCTGTGAATACCTAAGCACTGCTGAATAAAAATAGTAATGATAAAGCCAGAGCCGTCAGCAGTAACAAGGATGTCCAGACCTCCACGTAATACATCCATTTCTGGTTCGTCCTCACCAGACCCTGTGAGGTAGATTGAGAAACTGAGGCTCAGAGTTGTTACATAATCTGTCCCAGGTCTCCTGGCTATGGAGAATGAGTTGGGATTTAGCTTTAAAATCCAGATTCATTTTCTTGTGACTCGCCGCCTCTTGTCACCTCTCTTTTGAAAGGCAGAGGGCTCTCCGGTCACATCCAGCCTGCAGGTGGATTTTCTTTGGTTTGCACAGTGTGTTAAGAGGCCTTTTTATAACGTTAAAATCCAGGTTTCCAGCTTCTCTTTGAAAATGCAAAGATGTGATAGCAAGGAGCCTACTTTGCTCCCTGGTAGCATATGAGTGCTCTCTCTTTAGATGGACGTGACCTTGGCTTGCCGTGATCTCTGACATTCTTGTTGCCGTCAAGGATCTCTTCAAGTATTTAGGTGACCTGTCAGGTACTGGAAGTGATTGGAGTTTGTAAATCCTGAGTGAGCATTCTCATCTGTCAAAACAAAAAAAGTGATTTAAAAAAACCAGTAGCTACGGTTTTAAAAGTGTGGACAGTGCCAGGCTAGTGTTTTTACATCCTTCTTGTCTTGGACTTATAGCAATCCTAGGAGACGGTGCAAATATTTATACCTGTTTTAATAGATAAGGAAACTTGAGTTTCAGGGTTAAACAATTTGCCCGAGGTCCTACAGCCAGCAAGTCGATGGTATTCCAACCTTGTTTGACTGCAGAATTCAGTGTCTGGACCAGGACTTTTCAGACTTGGCTTGCATGTGAATTCCCAAGGCATCTTATTCAAATGCAGATTCTGATTGAACAGGCTGGAGGCCCGGGCCTAAGGTTCTGCATTTCTCACAAGCTCCCAGGTGATGCTGACACTGTTGGTCCAAGGACCACATTTTGAAGAGCAGTGGTCTGGACCAGGGGTTGGAAAGTAAGTCCTGCTGGCCGATCTGACCCTTCACCTGTTTTGTATGGCTCGTAAGACATACGTGGTTTTAACATTTTTTAATGGTTGGAAAAAAAATGAAGGCTATTTCATGACATAGGAAAAATGATACGCAAGTCAGACTTGAGTGCCCATAAATAAAGAGCTCTCTGAACAAACTTACACACATCTATCTGTTCACGGACTGTCTATGGCTGTTTTCTTGATACAGTGGTAGAGTTCAATATTTGTAACAGATCGTATGGCCTTCAAAGCCAAAAAGCATTAACTGTCTGGCCCTTGATGGAAAATGTTTGCCAATCACTGGCCTCTACCCCTGTCTAGGGGAATATGCAAGTAGCTTCTCTGGGTTTTAGAAGAAAGGCATCTGAGAACCTTTCCGAATCAGGGCTAGAGGAAACTTCCCCTCCACCCTGGATGAGATTGGTGCAGAAATCAAAGACAACCAAAGAACCAGGGAATAGACCAAAGCCATTTCTAAAGGGCACGTGGAGATGAGGCTTGCAAGACCAGATCAATGAACCGCCAGTGGATTCTAAGCTCCTTGTAATCCCTTTAACGTTTCAGCTTTGCTGATAAATGTAGATTCGACCTGAGCATTAAAAGGCGGGCTTTCAGAACAAGCCTCCTGGAGCTGCACTTTCATGAGCAGCTGATGTGGAAAGCCCAGAGCCTTGGTAGCGTTGTGAGGTGGTTTTAATTATGCAGAGCGGTTTGTCTCTGGACAACCGGCGGCCTCTCCAGGCAGGATACTTTGGCCCATGCAGCCACCCCAGAGGCAGTGCTCACTGGGTCAGCCAAGACTGCCTTGAAAAGCATCTTAGTTACCCTGGCAATTGTGTTGATTGATGATTAGGGTGGTGATCTGGGGAGACGCCGGCCTGGTTTCCTTTAGTGGATCGTAATTTGGCTAAGAAATGGGTTCCCACTGATTATTTTGCTTGGGGAGGAAAAATACGCTGTCTCGGTCAGTTGATGTGCCAAGAAAAGGGGGAAAAAAGGCGATCGTGTGTGTGTTTGTATGTGTGTTTGCACCCAAGACTTTTGCCTGGAATCTTCAAAGCAGGGAAGGATACTTAGCCCAGAACCTTGCTGTTTGGCTCACCTTATGTTATTGGCATTTGATGACATGCTTGTTGGAAACTAAAACACCGTAGTAGGATTTTTCTCTTGAGGAAACCTATTAGTTTATCCCAAGATATTATTATTGTCTCTCATTTCAAAATAAGGCATGGTTGTTATAAAGTATTTTTTTTTAAATCACACGCTCGCACACGTGTACACATATAAAACTTATATAGCACAGAGAAGAAGACCTTTAATTGACTTTTGAGATCAGGGGTCAGCGAACTACAGCCAGTGGGACAAAATCAGGCTGCTGCCTGTTTTTTGTATAGTCTGCTCTCTAAGAATAGTTTTCATAGTTTCAAGTGGTTGGGGAAAAAAAGAATAACATTTTGTGGCACATACAAATTATATGAAATTACAATTTTAAGTCCATAAATAGAGTTTCAGTGGAGCACAGCCATGCCCATTCGTTTAGTATCCTCTCTGGTGGCCTTTGCAATAGCAGAATTGAGTAGTTGAGATGGTCCTCGTGGTCCAGGAAACCGAAAGTGTTTACTACCTGGCCCTGTTCAGAAAGTTTGCTGACCCCACAGCTAGAGATCTATTGCTTATGGCTTGCTTTTTATTTTCTCAGATTCGTTCAAATTATTATGTGTTAATAAGATTTTACAGAGAATATACATTCTCTATGGTCTTTTATAGCATACCTTTTGTTCATAATAAATATTTTTGGGGACATCTTTGCATGTCATTATATAAAGAGCGCAAAGATCTAATACATTTCTTAGCTCTTAGAATCCAGGGTATGGGTTATTGCTGAATTAAAACTTTTCTGTTCAAGGCTGCTTTGGTTGTTTTTCCATCGTTCCTGATTATATACTATATGATAATAGCTTTTCTTCTGCTTCAACATAGTTATGTGGAGCTCTTATCAAACTGTCCTCCAAATGGCTGGTGCCAAGTTCCACCCCTGCCGTTGAAAAAATTTGTGTATATTTATGTGTTCTTTGGGCTGAAACTTTGAAACATCTCAGCTTGCACAGCAACCTTGTAATTAATCCTTGTTTAATCACCCTGAGTGACAATTTGTACCCGATGGATAGTGAGGAAACACAGAGCGTTGGTGTCAGTCATTTGGTTTTTCCAACGTTTTTTATTTATTTTTGGGACAGAGAGAGA
This sequence comes from Panthera onca, assembly GCF_046562875.1. Lineage (NCBI taxonomy): Eukaryota > Metazoa > Chordata > Mammalia > Carnivora > Felidae > Panthera > Panthera onca. The sequence continues at coordinate 31,975,825 of NC_138340.1, read as the reverse complement.
CAGAGCATGAACGGGGGAGGGGCAGAGAGAGAGGGAGACACAGAATCGGAAACAGGCTCCAGGCTCCGAGCCATCAGCCCAGAGCCTGACGCGGGGCTCGAACTCACGGACCGCGAGATCGTGACCTGGCTGAAGTCGGACGCTTAACCGACTGCGCCACCCAGGCGCCCCTGGTTTTTCAAAATAAATCTTATTTGTCTTTAATCCTGAAGGTGGTACTCACGTTCTGTTGAAAGGTTGTCATTCATCCTGAAGCTTGTGTTGGTTAAGGTCAGTGGGATGAAGGGGAGGGAGGTGGGGACCTAATATATGTGTTATATTGTGGTCTGTCAGTTCAAAAAACTGGAAGGTTATCCTTTATCTCTGCCATTAATGACTACCCCAGAGGGAGTTCCCTATGGACAGAGAGAGCATTCCCTCAAGGGAGTGAGTCCCACATCATTGAGCATTTTAAGATCAAAGGGATTCTACCTGCCTTGTGTATGGGAGGGCCGTAGGGGGTGATCTCTGGGGAGAAATGTGTACTTCGAGATAGTGTCATAAAAACTTCTGTGAAGCTTATGAGGGCTTCTTTGGGAGCACTACAGCTGAGTGTTTAAAGGGATAGGCTTTGATGACATTTGGCTGGAATTATAATCTTGGTTCCGCCTTTTACTAGCTAAGAATCCTTGAAAATGTGACTTAACCTTTCTGGAGCCTTTCTTGGTTTTCTCATCTGAAAAATGGGATAATATCACGTACTCTTACAAGGTTGTCTTAATGAAATTGTCATGAGGATTGCATGGGGTAAAGGCATGTAACATGCCTCATTGTGTGTGGTATTTAACATGGGCTCCACATGTTTGTGGTTGAAAGAAAGAGGAGCAGAAACAGGATTGGATAAGGAGCAAGAAGGTGTGGGTTCATGGCCCTGGAAATTGGAGATTCAGTGACCAAGAATAAGTCACTTCCCCCACCATGAACCGTGTGCTTCGTTTGTTAAATGTGACGCGTGATCATTAAATATCACGCGTGATGATTCCCGTTTTAAGAACTTCTGTCACAAGAGGTGGAGTCCCCTTCACACACACAGACACACGCACCCCACCGCCACCGACCACGTGGGAGTTCAGGTTCAAAAGGAATGAGAATTCCGGAAGGAATAGCAGATTCACATTGCTCATCGCACACTTAGCTGGAGACATACACACTTCAGATGAAATGGAGTTGAGTAAAATGGGGTCCTATACCCTCACCATCTATTTGCTTAAATGAGGTGTTCATAGGATGTTTGTTAAAACAACTTGCAAACCGTCACACTAAGGTAACATTTAAATTTTGCTCCCGGGGTCAGTATGTAGACAGGGGCCTTTTTTGTGCCTCACGCCCACCAACTGCACCATGAAAATTCATGTCCAAGATGAAAACCATTCATTGTCAAGGAAATGCTTAATCCTTGTAACTCAAGCCTGCTTAAGAAGTGTCAGTTTTTGTGGCTTCTGGTGTGCCATAGCAGACACTTTGACCTATATGACCATTATGCAGGAGCTCCCTTTTGTAAGGCATGAGAAACAAGGATATTTATACAATGTTTGAACCCAAGATCCTACCCTGGAAACTCCCGAGATACGATCTGGCCTGTACCTGTATTTTGTTGACATGGTACCAGCTTTAAAATTTTTGGGAGTTGCCAACTTTTGACATTTTGTGAAGAAATCAGATTTGGGTTTTTCTCTGGAACAGTGAGAATTTCTGACAATTCTGGGTTCATATTCCTCCCTTCCTTTCTGGTGGGAACACATGTGTTTCACTTTTCTGCAGTCCCCACCAGTCTCTCTTGTGTTACACCTGGCCTGCCTCACTCATTGACATCGTTGGCTGGTTGCTATAGATCTCTCATTTTGTGCTACTAATTTGGAGAAGCAAGTGGGCCATTATGCATGACTGGAAGGCTGGTAAGAATGGCAGAATGGAATAAAGTCGCACCTTGGCAGGGGTAAATGCGCTGAGCAGGTTGCCTAAGTAGCGAAATTTCCTCTGTCTGGGAGATGCTCTTTGGAAGGAGCCCACACTGTTGAGGGTCTGCTCTGTGCTTGGCTTCTTTCGTGCAGTGGCCCATGGCCCCCTTAGAACAATTTTCTGAGGCACGTATTTTATCTGCCACTTGGTAAATAGGTGAGACCGAAGGAGGTTAGGTAACATGCCCTAGGCCACCTGGGCAGTAAGTAGTGGGGTCAAGATCACAAGGTCTACAACTGAGAGAGGGTGTTCAGCTCTGGCATTTTGACTCTTGTCTAAATAGCAAACTATACCTTGGGGAAAGCACTCCTATTCTCAGTGGTCTGGGGAGGAGGTCAGACTGTTGTCTACCCTGAACAAAATGTCTGAAGAGCGCTGGGCTCGTTGGTTTATTTGTGGATCCAGTCTTAAAGGTGAAACTCTTATAAAATCAAGGCGTGTGCTCTTGAACTTACTAGGGTGTCTGAAGGATGAGAGATTGGCTTCTTGCAGTTTCCCCATCAGATCTGCATACACTGAAGGGGGCTCCACTCAGCTTATTGGCAGCTTTGGTGTTCAGTTGGGCGGTCTGGGGCGCTTGTGAAAGGCAGGGGTCTGCAGAATGCCATTTGCATGTTTCCCAGAGGAGACCTCCACAGGAGAGGTCGAGAGAGAGATTACAGAGCATCCCCTCTGCAGCTAGCTTGAAGCCCACAAGCTAAAAATAAACACCATCTCCAGAGTTTGGACCTGTGCTTTGGAGCTTACGGTCCCCAGCGTTGTACAGATCATGACACCACGATACAAAACAGATGCAAGCACATTTGACGGCTGGAAGGCATTTAATGAGAGCCTTATTTGATTTTATGTTTGGTAAATTACTTGGGGATGCAGAAATTGCTTTCACAATTCTTAAAAACTGGCTCATTATGAATACGGGTAACATCCAGACCGGGTCCTCCAAGTTGAGTGCTGAGGAATTAGGCCTCCCGGGGGCTTATTATAAGAATGCAGGTGCTTTCTTTCTTCAACGACACTATGAAATTACTCTCATAATATAATTTCTCAAAGTCTTTTCTTCCACAGTCAGGCACCCAGGAGCACACTCCTGTCATTTGCATCCTCGATAACTTGGCCTTCAGAGCTTCTCCAGTGACTTACTGAGTTGTTTGCAAGTTACAGTGGCAGTTTCCTTTCATCTTTGTGAAGCCCCAGATTTGGAGGCAATAGAGGACAGGAATGTCTCCGTCCTCTTGGGTCTGGGATTATCTGAATTCAAAGGGAAGGACACGTAAATGGGTTTCCCTGCGTTCTGGGAGGTGGGACAGCTTACTAGATGTATCCACCTGAGAGGGATTTTGGAAAATTTTGTTCTTTAACTTTTAAAATCCTGGTGACATCAGCATTTTAAGGCAGTTTTATTTCTTATTTTTCAAGTAATTCCGATCAAACTGTTGGATGATACGTGTAGCATTAGGGTGTGATTTCCTTGTAGTGGGTTTTTTATGTAGAGCTTTACATAATGGTATTAGTTTGCTCCAGCTGCCAAAACAAATTAATACAAACTAGGTGGCTTCAAGGAACAGAACATATTCTTTTACAGTTATGAAGGCTAGAAGTTCAAGAACAAGGTGTCAGGACTGTTGCTTCTCTCTGAAGGCTCTGAGGGAAAATCCACTCCATGCATCTGTCTTAGCTTCCTGTGGCTCTTGGCAGTCCGTGGCATTTTTGGCTTAGAGATGTCCCTGCCATGTCTGCTTCTGTCATCAGATGGCGTTTCCTTTTATGTCTGTGTCCCTTTCCCTTCTTATAAGGCCTTGTCATTGGATTTGGGACCACCCTCATCCCGGATGATCGCATCTCAGGGTCCTTAACATAGTTACATCTGCAAAGACCCCTTTCCAAAATAAAATCAAATTTAGAGATGTTAAGTTACATCAGCAAAAACCCCTTTCCAAAATAAAATCAAATTTAGAGATGTATCTATTGGGGAACCACTGTTCAACCCATTATAATAATAATAATCATGGTAGTAAAGCAGATACTATTTTGTATTCTTCAGCAGTGCACCCGTCTAGGGCTTTCTAAATGTGTTAATCTGGAAAAGTACAGTAGTGCTGGAGGGCTGGGTGTTGATTTTGGGGCACCTTTGTAGGGAATACCCCTTTTGAGTACCCCTTTTGTCTTTTCTAGGCGCGGTTAAATGCTTGCAACAGGCAGGGATTGTACAAACAGCTATCAGTGAATGGAATTTGCTGCCCATATTGATTAATTCAGCAGTCTGAATCAGTTGACCCCCAGGTCACCCTATGAAGTTCATCCATCTTGTTGTAGCTTTTGTTGGGCTTTGCCAGGGAGATGTACAAGAAATGAACTGATAGTGTGTGGATGGGTTATTTGTGGGAAGAACTCTTGGCCCCGGGGCTTTCAATTAATGTCTAGGTTATTTAACTGATTCTCTTTCAAAGGGGGAAATGATGGGCTCCCTTAGCAAAGAAAAATCTTTATAATCCCGGAAATAGATCCCATCTCCACAAAGTCCTGCCAGGAGTAAGTTACTCCACTCCCCAGCTCCTCCCACTCCTCTGTAAACACAACCAGAAAAAGTAGAACATTAATTGCATGTCCCCACTCCCTTATTTCTGTTCTGTTAAATTCGGCGTGAATGGATCTAGGCTTTTCAGAATAAATGAGCTGAAATAAAATGAAAGCAAATTCTGATTTTTCCAATTAGCATTATCACATGAGCTGTCAATTGACCATTTACACAGTGCGATGGATATCCTGTTCTAAGCACATGTCTTATATCCTTACATATAATTCTTTAAACCCTTTATGAGATAGACACCGTGATCCACAGTAGTTTCGTGAGAAGACCGGGGTGCTGCGTGTTGAAGTTACTTCCCCGAGGTCCCACAGCTAGTTAGTATTGAAACCAAGGTTAGATCTTATGACCCTGACTGTGGAATGGGCTTTGAGCACCATATTCTTTGCCTGGCTCCAGAGTGATCTTAGAGATTCTGAGCAGTGGTGGGGGTGTCCCCTTCCCGCCCAGAGTTTCCCATTGATTAGCTCTCCTTTGGTGCTTAGAACTTACATCTAGTAAATTAGGTGCTACTTACTGCTGCTGCTGGTCCAGAGAACATAGTTGGCGAACCACTACAGCCCAGCCCTCCAGGACTTACTATCGCATTAGGGAAGAACAGGTAAACATAATTTAAATAACTTGTCCACATTAGCAGTCTCTGAGCTTTCTTCACGCGAAGTAGTTTAGATTACTGCTAAGTGATTGGTGTTGATGTTGAGGGTCAGGAGTTTAGATTGGAAAAAGAGTCCCTACCCCCCACTTAAGCGATAATATATTCTTGGCCTCCTCCTCCTCCTCCCTGTCACGTAGAGGCCATGGAATGTAATAAAGTACTTTTCAAGCTCTTTCATCAGCTGGAAAGTAGAACCGGCCAAGGTCTGTGTCTGTGAAGATGACTAAAGATGAATGAGGTTCTAGCCCTGTGAGGTGGTGAAATAGATTGTAAGGCTACAGAAATGAAATAGTGTGTTGCTGGAATAGGAATGGGTCCTTGAGGCCAGCCAGGACACCTCCAAAACCAGACCCGAGCCTTTGTGCACCGTGGTGTGCAATAGAGGTGACCTGTAAAAGTAGTGGGGGAAAGATTTAATAAACTGTGCTAGGACAGGCAGCTTTCCATCTAGAATTAAAAGAGATCCAAAACTTAAATTGAAAACAAAATTGAATTTTCTTGTGGATGAAAGCTTTTACAGATTTGGAAAGTAAAAGGCATACCTGAATTCAAATAATTTCTCTTTTTCTGTCCCCCACTCCATACCCTGTCGCCACACTGGCCACCTTTCTGGTCCCCGAACACCCCAAGACGTTTGCCCATGCTGGGACCTCCCCCAGATGTCCACACGATTTGTTTCTTGGCTTCCCTCTGGGCCACTCTTCCAGCATTTCCTTGGAGCAGCGTTCCCTGGCCATCCCGAATATTGTGTCATCCCTTCCCTTTTCCAGGCTGCTCTTAGGTTTTCACAGAGCACTTGCCACTACCTGCCATTGTGTTACGTTTTCATTGGATTGTCTGGATCTTGATCTGCTCTAGAATTAATTATTATAGTCTACACAAGATTTCAACGCCATAAGGATCTTTTTTTCCATGTCTTTCCATTCCCCAGCACCCAGAAGAATACCTGGTTATGTGTGGCAAAAATCCCGTTAGAATTTATTGACTAAATGAATGGGTGACAGGGAACCCAGAGGTCATAAAGGAAGATGACTTTCACATGAATAACTTAAAAATCGTCAAAAGACGAATTGAGAAAATTATTTGTAGTGCGTGATATACAGAGATCTAACTTTTCAAAATACAAAACCACTCTAAGTAGAAAAACATGACATGACTCCATAGAAAGTTGGACAGAGGATGTCATTAGGCAGACGTGTGAGAAAGTATTTTGTTTCTTAATGACGTTAGCATTTCTCATGTCTCTGTTTATTTGTGAGTCCAGTATAAATAGGTGTTAGAAAATAGATTTGTGTAGAATGGCGAAGTTTGTGTTCCATGAACTACAGCATCTGTTTTCCTAGGAATTATTAAAATAGTATGCATACGCCTGTGTTTCGAACTAAGCTTTATTCACGTCTGTCGAGAAGATAAAAAGACCTCTTAAGATTCCTTAGGATTTGGCATTGTCCATGGGTGTAAGCAAGATCCGTAGCTGTGATCGTGGGATCCAAGAGATGCCAGGAAAACAATGACTATATAACTACAGCAAAAATTCACATCTATGTCTAGGAAATGTGGACATCTGGCCACTCAGGGCTGCCTTTCTGTTTTCTTGTTGCAGTACCTCGGAAGGGCTGCCACTGGCACTTAGTGGTTTGGACCTGGGGATGTTCAACATTGTGCAGCCTGAGAGACTGGGCCATCGCAGTGAGGGTCTCCCTGCCCCAAAGCCAGTGGCATTCTCACCCAGTGAGAAGTAATGCAAAGTGTTGCAAGCAGCAGATGCCTTTGGGAAGTGCCGCGTATACCTCTGATACTTGGAAACTCGCTGACATTCTCTGGATCTCAGTTTCTCTCACGTTGAGATTGAGGCACATAGATGATAGAATCAGGAAGGGCCCCGTCACCATTAACCCACGGTGACAGCGTTACTAGGCTTTCCTGCCGAAATCGCCAACTGAGGAGATTTTGGCAAGAAGACATTGAAGAGGAGTTCTTCACTCAGTCCCCTTGCTGGATAAACCAAACCAAACTCTGATCCCTGTAGATATGGTGTAGAGTTGTATATTACCAGGAGTGAATGTGTTTGTTCTTAAATCTATTCATGCGTGTTACACTTGGGACTGTAGATACATATGCTAACTTCATAAGTCTATGAAATATGGATGTAAACAGAAATGTGTTGTTATTTCTATGAAAATGAAGCTGAATGCTTGGAAATGACCCAATGATGAATACTAAAAACAACCCAGTTGAATTAAGTTTTGGGAAAAATGATTCTGAAAGACGGAATGAGGCAGAAATGGTAAAAGGACATGGATTTTTTTTTGGACATCTTTAAGTTGTGACATGGCTCTAAAAATAACCAAACGGGAATTTGAAGAAGATGCATTATAGGTTTGTTTGATATGTAACTCTGGTAAACCCATATTCAAAATCTCCTTTCTCCCTATAAATTGAATGTATGGCTATGTATTTCAAGAAAAAAAATTAAGATATGTATATATCATTATTTTGCGATTTCTCAATGTGATGGATGCTGCTGGTTGTCCCTACATCCATCACCTTCTTCCTTAGAGATATAAACTTTTAAAAAATTTTTCTTTATGTGTGTTTATTTTTGAGAAAGAGTGTGTGAGCAGGGGAGGGGCGGAGAGAGAGGGAGATACACGATCCAAAGCAGGCTCCAGGCTCTAAGCTCTGTCAGCACAGAGCCCAATGGGGGGCTTGAACTCATGAACCGTGAGATCATGACCCAAGCTGAAGTCAGATGCTTAATCGACTGAGCCACTCAGGTGACCCTGGAGATGAAACCTTTAAGATATTGTCTGACATAGAGCCTGAGTGTTAAGACAGTATTTCCCAGCCCTCCTCCCTCCTAGGGGTTGCCATTTGACTAAGTTCTACTCAAAGGCTTAGAAGTTAAAATAGTAAGTGCAACTTGTGGGAGGTATACCTTTCAAGGGAAGGCATGTATCCCTGCTTCCTGCCCGCTGGAATGTGGATGTGACCGTTAGAGCCCAAGCAGTTAAATTGGACCATGATGTGGAAGCCCGTGTTGAGGGAAACAGAACAAGACAGGCATTACCTGGGTTCCTGGTGCCCATAGAGGCACCATCGTAGCCTTGTATCACATAACTCCATGCTGTATTTACGTGCCAGAGAAATTAGTTTTTATCTTGTTTAGGCCATTACTGTTGTCGATTTCAGTCAACCACAGCCTAAATTCATGCCACCTGGTTGGACTACAGATGTTGGTCATGTTGGATAAAAGGTTCTAATATCTTAGCTACTGCCCAAGGGTCAAAAATTAGTTTAGACTACTTTTGAAGGATTTAGAGCTGTCATTTCTAGCAATAGGATATGTACTGTGTTCTCAATGATGGAGGATCCAAAATCGTGGTTTTAATTTTGGGAGTGCTTGCTAAGGGCAGGTGTGCTATTCCAGAATACATTGTTCTGAGGTAGAGATGACTTCATCTGAAACCTTCAGGTTTCATCAGTTACTAGAGTAAATTCAATTACACATGGTTATAATAAGTATTAAAGCGAGAGTATTTCCTTCCCCTATAGTTCAACTTCTCTGTGAATCTGCGCCATTATCTATCGAGGAATAACCTGGAACATTTCAGGAATGTCCTCATATAGCACTGATTTCACCCTCTGAAAAAGTGCATATTCCATTTTGGTATGCATTTAGAACTGCTTATTTTAGGATTAAAGGGTATAGAATGAAGGGATACGATTAATCCCTTTGATAGCCCCTATCATTTTACCAGCAGACTAGGCAGAGAGCCTGGGTTCACATTACATACGTGGAGAAGTATGCCACAGTGCTACTGTGAAACCTTACCGCCTCTGTGTGAACAGAAAACGGCATGTGCCTTTTTAACCTCTTAATTCAATAATCACCATTCAAAAACTTTGCTTGCTGGAAAGTCTGCCTTGTTGCCTATATTGCAGGATCGTTTCGTGTGAAAGGCTTTAAGCTGGAATTGCCTTTTTGATGGACGTTCCTGACCAGCTTCTCCAAATTATCTGGGAAGAGTGTTAAATTGGTAATAAAAACATGAGAAAAAATGGGATGACATTTTGGGGTCAAGTTTGATTTATAAAACACATTGGGAAGTAAAAGCATACAGGGAATTTATTCACTCTAGAAAATTGGTTTGGGTGCCTGGGTGGCTCAGTTGGTTAAGCTTCGGACTTTTGATTTAGGCTCAGGTCATGATCTTGCGGTTCATGGGACTGAGCCCCATGTTGGACTCCGCGTTGACAGTGTGGAACCTTATGTGGAATTCTCTCTCTCCCTCTCTCTCTGCCCTTCCCCTGCTTATGTGCACATGTATGCTCTTCTCTCTCTCTCTCTCAAAATAACTTAAAAAAAAAGAATTTATTATGTACTTACTGTGGCCTCACATGCCATGAAATATAGTAATAATTGTATCAAAATTATATATTTTGAATTAGTTGGATGTCCTTCCTTGATGCATATATATATGTATATATATATGTAGGTATGCGTATATTTTATGGATATGTCCTTATGAATATACATGTGTGTATGTGTACATAACTTTTGCTTTTTAACACAGATGGTGGCATACCATAACTACTTCCTCTGTGTCATTCAACAATAGATCTTGGAGAGCTTTTAGTATCAGTATACATAAATAATGTTTAAAAAGAAAAAAAGACTTAAAAAGCCCCGTTGTATAGATGTACCATGATTTATTTTTATCAGTTCTCCACTGATGATCATTAAGGGTGTTTAAAAATGTCTGGTTATTGTGAACGTTCCTTTAGCAGACATTCTTATCTGTGGATCATCGTTGCCTTTATACATGAAAATACCTATTGGATACATTTATAGAAGTGGAATCACTGAATCAAAGGGTATACACATTTCATTTAGATACATATTGCCAGAAGGGGAAAAAGTTGGCTTTTGAAGATGTGTCTATCTGTGTGTATGAGGGTAGAAGACTGATTTCCAATGGCTAAGCATTTAAGTTCAACAAACTTTTCGGAATGCCAATTAAAAACTTCTTTTTTATGGCGCTAAAGCATACTCAACTGGAATGTCATTTGTATTCATTACTTTGATTTGCCAACCTCAGGGTTTTGCAAAACCACTACACGGGATTTAACGTCACTGGACTGAGATAGGAGCTACTGAGTATTTTCCTCCTCTTAGAGTTTCTGCAGTAAGACAAGGGCGGACACACTGCCAGCAGTCAGCCACTGATCATGCCCACCGGACAGTACTGAATGTTCGGTTCATCGTAATGGAAGTTCACATTCTGCCCCAAGGTTAGGTGGGAGGAGGCAGTGGGCTGGGAAATCATGATTTTGGAGCTTCTCTGTTCTGCCTCTAATTTTACTTCATCTCATCTCTGGGTCTCGGTTGACACATTTGTAAACATCAAGGGAATGAGCAAATAAGCGAAGGAAGCCCCTTTGGCTCCTGTTCCCCATCACACCCTCCAGAAATGTTTTATAAATTCAACCTTGAACCCAGTTTGAAAATCGCAGGTTAAATGTACCTGGAAGCCTTGTCTTCTGTCTCCGCCGTATCCCCACTCCCCTCCCGACCACTGTTCTTGTTTCAGCGGCTGCCCTTGCCCCCAGCAGCTCTCCCCCACATCCACCTTTTCACCCCACTAATCGATTTTCCACACAGCACTCAGATACGAAGCAGTAGTTCTTATGAAATATTGAGCAGATACAAACATACTGATAAAATATGTATAAGGCTTAAACAACAGCAGCCCAGTGGGTGCCTGTGAATGTACCACCTGGCTTTAGGAAAAAGAACCTTGTCACTACCTTTTCTGATTCCATCCTCTCCCCTCACCCCTTCCACCGAGAGGCAACCGTTCTCCTGAATTAGGAGTTTATCATCTCTTTGCTTTGCTTAGGAGTTTTGCCCCACGTCTGTCTCCCTGATAGTATTTTGCTTGCTTCTGCAGTTGTTCTTTGGGATAAATGTGCAAGAGCTTCCCTGAAGCAGGTACCCAGGAGTGGCCTTGCCGGGTCACGGGTGTGCTCCCCGGGGGACTTTGGTAGATAAGGACGATGTTGTTTTCCTGAAGATGTTTCTTTCAGTTGACGCTCCCATCAGTGGGTAAGGCGCTCGTTTTCCTCCTCGCCCACACTTGACTTTGTCCAGTCTCTCCTTAGTCCTTGTTTGCTCTGCCTGGAATGTTCCTTCTCGTCTCTCCTGGCACTGGGTGCCCCTCCTCTCGACTCTAGCTCTCAGTTTAAATGTCACCTTTTCCAATCACTTCTCCCACCACACGCCCCTTTGTCCCAAGTCTGTAAGCTCTAGGAGGGTGGGACCCACATTGGCCGGTTTGTCACTGCGTTCTCCCAGGGCCCAGCACAGTGCCGGGCACATCGTAGGTGCTCAGTACATAGTCGGTATGATGAATAAGTGGCTGAGTGAGTCAGGTCCTTCCTTTCCCGGCCCCTTGGTCCAGTGACAGGAAATAAGGATACGAGAAAGTTAAAGGGAACCTACTTTATGTTTGCGTCTGCTTTAAGGCAGTTTTGTGATGGAGATGATATCTGAAGACCTTCTTGGCAGGCGTGTAGATGGTATGTGACTCTGGGAGAGCAGAACATTTCTAACACCGGCTACCGAAAATGATGTCTGTTTGAAATAATTGGATACACAGAGCATAAGTAAGTGGGAGTTTTATGCTTGCCTTCAAAGGAAGAAAGGTGAGTGGAGGTGCTCTTGGTGTGCAGAATTAACCTATATTGCAGCTAGCGTTATGTGCACCCGAAAAAGAGTAAGTGATCCCAGATGACAGGCCTGGGCATGTTTTACTCAAGCGCCCAGATTCCCATTGTGGACATCAAAATGTACTGGTGGGCGTTTATTTTCTTTCTTTATCTTTAAATTGTTTTCTTGTTAACATTTACTTATTTTTGAGAGAGAGAGAGAGAGACAGAGACAGAATGAGAGCAGGGAAGGGGCAGAGAGAGAGGGAGACACAGAATCCGAAGCAGGCTCCAGGCTCTGAGCGATCAGCACAGAGCCCGACACAGGGCTCGTACCCGTGAGCCGTGGCATCATGACCTGAGCCGAAGTTGGACGCTTAACTGACCGAGCCACCCAGGCGACCCGGCATTTGCTTTTCTGCCTGCACTCATGGAACTGGATTCTTTCAGTTCTTCATAGTAGCACAAGCCCTCTGAAATGAGCGTGTTGGGAGCTGGGCGGTGTAGCTGCAGTCCTAGGCACGCTGCGGAGGGGGTGGCGGCCTGCCATTGTTGAAAATTAAAGTAAGGAAGTGCCCAGAGTGATGACCATAAAGAATGAAATCCATGACACGGAGTCACTCGGCTGGCAAAGCCCTTTGTCACACAGAGTCTTATCAAGTTGAAATGGGAGGAAGGAAACATGTGCCCAGCATTCCTGAGAAATCCCAGCAACGGGGATGCTGCACAGGGGTGTTGGTAATAGGCTCCAGCGGGAATCTCACTTGGCTCTTTGACCGGCTCTGTAAACTTGGGCATGTGACCTAGCTTCTCTATGCCTCAGTTTTCTCATCTGTAACATGGGAATAACAATACTCTGTCTCATAACAGGTTTCCTTCCAGTGCAGAATAAGTGATATAAGGAAGGTAAGCCATTTGGCTTAGTGACTAACACATAGGAAGTTTTTGATTTTTTTTTTTTTTAAAGAATTATCTTTCTTTTATACATAAGCGGGCAGGGGCTGTATAAGAGAGGTTGACTTACTGGAGTATGTATTTGGAAGGGGCTCAGAACCCAGATCTGGGAGTGTTGACCACTGTTCTCTGGACTCCCTACTCTCTACTCTTGAGATTAGCTAAGATACCTTAAGCCTTTCTTAATTAAACTGTTGGTGGGAAGGGACTACTCTTCTTTTTAAGAAGATTTTGCAAGTCCTTTTTTGCTTTAATACATTTTTTTTTTTTTGCTTCAATATATTTCTTAATCAGTTACGACTTAAACCGTGAGGATTAAAACTAAGGAATTGGCAGTAGGCTACAGGTACAAATGACTTTGAAGATTTGTTAAAAATGGAGTAAGAAGAAAAGAGAGGCTAAGGAGAACTGTCAGCATCGGCCGCCAGACCACCTTCTTGTCGGGGAAGGAGGCTTTGAGGGCTTCTCTGTGGCCCTGGCTTGTTTGCTGACCTTGGAGGCCCTCTCTACCTCTGTGGCCAAGAGGATGTGCCTTTTTTTGGGAAAAGTCAGCTCAGTGTGAAAAGGACAGGCAGGCTGACTTGTGATAATCAGTGACCCAGTGAGGTAGAAAAATCTTCCTCTAAAGCTGCTTACTTCCCATCAGCTCTTGGATCCCCCTGCTTCAGCCCTGGCCTGTGGCTGACATCCTTCTAGAACAGCGTTTCTTAACCTGGCCACCCCTGGATAAAATTCAGAGTGCCTCTGAACTTGGGTAGAGATAATTTTGCATCTTTTTTTTTTCTAGTAACCCTTAGTTGAACGTCAGCATTTCCCTCAATTATGAAGATAACAAACCCCTGTAATTGCAATACCTGTGACTCTGGCCCCAATACAAATTCCAGATGTCTTCATGTCACATGGTAATCGTGGAAGTCATCTTGAAATATCATTGACTTAGAAATTAGGCTGCTGAGAAATTATGGTAGTTATCAGACTTGCTGTTAGATTTTCACGTATTATATGTTAATAAGTATATTATCACCATTTTTACCAAACTTACATAGCATAGATAACTTATATACTCTATGACATATACTGTATCCTCAGTTATATAGTATATAGACGGTATATACTAACATACAAGGATATAAAGTGTGGCCTCAAGTTTAAAAACTTTAATAACTAGATACTTTAATGTAAGCTAGTTTCCCTTACCTTCTGTTACATTTTATTTTACATTATTCATGGGCTTCACCAGATGCCCCAGAGGACAGTAAGGCACAGAGAGATGAAGAATTCTGACACTTGTCTGGAGAGAGGAGATGGGATTGGGGACACTGCCTCACATACTTTGTTGTTTCTCTTTAGGAGTCTGTGAACACAGTAGAACTGCCAGTTTGGGGAGGAAGTTTGGCTTTTTGTAACCATACCCTGTTTTTATTTATTTATTGTAAGTTTGTGTATTTTGAGACAGAGCACAAGTGCGTGAGCGGCGGAGGGGCAGAGAGAGAGGGCAGGGAGAGAAGCCCAAGCAGGCTCCGTGCTGTCAGCACGGAGCCCAGTGCGGGGCTCGAGCCCACGAACTGTGAGATCACTCCTGAGCCAGAACCAGGAGCCGGATGCTCAACCGACTGAGCCACCAGGTGCCCCAGAGTAGTGTTTATTTTTAAATCAGACATTGCTGTTCACAACTGAGAGGTGTGTTGCTCTTCTGAGACTTGTTCCCTCCCTTAAGTGTCCTGTGAAGCGTCTTTTTGTCTGATTGGCTCAGGACCGGGTCAAAAGCAGAGCCTCCAGAGGTGAATAAGAGCTTCGGTGTTTCTGCCTTTCCTCCTGCTCACTGAAGATCCCACTGCACGCACACGGTGTGCCCTTTGGCCCTTGTCTCCAGCCCTCATCCTGATCAGAGTTTGAAGAGGTGAGAAGGCAAGACCAGGGCATCCCCACGCGTCACCAAAAACACCTCCGGCAACCGCCACGTGCTGCGATCCATTCGCTTGCAAGAGGCCAGGCCTGGCGGTTCCCTGTTTCTCACCCGGGAAGCACCGCTTCAGACATAGCTTCCCAAAGCCAGCCCCTCCCGGGCCCCCTCCGTGCCTTCAGCCCAATCTGTCGCCCTTGCTAGGCATCAGCTGCAGGTGGAGGTCCCGTTGAGGAAGCCTCGCTCTGGTCTCAGACTGCCTCAGTTCCCATTCTGGCGTCTGTCCTGGGCAGCTGTGTGTCTTTGGGCAAGTTAGTTAGCCTCTCTAGGCTAGTGAAGCCCGCATCTGTGACCTTTCTGGGCTTCACTTTCTGTTCCCGCATCTATGAACTCAGGATGGGAATAGTACTTCCCTTGTAGGGTTGTGAGAAAAATGAAGTAAGTTAACGAGCAGTGTGTGCCTCGTGAGAAGCCCTTGGTTATGAGTTGGCTGTCGAAATTAGTGATTGTTGACTTATACCTTTGTTCTCATTGGCTTATAAAAGTCTGAACGAATATAATGGAGATAGGGAATTAGTATGGGACAGCTGGGTGGCTCAGTCGGTTAAGCGTCCGACTCTGGATTTTGGCTCAGGTCATGATCTAGCCCCATGCTGGGTACTGTGCTGACCGTGCATTGTCTGCTTGGGGTTCTCTCTCTGTCTCAAAATAAGTAAATAAACATTGAAAACAAAAAAAAGGGGAGGGATTGGTAAATACCAGGGAGGGGGAAAAGACAAGTGTCAAAATAGGATGATGGTCTCGGAAAGAGCTGAACTAATGATTCCCATGGCAGATGGAGGTTGAGAGCTGGAAGGACCACCGTGTCCGACTGTCCGTGGGATCCACATCTAAGGCTGGGGAAGGTGAAGCTGCATGAGGAACACGAGAGGGGAGGCCGACAAGGTGGACGACACAGGGTCTGGGGGTGCTGGGCTGAGAGGTGGTGGGAGGAGCTAAGCTGTCACAGGGAGAAGCAACAGGCGACCTGAGGAGGAGCCCGAAGGAGGATGGACGCCGAGGTGGAAGCTGGAAGAGGCATAGGGGCTGGGGCTGAGGAGAAGGTCGGGGTTCCCGGTTGAAGGCACGGAATGAGGACTGGGATATGGCTACCCAAAGGGATGTAATGACTTCCCCAAGGGCTGTGCTTGCATGAAAATGGGTGTTTGGTAACTTTTTATTGAGGTACTACATGTATAGATAAAAGTGCACAAATCACACCTACGACTTGAACAGTTTCCCCAAACAGAACACTCAAGACCTAGATCAAGCAACAGCATCCCCCGCCTTTCCACCCTCAGGCTCCCACAATGGCGTGTGCGCCATGCATCGGGAGACATGTAGAAGAATAGGTAGGGAAGGGTTGATCGCCCCAGTGGGGACTTCCTCTCTTCATGCTGGAGGCCTGATGTGGGCACACATCCTGGCAGCAAGGAGGGTTTCATGGATTTGTGCCTCCCCCTCACTTATGGTTGGCAACAGGTGAGAACACTTGACCAGTTACATGCCCAACATTTCCCCATGCGACAAAGATACAAATGCAAGTAAGCAACCACGTAGAAAGGGCAAGAAGCCATGGGGCTCTTGTGAGCCGGGGCTCTATTTTGTGGCAGCTGCACTGTTCCTTCAGTCCTCCCAACAGCCTCGCAAGGTAGGCGTCCATTTTACAGAGGGTAAACCTGAGCCTCAGAGGTCAGCTTTTGGCCGATAGCGTGCTGCTGGTAAATGTCAGAACTGGCATTCCAGTCCAGGTCTGTCCAAGCTCAAAAGCCAGACCACATTGCTTAACTTGGCTCATCTCTACTGCTTTGCCTGTACGAGAGAACAAGAATATTTATTATTAAAAAAAAAAAAAGATATTGTTAAGGGATTTAACCCAGAAGAATTCTTGGAGGCTAATGTAGTTTTGTGAGGATCAATGATAATATCCCGATAAGCTTAGCAAAGTGCTTGGCACATATTGTCCCATAAATGCTAATTACCACACCTGACAAAGAGATATTTAATAAATGTTACCTCTTGTTGTTGTTGTTAAGCCCCTAGGCTGTGAACCATTTGTTCAGACTTTGTTATTGAGAGCGTGTCTTTAATGTTATCTGGTAATGGCTACTCCTTGAAGGTAAAACATCTAATTGCACAGGCAAAGCTTTTTGACGATGATGCCTAATAAAAATACAACCTCTTTTTTATCCACTGACTCATTGCGCAGTTAATTCACTTGATTTTTGTTTTCTCTCTCTGTAAGATAGTCTGTGAATAGAGACCTGCATATTTTGTGTCTTAAAGATTGCGAATTTTTTTTTTCTTGGCCTGGTATTCACACTTGTCCTTGCTACTTAAAATTAAAAGTTGGGGGGGGGGGGAGTGATATTTGAGAAAGTCATTTTAACATCATCCACTTAAAAAGAAAAGGCAAAACTCGCTGTAAGACATCTAATTTAGAATATTATGAAAGATTATCTCTGGAAAATGGTATGTGTTCATCCAAAAAAATTTAAAGCCTTATTACTTTCACTTGAGCTGAAATATCAGTAGTGATTTTTAATTAGATTTTTTTTTTTTTTTAACTTGCGAAGTTCCCAGGCTAGAATGAAAAAGGTCAGGATAGCTTCTGAAGAAAAAAAGATCTTTTTTATTCTTTGCATTGTATAATCATACTCTTTTTTCCTCCCCTTCTCAATAGCTGCCATTCTAAAAATAATCTTGTGTTGGTTTGTAAGCTTCCTCAGTTTGGCCTGGGATGATTTTTTTTTTTTTTTTTTTTTTGGAGATGTTATCACTGCATTAGGTTTCCAGTGATAGTCTACATGAACTTGGGAGAATTCTCCTAGCAAAATCTCCTGAGGTCAGCCAGGGTAGATGTTTAACATTTCGGCAACTTATCTCCCTGTTTGTTTAGCATTTCTTAGCCTTTGAAGCTTCCCATAAATAGTCATGAAGTTATCACAGAGGAAATCCGCTAAGATGAATTGATGTTATTCCCAAATGCAGATCGAGTGCCAGATCCTGGCTGGTATTTCAGAAAGGTGGCGATGGGAACATTGTTGTCTGCCTTGTGGAAAGACCCCTTCGTGGCATAATAAACTGCCCCATTAGCGGTTTTCCTCTGGCTAACCCTGTTGGACCTTCGATAAGCCTTTTGAATTTTGATTTCATCCTGTCACAGGGGAGTATGAATTAAGCAACAAACAAACAAAACTGTATCTCCAAACTATAGAGTTAATTTACCAGTGGTACGAATGCTTCTGCAAGGATGGGGGGAGGAATTACCTCCAAAATAGGGCCACTAACACATGCACACACCTCACTGTCACCATCAGGTACCTAAGGAATTCAGAACAGACAAATACATCAGACTCAGTGGACTGGATACTTGTCCTAATCACCTGCTTTGCTTTGACCGTAGAGGCTGCGTGTTGGGTTGGTCTTCACTGAAACTCCTCTGACGCCACCACATCAGCTCTAGGAAATGATGATACTGGAGCTCTTGGTGGATGAAAAAGCACTAAAAAGGCCTTGGTGAGGGTCTGCCCTTTTCCCCTGATCCCTTGCCCCCTCTTGTAGCAGGGATGAGGACAGTGTGGGCCTGCGTCTGTGAGCCACTTCAGAATTAGAATCCCTGACTCAGTGACAGACTTGAAGTTGAGGGATTGAAAGGAAAGAAAGGTTTCTGCATTCTGGGCGGTATGGAATATCCCAAACAGGGAAGGCAGCATTCCCCAAACTGGGAAGAGCAGAACACATCTGGGCAGAAAAGGAAGAGGTTCAGGTTGGATTAGGATGGGGTTGAGTGGCCTGTAGGACATTCTTACGGAGAAGTTCTAGCGGCTTTATCTTAGACAGAGTCTTGTGAATAAATATGCTTAGGGCTTGAGATAAAGATACTAGTCACGAATATTTAGGTACTTGATGGTGGTTAGCTGAAGCCATGGGAACAGCTTGAACAGGGGAAGGTATAGACACTGTACTGTAAGATAAAAAGAGTATAACTATTGGTGAAGTAAACTTGAAGAGTATAATTATTGCGTGTGGCTGCCATAACCCAGACCCCCCTTCCTCCCCAAGACACAAGTTGGCTTAAATGAATTAGGAGTTTTATTTTTATTATGTAATGAGGAATAGTGACTTTGGGTCTTCGGGGTGGTAGGGCATCTTGGATGCTGTCATCTGAAACCCATGCTTCTCTCTCTCTGCTCATCCATTGTTAGCGTGTACTCTTGTCCTCAAGAGAACAAGATGGCTTTTCTTGCTCGCCTCCCCATTCCGTCACCCTGTACAATCACTATGTTTGAGGTAGGAAGAAAGGGGAAAGGAGAGGAAAAGGTCCTGTTTCAACTGAATCACCGAATCATCTTTTTTCTCAGAAGATTCATCCATGACTCCAAAGCACATCTCATATGGTCACATGGCCATCCCTACCTGCATGGGAAGGTAGGAAATGTAGTTACTGAGTTTGTTTTATTGCCATCTTGAGTATAATGTTACAGTGCTATTGGCAAGGTACTATGGCCAAAGGGATGAATAAACAAATGAAGTAAACATTTGGCAGATATTTACTGAATGCCGATTGTGTGCAGAATATGTAAGCATTCTTCCTCAAGTGGCTTTCCTGTCTTTATTTTAGAGTCTTCTTCGAACGGGATCATGGCCTCCCCTGAGTAAACTGTGGAGTACTTACTGTGGGTCAAGGACTGGTCTAAGAACTTGACTTCCATTTTTGCATTGGTCTTCACCTACAGCCCTCTGGGACTGGCACTGTTACGTCCATTTTGTAGGCAGAAAAATTGAGGCATAGAGAGGTGAAGTCACTTATGTGGTGTCACATAGCGGGTGATACTGTTTTCAGTATTTGGGGCCCTATATATACAATCCAAAGTCCTACCTTCTGCAAAGCCCCTTACTTTTTGGTGTGCATTTCTTTTATACTAGTTCATTTCCTGAGATAACATAGATTGCTGCTTGAAGGCAAAGTGCTACTTATCTTTAAAAAAATTTATTTTAATCTTTATTTTTATTTTTGAGAGAGAGAGAGTGAGTGCGAGCAGGGGAGGGGCAGAGAGAGGGAGACACGGGATCCAAATCAGGCTCCAGGCTCTGAGCCGTCAGCACAGAGCCTGATGTGGGGCTCAAACTCAGGAACTGTGAGATCATGACCTGAGCTGAAGTCAGACGCTTAACCAACTGAGCCACCCAGGTACCCCAGAGTGCTACTTATCTTTTCAAAATCTCACCTAGGATTTACATTTTCTAAGAGAGTTTACATTTTAAGCGGCCCATTTTGTATGACAAATGGTGGATTCAAAGGAATATATCACCAAGAGTGGAATTTTCACCTGCACCAAAGTGGGAAGCGCTTACGGAGATGTGGGCGGAGGGATTCCAGTGGAGAGAAGCCTGACCCTATTGGCGAGATGGCGGCAGGTGAGTTCCTACTGGACCAACTAGTCCTTGTGAACAAGAGTGAGAGAGATGGAAATACTTGAGATAAGTGTAGACATTTTACCTTCCATTCTACTCATGTTGCTTAGGTCCAGTGTGAACAGGAGCGGGAGGACACCAGTCTCTTGTTGCTTGTAGGTTTCAGCTTCTGAATCCCTCTGGTAGTGTGGGCTACTTGCCAGGCTGGGTGAGATGCTAGTGTTTAAAGATAAATCTATTTTTTAATGCGTTGGTGCAAGCTGGTGACTTTGTCTAGTGTTCACCTAGAAGCAGCAGTGTCTGTTTGAACACTGGCAGAAAACTGCCTAGAGTAGAACAGGAGAGGTGGAGATCATTCTCCAAGACGGCGCCTTTCTCAAACGTGTTGTGAAGAGTGATTTCCCTCTACCTCAAGGTTTGTCATCATTGACAGTATTGACATTTGGACTGGATAATTCTCCATTGTGTGTGTGTGTGGGGGGGGGGGGGTGTCTTGTTTATTGTAGGATGTTTAGCAGCATCCCTGATCTGTATCCACTAGATGCCAGTTGTGGCGATCAAAAATGGCTTTGGCGATCACCACATGTTCCCTGCGGGGGTAAATCATCCTTAGTCCAGAACTCCTGCTCTCCTTGAGTTGACCTTGTGTGTTAACTTCAAAACCTGAGCTTACCTATGATGTAACTCCACTCCATTTTTTTTCTAGCTTTGGTGAGATAAATTTGGTTTGGGACCTTTCCAGCCCGTATTTGTAAGACTCCTGTAATGCCGCCATGGATGAGGTATTTGGGGCTTAGAGAAATACCATGCCATGACATTGGACTGAGACAAAAATCTAGCCGTAACACACCATGGAATTATTTATCCATTACATATTTATTGAGAGCCAGTCATGTGCAAGTCACTGAGCTATAACACCCGTGCACAGCAGGATGAAGCATAGATGTCGTTCCTGCCCTCCCTAGAGCTTCTGTTCTACCTCTTTGTGCTCATGAAGCACGAAATATCAAGTTAGAGATTTAGTGAAACTGGAGCATGTGCTCTACAGGGAAGGATAGGATGGCCTGAACCAGAAGTGATGTTTTATCATTTAATCTGAAAGATTAACAGGTGATAATGCCGGTAAGGGAGAAAGAGGCTCTTAGGCACAGGAAACGGTATGTGTAAAGGCCCTGAGGCAGGGAGGAGTATAACATATTTGATGGACTGAAAGCCAGGGTGGTTGATAAGCAGAAAATAAGGCAGAGTGAGAAAGATGAGGTGGAAGAGTGCCTGGGCAATACCCTCTTGGGGATTTAAGATTTTATCTTAAAAACAGGAGGAGGCCATTAATTTTACACAGGCGAGTGATACGTTTCCATTGGTACTTTAAAAGATAAATCCGCTGCTATCCAGAAGGCACAGGTTTCCCTCCAGACCTTGAGGGATTGATCTTGTCCCATGCCGCTAGACCCTGATGGAGTCTTTTGAGGTCATCATTGCCATCCGTGCCTGCGCCCATCCTCCAATCACCCCAGTTTGTGGAACCTTTTAAAACTTTAAATAAAAGAAGCAATTTCTGTCCATGTTCTCCCTTTGTTCTCCTTCTTTAAACAGTGATTGAAGCTGGGCTCAGCTCTCTGAAAACCCCAGAGAGGAAAATGATTTCCATAGCAGCCGTAACCATGGGAAACCTTCAAAATAGCTCCCATGCCTATTTTCCGCTCTGCTCTGTTGGTTGGCTAGAAAGGAGGGCTTCCATTTTGGTGTTCTTTTTGTCACAATCCATGTAGATGAGACTCATCTTTTCCTTTCCACATCTGTCTATCACAGGATGGCATATTTGGGGTGAGGGAGCCACTGGGATACCTTCATTTGTTCATAAGCTAGAGAAACACGAGTGGAATGTTGATATGGGACCTCAGTTTGCTTTTCCTCTTGCTTGTTTCCTCCCAGGTTGCGTGGTGGGACCAAGTACATTTTCTTTGAGAGGAATCAGGAGAAAACTTTTTTTTTTTCTTTTGGAGAAAGTGGTTTTCATCAGTTTCCCTACCATTTTGCTCTTATGGTCTCTTGGTAATGAGCCCTCTCTTGGTCACTCCAGAGATGCTCGCAATTCTTCTAGAAACACGTGATTCCCCTTTGGAGAGTTTCTGGCATAAAAATCAGGACATGTTTGGTGGGGGGATTGAATCTCTGAGGGTCCGATGCCCCTCTCTGGGGTGGGCGCAGGGCAAAGACGAGCTGGTCAGTGTTTCCCTTGATGAACGGATGGTAATGAAGCGAAGGCCTGATCGTGAATCAGAAGTTACTGCTGCAGAAGTTAATGAGACTAGAACATATGAGTATAGTGTGTGCTTTTGGAGTTTAGCCAGGCCCCTGGGAGAGGCTCAGGAGGAGAGCTGAGAAAGGAAATAAAAGTTCAGGCGAGTCCGTTATGTGCATTCTCCTTTCCAAAATGTTTGAAAACCATGTCGAGAAATGCATTGCATAAGTTAAACCAGCTGCCGGCAGCTTTAATGTTCATAGCTTTCTTGGGTCACCAGATAACAGGGTAACTTCTCCAAGATCTCTGTGTGTACAATAGAAAACTGGGGGGATTTCCTTTATGCAACATCCTTATCCTAGCAGGGCGGCATCCTTTTACCTCCGGAACTCACTGTATAAAAAGAAATGACGACTGTTCTCAAGTTGGGCTAACTCCCTGTTGTTGTACTTTGAGGTTTATATTCTCAAACAAGGCACCGAGGACTGGGCGGGCAGTCATCAGGATCATGGTTCAGGAATGTGAGAGATTTACCCTGGTTCAAGAGTTTGGCCTGGCCTTCCAGAGTTTTCCCATTGACATTCATGTGCCTGATTAGAGAGTATGCTTGTAAAAATTAAATAAGATGACCTACACAGCCTGCCTAGCATATGCTCTATAAATGTCAGTTACCGTCTCTTGTTAAACTTTTACAAGGGCGCTCTTAAGAGATGACAATCGAGTGTGTCTGACTGAACCATGTTGGGGTGGGCGTGTTGAGATTTCTTCGACAGCTTCAGTTTTCTGTGAGACGTGTGGCGTAAAATCCAATCACGAGGTCTGGAGTGGTAATAACAGTTCCGTGAGTCTCTCTCTTGCTTGCACTGGAGACTGGCTAGTCTGAGAGCAGTCCTTTCAGTATCCAGAAGGAGGCACTGAACAGCATGTCTTGCTGGCACCTGGTGGCCTCAGAGATTGGCTGGTCACCACCTAAGATGCTGGTTCCATGCTGAAAAAACTCGCTTGCCCACAATCTGCCTATTAACATGTTATTCCTGTTAAGTCATTCATTCTTTTTAATATGTATTTTGAAAGACAGTAAGCAGGTGAGGAGAAGAGAGAGAGGGGGAGAGAGAATCCCAAGGAGGCTCCGCATTGTCAGTGCCTGGAGCCCGATGTGGGGCTTGAACTCACGAACCGTGAGATGATGACCTCGTGAGATCATGACCTGAGCCAAAATCAAGAGTCGGTTGCTTAACCAACTGAGCCACCCAGGCCCCCCTAAGTCACTAGTTGTTAAGTAACAAACATCTCTATGTCCTGTAGAGTGTGATTTGTCTCCCTGAGAATTTTTTCAGTATGCATTTGTCTTTCAGGGGTACCTTGGGAAATTTCTAGATAGAGGTTTCCTTTGTTCACCAACTCTGTTGTTCAATTCCTGGTGAGAAAATTTTGCTTATGTAATCTCAGAGTAAACTACCTTTCTTTTCTATGTCTTGCAGAATCTGAGACCTGGGAAGGCTCTCAGAGAGTTCCTGGTCTATCCAGTTGAGAAAACAGATTTAAAGGGCCAGAAGTAACTTGGCTTGTGAGAACATACTGGGTGGCATAGCCCAGGACACAATCTGGGTGTATGGGGTGATTTACAAACTAAGATCTATAAATTCTATATGCATTTTTTAGAATGTTTTTTGAATACTTAACAAAATTATTGCACTAGTTATAAATGTAAAATTCATCTCTCACAACAAATCCTTTATTACCGATACTCATTTTAATTGCCTGAGATTTTGGTGGCTGAAGTTCTCCTCCAACTAAATCCTAATCCATGGAGATGGGCAGATGGGGCGGATATGAGAGATGGCGGGGAGGGGACTGTGTGAGACCCTCCTCCTTTTAATGCTTTCCTTGAACAAAGATGCATTTTGCATTGAAGACGACCTGATTTTAGGAGATTGGAAGATTGAGGTTTCCTGTCCCTTCGTGGATGTTATGTGGGGAAGGTTTTGAATTTAGACATGCCTAGATGCAATCCCAGCATTCCTGACACCTAAGCTTGTGGCAAGTGGCTGAAACTCGCTAAGTTCCTGTTCCCCCCTCCGCACGATCAAGACCCCAATACTGCTATGATGACGTTATTGTAAAGCCTTTAGCTCAGTGCTTGGGGACAGCGACAAACTATTATTAGCTCCAAGATCAGCAACTGATTTCCACTCTGAAACTTGAGTCCATGCTAACTAACAAAGAAGGCCCCCTCAACATCCCTTGTAATGTGAACAAGTTATTGAACACGCATGCTTAATTTTTTTTTTTTCCTAATCTCTTAGCCTGACTGAATCAGACATTCTTACCCATAGGAAAAGATGTTTGTTCGTTGCCTAACCCGTTTTTCCCTAAAGTCTTCTGTGTCCATATTCAGATGAATCCTCAGATTTTTAGGCTCTTTATTACCAGGGTCCTGATAGAACCACCCGATCTCCATATTTTGTTTCCAGTCCTCTCAGTTATCCTTGGGAATCTGAGTCCCCCAGCAGGGATACAAAAGTTGTGTGTAAGACTACGTGACGAGGAAAAGAACAAGAACTCTTACAGGAACAATGCAGAGATGTAGACAAGCTGCCCTTTCTCACACATGGAATTGATTGAACCTCTCATCCTGGGGCCCAGTTTCTGCACAAGGATCCCAGCCCCTGTCCGGTAAAGATGCTGTGGAATCACACTTCTGTGATTCTGTGATTTCGGTGCCCACTTGGAGAGGCTGTGCCCTCGGCTTGGAGCTCTGCGATAATAACAAAGTTGAACATGTTTGGGGAAGGACGACCCATATGTTCAATATATTTCAGTATGTGAACCAAAGTCAGATTTCATTATAAGCCACATAAAAGTGGCTGGGTGACTCAGTCGGTTGAGCGTCTGACTTCAGCGCAGGTCGTGGTCTCATGGTTCATGAGTTCGAGCCCCACATCAGGCTTTGCCCCGATCACATGGAGCCTGCTTGGGAATTCTGTCTCCCTTCTCTCTCTGCCCCTCCCCCACTCATGCACGCTCTCTTTCTCTCAAAAATAAAACATTAGAAAAAAACGAAAAAAAAAAATAGGCCACATAAAAGCTTCACTTAAGTGGTAGTTCTCTTTTTTTCGAAACGTGGATTTACCGATCTCGATTCTTTGCACCTCCTCTCTCTGCCACTGTTCACCCATTCTGTGATCCTGTGAAACGAGGAAACTCTGAATCCCACATTCATGCGTTTAAGGTTCTGAGGTAGGGTTTCATGAGCTTCACCTTCTCTGATCACAGGGAACATAAATCCTAACACTGGAGCTAACAGAACTCCTTGTGGTTTTCTACCCTCTTTGAAAGCCCCTTAAATTACATTTCCATTTTAGATTGGCTGGTTCTCAGTAAATGGGTCTTATTTAAGTTCCTATGGTTTTTCCCAAGCAGACTTCAATAGTATTAAGTATTCATTGCAAAGTACCACCAGTTCTGCTTCTTAAGTACCATTAAAACAGGAGTGCTCCCTGAAGGTGTCGCTGTGCTTCTGTCCAAGAATAACTTCTCTTTGCGTGGCTGTCTTCAGTTGTCGAAACTCTTTTGCATAGATTATCTCGTGATACCAGCTTGCTGGCATATTCTTTTGCTTTTGTTTTTTTATGATCACCATTTTCCAGATGCTGAAGCCAGGGTCTCAGAAGAAGTAGGTTGTTAAACACGGGTGGGATGTGACAAAACCAGGACAGGAACCCAGTTCTGACTCTAAAACCTGAGTGCTTGCGTCTGACCCGGGTGGCCTCTCCATACTCCACTCTAGCTAAAGTTCATACTGACTGAGGGGTTAGCGTCGGAGAACCACAAATTTTTTGAGCACCTTCCATAGCCAAGTAGCTTATACATCATTTAGTTAAACCTCTCTACAGCTCTCTGAAGTAAGTTAGGAGTCCCATTTTACACAGACGAGAAAACAGGTTCAGAGAGGTCATTTTGTAGCGTTTAGATTTATTTCTACAGCCTATGCTTCATCCTGCCTCCCTCCATGGTAGTTAAAGCCATAGGCTGTATGCTCTGCTTGCTAAGGTGGGCAAGTCTATAAAAGATTTGGAACAGTTACAAGTGCATTTGCTAAAGTTGGGGCTTTTAAAAAGCTAATCTGCCAATATTTGAAAAATGCATACGCCCGTTAAAGTTAAGCGGCCCAAATAGCACAATATGGTGACCCGTATTCTTGGGCCCAGCCCATTTATTTTCCTTCGCTTGAGCAGAAGAAGACTTAACTTTCTGTGAGAGCCAGGGATTGGGAAAGCGGTCAAGGACTTTTATAGAAGGTTGGTAGGAGCGAGATTAAGAAGCTGCACTCTGTCTCTTACTACTCAGCCCTAATGGCACCAGGTGATTCTCCTTCACTCTAGGAAAATTCCACAGTTGAGATCCTGTATTAGCTATCGCCACAGTAATGATGTAACAAATGACCTCAGAGTCTCAGGGGGGTGCAACACTAAGCATTTTTTTTCTGAGTCATGAGTTTGTGGGTTGACTGAATTGGCTCTGCTTCTCATGTGTTTCATCCTGTTCTTGGGATCAGTGGCTAACCTGGGTACCCTCTGCTCAAGGCAGGGGCAGACGTACAAAAGAGCAAGCTGGAAAATATGTGCTCATAAGGCTTCAGTTTGGAGCTGTCGCGTTGTTTCCGCTCATTTGCTATTGGCCAAAGCAAGTCATGTGGTCAAGTCCACGGTGAGAGGTGGGGAAAGAAACTCCAAGATGAGCACAAGTGTGGATTCAGTAAGAGGTGAAAATTGGGGCTGATGTTTGACCTGCTTGCTATACATTCCAGTAGGACCTATTTTGGAATTGACCCTTTTAGATCAGTGACTTGACACTTTTTGAGTTTGTGGGCCCCATTTGGAACATGATGAAAGACACGTTCTCCAAGAAAATACAATAAATACCTAATTTAGCATTCATTTTCCAAGGGAGCTCGCAAGTGTAACCATGAGCCCCAAGTTCTAATAGTTGGTAGTGGAGCATTGCCCTGGACGGTACCTTTTTGTTTCCAGTTGGGGAGTGCGACAGTATGGTGCCCCTCTAGGACATCCCCTGCTGTTCATCCCAGATCCCTCTACCACTCTTAAATGCAAATACAGTATTGGATGAAGGTTCTTTTTTTCAATTTTTTCCAAAATTAGGATAGCTTCCTCAATCTTTTTTGATCATAAAAAAAAAGTATCTTCAAAGCTCTTGAGTGAATAAATACTGTTTTAGGATGTTGTCATTTGTTCACAGCTATATGTGAAGAATAAGGGCTGTGAAGTACATGAAACTAAATCCTGTCAAATTAAGAATGATTCCTCATCGTGGTGAGCGTTGTGTATAGAATTGTCAAATCACGGGGCGCCTGGGTGGCTCAGTCGTTGAACCGTCTGACTCTTGATTTCACCTCAGGTCATGATCCCATGACCTGGGATTGTGGGATTGAGCCCCGTGTGGGGCTCCATGCTGAGTGTGGTACCTGCTTGGGATCTTTAAATTTGTTTTTATGATTCTTTCTTTGAAGAAACCATGGTGATATTAACTAGTTTTTGTAAATGTCCTTAAGCCCCCAAATAATTTGGGGGACAAAATTATTGTGGACATCGTTGTGGGTCTGTGAAATCTCAAACCCTGAGAATTAATGATTTAGACCAACTGCCCATCTGAATCTGAAATCTTGAGATTTCTCCTCATCCCTAAGGCATCATCCAGACTCTGTTGGATTGCCTCCAGAGATGGACAGTTGCCAGGCATCCCTGGTCGGCTGTGACCACTGGATCCTACTCCCTGATGTAGTGCGTGGTCTTCCTCCCCTTGATGGTACCCGAGGAGACAGGTCATCAGCGCCGTTGACCTCTCAGAGTTTGCCCAGCATTTTAACTGTGGAAGAGGAGCCGAGTTACCTTTCGCCTGCCTGTTGCTTTTGTTTCCTTCAGCTCATCACTTGGGAATTTTGTTGTCCATCTGAAACTTGGGGACGCTTCAGAAATAAAGCTAGCCTTTATTCTTCCTGTGGGCCCTTCCCTGCAGGTAAGGTTGAACAGGCAGGGATGCGAGTGTATCATTTCGTGGCCACACCCCCCTGCCCCTGTCCCAGCCTCTCCTCTAGAATTCATTTGGGTGAGAACCCTGGAGGGTTGTTCTTTCCATTTTTGGAGGACAAAACTCAAAGAAGTCCGTGTCCTCCAGTCCCACAGGCCCTTCAGAATCCCTGGACTTTGGTCCCCTGCCTGGCCCTGCAGCTTGCATACCAGCCCCTAAGTGCACTAATGAAAACCCACAGCAGAGGGCGGTCTCTCATGCTTAGCAAGGCTTCCTTTGCATGATGGCTATTTAATTGAACAGCCCCTAAAAAAGTTTCTTTAATTAGGTTGGCTTCCTAAAGGGGAAAAAAGTCCCTATCTCTCCAAGAGGCCATGTTTTCTCTGCAGGAAGGGCCCTTTCATTCTTTGGGGAGCAATTTCCCTCTTCTTCTGACCCCATCCCCCTCACATCGTTAGAGTTATTTGTGAAGTTCAAAGAGAGAAGGGGGTTAATTTTAGAGAACCTTTTCGGTTTTGTGTTTGTTTTGTTACTGTTTTTATTTTACCAAATACACAAAGTGATAGGGGCACTGAACACATGGCGGTCAGCCTTGCTGATTTATCAGGCGATCTTAACAGCCCGTCTCAAAGGATTAGCCTTGAGAAGATTATTGACGCCAAACATCCTTTTTTTTCTTTTTTTTCCCCTTGTGCCAGGCACTTTGCTGAGTCTGTTTTACACAGTATTTCAGTTAATAGTTAAAAAATCTCGTAAGGCAGATCTGCTTGTTAGCTCCCGTTTGACAGACAGGGCAGTGGAGTCCTGAGATTAAGGAATGTGCAGTGTGGCCTTGAGCAAGTCACTGGGATTCTCTGGGCTTTGCCTGGTTGCTGTTTTGTACAACACAGGTGTTAGATTTCATAGCTTCCAGAATCCCCATTTCCTCTAGGTTCCAGACAAGATCAAAATAAAAGCGCTGAAGCCAAAGTTACTGTGGAAATGAGAAATCCTCATTGTGTGAGGGATGGGGGTGTTCGTGTCAATGAGGAGGAACCCTGCCCGTGCTTGTGTCATCGGTTTAAAATTCCCTGAGATGAACCGATGGCAAGTCAGGAACCCAGCAACCCAAGCATGAAGGAGTAACACCCACAAATGATAAAATGCCGAGGCTGGTCCCGTTTTAGCAATAACCTGCCTCAGTTCCCAGGTAATGTTAAAATGGGAACCGCATTAGTGTTTCTGAAAGCTTGGCCTCCTTCGCGTACTCGGCTGCTCTCCCAGGAAATGCAGAGCACGCTGTGAGCACGCTGAATTATACAGAAGAGATGACTCTCATTTTGTTTTTCCCGATAAACATTTAGCAGAAAGCCTGACTTGCCCCTCTTGCTGAAAAATAAAAGTCTCAGAAGAGAAACCAAGAGAGCTTTTGGTGGCCAGTCTTCTTAGACAGAAGTGTGATTCAACCAACACTTCCCGTGAGCCTGTTCTCATGGTTTTAGATCTTTCCTATTCCTCTAAGCAGGCCCTGGCTGCTGGGCGTTCCTTAGCAGGCATGAGGCAGAGGCACGAGAGAAAAAGCCCCACTAAGTGGTTCTGAAGTAACAGTGGCTTTATTTTGGTCTGTCTGAACTAGGCCAGGCTCGTTATAAGACACGGGGGTGATTATTTAATGGTTTGGGGGGTGCGGTTACAAATTGGATGGATGATGAGAAGGAATCATTTTAGAGACAGAACTAAAGTATGAGTGAGAGGCTTCTTACCACCGGTGGATATATTAAGCTGTACCGCATGAAATCGCCGTCTGGTGGGGCAGGTCTGGGCTGGGAAGAATAAATTCAGAAGTCACCAGCATGTTGATGGTATTTAAATCTGTGACTGAGATGATGTCCGGAGAGAATGGATATAGGACGGAGGGCCTGTGCAAGCCCGGAGGCCTTGAAATGTTCAGAGGATTCAGA
This sequence comes from Panthera onca, assembly GCF_046562875.1. NCBI lineage: Eukaryota > Metazoa > Chordata > Mammalia > Carnivora > Felidae > Panthera > Panthera onca. The sequence continues at coordinate 31,945,330 of NC_138340.1, read as the reverse complement.
GAGGAGGAGGAGGAATGCGCAAAGGATTTAAAGAAAGGGGAAAACAATGTGTCCTTGGTTAAATTTTCTACCAGCTAAGTTTAACACTCACATACACATGCGACGCGCACGCGCAAATAAGCAGCGTTAGACGTCCTGGTTCCAGCCTCGCCGCTTACAAGTGAATTCTCCCCTCCCGGATAACCTTCCCAGGCGAACGTGCTATTTTGTCAGAGGAAGCAGCAGGAGCTGCTAAGCTGAGATGATGATTCATTATCTGTTAATGGTTTCCCCCTGTGGTTTTTCTGTATTCCTCACAACCCCCCACCCTCTTTTAGTAGAGATTTCCATGTGCTAGAAAAATCCATCTCTGTAAAATCTCCAGAATTCCCTAGGCTTCTGGACTTTTCATGACACACGGAACCTGGGAAGGTCGATGCCGAGCCAGTGTTAATGGCTGTCAAACTGTGCCTGAAATGTGGTTAACTTCTCTAGGTACCTGCCTGTGATGGTTGATTTTATGTCAAGCGGGCCAGGCACCGGGGTACCAGGAGAGTGGTCAGACATTATTCTGGGTGTTTTGTGAGGGTGTTTTGGGGTGAGATTTGTATTTAAGTGGGTGGAATTGGGGCACCTGGGTGGCTCATTCAGTTGAGCGACCTACTCTTGGTTTCGGCTCAGGTCATGGTCTCGGCTCAGGTCATGGTCTCACAGTTGGTGGGTTCAAGCCCCGTGTCAGGCTCTGCAATGACAATGCGGAGTCCACTTAGGACTCCTTTTCCCTCTGCCTCTCTCTCTTTCCCTTTCTCTCTGCCCCTCCCCACTGTGCATGTGTGCACGCTCTCAAAATAAATACATTAACGTTAAAAAGTAAATAAATGGGTGGACTTGAGTAAAGCGGGTCACCTTCCGTTATGTGGTTGGGCCTTGTGCAACTGGTTGAAGGCCTGGGTAGAAAAAAAGAAAACCTACTTTCCCTTGAGTAAGAGAGAACTCTCCAGCTGCCTCCCTTTGGATTTCATCTACACTATTAGCTCTTCCTGCCCCCTGATCTTCAAACTGGAACATAGGTTCTTCCTGGGTCTCCCACGCCACTGGCTCACTCTGCACATTGTAGATTTCTCATCCTCCCATCATCATGAGAGCCAATTCCTTAGGATGAACAACCCCTCACCTCTCTCTAGAGAGTGAGGATGTCCACAATTGCTTTTGGTTTCATGCTTTTTACCACTATTCTATACCATCTGCCTGTTTATTCACCTGCGCTTCAAAGGCCTGGTTGTGTACCCTCTGACTCTTGTACAGTGGAGATCTCCATTTGTTCTGGGACAGCATCAACAGGGGCGGAGGCCTTCGTATTGCATAAACATCCAGTGTGGATTTATTACCGAGCCCCATGCTAGGAGCGCTGCCATTATTACATGGTTATGAGCTGCATGTTGGCCAGGAAGGACTGTTTTTACCCCATTCTGCTAACTCTCTGAACTCTGCCCAGCACAGCAGTGTGCTGACAGAAAGCCCTCTTGGTTTCTTTCACTTGCCTTGCAGATTGCTTCCTGGAATTAGTGAACAGAAAGCAACAGAAGAATGAAGGAGTAACACTGGATTTCCTTTGCTTGATCAAGTATACATTCAGGATCTGAAAAGGTGCCCCAAAGCATTTCCTAGGCAGTATTTACTATTTGTTTTGGAAGACATCTCCTGCATTAGCTCTTTGAAACATCACAGGAATCCATAGCGGGCACAAAAACAAGTATTTCTCAGGACTGAAATTTAGTCAACGGGTACCAGAATAGCCGCACTGTGGTTACACTGTTGATTGGCATTGCTACCAAGCCAGCGTGGTGGTGAAGGAGACCTGGGCTGGTTCCAGGGCTGGGCAGCTGGGTCAGCTGGGTCCCGGGGCAGCCAATGGACCAAGGCAGGCCTTTGCAGCACCTGCCCCTGCACTGGCTGGGACCTTAGAGAAGGAAGCTGGGGTGGGTGGTGGTGCGTGGTCAAGAGGCCAACTTCAAGGGCTCTAGGTCCAGATTATGTAGAAGGACTGACATGCATTCGCTGGCCACGATGTACCGGCAGCATCTGGCCTCCCTCTGGCTACAAGATGCTGGGGGTTGGGGTCTTAGTGACTACTATAATGTCATAGGAACGTCCTTGAAAGACCTTAATGTGGTTCTCTGTGTCAACCGTGATTGAGACGGCAGCATCCTTCACTAGCGATGAATGCATCAAACAAAAAAGAGTGTGCCAACGAGCATCACGATCAACAAATGACTTGGAAAATTTTAGAACTGGCTGAAACTCAGTATATGGTACAGCTTCTATCATTTGGCAATTTCTGACAAGCAGTTCACTTTTATGCACACGTATATGTTATATAGAGAATAAAAGGGAATCCGTTTTAAAATGTCAGCATGTATTTTTATATCAACTTATATTAAGTATAGTATCTTGAATATAATCACTGAATAGTCTGAATTTGCAGAAAAGGAACTGAGGATATCTGAAGCCAACGGATGTTTTTTTCCCTTCCACTCTGCTCCTTGGATCTTTATTGATTTCCTCCCTGCATGGTTTTTACTCAGAGACGGGCAGTAGCCAGTCAGACCTTGCATCTTGAGGCTTATCCTGTATTCTCCCTAGAAACTGCCTTAGTTAATATACAAATGGAAGAAACACTAAATTAGACTAGCCAGGCATTGAGTAAAATGTAGGCGTTTTTAGACAGAATAGTCTTTCTGTCAGGAACAGAAGATTCAGAAGCTCTCAGTATTTATAAATAAAGAGAGCAGTATGACAAGGCCATTGAGACTTGTGTGAATGAAGACAGGGATGGTACAGGGTAGTGGTAAGAAACATCTGTAGGACCACATGGACCTGGGTTCAAGTTCTGGCTCTTCCTTTAACCGTTGTGGGTTCTTGACCATTTGTTCAGTTCCTCGCCTCAGTTTCCAGATCTGTAAAACTGGCATCATCACCATAGTATCTACTGCACTTGTTTGTCATAAAACTTCAGAGGAACCACTCCTAGAAAGTGGTTAGCACAAAGCCCAAACATCGTAAGTGCCGAGTACATTTTTCTAGTTGTTGCAATTATTGTTATGTGGTTCTAGGCAGTAAATGAGAGTCTATTCCAGCTTTGCCAGAAATGTTCAACCACTGTTCGGAGGTGCTTTGATACCCCTATTTGTTGGTGACTGGTTTTCAGAATAGCGTATAATTATTCTTCCAGATGATCTGTGTATTACCTGGAATTCACCATCACAGTATCTCAGAAACGACCACCTCTTGCCATATAGAGCACTCTTGCCAGGGTGTGTTTCTTTCTTGGGAGGGCATAAAAATCCTCCTCAAGCCGGATTTGGGGTTCTGAAAAGATCACTACTGGCTGTGGAGTGACTGGGGCCAGTGTAGTCGCTGCTGACATCAGCGGCCCTAATTCTTCCCTTTTCTTGATGTTATTCATAGTGCCCTCCTGCTCCGACAGGGCGCTCAGCCACGGGGCTGCTGTGAATAGTGGGATGGTGGCAAACCTGATGTTAGCAGAGGCTGGAAAAAAGTGCAGATGTGTTTTTGCTTCTCTTCCTCCAGTCTGCCACCATCCTGAGAATGATGTGCCTGCTTAGTCTGTGGTCCAGGAAGAAGAACGAGGGACTCGTCAAGTACAGCAGAGTAGACCCGCTGAACTCCATCTAAATCAGCCAACCCCCAGCTGCATGAGGGAGCCCCACCTGGATTGGCCCCTTAGACACCTGGGAAAGAAATGCCACTCAGGGTCTTATGTTCAGCATTGTCGATGCAACAGAAAACTGCTAAAACCAGGCAGGGAGGAAACTCTGCTTTCTGGCAGTTCATTTTCCTATGGAGAAAACGCTAGAATCTTTGTCTTTTTAAATTTTTATGTTCAATAAAAAAAAATTTTTTTTTGATGCCTTCAAGGGAATGAAGCTGCGAGCTGACATGTCCTCAGGAGTGCCAACCAGATTTCCAGCTCCTGGCAGGATGTCATTATTTAAAGTCTTTTGGGAAATAAAACATGTGTACTCATTTGAAGCTGCTTGTAAGTGCCATAAACAGTCATCTGTAAGAAGGAGGAAGGGGCTGGGTAGGGGGCTTTGACTGCCTGCCACACGCTGCTGATAAGTACTCAGAGCAGTGAAAACCCAGGTCCTCAGATCAGTGCCGTGTAAGACCTCTGGAGTAATCATGGCTGGTGGGAGCTTATGTAGCTCAGGAGGCAGGATGTTACCCAGGGGCAAGCAAGTCACACTCACTGGAGAACTCCAATCCCGGTGTCTTTGACAGGGACGGACAGTTTTGATCACCTGGACCCATCTCCTTTTGGCTGCCTGTTTTTCGGACCTGTTTAGGAATATGAGCATTCACCACCATTGTGCTTCCTGCGATGCATCCCGTGGGCCTATTTGAGAGGGAAAGGGGCATCTCCTCCTAGCCTATGACTTTTCTGAGAGCAACAAGTGGGGCCTAGTCGTTCTTTTTTGCTTATGAACTGTCCAGCATGTAGTTGGATTCCGAGAGGGGCCGGACGGCTGGACGAACGAACGAACCAATGAATGAATGAATGCATGTTATAACATTAAGTGTTGACATAGTGCTGAATTTTTTCCTGTTGGCATATACAGTTTGGAAACTCCAGAAAGAGAAAGAAGGCATGCAGGATACCAGAGAAGTTATGTCATCTTTTGAAGCCTCGGTCTGTACATGGGGGAAGGGCTGTAATTAAAAAGAAACTCCACTGGGGCGCCTGGGGCGCTTGGTCGGTTAAGCGCCAGACTTCGGCTCAGGTCATGATCTCACGGTTTGTGGGTTCGAGCCCCGCGTCGGGCTCTGTGCTGACAGCTCGGAGCCTGGAGCCTGTTTCAGATTCTGTGTCTCCCTCTCTCTCTGCCCCTCCCCTGTTTATGCTCTGTCTCTCTCTGTCTCAAAAATAAATAAACGTTTAAAAAAAAACAACAAAAAAAACTCCACATCATGGAGTTGGGGTGAGAATTATGTGATCAGGCCTCAAGGACTTGACGTTGCCCTTTGCGCACTCTAGGAGGCTAACAGTACTTTAGTGGTGGAGTTGGTGCTGATGGTGGAATTTATACTTTAAAAGTCTAAGTTATGCTTGCAGACTTAAGACCCCCCACAAGAATCCATATGCAAGTACTAGAATGGAGACAGTATGACACGGACCCAGTAACAGTGGGAGTCCCAGCAAGGACACAGCTACCTGAGGGTCCTGCTACAGCTGGGAATGGCTGTGAGGGCCACCGTGGGGCACTGAGTGGTCGGAGGAGAGGCTCTGAAGAGTGGGTGACATTTGAAGGATGGCTGAGATTTTGACCGTGGGACTTGATATGACACAGACTTTGGGTCTTCATGGAATTCTGAGAAGGTACATGTCTGTCTGGGTTTGTGAATTTGGGAGACCTTGGTGAGGAAATTGGACCTTCCATTGGGCTTTGCAGGAAAAAATAGAAGGACCGAATTAATCGAGGAGAAAGCTTTACTTTATTTCTTGGACCCCTTTAAATTTTACTCCTACATTCTGGATAGATAGAATACATTACAGAGTACATCCTGTTTTTTCTCCTTCCTATTTCTTTCTGTTTCTTCCATTTCTTTTCACCCTTCGTAAAAGTTCACGGGCTGTGGGTTTGAATTAGGTTCTAATTTCAAATACCACTGCTTCTTTCTAGTGTGGCTTCAGGAGAGAGATTTTGCTTTCTGGGTCTTGATTCTCTCATCTGTAAAATGGGAGAATAATTCCTACTTTGGAAGGTTCACGGGAGGGTCAGTTCGAGGGCTTTTAATAAATGATGGTCACCACCATCATTCAATTTTTATTCCTCCTGCTATCCAAGTACAAGGCACCCTTTTCAATTTGCCTCAGGCCCTGGAAATGAACCATTGTAGAGTCAAAGGTTGTTGAGTGATTCCGCATTATCATTTGGCCCAGCCACGTCACTCAGGCTGTGTGGTCTTCCTGTGGGACAGTAAGTAGCTTACCGTCACATACCACATGAAAATCTCAGCGGTATCTCCTTCGAGTATATTTCCCTGGCAGGTAGCTTCACAGTTCATGTCGAGAGCTGATACCCAGCACTCGAGAAAGACTTAGTCCCTTAATTTACACCCATCCCCAGTCATTGCTGGTGACTAAGTATTTTCATTATCACTCCTGGCTGCCACCTTTCCAGGCATTGATTTGCAGGACAAATGATTAGGAGGTGACTTATCAATGCCTGTCTTGAAGACTGTAATTTAGAGAGTGGCAAGATCTGGACTATGACCGCACAGCTCACATGTGCAGATACAGGTAACAGAGATGTAGGGAACTGGGGATGATTTCCATCAAAAAACTGACTTTCTAGAAAAATTAAATTCCTCAGTGGTTCTGGGTTTCTCAATACAGGAGATAGACGCTTTGGGGTTGGGTCAGTTCTTCATGATAAAAGGACTAAATCCTGTATACTTCCTTGTCCTTCGTGCATTAAATGCACAGTGCCAAAAACTGCCCCTGACCATTTCCAGATGCTTCTGGTCAGAGGTTGGTGGTGGAGAGGTGTAGTAATAAGGCCTTTGGTGGAGAACCGCTGTGTGGTCAGCCAAACCGAAATAGTGAACCATGTTTTACGAATACTTTGCAGAGCAAAATTCAAAGTAGAAAAACCCACATAAAAAAAAAGAGGTAGATTTAACCTGCTGTTTAATTTAATTCTTGACTTGAAGACTGACAGATAGTAGCCCGGAACTGTTTCATTTAATTTACACGTAGCAATTACACTGTTCTGGGGCCTAGACTAGGTATTCGAAGCACAGGAATAAGATGTAGTTGTTGCCCTTCAGGAACTAACATTTGTCAGCCTGCCAGGGTATATAGAAACATGTCTGTCTTCAACTCGCTGGACAGCAGAAGCCTGGGCAGGGAATGTCCATTCCTCCTTCCCATTCTAGAAGGAATACGGGCACACCTCTGAGATGCTGCGGGTTTTAATTCCAGACACCACAATAAAGCACATATCACAATAAAGCAATTCAAATGAATTTTTGGTTTCCTAGTGCATTTAAAGGTTAAGTTTGGTAGCTTCTTTCCAGATAGGTCTCCTGAGGCAGGGAAGCAAAATTCAGAAATAAACTATTGGGGCCTCATCAAAACAAAAGCCTTCTGCACAGTGAAGGAAACAGTCAACAAAACTAAAAGGAGTTGTCTGGAATGGGTGAAGATATGTGCACATGACATAACCTATAAAAGGTTAGCATCCAAAATATATAAAGAACTTAAAAATTCAACACCCCCCGAAATGAACGATCCAATTAAAAATGGGCAGAAGACATGAATAGACACTTGTCCAAAGAAGACATCCAGATGGCCGACAGACACATGAAAAGATGCTCAACATCACTGATGAGGGAAATACAAATCGAAACTACAATGAGATATCACCTCACACCTGTCAGAATGGCTGAAATCAACAACACACACAGCAGGTTTTGCTGACAATGTGGAGAAGAGGGAACCCTCTTGCACTGTTGGTGGGAATGCAAACTGCCGCGACCACCCTGGAAAACAGTGTGGAGGTTCCTCAAAGAATTAAAAGTAGAACTACCCTGCAGTCCAGCAGGTAGGTATTTACCCAAAGAATCCAAAAATGCTAATTCAAAGGGATGCACGCCCCCCCAATATTTATAGCAGCATCATCTACAATAGCCAAATTATGGTAACAGCCCAAGTGTCCATCAGCAGATGAACGCAAAAAGAATATGTGGTGTGTGTGTGTGTGTGTGTGTGTGTGTGTGTGTGTGTGAGATGGAATATTCCTCAGCCATAAAAAGAATAGTCTTGCTGTTTGCACCAACATAGTTGGAGCTATTTTGCGAAGTGAAGTAAGTCAGAGAAAGACCAATGTCACGTGATTGATTTCACTCATATGTGGAATTTAAGAAGCAAAACAAATGAGGAAAGGAAAAAAAAAAAAAAAAGAGAAGCAAACCAAGAAACAGACTCTTAACTCTAGAGAACAACCTGCTGGTTACCAGAGGGGAGGTGGGTTGGGGGATGGATGGGTGAAATAGGTGATGGGGATTAAGGAGTATTCTCATCATGATGAGCACTGGGCGGCGTATGGAAGGGTTTAATCATTATAATGTACCCCCGAAACTGATGTTACGTTGTATGTTAATTAACTGGAATTCAAATAAAAACTTTTTTTAAAAGTTACGATTGCACCACCTTGTAGTCCATTCAGTGTGCAATTACATTATATCTAAAATAGCGATGATTAAAAATCAAAATTTTTAATTGAAAATATTTGCTAAAAGAAAATGCTAACACTTAGCGTTGTCTGAGCTTTCACTGAGTCGTGATCTTTTTGCTTGTGGAGGGTCTTGTCTTGACGTTGATGGCCGCTGACCGATCAGGGTGGTGGCTGCGGCAGTTTCTTAAAATAGGACAACAGTGAAGTTTGCCACCTTGATGACTCTTGGTTTCACGAACGATTTCTTTGCAGCATGCCGCTCTTGGACAGCATCTTGCCCACAGTAGAACTTCTTTCAGAAGAGGAGTCTGTCCTCTGAAACCCTGCTGCTGCTTTACCAACTAGGTTGATGTCATAATCTAAATCCTTGGTGGTCACGTCAGCAATCTTCACCAGAAGTAGGTGCCATCTTCAGAAATGACATGCGTCGCTCATCCATAAGAAACAACAACTTATCCATTAAAGTTTTATCATGCGATTCGAGCAATTCAGTCACATCTTGAGGCTCCACTTTTTTTTTTTTTCTTTTCTATGTAGGTTGCATCCCCAGCGTGGAGCCCAACACTGGGCTTGAACTCACAACCCTGAGATTAAGACCTGTGCTGAGATCAAGAGTCGGACACTTAGCTGACTGAGCCCCCCAGGTGCCCCCAGGCTCGCTTCTAATTCTAAGTTCTCTTGCTCTTTCCACCTCCTCTGCAGTCAGGCCGCACACGTTTACTGACTAAATTTCTCATTTTCTCTGGGCACTGTTCATGGCGTCCCCGAACAGTTACAGTAGTCACATCAGAGATCAGTGATCACAGATCGCTGTGGCAAGTGTGATGAAAAAGTCTGAAATAGGAGAACTGCCAGGATGTGACACAGAGATGCAACAGGTGGGCCAGCGCTGTCGGGAAAATGGTGCCAACGGACCTGCAGGGTCCACTTGTGGCAGGATTACCACAGACCTTCAATTCATAAAAGGTGCAGTATCTACAGAGTGCCGTGAAAGTGAGGCGTGCCTCTAGACCTTTATCTCATTTACCTGGGGTCTTGTAAAGCGGTGTTTACCTCTGTAAGTTCCTAGTTGATGGGTTCACGCTTTTTTCACCCGTGGTGTAAGATTGGAAAATGTCATGTAAACAGAAATGATATGAAAAATGTTTAGTAAATGCCACGGCACAGATGCCTGGAATTCATAACCCGTACTGGCCCTCACCCTGGAAAGGGGCCTTTGGAGGCTCCCTTCTGGGCTCTAAGTTAACCCTTTGGTGCTGGTGGGGCTGCCTCAGCGAGAAGCGGTTCTTCCAGGTGTGTCAGTGCCCTCACAAGAGGTGTGGCTGTCCGTGTTTCCCTCCCCAAAGTCAGCCTTGTGTGTCAATCCTTGGGACCCTCCTTTTCCAGGCCTGAGATTTCTCGGGTCGCCACATTCTCAGCCCTGTGGCAGATCCCCCCCTCCCCCCATCCCCGGGTAGGTTGTTGCCATTTTCACCGTGTCAGCTGGGCGTCCTCATTAAGCACTGTTAGTGGCACACAGGTTGCCCATTCTGCTCTTGGAAAAGGTCCAGCTGTTGACTGCGAGACAAACATTGTAAACGCACTTCATGAGGATGTGCTGAGTTTTTAAGCCAAAACAAAGGGGTTTCTCCCCCACCAAGTGCCACTTTTGCGCTTTCTCTTTGTATAGAGGCTCACGTGGTATCGTTTTAAAGGTAGTTCGACCCTCCTTGGGACCCGCGTGTGTACAGCCAGCTCGCTCTCTGGGAATCTGTTCCCACCCCCGGTGCTTAGTGTTTTTGCTTCCGTGGTTTCAAGACAAACCTCTAGCATTTGTCCAAAGTAGCATTTTGTGGTCACATACATGTGAGCACAGAGCTTTTTGAAGTTGATTGGCATTCCTGTTGTACAAATTGCTACCTTTTGAGATTTTCTTCTGGTTTCTTTTGGCAAAATAACTTTTCAGTCTTGAGATTCTGGCAGCATCGAATGTCTGCTGGCTTTTGTATAGTGTTTAATACTATAATTGCTTTCATATCTGTTCTTACCTCTAACTGGGTTAGAGTATTTTTTCACAGTGCTCTGCGTTTGCTCAAAAGAGACCATAACTCTATGAAAGTGTTTGATTTCTGTTCATTGGTTTATTTTAAGAGTAAAATAAATGGCCTTTGAGTGCAGACTTTGAATCCACTTAATAATCATCGACAACCCAAAAAGAACATTAACCCCTAAATTCATATTTGCGTTTGAAAGAAAAATGTACCTGAGAGGATAGAATTACAAAATGGACTGTTTAGCAAACAATTTGTTGTGTGGTTAAGTCATTAAATCATCTTTATTCATGGCTTTAGGTGAAAGAAACCTAATTTGTCAACCGCCTTACAGAGAAGAAATTGGTGCCTTATAAGACTTGGTAATTTTAATCAAATCAGATCTTTATTGGCTTGTATGGTTGAAACTGCCTGGGAATAATTTTTGAACAGATAATTACTTAGTCACAAATCAAAGCCTCAGCAAAAGGGAAGTGTCCTGGAGTGAAATGGAGAACACTCCCTGAAATATGTAACACAGGTCAATTTGCCCTCCTTATAATGTTTGTTTGTTTATTTTGACAGAGAGAGTATACACAGGGGAGGGGCACATAGAGAATCCCAAGCAGGCTCCACAAGGTCAGCCCAGAGCCCATTATGGAGCCCAAACTCATGAACCTGTGAGATCATGACCTGAGCCAAAATCAAGAGTCAGACACTTAACCAAGTGAGCCACCCAGGCACCCCGGGCCTCCTTTTGAAACTAAGAGAGGGTCTTCTGGGTTCTTTCCTTCTGGTTTTTTGTGTGATTCTTAGACTTTTCTCACTTTCTCTTCCCCGTGGCCCTGTTGAAGCCTTTTGCGGATCAGAGGAAAAGTAGGGGTCGGTGGGGGATTTGTACATGGGACGTGGTGTTGGATGGCAAAGAAGATGTGATTCAGGATGGAGGGAAGGGTGTAAAATGAGAGGTAAGGGAAGGTAGGAAGCGGAGGAACAGGGGCCAGTCCTATGCCGAGCTCAATTTCTGGGGCCAGCTCCAAGCTGCATGTAGAGCCAGCTTGGCAGAGAACTTTTTTGGTTATGATAAACCAGGGCAGAAGTTCATACTAGTGGTAGTAGTCATAGCAAAAGCAGCTTTTACTGAGGACCCACTATCTGCCTTTCAATATGCCAGGTGTTGGATTGGATTATCCCCTTTAATCCTTATAGCAACCTTGGGAAGATGAAATTTATCATCCTCATTTCTCCTGTTGAAGAAACTGGGGCATAGAGTTAGAAGCTCCGGGTGAAAAGAAGTAATCGTAAAGCTGAAAAAGAGGGTTTGTTACTTCAACTTTTCATGTGAAGTATCTGTAGGAGACTGTTTGAGACCATCTCCATGGTGAAATTCCAATCTGAACACGACCAAGAAGGCACAAATGGAAAAATGGAAAACACTCGGAGGTAGGCTTCCACTGTTTGGGAAATAGGGCATTACACCAAGTTAAAGAGGTTGGAATTTATCAATTTGTTTGTTTTATTTTTATTGGAAGACAGGACTTCTAATATATTAACATGTGCCACAAATTTTCTGGAAGGAGATTTAGTATATTTTTCCTTAACTTTCTTGGCCATAGAAGTGCCCTTTCTTTCTTTTTCTTTCTTTCTTTCTTTCTTTCTTTGTTTCTTTCTTTCTTTCTTTCTCTTTTTTCTTCCTTTCCTTTCCTTCCTTTCCTTTTTTTTTTCTTTCTTTGATTTCTTTTCTTTCAGGAGTATCTATTAACTACTTCTCCAAACATATAATGAACCACCTTTTGAGAAACACAGATGAAAGTGTAGAATATCTAACGGGAAGGAAAATGATCTAGGTGACTCTCCGCACGTAATTCAGGGTAAAATTTCACTTCTCTCTGCCAGAGCTTTGCCTCTACAGCTTGGAATGCCTCTGATACTATGTTACAGAATTGTGTTACTGTGAGTAAAGTGAAGATTAAAACATATTTCATTATGGACACTAAAGTGACATGAATGCAGTTTGTTAAGAAAAATGTTATAAGACCATGTTGTCATTCTTTAGGAGTGTTCACTAAAAGAGGCAGTTTGAATTTTCTTTCGGTACCTAAAAATTTAATAATCTAAACTATTAGAGCTCATTGTTTTTCTTCACGCTTGGGATGTTGGAAGGAACATTTTGAAAAGCTGATTGAAAAGGTTGGGTTCTGACCCATGCGAACTTGCATAGACTCCAATGCAAGTCTCAGGCAGAAGTTGGTAACCCTACTTGGATTAAGAGGCCCCACGTTCAGAGCTGGAGTCCTCCAAAACTGTCGTCTTGTTCTTGGGATGGAGAGCTCCTAGTGACTGTTAAACCCTTGTGAGAAACAACATGAGTCCAGCAACTAGACAGGAACAGTTTGTACAGTCAAAAAAGAAAAGATCACACCTCCCAGAATCCCACGGGCCAGAAGAGCCTGGACCAAATTAGACATCACACGGAGTGAGGCAGCCATATTGCAGAAACACATCCTTGGATGTTCTGTGGGTTTTTTTCTTTTTCTTTCTTTTCCTTTGAGGTATCAGATGTACAGCCAGTAGAGAGAAGACTTTTCCCTAACGCCAAACAGGAAAATGGAGTTGAGCCTTCTGAAGTGAACTGTAAAAGGCACAGATCTGTGGAAAGAGGAATACATTTTCTCCTCAGTGAGGTTATGTGTTTAGCAGCTTTTTGATTGCACTTGACCTCTGAAGCATGACTGTATCCAACTTCAGTTGCTGAAAGTTAAAACGGCATCGAGGGCCACGGAGGCAAGGCCACTGCCTCACTGACGGTCAGAGATTCAGCCCCAGTTAGCAGGAATGTAAAATATCTTTCCATCCCAACAACACCAGGCTGGTGGTGGGTTTTTGTTTTTGCTTTTCCACCCTTCCTTCTTTTACAGTTCATTGACAATTCTGCTCATGCTTTAAAATAATCTAGGCTTGAAGTGAGGCTTGCATCGCGCTGATTTTGATTACTCCCACATACTGTATTTATTTGCCATTTAAAGCATCTTTGTCTGGAGGAGATTCAGTTTCCGCAGCGACTGATCTCTGCCTTGGTGAACTAAGGAAAGGTGAAGGGGAGGCAGGTCCCTTCGGGAGAGCCTATTGTGTGAGGAGGCCACCAGGGAAGAAGGGGAGAAAATAACATTGAGAGTGACCAGGGGGGCTTGCCTGCTCACTCAGACCTCGCATTCTTTCTGGGGCTTGATGGTTGTGCCTTCAGGACCGTCCTTATTGTAGCAAATACACAGCACCCGTTGTTTCCCTCACAGAAGTTGGGGGTCACCCCCCACCCCCGGGGCCCATGAAGAAAACGTCAACCTTCTGGATAAACTAACTTCATATAAAGACTGCACTTTAGCAGTGTCGTGCAGAGCCATATTGGAGCCCGTGGCGGAAGGGGGCAGAATCAGTAATACTGATGTTGTTTTTACTTAAAAACTTTGGTGATCTGTTCAGTGTCCACTGTTTCATGTTAAATTTGATTTTTGAAAATACTGCATCGAAATGGTATTTTCTTGATTGCTGAGTTTTGTGGTGCCCTCTTCGATGTTGCGTCCAAGGTGAACGCCTCACTGGGTCCCAGCCCTGGTAACGAGTTCCATGTGAGTGCTTTTTTTTATTATTATTATTATTATTATTAAAAAGTGATTATATAATGATGTCGATAATGTCATTTATCCTCCATTAAGCACTTATTCTGTGCCTCATGGCACACGGACCTCTTTGCACCATGGGAAACGTTCATAAGTATTAACTGATGAAATCGGCCTAAAGGTAGGTAGTGCGATTATTCCCATCCTACAAGTGAAGAAATGGAGGCATCACAAAATTAGGTCATTTGCCCGAAGTCATCACCCTGCCAAGAAAGGCAGAAGGAGGATTTTAGCTCTGGTGTTTCTAGCTCCACTTCTCTTTCTTAGTCTCTTATCACCGAGGGACTGCATTTTTTTCACCCTACTCCTTGTAGGTTGATTTTGTTTTACCTGGCCGGCAGCTCCACAGTTTCCGCGGCCAAAATCTATCGGGTCGGTTTCTGCCCAGGAGACAGTGCGTCAAACTGACAGTGAAGCCTGAAAGAGGACATCGTGGAAAGCCTGTGGAAGTCCTTGATTCTGTTAAAGGAGTAGATGGGTGTCGATCGAGTTTCTTTTTTTTTTTTTTTTTTTTAAATTTTTTTTTCAACGTTTTTTATTTATTTTTGGGACAGAGAGACACAGAGCATGAACGGGGGAGGGGCAGAGAGAGAGGGAGACACAGAATCGGAAACAGGCTCCAGGCTCCGAGCCGTCAGCCCAGAGCCTGACGCGGGGCTCGAACTCACGGACCGCGAGATCGTGACCTGGCTGAAGTCGGACGCTTAACCAACTGCGCCACCCAGGCGCCCCTCGATCGAGTTTCTTAACCTTTGTCATGGAGGTGGCTTTTAAAATAAGGGCTCTAATAGCTTTTTAAAAAAATGTAATGTTGAAAATACCTGTGTGCATATTGGTTGGTTTGTCAGTAATGTTTTAGCGTAGTTGTCACTGCCTTTATTTCCTTTTTCCTCAAATACATTCATTTTGGAATTCTTGTTGGGAAATCTGGGTCTTGGCCGGAAATTTTGCCACCCCTCTCTGTAGACCTATGCCGTGTGGTACGGTAGCCCCCCACCACGTATGGTTATTGAATACTTGAAGTGTGGCTCATCCTGACTGAGATGTGTTTTAAGAGAGAAATCACACTGGAGTTGGAAGTCTTGTAAAGACAATGGAAGCTACTCATTAATAATTTTTTATTGATTACCTTTGGCAGTGATACTGTGAGTCTACTTGTCTCAATGCAACAGGCCGGCAAAATTAATTTTGAGGGTTTTCACTTTTAAATCCGACTCGTGGAAAACTTAAAGTCACATAGATGAATCGCATTTTTTTCTGATGGATAGTGCTGCTGTGAACTGTTGCCTTTTAACTGCTCCATTTCTTTTTTTTTTTTTTTTTTTTAAATTTTTTTTTTCAACGTTTTATTTATTTTTGGGACAGAGAGAGACAGAGCATGAACGGGGGAGGGACAGAGAGAGAGGGAGACACAGAATCGGAAACAGGCTCCAGGCTCTGAGCCATCAGCCCAGAGCCTGACGCGGGGCTCGAACTCATGGACCGTGAGATCGTGACCTGGCTGAAGTCGGACGCTTAACCGACTGCGCCACCCAGGCGCCTCTTAACTGCTCCATTTCTAAGGCAGGAGGTTGGTGCGCTTGGTTTTGTTTATAGCTAGTGCAGGAGGGAATGAGATTTGCCAAAAAAACAAAGAGAAAAAAATCTGAAGCTTAGGACTTGGGGTCAACAGATTGTTGTTGCTTCGCTAAGGCAACTTCACCTCTGCCGCTCCTGGAGACATGGGAATTCTTTAGGTTCCAGCGTTCATTTACTTTCCAAGAGGCTTGTAAACAGCCCGGCCTGTCTTTCAGAGCAGCTGCCTTTAAATGACTTCATGAGACTCTAAAACTCATGGTGCTTCTGTAGGCGTTGGATATCGAACGAGTTGAGTTGCCTGTGTTTGCCAAGTTCAGAGCTCTGCTGCGTCCTCCTCAGTTAGGTTGCAGAATGGTTCTCCGAGCCCCATGATCTCCATCTCGGCCTTCAGTCTTTTGTTTGCAGGAGACCCTGGTGACCCAGCAAAGTTGCACATTCCTGCAGGCTGCTCCCTGGAATGTCTGGGTTGGCTTCTTTGGACCAAGCACATCAGCTGTATTATTTCTAACAAAGCCCTCCACCGTACCTCTTGGATATTTGGTCTCTGTCTTCACTCTGTTTTGGGAATATCTTTCCTCTTTCCAGAAAGCATTCATCAGTAATCCATTCAGTTTCCCTTTCTCCTTCCTTTCCATATGCTCTAGATTCTAATTTACTTCCAAATATGCATCAGCCACCCTTAGCTATCCAAAAATATCCTTCTAGTACATGAGGGCAGGAGGTGGGGAGAGGGGAGTCTTTGTTTTCTCCTCTTAATTGTCTTAGGGATCAGTGAAGTTTAACTTGAAAGATACCTGAATTCCCTTTTGAAGTAAATGAGATAATTTTTTCAGCAAATGTTAGCTTCAGTGCTTGATAGAAGATGCTCCATAAATATTTATTGAATGAATGAATTTCTCTCCTGTTTATCTTCCTTGGAAGCTGTATGAACTCCCTGTGACCAAGGATCTGAATCTGTGGTGCCCTGAGACACTAATTAGGTAACCACTCTACCTGGAGGAGTAGAATGAGGGCTTTAGTGCCACATTATAGAATGTGCCTTGAGGCAGTAAATAAAAATACCCTCAGGAGTAAATGAACACGACTTCCCCTCTGAATTTATTCCTCTTGGACTACCACATGTGCCCATTTGCCGTTCCCCACTTCTTCCTTATAATAGAATTGTCTTTGGACTCTAGGTTGCAAATATTGGAGGCCAATTTTAAAGGGGTTTATGCACAAAACTGAGAATTAATTGGTTGAGATTACCAAAATTCTGACAAGGCTGCATGCAAAGGCTTGGGCGACATCATTAGGATACGGGTCTATTACTTGGCTCTATCGTCATACTATCTATATCCTTGTGAGTTAGATGGTAGGCCAATGTTAAACTTCTTCTCATCGCTGCCCCCCCCCCCAACACCTTGGCATTCCGGGTGGCTCCAGGGAAAATTTGGGGGATTGGCCCTAACCGGATTGTGTGAACTGTAGCCAAACAGATGAAATGCTTAGATTTGCTAGATCTGGGTCACATACCTTCCCTGATCAGGATCCCGGGCTAGCCCCTTTCAGACTGCTTGAGCGGAGAGGGGGGAAGAGCATGGTACCCCAGAGCTAGTTCAAGGTCAGTTCATCACTAAGAGGAAGGGAAGGTGCTAAGGAGGCAAAACATATCAAAGCACAGCTATAAAGACCTGCAAAGGAATCAGTTTTCTGTTTCTGTAGGGGAAATGACACTTTGCCACGGAAACCATAGCCCTCCCCCAGTTCCACTGTCATTATTGGGGGGAGTTCCTCAGGCATCAGCTGGCTGGGGAGCCCCTGATCTTTGAACATACTCCACTACATTACACAAAGCAGGTTTTTAATGATGGTAACAGTCAGCATAATAGTGCACCTACTGTGTGCCCTGCACTGTTCGATCACTGAGAACCTGCTGTTGTAAAAATCGTTCAAATGGCCCTTTTCAGCACAGCTTGCTGATGAAGAGCATGAGCCTTCAGATGATGCAAGGGTGGCTCGGAATCTGACCCTGCCATTGACTAGCGCTATGGATCTGAGTGAGTCACCAGCCCCTCTAGGCCTCATGTTTTGCGTTTATAAAATGAGTCTAATGCAGCACCTTCTAGATTGGGTGTGATGATCAAATGAGATGATACATGTAAAGTGCTTTGCATAGCAGCTGGCTTATAGTGAAGGTGGATGCATAGTCATTAGTACAATAATTAATACTCCTATTTATATGTCAACAAGTGTTGGGTGTCTGTTAACATCCATGCATTTGGTGTCAAAGTTTTGCTCTACACTGGGTCTTTTACTAGACTCAAGATAAAGGTGAATGAGGAACAACTGTTGCTCTTAAGGAATTTGTGGTCTCTCAGTAGAGGCAATCATGTAAAGTAGATGATCAAAGGTAATGCTTATAATTCCATGGTCCATGTGGTTCAGGCCCCAGAGCTGTGTACAACCAAAAGCAGTCTATTCAGATATCTCGAATATCATGAAGGGAAGCCTTTGCCCCACTGGTATGTATCATTCCCTGTTCTCCTCTCTCGTTGACTGCTCTCAACGAGAGCCTGCTGAGACTTGGAAGTTCCTTCGTTTCACGGACCTTGCCATTCCCGGCAACAAAGACTCTCTGATGGCACCATTCCGCTCCTTACCGTAGATTCTCCATTCGGTCATCGTCTCAGCCAAAGAGGCTCTCTCTATCCCTATGTAGCTTGAGCAGTATCTACTATTCTTTTAAGGTTTAACTCAAGTGCCACCTTGTATTTTAGGCCCTCATGGCCTCTCGGTCCCTAGCAAGCAGTGTGCATCACTGGTAGGATACTGGCCCTCTGAGGATATGATGACTAACTTTTGAACTATTGTGTGTGGACTACAGGCAGGTCCTCCTGAGAGAAAAATCATGATTTCCTGTATTTCCTCTGGCATCCTGGCACCATGTGGGATGGAGGGAGAGAGGGAAAGTGGTCACTCACAGTGACAAGCCAGAGGGTCCTCCAAGGTCGAAAGTCCTCTGTGGGGGCATTTCATGCAGGGCCTCTACCTGGTAAGTGATGTTTTCTGGTGTAGTTTACAAAGTGATGGTAAAGGCAGAGTAGTGTTGTGTGACCACCACAAAGCATGGTCTTTGTCATTAGCTAGAATTGGGGTGGGCTTTTAGCTCATATTGGCAGTGGGAAAGTTACTTGACCCTTAAGCCTCCTTATCATGAAAATGGATGGACTAACAGAAGCCAGCTCCGAGGGTTGCTAGGAGCATTTTATGATAAGGTGCAGGGAAAGCCCTTGGCCCAGTCTCTGGCACCCAGTAAAGCCCTCAGTAATAGTGGATGCTGTTATTACGAATGTGAAGATGTATTTTAGTAAGCTCCAGCGATTTTTCAAGATGAACCACCACCACTGGGTGTTGTATGGAAACCAATTTGACAATAAATTTCATATATTGAAAAAAAAAAAGATGAACCACCACCAGCAGCGTTCTTCAAGGAGGTGCCTTAATGGTTTCGTATGATAATTAGGAAGAAGGAAACAAACAGCACGTTCATTGCAGAGAGGGAACATGATTTTGTTTTGGTTGTTGTTTGCTTTTGTTTTTCACACCTGTTTCCTCAGGGCATTGGGACTTAGCGTCTCGCCAAAACTTGACAACAAGTAAAATACGTAGTTTAAAGCCCTCTGCAGTCACAGCAAATGTGAAATCAAATCTCTCATTTGCTTTGGAGCGTCCGGACGGCAAGGACAGCTGGAGTGTTGCTATTTTTTATTTCAAATAAAAGAGTCAGCTCCTTGTTACCATAGAAACCACCAACCTAATTATAAGGAGTTTTGTTCACTGGATAAAAGTCATCATTTCTCTTTCCTCCCCACGCTCATACAGGTCCCCAAAATATTGGCATGGATTTGATCCTAGATGAAGGGATTTGCTCTCTTTAGCAAAATGATTGCAGTGCACTGACCACCCCACACAGGAAAGAAAGCACTTGGGGCTGGCCAGAGGCTTGGAGAAGTAGTGTCTAAAGCTCATTTTCTACTTTGAAAGCAAGTCACGAGCATTTAGCAAGAACAAATTAGTGTTTTTAAAGTAACATTTAAAGAAAGATGGTCCTGATCTGTCCTACCTCTAGCTAGCCATCCCCTTTCTTTTCTGGAAGTAGGAAGGTAGACTGTAGCTCTGGGATCCTCCTGTTCTAGGATTTTATACTGGGATTCTGGCATCAGTCATATTATATAACATTGCAGTATTTGGAGGAGGAATGCTAGACTATGGATTTCCAAGAGCTGAGAGGCTGTTTAATATACGCTGGGGGCTTACTAGGATGGTAAATAGTTGTATGTCCCCATTAAGGCTCACCCAGAGAATGTGAGCCTTCTTGTGAACGCTGCTCTCTTCTTGAACTTGCTCTTCCATCTGTTTCCTGACCTTTATGCTGATAAGAACCTAAGTGGAGATTCTTTTTCCTTGACCCTAAAGAGGTGCTCTCTCACTAGACAGCTGTTAGGAAGCTAAGTGACACTAAGGAGTAAGAATCTTAGAGGTATTTCAAGCATAAGGTTACTTAGGGGTTAGAGATTTGCAAGTGCAATTCATATATATATATATATATATATATATATATATATAATTTTTTTTGGAAATTCCATTTATAGAATGTGCCAGCTGTAGGTCAGTGCTGGCACTGAGCACGTTGCTTGCTTTGTGTAGACACTGTAATGCTCACTGACATGAACGTTCCATATACACATCAGGAATTTGGGAAGATACATCAGGCTATTAGGGGTAGAGAGGAGGAGAAGCATGCTCCACAGAAGGACTGGACTAGGATGGGGCCAGGTGAAAGCCTGACAGTGAAGACAGGAGTCCTTGAAGAGACCATTACCGTGAAAATAAGCTTACCTCAATATGTGGTGGGGGAGAGGGTTGGAGAGAGAGGTGCTAGGAATGCCTTAGGCCTTGTAACTGAGGCAGTAACCTGGGACAGGTCATTGTGTCCTTAGTGCTTGTCCACAACCAGTCCCTCGATTGGGATGCAGGTGTCTTTGACTTGGACTTGCTCCTTGAGTGGTTTCCTCTGCTCTTTGTGCCACGTCCCCCCTGCTCTTGGTGGTGATGTGGTGGTGACGGTGGGGGTGATGGCAACGTTGGTGGCTCTTGTAATGACCACGGTGGTGGGGATGACAGACATTGTGATAATCATGGTGGTGATAATGACATTGGTGATATTGATGGTGCTTCATGTTTTGAGCGCTTTCTCCGTGCTGCCCCTGTTCTAAGCACTTTCATCTGATGTCTGTTCCCTTGTTGAGGCCAGAAACCTAGGGTTCTTCCCTGATTGTTCCTCTTGCTCGTACATGCCATGAAACTGTCAGCAATTTCATCAGCTCTACCTTTAGAATGTATCTGTGTTTGTCCTCTCTGGCCATCTCCTTTGCTACCGTGGGGGTCAAACTGCCTCCCTCTTTTATCTGTCTTACTGCCAGACCTTCTCCCTGGGCTCCCTGATTCCATTTTTGCCTCTTAGGATCCATTCACACAGCAGGCAGAGTGGCCTTGTAATATCATGCATACTACCACTCCAGAACCTTCTTTATGGTTTCCCTTCACACTCACAATGAAATTCAAGACCTTAGACCCAGTTAGATCCCAAATGCCCATGGAAGATCATCTCTTCTCATCTCCCGCCCTTTGCCGGTTGCTTGTTCTTCATTCATACCAACCTTCTTCCTGCTCCTTGAATACGCCCCATCCTGCAGCCTAGCTCCTCCCCGTAGGGTTTAGCATGGCTGTTCCCTTATCTCCTTTAGGGCTCTCCTCCAACTCCGCTTCCTCAGAGAGGACTTCCCTGGACATCCTTGATTGAATAGCAGTCTGCCTTTCCCTGTCCCTCATCTTCCGTGTATCCTATTAATCTGATTTGTTTTCTTCATAATGCATAATACTCTGTCATCATTTTATAAAGTTTTATCATTTATTCCGTCCCTGGGGGAGTTTTCTGCTTTTGAACATCAGCTTCATAAGGACAAAGACTTCCTCTGAGTTACTAACCTGTGTGCACTCTGGGTCTAGGGCAGTGCCTGGCTCCTAGCAGATACACCATCGATACTGGCTGCAGGAATGAATCAGTGATAAGCTTGTGTAATTAAAAAAAATCCGGGGCGCCTGGGTGGCTCAGTCACTTAAGCATCCGACGCCGACTCAGGTCATGATCTCTCGGTTTTTGGGTTCGAGCCCCACGTCGGGCTCTGTGCTGATAGCTCAGAGCCTCGAGCCAGCTTCAGATTCTCTGCCTCCTTCTCTGTCTGCCCCTCCCCTGCTTGTGCTCTGTCTCTCTCTCTCTCTGTCTCTCTCTCTCAAAAATAAATAAACATCAAAAAAAATTTTTTTTAAATCCTGACATTTCTATTTTCCTTTTGGGGAAACTGAGGCAAAGATAAATTATGCCCTGGATTTTGCAGAGACAAGCTAAAGACTTCACTTGTAACTTGTTTGAATCTCTCAAAGTTCCAACTCTGGCAGACCTAATACGGTGTTCACCCAACTATGTGATCCTTAGCGTTGGTGATGTGCAAGATGTTTGAGATGGTTTGTAGACAAGAAATGGCTTTTATTTTTTTTTTAAGTAATCTCTCTGCCCAACGTGGGGCTTCAACTTACAACCCTGAGATCAAGTGTTGCATGTTTTACTGACTGAGCCTGCCAGGCACCCCAACAAGATGCTACTATTGAATCGCAGTGTGAATTTGCTTTTTTTCTAGCAATGGAATTAAAAAAAAATTCTTTAAGAGCAATTTAATTTACATGGCATTACAGTTCAATAATTTAAGTTGCGTGATTCATTGTTTTCTCAGTGTATTCACAGAAGTGTGCACGCATCACTGTAATCAATTTTAGAACCTTTTCATTGCTCTGAAAGGAAACTTCATGCCAATTAGCAGTCATCTCCCCCCTCCCCAGCCTCAGACAACCACTGCTATATTTTCTGTCTGTTATAGATTTGCCTTTTCTGGTTATTTCATGTCAATGGACTCCAGCGGTTTTTTTCTAGATACACAATTCTGTGTCTGGCTTCTTTTACTTGAGCATAATATTTACAGGGTTCTTCAGTGTTTTAGCGTGAATCATCCTTCCATTCCTTTTTGCGGTTGACTAATACTCCTTTGTATGGATACATCACATTTTGTTTATTCATCATCTGATAGACAAATAGTGTGGTGGTTTTCACTTTTTGGCTGTCAAGAGTAATGCTGCTGCAAGCATTTGTGTTTTACAAGTTTCCTAACTGAGACATATGCTTTCAGTTCTCTTGGGCACACACCTAGGAGCGGAATTGCTGGTTCACATGTAACTCTGTGTCTCACATGTTGAGGAACTAACCAAAGTGTTTTCCAAAGGGCTTACTCTATTTTACGTTCCCAGCAGCCATGTAGAAGAGTTCCAATTTCTATGCATCCTTCCCACCACTTGTTATTGACTACTGTTTTTCTTATAACCCTCTTAGGGGTTGTGAGGGTGAATTCCCTTTTGTGTTGCCCTTAAAGAAGTTATGGGGGGGTCTGGGTGACTCCGTCGGTGAAGCATCCAACTCGTGGTTTCAGCTCAGGTCGTGGTCTCACAATTGTGAGATTGAGTCCTGACGTCAGGCTCTGTGCTGACAGCATGGAGCCCGCTTGGGATTCTCTCTCCCCTCTCTCTCTGCTCCTCCCCCACTCACTCCTGCTCACTCTCTCTCAAAATAAATATTTTTTAAAAATCTTTTAAAAAGAAAGAAGTTAGGCCCTCAAGCTGTCAGCAGGGAGACTGTAGGGTCTCAGTGGAATTTCATAACATTATTTGAGGTTTATTGTTTTTTGTAGTGACAAATCACTTTCATTTCCCCTTTATTTTAAAGTGAGAACATTATATAGATTAAAAAAAAACCCCACCTTTATGAAGATATCATTTATGTCCCACACAGTTCACTCAGTTAAAGTGTGCAATTCAGTGGCTTTTAGTATATTCACGAAGTTGGGCATCCTTCACCACCATCAATTTTCAAATATTTTTATTACCTTAGAAGAAATCCCCACACTCCTTAGCCATTGTTCCCCCAAATTCCCCCCTACTCCAGCCTCTGGCAACCAATAATCTAGTTTCTATTTCTCTAGATTTGCCTCTTCTAGAGAGTTCATGTGTTTAAAAAAAATGGTTAGCTTCCATTTATAGCAAGGTGTATTGGTTTTCCTATTGAACTACAAAGTGTCCTGTTAAACATAATAAAATTAAAAAAAAAAAAAACTAAGATGAACAGTATAAAAGAAAATAAGTGGCATGTGCATAAAAGGTAAAAATGACTGTGGTGGTCAGTGGTGGGCTGGAGGTAGGGCAGGTATCCTCCTCACGGGATGCCTCTGGCCAGTGTTTGAGAAATGGTGGACGATCAGTGTCCTTGGTCTTGATTGGTCAAGAGAAACCCTTCATCTTTGGTCTAGAGCACAGGGAGACTGAGTCCCTTCTAAGCCCACACAGCCACATCATCCAAGAGTGCTGTCCACTCGGGAGCCATGTGACCTTGTACTTCAATGCCTCAGTTTGCCGATCTAGCCCAAAGGAGACAAGACCCACCTCCTAGAGTCGCAGTAAGGACTAAATGCATGATACGTGAAAAACATTTAGAACACTGCCTGACACAAACTGTGTGCTCATTGGGTGCTGCTGTCCAATTTCAGTTACAGTCAAGGGGAAGCCCTGACTCCTCCCCACCCCTCAATCTGATAACTTGTTTGTTGCCTTGTCTCTGCTTTGCCTTCCTGAGCAGAGAGCTTTGCTAGAAAAATACCCCCTCGAAGAGCCAGGCAAAGCCTTCTGTAGTCGAGGGTTTTTGAGTAGCTGTGTTAGAAATATCCTAGCCAGCTTTCAAGTCAGAAACATATTGCCCTTAACCAAGTTTACAAAACCACAGGTTACCTCTTTATGTTTTTGCAAATTGCAACAAATCAAACCCCGAAAGCCAAATTCCATGGGGGCCGAGTGCCTTTGTTATCAGTTCAGCAAGTAACCCTTGGACATGGACGTGTTCCCATACCTCAACATTTGGAATACATCAGCAGACCAGGAGCCCGATAAATGATTTTTGAAAAACCATTATACGAGTAAATTGGGACTTTAAAAATGCATTTTTCACATGTTTTTCTTCAGTTGGATCAACCATATGTTAAAGTAAGCTTCACCTATGGCAACAGTTTTCATCTGAGGCTTATTATAGCTTAATAAAAGAGTGTGTGGGTGGTGAGTAGAGCCTCCTGCTGAGCTGCTAGAAAATCAGAACTAAATGGCTTTTGTCTTTTTGCCTTGTTGATCGAAAATGGTTTGAGTTTTGCCTAGATCGCGGACGGGTGAGACCAAGTCACCAATCCTCCAGGACTTAAGCTAGACTCTGTAGGTTTCCAAGGAGATGACTTCATTCAGGGCCGAGCCCAGGAGGTGGGAGAAGGACCCAGGACTCAGACTGCCTGGGTTCCTATCTCAGCTATCCCACCAATTATTAGCTGTGTGAAAATTATAGTTTATTAATCCTTCAAGTCGAGGTTGCTTTTTCTTCCGAAAAATAGGGATGATCACACTTACTGTTGCACGATTGTCGTGGGCCAGATGAAATAATCACATGTGAAGTTCTTAGCGTGACTTTTTGGAATGGAGCTAATTTGCCTGACGTTATTGATGTATATATGCCATTTCTGGAGAAATCGACTCCTTTGGGCACATCTGGAATGCCCTCTGATGTCTGGTGTCATTGCATTTAATTTCCACAGTGGCCGCCTCTCTGCTTCTCGAACATACCAGTTTTGTTCCTGCTTCAGAGCTTTGCGATTGCTGCCCATCTGCCCTGCCTGCCCTTTGCCCAGCCTTTGACGTGGCAGCTCCTTACTAACCTTCAGGCCTCCCCTTAACGTCTGTAGCTCCACGCAGGTGTTCTGTCATCTCATTGTGTGTCTTTCCTTCATTGCACTTGCTCCACCTGAAACTATCCTGTTCATTTATTTGTCTGCTGTCTGTCTCCCCCTACTAGCATGTAGGCTCCAAGGTGGCACTGTCCCCATCTGTCTGGTCTGAGGTATAATGGCGTCCTCCTGGTTCAGTGTCTCGCATGCAATAATCACTCCTTAAATATCTGGTAAGTTTCAGTGCACAATTTGGAGTTCATATGCAGGGTTTCGTAAGTAGTGGGACATGAAGCTTTGAAATAAGTCTAATGGTAAAAAGGCTACCATGTTTCACAAACGTGTTCTGAATTTCAGTTTTCCCTCTCACCAGGCTGTTTTTGATCTGAGTTGATGTCATCAGGAGGAAGGTGTACAGGATGATAACAGTAATTGATACAGGCAAATAGGACTGGTTAAAGGCTATCAGAGGAGTTCGTTTTCATGCCAGTATATAGGCAGGCATATTTAACCTTTGATAAAATGGCAGGCAGATGGATGGACTGAGTTACCACCTTTCTAGCCAGTTAGTAGATGTGTCACAAAAACAATTGGAATGATCATAATGAAAATTTTACAGTGCCTGAATGACATATTGTTTAGGGAGGAAGAACATTTTTTTGGGGCATCCATGTCAGTAGATCCTTGCTACTCTGTCTCTAGTATCCTTAGATCACTGGAGATAGTCTTAAAGAGGTTATAAAGATGTTATTAATTGCTTACTATAGTAAGTGTCATGGAGGAAAAATACGGTTTCTAATAAGAAAAACAATTGTTGCAGCAGACCTACTTGAAATTGGGTGATCAAAATATATGAATGGATCCCTTAGAAAAGGTGAATATCATTTCTTATAATTTGACTTGAAAAATCAATACTCTGATACCCTTAGACCAGGTTCCTTTTCCCTCCATTGCTGACACAAGGCAGAAGGAACATCACTGATTCTTTTTTTTTTTAAGTTTATTTATTTACTTCGAGAGTGAGAGAGAGCGTGAGTGGAGGAGGAGCAGAGATAGTGGGGAGAGAGTCCCAAGCAGGCTCCACGCTGTCATTGCAGAGCCCGATGCCAGACTCTACCTCATGAACACTGAGAACATGACCTGAGCCAAAATCAGCAGTCGGACACTTGACCGACTGAGCTGCCCAGGTGCCCCAGAACATCAGTGATTCTTTAAGCACCAAGTTGATACCTCTCTTTTTCAGGCGGGTAGTGTGTGCTTAGCTCTCTACTTGCTCCATCGTCCTTCCGCTCCCTGGTTCCCTCCCCAGCTGATAGAAATGAGCATCATGTGGTCCAAAGCTGTACAAGGACTTTGGACTTGCTGGGTGCCCACGTGCCATGGCACATGAATAAAAAACAAAATCCTCTCGGAAGGGAGTGAGGACAGCGGAGACTTGTGGGTCACATCCTTGGCAGAGCACAAGCTTGCCTGCAGTGTTCCAGAAGCCTGTGGAACAGATCCTTAGTGCTCTTTGGAGTTAGACAGGAAGGTAAACGTTTGGGTAAGTGGTCCCGTCTCCACCTATTTGCCAACCCAACCAGGGCCATCTTACATTTCAGATGTGGGAGAGCAACACCTTGAACACACATTTTGGCGATGTCTTCCCAAAGACACAGTGTGTGTATTTGCTTATTGATGTTTATCTGTTTAAATCTTTCCTTGTTTAGGGGTGCCTGGGTGGCTCAGTTGGTTAAGCGTCCGACTCCGGCTCAGGTCACGATCTCGTGGTATGTGAGTTCGAGCCCCGCGTCGGGCTCTGTGCTGACTGCTCAGAGCCTGGAGCCTGTTTCAGATTCTGTGTCTCCCTCTCTCTCTGACCCTCTCCCATTCATGCTCTGTCTCTCTCTGTCTCAAAAATAAATAAACATTAAAAAAAATTTAAAAAAAATCTTTCCTTGTTTCAAAGGTATCAGTTTAACTGAGGACTGTGTGACACCATCTGAGTTAAACACTTCACATGGATCTAACCACTGTGCTAAGAGAGCGGCACAATTTGGGGGGCACAATTCCTTTTTCAGATGGGGATATTGAGACTGCCAGACATTCTGTTTACTCCTGGTCACATGGGTAGGAATTGCACAGCCCTTTCTCTTAACCCCTGTGCCTTCTTTCTCCTCGCAAATGTCACATGCTCATTGTAAATACTTAGGTAATAGGGATAAGAGAAACTAAACTTAAAACTACACCTGTAAGTCATTCATAGTTCTGCTTTTCCCCTTGTAAGTTTATTAACCACTGTTGAATTTTTATTTTATAAACTCCGTGTGGGTGTATTTGTGTGTGTGTGTGTGTGTGTGTGTGTGTGTGTGTGTGTGTGGTTTATATAAAATAATCCAATGCAGTTACCTTTATATAAATATGTGATTATAGGGGCGCCTGGGTGGCTCAGTCGGTTAGGTGTCTGACTCTTAATTTTGGCTCAGGTCATGATCCCAGAGTCGTGAGATTGAGCCCCTAGTTGGATTCCATGCACAGCGTAGTGGAGACTGCTTGAGATTCTGTCTCCCTCTGCTGCTCCCCCACATTCGCGCTCTCAAAAAAATGGTAACTTCCCACATCAATATATATCTGCACGTGACTTAAAAACAGTACAATATTCTATACATTATCTGTACCGTGATTTGTTTTACCAAATCCCTATTCCTGGGCTCTCCTTGCTCCTTCCCTCCCAGATGACAAGAATAAGCATCCTTTGGTCCGGTCTTCCATTATTCCAAACTACTGCTGTGGATGTTTCTATACATAAGGGTTTTTGAATTTGTAATTTCTATAGGATAATTCCTATGGTAGTATCCAAGCCCTGCCACAAAGGATAATTCCAGATAATAATTACAGGCAATCAGGCCTTCGAAGAGTATAGTTGCTGTGATTGAGTATTTAGCCTGGCTCTCTGCTCCCTGATTTAGTAGGTGCTGGTTGACTGGTTGCCTGAAGCCTTCAGGGAGCAATCCAATAGGGAACAGAGAGGGTGAAGTCTGTGTTATAATATGACGTGATAATAATAGACACATGCTCACTGTAGAGGACAGAGGAGAGCTGCCCCACCCAACTCCACCTGGGCACTGGCTGGATGGAGAGGGCAGAGGATGCATGGTTTAGGCTTACAACGTGGGGTGTGCTAGGCAGAGTAGCCAGTGATGGAGCCAGAAAAATAGCCAGGAGCTATTATCAGAGAAGGCTTGACACATATTATTGAGAATATTTGGGCCACCCTCTGGATTTGATTCTGGGTCTCCTCTGGAAGGAGACCTTGGAAAGGCTCTAAAGATAGTTGATTGCCATTGTATTAGATTCGTGCTGTCCAGGGGCTGGTGGATGGCTGTGTGGGAAACACGGTAGGAGAAAGAGCAATGTGATGGAAGGAAGGTGTAGTTTTTCAGGTGAGGGGGTCATGGGGGTCTAGATGCATGCAGAGGTCAAGGAAGGAGGGTGGAAGGGCTGAGCCAGAGACTATTTGGATTAGTGGCCTCCTCTTGGATATGGAGCTAAGTTGACAGGAGTATCTGACTCCTGGAATTCTACCCAGAATTGTGGATAAATGGAAGATACTACTAAGAGTATTGACAGTGGGAAAACTTGAACGCAGGGCATAAACAACCTGTGAGTGTTGTATCTGTTTGTTGTGGCTAGAGTTATCACATTTTTCAGAAGATCCCCATGTGTGAGTGATCTTACTGGGGTGATGAAAGTCTTCAAAAACTGGAATATTGTGATGGTGGCATAAGTTGATGAACTTATTAAAAATCATCAATTTGTATACTTGAAAATAGATGAATTTTGTGATATTGTAAACTATACCTCAGTGAAATTTATGAAGGGGAGAGATCCTCATAGTCCAAAGAAGATAAAAAGTCACTGAATTCTATGTGTTGAATTAAGATGTGTTGGTTAATTTAATGTATCATCTTGACTAGGCTTTGGTGCCCAGTTGTTTGGTCAAAGACTAGTTGTTGCCATGAAGGTATTTTCTTTTTTTTTATACGTGGTTGATATTTACAATCAGTTGACTTGAAATAAAACAGATTTCCCTCTGTAATGTGGGTGGGCTTTGTCCAGTCATTTGAGGGACTTAAGAGAAAAGACCAGTATGCCCCAGGAAGGAAGGGATTCTGCCTCCAGACTGCGACATAGAAACCTTGCATGCATATCCAAACTGCTGGCTGTTCTATAGATTTCAGACTCAAGACAGCACTATTGACTCACCTGAATTTCCGGCCTGCTGGGCTGCCCTGCGCATTTCAGATTTGCCAGCACTTATGATCGCGTGAGCCACTTCCCTAATATACGCCTCGCTTTCCTTCTCCGTCTCTCTCCGTGTATACCTATGCATATACACATACACGCACACATACGTACACAATATATCCTCCTGGTCCTACTTCAACCCTGACTGATACAAAAGGAAAATTGAAGTATTTTGGTTGCTTAAATTTTTCTCAGTCCTCGTCATTCTGAAAAGCATATTCTGGCCTTTCTTCGTATTCTGGCCTGTGTGCCATGGGCCGGCATATTTTGGGGCAAGATAGGCGGAAGCCCTGAGGATCCTGCGTCTGCTCCATGCAAAGTCAGATGTCACCACCACTGCACTATGGGTCGTTGGACAGGCTGGGCAGCGTGGCTTGTGCTGATGGTCTGAGAAAGGTGGGAGGTAGGCCAGCCTACTGGCTGTTTCCAGGGAAGGTGGCCCCTATGTGGCTGTGGCTCTCAGGAACCCAGCTACTCTCTGTTGGCCTTCAGTCTGAGTGTGTGTTTCGAAGAGGCATACCAATGTGATCGGCTGCAGCTCGGACTTTTATTAGTGGATGGCCAGAAACTGCGTGAAAATGACAGCCAGTCCCAGCGTTGGGTTCTCATCCTCTGTGTGTCATGACTCAGTTTGGGTCCCTTTTGCAGCTTTGTGCTAGGGGTGCTAATGGCTCCTTTTTCCTCTTTCGGTTTTTTCTGTGACATGCAGGGATGGCAGGGGGGAAGTCTAGGCAGACATTTCTAGGGAAACTTGGAAGAGTGGAGACTTCTGCTATAGAATACTCTGGAACTTAGGTCCACATTGGATGTCAGTGGTTCAGATGTTATTGATATGTGCCAGGAATTATGTTCGGTTTTGGGGCTACTGTTGGCCTGTGCTGTTAAGTTGGTTGCATTCTTGCTACTTGAAGGAACAAAGGAAAAGAACATGTGTCATGGGAAAACAAAAACTACATTCTACTCTAAAAGGAGAAAGACTGTTGACCCCTTACTTGGTAGCCTCTAAAAGATCGCCCAGGTATGGTGCATGACAAAGTCTTGGATAGAGACCAGCCGTGGTTCATATGTATTTAGTGCTCTTTGGGTTCCAGAATATTTATTGAAGGTTACAGAGTACTTTCCTGGAAAGTTGGTGTAGAATCATATGTAGTCTCTGCTCTTTACTGGCTCTTTGATGTTTTGTAAATCCTTACTGTCTTTAAGGGAATGTTCCTTGTTCCCTCATCTATAAAATTCTTCTCCTCACAGAATTGTGGCAAGGAATGGATGAAATAATGGCCATAAAAAGAATTTCTGTGGAGTTCTCTGTGCTGAGCGCTAAGAGTCATGTCATGTTTTAACAGTCCAAAAAATGCTCCCTGGTCTTAGTGAAATTACATTCTAAGGAGAGCAATAGATCTAAATAAAGCTGGGTGTGTACCATTGTGAGTGTGTGTGTATGTGTCTGTCTCCAGAGACAAGTTTGTTAAAGATGTTGTCATCAAAAACATGTCATTTACCTTTTTTGAAGGGAATTTTAAAAAATTTATTCTTTTCTCACACATCAGAAAGGGATACTTGAAAACATTCCTTTTAAAAAACTGATTTTCCCCATCCAGTTTTCTCACACATTATTGGTTCCTCTCCATTTTTGTCATCCAGACTTACCCAGAAATTCCTCAAAAACCACTCTCCCCAACCCTCTTCCTTGTATCTCTTCGCCTTCTCCACACCCACTTTTTCTCACTTCAGCTTCACAAAGACCTAATCTAGTGCCCTCGTGAATGCAAACCTTTCTCGGCCCTCAGACCACAGATGGGATGCAGGGTGAGTGTAAGTGGCGAGAAAGAAACCAGGTTGGTGAAGCCAGAACTTGCGTCGGTGGGGGGAGGGGAAGCTTGGAAACATCCGCGCATCAATATTTATCTTGTCGCATGGTCACCTCAGCCTGATGGCCTTGGCCTTTCTCTGGGGAACCCACCAGCTCTGGGCCACCAGCTCTGCCTGGAGAAGTGATAGGAAGCCTTGCACAGGAGGTCTCTGAGTCGGGCCCAGGAGGAGGAGTACAAGGGCATTGGGGTGGAATCATGAAGCAGTGCTCTGTGAATTAGGGAAGAGAAAGACGGTTCTGTGCCCCTGGAATGTCAGAGACACAGGAGGAAGAGAGAGGAGATAGGTGTGTGGTATGAGCTAGTTCTACACAGTTGATCTCCATCCCCTTGGTGAAGATGCATCCTGACACCTGCCAGTTGGTTTGCAAATGGTCCCTCCCTTGACCACAAGGCAGGTGGGGGGAGGGGAGGTCATTGTGGCCCATCTTGGGCCACTACCTCTGGCCCTTGAAAATCTGCAGGTTGGCAGCGTCTTCTTTGTTCACAAAGGACACTGTCGGGTGTTTATTTCCCTGGTGTCTCCATCAGATCACCTGGGTTTGCAAGTGACAGAAGCCTAACTTAAAGAGGCTGACGCAAAAATGCCGAAACGGGTAACTGAACGGTCAGTGGGGGGCGGTGACGGCACTGGCTTAAGGCTTGGACACGGGTAGTGTGATGATTTCACTTGGATCGTGTCTGTCTGTCTCCTTGTGTTCTCTTTGTCCAGACAAACGCTCTTCTTATGGCGGCAGAAGGGCCCAGCTACCCTAGGCTTATATCCTATTAGCATAATGCACCAGGGAAAGGGAACTTTCTCTTCCACTCACTCCTGCAGAAGTTGCCACATTGGCTGTCTTTGTACGTGCCCGTCCCTGAACTCTGGCTGGAAGGATGGACTCTGCTGATTGGCCAATCCTGGCTCATGTGTCCTGGGGTGGGAGCTATGAACCCAGACCTGTGAACCGAGAACAAGGAAGCACGCCTCCCCGGAGGACAGTGGAGGTGCCATGAACCAGAAGTAGGAATGGATCTCGTGGAGACTGAGACAGCAGATGGCTACAGCATACACTTTCCTTTCCATCTCATAGTGTAAGTGCGGAGAAAAATGACCTACACCGGAGGTAATGAACATAGCCATTGTTAGGGCTTTTTATGGAGGGGAGGGGTGGAATGACTTCAGGGAATATGTGTGCAGCAGGAAAAAAGATTTGAAACGAAGCCCAGCTTCTTATGGGTTTTTTAGTATCTTGTTTGCTGAGGCGAATTAAGCAAGAAGAGAATTTGATTGCATCTGATTGCTTGTAAAGGCGTTCACAAGACATTTTATCACACTGTTTAGACGGGTAAACAGCTAGGAGGTGAGTGCCACCCTCCAAAGTAATAAACAGAATGTGAAGGCCTTCCTTCCTATTGCATTTATTTATGCTTTTGCAAGTGCAGCCTGTGTTCATTGCTTGAACCTAGGAGTTGCGTTAACTCAGGACAGATGGCGCTTAATACTGACCACACATGAAGACAGGTGGCCCCAGGCTCCAAGTTCAGGCAGAAGGCAAGACAGATTTGCTTCCATATGGGATGAGTATCATTAGATGCTAGGACTCTGCGGTTCAGGAATGGAGCTGCGGAATTATCTTGAGTAGGTACCTATTATTGTTAATCTCTCTCATTTCCAATAATCATTTTTTTGGTATTAAGGCAGGGCTTGACCGTTTACTAACGCTTTCAACCACATTTCTTGTCTTTATTCTCATAATAATCATGTGCAATGAAGTTTGCTCTTCTCCATTTTTACAGATAACTAGTGTCTGACTCCTTGTCACAAAACTGTGTTGTATTGCCAACAGTTGAGCATTTGTATCCATACCTTTGACTGAGAATCCAGGGCTGTTTCCATTGTTTCATAATTACTTGCCCAGCGGCCCTCCTCAGTTAATTCAGTGCTGCCTTTCATTATGTGCCCCTCAGTATCGGCATCAGAATTAAACTGTCCATGGGGCGCCTGGGTGGCTCAGTCGGTTACACGTCCAACTCTTGATTTCAGCTCAGGTCATGATCTTACGGCTCATGAGGTTAAACCCCATGTTGAGCTCTGTGCTGACAGCACGGATCCTGCTTGGGATTCTTTCTCTCCATCTCTCCATTCCCTCCCCTGCTCATGCTGCCATGCACGTGCGTGCGGTCTCTCTCTCAAAATAAGTTAATTAAAAAAGTACAGAAAGTTGCAAAAATAAGGCAGAGAATTCCTGTACGCCTTCCTTCCACGTTCCCCTAAGGTTAATATCTTATAAAATCATTGTACAGTTACCAGAACTAAGAAATTAACATGCACACAATGCTATCAACTGAACTGCAGACCTTGTTTAAAATTCAGGAGCTTTCCTATTGATGTCCCTTTATTGTGGTCCTAGATCCTTTCTAGGACCTCATATTGCATTTAGTTATTGTATGTCCTTACAGTTTTCTGTTCTAGCTTCTGACAGTTGCTCCATCTTTGTCTTCATGACTTTGACACCTTGGAATAGAACTGGTCATTTGTTTTGTGCAGTGTTGTCCTATTTGGATTTGTCTGATGTTTCTGCATGAGTAGATTGGAGTATGCCTTTTTGACAGGAAGACCACAGAAGTGATATTGTGCTTTTTCTCAGAGCACTGTATCAGGAGCTACATGATCTCAATGTGTCTGGGTTACAGAAATGCCAGTCTTGACACCTTGTTGAAGGTACTCTGCCAGATTTCTCCTGTATCAAGTTACTATTTTTCCTTTTTTTATTGGTTTTTTTTTCATTTTTTATTTTTGAGAGAGCATGCCCAAGGTGGGAGGGACAGAGAGAAAGGTGGGGGAGGGACAGATGATCCAAGTGGGCTCTGTGCTGAGAGCAGACAGCCCCATGTGGGGCTCACATGCAGCTGTGAGATCGTGACCTGAGCCGAAGTTGGACACTTAACCGGTTGAGCCACCCAGGCACCCCACTATTTTTCCCTTTGTAATCAATAGCTCACGGGGAGATGCTTTTGAGATTTACAGATACTCTGTTTCTCAGCATAGTTACGCCCACCACGTTTAGCCTCCATTGATGATTTTTGTTAGCAACATTTATTACCGTGGCAATCGCCTAATGAACTTGACTAAAATTTAACATATAAATTCTCCTTCGTGCTCTTACTCTGATGTCACATTATATGGTGACATGCCATAGCAATACTATATATTTTTA
The DNA here is from genome assembly GCF_046562875.1 of Panthera onca. Classification (NCBI taxonomy): domain Eukaryota; kingdom Metazoa; phylum Chordata; class Mammalia; order Carnivora; family Felidae; genus Panthera; species Panthera onca. The sequence goes on along the minus strand of NC_138340.1, from coordinate 31,910,566 downwards.
TATTTTCTTTTCCTACATCTCTTCACATGCATGCCTATTTTTACCCACTTAAAGTAATAAATAGTTCATGGGAAAATTTTAAAATACTTTTCAGAAAAAGAAAGACAAAAGATGATTTTGGAAGTGTATCGTTGGCTTGTAGAATTGAGAGGAGGTTGGAGAATTGAGCTTGGAACTCCAAGGTATGGAGGAGGACCCTTGGAAAAGACAGCGTTCTGCTTTTTCTTGCCCACTGGAGTCAAAATCCATCCTTGTCCATTTCACTTTTTGCTGTGTCATAAGCATTTCTGCACGTCTGCAGTGTTTTCAGTTGCCATTCTTTAATACGTGCATAATACCCTGCATGCTACAGTTGGGTGTTGGGGTTGTTCCAAGTTTCATAGGGCATGCATTCATAAATAACTTTGGTGCTCAGTGTTTCTGAAGCTCGGCTGCAAACTGGAGTATCCTCGGGAGTTTTAAGAAACGTTAATGGCTGGGTTCCGCCTCCAGGGGTTCTGGTATGACAGGTGTGGCTGTGGACTGGGCATGGGGATTTTTTGAAGTTCTCTAAAGATCCTAGTGTGTGGCAAAGGTTGAGAACCATTGGTAGAGAAGCTTCTTTGCCTGTAATGTGCATATTTTCTTGTATATGAATAATTCATGCATTCACTAGTTCCTCTTGACCGTAGAAACTTCTGCTATTTTCAACTCAGTAGGCGTAAACAACAGAAGCATTCTCACTCAGAGGCATTCAGACATGAGGGTAGCCTAAGATTGCTGTGTGGTATTACTATTTCCTGTTTATATGAATAGGGTAAGTTGTATGATTTCCTGTACCTTTGTTTTTTCTTCTATGAAATGGAGAAACATCGTGTCTCCCCTTCCTAGGGTCGTGGGAATGACTTAAAAATTGAAGTTCAGGAGCGTGTGGGTGGCTCGGTCGGTTGAGTGTCTGACCCTTGATTTTGGCTCAGGTCATGATCTCATGGTTGGTGAGTTTGAGCCCTGTAGCGCAGAGCCTGCTTGGGATTCTCTCTCCCTGTCTCTCTGCCCCTTCCCTGCTCATGCTCTCTCCCTCTCTCTCTCAAAATAGATAAATAAACTTACAAAAAAAAAAAAGTAAGTATTGAAGGTCAGACTCTTTATGCACAGCTGTTGAGTATCACCATTTTAGAGAACGATTTGGCAATATCTGATAAAAAGGAAGATCTGTTGGGTGCCTGGGTGGCTCAGTCACTTGAGTGTCTGACTTCGGCTCAGGTCATGATCTCACAGTTTGTGAGTCTAAGCCCCGCGTTGGGCTCTGTGCTGACAGCTCACAGCCTGGAGCCTGTTTCGGATTCTGTGTCTCCTCCTCTCTCTGCCCCTCCCCTGCTCATGCTCTGTGTCTCTCTGTCTCTTGATAATAAATAAACATTAAAAAAATTTTTTTTAAAAAAAGGAAGATTTGCATTCCCTGCTTTGAAAACAGCTTCAGACCTATGGCAGTGATTAAGTTCTTAGGTGAAGAGATGGCCATGATGATGTTTTTCTAGGACTGGGCTTATCGAATCATGATAATGGTTCTCCAACACAGGGTTTTAATTTTTTTTAATCTTTTTTTTTTTTTTTTTTTTTTTTTTAAGTTCATTTATTTTGAGAGAGAGAGATCACAAGCTGGGGAGGGTCAGAGAGAAGGAGAGACAGAATCCCAGGCAGGCTTCACAGCGTCAGTGCAGAGCCTGACACGGGGCTTGAACTCAGGAACCATGAGATCATGACGTGAGCCAAGATCAACAGTCTGACTGTGCCACCCAGGCGTCTAATGTTTTTTAGTGTTTGTTTATTTTTTGGGAGAGAGAAAGAGAGAGACCAAGCACGAGTTGGGGAGGGGCAGGGAAAGAGAGGGAGACACAGAATCCGAAGCAGGCTCCAGGCTCCAAGTTGTCAGCACAGGCCCAATGCGGGGCTCGAACTCACAAACTGTGAGATCATGACCTGAGCCGAAGTCGGTCGCTCAACCAGCCACCCAGGTGCCCCCAAGTCAGGGTGTTCTAGAAAGCATGGAAGGGCGTCAACCCCCTCTTCTCTTTGGGGGTTGTCCACTTTTGCTGTAGCCATCTCAGTGATTGGTAAGTTTCCTTATCAGTTTTTTGGATTTCTTCCCACATATTTTAATTAAAATCTGTTTTTGATTTCATTTTACACAACCGATAACACAGTATAAAATTACCTGCATAACATCCTAAGCTTTTGCTCATCAATGCCAGATTCCCAAGTGAAAATGGGAATGAATTTACAGAGTGAGTGTTGGTAAATTCAGGACCAGAACTCAGACGTTCTGACAATGTATACGGTTCTTTTTAAATTCTGAAGCTCTTCACTAATTAAAAAGACGGGCTGTCATTATTGAGCACTCACTCTTAGCCAGGTGCAATGATGAACATTTCACAGGTTTTATTTAATCCTTCAAATGGAGCCTTCAAGGGACAGCTTGGATTTGAAAAAAAGGGTTCCTGTTCAGGTCACAGAAATGTAATAACAATAATTTATTCAGTTCTTACTATGTTCCAGGCACTGTCGAGAGAGTCTTATTTGTCCCCAGCCAGGAGAGTAACTTGCCCATTGTCATACTACCAAGTAGAGGGCTAGGAATTGAATCCAGTTCTGTCTGCCTGATGGGAGGCCACTTGGCTTGATCATTGTGCGTACTTCACCCCCACCCCCCACAGGCTGATGTTCGGTCAGCTATGTAAGTGTTCAGGTGCGGAAGACACAGGAAGGTTTTGTTGCGTTTCCGTCCCAGCCAAGCACTTGACCTCAGCGCCAGGTGGCGTAGTAGCAGCGTTGTGACTGGCTGCCTCCATCGAATACTGACCTCTCTCTCTTTTTTAAATATATACATTTTTTTTTTTAACGTTTATTCACTTTTTGAGAGACAGAGACAGAGTGCGAGCAGGGGAGGGGCAGAGAGAGAGGGAGACACAGAGTCTGAAGCAGGCTCCAGTCTCTGAGCTGTCAGCACAGAGCCCGACACGGGGCTCGAACCCACGAACCGTGAGATCATGACCTGAGCCAAAGTCAGACGCTTACCCGATTGAGCCACCACCCAGGCGCCTCTGACCTGTCTCTTTATGACATGCCTGCGAGGTGGGGTGAGTGCAATCAGTGTTTTGTGAAGTCAGGTTTACGAATTAAATCAAATAGAAAAGGCTTTTGTGAATATAAACACCAAGGTGAAGGAAGGTCCCCATTGATCTGCACTCCAGAGAGGAGTGGACGCTTCAGGCAAACTAGATCTGATTCTATTGTCCCAGAGCTTCTGCAGTTAATCCTGGGCATGCCAGGAAAAACAATTCCATTCCTTTTTGTTTAACATCCACAGTGAGGTGTTTATTTTGAGGAGTGCTGCTACGCGGATGGTAGAAGTGCTATTCCAGGTCTCTAGTTTAATGTTGTGCGTTTAACCTTGGATTCTTCATTCTGTTGCCCCTGTGACTTTGCAGAGCCCAAACACTCTGTGCCTCGTTAATTCCCCCCGAGCAGAAATAGTGCCAAAGAATTCATGCCCAGCTCTGTGACAGGGTGGTCTTTTCCTCCTCGGGCCCCCAGGCTCCGGTGTGCTGAGTCTCTGTCCACTTTGTGGGAAGCCCCCTGAGAGGCCACGTGGCTCAGAGGGCACGTCAGTATGGTGCGTGCCAGTCTCCACGCCTGCTGGGAAGCAGATGAGGGGAACTGACCGATGCCGAAATCAGTTTTGACAGATCTTTAATCTTCTTTCTAATTGAAAGCCGGTGTTGGAGGTGTGTCTTGGTGGTGCCTCTCGTAGAATTTGCTTCCCTCCCCCTCTGAGCTCTTTCTCCTGCCACTGGTGTCCATGGGCTCTGACTCCTACGTGATGACAGAGGCAGCTCACGGCGTGGCCAGTCCAGCCATTCCCAACCGGGGAGCAAGAGGCAGCCCTCTCTCCTCTAGGCGGGAACGGATTCTTCTGCCGTGAACGTTCACTTCTGAGTGCTGGAGCATCAGTAAGATGAAGTAAAGAGGAAAAAAAAACCAGATTAAAGGGCATGGGCAGAACCTCTTCTCTTTTTCACACACGACGACTGCTTGCTTGCACGGTGCCTTCCAGATGGGCAAAGGAAATGAACCAAGCGCAGAGAAGCTGAATCCACATAGCAAATGGGGATTTTAAAAGTTCAGCTCGGCAGCAAGGAAGGCAGCGCAAATTAACACAAAACTGGGGTACCATTTTACGTATTAATTGAACAAAGGTTTGTGGCTGTTTGAGTTGCCAGTGATAAAAGAGTGTTGAAGGAGGCACTTTGAGTTTCTCGGCACTTTGAGACAGTGCTGTTGGGAGTGCACTTTGGTTCAGAATTTCTGGCAGGATACCATCAAAAGCCCGAAAAATATTCATCCCTTTTCACTCAATCATGTCATTTCCAGGATTCCTTGCTAAGGAAATCATCCTAAAAAAAAAAATAAATAAATAAAAAATAAAAAAGAAGAAGAAAAAAAAACCTGTAACACTTAGGTATTTCTAACAATGTTATTTTTTTATGTTTACAAATTGGAAATAACATGAATATGTAGCAACAAGGTTATGAAACATTCTAGCAATAAGGCTGGAATATTAGTATGTTTAATGTAGCCATGAAAAGTGAAGTTGACTAAGATTTTTATGAGATGGGACATGGTTATGATATATTCATAAGGCAGAACTGTGCGTTTAGTTGCTTATCAATTTTTAAGATAATGTAAACACATAGAAAAAAAAAAAAAAGAAAGGAAATAAGCCAAAATGGTAATGATGGTTGTGTGTGGGTGGTGGAATTTTCTTTCCCTTTAAAAAACTTTTTGTGTGTGTGTATACTTACTTAATTCTCCTCCATTCAGCATTAACTAATTAATATTGATAAAGTGCCGATTACGTATCAGCACTGATTTGTTTTAGAAGTATTTTTATTTTTACATAGACCTAAGCTGATTACAGTATTGAAAGTTGCTTTCTCCAGGCTGTCAGGAAAATAGGAGTTTCGGCTGATGAGGACTAACGCACCCCCCTGTACTCTGTACTTGCCACAGTATGACAAAGGGAGAAATCATCATACTCCGTCTGTCATTATTTCACGGTCTCATGAACACTATAGAGTCCATGATACTTGGAAAAGAGCCTCTGTGAAATGGTGCTGGCAGTCTCATCAAAGTGCCAAGGAAATCTATCAACAATGGATATTAAAAATGCAAGAGCCACACAGTGACTTTTACATTTGGAGGGAGGGGTACTTATTTTTAAAATAAGGAAGGTCAGGCGCTGGGGAAGAGAGGAAGAAGAGGGAGATGAGGAGATTCCCCAGTAAACTCTTGGTGTCACCCTGAGGCTTCACGTGGGTGTCTTAGACCTGGACAAGGGTGATTTTGAAACTGAGAGGCGGGTCCCTGATTCCATACCTTATTGTAGATTGTAGACGTCACCTAAGTGGTCCCTGGTAGTACAGAGGGGAAATTGCTGTATCATATCAAAAGGACTTGCTGTGAATGTCCACCTAGGCTCTGGGTCTTGCTCTAACCTTGGATGGCTGTAACCACTTGTACCTCAGTTTCCTCATCCACAAGTGAGAGATTTGTAAGATGATCTTTGAGGTCCCTGAATTTCCAGGGACTTTGTTGCTCATATGAGTTATCTGCAGATCTGAACTTGGCAAGAGCAGGAACTAAGCCTTACTGTGCTCGTATCCCTGGGGGTCAGCCTGCTTCTCCTCTGTAGGTTGAACTGTGGTTGGGCGCTTGAACAAGCAGAGTCACCTCATGAGGATCTTTCTTGAGATGTACGAAGGGGCTTTGATAGCTTTGCACACGGTAAGAGGTAAAAATAAGTATTGATAAAATTGGGTATCATTTATTAAATACCATGCTGTGTCACACTTAATCCTCAGAGCTCCCCTGAGAGGTAGGTATCTTGTTATACCCATTTTACAGAGATCCAGAGAGGCTAAGAGCTCATAGAAAGTCACTTAGCTGGTAGGTATTGGAGTCTAGATGTAGGCGACTCCAAGTTCTATACCCTTACTCTCCATCTATGTTCCTTCTCTGTCTTTTGTTTTTTTACTACCATCACCATTGAAATTCACAAAACAGCCCAAGGCTCAAGTAATTCAAAACAATGGTACAAAATGGTGGCCATAGGCTGTGGTATATACCTGCAGTGTTGTTTGGCCTGTATAGGTTTTCTTAAAGAACGAGATCAGTAGCTAATGTTTATGAATTGGTAATTTCACATTGGGCTCATAGCATTGCCAGGCTGGTTGGAACTCAGTAACTGGGACCCCTTTCAGGCGGGGCATGTGCTATGTGGTTTCCTGCCTGCCCATCTGACCTGCCTCCCTTATTTACATTAGTTCTCAGGTCGAAAGAAAAATTCAACCTCTTGAATGATGCAAAACTGGGACAGCCAGTTCCCGAATGATTAGAATCCAGCCACAGCTACAATAGCATTAAAAGCACGACAGGTGTAAATACCGCCCCCTTTGGAAATAACCGAACACCGTGTCTGAAAATGAAAATGTGCAAAACAGTGAGTTACCAGGTACACACTGTGCAAAATGAGGCTCTTAGGCCTATAGAAGCCTTCTCCAGAATACTGTCATTTAAATTACGATTTTGTTTTTAAAGAAAGAATTTTGAATTTAGTGCTGCTTCCTAGAAATGCCCCTGATACACAGAGTGAAGTTCCCCTGTATTGAAATAGCTTTCGTCTTCTCAAGGCACTACAGGTGCTATGGGCAGTGTTGGGGACACAGTGGTTGCAGCGTATATAGGAGCTGGCTTTGCTAAATGACTTCAGAGCCTGAGAAACATGGGTTCAAGCCCTCGCTCTTACTTGAACATGCTCTGCATATTTGGGACACCTGTTCAATCTCTCTGAGCCTCATTATCTTTTTTTTTTTTTTTTTTTTTTGTACAATGGACGGTTGGAGGATGAAAGAACGTATGTGTGCACATATGTATATGTTTCTATATTATCGTTGATATCACTTCAGCGTGGTGCCTGATTGTTTGAAGTAATGAATCTTATTAGAGTTATTGTTTTCCTCTTTAATCTTGGAGTGATTTCATTTGTATTCCTCTTGATCCTGACCCGGTCCCTTCCTAATATCCCTTGACAAGCTTTGCCACGTCAGAGGCACCAGTGCCCTGAGGTAGGTGACTTTCCTTCTGGTGAAAGCAAGAGCGGGAATAATTAGCTGGGTTCAGAAAGAAGAACGAAAGAATCATTTGTGGGTTGGGTTTGGAAACAACGCCGGCCATCGATGAGGTTGCTTGAGGGTGAGCTCCTGTGCAGAGCCGGGGAGAGCCCGGGGTGAGCTCAGCTTCTAGGCTTGGACTGCTCTGAGGGTGATCCCTCCTGAGATGGGCTTGCTCCCTTCCAGGTCATTCTCCCATTAATTGTCCACACACCCCTCCTGTGCGAGAAGGAGGTGGCAGGTGTCGTTACTTGGAGGTGGGAGGATAAATGGTCGGACCTCATTCTGCCCCTTGTCCTCTGTCTTTCACACCCTGCACTATGCAGTCGTCTCATTGTCTCCTGCCACTCTTGTTCTTTCCCTCCTCCTTTCTTACTGCTTTGTGCAGCTGGAGGGAAACGGCTCTCAACAGGATAAAGCAGCAGGGCTAATCCTCTTCTTGTGTCTCATGCTGAGGACTTGAGTGCCCCATTCCTTACTACCTTGTGGCAGAGACTGCCTGTCTTCTCCCAACATCCATTCTCCCACATCCAGTCTACTTGTATGCTGAAATTGATGCACTTCTTAGCCTCCCTTGCAACCAGATGGAGCCAGGTCCCTTGGTTAGGACCAGTGGATGAGGGAACCTACTGGGTCACACTCTCAGAAGGAGGAAGCAAACCCTCCTCTTCCTCTTGGTCTCTTTCTTCCCAGTCTCAGGGATGTGACCATGGTGGCAGTGAGGGATCATTGACTTGTGATGACACAGCTATGTAAAGCTGGGGGCATTACAGAGAGGGAGGCTGGGTCCCTGAAACCATGGGATCTCCAGTCAGCCCTGCTTAGCATATCCCCAGAGTGTTAGCCAAGAGGGAAATAAACTGTGTCTTGTTTAAGTCACTGTTGGTTTGGTCTGTGTGATGATTGGCAAACTGGGATCCTGACAGATGAGTGCTCACATGAAGTGCCTTTCCGTCGTGACTGGACATTTTGTGGATGATGACCCTCATGGCCAGAAGTTGTTGTGGGTGCCTCCTGAGAGCTTTCGGCTGTATGTGGATTGATTGACCTCCAAGGCACTGTGGAAGACTAGGGGGAATTAGAGAAATCTGGATTTGAATCCTGACTTTGTAATTTATTAGCTGTGTGACCTTGAGCAAATTAAGCCTCAGTTTCCTCGCTTGTAAAGTGAGATCACAGTGCCTTCCTCGTGGAGTTGTATTTTTGGAAAGCCCTTTGCCAGTTGTCTAGAACATGTAAATGGGTAGATATAGACATATCATGGGGATATCCTTTGCAAACAACACAGAGATGGTTTCTATATGACCAGGAAATCATTAGGTGTCTCTAGGGCATGGGTGTTGATCCTGATAATGAGTCCCCCCATCATTCATTATTGGCTTTAATGGTTGTACTAAGACCCACACAATTGGGTCTCTCAATGTTCTTCTTCTTCCTTTGGTTCAATAGTTGCTTCATGCTGAGTTCCCTGAAATGCTATTCCATTTAACTGTGAATTGGTTATGTGTTTCTTGAGTCTTACCATATTCATTAATTATGTAAGAAGGTAGGGCATTCTCCTTTTAAAGCAAAATATCTCCGAAAACAATTGAGTTCTATCTCACTGGTGTTTTGTTACATGATGGTATTCTAAGTCTTATCTGTTTGGGTCAGTTGAGTATTTCTCCCTCTAGGAAGGAGCCCGTCTCTCCAGTATATTCCTCAATGTTTTGTAGGCATAGCTTAGGTAACATTTCTCACGATGTGTGACCTATTGGGATCATAGTCCCATCATTATCCAGTCCCCTGGATAGTGATAAATACTTGTGGATGACCTTCAGGCTGATACACATGTCCAATGTTTGCAGAAAGTTGAAGGAGTCTAGGGATTGGAGTATGAATTTTGAAGTTTGATCACCTGGGGTCACATACCAGCTCTGTGCTTATTAGCTGTAAGATGTGAGCCAGCTTAATTCTCGTCCTCAGTTTCTACATCTGTAAAATGGGGAAAATAATTTGTGTCTCAAGGGATTGTTAGGATAAAGTAAGTATCACAAGTATCTTCCTCTCCTACTACCCCAGAAGACTTTTGGTATCAGTCCTGTTACTCTCAGTCATGATCATTTAATGTGCTTTGCCTAATTAATTATACGTGGAGAGATATATGTGACTTTGCAGTGCAGTTTGCCGTGTTTTCCTGTCCTTACCCTGGTAGTGATCGTAAGAGAGGCTGCTCCATCAGTCTGGTCTCAGGAGTGGAGACCATGGGGCAGTGGGCATGTAGCCGGAGGGAGAAGTAGCCTCTGTGATTGTAAACATTGAGCTGCTGGCATTGCTTGTTATGGCGTCGTGGCCTCTCCTATCCTCACTAAATGTGTAAAGCCCTTACCTTGGTGCCTGGGATGTATTAAGTGTTCAACCAACATGATCTGTCTGCTCGCCTAGTATTTTTCCTTTCCTGGCCCCACTGTCTAATTTTTTTAAAAACTTCTGCAGTCTTTTGCTCTCATTACATTAAGGCATGGAAATGTCACTGGCATTGGCTAGTCTGTGCCTGAAGTTCAAGACTAGAACAACCAAAACATAAGGAAAGAAACGTTTTTCACTGTTCTTGGTCAGGGCTTGGTAACTGCTGGTTTGAGGGCCACATAGGGCACACTGCCTGTATTTGCAAATTCTGTAAGCTAAGAATGGTTTTTACATTTATAAATGGTAGGGAAAAATAAAAACAAGGAAAATACTTTGGGATGTATGAAAATTCTATGAAATTCAAATTTGACTACCTGTAAAGTTTTGTTTAAACAGACCCGTGTCCTTTTGTTTATGTGTTGTTTGTTGAGCCAGGTAACCTTACTTACTACTTGGTCTCAGTGTCCTAATCTGTACATGTCACAAGATTAAGGAGCTCAATAAACTATATATATGACATCATATTAAAAAAAAAAAAAAAAAAACAACAACCCATGATACACTCTTAAGTGTGGAAAACCTGTATAATACAGAGTGTTACTTGAAATCATTTCTTAAAAATATTTATTTATTTATTTATTTTGAGAGAGAGAACATATGCGTGCACAAGAAGGGGAGGGGCAGAGAGAGCAAGAGGAGAATCACAAGCAGGCTCCCTGCTGCCAGCACAGAGCCTGACAAGGAGCTCAAACTCACAAACTGTGACATCACAACTTGAGCAGAAGTCATGAGTTGGATGCTTAGCCCACTAAGCCGCCCAGGCATCCCTGAAATCATGTTTCTGTTGTTGGTTTAACATGTTCCTGGAAAAGTTAATACACACAAACCCTAAAACCTTCAGTGATTCTGGGTGGTGGGGTTACTGATGATTTTTTTGTTCTATAAATCTGTGCCTTTGAGTGTTTTCTATTTGAGTTAGGTGCATGGAGGATATAATTTAGAAGAGTTATTTTTGAAACAGAGTAAGAACATAATGTAAGCTAGAAGGAGCCGCGCGTGGGGGGATGGGTGAAATAGGTGATGGGGTTTAAGGAGGCCCTTGGCAGTGATGAGCGCCCGGTGAGGTAGGAAAGTGTAGAAGGACCATGTTATACACCTGAAACTAATATAACACTGGTGTTAACTAGAATTAAAATAAAAACTTCCAAGAAAAGAATTCAGACCACCCACCCCCCAACACACACACACACACACACACACACACACACACACACACACACACACACAAGATAGAAGGAGCAGAAATGACTCCTTTTACCCCATTTAACAGTGTTTTGGGTCTCTTGGGCCCTGGTCTTGTGTTGTGCTGAAAACAAAGGTTCTGGGCCGGCGAGTGTCTCCTTCAAACCCCTTCCTGTTATTTTATGTGCCACTTGGAAACAGAACCATCCTATTCTTTCCATGCATGTGTAGTGTTGGCTCCAGAGCCTGGCATCACCTATGTGCTTAGAACTGGGGACTTCTTAGAACCTCCCCTGGGACTCTGGGATGCTGCCTGACCTGTGGACTCAGCCATGGCTGGCAGACATACCTGGTCCAGCTTGTCAAACTCTTCGGGCTGGTTCTGCTCTTTGAGAGCATCCTTCCAGGACTCGGTGGCAGGACTCCCAAGTCCCTGCAACCTTTGGCTTTGAACATGAGGTGTTTTCCACAGAGGTATTGCATGGAGAGCTGAAAAGGGGTGATGGTGTGGACTTTTTTGAGGGAGCAGACTTCCCTGCTGGTGAGCAAGACTGCAGTTTGGGAGAAGGAGTGCCGGTTATCAGAGCCATCTGGCCCAGCCCTGGACTTAACGCTCTCTCGCAGGCACCCTCCCCATTCTCGTAGGAGCCACCCTTTTTATAAGTGGCATAATTCTGGAGGCTCCAAGATGAATGTGGCTTGCACAATTCCTCCTTTGTTCTCCAGAGCCTGGGCAGACCAAATGCTCTCCAGAAGGCATCTCAGCAGGTGTCCTTAGATGTGTGTGCTTTATTTGGGCCTCCTAAATCTATAGCACTTAGTGGACAGCCTAGAGAGAAAATGTGGCAGACAAAAACCAAAAAACAAAACAAAAGCAAAAACCAAGAACACTGCGTGTTGCTCAAGTCCATTACAGGAAAAGTGATTCATCGTTGTGCATCCCTAGGTCATGCTGTGCTTTTGTTCCCAGGATAAAAGGCAGGTGGAGGCACTACCACTCAGTGGTCAGAGTCCAGTGCACCTGCATTCTGGTCTTGGTGCTTGTCTTGAACTGGCTAAGTGCCCTTAGGCATGGTTCTTAACCTCAGTAGATTTTCCTTTCCTTACTGGTAAGAGGAAGTCTTGGAAAAGCGCCTACTTCATGGTATTAGAAACAACAACTGAGGTGTGATGTGATGTATAGTGTCATGTGTGAGACACGCTAACTAAGTACACGGGCATTTAAATTGTCCACCTGTTTACACATCCATTGGCTCATATAGCCCTTAGAGCAGGTGCAAAGGGCCTGTTTGTATATGGCCTCCATCTGAGCACTGTCTGCTTTCTAAGAAACTGTGATGCCCAGAGTTGAGTTTGAGAACAGTTGACATGTCTTAAATTTTTTTTTAATTAATTAAAAAATTTTTTGAGAGAGAGAGAGCGCAGGGGAGAGGGACAGAGGTGAGGGAGGAGGGAGGGGGAGAGAGAGAGAGAGAGAAAAAGAAAGAGAGAGGGAGGGAGGGAAGGAGGGAGGGAGAACCTTGAGCAGGCTCCAAACCCAGTGTGGAGCCCAACGTGGGCCTCAACCCCACAACCCTGGGATGATGACCTGAGCCAAAATCAAGAGTCAGATGCCCAACTGGATGTGTCTTAAATTTCTATTTATTCCTAAACTCTTTTTTAAATCCAGAACTTCCTGCTGTTCTCCTGTTTCACTCAGGGAATAAGAATTAGCAATCATAATACTAACAGCAGCAAATATTCAGAGTCAGGCATTATACTAAGCATTTTACTCCATTAAGCCTCATGGTAACCACATGAGGTTCAAGTTTTTATTACCCTCCTTTGGCAGGTGAGAAAAATGAGACACACAGAGTTTAAGTGACTTGCCCAAGGTTTTGCAATGAATAAATGGAGAAGCTGGCATTCAGTGGTAGACCAGCTGCTTCTGGACCCAGGGCTCTCAACCACCATGTGAAGAGCTTCCCAGGTAGCAGCTGCTTGACGCTTTCACCGTGGACTCTGGCCTGCTCCTTTCAGAAGAACCAGGCAGTAATAGTTGAGCACATTCAAAGCAAGCCTTCACCCTGGCCTTGGAAAGAAATGAATCCTGCTTATTCCTTGAGTGCTTTTAAAAAATATCTCTTGCTAGATCTATGAAATGCCAAACAAAATGAATCAGATTTTTTTCTTTCTGTAGGAAGGCAACCTCGCTCCAGGTAGCTCGAGATAATAATTCAATGAGGTATTAAGTTGAGAAGTATAAACATCTTTCCTCCTAAATCTTTGTGCTTGCATTTTTCAATCTGTCAGGAGTGAAGGATTTCACTGGAGAATTTTGTAAGGCAAAGTTTCTCAGCCTTGGCCACTACTGACATTTTGAGTCACTAGTTCTTGGCTTTGGGGCCTATCTGGTGCGTTACAGAATGTCCAGAAGCATCCCTGGCTTCTAGATGACCCTCTAGATGCCAGAAACACCTTCCCCTCCCAGTTGGACAACCAAAAATGTCTTCAGAGATTCCTGTCGCTTCCCTGGTGGGGGGGGTGGGGTGGGGGGGGGGATGGAATTGGCATTAACTGCTGCTTTTCGGTCCCCAACAGATGCATCTTGGAATTTGACTTCTGTCCCTTGCACAAGTGGGCAGCATGGCCATGGACAGGCCTCATGAACCCTCTCAGCTCTGGTTTCTCACAGGCATTCGGAAGGGCATGCTTCCTGTTGGTGACCGGGAGGCTTACATGAAAAAAACCTAATTAAATTATAGTGAATGGTTAATAAATACGTACGTATTTTTTTTAACTGTCCTTTCCTTCCCACTTCAAAATTCAACAATTCTAATCGTAATTATAGTTTGTAGTTTGACTCCAGATGCTAACATATGTATGTGATAAATCATTTTATATTTTTCTGGAAGACCATTCCTGGGAATGAAAGTTGAGAGTAATTTTTCTCCCTTTTCTTTTTTTGCTGAGTTTATGTGCTCCTTTTTTCCCCTTCAAACACAGAAAAGTCTTTTATATTATTACACAGGAAGGATTGCTTCAGGGAAGATCAAGGCCAACCCTTTTGAATATCCCCTAGCAGTTAAGGAGGGAATGAGTTTAAATAACAGCTCCTGGGATTTAAGTTAGAATATGTGAGGGAACTTTCAGACAAAGGTATCCAACAGTGGGAGTTCATTACCAGAGCAGGTGATCAAATTGTCTTTCGTGGAGACTGGTAAAGCCTAGAAAGCCATTGATCTGGAACAGTTTGGCAAGTATGTTTCATTCTCCTTCCCTGGTAGTTCATCCCCGTTTCTCCCCCCCCCCCCCCCCCACCCCTACTCCCGGCCCCCCGCCGCCACTTGCCAAAAAGTGAACCCCAGAAACAGTTGGCTGAATTGTAGCACTTGAGACCCGGATGAAGGCAAAAACAAAACCAAGGAATAATTATTCACCGCTTTGTTAGCAATTACTTGTACTTTGAGCATAACTTTTTACTATTGGAGACGTGGCCAAACAGAGTGGCATACTTCTTCAACAGCCTGAGCGTTGCCTGAATTACCTGTGTGCTGAGTCATCCGTGCAGCTTCTTAAAAATATGGGTGCTTGGGCCCCACCTCTGGTGTTCTAATTCAGGAAGCTTGGGAGGTACCAGACGGCTGTGTTAAGCACACATACACGATGATCGTTGGGGTCTTAAACTTTGGGCCGTTCTGACCTCCTTCCCTTCATGATTTCCTTCCTAATTATCCAAACTACTTGCCAGATCCTGATGATTCCACATCCTCTCATTTCATTTGTAACCTACCCCTTCCCCCTCCGACCTTTTTTCTATTTTTGTTCTTCTAGTTCATGTCTGGCCCAGACAACAAACAGCCTCTTTACTGATCTTCCTGCCTCCCGTCTGCCTTCCTGTCTGCTCTCCAACGTGTAGCCAGAGTGATCTTTCAAATGTATGTTGGGTATCACACCCTAGCTTAAACCCTTCATTGCATTTAGGACAAAACCAAATTCTTTCTGAGATTCTGCGTGGCCTTGTGTGATCTGATTTGCTACTGATCACCTCATGCCACTTTCTGCTGTCTACTGCAGTTAAGCCGTGGTGAGCTCTGGTTGCATTTGGCTGTTCCATCACGCTAAGTTTGTTTCTGCCTCAGGACCTTTGCACGGTGCTTTTCTGTAGCTCCCTGGTTCTACACACAGCTCCCTCATCCTTCAGGTCTCAGCCATTCTCACCTCTTTAGATAGGCCTACCCAAGCCACACCCATTCACAGTCCATATTTTATTTCCCCATATTTGCATCCCAGCCTCCTGGCTGTTCCCTTCATAGCATGAGGCACTTTGTAATTATTTTATTGGTAGGTTTGTGTTTTGTCACGCTCCTTCACTGGGCAGTGACTGTGTTTGTTTTATTCACCCATCTGCCCCCAGCACTTAGTTCAGTGCCCGCCACATAGTTTATGCTCAGGAAGTACGCATGAGGTAAGGGAATGAATGATAAATGAATGGGCGAATCAGTTTATTTGCTTATGTATTCATTCCCACATCCACAGACATTGAATAGCTCCTGTAGACAAGTCGTGAGCTGGGTGCCTGAAGGGAAGGGAGAGAGTGATGTTATCTAGGGCGCATGGGAGTGTTTTAATTTTTCCAGAGCATTTTCACTGATTTTACTTTTTGGACACAGCGAGTTGTGTAATTATGTCATTTTTCCTTTTCCACATCGGCTGCTACAAATTTAGAGCCAAATTTGTGGCCCATACATCTTCTCGGTATGCAGTTGAACCTCCTTCTTGGATCCATTTCATGTCCCCGTCCTCATTTTTCTTTTCCTTTTGTTCCTATTTTAAATTTATGCCATCTTGTATTTTATGTCTTTTCATAAGCTGCCTCAAGCTTTCCCTGAAACAAGACAAAGTATATATCAATCAATATATAAAAACGTGAAGAGTTTTATGAGAAGTATAAATAAAGTGCTTCTTGGATTGGAGAGGTAGATCTTTCGCAGATGGCTTCTGGGAGCTCCGGGAGGTGGAGAGGAGAGGTGAGAGCCTTCTCGGGGGGAGGCCTGAACACTTAGTAGGCGCAGGAAATAGGGCTTCAATGGAAATTAGTACGGAGGGATTTAATTCAGGGAACTGGTTATTTTGACTGCACACCAGAGCTGTAGAACTCCTGCTGTTTTTTCCCCATTATCTTCTTTCTCTAGAAGCACCATATAATTTTCAAAATACACAGGAGTCACCCACTCTGCCGTCTCTGAAAGCTTCATGCAAGCTTTCACGGGACTCTCTTCGTGTGTCGTGAGCTGACGGAGACTTGGGTTTGGAGAGAGAGGGGTGACTGCTTCTCCGCTTCTGTCTGGGGTCGGCTTTTGTTATCAGGGCGTCTGATTCAGCACTGGCTGGAGAGGGGAATCAAAACCCTTTCCTGGGTCAGGGTGGCTTTGTACATAAAGCGCCTCTAAGAGTGGTGACTCGCCCCTCGCATGCCTCTAAGTGCTCCAGAGGCCCCCAGTGCGAAGCTGTGCATCTCTAGTTCCGACCTCTCCCTGGGCTCGGTGGCTGTCTCGGCATCTCTCGCTTCTTGGATGACTGGCAGACGGAGGGAGCTTAACATGCCCAAGGCTGGATTCCTCCTCTTCTCCCCACTGCAGCTGCGGCTTTGCCGTGTCACCTCGTCACAGTTTTGTTCGTCCCATTTCTCAGGCCGAAATCTTTGAGGTCATCTTGGACTCTTCTCTTCCTCTTACATTTTCCACTCAGGCCACCAGGAAGAGTTCGTGGCTCTGCCTTTAGACCCTGCAGACTCTGACCTTATCCCACATACCCCTGTTCCAGTCACCACCATCTCTTGCCTGGGTTCCGACAATAGCCTCCAGACAGATGTTGAGGAAATGTAAGTCAGGTCTTGAATCCGACGCAACCCTGTCTCCCGTAGTCTAAAAGCCAAAGCCCCTCAGTGACCTTGGAGCTATCATGTGATCAGTATCCCCTTTCCCCACCCCTAGTACCTCCCCACACACTCAGACTTACTGCTCCAGTGACACAGGACTGTCGGCAGCTCCTTGAACATGGCTTGCCTGCGCTGGCCTCAGGGCTTTTGCACCAGATGTCACTTTTGCCTGGAACACCTTTACTTCCTTAAAGTCTTCGGTCCACCTGGACAGTCTATTTCTAATGATCGCATTCTTCCTTGGGATTCCCAGTCTTTCTAATAAACTCTTTTTTTTCTTTCATGCAGAGCTCTTAACCGTCTTCTAATACAATATTTAGCTTACTTATTTATTAGGTCTATTTTTTTTTTTTTTTTTGGTCTGTTTACCCTTCTCCCACTCTGCAGTAAACATAAGGGCAGGAATCTTGTTTGATCCACTAATATGCCAACGGCCTAGAGTAGTGCCTGACACATAGTAGAATCTGAGTAATCCTTGTTGTTAATAAATGAAGCATTATCTTTTCTCAAGCGAGCATGCTTTTCCTCCCTTACCGTCAATTAACCTGGTACACTGTCCCACTTGAGGGAACATTCTATGAAGTCTTAATTACATTGATAAAGCTGGGGAAAATTCCTCCAAAATAAATTGTGGCTTAACAGCACCCTCCATGTGAACCTTGCATGATTCTTTAGTAACCTCTCTTTTGGAGCCTCCTGGATCCATCTGGAAACCATTCCAACAAACATCCCATCCTCTATCATAGATCACGATTTTCCTTTTGAATACGATTCTGGCTCCCCAGAGCCTACAGTCAGCATCGAGATGGATTTCTTATCTCTGTTGCTTCATTAAGAGTGTACATGTTTGGTTGCCAGTGCTACAGTCCTCCACAGTGCAATTTGTTGCAACAAAAGAAAGTGTTTGCCAAATGATTTGTCAGCATATGTTGTAAAGCCACACAGGCGCTCTTTATGTAACTGGAAAATACCGATCCCTATTAGTGACAGATTGAAGACAAGGAAGGAAAAATGGTGTTGCTTTCTTCAAAGGACCTTCGGGGTTTGGTGCAAAGGTGTAGGGGTGGGGTGAGGAGAAATTCGGGACAGAGGCAGGGAGGAGAAAAGGAGCGGACCGTGGGTGACGGGAGAAAACTCTGGAACGAAGGAAACAAAGACTTAGCATCATAGGGCCTAGCTACTTATCTTCCAGACACCCAGCTTTCTTCAAGGTAATAACCTTTCCAGGTTGACAGCTGGTCCTAGGAGTCAAGTCGAGGGAAGAGAAACATTCCTAGGCTTTCTGAAATGGCAGGGACCAGAGCTGACCTCTCAAGGAGCGCAGTCCTGCCCTCGTGCTGTGCGGAGCCCCCACACGGGTTGGCGGGCGGGATGCCTGAAGCTTTAGGGAAGGAGGTCCTAACCGCTGGGGTTGGCAGCCATTTGTAAATTCAGCAGCTTGTGATTCTGGCCGCTTTTGGAAGTGACTCACCTACCCATCGGGAGAGCGCATTAGGCAAGCCTGGCCTCTTCTCCGCGAATAAATATTTGACCTCTTGATGTTCTCCAGGCTTCTTCCTAATTAGGAAACTCAGACGGCTCTCTCAGAGCAAAACCAAACATGGCTTCCCAGCACAGGGCAGAGCTCCTCTCTCCTGTGTTCAGCGCCCAGGCCCATAGCACCCAGTTGTTGTTGTCTCGGAGCCCTCTCTTAGACTCGCCTCCAGGGAAAAAATGTAATTGTGGCCTCCTGGTTTGTTTCCATTTAGAAGAAATGAGCTTCCCTTATCAAAACCAAATGTTTATCTAGTAAAAGGCTCGCCTCATCTCGCATTCTTTTGGTGATGTCAGCAAGTGTAAATGCTTGGAAGACAGGCAAGTATGTCTTTTCGGGAGGCGAGGTGGCTGGTGACCTGAATCAAAGTTGTTCCTTGAAGGATGCAGTGTTTTCGACATTCTCCATGGCTGGCGGGGGGCCGGGGGGACCATGGAAATACCCGCTTGTTTACTCTGAAGCTGTTTTATGGTAATGTTCCTCGGAATGTTTTTAAATTGACCGAATTCAAGAATTTACAATTATTCGATCATGGCAGTGTTTGAAACTTTTATGGCGCAGCGGTGAGGCTCACAGACTAATCCAACACCCAGTGTGCTCCTCCCATGGCACATGGTTTTGGGGTCCAGACCCCCCTAGTGCAAGTTCACGTTCTTTAGCTAGCCGTTTTTGTCTGGATGAAAAACAGCCTCCCTTCAACCCCTCCCCTCGCCCAACTCGCATCAGCAGGAAGATATTTTACATTAAGAAGAGATTCCTTGGGAAATGTAAGCAAATTGGGAGCTAGGCTGTAAAATTCCAAGTGGTTTTTCAATCAAGTGATTTTTGTCTCTGATTGTCGAGGTGAGTGTACCCACACTGCACTGACAAACTTATCCAAGTTTAGGATTCAATAGGTCGTCTGCAGCCACACGGCAGAAAAGCTGCCTTGAATGTTGTTTAATTATTAGCCCAGATGTATCTTCTGTGTGTTAGATAGGACAAGTATAGCAGAGAACGGATGAGAAACAGGCTCTTCTGTGGTTAATAATGTCCTGTCTATCTTTGGGTAGCATCTGATTACAGCCATGTATATTATTTAAAAGGTTCTTTAAAAAAACATGACCACAGGGGAAAAGAGTGGCTTTCTCTTCCCGCTGTCTGCAGATTGCGTTTTAATCATGCTCATGTAAAGATGTGGTGCTTTCTCATGAAATTTGTCAAACCTAACAAGACCCTTTTCCATCCTATGGCAGCCCTACTTAAGCAACTTGTATAGCCACTCCAGACAACCCTGGCCCGCTCTGGGATCAAGGCTGTGTTACTCTTTTTCTGTATCCCCTTCAAAACCTGCTTGAGATTAACCAGTACAAGTCTGTGTTTCAAATCCTATGAGTGTATGTGGAGCTGCTTTTTTCCAGAGAAATTGATAGAGAAGGGAGTTTTAAATGCCAGCAGCCCAGAGGACATGATTCTTGAGGGTCTGGGGTCCAGAGATGGATGAGAGAGGTAAGCAGGCCTCCTTGGACCTGCCTCTGTACTAGGCACCCAGAGTAGCGCACCGTGAAGACACTCAGGCTGGACTGAGGGGACTTACAGGGCGGCGGTCATGAACGCCTGCCACACTTTAGTCCGTGGCATAGCAGGCTGTGGTCCTGTACGTTCCCAGGGTGAGTTTTGGCCCGCAGTGACTTAACAAAACTCGAAAGCAAGGGTCTGTACACTAGATCCTACATGTGGCCCACCTCCTGTTTTTATAAATAAAGTTTTATTAGAACGCAGCCATGCAGCTTGTTTGAGTTACCATCTGTGGTGGCTTTCCCTCTACAATGGCAGAGTTACGTAGTTGTGACAGAGACCACGTGACCATTGAAGCTGAAAATACTTACCATCTGGCTCTTTGCAGAAAGAGTTTGCCAGCCCTTGATGGATTTTTAACTTAGGCACTACGGTTTTTCAAGGGTATCCATTGATGGCCCTCCGTGGAACAAATCCCCTGAAATAACACGTAAAATATTTTATGTGTGTGCACGCCCACACATTTTTAGGATTTTTCTAGAGAGAGAGTGCATGGGTTATACTACCTTTTCTAAGGTGTCAGTGGTCCTAAGATGAAGATCTTTGACCTGAAAGGGTATATGAGTTTTACCCTGCCTTCTCTTAACCTTGAATTCTGCTTACCCCTAACCTTTTCTTTCTTTTTTTTTTTTTTTTTTAAGTCCTAGAACCTTTAGAATTCTCCAGAATGAGAAACTGTATCTGAAGTATTAATGGCTAGCAGGAAAATGTTTTGCTCCATGGAATAGTTTTATTTTAACGAGGGCCTTTCACGCTGGAACCTAAAGGTGTGTGTGTCAGGGGCAGTATCAGAAACCAGGCCAGGAGTAGGGGTGGGGCGGGGGCTACGGTGACCAGGAGGCCGTTGCCTGCAGGCGAGTGCAAATTTCTGGGCCTCTTTAAAGAGACAACAGGGCGGTTATCTTTCTGGTCAAATAAAGCCAGAAAACCATAAGAGTAGCTGCTCTATAACATTGTGTGAGGCAGTATGCTAAGCACATTACGGGAAATACCTAACTTCTCACTCACACCTCCCCAGTGAACCAACAGCAACCAGCGCAAAGTGCACACAATAAAATTATTAGCAATTATAGTTACTGCCCTTGGCCTCACCATCCCCGTTTATTACCTGAGGAAATGGAGGCTCAGGCTTGTTGAAGGTTTCCCGGCTCCTAAGTCAACCTCGCAGGTAGAACTAGAAGCCAAGTCCATTCACTTCCACAGTTGTCATGAAAAAAAAAACAAAAAAACAGAAAAAACCTCTGTCTTTCTGACCAACTCCATGTACACCAAAATGCGGGTGGTTGCCCTCCCAAAGGCCCCCAGATAGACTCCTGTGGTGTCGCTGTCAGGAAGCACATGTTTTCCCATATTTCCTTCTCGTCTCAGTTCTTTGAAAGCCTTACTTTAGTGTCTCAGTTCTAGAGCAGTGGTTCCCAAATCCAGCAGTCCGTCTACACTTCCAAGGAAGCATTAAAAAAAAAAACAAACAAAATACAGGACTTACTGAATCTGCATTTTGGCGGGGCGTGGGTGGACCTTGGAAGTCGTTGTGGTTTATAAACCTGTAGAAGTAATGCTCTGGCCAGCTCAGCAATGGACCATCAACTGCTGCTCGGATACCCCTGTTGTAGATACAACGGGGGTGTAATGTGGCTCCGATCTGACTGCTTGAACCAAGGTGACTCAGCCCCCTCCCTTTTGGAAACAGGCAAGATGTTCCCTGTTTGCAGTTGGGTCCTCCTGTCCAAACAGAGCCAGGAGTCTGTGGGTGGTCCTAGGCATGCAGGAGGGCTCCCTTCTGGCAGAGCCAAGAAGGAACAGGCTGAGATCCAATTGGTTCTTAGGAAGGGAATAGGGAAGGGTGGGGGTGGTTGGCCCAGAAACAGCAGAATTAGGAAGTTGATTCGGAACTCCAAAGTGGAGTTGGGGGAGGAAGAATATTCCTCTTCTTCCTTTGGGCCTCATTTTAAGGTCTTTACAACATCTTCAGTTAACTCTTAAGAGCTAGCTGTGCAAGTTGAGAGCTCTCCTGGAAAAAAAAAAAAAAAAAAAAAAAAAAAAAGAAAAGCACATTGTATGACAAATTATGGCACTTCATTTCATAATTTATGGGCGATGTCCCTGGTGTTCACATGGGTGACCCCTTCCAGAACCCTGGGCAGTTTACAAATTGGCCTCTGAACTTTTGATGCACGTAGGTCTGAATTACGTACTGACTGAAAGCATGAGGGGGGAGGCTCCAGGTTTGGGAACGACTACAGGACCCAGCAGACGAGCTTTGCCGGATTCTTGATGAAAAATCCAAGCCCCTCAAAAAAATGAGCACACGATGCTCTGTGCATGCATGTTTTTGTGTGTACTTATTTGCTAGTCTGCCCTGGTCTTTCAGGGGGTCGGAGCAATTAACTTCTCTTCCCTTGTAACTAGAAGTCTGGAAAGAGCTTGCAGCCTTGAAAGTTTGGAAAATACGCAGGCAACAGGCGTATTTATGTTAAACTCGATACTTGAGAGTTCTTTTCTACAAAGCAACATGAGTAACTAACTACCAGTGGGAATTGAGCACTTTGAGTCATGCATTTAGATTTCTGTCTGGCTTCTCCTGGTGAGTTGATGTCCCTGGAATCTCGGGGACATACGGAAATGTCATTTCTAGTGTTCTTTCTAAAGTGCTGCTCTCCTGGGCTAACTCATGCAGGGGACAATGTCATACTTGAAATGTAGATTGCCCACAGTATCTCACCTAATTGAGTTATTAATTATACAAATAAGCCTTTTTCAGATTCTGACTTGTGTAAATTCTTCGCTGTTCAAACCTGGCTGGAAAGAAAGTTTGGACTGGGATGCAATCTCATGTTCTGCTGGTATAAGGATTTAAGAAGGGATAGCAGATGGAGTCAGCCTAATTAAAATGGAAATCTAATTAGTTGAGGGGAAGGAGAGAAATTCAGTGTCACACTTGTACCGCATTAACAATGGCACCTCCCCCAACCATCTTCCCTAGGCCTTATTATTTTTCTTTAGAGACCAAAACTTGAACTCTGTTCGCTAGCTAGTTCCCGTGGCTCCTCTGAGAAGGGGCCCAGGCTAGAAGCTAGGTTCCTTCATGGAGAGTGTTGAAAACTGCCAAGTGGGACTGGCTTGTGAGTTGGCAACTATGTTAATTATAACCCTGGGTCTGGAAGGACCTCACCGCCCAGCTATCTAGCATCACATTCATTATTCCTTCAGAATAAAGATACTCTTCTTTTTTAACAGCAGATGGCTACAGAAGTGGAACTGGGACAGGCTTAAGGGAACACCTGAGCTCTAGCCTCTGGCCAGAATCATCAGAGCTGTCCTTAAGGTGGGGAAATCATGGGAATAACGCTAGGCCCCCAGTTTTTTTCAACATCTTTGTTGAATTCTAATTCATAAACCATGCAACTCACTATATAAAGTGTACAATTCAGTGGTCATTAGTGTACTCAGAGTTGTGCGTCTGTCACCACTCATTCCAGAACATTCTCATCACCCTAAAGAAAAAACCCATACCTATTAGTAGTCTCTCCCCATTGGCCCTGTAGCTACCCAGCCCCCACCCTCCCCTCCCCCTGCCCAGCACTAGGTAACCTTTATCTATTTTCTTTTCTATGGAGTTACTTATTCTGAATTTTTCATACAAGGAGAATCATACAGTATACAGTATTTTGTCACTGGCATCTTTCATTTAACTTGTTTTCATGACTCATCTGTGTTGTAGCAATTATCAGCACTTCACCCCTTTTAATTGGTGAATAATCGTTCGCTTTTTGGATATACCACATTTTGTTTATTCAAATGCTGTTGGGCATTTGAGTTGTTTCCACTTTTTAGCGAATATGCGTAGACATACGTTTTCTTTTGTCTTACTATATAGATTTCAGTCCTTAGATATATGACCTAGAGTATCCCTCTGTCTTCCTCGTCCTTGCATTGCCTCAGAGGCTCAGACATGAGGTCTAGAGTCGTGCTTTTCAAATTTATCACTTGAGGATCTTATTAAAATGAAGATTCTCATTCAGTCGGTCTAGGGGTAGGACCTCAGACCTGCATTTCCAACAAGCTCTGGGAGATGTCTGTCCGAGGACCACCCTCTGAGAAACAAGATGGTAGGGGTCCTAGAGGGCATGCCCAGATAGGAGGTGTTCAAGATGGCCTCTGCACCTGGGGGCAGGCTGGAGGCTGAGAGGAAAGGCTTGCATCAAGGGGAACTTGAGAAAGCTACACCACCATACCTGGATTATCTAGTTCCTTGTGAATGTGGTCATTTCCCTGTTGTCCTCCTGTGTTCTCCAGTAAACCTGGTCCGAGTCAGTGGTCTCTAGACTCTTTTATTTATTTATTAAAAACAAATTTTTTTAATGTTTCTTTATTTTTGAGAGAGAGAGAGAGAGGGTGAGAGGCAGAGAGAGAGGGAGACACAGAATCCAAAGCAGGCTCCAGACTCTGAGCTGTCAGCGTGGAGCCCGACACGGGGCTTGAACTCACAGACTGCGAGATCATGACCTGGGCCAAAGTCAGACGCTCAACCAACTGAGCCAGCCAGGTACCCCAGTCTCTAGACTCTTTTTATTTTTTTAAATTTTTTAAATGTGTATTTATTTTTTAGAGAGACAGAGACAGAACGTGAGCAGCGGTGAAACAGAGAGAGAGGAAGACACAGAATCTCAAGCAGGCTCCAGGCTCTGAGCTGTCAGCACAGAGCCCGACACGGGGCTCGAACTCACAAACTGTGAGATCATGACCTGAGCTGAAGTCGGAGGCTTTATTGACTGAGCCACCCAGGTGCCCCTCTAGACTGTTTTAACTGCATACTCCCTCAGTAGAAAATGTTTGAACACAGACTGCCAAACCATGCACATTTACTTATCAATAAATTATACACATATCCTCCTGTGATTAGCTAACACAGGCGGTATTGGCCTTGCATGGCATTGTGGGACTATAAAAATTACCATGCGAGCTGAAACTTTGCAAACTGATCTTAATAAGCAGTGGGAAAAATTACAATTGTATCAGGGCCCTTAACGTTTTTTTTAAACATAGTAAAAACTCTCTTACATGTTGGTTATAAATGCACAGGGAAATAAGAAAAATAATAAAACTAATATTTAGTACACTGCAGTTTGAATCGTGAGAAGAATCGAGAATGAAATTTTTTTTTTTTTTTTTTTTTTTTGGTCACAGTCTTATCAAGAGTAGTTCAAACAGTGCTTATCTTCCTTTCCTTGTCTTACAACTAGGATACAGAGCAAGCATCTTTTTGATCAGTTGGCAAATTGCCACAGTCCTTGCTAATCTGGATTCAATTGCCATTTTATGCTTTGTGATTTCATGAAATATCTCCAAGAGCTCCTTTAAAAAAAGAACCTTTTTTGTTGTATGTCACTTCCTCTGGGACATAAATCTTCATCCTTTTTGTCACAACTATTTTCTTTATTGATAAGTTCACCTTCATGAAATCCCTTTGGTGACATGTCTGTAATCAACTCCATGGTCGGCTGTTTCTTGTATAATTCCGTTTATATTCTATTTGTGTATCACTTCCAGCATGATCACTTTATGTTTCTTTGCTACCCTATGAATGTTGGTGGCCAGTTCACTCGTTTGTGTACGGGGTCCCATGGCTGTGTCACTGGGAGACAGGCAGGCAGCACAGCTACGTGCTTTGCTGTCTGTGCATGAACTAAATGTGCAGACAATGAGTGACCAGTCACTGGCAGATTTTGAAAGAAGTGACATGATTGGTTACTGATCATAAGGTACGTTTGTTATTTACATAGTGATTTGAGGAAGCAGAGGAGTTTGTACTTTATGCAAATTACTCACAGTTAAACACCATGCAAATTACTCACAGTTAAAATACCATGGAAATTGAAATTTGAACCATGGTGGGAGATTGACATTATTTGACTAAACTGGGGTAACTGAAAGTTGTGCATGAAGAACCATACAGAGTGAATAGTGTCTCTATTCCACAGCATGACGAGTATGTAAATCAAGGTTTGTGGTTTTAGTAGTAGTGTGCAAAATCCAGACTCTAAAGAACTGTCTTGATCTTTTCATTTTAACCAATTTATGGTTAGTGTTTCTTGTTACCACTTTGACTGTAGAATGTGGCGAAGAGCCTCCACCAGGAGTAGATTGTTCCAAGTCTGCCACTGGCATGTTTCCTTGTGTTTGCATTATTAGAATTACACTCTGTGGCGTTTTTGTAGTTATCTCTTTAAGTCATTTATAAAAGTTCAAGTGACGTTAGGTGTCCACAACTCCATAAAAGCATTTAACCTGGCAAACTCCGTAACATGCCACAGGGTACTAAAATCTAATGTTCACAGTGCCCACTATCTCCTGTCTCATATTGTGACATTCCCACTATTTTATCATGGTGCTGTGAATGCCACTTAGGAGAGCTGCCCCAGCTGACAGCAAAATCAAGTGAGGGTCCCATTGTCTAGCCATTTGTAAAGTTTAATCCCCTAATTTTTTGGTAAAAATGAATTTAAATACAAACTTTATTTTTTATTTTTCATTTTTTGTTTATTTTTGGGAGAGAGAGGCAGAGCGTGAGCGGGGCAGGGGCAGAAAGAGAGGGACGCACGGAATCCGAAGCAGGCTCCACGGCCGAGCCGTCAGCACAGAGCCCACCGTGGGGCTTGAACCCACAGACCGTGAGATCATGACCTGAGCCAAAGTCGGACGCTTAACTGAGCCACCCAGGCGCCTCTGAATATAAACTTTAAGTATTCTCAATCCACCGTGGAGACCATTAGCCTAAAGGTTCTGGTTGTACGTGAGTTTTGCTGCGGGAAAGGTACTTTGTGGGAAGGGGTCAGTTCTTCCCTAATGCCAGCAGGGTTGTTGGGACTTGAAGGTCCTCAAAGCCAGTGTGCTCAGTTCTGTTTGCACAGTGCATTTGCTTGGGGAACTTTGAAAAGTACCCGCCCTGGAGGTTCCGCCCCAGACCCTTGAGATAGATAAAAACCTCTGGGTGGGCGTAGACTAATGTGTATATTTTCTTAACAGCCCACAGTTGGTTCTCATGCACAGGTGGGAGTGGGAACTATAGCCCCAAAGAAGAAAAAGTGCGTCTTGAGCCGGGTCTTCCCTGCCACTTTTGAAGGACCCTAGCTGATAGGTATATTTGCATATGCGTGTGTGTGTGTGTGTGTGTGTGTGTGTGTGTATGTGTGTGTGTGTTTAAGGTTGAGGAGTCCCCCCTCTGGCACAGCCTCTGTGTGGCCTCCTTAGTGACACGCATTTGCCAAAGACAATGCCTCCCTGCAGTCATTTGAACTCTGGTAGAAGAAAGTGAGCCAAGTGCGCAGTCATTGCTGGTGGCCCTGCCCTCCGAGGATCATTCGCCGGCTGCAGTGGCATCCTGCAAATGCCGGAAGAGGCCTAGACTTCCTCACACTCTTCTTACCCCTTCATTTGGAGCTTGTTCTGTAGTGAAAACAAAATCGCGGGCACAGCGACCATCCCCAAAAACATCACGCTGCCTAGGTGTTAGTTCTGAAGCACGCGAGGCCCAGTCAGTCCCCAAAATGGGGGCCAGAGATAATCCAAGAAAGAGTTGCTTTCCATACACAAAAATCCAAAGAGGTTACTTGAGTTGTTGAAGGCCCTACGACAAACGTGACCTTAGAGCTAGGCTCTTGGTTCCGGATTCCCCACCTGCTTCTCCTTGACCTGTTTAAACACAGCATGGTCTGAGACCACCGGCCCTGGGAATAACTAGGGAGTTTATTAAAACTTAGATTCCTGGGGCGCCTGGGTGGCTCAGGCGGTTAAGCGTCTGACTCTTGTTTCCAGCGCAGGTCATGATCTCACGGTTTGTGGGTTCAAGCCCTGTGTCAAGCGCTGTCCTGATGGCGTAGAGCCTGCTTGGGATTCTCTGTCTCCTTCTCTGCCCCTCCCCTCCTCATGCGTGTGCACATGCTCTTTCTCTCACAAAAATAAATAAACTTTTAAAACAGTTTCCTGGGCTCTGCCTTAGGAGGTTGAATGATGATGGGATAATGATAAGGGAGTCTGGGAATCTGCATTTAAAATGTTTTTTGACATTTATTTATTATTGAGAGAGAGAGACAGAGCATGAGCATGGGAGGAGCAGAGAGAGGAGGGGACACAGAATCTGAAGCAGGCTCCAGGCTCTGAGCTGTTAGCACAGAGCCCAATGCGGGGCTTGAGCTCACAAACCGTGAGATCATGACCTGAGCTGAAGTTGGATGCTTAACCAACTGAGCCACCCAGGCACCCCTGGGAATCTGCATGTAAAAAAAATGGTTTATTTTTTGAGAGAGAGAGTGTAAGCGCAAGTGGGGCAGAGAGAGAGGAAGACACAGAATCCGAAGCAGGCTCCAGGCTCTGAGCTGTCAGCACAGAGCACAATGGGGGCACAAATTCATGAACCGTGAGATCATGACCTGAGCTGAAGTCACATGCTTAACGGACTGAGCCACCCAGATGCCCCTGTAATCTGCATTTTTGAGCAGCTTCCCTGGATACATGCTCATTGAGGCAAGCTCCTGTTGGAGAATCATTGTCCTGGCCTGAGCTGCCATTTTGCAATATTCTTCCACCCTGCACACCCATTTTTAACAGTGTTCTAGAAATTGAAGAATAAATGGGAAGCGTCTTTAGTATCTTACATGGTTGAGATTTATATCCTGAATACACGCCCAAAAGAGTGATCATCTCTTTGTGGTAAGAGGAATAGTTTCTTAAACATTTTTAGGGAGGGCTGAATTATCCATAATATCCACAATCAAGTTTAAGAGTTACTTAAACTGTAATGGGCACTTTGATGGACAGTTAGGTCCGTTGGCCAGGACAACGTAGAAATGCACGAGCAGTCTGACTCCAGAGCAGTCAGATCTGGAATCAAATCTCGCCTCTGCTGCTTATTAGTTGTATGAAATTGGACAACTTATTTAAAGTCCGTGGGTCTCAGTTTTCAAATAAAAAACGGAGACTAGTTATATCAATCTCAAAGGGCTACGGGGAAGATGAAGTGAGAAAATAAATCCAAAGAACTCAGTTTCCATTTTAGAAATAGTTTTTCTATTTTGGGAGCAATCAGATCATATTTCGGATCTATTGGTAGAGTTACTGAAGAAAACCTTGGGTGAACCCTTTCATGGAGGGCCAAAGATTTTTGAAAACCAACAACTCCCAAAACGCCCGTGCTCTGCACTTGACATTATTACGTGGTAATAACATGGCAAAAGGTACAAAGAAATCTAAGATGACGTTCTTCATAGTTCACAAGCCCTTTTGAGGAGAAGAGGGTCATGATAATCCCCTTGCCTTTGGTTGTCCCTTTACGGTTTCCTGTATGGTTATGTTATCCTTGTGGGAGCCCCTGGGTAGATAGGGCAGCTGTGGTGAGCATCACATGACCTCTGTTCCCCACGTGAGGAAACTGAGACTTGGAGGGCTTCTGACATGGTCACCGCAACTGACACCCAGACTGAATTCCGCCCATGCTGCCTTTCTGCCCACGAAACAGTCCGAGAACACAAAGCCGCCTGGCTCATGGCCAGGTGTATACCTTGGAGTTTTGATGAATGATTTCTCTTCTACCCAGTATCTTTGCATGCTCCATTTCCAGGGACGAGGTGTGAACCTGAACGGATTTCTGAAATGGGCCATGATGTGGAAGGGGGCGCTGGGGTGGACTCATGGGTGTCCTCTTGGTTAATTCTCTCCACCTTGGCATTGTCATCCCATTCGGCAAGTTTGCAAAGGCACGTGCCACGGGCGACCGCTCATCCCCTTAGCGCAAAATTGAAAAGAATTAAAGCACCTGTACAGTCAGCATATCTGTCTTCCAAGTGTTTAAAAAAAACAAAAACAAAAACGGGTGTCTTGTTGGAATTGAATTAACTGCTGGAATCAAGAATGCAGTAACTATTTTAAGGAATTCACTTAGACTTTTTTTTTTTTCTAAATCTGTTTTTTAATATGTAAAATAGGCCTAGGGCTGCTTACTTACCTCAAAGCAGAATCCTGTGGCTTTAATTAATGAAGATTTGGTAAATGCCGGCCATGGTCCATAGCATCCCCCTCCTTATCATTTTTATGATTATCATCACATACAGTTGCTTATGTAATAACTGTACTTCAAGGACACAGAAACATTTTTCTTTAATAAGCTCCCAAACTTTTTCTTCTCCTCCTCCCTCCCGACTACCTTTCCATTTCTGTTGCTCTGGGATTTGGCAACCCAGTTTAATTTATGATGAGAAGACACTCTAGAAAATTGAAACGAGATAACACGAGTTGATTGGGGGGAAAAAATAACTTCGTCTTAACTCTTGAAGCAGAAGACATCAGGTTTCCTAATTCCTTCCTTTCGTCCTTGAAAATAGAACATCAGCCACAGAGCACACCTGTGCCGAGTTCTAAAATGAATCCGTGGCAGCCGTTGCCACAGTAGCAATTAGACAATTAAAGCTAAATTCCACCTGCAGAGGCAGACTGCAAAATACCGGCGTTTTGACCTTCCACACTTTGGGATGAGGTAAATAATCCTTGGGACATGGAATGAAGTCACGGATTTGGCATTGGCAAGGAGGTCAGGCAGTGGTGTGGTTCCTGGCCGACCTCCACCGCCTGGCGGACGTTGGTCGCGGCACAGAATTCAGCCATTTGTTGTCTGCTTCTCATCTGCGATAGAGACATGTTAATAACACTTGCTGTTCTTTGCCATGGTGTTGTCAATAATCAAGGAAATCATCCAACCTATCACCCTGCTGGCTCTTTGTTTTTGTTTTCAGGGAGCTCACTGTAGCTGGAAAGATGGTTTTGATTTATTTAGCTAGCTTTTGTTTTCCTCTCCTCCCCGCCATCACCCCAACGGTGACCTCTGCAAAGAGACCTTCTCATCTCCCTGGCTCCTCTCTCGACTCATTTCTCATATGGGCCCCTGGTGTGTAACAAGTGCTCGATAAACATTTGTTGCGTAAATGTGTTAAAAATGCTTTTGACACGTAAAGCACAAATCACAAACCAACAGCCCAGAGGCCAGATTTGGCTTTGCTAGCATGTTTCTGGATTTTGTTGTTGCTGTTGTTGTTGGCTTGCATAATATTGTTCAAAATATTGAATTAGTGGCCAGCATTTAAATATGGTTAGCCTTCAAACAGAAGACCACATTTCTGGCCTCTCTTAAAATTCAGTCAGAAGATCTGAAACACTGGACCAGCTCAGGAGCGGAAGAAGAGCTTTGATCAGTGGTTATCAAAGTGTATCCTCAGATCAGCCTCTTGAGCAGCCATCCCTTGAGAACTTGTTAGAAATGCAGATTCTCAGTCCTTCCCCCTTTCCTGGCCTATGGAATCACCTGGCAGTTTTTATTTTAACACGATCTCTGGGTGGTTCTGATGCACCCAAAAGCTTGAGAACCATTCATTGCCCTGAGAGCGTAAAGAGAGTGACTGACTTTGAAAACAGAATGCCTGGGTCTGGCTTTGCCGCTTCCTAAACTGTGTGGCATCAGACAGGTTCCTTAACCTGAGTGTGCCTCCGTTTGCTCATACGTAACATGAGGGTGACAATACGACCTCCCTCCGAGGGTTAAGATTAAGTAAGTAAGGGTACTAACTTAATGAATGTTACTGATCGTTAACATGGCCGTGGTCAGCTGAGGCCAAACCAGCAGCTGTCTCTCTTAGATACCACCTTAGCTGGATGTCCACTTTATTTGGACACCACTGAACACATTGACTTCCTTCGTGTGACTTGCTGGGTCCCTGTGGGCCTTCAGGTTGTCATCTTTGACGGGAAGCCGCACTGCCCGCGTCAGCAGTGATTCCGACCCTCTCCCATCACAGAGCAGCACCACGTACCCTTGTGTGCCTGCTGTGTACCCAGCACCAAGCTAGTGAGTTTTGTCCCTACAAAGCTGATATCATGGTGTTCCCTTGACAGATGCAAAGCTGGCAATTCAGAGAAGTTAAGTAATTTGCCTAGAGCCACGCAGCTGCTAAGTGGCAGAGCAGGAATCCGACCCAGGTATTGAACTCCAAAGCCTGTTCTGTTTTCTCTTCATCTGTGTTCCCCAAAACGGGACTCGTGCCACGGCAGTTTAACAGTGCTTTTGTATGGCCTTGCGTTGTTTTTAGGTGGTAGTTAGGGAAGATGGTTTCGGCTGGTGCACACATTCTGCATTAAATAAAAATAAGGTACGTAATGAAAAAGTTAACGCGTTTTTCATTCTTCCGCAAGTGACGGGAAAGTCTTAGCTGGTGCTAGTAGGTCTTTTTTCTTTTCACTGAAATTCCAGTTTAATAGTCTTTGAGACTGTATGTTTTAGTCACATGAATTGAAGATGTATTTCCTGGATGTGTCATTGAAAAAATTAAAAAAAAGGAAGGGAAATTCTACACTGATATTGGCACTTGAAAATCGGAGCACCTGAAAATGTTTTTCTTCGTATTGAAACATAATTGAAGTAAATGCCACATCTTTTTATTTAACCCTTTCTGATTAAATGGTTTTTGAAGGGTTACCAGCACCGGTTTTGACTCAAAATAGGTGTTCATTCAAGGTTCGCTGACCTAAAGTGCTTCATGTACCCCTGGGCCTTTGAAACACTGTATCATTTAGTCTGATTTTAATCATTCAAGGTTAAGCACCTCTCTATTCCTTTAATCTTGCTTTTTTGTAATTAATTTTTTTAGTGTTTATTTTTGAGAAAGAGAGCACAAGTGGGGGAGGGGCAGAGAGACAGGGAGACCCAGAATCCGAAGCAGGCTTCAGGCTCCGAGCTGTCAGCACAGAGCCCGACTTGGGGCGCAAACTCACGAACCATGAGATCATGACCTGAACCGAAGTCGATGCTTAACCCACTGAGCCACCCACGCGCCCTCGTGCTTTTTTTTTTTTTTTTCTCAAAACGACAGTCACAGGCTCATGGCCTTTGATGGACAAGTATGTTTTGTAAAATGGCATACGTTTTTAAAATTTATTTTCTGCAATGTTGTTCCTATTTAGAGCAAGTAAGAATAATTTCCACATATAATAATTATATGAAACTCCTTTTTCTTTTAGTGTTTTATTTATTTTTTGCAATAAAAAAATATTTTTCCCCCATGAGCGGGGGAGGGGCCAAGCAAGAGCTAGGGAGACAGAGAATCTGACGCAGGCTCCAGGGTCTGAGCTGTCGGTGCAGATCCTGATGCAGGGCTCAAGGTCACAAACCGTGAGATCATGACCTAAGCTGAAGTCAGATACTTTTAACTGACTGAGCCACCCAGGCATCCCTGAAACTCCTTTTTCAAACAGATTTATTTTAACGAATCAAGGAGCCAGGTAAAACTCTGCTGGGTAAGTAATATTAAAGATAGTCTGTGGCTATGACATTTGTCATGGAGGTGAGGTATAAATGACAGACGTTTAGAAACAGCTGCTCCTGCCATCATAGGGAGGCAGGACACCAGTATCTGTCTTTCTCCCCAGACAGAGTCCTTAGGCCCCTGCTTGGATGTCCGAGGGGAACTGCCCCCAGTTCCTTCTCTCTCCATTCCGGCAGCTTGCCCGTCCGCAGTGCCCTCAAGCTGCACCTGACAGCAAGGGATGTAGAAAAATCAAGCCATGGTCAAGGAAAGGTAGAGAGGGTGTGAGTTAATGCCTGTCAGTGGGCCTACGCAGTGGTTCAGGAATTGGAGCTGAATCCTCCTCTCCAAGGGCAGAGACCATGCGCCTGTGACTCAGTGACTCACTGTAGACCAGCACCACCCATGTCTGAATGTTTAAAATGACAAAGGGGCCCTGATAGGAAAACAGTGTGAGAGGAAAGCGAGGCAGGGGCATGGATGGTGGGTGTGGTGTTGCTGCTGCCTGTAACTGCATTTGGGACCCCGGTGCCCCACATCTCTGAGAAAAGAGTAGCCTTTGGAATTTTCTTCCAGCAATTGGGCAGCTGACCTAGTGGGTGAGGTCTTTGGGATGGATCTAGGGAGACCTGAGTTGGTTTCTTGGGTCTCCATTACCGGTGTTTTGACCTGGGACAAGTCTTGCAACTTTTCGTTATCTGTGACGTGGGAATGGTATATTGGATAATTAAGCTGACAGGAGCCAAGATGTTGCACAGACCCAGACATGCAGTGGGTATGAGTATTGCTGAGGACGGAGGTGGAGTTGGTAAGAGTGCTCACGTATGTTCTTCCCACCTCAAGCGCGGAAACCCAACATGTTGCCCTGGGACCATCATTCGATGATGTATTAGGGTTCTCAAGAGAAACCTCGCTCTGCCTCTCTGTCTGTACCTACATCTATGTCTGTTTCTCTATCTATAGGTAGAGATAGAGATTGATGCAGGTTTATTTTAAGGATTTATTTTAGATAACATTTTAAGGTACTGATGCAGGCAACTGTGGATGCCCGCAAGTCCAGAATCTGCAGGGTAGGCTGGCAGGCTGGAGATCCAGGGAAGAGTTGGAGTTAAGAGTAGAAAGGCAGTGTGCCGACTGAATTCCCTCCTCTTCTAAGGAGGTCTGTCTTTTCTCTAAAGGCCTTCAACTTATTGCACGAGGCCCACCCACATTGTGGAGGGTCATTTGCTTTACCCAGAGTCTACCGATGTAAATGAAAATCTCATCTTAAAAGCACCTTGACAGAAACACATCATGTCATACCATAGAATATAATCCAGGTACCATAACCCAACCAAACTGACACATAAAGTTATCTATCCTAGACACTCCTCCCTGTTATTGGGTGACGACTAGTAGAACTCTATTTTTTTCAACGTTGAGCAGAATTCTTTATATTGCTAGGGGTATAACACTAAAGCAACCTGGTTTAAGAAAAATAAAAAGGTGGGGGCAGTAGAGGTGGGAGGAATGGCTGACTCAGTAGCTCCAACTATCAGGGGTTTCTAGCTTCTAGATCAGGGTCCCATATGGTAGGAAGACCTCTCTCCATGCCCATACACGTATTCCCCTGGGGAGGCTAGATTGCTGCCAGCTACTCTTAGCTTAAAAATCTTCACAGAGTCGTCGTCTTCTCAGAGCTTCCTACAGAAATCCTGGGCCTTAATCTCCTTGGCCCATTTGGGTTATGTGCCTGTCCCTGAACTGGGGCAAGGGGAGTGAATGTACTGATGGGCTTAGACCACCAGGTCGTGGGGCCTCCCCTGGGGGCTGAGCTTCAGCAACACCCAAACCAAGTGATCTGAAGCACCGAGAAAGAGCACTTTCTCTGGGGGAGGGGTGAGGTTGGGGGGGTGGGTGCGGGGATCAGATCGCAGTTTCCAGAAAGACGAAGACCTCTTGCCACAGGGGCTAAAACATCACAGAACTGCACCAGCCTCACACACACAGCTCTCTTTCCCTTGTTGCCTGTGCCGTTGCTCTCCTTTTTCGCTTCCCCTTGTCTCTCCTCACCATTGCCTGAACCACTTTCTATCCCTTTAAAACCCTGCCTCTTTGTTTCCTAATTTCGAAACTCCCAAGTCATGTAAGAAGGCAGATGCTTCAGAAGAAGGCTGCCTCAGAGAGCAGTGTTGAGCCTGATCCTGTCCGCGTGATCGTTGCCCAGGGACAGTTTGGTCCCAGCTGATCCTTCAGTGCTTATGTTCCTGGTGTGGGAGGACGGAACCCCGAGTAACTGTGCCCTAACTCATGCTGCCAGAAGGCAATTTCTGTTTCCCGTGTCTTTGTCCACTTAGCCGGAGGACTGTGGTAGGGAGTTAAGAATGGACGCTTGGGACTTACCTGTGAATTGTAGCAGACAGGACGAAATTTCCTGCCGGCAACATCAAAGACTGGAGGAAAAACTACCTGCGAACATATTTTTTAGGTCATAATTGTATGTGTGTGTATATATATATATATGAGTTTAAGTTTGCTTCATAAGGATAATTCACAGACCGTACAGTTTACTCATTAAAAGTATACAGTTCTTTATTTTTAGTATATTCCTACGGTTGTGAAATCATCACTAAAGTCTAACTTTGGACACTTTCTTCCCGCCCCCAAAAGGAATCTCTTAGCTATTAGCCCTCAGTGTCCCTTATCCTCCTCCAAGCCTCTGGCAGGCTACTCGTCCACCGTCTATCCCCAGGGATTTGCATACTCTGGACATTTCATATCAACGCAGTCATAGCATCTGTACGTAGGCTTTTGTGATTGGCTTCTTGCATGTAGTGTGACGTTTTCAGTTTTGTTTTCTTTTCTTTTTCATCCACGCCATTGCATCTTTGAGTATGCCGTTGCTTATTGTTGCCAAATAATTTTCCGTGGCATGGATATGCCACAGCCAATGGGCGTTTGGACTGGGTGCACTCTTTGGCTCTTATAAATAATGCTGCTGTGAACGTGTGTGCGTAAATTTTTGTGTAGGTGGATGTTTTCATTTTTCTTGCATATATGCCTAGGAAAGGAGTGGAATTGTTGGGTCATAGGGTAACTCTGTGCTTAAATTTGGAGAACGGCCCGGCTGTTTTCCAAAGTAGCTGTGCCACTGACGTTCCCACCAGCAGTGTATTAGGGTTCCGGTTTCTCCACATCCTCATGAACCCTTGTAAATGTCTGTCTGCGTGGTTACAGCCATTCTAGTGGATGGGAATTGGAGCCTCATTGTACTTTTCGTTGGTGTTTCCCTGGTCGCTCATGGCATTGAGTGTTTTTTCATGTGCTCGTGGACCATTTGTGTATCTTCTCTGGAAAAATACCTTCTACATATTATTTCATCGGGTTGTCATGTTATTATTGAGTTGTAAATATTCTTGATAGATTCTGGTTGCAAATACATGTGACATTGATTCTTTGAGTCCTGTGAGGCCTTGACTTTTCATATCTTCTGGGTTAATGAGAGTATCTTTTATTCAAGCCTGAGGGGAAACCAAGGGATAGACTAAGCTGTTAGTGATAACATTGCCAGTGGTCTGGGTGTGTCATTTAAAGACGTCTCTGAGGGCACCTGGGTGGCTCAGTGGATTGAAAGATTGAAAGTCCGATTGTGGATTTCATCTCAGGTCATGATCCCAGGGTCATGGGATCAAACCCCACGTCG
The DNA here is from genome assembly GCF_046562875.1 of Panthera onca. Lineage (NCBI taxonomy): Eukaryota > Metazoa > Chordata > Mammalia > Carnivora > Felidae > Panthera > Panthera onca. The sequence continues at coordinate 31,873,692 of NC_138340.1, read as the reverse complement.
GGCTTCACACTGAGCATGGAGCCTGCTTAAGATATTCTCTCTCTCTCTCTCTCTCTCTCTCTCTCTCAATCTCTCTCTCTCTGACCTTCCCCTGCTTGCTCACTCTCTCTCTCTCTCCCCCTCTCAAAAAGGGTCTCTGAATCTGTTTATTTCCCTCCTTTTTTTTCCTCAAAAAAAAAAAAAAAAATTACCAAAATGAAAGGGCAGCACAGAGAATATCTCTCTCTATACCTTCCCCTAGTTTCACTAATCATGAACATTTTGCTGCATTTGCTTTCTTGTTCTCTGTGTGTGTGTGTGCATGTGTGTGTGTGTATACACCTTTACACAGCTGAATCCTTAGGAAGTAATTTGCAGCCATAATGACTTTGAAGAACATGAGCATATATGGACTATAAACCAGGATATGCTCCTACATAACCACCATAACTTTCTCACACCTGTGAAATGTCATCTTAATTCAGTAATATCTAATATATAGTCCCTATTCAGATTTCTCCAGTATTCCCCTAAATGTCCTTTCTTCCTTAAAAAAATCCAGGATCCAGGGGTACCTGGGTGGCTCCTTCAGTTAGGCATTGGGACTTCGGTTCAGGTTGGACTTCAGTTCAGGACTCACAGTTCGTGAGTTAAACCCCCCGTGGGCTCTCTGCTGTCAGCACAGAGCCTGCTTGGGATCCCCTGTCCACCCTCGCCTTCTCTGTCCCTCCGCAGCTCACATATGGGCATCCATGCTCACTCTCAAAATGATAAATACACATTTAAAAAAAAAAAATCCAGGATCCATTCAAGATTCCCCCGTTACCTTCGCTTTTGTAGTCTCTCACCCTCCTATAAGCTAGGAACTTTTCTCCCCTTTCTGTCTTTTGTGACTGATATTTTTTGAAGCCTCCAAGTTAGTAACCTTGTAGAGTGATCCACATTCTGGGTTTATTGGATTGTTTCCCTGTGATTGGAAGTAGGACAGACTTTTCTTGGTATGAATATTGCATGGAGGACGCTGCAATGCTTTCCTTGCATCCCAGCTGGACATACATAGCATTGGCAGTGCTTAGTTTGATCATTTGATCAAGGGGAGAGCTGCCAGATCTCTCCATTGTAGACGTAACTTTGCCCCACTATAGTTAAAAGTAATCCATGTGTCTGTCTTCTTCATCGAAACCTTCCCACCCAATTGTTGTAGCATGCACTAACGAGCCTTGTCTGAATCGGGTATATACCGATTGGGGGTTGCAAAATGTTGATTTTCTTTTTTTTTTCCTTTAATTTTTTAACGTTTATTCATTTTTATTTTTTTTATTTTTTAATATTTATTCATTTTTTGAGAGAGAGAGAGAGAGAGAGTGTGAACAGGGGAGGGGCAGAGAGAGAGAGAGAGAGAAAATCCGAAGCAGGCTTCAGGCTCTGAGTTGTCAGCACAGAGACTGATGCGGGGCTTGAATCCGCGAGCTGTGAGATCATGACCTGAGCTGAAGTTGGACGCTTAACCGACTGAGCCACCCAGGCGCCCCACGTTTATTCGTTTTTAAGAGACAGAGACAGAGTGCGAGTGAGGGAGGGGCAGAGAGAGAGAGGGAGACACAGAATCCGAAGCAGGCTCCAGGTTCTGAGATGTCAGCACAGATCCCAACTTGGGGCTCGAACCCACTAACCTCCAGATCATGACCTGAGCCGAAGTCAGCCGCTCAACTGACAGAGCCACCCAGGTGCCCCTGATTGTCTAATGCCACTGTTCATCCTCCACATTTACCTTTTACTTTCTCATATTTTAAAAATGTCTCCTTGCTCGTTTCTCCGTTTTAATCTTTTTCTTTTGAATATCATGTCGAACTTGAGAAACACTTTAATCAGTGTTGTTTCCTAATTCCAAAAGTTAAGCTATTTATCCTCTCAACAGGTATTTCTGAGGGCCTACTCTGCAGGAGGCATTATTGTTTCAGAAAATTAAATCGGGTTACCTTTAAGGCGTCTTTCAGTGCGAAATTAATTTGTGGTTCTAGGACCAGTGAGTAAATCACTTCCTTGTACCTGTGTTTCTGTATTTATCTCTCCCTCTAATTTATCTCTGCCTCTAAATTATGTATCTAACTTCATTTATTTGCTAATTTTACTTTAGTATTTTGTCAAAATGTCTATTTGTAGAGTTGCATCTGGGTTTTATTCAAGAGGGCAAAACCCAGTAAAGAACTTGAGGATAGTCTCTATCTCTTAGAGTTCAAAGCCCAGGAAAAGGCCGACTCAGTGGGCTCAGTGAAGTTTCCAGGGCTGTCTAAATAAGGTAGCAGCTTGCCTGATTGCAGCCAGTTCCCTTGGTAAAGTAAACCCCCTCCTAAGGTCCCACGTGTTGTATTAGATTAACTTCTAACTTGCATTGACAACCTACTTGGCTGTCAACACCCTTACCAAGATAAAAATAAGACTTAAAAGACTTCAGGTGATTCTGCCTGCCATTCTCTTTGTAACATTTGTGCCCAGATTATGTGTGAGACAAGAGACGTGTCTGTCTTTTCTAGAACCCGGTTGCTGCTGCTGGTAGTGTGGGCTTCTCACACATGGAGATTTCACGTTTCAGATTCTGTCTGTCTTACGTTGTTAAAAATATAAAATTGTACTTCGCATATTACACAGTGTACATTTTAGTCAATGTCATACATTTATTATAGTATTTCCCTGAATGGGACCATCAGTTATATTGTACCTCGTTGGTGATTCAGGAGAGAAGTTAATTGTGACTCAGTTATTTCTGCCTTGTACAGTGACTTCAGAACCTAACCCCTAAGATGTCTCTGTTATCCTGTTCTCACAAATCCATCTCTCGATGGTTTTGACGTCTCTTTTCCTTTCAAGCTTTGTTTTTTCTCTTATGTTGATAAAACCCACTGGCCTTGCTTAATTAATCCCACTAGAGTGCTAGTCTATCAGCTATGTCTGTGCCCTCCTGCCTCCCCCTCAACTCTGCTCTTTCCCAGTAACTGGCAGGAGAAATTAAAACTATTAAGCTAAGATACCCTAAGTGACAATTTTACAGCTGTCTTGAAAATAACTCCTTGGTTGCAATAAAAAAAAAAAAAAATCAGTGCACAGCTGCTAGATGCAAAACATATTAACTTACTGTTTTTGTGAACTGTTGCTATTTCCTTGGAAAGGCTAGATTTAGAGCTGCTATCATTTCAGTCTTCGATTGCAAGCAACAGAAAGCAATTGTGCTAGCTTCAATAAAAAGGAGGGGTACAGAGTGCCTTCGAGATTCTAAGGCAAAGCAGAAAAAGCAGACTTTAGAAGACCACGATCTGAGGACCAGGGGGAGCAGGAACCAAGGCCCTGTGGTCCGCCTTACGTGATACTGTGCTTCTCCGCTGAAAATTTTAAATCTTGAGAGAGAGAAGCAGAAATGGGTTTGCCTGGAGTCATGTGCCTGGTAGGGGATGGGGGCATGGAGTCCGATTGACATTCTCAACCAAAACTGGGGAGGGAGTGTGCTACCCAGGGAAACGTGAACGGGTCTTTCCGGAGAAGGCGGCAAAGGAGGTTGGGTAGACACAAACAGCACTGCTCTCATTCCCGCACCGCCGTGCATCTTTGTAAAGAATGGTCCCTGATGCCCGACACAGTGGCATTCTCCCGCCAGTCCTGTAACAGACTTTATCTCATGATCCATTGACCTGTCCCCTTTGAATGCCCCCCATCTGGGCTGTTCCTCTAAGAAGACTGGTAGTCAATGTCAGTTCTATAGGCAAAAAAAAAAAATGTGCAAGGGAAGAGAGCAACAGACAAAGAAAGAAAGAAGGGTAATGGCTGAGAATGGGTTAAAATGATTAACTTTCTTCTGGAGACATCCAGCTGTCAAATATTTATTTCCCAAGACCCAAACCTTTCTCATTAGAAATGCACGGGCTTGGTCATTGCCGCCTGAAGCTGTGGGTATGTAAATGTCAACTCTCTCACTGGCAAGTTGGTGAAATTTGCTGATGACACAAATCTGCGTAGGTTTGGGAGAAGGCAGGATTGTGAGAAACTCCAGATGCATCACGGCAAACCGTGTGAGTCACTCAGACTGGTCAATGGAGAGTCTGCGGGTTGGGTGGCGTTGGGACTGAAAAGAGAAATTAGCATTTTTAGTACCAGAAAAGAAACCAAACTCAAACTTGAGGGTAGCAGTGTTATTAAATGGCCTTCTACAAAAATCATCTCAAGTTCTCTCTTGGAACTGCGTACTAAATTTGATTCTTCGTATGTCAGAGAAAAAGGAAGAAAATAGAGCAGAGCAGCCAGAGCAAGGCTGCGATGAAGTTTCTGGTTTCTCTACCCGGAAGCTACTTTTATTATTAGGAACGGTGATCATAATAACAGTTAACTATTTATTGATTACTTACTATAACCGGGCACTATTACTTGGCATTTTATATACATCTGTAGACTGCTAACTACATGAGGAAATCCAACTGGCAAAACTGAGGCTCAGTTTGATTGTCCAAGGTGTTCCGGCTCATAAGTGGCAAGGAAAGGATGTAAACGAAGACCTTAACACTTCTGCCGTGTAAATAGCAGGTGTCTCCACTGATGGTGCAGAGCCTGCTTGGGATTCTCTCTCGCTCCCTCTCTCTCTGCCCCTTTCCTGCTCATTCTCTCCGCTCCTCACTCCCCCCTCCCTCAAAAGAAATCAATAAACTTTTAAAAAATTATAAATAGGTGCTTCATTTCTTAACGCTTTAGGCACTGTTCTTGGGTGTCCTTTAAGTACACATGGAACATGTAGACCCCGTACCAAAGCGCCACCCTGGAGGTGTAAATATTTATTAACATTTTCATTTAATAGGTATTTATTGAGCTATCCTTCTCTGCTAGGTATGCACCTTTACTGTCAGAGGGGGAACCCCACTAGAAAAATCAGCTCCTTAATTCCCATTTTTATACCCACGGGCCAGAAGCTCTTAGATGTTTCTCCTACTTGGGGGCTTTTCTGAGCCTGTCACATTCTTATTTAACCCCTTGAGCAAAGGTATAGATTGTGACAGACATTGGCCCCTCCTCTCTGCATTTATAACTGACCTGAGCTGGGCTTTAGTGCATTTACGGAAGAATGAGCTTGGAGAAAGAGGAAGTCACAATGGGACAGGGCAGAACCTGGCATTTAATAGTGAGCGATTACGAAAGAAAAGCTGACCATTTGGGAGCACCTGCTAGATTTCCAAACACTGTTACCATATTTAGTTCTCACAAAAACCTTGCCAGGTATCTCTGAACTGCCCATTTTATTTTACTGTTCCAACACACTGAGCAGGGAAAGTTTCGATGGTTTGCCCAAAGATGCACAGATTGCAAATGCTGACGTCAGAATTGTTCATTTTTGTCTGTCTTCTCTTTCTCTCATCCTGGGGGAACTCCACCTTCCAAATATAGTGAGTATCTGACCACTTCAGAAGAAACAACCCATCTGAGCCAGCCTCCTTTCTTGCCAGAATTACTCAACACGGTGAGCAAAGGAGTGGCCTGCGGGGTCCTTAGAGGGCCTGCCTCATTCAGCACCACAGTGGTAACCTCGGGGACTGCCTCCCCTCCTGTCCTTCTCCTCCACCCCAGCCATCTGGCCTCCAGCTGGTCCTTGAACACCTAGAATGACTTCCTCTCCCCAAACTCTACACTTGGGAGTTCCCTCTGCCTGGAAAGCCCTTCCATGTTTTGTGTTTGCTCACATCCTTTGTGTCGCCTTGCCAGTGAGACATACTCTGTCCAGACTCCTGAAAATTTTAGCTGTGCCATAGGCTCGGGCTAAGGGTGGCGTGGTAGGCAGAAACTGTTCGATAGCCTCCGTGACCTCTTCCCCTGATGTCATTTCCACGGTTATGTTACGTGGTATGGCCAAAGGCAAAGGGAAGGCCATTTGGGTCTAGAACCACAAGGAAATAAATTCTGTAACAACCGGATGAGCTTGCAGTGGACGCATCTCTCGAGTCCCCAGATAAGAGGCCCACCCCGCTAACACACCTGATTTCAGGTTTGGGACAGCCGAGCAGGGAACCCAGCAAAGCCCCCTGGACTTTGACTGACAGAACTGTGAGAGAACGAATGAGTGTTGTTTTAGGCTGCTTAGTCCGTGGTGATTTGCTGGAGTAAAACTAACAGATACGGCAAATAGGATTCACCTCTCCTCGCGGATTGGATCCCTGAGCAGTGCCTGCCCGGATGCCTGTCTTGAGACTCCAAGGTGGTTCCGAGTGTCTGAGAATAGCTGCGTGTTGGTACATTCCTGGTCTGGGCTCGTTCCTCTGACTGGAATGGTGGGATTACTTGGACTTGATGAAGTTATTGGGCTGGAGTCAAAAACAGAAAACATGGATGGTGTCATTAAAGAAAACCGGCCAGCAGAATAAGAATCAAGCATATAAGTCTCAAGGTGCCTGGGTGGCTCAGTCAGTTGAGCATCCAGCTCTTGGTTTTGGCTCAGGTCATGATCTCACGGTTGGTGGGATTGAGCCCCACGTTGGGCTCTGTGCTGACAGCGCGGACCCTGCTTGGGATTCTCTCTCTCCTTCTCTTCCTGCCTCTGCTAGACTCATGCTTGCTCTCTCTCACCCTAAGTAAACGAGTAAACTTAAAAAAAAAAGAAAATAGTAAAAAGAATTATATAAGTCTCTCCTAGGCTCTTTGGGCTGCTAGGACAAAATACAGACTGGCTGGCTTATAAACAGCAGACGTTTATTTCCTTCTCACAGTTCCGGAGGCTGGATAGTCGAAGATCAAAGTGCTGGCAGATTCCATGTTTACTGAGAGCAGACTTCCAGGTTCACAGACGGCTGTCTTTCTGCTCTGAGCTCTCTGGGGTCTCTTTTATAAGGGTACTAATCCCATTCGTGAGGGCCCCACCCTCATGACTGAATCACCTACCAAAGACCTCACCTCCTAATACCATCACACTGAAGGTTAAGATTTCAGTAGGTGACTCGGGGAGCGGAGGGCACAAACGTCTGGTCTTCGGCAAAGACGTGGAGCGTAAATTCTGTTAGAGCTTGTTGCAATTCCTCTCCTATCCTTGGTGTCTAGAACAGTGCCTGGCATATAGTAGATACTCGGTAAAATGTTTTGACTTGATGATCTAGGTCACGAGGGACAAGAGTGAAAATTTGGCCCAGTTGTTAACTGGATGTGTTGGTGCTAGAGTGGCCTGGAGTCAAATTCCATTTCTACCACTGAACAGTTTCTTCCCTTCAAAGAGGGGGAGACAAGAGGGTTTCTTTGCCTTGTGGTCATGAGAATTAATTGAGATATGGTACAATATAAATTGCTGAACCCAGGGCCTGGCACCTGATCGGATTTGCTGCTTGGTAGCTATTTTAGAATTACTGTTATCAGTCAAGGTTGTTAGTTGTAAGTAGCAGCCCTGAGCTCAGGCCGATTTAATCAGGGAGGTCTCCATTCAAAGGTTATCAGGAAGCTTACTGAATCCCCAGGAAGGCTGGAGAGTCAGATTCTGAGTGCAGACAGATCAAAAGGAAGCACTCTTTTGAGTCAGACAACCAGAAGCATGCCAGGGAAGAAAATGGGTCTGCATGGACATTGCTGCCCACGGTGCATATGCTGGAGGGTCCCTCGGTGTGCCTGACCTGGACCCCGCCTCCACCCTGCCACTCCAGAAGCCCATGTTGCAGCTGGCCAAAAGACTCACGTGACCCCCACCCCCACCCCATCCTTGCTCGTTTGTGTCATTAGATCCATATTCTCGTCTCTGGACAGCTACATGTGATTGGTCAGGCCTGGCTCATGCCTGTGAGCTTTTGACTTTCCACCCTCTCTAGTGCAAAATAGGCTCTGTCTTCCATTTATAAGGTAGGGATTCTCCAAATATTAAAAGACTTAGAGGGGCGCCTGGGCGGCTTGGTCAGTTGAGCTTTGACTTCAGCTCGGGTCGTGATCTCAGAGCTCGTGAATTCAAGCCCCACGTCGGGCTCTGTGCTGACAGCTCAGAGCCTAAAGCCTGCTTCAGGTTCTGTGTCTCCCTCTGTCTCTCTGCCCCTAACCCACTTGCATTCTCAAAAATTCTCTCTCAAAAATAAATAAACGTTAAAAAAAAAAAAAGAAAAAGAACTTAGATGGCAGAGACATCCCTCCCCTCCCAAAGACAAAAACCCCTGTATTCATCATCAAGTTGCAGATTTGGGGTCAGAAACTCTGTTTCAAGAGGTCAGGGAAAGCTCTAGGACCTAGTCTCAGGATGATTCCAGGTAGGAGGGATGATTCATGGGGGCCTTAAATAGATGTAGAGGAAGGTGTCTTATTTTCCATTTAACACTGGCTTTTACCTTGACATCTTATGATTAATTCTGTACCAGGGTCATGCATAATTAAAGGGTCACTTATGTCTAACTTCAGAATGTGGTTGCAGCAGGAAGGCACCTGTAAGCATGAGCTGTATCTGAACCCAGTTCCAGAGCTCTTGGCCTTCATGCTTCGGGTAGGACCTGTGCAGTCCTGTGAAATGTCCAAGGGTGAACCATTGTCTGGTTATAAAGTCAAGTGTTGACTGTCATTCTTTTCCTGTGGTTTTTATACCTGAGAATGCCTTCTAAAAAATAATCCTATGTTAATTGGTAACATTTATCTACTACTTGTCATTTTGTATCCTCTAGCTAAATGCTTTAAGTTGTACTTCTCATTGGATTCTTCATTCTGTGAAATGTGGGGGTAATTAGCCCCATTTTATAGACCATGAAACCAAGGCTTAGGGAACAGGTCAACCAGGTTGTAGGTGATGGAACTTGAACTTGAACCAGGGTGTGCCCCACACCAAAGTGTATGGTCTTCATCAAAGATTTATGTGAAGCTGATAGACTGTGAGCACTAAAAGCCCTTTGCACATCACCGAGCATTACAGAGGGTGAGGCATGACGACTGTAGAAAATTTGCAGATGCTCTCTTACTGACTTATTGACTGAGAGAGCACGAGAGCTTCTATGTGTGGGGAAGAGGGAGAGGGAGAGAGCCAATCTTAAGCAGACTGCATGCCCAGCGTGGAGCCCGACATGGGGCTCCATCCATCTCACAACTGTGAGATCATGACCCGAGCTGAAATCAAGAGTCGGACGCTCAACTGACTGAGCCACCCAGGCAGGGGCTCCGCAGGTACCCTTTTAGTTTCAGGATGGGATTCGGGAATTTTTAGATCTCCACCTGTTTCCTCAAGGTTTTGCCTATAGATGAAGTTTCTGTCTTCTTCTTCTTCTTTTTTTTTAATGTAGTAGCGGTATGAGAGAACTATAATTTTTTTCTGTAATCAAGATAATGAACTGAGCTGCCTGTATTTATTTCCATTAGCACAATGATTACATATAATTAAAACTGAGGCATCATCCGAAAAGGTCAGATAACAAAAAACATGGGATAGAGAGATGAATTATCTTTTTCCAGCAAAGATTTGTGCAGGCCTACCTGGAACAAACGCCTGTATCCCTCCCACCTCCCCACCAGCCCCCAGGGCTCCGTGCTGCCTTTTCCTTTTCCGCCCCATCTCACCTTTACAAATACTAAAGTTTCATTAATTATATTTCTCTTCTGTCCTCCTCCTCTTAAATTGTAAGCTCCTTGAGAGCAGCAGTCTTTGTTTCATTCTGTGCGACATCTCAAATGTCAGCAGGAGTCTTGCTGCATGGTAGGCTCTCAGTAAATAGGTGTTGAATGAATGGGTGATTGTAATACATAGTAGCAGAAGTAGAATTAGATGAGAGGAGAGTCTTGAAAACGATGGCCTTCGTTTGCATGGCTATTTCACTTGTCTCTTGCTGTGGAACAGACCCTTCCAGAAATGTAGCGGCTTAGAACAGCAACCAGTCCACTGTCTGCCTGCGGTTCTGTGGTCAGGAATTTGGGCAGGGTTCAGCTGGCGTGACCTGCCTCCGTGCCACACGGTGCTGGCGGGGAGCAGTTCCGCTGGTTCTGGAGAATCCCAGTTGGCCTCACTCAGGTGGGTGCTGGGTGCTGACTCCTGGCTGGGGTGCCTTAGTCTTCCTCACGTGGCCTGCCTCTGCACATGGCCCTTCATCCTGCAAGGGCCTTTCTCTCCATGTGGTCTCTCTGCCCAGCCAGCTAGCCTGGACTTCTTTATGTGATGGCCGGGTTCCCAGAGCCAAAGTGGAAGCTGCAGGGCCTCTCGAGGCCTCTCAGCGCCACATCCCAGAATGTCACATCTGCCACCTTTTTTGGGAAAAGCCAGTCAGCCCCAGAGCCAGCTCAGATTCCAGGGCTGGGGACCTGGACGCTGCCTCCTGGTGGGAGGACTGGCACCTGACGTTGAGTGTGGTTGGAGGAGAGAGGCCTCCTTTTGGGGTCTGTTTTGTTTTGCTTTGCTTTGTTTTTCATTTTGCTTTATTGTGGTAAAATATATGTGATACAGCATTTACTGCTTTAGTCATTTTTTAACCATACAGTTGAGTGGCACCAAGTATGTTCACATTGCTGTGGGACCGTCACCAGACCTGGTTTCCTCTCCCCAAGCTGAAACTTCCTTGTCACTGACCAGTAATCCGCTGTTCCACTCTTGCTTCCCAGCCCCTGGCAACCACCGTTCTGCTTGCTGTCTCTAGGTTTTTTGTTTTTGTTTTTTCTTTACTTTTGAGAGAGAGAGAGAGAGAGAGAGAGAGCGAGAGAGAGCATGCGCACACAGGGGAGGGACAGAGAGAGAGAATCCCAAGCAGGCTCCATGCTGTCAGCACAGACTGACGTGGGGCTCGAACCCATGAACTGTGAGATCTGAGCCAAAACCAAGAGTTGGACGCTTAACCCCCGGAGCCACCCAGGCGCCCTGCTTTCTGTCTCCATTAATTTGACTCCTCTAGGTATAACCTATCTAGACACTTCTTTTGCGTGGAAAGATGTAGTATTTGTCTTTTCTGGAGGAGCTCATTTTACTTGCCGTGATGTCTTCAGTGATCATCCATGCTGTAGCACATGTCAGAATTGTATTTCTTTTCAAGGCTTAATACATTCTTTTGGATGCAGGTACCCTGTTTAGCCATTCATCCTCCAGTGGGTACTTGAGTTGCCTCCACTCTTTGGCTATTGTGCACGATGCCACTATGAACGTGGGTGCACAGATACGTGTTTGAGTCCCTGCTTGCAGTTCTTCTGGGTGTATACCTGCATGTGGAATTGATGAATCATGTGGTACTCCTCTCTTTCGTTTTTTGAGTAACCTCCATACTGTTTTCCACAGCAAGTGCACTGTTTCACAGAGAGGGAACTTTTTCAAGGAATCTACGATGCCACAATAATATAATCTCATTCTCTTTATAACCTAGGTTCACCACTTTTATGAAAAATTGTGTTTCAGCAGGAAAAAAAAAAAGCTTAAAAGATTATAATACACATTTTTTTTTTTTTTTTTGCTTTCTTTTTGTAATTTCTTCCTTTCTTTTCCCACATGTATTTATGGTCCTGGAGAACGTCAATGTGTCAGGTTTTCTACCGTTCCTAAGTAACTCCTCTTTTTAGCGCAGCAAAGATCTATGCCAAGTTCAGCTAAATGGCAAGGGTCACTTACCGCAAGGTTTCTGCTCTCTGCCTTGCTTCAACTCTGCACCTCACACAGATTTCTGGGCAAGGGCAGCATCATTTCCCTGAAAAGCTTTGGAGAATTGCCCCAGAAAACGGCTCTGAAGTACCTTCAGCTTCCTAGCATTTTGCCAGCCCTCTGTGACTAATCTGAAAATGAACCTTTTGAGAAAAAGAAGAGAAAGAGAAAAACACCCTCCCAAGACAAATAATGAGAAATTGCTAAAAATAATAGATGCTTTATTGTTTCTCTTTGTAAAGGCCATATTTTTGGCTGGCTTTAACTATTATTCATTCCCCTGGGGCACATTTCGTTTTTGCTGAAAGATTGTATAGTGAGGGGGAATAGCTTATAATTTAGGCTACAAATTGTGTGTGACGTTTCTGTATCTTGCTTGGTGGTTCTTATCTCTAAGGTTATCTAAGAAGAGCTTTTTCTTTCGTGGGCATTGCTTGAAAGCAGGTGATGCTTCTCACAAGCAGGCATACCCCTTATTTTTTTGAAGAATGGGATGAAGGATTTTACCCCTCATATTTACAATATAATTCTGTACCCCTAAAGCCTTCAGTATTGGGAGGAGGCCTGTAAAGGTGAGTGTGCTGGGATTTCTCAAGGCCTTTTTGCAGTAAGTACATACCTCCATTTTCCTTTGAAGGTAAACTTTGGTTTAGTACTTTCTAGGTTTCAGCCACCCCCATAGGGATTCCACACGGAATAGAGTAAGGAAGGGCTTTGTAATCTGGCACATGTAGGTTTCATTCGATATATGCCTACTCACTAACTGTATGCTTTGGGGCAAATTATTACATCTTTGTCGATTTCAGTTACTGCCTCTATAAAATGCAGAAATCATAGTACCTACCTCAGTAGTTTGACCTGAATAGTCACATAAGAGTGCTTGGTGCAAAATATGATGTAAATAATTGGGGGGGGGGGCGGTGTTGGTGCCTGGGTGCCTCAGTTGGCTAAGCCTCTGACTTTTGATTTCAGCTCAGGTCATCATCTCACAGTTCCTGAGACTGATCCCCATTTTGAGCTCAGTGCTGACCACATAGAGGCGTCTGGAATTCTCTCTCTCCCTCTCTCTGCCCCTTCCCTACATGCACGTGCATGTGCATTCTCTCAAAATAAATAAATAAACTTAATGAATGAATGAATTATTGGGGCGCCTGGGTGGCTCAGTCATTTGAGCCCCCAAGTCTAGAGTTCAGCTCAAGTCATGATCTCACAGTTCATGGGATCAAGCCTCACGCTGGGCTCTGTGCTGAGAGTACAGTGCCTGCTTGAGATTCTCTCTCTCTCCCTCCCTCTGTCTCTGCCCCTCCCCTACTCATGCTCTTTCTCAAAATAAATAAACTTAAAAAAAAATTAAAAATAGGGGTGCCTGCGTGGCTCAGTCGGTTAAGCATGGGACTTCGGCTCAGGTCATGATCTCATGGTTCGTGGGTTCAAGCCCCGCATTGGGCTCTGTGCTGGCAGCTCAGAGCCTGGATCCTGCTTCGGATTCTGTGTCTCCCTCTCTCTCTGCCCTTCCCCCATTCATGCTCTGTCTTTCTGTGTCTCTCAAAAATGAATAAATGTCAAAAAAAGCTTTTTAAAATTAAAAATAACTTTTAATTATTTAAAATATGAAAATAAGGAACGTGTTACATGCTATCATAAATACCATATTTTGCAAAAAAAAAAAAAAAACAACAAAGCAACTGTGCCTATTGGCATTGTTTTTCAATATTTTAACATTTAGCTTAATAGATAAGAGAGCTGGCTAATCATATCAGCTTCTGCCTTGAAATTTTTATGATGTTACAAATGACTTAACCTCTGGAAAACTTCACTGAACATCCATTGAAGAATGAGGGTGGAAGAGTGCCTGGGTGGCTGAGTCCCTTGAGCTTCCGACTCTGGATTTTGGGTCACGATCTCATGCTTGTGAGATGGAACCCCACGTCGGGCGCTGCGCTGACAGTACAGAGAACCTGCTTGACATTCTGTCTCTCTCTCCCTTTGAAAATAAACACACTTCAAAAATAAAGGAATAAAATGTTATTTCAAAAAAGAATGAGGGTGGAAATGACATCTTTGGTGGTATTATGAGAATAGCTTTACCTCATGGACCCCCTGGAACGATTTTGGAGGTTCCTGGGAATTTTCGGACGACACTTTGAGAACGAGTATCTACCTTTTCCTGCTATTCAGGTAAGAAGTATATGGTCTAGTTAGAACAGAGGAGGGGAGACATATTAATAGCTATTTCTGAACCACCAAATGAGGTACAGGAATGGCTGGCACACAGTTGGTAGACTAATTTCACCTACTGTTTCTAATTTAATTTACGTGATTCGGCCGAAGGAGAAAGATGTTTTATATCCATTTTATAGTGAAGAACAATCATGCTGAAAGGTCATCTTGCTCAGAGACCCCTAGAAGAGCTGAGCCCAATGTAACCTGCCCATTGTGCTGTTCTCCCAGTAAGTAGTGGACATACTGCATTGTTATGTAGGCCACTATGAGTGAGGGGCCTTTATTAATTGGGACTTGGGGTTTTTAATGACAGAAGTCCACCTCAAACTTATTTCAGCCAAAAAAGGTAAATTTATTGCCAGCGGAAGTGAGCAGTAGATTAACGTCAAGCATGACTAGATTAAGAAGCTCATCTGTCCTGTAACAAAATCAGACCTCACGTTTTCTCTCTTCATCCCTTTGGCTTGGCTTCCCTTTTAAAAGTTGGCATAATTCTTAGGCGGGATTTGACCCTGACGCCTCTAGGCATTTTCTAACCAGCTTGACAAATCCTGCAAAAAGGAAATGAATTTTTCTCACGAGTGTCAGCAGTAGTCTTCGGGATGGCTCTTCCTTGCAACAAAAGGCTACCCATAAGCGAATCCCTGGGCCAAGGAGGAAGCGGGCTGCGGTTGCCCAAGGTTAGAACTCTGTGCCTGGGGCACCTGGGTGGCTCGTTGGTTGAGCCTCCAACTTCGGCTCAGGTCATGATCTCACAGTTCGTGACTTTGAGCCCTGCGTCGGGCTCTGTGCTGACAGCTCAGAGCCTGGAGCCTGCTTTGGATTCTGTGTGTCCTTCTCTCTCTGCCCTTTCCCTGCTCACACTCTGTGTGTCTCTCTCTCTGTCTCTCAAAAATAAATAAACATTAAAATACTACTACTACTACTACTACTAATAATAATAACAATAAAAGAACTCTGCCAGGAGCGAGGTTAACCCACCTACTCTTATGTTAGCCTCAGTCATCTCATCTTAGCGTGGTGGAGGGGCACTTCCTAAATGAAAACCAGAGTGTTTTTAGCCCTAAACTGGGTAAAACCCATTTGGTAAAATCCCACAGATACCCGCGGTGGGTCTCATTTGTCTCATGTATACCATTTTAAGTTCATACCCTAAATGGAATCCATTGATTCCCGCCCTCCGTCCCCTTTCCTCTTTCTACCAGGTTGTTAAATGGGATGCTGTGGTCCTATCGAAATGTTCCTTGGCCCTCTGCTGTTAAGGAACTTACAGTGTTGACCTGGAGTTGCATCAGACACACACACAGGCACAAAATGCTCTGAAAATAGGTGCCAAGCAACAAGTTAGTGCACAAATTAGTTCATTAAAAATGAATCAACAGTCCAGCTTAAATGTCTGTGAGCCAAGAGATTGTGTAGAGAGTCACAATAGACACAAATTTGGGGCACGGCATGTTTGATGTATAAATTACAGAGGAACAGGCACACTGTGGCCTTTGTTCTGCAAGAGTGTCCTGAAGAAGTCAGCATCTCTCTTCCTGGGAGATAAGGAAGGGGTTGAAGTTGAAAGAGTAGGAGTTAGAAGTCAGAGACTCCACTCGTTCCCTCCCTCCGTCCCTCATGAATCGCTGCTGGTATTTGCATCCTTTTCAAAGTTGCAATGTCCACGTAGAACTTGAGAAGCACGCCATCCCCTTTCTTTGCATTTTGCTGCCCCCACATAACGAATGTGTACATTTTCCCACAACTGGTGTCCAGGTGACTATTCAGTCCTGCACCCTGACAAGCAATTTGTTGGGATGGTTGTTGCTTCCCCTGGGAAAAGGTGTAATTCAGCGGAGCAAATGATTTGTTGTTGGGATCAGACATTTCAACAATACTGGTACTGATAGACCGCCATGGCTTTAATTTTGTGATTGTATACGGGTAAATTGCGACGTAGTATTAAAACTCTGATTTAAACAAGATGTTATTTAGCAACTTAGGATTTCTGTTTGAAGGGTAATTAAAAAAATATTTCAAGCACTTCATATGTTATGACTGAGCATTATTATTAACTGCTGTGATGCATTTGTTTCAAAAGAGAAGGAAAAATGGAGCTTGTGTTTCGTGAAGATTGTTTAGCTGTTAACTGAGTTTTAGGAATTCCGGTATTGTTCCGTTTATTTCACGCGTCAAGAACAGCCACTCTGAATTAGTCTTTACTTGAAGACGTTGCTTTGTAATGTTCAGGGATTGTTTTCTCCAAAGCTCCCTTTTCCAACCCAAACATGCACAGATCGAAATTTCTTGCTCAGACATTGTAATGCTCACTCACTCCAGTGCAAAAAAAGAAAAAAACCAAAAAAAAAAAAAAAAAACCAGGAAGAAACTGGCATTTCTACAACCAGTTGGAAGCTTTTATCTCCAGGTTTTTTTGTTGATACTTACAACTGCGCTACGTGCATCGGCTTAAGCCCTGCTTTCACTCTGAGTCCTAAATGGTCAGCGGTAAGGACTAACTAGCTTGGACTTTCCGTTCGGAACTTGCTTTTTGATGGCACATTGTGGGGGCATTTTTTTTCCTAGTTTCCACTCCTTACCCCACCCCCCGTTTTGGTAGAGAAAAGTCTCCATACTGTAGTTAGTAGAACTCCACCTGATGAAATGGAGACCCATTCCTCTTCATTAGAAGAGAAGCTCTTTTGGGGGCACCTGGGTGGCTCAGTCGGTTGAGCGGCCCACTCTTCATTTCAGCTCAGGTCAGGATCCCAGGGTCGTGGGTTCAAGCCCCACGTTGGGCTCTTGGCTGAGCATGGAGCCTGCTTAGGACTATCTCTCTCTCTCTTTCTGCCCCTCTCCCCAGCTCATGCTGTCTCCCTCCCTCCCCTGCCCCTCAAATAAATAATATAATCAAATTTAAAAAGGAAGAGAAGCACTTTCAATATCATTGCATGAGTCAGCTTGGACTGCCGTAACAAAGTCCCACAGACCGGGTGAGTTAAGTAGCAAAGATTTATTCTCTTGCAGTGCTAGAGGCTAGAAGTTAAAGATCAAGGTGCCAGTAGGATTTGTTTCTGGTGAGACCTCTTGGCTTGCAGATGACCACCTTTTTGCTATGTCTACGCCTGCCCTTCCCTCTGTGTGTGTGGATAGAGAGGAGACAGATATCTCTGGCCCTCCTCCCTCTTCTTATAAGGACACCAGTCCTATGGGATTAGTGCCCCGTCTTTATGAACTCCTTAGAGGCCCCATCTTCCAAATACAATCACAGTGCAGGGTTAGGGCTGCAGTATATGAATTTTGGGAGGACATTGGAATTATTTTGTTTTTCTCTTCCTCGAAGGGTAACGTAAAAGTCTTTTCTGTGCTTCGAACTCACATGGCATTCTTGTCGACCACAGTCTCTGCTGGGAGAGCTCAGCAAGCATGCTGTGGGTGGAAAAGGGACATGGTAAACTATTTCAGCTGGTGAGAGTGGCATGCCAGATTAAAAGCACAGAAAATTTAATCTCATCTCTTCTTGTTCTCCTTTCCTGTAAATGCATCCTGTCCTATTTGTAACTGTTTATTTCTCCGGCCTCTTTTGATGGATGCCTATTATTAAAGTGGATAGGGCCCTGAAGTGGTAATAACAGAGGCAGTTCCCGGGGAGAGGAGGTTTGCTTAGTGTGGCGATGAGCCCTGTGTTCAGCAATCTCGTCTTTGTCAAGAGACTGGGCATCTTCCCACGTTCTCGGCTTTGGCCTCTGATTCTATGCCTGTATGTGCCCACTTGTTTATGTGTTTCTAATAGGACAGTGTTTGAGAATTGATGCAAGTTATCCCCTGTTGTTCCAGAATTTGGGCCAAGACCCAGATTCGGACAGAGTGCAAATACCCTATATTCTAAACCCTAATGTTGGGGCTGTCCAGCCCTTGCCAAAGGGCTCCATTTCAGTAGGGTGGGCCTTGGCCTCACCCACAAACTGAGCTGATAAAAGAGAAAAACTGGAAAGAGAGAAAGGTTGTCTTTTTAGGGAAAAGAGTGTTTCCCAAAAGGTGTTCTCTCTCTTCCCTTCCGGTAAGGGAAGTAGGGGGTTGTCCCCTCACTGTGAGCTGACCACAGCCAATTTGATCCCTCTAGATTTTTTTAGAAGCCACCAAAGAAGCTAGAGTTGGTGAGTATTAGCTGCTCTTCTGTAACCTTGCTCCAATTTAATGAAGGCAGGCCTTGGACCAAATTCTCCCACGCATACAGACATTTACTAAATGAATATTCATTAGCAGAGCAGGCTCAAAACAGCTCATCAGCCCCTTCTGCAAGCCCGGTGCCGTCCCAGCACGCTGTACTGCTCTTCAGTGGTGGTGGCTACACGCTGGGACCGTCAGGGGAGCTTTAATAAGGTCCTCATACTGGTCCTCCCTCACAAGATCCCTGCATCATTTCTCTGGGTGAGGCCCGCTATCGGGATTCGAAAGGCTCCCCATGCCCTGCTCGTGTTCTGCCAGGGCTGAGAACGAGTGTTCTAGAAACTCCCATCGTACCGTGTATGAAAGGTTCATTTAAGGCCAGCCCATCACCACGACAGAGGCAGGATTCTGACTCCCCTAGTTAGGACTCTTCAGGTAGAAACTCTCCTAAACCAGCTTCTGCACCTAGGGTTGGGGATGACGTCAGCGGTGATGTCATGAGGGGTACAGGGTACAGGCCCAAGTGGACTTTTATTTCCAGTCCATGCAGAGGTGGAAAGTATATCCAGACTATTTTTGTCACTCAGAGCTTTCTAAATACCTTGGATTTCACGAACTAGACCTTATTTCTAACATCCATTATGCTAATTAACAAGTCATTAGTTTCACCAATAAGAACCTGTTTTGGCATCCCTGATGCTAATTAACAACGGCCGGTTGTTGATTAAACTCAGCTAAGGAAAGCGCGCATATGGTAGCTTTCCTTGGATTATGGCCCTTTCCAGTGCGGGGCTAAGTGGCCTCCCCGAGTCTGTGTATTCTTGGTGGCATGTTAGCTCACAACCCCTAAATTTAAGGCTAAACTAACTGGCACACGCATGATATCACCCTAATTATGCAAATGTATTTTAAACAAAATTATAGTCGTATCGTGCTGCATTTCTTCAACGCCGCGGGAGGGATGTTCCAAGAGAGTTGTTTATAAAGTCTGGACATGTCCCAGCTGCCAATCATCCCCTCTCTGCCCTCCAGTCAAGTCCGGGCCTGGTGATCTTCTCTGGTCTGCACTTTGCAGAGTTACTGCAGGGACTTACTACCTCATGGAGCCTTAGCAAAAGACTAAACCAAAAAACAGGAGCAGAGTGACCCGTGGGATGGCCAGGCACACATTGGGCCGGGGTACCTTCTAGTTCTGCAGAGGTGTGGACCTCCCCTTGTCATTCCTGAGGGTGCTGGATTTGGAGGACAGACGGAGGAGGAGGCCCTGGCTTGTGGAGAAATGCTGCATTAGAGGAATGTGGCCCTAGACCACCCGCTGGGAGTCAGCCACATGCAGCTAAATTCTCTCCAGAGGACCTCCAGCGACTAGGGCAGCTCGGTGCCCCTCGTTCACACCAAATGTGCGTAAGGAAACCATACTAGCTCTCCACGTTCTGTGTGTGATCCCACTGTATCGTTGGCTTCTCCTGCAAGAATGCTGCGTGGCAATCCACCCCTAATCCAAGTGGCCTGTCTGTAACAATGATCATTTCTTTTGGCTCATGTCAGCTTTTCCAGGATGGGTTGGTGTCATACTTCAAGCAGCGAGTTGAGCTATGCTTTTTCACTCTGGGTGAGCCTCTGATCTGCTCCCATGTGTTTAATTTGGTACCCAGGCCAAAGCGGGGGCAGTCTCCCCCACCACAGGGGAATTTTTACTCATGGCAACGAATGAGGTGCAAGAGACCAAGCGGTCCTGCTCATGCACGCACGAAGATTTGCTGGTGTCATGACCACTAACATGCTCTTGGTCAGGGCGGTCACACGACCGATCCCAACATCAGGGAGGCAGAGGAAGATACTCTTTCCGAGGAGGTATAGTGGAGAGATGAGTGTTTTTGAACCATCTCTCGTCTACCACAGGAGCCGAGAAAGAGGCGCGTCTCATTTTTCCTTTCATCTTCTGTGACCCAAACACCAGGGCGGAAGGTTCAGGGGAGAGAGAGAGAGTACCCCTGAGAATAGACCGCTCACCTTGTGCCTTAAGGGTTCAGCCCCCTGCCCTGGTGGTCTGAGGGAAGGAATGTTGATCCAAATACAAAATAGAGGAGTTTTCCAAAGAACAGGGCTTAGCCTTAGAAAACCAGAGTGAGACGCTTGAAATAATTGGAAGTTAATGAAAAATTAGAGAGTCGGATTAAGATGTTTATTGGGGGGAGCTTTCCACCTGATAGGTAAGTTTGACGCAGCAGCGTTGAACACTGAGATTGGTAAAATCATGCCATCTTGTGTTTATTCCTCCATACACCCAGATGCCGCGGTAATCTGTTACATATGCCTGCTTTCATGTCATTGAGGAAATACCTACGCAGATTCCTAGTCTGGTGGTACCATTTGCACGAGCCTAGGGAAATTCACTCAGTTTGCAGGAGAAAAGGTAACAGAACTGGATGTCTCTGTGGAGTCTTTTCCTTACCAAGCCCTAATAAGTTGCTTCTCCTCTTTGGGATTCTAGTTGCCCATTTGTTTGTCGTGGATAATGCTGCCTTTTCATCGAGTAATATGTCTGAAAGTATGCTTCACAGACCCCACTTTTGAGTTGTGTAATAACAGTTTCTCTAGAAAGGATTCTATGATCAGATAAATTGGGGAAACTTCAGGTTAAATAAATATAATACTTTTCCTCACTGCGGGACTTTTCAGAGCCTTAATTATGCTACTATTCATTGTAAATATCTAAAAAGAGGAATATTTCATAATGATTTTTAAAAATCATTTTGACTGGAGAATGCTTTTTGCCCAGGGAATACTAGGTCTGTACATGGTGATAGCATATGCTGCCCGGGGGAAATTATACAATAAATTGTGTTATGTACCTTTGGGTTTTGGAGAAAAGTACGGGCTAAATTCATGGATTGTTTTTTATTATTATTATTATTATTATTATTATTATTATGTATTTTTCTTCACTGTACCATTTCAAACATCCCACCTCCACTAAAATTCACAGTACCTATGAGGCTGAGTAGTAAAATCCGTTTCCAGCGAGAGAATGTGACAGTCATCAGGTCTTAGAGAAAAAGAAGTATAGGAGAAAATGTTGAAAGAAATAAAAATCTCTGCAGCAGTGGACACGTCATCATTGACTTGATTCATTTCTGGGTTAAAGAATCCTAGTTCCTTTTTTCCTGCTGGATAGCTAAGCTCTGCTTCGGAAGAACCGTCTCTTGAGAAATTTCATGGCATTGTTTCGTTCTTGGCTCCATAGGCAAAACATCCTTCCTCCGTTCTTGACTGAGGCTCCGTTGCCAATCCCTCAGTGACATTTGTGAGCAGACTTTTTTTCCCTCGCTCCATTTTTCTTTGCCCACAGCCCCAGCCCATCACCAGCCCTGGAAAATCCTGTCATCCTCTTTTCTGTTGTTGATTCTGGGTCGCCATGTTTTTGTCAGAAAGGACTCTCACAGCCCTGTGAGTGTGGTTTTGTGCTTCAGCTGGCCACTCACCTACTTGTCAACTTTGCCAAGGCGACTTCTTTCCCAGCCCCCCACAGCCCTTCTCTCAGCACAAAAAAAACTAAAGGCACTCATGGGCTCTATCGTCAACTTCATTTTCCTCCAGTTCTAGACAAATCTGCTCCGTCATCTCTCTCTTTTCTTCCTCAGAAGGTCAGGGAAAGCCTGAACCTCCCCCCTACCAAAATAATAACAATAGCCCATTCAGTTAATCCACTACAACTCCTTGAAGTAGGTGCCGTCTTATGCCCTTTTTACAGATGAAGACGGGAAGGTACACAGAGGTTAAATAATTTGCAGGAGTCCCGCAGTTATCAAATGTTCTCACTTAGATTTAACCCGGTAGTCTGGCTCCAGAATCCTGGCAATCTGTTGGGGTTTTTTTTGTTTTTGTTTTTTTTCGTTCATTCCTATCAGCTTAAAAAAAAAAAGTTTATAGAGGTATGATTCACGCATCATAAAATTCTCCCCTTCAAAATGAACACTTGAGTACATTCTAGTGTAATTACAGAATTGTGCAACCAACACCAATGTCCAATTCCAAAATATTTTCATCACCCCAAAAGAAATCTTGTACTCATTAGCATTCATTCCCACATTGCCCTCTGTCCCTAGTCTCTGAATCTACTTCCAGCCTCTGGGTTTGCCTGTTCTGGACATTTCTTGTAAATGGCATCACGTAATGTGTGGTTGTTTATGACTGGCTTCTCTTTCACTTAGCATAAGATTTTCAAGGTTCATTTATGTTGCAGCATGTATCAGCATTCGCTTCCCCTTTTTATTGTTGAGTAATATTTCATTGTATGAATTTGCCACATTTTGTGTTTCCATCTGTCAGTTGATGGACATTTAGATTGCTTCTAATGTTTGGCTGTTGTGACCATGCAGCTGTGAACATTCGTGTACAAGTTTGTGTGTGTGCATACCTTTGCATTTCTCCTAGATACAGGTTTAGGAATGGACTAGCATTTTGGAGAAGTGCCAAACTGTTTTCCAAAGCAGCTGCACCGTTTTATAATCCCAACAAGAATGCATGAGGGTTCCATTGCTTGTACATCCATAACAACACTTGTCTTTTTTATCATCGATGTCCTAATATATGTGAAGTCGTGTCTCATTATGGTTTTGGTTTGTATTTTCCTGATGACTAGTTATGCTGAGCATCTTTTCCTATGCTTATTAGCCATTTGTATATCATCTTGGAAGATCTATCAATCAAAATCCTTGGCCAATTTTAAACTGGTTTATTTGTCTTTTTATTGTTGAGTTGTAAGAGTTCTTTATATATTCTGGATACAGATTCCTTATTGGATATGTGATTTACAAATTTTTTTTCTCATTCTAGGAGTTATCTTTTTGCTTTCTTTTTTTTTAAATTTTTTTTAACGTTTATTTATTTTTGAGACAGGGAGAGACAGAGCATGAACGGGGGAGGGTCAGAGAGAGAGGGAGACACAGAATCTGAAACAGGCTCCAGGTTCTGAGCTGTCAGCACAGAGCCCGACGCGGGGCTCGAACTCACGGACCGCGAGATCATGACCTGAGCCCAAGTCGGCGGCTTAACCGACTGAGCCACCCAGGTGCCCCTCTTTTTGCTTTCTTGATAGAATCCTTGAAATCTAATTTATCTATTTTCTTCTTTTGTGGCTTGTGCTTTTGGTTTTATGTGTATGAAACTGTTACCTAATCTAAGATCATGAAGATTTGTTCCTCTGTTTTCTTCTAAGATTTTTATAGTTTTAGCTCTTATATTTAGGTCTCTGATTAATTTTGAGTTAATTTTTATGTATATCATAAGGAAAGGGTCCAGCCTCATTCTTTTGCATGTGAACATCAGCCCGAAGGAGTACTTTTTTAGTATTTATTACGTCACAGATCTGCTAATGACAAATTCTCTCAATATTTGTTTATCTGGGAGTATCTGAAGTTCTACTTTGGTTTTGGAGGATAGTTTTAATGGATTTATGGTTGACAGTCTCCGCCCACCACCCCCCCCCCCCCGCCCCGCCCATGCCCAGTGCTTCAAATACGCCATCCAACTGCTTTCTGGCCTTTTCTGGCCTTTTCTGCTTTCTGGATTTTGATGACAAATCTGCTCTAATTGTTACTGAGAACCCCTTGTACTTGAGAAGTTACTTTTGTCTTCTTGCCTTTGGCTTTTTACAATTTATGTTGTGCCTAGGAGTAGATACTTTTGAATTTATCCTATTTGATGTTTGTTCAGCTTCTTGGATATGTAGATTCATGTTTGTCAAATATAGGTACTTTTTATTATGTCTTCACATATTCCTTCTGTGCCTTTCTTTTTCACCTCTCCTTCTGGGATTTCTATTTATGTATATGTTGGTACATTTGATGGTGTCTTACAGGTCTCTGAGGCTTTGTTCATTTTCCTACATTCTTTTTCCTTTGTATGCCTCAGGCCAGATAATGTTAGTCTATTTTCCAGCTTGCCAATTGTTTTTTCTGCCAGGACAGAAATCTCTAGTGAAATGAAATTTTTATTTCAGTTGTTACGCTTTTCAACTCAAGAATTTCAATTTGGGTGTTTTCTTTTTTGTTTTTACATTGGTCATCTTTTTGTTCCTATCTTGTACTTAGTAGACATTGTACACATACTTTCCCTTAGTACGTTAGGTATGTTTTCCTTTAACTCTGTCAATAATAATAATTTAATAATTTAAATCTTTGTTCAGTAAATCTAACATTTGGGCTTTTTCAGGATCAGTTTATACCAAATGCTTTTTTTTTTTTTTTTTTCTATGTATGGGCCATACTTTTTCTGGTCTCATAATTTGAAATGATATCTGAACATTTGAAACAGTATTCTTAAAACTCTGGAAATCATACCTGCCCAATGCCCCCCCCCCCTCCCCGCCCCACCAAAGGATTTGTGGTTGTACTCTTATTGTCTGGTTGGTGACTTTCTTGGATGAATTCTATAGTGTCTGTATTCTGTGTCATGTGTGTTCACTAAGGTCTTTATATAGAGTTATCTTAGTAGCCACCTAGTAATTAGATAGAGATATTCTTAAATACCTAAGACAAATAAGTCCCCCCTCCACCAGCAGGCTTGGTGTGTGTGTTGATGTGTACCTTCAACACTCAGGTGGCTTACACCTGTCATTAGCTTTCACTTCCTACTTACACAGAACATCAAGGTCACCTAGAGGTAGGGGAGCCATCTTAAGTCTTTCTTGGGCATGTATACAGCCCTTTGCATGCCTGTGACTTTGTAGAGCCCCAAGAATATGTTGGAGCTTTCCCAAGCCCTCCATATTCATTTCATTCTCTGAATTTTCCTTTTAAGATTTTAGGCCACGCTCTTGTTTCCCCCACACGGAATTACTCCGTCAGGTACCTGCAGTGTTAAACAATTGCTGCTAAATATTTTCAGCAAACATCTGGGGGACTAGGGCTTTTACCCCTGAGCCAACTCTGATTGAGGTCAACTGAAAACAAGCCCTATTAATGGGGCTTTTTCTGGAAACTCCCACACTGGTCAAATAGTGACAGATCTCTGGGGATGGGCCTCTTGGTGAGGAGGGAGCTGGTGGGGGGGGGGGTGCCCAAGCCCTTTCTGCCATCCCTCTAGTGACTGCTAGGTTACTGTTTTTTATGGTTACCATTATTTTAAGACTGTTGGTTTTAAGACCTACTGCAGACAGGAGAAGAGGATGGGGATTGTACCAGCTAAAATGCTATAGGTTTTGTTGTTCTCGTCAAGATTATGCTTTCTCAAATGAATGCTCGTTTAGTTGTTACAAGCCTTTAATTTCCAGAGCCCTGAAAAAGTTGACAATTTCTGCTAGTATTCTTACTGCTTTTATGGAGGAATGGATTTTTAGAGGCCTTTCCTCTGTCCTTCTGGAATTTCTTCTCCAGGTAATCCGGTTTTAATTTATGAACACAAATTTAAAAAAATTCTTAATAAGTACTCTGAAGACCTAGTTATGAATGAAGGTGGAAGTTTGTAGGATTTTAATTCATTTTTGCAGAAGAACTCAAGAAGTGATATAAGTTTTTTCCTTCTAGTTCAAGACTCTCAAGACATTTGTAGTTAGTGTGTGCTACAAATCATTTAAGAACTCACTTTTTCTGTGAATTAAATTTTCATGATTGGATAGTGTTACTTTTGTATGGCTGTGTACTAACATTTTACTCACGAAACTTGAGGTTTTTTTCTCCAAGCTTTCACTGCTATAAATAGTGGTATAGGGCATATTATTGGGCACATATCTTTGTGTGTATAAGTCATTTGGTCAGATAACCTATTGAACTGGATGTGTGAGCTCAAAAGGTAGGTGTATTTAAATCCTGATAGGAGGCTAACAAATTCATTTTTGTGTCTTTAAAGTTTATATTTTCGTTCTCATGCCAGTGTTAGGAGTATTTTTCTTTATGGGTCATTTTTTGTCCTGTATGTATGTATGTATGTATGCATGTATTTATTTATTTTTATTTTAGAGAGACAGAGAGTGCACAAGTGAGGGAGAGGGGAAGAGGGAGAAAGAGAGTCTTAAGCAGTCTCCATGCCCCCACCCCAAGCCCAACACAGGGCTCGATCCCACAACCCTGGGATCATGACCTGAGCTGAAATCAAGAGTCAGATGCTCAACCAACTGAGCCACCCAGGTGTCCCTGTCCTTTATTTTATTTATTTAAAATGTTTTTGTTATTTATTTTGAGGGAGAGACAGATGGAGCACAAGCAGGGGAGGTCAAAGAGAGAGGGAGACACAGAATTCGGAAGCAGGCTCCAGGCTCCCCGCTGTCGGTACAGAGCCCGATGCGGGGCTCGACCCGATGAACCGCGAGTTCATGACCTGAGCCAAAGTCAGACGCTTAACTGACTGAGCCACCCAGGTGACCCCCCCTGCCCCATCCTTTATTTGAAATGGCCCTAAGTATGTACAGAATGTCTGAAATACTGAGAAGTAAGATCAAGTAATTTTAAATGCCCTGTTAATTATATTTTCAGATATATTTTTCTGTATCCTCCTGTCATCTTTTTAGATGAAGTACATCTGAATACAAGGTATGGGGGGCCAGTTGTTAATGTGAGAAGTAGATAGTACACTATTTCTCATAAAGTACCCAAATTTCTGAACTTCCTGTAGATTGTCAAGTAGATATTTTATTTTACCTTGACTCATAACATTTGTACCTGGCACCAACCTGAATGGCTAAGACCCTTCTTGGTATCTGAAAGCCTAATTTTTCATTTGCTCCTTTTCATTATTTTTCCCTCTCAAGTGAGTTGTAGTGGGATGAGTCACCTTTCCGGATTTGTTACCCAAAGGACTCAGCGTCTTAAATTATAACGTAGATGCTCCTCTAGCTGGGTGAGATTAGAGCATGATTGAAAGTAACAGTACAAGGAGAACCTGGCTGTTGATAATGCTTGTTTGTAAAGGTGCCTTGAGTTGTGATCTACCCTTTTTCGTGACATAAAGGAGACTAAAAATAATCTCTTACCGACAGCCTTGCTCGCCTTTACCTTAATGTTTATCTGGCTGCCTTTTGATATTTTACCACTCACCCTACCTACCTTCTGATGAGCAAAGCAGTAAAATGTGTTTTAGGCAGCCCGTGTTGGGGTATTAATTGTCTCGTTAGGAGCAACTTGGTTCTTGTGCCAGTACCCTCAGGCACTAGGATTCAGGAAATAAAAGTGGCCCTTTGCTAATTTCAGTTAAAGTTATAGGCCAAATCCCATTACGACAAATCCCAACACAACAGAATCTTTATACGACAGAAAACAGATTTCCAAACCGCAGCCAAACAATGGCCGACTGGTTGCAGGCAACAAAATCCTGGGCCTACATATGCATTAGGAGTGTTTTCATAATGGTATTTCACCTGCGGTTATGTTTGGAATTAGAATTATGCTTTGGGAGTAGTGATTCTGCACACGAATGCAAGGCCTCATTTGCCTTTTCCTGAAATATGCTATCAGTGAACCGGAGCAACCCTATAATAACGTGGCGAATTCTCCTGAGCATACAGGAGATTAGCAAAAGCCTCTCATCACAAAGCAATCCACAGCTCAGGCTCCTGTAACAAGTGACGGCTGCCAATCTCTGCCCCACAACACAGTCCCTGGCACTTACGTTGCATTCCGGAAATACGTGTTGAATGAAGAAGAGACCAGGAACAACTTTGACTTGTGTCTCCAGAGCCTCCCTCTGGGTGAAAAAGGTCCACAGGGAGCATCGGGCTTTCCAAAGAGGCTGGATTTTAATTGCGCTGCAAACAAGTCCAGTCTTTTGTTAGTCTACTGGCCAAGGTGCTGATAGTACCTCAGGGCCCGCCAGCCGGTTCCCGAAGAACGGAGCTGCTGAAGGAGCAGCGCTGTTATTATGAGCTCAGGAGTTGGTTCTCTGGAACCTGATCCGGGAACCCTTGGCGAAGCTGCTTTCAGCCCATCTATAGAGGACCGTGGGGAGGGTGTGGAGGTCTGTAGAATGAGGAGGCGAATCTCTCTCTTCCTCCGGGAACAGAAGAACTCTGCGATGGCTGCTGGGGTCACCTGTGCTGAGATCAGAAAATGTCACCCTGTCTCTGCAGCCTGTACAGAAATAAAAATACCGCTACTAATACAAGTATTAATAATAGTGAAAACAACCTTTTATATTTTATATACTCTATATACTCATATGCTTTATTAGGATACTGTGAATATAGGTACTCTCTTCCCCACTTTACGAGGAAAGTGAGATACAGAGAGGTTGTTTTGTCCAAGGTCTCACAGCTATTAGGTGACATGGCTGGAATTTGAACCCAGGCAATTTAACTCCTTAATTTGTGCACTTAAGCACTTTCCTTCTGTGCATCTCATCCATGAAACCTCTTTATTTTCAAACAGTGTCTCTCTGTTAAGTTACTGATTGTGCAAGTGTATTCAACAAACATTCATTCAGCACCCATCATGGGCCAGGTGCTGGGATTATAGAGGTGAACAAAAGTAGACAATTTGCTCTCTTTTGTGGTCAGTGGTCATGCGGATAAATGGTAGGAAAGAACGAAACTTGGTTCCACGGTGACCTTTGAGAAAGATACCTGCTCCAGGCCAGGAAGAAGCAACACTGAGGCTGAAGTCTACAGGGAAGACAGGCAAAGGGAGATGGAAACAGTGTTCTATGCATGGAACAGCATATGCAAAAGCCGGGGGGCAGGTGGGATCGTGGGCTTTTCCAGGAACTGCAGCTCAGGTAGTAAGAGGAGGAGGCTGCGAGGTTGGCCAAGGCAGACCTCTGAGGGCTCCATAAAACATGTTAAGGGGACTTACCTGACAAGTAATGGAAAGCCACTGAATAGCTTTCAGCAGGAGAGTGGAATGAATGAATTTGGGTTTTGAAAAGATGTCTCCAGTGTCTCAGGCAGAACAGATGGGAGGGTCACCAGAGAGGGTACTGGCATGGCAGTAAGGAGTTTCATCTTGTAGTCCATGCAGAAGAGGAGGCAGGATGTTTGGGCTACGATGCTGGCAGTGAAGATGAGGAGGGTAGATAGAGAAATATCTAGGGGATAAAATCACTTTATCATGGATGAAATGTGGAGGGGGCAAAGATGACTCCAGAAGTCATGGCAACCAAACTTCTGAACAAAAGGGCACAATGAAGAATTAGACGCAGATTTCATTCTGGGCCCTCTAAAGTCATCTGACCAACACTAACACTGTGCTTAGCTACATCACCGGAGAAAGACATTATACAGTGATTTCAGTATTCATTAAGCACCTACTGTGTGCTAGGCCCTGCGTCCGGCAGTAGGTAAACAATGAGATGGACAGAAATCCCGTGCTCAAAAGGTTTGATAATGGTAGTTGTCAGCCACAAGCTATTTGACCCCACTTGGTGGGGTTGGCTATTGGCATCTAGTGGGTAGAGGCCATGGGGGTTACTAAACATGCTACGACCTGCAGGCCTGGCCCCACAGTGAAGAACTCTACGGCTGTAAGTGTCCCCACATGGCAGAGGTTGAGAACTTGGGTTTATATTTCAGCTGGGAAGACAGAGGACCAAGCAGTACAGTTAATAGTACGGTGTGAAGAGGTCAAGAGCAGGGCATTATGGCGGTACGGGGTGCAAAACCCAAGTTGGTTGTGGGAGGAAAGGAGTGCAGACGTGTCTGATTTTAGCAAAGTTTGCAGAGGGCATTGTCAAAGTCCCAGAATAGCCCTTGAGTTCCGTTTAATTCAGATTAAGTTAAGTTCAAGTACAGTGTCCACAGGTTCAAATCCCACAGTCGTCTTCTGGCAGCCTGACCTTTGACCTCACCATGCCTTGGTGTCTTCATCTCCATATTTGTTTGTCCCTTCATAACCTGTGAGAGATCATGGGAGACAGTCGTCGTGAAGGCTTGCGCACAGTATCTTATAAGTGGGAATCACTCAGTAAATGCCTATAATAAACATTTTTTTCTCTCTGTCGCCTTGTTTATGTCATTTTTAGTGTCTCTGCATTTTCTTTTCTTTTTTTTGAATGTTTACTTATTTTAGAGAGAGACAGAGACAGAATGTGAGTGGGTAGGGGCAGAGAGAGAGGGAGACACAGAGTCTGAAGCAGGCTTCAGGCTCTGAGCTGTCAGCACGGAGCCCGACGTGGGGCTCGAACTCAGGAGCTGTGAGACCATGACCCGAGCCGAATTCGGACGCTCAACCGACTGAGCCACCCAGGCGCCACATGTCTCTACATTTTCTTGAACAAGCATGGGACATAAAATTGCTGGACCCAAGTGCCTTCACCAAACCAGCTCTGAAACTCCTTTCCTGAGTTTTCCCGCTGAGCGTGAGTAGGCTCTTTCTGCTTGTGACAGGAAACATGACAGAAAAGAAAATAATGCAGTAAGTGTTCATTTTCACTGTAGTATTGAGATTTTTGTGGGAACATCAGATGGAAAAGTTGAGCCCTTGAAATGGGGCGTTCAGCCCTTACTCACCGTTGAGCAATCACTGTGGTGCTCCCGAATGCAAGACTGAGCACATCTATAGAGCATAATTGCCAGCCGTGGACCTGCTGTCCAACATACTTAATCACCAAGTAGTAATTGGCTCAGAAGTTCTTCAGAATTTGAGGCATCCTAGTATGTTAATGTGCTAAATAAAGCCAGCTGCATTCACACAGTTGTGTTTTTTGAAAAGTAAAATCATTTGTTGTTGTTTGAGGGTTTTTGAGTTTTCGGGGTTTTTTCTTGTTTTTGTTCTGAGGGCGTGAGTGAGAGCAGGGGAAAGGGACAGAGGGAGGGGACAGAGAGACAGAATCTCAAGTGGTCTCCACGCTCAGCACTGAGTACACAGGGCTTGATCCCGCGACCCTGGGATTATGACCTGAGCCAAAATCAAGAGTCAGATGCTTCACTGCCTCAGCCACCCAGGGACCCCAGGGTCAATTGTTTTTTAACTCCCCAAGGAACTGAACAACGCACCTAAACCTTTTAGATTTGATGTCTTGTACCAACGGGGAAAAACATACGGGGAAATTTCTCACTGGCCTTGTGAACACTGAGCCCACTGTAAAATGATGCTGAAATTGAGATATAGTCATCTGACCTCAAGAAAAAGGAAGCATTTGACAAGGTTAGAAGATGGTATTACTGGGAATTTGCTGCTTGGTACTGATGGGTGCGGTCAGGTTGGGTGAGGATCCCCCACCTTCCAAGATGGACAGTGTGTTCACTTATCTTCC
The DNA here is from genome assembly GCF_046562875.1 of Panthera onca. Lineage (NCBI taxonomy): Eukaryota > Metazoa > Chordata > Mammalia > Carnivora > Felidae > Panthera > Panthera onca. The sequence goes on along the minus strand of NC_138340.1, from coordinate 31,842,575 downwards.
AGCAGGTCAGACAATGGACCTGTCCAAACAGTATAGCCACTGTACCCTGGACTGCGGGGTCGGCAAGCTGTGGCCCTTGGGCCAAATCTGGCCCATGACCTTCTTTTGGTAAATAAAGAATTTTGGAACACTGCCGTGCTTAGTTATGTGTATATTGCCTGTGGCTGCTTTCATGGCAAAGTTGAGTGATTGCAACAGAGAACATATGACACAGAAAGCCCAAATTACTTTCTGTCTGGCTTTTACAGAAAGACTTTGCCAATTCCTGTTCTAGAAGAGAGTGCAAGCTCTTTTATTTTAGAAAGAGAGAGTGTGAGCAGGGGCGAGGGGCAGAGGGAGAGAGAGAAACTTAAACAGGCTCCATGCTTAGTGGCATAACCCAATGTGGGGCTCTATCCCACAACCCTGGGATCATGACCTGAGCTGAAATCAAGAGCCATTTGCCTGGAGCGCCCGGGTGGCTCAGTCAGTTAAGGGTCCGACTCTTGATCTCGGCTCACGTCACGATCCCACAGTTGGTGAATTTGAGCCCCGCGTCAGACTCTGCGCTCGTGGCGTGGAGTCTACTTGGGATTCTGGCTCTCTGTCTCTGGGCCCCTCCCCCACTTGTGTTCTCTCTCTCTCCCTCTCTCTGTCTCTCAAATAAATGGACTTAGAAAAAAAAAAAAAGAAGAGCCACCTGGGTGCCCCTCACCTGCTGATTCTGATTCAGGAGGCCTGAGAAGCTCCATTTCTCACAGGCTCTCCAGTGTTGTCACTTCTGATGATCCGTACTGAGTAGCAAGGTTCTAGAAACTCAGTGGCTTCATGGGATGTTGTTCTTACAGGAGGCAGGATGCTTGGTGGTTAAGAGCATGGGGTTCAAGTCCTGTTTTTAGCATTTATTACCTTATCATCTTGGTAAGAGAGACATTGTCCCTAAGCTTTGGATTGCTGTTCTATAAAACAGAGCAGTACTCTACAAAGTGCTTAGTCAGGGCCTGGCCTCCAGTGTGAATTCGGTGCTTGTGAGCAACTGATTCATGGGCTTACCCTGAGACCTGTTACATTATCATGTGGGGGGTCAGGCACAGTCCCTATTGCGGCCTCCCACCCTAGTGACAAGGGTCTCTGTGAGTTTTCTTGGAGCTACTGGAGGGCAGTTGTTTTTTTAAAGGGAAGATTATTTCGAGATTGCTTTGGTTTTAAAATTTAATATTCAAGTAATTAAAAAACCTAATTCTTCTTTAAGTTCAGCATTCAGTTCTTAGTATCCTGTAATAGTCCCCATTTATGAATTTAAATAATTAAATTTTTTGTATTTTAAGGTGCATTCATAAATGTAAAATATCTGGCTTCTTTTTCTTTCTTCTGACTTGACCCCCTCCTTTCCTTAGAAAACACCCTTCCCGTTCACTTTTGGTAATTCTTGCAATTCTCTTAAACTTGCAATTCTCTTAAAGAACTATGGTGAACATAAAGTTGACTGAAGTCTTCTAAAACGGTATGTAAATTTTTTAAGATTTGAGTTTAAAATCATAAGTCTGTACCAATTAATTAAATGTTTTACATTGGAATTACAAACGCAAGCTGTTTACGTAAATAGGGCAAATCCTCTTAAATGTTAAAATGATTAGAGTACCGAATATGTGCAGATTCCATCATGCAAACTCTATAAAGATTATAGGTTTGGTTCTTTTAAATGTTTCTTTATGTCCAGATAAATCTTAGCAGGGTTGAAAGATGCTTACCCACCAAGGAAACATTTGTCATCCTAAGCAGTTTTGGGAGATACCTTGTCAGCTACCTTGAGATTGCATGATGATGGGGAAATTTCAGGTGGGATATAGATCATTTTCTTGTCCTTAATACTTTTGGTAGACCCCGAGCCCTGTTAATAATCCCTACATCATTGACTTCATAAATTAATAAAGTGAATGGTCAGGTAGTCTGTGACCCTTACATGCAAGTTAGAGGTTAAAGAAGCATAGAAAACTCTTCGAAGCTGCTCTAAGCTTACTATCTGGATGTTGCATTTCTTTGTCTCCTAGGGAGTGTAAATATCTTCCCAGCTGTTTGAACTTTGGAACTTTGTTGAACTTGTTGGAAAATGAAATCTTTTAAAAAACAGCTTATCTCTTAGGGCCACAAGTTTTCTGGATACCAGAATAAGGACCCGTTTAATTTTGGATATCTTGACTGATATGTGGTGACAACTTCGAAGGTCATTTGATTTTCAATTACTGGTGGGCATGGCCCAGATCAGTAAACTCTTTGGGTATTGGAAATAATCAGAATAATTAAATATTATTTGTATGGTGCCTTTCGGTAGCCCAATTAGAGGGGAAATGTATTATAGTTACAAGTGGTTAAGACTGTCTAGGTTGTATACCCCACCTTTTCATTTTAAGGAAGAGAAAAGACAGATGAACCAGGGAAGGTTCAAGTTCAGACTGAGCCAGAGAAGGCCTAAGGTATGCCTAGCTGTATACCAGGTACATTAGATGGTTGAGTCTTGTTTGGGAGACCAGTGCTATCCATAGCCACCTTTTTTTTTTATAATTGAACTTTTCATAGAAGCTTCTCATAATTGGTATGAGAGCAGTGACTCCAGGTGATTAATTTCTGCCTGCATTTCAGTATTCGAAAATATGAGTAGGTCTTGGATCATATTACCATAATTCATGCCATTCTCAGCCAACTAAAGGTAAGCAGAGTTTTGTGTGGAATTCACACCTGGCCATCTCAAACCTTCTTTACTCTCTATGGGTTCATTTTGTTCTTGAGGGTAAAAGAAGATTTTTGGCCATTTATACTTGGGGGCTCCAGAAGTTACACCTGTCAGTGGTGTTAGAGGTATTAAATATGATCCTGCTCCCTCAAAAGAAATTAAGAAATTAACCATTTCCTTCCTGCCCGTGGTTAGGATTAAAACTGCTGTAGTTAGGCCGAACGTTTAGCCACATTGGACAATTTTGAGCAATGGAAGACTCTTCCAAATGATACATGCACAGTTGATATTTATCCCATTTATCACGCACGTTGTAATTTTCCTAGCACACCAACACACATGACTTTCCTCCTTTCTGTCAGGAATCCATCCCCCTTGCATTAGAATTGCTTTTAAATTACACACTCCCTTCCGGAACTCTTTCTTGGGCCATGTTGTCGCTGCTGTTACCGTTATTGAAGCGCATGAGAGTCAAATCGACCTTTAAGATTTTCATTAAAGTTCCCAATGCAGTCCTCGCTGCCCAGAATACCTGAATGTGCTGTAGTTGTGGGAATTTTGAGAACCTATTGAGATCTGGTTGACTAAAGAAGAGAGGTGATTTTTAGTGAATCTTGAAAAATGTCACCCTTGACTTGAGTTCAAAATTCGAGTTCCCAAGTTCTCATTGGGTTCTTGAAAAAACGCAGTGCTCAGAATTAAGATCTGATACAAGTTCTTATATGCCAGACTAGGAAAGTTTTCCTAGTCAGCTCGTGTCTCTGAAAATCCTACCTGATCTGCTTGCCTGTAGCTCTCTTCTCAGTGCTAAGTGGGAGGATGTTGCTCCAGTGTGTCCATCCCCTCCTTAAATATAGTAATAGGAAATCTGTAGTCCTCTGAGTGAGTTTCCATTTTGAGTTCAACTTCCTTAAAGGCAGTAACAGTTTCCTAGCTTAGTTTTATCCACTTGTTTAATCTCTCTTCATTCAATGAATCAGTAAATATTTGTGTGCCTACCAGGCATTGCATAGGTCCTCGATTACAGACATAGAAAAACCTGGGCCCCACGAGCTGGTGCTTTTATGTTCTAGAATGGGGACACCTGGGTGGCTCAGTTGGTTAAACATCTGACTCTTGACTTCTACTCAGGTCATAATCTCACCGTTCATGGGTCTGAGCCCCACGCTGGGCTCTGCATTAACAGTGCAGAGCCTGCTTGGGATTCTCTCTCTCTCTCTCTCTCTCTCTCTCTCTCTCTCTCTCTCTCTCTCTTTCTCTCTCTCTCTCTCTCTCTCTCTCTCCCCCCACCCTGCTCACTTGCTCTCAAAATAAATACATAAACTTAAAAAAAGAAAAGGGAATATCAACACAGAACAGATAATCACATGATCAGTTAGTCACAGTTGGTGGTGAGTGAATACCACTGTGTATTACGTGTAATACACTGACATTCACTCATTGGCTATATGACTACAAAGTGTTGATTATAACTGGAGAGGAACTTCCGGGGTCCACTTAGTTGGACTCAGTTAAGTTGCCTTGCATTATTGGGCAATATGTTTTTTAGAGCAGTTTCTTCTATGTTTGTTATTTGTGCCAAAGTCCACTATCTAGAAAGCTTGAAAAATAGGTATTTCATTACTATAAGCAAACAGAAAAACTAGGTTATGTTAATATTCCCTAATCATGTGTATGTCCATAGGATACGGGTTCTCTCTGTTCCTTTTTATTATTGTCACACAATTAATATACGTGTGGCATGAACCCACGTATTCATCTATACGCGTGTGCTGTAAGCTTCGTTTTCCCTCCCTTGGGTTGCTATAAGCATTTATTCCTTGTCAGTGATTTTTCTAAAAACCAAACCAAACCAAACCAAATAGACCCAAAACCCCTTACCCCATATCTTATCATGGGTTCTGTGAACCTGTGACATTTTGGTCAAACAATTCAGTGGCAGGTAAAGATACGTTCAAATCCAAGAAAGGCGTATCAAAATGACCCTAGTAAAGAAAAGTAATGACAAGCAAGACGCATGGTGGCAGTCACAAACAGAAGGGACTTACCCAATTTTATTTTTTACAAGCCTAATTCCAGTCCAATGCAGTAAGAATAGATCTTTCTCATCATAGGAAATGACAGACACATCAGGCGTCAGAAGCGCCAGAGACTAAGTGATTTCTGGTATACTTTTCGTCAATTGATACTAAAATTTTATCATTCCGTTTCACTCTGTCTGTTAATACACAGACGGCAGGGATGTCTCGTGAGGGCTTTTGGCAATTGTGGAAGCCTGAGCCATGGAGCAGAACGTTTCTCTCTCATCCAAATGCAGAGACATCGTTCACATGTAAAAATAGCCAAGTGCCAGTGTGCAGATTAGTATTCCACGACGAAAAGATGTGTGGTCTGTCGGTTTGTACCCACTCCCGCATTGGCCGACACACATATTCTCTCCAGGTGGAGTCCCTCCCCCACTTCTGGCCAACACTTGAGTTCGAGAAGTGTTTCCAGATGCGTTCGGGGCCGACCTCTTAAAGGATGAGAGTGGGTTCTTTGGATCCTCAGCCAGTTGAGAGTTTCCTGGGCTGCACCCACGACTGGCATCTGAAGCCTGAGGCCGTGCAATCTTACTGTCCATGCTTGTCCTTCTATAAATGCCCTGTTATCTCCATAATGGAGCACACTGAAATGCCACCTTGGAGCAGTTCAGATACTTGCCAAGTCAGACGAATTTGGCAGCAGAAGCCTGTGCTGTTTCCATAAAAGGCTGTTGGTCCTTTCTTATTATAAATTAATGGTGCCAGTTCCTGCCAGGTGTGCAGGCAGCTCCTGGAAGAATGTTGGGTGGTTGGGTGGGTTGTTAACACTTTCAAGCTGCTAGATACCTAAGGGGAGGGAAGGCGTGTGGAACGAAGTCAGCACAGGCAAGGGCTCCTGCGGGAGCAAGGCCCCTGTGGAGAACCAAAGATCACAGGCGTCCACCTGCCTCCAGTTGACTACTGCCTTAAGGAAATTTAGAGCCCTCTTTGTCTGATGTAAAGTTCTTAAAAGAGGCTGGAAATCCTGCTCTTCATATAAAATCTCCTCATTTTTGTAAGTTGCCAACTAGTGGAGACTTTTTGGAACGCTACCCAAGCCAAACACAACACATCTGTTGGCCAGGGGCCCTTTCATGCTAGGGCCCGGCTACTCCAAGTGTGGTCCCCAGACCAGCCGCCTCAGCATCTTCTGGTCGCTGGTTAGAACTACAAAATCTCGGCTCCACCCTGGACCTACTGAGTCAGAATCTGCATTTGAATAAGATCCCAGGTAATTTGGATACGCATGGAAGTTGGAGAATATTGTGCTGGTGACCTGATGCAGGCCAGCACTCCCTCGATGCCAGACACAGCTTTCAAATCATTGGCTAGAAATGAAATATTTTAAACAGAAGTCTGTTTAGAAACCCCAAAGAGAACCTCATCCTTGGGGTTTTAACTTGGATATAACTTGTCCGGGCAGGCCTCCTCCCTGAAACTAGGTTAGGTGTCCTTGCTATGTGACTTCGTCCTACCTTTCTTCATCCTACCTACCTGTTCTTCTATTTTCCTTTTGACATGAGGGCCCCATGAAGGAGGGCAGGGGCCGTGTTTTGCTCCCTTTATATTTCTAGCGCTTGTCACACTGCCTGGCACCCATGAATGAATGCATTGAAATCTCCTGATCTCAAATCACTTTTTTTTAAAAAAATGTTTATTGAGAGAGAGAGGCAGAAAGACAGGGAGAGAGGGAATCCCAAGCAGACTCCATACGGTCAGCGCAGATCTCGACAAGGAGCTCAGTCTCACAAACCTTGAGATCATCACCTGAGTCAAAATCCAGAGTCAGATGCTTCACCAACCGAGCCACCCAGGCGCCCCTCCGCTCAGTTACTGAACATTGCATGGTAACTTCTTTACTCTTTGAAGGTCTAATTTGTTCAAGGAGGAAACTGCAGTGGCACAAGGTTTTGTGTACCTGCAGTCTTCTGGACGACTCCTTTGGGATATATCTTCTATCTCACTGTCCATCTTATTTGCTCCTACATTCCTGAGACCTGTCCCATGACATGCTGTATAGTAGATACTCCAAAAGGATGTCTTGAATGGGTGAACTGGTAAAAGCAAAGGGTTCAATACTGTTTCCTGTGTTAAGTTAATGCTCCTCTCACTATCATCCCCTTAATTACCCATTCCCACTATAGACTCATTGCTACGTTATGGACGTAAAGAAAAAACTGGAGCTATGTTGTTCACTGTTGTGAATTAAATGGGGTTTTAGTGCCCTTAAAGATGTAGAGCGCGTTCAATTATGGAAATAATGGAACAGTACCTTCATGTTTATCTTGTCCAGATAGAGGGGCCAGGAGCATTTCCCTTTCCCTGTCTCAGTAGGTTGCCCTTACGAAATCTGAAGTGGATCTTAACTATCCTGATCTCCTATTCTTTATCTACACGTTGTCTAGAATAGCGTATTGTGAAGAGAAGGGAAACAGACCAGAGCAGATACAAAGGTAATGTTTCTTTCCTGTGTTAGTGTTCACTTTTTATGTGCTCTCTACAAAATTGATTTTATCATCAGAGCAAAAACCTTTTGATCCAGACAAAAATATTTTAGTGTGGGTTCCCAAAAAATCAAGTTCAGACATTTTTGAGTGTTATGGAGAATGAATTGCTTTGCTGTGATTCTCTCGCTGGATGGAAATTCACTTCCCATAGTTCTTGTCTACTGGCAGTACATAATGGCACTCTTAGCTTCAAAGGAATTCATTCCTTTCAGTGACACACTCTTATTCTGGACTGGGATGGCCTCTCATTTTTGTATTTGTGCATTTACTGGTTTTTGTTTGTTTGTTGGGCAGTGGTGTGTGGAGATGTGTGTCTGTGATTTTAATGGCTTGTTTTTAGAAATCTTAGGCTGCCATCACGCATGGCCATCGTGAGAGTTTGACTTCAATTCTGAAAGGTGGAGTAGTGCCTTTCAGATAAAAATTCTATTTTAGACCAAAAAAAAAAAAAATCCCAAAAATTGGCTTCTTGCATATGTGTCAGAGAAGCCACCCATTCTGTTGATTGTGTGAAGTGAAGGCATAATTGTCACTTCGAGAATTAAAATACAGTTAATGTTGTAGATACTTGATATCATGAACCGAGGCATTTATAACATTCCTGTGAATGACAAGGCTGTTAAAATAGGCTCCTGAGCTGATAGTCAACTGATTTTTTTTCTTATTTTCAATTTGAAAGAAAAATAACCTGGTAATCCTTTAATAAGTATGTTTACATGATTAAAGAAAAAGTATAAATGGAGACACATTAAATTAGAACAGTTTGTCACATTAATAAGCTGAAGTTGAGGTGAGTGAGGGAGAGACTCACTTTTACTTTATGTTTAAAAAGTTTGTATTGATTTTGTGATTTACTTGAAATAAAATGTATGAAGAATTGAGGAAATTCATGACCTAAAAAATCAAATTAATAAATTCTGATGGAAATTTATTTACTTTCTATTTTCAAAATTCATTCTAAAAGCTATATTGTATCAGTCAGCTTTTCTTTTCTTCTTTCTTTTCTTTTCTTTTCTTTCTTTTTTTTTTTTTTTTTTTTTTTTGTATATTTGATAGGGGTTTTAAGTGTGCAGTCATAATGTATCCATCAGAATTTTTGAGTGGAATTTGATGCATGGATGTCTGGGAATACATTTAATTAACTGCCTTATGGATCCAAAATGTATTCCTTATGGAAAAAAAGTATTTTGTGATCTGGATTGTTGACATAATTGTTTACCTTAAACAGTGCTTTTCATAATGTTTAAAATATTTCTGTAGGAGAAAAATGAGGACATTTGGAAATTAGTACTGTGTAGTTTAGAAATAGGTACTCTGGAGCCAGGCTGCTGGTTTCAAAGTCTGGCTCTATCACCTTCTTGGGCTACTTACCAGGTGTATGTGCTTTAATTTCCTCATCTGTAAAATAAAGAATAGTACTGCCCCCAAAAGTTTTTGATAGCGGGTAAATGGGTTTATTTGTATAAAGCACTTTGAAGACTGCCTGATGCAGGGTAGCCATTGTATCAGTTAGCTCATGCCACATAACAAAACACCCCAAAACTTAGTAGCTTAAAACAGCACTCATTTATTATCTCTCATGATTCAGATTGGTGGGGCTGTCCTTCTGGTCTCGGTCACTTTGGCTGGGGCTGGATTGGGTTATGGAATTGCTTCTCTTTCTTGTTTAATGTGACGGCAGCTGGGACAGTAGCAGTTGGGCTTGCACACATGGTTGTGGTCACAGAGTTTTCAACAGCAGCAAAAGGGAAAAGGCCAAACGCACAATTTCTTTTCAAGTCTTTCCTTCTATCACATTTGCTAATATTGCATTGGTCAAAGCAAGTCACATAGCCAAGCCCAGAGCCAGAAGGGGAGAGGACTCCTCAAGAGCAGGTAAGGAAATTATTCAGACCAGAACATTTTTGCAGACAATCTGCTTCAAACACTCTATAAGCATTAGCTACTGCTTATTATGATCATTACTATTACTATTATTATTATTATTATTAATATTAATATTAGCTCTCCAAACATCAAGCCACTAAAAGTAAAGACATACTCCAGGAAAGCTCTTGAGTATGTCTTAAGTTAGTCATTAGCATTTGCCATTTCCAGATATTGTGGGAGCCTCAAAAATTAATACTTGCAACAAGAGAGTTTTTAAGAGGAGCTTATTCTGCAGGGCTGAAATTATTATTTTTGTTACAAACTGTAGCTGTCCCTACTGGTCTCCCTGGGAGCATTTTGCAGGTTATAAAATACAGCTATTACTATGGTAATCATATTGCAAGTATAAAATGGCTTTGACCTACTTGTTAAAATGCAGTGTGTATTGAAATAAAGACTGTGAGCTTAAAGCTAAATGAACTCAGAATAACAACAGAATAGCAAGTCCAAAGTGCCAGAGAGATCTTCAAAGGAAAGAAGGGCATTTGATAAAGAGGATGCATTTTTCCTCATTCTTTTCATTTTCCCCTCGTTGTGGTGACCTCCGGGAAATGACACTCATGTCTGACAGCATTTCTGTCCTCTGTCTGACTTGCAGGCAAAAAAAATTTTTAAACAATAAGAGCTACCATTTGCACAGCTCCTTATTTCCTTCCAGCCCTGGGCTGAGTCTTTCAATATGCCATTTAACTTTCTCATCACAGCACCTCCCCAAAGTGGGAACCATTATTCCCTTTTTATAAATGAGGAAACTGAGGCTCACAGAAGAAATGACTTAGCCCAAGCGTGGGAATTCCTGCCCTCGGGGGCTTAGATCCCTGAGAGCACATGAATCAGGATACCTAAAACCTGTAGACGTTGGTTATAATTGTATAAATCCACTTACACATTGACCTGTTCATTTATTCGGGGAATACTGATTGTGTACCACACAGCATGCTGATTGCTGTGTTAGTCAACATATGGGTCACTAGGGAGGGTCTTCTGAGGTTCAGGGAGGCTTCCTGGAGGTCCAGAATAAATCCTGGAGGATGTGTAGGCATTGCTCAGGAGAAAGGACTGAACTTTTTCGGTAGCAGGAATAGCAAAAGCTAGAAACCAGAGGACGTGCAAACAGGTCAGTTTGGCTATAGTTGGGAGACAATTTTGGTAAAGTTGCATTGTCAGTGAGAGTCACATCCTAGAGGTCTTTTTGAGTCCAGGTCCTTTACCAGAGGGCAATGGGGAGCTATAGGAGTGTTCTGAGCAGGGAAGGTCCTGATCAAATGGTTTGTTGAAAAAGATCATTCCAGCCACGGTTCATAAGATGGAGGTGGGCTGGGCTGGGAAGAGAAGCAGGAGTTTGGGCAGCGAGTCAGACTGGCACAGCAGCCCAGGAAGGAGACACCAGTGTCGGAACCAGAGCACCGCAGCGGAAATAAAGAGAGTAGCGTGGAAGGACATTTAGAGGCTGTTTGGATGTGGATGGTGGGCGGGGGCGGGGGGTGGGGGGCGGAGAGTTAGAGGATCCCATCTGCTGTCTTACTTAGGGGTCTGGATAGATGGCTGCACTGAGGAAGAAGGCCTAGAAGAGGCTGAAATATCTGTGGTAGAGTTGGTGATCTTGTACCTGTGGGACTTTCTGGTGGAGGTGCCCCGAAGGTGGTGAGGACTCACGTGTCTAATCCTTAGGAGACCTCTCATGGCTGGAAAGAAGATTGGAGGGCTGGGCACCCTCTCAGCTTGCATCTTCTCATCTCTCTTTCTCCTCCTTTGACCCTTTAGTACTTCTCATCTTATTTACTTCCTGTCTTTCTCCACTACAATGGACTATGAGCTCCCTGAGGGCAGGAAATGTATCTCTTTCGTTCACCGGCACACCCCCCCCCCCCAGCCGCCCCGGCCCTTAGAACAGTGTCAGGCAGTAAATGAATCAGCCAGACCACAGAGGGTGACAGGTGCCCCTAGAGAGAAGGGGAGTTCATCAGCTTACCTTCAGAGGATGTAGAAAACAGCCTAGGACAGAACCTTGAACAGGACTCCAGTAAGAGGAAGGACCAAGCAAAAGGAGCCTTCAAAGAAAACAGAAGGTGCTTCCTCTCTTTGCTCTGAAGTTTGAATGGCAAAACATTGAGAACTTTCAAGTATCCAATAAGAGTGGCTCTTGGGAACCTGATGGTTTCTGGAAACACAGCAGGATGGAACTGAGTAGGTGATGTCTTCAGGGTTTTTTTTTTGTTTGTTTTCTTTTTCCTTCCCCACATTAAAAAGAAAAAGATCAGCCAAATGTAGGCACGGCTGTCTGTAAGGAGTTGGGAACTCTCAGTACATTTAATTCAACAGGGGCAGATTGATTTTATCTTGCAGGCCAGTGGATCATTTGGTAGGCGCTTTCTTCCCAAGAGAGTTGTGCTGAGAACGATTCTGAGTCTGGCTCCAGGCCCAGGTGGAAAGAGTGTTGTGGGCCCTTAGTGTTATTTGCTGTGGAAACTGCCCTTCGGTGGCACCAGAGGTAACAAACGTTCACAACCCTCCTCTGGAGAACCTGTTACTATGAGTAATAATTTTCCAGAAATACTTCCATCCCATCTGTACAGGATGCATTTCCCCAAACAGGAGTCCTGCTCTCCTCAGTCCCTGGTACTCTGCCTGTTAACTTGTGGGCCACTGGTTTAGGGAGTTGAATGAAGCCAGATTGAAGCCCTGAGTTTTTATAGCCTGATAGTTTTTGTGCCACCCTGGTAAACTGTGACTCCACAGCTTATAAGTTCAGGTGCTGAGTTTTGTCCATAACTCTTTGTTCTTTAGCACAGATAATGCTGAGACCTAAACCATCCCAATTTAACTTATTTTGGCTAATAGTTTCTGTTAATTGTTCTTCTCTACTCCTGCTAACCACTGCCCCAGAGAAAGGTGAATTCTTGGAATTGTCTTGTTGCCTCTCCAGAGGAGGGTAGCATACTCGATAGACAGTGCTAACGGACGCCTCCCAGGTTGGGTCTCTTAACGAGGAGACTACACCGCAAAGCCAGTAACTAGAAACCTCAAGCTTTCACGTCTCGACGGAGAAGCGAGAAGACCGTCTGAAATGCAGCAAAGCGCTGAGACGTTTTTGGCTGGCAGCTCACTGTAACTGATCAATCACGTGAGCCTGAGAAGTTAAGTGACCCATGAGAGGTCACCATAACTTGAGAGTCACGATCACCCCTGAGAGTGATCTCATGTAATTATTGAGATATAAATGGTTCTTCGGAATGCTAGCGTGTCGCTCCAAGTCAGTTCAATCCTAATGTGAATTTTGGCAATACTGTACAATACCTCTTCTCCCCTCATATGGGGGTGGAGGGGGGGAGGAACCCCTGGCCATCAGTCAGAAATGATTTACTAAGTGTCTACAGTGGGCTTACCTCTGTTACAAGCCTTATGGAGAAATTCAAGAGGACCTTGAAGAAGTGGCCAGTGTCTTCCAAATGCTGACTTTTGCAGAGGGGAGTAGAGGAGAAGAGCAAACAACTGGAAAAGCAAGAAGCCGTTCAAGACCTATTCCTTGGTAGATAGGGTGGTAGATTATCAACACGAGATGCCCCAGAAAGTATTTAGGGGCAGCAGGATCAGCATGAGAGGGTGTGTGGCAATTCGGGAAAGCTCGAAATGGCCCCGCCTGCCCTCTGCATGGTGGGGAGAGGCTTCACGGAGGAGGAAGGATTTTAGGTGGACCTCGCAGGATTGGGGGGATCTGAGTTGTATTTGTTTTCTGTTGCTGCATAAAAAGTTAGCACTAACTTAGCAGCTTCAAACGACGTCTATTTCTTGTCTCACGGTTGCATGGGTTAGAAGTTCAGGCACAGTATGCCTGGCTTCTCTGCTCACATTCTCAAAAAGCTAAAAATCAAGGTGTTGACATCCGCGTCCTCCTCTGCTCCTCTTCCGAGCTCGTTCGCGTCGTTGGCAGAATTCGGTTCCTTACGCTGGTTAAAGGGCCGAGGTCCCTGTTTCCCTGCTAGTTGTCACCAAAGGGCCACTCTCTGCTCTTAACAGGAAGTGTTGGTACCTGCCACGTGGCCCTCCATCTGCCAGAGCCGGTGACTGACAACCTCCCTCCCATCTAGTGTCCCCGACTTTTTGAATCTGTGTCTCCAGAAAGATCCTAGTCTTTTTTAAGGGCTCGTAAGCTTAGATCAGGCTCACTGAGGATAATCTTATCTTCAGGTCAACTGGTTTGGGACCTCAATTACAGCTGTAAAGTCCCTTCTCTGCAGCTCCTACGTTTGTGTTTGATTGGGAAACCAGAAGAATGTGTGTGTACCCCCCGCCTTGGGAGCCTTGGGGCCCCATCTCAGAATTCTGCCTGCCACGTGATTAGGTAGAAGGCACAAAATGTCCAAGCTGGTAACCAGATTATCAAAATAATGGCTCCAAATGAGGATCCCATGCAGTCTGGAATCGGGAAGAGGCCCATTTCGAGGAGATGAGCTTCAGAGTGGCCAGATGGGGACTTAGAATTTGAGGGGCCTGACTATCTTATTTCACCATCTAGGACCAGACTACCATGCTGTGTTCTTTTAGTCTAGTAGTAAGCTCTTGCTTCTCTCTCTTCTGTCATGTGGCATCCAAGCGTTCCCATTTGTCCACGTTCTCAGTGGGATGGGCTGCTCAGAAACACTCGGCAATGTCTGGAGATGATTTGGGTTAACACACCTAGAGAGGATGCTACTGGCCTGTGGTGGGTGGAGGCCAGGGATGCTGCTAACCATCCTGCATGCCCGGAACAGCCCCACAACAAAGAATTATCCGGCCCCCAGTGCCAAGGTTGATTTGCTCTCTGGAATGTTCTCTTACCTGCCCCTCCAGCGTCTCTCACTAGCCTCCTTAATTTTGATCATACTGTTGTGTCTGCCTGGCTATACTTCTCCCCTTTTCCACCTCAAGGATTCCTTTTTTTTTAATTTTTTTTTTTTAACGTTTATTTATTTTTGAGACAGAGAGAGACAGAGCATGAGTGGGGGAGGGGGAGAGAGAAAGAGGGAGACACAGAATCCGAAGCAGTCTCCAGGCTCCGAGCTCCAAGCTGTCAGCACAGAGCCCGATGAGGGGCTCGAACCCACAGACCGTGACATCATGACCCAAGCCGTAGCCGGACGCCCAACTGACTGAGCCACCCAGGCGCCTTCTCTGAGTTACGTTCTGTAGCGTGTCTTCATACCTATGCTCCTCCGTTACTCAGGACTTTGTTCGATATATGCATATGTAACAGATCTGCCTCTCCCTCAGAAGACTGTAAGCTCTTTTGAGGGCAAGCAGTGTCTTTTTTGTATCTTTGTCCCCAGAGCTTATTACTGCAATGCCTGTATATAGTCGATACTGAGTAAGTGAAAGGTGGACAGGTGCGTGTATAAGTGTAGGAGTGCATGAAAAGTTCAAAGAAGTAAACTATGGTTCTCAGTTTCCTCTCTGCCCCTCTTCTGAACATCCCTGGTGACTAATTGGCCCCGGTGATCAGTACCTGCAAGGAGGTGCATCTCGGGGATCTGGAAGCAGAACCGCCTGGGTTTCCATCCCATCCATGCCACTTACAAGCTGTGTTACTGGAGGCACTTTACTAAACTTTTCTGTGCCTCAGTTTCCTCCTCTGAAAAATGGGGGTCGTCATAATCCCTGCTTCAAAGGGCTGTTGTAAGGATTTAAAGAGCAAGCTCATTTCATCTAAGGGCAGGGTCTGAGGGAGGGCTGGCCATTTGCGTAACGCTTCCTTGTTTCCCAAATGCCAGAGTAATGGGCTTCCCCCCCCGCCCCCCACCAAAACAAAAAATCTGGAGGCAGGTCAGCATGGCTGAAAGTGGCATAGACCTCTAAAAGAATATTCCGGAAAAGACAGGGGCAAATTTTCCCCCACAGTCACTCTATTTTGTGTGGCTGGGGTGTCAGCGAGTTCGAAACCATGCCTCATGAGACACAGTTGATAGAAGTAAGTTGGCGGAAGACAAGGTTTGGGTTTTTGAAGGATGTTGAGTGGGAGAGTCGGCTGGACTGGCTCTGTGTGATCCATATTGGTAGAGTGTTGGCTGCAAGTTTACTGGAAGGAAGAACTTACTCCAGGAGCCAGCTGTCCAGAGATGAACTGAGCTGTCTCAGAAGCTTTCCTTCCTGGAGGGCTGGAGCGGGGGCCACATTAAAAAGATTCATTTCCTTTATTTTACAAATACGGATTGAGCAATTGCTATATTAGCCCTGAGGATACTATGGAAAAACAACACG
The DNA here is from genome assembly GCF_046562875.1 of Panthera onca. Lineage (NCBI taxonomy): Eukaryota > Metazoa > Chordata > Mammalia > Carnivora > Felidae > Panthera > Panthera onca. The sequence goes on along the minus strand of NC_138340.1, from coordinate 31,827,132 downwards.
GACACAATCCTTGGGGTTTCCAGTCTACACCAGCGTTTCCCGAAACGTGAGGTGGTTTTGGGTGGCACAGAGTCCGTTAGTTCATGAGCCAACACTGAGTCCCACCTAATTAAAAATTCTCTTTTCAATATTCTAAACCTTGCAGGTACACCAAGAAGGAGATGTCATTGGGAGGGTAGTGTTGCCACTTCTCTAAAACTTGATCATCTTCCTTTTTGGCAAAGAAAGAACAACATGAGGGTCACAGCCTCGGACAGCCATAGTTCCTAAGTAATTCTTTTTTGTTGAGCATTTTGTTAAACACCTTTACACAAACAAGACAACAGAAAAACATTTAACACAGGAGCAATTAAAACCAAAGTGGTCCTAGGGATGATTTTTTTTGACTTTCAGTCTTTTGCCCGTCTTTCGTTTTTTGTTTTTTTGTCTTTCCCACATTTTACTTTGCACGCGGTAAAATGCGCTCTTGGGTTCATGGTTTCATGAATTTTTGCGAATGCGTGGTCATGTAAGCACGCCCCCAGCCAGGATACAGAGCAGTTCTATTCACCTTCCAAGGTTCACCCCGGCCCCTCCGTCCTACCTGCCATCTCCAACTTTTTTTTTTTTTTTTTTAATATTTTTAACGTTTATTTATTTTTGAGACAGAGAGACAGAGCATGAATGGGGGAGGGTCAGAGAGAGGGAGACACAGATCCGAAACAGGCTCCAGGCTGTCAGCACAGAGCCCGACGTGGGGCTCGAACTCACTGACCGCAAGATCGTGACCTGAGCCAAAGTCGGGCCGCTCAACCGACTGAGCCACCCAGGTGCCCCTCCAACTTTTGACAACTAGGGATGTACTCAGTGTTCCTCTAGTTTTGCCTTTTCTGGGATGTCTGGTGATGGAATCCTCTGGGGTGTGGCCTTCTCAGTCTGGCTTTTTCATAGCATGATGCATTTTGAGATGCATCCATCTTGCTGCACATATGCAGTGCTTTTAATCGCTGAGTAGTATTCCATTATATGGATATACCACAATATATTCATTCTAAATAATAACAGAATTCATATTCAATATAACAAATCATGAACTGGTACTTAGTGAAAGCAGACTTGGCAGAAATCCTATAGCTGGTATGCCAGTGGAGTGAGTCTTACAGGGGAGGGAGGAACCAGTATAATTTATGCACTAAGGAGTTGGTGGTGGTGGGCATTCTTTTCATTTCTTATCCAAACCTTCAACAACATGTTAGACCAGGGCGCCTGGGTGGCTCAGTCGGTTGGGCGTCCGACTTCGGCTCGGGTCATGATCTCACAGTCCATGAGTTCAGGCCCCATGTGAGGCTCTGGGCTGACAGCTCGGAGCCTGGAGCCTGCTTCGGATTCTGTCTCCCTCTCTCTCTCTGCCCCTCCCCCGCTCACACTCTGTGTCTCTCTCTCAAAAATAAATTAAAACATAATATGTTTGACTGAAATATAATTAGTTTTCCAGTCTTCTTGAGTAAGAAAATACTTTCCAAGGCCTTAAGGTAAACCTAGTGGTCTTCAGAGCATCCTGTTCATATTCTTTTACTCACTCATCCCCTCCCTCCTTGCCTCCTTCCTTACCCTCCTTGTCATCGTCGTCGTCGTCGTCGTCGTCTTCCTCCTCCTCCTCCTCATATTCTCTTTCTCTTTCTCCCCTCATGCTCTCCCCCTAATATTTCACTGGAGTTTATGTAACTGAATCAATTAGACCTATTCCTCAAAGAGTTGGTTTTCCGTAAAATTCACTTTGCAGTTGGCATGACAGAAGAGCCGGTATATTAATCAAATGCTACAATTCGTTCTTTGTATCTGAATCAGGCTGGGGTTGGGCTTCCTGCTTATCTGTTGTCTGTTTATACCATTTTGTCCTTTGCAGCAAATGGGCCTGGATTCTTTGTGATTGGGCCTGGTGATGGCTGTGAGTGTTGATAGATTGGGTGTGGAAATGCTTAACAGGGACAGACCCTATCTCTTTAGTTAGTGTTACAGAGTCCCCAGGATATAAGGTGTCTGTATGAAAATAAATAAGGGCTTTTCTTTTCCTCTCTTTGGCTGATGGTATCAATACCATTTAATAGAATAAAATGATAAAAATCTTCGTCCTTTCTTAAATAACGTGTTAATTGCTGTTCTAGGTATTTACTCATTTTGTGTTTCTGAAATATACTTACTTTATAGACCTCTCCGTACCCCAGTGCATTTTAAATCCTCAAGCATATTCAAATGATATATATTTAATTTCATCTTGTGTGTGTCTAGGGGTGGGGGAACGCACTTTGTAGCTAACCAGATCAAAGTTGGTAGCGTTCTCCATTTAGTCCGTTGGCTGCAGAACACAAAGGCTGCTAAAGGATTCCAGTGCTTATCTTAAAAGCTCATCAGAAATATTCCAAGCCGTAGATGTTTTTTTTTTTTTTTTTTTCCCCTCTCTCAGCAGCATTTCTGATTCGGAGGTTCTCCTTGGTTGCCCCTGCTAGAGTTGCTGAATTTATAATGCCAGAGGAAGAAAGAAAGATCTGTTCTGTTTTCTCATCTGTGGAATGAGAGGATTGAACTGGATGGGAGAGGTCACATTTACAGCATCAGTGCTGTCACTCCTTTTCCATCCACATGACAGACATCACTAATCAATCACAGCATGCTTCCCTGCCAAATGTAGTCTCAGACTTCTTGTCAAGTCAGCACTCCAGGAAGCCACGGCTAATCAATCAGTGTTAGCCCAGGACATGAAATCTGTTTGCCATTCTGAAACATGATGATGTTTAATCTGTGGAGGTTAGGTCACCATTTCATGGTTGAAGGAAGAATGCTGGTGGTCATGGGTAGTTTCAGATGAAGAGGGTTTCACATCACTCTGGTTTATGCTCCTTGAAGGCAGGCATTGTGTTTTATTCCTCTTTTTCCATGTTTATCTAGCCTATAAGCCAAACCCTTTCTCACAGTAGACATTACACAAATGTTTGTCAAGTAACGCATGAAGGAATGAATGGAAAGCATGTCCTTGGCCAGTTCTTCCCTCCCTAGGACTGCACGCTTCAGTGCTTCTTCCGAAGGGCAGGCACAACCGTTACCGTGACTGAATTTCATCTGCTTTCATTCTGGCCATTCCTGTAGACTGGCTAGATCGATGTGTGCTTTTATCCACCACGCACTGGCAGAGCCCAGCATCTTGGCATCATTAGCTGCACTTGATGAGTTTCTCCTGCATCCATTGTCCCCAGTCATTCATAAACCTATTGAGTAATACAGAGGGGAGTCCACTTAATCCTTCCCCTGCTGGACTCTGACTTCTTACAACTTGGGGCTGGGAATCTGAAGTTTTAATGATTTAGATAGGAATCCTGTCAGTTTCAGGTTTTAACACTGCAGGGGATCATGTATTTGACACAACAAATGCAGCCTGTAGTTATTTTTGGAGAAGTAGATTTTAGGTTTCTTATGGAAAGGACAAGATCTGATAAGTTTTTTTTTTTTTTTTTGATAGCATGGTAATATGCCTTTTGCAGGGTAGATACTCAGTGAATATTTAATATTCTTCAAAGTAGTTTGATAAAACCTCTGTGAACCTCGGTCTTCTTTAACTTTTAGAAGAAAGTCCTCTTTTAAAAACAGAAGGCATTTTTTTCCCCAGCCAGGCACTGGATTTCATCTAACAGGAATACTGGCTGCCCCTTTAATGAGAAATCACTTACAGGCAGGGCATTCTGCTAAATGCTTTATAGACATTATCCCTAAACCTCAAAACAACCCCAAGACCAGTGCTACGAATTCCATTTCATATATGAGATAACTGAGGATTGGGAAAGTCACGTACCTTCATCAAAGTCACAAGATAACAAGTGGCAGCTCTGGGATTTAAAGCCAGACCTAACTCTAACATCTTTTCCCCTGAACATAACCACTCTCGCAATGCAGATGTTCTTTACTCCGGGAAGCTTTCCCTGAGGTAATCGCTATCCCTGCAAGGCTGGTTGAGATGTTCTTCCTCTGCGTTTCCATGGCAGTTTATCCTCCCTTGTAATGATACTCTCCATCCTCACATAGGCTGTTCGTCTGCTGCCATCCCACCCCCCACTTCTGTCTGCTGGCTGAATGAGTACCTTTTGCCAGGAGACCTCCGCTACTTTGCCTTCCTACCTGGGCACCATGTAGAATGTACGGCTGTGCCTTCAAGCATCTGTTTTGTAGCTTGTGGGCGCCTGGGTGGCTCAGCCGGTTGAGCGTCCAACTTCAGCTCAGGTCGTGATCTCGCGGTTTGTGAGTTCAAGCCCCTCATCGAGCTCTGTGCTGACAGCTCCGAGCCTGGAGACTGCTTCAGATTCTGTGTCTCCTTCTCTCTCTACCCCTTTCCCACTCACTTTCAAAAATAAATAAACATTAAAAAAAAGAGCAATCTATTGGAGTTCAGAATTCATTATGCTTGGTAAGGACGGATTTAGGGAAATGTAATCCAGCTCTAAAGGCGGAAGGCAGCGCTGCCTGTCTTGTGTACCAAGTGCCTTCTGCTTCCCTCTGTCACCGCAGTAGTAAACTGTTCCATATTTTAACACTTCACTGTTGTGTTGACTGTACATTTATGAATAATTAATACAGGCAGATGTTCTGATGTTTCAGATACCTTGTGTTTCTTGAATCTGAGGACTCATGAGTTTTATAAATTTCTAGAAATTTCTCAGCTATATTGCCTCTCCTCAAATTCTCTATTCTGTCCCTTTGGGGCTCCTATTTGACATATGTTGGGCCTTCTCATTTTCTTCTCCATATCTCTTAACGTCTTTTTTTTTTTTTTAATCTTTTTCAACTCTATCCCTTTGTGCTTCATTCTGTAGTACGTCCTAAGATCTGTATTTCTCTCTTCAGTAGTGTCTGACCTCCTACTTAACCAGTCCATCGGGTTTTTAATTTTAATGACTCAGTGGGGAGAGAGAAATCACTTCTTGTTCTCTTTTAGGCTTTCAGTTCTAGCTTTCATGTTTTTAATCATTGTAGACTTTATTGCATGTTGTTTCTCAGAAAGTTATTTCATGATCCTGAACTCTTGAACCGCTCAGCCTCATATTTGCTGACACGAGGCTTACCAGTTTCCTGGGTGTCCTGTAACTTACTATTGGGAGCTCACGTGTTGCAGGGCTGGTTGTAGCCTGGGTTGTGGAACTGGCTTTCCAGGGCAACTTTTCATCGGCTTCTGTGATGTATTCCAGGCCTATCCTGAACAGGAACAATTTTTATATTAATTTTTCAGTTAGGGGTTCCTGATTCTGACCTTCGTTATTTGTTCTCTGTTCTCCAGAAGGACACAGGCTTAGGGTTTCTAATTCTTAGCTTAAACTCTTCCCTCCTGCTGAGAACACAGGTAAACACAGACCTGTTTCACTGGGCTGGTTGACAGTTTTTCTAATCTGTTCTTTGAGGGTGCAACCCTCACTAAATGTTGCTGGTTTTCTGCAGGGGTCACATCACAACTTGCTGCTTCTCCTTATCCCAAGGCCTTGTCTTCGGTCCTGCATGGGCATTGAAACCCTAGCCCCTCGGGAATCAAGACAAACTTTTCCCCTGCTGCAACCACAGTGCCCTCTATCCCATAGTCACAGCATGGGTTTGCATACTTAGGATTCTTTTCTTCTGATACCTCTTTATTTCTACCACCTGGGTGTTTTCCTTTCTATATTGTGGGTCAGTGAAGCACTTAAAGTATTTGTTAAACATTTTGTCTAGTATATCTAGGTGTTTGAAGGGTTGGAATTTTCATGCTGGCATCATTTGCCATCTTTCCCTGAACTAGGGACTTGCTACAAGTTCATGGTAAAAAAAAATCAGATAGTACACAAGGACGTATTAGGAAATACTCCTATGCTTCACATCTCCGACCTGCTCAAATCACCTTGCTAGATATGATAACCTTTATCATTCCCCGAGGTATCATTCTAGAAGCATTTTATGTGTATACAGGGTACATATGTCTATACAGTACATGAAGATTTATTTATGCTGGTGAGAATATATTTTATCATCTACACTGCACTTAGTATATTTTATAGTATTTAAAAAAAATTTAATATGTGTTTATTTTTGAGAGAGAGAGACAGCACAGGGAGGGGCAGAGAGAGAGAGGGAGACACTGATCTGAATCAGGCACCAGGCTTCAGGCTCCGAGCTGTTAGCACAGAGCCTGACACGGGGCTCGAACTCACGAACCACAAGATCATGACCTGAGCTGAATTCCAACCCTCAACCGACAGAGCCACCCAGGCGCCCCTTAGAGTTTATCACATATTATTGTACTCAGCTCTGCCTCTTTTCTTGTCATCACTGCATGGTATTCCATTAAATGGATGTACTATAACTTATTTAGCAATGTCCCCTCTTGGATAATTTTTTCAGTCATTTTGGTATTATAAACTAGCCTACAATAAACATTTTCCTGTACACATGTCTTTGCTTGCATATCATCTAATATAGTTTTCTTTCTTGACCTGTTTCTCTCTTTTTCTCTCTTCTCCCCCACCCTTTGATGGTTAATTTTATGTGTCAGCTTGAGTGGGCTAAGGTTTGCCCAGATGACTGGTAAAACATTATTTTGGCATGTGTCCGTGTGTTTCCAGAAGAGATTAACATTTGAATCAGTAGACTTTGCAGAGACTGGAACAGAAACGTGAAGGAGGGGTTACTGTTCTCTTGCTCTACTTGAGTTGAGACATCCCTATTCTCTTGCCCTTGGACATCATTGTTCCTGGTTCTCAGGCTTTCACACTGGAACTTAAGCCATTGGTTCCAGATTCTCACACCTTCATTCATGGACTGAATTACACCATCAGTTCTCCAGGTTGCCGACTGTGTATTGTGGGATTTCTCAGCCAATTCTTTTAATAAATCTCCAATTTATGTATATCCTACTGGTTCTGTTTCTCTGCATATCCCTGGCGAATACACACCCCCAGCCCCACTATGAGTTCCTTGTGGGCAAGAACATGATCATTCGTTGGTGACTGTGGCAGCCTGCACGGGGCCTGGTGCTGAACCAGCAGTCAGACCAGGCTCAACCTCAACACTTTTATTTTGATTTTAGTAATAACAACAGCCATTGACTATTCAGTCGTCTGAAGCTCTTGACTGAGCACCTCCTCTACTCCAGACATGAGGTAATGCCATCTTTACAACAACTCTGTGAGATGGGAGAGGGTCATCCTGCTTTGCAGACCAGGACACTGAGGTACAGGTTGTTTACATAACTAGTCAGAAGCAGAGGCCACATTTGAATACAGTTGTGTCTGAAATCAGTGCCTGGCCTCTTGAATACTACCTCTTAATTTACATTTGTATTGTCACAAATAATGTGGAACATCTCCCTTCCTCCCTCCTTTTCCTCTCTCCCTCCCTCCCTCCGTCCCCCCTTCCTTCCTTCCTTCCTTCCTTCCTTCCTTCCTCCCTCCCTCCTTCCACCCTTCCTTCCTTCCTTCCTTCCTTCCTCCCTCCCTCCCTCCTTCCACCCTTCCTTCCTTCCTTCCTCCCTCCCTCCCTCCCTCCCTCCGTCCCCCCTTCCTTCCTTCCTTCCTCCCTCCCTCCCTCCCCCCTTTCTTCCTTCCTTCCTTCCTTCCTCCCTCCCTCCCCCCCTTCCTTCCTTCCTTCCTCCCTCCCCCCCTCCGTCCCCCCTTCCTTCCTTCCTTCCTCCCTCCCTCCCTCCGTCCCCCCTTCCTTCCTTCCTTCCTTCCTCCCTCCCTCCCTCCCTCAGATATTTACTGAGAGCTCACAGTGTTCCAGGCAGGGGGTGATACAGTGTGATTATTGGTGAAAACATTCCTGCTCTGGTGGAACATGCCTTGTAAAGGCACAGACAGATTCAGAAAAAAAAAAAAAAAATGTGATGAGTGTCTGGAAGGGGAGATAATGCGGAGGCTTTAGGAGCACATGGCTTGGAGGCTTTTCCGAGGAATAGAGGGTGTCCAGCATCCGTGATAAATTGGATGACCCTTGAATGATGAGTGAACTGGGGGGGAGGGGGATGGAGCAGAGGGGTGAAGGATGAGGGTCCAGCATGTCCCCTGTCTTCCTGCAGTTCTCTTTCCAGTATCATCTTGGTCTTACATCCACTGCCAGTTCCCAGGACCTCTGCATGCAATAGCCAGAGAGCCTGGGTCCTTCTGCTTCTGAAAGGTGGCTGAACCGCCCCCCCCTTCCCCCACCAGCCATCAGCCCTTTCTAATTTTAAAGCAGTAGCTCCCTTGATTGAAATCTCAATTTGGGAACAGGCCCAGGATTGGCCTGTGGCTTGGAATTTTCACCAATAAGCAGAGTGGGAGGTGGAGAGGCGTCCCTTTAAGCAGCAGGGAGGCAGCCTGGAGAGCTTGAAGCTTCTCTCCCCAGGACCTGAGTGATTATCCTGGACCCGGAGCTGCGCACGGAGCAGCTGCCACAGCCCCGGGAATGTCACCCCCCTTGCGCGGAGCCCCCGCAGGGCCCCCTCTGGCTCTGGGCAGTTGGCAGCCGACGCCCCGCTGGGCTTCTTAGCCGCGGCCGCACCCCCTGTCCCCAGGTCTGCGGCCCCCTCCCCCTTCCCCCCACATCCCCGCCAGCAGAGGCGCCGCAGCGGCGAGCAATGCGAGGCTGAGCCTGGTAAGTGGCCCCCCTATGGCCCGGGAGCACCGAGGGGGCGCTGGGGCGCCTTGGCTTCTGGTTTTCACGACCCTCCCAGGCATGGGGGCCTTGAGCTTCTGGGACGCTAACCCCTGGTAGTGATGCGCCTTGCAACACAGAGACACTGAGGAGGTCATGAGCTCTGGGGAGGGGACCTAGAGATCGTTTTGATCTGTCTACCGGCTATTGCGCAGCTCCATCATGAACCGGTAATAGTGACAATGATACCTTGGCGTGGGGGGGGGTGGGGGATGGCTGTGCCTGTGTTAGGACGACTTTGGGGGAAACATTTCAACTTCTCTGAACTTGCCTTTGAAACACTCATCATGATCTTAGAATTCACTTTCCTCAAATATGTAAAACGTATTTATTGCTAGTGACCTACTTCTTTCTTTCCCTTACGCTATCAAAAAATATTTTCAGTGTCTTCCCGAAGGTCATCCAAAAATGAAGTCCTTCTCCCCATGCTCCTTGTTGCTTGTCTTCCTAGAACTTTTAATACTCATTTCTTTTCTCCTTGGTAGATGTGCATAATTAAGCGGGTCTGGAAACGTTCATGTATTCTCTATGAATTGGGGTGGGGGGGCACCTGGAAGTGGGGAAGAGACTCCCGTCTCCTGGCCTTTAAGTTCAGTTAGGGGAGCCTATAGGATGGAGAAAGCTTTTGTCTGTATGTGGGGATTGGGGGATAGTTATTGGAATCCTACTGTTGCAAGTTTCCAAAGGCACCCTCCACTTCTGGGAGTCAGGACTTGATGCGGACAGGAAGCATGCAAATCTAGAATGCCTGGGTAGCTGTTATCCTAGGACATTTTAAAACCAAACTAATCCATGGGGTTGGGGGGAGGAGGGGAGGAGGGAAGGTTTATTGAAAAGACACAGTTTTAGCTTCCCTCCTGTCCCTCCCCAGTCTGTTCACTTGTGTATAACTGAAGCAAGAAGCTGGAAGCCTAATGCAAAGGGTCAGAGATTTTTTTTTTTTTTTAAATTGAAGCAGCTGGAAGAAATGCCTTCCAAAATTGGAGCAAAGTCTGATGCTTGGATTGCCAAACTCCATTTCTGCCCATATGAAAATATTTTGACTTTTAGCAGACCTCATTTTGCTGGACTGGCCTTTCTTTCCAGTTGTTTAGGTGGTGTGTATCATTTGTATGCTTTGGGTTCCCTGCTTTCTGCAAACAGATGTTTTTATCTGTGCATCTGGTTGAATATTGAGAAAGATGGCTATGGCCCCGTGTATGTACAAAGCGAACAAATAGCGCTTGGGGAGGACGGGGGCATTTCCTTTTCAAATTGTCAGTTGCCAAATCTTCCCAGCCGTTGGGCAATTCAGATAAAGGTGTCAAGTGAGCTGAGCAATGAAGAATTTATATGTGCAGCTAATTCTGCTCGTCCTACAATAAAACATCTTCCCATGGGGCCAAAAAGTCGGGGGAAGGGAGGCTTATAAAAATGATCCTATGTTCTTAGTCACTGACTACCCAGCTCCCCCTAGATTTCTGAGAACCTGCCAGGAGAAACTGTTGACTGAATGGAAGTTTCAAGAAATGCAGAACAGAAATCAGTACAAGCCCTCCTCGAGTGACTTTTATTTCTGTTTGGAGGAAAGGAACACTTTGTTAGAATAACAAATCGTGGCTGCTTTTCAAGAGCAGAAAATGGTTCTTGTTCTGAAGGCAGATTCGTTTTAAGAGTGTGAATCATTTGGTTTAGGGTTTGTTGTTTTTTTTCTTCCCCCTTTTGCGGTGGAGGCTTGGAGATGATTAAACGTCCTGTCTGCAGGAAATTACCAGGAGATTTGAGTATTTTCCTGAATCAGCCTCAGATGGTACACAGCTTTGGGTGTAATACAAGAAAGCTGTGTTACCAGGCAGTCTTTCTGCATTGATAACCTCAACTCCCAGTCTTTCCAGCTTCTCCATCAACAAGCCTTTTATTTTTTATTTTGGGGGCTGTGCTTTCATTTAAGACTGAAATAACTCTCTCATTCCCTTCATGAGCTTTTTAAGATGGAACTTATTTTTGAGACAGTTTTATCGAGCACACTTCCCCATTGGCCTCCTCCCACCAGCCTCAGCAGGAAAAGCTCTTGGCTGCTTTTCCCAAGATTTCCTTTAAGCCGGGATTGTTATCCTTAGGGACACAGATGTCTCGAGGAAGGAGATGCGCCAGGGTTGGATCCAGTGCTCACCAATTTGGTGGTGACATTTATGGTCTGTGTAGAGCTGTGTGCAGAGAAGACAGAGGGGTTCTGTGTTGAGTTTACCACAAAGTGCATCATGCATCAACGGTGTGGAGGGTGGGCAATTAAAAGCCTGGAAGGGACAACTAGGGGACACAACGCACCATTTTGTCAAGTTGTGCTTAGAGATCTATGGTTTTTAGTAATTGGGAAAACCAAAGCTTAGAGATGCTGTGCTCCCCAGGCTATTTTTCTTAATCTTCACTGACCCCCTCCCATTAAGCACTTCCTGGCCACATCATCAAATAGGAGAGCTCTGGGTGAAAATAAACTCCATGCACTCTTCCAATGTCAATGAGGGGAAGCAGAGGGAGTCATGTTTTTAGCTGCCAGAGCACAGAATGGTAACCCTTGTTGAATAAAATGAAACTTTATGAAAATGGTAGTGCGAGTTTAAATGCAACGTTCAAAAGACGTTTCTCTGCTATTTTTCATTTTCTCAAAATCTAAATGGCAAGGGATTCTTTTTCAGGACACTGAGCGTTTGATTACCATGCAGTTGTTTTGGTGACGTTCTTTTTTTCATATCCTGCTGCTCTGCGTGACAAGCAGGGGAAGACTTGTTTTTTGCAGAGATTGTATCTGGACATTTTCCAGAACAACGGAAGGTGTCGGGGTGGCGGAGGGGACAGACAGATGCAAGTACTGTGGGACTCAGTGTCTGGGAAGACTCATGAATGATTTCCCTGCAAATTTAGCCCATGGGCCTTTGAGAATTGCTTCACGTTTGACTTTTACCAGTCGTCCTCTGTGTAGAAATCATGGTTCCCATCACGGGGGGTCTCTCTCCTCACAAAGCACCTTCCAAGAAGATGCTAATCCATGTGTTCACGTGACGTTGCTTATCACATCTTTGAAAATTTTCCTTCATGCCACGTTTTCTTCAAAAACCGTACAATTATGAAGACTTGATTGGTTGGAAACATTTGCAAAAGGTTACTAGCTTACTTGGCTTTCACCTGGGCTGCTGTAATTACTCATTTTAGTGTTTTCACTGATCAAGGTTCTCTTCAGGCTTCTTAGGATGAGCAAGTTATCTGTTGAGTTGGGTTCCAGACAGTTCCATTTTTGAGCACTTGGCTGTTAAGGCTGGAGTAAAGGTCTCCTATTTGCGCGTTGCAAATGATAATAAACAGAATGGTAGCTGTTCATTTACTGATGTTTTGCCAAGCACGGACTAAATGTCTCACCAGCCTTTCTTAGACTGCACCGCACATAAGAATATCCTTCAGAGCGTCTGTTTCAGTTGATCTGTGGTGTGACCTGGGAATTTGCATTTTAAGAAGCATCCCAGGCCGGACCTTGGGCTCTGTCTTATAACAGCTTTTGCTTTTTTGTTCATTATCATTTACAATCCTCCCAGTAACCCAAATAGGTGCTGTTATCATGCCCATTGCACAGTTAAGGAAGGGTAGGCTCAGAGAGGTTTGGTGACTCCCTGGGGTCACACAGCTACTAAGTGGCCACGTGAGGGACCTGAACCAGTAACTGTCCAATTCCATCGTCCATGTGCTCAAGCTTATGCTCGTGGTGGTTGGGAGGTCTTCTCTTACAAGTTGGGCTGAGTGTCCCTCCCCCCATCTCTCTCTGCTGAAGGCCCCTTTTCTAAGATGCTGGCATTTAGAAGACACTAGTCGACAGGGACCCCTTTTATACAGTCTGCTGAGGCAGAATTTAGGAAGACTGAGTAGGAGTGTAGGCATTCATGTTAATACTTGAGGAGTGTCCAGCTAATTTGCCCTGAGTTCTCTAACTGCTGAACCAAGACAAGTCAAGATCAGACTGATTGATTTGTGAGGTGCTTTTCAGTCCCCCAGCTTTTGAAATCTTTAAGGCAGCTCTGTTCCCTTCCCTGGGCCCTTTCCCAATGCCTGTGCCACTTCCTGTCATCTGTCCATCCACTTCCACAGGGTCCCCCCACGTGACCCCTCATGGTTCACATGCCCAAGAAGGTAGAAGCCTTTTCCTGTTGCCCATGGCATCAGCCTGCCTCAAGTCCCTCATTTCCCTTCATATTCTGTATAAATCTGGGCAGATTTCCTGCAGAAAACAAACGCAAAGGAAATATTGTGATTAGGAGAGGCAGAGAGGAGGAGTCTCATTTAGACCTCTTGCCTGATTCCCCCTTGGCCTGACCTGATTTCCCTTGCCTCTGGGCACATGGACTAGTGCTGATTTATCTTGCTTAATTGCTGCAAGATTGTGATATAGGACAAACCACTTAACCTCATGAGCTTTGCCTCCATTATCTGTAAAATGGAATGTTCATGTCAACCCTTTCTCCTTTGGGTACAAGTGACGTAACGACCAAGGAGGCGCTTTGGGCTTTATTCACACACATTCTGAAGATGCTGTTATGTTGCCTTCCAGCAAGCAGCGGTTCCCGGTCCGTGTTCTAGGGAGCACCTGTTGGCAGCTTGCACTTCCAAACAAGAAAACAAAAAATTAGTTCCTTGTGTGTGGGCAAAACGGGACATCCTACATCCTTTTTTGAGGAGTCACAATTCATAGGAGTATATTCAAGGCTCTGAGCCCTGGAGTCGAGAAACCTATTTCGCTGTACGTGTTTCCTGTTGATGTGACCCCAGAACCCCTTTGCAGGGTCACCTGTTACTGTGCTGCATGATACAGTTGGAGGAACTGTTGTGTTTCCCAATGTTAGCTCTACTTATTGGTAGTGTGCCTTTAGACAGGTCACTTACATCTCTGAACCTCCATTTCCTTCTCTCTGAAATGGGAATAATGATGGCACCTACCCCACAGAGCTTTACATCAAGTTAAATAAGTTAAGAGATTGCCTTCCACCTGTCGGAAACATTCCTCTGAGACCTCTGGGAGCATCATTGCCTCCTCCTGGTTTTCTTCTCTCCCCCTCTGAGCTTCTGTGTGTCCCACTCACCCTATCTTCCTTTGCTTATTCTCCTCCACTTGTTCTTTCAAAGCTGGACGGCTCTTGTCCCCTTTCCTCGTGCTCTTTTATCGCTCCTTTTGCTTGCTCTCTTGTGTGACATCAGTCCTTGGCTGCATGTTGTCACTTCCTGATGGCTCCCCAGTTGACATGTTCAGCCTGTTCCTCTCTCCTGAGCTCCGCGCTTAGGTACATACCTCTCTTCTTAGTGTCTTTATTAGGTGTTAAACAGGCTTCTCAAACTTCGTGTGTCCAAGCACAACCCTAGATTTATCCCCCTGCCCGAGCCTTTACCACATCAGCACATAGACACCCCAGCCACCCAGCTGCTGAGCTCTACATATTTTGGCCATCTTTCGTCTTTCTCTTTTCCACACACTCCTTTGTCCAATCCAGTGGGAATAAGTCCTTGTGACTGTACCTCAAAAGTATATTTCATATGGAACATGGGGAAGGGAAAAGGGAGAAGTGCTTGGAGAAGGGCTTCAGGTAACTTTCCGGGGTTCCAAAGATGCCTCTATCTCAATTAGAGTGCAGGTATCACGGGTATAGGCAGTTGTCAAAATCGATCAGACTCTCCATGTAAAATACACATTTTGCTGTATGTAAATTACACCTCAATTAAAAAAATATGCTAGAAAAGATAAATATCCCAAATGGGACCACTGCTCACCATCTGCACGCATAACTTTAGACTGCCACTATCATGCCTCCCCTTGATTACTCAGTAACCTTCCCAAATACCTAGAGTTTCTAAAGCTTACATCAGATATCTCACTCCCTTATTAGCACCTTCTAGCAGCTTCCCATTACGGTAAAGACAAACTCTAAGCAATTTACCATGAGCTACGAGATCCCCGATCCCACCCCAGCCTTGCGGGCCCAAACCTGTCTCTGTACAGACATATCCCTCCCCTGACCACTAGTATCTGTGCTCCAGTCATACTAGCCTTTTAACACCCCAAGCCCCTGCCTGCCTCTGGGCCTTTGCACTTGCTATTGGTTCTGCTCAGAATGTTCTGGAACTGTTCCTGGCTGGCAACTTCTCATCATGGACCTTCTTAGCTTAAATGTCATTCTACCAAGAGGGCTCCCTACCTGGCTTTGCTTCACCACCCCCAATACACACACACTGTATTTTTCTCTGCCATGTTAACCTTATTAACTTTTGTCCCAAGCACTTCTCAAGATAGAAGTATTAGTTTTTCAATGTGCTGTCTGCCTCCCCCTTCTGAAGGGCAGAGATTGTGATTCAGTTCCCATCTTCCATGCACAGTAGGGGCTCACTCAGTTGAATGACAGTCACTGAGCTCAGTGTCTGATGGACCCAACTGCAAGAAAATTGTTAATCAACAGTTTTAAATTTCTGTTTTTATTACTCTTCTCCTTTTCTTGTCTCCGTTTTCCTTCTTGGGGATGGGAAGAGTTATGTGCTTTGTGACCCCACTAAATCCACGTATTTAATGTTTCTGACCCTTTGTTTTGTTTTGCTTAATTACAAAACAAGGTCAGTGACAGCTGCCCTTTGTAGAGGTCTATAAACTCTTTGGAGGAAGGTGTTATCTCAGTAGGAGTGAGGCATTAGTGTTTTATCACCTTTTAAAAATTGTCCCCACAGCTAATGGTTTTCTTTGAAGACCCTAGCTCTCCTGCTGAGGAAACCTTACTAGATCTGCTGCTGCTCTGGGAACATTACTTGAGATGCAGAGATTTTTAAGATTTACTGAAACTCCCACAAAATGGCTTTGGAAATCAGAGGGCAGTAAACATGTGTGTATTTTAATCTGTCAGAGAAAATCTTGCCCAGAGAACGAAGGTTGCCCTGGATGTGTAGTGCCCCAAACTTCCTCCCCTCCCTGTTCGCAAAGACTCTCACCCACCGCCATTACTGGAATACTCATGTAATAAGCAAAGCAAAGGATTGTAAAGAGTAAAAATCAACAAGTATTGGTGGGGATGAGGATGTCTTTCCCTGGGTAGGAAGACAGTTGATACAGGCATTTCTGGAAACGCAGTGACCACGGTTTATTTGTATTATTGATCCAGTCACTAGAACAGGAACAGTGCAGGGGGCTTATTTGCTCAGAGCTCTGGTTGGAAGCATTAAAGGGCCCTTACAGAGCTCAGGGGGCGGTGCTGTGATTGATGAGTAATGCCTGCCGTGTGTGGACAAGAATCATCTTCGGTCCTGTCTGTAAGGAATGAGATGGTTAGATTTGGAAGGGCCCAAGGAGATTATCCAGTCCAACTCTCTTGACCTGGTAACTACTGAGCTGTGTTTTGAGGGCTTTAGAAAAATAATCATGAGCTTAGCAAAGTAGTAACCCTTAACTTTTTAGGCCTTTGTTTCCCTCGTGGGTCTCATCAGTGCTTTCTGCATGGTACAGTACAGCGCTTCCTAGGAATATTTGGTGGGATCCTCCAGTTAAGTTTGGGAAATTCTGCATTACCCTATCCCTTCTGAAACATATGTGCAGCACAGGAAACACAGGAAAGGTCCTGAGAAGTTCACCTATAAAGAAATCGATCTAACCTTGTTTCCCAAATCTGCGTGATCCCGGGGACACCTGTCACCACCTGATAGAACACCGTCTTGAGATGATGCCAAATGATATTTAGGGGGTGGGGAGTGTATTAGTTTCCTAGGCCTGCTGTATCCAAGTGTCATTCATTTGGTACCTTTTAGCAAAGGAGATGTATTCTTTCACAGTTTTGGGTGCTAGAGCTTTGAAAATCAAGGTGTCGGCAGAGCCATACTCCTCCCGGAAGCTCTGGGAGATACTGGTGCCTGCAAGCAGTCCTTGTTGTTTCTTGGTTTGTGGGCATATCACTCCCAGTACCTGCCTCTGTCTTCACAGGGCCTTCTGTGTGTGTGTGTGTGTGTGTGTGTGTGTGTGTGTGTGTGTGTGTGAAATCTCCCTCTGCCTTTCTCTTATCAGTATATTTACAATGACATTTAGGCTCACCCAGATAATCCAGAAGAATCTTCTCATTTCAGAATCCATAATTTGATCCACAGGGACCCTTTTCTCAAATAAGATAATATTTACAGGTTCCAGGATTTAGGATATGGACCTATCTTTGCGGGGTCATTTTTCACCCTTGCACAAGGACATTTGAGTCAGGAGTCAGGAGACCTGGATCAAGTCCTTGCTCTGCCAAGAGCTTCACCCCCCACAACTACATGGGGAAGCAAGTAGAATGCTTAAATCAGGAGACAGGGACCATTTCTTTACCCCTCAAAACCTAAGTCCCCTCCACTATTACATGGGATGTGATTGTGCATATTTCATAGGGTTATGATAAAGATGAAATGAGGTGGAATGCCTAAATGGCTCAGTCAGTTAAGTGTCAGACTTTGGCTCAAGTCATTGTCCTGCAGTTCACGAGTTCAAGCCCTGCATTGGGCTCTGTGCTGAGAGCAGAGAGCCTGCTTCGGATCCTGTGTCCCCGCCTTGCTCTCTGCCCTTCCCCCCTCTCATGCGATGCGTTCTTACTCTCTCTCAAAAATAAACCAACATTTAAAGAAACAAAAAACAGGGGTGCCTGGGTGGCTCAGTTCAGGTCATGACCTCACAGTTTGTGGTTTTGACCCCCCCCCCTCCCCACCGCTGCCCCGTGTCAAGCTCTGCGCTGACAGCACAGAGCCTGGAGCCTGCTTCTGATTCTGTCTCTCCCTCTCTCTTTGCCCTTCCCCCACTTATAGTCTGTCTGTCTGTCTCTCTCTCTCTCTCTCTCTCTCTCTCTCTGTCTCTCTAATAAACATGGGGTGCCTGGGTGGTTAGTAGGTTAAGCGGCCGACTTCGGCTCAGGTCATGATCTCGCGGTCCGTGAGTTCAAGCCCCGCGTTGGGCTCTGTGCTGACAGCTCAGAGCCTGGAGCCTGTTTCAGATTCTGTGTCTCCCTCTCTCTGACCCTCCCCCGTTCATACTCTGTCTCACTCTGTCTCAAAAATAAACGTTAAAAAAATTTTTTAATAAAAAATAAATAAACATTAAAAAAATTTTTTTAACAAAAAAGATTAAACGAGGTCATTCTTACAGCGTGCTTGGTACAGGTAAGTGCTATTAGCTTATTACTGTAATTACATGTTTTTACTATCACTGTTATTCCTACCACTCTTACCTTGTTCCTTCTCTTTGAACTTTATTGTCACGTGAGGTAATAGAGACTGCTTCCTCACACCAAATGTCCACATTCCTTTTAGAACTAGTGGACGATTCTGGATCTCTCAAAAGCCTCATTATATTTTTTAAGTCTTCTGAGTGAAGTATAATATACAGGAAAGTGAACATAGGTGTTTAGCTCAGAGAGATTGGGTAAACTGACCACACCCATGTCACTAGCACACAGATCAAGAATCAGACGTCACCAGTGCCCCAGAGCCCCTTCTGTGCCCCTCTTCAGGCTTTTCACACTAACCAGTATCCTTACTTCTAACATCCTTACTTCTAACAGAGTCTTCCTGTTTTTATGTCTTCTAGAAACAGAATCCTACAACTGGCACTCTTTTGTATCTGGATTCTTTGACTCAATGTTTGGCTTGTGAGATTCTATCATTTTGTTGTATGTAGTTGCAGATCATTAGCTGTACTTGTTCAGTATTCTGTTCTTAACTAGACCACATTGTGCCCATGTAATTGTTGAGGGGTGTTTGGTTAGTTTCTAATCAAAGGCTATTACAAGAGTCCTACAGTGGTCATTTGAGTATATATCCTTTTGGGGAATAGATAATGCTAGAACACAATCCATAGTACTTTTAGTCCAGAACTCTTCCCTCTGCCCCTCTCTGCCAATAGCCTGTTTCAGATGCTTTTGCAACATGGAGAGTCTCATAACCAAGGGTCATGGCTGCTTTGAAGGAACCATTCTCCTGCCCTCCTACCCACCAGCCCCTAAACTATTGGCCAATCCTACGTGTCCATGATGGTTGAAATCTCTTGAATGACCACACTTTCCAGAATATTCTTCCCTTGGCCTGCTTTCCACTGGGCTGGAACCAAATGTGGTAATTTCAAAGTAGTCGGTTAACACCCAGCCAGGGACACAACTCCACCTCCTGGCATCCCACTCAGTGCCACCCCATTCATTTACCCACGCTCCCACTGCCAGTGCGAACTGCACCCATTCTCTGCTGACAGGCTTAAGGAGAGACGAGATGGGTCACAAACACCCGAGGCCTCCACTGAAGCAGTCGTACGTGCCCATTTCATAATCCCAAGTCTGGCATTTGGAACAACCCAGACTGTCTTAGAGATTAGAGCGTGTGTCCATCTGAAGGTTGGGGGCAGAAGAGTGGAGGGAAGAGTTGGCACAGCCTGGTAGGTGATGCGGGCATGAGCCAGAAACTTGGCATCATTGCCGACAAAGGTTGGGAGCTGCTGGTTTGACTCAGCCATATAATTTTCCTTTTGTTGGGGAAGGTGGGAACTTACACTTCAACCGTTCCTGGTGTTACGTGCCTGAGAGATTCTTCCTAGATCCCCGAATTGAGTTTAATTATGGATGAAGCATTACTACCATAAGGTGAACAGTAGAATCCTATTTGTGGCTTTGCCTGGTGTTGTGTTAATTTGTGCAAGGTTACCCGTGTCAAATCTGGAATTAGCTGGGGGCCTAGAGGATGGATATCAGGCTTGGGGACGTTCCAGAGAGGTCTAAATGAAATTAGGCTTATTGTGTTGCTTTGTCTTATCCATTTTGTCCCTTTCTGTGATAGGTGGCCTTAAACTTGGCCTATGACAGGTGGAGTGGGAAGGGAGGCCTGGGAAACAATACATTGTCAATGTCTTTGTAATGCTCTTGGGTTTATTTTCTATTGCCTGATGTCCAAGAAGTGGGAAGCAAGTGGGGCTGCTTGGGAAGGGTGAGGTTGACTCTGGAAGATTTCTTATCTCTTAAAGTCAACAAAAAATTAAGCCATACTTTTCTATAGGATTATCATCTCTCACAAAAATGAACAAATGTTTGAGGAACTTCTCTGCCAACCTCCTTTGGAGATATAATTATAATGATAGCTGCCCTTTATTAAGCCTTTTAAAAATATGACCAGCAGGGTCATGGGTCTCCGTTGGGAGTCAACAGACGTTTCTTTGGTGAAGGGCCAGACAGTAAATATTTTAGGTTTTGCAAGTAAAAAAAAAAAGGGGGTGGGGGACAGAATGTAGGTACTTACATAATGTCAGATCAGATTTCCACAAAATTTTTATTGACAAAATCCACAGTGTAGTGATAATAACTGAGAGCAATGTTTTCCATCATATAGGCCTACTAATGAGAAGAAAGGAATTCTTTTTTTGAGGAGGTGGGATGGGCATTATTATTCCCTCTCGTGAAATTGATGGCAAATGCTGATCTCAGAAAATCACTTTTGTCCAGTGGGCCCTATAAAAGCAGGTGCTGGGCTGGATTGGGCCTGCAGGCCATAGTCTTATTTACATTTTTGCTGAGCTTTATGTATCAGTAAGGATTAAGTTGGGCTGCATAGGACAGAGAAAAACTCCATAATGGCGTAAATGTGTTAAGCATGTATTTCTCTCTCTGTAAAAAGAAGTTTAGAGGTGACTATGAGGGCTGATCTGGCAGCTTCTCTGTGCCATAGTAACCTAGGTTTATTTTAACTGCCCCGCCAACCTCAGCATATGGCTTCTGTCCTCAAAATCACCCCCTGGTGCCAGCCACTGCCAGCACATTTGCATTTCAGTAAGCAAGAAGAAAGGAGGGAAGAAGTGCCCATCTCCTCTTTTTTTAAGGCAACCTCTCAAAGTGCCTCCCACTCCTACCCCGGTCTCATTGGCAGGACGTGGTCACGTGATCATACATCTCTGCAGAAGAGGTTGTCTTGTCCAGATGTCAGTGTGCTGAGAGAACAGTTGGAATCCTAACTATGCAGGGGGCAGGAGATAAGTTAGGATCCGTAACTGGAGATCTCTGCCATATGTAACAAGGACAGAAGGTGAACCTTGGGGAGATTGCCATCTTCCCCAAGGCCATGAGGTAGCAGACTGGGAGTTGAACCAGCTCTGCCTAACTTCAGAGTCTTCTTTCCCTCTCCCTGAGTCTACCCTTAAGCCTTGTGGGGAGGTCTACGTGCGTAACATTAGGAATGAGGTGGTGAGTGATCTGTATGTATCCTTGCTCCTTACAAAGACATTCCCACGGTACCTGTAAGGAGGGGTGACACCCATCATCCTTCAGTGGAGGGCCCTTTAAAGGCAGGACGAGGGCACGTGGCTGTGGCCGAAGCCTAAAGGAGGCCTCCTTACTTCCCCCTGAACACTAATGCAAATCTTGAGATCCTACCAAACCTTTTCCGCAGTCACACAGAATGGGAAGCAAATACAGTGACCAAGAAGCTGAGGCACTCAGAGAGAAAGCTAGCGGGCCTTGTCATGAGCCCACTTACCTACCAAGGTAGATTGGAAGCAGACATAGGAGCAAGGAAACAGTGCCTGGGCCTGTGGCCTCTTAACCTGATCGTCCTCACAACTCTGGCTTGGCATTTAGCCAGCTCGGCCCACAACTTCTTTTCCTGCCTGGGAAGCGGGGGAACGGTGGATACGAGGTCTCAGTCTCCTTCTGCTTACTACACATCTGACATACTTGTACATATTCCATGCATGTGGGCAGAATCTGAAAGCTCGTACCTATATATAGGTCTGTGTGTGTGTGTGTATATATATATATATATATATATATATATATATATATATATATGAATAATATAGGTATAGGTACAGATGTCCAGCTATCAGAACATCTGAGTGCTTGCTAAGTACCAAAGAATTTAACTCCGGTAAACTCCCTGCAGTCCTTTGGGGTACCACTGTCACCTCCATGTTAAGGACAAGTCAGGACAGTGTTGAGAGGGTCAGTCCCTTGTTCAGGACCACAGGGCTGTACATGGCAACCCCAGGCACGCAGACTTGAGTCTTCACTTGTGACTCTCCTGCTTTTGACTAGAATACTTCAGTCACCCTGTAAGAGAAAAGCTGTGATCGCATTTTCAACAAAACATATGGGATTACGACGGAAGGAATGATTTAATTTTGACTTGGGGGGAGAAATAGGCCAAGTTCCCAAGTGGTGGTGACATTTGGGCTGGACTCACTGCATAGGGTCATTGGCGGGGGGGGGGGGGGGGGGGGTGGCGGCGGGGAGAAGGAAATCCATTGACACAGATTATTATTGGTTAAATGTGTTCTACAGTCTGCTGTAATAATAAGTAACTAGTCCTGACCAGTGAGGAGGTGAGAAATGGATTCAGGGGCCCATCTTTTTGTTCACCTTCCTCTGAAGATTCCCATCACCATAAACATAGCCGGTCCGTATTCCCGAAGCGGCTTCGTGTCCAGATCAGTCTCGCGTGTCAGGTTGGGAGCCAGGAGCAAAGCTTCTTGCCAGGAGATGAGTTACACGGAGTTCTAATGGTCTCGTATTGAATTGTTTGTTCCTCTTTGTGCTGTATTCAGGACTTTGGTTTGTCTAAACTGGGCTGTGTGATAATACAAAGGAATCAAGCTCATAAATAAAAGAGGAGGTGAAAGTAGGTTTTAGTAATGAGGCTTCTGCTTAATCGCATCAGCAAGCGAAGGGAAGAGCCATTAAATATTTATTCAGTTGTTGCATTAACATTTTCACTGCGCCTGCTGTGGACACTAAAACTCTCTGGAGGGTTCGGTTGTCTGCCACCAAACAGGGAAGGGAGCCGTGGCTGAACCAAACCCTCCACCTCTATTATTACAGACTTCCCTCTCTCTGAGGGGCCCTAGGAGACCGCATTAATAATCGCCAGTTGTTCATGGAGACTTGGTTGAAGTTGAACACAGTGAGACAGTGCACAGGCATTGACGGAGCATCAGCAGACTCCCTACCTTGAAACGCCTCTCGTGTGATCAGCCAGCAGGTCCCGTGCACATTCCAAGCTGCCCTTTGATTTTTTTCCAAGGCCACTGTTTCTTGAGGGTTCTGTTTATGATTCGTTTCGTTATGACAAACCACGGCAAGATGCAGAGCCAGATGCAGACCCTTGGTTCTTTGTTTCTCTCCCCCCCCCCCCCCTTCTTCTTAGTTTAAAAAATTCTTTAAATGGGGCTGTGTTCGCCTGGGGTGAGAGAGTGCAGGCCGCGTCAGCAGACCCGGGGCCTGTCTTGTGGTCATCTTCCAAATAAGGCTTGCTGTAGGTATTCCAGCTGCTGTAAAGTCTTGAGCTGGTCAAGGAGTCAATTATTATGCATTAAAAGGCAATTCATCGTCTAAGGTAGTGAACTCTTGTGTTATTTTTAGGCCAGCTCTTAACTTATGTGGTATGCAAGAACAGGGTTTCTCACGTGAACTTGTAGAGGGTTCATGGATTATCCAGGGTAGGAGGTAGAGAGACCAGCAGGGGTCGGTCTCCGAACAACTTTGTGATGATCCCATAGTTGATGAGTTTTTAACAAGGACTTTGGAGTCAGACAGCAGTTCACATCCCAGCTCTGCCATTTCCCACTTTTATGATGTTAGGCGGGTCACTTATGCCGCATAACCATTTGTGTCTTTGCCCGTGAAATGGATTAATTGTGGTATGTGCCTCGAAGAACTGCTCTGAGGAAAAAATGAGATAATGCACATAAAGCCATCGGGAGAATACCTGGTACCCAGTAACCACTTGTTAGGGGGTAGCTGCTGTTATTATTTCTTAAAGTTTTAATTCTATCTAACCTAGAACTTTCTAGCCCCTGAGACTTCCTGTAAGGCCAGGTAGGAGGTGAATCTCGAGTCATTAAATCATGGACATTCAGAACTGGAAGGTACCAAGAAAAGATCATCGAATCTGGAGTCGGCAAAGTATGGCACTCCCGCTGCATCCAGCCTGCAGTGTTTATGCTTTTTTTAATTTTTGTTTTCTTCAGGAATAAGATTTAGCGATTCATCACTTATGTGTAACACCCAGGGCTCTTCCCACCAAGTGGCCTCCTTGATGTACCTCACCCATTTAGCCCTCCCCCCCCCCGCCCCCGCCCAACAGCCTTCCAGCAATCCTCATTTCTCTGTATTTAGGAGTCTCTTATGGTTTGCCCCCCGCCCCCTGTTTGTATCTTATTTTTGCTTCCCTTTCCCTTGTGTTCATCTGTTTTGTTTCTTAAATTCCACATATGAGTGAAATCATATGATATCTGTCTTTTCTCTGACTTATTTCGCTTAGCATAATCCCCTCTAGTTCCATCCACGTTGTTGCAAATGGCAAGATTTCCTCCCTTTTGATCGCTGAGTAATGTTTCACGGTATATACACACCACCTCTTCTTTATCCATTCATCAGTCGATCAGCCTGCAGTCTTTTTTGGTGCACAGTTTTATCAGAACACATTCATGCCCATTCAGTTATGTTTTCTCTATTTCTCTTTGGCTGTTCTCATACTGCAAGGGCAGAATTGAATAGTTGTGACAGAGATGGTAAGAACTACATGGCCCTCAAAGCCTAAAAGATTTACTCTCTGATCTCAGCAGAACAGGTTTATTGACCCCTGATCTCATCCACTGAGGGTTTTCCCCTGAGAAAACCCAGGCCCCCGAGGGGGACCAAGGCTCGAAGGGATACACAGCCAAGTCTTGATCACAAGCTCCCTGGCTGCTCCCGTGCCATTGTGTATCCTGGCTCCTGGTTTGGCAGGAAAGGGATGTGTGAAGCAGTGGGCAAGGCTCATGCCACTGGTGTCTCTCAAACCGTAGCCGAAGTGCTCCTGCCTGGCAAATAGACCAATTCACCATGGAGAAAACACCCTCTTCGAGGTAAAGGATCAACCCTGGGATGATATAGGATCATGCCCACCACTCTGTTCCTCGTGTCAGCTCAGCTGAAGGAGTTACAGTCCCACACTCCGTTCTCTCCAACCAGTCAACCAGTTGAAGGGGAGGGGATCTTTCCATAGGACCCCCCCTCGCATGTGGTAGACCTGGCTGGGCACAGTCAGTGGTGACCAAGTATGGCATTTCCTGAAAGAGGCAGCCCGTGGGGGAAGTAATTTTCACAGGCTTTTGGTGGCAGAGGCTCTCCCTATGCTGATGGCCGCCTCTTTTATCATTTTAAGCTTCCTATTTGAAGCACTTCATCTAATTCTTCCAGCAGCCTTAGAAGATAGGAAACTGTTGTGACCCTCACTTTGCAGAGGAGGAAGGGGAAGCTACGAGTGGTTCAGGAACTTGTTCAAGATCATAAGATCACTGGTGGAACCAAGGGCCTGAATGAGGTCTGTCAGGTTCCAAAGAAGAGAAAAGAAGGCCTGTATTAGAGGTGAGGAAAGACCGGTGGCATAGGCGTTGGCTATGCTTATTACCTTTTTTTTTTTTTTTTAAGACCATCGTGGGTTGATTCACACACGTTCTTTTTTTTTTTTTTTTTTAATTTTTTTTTAACATTTTATTTTTGAGACAGAGAGAGACAGAGCATGAATGGGGGAGGGTCAGAGAGAGGGAGACACAGAATCTGAAACAGGCTTCAGGCTCTGAGCTCTCAGCACAGAGCCCGACGCGGGGCTCAAACTCACGGACCGCGAGATCATGACCTGAGCCGAAGTCGGACGCTTAACTGACTGAGCCACCCAGGTGCCCCGATTCACACACGTTCTTAATCTGTTTGCTATAATGTCTTCAGTGTATTCCATTAAAATGTGAATTCACCCATAGGAACATCTGACCAGAAAAGCAATAAATCATGGCTGCGTCCAAAGAGGCAAGAGATCCCTGTCCTTGGATGGTTCATCAGAGGAGGAGGATATGTCTTTGTGTGTCCCCCAGAGCCACTGATGTGTCCCCAGAGCCTAGAACAGGGCCTGGCATGTATTAGGAGCTTAGTAAATATTTGTGGTGTATTGGACAAAGCAGAATTCAAGATGTGAAATGTTGTCAGCTTAAGTCACCAAATGCAACGGGGCTGCTCCGCTCAAAAGGCAAACCCAATATGGGTAGACTTGGAAATTGAAAGCTTCAGGCCTGCAGATCAGAATGAGCAGCAGTGAGCAACAGACACCCAGATGTGAGCAAGTCCGTCACCTCTGACCCCTCCTTGTAGTTCTCAGCCTTGCATGCAAAACGGACCGTCTGCCCCTTAACAGAAATGTTAAGGAGTATCTTGTGACTGCTGCTCTCCCTCCAGAGGAAGTGTGCTGAATGTCAACTTGGAGGATATAAGGCATGCTGACACTGGGGACGTGTCCCAGGCGGAGGCACCAGCACACGCGGAGCATGCCCGGTGTCGAGGAACAGTGAGGAGGAGGACCTTGGGGCTAGAGCGGGAGTGGGTGAGCAGGGAAGAGGGGAGATAGATGCCAGAGCACAGAAGACCTTGCTGGCCTGGAAAAGGACTTGGGTTTTCGCTCCATGCTGGAAGGGAAGCCCACAGAGGCCTTCACACCGTGCGGTAAATGAGACCGCCCTCGGTTGCCAAGTTCAGAACTGCAAGTCAGAGCAGTACAAGCCAAGAAGGAAGGAATGTATTGGCTCTTGGGAATGCTGAGGGGTGGATCTTACTTCAGGGTCCGTTGAGTGTGTATGTATTCTTGCACCGTGTCCCAAGGGACTCTCTTCTCTCGCATCTGCTCTGCTGTGCGTTGGCTTCCTTTCCAGGCAGGCTTTCTTCACTCTTCACCAAAGGTGACCGTTGGCAGCTTCACACCCGAGAGTGCCGTGACATGAGGAGCATGGCTTTCACAGTCTTCCAGTGTCCTTACCAGTGCCCTTCCCGTGAAAAAAATACTGACTGGCCCCGTCTTGCTGACACACACACACGGACTGATCAAGGGCAGGGGAGAGTAGTGTGGGATGCTCTGGTTAGTTGATTTGGGTCCTGTGCCCACCTACAGGCAAGGTAAACGTGGTCTCTCTACAGTCCTCTGGTTCCCAGTGTGGTCCACTCCTTCCCCTCTCATGGGGATATTTGCCCATGTCAGAAAATACCAATAGGAGAGGAACCCAGGGTAGCCCCATGAGACTATAGCTCCCCAAGGAGAACTTGTAACGTAGGCCCAGGAATGGCCTGGCTCTCATAGCCTTCCGTAAAACCCGCTGATGGGTAACACCATGGTTGAGAGCTAAAATCAGCGTTTCCTTGGGTGGTCAAGGGGAAAGGAAGCAGTAGTAGCATTTGAAATCCTGAGTTCCCTCCTGCTTCTCTCCTTAAGAATTTTCAGGCTTTGAGCTAGTCATTAAGCTTCTGTTTTCTCTTCAGGAAAATAGGTAGAAAAAGACCGGATCTTACCACGTGTCTGGAAGGGGTTGAACTGAAGCTCCATGTGAGAGCAATTTATAAATGATAATCTACACAAGCAATGCGTGCTAGAGACACCCTATTGTGTGCAGGAGGCTTTGCTCCCCGTTATGCGTTCCACAAGAGAGTCTCTATCCTCCAGAAGCATCCATCATAGTGTGGGTGATAGGAACATACTTATAGTACAAGACAGCAAGTAAAAAAGTACCCCCCCCCCAAAAGTGGGAGGGATTCAGACTTGGACCACAGAATATTCTTGGGGTGCTGTGAGCTATAGCAATGAGCTATAAGGCTCAAGAAAAAGAGTGGTATAGCCTTCAAAGGCATTTACTGTGTAGCTTCTCTCCTTTCAGGGCCTTGCAGTAACAAACGGTTGGGTGTGTGGTTTATTGGTAAGTAATAATGTTTCACACTGAGCCTCCATTTGACAAGACTATGACCGGTACTACACTTAATGCAGCTGCTTTTATTTTCTTAGATCGTTAATGTATGTATTTTCCTTTATGGAAGGGGGAAAGATTGTCAGAGTTTTAAAGGTAGTTCATCATATTGAGGAAATGTTTGATACATTTGTACATCACAGGAGTTCACTTTAAATCACAGTTTTAAATGACAGCTTTGATTTGCAGAATCTCCTTTTAAGAGTTAAATTCTCAACATATCTTTCAGCTTCCCTTAAGTTCTATTACTAGCCAAAGTATTGTGTGATCATGGTTTCTTTCTTTCTTTCTTTCTTTCTTTCTTTCTTTCTTTCAAGCATATAAAAGTATAATGAACTTGCATGTACCCATAATGCAGCCTTAATAGTTATCAACACATGGCCAGTCTGGTCATGGTTTCTTTTCTTAAGAGTCCATCGGGATAAAAGATTTGCCACATTTTGCAACAGGGAGTCATGTGGCGGGGGGGGGGGGGGGGGGGGTCTCCTTTTAAAAGGGGTGATACATTATCAAATGGAGGGACACAGTTTTCCAGCTGGATTTGTCTCATTGGCTTTACCTCTCACTCCCTTGATGTGAATGGTGATTGATCTGTGGTCTAAGTCACCACCTGCCTGATAGCCATAGAGGTCGACCTTTTGCTGTTCATGTAGCAGACTTTAATTATTAGCCTGCAACTTACATTCACATGCTGTTGCACATTAATTAACTCTCCCTGGTCCTTTCTGATTGGGAAGCTATTGGGGAAGAGAGGCAATTTCCCTTTGGAGTTGACTGGAAGGTTTCCCCCCCCCCCCCAATTATTTGCCATTTGCCCATTATTAAATGCTTTCCTTGAAATGAATAAGGAAGACTGGAGAGGAGTTATGTGAAGCAGGTTTCTGCCAAGACAGATCATTAGCAAGAAGTTAGTGGGAATGACTCATGAAAATTAACTGATGTTAAGTGAATTATTTCTAATGTGCATCATGTGCATTTTAATTTTTATCTGGCGAGAGGGTGGGCTGCCTTTTTAAAAAAAGAAGTACTAAGTGCTCAGCTTTCTATTGCAAAAATGTTCAGAGAGTAAAGTTGGAGTTACATAAGTTTTATAGAGGATGGGCTTTCAAGTTTTATGGTTGGGGTGTGCAGACCGGGGGAGTTTTGTCTGTTTTCCTGACCCATCTAAAGAAGGAACAGCTGATTTCTCAGTCGGTGACAAGCTGGTGAGAGCCAGTCCAGACCCGAAGTCACTTTGATCTCAAAATTATTTTCTGTAGCCACTTGTGTTTCAGGCACATTAGAAAATGAAATTCCATGCTGTAATGCCTAATTAAATTAATTTTCTTCATTAAGAATCAATTTGAGTTGTCAGCTCAGTGGTATCCCACACCCGAAGGCCTGTCTCCTGTGAAAGTCTGTGTCTCATCACATTGCTAAAGACACTTTAGGAGGAAAACAGTTAATTCTAGCCTATGTCATGGTGGTGGCCTGAGTCACTTTAATTACGACCTACAATACTTCGGTCCCTTTGAAATGGTGTTGTGATAAGTGAGGGAAAAAAACTTTGTGCCTTGCTCCTAAGTGCTGCAGAATTTTGCACAGCTAAACAATGGAATCGAAAGAATCCACCTACAATTCAGGAGGTGATATATGGTGCAAGACAAAAGGATTGCAAAATAAAATGTCTTTATCCCTTGAGAATAATAGTCATTTTTGAGTGTCACTCTTTTAAAATCAGAATGCTTAAAGGTAACCGGTAGCCTATAAATACATGGCAAGGTAATATAAATAGGACGGTGTTGGTTCAAAAAGAACTTCGTTTGTGTCTTCCTTGCACATTAAAATGCTTGCAGAGTAATAGCAGCAATTATTAAACTGTATTTTAGGAGCTTTCTGTTCAAATGAGGAAAGAAATATTATATAGATCACTAAAATGTATCATCTGATCAGGGAACCTGGCCTTCTGGAGAATTCTCTACTGGAAACTGACTGATCAAGACTCCTGGATTCTAGGCGTGACCCTGCCCGCTACACCTAGCTGGCGTTGTGGCTTCGGACATGTCACATGACCTGCTTTGGTTTCAGGATTTTCATCTGCAAAATGAGATGTTGAAATATATGATCCTATATATATGAGTTTTGAAAAACTTCACATTGACCCGTGAAGACCTCCCTGTGAATAAGTATTAGTAAACCTTGGAATGAACCCTGTGCATAGATCCTGTCCCCTCCTTCTGTGGGATTCGTCCTTGTTTTCATGGGCAGGACAGTCCAGGGAAACTTGAGAACTTTGGGAAGCACTTTATACCAGGGACCTTATTGAAACAAAGGCAGGGGTGTCACCTGGGCAAGTAAGACCGGGCTTACCCACAGTTTGTCTGTGAACCAGATCCAACTTTGTCTCTCGTGTTTGAGCGTCTAATTTAGTGGTCCTCAATGTGTGATCCCCAGATTCACAGCATTAGCCTTGCCATCACATGGGGACTTGTTAGAAATGCGAATTCTTGGGGCGCCTGGGTGGCTCAGTCGGTTAAGCGTCTGACTTCAGCTCAGGTCATGATCTCGCGGTCTGTGAGTTCGAGCCCCACATCAGGCTCTGGGCTGATGGCTCAGAGCCTGGAACCTGCTTCCGATTCTGTGTCTCCCTCTCTCTCTGCCCCTCCCCTGTTCATGCTCTGTCTCTCTCTGTCTCAAAAATAAATAAACGTTAAAAAAAAAAAAAGAAATGCGAATTCTTAGGCTCCACCCATCCCAGACCCACTGACAAGTGGAAACTCTGGGGTTGGGGCCCCATAGTCTCTCTTTAACAAGCCCTCCATAAACAAGCTCTCCATTTAACAAGCCCAACATTTCTGTTGCACATTAAAACTTCAAAACCACAAAATAACTGAACCCAGACCATAGGCCTTATCACATCAAGACACTAGAAGATCAAGAAAAGAGAAAAGAGAATTTTAGAACATTATTCTGATGTTCAAAGGTGGAGGCGGGGCTGGGAGTTGGGTTAGGGTTGTCTGAGATGATCCAGAGCTCTGGGTTTGTTTTTTTTTTTTTCTTTTTCTTTATTTTGTTAAATGTATTTATTTATTTTGAGACAGAGAGAGAGTGAGCACCCTCAAGCTGGGGAGGGGCAGAGAGAGAGGGAGAGAGAGAATCCCAAGCAGGCTCCAAGCTGCCAGCGCAGAGCCCAATGCGGGGCCCCATCTGATGAACCACGATGTCATGACATGAGCGACAGTCAAGAATTGGCTTAACTGACTGAGCCACTCAGGTGCCCCAGAGCTCTGTTTTTTTTTTTTTTATTTTTATTTTTTATTTTTTAATGTTTTTTATTCTTGAGACAGAGACAGAGCATGAACAGGGGAGGGTCAGAGAGAGAGGGAGACACAGAATCCGAAACAGGCTCCAGGCTCCGAGCTTGTCAGCACAGAGCGACTCGGGGCTGGAACTCACAGACCGCGAGATCATGACCTGAGGCGAAGTCGGCCGCTTAACCGACTGAGCCACCCAGGCGCCCCAGAGCTCTGTTTTTAATAGCATCACCAAGATCCCTGGGATAAAATTTTTAAATGACAACTACAGCAGTGAGGTTTTCTAAGGAAAAGGAGGGTACACAGGAGGGATTTTGTTTTTAATCATATTTAGGAGAGACCAGCCTGACAGGAAAAGTCTGAGTGAATAGTCTTTAAAAAGAAAGTCATGTTTGCGGAAGCACCTGAGCTACTGGCCAAATGGCGAGCACACGGTGATTCACATACGCGGTCCTTTCACCCCCGCTTTCTACCATATGAAACGTCTGAGACCAAATTTGGATTTCAAGCCACAGAACCTTCAGCTAGAGAATGCTTAGCTGCCAGTTACATTGGCTTGGAAACCTTCTCAGAAGTCATCCATTGGTCCATAAGAAGACTCTCCCCCGTGCCTCCCTCCCTAGATTTTGGTGATTGGCTTGGCTGAGGAACTAGTTTTAGCACTGAGTCAAAACGGCAGAATTCCTCAATGCATCCTCCTGACGTCTGCTTGAACACATCTCAGCTCTTCAAAGTTCTCATTTTTCTTTAAGATCTTCTGTTGGTATGAGCTTGGAGTCTGATTCCAAACAGGAGCTGCACTCGACATGTACAGCATGGATTTTTGAGAATCCTGGTTGCTCTAAAAGTAGAAGGATGGTGGTAGGAGATGAGGGCCACTAGCTTTTATATATCCTTCATGACAAAGAATTCGAATCCATTTTTCCCGTTTCTTCCAGGTTGAGAAACCCAGTATAAACCCCCAGCAGGTCTCCGTCCTTCCTCCTCTACCCATCCCACCCTTTTTGTGGTGGAACTGTTAGCAATACGGGAATTTCTGGCAGGACATTTTAAAGGAATATGCCCCTTAGCTGTTATTACTAATAAGTTACCCCATTGACACCAGGTGGCTAAATAACCTGATTCTACATCCTTTAGGCAGGGTATCAGGTGGACATCTTTGACTGCAAAAACAACTTCTACACATTAATCAACATCTGATGGCCCACTTTTGAGGCAGGCAGGGTACACTGTTGTATGCCATGACACTTCGGTTGAGAACCATTGGTCTAGTGACAGCCTCCGTGTGATCATGTGTGTGTATTATGTATGCAAGTATATCCTTCTGTTTTGAGCTATGATGTGCTTAAGTCAAGGGCTGTGCCTTATTCTTCATGTCTCCTCATGACCAAATGAAGCGTAAATCATGCTAAGATGTGGCGTGTTAAAGGAATATAGGAATTTACTAGTACTCGTTCTCTCTCTCTCTCACACACATGCACACGCACGCACACGCACACACACGCCAGCCATGTGCTTTTTTCCGTCTAGGCTTATCACTACTTTTCCTTTACTTTTCATCAGCTAGTGGCTGACATCAGAAGGTCCAGCACGTGCTCACGAAATCCAGGGTAATTGAATGTCAACTCCAGCCAAAGAGCGCTCCTTTCTAAATATGACTTGATAATTATTCCGGACATTTTCAAGCGAGAGACTAATTACCGCATTAGTTACTACACGACTCCCTCCACCAGCTAGCGCATCTCATAACTTCCCTTAAAATGACAAGGCACAAACGAGTTACAAATTGGAGGATATTGAGGTGGTGTTTTCCCACTTGAACTGAGATCCCAGGGTTTCTGGCTGTGGTTACCAAGCGGTGGCCAAACGTTTTCACTGAGCACACTCAAACAACGTGGGGTATTCCACAACCAGGGTTGATTTCAGCAGACTATCAAGGCCAAGATACTGTCCCTTCACAAATGCTGGAAGGGTCTCTGTGAGCCACGGCTGTGATTTCCTGCAAGTTTTGCATGCTTCTTTTTCTCCTGTGTTCTCTTGCCTTTGATTCACTGCTCCATCAAATGGATGGTAGGTCCTTGCCTAAAAGACTCAGCTTGTCCCGTTTCATAATGTGACTACCACAGATTGGAACGCTAGCAATTATGAGCTGAACGAACATGGGTGGTTCAGAAATCACACACTAGGAGGCTCCAGGACCCAATTTTATGGGGCATAAGTGATCATGGGCATTGGAGAACTGGCCAAAAATGTGTGTTCTTGGGGAAGTAGAACAAATCCTAATTAAAAATAATACCTCTTGTTTCTGAGCCTCAGTTTATTTATCTATGAGGTGATGTGATTAGATACCTTCTAACATCTGTTTTTCTTAATCATGATAACAGTGGCTGACATTATTGCATTGTTACTATGTCAGGCGCTCTGCTAAAGCTTTCATATGCATTTTCTCCTCTAATCCTCAAAATACTATACTCTCTGTCCCATTTTAAATCAAAAAGCTCAAAGAGATGAAATAATTCATCCACAGAACTAGTAAGGGGCAGGCCTGAGGATTCTGACTCAGGTGTGTTTGATGCTAAAATTTGTGCCCTTCACCTCCACATTATATGATCCCCAAAGAGGACCTTAACAACCTTCTGCAAGGCAGGCACTACTTCTAGGCCAGTGGTTCCCAGCAGGGGCATTTTTGTCCCTGAGGGGACGTTTGGCTGTGTCTTTAGGACACAGTCCTGACAAGTGTCTTCAGCATTTCTAGTTCTCACACCTAAGAACAGCAGTGCTACCTGCCTCCCTGGTGGATAGAAGCCAGAGAGACTAACAAACACTACCGTGTGTGGCCCAGACCCCCACAATAAAGAATTACCTGGCGCAGATTGTCCTTACCATCAAGGTGAAGAAACCCTCGTCTAGGCCCAGCATAGAAACACCCTCTTCACCGCTGTCCACGGAAGTTAAACAACAAGTGCCCATACTCCAGGGACGACAGCCCTATTTTTAGAGTCGTGTACACATGCACGTCACAGTCGAACCCTCTTAGTCCATCACCGCATTCATAAGCCACCGACCTCGGCACAAGACAGACCCATGTTCAAATTTCTGTCCCGTGTCTTTGTGTTTGTCCTCAGGGCCATCACTTTTGCTCTTAAGCCTCATGTTTCTCATCTCTCAAATGGAGATGATCATTGTCCATCGTGGGATGACGGGGTCAGGGCAAGAGCTCAGTATCCGTACCGGTTTCTCTCGTCCTTGTCTCTCCTGCCTTTTATAAACCTCTCAGTGTGCCTATGCTCTTATGGATGGCCAGGTATGTTCTTGGCTCCACCATTCATGCTGGCAGGAGCCACCGACTGCCATTTGTAGACTGGTGCTCGGTGACATAAACACACAGGAGATGGAGCAGTTGAAATGCACTCAGAGAGAAGCAGCTGGGAAGTATTGGTGGCCCAGGCCAGTGCAGGAGTCTGGGTGGGAAAAGCAAAAGAATCCAGGAATCTTGGCCCTTGGCCAAGGCGTTGGCTGAAATGGACTCCCAGGGTTGGCTAGTTTTATTGTAGAATAAATTGTTGCTCCGTAATGTAAATGGAAAATTAACTGTGTAACTAATCAAAGAATCTTTGTGACTCTTTGTGAAACATACCACCCAGATAAGTTAGAGATTTATGTATTTTCTGGAGTAGACCCCGTAGGAGAAGGGTCTGCGGGAAGAAAGATGGAGGTGGTTAGGTGGAGGAATTTCCTTCATGGAAAGGACCCCCCCCCCCAAAAAAAAAGGCATAGTTCACAATGTTGTGTTTGCTTCACGTAACTCCAAATGCAGGATTCCTTAGCTAGACTGCTAAGAAGGTCATGTTAAATATTCCCTTTTCTTTCTTTTAAAAAAAAAATTGTTATCATTATGTGCACATTATTTATTTATTTGGGTCAGTGTGAAATGAGAAGAGGAGGAAAGAAAACTGGATGAGGGTGGCGGCTCCCAGTAAGACCTCTGATCCGTTAAGTTGCTTACGGCAAAGAGAAATAGGGATCAGAAGTCACACCTGGCATCCTGAGCTTTCCAAAGAACCCTCCGGCTGATCCGAGCAAGGTAATACATAGGCAGGGATTTCTTCCCAGACTCTTGGGCACAGAGGTGGATCAGGACAGGACCAGTGGAATAGCACCCGCTTTGATTTCAGAAATTGTTTAGATACCTGATGTAGGAGGGAAAAAACCAAAACCAAACCCTTTCCTCTGCTTGGCTGATCCTAAAGGCATAATGTGCATGGCCGTCCAGGAGTATAAGGCTGGCTTGTTCTCACAGCGACCCCGGGAGGGATGGCTTCCCGCATTTGGACACAAGAGAAAGCTGTGCCTCTGAGAGAGTCAGACTCTGTTCAGGTTGCAGCCTCATGGACAGCTCGAGCGCTGGGGCCCTTATCCTTGGATTCTAAACCAGGCTTCATACTGCTGTGGTATTAAAGCCCATTAGAGATCACTGAGATAGCTCCATAGTGTAAAAGTACTGAAAGCCGGTGAGCACAAAAATATACATGCACATGTACACAAATACCCACATATACACACATTTATGAACACCTGCACGTTGAGGTCTGTGTAAGTAGATAAGTGAGACAGTGAGCAGGACAATAATGGGAACGGACTCTGCCCTGGTATCTGGGAGAGAACAGGTAGGAACTAAGACCAAAGTGTCCCCGGCTAAAGGAAGGCTGCCCCATTCAGCTCGTCTAGCTAATCAGTGTGCCTTGGGACCTTGAGCTCAGAATGGCCAGATCTTCTGAGGGTTTTTTTCCTTTTCTTTTTTTGTGAAGAGAAGCTGTTGTATGGATGGGGGTTTGGCAAACCACACCCTGCAGCCCAGTTTCGACCGGCACCTGTTTCAAGTTTTATAGGAATAAGCCCCGCCCCCTGCTTGCTCACAGGTGGTCTGTGACGGCTTTCCTGCTCAGGTAGCAGCACTGAGGAGTTGTGACAGAGACTGTATGGCCTTCAGAGCCTAACATCTGTACTGCTGGGCTCTTCACAGTGTCCCTGCCTGCGACGTAGGTCCAACAAAACACAAGTGGGCCGAATTCGGCCTCCATCAGAATTCACCAGAGACACTTCATTGGTCATCCAGTTTCACACTTTCTTCCTCTTGTTGGCCTCAACAGCCGGTGCTGGAGATTAGTTAGACCATCGTTTTTCACAGTTCAATCTGCGTGCAGTTCCTCTGGACCGCCAGGCTCCACTCTTGATTCAGTGGGTCTGGGTAGGTCCCAAGAACCTGCACATTCAGCAAGCTCCCTGGTGAAGCCGATGCTGCCTGCCTAAGATGCTACCTTGGGAAGCAGGGACTTAGAAACACCATGCTTTTGGGAGGGTCCCAAAGCTCCAGCCCTATCGAGTGGGTGACTAAGTTGGCCAGTGCAGAGCAATGAATTCCATAGAACCCCTAGGTCAGATTCACTGAGGCCTTGCACAGCCCACACAGGAACCTTGAGGAGTTTTGTGAATCTTTCTAGCCCTCCAGAACTGTTACATTTCCTCAATTTGAAGAGCATCTTTTGGGATCCGTCCTGGACCAACTCCACAGCCTGCAAAGGGCTTCTAGCTGTGTGCAAAGTATTCAGTATTTCCGATGTCAGCGTTGCCGTCCAGAGGGGCGATAGCCGGCTCACCCTGCATTCATGACAAGCACAGGGATCTTGCCTGTTAGTTCTGGAGTAAGATCTCTCACACCAAGATCAACCCGAACCTCGGGTGGAATGGGAAGAATGGACCCAGCAAGCTAAGTGAGAAAATTTCAGAAGAGCGATGAATAGAAGAAGGAAATAGATTCTGAAACTGGAGGAATAGCTGTTTTGATTTCTCCAAGCCTCCGTTTCCTTATCTAGAACTCCTTTTCCTTATACTGTTGGTATAACCTTGAAGGTTGTCCTGAGGATTCTATCAGAGGTTGTGTATGTAGTAAATGTCACCTGTAAATTTGGCTCGTAAATGTCTCCAGCTCTGTCCCTAGGGCTACGCACTCCTGATAGCAGCTTAGAGATCCCCAAAGACTGGGTGTTTGGAAGGTCTGTGCTAGCACCTGGTGGCTCTGATTTGGCTGTGCCCAAGGATCTCTCCATGACACATTCCTTTTTCTGTTAGTGTGTTTTCTGAGCAGCTGACTCCAGCCACGGGCTGACTCTAAGCTTCTTCTATTCTTGATGTTTCTGGTTGCCAGTAATGTGGCTCACTCTCATCCCAGCTAGCCGAACCCCCTCTGTGTATCTTATTGTTGGCCAGGCTCCTAACAGCCTTTCCTTGCACAGCCTCTCCAGCTGTGCTGAGCTGAACAGTGAAGACCGCCAGCGTCAGCCCCCAGCAGGGCTCTGTGTGTGCCATTTAAGGGACGAGGAATGTGGCTCCTGGCGGGTGAGTCCGGCTGCTGCCTCGAAGAAGGGGTGCTAAATAATTCACCGCAGCAGCCTGCTCTGACATCCACCCGGGCCTGGCCCCTGGCGACCCTGAGGATGCCCCAGCAGGGCTCCCGCTTGCTGCGCAGTGGCATCTAGAGGAGCTGGAAGAATAAACAAGTCAGCATGTAAATCGCCTGGTTGTCCGGATCTCAGTGGCCGGGAAGCGTCAGCCTGGGCAGACCGATGGTGTGTGTGCTGATGGTCCCTCAAACCGGAGGGCTCCAGGCACCCTCGCTATGCAGAGGCTGACTGCTGGTATGTTTACAGTCAGATTCCATAAACATTTTTTTTGTTTTGTTTTGAGAACTTGCTGTGTGCCTGGCGGTTTTACCTGTATTATCTCCTATAATCCATAAAGTCCGTGAGGCAGAGACTGTTAGAAGAGGCTCAGAGAAGGAAAGGGACTTGTCAGAGTTCATACAGCTAACAAGGGCCAGAGTCAGGTTTTGCCCTTGAACACATCCTGCCTGACAGACCCCCTGTTATCCAGAGGTCCCTGGCTACCTGGGAACTTTTCTCTCTCCTCCAGATCCTGGCGCTCTCGGCGGGTTGGACTCCCCCACGTTAGGTCAAACGCTACCAGCTTCTCTATAGGGAAGCTCGTGACGGTGCATAACTGAACGTCTCCCATTGCTCCTTTTGGCTGGACTCTCAGGTTCTGATTCCTGGTTTTGGTAGTCCGCACCTTGTCTTGTCCTGGCTCTCAGCTGAGCAAAATGGTAGCTGGGAGTCAGTGTCGAAAATGGTGGCCTCGTCCCAGGAACTTCCTGCCTGGGGGAAGTGAGGGTCTCGAGGCAGGATTCCCAGGTTCTGCTGCAGGGCCTCATTTAGTCTGAAGGTTGACAAGTGGCAACACAGGCTTGCAGGAGTAGAAAGGTGGACTGGAACAGGAACAAACATTAGCAGGGCTTTTTCTCAGCCCAGGAAGACTTGCTTCTGCAGTTCTGATAGGCCATTTTGCACAAGGCATCACATGATGCCATTGGATGGACCGATCATCCCATGCCCTAAGTAGCAGGCCTGTGATGACTGTTTTACAGATAATAATAATAGCTTCTATAGCTTACTGTGTGTTCCTGCTGCACAAAGTGCTTTGTGAAGATGATTTGAACTCCTACAACAAGAGGTGTTACGGTTATAACCATTGCTCACATCTTTCAGAGAAGGGTTCTCAAGAGCAGAGAGGTTAAGCAACTTGCCCAGTGTCACACAGACGGCAAGAGCCAGAGTCCAGAATCAAACACAGATTTCCTGATTCCAAGTTCAGGGCTAGTTTCATTGTAGCAGGGCTCTCTTTTAAACTAGATGTCCTTTATAGCTGTTTATAGATGCTAAGCAGATTTAAGATGAAAAGGAACACAGGCAGAATCCAGTACAGTGGGTTGAGCGATACGTATACCATATCTGCACTTCTCATTCTTTTTTTTTCCTCCATCAGTCATCTGCCTGATGACATTCACAGGTGTGACAGTTTCCTAGGGCTGTGATCTGCTTCTGAGAAAATTGCAAAAAAATCTGTTACATGGACATAAAGGACTGCGGTTACTCATAATTGTCACAACCGTAAATGGATCATCAGCCCTGGCAGTTTATGATCGACCGTGACATACATAGAATAGGCTGTGGGTCATGGGCACTTCATTCAACCATATTTTCAGAGGGCCTACTGTGTGCTAGGCACTGTTCCAGGTTTTGAGGATAGAGTGCTCAAAGAAACTGCAAAAATCCTGCCTGCCATCCCCTAGAGCTTACTTTCTAGGTCGCCATAGGGAGACAGAGCATATAGCAACATAAACAAATAAAATACATAGTGATTTAAGAGTACTAAGTCCTGGGCATCAACTTCCAAAATGACAGTTTGAGGAACACAGCAGACACTTTAACCAGGGAAATAATCCTTTGATTGTGAAAACTATTTAAAAAAAAAACCAACTATTTAAGGTTTCTGAAAATTGTCCTGAGGGTATGTAGCAAATGCGGAAATACCTATTCAAGAAAATCTACTAAGTCTTGGTAAGAAGAGTGAGTCTGTGGCTTGTGAGCCGTGACCCCCTCACCTCCTCCTGCCCCTTACCCCCATCAAAAATCATCGTGATGCATACTGTGCTCTGGCAGTATGCAGCCAAGAAGATGGGGCACTCTCTCTACCGACCTGTCAGTCCAGGGCTACGATTTCACCCTGGGAAGGGCACCTCAGAGACCCACAACACCCTACACCCTACCAAGAAGCCCTACCTTAGATCAAACAGTGGAGCATTGTGTGCCCCAGGGTGTTGTCAAAAATAATAGAACAGTCAGGTACCAATTAGTGGAGGCTAACAGCTGGGTGTGATGCCAATAGGGACCAGCCAGGCGCTCCGGGAGACTATAGTCATGCCTCTGAGTAGCAACGTCAGAGGCTGCACACTGCGGGGGAGATAGACTTCACTCACCTTGTCTAGTCCGTCACTAAACAAATAAACGACAATAACAGCAGGCTCCAGAAAAGGGAGGAGAGAATCAGTATCCAGAATTGCTATATTATGTGAAATGTTCAGTTTTCAACAAAATACCATGAGTCATACAAAGAAATAGAAAAGTCTGGCACATAGGGAAAAAGCAAGGAAAAGAAACAGCCTGTGAAGGTGTCTAAATGTCAGATTTAGCAGGCAAAGACTCTAAAGCAGCAATTTTAAATGTGTCCAAAAGACTACAGGGAACGATGTCTAAAGAGTGAAAGGAAAACATGATGGCATTGCCTCATCAAATAGAGAATATCAGTAATGCAGAACTGTTTTAAAAAATAATATTGAAAAATGGAAATTTTCGGGCCGTGTTGGTGGCTCAGTCAAGCATCTGACGCTTGGTTTCAGCTTAGGTCATGATCTCACGGTTTGTGGGTTTGAACCCAACATCAGTCTCTGCACTGATGGTGTGGATCCTGCTTGGGATTCTCTCTCTCTCTCTCTCTCTCTCTCTCTCTCTCTTTCTCTCTTTCTCTCTTTCTCTCTTTCTCTCTCTCTCTTTTGTCCCCTCCCCTGCTCACTTTCTCTGTTCCTCTCAAAATAAACTTTTATTTTAAAAAAATTTTTAGTGCTTATTTTTGAGAGTGAGAGAGACAGATCATGAATGGGGAAAGGCAGAGAGAGAGAGGGAGACACAGAATCTAAAGCAGGCTTCAGGCTCTGAGCTGTCAGCACAGAGTCTGATGTGGGGCTTGAACTCATGAACCTGAGATCATAACTTCAGCCGAAGTCGGACACTAAACCGACTGAGGCCACCCAGGTGCCCCAATAAATAAATTTAAAAAAAAAAATTAAAAATGGAAATTTTGGAGTTGAAAAGTATAATAATTGAAATGAAAATTTTACATGAGTGGCCCATTGGTAGATTTTAGCCTAGAGGAAGAAAGAAACTGAAAACTTGAAGGTAGATCAGTAAAGATTATACAATCTGAAGAGTAGGGAGGAAAAAGAAAAATGAAAAGAGCTTTTTAAAAAATAACTTTTCCAGTTTTATTGGGAAACAATTGGCATACGTCATTGCATAAGGTTTAAGGTATGCAGTGTGATGGTTTGATTACCTGAATGGAATGTTTTAGAAATCTGGGATCAGCTAAAGAGAGAAAAAGGAGCAGAAAAAACAATACTTGAAGAAATAATAGTGGCAGACTTCCAAATCTGATGAAAATTATTAGTCTACACATCCAAGAAGCTAATGCAGTCCAAGTAGGTAAGTTTAAAATGATCTACGCTGAGATAACATCACAGTCAGAATATTGAAAGACTAAGAGAAAATCTTTTTTATTTATTTATTTTGAGAGAGAACACATGCATGTGCAAGTGGGGGAGGGGCAGAGAGAGAGAAAGAGAATACCAAGCAGACTCAGCACTGTCTGCACGGAGCCCCATGCGGCACTTGAACTCAGGACCCTGCCGTCATGACCTGAGCCAAAATCAAGAGTCCAACGCTTAACTGACTGAGCCACCCGGGTGCCCCCCGAAGAGAAAATCTTGAGAGCAGCAGGAGAAAACTTTTCAGAAACAAGTGAACCCTCACAGAATTAACAAGATTCTTAAGTCTTGGCAGAGATATGGGTGCTCCCTTTAAATGTTAAACAGAATTACCATATGTCCCAGCAACTCCATTCTTTGATACATCCCCAAGAAAAGTGGAACATGCATCCTCAAAAAAACTTGTACACAAATGCTCATGGCAGCCTTATTGGTAATAATCAAAAAGTGGAAACTGCCCACATTTCCATCAGTTGATGAGTTGGTGAATAAAACGTACTCTGTACAATGGCATATTGCTCATCAGTACAAGTGGATGAAACTCTGGTACAAGCTACTGCATGGATGAACCTTGAAAATACTACTCTAAATGCAAGAAAAAAAGTTACTGAAGACCACTTACTGTATGCTTCCATTTATGTGAAATGCCCAGAATAGGCAAATCTGTAGCCACAAAGAATGTTCCAGTGTCTGTTCGGGGCTGGAATAGTGGGACGAATGGGGAGGGAGTACTCCCGGCTGAGGCATGAAGGGCTGGTGAAAGTGTGTAACAGTTAGATTGTGATCGTGGTGGCATGAGTCTATGAATATACTAAAATCTATCGGATGTATACTTGAAATGGGTGAATGGTGTGATCTGTAAATTATATTTCAGTAAAACTTTTTTAAAGGGTGCCAAGTGCTAAGGGAAAAATAAAGTAGGGTAAAGGTTTGGTAGCATTAGGAAGGTGGGAGGAGGACGTCATGGGATAGGATAGTAAGGCTTCACTGCAGTGACACTTTTAAGATGTGAAAAGGTAGGAGAGGGAGCCATGCTGCTGTCTGCGGGAGGAACCTTTCAGACAGAGGGTAGAGCCATTGCAAAGACCTGGAAACAGGCATGTGCCTGGTGTGTCTGAGGACCCCTGTCCATGTGCCAGCAAGGCAGAGAGTAGCAAGAGTAGTATCAGAGAAGCCGTGGGGGATCCGTCCCAAGGTGCATACTCTGAGAAGAGCAGCATTGATGAAGTTTAAGCAGAAGTGTGACGCGCTCTGTTCATTTTCAGAGAATCACTATGGTGGCAGCTTTGCGAATAGACCACAAAGGGTCCAGGTGGAGGGAAGAGCTGATGGTGGCTTGCGTCTCCATCCAGGAGGGAGATAGCCTGGTTTGGAGCGGGGGCTGGGTATTGGCGGTAGTGGGAAAGTGTTCGGTTCTGCATTTGAAGGTAGAGCCCGCAGGACTAGTCAAGGGTCGAGAAATACTCCGTGAAAGGGGTCAGAGAGTAAATATGTTAGGCTTTTGGGGCCACACAGTCCCTGTCGGAACTACTCCACACGGCTGTCGAAACCTGGATGTGGCCATAGACATGCATAAATAAATAAACATGCTTGTGTTCCAGTAAAACTGCGTTTACAAAAACACGAAGCAGAGCAGATTTGGCCAATGGGATGTGGCGTGCCAACTCCTGGATTCGATGTCAGGGGGAAGAGGAGGAAACAGGTGAAGGATGACTTGAAGGTGTTTGTTCTCATCCATTGGAAAAATGGAGGTGCCATTAACCATGATAGTGAATCTGGCAGGCAGAACAGGTCTGTAGAGGGTATGAAGAACTGATCTCTTGTTAAATTTGAGAAGTCTTTAGACATCCATATGTGAATGCAGGGGGATTCATAAGCCCTGAGTTCGAGAAGAGGCTGGTCTCGAGTGGAATTGAGGACCCTAGAGCAGATCAAGGAAGTGCATGTAGATAGAGGACAGCAAGAGTCCGAGGGCTGAGCCCAGGGATATGCCAGTGTTTCGGTGTCAGGAAGAAGAGGGGGAACCAGCCAAAGAGACTCCGGAAGTACAGCCACAAGGTAGAAGGGAGGCCAGGAGAATGTGACATCATGGAAGCTAAGCTAAGAAAGTGCTTCAGAGAGGGTAAATC
The DNA here is from genome assembly GCF_046562875.1 of Panthera onca. Classification (NCBI taxonomy): domain Eukaryota; kingdom Metazoa; phylum Chordata; class Mammalia; order Carnivora; family Felidae; genus Panthera; species Panthera onca. The sequence goes on along the minus strand of NC_138340.1, from coordinate 31,784,022 downwards.
TGTCCTTTTCTTTCCCACTCACAGAATCATGTGGGTATGCAAATGAGCAGAGAAGTGTTCTTACAGAAGAAATCCTGAATTCCCTCTGATTTCCAGATAGAATTATCGTCAGACTTTTTATTCATTCAGCAAATATTTAGAAGCTGTCAGGTCACCAGGCACGGTGCTAGATGCTTGGAACAGAACAACATGCCAAAAAAAAAAGGCACAATCCCTGCCCTCAGAGAGCGTGCAGTCTGGTTAGAGAGAGATGTTAATCAAGTAATCATGAACATTAATCAAGGATGGATCATAGTCGCTCGTGATGGATGCAGATCTCTCAAACAGGACAAGAGTTCTAAAGCAAAGGACTTACCTAAGAAAGCAATACTATGAGTTTTCTACAAAAGAATTGAACTAATCTGGAGGTCCAGGGAACCTTCTGTATTTTTCTTTGTTTTTAATAATAAGTGATTCCCAACACACCACATCCTGATTGGGACACACCTGTTTTTTTTTTAATGTTTGTTTACTTTTTGGGGGGGGCAGGGGCAGAGAGAGAGGGGAGGACAGAGGATCTGAAGTGGGCTGCAGGCTCTGAGCTGTCTGTGCAGAGCCCAATGTGGGGCTTGAACTCACGAACCGTGAGATCATGACCTGAGCCGAGATCAAGAATTGGATGTTTAACTGACCGCGCCACCCGGGTGCTTCAAGTTTGCTATTTTCTGAGGTAGAGAGTTTTTCAGCTTTTTTTCTGGGGTATCTTCCATTTTGCCAGCTCTCTCTCCCAAGAGAAGCCTGTAGAAGCTCTCGTGCTTACATTTAGGAAGTGCTGGAAAAACGAAGCATCCCTGTGTGGCTCTTGCTCGTTCTTCTGGTCCTTTCCAAGAGAAAATTCAGGTTGCTACTCAGCTGTTTAATGAAAATGAGTACTTCCAAAAAGCTGCTGTAATAAGTACAGCTTTCTTTTTCTGAAACAAAAGCAATGTTTGCTACCACATCGTGTCAGTTTCACAATATTTGCACGGAAATGTGCAGTGCAAAGCATGTTTAAATCATTGATGCAGCTTTTAATCTTTCTGGGAGGAGGGAGCAAGATCTTTAGCAGTCTTTCATTGTGATTTTGCTCGCCTGTCCACATTTCTCCTTTTAATTAATGTAATTAAAAAAGGATAAGAGGCTGTGGTAGAATTTGGTGCATTAGGTTAGCGGGATCAAGAATAATTAAAATGTCTGAGATGAGGCAGATTCCTAACGTGGCGTAAAAGAGGAAAGGAAGGCCTTTCTTTTGGTTTTAGGGTGTGCCAGATTATTTTTCATGAGATTCAGAAATGCGTCCATGGTCTGAGAAACATTTATGATTGGGAATCTTAAATGGGCAATAAATAAGGGGTGCTGGGGTGGGTCGTTCCTTAAGTTTGTCACAAGCGATTGTACAGTTTATGTTGGCATCTCTCATTCTTGCCCCCTTGTCTGAAAACCAAGTGGGGAGTAACATTAATACTAACTGTATGCTAGATGCTCTTCAGAGTCCTTTATATACTTTAACTCATCTCATTTACCCAAACCCTTGGTAGATGGATGTCTCCATTTTACAGATGGAACACCTGAGGCTTAGAAAAGATGAGTGGCTGTTATTACTGCATCATGCAGCGAGGAGGTTACAGAGGCACATTGGAATTTAGGTCTTTCTGTTGCAAGAGGCAGATTTTTTATTGTTAGTCCTAATTGGAAAAGTGGTTAGGAACTATCGAGGAGAATCTCTTTGGGGCATTTCTTTCTTAGGCAGGCATCTCCACCTTTGTGGGTGCCTTGTTGATCTTTACCTGCCCTTGGTGGGCACTGCATGTATCTTTACCTGCATTATAGACGCCTCCCAAGTTTATTATCTGTGTGGTTATGTGGGCTGGCTGCTATTGCTTGAGAGTTCATACAAATCCTGAATGTGGTTTTTGTTGTTTCTTTTTGGAGCAAAACTGATGCATCTTTGATCTCTAGTATTCATTTAGAACTATCATCTTTTTTTTGGTATTAAATATCCCTTTATTTTAAGACATTATGGCTTTAGTATAGCATGCTAATGGATTTACATGGCGAAAATAAAAATGGACAGCTGTGGTCCATGGTAACAGGGTTCCCCGTGATCTCTTCTTGCCTCTTCTTCCCGGGGCCTGTACTTCGCAGCCCCTCTGCAGTCGGTTGAGGTCATGTGACAAGTTCATCAATAGAAGTGGCATCATTTGCCTCCAGGCTAAAGCACCTACATGCACCCCCGGCTCTCTCTTCTCCTGTTGCTGTAACCTGGATATTAAAGGTGTTGAAGGGGCGCCTGGGTGGCTCGGTCGGTTGGGCGTCCGACTTCGGCTCAGGTCATGATCTCACGGTCCGTGAGTTCGAGCCCCGCGTTGGGCTCTGTGCTGACCGCTCGGAGCCTGGAGCCTGTTTCAGATTCTGTGTCTCCCTCTCTCTCTGCCCCTCCCCTGTTCATGTTCTGTCTCTCTCTGTCTCAAAAAAATAAATAAACGTTAAAAAAAAATAAAATAAAAATAAAGGTGTTGAAGCCACAGAAACACAAGGAGGAAGCAGACTAGATCCCTGAGTCACTGCTTCGAATGGAGGTACCTGGAGCTCGCCTGCACCTCCAGCTGACTTTGCATGAATGAGGACTCAATCTTTAATGTGACACCACTGAGATTACAACTGTGTGTTTACTGCATCCCAGTCCAGCCCCTGCTAATAAAAGACTTGTCAGCCTCCCCTCCCCCTCTCTAGAAAATTTACTAGATTTTGAAATTTGGGGATTTTTTGCAACTATATAAAAACTATACATATGTATATATATTTATCCCTCCCCATATATATATATACATATATACATATATACATATACATATATATATGTATATATATATACATGTGTATATATATATATATGTATGTATATATATATGTATATATGTATATATATGTATATGTATATATATATGTATATATATATGTATATATAAGGTTTTCAAGAATGTGCTTTATATAATATAAAGTGTGTGTGTAGGATATATTAGATATTATCCACGTAATTTTAAAATGAATTACGTATAGTTTATATTTTATAATTACGTGGATAATATCTAATATATTCTACACACATACTTTTTTTTTTTAATAAAATAAACTAAACTGAACACATGACCTTTGTTAGATGCGTGGTTTGAAACACGGGTAATCTCCCTTACAGTAATGAGGATTTCACAGTAACAGGGCCAGGAGGTGCTTAATCTAAACCAGAGAGGACTGGTGCTCTTTCTTTTTTGAAAGTGCTTCTGAGACCAAGAAGCTTCCATTGCTCTGGGTGACCCATGCCAGTTCTTACCATGTCAGTGGTCAAAAGTCTTCCTTGAGTCCAGATGAAATTTGTTTTTAGTTCATTTAAAGTTCCCGTTCTAGGGGGCGCCTGGGTGGCTCAGTCTGTTAAGCCTCTGACTTTGGCTCAGGTCATGGTCTCATGGTTCCTGGGTTCCAGCCTCACATCAGGCTCTGTGCTGACAGCTCGGAGCCTGGAGCCTGCTTCGAATTCTGTGTCTCCCTCTCTGTCTGCCCCTGCCCCGCTTGTGTTGTCTCTCTCTCTCCTTTCTTTCAAAAATGCACATTAAAGAAACTTTTTTTAAGTCCCCATTCCATCTTATTTTACCCCTCTAGCAGTGGAGACAGACGGTTGTCACCATGACTGTCATCCGCAGAGCCTTTCATCTAGGGGGCCACAGTCCTCACTGCCTCACAGTCCTCATGTACCCTTCTCTTCTAGAAGCCGCCCAGCAGTGATTCGCTCACCCTTCCCTGCAGTGCTCTAGCAAGATGTTGACAGTTGCTGGCCGGAATGCAAAGCCGATCTGACTTCCCTTAATGTGGGGAGCGCCCTCTTGGTCAGCCCTCGCCAGCATACCTTTGGTGCTTTTCCCCTGTCTTGTTTCCTTGCAGACAAATCTTGAATTCTGCATTGATGCTAACACTGGTCTCTCATGTTTGTGTTCCACCTGCCTGCAATACCCTTTCCAGCAGCTCAAATTTGACCTTGACAATTAGAGTAGACTTTTCCTTTATGGCTTCTGGATTTTGTGTCATGCTGTGTAAGGCCTCCCCCCACCCACCTGCCCCCAATATAAAAATGTTTTCCTGTTCCAAAAGAAAAAAAAAGATTTTTTTGACCTTCAACCTAACTCAAATCCTACTTTCCCTGACTTCTGATCATGTCAGCCGCAATTAATCTAGTCTTCTGTGCCTCTCTCCTTATATGCAGTATGCAGTTTCAGCCACTTTATGTAAATAGCTTAGTTTCTATCCAAACAGAAAGTTCTGAAGGTCAGCACTTGTGTCCTTGTCTCCACAAGAGTGTCCTAAATTTCACAGATCCCAGTAGATACTATACTGAATGTCTCATATGTATTGCCTGTTTTCCCTGCCACCCCCTACCAAGAGGTTTGCTGTTGTGAATGTGAAATTTCACTCTGTTTTTGTAAAAACCACTGTGAGTTTTGTCCCAGTTTGCCAGGTCTCTGACATTTCCAAGAAGTTGTGGTCTCACTTTGTCTAGTACCTAACAGTGTATTTTCTTTTATTTTTCATTTTTTTAGTTTATTTATTTTGGGAGAGAGGGGCAGAGCAAGAGCAAGGACAAGCCCAGGGAGGGTCAGAGAGAGAGAGAGAGAGAGAGAGAGAGAGAGAACCCCAAAGAGGCTCTGAGCTGTCACAATGCAGAGCCTGATGTGGGGGCTCGAGCTCAGCAACTGTGAGATCATGACCTGAGCCAAAACCAAGAGTCTGATGCCTAACTGACTACACGACCCAGGCACCCTACTAATAGTATATTTTCTAAAAATTCTGAGTAGCGGGGTGCCTGGGTGGCTCAGTCGGTTAAGCGGCCGACTTCGGCTCAGGTCATGATCTCGCGGTCTGTGAGTTCGAGCCCCACGTCGGGCTCTGTGCTGACAGCTCGGAGCCTGGAGCCTGCTTCGGATTCTGTGTCTCCCTTTCTCTGCCCCTCCCCTGCTCATGCTCTGTCTCTCTCTGTCTTTAAAAAATAAATAAATGTTAAGAGAAAATTAAAAAAAATAAAAATAAAAATTCTGAGTAGAATGGTGTCCAGGATGAATATCACGGTCATGAAGAATTACTGATCTGTAGGCTTTATCATTTCAGCAATCTGTACAGGATGATGCATAGCTGTCCAGATTCCCCATCACTAAGCTGTGCTCACAGAGCACATGCTGTCACAAGGACTTCAGCATGCTTTTGCACCGTCCCCCTCCTGACTGCCTTTAGACCTTTGAGAACCCAGCACGTGCCCTCCCCTGACATGCATCACCCTTGCTCTAATTGCTTGCTTAATTGTCTTCCCCTCTCATTCCTAAGCTTTTTTTAAGGCAGGGTTCACGTCTGTCTTGGTCACCGTGATGTCCCTGAGGCCTCACACAGTGACTAATAGTAGGAGCTCATTTAATGAGTGAATGGGTACCTGAGTGATGGATGAAGTGTCTTTGCTTGCCAGAAATATAGCTGTCTTGCCGTGTTGTGCAGCTTCAGAGGAGGAGGCCCCCAGTGCCTCTTGGTCATTTTTGCTGCTTTCTTCCCTAGTTTCATAGTGCTTGCAAATATTTGTGTTGTTTCACGTGGGAAGAGCATGTCAGCAGCTCACCCACGTTGGGTGAAACTTTGAGTTCTACCCTAGGAGTAGGGAGGATGTTGCAGTCTCCATCAACCCGGTTGCTCCCATATTTTGAACCTTGCCTGGTCAGGTAACTAATTAATACCGAAGTTAACAGCAAAAACATCATTACGTCCCCTACCAAGAGCTCACGTTTACGGAATGTTGGCTGTGTGCTAGGCTCAGTGCTAAATGCTTCCTACTGAGGATTATTTGATTCTCTAAACAGCTCTGCAAAGGTAGGCACTATTACTCTCCCTCCTCTGTACCTGAAAACGTATGGCCCCTCATCCTGCAGTCAGCTAATATCAGAGCCAGGGCCCATCCCCAGGCCATAGCTTCCCTCCCCCATGTTATTTTGTGAACTCTTGTAAAGTTGGAAGTCACGTGCCAGCCTGCCTCTTCATTGCTTTCCTGCCAGTCACTTGTGAACTGCTTCTCAGCATTCTCATTTGATAGTAAGTACATCAAAGAGTAGTGGGCTCGCCTTCAGATGAAGAAACTGGGACACGGGCATAGAAAGTTGAAGTGACTTCTCTATGGCCACACCAGGGTAGGATGCCTCATTGCCATTGGTGGCCCCCAGTTGTTGTATTTGCTGATCCTGAAGTATCCTGAAGGATACTGAGGTCTAGGGGAACCATCCGCTTCCCCACATGCCCTGAGCTCTGCACGATGGAGACCGAACGCAGAGTGTTGCTCATTGGTTTGTACTCTGTTTCTCTTAGTGAAAAGTTACACCAGTCCCGTGATTTTCACCATGAAAGGTCTTCTCTGAACCGGAGAGAGGCATTCTGAAAGAAGTTATTAAGCATTATTAATACAATTACATATAACAAAAGACATAATTTAAACTTCCCCACATCTGACAAAGAAATTCATTTGAAGCTTCAGGAACTCCAGCTGGAAGGGCAGAGCTCATCAGAGTGGGTTCTTCAGTCCGGGGAGTATGGGCAAGGAACCGTGCTGGCTGCTTTGTCCTCGGGGACGCTTCTGTGCATGATGGACTACACCTGTCTCCTAGCTTCCCCAGTCCCCCCTATCCCCCTCACGCACCACCTAAGGAACCCGCAGCACTCCCTTGATCTCAGGCACAGGGTCGGCATATTGGCTTGCCCTTGGCTCTCCCCTGGCCCAGCATACTGCCTAGGCAGCATTGAAAGAACAATTGATTTTAAACAGTAAAAGATGACCATGGAAATACTCCAAGGATAGAAACAATGACCATCCTAGTGGAAAGAAGGCCTTGGTGATTTTTTTTTTTTACTTCATCCAAAATGTCAGAAAGAACTGTTATTTAGTGAGTGTGATATCATGTCAATCCTCACTATGGTTGCATTCAATATTTTTACTTTATTGCCTCAGACTCTGAGCTAGGAGAGAGCAAATACTGTGTCTGTACTTAGTCCTCAGAACAGTGCATGGCACAGAGCAGGTGTTCAGAACATACTAAATGAAGGGTTGGTACACGTGAGGAAACTGAACACCCCTAAGAGTTAAGCTACTAGTCCAGGGTCCCATCACTTGCATAAATTAAAGCTGGGATTCAGACCCAGGACTTCCCAGCCCTGTTGAGTTCTTTCTTCATGATTCCTTGGATGGGCCCCTGTTGGTGCAGCAGATGGGGAGTTAGAGATCCAATTAGAGACCCAAAGGTCTGGTCGGAGATCCGGAAAATGTGAGTTCTAGCCTGTCCTTGCTGAAGTCCCATTGTGACTATGGAAAAAAACCCTTCTCTACTCAAAGCCTCAGTTTCAGAATCTGTAAAATGGAAGAATGGAAGCAGTGCTCTCTAAGGGTCTCGGGGTCCTCAAATGCCCCTGGGCTGATTTATGCTTTCTCGTCTCTTCTACTCAGGAGGAGCTAGGGTCAGGGGTTAAGGGAGGGAATGACTCATTCATCACCCAGGCACCTGAGGAAGGTAGTCTTGTGTTTTATTTCAGACGTGCACAAAAATTCAAGGAGGACCTAGTCTCCAGCCAGCAAACACCCAGAAATGAAAGTTAAAAAGAGAAAAGTAGAGGCATTTGAAGACTCGACACAGTTTTGGGGGAGGAAAAGACGAGCTAGGATTCCACTCCTGGGTTGGTGCATAATATAATCTGAAACAGGCGCTCAGGTTGATAACTGCCCAGATTTGATCCCCAGCACATAAGAGCACAGCCTTTAAAAAAGAAAAAAAAAAAAAGGCGTGTATCTTTAAAGCCTCTCTTCTTACCGGTGTTATTTTTGTATTCCTTCAGAGGTTACAGAGCTAGGGCCTTTGCATCCCGAGAAGGCTTTCTTCCCTTCTCCCTGGCTCAGGGATTATTGATTTGGAAGGCAAGGCTAATTTACATGTAAATAAATCTCGGTGCTGGGCAGCGGGACGGGACGTCCAGATGCCGTGACTGACTTGCTGACGTCACGGCTTCATTAGCATGCGGAGGATGTGGGCACTGCAACAGCGACTTCTCCGGCACCACCAGCCTCTCCAGCGACAGTTATTATTATTAGTATTTTTTTTTTTTTTTTTTTTTTTTTTGGCCGAGCTGCACATTTCCTGGTTCAGTGTCTTGGGCTCTGCGACCAGCTGACTAGTCGCCCTGAGTCTGGCTCGGGATCAGTTGGTGACGCTGAAGCTGGGGTCTGTGACTTCCTGCAGATTGAGAAGCTGGGTTCTCTGGAAGGCAGTCGGATCCAGAGGAAGGGTAGAAGTCACACTTTTTTTCCCCCCTCGCCTGGTGGGTGCCCAGCAGGGTCTCCATCCAGCAGTGCTGTTTTCCATGAGCAGCTCTGGCTGGAGCCTGCTTCTGCTGTCGGGAAGGGTCTAGATTTTGAGGAGGGTTTCCAGAAGAAGATGCTTTGGCTGCCTGCGGTCCTGCTTGCGTTCTTAGAAGCCAGACCCGGGGAGAAAGTGAACTGTGGCAACTGACAAGCTCAGAGGGTCTGGTTGAAGCTTCTCCCAAGACTGAGCATTTTATCCTCCCTGGAGATAGGTAAGAAATTTGTTCTGATTCACATATTAGACAACTGTGTATTTTCTAGGGAGGATGAGAAGGCTGGATGTAAATGCTTTGCATTAGGAGAGGTTATCACAGCTCCATTATCTTGGTCAAGTGACATTTTTAGTGGTCCTCTTGCACCTTTTACCTTTTCTATGCTGATTAGAAAGCTCAATTGCAAAGTGACATGTCACAGCTGTAGGGAGTCTTGAAGAAACGCTTCAGTCGTAGTGCTTTAGAAGCAGCCGTTCTGTAAAGGAAGTGCAGTTATCTTTGCAAAATAATAATAAAAGGGGAGAGGGTTTAAAAACCAAACACCTGGTAGTGTTCATCCCCAGTAGTCATTTCTGCTCAGGGTGTCAGAAACCATTACAGCCTCTGGGGAATGAGGAGTTAGCTGAGACTTCCAGGTGAAGAAATGGTGCTTGGTTAATTCGGGTTTAATTTTAGCCAGTGCTTTCATATTAGAGATGGTGACAGAGCTCCCAAATACGACTGCACAGCCGGGCTGAAACACATGACTCACTGTGTTCTCTCCATTGGGTTTTTAGAGGAGTGCTCATACTTAGTGCTCCCCACTCTTGGTTTCCCAAAAACCAATCATAGCATTACTAATCTGCCATGAAGGTCTTGCGATGAAATCCAGATCTTTAATCCCATTACTCATTGTTGTGTGGTCCTAGAATATGCTGGGGTCTGACGGGCCTTTTATGAACCATAAATAATCTGGGCTGGGCCAAATCACACCAGGGTAAGTGATCTGCACCAGCTGCGATGCCATCCGCCGGTCCAAGCGTGGCTCTTGTATAATTTAGGCACATATATTATTTCCCCGGCAAGAGAGTTCTGCTTCCAGGCGGTGCATCCATGACCACAGTCAGGGGAGGGCCCCAGTGTGCCGTGAAAATGTCGGCATGGACTGCCGTGGACCAAAGCCTCAGCTTGCAAGGCTGCAATTTGCTTTGCTTGAACGTCTCTTCCCAGAGAGTGTTGTAAACCATCTCAGTGAGACTTAAACTAAATGAAGCAGCCTGGCCTCCTTGCTGGAGGCCGAATTGGCAACTCTGATCCTGCTCCCCAGAAGGTTTATTGGCTGCTGATGGCTTTCACAGATGGGTCAGGATGAGTGTCCTCATGGGCTCCAGAGTAAGTCACAACTTTGACAGAATTGCCATGTTTTGGAAATTTGGATTTGATGGCTCCTCATGTGCTTGTAAAGGTTTTGCCTTTCCATCAAATGCTCCTTCCCCTCAGAAATTCTTTTTTTTTTAATTAAAACATGTAGGCTCCCTTGGGCATTTTGGCCTATAAATAGTCATGGGGCCGCCAAAATTAATAAAATAGCATTGTTTGGAATGGCAGGTTTGTGAAGGTTCACCATACAGTGGAGGGGAATAAATAGAAATGGAGGAAGGAAGATACATTGATGGAAGCCTAAAGAATGAGAAAGGAGCTTAGGGGTTAGGCAGGACGGCATAATGTTGACCGAGGACTCAGACTCTGGATTCAGACAGCACCCAAGATACTTAGCGCTCTCTCTCTGAGGAGTGATTCCTGGCTGTATAACGGGGAGAGCGCTAGAACCTATAGGTGGTGTGGCAGGTATACGGATTTACTGAGACGACAGAAAAAGCACCCAGCACGGTGCTCGCCACGTGGCAAATGTTCAGTAAACGTTAGCCATTACTGCCGCCACTGTTGCCTTTTTATCCTTATTATTATAAGCATCGTTGCTAAAAACAAAACGGTCCACTGGAAAGGCAATATGTTTCCACCCATTTGTCTTCAAAGGGGTGTTGCTAGCAGAAAAGGTGTCCTCTCGAGTTCCTGTAATGTCCACCTCCGTTCCCACTCAAGGAAACTTTCCACCCTACTGATGGTAATTGACAGAATAAGGGGTGCCATCCAGGGCTGCCGGATTTTGCGGAACTCAAAGTGGCCGGATGGTACAATGAAAATCATTTAGCACTAGCTGGTGCTCAGGCATGCTTAAAGAAGGTCTCCTGTTTGGGCAGCTGACAAGTCACATGCAGAAAGCTGTGGGATCCAAATTGGAATTGACGTATTTCTGGATTTCTGTGCGCGTTTCTCTTCAGTTCCAACTTTGCCTGTGAGAGGCGGTCCTTTTCTTTCTTCTTTTCAGTGCAGACACTTCGCTTTTTTTTTTTTTTTCCATCTTGAGAGGCCTTTGGCTATGGGCTTCAGCTGCTGGTTGGGTCCTCAGAAGTTCCAGGGCTGAATATATCTCACCATATGGGTGTCTCCAGTGTGGAGGTGTGCCGTGAGGGGAAAGGAATAGGCCATCCTGCCCTTGTCTGGTCTCCGCGGACACAATAGGTCTCTTCCAGACTTGTGAGTGTAGTCGCACAGTTTGACAGCTGTTTCTAGCCTCTCTTCTGAACATCTTTTAAATTTATGTTAAATGGAGCTCCAGTGTGGGGGTTTGAAAGACAAATGGAGAATGATTAAAGGAGCCAGAGGAATCTCAGGAGACTCAGAATTGGAAGCTGGTCACTCTTGGTTTCTTTTGTTTTTTTAGTCAAGTTGCATTTGCAGAGAGAATTCTATTTATGTCTTGATAACAGCCCATTTCCCTTACATCTCCTGATGGTGTGTGTGGTGTTGAGAGCATTGCCTGACCACTCTGAACTTTGGTTTCCTCATGTAAAAATAGGAAATCAATTCTCCTGAGCTCACTGGCTGTGAAATGGTGGCTGTGGTGTCCTTGCCCAATTCTTGGTACCTACTAGGTGTTGGGACTTTATTTCTTGCTGGTACCAGTAACATTCATATTTCCCACTAAATCCAAACCTGGGAGCGGCAAGAGGTAGTAGCTTACGTGCTCATTTGATTGAGGAAACTGAAGGCCACAGAGGGAAAACACCTTACCTTAAACGACACAGCAGTGACAAATGTTGGTGCCTAGTATAATGCTGCTTCTACACACATCAGTTCCGAAGGGTCTGAGTTGGAGTGGAGCTTTTCAGCACCCCACTGCACTGCCAGGTGCGGATTAGCAGAAATGGCTGTCTTCAGAAGCCTGAAGACATGGTCTTCTCTCCCCTCGGTTGTTTTCGAACACACGCCAGCGACAATGTTCTGTCCCTCAGACGGAATTGTGGCTTTCGTTTGGCCGAGGACTTTTCTTTTGTGTCTGAAGGCCCTTCAAAAATCATTCCCTCTTCCCTCTCTCCCTGATGGTTTTATTTAAAACATCAGCCAGGTCCTGGTGACCGTGAACTGTCACAAACTAAGAAGCTTTGGGGCTAGGCCCTGGGAAAGCGTTTGCCTCACTCATGTTCATGACTGGCACTTGTCGCTTTGCTCTTGTCCCAACCTGTAAAGATTTTTAATGAAATGTTCATGTTTTTATAATTGTGTGTGCGTGTGTGTGTGTGTGTGTTTGAATGATGCAGGAGAGAAAATGTTGGATAAGATCACACTGAGTTTCCAACAAGGTAAGCCCTCACTGCAGACTTGGTCAGTTGAGTTTGGAGACTTGGTTTTCTTTTTTCTTGGGCCTGTTGTTTGAGCAGCTCTTTGTTCCGAGTCTGAAGCCTGGGGCTTGCTCATTTTGTTATTTCCCTGGGGACAAGGCAGAGGGAGAAAGAAGCAAGGAAAGGGGTGGGGGGGGGGTGGCTAGAGGAATGGTTAGGAGGAGGGGAGGAGGGAAGCAGCCAGAATGCAGAAGCAGCTGAGAGAATATCAGAGCGGTCTCCAATCCACCATAAAAGTGTAAAGCTGAAGGTTCCCCGTGGGTGAAGTTGCAACTCAAAGGCAGGAGCCTCTGTTCTCCTTCAGCTAGAAATTCCTCTCCCCATCTGTCCTATAGAATTCATAGTGCAGCCATTTTAAATCCTCAAGCCCTACTGGTGGCTAAGCACAGCATGTGTTTTCCACCAAAGCACCACGGACCATTCTGAAAAATGCATTATTTAAAAAGAGCACGTTTTCAGGTACAACATGAACCTGCCTTTCCATGGCGGGTATAGATGGTAAACTTCCAGCACATGTGTGGCTGTAAAGTCTTGTCAAAATCAAGTTGGTTGAGACTTGATTGATTGAGACTTTTATGAGGAGATATGACCCTGGAGGGGGCACAGAATCCGGAAACATCACTAGTTGGAAGTGGGGGCCTCAAGGAAGTCAGGGCTGGCCTCGTGTGGGGAAGTGTTACCAGAGTCGTGCTCGCTCAGAACAGCAGAGTGAACCCGTAGGAGGAAAGAAAAATAGCGATTTCTGGTATCCCCCTTCTTGCTGGTCCTAGATTTGAGCTCCTGTATGTAAAGCATCCCGAGGCACCGGAGGGATTGCAGGCATCATTTACTCCTTGGAATATGGCACAGGGTTGGAGCCCAGCTTGGTACCTTTGACAGTATGGCACTCTCTGTGCCTCATGATGGATGTCTGACTTGAGTAGCCTCCATATCGCTCACTCCAGGAGCGTCCCTGGCCCCAGAGTGCCCACCCCTTCTGGGCTTCGTAAAATCAAACCTTACAAATGTGATCCGGCCCCATCCAGGGTTAAAAGTAACTAGGGCAGGAATTCTTAGCATTTCATTTCAACTGGGCAGGATGCCATTTTTCCAACTCTTTTCTTGGCATCCATTCATCACTTGTGAGTCCTCAGAGATGCTTGTTCAGGAAAGTTCCAGAACTCAGCTGAGAAACAACCATACTTTCTGTGGTCACAGGGTCAGATAGGTTTTCAGAGTAGCCGTTAGCGTACGTGTAAGAATGTTTTGGGTGTCTGTGTATCTGTCTCTAGTCTGTGTGTTAGCGTTTATGTGAATATGTAGAAAAAGCAATAACTGTCATAGATAGAGCACCTACTGTGGACTAGCTGACATATAAGATGCTTTACATACCTTGCCTTATTAATTCTTGCAGCAATTATGCAGCTAGATATTATTAGCTCTGTTTCCTAGAAAAGAAACCAAGACTCCTAGAAGTTAAGTAACTTGCCCAAGGTTACACAGACAGTAAAGAGTAAAATTGGGATTCAAACCCAAGATAATCATCGTCCAAAGCCTAAGTAACATCCATTATTTTGGGACCTGCTTACACTTCCTGCCATAATATACGCTGCACGTGTTTTTTCTTTGTCTTCTAGATCACTTCTGTGGATCCCTCATTTGAGAAACATTTCATTATTTAGCTCTCAAATTAAAATCCTTTCAGTTAATCTTATGATAAGATGAGAAGCAACCATGAAGAGACTAAAACAGAACACCATTTTGAATGTGGCTTTTAGAATAGAAGGGAGGTTGGTTGGAAAGTCAGTTAAGACATACTGAGATGAGGAGTAAAAGCTAAAGGCCAGTGGAAGCAGCCCTTTGTTGGACCAGAGGCAGCGTGGGAAATTCTGCTGTGCTGAAATTGTAGGCAAACATGGGCAAACCCAGTTGGAGTGTAGACAGGGGCCAACCTTGTTAGCTTTTGATCCCCAGTTGCAGGCACATCAGGTTCTAACTAGAATATATGTGTTTCCCTTTCTGAGCTTCCGTTCTTTCATCCCTAAAAGGGAGGTCCTAAATCAAATAATCTATAAGTTCTCTTCCAGCACTGACCTTGATGAGTGTGAACTTTCCGAACGAAACTCCACCTCGTCGGTGGAGGCATGTGATTTGCACCGTCGGTTGCTCTGGCACAGAGAACTTGAAGGTCAGGTTTTATATCAGGACCTGGCCCTCTGGACTGTGGATATGTGCTGCAAGATGAGAAGCGGCGGCCCTCCAGAGAGTGACCTGGAGCTTCCTGGAGGCACATCTGATCTTTGGAGGCCTCACGCTAGTGAAGCGGGTCCGCATGATCCTGCCCTGTGTTGGGGCTGCTCATTCACTCCTAGAAGTCCTCCAGGGCTGTCACCTACGCAGGCATCCTGCAGAGTGCCAGACAGTGAGGTTGCTCCGGCTGAATGTGTATGCATCTTGGGGCGTTGCTAAAATTCAGACTCAGCATTGTTTTCCCTAAAGGATTTTCTTTTCATTTTAAATTTATTTATTTAATCAATTACCTACTTAATTACTTAATTAAACCTGCATGCGAGCATGTAGAATCCCCAGCAGGCTCTGTGTTGTCAGCGCAGAGCCCGACGCGGGGCTCGATCTCACAAACTGTGAGATCGTGACCTGAGCTGAAATCGAGAGTCAGATGTTTAACCGGCTGAGCCACCCAGGCGCTCCCAGAGTCAGGATTTTTAAATTGTTATCTTTTAATGTTCTTTGATTTTTGAGAGACAGAGACAGCATGAGCAGGGGTGGGGCAGAGAGAGAGAGAGAGAGAGGGAGACGGAGACACAGAATCCAAAGCAGGCTCCAGGCTCTGAGCTGTCAGCGCAGAGCCCGATGCGAGGCTCGAACTCACAAGCTGCCAGATCATGACCTGAGCTGAAGTCGGACGCTCAACCTACTGACACCCCCCAGAGTCAGGATTTTTAACACGGTTCCTGGTGATGCCAATGGTGTGCCTTCTTATCCATTTTTATAACAGAGTGTTCCACAGGAAAGAAAATTGACCCCAATTCAGAAATTGTGGGTTCTTTCTAAATTTGTTTTTAATGTTTGTTTTTGAGAGAGAGAAGGAGAGCATGAGTGGGGGAGGGGCACAGAGAGAGGGAGACGCAAGAATCTGAAGCAGGCTCCAGGTGTTGAGCTGTCAGCACAGAGCCCGACGTGGGGCTCGAACCCATGAGCCATGAGATCATGACCTGAGCCGAAGTCAGACACTTGACCAACTGAGCCACACAGGCACCCCCAGAAATCCCAGGTTCTAATCCTAATTATATCATTCCTTATTTGAGTACACCTCAAAGAAATCACTTAGCTCCTCTAGAGATTCTCCTACAGAGTCATAAAAATAACTAATAACATTTCATGACTACTTATTGTGTGCCAAGCATTGTGCTCACAATTGTATGTGCTGTATCTTATTTAATACTCATGATAATACTCTGTTATCATCTGTATTCTACAGAAGCTAAGCACAGAGAGGTCACATAACTTGTCCAAGGTCCACGGCTAGTAGATGGTCAAGCTGGGATTTGCATTTATACCATCTGACTCTGGAACTTTGGCAACTTGTAGGGATGTGAAAGATATTGGAACTTACTTGTGTGTGCGCGTGTGTGTGTGTGTACACAAACATACCATAGAAACAAATACACTTAATGATTAAATATATTAAATGTGTTTATTAAATTTATTAGATGTATTTATTTCTCTGGTATGCCCATTTAAATAGTCAGGGCACCTGAAATTATAAGAAGTCAGTGAGGTGTTTTCCAGATGAGGTTGTATTTGTCTTAAGTAAAAAAAAATGTTCCAGTTTATATGAATTAAAGTCAAATGCTTTGTGAAGTTTTGAAAAGCATATGTGTTTGCACTGTTGTCTTGGGTAGTTCAACTAGCCCCCTCTTATTACCTAAGAGGGGTATTCAGAGAAAGCAAGGTTCTGGTTTCCTGAGGTTTTGGTTTTTTGGAATTAAATCCAAGTTGGTGTTCAGTCTTATTTTAGGACAATATACCCAATCGCCTTTCTGCCTTAATAGGAAGAGCAGGGTTACCCATTTGAGGGTTCCTTGTGATTTAAGACATGGCAGGCGTGCAAACTATGATCCTGAACATGAATTCCAGGGAATTTGTTCTTCCAGTGGAAGTCATAAGAGATTGATTGTGAGCTTTCTCTGGCTATGATATCTGTCACCTCACTGGACACCAGGCTTTGATCTGGCAGGATAAGCAGACGTCTGCTTTCTTCCCTCACTCCTCCTTGTTATTCCCCCCAGAAGCTTCTATTTGATGGATAGAGGAAATCTTCTTCAGTGGGGAAAGTTATTTGAATGTGTTTTCATGTTTGAACTCCATTCTCAGAAGCATCCTGACCGTAGAATTCGTGTGGCAAATCCCTGGTACGTGTATCACCAGGCCCGGCTCCCTGTGCATTACAGACCCCACTGATGAAATACTTCGCTCTCCTTGTCACCCCCCAGCAAAACCTCAGAGTCTTTCTCAACACAGCACACCAGGCAGCCTGTGCCCATCCCTTGGAGTTGGCCCAAGAGATTTAACCTACCCTCAACGTCTACCCTTTTGGAAGTTTGTATTAGTTGAATTGTCCGTGAATTGAAGCTTTAACAGGGTTTTTTTTCTTGTTTCCCTGGGATACATGCATCCTGTTGTTCTGATTAATTTGGTGAGGCTTCTTCAGGTTCCTGTCACTTCCCATCGCCCGAGGTGTGCGGTCTTTATCCAGCTTTCCGGCTGTGATGCTCCCGGGGGAAGACCCACTTAACAATGAACTGTTTTCCATAGATGTCCACTAGACAGTTGAGCCACTGGTTAGGTGGTCAGTGCATCTGGAATGGCTGCTTTTGGCCCAGCCACTGCCCGGCCCTGCGTTCCAGCCCTTCCCTGATAGCTTATCCGTCACGGTTCAGGAGTTCAATTACGGTTGAAGTCTACTCCTTGCATTTGAGTTTATCGTCTCAGAAGTCACCTGGAAAGCCTGTCTGGCCTCGATGCTTGCCACCAACTGGAACAGTGAGCCCCCACCCGCCCCTCATGCTTTCTGTGCTGCTTGGGCCCCTCTGAAACACCTGCCTCATTAGGAAGTGGTGTGAAAATGCAAAGCATTCACATATTCCTCTCCTGGTGAAGGAGCTCAGGTTCCTGCTCGAATGGCTTCTGAAAGGAGAATAGGTGGAAAGCAGCTTAAGTGCTGGGCTTAACTGATCAGACTAGCTTCAACCTGCCTTCCCTGCACTTTGTCGTCTCATTTCAGGGGCCTGACCTGCTGCCTAAACACCACCACGGTTTGCCCTTGCAGGCTTAAACGTTGTTTTAAATGCTGCACCATTGACTTGCTAAGGTTCAGCTTCCTGAGTGGTAACTATGATATCATTTGCTCTTTTTTTTTTTTTTTTTAAAGAGAGTGAGAAGTAGAACATCTGCAAGATACAAGGCACTGTCTCTGGCCCTATGGGGAATATCAGAGAAGTTCTTTTACGCTTGACCAGGTGTTTTTAACTTGGAATCCACGAGCACCAAAGGACCAGCAAAGATTAATGAACTTTTTGAAATTAAATGCAGAAATTTCTGTGAACACGTCTATGTTTTTTTTTTAAGGGACAGGATCTCCACTTTCATCAGATTCCTAATGACAAAGTAACCCCAAAGATTAACTGGATGGTAGATGGTAGATGGTTGTAACCTCATCCAGGAAGATCTCTAAAGGTTACTGTGGGACTGAAAAAAACTATATCCTCCCACTCTGTGTGAAAGCACAACGCTTCTCTGCGTGACTGCCCAGGAGCTAATGTTAAACTCTGTGCAACCAGGAGAATTACCTGGTTCTCTTTCCTTCTGCAGATGGGTGAACTGAGGTCTGCTGTCGTAGGTCCCAAGGCCAAGGCGGTATTTGTTTCCTAGGTGTTGCAGAGACCTTTGTGTGTTCGTTTGACAGTTGAACAATTTTTTGAATATTTGCTTTGGGTTCAGTCAGAGGTTTTCAGTCTTTCAGTATATCCAAGGTGTCCTTCCAAACACTAGACATTCTGCAACGCACTTCACAGAATTACATTACACTCTAGCTATGGTACGGTTCTCATTCATTCTTGACAATAAATATACTCTTCTCCACCTTTGCCTTCCTCTTTGAATACTTTCATTTAATCCAGGAAAAAGGCAGTCTGTCTTTGGTATGGTTTTGATGATCTCCTACCGATCGTGAGTGTAGCAGTCTCACAGTCTACACTTATGGCATCCTTGTAACAATATACATTTTCAGTTATTGCAAAAAAATAAGTGTAAAGAAAAGAAAACTTTACACAGCGATCACATCTGGTTTGCATGCCCGTGAAGGGTTCAGAGCCTTCTGGTTGAGAGCTGCCAAGCTAGATTCTGGGCTGGGCATTAGGGATTCAAAATTTTAAAGAACTGTACCTATCGACTGCTTACTGTTCTTGACACAAGATAAGCTCCTTGACTTTGTGGAAGTTACATTGGAGTAGGAAAATTATCATGAACACATGGACACGTAAGACAGTTTCTGATAGTGACAAATGTTAAAAAAAAAAAATTGAAGGATAATAGAACAGTCAGTGAATGAGAAGGAGAAGAGGGCTTTTTTCTGTAGGGTCCTTATCAGAGGTGACTTTGAGTGACGTGACTGGTAAAGAGTAGGCCAGCTCATTAAGAGCTGAGGGAATGATGTTCCAGGCAGAGGAATAGCCACCACAAAGATCCTAAGAGAAGGATGGTCTTGGCAAGTTCAGAAGACACATTAAAGGTCAACGTGGCTGGAACACAGTAGACAATATGGAGAGTAGGACAAAGTGAAGTTGGAGAGAGAGGAAGGGGGCAGATTATACTGGACCTTATGGGCCAGGATTCTCATTGCATTGGGAAGCCAGCAGTTGAAGCAGGAGAGCTGAGTATTATCTCCCTCGTTTTAAAAACAAACAGCTGGTAGAAGATAGATTCTAGAAGGTAGGGCTGGAAGCAGGGAATTAGAAGTAGGCGGTTACAATAGCCCAGGAAGGAGGTCCTGGTGAATTGGCAGGAGAGTAAAGGCTAGAATAGTGACAAGAGCTAGTGAAGAGATGACTGAGACTCAACCCATCCACCAAGGAAGTCCACAGTCTGGACCGTTGTTCATGGTAACAACTAGGCCAAAAGTGTGTGGGCGTGGCTATTTCCTGTAGACTTGGGGGTACGTCGAGGGGGCATACATCCTTCACCCATCACCTTGTTAAAATCTGAATACAACCAATTCTTAAGTATTTTCCAACCCTTACTCCTGTAGACCATGTGAATTCAATTCATCAAGGGCTTCTTTCCAATAAAATATGAAACTAGGAAATGTTATTTTCTTTCTGTGGACTTCCCTCAGTCCTCTTGCTGCTGCAGAATGAGGAAACTAGTTGTGGCTCCGAACAAAACCACAAAAACCGTTCCATAGATCCAGCTTCCATAGAAGGAAAGTCAGCAATCTTGCCATTTTTGCCTCGCCCCCCTGTGGGAAACCCTGAGAAATTAGTTTTGTTTTGTTTTTTCCCCTGGACTTGACTGAAGCCAGGTCTCTCCTGAAAATAAAGTCTTTCCCTATTGTGTCTAACTCAATCTGAATCGCGGGGCTTTACTTCCAGCATCGGTATTTGGTAAACACCCAATTTCTTGATGTTCTTGTTTCCCAAATCTGCTGGGGTTGTCTTGAGCCTTTGGCCCCATTCACTGAGGAACATGGATTTCTGGGAAGTTTCTGCCTCAAGCCCTTCAGCACGGATATTAAAGGGCCCCTGTCAAGTTTTGAAGGGTGTGACCATTGCCAGAATCCCCACAAGCCAAGCCCCTGAGGGATGCTGTTGCCAGCTGGCCCATAGCCATACCAGAAATGGCTGGATTTCAGTGGTTCTCTGTGTATGCAGCTGGCTGAGTTCCCCTGGATGAAAGGCAGCCTAATATAAACTGAAAATGTTATTAATAAGCAGCCACTTAAGAATTTCCTATGACTTGCCAGTGATTTGGGGGCCTCTCTGTGAACAGGGAGAAAAGCACAACTTGTTTTACATGGATTAGGGGACCAGTGCAGTCAGTCTGAAAGGGCATCAAAAAGGCATTCAGGTGTTTGGTGAAGGGCTCTGGAGTCCAACGGATTTATGTTTGCATTTCCATTTTCATCATCTCCTGGCTGTGGAAGCGTGAGTAAGTTTCAGGTACTCTCTGAGCCTTGGTTTTCCCATCTGTAAAATGAGGATAATAATAATTTCCATCTCATACTGTGCTTTGAGGATTGAATAAGGAATATATGGAAGGTGCTTAGCATAGATCCCAGCATACAATCAGAAAGTACTTTCTTAAATAGAAAAGTTGGGGAAATCATACCCTAGAAATGGAACCAAATGGACTCTTGTTCCCCTGGCTCAGGAAAAAAATTATTTGGGGTTCTAGACACCCCAACACTTAGCAGTAACACCCATAGTACATGGCTTCTCTGAGCTTCTCTTTTTTTTTATAAAAGGGCAATAATAGCCCATGCTATTCTGACTAACGTTGTAGAGGTTCAGAAAGGTAATTTAAAGAGTCACCTAAATTGAAAATGCATGGTAAGCTCTAAAGTGCTTGATTAGTCCCTGGGGTCAATAATTTCACCTATAACCTGTTCTACCTCAATGTATCCTGGTAAGAAAAGAAAGTCACTTGCATGACCTTGAAATATTAAAAGCATGCTAAAGATAAGTAATCCTTTGGTGAGGACAGTAATCAAGTTACCTTGCTCAGTCCAGCACAGCTTTAAGTATATAGTAGGTGTTTAATAAAGACTTGTAGAGATGACTTGTTTGCTCCCCGTCTGGTTTCCATTGATCTCTCTTCTGTCCTCACTGGAATACATGAGTAGGGTCTAGATCGACTTCCAGGGAACAGGGACCATGACTACTTTATTTTAAATCCCTCTGCATAGCATAGGGTGTGATATACTGGCACATACATAGTCAGGCTTCACGATACAAAGTGTGCTGTATGTATTCATTTTTTAATCCCACCGGCAAGTTTGAACCCAAGTCATTGTGCCTCCAGATTCTAAGGTCTTAAGCCATTGCACCATGCACTGACTTTAAGTACTTCGGCAATATTTCATTCTCAGATCTTGTCTTCCTGAGATCAGCCAACTTCTTCTACAGGGGAGGTAGAAACTAAACAAGTACTTCAGCAGATAGCATGGAAGGGGAAGACACACAAAGAGATATTTTCTGGAGCCTTCCAGTCCTTGCCATGAAGTCTGAAGGTGCGTGTGAGAATTCATTTGCAGTGATTTCCTCACAAACTGTTCTCCTGAAGGACTCACTGGGAAAGGAAATTCTCTTGGAACTTGCTCTCCTAAATGACCAATGAAGCAAAACATACGTGTCATAAAACCACAGTTAGCATGTGGACAAAGTGAAGCTGAAGAATTTTTTCCAGAAAGAGTAACTGTTCCGCTCTACCTTGGTTTATTCTTTGCAGGGTAGCAAGTCTGACAGGCAGATAAGGAAATCAGAGCTCCTCGAGATACCCATAGCCTTTCCTGGGGATGCAGTGATGTGCAGGTAGCACTGTTGCCATGGAGACACCATCCATGGCCAAGCTTTCTCCTCTGAGGGCTCACTGTGTGTACTCATTATGATGTTGAATTAGCTAGCTGTGTGTTTGCTGGGCAGATTCCTCACCGGCCAGGGAACATTTTTACAATGAAGTTAAAACGCCTTGCCAAGGATTGTGCGCGTAATTCTCTAGCTGCCCTGTTGCGGCCACCTCTGAGTCCTCTCCATACCTCGATGACACCTTGTTCTCTCCCACCTCCATGCCTTTTATTCACCTGTCGAGACTATTCCTTCCTTCTCTCTTTGCTTAGCAACCTCCTAGTCGGCAACCTTTAAATCCAGCTTCTTCAAGGAAGCCCTCCCTGACCTCTCGGTAACTAGGAGCTTTCTGTCGCACGGTGCCTGGCACATGGTAGGTTTTCTGTTAATAACTGACCTACAGCAAAGTCACAGACAGTGACTTTCTAGTTGGTTTGTTTTGAAACTTACTATTTTGAAAAACTGCAGTGTTGCGTAGTTGTTAAAAGATAGTACAGTGAACTTCCATACATTCTTCTAGATGTCTCTGTTAACATTTTGCCACATTTGCTACTTTTTCTCTCTTTCCCCAACATGTGCATATGTATAGTATGAATATTTTTGCTTAACCATGTGAAAATAAATTACAAATGTCATCCTTTACCTCATCATATTTCAGCCTGTACCTCCTGGAAACAAGGACATTCTCCTCACTATCCCCGCAAAGAACTCTGCACTTTGATGCATACGGTTCAGCTCTTTGTGAGCATATCTTTGTGTCCCAGTCAAAGGGACTCTTGTGGGTGTTTTTTGTTTTCGTTTGTTGGCTTGCTTTAATCCCTCACAACACCTATCGGGATGTATAGTATGTAGATGTTCAGGGAATTATTGTTTAATAAATGAAGCTGCCTGCAGCAGACGTTTTTGGTGTCTCCTTGTCCCCCCTTGGCACTCACCAGCCCGGTTTACTGTGACCCATGGTTCCCGCTGTAGCAAGAACCGCAGCCTTCCTGTCTGGCCTGTGGGTGAGCCAAAGGGCCCCAGGAGGGGTCCTTACCCAATGACTGTTGGTAATTGGTGGATAAGCACCTCTGCCTCTTGGACTCTCCCGTGGAACATTTCCAAGGAAGGTTTTAAACCATCTTCCCTAGCTCCTCGACTGAAATGAGTCGCACTTGTCCAAAGCCGCAGCTGCTTGTGACCTCACCTTACTTTGGCATGTTTCCCTTCGCCAATTCCCTTTCCCATTTTCCTGTTAGGACTTTCCTGGGGATCGTCCCCCCATAATTGTTTGTGCTGAGATACCTCCTGAGAATCTGATTCTGGGGAAAGCTGATCTCAGACATTGTCCCTCAGTTACTGGGACATCATACCCCTAAACCAAAGTATGGTAAGACATGTTCACAATAAGTTTTTCTACGGCCATCCAAAGGGCTTATTTTTAAAAGGGAATGGCTCAGGGGCACCTAGGTGGCTCAGTCGGTTAAGCATCTGACTTCAGCTCAGGTCATGAAGTCACAGTTCTTGGGTTCAAGCCCCGCGTCGGGCTCTGTGGTGACAGCTCAGATCCTGGGACCTGCCTCGGATTCTGTCTCCCTCTCTGTCTGCCCCTCCCCCTCCCCCTCTCCCTCTCTCTCTCTCTCTCTCTCTCTCTGTCTGTCTCTCACTCTCAAAAAATAAATAAAACATTAAAAATTTTAAAAAAATAAATAAGTAAAAGGGAACGTATCAGAAATTACAAGATTTATTCAGAGGAGAGTGCTCCATATATTTGCTCGTGGAAATATGAATTGACATATTACAAGAGGAAGTCGCTGCGGCTGAAAATTGCCCTCTACCAAGTCCGGCAGTGCCTGGCAGAGAGCAGCTCCTCTTGGTGCAGATGGCCAGAGCCGCTGGAGCCCGGGCAGAGGGCAGGGCGTTGGAGGGAGCCAGGCGGCATGGCCTTGGCTCTGAGCACGTACCAGCCTCGTACCCAGCTGGCCCTGTCACAGTCTCGCCCTGTAGCTTCCGTGTTTATTAGGAAACCATTCTTCCTTTCTCACTGAGCTAGAAATCTTGCTTCCAGACACGGCGAGTGTCAGGGTTCATGCCTGGGTCCTTCGTTCAGCCTGAGTGTTCGCCAAAACAGGGGGAAAGCAAAGCATCGTGGCTCCGGGGACAGAGTTAAGGAGCCAGTCAGGCTACGCTAGTGTCTGGCTATGGAGGCAGGAAGACACAGGAATTTCCAGGGGAAGGGAATGAGGGTGAACAGAGGGACTTGACTGCACCCACTTAGGTGGTGCCATCCTCTGAATTTCACATCTGTGCCTGAGCTCTGAGACCGGCAGCCGCTCATCCGGTTCGGTCGCTGTCAACGGCTGCAGACAGCAATGGGGGAAGGAGGGCTTCTTGAGCACCCTCACCCTCATCACGGCCTTTGTGCTTGCTTTTCTCCGCCTGCAGAACTCTCCCCCTGGGTTCTCTCGGAGCTGCCTCACATTCTGTCTTCTGAGCCCTGCTCAGACGTCCTGACCCATCCTCAACCCCTCTCTTCCTCACGTCCCTGTTTGTTTCCATTGTGACACTTAGCGCAATCTACACGTGGCGGGTTTACCTCTTTGTTCACCTGCCTGTTGTCTGTCTGCCTCCCTGGACCCTAAGCTCCATGAGGTTAAAGCTATTACATGTCTTCAAAGCTGCTCTGTGCCCAGTATCTTCGTACTGTGCCCTGCGTACTGCAGACCTCATTCTGGTCTGCTTGCCTGGTGGGAAGGTTGGATGGACGGACTGATACGGATGTATGAATGGGCAGATGGCGGGCAGGATGTGTGGGAAAAAAAGAAGGAAGATTTCGCCACGCTGCCTACAACGAGGTGCTAAAAAGATCACTCTTCTTGGAGTCAGATGACTTAAGTTCTAATCTGTCCAACTTCACTGAAGTCATGGGTGAGTTTACAGCCTGGATTTTTGGTTCTGGTCAGTGGATTAAAAGGCTAACTCGACAAGACTGCTGAGAATGAGCAAACGAGATAAACGATACAAAAATGATACGAGAGGTGCCTCGGTGGCTCTGTCGGTTGAGTGACCAACTTTAGCTCCGATCATGATCTCACGGTTCCTGGGTTTGAGCCCCACGTCAGGCTCTGTGCTGACAGCACAGACCTGCTTGGGATTCTCTCTCCCTCTCTCTCTGCCCCTCCCCTGCCCTCATGCACACATGTACACTTTGTCCCTCTCAAAAATAAATAAACATTAAAATTTTTTTTAAATAATACGAACATTTTACATCCTCTGTAAATGTGAGCAATGATACTCGTGGTGGAAATGCAGCCACTGTGTGTGTTTACCGGCATCCTCCGGTCGCAAAGCACATGTCAGAGTGGAGAGGCAGGAGCCCAGCCCCTGGCAGTCAGAACTGTCCTTTGGGGGTAGTTTACCTCCTGGAATATCCTCACTTCATCAGGCCATCCACCACGTATGGATCTCTTGCCTGCCTTCATTTCTGCCATTCTGACCCTCCACATGTGTTTCCTGAAGGATGGAGAAGGTGGGAACAGAAACCCCACGTGCGGGTTATATCATTGTGTGGCCGCTGCAGGGCAATAGCTGGCGTTCTGTGTCACAGCTCAGCTTTGACAGTCTGCTTTACTCGCAACAGGATTAGCTCAACCGTACCTTCGGGCAGGCAGACCCCACCTGCGGTTCTTACTGAGTTGCTTGAAGCACAGCATGGCAGCGCCTTTTCTGCTGATACCCACTGTCTTTTTACTGGTCGACTTCGGGAGAGTAAAAGCTCTCTTCTCCCGACATGCTTCCTTACCTCCCAGCAACACCCAAGAGAGGCGTCCCCACGGGACAGTGAACTCAGAACAACGTTCGCCTCCTTTTAGGCTCGTGCTCTGCATGCGTGTGAGAAGCTGATGCTGTCATGGGAAACTTGAAGAAACTGGGCAACCGAGCAGACTGAGAAAGTCGAGCTCCTGCCCAGCTCCTCCTGAGTCCGTCCTGCCCAGGGTGGGTCCTCCAGGTGGTTTTGAAGCGATGGAAGTTGCCGCAGCATTGAGAGTATGTGACTGATGTACAAAGACTCAATTCAGAGCCAAGGCTTAGTGGTTTTAAATTACCCATGCCCCATCTCTCCCCACTTGCACAGAAAATTGAAAGTCGATAGCTGTTGAAATCTGGTTTTCAGATGTTTTTTATCTGACGGACCTAACTTAACTCTGTGATGCCCATAAATACATATGCAGTTCCCACATTGCTGGCATCTTCCATGCTACGTAAATAAGTTCTCTAATCCTGTTACAGGGCACCGCTCAGAACAAACCCACTTATCTGGATTGAATAATGCTCTTCTGTTTGCTGAGAGGATTGTGTGTACGTGTGTGGGTGTTCTGGCTCATGCCTTGTCATTCCAGGCCAGTCTTGTCTCTTGGTACTTGCTGATGGCGGACACAGAGAATAAAATCTGGTCTCCAGTTTCTTAACACGAAAGAAAAAGACGACCAACAGCTGTTTCTGTTTAACAGTGATTATCCCTGGGATTGTGAGTGTTTTGAAATATTTTTCTTCTTGCTTATCTGCAATTCCTGATTCTTTTCTACATCAACTGTGTTACTTTTTTTTTTTAAGGATAAGGAAGCAGTGACTTTATAATAAGGAGAAAAAGGGTTCCCCTTTTCCTCTTATTAAGAATAAAAAGAGTTTTTTTTTTTTTGTTTTTTTGTTTTTTTTTTTGTCTACAATGAGCTGGAGTCATGGGAGAATAGACACAGCGAGGACACATTCGTTCTGTAGCAAAAAGCTATGGAAGACTTTGGGTTATTTTATCCCTTTTGTCTTTAACAAAAGTGTATTCTCCCACACCTGATCTCGGCTGCCTGAGGCATTGCCACATTACCACATATCCAGTGTTGGGTGTTCCTCATCAGTCATTTACCGTGTGTTGGGGCTTTGTTGCCCTTTAAGCAGTCTGCCCTTGGATCCTTTGCCTGAAAATGACCTGGACCTGATATGGCCACAAACTTGGGACCCATATGGGACAGATGGTGGGGCTGAAGTGAGACACCCCTCTGGTGGCTCATGTCCAGCACCCTTTTACACGCAAGCTCCCCCGGGTGCCCAGCTGAGTGCCAGGTGGGCTCAGTGATGTCAGAGTCTAAGACACGGCAGTAGGGAGGGGTCAGCATAGGTTCCCTGGAGCAGTTTTAAAAATGGACGTTGCCCAGGGCTCCTGAGACCTGTTTTACCAGGATGTTGGTAAAACACACACCCTGACGCTGGTGTTCCCTTCTACCTGGAGGCCAGCGCAGAGAGTGTCCTCCAAGCGTGCATCTGGGATGCTGGCAGAAATGCTCTCCTGGGCTCTGGTCTCAGATCTCTCAGATCTGGGTCTCTGGGTGACCCCACTCCTCTGTAAGCATCTCCGTGTCATGTCTTGGCAACCGGATTTACAGTTTCCCATGAGTAGAACAATTATTGATAGACGATTAGGAATTGTTTGTCTTTTGAAAGCCGTGAGGAGCTTGGTTTTTTTGTTTTTGTTTTTGTTTTTGTTTTTTGTCTTTCCATCATCTATTAAAATATTGAGCAGCTCATTCACGTCTTGCTAAGTGCTGGGAATGACCTTGAGCCATCAAGGGATGTATGCTGGTTTCCAAACTTGTGTCTTTGGACCCTTGGGACCTTAGGACCAAAATGCCTGGAGTGTGGAAAGCAGGTTGAGCTTGAGAGAGGTCTGCCTCCTTCCCTCACATCACCTTGGGCAACTCTGTTTTCACATAGGAGTTCTTCTGTGAAAATTATTTTCCTCTCATTAAAAAAAAGGGAGGGGGAGGGGGAAGGAGAGAAAGATTTTTTTTTTTTTTTTAAAGGACTTAATGATGTTTACAGTGACATCGGAATCTAGAATCCTGCCATTTAGGACGTGAACTTGTCAGAATCACATTCTAAAGGAGGATCCCTTTTTGCCTTCATCTTATCACCTCTCACACAAAGCAAGACATTGTGGTTCCAGGGTTCAGTGTTGTAAATAACCTGTCAACATTTCCAAGATGAGACACCCACCCCCCCCCCCACCCCCAACACGCACACACACCCAGGCCATTTATAATGAATCCTTCCACGGCACCACCGCATGGTATGTAAGTTAATTAGCATAAATTAGTTACTCTTCAAATGCTGTGGTCATGGGCGCAGATGACAAGAATACTTTGAGATAGTTAAAAAGAGAGCCTCCACCTGGCCACCAGTATTGTGTGCAAGAGCAGATCATGGCTCCTGAATGTGGAGGCAAATGCATTAATAGCTGCAACTTTTGGGTAGGGGGTTGCAGGGGATTTTGCTGGGCAGAGGGAGGGAAGGAAGGGGAATGCGGGATCACTGCTCCCGGGATCCTGCCTTCTTCCTTGGAAACCTGTCATTCACAAACCCAATTATGTGCAGGTAGAATGTCAGCTCTGACAGAATGAAACCAATGTGTGCTTTATATGGTTGGTCTTTTTATTTTTTTTTTTTTTAATGAAATCCTGCTATACTAGCAGGTTCTATTTTCATAAATGTCTTTTTTTTTTTTTTAAGTCGAATCATTTATTTCCCCCACACACTCCTGAAAAGCTTTAATCAGTGTGTCGAAAGAGAGAGCTGTTGGGTGTTGCTGTGTACATTTTGCCAAGAGGGAGAGAGAGACCTGAGGATCAAGAGAAATCCTCGTGGCCTATCTCTGACCCTCCGCTCCTGTCTGAGCATCTGAGCCTTGGATTCCCTATTTGTAAACAGGGGTTATTCAATTAGTCTTTCCAAAAGCTGTCATGGCATCCCTCAAAGACAGAAAATTCTTTGCAAATAAAAATGCCTTGCCACAGGAGTGCCTGTTAATTATAAATGAGAAGTAGAAGGGAGGCAGCTAGCAGGGAAAATACATGAGATCCTCATGGTTTCTGTTTACCATTTTTGTTTTCCTTCCTCTTTGATTTTGCTTTTTCTGAATGTGTTTGTTATTCGAGGGCACAAAGGTACTTGTGGTTGGGATCAGGCATGGCTTCTATAGTTAATTGTTTGGGTTCAGGGGTCACATAGATCCTACTCTGAGTCTCTGTTCTGCTCACCATTTAGAGTTTACTTTGAACATATTGCTTGATCTCTCTGGGCCTTTGTTTTCTTCTCTAGAAAGTGGGGATGATAATTTCTTTGTTGGAGGAATGGCGTGTTAATCTGGATTTCTGGGTGTAAGGTATAAGTTAGGCAAATGCTGTGCATTCTGCACATGTATGCACCTTCCCTAATTCTGATCACCTTCATGCTGCTTCACCTTTCCCATAGCGCTTAGCATCGCACATGATAGGGGCTTGGATAGTTGTTGACTAAATAGACCTTTAGCCCTCTGCCCTCACTCTGTTCTGTTGATCGTTCTACTCCGTGAGATTCATTCTGGATCTGGTTCTGTAATTCCGTGTTTTGTTTTCTTCTTGTCTTTTTTCTTCTCCTGGGGCTTGCATTCATTGGATTATGTCCATCAGACATTAAACATTGTGCTCTTCCTTGCACCACTGGATACATGACTTGGTCTGATGAATATTCTGGAGACTGAATTTGATAAAAATTCCTCTACATCTTGTTTTTAAAGTATGGCCTTCTAGTATAAACTGTTAGTCACCAAAGAGCTTCCTAAATTTGCTTAAGCCCACTGATTTTTTTTTTCTTTAAGTCATTAACTGGTATAAAAATATTTGGAGGGAAAAATCCCTGACCACTTCCTGACACCCTTGACTTCTTTACAGTAGCTGGTTAATTAAAGAGTTACTTAAAATGGGCTCTGACTGTTTTTAAAAGTAGCAGCCAGGGTTTGGAAGGAACCTCTTTGAGTTTCGAGATGCAAACCAGATCCAAGTGTACATTCTGTCTGTGTATATTTTCAGTCGGATGAAGAGCAGGAGGTGGGAGAATCTGACAAGCCTGACTTGGCTGAACTAGACTGATTTTGTTTCTTGAGTACACTTTGGTGTCAAAATTCAGGCAAAGGACGTTAATAGAGTAAGGACAAAAACCAACCGATCATTTTAATAGATGGAAAAAAGCAGTTGACAAAACCCAACCCCCTTTTGTGATTAAAAAAAAAAAAGCACCCAAAAAACTGGTGTAGAACGAGTCTTCTTCAACTTGAGAAGCGGCATCTGCAAAAAACCCACAGCTCACTACTACTTGATGGTGAAAGATGGGATGCTTTTCCTTTAGATCAAGACAAAGATGTCTGCCCTTGCCACTTCTGTGGACCATTGTACTGGAGGTTCTAGCCACAGCAGTAAGGCAAGACAAAGATATAAAAGGTATCAGATTGGAAAAGAAAGAATAAAACTATCTCTCTTTGCAGATGACATGATCTCATATGTAGGAAATCTAAGAAAATACGCACACGTACACACACACCATGCTCTTAAAACTACAAAAAATGAGGGGTGCCTGGGTGGCTCAGTCGGTTAAGCGCCCGACTTGGGCTCAGGTCATGATCTTGCGGTCTGTGAGTTTGAGCCCCGCATCGGGCTCTGTGCTGACAGCTCAGAGCCCAGAGCCTGTTTCAGATTCTGTGTCTCCCTCTCTCTCTGACCCTCCCCCGTTCAAGCTCTGTCTCTCTCTGTCTCAAAAGTAAGTAAACGTTAAAAAAAAATGTTAAAAAAAAATGAGTTCAACAAGATTGTATGGTGCAAGATGAATTGACAAGTACCATTGGTGTTTCTATCTACTAACAATCTGAAAATGAAAGTAAGCAAACAGTTCCATTTACAATAGCACCAAACAGAATAAAATACTTAAGGATAAGCTTTACAAAAAATGTGCAGGACTTGTAACTAAAAAGCAAAAAATAGCATTGAAAAAAATTAAAATAGGCTGGAATAAATAGAGAGACATATTTTGTTCATGGGTTAGATCTCATATTGTCAAGATAGCAGTATTCTCCAAGTTGATCTCTAGACTCTTTGCAATCTCTATTGAAATCCCAGCTGGATTTTTTTTTTTTGCACAAAATGGCGGGATAATCCTAAAATTCATATTTCATGATGCAAATGTCAGGGACCCAGGAGAGCCAACACAGTGTTTTGAAAGAAGGACAAAGTTGGCGGATTATATTCACAATTTCAAAACCTGCAAAACTACAGCAATCGAGACAGAGTAATGCTGACATAAAGTACATAGGTCAGTGGAATAGAATTGAAAGTCCAGAAATAAACCCTTATATTTATGATCACTTGCTTTTTGACCAGACAGTCCAATGGAGAAAGAATGGACTTTTTATGAAATGGTGCTGGGACAGTTGAATATCCACACAACTATGAAGTTGGACTCCTACCTCACGCCATGCATGAAAATTAACTCATAATGGCTCATAGACCCAAATACAAGAGCCAAAGCCATAAAACTCCTTGATGAAAATATAGGAGTAAATCCTTACAACTTTGAGTCACACAGTGGTTTCTTAGGTATGATACCAAAAGCACAAAAGCAGAAAAAGAAATAAATGGGAGTTCCTCATAATAAGAAATGTGTGCATCAGTGGGCATCATCACGAAAGTGAAGACCACCCACAGAGTACGAGAATATTTCTCCAAATCCTATTTCTGATAAAGGACTTGTATTCAGAAATATATCTAAAAAATGCTTATAATTCAGCAATAAACAGAAAATAACCGTTTTTAAAATGGGCTAAAAGTTTGAACGTTCTCCAAAGTAGATTTATAATAAGCACGTAAAAAGATGCTCAATATCATTAGCTATTAAGAAAATACAAACCAAAACCACAATAAGATGCCACTCCACACCCACTGGGATGGCACCAACAGAAAGATAATAGCGTGTGTGTCAAGGATGTGGAGAAAATAAAGCGCTCATTCATTCTTGGTGGGAATGGACGATGGCACTGATATTTTTAAAGAACAGTTTGACAGTTCCTCAAAATGTTACACGTAAAGTTACCATATCACCTAGTAATTCTGCTGGATATATACCCAAGAGAATTGAAAACATATGTTCACACAAAAATACTTGTATATAAACATTTAGAGCAGTGTTATTCACGAAAGTAAAAAAGTGGAAACAGCCAGAATGTCCAACTGATGAATGAATAAACAGAGTGTAACATATCCACACTATGGAATATTATAATACAATAAAAGGGAAGGAAAGACTGGTACATGCTACAACATGGATTCACCTTGAACATCTCATGCTGTGTGAAAGAAGCCAGTTTCAAAAGACTACGTATTGCATGATTCCATTTGTGTGGGATCTCCAGGATAGGCAAAGCCCTGGAGATAGAAAATAGATTAGTGGTTGTCAGGGACAGGAGGGAAGGGAATGTGGAAAGTCACTACTCATGTGCCCTGGGTTTCTTTGGGGATAATGAAAATGATCTAACATTAAATCGTGGTGATGGTTTCACAAAGCTATGAATATACTAAAAGCCAGTGATTTGTACACTTTAAAATGGTGAACTTCATGGTAGGGGAATTAGATCTGAAGAAAGCTATTGTCAAAAAAATTAGGCACACGTGGGGATTAGGATTCTGGGCTCTCTCATTGCCCGGATATGATGTTACCGAAACTAATCGTAAAGATCTGAGTACCACATAGAACGGCTTATTTTCTTAAAATTTTATTCCTCCCATTTTTTCCCCTCTTTTTTATCATTGGAAGCTAGAAATGCTTTTGTGTTGCTGATATCAACCTTTTTACTGCTTCATCATTTTTGTAAGCATGGAAAAGAACAGAGGGTAACCTTAAAAGAGAAATCTTCAACTTTGGGGCCAGATTTTTATCTTCGGCTGCTACCTTTTGACATAACTCGCATGCATGATCCTCTTGTACTGCATATTAAAAAAACCATAGAGATTTGGGTTTCTGATGAGAATTTCAAACCCATGGGGATATTTAGTACAGGTGACAATGTCTTTCCCATGAGATCTTGGGGCCAGATTTATTTCGTGGGAAAAACGTATTTTCGCTCTTTTTCATCAAAAAAAAATCTCACCTGCAGTTCTTTCTATAACCGCTTCCATTTTCCAAGCTTCTAGGAAGCTTTTATAAAAATGGTGTGTTGTCAATATTTGTTACATCCACAGGTAATATTTCTGGTCAGCATGTATTACGTCTACATAATTACTACTACAGCCAAGCAAATTTGCCGCCATCCATGTCCAGTGCTCTGTCTAGTAAAAGATACTTTGGCATGGCTTTTGGGATATTGATTTAGAAGAAAGGTTGAAGTCCAAGTTTGAACATTGTCATCCTGCTTACCTGGCGGCCTCTGACCTTCCATGACGTTTCCGCATGTGTACTGCCACACCTTTTCCAAAGACAGGCGTGCTGTGGAACGCTGCTTTAGAGGCTCTTGCCAAGAGCCAGTTGCCAAGGAATGTGTTTATGGTTTGGGATCCAAGGGCTGGTGACTAGCAGCCAGTTGAAAATGGTTTCTTTTGCCTGCCTTCTCACCTACCGCCTTTGCTGCTTACAGGAAGATCTGCTTGCACTGCAAGTGCCCTCAGGAGGAGCACATGGTGACAGTGATGCCCCTAGAGATGGAGAAGACTGTCAGCAAACTCATGTTTGACTTCCAGAGGAACTCGACCTCAGACGACGACTCAGGCTGCGCCTTGGAGGAGTACGCCTGGATCCCACCAGGGCTGAAGCCTGAACAGGTACCATTCTTGATTGGGCAGGGGCGGGGGTGGGGGGGGCAGTTGTGGTTTGGGCCGCCCGTCCTTCCTCATTCCAGTTCAGAGGGAAGAGTTAACTTTGCTGATTCAGAGAAGTGGTTGGGGCTCCATGGGTTGAACGGCTTCGAGGGCCCCGGTGGGAACTGAGTCCTGCGTGGGCCACTGTTAATTCATTCTGGATTGCCATTGTTAACTGTCAACAGAAGACTGACTAGAAACTTCTCAGGAACAGTGGCTTTAAAACGTTAGAGAAGGAAACTTGATTTTTGAAGGGTGGAAGGGATTTCTACATCGGCCATGAATCTCTAAGATTCTTTGTTAAAGGAGAGGGAGGAAATAGGGATTTGCCTTATTCTTCCCAGTGATATATGCTGTGTTTAAATACTAAGTTTGGCCTTGCTTTGCAAAGAAAGACATTGGCATTTCCTGAAATATTTGGCACTTCCTACAGGCTGTAAATATTATTGGCTTGATTAGATGAACTCTGTTTCTCTCTGTTTCACTGTGTTTTTCTCAGTGATGTACAGCCTCTGCTTTGTATTTCTATAGTTGGCGTTTTCTCTTCCACAGACTCATGTTGGCTTAGAAGTCCCCTCTTTTTAGCTGGATACTTTGATGAGCTCTGAGCTGTGCACCCCTCTTTTTCCCTCTGACACAGAAAATTCATCCTCTAGTGATCTTCTCTATGTCTGACAGAATGTTTTCAAGCTTAAAATACCCCTAAAATGTGAAGTCAGGAAATCTCTGCGCGATAACGCTTCTGGAAAAAGTTCTTTATGATTAAGAAAGACCCAAGAATTCCCAGGTGACTCCCGAGTTAGACACGGATAACATCTCTTTGATGAGCCATTTCTCATTGTCTTCTAATATATGAGGTCACAAATTGGCACCCGAAGTCAAGCACACTGGCAGGATTGGCTCAGTTAGCAAAGTATTCTTTAAAATTTTGCATTAGTGACTAATCCTTAAAAATGAGGAGTTTTAATGTAAAAGTTCATAGTTGTATCTTAAAGAATTGAGGATTTGGCATCTCATCCCTGCAAGGATTGGTGCCAGCCAAGCCTGAGCTGGATGCTGGCCATTCTTCTTAGACAGTTGGATCTCTCCGGATCGCCCAGTCCATTTCAGCCTTTGATGTTACCTTCCCAAGCCCTACAGGCACTTCATTTTTGTGATCTCTGTCCTAATTCTTACTAGGAAGAAAATGTTTTAGAACAGCAACATTCACAGAAAATGATCTCCATGAGAACTTAAGGGAGTTCTGTGCTGAGATATTAGCAGGAAGAAATAAAACCATTGTCTCTCAGCTTACAGGCTAAGGTTCTATCTTTATTTTCTTCTGCTTCAGTGCAGATTGTGTTATTAAAGAGTAGGCTTCAGAAAAATGAGAGTGTTTGATTGAGTTTGTCTGAAAAGTCAAATGAGGTGGTGGGTGACTGAGAATCTTTGACATCATCGCTCTGCTGCCAGTGTTTGAGCAGTGAATTTTCACACCTAGATACATCTGTGAGCTTGTTTCATTTTCTTGCTAACCTCATTTCCAGCAACTTCTAAGAGACCCATCTCTCTTTTGTTCACACTGCTTTCTGCGACATTGGGCCCTGAAATTCTGAAGTTAAGCTATTTTGGGTTCCCTGCTTAGGTAGACTCTTCTCTAAGACCGTGAAACATCATTCTATGATTTTCAGATGTGGAGAAAATTGTCTGTAGGACCAAGAAAACAGGCAGTTGTGGAAACTGGTGTCTTGGTTCAATTCGCCAATTCTGAAGCGAGTGCTTACAGTATTTTTGGAGGCCGCTTGTCTCATCCAAAAGGAACGTTATAGGGAAACAAAGAACCACTTTCTTTTATTTGTTTTGCAAGAAAACAATTAATGCTCTTCAACAAATGGGTTGAATTATGTCCAGTGACAGGATATTCCCATCTCTTATATAACTCTCCTGTTCCTTGGATGGTCTCCTCTATTCCCTGAACTTAGTCAAACCTATGTGACACAGAGAGTTAGAAAGGGCATTTGTTCTCCAGAGAGTGAGAGATTATCTCTTCAGACTCTTTGATGGACTGTATATTTGCCTAATAAAATACGAGTCTATATTTAAAGGTGTTTGAAGGGATCATGTTGGACAAAAGAAATGGAATCAAATTTTAAAAGTATGATATCATTCAGGCGTGTGGGGTCTCAGTTGGTTAAGCACAGGACTCTTGAGTTCGGCTCACATCATGATCTCATGGTTGTAGGATCAAGCCCCGTGTCAGGCTCTATGCTGACAGCATGGAGCCCACTTGGGATTCTCTCTCCTTCTCCATCTGCCTCCCCCCCCCAAAAAAATGAAAATAAAAATGAAGATAAAATTATGAGATATTTTAATATCTATTATGGAACTTTTTATACATTTAAAGGTTTTTTTTAAAAAGCTCTCATGTTCTAAGAACGTTCTAAGATTAAAATAATTTGGGACCCTGAACGCCTTTCACTGAAAATGCTGATGTTTAATATCATGTTAGTCGTCTCTGATTTGAGAAAACTCCTTTTTTTACCAAGAGAAATTACAGTGAACATTAAATGCTCTGTGCTGCAGGCAAAATGCTAAAGACTAGTTAGGGTTAAGAGTAATGTGCTTTCATTTCTGTGAGAACCTTTCATTTTACTCCCTGATCACGGGGTTGGTAGTATACCTTCAGGTGATACTCTTTATTATTCTATTGCTTCTGAGAAATGCCTTCAATTATATACAATGCACATGACAGTCACCTCCCATTTAGAGAGGTGTTTTTGAATATGGGCATTTAATTTCATAAAAATCTCCTCGCCGAGGAGCGCCTGGGTGGCTCAGTCAGCTTGAGTGTCCAACTCTTGATTTCAGCTCAGGTCGTGATCCCAGGATTGTGGGGTCAAGCCCCACATCGGGCTCTGCGCCGAGTGTGGAGCCTGCTTGAGATTCTCTCTCTCCCTCCCCCTCTACCCCTCCCCCCCACCCGCTCTCTCACTCTGTCTCTCAAAAATAAATCACACATTTTTTTTAAATCTTAAAAAAAACCTCCTAGCTACAAAACCCAACCTTCTTGAAGTAGTGTGAGAAACGGTACATATGACCGATGATGCCAGAAAGGAAGGGCGTTCATGTTGTGACTTTTAAGGATTTTTAGTCACTGGGGCCGCTCACACCCCTCTCCCGCCATTCGCTTCAAACAAAGTGTGTCCTGTCATCCGGAGAGCCCTCCTCGACCTAACCTGCCCTGATTGACAATCTGTGCTCGTTTCCAGTTTGTCTTCACGCTCACTAACATGTGCCCCGTCTCCTAGAGCTGTCGGGGTGATAAATTTATAGTGGGTGATACTTCAGGAGGAATTTGGAAAAATATTTAGGACGCCGTTGGAACTGCAGATGGTGAGCAGGGGTTCTCTACCGGAGCCCTATTGGAATTTGGGGCTGGGTAATTTTTTGCTGTTGGGACTGCCCCTTTCAGTGTAGGATTGCTCGCAGCTTCCTTGGCCTCTCCCCACTAGATCCCAGTATCACAAGCCACCCACTCCCCAAGACCTTGGGATGACCAAAGCTGCCTCCAGGCAGTGCCCAGTGACCCTGGGGGTTCACTCAAGTGGGGTTGAGAAACACTGGATGAAAGTGACCTTAAAACCTAAAGGGTAAGTCGGCAAAATTTTGGCTCAGTCGAGGCATAAAGGCTGACCCAGATCAGCAGTTCCTTGAGTGCTACCATGTTCTAGTTCCAGTGGCATAGCTGCTCCCTCCTAACAGGGTTAGGTATTTGGAAGAGTGAAAAAGGGGGGAACCCTTGCTGCTTGAGCAGAGGCCGTGCTTTCCAAACAAACAGACCCTGCTATCCTCAGTGAGTCAAAACAAGGATTGGAGTGGGGTGAGGACCAGGGAGCGGCACATGGGCCACCTTTTATTCTCCAAAACAGAAATCGAGTTCTCCTTTGATATAGGGAAAACTGGCTTGTTGAAAAAAAAAAAGAAAGAAAGAAAAGAAAATATGAGATACCTAAGGAAGTGGGTCAAAATCACCCGTAATTCCACCAGTAAGGAGTACTGTTTTGCAACCTTTATAATAGGCGTGCAGCAAGTATCTTTGTAAAAGGAGTACTTTCTCTTTTGTTTCGGACAAAAAAAATGTGATGATGCCGTCCATTTACCCTGACTTTCGTTTCACTTCATCTCCTGTGAACATTTTTCGGGATCCGTACATTTAGATCCAGGTTATCCTTTGGAAGATTTGTTTGGTCCTCCCTGGGAGTTTCCAGCGTGGAAACCTAGTGGTACCACCCACCACTAGGGGGAGCATTTGGAAATGGATGTTTAGAAGGGGGTACTTAACAGGTCAAAATAATTCCACTAGCATTAAAATGGGTAGCAGCTTGGGACGCTGAGCATCCGGAAAATCGCCAGATGTTTCTACAAAGACAAAGCAAGTCGGAGTGCCAAGAGTGCCACTGTTGAGCGCCCTGAGCTGACGGTTTCTTTTTGAAGGGTGCCTTGTTGGCAGCTCTCCGCTGCATTAAATAAGGTGGGGGCAGCCGTCGACCCTGTGCATTTGCCTTTTCCTCTCCTGAAGAACAATTCTGAGAGGTGGAGTGGTCACACGTAAGCCTTTTTAAGGCTTTTGACTTGTGGGAAACTGTCCTCCAGAAAGGTTATAACTGGTAAGTCCTCTGGGTACACAGTCTTCGCCGGG
Source organism: Panthera onca (assembly GCF_046562875.1). Lineage (NCBI taxonomy): Eukaryota > Metazoa > Chordata > Mammalia > Carnivora > Felidae > Panthera > Panthera onca. Next base: position 31,745,882 of record NC_138340.1, on the reverse strand, counting down.
CACGTGTGGATGTGTTTTTTCTGTTCGTTCTGCTCAGTGCTCCATGCAAGCCTGAAGACGCCCTCAGGTTGCTTCTCCTGAGTGAATTCCTCTTTATCGATGTTTTGGATATTCCAGCATCTGTAGACGGTAGACAATTCTCAAATATGAACATCCCCAATCCTTGGCTTCCAAACGTTAGTAATATTCCCTTGGCCTTAAACTGTGTCTTTGCGCCTGAAGAGCAGTGGTTGGGTCATTCGTCCAGAAGTCTCAACTTACGCATCACGTGACCACAGGAAGGCGGCAGATACCAGGAGTCAGTGTCCAGCGTTCGGCTTTCATAATTCTGCCCCATGTGGCAAGTCAGATCATCCAGTGCTGCCTTGCCTACAGGAGGGGGTGAAATAGTTGGTTTCCAGCCCCATGAAAGTGTGCAGTATCTCTCTTGGAGGTACATAAAAGTCTTTGTTTGGCTTTTCATTTAGTGACTGTTGCTCATCCATCAGGTATCAGATTAAATGCGTTTCCTGAAGGCGCGTCTCTGACCACCGCCTACACCCACTGTGAGATTGGGTCCCCAGTTACATGCTGCGTAGCAGTCCCTGCAACTTCCCTTATTAGCACGTTTTCAAATGTAATTAAATACCTGTGTGATTATCTGCTTGGTGTTGGCCTCCTTCACTCTGCTCTAAGACCCGAGAGGGCAGGGGTCTTGTCTGGTTCGTTCTTCACGAATCCCCCAGCGCCTAGCACAGTGCCTGACCCGTGGCAGCCAGCCAGCAGATACTTGTTAAGAGACAGGCAGATGACCCAGATGCTCGGCAGAAGCAGAAACGTTCAGGATTGCATCACACGGAAAAGACAGGAGTCATCAAAATGTTTTGTTTTTTTTTCTAACATGAAGGATTATTCTGTATCAGGTTTTCCTGCTCCTTGTGTTTCTCTTAAAGGTATGTGTTCTAAGCAGATTCCCCTAACCATTTCGGTGGCTTCAGGGTTTTCTTAGCTTACAGGGGACGGGAGACTGGTGTGCTTTAGCCCACACATGCATGAAAGCTGCTGACTCTAAGACTCGGGCCTGGAGCATGGTAGCAGGAGCCTAGGGTCTGGCAGGGAATCATTTGCATCTCAGTCCAAATGTGGGGAGCCCTTTGGGAGCCACAGGGCGAGGAGGAAGAAGCAGCATGGTCCAGCGGGAAGAACGTCACCTCTGCAGTGGGGCACATGCGGCCCCTCCTCCGTACCTTTCTAACCGAGAAAGGTACTCACTTTCCAAGAGTGTTGGTTTTCTCATGATGATGATGATGACAGTGGAGAAAATCCTCAGCACTCGTTACGTGCCCACCACTATTTTTAACTTTGCTTGCATTACCCTATTTAGTTCTCGAATCAGCCTTACCGGGTCCTTGTCACTCCTGTCTCTGTGTCAGAGGTGAACAAAGCAGGGCTCAGATTTAACAACGTGCCCCCGGCCATGCAACCGAGCAGCAGAGACCGATTCAGTCTCCAACAACCCACCCTGGGAGTTGGTATTCCTAGACGGATAGGCCCCAGGGCCCCGAATGAGGGAGCGTGTGCACACAGAAGGTGCTCACTGAAATGGTTGTCACCTTACTGCCCTTCCTGTGAAGCTATCGTGTCACCGATAACCGTTGCCCCGAACTGAGCAGGCAACAAGAGGGGGAAAGGAACAATTGCTTGTCCGGGACAGAGGAAGGTTGGGTGAGGGTGGAGGACGGTTAACAGGAGTCCCACGTTCCTCCTCAGCCTTCTCCAAAGCTTTCAGTCAAATCATTTCGAATTCTGCCAAGACAGAGGCCTTTCTGTTCCCAACGTCGCCTGCTGTGTGAGTGTCGTAAAGGTGCACATCTTTCCTTCTTTCAACATTTTTTCATTGAGACAGAGGGAGACACAGAATCCAAAGCGGGCTCCAGGCTCCAAGCTATCAGCCCGGAGCCCGACGCGGGGCTCAAACTCATGAGCTGTGAGATCATGACCTGAGCCGAAGTCGGACGCTTAACCGACTGAGCCACCCAGGTGCCCCTTTTTTCATTTTTTTTTTTTTAATCTTTATTTCTTTTTGAGAGAGAGAGAGAGAAAGACAGAGTGAGAGCAGGGGAGGAACAGAGAGAGAGGGAGACATGGAATCCGAAGCAGGCTCCAGGCTCCGAGCTATCAGCACAGAGCCCGATGCCGGGCTCGAACACACAAACCTGTGAGATCAGGACCTGAGCCGAAGTCGGACGCTCAACCGACTGAGCCACCCAGGCACCCCAAAGTGCAACATCTTTCTAATGAAGTTATGGCTCCACTGAGTCAGAGCTACTTGGACAGGGGCTCAGACGGGGCCACCTGACTGAGTTCTCCCGTGCCCCAAGCAGGTTTCAGAGCTGTCTGCTGAAGAGATGAGCTCCCCCACCCACCTTCCTTGGTGCCTGAAATCTGCAACATCACCGTCACTAGGCCTAGGAGGAGTGAGTCCATAGGCCGCTCATAGGCCGTTTGTGCTGCCCCTCAGGGGATCAGCAAGTCAGCGGGGGCATCACTTCTGGCTCTGGCCTCTCTTTATTTGCTGCTTAGAGCTTCTTTCGCACCCGTCTCTGATGGGTGGGCTTCTTGGCAGTGCTCCCCTGGACTGTGTTCCCCCTGAGGGGGTAAGGAGAGAATCAGAGACTATGCTGGAGAGTTTTTCATGCATCCATTCACTTATTCAGCAGATACTCGTGTGTACCTACTATGCTTCAGGCACTGTCCCAGGCACTGAGGATAAAACTATAAACACGATAATTAAGGTTTCTGCTAGATTGTAGTTGTAAGGGGGTGGGTGTTGGAGACCTAAATTAGAAAGCAAATAGATGTTGCAGATACGTGCAAAAAGAACAATCATTTTAATAACAGTGCTGTAAGCGTTTAGTGGACTCATGTTTACATGTGTCGGCTGTTGTGCTAGGTGCTTTACACGTTGTGTCTCATGTAATCCATACCATGAAGACAATACAGCAGCTTCTGTGATAATGGACGTGGACTGGCACGTTGGGCGGACCGGCTAATCTAGATTGATTGGTCAGGGGCAGCCTCTTGGACCAGCGGTATTTGAACTGCTGCGGAATGACCTGAAGAAGCCAGCCATGCAAAGATCTGGCTAGTTGAAGATGTTAAAGTGTCCATTTTGTGAAGCTCAGAAGGGAAATGAAGTCAGTACCAACTTTGTATTTGCATCAGGAATTGGGCGGGGGGGGGGGGGTGCGCCTGGGTGGCTCGGTCGGTTGAGGATCTGACTCTTCATTTCGGCTCATGATGTCACGGTCACAGTTCCTAAGAGCGAGCCCTGAGTCAGGCTCAGTGCTGACAGCATTGAACCTGCTTGGGATTCTCTCTGTCTTCCTCTCTCCCTCTCCCCACCCTGCCGCACTGCCCCCCACCCCATGCTTCTGTGCGTGTACACATGCACGTGCGCTCTCTCTCTCTCTCTCTCTCTCTCTCAATAAATAAACTGAAAAATATATATATTTTATAAAAAGGGGAGCACCTGGGTGCCCCAGTTGACTGATTCGGCGTCTGACTCTTGATTTCAGCTCAAGTCATGATCTCAACAGTGAGATTGAGCCCCACATCTGGCTCTGCACTGACAGTGTGGAGCCTGTTTGAGATTCTCTCTCTTTCCTTCTCTTTCTGCCCCTCTCCTGCTCTTATGTACCTGTGCTCTCTTGCACGCGCTCTCTCTCTCAAATAAATAAACTTTTAAGAAACTTTAAAAAATTTTGGGCAGGGTGTCGTGGATGGTTTGGGGAGAAATGAATGGAGCCCGTGCAGCGTCCAGCTCTTGCCAAGGCATCCAGGGATGTGAAGCCCGGAAAACCCCACGGCCTTGGTGGCCTCTGGGACATCGAAGGAGCCCTCACACCCATCACCTTGATGTTCCTGCCTGCAAGTGGGGGTAAGGCAACAGAGAGCCCCCGTACAGATACTCTCAATAGGTTGATGTCTACCCCTTTTATCATGTGCCCTCCCTTTCCACACGTGAGCCTGTTGGAGGGAATCATACATTGTCTCTTTCACCCCAGGTACTCGGTGCCTAAAATAATGCCTGATGCCGATTACTCGTTCTGTGAAACAGATGTTACCTGAATAGACCCATCACATTGGTCTTGTACTGATCCTTGTACAAAGTCCCTCCCGTCTCCAGGGAATACCTCGCCACTCAGAGAGGATCAGAAACTCCACTCGCTTGCCACAGGTAGTAAGGGGCAGAGCCAGGATTCCCACGAGCTGTCTCTGCAACTCCAATGCTTGTTTGGGCTCTTCCTCCTCCACCCCTCTTTCTTCTCCGGTGACCCACCCAGGCTATCAGATCCAAGGAAGCCGACTTGGCATATGTTGGAAGTACACGCCACATGCATCACACAAGGCCCTTTCATTCTTAGGGGAGGGAAGTTTCTTCTAATCTCAGGTTGACTCTGGTGACTAAGGGATTTCTCTTTTCTCCACCTCCAGTTTCCCCATCCCTGCAGGAAGCAGGAAACTTCAAAGGCTAACTTTGCCCCATCAACAGTCTCTGTTTATCTCTGGCTCTTCTCACTCTTCGGTCCTGGCCGGCAGCCCACGTGGCGAGAGCCACATTTCCTCTACTCCCTCCAGTGGCCCCCGTGTTCCTGTGCAGTATTACATACCTGGACACTCACCAGTGATATTCATTCAGCGGGTATTTATGGAGTGCCAGCTATATGCCAGGCCTTTTCCAGGCGCTGAGGGACAGCCACGAGCAGACCAGTATCCTTCCCCTTACGAAGCCGACATCGTAGCAGAGGATGCTGTTCACAGTAGCGTGAAAGCAGACGACTTGCAGAAAGTGATGTGTGCTAGAGAAGCAATAAAAAGGGGTGATATGGTTTAGATCCAGAGAGGACAAACGTTTTCTGTGAAGAGCCGCACAGTAATTATTTTAGGCTTTGGAGGACATATGTAATCTCTATCACAAATACTCTGATGCTGTAGTGGAAAAGCAGCCAGAGACAACCTGTGGGTGAATGGGCATATGACAGTAAAACTTGGTGTAAAAGAAGTAGTCAGTGGGCCTGATTTCACTCAAAGGTTATCGTTTCCTGGTCCCTCATTTAGAGAAGCTGCTTTAGATGGGGTGGCCAAGGAAAGCATCGTTGAGGAGATGACATTTGAGCCGACTTGTTGCTCCAATTATTACTTGTAATGTTTTCTAGTTATTTGGATAGAGAGAAAGAGAGAGCAAGTCAGGGAGGGGCAGAGGAAAAAAGAATCCCAAGCAGGCTCCATGCTCAGCAAGGAGGAGCCCAACACAGAGCTCGATCTCACGAACCTTAAGATCGTGACCTCAGCCGAAATCAGGAGTCAGATGCTTGACCAACTGAACCACACAGGCACCCCTCAGGCTGAACTGTTCCTTAGATGACCCACGTTTTGTCAGCCTCATCCAGTGGTTTTTCAAAGTAAGGGTCCCGTACCGCTTGGGAACTTTCCTAAAAATGCAGACTCCAAGGCTCTGTCCCAGACCTACTGAACCAGAACTCTGAAGGTCGGCCCACCATTCTTTTTGGACTCTAGGTGTTTCTGATATGTGCCAAAGCTTGAGAACGGCTGCTCGAGGGTCGTGGGAAAAACCAGTGTTCGAAACACATGGAGCCACATCTTGGCTCTGCCCGTTTTTAGCTCTGTGACCTTGAGTGGACTGAACTTCGCTTGTTTTGTCTTGTAAAATGAAGAGACTCTTGCCTAAGTCTGAAGTAGCTATGAAGACTACCTAAATTTCTCTTTAAAGAGCCTAGGGGATGCTGACCCCTAGCAGGTCCTCATCGAATGGTACCTACTGTCATCACCATGACCGTTATTTGCGTCTTTAAGACACTGCAGCAGAGTTGCCTGGGGGCAGTAATGGGATGAACCCCCAAAAGTACCCCCTTCCATCTCTGGCATCTTGCCCCTGACTGACGTCTCTTGGACACAGCCTGAAGACAAGGTTGTTAATGTTAAAGGGGAATTCACGATGCTTTTAAAATCCTTTTACCGGCCCTGCTCCTCAGCCTCTTGCTTGGCCTCTTGACCCAGAAAATGCTCCAGTCCCTGCTGTTGCAAAGCCATGAATTTTACAGCTGTGACTCACCCCTGGGCTGGGTCCCCAGTGTCAGCACCCAGCTTTGCAATTCACTACAGGCTATTGACAGTTTAGTCTTTTTTTAACGTGTGAAGCTATTTATACCAAGAGGGACAGAGGCCGGTAGATCTGGGGGAAGGGAGAGACGAATGACAAAGTTGTTCATCTCTCTGGGCCCGCTGGGTGGTTCTGGTTCATAAGACGGGAATGCACCGTCTAATAGCCCTTTTAAAAACCCCACAAACACCATCATTAGACTCACCAGCCGTTTGCACAACCATCTTCATTTCATTATTCCATCAGCACATGCTGAGCTCAAAATGGAATTTCATGGCCGCAGTAAGGCACACCGCTCTCCAAGTGGATTGGATTACATTTCTTCCAAGCGGCCTCTCCTGCGTTCACCTTCGCCGTCACTCATCCCAGTGCTTTCGGTGCAGCGTGCGACGTGAGTGGGGAAGGGAGGCAGAAGGAGGCCCAAAAGCAATCTCCCGCACAGTTCTCAGGAAACCAGTCACATCAACGATGCTGTGTTGATCTTGGCTCCATAAATGCAGTGACATCATCACATGACAATGGGAAATATGCCCGTGCACGGTATTCAGTAAAACTGCCTGTTAATGAACTTGTTTTCAACGGAACTGTCAGAGATGGGCCTAGAAGCTGGGTTCAGGCTTCAGGGCCTTTGCCGGATCAAATCAGCAGCATTGCGGCCAAGTTCTACCAGCAGGGCCTTGTCAAGGCTTGTGTCTAGAGTGTGATGCCTGGGGAAACCAAGGCTCGTTTGCAAACACAGGAAAGGTTAGCTGCCATTGGATTTTCTGGCTTTCAAGACGATGGCCTTTATACTAAATGCATTCTGGGATCCTCAAGATTGTGAGTGGGCCTCAGGACTTGGACTTGCTGCCTGTGTTCACTGCTGCCCGCCCTTTTTGCTGACTGTGTAGCCTACCCTGTGAGCTGGTGTGACAATTGATTTACTATCAAGATGATCTCTGCCTTATGACTCGTGAGATATTTTGAGTAGTTTCATGGGATGGTTGGATGAATCTACCATCAAGCCCACTGATAACTAACTTTCTCCGCCTGTCCATCCGTTCAGCTATACACTCATACCCTCACCCATTTATTCATTTGACAGTTATTTCTTAAGTAATCATTACCTGTAAGCCCTCAGTCCAGGTGTGATCTCGGTGTGGCTGTTTTTTCCAGGAGCTTCCCAGCTCCTGTCTTGAGGTTTTGCTCGGTATGATGTGGACTCATTCGCAGGCAGATGCAGACAGTCCTCTTTGTGGAAGATCCACAGAGACTTCGGGCTTTGTGTTGGTCTCCTGTGGCTTCCATTTTTTTCACTTCCATTTCGTTCTTCTTGGCTCGTGGTATTCCCGAGTTTGAGCACTAACATTCACTAACTCTGTGTTCAAATCCCAGCTTGTGTTGCTCCCAAACATTGACCAAGGTAATCCGCCTTCCTGAACTTTCCTTTCATTCATCTGAAAACCAAGGATATCATTATGTAACTATAGCATGGTTGTAAGGATTGAATGAGACAATACTTTAAGCATGGAGCTTTAAAAATGGCTGCTTTTCACTTTCTTTTGAATAGGCAAAAATTGGAAACAAACCACATGTCCGTTAATGGACCAATGGATAAATTGTGTTGTATTCGTACAGTAGAATACTATTCTGCAATAAAAAGGAATGGACTTTTGATACATGCAACAACATGAATGAATCTAAAAATCTTTATTCTCAGTGAAAGAAATCAGACCAAAAAGTTACACACTCGAGGATTCCATTTATATGAAACTCTCGAAAATTCAATCACTAGCAGATCAATGGTTATTTAGGGATAGGAGAGGTGGGGAGAGTGGGAAGGAGGAAAGGCAAAAGGGAAGAGGAACCTTTCAAGGATAATAGGGGTTTTTTTTCTCTCTTGTGATCATGCTGATGATGGCTTTGTTGCAATATATGTGTATATGTATATCAAATTTTATCAAGTTATGTTCTATGAATATGTGCAGCTTATTATATTTCAAATACCTCAGTCAAATGAACTAATGAATGAATGAACAAACGGACTTGCTCTTTAGCAGATAGGAAGGCAAGTGTGTTCTCATTCCAATGGTGAGGTCTTCCTAGAGTTCCACAGTTGCCTCAGAAATTAAGTGAGCCTTTTGGCCAAGTACTGTCAGAAAGAATTTGCTTAGTATTAATTATACACAATAAAAAGGAGATTTGGGACAGAAACTCGTCAACATCCAGATGGATGGCACTGAAAACTCAGTTCCACAAACTGGCTCATTTCATCATCTCTGTAAATTCTCTATGACAGTGCTTAACATGTAGTTGGTACTCAGTAAATACCAGTGGTTGTCGTTACTGCTATGGCGCCTAGAAAGACTGATTGAAACTCAGTGATCAGCTCTTGTTAAGAGAAGCTAATTACTCAGGAAATTGCTAAACCTGCATTTCCTGAAATGCATGCATAAATTCATAAGCTCTCGCTTGAGAGAAGATCAGGGCTGCCACATAGAGTTGTACAGTTTGTGCACTGCACAAAGGTGCCCGGCCTAGGGGGTGATTGGAGGCTGATATTCACCTAGGCTCTGATGACTCCCAAAAGGAGGAGCACATCTTGTTTAGCATAAGACACCTTGCAGCTCACCTTGCTGTAAGGCAGGACTCTATCTCGAGAGATTGGGGGCTTTTTCTAATTTGTAGTTGGGAGGGTATCTGTAATTTCCCTAAAGGTACCGAAAAGTCTAGCACCAACCTAAAAAGGACTGTGAGCATTAACTAGCTCAGCTCATTGATTACTTTATTTCTTATTTCCCTGCAATCCTGGGGTTCTGGGAAACCTCTTGTTTGACTCTTGCCAAAGAATGTTAGAAGAGGTGGTGTTTCCATCCTCACTGGCATTGAGTAAGTGGTAAGGGAAAGGAGGGAGGGTTTTTTCCCCCAGTTCTCATGGTCAAGATTGTGAATACCCAATGCCCTTTTCTAGTTTCTCCTTCCTCTTTCACATTTAACAAATCATGGCAAGCATCAGAGCCTTGGACAGAGAGGTGGGAAGGGATAAGAGCTGAAATACCAACCAACTAATTTTGCGAACCACTTGGCAACTCTCTTCCTGTTTGAGGGAGAGGTTCGAATCAATATAGATAAATTTGACCTTGAGTTTGTTCATGGTTGTGAAGCATCCATCTTCTCCTGAACTCCATTGCTGTGTGGATCATCAAGAATTCATCTGGATGATGAATATTTCATAGGAAACAATTCTGGTGAAATAAGATCAGTGGGTGGTCTTTCCCAAGCATAGGGATTGAAAGCCATCTCTATGGTATCAGACACACTTGGGACCTGATGCACATCTGCCACTCCCTGGCTGTATGTGTCATTGGAGCAAGTGTTTTGTTTTTTTGTTTTTTGATTTTTGTTTTTTTGCCTTGGTGAAGTCATTTTTCTTCATTTATAAAATGAGATTGTAATGATTCCTGCCTTAGAGGGCACCTAACACCTGGCATCTCAAGAAGCTTTAAATAGAATTACCGATTGGAAGTCCAATTGGTGTGAATACACTTTACCTGGAAAAAACCATCTGAGATAACAAAACTGGGGTCTCCGTCTGATAGGGGAGTGAAATGGTAGTCTAGAGAATGGGGGAGAGGGTGGACAGACACAAGAACTATAGAAATAAGACCACAGATATTATTGAACCTCAGGGTGCCTGGGTGGCTCAGTCGGTTAAGCATCTGACTTCAGCTCAGGTCATTATCTCATGGTTTGTGGGTTTGAGCTCAATGTCAGATGCTGCACTGATAGCTCAGAGCCTGAAGCCTGCTTCAGATTCTGTCTCCTTCGCTCTTTGCCTCTCCCCTGCTCACGCTCACTCTCTTTGTCAAAAATAAATAAACATTACAAAAAAAAAAAAAAAAAAAAGAAACGATTGAACCTGAACCTTGTGTTTGACGTTTAAGAACGCGACGTGAGAGAAAGCGTATAACTTTGCACATTGTCACATGGAGCCGGAATTTAAGGAGTAGAGTTTATTTCCTTTACCAGTCTTCCCCCTACAACATCAGGGAAAATACTTAAGGACTGTAGAGCAGGCAGATAGAAACAGGGGCATTCAAGTCCAGAAAGAACTATGACTCAGAAAATTTCAGTTTCAGACAGTGGTCTCTAAGTGACCTTGACCAAGTTCCTTAGCACCTTATAGCTTCTGTTTCTCATTTAGAAAATAAGGATGTTAAGTATTTTATTCCCAGTATAAAGTAAGAATAAGGAAGGTAATGTTTCTAAATTGTTAGGAAAAAATGTGATAGAGTTAGTGAGCAGTAATCACCATTGATGTGATATTCTCTGTCGCCTTCCTAATTTTTTTGCCTTTTGGTCTTCTATTGCCTGAGAGAGGTATCTTAAAATCCCTCATTGTATTTATGGGTTTGTTTATTCTTGAATTTCTGTTTTTGCTTTATATGTTTTGTGGCTGTATTTTGGGTGCCTGCAAGTTTATTTTTCTAGATTTTTCCTTTCATTGTTTTTGTAACATCTCTTTTTAGTGTTTTTTGCATTTGATTTACTTTAACACGAAAATCATTTGTATGGTTTTTAAAAAGCTTATGAATGCTGCATGAATAATATTGTCCTAGAATATAAATAGTGGACCAGTGGCTATTACAAAGTGATCGACAAATGTACCACTAATGATGTTGAAGTGACCAAGGATCAGTTAATCACACGTAAAATTTCTTTTTTCACTACTAATTATATTCACCTAAATTCTGGTTTGTACAGTATTAACATTGCACACTAGCCTCCTTTGGGTGAATAATAGCAAGCAAGAGTATGCTTTTTCATTCCTTTATTTCAACCTTTTCTCATAGGTGGGTTTTAAGTAAGCAGCACATTATGGATATTGTGTTTTACTTCTAAACTGATAATCTTTTCATCCGTGGATATAATATATTTACATTTGTTGTGATCACTTAGATAATCATTACTACCACTTTTTTGTTTTGTGTTTGCCGTCTTTTTTCCTCTCCCTTTTTCTATTTTCTTCTACTTTTGAGTAGAAGCTTCCTTCATGTTCCTTCACTCTGGGAAAACTATAGACTACGTTCCTATTTCTCTAGTGATGGCTAACTACTTCCTCACATCCAACCACACTGGCTGGACCCCTTGCCGCTGTTCAAGTACCATGAGCTTCTTTCAGCCTCACGGTATTTACACGTCATTCATTTTTAACAAGTACCGGTGTTTCCATCCTTCTGATTATGACAGGGAACTTAGGTGATGTACTTTTAGTAACATTTCTTAGCTTTTTTTTTTCTCCTCCCATCTTGAATAGCCTGCATCTCAGTATGCTGTTTCAGCCTCCTCACTTGAGTTCGTATTTGCTCAAGCCTCGGTAAAACAGTTTGAAAACAAAATCATAGGAATATTAATAATTTTGAGATCATTTCCTGTTTAGTTTATATCCTTATTTCCTTTTCTTAACATAGAGAAGAACAGACGTGGAAACTCCCCATTTTGATAGGTTTGCTTTCTAAAATATCTATGAGGGGCGCCTGGATGGCTCGGTCAGTTGAGCGTCCGACTTGCACTCAGGTCATGATCTCACGGTCTGAGTTCGAGCTCCTCGTCAGGCTCTGTGCTGACAGCTCAGAGCCTGGAGCCAGCTTTGGATTCTGTCTCTCTGTCTGCCTCTCCCCAGCTCACACCCTCTCTCTCTCTCTCTCGCTCAAAAATAAATCAACATTAAAAAATATTTTTTAAATATATGAGTAAAATTAAGGCTTTTCTTTCCCTCTTAATCCATTTGCTGCTGATTCCCAAAAAAGGGTTAGAGGAGTGTTCAGTAAACTAAAACAAGAGTAAAGAATGGTATAGGCAACAAGGGAAAATACCGTAGTCATCACAGAAGACCAAGGCTACATGAATACTACTACAACTGGATGCTGTTGTTGGCTAACACATAACAACATCCACTGTTGTTTGCATGAGACTGTGATAACATGTGGATGAGCACTGTTTTACGCCAGATGGTCAGGAATGCCAGGATGTTGAAGAGTTCCCTCCAGAACTGACTCTCTGGGTTTGAGCCTCGTTGACATTGGGTTCTCTTTTCTTGCAGTTATTGGCTAACGCTTTTGAATGCTTCTCGTACCTCTTCTAGAATGATCAGGAAACTGCCTTGAGTAAGAGGTGCTATATAATGGAAAGTCTATGATCTGTGAAATGTTAAGTTATGCCCCAAGGCTCAAAAGTCAGGAGAAATAACTTGCCCAATTATCAGTGGCGATTTATCTTATGGGTCTTCTCTGTGAACAACTGAGTTCCCACATGCTCGTTTGTTATAGATGCTGATGGCTGGGGCCAGTGTCTCCTGTGGAATCTTTAATTGTCTTATTCAAAACAGAAGAACAGTTATAAAAATACTTAAGTGTAAGTATAGATATACTGTCTTGACTCATTTTTTTCCCACTGATTTTCACCATAATTTCAGAGAAGTGTTACTGCTGAAAAACATTTGGTCCCAACATGTAATAAAAATTACCCTCAAGTAGTCAAGTTCATAGAGACGGAAAAGAGAATGATGACTGTGTGGTGGGAGCAGGAATTGGGGAGTTACTATTTAATAGGTATGGAATTTTAGTTCAGAAAGATGAAAAAGTTCTGGAGATAGATGGTGGTGATGGTTTACCAACATGGTATTTAATGCCATTTAAAAATGGTTAAAGCGGTAAGTTTTATATTATATGTATTTTACCACAAAATAAATACATAAAATGATAATAAACTAATAAAATTTAAGAATATACTCTCAGGAATTGGAGCAGTTGCTTCAAGGACCACGCGATCTTTGTTGAGGATAAGCCTGAACACATTAACTTCTGTTGCATAGACCTCAAAGAAATAAAACTTTGTCAAGCTGAATCAGTTCATGCAGTCCTTACCATGGAACATTTTCAAAGCATGCACATTACCAAGTAACTTGGTTGATTTCCACCTTCTTTAGATTCCATTGGATCCATGTCATTTTCGTGATTAAGCAGCCATTCTAGCCTGTTCAATGTTTAAGGCTTTAGCAGGAATCTGAAGCTTGAAGAGTGAACTGTGACCACCTTGGCCATTGATTCATCAAATATACTCAGGGCAGAGTGTAATCCTGTGACTACTTGATGAAGGCGGTGGGGAGAAGTGGAAAGAGAATGAGCTTGGAAATGAGACCTAAACTTGAATCCTGGCGAAAGCTCCTTACTCCTGAACAGGTCAAATACATTATAATCTCGTTGGATCCTCATTATTCACAGAGCATTTGCAAATTTGCCTACTCATCATCAGAATTTGTTATCCCCAAAATCAATACCCACAGCACTTTTGCGGTTACCCTGAGACACATGTAGAGGGACGAAAGATTGGAATCGCCCAGCATGTACGTTTGCCAGTTGAGGTTGAGCAAGGCAGTACTCTCCCTTTTGTTTTACCTCTCATAAAATGAAGAAGTATGCCTTTTGTCGTCTATTTAGTGCTAATTGTTTTGCGTTTGTGCTTTTTCGTGGTGATGTCGCTGTATCAGATGCCCCTCCAGCTTAGCGCTGCAGTGCCGTCTCATGTTTCTGAGGGCAAAACACCTGTGAGATGTCGCATGGAGAATATATGTGCCGTAGGTAATAATAGATCCCTACTCAGCGTGAGTTGAAGTGCTGTCGACTGTGGATTCACTGTTAGTGAATCAACTATATATACGTAGTTAAAACCATTGAGACAAGGTCATAGATTGATCCACTGATAAAAATGTTGTGACCAGAAGCTGGCAGGAATCTAGTCCTGTATTTCCCCTAGAAACAGTGGTTTACTATTCACTACTTCAGAGTGTGTTGTTGCTTTATAGAATTTAACTACCGTGAATACCAAGAATTGACCATGATTTCCTTTCCAAAAGCTAATACCTTGTTCACATATGATTCCATTCTTTCTCTGCTGTATCGTGTGGTAGGGTTGTTAACAAATGATTTACTCCTGTTTCTTCCAGGCACATGCAAATTATGCCCACGCAAATTAAGCACAACCATGTGACTTGCCTTAACCAATGAAATGTACACAGAAGTCACATAGTTCACATCCAGATAAAAGCATTTAACATTTTTTTTTAGCATTCATTTTTGAGATACAGAGACACAGCATGAGCAGGGGAGGGAGACACAGAATCTGAAGGAGGCTCCAGGCTCTGAGCTGTCAGCACAGAGCCCAACACAGGGCTCGAACTCAACGGACTGGGAGATCATGACCTGAGCTAAAGTCGGACGCTGAACCGACTGAGCTACCCAGGTGCCCCATTAAAAGCATTTAATTGCCGGTGTTCAGCTCCAGGCTTTTGTTTTCTCTGCTGCCATCATTGTGGGGCACATATTAATACAGAGCCTCAGTTACCTGGGTCTCTGCCTACTCATGTCAGAGAATTAGCGTAAGTGAGAAATTAAACTGCGGTATGGATAAGGGTTTCATATACAGAGTGTATAAAGAACTCCTATAACTCAGAAACAAAAACAATTTAAAAAATAGGCAAAGAACTAGAATATAGAGACTTTTCCAAAAGAGATAAAGATATGGCCAATAAGCACTTGAAAAGATGCTCAACATCATTAGTCATTAGGGAAATGCCAATCAAAACCATAGGGAGATAGCATTTCCTACCTACTAGAATGGCTATAATTTTTTTTAGGCTTATTTATTTATTCTGAGAGTCGGGGGAAGAGAGAGAGAGGGAGAGAGAGAATCCCAACCAGGCTCTACGCTGTCAGTGCAGAACCCAACTTGGAGCTCAATCTCATGAACCCATGAGATCATGACCTGAGTCAAAATCAAGAGTTGCCCCTCCCCCGTTCATGCTCTGTCTCTCTCTGTCTCAAAAATAAATAAACGTTAAAAAAAAATTTAAAAATAAAATAAAGTAAAATCTCTTTTTTAATTGTATTTTTCTATTTTTTTTTTTTTAAGTTTACTTATGTATTTTGAGAAAGAGGGAGAACAGGGGAAAGGGAGAGACAGAATCCCAAGCAGGCTCTGTGCTGTCAGTGTAGAGCCTAATGTAGGGCTCGATCTCACAAACTGAGAGGTCATGACCTAAGCTGAAATCAAGAGTCAGACACTTAACCAACCGAGCCACACACGTGCTCCAAATTGAGCCATTTTTAAAACTTAATTGTATAAACTTATATTAAAAACAAAGCTAATAGATACTCAGAACGTATCACTTCATAATTACTTTCCTGTGTTTCACCATTATCTGTGCTCTTGGGTTTATTTTATCCGTTATACTGCTGTGCATCTCTTCCCAGCCCTACAGGTAGCTCAAAATCATCCACCCCAGCATTGTTTCCACCATGGAAATTGGCAGGGGTACACATTTATGGATTTGATTTATTGTTCTTTGACACTTAGTAGTGTTTTCGTCTGCCTCTGATGGCTCTGGCATTATTTTGACTTTGCTTTATGGTTACTTACATACTTTTCTTGTAACTCGTATATAACTTCACTCATCCAGGGGGAGTTTCTTATTTGTATACGTGTCCTTTCCGCAAAAGCTCTGAACAGTTCCTTGCATATAGTAGACTGTGTTGTCTACTCTGCTGGGGCTTCCATAATAGAACACCACAGACTGGGTGGCTTAAACAGCAGACATTATTCCTGGACAGTCTTGGAGGCAGTAAATCCAAGATCAGGGTCCCGGCAGGGTTGGTTTCTGGTGAGACCTCTCTTCTTGGCCTCCGGATGATTGCCTTCTGGGTATGTCTTCGCATGGCCTTTTCTCTGTGCATGTACCCTCTGGATGTCTCCTCCTCTTCTTATAAGGGCATTGGTTCTTTCTGATGACAGCCCCACACTCTGACCTCATTTAAATGGAATCATCTCTTTAAAGTCTCTGCCTCCAAATACAATCACATTGGCGGTTAGGGGTTTACCATATGAGTGGTGTGGGGGTGGGAGGGGGAGACACGATTTAGTCCGCAACATAACACAGACATCTATCACTTATGCATTCAGTTGCTTCAAAGCTAAGAAATAGAGCCTTCCCTGTGCCTTGCCTCTGTACTAGTCGGATTATAGCATTTGAGCCTCATTGCAATACATTAAGGTAAATATTATCGTCCCCATTTTACAGATGGGCATATTGACTTTATAAGAGATAAAGTAACTTGCCCAACTCTGTACAGATGGGGAGTGTTCAATCCGGTATTTAGACCCAAACAGTGTGACTGCAGGACCCAAACAACCACTATAGGAAACTACCATCCTGCTTTTTCCTTACATATGTATGGGTATATTTTGTCTAAAGGCAATATTGAAACTGTTACCAAAAAAATAAGTAAGCAACTGTTGGGGAATTTTTAGCAGGGCCTGTATGCAAATGTGTAGACATTCTTCAAAGAATGTTTTGGTAAAACTGGGGTAGGGGGGTCTTTATGCAGTTGCCGTTTAAAGGGGAAGTGTTTAAACCCCAGGTTCTTTCATTTCTGGGGCCTCTTCTTTAAGACAGGATAAAGTAACTGTCAGGTAATGCTCCAAACTAAATGAAAAGTATTTTCTAACTAAACAGTGAAGTTTAATACTGTAAGTAAAAGATTTTAAGAGCTTAAAGGTTTGGGAAGAGAGCGAGTGTGTGGGGGTAGCAGGCCTAGAAGCAGAACAAGTCATGTGACTTGGGATTATAGGAGCTGCTGGAGGACGTAATGTGATTATTTTCTTTAATTTGAACAAAGTCGATTCAGCTTGAAAGAAAATCTCTGACTTCACGTGCAAATGGGTGTTGGTTTGGCCCCTTCCTCTTAAAGAAACAGTCCCTTGGCAGTTATTCCCTTCTTCCTTTTAGCCTCTTCCCCATCCCCCCACCCCAGGAATCATCAGGGACTAAGGAAGTGCTTTGATGGCGTGAAAGGGAAGCTCTAAGAGTTTTCCTCGGGCCCCTCCGGAAACCTCACCTGTGTGTTCTCTTGCTCCATGTCTCTCCCAGTCCTTCGATAACCCGGAAAGGCAGGAGGATGTACAGCGTGCATTCCCTCAGCAAACAGGTGCTGAGTACCTGCTAGGTACAGGATCCTCCTCTGGGGGTGTATCGTGAGCCACATCCCGGGTATTCGCGTTCTAGAGGGAAGAGAGAGAAAATGAACTAGTAAAGTATGCATCAGCAAATGGTAAGTTCTCTGAAGAAAAGCAAGTTAAGCGTTTACCACTTTCAGCACTACTGACATTTCAATCCAGATTATTCTTCGCCGTGGAGGCCCTCTTTTGTACTGTAGGAGTTTTAGCAGCATCCCCGCCCTCCAGCCGTGTGCCACTAGCCTGCCACGTTTGCACACGCACACACACTCCAGTTGGGACAGCCATAAATGTCTCCAGACATTGCTAAATAACCCCTGGGGGTCAACATTAGCCCCAGTCGAGAAGCACTAGTCTCAAGACTAAGAGGTGGGGGTGCTGACTTATTAGGGTAGTCCTCTCTGATCGGGAAGACCTCTCTGATAAGGTGACCTTTGAGCAAAGACTGGAGGAAGTGCGGATGGGCATGACATAAATATCTAGGGGGAAGAATGCTCCTGGCAAAGGGAAGAGCTAGTGCAAAGGCCCTGAGGTGAGAGGAATATCAAGGAGGCCATTGGGAGTGGAACTGGACCCCAGGAATATAGTAAGCAATATGATCAGCCAGTGTTAAGGAGGCATGATCATAATCTTTATAGTGAAGACTCTGGCTTTGAATCAGAGAGGAATGGGAAGTCATGAAACGTTTTGAGAAGAACACTGACATGACCTGGTTAATACTCAGATAGGGTTATTCTTGCTGCTGAATAGAGAATCACCTGCAGAGGAGCAAAGGTGAAAGCCAGAGTCCGGAAGGAGCCATGGAAGCAATTCGAGTGAGCACTTAGTTGTGGCTGGGCGGTCCTATAGGGGTGGGGGAAAGCGACTGGATTCTGGATATGTTTGAACCTACATCAGACATGATTTTATGTTTCGTCTCATTGGGAGAAGAAAAAAAGGGGGGCAGTCTTTGAAATACTCTTCTTTGAAAATGCCTCAAATGAGCTTTAATTCCTGATTTTTGATCCTAATCCTATGGGACTTGAAGCATGATGGAGGTACTGTGTAGGCATTAGATATTAGACTGTTATTTCCTACATTACTTCCTGAGTAAACCAATTAAAATTATAATGTGGGTCTCTAAGAGAAAAGGAGAGGAGCCAAACTTGGTACAATTTTACCTCTTAGATGCCACTTAACACTACTTTTCTCCTCTTGCTTGGGTAATGAAATTCTGGCAAGTGGGGGCACAGTGAACAAATGGCCCTTAAAAGCAGCCCATCACCACTCGCTTAGATCTGTAATGCTCCCCAGTTGTTCTCCAGGTCTCCATTTCAAAACTCGTGTGCACTTTTCATAAAAATCTCCACGTGCCGCAGATTCAAGCTACATCTTTCCCTTCTCCGTGGCACCTGCCTTCTGAGACCTCGGGCATTTTCTAGATATTGCCTCCCTGAATTGAGGTAGATTAACTGAGGTTCCAAGCTTCTCAAACTGCAGGAAAGGGAAAATATGAAATAAGGTCCAATCTTCCAGTTAGTCTCTGGGTTAAGATGGGCTTTTATAAAGCCTTTCAAGTATGTCAGCCCACATCAGAGATTACACGTCAGGAGATTTTGCCTTCACCTTGTGGAGTCACATCTGCCTTCCTCTTAAGCTGGCGTATCTCCTGATGTGGTGTCAGGTGTTTATTAAGAATTCTGGGGTTTTTTTTTCAGACCCAGAAGAATAAAAATGGGGATAATGTTGAATGAGGGCTTCCCGTGATTCTGCAGTACGCTAACTCAGAGAACCAGTGCTGTATCATTTAAAAATTGCCATCCGTTCCTAGTAACTGAGACTGCAAGTAAAGAAGTCATTTATTTCTCTCATTGATAAAGTAAGTTCAGAGATAGGCAATCTAGAGCTGTTATGGTGTTCCGTGGTATAATAAAGAACTTCATGGTACAAAATGGCTGCTGGAGCTGTAGCCATTGTTGTTACATTCCAGACAGGAAACCATAAGAAGGGGGAATAGGCCAAAAAGGCTTTTGCCAACTGCTTGGCCTCCTTTGAAAGAACTCTCCTAGGAGTCACATGCTATGTGTCATTGGCCAGAATTTTGCGTGCCCATTCATAGTTACTAGGGAGTTGCAGAAATATTATTCTAAGTTGGGCATGTTGATGCTTTAAGTAAAATTTTGGCATTCTTATTAAGGAAGAAAAGGAAAATGGACATGGGTAGACAGCCATCTCTGCCATACTCCCTTATACCATCATTCCATGGGGTTGTGGAAAGACAGTTTAATTTGGGGTACATCATTTTTTAACTACTGCCTGTTCATTTTGGACCATATTTTGGTTATCTTATGAAGAACACGAAAGGAAAATGTGTTCATCATATATGTGGTCAGTCATACATACTGGGAATCTACTATATCTGGGTTTCTTCTGTTCCTTTCCATCCATCTGCCACTGTCTTTTTTCCTTGATAAAGAAGGCCAAGAATCCACAAAAAACAAAGGGAAAGGATGAGGAAGCCAAGTCCAAAAATGACTTTTCCACTTTTTAGCTGTGTGATGCTTGGTCTAGTGAATACAATGTACCAACCTCCAGGGTGTGGGGAGGGTCCATGAGATATTGTATACAACAACACTTTGCCCATCAGAGCCACTAAATACATAAATATATTCACTGATCCTTTCCTTCATTGAGATGGTAAAGGACAGTTGAATCTGAGATCAACCAAGAATATCTCACTTCTTTGTTGGGTTCCCATTCTTAAAAAAAAAAAAAAAAAAAAAAAACAAACATGGATGCTTTTGATATGGAAAATGACCTGCCCCAAAATAGGAGCGCTTTGCCCTTAGAATTTCTCATCCTTGACAGAGCTGGTAGTATCCACCTTCTTAAACATATATGTATGTGGGTATAGCAAGAGATGCCTGCAAAATTAGGTGATACTGAACAAGTTCCTTCCCGTCTTCTGAGCCTCCTGGATGTCCTGGAGAGCAGAGGAATATTAACATTTACCTGGCAGCCTCATGGGGTTGGCCGTTGAGGGAAAACAGTTGCATGACTCTAAAACTCTCAAAATGTTCTCCCTGGCCCACCAGCAGGGGCATCCCATAAGGAGGGGTTATATACAAATGGAAACCATCGGGCCCCACCCACCCCAGTCCTGCCGAATTAGAAATGTGTGTTTTAATAAGCCTTCCAGGTGGTTCTGATGCCAGCTAAAATTTGAGAACCACTGCTCTAAATTAAGCACTTTGCACGCTTTGTCTTTCTTTAATTAGCACACTTTTCTTTCCAACGGGGAGTCATTTGACTCCCTGCCTTCCGTCTCTGCCCAGGCAGAAATGCTGTGAAATGTGCAGTTGCTTCTAACAAACCCAGTCTTTCAAACTGGGTGAGGCCTTGCTTTGTAGATTTTATTTGCACACTGACTAAAGCTCTTACAATCCATCTTGACAGACACTGAAATTATTGCCAAACCTCACTGCTGGGAGTGACACCTTAAACAAAGGCCTTCAGCAATTTCTTTGTCACGGGCCAGCTGATTGTGTTCAAAATGCTTTTATTTGGGGGAAGTGTACCTCATACACCTCAACCCAGGGCAGTAGCACAGGGCACCCCTACCTGAGCGATGAGTAAATGGAACAAAGTTTCTAGCACATTCCATGGTCCTGCTTTTGGAGAGTGATGCTCCAGATACACAGAAGGAAAACGTTATCACCACACCAGGTAATAGCTTGGAAATGGTCATCCTTGACAAAATTCTATTGGACTTGATTATTGACTCGTGAAAATTAGGGAAACATGGTTGGATGAAAATGAGCAGTCTGCAGTATTTTCAGGGGTGGTACCAAATTTCATTTTTGTACTGCCAGAAAGTATACTAAATATTTTCCCCCTCCCGTTGGTTTGCTTAGTGTTTGTTTTGGGCTACAAGGTAGTTTTATTTTGGAGGATGCCAGGGGAAACTCCAATGCAGCAGTTCTGTTTTCAGCCAGAGACAGAGTGGGAATTGAAGAGAGGAGTTTCTCCATCATTCCCGTCCCTTTGCTCGAGGAAGAGCTTGGAAAGGCCAGCCCTTGAACACCAGGAGGGAACACACCAGCCAAGGAGCGGCAGGACCACTGGAAGGGGTTGAAGGCCCAACTCATTCCCCTTCCTCAGAGCAAGCCGGAGTGCCTGCCATGTGACACGGGGATGCTTTGGAAGGTTGTTAATTTACCAATGAACTCATTAGCTGTCTTGGTTTTAATAATGGTGCATTTCACTAGGTAAGTTTTTAAGTCATCCACCAAATGGTTGACTGCCTTCTGAGAAACTATTGTTCGTGCATCCTGTATTCATGGAGTTACTGAATGCTGGTGGAAAGGACACATTTTCAGCAATGGTGATCAGTGGGCTTGAAACCTAAACGACAACACAAGATGCCCAGCCAGGGAAGATGGAGCTATGTTCTTAAGGGTAGTCACTGCCTCTGTCGACTTTGGAATTCTAAGTCTTTAGGATGGACGTCAGCACGTCAAGGTATTTATTTAGCTAACTGTCTCTGGAGTTCTCCAGTCATGGCCGCCTCTGCTTCTGCCCAGCCCTGTCGTGTTGGGACTCCTTTATCTCCAGTCTTACAACAGGGTGGGACTTCTCCCTTCCAGTCTGCAGGTGTAGACCTGGCACAAGATGGGGAAGCAGGGTCCTTCTCTGGCGATTTCGAAATTGAGCAAAGTGAGTCATTCTAGGATGGATCTGAAGTGAGGTCGTGTAAATTCGGGTGCTATGGGAAACCTTAAACTTTGAGAAGCCAACAGGCAGAAGGGAAGAAGACTAGGGCAGAGATCAGAGGACGCTGGGCATAGAGAGATGAGAATCCCTCACCAGACACCTTCCAGGTACAGGTTCCAGTTCCTCATGAGGCCCTCCTACACCACTGGGTTTCTCGAGACAACAGCACATCATTACAGTAATTTGCACTTTTTTTTCCCCTCTGAAATCAGACCAGCTTAAATATCATCTTTCTCCCTTGTAGCCTTCTTTCTTAGACTAAGATGGGTGGGGGCCTCGGGGTGTGGTCTCGCTCTGCAAGCTGACAGTGTTGCTGTATCTCTCAAAATGGAAAAGAGAGGCCAGGAAAATCCGGATTGTTCCCTTTGGAGCACGTGGGCTGGATAATAGACTCACCACTGTGCATTCATGTTATTTATTGTTTTGAGGGCCAGGTACCCAGCCTTCGCCTCATTTAATTGCCGTGGTCCTATGATGAGGATTCTTAGAGGTTATGGAGCTCACTCAGGAGCATGGAGATGAAAAGTGACAGAGCCATGCGTGGGGGTTCTGGTCTACCTGGCCAAGCTGCAGAAGAGGCAGAGAAGGTCCCAACTGGGGTCAGCCCTGGACAGTATCAGCAAAGGCTTGGCTCAAGGTGTCGCAGTCACAGGGGCTCTCAGGGATACCTGTGCTCTGGGCAGTGAAGAGGCGTATCTGAGAAAGGAAAGGCTCCATCAAGCTCAAATTGGACTGTTATCAAGCATCTGCAGTGATTGCTTTCTTATTAGCATCTATCCTAAGGTTCTGTCACTAGGGTAGGAGTTGTGAAAATCTCGGAGGGATACTGAGGCAAGGCTTTGCTCCAAGCAGTCTCTCGGCGTGGGAGGTAAGGCCCATTCCCCCAGACACAGTGCTCTGTTTTCTGCCTGCACTTACCTGCTATAGTGTATGGTGCCCGGATTCCTCTGAGCGCAAAATGGCGTGCCAGTCTCTGATGGGCCCGTGGCCAGCTTCTAATCCCAAACTAACTCGTGATCTGGGCTTTCATTTCTTCTCCGAGAGAATGCTGATAACCTGTGGGCTGCTTTCAAAACCCAGAGCCCTTCCTTCTCATCCAGGACGTGGCTTCCCGCCAAGTCCCTCTAGGGAGGCGTTGCAGGGCCCTGTCTTGAGAAACCACCTAGTCTGTGACGAGCAGTCTATATGGTTGACTTTGAGGTTTGCTGAAGACTGTGGTAGCCACACATGATGGTGAATGGTTACAACCATTTTTTTATGAAAATAAGGGTGGCTTTCGCATTTTGGTAAGACCTCGTCCTTGCAAAGCCTTATTTCCACCCACCCCCACCCCTCACGCTTTAACAGTTATGGTTTAGTTTCTGGAGATCAAAGTAGACAGAGATTTTTAACTCTTTGCCCCAGCATTCCCAAAACAAATGTTCACGTCCAGGGCTTCCTGAACTCAAAGGAATTAGACCAAGTTTGTGAAGTGGAACAAATATGATGAATTCAGAGCCACAATTCTTCTGTCTTCTCTGTCTTGTTGAATGAATACCTTGTTTTGCAAGAGCTGGTCGTGATGCTAAGAGATAGTTGAAAAGAATTTTCCATGATGTCATCTGAGCTTGTGAGTTTTTTTTTTTCTTTTTG
This sequence comes from Panthera onca, assembly GCF_046562875.1. Taxonomy (NCBI): domain Eukaryota; kingdom Metazoa; phylum Chordata; class Mammalia; order Carnivora; family Felidae; genus Panthera; species Panthera onca. Next base: position 31,722,286 of record NC_138340.1, on the reverse strand, counting down.
GCTTCTCCTATATAATAACATACCTTCCGTTTTGGCCGATTTTTTCTTACCCTAGCTTTGTATACAGCTGGATAGTAGAATGTCTGTTTTGTTTTCCCCAGGCAAATCTAGATGCTTTCTCAAGTCTTTGTTAGAGTTGAATGAGCCTCAAAAAGTGCAAGAATATGTCCTAACAGTTTTAAAGAGGAACATTCTAGGATGTGCAAAAATACTCATGTTAATGACAATTTTTAATTACATACTCAGTATCCCAGATTTAGTGACTCTGTTTTCCGACAGATGTGAGCTGCTACCTGCCCTTACAAAGAGCTCAAAACCTAGAGGGCTTTTAATGTAGGTGGAGGCTGAGGGACCCAGCAGCTCACCCAGTGCCAGAGTCTGGCTCTGGCTCCAGTGTGAGGCAGGCACTGACACATCCCTTTGGCTAGGGAGGCACGGAGCATGCCGGAGACTCACAGGGAAAATGGTAAAGTTGCTCTCTCTCTCTCAGTGGGGGGAGCCTGACGACAAAGCCCTACCAGCCTATTTGCCGAATTCTCTTCTTCTAGAAAGCATGATGGCTTTGTTTCCCCCCCTGCAAGAGAGGGAAAACCCCAGGAGGGGTGATTTGCCCCACTGCCTCTTCAAGGATGAGTCCGTCTGCTTGCAGTGAGAAACGCATATGCCGTTGAGTCTCGGAAGGGTGGAGAGAAGGGGGAGTAGAGGAGTAGACGGTGTCCCGCTGCCGGAATGACCCTCCCGGGGAGTGGGAACGGGCAGGTGGTTTGAGTAATGGGCATGTCAAGTGATCCCTGTGCTCTCCATCCCTCAGGTTCACCAGTACTATAGCTGTCTCCCAGAAGAGAAGGTTCCTTATGTCAACAGTCCTGGAGAGAAACTTCGGATCAAGCAGCTATTACACCAGCTGCCGCCACATGACAATGAGGTAAGGGGCTAGCGGGGCCTTAGGAAGACTGTGCGCGGAAGCTTCTGTGAACTGTCACCTTCTTCATAATCAGAATGCTGTGATCCGTGAGCTCTCCAAAGAAAAACTCCGGTGCATTCGTTTTAGGCTTTAGCTTCCTTAATTAGGGCCAGGAGAAACTGCCCGACACTTTCTGGAGAGAATTCTCGAAAGGCAGATCTCATTATGGACTGGATTTGCCTCTCTGCCTGGTGCTGCTAGCTAGTTTGGGGTAACCAGGGAGTCTTAAAAGTTAAAAGCTCAAGTCCAGGTTTTCACTGAAGAAGAATGAGCTAGTTGCCAGAGTCCCTTAGCTGACTGCAGTTCCCTGGGCCAGTTCAAGCCCTGCAAAAACCCTGTGATTCTCTGGAATTTTCAGCATCGTTTCATGTTAAACGAGTGTGCAAGTTTTCCACATTATGCTGCCTTAGAAGTCACATGTCCAGATCTGCAGCTCTCGAACGTCTGTGTTTTTGTCGTTTAAAGGCCATTTTGCCGGGTCACCGTTTATACACGTGGAAGAATGGCTTGCAGGCTGTTGTTTTTTTTTTTTTTTTCTGGACCTAGACAGTAGGCACTGTAAGCAGGCATTTCTTATCTCCGAAGTCAGATGGCCCATAAAGGGAAATACGTGAATGTGTCTTTAAAAGATCATCCTGCTTGAGGGGTTTAGGTTTATAAACTAGAAATTAATTTTTAAGTATCTGGTTTTTAAAAACAGTCCTCCTCTGGGATGAGCACTGGGTGTTGTATGGAAACCAATTTGACAATAAATTTCATGTATTGGAAAAAAAAAAAAAAACAGTCCTCCTCTAGAATGGACTTGTCCACCTAACTCTGATTGCATGCGAAACAAAAACATAAATTTAAATTGAAAGGAGAAATAACCCCTTAAGAGAGCTGGGTGGACCCCAGCTTTCTACCGACGGCTCCCACCCACAAGCCGGATCTCCAGGGAAAGGAGTAGGTACTATTTTATTATTTATATTGCCATATTCAGATCAAATGGGATAATTCAGACCCCTGAAAAATAAATTTGAGTAAGTGAAGCAAAAGCTTAAAAAATTGAAGCACGTCCCTAGAAAGAGAGCCAGTTTCCTGCTGCTCATTTGGACTTCATAAAACAAATACAAACAGTGTTTCCTCTTTTAAAGCTGAGAGCGAGCACTGTAACCCGATGCCCAGCTAACTAATTTGGAAGTGAAAATGCGGGTTTTTACAAGCAGGAGAGGGCGTGCCTTTCTTTAAAAGCACATCCATAAAATGTCAGCTGTGTCACCATATATTCTGGGCTGTTCGGGTCACGGCAGTGTCCTCAGGGACATCCACGTGAGGACTTTTTTTTTTTTTTTTAAACTCTTTTTTACTTGATAGAGCAAGGTTCTCTGTTCTCTGCTGTTAATGATTTATTCCATTTACAGTTAACTGTGGTTTCATGAAAAGAGACCATTCAAATTCCTTCTTCCTGTTGGTGAGATTTCCTTATTCATGAGCCCGTGGGCAGATTTCACCCATTTGACATGGCCCTTTGGAGGACAAAGAGTGGTTCTCAAATCAACGTTTGACCATTCTGTCATATGCCCCGATGAAACAGTTGAGATACATACAGAGGCACTGGTTTTCCAATTGGGATGCGACTGTCCTGGTTCAGAAGTTTCCCCTCTAACCCTTGTATCACATACCGTCTGAGCATCTCACCTACCTTTCTTGATGTTCACATTTCTCAAGAGTCAGACAGGGAGGCGGGATTAGATCCATGTTGCCCAAAGTGTGGCAGACACACAACTTTAGGTGACACACAGACATGGCAGTGAACGAAAAGTGAACCAAGTAAGGAGAGAATCCCTCCCACTTAAAGTGTGCGCCACTCCTCGTGATCGAGCGGTTGAATAAGCACTGGGGAATTTCATTCTGGACTATCCGTTTCCTCACACCTCTCCAACTCGTGCCAGTCTTTACTTGTGAGTAACCAAGTAACCACTTGTAACGTGGTTACACGTTAAGAATCTCTGCTTTAGGGTCTCCCACAAGCAGAAGTGGCTAGAATCCGGCAACACGGTTTCATTCTTACGCTGTTTAGTTTTATGGTTGCCATCTGATTTTGGTAGGTGATACGGACTTGCGATTTATAGTCATAATATACTGTAATTTTTTAAATGTATTCAAGTTTTTAAAAAGCGAGTCCGTTTTAAAACCAGCATTAAGTAAATAATAGTTTAGGACTACGGCAGAATTCCCATTGTGTGAGTTCGTAAGGGGAGAGCCTGGGGAGTGCCGGATTTGAGTGTGTCTGAGTGTCCCTTGCTTACTTCTCCGAGTTTTTGTATTTAATGAGAAGGAAAATATCTTATGCAAGTTGATGTGTTAGCCATAGCCCAGTGGGCAGCCCTTTTCCCTCCTGTACACGGATAAACATGCAGGGACTTCCATGAAGCAGCAACCATACCTCTGGTCCAACTCCTTAGCCTCAAGGCTTTGGTTGTCCGTTTTGGCAAAATAAGATGGGAGAACAGAAGTTGACAGCTGCTCTGGCTTGCTAGCATGGAGCCGTCCATTGGTGTCAAGGATCACTCACATGGGCACGTGGAGGTGAACATATCTGGACCCTGCCATCCATTTGAAGAGCCACCTCATTTTTAAAGAAGGAAAACGTCCCCGATTTTTTTTTTAATTTTTTTTTTTAACGTTTATTTATTTTTGAGACAGAGAGAGACAGAGCATGAACGGGGGAGGGGCAGAGAGAGAGGGAGACACAGAATCGGAAGCAGGCTCCAGGCTCTGAGCCATCAGCCCAGACCCTGATGCGGGGCTCGAACTCACGGACCGCGAGATCATGACCTGAGCTGAAGTCGGACGCTTAACCGGCTGAGCCACCCAGGCGCCCCAAAAAACGTCCCCGATTTTGACAGGCACCAGAGCTGTCCCGCATGATGTGAACCTTAGTGTGGCTTAGAGCAGGGCGGTAAGGATGAGGAACAGTTCCAGAACCTTTAGCCTGCTTATGACGTGGCTCCGGAGTTTGGCGCCTCTCGTAAGCTGTGTTGGCTGTCCGCCATCTTAGGTAGAGACTCCCTTTAAACAGCCCCGAGCCTGCTGGTGGGACCGTGCAGACCAGAGCAGTACAAAGAAATGGGAGCGTGTTTACCGAAAAAAACTCCGGGGCATGGGCTTCAGAAATCCCATGGAGCAAGGGCGACATCCACTCTGCCGCTCTCTGTGTCTGTTCAGGTTCGATATTGCAACTCCCTGGATGAGGAAGAGAAGAGGGAGCTAAAGCTCTTCAGCAACCAGAGGAAACGGGAAAACTTGGGCCGAGGGAATGTCAGACCCTTCCCAGTCACGATGACAGGAGCTATTTGTGAGCAGGTGAGCCTGGATTCCAGGGAGGGAGGAGGGATTGCTCTGACCTCCTTGCACGTGTTTGTTTGTTCAACAGTTCTTTTATTGAGTGCCTACTGTGCGTCATGCGCAGGTCTAGCTCTCAGGGATACAGCAGCAAACAAAAGACTTGAGAGCTTGATTTTGCCCTTGTGTGGGGTTCGGTTCTAGGGGAAGAAGTCAAACAATAAAATAAAGAAGAAAAACACAGCGGGAAAGGAGCCTCCAAACACTGCGAGTCTGAGGAGGTTGCGATTTTCAGGAAAGTGGCTGCTCAAGGCGCCTCTTAGAAGGCGGTTTCTGAGCAGAGGTTCCCAGGAACTGCGGGAGGGGGTCCTGCAGATCTCAGTGGGTGGAGGGAACAGGCATCTCACAGGCTTTGAGGCATTTCTTTTTTTTTCTTTTTTTTTAAAAATTTTTTTTTAACCTTTATTTATTTTTGAGACAGAGAGAGACAGAGCATGAACAGGGGAGGGGCAGAGAGAGAGGGAGATCCAGAATTGGAAGCAGGCTCCAGGCTCTGAGCGAGCCATCAGCCCAGAGCCCGACGTGGGGCTCGAACTCACGGACCGCGAGATCGTGACCTGAGCTGAAGTCGGACGTTTAACCGACTGAGCTATCCAGGCGCCCCTCTTTTTTTTTTTTTTTTTTTAATGTTTATGTATTTTGAGAGAGAGAGACAGCACGAGTGGGGGAGGGGCAGAGAGAATGAGGGAGACCGAGGATCCCAAGCAGGCTTCATGCCATCAGCACAGAGCCCAACACAGGGCTTAAGCTCACGAAACTGCGAGATCGTGACCTCAGCCGAAACCAAGAGTCGCCAAACGCTCAAACAACTGAGCCACCCAGGTGCCCCTTGGCAGGAGCATTTCTGTTGTGCTCAAGGAACAGCAGAGTTGGCCATTGTGGCATGGCAGAGGGAGCAAAGGGAGAGAGGTAGCAGATGAAGTGAGTTCATGGAGGGCCAGTGGTATAAGCCATTGGAAGGAGATGGGGAGTCATTTGAAGGATTTAAGCAAAGGAAAGACCTGATGGATTTCTATTTTATTTTTTTAATTTATTTTTAACGTTTATTTTATCTTTGAGGGAGAGAGAGCGTGAGCAGGGGAGAGCAGAGAGAAAGGGAGACACAATCTGAAGCAGGCTCCAGGCTCTGAGCTGTCAGCCCAGAGCCCGACACAGGGCTCGAACTCATGAACCGTGAGATCATGACCTGAGCTGAAGTCGGACGCTTAACTGACTGAGCTACCCAGACACCCCATGGATTTCTATTTTAAAATGAGCCCTTTAGAAAAAGGAATTTGGACCATGGGTTCATCCCAGGACCGTTTAAAGGGGGTGGTGAATGGTCATCTCCTTGGGTTTGAGGGTTCTTCAGCAACGTGCATGCAGTCCCCCTGAATGCTCCCTGGAACCTCACTGAGTTGAAGAGTCTGGGTTCGTGTGTTCTCTTCATCTCCTGTAGCGTGCTCAGGGCATGGTGGTGGAGGGTTTTAAAGAAAGAAAGGTGGACGTGCAGCCCACCTGTGTTCTCCCTGCCCCTCCTCTTGGCCATAGAGCCTTCTGGTGCTGATCATCACTTTCGGCACTGCTCTTTGGCTCTGGTGCTCTTTGAAAAGCCTCCTCTACCTCCTCAAGCTCTTAAGGAAACCTTTCAGGTGCTGAAGATACATGAGCTGGATCAGTGAAGAGAAAGCAAGATACTGCCTGAGGGGAGTGGGTGCCATTTGACTGCCCTTTTTAGAGATTTTGGAGGGGTGGTGTGAGAAGGTTCACGTGGGTGAAATATAGGAGCTCCTTACTTAATAGGGGAGCCACAGGACCAGAGACTTGGCAGTGGAGTCTTCCCCCTCGATATGGGGGTGGTCACTGGTTAAGATGTGAGATTCAGGGGCACCTGAGTGGCTGAGTCAGTTAAGAGTCCAACTTTGGCTTAGGTCGTGTGCCCATGGTTTGTGAGTTCAAGCCCTGCTTTGGGCTCTCTCTGCTGTCAGCACAGAGTCTGCTTTAGATCCTCTCTCCCCCCTTTCTCTCTGCCCATCCCCACCTCACTCTCTCTCTCTCTCAAAATAAATAAATAAAACTTAAAAAAAAAAAAATAAGATGTGCGATTCAGTGTCCTCAGATCCAGAATTTTGCTGCTCTGAGATCAGCCTGCTGGAACCAGCCCAGCTGGGCTCTTCTAAGGAGAAAGAAAGGTTGGGCATTTCATGGGCGGGTGTCAAAAGTAGTGTAAGATAGTGACAAGGGCATGGAGGCAGAAGGACAAGATTGACTCATGTTCCTGCCAGATGACCCTGACCATGTTGTTTTTCCTCCATTTGTCATCTGCAAACTGTAGATGACAAATGCCTACGTGGTGGAATTAAGGTGATGATTACGTGAGATTCCGTATTGTTAAAGCAATTAAACAAAGCCATTACACTGAGGTGTCTCTAATACCTTTGTAGCCTACCTAAGCAAACCAAAGCCTAAGCCAAAGACATTGCCTTAGTATTGAGAAGATGACCCTTAAAACCAACCAATCATCAATAGATAACTAGGCTTTCTCAAATAAATAACCACTTAAGCTACAGGCAATCAAATAATTTCCTTGCTTTGCATCCCTGTCTTCTCTGGAGAACCTCCCTCCTAGTCCCAGGTAGGCGGAGCCCTCTTAGCCACTTTAAGTTTGATTAAGGCACCCAATTTAAATCATATGTGCTCAAATACACTCTTAAAAATTTTAATGTGCTTCAATTTATCTTTTATCACTATGCTTATCCCAGGTCTATTAATGTTAGAAAAGCACGGACAGTACCTTTTGTAACAAAACGTCTTCCTTGGGTCTAGTCACTTCCACCAATGAGCTCCCAGAAACTGTTCCACGAGACCTTTACTTCATTTTCTGTGAAACGTTTCAACCTATATGATGGCCAGGGCCACAGTGTGGGAAAGGTTTAGAAGTAGCTTTTCTATTCTTTAGACATTGTGACTGGAGCTCAGCCACTCATGTGGGGCCATCCAACTAGACCCTCGGGTGTGAACCTCATGGCCATCGCCATCGTCAGCAGACAACCTCTCCCTGGACCTACCTCCTCACACTTGACTCCCGCTTCAAAGCCCCGACCTCAGCCATCACGTGTGGGTTGTCAGGGTTGTTGCCTCGTTCCTTTCCACGTAAGGGAAGGAACTTTGGAACATGAGTAAGAAGATAGGGGAAGGGGAAACAAGAAGCCCTTCCCATAGTCTGGCCTTAGAAGTGGTGCCTTGTCGGGGCGCCTGGGTGGCTCAGTCGGTTAAGCATCCAACTTCGGCTCAAGTCATGATCTCATAGTCTTTGAGTTCGAGGCCCGCGTCAGGCTCTGTGCTGATAGCTCAGAGCCTGGAGCCCGCTTCAGATTCTGTGTCTCCCTCTTTCTCTGCCCCTCCCCTGCTCATGCTCTGTCTCTCTCTGTCTCAAAAATAAATAAAAACATTAAAAAAAAATTTTTTTAAATAATAAAAAAAAAAAGTGGTGCCTTGTCAGTCAAGACTAAGGCAAAAAGAAGTTAGAGAAAACAGGCTAAAAGCCTGCCTCAAAGGCCTTTGGAGAAATAGTTAAAGGGGGGCATGCTTTTATGAACCCACCCCCTCTCCCATGTTACAGCCCCCCTCTTCAGCCCCCCACCTCCTGCCGCCTGTTCCTGCTGGTGTTAAACTCCCCTGTGCCTCCACATAGAGTTTGGAGCATCTCAAAGATAAGGACACCTTCACCACATGTCACTTGGCCTCCTGCTTGTAGACCTCCTGTGTGGTCGTTATGCTAAAAGAGTTCATCCTCCTTTCCCACCTTGTGACTCCTTATTTTCTCAGTCACTTCATCTTCGCCTTCCTTGCAGGGAAGGAGAGCAGGGAGTGGATGGGAGGGAGAGCAAAGACCGCCCTGCCACATATGTGACACACGGAGCACAGTCACCGGGTTGAAAATCAGTGCACGGTAACCCACTCTAGGTGGTGGTGGTCTCTTACCGTTGTGTGCAGCCCTGAGAGACGGGGCTGGTATTTGTACTGACGTGTCTGATTGCCTCACAGTGCGGAGGCCAGATTAACGGTGGGGACATCGCCGTGTTTGCATCGCGCGCCGGCCACGGGGTTTGCTGGCACCCGTCGTGCTTCATATGCACCGTCTGCAACGAGCTGCTGGTGGATTTGATCTACTTTTACCAGGATGGGAAGATCTACTGTGGCAGGCACCACGCCGAGTGCCTGAAGCCGCGCTGCGCAGCCTGCGATGAGGTCAGAGCACGCCGCATGGGGGCTCAAGCCCTGCCTGTCGCCCCTCAGTTGTGCCTTAGGCAACATCCCACCCCCAGCGCCCCGCCCCGCACAGAAGAAAACCCTAGACCCCTCCACCTTCTTCCATTAACCTTGCAAGAAGCAAGCCCCACCCCCATCCCTGGTTGCTAGCATGCCTGAAAGTGGCCATCCCCTGGGCATCCAGGTAGGAAAGCAGCTTCTGTAGCTGAGGGGAGTCACTGCTACTGGGTCAGTTCTGAACTGTTAAAGAAAGGCATTGTGCAGCGTTAGATTTCAGCCCGAATCCGAAGGATTAACCAGTAATGGTGTGGCCCTGAAGTTCCGATTCCTAAAGCTTCAGTGGGACAAACTGGTTTGAGAAGGGAGACATTTGGTGGCACTATTTCGCTTTCCCATGATTGAGCAGAGCTCCGATGAGGATTCAGGAGGCGGAGGCATATTTCCTGTGGAGAGCTCTGCCCCACACTCTGGGAGGTACTTGAATGTGCTACCCCAGGTCACAAAGCACCCTGGAGTACAAAGCCCGTGCCTGGTGTTTTCTCCCACCGGGAGCACATGGCAGTATGATCTGTAAGCCGCAAGAATAGGAGATGTGCTTTGGCTTCAGAAGTTTGTAGCTTCTATTGCCTATATTCCTGTAAAAAGTTTTTCTTTCTCTTTCTTTCTTTTTTTTAAGTTTGGAGGAGAAAGGAAAATGTTCTAAACCTGACCGCTTTTATGGAATAATTTGGGGAAAGTTCTGGGATGGAGGTTTCCTTCGACACAGAATGGATTTTTGGTTCTGACCTTGCAGACAGCAGTGTGGGCCTCTGTAAGCAGCCCTGCCCTTGTTCAGCCCTAGTCCACTACACGTGCCTAGGGGAGGTTCCCTTCTCCAGGAGGAAGTTGACCAGCCTTAACTAATTTGGATTCTAATGCTAATAATGGTGATGTTCTAAAGAGGCCCTCTAGAGAGGTATTTGGGAAACCCAGTTCAGTTCCACCTCTGTAATTCCAGGCCGCCGCTTTGCCTCAGTTTCTTCTCCTTCTGGAGATTTGTGCTCCTAACACTTGCGGTTATCTAACGGCCAAGGAATATGATGATTTAAGTGTTTTGCAATTTTTGTTTATTGAGATGTCATTCACACATCATAGGGTTCATTCACCCTTTATAGGTGTCCAATTTGGTGGGTTTTGGTATATTCACAGAGTTGTACACCTGTCACTGCTGCCTAATCCTAGGTCATTTTCATCACCCAAAGAGAAACTTTGTATCTATTAGCGGCCGCCCCCGCCCTTCCCCCAGCCCTGGCATCCGCTGGTCTATTCTCTGCCTCTGTGCATTTATATATTCTGGACATTCCACATAAGTGGATCTTTTGTGTCTGGCTTCTTTAGTTGAGAGCCATGTTTTCAGGGTTAATCCACGTTGTAGCATGTAATGGTGCTTTATTCCTTCCCAGGGCTGAATAATACTCAGTCATGTGTATACGTCCCATTTTGTTGAGCCCTTTGTCCATTGATGGACATTTAAGTTCTTTCCACTTTTTGACTATTATGATCAGTAGTGTATGAACATGCATATGCAGGTGTTTGTGTGCACATATCTTTTCAGTTTTCTTGAACATATACCCAGGAGCGGAATTGCTGGGTCATACCGTAATTCTGTGTTTAACTTTTTGAGGCAATCCAGACTCTCGTCCAGAGAAGCTATGCTGTTTTACATTCCCACCGTCAGTGAATGGTGTTGCACTTCCCTACATCTTCCTCAACACTTACTTTTTCATTGTTTTCATTTTAGTGTGTACGAAGTAATACCACATTGTGATTTGGATATGTATATCCCTAACGGGTGATAACGTTGAGCATCTTTTCATATGTTTATCCGTTGTTTTTGTATCTCCTTTTTTTGAAATGTCTATTCAAATCCTCTGCCTGTTTTTTAATTGGGTGGCTTTTCTTTTTATTGTAGAGCTGTTTATATATTCTGGATACTAGTTCCTTACCAGATACATGATTTGCAACTATTTTCTCCCATTCTCTGGTTATATTTTCACTTTTTTGAGGATGTCCTTTGAAGCACAGAAGTTGTTAATTCTGATGAAGTCCAATATATCTGTTTTTTTCTTTTGTTGCTTACGCTCTCAGTGTCACAGCTAAGAAACCTGGGTCCAAGGTCATGAATATTTACACTTGTGTTTTCTTTTAAGCATTTTATCGTACTTGGCTCATTAAGTCTCTGATCCCTTTTGAATTAATTTTTGTATACGGCTCAGATTCATTCTTTTGCATGTGGCTATCGAACTGGCCCAGCCACATTTGAAAAGACTGTTCTTTCCCCGTTGAATGTCCTTGGTGTCTTTGTTGATAATCACTTGGCCATAAATGTTTGGCTTTATTTCCGAACTTTTATTTCTCTTCTATTGATCTGTATGTCTATTTTTATACCAGCACCACACTGTCTTGATTACTGTGGTTTGTAGCAAGCTTTGAAATCTGTGCTTTGAAATTTCAAAAATTCCATATTGGAGGTCAAAACACAAGTGCTTCTGAGGACAAGGCAGGTGTTGTCCATGAAGGTGACACATTTTAAGACAACAGTGAGTGGTGAAAAATAGGACTGAGCTGGAGAACTCACCACTCATCTGGAAATAGCAATCCCTCTTCTTAAATGCTGTGTTTTCAACAGAGAACCCAGGATTTCAGGCATTAATGTGACATTTCCTGTTTTTGAAAAAGATTGTGTATCCGCCAAATAAAACATCTATGTGTTATCTGGAGTGCCCATGAGCTATCAGTTTCTGGTCTTGCTTCATATTCTTCAGGGTAGAACATGATTTCTCGTATTAAATGTGGTTAAGTTCATACCTGGCCAGACCAGAAACTGTGTTTCATGGTGCTGTAGGCTCATCCCAACTGATAAAGATCTAGAATATGCATATACGTCCAGGTTTTTTATTGAGCGATTTGTGGGAAGGACCTGCTTTCCCATGCTTCTCTTTTGGGGCCCCCACAGCTGTTGTCCTTTAAAGTGCCTTCTCTTAGCTGGGTCTTAACCACTGATCATTTGGCTTCCCCATCTCTAGATCATCTTTGCAGACGAATGCACAGAAGCCGAGGGGCGGCACTGGCACATGAAACACTTTTGCTGCTTCGAATGCGAGACAGTGCTCGGCGGCCAGCGCTACATCATGAAGGAGGGAAGGCCCTACTGTTGCCACTGCTTCGAGTCCCTGTACGCGGAATATTGCGACACCTGTGCTCAACACATAGGTGAGGCGGCCCCGGGTGCTCAGCTTGGTCCTCCTGCCCCTGGATCTCCTCGGTGTCTGGTGTAGTTACAGTCCCTGTGGCCAACCCACCCTGGCTTCACTGAAAAGGGGAATCTCTTGGCTCCGTTACTAGAGAGGCCAAAGAGCGCGCTCGCTTCAGATAGGGGTGGCTCAGGGTTCAAACAAAGTCTGGGGTTTTGGGTCCTTTGTGTCTCAGCTCAGCTCGCCTTCTCTTGGCGGCGGTGAAAAAGCAAGCTGTCTTCGCATGCTGGCCAAGAGGACTCCCCACTTCTACATGGTCTCGGCACTTGCATTCTCGAAAGGAGTGGGGCCATGTATGTTTTCGCATCCGAATCAGCTCCTCCAGATAGGAACCTTATCATCCCCGGTTGGGTCATGTGTTCCACCCTGGAAACAAGAGCATAGGTGTTTCAGTTGGTCTGCCTGAGTCATAGGCCCAGCCCCGAGATGGGGTTATGTGAGGTACAGCCCCACTACCAAGGGGAGGGGGAGTGGTCCCAGAAGGAAAACAAGAGGGAAAAGATAAAACAGATGTCTTCTACAGCCTCCTTGGAAAAACTTGAGGATCCATGGAGGGAGGACCCAAAATAGTCCTCTTGTAGAAAGGGACAGTCAAGAAAACCAAATGGTTTCTGGCAAGCACGTCTTAAAAAAAAAAAAAAAATCAGCAAGAATTGACCCAGCCAAATACAAAGAAAGCAAGAGAACCTGAAAGAGCTGATAAGCTCTAAACTCTCCGAACTAAGTGGCAGATCTGAGATGGTGGAAATCATTTTCTCTTCGCAAATAACCAGTTTGTTCAACTCTTGAGCACTCTTCCAGATCACGCTGCATCTGTGGCTTGTTCGTTCAACTTGCCTGTTCTGGCACCTTGAGAATGAGCCACCCTTTAAAAAGAAAAATGAAAGAGTTGGCAGTGGGTGAATGTCTGTAAGACTTAGCAGCCTGCTCTTCCTGTGGCTTGTGCAGTTCCCAGAAATCTGCTCAGAACCTGCCAGCTCCTTACCTATAGTGAGCAGACGTGGAGATAATCGGTCTGGGCGCCCCTCTTGCCCCACTTAGAAGATTATATCAGAAACGGAAAGAGTTTGATTTTGTCTCCGTGCTTCATCTCAAGTGGCATTTTTAAATGAAAAATTAGCTACTAGTTGGGAGAGCTCTGTGAGCTGATAAAAATCACAGCTTTGTGGACAAGGCACCTACTGTGTGCTCAGCGGTCCTTTGTTGTTGGGCAATCCATCCCACGGACTCAGGCCTGCTTCCATGAGGCCTTTCTGAGCTGGAGTCCCCAACAGGCTCAGGGTTCAACCTTGCTATGCAGCCATATCATCCGGCACTCTTCCCTTCCCGGGGCCTGGCGACATGCAAACCCACCTTCCCCCAACCCCTCAAGGCCTCACCGCCTCAAAGCCTGGTGCTTCAACCAAGAACCCAGTAACCGTCACTTCTCGCGAGATCAAAACAGGGAAACGGACTTGCCTTTATGCTGAGAGTTAGGAAATGGGGAGTTTGATTTGGACAGGTGGCTGGCCATGTGAGGACGGACAGGGTGGGGTGCGTCAGAGGAAAATGGTGCAGCTTTTGAACCCAGCATTTGTCACTGTGGATTCTGGGTCTGCCAGTCGGCACTTGCTCAGAGGAGAGGTGCTGAGTGTACAGATAAACAGCTTACCTGCAGCCATGATACCCCCCCACCTCACTAGTGTTGCTGTGTCTTCTGTCCCTTTCCTTTGAAGTTCAAAAGCTTCTCCAGAAACTGCCCCTTAGGATTTTTGCTCAGCAACTTGGAAGAGAGAAAATCTGTATGTACCCCCCGCAGAAGGGCCCTCTGTCCTCTTCTTTTTCTCTCTCCTAGCTATCTGAGACGTTGATTGGCATTCCCTTCTCCTTCCCTCTTAAATCCATAAAAAGGCATCAGTGTTTTACCAGAAAAGGAGACCTCTGAGGCCCATGGTATTCTCACTGCTGCCGTTAAAATGCTGTCCCTGATTTTTTTTTTTTTTTCGAAATCTACTTTTCTGTGAAACCTAATTTTCCTGCAACAGCAGAAGGGTGTGCTCTGTATATCATGCATACCACTGTCTCCTGGTGCTTTGCTCTAACCATATTACACAAATATTCCATATTTATACAGCCGCTCCGAGTGGACCCTGCATCAGGCAGCCGTTGCTAGGGCAACAGTACTTTTGCCTGCGCACAGCAGAGTAAACAGTCCTACAAACAGACAGAGCCTGTAGCAGGCAGTAGACACACACGCCCTCCGAGAAGGGCTTATGGGGGCTTAGAGGGGGGAATTAAAGAGGAGCGCTTAGATGTGGAAGAGCAGAGCCCTCTTCCAGATGTTTAGAGTTCAGGACCAGTTCAGAGGACCCTCTGACATCAGGGATGTTTATCAGGGACCACGTTGTGCTGCCTGCTGGGCCGCTTTGTAACCCGCCTCCCCTCTGCTCCCCCCACCCCAGCCCAGCCTTTCTGCAAGTCCCCGTCCCCAGAAGGGGCCCCTGCTGCCCACATCTGAGCACGCTTGCTTGCAGAAGCACGCAGAGGCAGCTGGTGGAGGACAGATCCGGGAACTGGGCTTCCTGTGTGCCCGCGACAGGGAGTGGGCAAGGCTGCGGCCGCTTGGGATGCAGGGCAGCCGGGATCCCAGCACAGCCTCCGGAGGGGAGGGCAAGGCAGACTGAGCCAGCCGTGGCGTTCTTTCGTGGACTGCGTCCGGGCAGCGGCCCCCAGAGCGGGGAGGGCGAAGGGCAGTAAGACCACATAAAAAAAGGAGAAGAGCGAGAGGAGCTAGCAGACGCGGGTGTGAGCGCTCTCTGCATATTAACTCATAGCAGCCGGGTGAAGTCAGAGGTTTTAACTGCAGCGGGGACTGAGGCCACTCGCTCAGGGTCACACAGCTCAGAGCCAGCCGGGAACTCAGCAGATGGGCTTCGGCATCTTTCCAGCCAGCTGGAATGGGATGCGAACCTTCCTTCCTCTGACTCCCTGAAGCCTCCCTCTGAACTGCTCCAGAGTTCTGCCTCCCTGTACTGCCCGCCCTGCTTCCTCCCAGGAGCCTGGGGAGAAAATGTGGCTGAGCCCAGCAGCTCTGGGTCCTGTCTCTAGCCCCGCCCACCACTTCTCCTGCCTGGGAAGGCCAGGTTGATTCCCACAGTGGCCCTTTGGCCTTAGAGCCGACTTTGTGGCTGCTCCTGTCCCTCTAAAACTCCCTTCTTAGTCTCTAGGACCAGACTCCCAAATAAACAGAGACCCCTTAGTTTGGGGCAGAGCTCATAGGAGAGGAATTGCCTTGTGCCTCTCTCTCTCTCCCTAGACTCCAGGGATATAAAGGTAGGTGGGAGAGAGCATGGGAGGCTGGGACAGCTGCTTTGCCTTTTGCCCTTTGTTCTTGCCTTTCTCTTCTTCTGGGTAGAGTTTGTTCTCTGGTTTCTTGTTTACCACCTCTCTAGACAAGTCTCCCAAAGTTATTCTTGGGAAGTCTAGGTTCAGGACTATCAGCCAAATTAGTACTACTATGTTTCTGGGAAGATTTTTATAATCAGAAAGCAGGAGGCTTACAAAGGCCCCCTTCCATCCCATGGTAACTGCATGCGACTGCATACTCCACAGGCTCACCCCACAGGAGGGGGGACCCCAACGTGTCCAGACTTCCATTCTGCCAGCTTAGCAGCTGCTGTCAAAAGAGAGCCTCCATACATCACTGTCTTAGCAACAGTCCCAGGTGACTCTTGCATTGCACTAGTGCAAGTCATGTGCCCACCTCTGCCGCAGTCTCTGGGGTAGGAGATACAGTTCTTTACTGGCCATTGCTAGGTCCAGGAGTGGCTTTAGCCCTGCCCAAAGCTCATGGCCCAAGGGTGGTGAGAAGATGGTGTCCCACAGGGGGATGAAGCCCTAGAACCAGCAAGGGGCAGAAGAGATGCTGAGAAGGAAGAACTCTTGGGGCTCTGGGAGGTTCCTGTAGGGCAGGTGTAACAGGATTATGCAAACCAGGGACGGCCCTGGCATGGGGAGGAAATGTGTTTCTTCCTTCCCTGATGATATTAAGGAAAGGGTGTGCATGCTTATGGAGGATATCTTTGACGAACCACACCCAAGCGTTTCCTTGCCGAGTGTTGAAATCTACTTTTTTCTTTTCCACTGAACTGTTACAGCGATCTCTTCATGTGAATGGCCTATGCTGGTATGGGATTCAGTTCATCCATTCAGTGTATAAAGAGCCCTTCTGGTACATCAGGCTGTGTTCCTGGACATGCCACAGAAAATTAATGAACCTCTTCTCCTAGAACTTCGTTTGGGAGGGGTGGGGAGAGAATTAACAAACAGATGTACATGTGGAGTGCTTCAATGTCTAGCACAGTTCATGCTGTGAAGAAAAATCCAGCAGGTCCGGGTAAAGAACGGTGGAGAGGATGCTCTCAGGTGTACAGGAGGACGTCTCCAAGGAGTTGGCGTTTGAGCAGACCCCCAAGTAGAGTGAAAGAGAAAGTATCAATGTCATGGTTAGGAGCAAGGCTTGTGGATACAGATCTCACCTGTGATTCCTAGTTGTATTCAATTAGGCAAGTTATTTACCCTTCCGGTATCTCTGCGTCCTCGTCTGAAAAATGGAAATAATACTAGAAACCTACCTCATTACAGTGGAGGGGTCAAATACACACACGCAAAGCATTGAAAGCGTGTGTTAGTGTCATTAGTGCTATTTTGTCTGGGAGAATGTATCCCAGGCGGAAGGATTCATGCGCACGTCCCTTGGATCTAGTTTTTCTCTGCTCGGGGCGGATGAGTTCAGAGGCAGCTGATTGGTGGAACCAGGGGGTTCTCCTAATAGGACATGAGTACCGTTCGTGTGAGGTCCTGATTATGGATCTGCTGATAGTTTATTCTGTTGTGTTTGGAACCCTGAGCCAAACCAGGATGCTGTGTGTTTCACACGGTGATACAGGGCTCTGAGCAGCTTGTCAGCCTCTCTCCCATGTCTCCTCTATCCCCAGGGATCGACCAAGGTCAGATGACTTACGATGGCCAACACTGGCATGCCACCGAGACCTGTTTCTGCTGTGCTCACTGCAAGAAATCCCTCCTGGGGCGGCCGTTCCTTCCAAAGCAGGGCCAGATATTCTGCTCACGGGCCTGCAGCGCCGGGGAGGACCCCAATGGCTCTGACTCATCCGATTCGGCCTTCCAGAACGCCAGGGCCAAGGAGTCCCGGCGCAGTGCCAAAATCGGCAAGAACAAGGGCAAGACGGAGGAGCCCATGCTGAACCAGCACAGCCAGCTGCAGGTGGGCTCCAACCGGCTGTCGGCCGACGTGGACCCCCTGTCGCTGCAGATGGAACTGCTCAGCCTGTCCAGCCAGACGCCCAGCCTCAGCCGGGACCCCATTTGGAGGAGCCGGGACGAGCCCTACCATTACGGGAACAAGATGGAGCAGAACCAGTCCCAGAGTCCTCTGCAGCTTCTCAGCCAGTGCAACCTCAGAACTTCCTACAGTCCGGGAGGGCAGGGGGCTGGGGCCCAGCCCGACATGTGGGGCAAGCACTTCAGCAACCCCAAGAGGAGCTCATCACTGGCCATGAAGGGGCACGGCGGCAGCTTCATGAAGGAATGCCGTGAGGACTATTACCCGGGAAGGCTGAGATCCCAGGAGAGCTACAGCGATATGTCCAGTCAGAGCTTTAGTGAAACCCGAGGCAGCATCCCAGTCCCCAAATACGAAGAGGAGGAGGAGGAAGAGGAAGGGGGCATATCTACTCAGCAGTGTCGGACCCGCCATCCAATCAGTTCCCTGAAATATACCGAGGACATGACGCCCACAGAGCAGACCCCTCCTGGCTCCATGGAATCACTGGCCCTGTCCAATGCAACAGGTAGGTCCTCTTCACCTGGCAAACAGAGCAGAGGTAGTCTCTGGGTGACCTGATGCTGGTCTTCAGGACTTTCATGTTGTTCCTGCCACGTGCCCTCCTCCAACAGGTTGTCGAGGAAGGGGGACCCCAGTTTCAGATGGCTTCTGTCTTTGAACGCATTCCCTATAAGCAGAGCCTGAGACAGGGGTGAAGATGCCTGTGGCATGTTCAGGGCGTGCTCCCAGGGAAGGGGAGGCACAGTGAGGGCCCAGGGCGGGAGGAGGGGCCAGGCGAAGACTCCAGCTCTGGGCTGGAATCTGACTTCAGCCTGATCCCACGGGGGCTCTGGAGGCTGAGTTGCATCATACGTTTGCTTCCCTCTTGCGACAAAGTGGCTGTCATCCCACGCCACCATGTCCTTCGGTCACTGGCTTTGGGCTGCTGGAGGACAGCCTGGGGATGAGGTTGTGGAGGATGTGGGCATGGGACACGGCAGGTGCTATTGGCCAAAGACAACATTCGGAAGCAGAGGCAGCTGTGAGCTGGGGGTGGTACTCACAAAGCTGGGTAATGCTTGAGACACCAGAGCATCCACAACAGCTTCCAAGGCTTTTCTGAACCCCAGTATCTCATTAGGGATCTCATTTTAATGTGTGGATAGAGGCAAAAGAAATATGGATAGACAGTAGAGGGCAGGCAGGCTGAAAAGGACAGAAGAGGGGGAGAGCGTGAGAGAGATTAAATTCGAGGCCTGCTTTCTCTAGCCAAATTGTCCAGCTGGTTTGCGTGCATGTGAAGACTGATGGAGATGTTCTGTAAGATGGCACTACTCAAAGCGTAGTCTGAGGAAGGAAGCTGGCCACAGTCTGCCGTGAGATACGTACTGAAAATGACAACGTTTAGAAACTCTTAGAACAATTGGGCATTGCCACAACATCCACATGCATGCTCAGTGGGCTTGTCTTATCGGTGCAGGTACAGACCAGTCGGTGTTGTGGAAGCCATGAGTGAGTTGTATGTCGCATGTGCTGTGTGTTAGTCTTGCTCAGAAGGACCACATGTCTGTCTGCAATGGACTGAAAATAAAAAACGGGTCCTTCACCATGGATAACTGAGAAGTCCTTTTCTGAGACGCACTGAGTGTGTCTGCCCCTCATGGGCAGAACACCCAAGGAGGGAGACACATGTCTGCCCCTTCCATCAGGGACCCCATCGTCAAATGGTTCTTGGTGGAGCTTGTGATAAACATGTGCACGTCAACCCTATCTGGCGATGACAGCCAGCGCTCAGCTTCAGCTGTGGTGGCCATGAGCAAAGATATTTATTTCTTCAACTAGCGGTTCTATAGCTCTTACCATGTGCCAGACTTTGTTCTGAGCACTTTATATTAGCTTACTTAATTCAACCCTCACAGCCTTCTGAGGTGGATATACTATTAAGATTATCATTTCAGGGGTGCCTGGGTGGCTCAGTCGGTTGGGCCACCGACTTCGGCTCAGGTCATGATCTCACCGTTCGTGAGTTCGAGCCCCGTGTCAGGCTCTGTGCTGACAGCTCAGAGCCTGGAGCCTGCTTCAGATTCTGTGTTTCCCCCTCTCTCTACCCCTCCCCTGCTCATGCTCTGTGTCTCTCTGTCTCTCAATGATAAATAAATGTTTAAAAAAACATTTTTTTAAACAAAAAGATTATCATTTCAGAGTTGAAACTGAAGCACAGAGAAGTTGAACCGTTTGCCCAAAGTCACCCAGCTTTTAAAAAGTCAAGTGGGGGCTTGAACCTGTGCCTATGACCCTAGAGCAATGTTCCTAATCGTACCAAATTGCCAACCATTCCACTTTCTCCAGACAAGTTAAAAATGTGGATTTTTTTAAATGTAGAACCTATTTAAACTCTGCGAGACAAGCAAAACATCTCTCTAACTGATAGGATGTCTATGCAGTGTGTTTTTAAGCCCTTATCCCTCTCAAATGCTCTCACATTTGTGCTCTCATTTGTCCTAGAGGACAAATAGCAGCTATTTTGTTTCAGATGAAACAAAAATGAGGCCTTAGTGACTAAGCACCTTGCCCGATGTCATAGAAGTGAGCAGTTAGTGCAGAGAGATGACTGTCTGGCTTCCAGCCCAGTTTGTTCTATTCTCGAAAACTTCATATGCTATAATTATTTAAGAGGCCAGGAGATAAATATGCAATTCAGCCTCTGAAGCTAGACCACTTGCATTGAAATCTACATTGGCTGCTTGTTTCAGACATGGAACCCAAGGCCTCCCCCCAGGCCCACTGGAGGCGGGACCCAGGAACCTGCTTTTCAACCAGCCGCCCCTCCCCCCACCCCACCCCCGCTGAAGCTGAAGCTGAAGCTGATGCAACCAGTGTCTGAGAACAGTTGTTCTTGGGTTTGTCTCTTGTGACTTTATTGTCCTCATGCTGTGACTTAGGAGAAAGTCAGGAGATCTGGGTGTTGGGGATATTGGAAAGGCCACGTGATTGTGTTTGAAGAACATACTGTATCTGATCCTAGAGAAGAGACACGGAATTTATCCCCATGATTTTCTCTGGGCCCTTGGGCAGAGCCCCTCATGCCCCACCGTTTGTGAGATTTTGGTGAAGCATCCCTGAACCGTGTCTGATACAGCAAAAACAATTCCACCGATCAGCACTGTCCAATGGAGGCCATAGCCACATGAGACTGTTGAAATTTCAAGTAATGAAAATTAAATGAAACTGAAATTTCAGGCCATCGGCTGCACTAGCCACATGTTAAGTGTTCAACGACAGTTTAAGCAGCAGAATTTGAAATTGCATTTGATTTTGGTAGCCACACGGAGCTCACAGCCACTCTGTTGGACAGGACAGATGGCAGACGTGAGCTTGTAGGATGGGCACACTTTTAAGCCCATCGTTTGTCTCTTTGGAAATTCTCACATGAGCCCCCGTGTTCAGACTGACAGCTGACGTTTTGGGGTTACAAGTTCACATCCAGCATTCATCACGCGGGAGCTGTGTGAACAAATTGCTTACATTGTCTAAGGCTCCTTACCTCATCCAGGGAATTTGGTAAATAACAGTACTTCCTTCATTGTGTTTTTGGGTGAATTACGTGATCGTACGTTTAAACTTGTTAATGTCGTCTGTGACATGTAAGACCTTCTGTAATGGCTACCAGATACTTTTTGTTACTATTTCATTCTTCTCCCAAACATACTGGTGCACACTTTTGGCCTCTAAGAGTGTTTTGGTTACTGACATCTCCCAGCTCCCACCAGCTGTGCCGGTTTGCATTTTCAGCTTTGAGAAAGTTCCTGTGGGATCCTCTTTTTTTAAACCAGCATGTGGAGAGCCTGAGAAGTAGGGAAGTGAAGAAATGCATTTTGTGCCCCTGTGTTTCCATAGATCTGTCAGACACAGCAGCGTGGAAGAAAGATTGCAGCTAATATTCGAAACACTGCTTCCTCCTTGGTCACTAGGGCAAAGCTTAAATAGCCTTCCAGGTCCAGTGTTGCACACACGTTCACACGCATTCACACACACACACCCCAAAGCCATGATATTTACTAGACTTGGAAAAGTCGGTCATTTTGTTGCCAACGCCCACCGTTGCGTTTAAATTTTTCTAGAAGATTCTCAAAAGAAGGCAGTGCTCAGAACCGTGTGTCTTTAAATCCTGGAACCCCAGTCTGTGAGTAACAGATATGTGTCATAGAAGGCTTTGTCAAAAAGCCTTGATCCTTAGGTGAAAGCTAGCTTTCAGGATGATGGATTTTTTTTTTCCTCCATGGTCAATAAATCATGTTATTGAAAAAGTCTGTAGTGTTTAATCTGGCACGAAGCATGATCTTTTCGTAGACAGCATTTTTCCTTTGAACCGATCTGGAAAAACAGCCGCAGTGGCTTGCCAGCCTTAAATCTGGCTTTGACACCTACTGATTTGTTTACAACCAGGAGCATACTGTCCCTTCTCCTTGGAAAACGCAGTCCATCCCTTACGCTCACACGGAGTGAGTCAGGCGAGCACGGTCGCCATTTATAATAGCGTTGTGTGGAACTGGAAGTAGGTTGTAGGTTGCAGAAACTCTCCAACTCTGCCGTTGCCTAAACGTCCCTCCCAAGCAGCTTACAGCCTTGGGTGATCACGGTTTCGCAGATAGCAGTACCAGCGTCACTGGCAACTGCCATTATTGGGTGTTGGTCCTGTACTAGGTACAGTTCTAAGGGCTTGTGTGAACTTCTAGTATCCCACTGTTGATATGCCCATTTCATAGATGACCTAAGTGAGACACGGAGAGGCTATGTATAGCTCAGGACCACAGAGCTGGGAAGCGAAGGAGCACAATTCAAACTTGGGCATTGTAGCTGCAGGCCTGGGTCCTTAATCAGCATACCATGGCACATGTGGATGGTGGTGATAAGAGTGGCCGAGGACAACCATGAGACCACAGAGTGTGGTCTGACATGATGATGATCTCACATATAGCATCTCTTTAAATCCTCATAATAGCCCTATAAGTCTGACGATTTACCCCATTTTACAGTTAAGTACTCTCAAGTGCACAGAAGTCGTGACCTCCCCATGGTCACCACTGACAGCGGAACCCGAACTTGGGTGTGATGGTCTGCAAAGCCCTTCCTCTTAACCTCTCTGTTACAGTCCTCACAGGTAGGGTCATGGTCACGGTCAGGATTTGCGCAGTGACCATATCTGGAAAGATCAGGATTTCTCTTCCTGCCATAGCCAGGTTGTGGATGTCTGTCTGGCCCTGGCAGGGCAGGAGCCAAGCTGGCAATCCAAGGCGACCTGCTTGGGTCAGAGGCACTTAAAGACCACGGAGACAAGTGCAGATTGTCCAGGGGTTGGCCCCTGGCAGGAGGCACCCACAGAATGGAGAGAGAGGCTGGAGTGCAAGTCAGGGCCACGGTTCAGGTCACGCCGGGGCCAGGTGCAGAGCAGAGTTCCCATGGGGACTGGTTGCCTCAGGCAGAGGCCCCACCCAAGGACAACTGGAGACGGTCAGCTGGTCCCCCACCAAGGGCCCTGGTGTGTAGCAACCAACGTGGCTGGGAACGCGGCTCTGCCTTGAGGACCAGCCACATGCCACAGGAGTGGCTGGGTCAGGCAGAGCTGGGGCCTAAAGGAAGCAAATGCAGATGTGGATGGAGGAAAGAAAGGAAGGTCTGTGTGCATTCGTTCGTTCATTCATTCTGCCTGCCAGTGAGGTATGAGCGCCTACCCTGTGAGGTACAGCAGCGTGAATGAGGGCACAGACTGTAGACCAGTCTGCCAGAGGTGGATATTGGACTTCGTGGTTTGATACCTATGTGACCTTGGGCAGCTGGCGTATCTTTTCTGTGACTCAGTGTCCCCATCTTTGAAATGAAATGACAGCAGCGCCTTAGAGGGTTGTTGTGGGAATTCTTGAGTTAATTCCTGTAAAGAACTCAGGACGGTACCTGATATCCCCTAAGTGCTCAATGCCTTTAGCTGATAACATGATTAAGTCGGTGCCATGGCCTGTGCAAGGTGCTAGGGATGCACTGCTGAGGTAAAGTAGACAAGGGGCTTACCTTCCTGCCCCTCTCAGTCCCGTGGCGTTTAATAGATAGTAAACATCTTAATTATACAATAGGAAATTGTGGCAAATGTGCGCTGAGAGGGGTATAGGCGAATCAGGGAGGTCAGACAGGGTATCCTGAAAAAGTGATGCTTGAGGGATAAGGGAAGGATTCCAGGCACCAAGAGCAGCATGTGCAAAGGCCCTGTGGTAGGAATGTGTGGCAAGAATAAAGGCCTGCAAGAAGGTCCACAGTGTAAACAACAGTGGAGACTGAATGAAAGAAGAGGATGGATGTGATGATGACCTAGGAGAGGAAATTGGCATTTTACAGTGCCCCTGGGGGAAGGGGTCCTGAGGGACAGAAGAAGATCGAATCGAAAACCTAGAAATGTATATAAGTTTGCCTACTCTGTGATTTTTGACCCAAAAATCACAGCATCAGCCGAAAGCACATGCGTCGTTGGCCTGGGTAAATAGAGACACAGCAGAAATAGTCCAAAAGGGCTTCCTGCTGTCCTTGATCGGTGTTGCACTGTTGTGGCACCTCCACACATCTGTTACCGACACAGCTTGACAAGGGACACTTCGTTGTGCAACACCGAGACCTATTGATCGCTAGGGGTCCTGGGGTGACTTTTCAGCATTGCAGGCAAACTGGAAGAGAATGAGACACGACAGTGTGGGGCTCTAAAGCAACAACTGGAACAGCTCCCTTTACCAAGAATGTCTGAAATGTTTTTTAATCCTTGTAATGCAAAACATTTCTATATTTAATTCTGGGCAGGAACATTTCTCCTTTTCTTCTGCATAGCTTGGATACGCATCCTCTACCCCAATTTCTTTATTTAAATTGTTGGGTAAAACCTCCCAACCAGCTGGCGCCCGAACTCGAGTGGCCACACCTCAGTCGTGCTCATAAGTTGCACGGCCCAGATCCTTTGTTCGTTCCCTCCATTGAGAAGGATGGGTGGCTCAGCCTGGAATTACAGATTAGCAAACCGAGAGTCCTGCCCGTTGGCCTCAGGGCCAGCCTGGCAGCTCCTTGGGAAATGCATTGGAATTGTCTTTCTTCTCGGGAATTACAGAACTCTTGTTTCCAAGTGTCAGAATCCCACCTTGACTGGTGTAAACAAATAAGTTTCTTGTTGTTTTGTTTTTTTTTTTTAAATCAAGTGACTACAAATGTCGCAGAATTTTGGTTCTTGGAACAGCTGGATCCAGGTGCCTAAATGATGTCCTTCTCTTCCTCTCTTGGTTCTTGTTTTCTCCCCACCGTCTGGCTTCATTCTCAGGCGGGCTCTTCCCAGGGTGGTAGAGGGTCGGCAGCTCTAGGCTGACTAACATCCATTAGCACCAGTGGAAGGGGGATGGGAGCTCATCTGAGTCTCATTTGCCCAACTTGGGTCACCTAACAATTCCTTTAACCGCTGTGGTGGGAGGAGCCAAGGAACGATGGCTCTGATTGGTCCGTTCGTTCAGAGTCACGCACCCATCCCCGGGGCCTGAGGCAGTGGGGTCAAGCCCATCCGTACTGCAGGGACTGAGAATAGAGATGGGCTTTTCAAAGAGAAATCAAGGTAGTAGCTTCAAAGGAAATGTGCTTCAAAAGCACACCTTCCCTGTGCTGTAAGGAAGTAAACAGCCCCGTGTCATAGGCATCCCATCCTTCTGGGACTGACCCCACGTCTGGTTCCTTCCTCCAGAAGGAACTTCTGTCCCTGTCATGTGAACTTGACGTCAGATGTCCGTCAAGCATATTAGCCATGGCTTTCTGGAGACAAAGGGGCACGTCCCTGTGGTGACTTTAAGGTAGGCGATTCGGGCCAGCAAGGAGATGTTTTCAAGGCGCCGACTGGACAGAGCCCAACCCTCTGCTCAGCGTTCAGAATGTGATTCGGGTTTCTGACTTGATCCCACAGGGTGAATTTCTCTGTGTTCCTTAGGGAAGCTGCCTCCTCTTGCTGGTACTTCATGGCTCTGAACCAGACTCACAGACCAGGGGCCAGATGAAAACCAGCAGAATGAACATCGTAGCAGAATCTGTTCATCTCACGTTTCTCTTTTGGGGTCAGTTTTGTGGTATGTGTGGAAGCAGAGGATATTCTCAGAGCCAGGGAGCAGTGGACAGACCAGTCAGGACGGAGCTCCCCCGGAATGACTGATGCATGCCTGCTCTAGGTCATAGTCTCTCTGATGTTTTCTGGTTTCGGAGAAATTTTTCCGGTGTCCTGGTTTCTAATAACCATTCAGGAGGCTTATTTATAACCTCCTTGGGCGTGAGCAGCCATCTATACCCAGAGTAAGTAACCGTGGTTGCTGACAGGAGAGGAAAGATTGCTGATTTTACTCATTTCATACTGAAAAGGCAACACTGGAAAATGGGTCCAGGGTGGAGGCAGGGGGCTGATGGGCTCTTCAGATGAGTTCAACATTTTCTAGAGTAGATTTTTAAAGAAGCTGTACATTTCTCTTGGAACTTTTGAATTTGAGAATCTCACAAAGGGAAATGATATAGCTCCCATCCCCACTTGAAAATGGCTTTGAAACTCAGGTTTTTATGGTTTATTTTTTAACATATGAGCAGCTAGGAAAATGTACAAGAGAAAAATTAAGATAAAAATAGGGAAAACACACCAGCTTTACCACTTGGCCAGCGCTAATATTTCGGTGAATTTTCGGGTTTTTTCCCTATATACTGGTGCATTAATTTTTCTGAATTGTAAACATATTGAATATTCTGAGTCCTGAATTCCTTCATTTGCATTCTGTCATTAGCTCATTTTCATAGCATTTGTACATAGCATTTGTAAACCATCACATTTAATGACTGCATTAATACTCAGTCAAATGGATGTTACCACATCTCTGGAATTGGACATTTAGGTCATTCCCAAACCAATTTGTATTTAAATCTTGATTTCCTTTGACTTACATCAACAAAATGTACTTTTTTTGACTCTCTCTTTCCTTATAAACATAATCAAACCTTCTAAATAGTTTGGCTCAGTTTCTAGCCAGATGCTTGACCTTCTCACTGGAGCATCTCCTTCCCAGAGTGTTCTGGTAGGACTAGGGGGCCCATCAGTGATTATGTGCCAGCCATCCCTGGCCTAGCCACCCCTCCTCTGCCCATATGTGAAGTGCCTCCCAGAACACTGGAAAGGAGTGTGATTAAAACCCCATTCCTGGGGCGCCTGGGTGGCTCAGTCAGTTGAGCGTCTGACTCCTGGTTTTGGCTCAGGTTGTGGTCTCGGGGTCATGGGATCAACTCCCGCATAGGACTCTGCACTGAATGTGAAGCCTGCATGGAATTCTCTCTCTCCCTCTCCCATCTGCCCCTCTCCCCACCCCACCCCCATCTCTCTGTCTCTCTCTCTCTGTCTCTCTCTCTGTCTCTCTCTCTCAAAGACAAATAAAACCCACTTCCTAGTACAAGCCAC
This sequence comes from Panthera onca, assembly GCF_046562875.1. Classification (NCBI taxonomy): domain Eukaryota; kingdom Metazoa; phylum Chordata; class Mammalia; order Carnivora; family Felidae; genus Panthera; species Panthera onca. The sequence continues at coordinate 31,695,572 of NC_138340.1, read as the reverse complement.
CTGGGGCAGTTTTGGGGAATCTGTTTGTCCATGTAAACAGTCACCATCCTTTCCATCAGAGTAACTGGAGGACCACCTATATTATATTCATCTGGGATGCTTGTCAACAGTACACATTCCTGGGCCCATCCCAGACCCATAAACAGAATCTCTCAGGGCCCAGACCTGAGAATCAACATTTCTAACAAATGCCCCCACACAACTCTTAGGCCTGCTAAGTTTAAGGAGCCCTGAGCTAGAGAAACCCAGACTCCTCCCCTCGTGCCTGAGTGATCAGTCCTCTTGCCAACTTGTCTGTGGTTGGAACTTTTTTCTCTCTCATCATGTTCCTTTGCATCTTCTCTTAGCCGTGAGTCTAGCCTCCTGCTCAGACAAGAGAAAAATTAGATTATTCTGCTTTTTGAAAAGCCCTGACGATGTCCCTGACAGCAAATAGCAAATAGCATCTTAGTAAGTTCAGGGCACGTTATCCAAAACACGGATGGTTTGTTTCTTAATTACACTGTATGGACTAAACATGAAAGAGAGTACCATGTGCCAGAGGCATTTGGTGATCTTGGCATTGTCATTGAATGCCGCAGAAAAAGTGGACCATAAAACCTTGTACTCTCCAAATGAGGCCTGTTTCAGCTGTAAATTAACATGAAAATGAAAAGGCCATGAGACCAAAGCTGCCTATGAATTTGAGGTGGGTTGCTTGGTGGTTAAACCGAGTATAATTTTCATGAGCATCACCTTGAACACCCAGCTAGCTGTCTGCGTGTGTGTTTTTCCTCCCTCCTGCCCTTCCCAAATCAGAACCAGACCACGACATGTGTCTGGGAGGCAGCCGTCACCGATCGGGCTGAGTAAACAGGCGGGGCACCGTCTAGAAGATAAAGTCTGTGCCTTCCAATACAAAATTACCAAGACAAAGCCTGGCGTTTTCTTTGGTCCAAAAACTTTGAACAGCTTAAAAATGTCATGCCAAATTCCCCATCCACTTAGCTAAAACGGGCATACTTCCCCCATTCTTTTCCTCGGTTCCAGACAAGAGCCTTTCTCAACTCTTGGCCGCCCAAGGGTTTGGTGTCCCAGTTTGCAGATTACCCAGCTCCTGTCTTCTTTTTTCTCTTTTATTCTTCCCGTGTAGAAGGAGTGGGGGCAAAAACCTGTTCGTTTTGCTCTTTGCAGAAAGCAGTAGAAAATGTCCTTTGGTGTACTTCTGTTCTCTGGGCCTTTCGTTGGAACAGATCCTTGACTGTCACCTGTGCAGAGTCTAAGGGATTCTTGCTTCTTGGAGTCAGTCATCCTGCCCAGACCCATCTACCCCCCCGAGGGTGTTATCAGTCTAAGGCCACCTGTGAGGACTCTGATTCTGACGGCACGCTCTCCGTGAGAGTGTTCCTGGCAGTGATTCTGTGCTGCCTAGCAGTGAGCAGTCCAGACCTTGCCAGGGTGTTTCATCCTGGCAGGAGCAGACTATCTGATGGCTGCCTTTTAAGTCAGAGGTGCTGATTTTCAAAGGCAGAAAAGTCCAGTTCAGGCTTCGGTTGTGTCTTTTCCTTGGGAGCAGGTTGAGCTGAGAGCTGGGAGAGGATAGAAGAAGAGTACAGCCTAGAATAACTCATTTTTTAAATTTCCCCCTTTATATCTGGATACTGGGTCCTAGGTCAGAAGACCAGGGGAGGGGCACCTGGGTGGCTCAGTTAAGCACCCGACTCTTGATTCCTGCTTATGTCATGATCTCATGGTTTTTAGGATCGAACCCCATGTAGGGCTCTGCACCGACAGTGCAGACCTTGTTTGGGATTCTCTCCCTCCCGTCCCAACTCCTGCATCCATGTGTGCACTCTCTCTCTCTCTCTCTCTCTCTCTCTCTCTCTCTCACTCTCTTTCTCTCAAAATAAATAAATAAACATTAAAAAAAAAAAAAAAAAGACCTAGGGAGAAATTCCCTTTACCTGGGATGCCCATCTGTACACAAATGCCCTCCCAGTGTGACTGGGGTGGCCCAGGTCAGTGGCTCTCAGTAGGGGTGAGTGGGGAGGGGTGGGGATTGTGTCACCTAGGGGGAACATTTGGCAATGTTCGGAGACATTTTTGATGGTCCCAACTGGGGGTGCAGGGTGCTAGGGCCTTCCATCGGGTAGCGGTCAAGGATGCTGCCAACCATACCTCAGTGCACAGAAGAGCACCTTCCCTCGCAGCCAAGAACCATCTGGTCCCATGAGTCAGTAGGGCCAAAGCTGAGAAAGCCTGGTCTAGACACAGGCTGTCGCCCTGGAAGTGATCACTTCCCAAGGAAGGTGCTCAGAACCACGTCTGAGGGGAGCCTGCTGTCATGTCAAGGAGCCGCCCCGGCCAGGCGTTTCAGAAACCCCGTCCGCAGCAGAAACCACCTTCCTTTTAACTCTGTCGCAGCCCGTTGCTCACTTAGCAAGAGAGGGAAGATGGAATGGAACTCAGAAATCGTTCACATACGGGGTTGGAAGGAGAGGGCAGGAAGGGAAGGACGGGCATATGGCGCTTGGCGGGTCCGTAGGTGTTAGTGATCCAGACCCACGCCGGCGCCCACAACTGGAGAGCTCTGACGCTTGGATCTTGGGTAATGATTGCAGCCAGAAAGATGAACCCTCTCTCCCTGGATCTCAATCTCCAGCCTTATCCGAGCCTAAAGAGGCTGCCACAATCTGTGGCCTAATTATGCCCCTGTAACACCTATGAGTGCTAATGGAGCCCGCCCTCCCCGTGTGACAAAGGGGACTGCCAGCTCCCAGTCCTCAGCCTTTTCCCCCCGCTGATTTCACACCCCCCCTCCCCCAGCATCAATTAACTTCTCAGAGAAGAAACAGATCCTGCTTTGGGCCCTGAGCTAGGAAGCCATGAGGGGAGACAACAATGGAAGTTTCCCGCTGAGATCGTTATCAGCCCCAGGAACAGGCCCAGCCAGGCCCTCATCTGCAGATGTGTTTCAAGCCCAGGCCCCTGTGCAGGGAGAGGGATTCCAGCCTGGCCCCGAGGTTCCCCTAGCATTCTCCTTCAACAACCCAAATCTCCCTTGAGATCCTTGAGTGAACCCAAATCATCCTTGAGTGAACCGTGACCCGTCAGCGGCTGGGCTTTCTGTCACCTGAGCACTGTCCTTTGTGGCTTCCTTTCTGCTTGGGATTAGGGCTGCCCGAGAAGCAGATGGCTTCCTCTGTCACTTTCTGGCTTCTGAATCTGTTTATGGTGAGGGCCTTTGTCGTTGGGGCACATGGGTGACACAACTTTATCTTGCACTGTTAGATGGAGCATGTGAGATCAGAGGACGTTTTTCACTCCAGCTTTCCTCTGAGCCCCAAGACTAAGGCAAAAACAAAACAAAACACTCTTCGTTGGTTCTCAGAAGTGCCATTTCCTGCCCACCCCCCTCAGCCCCTGCTGTCTTCCACCAGCTGAACCCAGAGTCCTCCTGGGAGCACTGAGGTGTAAATATTCACTCTCCATCCAGCCCCTAATACCTTGTGCCACAGTTGTATGCACAGGATAAGATGCCACATCCTCCTTCATGGCATTCCCTCCAAATTCATCTGTAATACTCTGGGTTGCTAGCCTTGCCCTTTGAAAGGGGACCATGCTTGTGTGGTTCCACCCACCACCCAGAATCCCAACAACCCCGTTTTATCCGTTTCCTATACCAGAGTTTGATACAAGATTGTTTTTGGAAACAGAATAGGGAAGAGAAAGGCATTTTTTTTCTGTTTTACTTATTTTTAAATCCCAGTTAGCAGATCGTGTAATAATGGTTTCAGGAGTAGAATTTAGTGATCCGTCACTTAGGTAGAACACCCAGTGCTCATCCCAATGAGCGCCCTCCTTATTTTTTAAGAAAAATCTTGATTCTCAGTTGTTTTATATTCACTTACTCAACAAATAGTTATTGAGCACCTGCCATGTTTCAGTTATACATTGGTGAATAAATCAGACCCAGTCCCTATGAGGGTCAGGGCCCTGGGTAGAAATACGTGACACAAAGAGTAATTAAAGCCAAATGAAGGAGGGCCAATGAGTAGGAGCGAAGGCCGTACCTGTGGCCTGGCAGAAGGAGCCAGGGCAACATCTTGACCTCTCTCACGCTCTGCCCTCTGACCCCCTTCCACGAGTCAAGCCCCACTAGAAGCCAGAGGATAAGAGAGCCAGCCATTGGTGCAGCTTTCAGGGGGAGAACAGGATAGAGATGGCTTATCATCTAGCAGGTGATACACAAACATGCACATAAAGACAGATTGCGATAAGTGCCATGAAGGAAATAAGCAAGGTCAAGAATAGAGGTCAGGAAGCTCTCTGAAGTTATGTTCAAGCAAAGAATTGAATTGGATAAGAAGGACTTGGCGTTACACAGGAAGAAAAGGGGAGGGGAAAGAGGCCATTGGCCTTCGGAACAGCATATGCAAAGGCCCTGAGGCAAGAATTTATGCAGTTCCAGCAACTGAAAGCAGGCCACCATAGTTGTCAAGGGGGAGAGAGCTATATTTAGAGCTCTGAAGCACTCACATTTTATTGCTGGCTCCAGTTCAACCCCTGGAATCCCTCTGAGAACCCTGTCCTCCTCCCCTTGCTCAGTGGGGTGTCTTAAAGTAGAAAAAGTCAGGTGACTTTGCAGAGTGAGCTGAGAAAGCAAATGCAGGTGTACCAAGAAGCATCAAAAGAAGGTCAAAAATATCCTGTGTTAGGGAGATTAGGGGAAGAACATGCCCCTTTAAAAAGTTTTGTTAAAAACGTGTGTGTGAACACTTTCTATTGATCTTTCTATTCCTCTTACTTTTTCTTTCAGTGCTGATTTCTGGCTCAGCCATATCCTGGGTTTCACATGTGCAGTACGTTTGACTTTTACCCCAGGTAACCTGGCTTAGCCAAGCAATTAATACAGAAATCTGATTAATGCAAAAGCCTTTCCTTAAGTAAACAGTAATCCTTGAAAACATATGCTATGCGGAAGTATGATTCCCAAACCCCTTCTTTTTTTATCTCACAAATTAGCTAGTATTAGCCCTGGCAAATAGACTCCAGGGCTCTTGGGATACGTTTGTTGGTCCTTAAGAAGAAAGATTGAGGGGCGCCTGGCTGGCTCAGTCAGTTGAGCGTCCGACTTCGGCTCAGGTCATGATCTCGCAGTTCCTGAGTTCAAGCCCCGCATCGGGCTCGGTGCTGATGGCTCAGAGCCTGGAGCCTGCTTTACATTCTGTGTCCCTCTCTCTACACCCCATGCCTGCTTGTGCTCTGTCTCTCTGTGTCTTTCAAAAAAAACAATGAATAACCATTAAAAAATTTAAAAAACAAAAAGAAAGAAAGATTGTGCAGCTGTCATTCTTCCTGGGTAGATATTGCTGAAATTACAGAAGGCTTTCACTTAACCTTCAAAGCTCTAGACCCTCCCCACCTTTCCTCAGAAGACCTTTCCTAAGGCCAACATCCAGAAGTTCAGCAGGAGGATTTTGTATTGTTGGGGGGAAAGCTACCATGTAACATCACTCTTGCTTATAGAATCTCATCACTGTGATAAGACAGGAGATGAGACCTTCGCTAATTCACAGTTAGGTCAGATTCATTGAATGGTGACCAAGGCTCATCCTTGCAAATGTTTGAGGCCCTTGGCTGCTGTTAACATGGAAAAAGGAGCCAATATCTCATGGGATTTCCCACCTCAAACTCAGAGGGTTTAAAGTGAATATTTAGGGGCGCCTGGGTGGCTCAGTCGGTTAAGCGTCCGACTTCGGCTCAGGTTGTGATCTCGCAGTCCGTGAGTTCGAGCCCCGCGTCGGGCTCTGTGCTGACAGCTCAGAGCCTGGAGCCTGTTTCAGATTCTGTGTCTCCCTCTCTCTGACCCTCCCCCGTTCATGCTCTGTCTCTCTCTGTCTCAAAAATAAATAAACATTAAAAAATTTTTTTTAAAAATACAGTGAATATTTAAATACTTATTCTAAAGAAAATGGCTACCAGGTCTTCGCAGGCTCTTTGAAGGGAAAATGTGATCAGACACCTATTGGCTAGATGTAAGGTAGATGCTAAAATACTCATACAACAGTTGTCAGTGTTGGTCACACGTGGAACCTTCTGAGGAGTGTAAAGAATACACCTGCCTGGGCCCCATCCCTGAGAGTCCTATTTAACTGGTCTGGCACTTGGTGTGGGCAAAGGAATATTTTTTTTTCAACGTTTTTTTTTTGTTGTTGTTGTTGTTGTTTTTTTTTTTTAATTTATTTTTGGGACAGAGAGAGACAGAGCATGAACGGGGGAGGGGCAGAGAGAGAGGGAGACACAGAATCGGAAACAGGCTCCAGGCTCCGAGCCATCAGCCCAGAGCCTGATGCGGGGCTCGAACTCACGGACTGCGAGATCGTGACCTGGCTGAAGTCGGACGCTTAACCGACTGCGCCACCCAGGCGCCCCGGGCAAAGGAATATTTTAATGCTCCCCAGTAGTTCTATCAAGCAGACAAGATTGAGAAGCAAGGTATTAAGGCAAACGCATAATCTTCATCAGGTGCATTTGCTTCTGGCTTCTGGGTGGAGGTGCAGGGTGGTTCCACTTTTATTGCCCTAGATTGGCCCTTTCTCTCCGTGTGAAATAGCATATCTTAAAGGAGAGAGTGCTCTTTTATGAACATACAACAATGCTCTCTAGCAACATCTTTACTCTACCAAATCCTACCCGTAGGGCCTAGAAATTGCCATTAAGGTGACAGTCTCAGGGTGCCTGAGTGGCTCAGTTGGTTAAGCTTCTGGCTTTCTGAGTTTGGCTCGGGTCATGATCTCACAGTTCATAAGTTTGAACCCGGCATCGAGCTTTGCACTGATATTGCAGAGCCTGCTTGGGATTCTCTCTCTCTCCCCCTCTCTCCCTGCCCCTCCCTCATTCATGCATGCACATGCTCACTCTCTCAAAATAAATAAACGTTTAAAAAAAAAAAAGATCACAGTCTCAAGCGTCAGGGCCCCTGTTCAACTCTCAGCCCTGTGACCTTGAGCAAATGACTTGAACTTCTTGAGCCTGAATTTCCTCACATATATCAACCCTTATAGAATTAAATGAGAAAACACTTAATACAATGCACAGATCACAGTAAACACTGAAAAATGTTTGTTGTTTCCACATCAACAGAGACGTGGAGGGGCACCTGGGTGGCTCAGTCGGTTAAGCCGTCAACTTTGGCTCAGGTCATGATCTCGCGGTTTGTGAGTTCGAGCCCCGCGTCCAGCTCTGTGCTGACAGCTCAGAGCCTGGAGCCTGTTTCAGATTCTGTGTCTCCCTCTCTCTGACCCTCCCCCGTTCATGCTCTCTCTCTGTCTCAAAAATAAATAAACGTTAAAAAAAAATAAAAAAATAAAAAAACAAAAAAACAGAGACATGGAATATTCTCAGGACCCATGTATTTTGATGCTGTTGTAGCTAAGGACCAAAATGGAAACACCAAGCGGGGAACAATAAACAATAACAATTACAGCTATTCTCCCCTTCTTGGAGACCAGAGAAGTAAGAGCCAAAGAGTTTAGGGTCGCATAGCTAGGGTCACATAGCCAGGGTCACGTAGCCAGTCTCTGTGGCTCCATATTTCCCTCTATTCACCACTATTCCATATTTCCTTCCATCAATTAAAAGCTCTTGAAGAAGGAGGGAGCTCTTGGTGACATTGCCCCTTCATTGTGGCTGAGAAAAGGGAGTTTACACACAGCTTAGGTCTTCCTCAGTTAGGAAGGGTTCTCCAGAGAGACATCAGCATGGGAAGCCAAAATGGACAGGGTCCACCGACTGCCACAGGCCCCTCGAAAACTTGTCTTCCACACCTTGTATCATTTGCTTCCCTTCCTCACAGCCACCCAGCCCATACGGGGCCCACAGCAGCCAACCTGGGCTCGGCCAACACAGTCTCACTGGCTGCCATTGCAAGATGAGGGCACCCAGCTGGAGCAGGAGAGCCCCACCTCCTCCTGCTTGCTTTCCCTTGTTCTAATAGAAACTAGATCCTCTGCAACTCTGCCTCACACAGCACTGATTCCGATCAGTGTTTCCCAAGTTTTGGTGGTGGTGGTGGTGTTTAAATAAGCCATGCCCTCTTTTTAATAAACTAAACATAAGAATCTCACACTCCCACCCTGCCAGAGTTTCTGAATCTTTGCATTCCCACCCTCTTGTTCAGAGACCATCCCCTGTCCGTCCCGAAGGCGACAAAGATCTACGGTCATAAACAGAGCTGGCCGCACAGCCGTGGGACTCTGTTAACTAGTGCAGACTTTCCTTAATCTTGCTAATAACGCCTCGAAACATACGTATCCCATCATCTCCATTTCACACGTAAGGAATCCAGGGCTTGGAGATACTGAATGACGTGTTCAGGATCCCAACGCAGCCTATAGTGTGAGCCAGGGTCCCAGCGCTTGGGTCCTATGCTTCCAGCCATAACCCCGTGCTTCTCCATGAGGGTGCTCTTACCCTCCATGGGACATTCGATAGTGTCTGCGAACATGCTGATTTGTCATGACAGAGTGTGGGATGTTACTGCGTCTAGTGGGTAGAGGCTGGGGAGGCTGCGAAACCATCCTCAAGGGCACAGCCCCACCCCACCACAGAGAACTGTCTGCCCCTAATGTTGGTGAGGTTGAGAATGCCTGCCCTACACCCCCCTGGTTTTAGTTGTACTCGGGAAAGGGTAGTTAACACCATAGAAGACTTGAATATGCCTTTTAAAGTGCCCAAACCCCTCCTGCACTCTACACCTCTCCCCTGCTCAGGGAAGCATAGCCACACCACTCCCCCACCCTGATGAGCCCTGGCTTGACTTCGCCAAAGTCCCCACACCCCCTCAGCAACAGGAGCTGAATCTGTCTCCAGAAGTGTTTTTCTGCCCATAGAGAAGTTCCATGTATGTGCTGTACCAGGCGCAGGGACCCCGTTTTTCCGGGCGTGGAGAAAGCAGGGGGCACCTCTTGTCCCACCGATCGACCGTGGGCACCGTCAGACTAGGCCAGCCCTTCCCGCTTCCTTTCTCCTCTTCCTCTCCTCTGTGAGGCTAGAAGCGCTTTCCCTCGGGGCAGCCCGAGATGCCGTGATCTGCAATGAGAAGGAACAGCTTTTTTAGTCCTATAAACTGAGGCAGTCGTCTGGAGCCGTGGCCTCAGCTGTTCAATTAATCCGCTCCCACTCCGCCCCTAATCCCTCCGTGAGGGCCCCTGTTGAATCAGCGTCGGCTGACCACTTCCCAAGTCCGTTTGATTGGGAGACCCCGCATCCCACAACGGGACTGAGAGAGAAAGCAGGTCAGGACTCCACATCTGCCTTAGTTGGCGGTCCTCGGCATCACGGCGTGCTGCGACTCACCGGGCACCCCTCACCAGTGGCGCCCTAGGGCACATGGGCATCGCTGCCAGGGCCTCAGGAGGGGCATTGCCTGCTCTGAGCTGGGCGGGTGGGACCCCACTTTCTGGCCCAGGAGGCAGAAGAGCTCTGAATTCAGTCAGGCTCACTAGGATTTGGATGCTCCCTGTGTGATCTGGGAGGGACCCCCCCCCTCCCGCCCACAACCTTCCTGAGCCTCAGATTCCTTTGCGTAAAAACAGCAAGAGGAACCAAAACTGCCCGGAGGGGGTTCATGAAAATCAAATGAAGTCGGGTACCGAAAATTGTTGATCGGCACGCCTTGTCCGCGAGGAAGGTTCAAAAGGGTGCCTCCTGTGACATGCCAGTGAGGAAAAACTTAAAAGGACAGGACGTGGCTGTGGAGGAAGGGGGGGCGGGTTGGGACAGGGGGCTAATAGTGTAATAATGGTAGTAATGGCATCAGTTACTGAGAACTTGCTGTGGGACGGGGCGATGTCTAGAACATCGTGCGCATTAGCTCGTTTGGTAAGAGTGAGGTCTGTCCAGCCCCCCACAAAATGTTTCCCTCCTCTTTTCCCGGCCACATCATCTTCTATAGCATTTAGCACTGTTTGCCACTTAATACTTACTTTGTGTATTGTTCCCCTCACCCCCTGGGAGGAACACTGCTTGAGGGCAGAGGCTTGGAGCTGGTTTGCTCTTGCTGCTGTTGCCCCAGCAGCTGGGGCATTGTCTGACACGTCGCACGTATTTGGTAAACCTCACACATGGTCGGGTTCATGAAATATTTGGTACATGAGTGAGCCTCCATTTTACAGATGGGAGAACAGAGGCTGGGAGAAGTTAAGGGATTTGCCCAGGATCACATGGCCAATGAGAGAGGCAGCCCGAGTCCAGAGCCTTTAGCCACCAGGGCCAAGTTCCTTGTGCAGTGCTGTTTGGCCAGCAGTGATGACCACTGGTAAATGTGCTGTGGCTCATACTTAAAACCAGCTCTGAGAGGCACCTGGGTGGCTCAGTCGGTTAAGCCTCTGACTTAGGCTCAGGTCATGATCTCGTGATTCGTGGGTTCGATCCCCGTGTCGGGCTCTGTGCTGACAGCTCAGAGCCTGGAGCCTGCCTCAGATCCTGTGTCTCCCTCTCTCCCTGCCCCTCCCCTGCTCACGCTCTGTCTCTCTCTGTCTTTCAAAAATCAATAAATGTTTAAAAAAAATTTTTTTTTTTTAAACCAGTTCTAGAGACGGCAGGTCCTTTGACTGGGCTCAGAGCTTTGGGTAGAGGTGGGGGTGGAGATGGGATGGTGTGAGATCTGGAACCACCAGCCCTGATTTCTTGCGCCTCTCTGTGAACCCCAGATATTTTCCATGTCAAACGGCTCCGAATAACTTAGCACAAGATTTGAGGTGGGATTTGTTATCTTTGCTCTGCCTCACAGCACTCTGAAAAGAGTAGATTTTGTGACTCACATCCTTGTCCTGTGCTCTGTTTCAGCCCCAGGAAAAGTATTTTGCCTCTAGCTTTCCTGAGAGGTAGGCCAGGGTGAAAAGGCATGGGTTCCCAACTTTTTTGCATGCAATTTTATTGTCTCCTCTAAATTATGCACAAAAGTAGGCTTTTAAATATTATAGAACTACAGAAATAGATACAAGTGACCCTTGAAGAACTCGGGGTTGGGGGTACCAAACCCCTATACAGTCAAAAGTCTGCATATAATATTTGAGTCCTCCAAAACTTAACTACTAGTAACCTCCTGTTGACTGGAAGCCTTCCCAATGAATACATTTTTTATACTGACTGTATCGTGTACTGTGTTCGTACAATAAAGTAAGCTAGAGAAAAGAAAATGTGAAGACATTCATGCAGAAGAGAAAATACATTTACAGCACTGAACTGTATCCAAAATAAAATGTACAGTTTTTCAAACTATGTTATTCAAGGGTCAAGGTACTATATCAATTGCACTTGTCCCATAATTTGCATCTCCCTCCCCCCCACCATTAGGTGACTCTTCCTTCAGCATTTGTCTCTGGGCACACACTGACAGATATATAATTACGAACAAAAAAGCTCTCGTACCATTTTGCAATTTGTTTTTTTAGTTAACAGTATACCTTGTTCTTTCCCTGTTGATGTGTACAGGTCTTCCTTACCTATATGAAGCTACATATTGTCTCATTATATGATTGTACCATCATTTTTTTTTAACATATCCCCTGTTTCTGGATGCTTGAATTTTTTCCAGTTTTTCATGGTTACATTAGTGAACATTGTTTTACATATATCTGTGTGCTTGTTCATGTTTTTCCATAGCATAAATCCTAGAAATGGGACTTGTACATCAAGGGATATGCACACTGCAAGTTTCTGTAGATACTGCCTTTTTCTAGGTAATACAGATTTGTACTTTCATCGAAAGTCTAGCTCCTCTGAGCTGGGCACTTGATAGAACCAAATCCTGCTTGAAGACGGGGACTACAGAACATACCCAGTGTGGTCACCCATGTGCTCTGATATTTGGGGGTTTTATGTGCTCATAGAGCAGAGAACAGCTCCGATGGCCCAAGAGTTGGAGCCAGACCAAGTAAAATCCCTCCCTTTCTGCATTCTCCAGCAGCCTGATGGGTTTCTCGGGAGCTAGCCATCTGAACAGTTTCCAGGGGAGCTGTGTTGCCATCCACCCTGGCTGGGTTGGCACAGGGACCACACAGTGACAGGGGCCGGGGAATTAAGTCATCAGTCTCCACCAGCCAAGATCTGGTGGGAAAGGTAACTCAAACTGTCCTGGAGATCGTGCGACTGAAAGCAGCTCACAGCTTGGCAGGTCACAGAATATCCTCACACCTTGTTTGGCGCTAGAGAGGCAGTTATATAACAGGCAGCTTCGTAGATCCCGAATTCCGAGGTTGCCGGCAAGTGAGGAGGGGGCTCACCTGTTTATTTATTCACACTCATTTGACTTCAAAGCAGCGGGTTTTTTCATTTGAAATAGGCTTCAAAATCAACTGACGAACTTGTTGAAAATGCCAATTCCTGAGCTCCACTGCTATAAATTCTGATGCATTGGATCTGGGACAGGAACCAGGAGACTGCATTTTCAAACCTGCTGCCCACGTGATTCTGAAACAGGTGGTACCAGGACCACATTTTATTTTATTTTATTTTATTTTATTTTATTTTATTTTATTATTTATTTTTCTTTCCACTATTTTTTTGAATTTTTTTTAAATTTATATTCCAGTTAGTTAGCATATAGTGCAACAGTGATTTCAGGAGTAGATTCCTTAGTGCCCCTTACCCATTTAGCCCATCCCCCCTCCCGCAACCCCTCCAGCAACCCCCTGTTTGTTCCCCATATTTAAGAGTCTCTTCTGTTTTATCCCCCTCCCTGTTTTTATATTATTTTTCCTTCCCTTCCCTTATGTTCATCTGTTCTGTGTCTTAAAGTCCTTATATGAGTGAAGTCATATGATACTTGTCTATCTCTGACTAATTTCGCTTAGCATCATACCCTCTAGTTCCATCCACGTAGTTGCAAATGGCAAGATTTAATTCTTTTTGATTGCTAAATAATACTCCATTGTATATATATACCACATCTTCTTTATCGATTCATCCGTTGATGGACACTTGGGCTCTTTCCATACTTTGGCTATTGTTGATAGTGCTGCTATAAACAATGGGGTGCATGTGCCCCCTTCAAAACAGCATACCTGTATCCCTTGGATAAATACCTAGTAGTGCAATTGCTGGGTCATAGGGTAGTTCTATTTTTGATTTGGTGAAGAACCTCCATACTGTTTTCCAGAGTGGCTGCCCCAGTTTGCATTCCCACCAGCAGTCAGAAGACATCTCTCTCCGCATCCTCGCCAACATCTCTTGTTGCCTGAGTTGTTAATGTTAGCCATTCTGACAGGTGTGAGGTAGGATCTCATTGCGGTTTTGATTTGTATTTCCCTGATGATAAATGATGTTGAGCATTTTTTCATTTGTCACTTGGCCATCTGGATGTAGGACCACACCTTATTTTAAAGTGAGCCTTGACCATTCCCTCTGACTTGCTGGGGACAAAGCACAGGCCAGAGATAACTACCCATTCGACGTGAGACCTCGCAATAGGTTTGCTGTGATAAATGGTGACAAAACAGACCAATCTTGGGTGTAGTGGGTTTTTTGCTCCCTTTTTCTTTCTGTCAACAGAGTACATCCTTAAGTGTTCCCTGTCTGGGACCCTTCCAAGTGTTTTCATTTCAGACAACCCTCCATTACCTCTCTCTCTCTCTTGTTTACTCCCTCGGTCAGACACCATTCCTTTGAGGGGCAGACTGCTCTGGTACCTATATGCTGATCCATACCGATCTGATCGCAGGAAGTGTCTGTCTGCCTTGGATCATAGAATCAAAATCAGACTCTCACAGAAATGAGGGAAGAGGGTCAAAAGGTACAAACGTCCAGTTATAAAAAGTCCTGGGGATGTCATGTACAACATGGGGACTACAGTTAATAATACTGTACTGTATATTTGAAAATTGCTAAGAGAGAAGATCTTAAAAGTTCTCGTCATAAGAAAAACAGTTGTAACTTTGTGTGGTAATGAGTATTAACTAGACTTATTGTGGTGATCATTTTGCAATATATACATATATGTAGTCATTGTGTTGTACAACGTTATGTGTCCATTACATGTCAGTAGAAACAAAAAAGCATTTTGAACCATCTCAAAAAAAGGGGGGGCGTCTGGGTAGTTCAGTCGGTTCAGTGTCCAACTTCGGCTCAGGTCACAATCTCACAGTTTGCGGGTTCCAGCCCCACATCGGGCTCCATGCTGTGCAGAGCCTGCTTGAGATTCTGTCTCCTCCCCCCACAACCTTTCCCCCCGCAAAAACAAATAATTAAAAAATAAATTTTTTTTAATCACAGACTCTTAGCTGAGAGAAGGTCGGAGAATCCCTAGTTCAGGTTCAGAAGGGAAGAAAGGCTGAGTTCAGAGAGGAGAAGCGATTTATTCAAAGTCTTCCTGGAGTTTGCAGCGACGGAGCTGTGAGCTGACTCCAGGGCCTTTCGTATCCGGGCCAATTACTTTTTCCACTACCCTAGTAAACACAGTTTATAGGAAATACAAGAGGAAGTACAATCCCTGGAATTTTACAAAGGATTCAAATAAGGTAAAAAGGTCCTGGGCCAGGACCAGGGTGCGACAAATGAGGCATCCTCCATGGGACCATAATTGAAAGGGGTACCAAAAACTCAGTAATCAAGATAAGCAGTATTTCACGGCTGAACTTTAAGAATCAAAATTCATGTAAAAATCCATGATTAAGAAAATTTAAAAATTGTTAAATAAAGTCAGGATCCGTTTCTTTTGGCCTTAGGCGTCAATTTCCACTGCACACGGCGCTGTTACAGTGATGGAGTTAGAAACTGTAAGCAGAGATGTTTGGATTTTAAAGAGGAAGTTAGCGCTAAGCCACCATTTCCCAGAATGTGTCCTTTTGAGTGGGGGTGGGGATGTAGCCAGGTGGGGAAGGTGTTCTGTTGTCATAGTATCTTCCTTATGATAATTTCCACTGCATTTAAGCTAAATGTTTTCAGAAGTTCTTCAGAAGTTGCCAGACTTCCTTGCTTACAGAATCCTTTTTTGTATAATCCAGAGAGGATCCTTTGGAAAAGCTTCCTTAATTCTCAGACTGGGATATGTGTGCGATTGGTTGGCAGGGTAGGAGGAGAGGGATTTGAGGGCTTTGGAGGACTCTGGATTCCCAGCTCCTCCTGGGCTAGCAGCTGCTTATTCCATCTGCGTGAAGGATGAGTCTAGCCAAGCCCAAGTTGCCTCAGGAAGCCAGGTGAAGGGCACAGATCGAGAGCCGGAAGGGAAGTTTGCATGGCCAGGTTCAGTGTCTTTATGCTTTCCAAGAATGCCACCCTGGCTCTGCTCTTGTCAGAAGCAGGGAAATAGCTTCGTGGCAGCCTTCTTCGTGGAGAAGAAGGGAACAGGGTACAGCACGACCTTACTTGCCCTCAGAGTTCTTTGGGTTCCTTGGCCAGAGATTTGGGGGTATCACATGCTCACGTACAGCCCTCTGGTTGGTGTGTGAGCCACACCTTCCTGAATGTGTTGTGAGAAACCGGGGAAACCAAGCTTTCCTTGCAAATTCATGATGAAAGAGAAAGCACCCAGACCTTTGCTGTGTCATGTTTGGTCTGCAGACCAACAACATCAGCCTCTCCTAGGGGGTTGTTAGAAATTCAGAGTCTTGGGTCTAACCCCAAATGTAGTGGACCCAAATCATCATTTTAAGAAGATAACTAGGTAACTTGCATGCCTGCTCAAATTTGACAAGAAGCTGCCTCTTGGAAGTCTGGAGAACTAATTCAGTCCCTGCCTTTGTCACCCATCCCCATCATTCTTGACCTTGGGCAAGTTGCTCATCTTTTTTTTTTTTTTTTCTATTTTCAGTTCTTCACCTACAGGTACCCCACTGGCTTCCCCTCCAGACACAGAGGGAGCACCAATGAAGAGTATCTTAAGTGTAAATGAATAATAGAAGTGATAATGATGACTTGAAAACTTAGTTCTTACCCAAGAACTGTATTCTGTAGCTTGATTTTATAAGCTCTTGATGAAAGCCCCAAATCATGTCTCTTTCTGTACATGCATCATTTTGCACGCACTCTTTAATATAACCATTTTTCCATTCCTTTCCTATCCTTTCATCAATTCTTCATGCTACCCACCCATCCTTTTAAAAGACACCCCAGGGGCGCCTGGGTGGCTCAGTCGGTAGGCATCCAACGTCAGCTCAGGTCATGATCTCGCGGTTTGTGAGTTCGAGCTCTGCGTCGGGCTCTGTGCTGACAGCTCGGAGCCTGGAGCCTGCTTCGCATTCTGTGTCTCCCTCTCTCTCTGCCCCTCCCCTGCTCATGCTCTCTCTCTCTCTCTCTCTGTCTCAAAAATAAATAAAAACATTAAAAAAAAAAGACACTCCATCTACCACGGAGTAGATGTTTATGTTTTTGCCCGTCTGTCAGTCTGGTAATTGGCTCTGTCATACGTGATACCATAAACTTTTTTGCCAAGAATAGCATTTTGTCAACCCTCAGCTGTGTGTAAGTAGGCTCTTGAGAAGCAAGGATTCCCCAAGCTTAGAAGAGCGCATTGTGTACTGCCCTTACATCCATAAACCGTTTTCATCCAACCTTCTACCCCTCTTAACAAGTTGGCTGACGCTGCTGGGAGAGGTAAGAGAGGCTTGTGGACAGGCAGGTATGACAAATGTGTAAATGTCCCCAGGGCTAAGACCACAGATGGTGAAGGCCCCTGTGCATTCCAACTTGAAAACGAAAGAAAGAAACTTAACCCTTCAGACCAAACACGGCCTAACATATGAGCTGCTGGTTTGGGGCCCGTGTCCCAGCCCTACCAGTCCAGCGTCCCAGGAGGGGGATGCTTTATGCACATTCACCTTGCAAACTGTCGTGAGTACATTCTCGCCTCTCTCTCGGTGGTCGTTTTTAATAAACGTTTTACGGATGTGTAACCAGCAGAAAAGTGCAGGAATCATGAGTTGCAGCTCAGTGAATTATTATGCTCCTGCCAGCACTGCCCAGGTCAAGAAGTAGACCACCACCAGGACCCCAGAAACCCCCTCCTGCCCCTTCCACTCTCTCCTCCTCCTTCATCTCCAAAGCAAGCACTGTCCTAACTTCAAACAGTTCGCTTGCAGTGGTTTTTAACTTGATATAAATGGAATCCTACTGTTTGTATTCTTTTGTGGCTGGCATCTTTCACTTTATGAGATTCATCCTTGCTGTTGCAGATAGCAATAATTCTTATTTATACAATAGGAAACTATCCATTAATGAAAAGGATTTTTTGAATTGTGGCCACTGGTCCAGAGCTCAAATGTGTGGATGGATCTTTACTTCTCTCTTTGCCTCTTGTCACTCAAGTCAATAACAGCCTTGTGGCCATATTCCTTGTACTCCTTCTACTGACAAAAATAAAAGGTAGGAAGTAATAGTTCTCAAGTGGCTGCTGGGTGACCTTGAGCAAATCCTTCCAACTCTCTGTTA
This sequence comes from Panthera onca, assembly GCF_046562875.1. Taxonomy (NCBI): domain Eukaryota; kingdom Metazoa; phylum Chordata; class Mammalia; order Carnivora; family Felidae; genus Panthera; species Panthera onca. The sequence goes on along the minus strand of NC_138340.1, from coordinate 31,678,163 downwards.
CACACTTGAAAATCTTGCGTATCCATGCCCAGCTGTTTCATGTAGGACAACATTCCTAAGAATACTTTGTTAAGTGACAGATAAGTGGTGAAAGACCATGAGAACATTCCGTCTGATCTCCCTACACCAGCACTAAGTACCCACTTATTATTCACTGTCATCCTAATGAGCTAGAGTCTACTTACTCCCATTTTACAGGTGAGGGAATTGAGGCACAAAGCAGGCCAGGGTCTTGCCTGAGGAGGCATAGCTCTAGGAGACAGAGCCAGAAGGTGAAGTTCAAAGCCAGTGCTCCTCTCCACTCCCCTGTGCTGCCACGCAGCTGCCTACAGGCACGGGAAGGATACTTTCAAAGCCAAGGTGGCCTGGAAGAACCTCTCTCTGGGCTCCCACACTGCCCTTTTGTCACTTCGTAGAGTACTAGGAACTTTTCCTGGTACGAAGTGTTCCATCTGCCCTGGAGTGCTTTCCCCACTATTGGTGAGGCTGTCTCCTTCAGACCTTTAACATTTTTTTTTTAAACGTCCGTTCATTTTTGAGAGAGACAGAGATAGAGCATGAGCGGGGGAGGGACAGAAAGAGAGGGAGACACAGGATCCGAAGCAGGCTCCAGGCTCCACGCTGTCAGCACAGAGCCCGACGTGGTGCTCGAACCCACGAACCGTGAGATCATGACCTGAGCCAAAGCCAGAGTCTTAACTGACTGAGCCACCCAGGTGCCCATAGGTCCTTTAGGTGTTAGGATAGCTGTCATCACCATCACAGGGGTCTTTCTCAGCACTCTGTTTGGATAGAGCTAATCTTTTGGCCCTGTCAGAGCATTGTGTTTCCTCCCTCCTGTGATTACTCTCTATAATGGCTGTACTGACCTCCTGATTGAGTTATCTCTCTTCCCTCTATAGTGTAATATCCCTTTGAGGTGTCACCAGAAATGGCCTTGCTCACAGAGCCTGGCAGTGTTAGGACTTCATCTAGAATCTTTGAAGAAACCAGATGGGTCTCCAAGTCCCCGGCTGTCTGCTCCCTACCGCTGGGGAGGCACTGAGCTTCTGGGCCGTGTAGTCGAGTGTTTCCTGAGCACAGACTCCCGTGTGGTCTGCCCGTTGACTTGGGTAAATGGGTTCTGGAAAGCAGCATGGGGTCAGTGTGAGCCCAGAGCAAACCCTGGCAAACAATCTTCACCTGGTTTGAATTTTTTACGCATCCTTTCAATTAGCGATGGGCTTTGTGGCTACACAACCACAATCCCCCACGGGGCTGAAAAGGAGTTAAAATTGACCCCACATGTTTCTAAAAATGTCACTTCCTGGTCTCTCCCTTCACTGCCTTTTACACGTTGGTCTTTATTGGGAAGTTAAGGAGCAGTTCCGCAGATACAAGGTAAGGGACCTCCAGTCGAATTAGAGTTTTGATCTCGACCAGGCTCTTCCTTTCAACTCTCCTGGGTCTGCAAGAAAAGCGACTTTTTAGTCCTGTTGTCACACTTGTCACTTCTCAGCCACTGTGGCTCAAAGGCAAGTCTCTAGAATGAATGCTGCTAAAAACCACCGACTCTGTTGTTGGGAAAACCCGAATGGGTCATGGACACCTTTGTAACCAGCTGGTTGTCAAGCAGCTGTGCTTTATTTGGGGCCAGTCTCCCCGAGTGGTCAGGGATGGGGAAATGGCCCTTCCCTCGAGGGGAATCCAGGCGGGCACGGGGGAGGCGTGAAGTCAGAAGCGGGCGTCTCTCCCCGCCAGCCCGTCTCAGCCTCCCTCGCGGCAGCAGCTGCCTGAAGGAAATTGTGTCTTTCGTCTGCCAGCACTTTTCCTGGAACCACAGGAGCAGATGGCAGACACGTGACTGTAAGCACTCATGACCACCTCCTCACTTGGGACCCACTAGACAGGCTGGTGACCAGAGTAAGGAAGTAAGAGAGCTGCATCAAGGGCTCGAGATTCCAAAGGCTTCAAATGGGGGAGGGAAAAGAAGACAGCGAAGGCCTTAACCACAGGGAACTCTTAACGCCCACCGTGGGAGAGACAGACTGTCAGGAGTGGGTTTGTGGAGGGGAGCTTAGAGAGCAAACGACTTCGTAGTTCCCCGATTTGGGAGATACACCACCCCCAACCTCATGGAACGCACTGATCTTTCTCTGGAAAGAGAACGTGTCCACCGTGTCTGGTGCTCAGGCTCATGTTTGCGGGGTGGGGTAGAGCAGGATTAACCCAGTTTCGCTGGAAGATCAGGAACAGAGTGCTCCTTAGCCTGTGGTCAGCAGCAGCTCCAGGATCAGATCTGTTTGTGCAGTGGTCCTCAGCTGGGCCAGTTTTAGCCCTGCGGGACATTGGGCAATGTCTGGAGATGTGAGTTGTCACAACTGCAGGGGGGTGTTGCTGGCATCTAGTGAGTAGAAGCAGGGATGGTGCTAAGCACCACACAACACACAATAGCCCCCAGGCAGAAAAAGAAAAAAAATTCTCCTGCCCAAGATGCAAATAGCACCAAAGTTGAGAAACTCTGAATCAGTGTCTCTGAGGGTGTGGGGTTTCCTAGGGTAGAAGCACCTTTCGTTGCAGAGAAGATTGTCCTTGAAACTCGGCCACAGCTCTGGCACAGTGGGGCCCTAACTCTCAGGGGCATGTGAATCACCAGGGTGGCTCTGGTGCAAATGCAGGTTGGGATTCTGCCAGTCTGGTTAGGGTGCCATGGCCGCTGGTCCCAGGTCCCGCTGTTAGCAGCTAGGGATTTCGAGTGTGCTCATAATCTCTCCCTGCCTTTCCTTTTCCTTCTCCCTCTCTTTCCGTTCCCGCCCCACCGCTTTCCCCAGCCTACTCTGTTCGAACATTCCGTGCCCTGTCACTAAGGAACATTTGGTGGTGGTTAAACTCCACTGCCCGGATGACAGCTTCTCTCCAGATGTTGCCAATTTGAGATTCTGAGTGTTGATGAAATCAATTGACTGAGTTGGAAAAAGGACCCCAAGGGACCTGATCAAACTTATCCCCACACACTTGAATCAACTTGTACCTCAAAGACATTTTTTGCATGCTCTGATAGACCATGTAGAGCCCATGACTTTGGGGATGCTTAGGCCTGCTACAGCTTCACAGCACATTTGCCTTTTAAACCAGAGGCGACAAACTTGTTTCTAGAAAGGACCGGGTAATAAATATTTTAGGCTTTGTAGGTCATACAGTCTGTCACGATTACTCACTCCTGCCATTGTAGTGAGAAAGCAACCTAGACAATACGCAAATGAATAGGTGTAGCTGTGTTGCAATAAAACTTTATTTACAAAAACACGCAGTGAGCTGGCTTTGGCCCATGGGCTCTAGGTTGCAAACCCTTATTCTAAACCATTCCGATTCATGTCTCTGCTTCAGAAAGAAAAAAAAAGTCATATAGGGAAAACCTTACTGAACGTGCGAGTCATAAATGTCTATAGGGCTAAGGTGAGTAGTTACTCTTTCGTTTATTGTACAGAACTGTAAAATGAAATGCGTTATTTAAGTTGGCAGAAACAGCGATGTCTTTGTCTGCCAATTTCTTTGAGGGGGGTAGGAACAGGACCAGAAAGGGCAATAAATAAGGAATGGAAAGATGTACCAAAGGGCTAATCTTACCTTGCAGTCTGCGTGGTCTTTTCTCTGGTCTTGAGCACTCTTCTGCTCTTGGAATAAATGGAGAGAGCGAACACCGCAAAGATTGCCTTTCTCTTCCGTCAGACCCAGGGCATTCTTTGGAGGTATTGATTTTTCTTGCTGTCACTGACTTCTGTGAGGCCTTATGTTTGCAGTGAGGGGATATTGCTCAGCCTGAAATGCTGGCATTGCTTAGAGCATCCTGGCCGTAGCTTTGCGTTGATGGTTTAAACCATAGAGAATTGCAGGCTAAATTCAACACGGACCTCTCCTTGTTGGGGCCAGGGCCATGCATGCTGACAGAAAACTGCAGCCCCTGGGTGTTTGTGTGGCTCCCGGCCACACAGATCACTGGGACCAGGCTGAATTGAGGCCATGTAGCACTTCTCACAAATCCTGCATTATTTGGAGAGGAGAATGCCTTAACATCCATGCCTCATGCTGGCAGATAGGCTTCTTCAGCCAGGGTCTCCAGAATGTGTTGGGCCTCTGTGATCACCTCTGTGATCATCAAATGCGGGGTCAGACTCCAAGGGCTCCCTGGGGAATTTAGTTAGCAGTCTCTGCCTCCCACACCACACCTTGCTTGCAGGCATTCACATGCACACATCGGGGCTCAGGCAGCAAGAAAAGTAAGGTGGGCATCTGGCAGCAGGAGAGAGTAGCATTGTAGACCTCCATTGGGGTGGATTCTGTCTATACGCGGTGATCTGACACAGGGTCTCCTGCTGCACAAACGGAAGAAAGAGTTGTATTTCATCTGTGTGGAGAAGCAGTCTCCAACTGCATTCGGGAGCCACAGATTCTTTGAACAGTGGCCCATCTTCAGTGAACACTGCCATGTGGCCTGTGTGGGTCATCATTCTAGGACTCATTCAGTCATACGATCACACCTTCAAGTCTATTTGTCTACCTTGGCAGGTGGCTGAGTATAAAATTCTTGGGGCCTGCTTCCTTTCACTGGGGAGTTTGAGGTCTTTCTTACTACTCTCTTCCAGCATATAAAGTACCAGAATATGAGGTGGTGAGATGAGGGTTGACAAACAGGAGTCTGTTCCTGCCATCTTGGAGGTTATAGACTAGCCAAGAAGTTGAAGATCAAAGAAACATGGCACACACCTACTACCGTTGTGATGAGTCTTAATGAGGAAAAGTACTGTTCTCCTCATCTTATGTCACTGCAACTCCCAAACTCAGATACTGTTGTCATACCCATTTTGGAGATGTGTCTCTAGAAGCTCAAAGGTTGCCCCCCTGCTGCCAGCCAGGAAGTGGCTCTCCAGTTCAGCTCACAGAGAGAGGAAAGGACGGTTTCTCAAGTTGAAGTGTGATCTGTGATAGTCTTGGAGACATGGAAGCTGGTGATTTAAACGCATCTCCAGAGCTGGGATTAATAAGCCCAAAACATTTTGTGCAGATTGAGGAGCTAATTATAAACCACACGTTCTTCAACTTTAAAATTGGAGAAACCCCACAGATGGTAGGTTGCAAAATGAAGCATCGCAGACAATGAGATTGACAGGTAGTGACTGTGTGTTTCTGGTCCTGATGGTTGGCATCCCACCCGTCTGAATTAGAGTTGGTTGTTAAGTCCTGGCCCACTCCAGGTCAGAGGGTAGCTACCTTTTCCTGGCGGGCAGCATGAGGATTCGTTGACCTTAATTCCACAAATATTGATTGAGCACCAAGGAGGCTCACTCCTAGTTCTAGGGGAGTCCAGTGAATAGGGGGACGTGATGCCTGCTCCCAGGAGGCACCCATTCAACTTGCAAACTTCATATGAAAGAACTTAAGAAAACAAGTCAGGGTGGGAACCTTGAAAGTCAAGGCTGCAGACTGACTGGTTGTTGGGGGGACAACCTGCTCCTTTAGAAAGAGCAATCAGGGCGGCTCCCTCTGAAGAGGTGACATTTATGTGAGGGCCTTTATGGTCAGTGGAAGTCAGCAGTGCAGAGGGGAGTGTTTTCCAAAAGAGGCTGAAATGAGCTTTCTGGTACATGTGTAAGGACAGCTGACGCCAAGGAAGCTGGGATGAGGGTTTAGTGGGTGATCTTTGAGAGACCAGAGGGCCTTGAGGGCTGCCTGAGGACTCTGGATTTTGCCAAGAATGAAATTAACCACAGAGCCACCCTGTTCAGAGGCAGGTACATGATGGCTGCTCATCTGTGGACAACATTGGCCATTCTGTTCATGTCCTGCATGCAGGAAGACCGTGGAGCAAACTCTGAGTTAGTCAATAAGAAGCTTTATTAATAAATAAGTAAATGTATTGATAATGTCCATAGCAAGCGTCTAACATTTCCAGTCCCATTCACACGTCCCCGAGAGAATAGTTTATGTTTGGGATAAGTGACATTAGGCTCCGGGTTGAATAGTGGGAGCCTCCTATACTTGACAGAGCGTTCTTTTTTTCTGAGGAGGGTCGAGGTGGTCAAGGTTATCCTGAGATTGACCAGGACGCAGAAGTACAACACGACAGGGCCAGATCACTTCCCAGTGGTACTGAAACTGCCCTCCTTCACGTTACACCCTCCTCATGGAAATAAGAATCTGTTCACACGCAGGATGTCCTCAGAAATGCTTGACTTGGAGACTTACAAAAGACAGGGTCAGGAAAACAGCTTGTTTGGGGATCTGTGGTACTTTGCTAGCTTGTTGATAACAACCCTGATTCTATAACAGGGCTTGAGGAGGAAGCCCAGCAAAGATCGTTGTGCCCACACGTGTGTAGTTTTTGTCTCTCCCGGTGATTCTTGAAGAATTTTTTCCTTCCCTACTGCATGGAGTTCATCTGCTCCGACGACTCATTCATCATCCTTGGTTGCTGTCCTGTCCTCTCCGCCTTCAGGTTGGGGCAGTTCTGGAAGTGATTAGGCTGTTGTAAATCAGCTTTTATGATGTGTGTGTCAGAGATAAGCAGCGGGGAAAGCGGGAGTTAAAGAACTCATCCCCTCTTGCCCTGACAGTTACCCCAGTAATGGAATTAAAAAATATATACGACTGGAAAGTATGGTGGTTGGCAGAATATTTTCTCCACAGGCATATCCAACATTTAAATTTGGCTCTTTCATGCGAGCTCTGCTTTGTTTTTATGCCATTTTATTGGGGCGTGACTTACCTAAGATAGAGCAAACCAAATATTAAATCCACACCTCAAGGAACTTTTCTGTGTGTATCCTTTTCTAACCACCGCCCAGATGTAGATACAGGACATCTCCAGCACCCTCCATGTTTCCTTTATGTCCCTTCCCTCTGTCCTGATCTCAGCCACCATAGACAGCCTCGGGCTGTTCTTGAACTTCATATAAACGGAATCTCACAGCACGTACTCTTTTTTGTCTGCCAGCATTCTCTATGTGACATTCATCCCTGTGGCTGGGTGTAGTCGTTCATTCTCGCTGTTGTGGGGGGATGCCATCCTATCGTGGTTTCTCGGCTGTGCCATTACTGACATCTGGAGCTGGATCATTTTTGTTGTGGGGACTGTCCTGTGTGTGCATCGTAGGATGTTTAGCAACATCTCTCCGGCCTCTGCCCACTAGACGCCAATAGCATATACCACCCACCCACCCCCCGCCCCCCCAGCCCCAGTAACTTCCCCAGGCATTGAAAACCATTGCATCATATGCCACAAATTTCAGGAGATTTTTTTCAACGTTTATTTATTTTCAAGAGAGAAAGAGCACAAGCGGGGGAGGGGCAGAGAGAGAGGGAGACACAGATTCGAAGCAGACTCCAGGCTCTGAGCTGTCAGCACAGAGCCTGACGCGGGGCTTGAACTCACAAACAGTGACATCATGACCTGAGCCGAAGTCAGATGCTTAACCGACTCAACCACCCAGGCGCCCCAGGAGATTTTTTATTTAGCAATAATTTCACACTTACTGAAAAGTTGCAAAAATGAAACAAACAATAACCAGAATGTACTCTTTACTTAGATTCACATATGACTAACAATTTCCCCTATTCGTTTTATCATTGCTTCTCTCTTGTTCACATACACACACGCAATTTGTTTCTGACCCATTCAAGAGGCAGTTGCATCCACCTCGGCCATTTACTACCATATACTTCCATGTGTATTTCCCAAGAGGAAGGATCTTCTCCAACACTACCATAATTATCACTGTTATCAAAATTAACACAGCAAATTTAGCATATTTATTAATTGCCCGTGTCCCAATTTTCGTCAGTTTCTCCACAGTTATCCTTCATGACATTCTCACTACAGAATAGGTTCTGGTCCAGGATCGTGTATTCTATACCATTGCCCTGGTTCCTTAGTGTTCTTTAGTGTCAAATATTCCGTCACACTTTTATGATACTGAAAAAAAAAAAGATTCAAGAATATAGTCCCATTTTTTCTTAATAGAATCTTCCTCCTTTGGGAGTTTCCCTGATGTTTCCTTCTGAGTACGTTCAGGATCTGTCTCCCTGGCTGGAACACTGCATGAGTGATAACATGGACTTCTTAGGACATACACTGGGTGGCCCACAGTATCCAGCTGCCCCTCATCGGTGAGGTCAAGTTTGATCTCCTGGTCAAAGTGCTGTGTGATTTCTCCATTGTGTAGCTACTAAATTTTCCCTTACAGTTAGTAAGTGCGTGGAAAAACACTTAACACCATGCAAATATCCTGCCTCCCCATTAAATTTTACCCCCAAACTTGTGCATGCCTTGACTCTCGCACGGAATCCATCATTACCTACAATGATTACGGAATGATGATCTTCCAAATGCAGCACCCCCTCTGTGTGCACTCCTTCTGCTCTGCTCAGCATTCTACTGCAGGCAAGACCCTATTCTCCTCCCCCCTCTATTTACTGATGGGTTTATCTCTTACCGGTATGGACTCATGATTTCCTCTTTTTTCAGTGGTTTATGAATCACTACTGTTTTCAATGATTTGAGGCTCAAATTGCTTAGCTTTGGCTAGTGGGGGCCCCTTGAGGTTGTGCCTGGTGTCCTTCTGGCAAACCTCCATCAGTTTTCAGGGTACCTGGGTGACTCATTCGGTTACACATCTGACTGTTGGTTTTGGCTCAGGTCACGATCTCACGGTTTTGTGAGCTCAAGACCCACATCAGGCTCTGTGCTGATAGCCCTGAGCCTGCTTGGGATCCTCTCTCTCCCATTCTCTCTGCCCCGTATCTCTGCCTCTCTCAAATAAACTTAAAAAAATTTTTTTTCGTGATTTTCAAAAAATCCTTTTTCATTTGTAACACTTCCTTTCTGGCATAACAAGATGTTCCAGGCTCATACCTTCCCTTCTCCTGTCCTAGAATCAGCCATCCCTCCAGAGTTCTGATTCCTTTTAAGGGAGAATGGTAGAAACTAGCACGATTTATTTATCCCTTTTCCTATTAGTTGACATGTGAGTTGTTTCTAGTTCTAGGCTATTGTAAAATATTCTCTGAATATACTCTTTTACATTTTCTTGGACCTGTGCACTGACTCCTGTTAGGTCTATAATGAGGAGAAGCAATGGAAAGTCATATAATCTCCACTCTGTATACTCAACAGAAATAACATGAAGTCCACACACACACAAAAACGGACACAGATATTCAAAGCAGCTTTGTTGATAATCCGTGTGCGTGTGTGTGCGTGTGTGTGTATGCGTATGTATTTAGCTTCACTAGATATTGCTAAGTAGTTTTTCGAAGTGTTCTTACCATTAGTTTTGTCGGGGACGTGGAAGTTGTCGGTCCCGGCAGGTAGGGAAGAATAATCAGGGGCAGGCGTCGTAATGGGGCATTGCAATCCAGAGACATGTTTTCTAGCAATGGCAGAACTGCTCATCTTCCAACAGATAACGAGTGGAAAATGCTGAGATTTTACCACGTGGTCTGCTCTTAAGCATCTCTTTAGAGACTGCTGCTTTAGGATGGGCAAGATGGAAGTTACTCAAGAATCTCCCGCTATCTGCGAAACAGTTTTTATTTCAGTGGTGCCAGTGACGGCACTTAGGAACTGCAGGGCCATTGCTGGGGGTACCCGCTGTTTTCTCAAACATTAGGGTCACGGTGTTGTTTTAAAAGTGCCTCCCCAGGGAAAGAAGGGGTGTCCCAGGGCCCCACTCACATCTTCCGGCCGTTAGGGGCCCATTTAAAACCCTGGGAACAGTCATTCCCGCAGCAGCCTGAGAGAGTAAATATCCCTCTGTGTACACCCAGGGAGTCACTTAGTGTTCCAGACATTTGAGATATGGAGCTTAGGGACAGCGGGCGCGGGAGAAAGCTGCTGGAGGCCAACAGGAAAGTGAGTCAGTCTGGTATCATGGGACTAGATACGAGGCTCCGTGTCAGTAGGAAGTGCTTGGGCATGGCCCAGCCTCTGCAGCTGAAACCTTCTGCGTCCAGAATATCTGTCCTCCGTACTTACAGCACAGCGTTAGATCAAAGAGGTATCTGAAGCCCTTTGTAGAAATTCTAAACATAGGAAGCATCACGCGTAAGAGGCACAGTGGACTCTTAGTAACTTCGATGAGCCTTTGTAGGAATTAGCACCTAGTAAAATGCATCTCTATGGATGCCTTTTAACCAGGTGCCCTCTCTGGGTGGACACTACCCCGCCACCCCCGCCGTGCCGTGGAATGGGGAAAGCCCTCGCATGCGCTTTCCAAGAGAGCTCTTGTGCCGTGTACAGCTGCAGAGCCGCGTGCAGCGATCCTGGGTAGATTCTGGTGGTTCAGATGAACCCGACTGCAACTCCTATTAACCTCCACGGTCCTCTCTTCTCTCTCCCCGTCCCGCCAGGCCTGTCCGCAGATGGTGGCGCCAAGCGCCAGGAGCACCTGTCCCGGTTTTCCATGCCTGACCTCAGCAAAGACTCTGGAATGAATGTCTCTGAGAAGCTGAGCAACATGGGCACTCTAAACTCGTCCATGCAGTTCCGCAGCGCAGAGTCAGTCCGCAGCCTGCTCTCCGCCCAGCAGTACCAGGAGATGGAGGGAAACCTCCACCAGCTCGGCAACCCCATCGGGTACAGAGACCTGCAGTCCCACGGAAGGATGCACCAGAGCTTTGACTTCGATGGAGGGATGGCAGGCAGCAAGCTGCCAGGGCAGGACGGCATGAGGATCCAGCCCATGAGCGAACGCACGCGGAGGAGAAGTACCTCCCGTGATGACAGTCGCCGCTTCCGACCTCACCGGTCCAGGCGTTCCCGGCGCTCTCGCTCCGACAACGCCCTGCACCTGGCCAGCGAGCGCGAGGCCATCTCCCGGTTAAAAGAAAGGCCCCCCCTCAGAGCCAGGGAGGACTATGACCAGTTCATGCGCCAGCGGAGCTTCCAGGAGAGCCTGGGCCAAGGCTCCCGCCGGGACCTGTACGGCCAGTGCCCGAGAACGGTGTCGGACCTGGCTCTGCAGAATGCCTTTGGGGAGCGATGGGGACCCTACTTCACCGAGTATGATTGGTGTTCCACCTGCTCTTCCTCTTCGGAGTCTGACAACGAGGGCTATTTCCTAGGAGAACCAATCCCCCAGCCCGCCCGCCTGCGCTACGTCACGAGCGACGAGCTGTTGCACAAATACAGCTCTTACGGCCTCCCCAAGTCTTCCACGTTAGGGGGCAGGGGACAGGTGCACAGCAGGAAAAGACAAAAGAGCAAAAACTGTATCATTTCCTAATACGATTGGGGTCAGGGAATGGGGGAAGATGGGAGCTAAGAATGTAAAGTCAGAAACTTGCACTGTTTTAAAATGTAAAGCGCTTTTGGGGGGGGTGGTTGCTGGAGGAGAAGAGGGAAACGCTGGCAGTTGATGGAGGCAAGGTCATAGACTGACTCAATAGGTAGTTGCAGTTCTCGGCATGTTGAATATTATTTGCACATTTCACTTTGGAAACGCTATAGACTCTGTGGAGGCCAGAGTTGGTCACCTCCTTCCTGTCAGTCTGTGTTGAGTCGCCTTTCGCAAGATGGCAAGTTGTTTCCCGCTCGCTTATATCCTCTCTGGCTCTCTCTTACTTTTAGGACCCTTTTTCCAGTAAGTAATTTGTTTATTAGCCAGGACCCCAGACTAAGTTATTTACATGTCCATTGTAAATGCAATGTAAATGAGAGTTCTGATAAAATATTTTTGTATTTTGTAATATCAAAGGAATTTCTATATCGTAGGACTCAGTGAAGCCTTGCATGCATACCCAGCGTCGTCTTTGAGTAGTATTCAGAGGTGGTCCAGGACCACCGTTTGTTGTTTTTTTTTTCTTTTTTCTATACAAATTTGTTACATGTCAGTGAGACCTTTTTCAAAGGAGTTTATTCAATTTGGCTTTTTGTGGCTGAAAAAAAAAAAATTAACTATTACACCCAAAGCATTTTATGCTCCATTCCATCTTCAGGAGAGACATCCTTAGGTCTGCTCCCACCCTCGGTAGAATTTATTCTCTACAAAGTGATAGTAATTTTTATTAAAATTGCAAACGTAACTTTTGCCAATTAGAGAAACCAACCGGTGTCAGTCAAGTCCCGTGAGACACGCCATCCCTGCTGGGAACACTGAAGTTGCTCACTGTTGACCTGTCCCTTGGGGATAGTGAAAGTGCCCGTGAGTGGTGCCGTTGTGTGATGTCCGCATGACGTTGTTTTGAATGTGGCATTATTTTCTGGTGCTCATGTTTCCTGGATTATATTATCTGCTTTCCTTTACCAAGGCAGACGGAACAGCTGCCTTAGCCTGACAACCGGTTGTCCTCAGTGCAAACTTAGGCATTAGACATTTAGGGGCAGAAGGGTTCTGAGGGGCTCTGGGAGTGACGGGGGGTCACACGCAGATTGTATGCCATGCATGGAGAAGGAACAAGGCAGCTTCAAAGCAGAAAGCAGGTCAAGGGTAGAGACTGAAGGGGAATATGAAGGAAGGTCAGAGCAAAGAACTTCTGGAAAGGAAGTAGACTAGCGGTGACCACTACCTTGAATAACCCCGCAGTGCTTGTGGAAGGAGTCCAGTTTAACCCACCCCGTAACCAGAGTGTCTGGGTTACCCAGGAGAGGGAGCTGCTCAGGAGATTTCAGGGTAATGGCCTTGCAAACCAACCATTGTTGAGAAGGGGATTTCCATTTTGAACTTTGGGGACTGTTGGTCAGACAGAAAATGGGCTCAAAAGTGAGTTTGCTTAAAGAAGACATTTAGCGGTTGTGTTGTTTATAGTAAAAAAAAAAAAAACAAAAAAAAAAAAAAACAAAACCTTCCTACCTTGCTTCGGTTCAAGATGAAGCGCTTGCTTTCTGTTCCATTCTCCTCCTCCTTTTAATGGATTGTGGCGGTTGAAATAATCCATTGGAGGACCCACCTTTAGTGAGATGTACTGTGGATGTAGTACACGGCGTATCTCAGTGGCCATCTGCCATGGTGAGGTGAGTGTGGTCTCTTTTCAGTATAGTAGTTAATATTTTCTAGTATTTTCTTATGGAGAGAATGTGAAAAGTGGCTTTTCAGACACCATCCCAAATGGGTCTGGGGAATAGAAGGCTATAAAGGATGTGGAAATGGCACTCCATTCAGGATGTATACAAATAATTTGCTTTTCAGGTATTAATATGACATTTGTCATTGTCACTGATTTTTTAAAAAAGCAATGCAAATGTTGGTTGTGGCTGTTTTCCGCATGCTATCTTCATTATCTAAATGCTTCATTAATTATCCAAGCCTCCGGAGAATTAACTCTATTACGTTTGTATAGTAAGTTTGTAAACTGCTTGGCAAAACTGATTAAGAAATACTGTGCAGCACCATGCTACTGAAGTGGCCGGTTTCTGGTAGAAATCGGGCGAGTCCAATGTGGAGTTTTGAGTTCCTTGGTTGACGAGAATAAAAAGGCATTTTGGAAAAAGAAAAGAGAGACAAAAATAGATCGCTTAACGTAGCCAACAGCTGAAAAATAACGTCTGTCCTCTCTAGCCTGGAATCCAATGAAAGAAATTCTCCTGGTTAAAAAAAAAAAAAAAAAAAAGCTGCTTTCTAACTCCATCCTTTTCAGAGTACCTCTTACTTTCCCCAGATGAGGCTTTAGCCACCATCCGCAGAAAGAAGATGGTAACCAGAAATCAACACGGAACCATATCCCAACAAGGGATGGGAGGAATAAGGGATTTCGGATCTAGCGGTGCAGGGAGCGTCCGGCAGCCGAACTGGTCCGAGCTTGAGATGTAGTGAGAGGCAGGCCTCAGGGCCACACTGGGTGTAAACAAGGTCACCTCCATGTTTTCTATCCCTGCTCCCCACCCCACATGCAGCCAAGCACCTTACAGAGAATGCCCACGAGGACGGTTAAATCGTCACAAAGATGACGGGACCTCCAAGTGAGTGCCCTGGGGAAAGCAGGATGTCACTGCGTTAGGAATTACACCTCTTCGTGATACCTTAAACGTAACATCGCAGAATCCTGTTCCCAAACACTCAATGCATTCTTTTCTGAGGCAAGAACTTTGGGTCCTTACCGGATTCCTCCCGCATAACCATGAGCTCTTCTCGGTCAAGTTTTGCCTGCGAGTGGGGCTTGCAGTCACCTCTTCGTAGATCATCCTATTATCCTCAGTAGACTGTTCTAGAAAAGTAATCTCTCTTTTCCTAGTTTCCTCTCTTCTCTAATGCCTTAGGTTTGTTTGGTTTTTCTACCTCTCTTCATAGTGATCTTCTTGCCTTTTGGTTAAAACCACAACTTTGGAGTTAAGTTCATTTCTTATCGCTGCTCAATTCATTGGCAACAGAACTGGCTGTTTCCCAGGAAGAAGTAGCCATTAACAGTTTCCTGAATGGCCCTGCCAATACATACAACCCTTGATACTGTGAACAGGTTTCTTGGCAGGCTGGTGGCATCGAGTGTGGCATTCAGGTACCCCCCCCTTCCTTCTGTCATATACTTCTGGGATCTCTACCAAGCGTGAAGGTGAACGAGGTGAGGGAGATCAGAACCATGTTTCCTGGTCATGCGCAGGTTCAAGGCAGGTAGAATTCCTAGCGTTGGTTGGCCGATGCCTGCTTTCTACGTTTACCTTCTCATCTCTAGTCGTTCTTTTCTGCTCTCAGCCAGCCCCGTGAACATTTCCAGTAGGGGGCCAGAAGGCAGCTCCTTCTCATCTTCTTTTCACATTCTGTAGGATTTTCTTGCACTGCAACAAATTATATTTCCTTCCCCTCCTGCAGTGGCTTTCTGCTTCTGGGGTACCACTTGCCATTGCCGAGCTCAGGTGCAGCCGGTGATGACATCTGGGTGGCACAGGCTCTGGAGTCCCTGTAGCCTGGGCAGGTATCATCGAAGTGTCCCTGTGTGCTCTCCCAGAGAGCATGGATACAGCCTCAGAAATCTTTGTGACCCTCCAACCAACCAGGATCGGTCGAATAGAACTGAGGTTATTTGATAACACAGCTGATCTGTGAACCAGTTTTTATGTATCTTTCCATCTTTTGCCATTGGCCCCCAAACGGTACACCAGCCATTTAGGAAGCATCACGGTGGATGCTAAAAGTGGAGGCTGACTTCTTAAAGCAAAACAAAGACCGGTCTCTGTGGCCTCCTTTTCCATTCTCGTGTTCTTGGCCGATTATTACAGGCAGCCTTCTGTTCATCCTCTTGCAGAGGTCAGATAAGAGAGGCCATCTCATTCTTTGTCTAATCCCACCTTCTAACAAGAAATAACACAAGCATTTCAATTCCAAGGAGAAGTACTCTTTGCATATCTCTGTCTAACAGAAACCAGATGCTAACGCCTGAGAAGGAGGATCTATCTGTGACAAAGGAAAAGTGGAAAATGAAACCAGTTATCTGACCATTTCATGCCAGAAGAGTTGCTGTTAGCGACTGTTTCGCACCTTCAGGGCTTTGAAATGGGCCCTGTGGACAGCCTTCCGGCTGCAGGGCTCAGCTAAGCCTCCTCTCCTGATTTGGAAGGCAGTTTCAGATTGCCACCTTTTGAGGTACGTCTCTGGAAGTACCAGGGAAGTAGAAATGAGAGCTTTGCCTTGCCTCCAGTGCTTGGTCCCTTGGGGGCCTCAGCAGACACCCGAACTGGTTTGTCTGACCACTTGGAAGCAGTTGTCAAGGTTAGGACCAAGAAACGATTGGATTCTTTTTTCATTTTCTCATAATAGTAGCCCAGTCAACACAAGACTGCCATAAGCCATGACTCACTATTGGGAGCTATAGTCTTTTATAAGCTTACTTCCTGCTGACAAAACTAGCTTTCCCCAAGGGAAATTAAAAAAAGGAGGGAGGGAAGTCATGTAGCGTAGGAAAACATTTCTGGTGATTTAGGATAGAAAAAATTGCTCTATCCTGAGACTTTTCAGAGACATCCCTTCACCCTACTGGGCACTTGGCCATTCATGTTCAATAGGTCACACTGACCAACCTTTTGAGAATTTTTTGGAGAGAGTTACCCACTAGCAAGGTCTGTTCTCCAGCCTCTCTAGTTGATACTCCTGTGTTTCTGCAATGCATTTTCGTTCTATCGTGGACCCTGACTTAACACTCTAAGGTCTACAAGTCCTTCATTTTCCTTAGCAAATTAGGACTTTGGCATTTTTCCTTCTCCCAAACACATTCTTTCCTGTACAGAATTGCGTTGCCCATCTCCTGCTTTAACTCCAAGTGCATAAACAAAACCTCAGAGGGTCTGAGAAGGTGAGGCAGGCCAGACTCCGTGTTGTGTGTCGAATGTCAAGGCATTTGTTAAGAAGGTCTGCAACAGGCCTTTGGTGTGGGCTCTGCCAGAGACTGTTGTGAACACTTTGCTTGAGATCCGTGCCCTGTAAAATGGATATGTTTTACTGATGTCTGTAATACATTTGTAAACTTCCAATAAAATTTGAATAAAAGAAATGTTGCCGTTCTTCTCGGCCCTCCCTCCCTTTCCGGGTTTTTTTGAAATCTCTGCCTTTGAGTGGCTCAACAAAGAAGACAGAGGCTGCACATGTCTGGAGGTAAGATTTCCTATGGAGGATGAACCTGACAGTGCGGATCGGATTTTTCAACTTCAGCACTATCGACGGTTAGAATCAGTTCGTTCTTTGTGGCGGAGGACTGACCTGTGCCTTGTAGGAAGGTTGGCAACATCGCTGACCTTTCTACGCTCTAGATGCTCGTGGTAGGTACCCCCTGTTCCGAGTTGTGACAACCAAAAATCTCTCCGTGCATCACGCCCATACGATGGCTGCTGTCAAAAAAATAAAGGATAAAAACAGGTGTGGGTGAGGACGCGAAGAAATCGCAACCCTCGTATACCGTGGATGAGACTGTGGAGATGGTGCATCCTCTGTGGAAAACACTACAGCGGTTTCTCACTAATTTAAACGTCGAACTACCGTACTTGTGGGCAGATACTGAAGAGAATTAAAAGCACGGCCTCAGAAGGATAGGAGCGCCCCTGCGCTCGTAGTGGCATTATCCACAATAGCTAAAAGGTGGAAGCGACCCACATGTCCATTAGTGGGCGAACGGATGAACGAGATGTGGTGTAGACATATAGCGTGCCGTGTCATTCAGTCTTAAAAAGAAGAAAATCCCGTCCCATGCTACAACATAGATGAACCTAGAGGACCTCCTGTGCAGTGAAATGAACCAGTCACAAAAAGGCCAATAATTCCTAACTCCACTGACCCGAGACACCAAGGGTAGATTTGTAGCGATGAAAAATAGAATGGGGGTTTCCAAAGGGCTGAGAGGAGAGGAGAACTGGGAGTTATGTAATGGGTATAAAGTTCCAGTTTTTCAAGAGGAAAAATCTGGCAGTTGTTGGTACAACATACTACCAAACTCTGCACTTAGAAATGGTGAATTGTATCTTTATTTTACCACAATTAAAAAATATCTCGACACATTGTTGAACGTCCCTTGGGGACAAAATCACTCCTGGTTGAGAATCACCAGTTTTTGTTTTTGTTTTTGTTTTTTTAATGTTTGTTTGTTTTGACGCAAAGCCCAACACAGGGCTCGATCGCACAAACCATGAAATCGCGATCTGAGCCAAAATCAAGAGACACTCAACCGAGTCACCCAAGCGCCCCAAGAACCATCGGTTTAAATGTTTTGCTTTCTTAGCATCTCTGTTCCTTGAGGATTCTAGAAACCGATTCCTACCCAGACCACATGGTTAATTTTCAGTTATTAGCAGGAGTTGAAAACAAGTGACTCCAAAATATCCGTATTAGCTTTTAAGGAAATGTGTCATCTAGGGAATTCTGTCCACGAATATGTTATGGTTAGGGTGGCGTTCGTAGTGTCTAGGAGCCAGGACCAAAGCAGTCTGTAAATCAGATTTTCCCGTGTCTGATCCATGACATCTGGGAGTTGCTGGAAAACTGTGATAACATTCTTTCAACAAATCTTTATTGAGAACCTGCTGAATGCTGGACACTATGCTAGGTGCTTGGAATACAGCAACATACAAACAAAACTTTACCCTAAAGGAGCTTACAAACTCGACTTGCCACCAGGAATGAAATATGAAATAACAAATATTGTCACCCACCCTAACCATGGGGACTTGGCATTCCAGACAAGACTTACTTCTTTCTAAGGCCTTCTGAGAGCCTTTGCATGAAGACTCGAGTTGTGTTGGAAATGACAGTTACCGTGCTTGTTCTGTTCACAGACCTTCCTGGGGACCATGGCCCTCAGGCAGCCATGGTTTTACTATATGACCCCCCTCTTCCTCCTCTCCAGCCAAAATGATTGGAGTCGAGAGTGGCACCTAGCCAGCAATCTATAAGTGATGTAACACAAACCAGTAAAATGGACCAGGCTCCCTCTCTCCAAAATGTAAACTAAGGAATCCTGAGAGACTGAGGCTGTTGGCAATGCAGGCTGAAGCCGGGAGGATGTATAGGGAGGGCAGCCAGGACCCACAAGCATCAGGGCAGGATGAAGGATGGAGGAGCAGAAGCTCAGGCAGAGAGCAGGACCAAGAATACAGATGCATGTGACCCCAGGGAGATCACGTGTGACCCACAGGAGCTGGTCCCTGGGACTTCCTCACATTCCACTGAACACATTCCACTTCCTGCCCCAGAGGTACTCTTCTAGGATCAGCACGCGATTTAGGTCCTTCACACACCCTGTGCTTGTGTATCATTACATCATGCACTTTCATCAACTTTTTTTTTTAATGTTTATTTTTGAGAGAGACACACAGGGTGGATGAGGGGCAGAGAGAGAGGAAGACACAGAATCCCCCCCCCCCCCGATGTGGGGCTCGAACCACGAACCGTGAGATCATGACGCTTCATGAGATCATGAAGTCGGACGCCTAACTGACTGAGCCACCCGTGCTTTTTTCAGCTCTTACTTGCACTCAAGTGTTCCTTGCAACCCTAATTAACACACCGAAGGATGGGGGCGCCTAGGTTAATTGTCCGACTTCAGCTCAGGTTATGATCTCCTGGTTCGTGAGTTCAAGCTCTGTGTCGGGGTCTGTGCTAACAGCACAGAGCCTACTTGGGATTCTCTCGCTCTCCCTCTCTTTCTCCCCCTTCAGCACTCACGCCTTTTCTCTCTCTCTCCCAAAAAAAGATAAAACTTGAAAAAATATATACATGAAGGATGAATTCTGAATGGCAGCTCCCACACCTTTTATTTGGCTCCCCTTGAGCAGTTTAATCCCATTTCAGCCACTTGTTGTGTCATCTCAGAAAATGTGCGGGTCCTCTTTGAGCCTCAGTTTTTATCTCACTAATGGGAGAGTAATGGAGTTGTGTGGGTTTACAGGAATAATGCAGGTCAACCTCCTAGTTCTGTGTCTGCCACTGTAAGAGCTCGAAACGTTATCTGTCGCTGCCATTACTATCCATCATCATCATCAACAACTCAAAGAGTAGCAGAAAGTAGATGCCATTGGTATCCCAGCCTCATTTATTTTATCTTAATGAAGCATTGAACAGGAGTTAGCGACGTCCCAGGAAGGCCTGCATCTTTACCACGTGTAAGAAATGCTTGCAATTGGGGCGCCTGGGTGGCGCAGTCGGTTAAGCGTCCGACTTCAGCCAGGTCACGATCTCGCGGTCCGTGAGTTCGAGCCCCGCGTCAGGCTCTGGGCTGATGGCTCGGAGCCTGGAGCCTGTTTCCGATTCTGTGTCTCCCTCTCTCTCTGCCCCTCCCCCGTTCATGCTCTGTCTCTCTCTGTCCCAAAAATAAATAAAAAACGTTGAAAAAAAAAAAAAAAAAAAAAGAAATGCCTGCAATTTACTAAACGAAGCCAGTCTCCTAGTCCTACTCACGTTCTGTCTGGTTCAGTGGCTCTGGGGTCAAGCCCAGAATATGCTTTTGTAATAAGGTCTTTCAAGTCATTCCAGTCCAGCAGGGTTAAGGACCACACATGACAAATCTCTGACTTAACCTATGTTTGTCTGTTTGTCTTCTCCCAAAGCAAACAAAAAACATGTCTGCCAGTCCCACCCGCTTCAGAACAATCTGATATCAATCCCAGTGGTCAGGATGGAAAGATCTGAGCCTGGAGCTTATAATACAATTTTGGAGGATCTGAGATATGTTCAGTTTTTCCCAGGAGTGACAGTCTCCACAAATAGAAGTGTAGTTTAACTGACTTTAATTTTTCAGAATATATATATATATATATATATAAATATATATATTTATATATATAAATATATATTTATATAAATATATAAATATATATATAAATATATATATTTTTATATATATTTATATATATAAATATATATATTTATATATATATTTTATATATATTTATATATATTTATATATATTTTATATATATATTATATATTATATAATATATTATATATTATATATATAATAATTATATATATAATATATATAATAATTATATATATTATATATATAATTATATATATTATATATATATTATATATTATATAATATATATAATTCTATAATATATATATAATTATATATATATTATAGAATTATATATATTATATAATATATAATATATATTATATATAATAAATATATATATATATATATATATATATATATATATATAAAATCTTACAGTGAAATCCAGTCTAACAATTATATTTGGATCTGAGAATTGCTACTCTCGGCTCAGAGCCAATGGGTTCCATGCATCAAAATTACCTTGGTAGTAATTATGTAATTCCAGAGGTCCTGGCCCCATCCCTAGAAAGTCTGATTCAAGAGGTTTATAGCAGCAAACTGCATTTTTCATAAACCTTCAGGGATCTGAGGCCACCCTTGGGAGAAAGGGCTCTGAGCCTCTCTCACCATGGGAGACCCGTCCCCTGAGAGCCCTTTGTGTTGCATGCGGTCCAGCTTGTGTTACAAAGCTTCACGCTGGAGGAGGCTTCTCAAATGTTTATCTACCATAGGTGTGGACACTGGTTTACTTTTGGCCCCCAGTGAGAAACTGCAGCCCCATTGGAAAACCGATGCCAGGGTAACTTCTAAATACAACTAATTTTGTCTGAGAGAGATGTCAAGACTAGAGCCCCAGAACGAAAGCTTCTGGGAGGATGACGTAGATAAATAATCAAAAACAAACACAGGCTGAAGTTTAGGGGGAGGTGGTTAAACCGTTAAATGACACAATCATACCCGGCGGGAGAGGAGATGATTTAAGAGCTTTCTCAGCAAAATACTAGCAGGTACTCGTTCCCCTGCTCGGTTGGTGATTCTAGAGAGAAAACAGATCATCAAGGCTGATGGGCAACTTTGTGCCATTAACACGAAACAAGTTAGCCAACAGATGAGACCAGAAGTATCCGAAAGTAAACACGATAACCTGAGGAATTGGGGCCATAAAAGGCAGGTGTCTTAGGCCACGTTCTTTGGATTTCACGTGGTCAAAAGTTACCTCAAGGTAACTTGAGCAATAAGGAAACAGAATTTCTTTGCAGAGTAATACATGTCTTATAAGAACCTAAGGGCAGCCTCTTCATGAGAGCCTGGAACCAGGAAGAGGAAAGCCAACAAGAGGTCAAAAGTGTTCTATCCCAATTTTTGAACCTGTTTTCCTCCAGTTGTCTCCTTAGTCTTCTGCCTTTGCTTTTGCGCGTTTGAGGAGCTCATGGACATCTGTGGCCCCCCACAGCTCCTGAGTGGCCATCCCCCACATTGAACCCCTTGTTCTCCGGAAAAAACCCTCTGGTTAGCCCAACTTGGACCAGGCACTCCTTCCTGTTGGAGGAAAGGAGGTGACTCCTAGTGCTAGCCTGCTGGCAGCGTGCTAGTGTTTGCAGGTGAGGAAACAGTTTTCAGACAGAGAGTCCTGGGGTGAGTGGACACCCCAAAATGTATCTCCTGTAAGAACTATCCTATAACATCCCCAGGGAAGACCCCGGACTGTTATCTGTTGGATGTATTTCTAAACAGTCGTTCGTTCTCTATTTATCAAATTGGAGGCACCTCTCAAGGGAAAGTTTTTCCAGCCCCCAAACCCCCCGACTCCCGCTGGCCCAGTCTCAGCCAAGTATTGCATTCAAAGAAACACAATCCAGGAACCAAAAATATTATAAATCTATACTTAGTCTATCAAATCTGTACTGTCTCTCAAGGAAAGACCAAAGGAAAAGGTGCATTCTGATTGTTGTTGTTGTTGTTTTGGGTTTATTTATTTATTTATTTATTTTGAGAGAGAGAGTGAGCAGGGGAGGGGCAGAGAGAGAGAGGGAGAGAGAGAATCCCAAGCGGGTTCCACACCATCAGCGCAGAGCCCAATGTGGGGCTCAAACTCACACGCTGTGAGATCATGACCTGATCTGAAGTCAAGAGTCAGATGCTTAACTGACTGAGCCACCCAGGCATCCCGGAAAAGGTGAATTCTTAAGGCCTGGCATATATCTTCAGATTCTCTCTATCCATAGTGGCACCTCCACTATCCTGCACATGGTTTTCATGGGGCCTAACGTACAATAGACGCTCAAAAAATATTTTGAAGGGATGTCAAAAGGAAGATTCCTAAAGATCTTGGGTCAGTAAATTAAAAGGGCCAAGAGAGGGGCGCCTGGGTGGCTCAGTCGGTTGGGCGTCCGACTTCGGCTCAGGTCATGATCTCACAGCCCGTGAGTTCGAGCCCCGCGTCGGGCTCTGGGCTGACAGCTCGGAGCCTGGAGCCTGGTTCAGATTCTTTGTCTCCCTCTCTCTGACCCTCTCCCGTTCATGCTCTGTCTCTCTCTGTCTTTAATAAACATTAAAAAAAAAAAATTAAAAAAAAAAAAAAAAAAGGGCCAAGAGAGATCACGGACTGAGTCTTACACATCCCTGAGTGTTCAAGTTCCCTATGATACTCCAGCTTTCCTTCTGAGGTGAAGGCTTTTTTCCTCTGGATGATGAGTTGCTACGAGGCAAAATTTCACTCCAAGCCCCCTATCAGTGGCTGTGATCAGGTTTGCATTACTGAATTTACCCCAAATTGTTTTTTTTTTAACTCCAGCTAAGCATACTATTTTCCAATTTCAAGGAGTAATAGTGCCCTTAGACTCCATAATGAAGCCACCAACATTTCAAGTACTATCAACTATAAATGCAAAATCTAAAGTGAAGGGCTTATGCCACTGAATTATAACCAGATGATTTATGATATAATGAAAGATCCATCACTAGGAAGTGAGGGTTTAAGAAAATCAAATCCGTATTGATCTGGAAAAATGCTACCCGGGAATAAACTTATATCAGCAAATGGAATAAATTACCATATTTCAACATACTTCTTTCATGGGTCTAGTGCTAATTACACCACCGTTGTTTATTGGAAAATGTGCCTGAGCAAGCCAGAACAGAATCCAAGCACACTTAGTGGATAATAGAAATCTACAGCTGAATTAGAAATAAATGGTACAACACTTAATAAAAGCCCCAATGGCAGAAGAAACACAAAAAAAGAAGTTGATGCTTTCTACCTAGTAATGAAAAGTGAGCCTAGCCAAAGCAAATGTTTTTCTAACATTTCAGATAAAATCAACTCTATTTATAGTAAACAGGAGCCCCACAGACAAAGGTTTGCAACGGTGTGCATTCAAAAGGTAGATGATGTTGGGGCACCTGGGTGGCTCACTGAGTTGAGCGTCCAACTTCAGCTCAGGTCATGATCTCATGGTTGGTGAGTTTGAGCCCCGCCGCGATCGTTCTGCTGTCAGCACAGAACCCGCTTAAGATCCTTGGTCTCCCACTCTCTCAGCCTCTCCCCCACTTTCTCTCTCTCTCTTAAAAATAAACAAACTTAAAATTAAAAAAAGGTAGATAAGCTTCTCAAGTTCCACATATGAGTGAAAACATTTGATATCTTTCTCTGACTGACTTATTTCACTTAGCATAATACCCTCCAGTTCCATCCACGTTGCTGCAAATGGCAGGAGTTCATACTTTCTCATTGCCAGGTTAGTATTCCATTGTATGTATAAACCACATCTTTATCCATTCACCAGTTGATGGAGATTTAGGCTCTTAGACCATGAGGAAAGGGAAGGTGGAAAAAAAAAAAATAGTTACAAACAGAGAGGGAGGGAGGCAAACCATAAGAGACTCTTAAATACAGAGAACAAACTGCGGGTTGATCGGAGGGCGGGGGAGAGGGGAAATTGGGTGATGGGCGTCAAGGAGGGCACTTGTTGGGATGAGCACTGGATGTTGTATGTAAGCGATGAACCACGGGAATCTACCCCCAAAACCAAGAGCACACTTTACACACTGTATGTTAGCCAATTTGACAGTAAGTTATTTTTAAAAATAATTTTAAAATAAATTATTTTATTAAAAATAAATTTAAAATTTTTTTAATTTTAAAAAATTTAAAAAGGTAGATAATGCTCTTGCCACAATATTTTTAGAGATATTGAAACCAGTTTACTTGTTCTACAATCTAGAGTTTTCTTTCATTTCTTTTTGCCACATTGGAAAAACAGACCTTGTCACCTGAAAATACACAGTGTGAGATGACATTTTCCTAGCCAATAAGAGAGATCCAAGAACTATGGACCCACACCAAAGTCAGTAGTGAATTCTTCTGATCTAGAAAGAGAGGCAAGAACTATATTCCTTTCATTTTAAAATTATTCCCGGATAAAGAACCCAGGAAAGGAGTGGCTGAGCCTGGGTGGCTCAGTTGGTTAAGCGTCCCGATTTTGGCTCAGGTCATGATCTCACAGTTCGTGGGTTCCAGCTCCACATTGGGCTCTGTGCTGACAGCTCAGGGCCTAGAGCCCACTGGGTATTCTGTGTCTCCCTCTATCTCTCTGCTTCTCTCCTGCTCATGCTCTCTCTCTCTCTGTCTCAAAAACGAATACACATTTAAAAAAAAATTTTTTTAAAAGGAACCAGGAAAGAAATTGGCTCATTTATTTGCAAAATCTGTCCCCTAAATATCATGTCAACTGTGTCAAAGTTGTTTCTCAATTCTGCACAATAATTCACAAGAAGTGTTGTATAAAGAATGGGCATGTCTGCAACATTTAATGCACATTGAATGAGCCTGTGTTCCCTTCCACTCCCAGCCCCCTTGTGGCTGGGTGGAGTCATGTGACTAGTGCTGGCCAAAGAACTGAGAGGAAGTGAGGTGTCACCTCCAGACTAATGCTGTGAATCACCCCTATGCATTTCATTTGCCTACCATTTCTCCTCCCAAGCCACATGATCTGGATGCCTCAGGTTGAGATGCTGAGTCACTGGACAGAAGCAGATCTCCCTGCGTCACTCTATGGAAGAAGCCATCCACAACAAGTCTTGTGTAAACAAGAAATACACCTTTGTTGTATTAAATGGTAGAGATTTCAGGGTTAATTTGTTGCTACAGCATAACCCAGCCTATTGTGAGTAATACGTGGGAACAAATCTAAAATGACCTCTCAAGGTTCTTTCTAGTCTGGATGATCTGGTCATGTTGAGTCAGTTGATGGCCACGAGAAGTTCTGAAGGCCTAAAGGGCCAAGGCTTTGGATTAACCTCCTTTGTTCACTGGCTTGGTTGATTTGGTTTGTTGGTTGCTTGTTTTGGTTAAATTACTGGGTTATTTAAGCCTCCGACCTTGATAATGGGCTTAGAGAACTACATTCTACAAGATTGTCTACTCCAAGCAGGTGTGTAGGTACACCATTGCATTTACACATGCTAAGCTTACTCAGTGCATATAGAGAGCAGGTTTTCAATAAATATTTGTTGAACAAAAAGAATAAAAGAACTAATTAAATAATTGAAATGACCCATGGCATGAGTATCTAGATCTCATGGAGCCCTCCTCCAACCCAAGTGCTGCCCTAGAAAGACAGGGAAAGACTTTCTCCTCTGCACAAAAGCAGAGCTGTGGAGGGAAACCACTAAGCTTAATTCATTGAAGAGCATATTCGTTCTTCAGGTATCTATTGAGCACCTACTGTGTGCATTATTCTAGGGTTGGGGATAAAGCAGTGAATAAGGTAGACAAATTTCCTGTTTTCTTGGAGCTCTTTGCTTTTCTTTCTTGTCCTTTTTTAAAGCCCAAGTTTGGCCTGCAGAAAGAAAAAATTGCAATTATCTAGTTATCTGAGTTATCCAGTATAAAAAAGAATGCATGGCAAAAGGTCCAAGTATCCCCCGATAGATTAACTCTGTAAACCCCACTTCCCTGGAGCCCCCGATTAATTGCTTCACCATTCACCTCTGCTGCTTCGCCTTGGAGATTCCCACCTCCCTGTTTCTTACAAACTGAGCCGATGACCCCTACCCTCCTCCCTGTCCGACTTCATTCTTAGGAAAAGCTATTTCCTTCCATGGGCTTCTCCTAATCTACTCATGAGTCAGTTTCCTGGAGTTTTGTTCGTTTCTTTGTTTTCTTTCAGTGGTTTTGGAGATGGCTTGCTAGCCAACCGTGTATTAAACATCCCCAGCCAGGGGCTAACTGCATCTGCAGAGAGATGCTCCCCAGCAGTCCTAACTGAAGTCTGCCCTGGACTGGCCCAGAGACTCCAGACAAAAGCTTGCTTCTTCCATCTGATCCCCAGAGTATTGGCCAAGACCACACAGGGTAGTATCCAAACAGTGCTGGGTGCTCAGAGGGGCAGTGGTACAGGTGCACAGCTTTAGATTACCCCTCTCCCACCAGCACCCTCCTCCCCTAACCACCCCACAGCAGCGGCACCCAGCAGCTGTAAATACAGAGCCGACCCCCCTCAGGGAGCTGGGGTGCAGAGAACTTCATCATCCAGTCCTGCCTTTGTGCCTCTGGCAGTCCCTCCACTGCTTGGCCAGGTTTGAGGGGACCCAAGCTCACCCATGAGATACCAGAAGCATATTTTCCCCTGAAAGGAGTCCTCCTGATATCATCAGGGTGGTTCTCTCCGCTCCCCACCCCCCACCACCACCAAAGACTGAGGCCAAGAGCTCCGCACAATTCCCAGGCACACCAACCAGGGCACAAACAAGGTTTCAACCTTGTGTGCTGACAGCTGAAAATAAAACCTTTAGTGTGGGCAGTGACATGCCCTGTAAAGAACCAGCTATGGAAGAAGCCTGGGAAGAAACAGGTCCCCAGAGAGCGGGAACATTGGAGGCGTCCAAGTCTTCATTTGCTACCTTGGCGGGTTTCCTGCTCCTGTTTTCCACTCCCTGCCCTGAAGACGGGCCAGTGACCCATGAGGGATAGCAAAGACTTGTTTCTGTTAGCTGGGCCATCCAGATAAATAACAGGTATAATGACAAATAACACAACCGCCTTCGAAACGTCACAGAAGCACTACAGAAGGGGCCTTCGTGCTTCCTTCACCTAGGCAAGAGTGTGCCTCCCCTGCGGAACCTAGATTTCAGCTGAGAACATGAGTCACCTGGACCAACAGGGAAGGGGGAAAGGCAGGGAGGGCACAGCCACCTCCAGGCCCCAGCACTCAGGGCTCCACAAGTTTGAAATCTGGACAGGATATGTCTCCCTGCATCTTCTGAATGGGTCTTTGTCAAGAATGATGATAGTATCCAGGGGAAAACTTAGCACTGGACTGAGCCAAGCACACTCTCTCTTCTCAGATGATTGCACTCATGAGCAGGCTTCTAAGCAGTAGACGTTAATTTTTGTTCGAGCCCCATTCCCTGGAATGAAATTAAGGGAGCTGTCATAGTTTGTGCATGTTTACCAGTTCTATTTTTTTTTTTATTTCAGTTGGATGCATGATTTTTCTCTTCTCACTCCCTTCTCTGAGACCTCGCCCGATGAGAAAGAAACTTGGGCTGTAAGCACACCTTCTCTCCTTCGCATCCATCATCTTCCATCACAAAGGACAGAAGTGTAGTGGTTAAGTGGTCAGGGATAACAGCTGCGTGAGAAATGTTCTGCTTTCAGTAGCATGGTCTCCTGGACCCAGGGCCTGCCCCACTATACCCCGGAAGAATATTAATAACATGCCCACATAGAGGCGCATGTGTAAGGATCTATGTTTTTAGGAATTGCATGTATAGTAAGGCAAAAAGATGGGTTGCATTAGAATAAACCCACCAAAGATCTCTATTTAAGGGTTTGTTGTATATACAAAAGGTTTATAAAAACACCGCTTTTCAGCATAACATAAAGACAAGGTGATCACTATGTTGTACGCCTGAAATAAATGGAACATTGGGTATCGACTACACTCAACTAAAAACCGTGCTTTAAATAGTGCTTTTTTACTTTTTAGAAATAAATTTTTTGCTAAAATGAGACACATACAGGAATGTGTATGTGCTGTCAACCCCTGTGACAAATCTTAAGTGTTGCAATTAAACTTCAAAGAAGTAAGGCTGCTGTAATAGGAAAGAGCGCATTTACCATTCAGATCCAAAGAGCATCCTAAGAATTTTCATTATTAAATGCTTCTATATTTAGGGCCCCCTTAGCAGAGGGTCTGATCTATAGTAAATGCTCAATAAAACATTCTTTCCCCAAATTTCGTTAAGAACTTCCCAGGTACAGCCAAGGTACTCGGTACAGAACATACTTAAAAGGATACCTATCACTTCTGACCTTGAGGAATTCACGGTCAGAGGTCTAACAAGGAGAATACACATAAAGGGTTCTCAGAGGAACTATTTGGGTTCGATTTTAAAGGATGTGCAGTTCGGCAGGTGAAGATGATATGGAAAGGCAGAGGAACCCACAGAGGTTTCACAAAGCTCCCCAGTACGAAACAGTGTGATGTGTGCTGGGAGTGCTGTGCCGTTAGTGTGGCTAGGAGCCTTGTCGCCAGGAGACAGCGTTGGAGAGACACATGGGGTGGGCACTGAAAGGTTTTGGGTGCCAGGCAAAAGAGTGAGCTTCATCCTCTGGGCAGTGAGGAGGCTTTAAGGTTCTTAAGAAAGGACGTGAAGGAATTCGGTTTGTTCTGTAGAAAGCTTACTCTGCCAGCAGAATGCAGGATACTTTAGGAGTGAAAGGAAAATTGAGAGCTGGGGCAGAGACTGTTGCGTCCATCCATCAATCTAAGCAAGGGAAGCTGAGGTCCTGAACTGTCCAGTGTGACCGGAACAGTGGGCATTGGAAAGGAAGAATTGGGAAGAAAAGCTGGAAAGTCTGGTGAGAAGAGCTAGTGTGGCAGAGCCATTGAAGATGGGCAATAGGAACCAGCCAGAAGGTAGAGTGCTTTACTGGTGTGGGGATATTTCTTTCGGTAGCTGTGGCCTTCTGCAGCCCCAGGATCCCTTAAATGGGAACAGATTCAGGCGGTTCACATCTTATCTCTTGGCTCTGTCCAAATGTGCCATTGGGCACATTTGTTGCTTTCTCTATGCCCCAGAAAGAAAAAAGACACAAAACATGAGAGGCAAAGAGATATTCTCATTTACTAAGAGGAGAGTGGGTACAAAGGAAGCTCACGCAGGCTGAGCTGAGGAAAGAAATGCTCATTGGGTCAGCTGGTTGGTTCTGGTTACTTCTTCCTCTCCTTGCTCCTGTCAAGCTTCTTTACTGTTAGGTGAAATTCATCACCCAACTTCCCAGTCTGGGGACTGGCTCTGCTGGAGGAAGGATAGGAGCTGTAGAGGGAGAAGAGAAGGTCTCTTTGGACATGCTGGTGGAACTGCAAATGGTATAGGCCTGTTTATTTTCCCAGTGAAACACCACATCATTTCCTTTCACTCTCTTCCAACCAGGATAATCTGGGGAAGAATGGGAACCACGTAATCAAGCCTTTGGATCTGATCCATACAGCATCCGTCTCTGTGAGCCTCAGGGAGATTCAAAGTTGGCCAGTGCTTGTTGATGGGGATGCAAACTGGTGCAGCCATGCTGGAAAAAAGTATGGAGGTTCTTCAAAAAATTAAAAAAAAAAAAAAAAGAACCACAATCCAGAAATGGCACCACTAGGTACTTACCCAAAGAATACAAAAAGACTAATCCAAAGGGATATATGCACCCCAATGTTTATAGCAGCATTATCTACTCAAGACAAATTATGGAAACCACCCAAGCATCCTTTGACAGATGAATGGATAAACAAGAGGTGGTATAAGGGTGCCTGGGTAGCTCGGTTGGTTGAGTGTTCAATTTTGGCTCAGGTCATGATCCGAGCACACTTATTATATTGCTCACCTCCTGGTTGTGAGATCAAGGCCCAACATTGGGTTCCATGCTGAGCTTGAAGCCTGCTTAAGATTCTCTCTCTTTCCCTCCACCCCGCTCCCCACTCACGTGCTTTCTCTCTCTCTCTCTCTAAAATAATAAAAAAAAAGAAAGAAAAGGGGGTGTGTATATACAGTGGAGTATAACTCAGCCATCAAAAAGAACGATATCTTGACATTTGCAAGGACATGGATGGAGCTAGAGAGTATTATGCTAAGAGAAATCAGTCAGAGAAGGACAAATACCATATGATTTCAGTCATAGGTGGAATTTAAAAAACAAACGAGGCAAAGGAAAAAATAAAAGAGAGAAAGAGGCAAACCGAGAAACAGACTCTTAACTATAGAGAACAAACTGATAGTTGCCAGAAGGGAAGTCTGATGGGGACAGGTGAAAGAGGTGATAGTGACTAAGGACTGCACTTGCTGTGATGAGGCCTGGGTGTTGTAGGGAAGTGCGGAATCACTCTATTGTACGCGTGAAGCTAATATTCCCCTGTATGTTAACTAACTGGAATTTAAAAACTTTAAAAGCCCCCACAAAGTTGGCCATTGCTGGCGGCCAGTGCGTATTTATGCCATTTCCAGATGGCACCTTTTGGTTGACATTGGGCAAGTACATAAGAAAGTTTACTTTCCTTTCTTAACAACTCTGTTGGTTTCCAACACCGTGGTGTCGAATGCCTACAAATGTCTTTCACTCGTTATACTTGTAACAAGGATGTCATGGATACGTTGAACTTGTGTTTAATTTGGGACCTGTTGGGACGTCAGAGCTTTTGGAATTTGTCATTCTGTGCCATGGGGTTAGACCACATTCTCAAGAATGAGGCTGGGATGGCACTTCCCAAGAAGGCAGTGGAATTGCCCATTGCCGGTTGACCTGGGCATATGTTATTTCTGGGGGAAGGAAGGATTTCCTTTATAGTCCAGATGGATATAGTCAAGATTCTGAGGTATGGAGAGATCCCAAGTGTGGATGCACTCTCTGGCCATGTCAGGGGTCGGCAGTCATGGCCCACGAGGGCACAATTCTCAGGGGATAGAGTATGAGTGGTGTCCCGGAGTTATATAGGACGTTGGCCCTGCACCACTCAATGAAGAACTGACTCCTTTGGAGAACCTGGACAGGTTTGGACTTGTGCGTAAGTTGAGAGAGGATGTTTCCACCTTTTGGGTAATGTGGCAGAGAGGAAGCCATATTTCCCCCACTGCTATATCGGAGAACAGGGCATTGCAATCAGGAGCCACAGTGGCCCCTGGGACACAAGGTTGGCACATAGCAGGTGCTCGCTTTGGAGCACAGGTGGCAGATTTCCAGGGCGGTGAGCATTTGAAGTAGTAACTGGGTCCTTCAGCTTCACGGGGCAAGCATCCCCTGTGAGCCACCAGGCATTTGGATGTGATTAATTAACATGCTTCTTGGACATCTGGGGTGAAGGAGGGAGACGGGCACATTTGAGCAGCCGGGGGCACTGAGTCATTGTACTTTGGAGCATCAGTGTGGGTGACAACGTTTGTTCTCCACGCTAGATGATTAACAACCCAATTACCTGTGATTCTGTCAGCCTGTAGCCCAAGGAGGGGAAAACAATGACTAAATGTGGATTTTAGGTTTCCTTATTTGTGGAAAATACACCAACAAAACTGGGGAGTTCTATGAAGATTTGGATTCTGGTATGCTGGACACTGTAGTTGGTTGAATTTTAACCCCCTAAAAGATAAGTCCAAGCCTTAGCCCCAGTACCTGTGAATGTGACCTCTATTAGAGGGCCCTTGCAATGTAATTAAGTTAAGGATTTCCAGATGAGATCTCGCGAGATTTAGGGCAGGCCCTGCAGCCGGTGACTGGTGTTCATGTAAGAGAAAGGAGCGAGAAGGGTGCACAGGGAGACTCACAGACAAGACCCTGTGAAGGTCACGTGGAGACTACGATAAGGTGGCCCCTAAGCCGGGGGACACCGAGAGCCGCCAGAAGCTGGAAGACACCAGAAGCTGGAAGGACTCTCCTTGAGAGTCTTTGGAGGGAGTGTGGCCCTCCCAACACCTTCCTTTTGGACATCTGGTCTCCAGAACTGTGAGCGAAAAAATTTCTATTGTTGTAAGCCACGGGGTTTGTGATAATTTGGTTTGGGTGTTCGTTTTTATTCTGAGGGGTTTCTTTGTTTTTTAAATTTTTATGCCAGTATAGTTAACATCCAGTGTTATATTGGTTTCAGGTGTCCAATGTAGAGATTCGGCAATTCTCTATGTTACCCAGTGCTCATAGGTGTGTGGTAATTTTTGACAGGAGCCCTAAAAAAACGAATGCAGGCATCCTCAGTGTTTGCTGATATTTAAGTAAAAACTGAGCCAGGGTTTCATGCCTCTTTCTCTACTAGAAGATTCTAAAGACCTGGTTGAGAGCATGTGATGGATTCATTAAGTGTTTTCAGGCAGCGTGCATCAGAATCACCTGGATGTCTCCTCAGAGCGCTGGGCCCTACCCCCCAGAGGGCCTGATCCCGGAAGTCTGGGGTAGACCAGCCTAAGAATCTGCATTTCTGACAAGTTTCCAGGTGATGATGATGAGGCTACTTTGGGCCACACTTTGAGAACCACTGAGTTGCAGATTGCAACTCCCCACCACACACACATACACACAGGGAAATAGGTGCTCCTAATTTTAGAAACTAGGGGAGATTGGGGGAAAAGAACCCTACTTGGGATAAATGAATCATGGAGAGAATAATTTTTTTTTTTCATTTGTTTTGGTTTACGGGGGTTCCAACTTAAAAATCGAATGCACGAAAACTACGAGCAGTATTACCTCTTCTCCCAGGCAACCCTCTGCCATATTCCTCTGAGTGTAGGCAAGTCTGTGTATTGATAACGGTGTTCGTAGGCAGCCCTTTTGAGGTCCTTTTGAGATGGTGGATCTGTGCGAGAATTGCAAACTTGGTTGGAGCTGCAGGATCATTTTGTAACCCCCGAACCCCTCCTGTACACAGCTTCACACCCTCCCTGCCTCTTACTGCACCCGCTGCTTTTCCAATGAGGCCACCCAGGGAATCCAAGAGCTCCAGCCTGCTGCTGCCTGATGATGCCTCTCTTTGGGTCTTGGCCGTGGGCCACTTGCCTCTTGCTTCCTGCCCTGACTCTTCTCTGACTCTTCACACTCTCAAACCCAAGTGTGTAACGTGAGAAGTTACTGCCCGTAAGGCTGTTTTTGACATTAAGGAACTGAGCAGAAGTGTAAATATTTTCTCTTCTCAGTCCATAGGTGGATAGTTCTGGCTACTGGATCGTACAGCTTCTCAAAATGTCCTGCGGGACTTTTTGTTGTCCATCGAGGTGTCCAACTAAATAACGCTTCTTAGAATAGACTCGCACTACTTCCTTGTTTATCCCTCCATCGCTCACTCCTCCCTGGGATCATTTCCCAAAGAAACCTACCCGCACCCCAGCCTTTGTCTCAGGCTTTGCTATTGAGGGAACCCACTCGTAGACCCATACTGTAGTCCCCTTCCTCCTTTCCCACCTTTCGGAGATGGTTGCAAGTCCAGAGTTACAAGGTGGGGAGTCTGTTGGCTTCTGTTGGGTAGCTTCGACGCTGAGAAATGAAGTTCCCCGTAAGTGATTTGTAGAAGTGGGCAACAGAAGCTGAAATACCCCCAATCTGCCACCCTCCCTGGAGAAAGACCGGACGATTCACCGCTTTCATCAGAGCGAGGACTTTTGGCTCAGGCAGATAGCAAAACAGACTTGGAGGCCCTGTGGTTTGTTTTAACTTAATGCCACGCAAACACTTTGGCTTTTTTAAGCCTCCGAAACCTTAAGAGCTGTATGGTAAACTAGTCCAGTGGTTCTCCACAACTGCTCCGTGGACTGCCTCGAAATCAGCTGGGGAGTTTGTTTGTTTTTTTAACGGTCGTAAAATATACATAACATAAAATTTCCCCCTTTGTCCATTTCTGAGTGTATAATTCAGTGGCCTGAAATACGGTCACACTGCTGTGTGACCATTACCACTCTCTTTCTAAACCTTTTCCTTTACTCCAAACAGCAACTTGATAACCATTAAGCAGTAATTCCCCACCTCCCTTCCCCTCAGCCCCTGGTAAGCTCTAGTCCTTCCGTTGCCTGTTCCAGGTGCTTTGTGTAAGTGGAATCCTGAGATACCTGTACTTTGCTGTCTGGCTTATTTTACTTAGCATCA
This sequence comes from Panthera onca, assembly GCF_046562875.1. Classification (NCBI taxonomy): domain Eukaryota; kingdom Metazoa; phylum Chordata; class Mammalia; order Carnivora; family Felidae; genus Panthera; species Panthera onca. Next base: position 31,643,830 of record NC_138340.1, on the reverse strand, counting down.
TGTCTTCAAGATTCATTCATGGTGTAGCGGGGATCAGAACTGCATTCCTTTTGCGGTAGAACAACCTTTCCTTATATGCATATACCATGTTTTGCTTATCCATTCGTCTGTTGATGGACATTTGGGTTGTTTCTGCCTTTTGGCTACTGTGAACAACACTGGTGTCAGCATAGGGGTACAAATCAGGTGACTGATTTCAATTCCTTTGGGCATATACCTAAAAGTAGAATTGCTGGGTCGTATGGTAATTCTCTGTTTAACTGTCAAAGAGCCATCCCACAGTGTCCCACATCAGCTGTGCTATTTTCCCTACCAGCCATACACAAGGGTTCCAAAATGTTTATATTCTTGCCATTTTTTGTTTTCCATAAGCGCATGCGTGCACACACACACACACACACACACACACACCCCATCCCAATGGCTTCGTATACCTAATGAGCGTGGAATGGTTTTCCTACCTTGGTTTTGATTTGCTTAATGATGGACAATGGAGCTTTTCCACAACAACCCATTCCTGAATTCTACCTTTGGATATTTGTGTTGGGTCTGTGTTTGGGGTCATAGACCCAGTACAATATCCCACCTATTATAGAAATCTCTTTTAAAATTTTTATTCAATTTAAACCAAACACACACACACACACACACACACACACACACACACACAAAACCCCATTTTACCCATCTTTCCCCATCCCCTGACTCAAGCATCCACCAATCTGTTCTGTGTATCTATAAGCTTGGGATTTGTTTTGCTGAAGATTCCTCATATAAAAAATATAATAAGGCATTTGTCTTTGCCTGACTTATTTCACTAGCTTAATGCCCTTAAGGTCAATTCATGTTGTCACAAATGGCGAGATTTCATTCTTTTATATGATTGAATAATTTTGCATTATCCTATGGTAGATTTCTTCTTAATTTTTTGAGGAGCCCCCACACTGGTTTCCAGAGCGGCTGCACCAGTTTGCATTCCCACCAACAGTGCAAGAGTGTTCTCTTTTCTTCACATCTTTGCCAACACTTACTGTCTTTTTGATAATAGTCCTGACTGCTGTGAGGTGATGTCTTGTTGTGGTTTTGATTTGCATTTCCTTGACTACTGATGTTGAGAACCTTTTCATGTACCTCTGAGCCATCTGTATGTCTTCTTCAGAAAAATGTCTCTTCAGATCGTCTGCCTACACTTTAATCGGTTTGGATTTTTGCTGTTGAGTTGTATGAATCATTTGTATGTCTTGGGTATCGGCCCCTTTTCCGGTAAGACTCGCAATTACCTTCGCCCGTTCGGTAGGTTGCCTTTTCATTTGGTGATGGTGTCCTTTGCTGTGCAGAAGCTTTTCAGTTTGACGTCTTCCCACTTACTTACTTTCACTTTTCTTTTGCTTCGGTGAGAAATCTATTTTTATAATTCCGCCCAAAGTAATCCAGCCTTTGCGCCCTTCTCGTAAATGGAATTTGCTGCTTTCTGGGGAAGCTCACTCCATTTTGGCACATCTTTAGCTCCTTCTCTCCTAGTTGAAATCTGTGTCATTTATAGCCACTGACACAGTGCACGGCATCCATGTTTCCTCTGCCTAAAGTGCACCGTTCCCTCCCCTCTACTTACCTGGGTCCTGTACCCTCTGCCTCTTCCTCCTAGAGGCTAGCTAAGGCCATCCCAATCCCCAGGCTGAATCCCACGAACCCCCTCTCTCCTCCCATAGCATGTTAATCTTACTCCGTTTCCACATGTGTTGTAATTTCCTGTTTACTTATCTGTCTCTGGTCCTACACTGCATTTTTTAAAAGCTCACAGCTGTCTACAACACCGTTCACTGCTGTCCCTCTGCTGCCCACTGCTCTGTGCGTTATGTAGGCCCACGACAAACGGAAGGTGAAGCATTTGTTGAAAACCCAGTTCTGCCCCAGATGCTAAATAAACACACAAACATATGACAGAGATTCAGGCAATGGGTTCTTATAAGAAACCATTCTGGGGGTTCTTCCATATGAAATGAGTATGTGTGGTACCATTAAGAGCTCCTCGATCAGCAAGAAAGAAAGACCCTAGATTAAAACTTGCACACTCTTCACATCAGGTGATGGAATCCTCAAGCAATGAGAAATCCCATCTGTAAGTTCAGGGAGCTGAGGAGGCTGCCTAATTTCTTTCTCCACTCTTTTCTCTCAGACTTCTTGCAAGCACATGCCTTTGCTCAAACTGGACTTTTCTCTGTGCTAAAGAAAAATAAAGCACCTTAGGGTGTATTTAAACAACCACAGTTATATTTTTACTTGTGCATTTTACCTACAGCATTGGAAAAAGTAATTTTGTCCCAATTAGGATCGGTCTTTTCAACTGCTGACACATGTTTATAGAGCATCTGGATATAATCTGATTAGCATCTGGTGTAGGGCTGTGAGATGCTATCTCCTGAGGTCTCCCATGGAGAGGGAAAGGCATAAACTTGGAATCATTTGGACCGTCCTAGTGTTGACATCTGCTGTTGGGTCAAGGCATCTGGGCCTCCCATCCTCCACCACTTTGCCAGAGTTCATGTGGACAGAGCGTCGCCCTAAACTCTCAAGGTCCCACATTAATTGGAGCAGAAAACCAATGTCAGCACTCTGGTTTGTACAAGAATTTTAACATTCTTTTCTCCTCTGAGTACATTAGGCCCAGGATGGAATGGATCACACACATCTAGAGAAGGAGAAGTATCCATAACTGATCGGCCTCTCCCTGCCCCAGCTGCAGACATTGTGTTCCCCCATCATGTTCAGTTTGCATCCTCAGATAAGGCTGCATGATAACATCACTTGGGAATTCTCTGCCTGGTTTTTGTTTTGTTTTATTCTCATTTTCGAGACAGAGGCTTAAAGAAAAATCGTTTCATGAACTTGTGTTTGTTTTGTTTTTTTGTGCTAGTTTTTGTTTTAGGTTGGAGCAAACAGAATTGATTTCCCAAGCTGTAAAAAGAGAGAGGGAGAGAGAGAGAGAGAGAGAGAGAGAGAGAGAGACTCCTTGCAAATGCTTAATTATTGAGGTTTGATTAATACATATAACTGAACTTGGGATGTGGTAGCAGCCACTTGGTATTCATAACCCAGCCTAGAACAGCTGACCTGGGAAGGTTGAGAGAGGTTATTCCACACAAGGAGGAAGGGGAAGGTACTGTTAGTTGTTGACCAGTGGCTACTTGGGCAGGATCTGATAGAATCTAGATTCACAACTTTTTTTGATGGATTTGGAGAGTGGGGGTGGCTTGTAAGTGTTTGACTGACTCTCAGGTATCCTTTGCCTCTTTACGTCCAGTAGGGCTAAATAAACACACAAACATATGACAGAGATTCAGGCAATGGGTTCTTACTGAGTGCCTCTAATGTATCAGGCACAGGAACGTGTGCAGAAGGGACCGGATCTGACATGTTCCTTTGTCCTTACTACAGAGTCTAGTGGGGAAGACTGGTCATCACTGATGGTCACACACATCAACACAGTGTCCCCAGCTGTGGAGACGTCATGAGAGAGAAAGTAGCCCAAGAAGAAGGGAGATAAGGAGGTGCTCTGCCTGAGGTAGTGAGGGTGGCCTCCCTGTGGATTTGGTTCTTCACTTGACCCTTGGAGGCATCAGCCAATTGGGAAAGGAGAACTGAGGATGGGGAACAGCCTGCACAAAGATGGGGAAGTGCCAGACCCATTCAAGGAACTGAAATAATGCCATTGCAGGTGGAACAGAAAACAAGGAGGTAGAGGAAGAGACTGGGATGGAGGGGCGCGAGGAGGAAAGCCATGATGCCAAGTCACCAGGCATTTTAGCTTTGGATGCTTATGGTCTTGTCCAAAGGACAATGGAAGCCATTCAAGGTGTTTAAATTGGAGAGGATGTATAATCCAACTTAGAAACCATGGTTGTTGGCAGAATGAATTATATGAACAATAGTACAAACTGGAAAATAAGTCCATAAGTATGGAAGAGTGCTAATGACCCATGTAATAACCATTTTTCCCTTCTACATTAGAACTCTGATTTTATTCTAGTTGGTGATAAGATTGTATCTCCCTAACCCCTTGGAGCTGTGAGTGAACAATGAGATGTAACTAAGCAAGTGAAGTTTTTAGTTAAGGCTTCTGAAAACTCTCTGAGAGAAACTGACTTAGCTAGGAGGAGGCCTTTTTGCATTTCACCTCCTTCCCCCATCCTGATGCCTGGAATGCAGATACGATGGCTGGAGTTTCAGCAGCCATTGTGGGTCATGGGCTGATCAGATATGATAATGACTTGGACCAGGGAAGTGGCAGAGGGCATGAAATGGTGGGGGAGTGGGAAGAGGAGGGCATGTCTAGTCAAGTTTCCCCTGAGAGGGAATGCTTGCATAGCGTTTTGAAAGACAAGAATGATTTGATTAAGAAACATCGGGGTAGCTATTAACATTTGTTGCTGTTTTTTAGAAGTTTGGCTTTGTGTTGATCTCAACATACACGAAGAAGACTAGGAGTTGGAATGGTAGCTTATGGGGGCATCTGCATGGCTCAGTCAGTTAAGTGTCGACTCTTGATTTCCACTCATGTCATGATCTCACAGTTTGTGAGTTTGAGCCCTGCCTCAAGCTCTTCACTGACAGAACAGAGCTTGCTTGGGATTCTGTCTCTCTCACTCTGCCTTCCTGGCTCACTCTCTCTCACATGCATGTGCTTTCTCTCTCCCTCTCTCTCTCTCTCAAAATAAATAAACATTAAAAGAAAAGAAACTGGTAGCTCATGATCTTGTCCAACTCTATGATATATTCTATTTGGACAACACTGGGTTTAAAAAATTCTTAATACCTTGCCAAGATTTAAAAATGAGCGTTGGTAGAAGAATTGGCTTGGAGGGAACTCTCTGGAAGATCTCCCGCATTGCGACCCTACTGGTACAAGGCAAGAGGGTGAGCTAAGTAGTGACTGCCTCACTTGTTCATCTGCATTTCCCCTTGGCTCACTCCCGGCTGACCTTCCCTGCCCGGCCCCGGCCCCGTGCGCACTTGAGTTTTCAGCCCCAAACGAAGGTACCCTGCCATCGTGAGTGGTGGGAAACTCCCTATGCTGGCACTCTCCAAAGGTAAGGAGGTGGGAACAAAGAGTTAACTGCGTTTCAAGAATGCAGTACAGATGGATTAGGACTGTCACCCTGTTGTGCACAGTCTTAGAGTGGTTGCAGACGAGGACAGAAGGATGCACAGAAGCCAGACTGGGGAAGCTGTGTGGGCTCAGGTGTGGGGTTTGAACATTTTCTGGAAAGTGGTGGGGAACCATGCAGGACTGAGACATGTGAGCGCCTTAATCACGTAAGTTTTCCCCTTTACCTGATGAAAGCTGAAGAATGTATTGGATGAGACTGTGTCATTGCTGTAAGTAATCACCATTTGTGTATAGTTTACTAGTTTGTACATTTTTTTAAGTTTATTTATTTATTCTGAGAGCAGGATCGAGAATGGGGAAGATGAGGGGCAGAGAGAGAAGGAGAGAGAGAACCCCAAGCAGTCTCCATGCTGTCGGCACAGAGCCCGACAAGAGGCTCGAACTCATGAACTGTGAGATCATGACAGGAGCCAAAATAAAGAGTCAGACACTTAACCGACTGAGCTACCCAGGAACCCCTGGTTTGTGCGTTTTTATTTGACTTTCATTTGACTTCAAGAGTCAGGTATTGTATATACTTATTTTAAATACCAGGAAACTGACGTTCAGCGAGGAAACAAAAATTGCCCAAAGTCATATACTACATGACAGAACCAGGACTTCTAAGACCAAAGCCCAGGTGATTTTTGTCCCAGGACCTAGTTTGTAAGACAAAAGATGAAAATCTGATGGATTTCAGTAATGAATTAGTAATCAATGAATAAGAAATATTTTAAAAATTGAGATGATGAAATAGACCTATTTCATTATCCTGAAGCCTACTTTTCTTCATTTCCATACTATTAATCACAGTGTCACCGTAGTAGTCTTGGTGGCCTTTCATTTGTCCTTCGTCCATGTAGTTTGCTTTTTTTTTTTTTTTTAAGAGAATAAGAGAGACAGAGAGTGAGCAGGGGAGGAGCAGAGAGAGAGAGAATCCTAAGCAGGCTCCACGCTGTCAGCGCAGATCCTGACACGGAGCTTGCGCTCAGGAACCGTGAGATCATGACCTGAGCTGAAATCAAGAGTCTGACACTTAACTGACTGAGCCACCCAGGTGCCCCCTTGTGTGTTGCTTTCCAAAGACCCTCCCACCCACTTCAGTTCCCTTTGCTTCTGACTCTCTCTGTGCTTCTCTTTCATTCTCTGTAAGCCTGTTCTTCCAGTGAGCTCTGTGCACACTCAAATATGTAAGTTTCTCCAGCATCCCTCATTTTCCCATTGTGGGTACCAACCCGCCATAACTGTACGTTACTGGCCCTGTGCCTCGCCTCTCATGCTGACCCTTAGGGTCCACCCGTATCTAGGACTCTGCGAACTGGGAGACGTACCTTGAGAGGTCACTCCAATTGTCTGGGCTGGCCGAGTTAAGCAGGAGAGTCAGAACCACCCAGGTGGCCCTGACCTCCAGGAAAGGGCATTCCACAGCTGCCTGGGGCGTCCTGTTCAGGGATCTGTCCACACTGGCACTCAGGAAGCTTTCTCAATCATTCACCTAAGTCATACCATGCATATTTGGCAAGGACAGTGGCCATTCATGCCGGCCTCTCCCTGTCTTCACTTCTTTTCCAGAAATAAAAGCTTGGCCTTCCCCAGCCATACACACCCTCTACTCTGCTCCTCCAGGGAATGAGAAATTTGGCTCAGGAATCTACTCAGGGCTCCCAGCTTGAGCTGGCCATCTGGCATGACTGCTGCTTCCAAATTATGTTCACATCCATGGATAACCAAGTGGATTATCTCCAAGAATCATCTTCTCAGTGAGAAGAGAGGAGGCGGGGAAAATATCACGTTCATTTGCTTGCTCTGAAAAGACCGTGGACATCAGTTATTTGCCATGGCTGGCAATAACACTCAGTTGCTGGTCTGCAATGCAAAGCCTAAATCAGGCTTATTAGTGTGGAACTAAAAGGCCCTGGAGGGCAGCCAGCATTTCCAGAACTGGCATTCATTGCAGTCTGGCCCAGCTATGGAACTGACAGGCCCCAGCTTGGGAAAGGTCAGTAAGGGCTTAGGGCACCCCAAATGCTCGCTGACCCATTAACCACCGCAGGTGTAATTAAGATACAGGTCCTTCCATTTCTGGATGGCATCTGCTGTTGACAAGTGGTTCAGAGAATGAAAGGTAATGTTTAATAATTAGCCCAAGCAAAACATCATCAGGGAGGCAAATCTGGGAGGATGTCTAGCCGGCCTCCCTTCCCCAAGGAAGAGAACAATGTCAAGGCCTATCCCGCCCAAGAGTCTCTGCTCATAAACTCGAAACTAACAGCCTTTCCTTAGTTTCCCTTCGATCGCAATCAGGTACCATCCACCCCACCTCCAGCGACTGGCAACGTCTGACATTTGGTCACCAAAACTGGGGGCAGGGAAGGGGTGCTACTGGTATTTATTGGGTAGCCAACGATGTTGCTAAACATCTACAGTGCACAGGACGGGCCTCACGGCAAAAAAAAAAAAAAAAGAAAAAAAAGAAAAAAAAAATCACCCAGCTCAAAATATCAATGGAGCTGGTGTCAAGAAACCTTGCCATACATCAACATGATTTCTACTCCGAGCCTTCCTTTCTGCTGGCAAGATAATTAATGTCACTTCTGACTGGGCTTTTAACCCAGGGCTGTGTTCTGGGGGCTCGGGCTGAGCCTGGGGTGGGTAGGGGGTGCTATGCCTGGAAGGGGGAATCTTTGGGGAGGCAGCCAAGGCCTGACATTCAGCCCCTGTTCCCTTCTCCGCCAGATAGTTAAATGGCTCCAGAATCTGCAGGCTTTTCTCTTCTGCTGCCCGTAGCTTAGACACAGCCCTTGATCTAGCCCCTTCCCCCTGCTTGTTTTGCCACCGCCTTCACTTAGAAATCTTGCTTCCTCCTGGCACTGCGGAAATTTCCTAAATTCCGTCCAACACAAGAAACCGCCCAGGCCACTTCGAGGGTCTTCATTGGCACCTAGCTCATTTAAGCTCCTTGCTTGAACAAAGGGAAGGCAAGGAATAGGACAGAATGGGAGGGGGAAAGAATTAACCTCTCAAAATATTACCAGTAGTCACAAAGGTAACGGTGAAGTCACATGAAGCAACTTGCACCATCCCTGACCCGGGTCTCTCAGAGATAGCCGAGGCTCCTTGCCCTCTTCCCAGGGTACTGCTCACCATGTCTGTGGGTAACGTGAAGTCATCCCTTGTGCCGGCCTCAGTTACCCCTTCACACTTAAGGTCTCAGCCCTGGAGAAAGTTTCTTGTAAACACTTCCACGTTGGCCTAAGAGGAAAATGTTTAAATTTTGTGTTCTCACTGATGAGGGCTGACCTGGCTGTGCGAGAGTCACCCTAAGAGTTTGTTTTCAGCACCAAAAATTCATCTCAGGAGTGATCTGACAGCATCTGTTGAAATTACAACTAAGCATACCCTTGGACCCAGTAATCTCCTGGGATTCTATCCTGTGGAAATAAAAAGATTTTGATACATGAGCATGTTTGCACAGGCAAGATAAATATAGGAGAAAAAAAAAAAAAAAAAAACTCTGTAAGTCCATCACTAGAGGAATGAATTGGGCAGTGAGCGAAGTGAGTTACACCCATACCATGTGTGATGGTTAATTCTATGTGCCTGCTTGTCTTGGCCACAGTACCTAAATGTTTGGTCAAACATCTGGATGTTTCTGCAAAGGTATTTTTGGATGAGATTTGCATTCAAACAGGTGGGCTTTGAGTAAAGCAGATTACTCTCCGTAATGTGAGTGACCGTCTTCCCTAATGCTCCAGGGACTAACTGCCCATAGCAAGAGAGAATTCGGCCGGCAGACTACCTTTGGGTTTGGACCCCAGCTCTTCCCTGGGTCTCCAGCCTCCCAGCCTATTCTGCAGATTTTGGACTAAGCTTACTTAGTCCTATGAGCCAATCGCTTAAATTCTGTCCTTCCCCCCCATTCTCCCCCATCCCGTTGGTTTTGTTTCTCCGGAGAACCCTAATTAATACACCACGAAACATTATGCATCTTTGAGTTATGTCATCACCTAGGGACCTGGGGAATTGCCATGATGTATTAGGCGGAAATAAAGCAATATACAGAGATTTATGTAACAGAAGCAATAGCCGAGAACGTGTGTGTATGGTAGCCTATATGTATAAGCACAGAGATGCGTGCAAGAAAATGTGACATGTTGTAGCAGTGGTGACCTGGAAGGGGAGTAAGGAGGTAAACTAAAAAACTAGGGTGAACTAGAAAAATGCTCAATGAAAAGCGTAGAATATAAGAATAGAATCAGATTCTATATGATAACATGAAAAATACAAAAATACTAAATATAAATATGGCCACAGGCAGGGGTTACAAGTAGACTTGAAAAAAAACGAAACAATTCTGGGGCGCCTGGATGACTCAGTAGGATCAGCGTCCGATTCTTTTTTTTTTTTTTTAATTTTTTTTTAACGTTTATTTATTTTTGAGACAGAGAGAGACCCAGCATGAACGGGGAAGGGGCAGAGAGAGAGGGAGACACAGAATCGGAAGCAAGCTCCAGGCTCCAAGCCATCAGCCCAGAGCCCGACGCAGGGCCCGAACCCGCGGACCGCGAGATCATGACCCCAGCCGAAGTCGGACGCTCAACCGACCGAGCCACCCAGGCGCCCCAGCGTCCGATTCTTAATTTTAGCTCAGGTCATGACCTCACTGTTGGTGAGATCGAGCCCTGCCTCAGGCTCTGCGCTGACAGTGTGGAGCCTCCTTGGGATTCCCTCACTCTCTCTCTCTCTCTCTGTTCCTCCCCTGCTTGTACTCTCTCTCTCAAATTAAATAAACTTTTAAAAACATTTAATAAATTAAAAAAAAAATTTGTGTGTTCTTAGCTTGGGAGATAGAGCTACTCTTTTACTCAAATTGCTCATTCTTTAATATCATAGGGGCATCTAAGTGGCTCATTCGGTTGGGCATCTGACTTCGGTTCAGGTCATGATCTCACAGCTGGTTCATGAGTTCGAGCCCCGCGTCGGGCTCTGTGCGGACAGCTCAGAGCCTGGAGCCCGCTTCGGATTCTGGGTCTCCCTCTCTCTCTGCCCCTCCCCTGCTCATGCTCTGTCTGTCTCAAAATAAATAAACATTAAAAATAATTTAATATGACAATTAAAAAAAAAACACCAGGCTCTCAGATCCAAGACCCAGTTACTTCATTTTGGCAAGGCAGCAAGAAGACGGGACACCAGAGGATCTGTAGTTTTAAAATAAAGGCCCCAGCATGATTCTTGGTGCACAGCCAGGCTTGGGGACTGCTTGTGTGCATGGGGGTACACGTCTAGGGGATCCCATTAGAGAGGCAGGGAGGGTTTTCACAGATCATCTCCTGAGGACCCCATGCTTCTATTTTGGGGTCTTCCTTCTGGTGACAGCCTCGTAGAGAGCCCTGAATCTACAGTGAACTTCACTCTTATCCCATACCTAAGCCCAGTGCCAAAAGCTTAGCCCCAGTATCACACTCTGAGTAGATCACAAGAATCGATGTCGTATGGACATTTTAGGACTGGAAAGATCCTTAAACTTCAGCTTAAGACCTCAAACCCACAAAATCATTTCCTGGCCCACAAAGCCCGGGCGTCCTCCTCAGGAATGGCCTTGGCTCATGGAGAAGACACTTATAAGGTATATATGTCCATGCATTTAGGTTCCTACGTCTCTTGAGTTGATGGCTCAGCCATGGTCATGGGGACTCAGGAATCCTGAGTATGTGACACAAGTGAGGTGTAGAAGGAGGGAAGTGATATTCCGTCTCTTGGCCAAGTCAGAATGCACACTTGCTGTTGCTAGAATATCTCCCCTTTTTCCATTTTCTCTGTGCTTTTTCCTTCTCTACTTTCTCCTGAAGCCCCATAGTAATTGGAACAGAATATCCAGGCACAGTTACGACAAAACTATTTCAGATTACTGCTTTCCCGCCTCTCTCTTTGAGAGAATCTCAAAGCCATTTACCTCCCCTAGCCAACACTCCAACTGCCCTTAACCCCATCCGTTGCTAATTCAATGAACAGTTTCAAGTGCAAACACCCCGGAGTTTTCCATAAAAACAATGAAGGAGGGCTCTTATCCTGAGCCAGAGGGAAATTCTAGGGCCTTGGTTAGCTCCACAGCCGAGTGGCATGTCCCCCAAAGTCTCCCCTGCACCCTAGTGGAAAAGTGTGATAACCTGGCCCCCCAGAACTAGAATGAGGGACGTGGGTGGCAGACTGAAGGGGCTCTCACATGCCACAGTCCCATCCGCTGACTCCCCACCGCTGTTCTTTCATATGACCTCTTTTTAGAAATACCAATGTTCATATAGCACCGTGCAGTAACTTCGTGTCCAATATCTCATTTGCTTCCTGCTAGATCCCAACAAGGTGGATGGAGAGCCATCATTTCTATTATCCTCATCTATGTCTGGTGGAAATGAGGCTGAGAAACTAGTCAGGTGACCTCCTGAGACCCAGCTAAGTCATAGAATATATGGTACTTGACCCCAAGTATGACTCCAAATCTCTTTTTCCCCAAACCCAACACACTGCTTTCTCACCTTGCTGAAATTATTAAGTGACCCCCTCTTTCCCATACCTTAAATATCCAGCCTTTAATCTTTGATGATGAGCTGCGACAAACAATCTTATTTGATTGACTTCGCACCTGACGGATGCTGTTTTATTTTTGTGTTTACTCTTACTGTTAACTGCTTTGCCTCTGCCTCGTATGTCACTCCATGTGGGGGCTTTTACTTTATACTCTGTGCATCACAGATTATTCAGGGCAAAGAGTTTTACAAATGTGTTTGGGAAAATGTGAACTGAATTGGCAAGACGTATTTTCCCCCCATAAGTGGAAATTATTGTTCGGTTGATGGGCTGGTTTGTCTTCTTCATTCCAAGGACACTTCGGCAATGAGTTTGGAAGTTGCTCCTGAGCCAACAGAACAAATAACGCACCTGAGAATTAAAGCAGAGAAATGTCTTGCATTTTGTGATAAGCGTATGGTTCTCCAGTTAAGGAAAACTTTCCTGTTCTAAAAAAAAATTTAGCATGGACTAAAGCCAGCCCCACGAGCAGCAGGAGAATATCATTACTGCTCACAGAATTCTCTGGAGCCTGGATTTTTGTTCCTGACAAAATGGGAAGGGCTGCTCTTTGCTCACAGAAAACATCCCCCCAGGGGCGCCTAGGTGGCTCAGTTGATTGAGCATCGCACTCTTGATTTCAGTTGGGGTCATGATCTCAGCAGTTTATGGGTTTGAGCCTTGATTCAGGGTCTGCAGTGGGAGCAAAGAGGCTGCTTGGGATTCTCTGTCTGCCTCTCTCTCTCTCAAAAATAAAATAAACTTTTTTTTTTAATTAAAAAGGAAAAGAAAACATTTTCCCAGTTGAGGAAGCCTCGGTATATTTTTAGAGAGTTTTGCAGGTGTCAGCAACTGGTAAGAAATAAAAAATACTCATTAGCAATAAGAATGGAGGGAAGAAAAGGGAGGAGAGCTTCAAGTTAGCAAGTTAGGTTATTTGCTTGGGCAATTGTGCTGATTTGCAGTATTTGGTTAAAATCCAGTGAGTTAGTAGGATGCTGTGGTGGCTCAGTCGGTTAGGCATCTGACTCTTGGTTTCTACTTAGGTCATGATCTCACGGTCATGTGATACAGCCCTATGTCAGGCTCCTTGCTAAGAGGCTGGAGATTGCTTGAAATTCTCTCTCTCTCTGCCCCTCCCCCACTCGTACATGCACGCTCTCTTTTTCTTTTTCTTTTTTTTTTCAATATATGAAATTTACTGTCAAACTGGTTTCCATACAACACCCAGTGCTCATCCCAAAAGGTGCCCTCCTCAATACCCATCACCCACCCTCCCCTCTCTCCCACCCCCCATCAACCCTCAGTTTGTTCTCAGTTTTTAAGTCTCTTATGCTGTGGCTCTCTCCCACTCTAACCTCTTTTTTTTTTTCCTTCCCCTCCCCTATGGGTTTCTGTTAAGTTTCTCAGGATCCACATAAGAGTGAAACCATATGGTATCTGTCTTTCTCTGTATGGCTTATTTCACTTAGCATCACACTCTCCAGTTCCATCCACGTTGCTACAAAGGGCCATATTTGGTTCTTTCTCATTGCCACGTAGTACTCCATTGTGTATATAAACCACAATTTCTTTATCCATTCATCAGTTGATGGACATTGAGGCTCTTTCCATAATTTGGCTATTGTTGAGAGTGCTGCTATAAACATTGGGGTACAAGTGCCCCTATGCATCAGTACTCCTGTATCCCTTGGGTAAATTCCTAGCAGTGCTATTGCTGGGTCATAGGGTAGGTCTATTTTTAATTTTCTGAGGAACCTCCACACTGCTTTCCAGAGTGGCTACACCAATTTGCATTCCCACCAACAGTGCAAGAGGGTTCCCTTTTCTCCACATCCTCGCCAGCATCTATAGTCTCCTAATTTGTTCATTTTGGCCACTCTGATTGGCGTGAGGTGATATCTCAGTGTGGTTTTGATTTGTATTTTCCTGATAAGGAGCGACGTTGAGCATCTTTTCATGTGCCTGTTGGCCATCCGGATGTCTTCTTTAGAGAAGTGTATATTCATGTTTTCTGCCCATTTCTTCACTGGGTTATTTGTTTTTCGGGTGTGGAGTTTGGTGAGCTCTTTATAGATTTTGGATACTAGCCCTTTGTCCGATATGTCATTTGCAAATATCTTTTCCCATTCCATTGGTTGCCTTTTAGTTTTGTTGGTTGTTTCCTTTGTTGTGCAGAAGACTTTTATCTTCATAAGGTCCCAGTAATTCATTTTTGCTTTTAATTCCCTTGCTTTTGGGGATGTGTCAAGTAAGAGCTTGCTACGGCTGAGGTCAGAGAGGTCTTTTCCTGCTTTCTCCTCTAGGGTTTTGATGGTTTCCTGTCTCACATTCAGGTCCTTTATCCATTTTGAGTTTATTTTTGTGAATGGTGTGAGAAAGTGGTCTAGTTTCGACCTTCTGCATGTTGCTGTCCAGTTCTCCCAGCACCATTTGTTAAAGAGACTGTCTTTTTTCCATTGGATGTTCTTTCCTGCTTTGTCAAAGATGAGTTGGCCATACGTTTGTGGGTCTAGTTCTGGGGTTTCTATTCTATTCCATTGGTCTATGTGTCTGTTTTTGTGCCAATACCATGCTGTCTTGATGATGACAGCTTTGTAGTAGAGGCTGAAGTCTGGGATTGTGATGCCTCCTGCTTTGGTCTTCTTCAAAGTTACTTTGGCTATTCGGGGCCTTTTGTGGTTCCATATGAATTTTAGGATTGCTTGTTCTAGTTTCAAGAAGAATGTTGGTGCAATTTTGATTGGGATTGCATTGAATGTGTAGATAGCTTTGGGTACTATGGACATTTTGACAATATTTATTCTTCCAATCCATGAGCAGGGAATGTCTTTCCATTTCTTTATATCTTCTTCAATTAACTTCATAAGCTTTCTATAGTTTTCAGCATACAGATCTGTTACATCTTTGGTTAGGTTTATTCCTAGGTATTTTATGCTTCTTGGTGCAATTGTGAATGGGATCAGTTTCTTTATTTGTCTTTCTATTGCTTCATTGTTAGTGTATAAGAATGCAACTGACTTCTGTACATTGATTTTGTATCCTGCAACTTTGCTGAATCATGTATCAGTTCTAGCAGACTTTTGGTGGAGTCTATCAGATTTTCCATGTATAGTATCATGTCATCTGCAAAAAGTGAAAGCTTGACTTCATCTTTGCCAATTTTGATGCTTTTGATTTCCTTTTGTTGTCTGATTGCTGATGCTAGAACTTCCAACACTATGGTAAACAACAGCGGTGAGAGTGGGCATCCCTGTCGTGTTCCTGATCTCAGGGAAAAAGCTCTCAGTTTTTCCCCGTTGAGGATGATGTTAGCTGTGGGCTTTTCATAAATGGCTTTTATGATGTTTAAGTATGTTCCTTCTATCCCGACTTTCTCAAGGGTTTTTATTAAGAAAGGGTGCTGGATTTTGTCAAAGGCCTTTTCTGCATCGATTGACAGGATCATATGGTTCTTATCTTTTCTTTTATTAATGTGATGTATCACATTGATTGATTTGCGAATGTTGAACCAGCCCTGCATCCCAGGAATGAATCCCACTTGATCATGGTGAATAATTCTTTTTATATGCTGTTGAATTCGATTTGCTAGTATCTTATTGAGAATTTTTGCATCCATATTCATGAGGGATATTGACCTGTAGTTCTCTTTTTTCACTGGGTCTCTGTCTGGTTTAGGAATCAAAGTAATACTGGCTTCATAGAATGAGTCTGGAAGTTTTCCTTCCCTTTCTATTTCTTGGAATAGCTTGAGAAGGATAGGTATTATCTCTGCTTTAAACGTCTGGTAGAACTCCCCTGGGAAGCCATCTGGTCCTGGACTCTTATTTGTTGGGAGATTTTTGATAACCGATTCAATTTCTTCGCTGGTTATGGGTCTGTTCAAGCTTTCTATTTCCTCTTGATTGAGTTTTGGAAGAGTGTGGGTGTTTAGGAATTTGTCCATTTCTTCCAGGTTGTCCAATTTGTTGGCATATAATTTTTCATAGTATTCCCTGATAATTGTTTGTATCTCTGAGGGATTGGTTGTAATAATTCCATTTTCATTCATGATTTTATCTATATGGGTCATCTCCCTTTTCTTTTTGAGAAGCCTGGCTAGAGGTTTGTCAATTTTGTTTATTTTTTCAAAAAACCAACTCTTGGTTTCGTTGATCTGCTCTACAGTTTTTTTAGATTCTATATTGTTTATTTCTGCTCTGATCTTTATTATTTCTCTTCTTCTGCTGGGTTTAGGCTGCCTTTGCTGTTCTGCTTCTATTTCCTTTAGGTGTGCTGTTAGATTTTGTATTTGGGATTTTTCTTGTTTCTTGAGATAGGCCTGGATTGCAATGTATTTTCCTCTCAGGACTGCCTTCGCTGCATCCCAAAGCATTTGGATTGTTGTATTTTCATTTTCATTTGTTTCCATATATTTTTTAATTTCTTCTCTAATTGCCTGGTTGACCCACTCATTCGTTAGTAGGGTGTTCTTTAACCTCCATGCTTTTGGAAGTTTTCCAGACTTTTTCCTGTGGTTGATTTCAAACTTCATAGCATTGTGGTCTGAAAGTATGCATGGTATAATTTCAATTCTTGTATACTTATGAAGGGCTTTTTTGTGACCCAGTATATGATCTATCTTGGAGAATGTTCCATGTGCACTCGAGAAGAAAGTATATTCTGTTGCTTTGGGATGCAGAGTTCTAAATATATCTGTCAAGTCCATCTGATCCAATGTATCATTCAGGGCCCTTGTTTCTTTATTGACCATGTGTCTAGATGATCTATCCATTTCTGTAAGTGGAGTGTTAAAGTCCCCTGCAATTACCACATTCTGATCAATAATAATAATAATAATTCTCTCTCTCTGCCCCTCCCCCGCTTGTACATGCACGCTCTCTTTTTCAAAATTAAAAAAAAAATTTTTTTTAAAAGACCCAGTCAGTTATTATATGATAAGATTGATTTCCAAGGATAGAATCAAAAAAGTTGAAAATTTCCTTAATGGACTGCAAAGACAACTAACCTCGTGACCAACAGTCTGTCTGATGACTAAATTCCCTCTGCTCATCTCCAAGTACACTAACCTGACCTTTAGTTTGGCCTGCAGTTGAGGTCCCTAGAGGGTGTCTGTGGACACTGTGCTTCTGCAGCATTGCATTACGTTTGTCTCAGTGACAGTAACTATCCCTTCTGGTGACACTGGAGCCACACTGGTACCTGGTGGGATGTGAAGCACGTCTCCTTAATAACTTGGGACACTGAAGCCACCCTGATTCCTTTCTTCCCTCCTGAAGTTCAAAGGCCCTAGTTTTGTGTCCTGGTCTTATTATTGTTGTTATTACTCTGTTAGTAATCTGTATGCCCAACGTGGGGCTCGAATTCATGACCCTGAGATCAAGAGTCACAAACTTCACCCACTGAGCCAGCCAGGCGCTCCTATCTTGGTCTTTTTTTCAATGCCAAATTCAATATAAACTCTGAGGAAACATTGGTGGGTGTCATGGGCAAATGAGCCCATGACCTGGAAATAGGGGTGTAGGCCATTCTGAAGGCAAAGTCAAATCTATCTTGGAATAGCCTGGTCTTTTTCTTTTTTTTTTCTGTAAAGAAAAGCTGGAAATCCCAGCTTTTCAAATGATTTTTTTTAATTTTTATTTATTTATTTATTTTGAGAGAGACAGAGACAGCGCGAGTGGAAGAGGGGTAGAGAGGAAGGGAGACAGAGAATTCCAAGCAGGCTCTGCGCTGTAAGTGTGGAGCCCGATGCGAGGCTCAAACCCGTGAAACCACGAGATCATGACCTGAACTGAAACCAAGAGTCAGAAGCTTAACCAACTGAGCCACCCAGGCACCCCAGCCTTGTCTTAATAAGAAGCTTGATGCCTCGGTCACTATTGCATGAGAGAGCACAGATAGGGCCCTTATTAATCTGACCTACGGATGACTTTTCCTTCAGGTTCTTATCTTCCCCCCTCTCACTGGCGTTAACCATTTTTATTAAGTTATCTGGGTCCTTTGCCAGCCCACCTCTCTGAAGGGTACTGAAAAAAGACCCCAGCTTCGTTTCAGTCTTATCTCCATAAGGCAGACAGGAAAATAGCCTTTTGCTGTTTCCTCTTGATTAATAAAGAAGAGCCTTCTAAACCCCATGCTTTCTGCCTACATGAGCAACAGACCATCCTAAAAAATAGAACAAAGGTCTTTGAAGTTCTATCAATATGGAGCTGACTAAATGTGAAATACTAAGGCAATCAGTTTTGGTATAGACCGAGTTGTTATGACTTTTTCATCACGGAATCGCCCAGAACTTTGGCGGTAAACATTACCATGTGGCATCTAAACAGTTACAATGTGCCTGCTTTAATATCAGCCCTCCTCTTTCCCTGCCTTACCCCACACGCACGCACGCACGCACGCACGCACGGGGCTACATAGAAGGCAGTGCCAGGTTTTGCTTTACAGTTTGTGAGACACCTTGATGTATATTAACTCCCTGGGCTTCACGGAAATGCCATGGCAGGAGGGGGAGGGGGTCTTCTTTTGCCCATTTTGCAGATGAAGTTAATCAGTCTTGCAAGAGCTTCATACGTTTATTTGCTTCTACTTCCTCTGATAGAAGGTGAGGCCCTGGCCCCTGCATGTTTTTCTCGCCTCGGACTGGTCGGTCCCATTACTGTTCATCTGACTGAGGGAAAGCTATCACTGTTGTTTAGAAAAAACGAGATGCCGCCGTGGGCCAGGAGCCCAAGGATGTCCCACAGTGCGGCGCAGAACATGTGAAAACACCAGCGTGTGTATTGATGCACCTGTGATGACTAGAAAGTGTGCTGGAAGCACGTTCACACAACTGGTAACAGCGGTTCCTTCTGGAAAGGTGGAGGTGATGACGGATGGGACCAGCTTTGCCATTTATTTCACATACTTATGTATTCTTTTACTTTGTAATGACAAAGGTTCGTTACATCTGTAATCAGGTTTTCTTGTTTTTCTTTTCTTTTTTTATTAAGTTTTTAGTTTTAACTCCAGGATTGTGAACATGCAGGCGTAAAAGATAGTGATTTAATAGTTCTGTATATTCCTCTGTGCGCATCACAATGAGTGTACTCTTAATCCCTTTCATGCCTGTCACCCATCCCCCCCCCCCAGTTCAAATTTTCTTTCACTGAATATAAATAGCTAAAACATCTTCCCTACCTTAAATCCCTTTTTTCCTTCTGTCTCCAATTCTGTAGACCGGCAATGAGCGAAAAAGACCATAATTGTTCTCCATGTTAAAACTAACCCGCGGTGACACAGGTGCACATGACCCCACGGCACATCACACCTGCTCTTGTGCGAGGCAGTCCGTGAATGTAAAACAAGGAATGAACAAACATTAATACCCTTGTGTGTGAAAGGCTCTTTGCATGGTCAGCCGCTCTGAGCCATAGGTACATGCAGAGAAGGCATCAGCAGCCGTGGCTCTACTGAGATAAATCCAGACCGCCGGACGAGCAAGCGACTTTCCCGTGGTCACAGAAAACGCGTGGGAGAGTTGCAATGGTGCCTTTTCTGCACCGCCACGCCTCCTGGAAACTATCGTAATACAACTGTATTTCGGTGAAACGTGAAATCCAGATTAATCAGCATTTGGTTTCTATTTCTGCTCTTGTGAGACCTTTGCGTCGAATTCCTCCTGGCAATAATCTGTGTGATCCTCGCTTGGAGAAATAGGGAGGGTCCCCTGGGAGAAAAACAGGAGCCGTTGGTCAGTGTAATTTTGCTGTTGTTCAATATAAACTTTATTAGCTAAATAGAATTTTTGGTAGCAGAGGCATCGAATGAGAATTAGTGACAGCAGCCCTCATGGCACTTCAAGCTGCCTCTTAGCCTTGCATGTTCATTCCTGCATTGTCTCTTCTGTTCCACTGTCCTGTCCTTGGCCCAGCCCTTCTCTCAAAGTGGGGACACAAAGGATCCCACCTGGGAGGAGCAGACGGGTTGCAAGTCTAGAGACATCTTTGTTCCCAGATAATACTTCACATCCCCGCCAAGAAAGCCACTCCACTGCACTAAAACTACTTGACTTTTCCAGGGGGTTTGCACTCACACCTTGGGTAAATGGTACTTGAACCCTTAAGGAATGACCCCACTCTCTTATGTGAATCTACGGGTTTGTTAAGGACCAGAAAAAAATAAAATCCTGGAAGGCCACCACAATATTAACGGTGATGATGCAAGGCAAGAAAATTCCTGGTGATTTTTCACTTCTTTGTGTTTCTCTAGTGGTTTTCAGATCTTCTACAGGGAACGTGTATCCGCTTTTTAGTCAGGATAAAGTGTAAATTTTTTTTAATTGTAAAAAGCAGGAGGCAAAGGCTTACTTGTAGTATTGTCCTTGCTGTGTAACAAGGTGCTTTAAAAAAGAACTGGGGGGGGGGGGGAGGGGGGCGCCTGGGTGGCTCAGTCGGTTAAGCGTCCGACTTTGGCTCAGGTCACGATCTCGCGGTCCGCGGGTTCAAGCCCCGCGTCGGGCTCTGGGCTGATGGCTCAGAGCCTGGAGCCTGCTTCCGATTCTGTGTTTCCCTCTCTCTCTGCCCCTACCCCGTTCATGCTGTGTCTCTGTCTGAAAAATAAATAAACGTTAAAAAAAAAATTAAAAAAAAATAAAAAAGAACTGGGGGGAAATAAGGCAAAATGTTTATAATGTCCGTTCCTAGGTAAAGTCCTTATGGTTGTTTTTGGGTTTCTTCCTATTTTTCTGTCTTTGTCATATTCTCTCTCAAGAGCCCCTGCAGGGTTGTTATCCTTAAATAATAAACGTTTTTACAGGGTTGAAATTTGGTGAAGAATGTGTGTGGTGGGGTGGGGTAGGGGTAACTCTATGAAATTCCAAAATGTTATTATTTTTCCTGCAGGAATGACGTCTACTCCTAATTCCTGGAATAGCTGAGGTTTCTCCAAGGTACCTAACTTATGCTTGGGGAGTAATACATTTATCTTTTGGGACCTAGCTCAAATACCCTCTTAATTCCTCCCAAACTGATCTAAGTTATGTTGCTCACAAAATACATAATGAATCTCCCCTTCACACCAGATATGGTGATGGTGCTATTTGAAGGACACTATCATCTTTGGGTGGTCTTCGTTCATTGGAGTGCCCCATTACCCTCACTCCCCCTCTAGACTTCTATCTCAGGGGCTACAGTCGTCAAAGGGGTCCAGACAGATTCCACAAGTCTTTCCATGCTCTTCCATTCTTTCCTTCCTTCTTTTGCTCCACATCTGGAGCTAGGTTGATAGCTTCAGTCCCTATTAACATAAATGAGATTTCACATATGAAACAACATGAAGACCCTTTGGCTTAGAAAGTGACCTACTTCGTTTTAAAAATGGTATTAAATGCAGTAGTTGGAAGTGAGAGCAGAAACCTGATGCAATTCCCATAAGAAAGGTCAGCATTACCTTCCTAAGTCTGGGTCCTCTGTCTCTTGGTTCATCCTTGAAATCATGACTGAATCTGATCTAGCCATCACTGCTCTGGAAAAAAATTCCTTTGGCCAGCCGCATCTAATTGGAGACCTTATTTCATGAAATACTTAAGGTCTTTGGCAAACATCTATGAATTAACCTATTAGGCTAGATCCTTTTTTTTTTTTTTTTTAACATATAGAGTTCTGATTTTAGGTCTTTGTTGAAAACTAGAATTCTTTGCTTTAAATGAATACGTGAAACAAATCAAGGGAGGAATATTTTTTTTCTAGGAGGAGGAAACAGTGACTGTAAACTATAGATGTAAATCAGAGCAGCTTACCAGCCTCAAAAAAAGAAATCTGTTTTTGGAACTAAACATTCCTTCTTTGACTCAATACAGTAAATGCAATATGGTAACACAAACCATTTAAGTAAATACCAGCTCTAATAATAGCTGTGTATCCATTGGAAAGTATTTTTATCATGTGTGTACTATAGCTCCCCAGCCATAGCCTTTATCAAGCAGAGCAAAACGTGTGATCACTCTGGCCCCGTTTCAGAGAAAGAAATGATTGATTGTTTGATCCCTGGAAGCATCAATACTGCTTAATGGGTCCTTAGCGTGAAGAATAATGGAGGAAAAAACACTGTGTGTCAGTTGATAGCCTCCATGGCTAAGGAGAAGGGTTTGGGGGGCGGAGGGAAGAGTAGAACAAGAAAAGAGATTTAATTCCCCAATTAATCTCACTCTGCTCTGACATAATCCTGGATGGCATAGAATAGTAAAAATCAGCATGCCCCATATTCACATTCTCCTCCATCCTGTCTCCTATCCATCTCTGTCAGATTTTTCCCTATAGAACGAGGACAGGATTCCTCAAGGACTCGTGAGAGAGAGAGAAGAGAAGGAGTCCTCCCTAAATTTTGTAGTATATGATGCAGTTTTCACCTGAACTTATCTCTAGGTGGTCCTATGAGGTTAAAGGTATCCTTCTCACAGTGCTTTTAAATATGCCCATACTCCCTAAATTCACTTTAAAAAATGGAGCCTAATTCCCACTCCCTTGTGTGTGGGTTGGATTAGGTGACTTGATTCTAAGTAATGAAATATGGCATGAGACTTTTGAAACTAAATCAGGAAAGTTATAGTTCCCCTACCCCCTCTTGTCCCTCAGTCTCAGGGAAGTCAATAGCCATATCAAGAGAACACTTAAGTGGTCCTATGAAGGAGTCTGTGTGGTGAGGGACTTCTACCAAGAACCTGCAAGGAACTGAGTCCTATGGCCAGTAGCCACATGAAGGAGCCATCTTGGAAGCAGGCCCTCCCACCACAGCCAAGCCTTCAGATGACTTCCGTCCAACATCCTCAGGAGAGACTGAGGTCGAACTGGTGAGCTCAGCCACTCCCTCTTCCAAAGAAACTTCATGACATCATAAAAATGTGTTGATCTAACTGCTGAGATCACTTCATTGATAACTTTTCTCTTGAGGGCTAGATAAGAGCACATTCCTCTTGAGTGGGTTGTCTACGAATTTAAACCTTGGGCTTGTTTCTGACTTACTGTGAAGAATTGTGTACCTTCATGATTCTATATTTGAGGGAGATGTGGGCTCCCCAGCTGCTTTTGTTCAGACGTAGTCACTTTCACATCATTCAGCTGTGTCCTTGCCACCTGTGATGGGGTAGACACCAGCTATCCTCTCTATCAGCTTGTTTTATTTTGTTTTTATTTTTTAGAGAGAAAAAGAGAGAGAGCATGCGTGGATGAGAGGGGCAGAAGGAAAGAGAGAGAGAAGAGAGAGAGAGAATCTTAAGTAAGCTCCCTGCTCAGCACAGAGCCCAACATGAGGCTTGATCCGACAACCCTGGGATCATGACCTGAGCCAAAATCAAGAGTCAGATGCTCACTGACTGAGTCACCCAGGCGCCCCTCAGTCACCTCATTTTATAGATATGTCAAAAGTGGCCTAGTTGTGTCCCAAATGACAGTTAGTAGCAGAAATGTCAGTGTTTGATTAGGATGGATAACTTCAATCGTTTAGATGTGGTAAGTTTTAATAAATGGAGTAGTATCAGGGACCGGAGTTCCTCTTAGAAAGATAACTGTCTCTGTTTGAAAAAAAAATACCTTGATGAGTTTACAAAGGAAAAGATAAGGCTGGGGCACCTGGGTGGCTCAGCTGGGTGAGCATTTGACTGTTGATTTTGGCTCAGGTCGTGTTCTCATAGTTTGTGAGTTCCAAACCCCATGTTGGGCTCTGTGCTGACAGCATGGAGTCTGCTTGGTAGTCTCTCTCTCCCTCTCTCTTTCTCTCTGCCCCTCCCCCACTCATGCTCTCTCTCCCACTCTCTTTCTCAAAATAAATAAACTTAAAAAAAAAAAGAATAGGATTTTCTAGTGTTAGGTTTTTAGTGGTTTGAATTTCAGCGATAGAAATCTTCTATTACGTCTATCTCTGTACACATCTTCTTCAAGACTTTCAGTAAGTGCCCTGGTTGTGTAAGAGATTCATTCAAAGGAAATTAAGAAAACACCGAGAAGGCATGGGAACTGAGGTGGCAGAAGATTGATCCAGACCTGGGAATTCAGGGCCATGGTGATTCACGAACACCTAAGTCCCCGAGGAACTGAGAGAAGTCTCGGGGACAGCAGTGGACTTCTCGGAATCTGTGAGAAGCGCACGTGGCTCAAACAAGGGAGCCCAGGTGACCCCTATATTTTGTGCATAGCTCATCTGAGCCTTTCAAATGATTATGAATCCAAACAACGGAATTTTGCTCATGGTCACATGTTTTCCTTTGCTTCTATGTTTGGAGATCTCTCACTCCAGATCGTGATGTAACTTGGGCTTTATTTTTTCATGACTTTCTCTGCAACGTACACATAGTGATTATCATCTCATACCATGAGTCCATCCTTTGTGTATCCAGTATGTGTGTCTCTTAACTTGCTCTCACGTTTTACACACATTAATCTACATGTCAGCTCTAAGAGGTAGACTCCATTACTATCATCATTTTAGAGATAAAGAAACTGAGACTTGGTGACGTTGCCTAAACGTTCCAAGACACACAGCTAATAGGGATATTGGGATTCAGATTTGGCCTTGTTCAGCTGAACAGCCTCCCCTGTTGAGTGAGGTGCTGAGCTGTCTTCCCACCGAAAAGGGGTGAAATTTTGCAGAGGGTCCCAAGGAGGAAAAGGCCTGTCAGGAAAAGGCCTGACAACAAAGCAGTGGGTTGGAGGCCAAATAGAAAATAACAGGCAGCCAAAATGGATTAAACAAAATGTGTTAAGTCAATACCTGAACAGGAGAGATCATTGACGTCAGGAATCATCTAGAAAGGCTTCTTGGAGGAGGTGGGATTGGAGATGGGTGCTGAAGAATAGAACCGAGGGAGGCAGGAAATATTCTAAGCAGGGACATATCAGGGCGATTACAGCCAGACAGGTGGGAAAGTTCTGGCAGATTTGCAGGACAAACCGGCCCACCTAAGGTGGAGTACAGTTGCTGGTGTATTGGAAGAGAAAGCTGGATGAACATGGAGAGAAGATGGGGCATTAGGAGAGATCGTGGCTGCCAAGGGAAGGACAGGGAGGAGCCTAAGACTCTGGAGCTGGGCGACGCTGGCTCAGAGCAGTTTGCATTTGGGGCTCCCTTTGCTCTTGAGATGCTGTAATATCCTGCTGAATCCTGTTTCCTTCTAGGAGCAGGTTCATTTTTTACTCTTCCCAACATCTGCCCCCATTCATAGCATGGTACCTGATGCAAGAGGCACTCATTGAATACGTGAATGGTCAAAATATGAAGAAAGAACGTAGAGTAATGGTAGAGTCAGATACACCTAACTGCCCACTTCCTTTTCACTTATTGTCTTGGTACCTTTGGACATGTTTCTTCCCAAACCTCAGTGTCCTTGTCCAGAAAACATGATGAATAGCAGCTACAACCTCATTGGGTTGTTGTGAGTGTTAGATGAAAAAATGTGTGTAAAATATTTACTGTGGTGCCTCCCACAAAATAAGCTCTCAGTATGATGCGTTAATGTCATGAATCAGCTATAAGGAGTCCAGACCAAGAGAATAGAAGCCCTAGAAATTTGGAAAAATCTTAGGGAGAATTGTAAACCTTCCTCATAAACCAGGATAGGGCCTCAAGCTAAATTTTGGCTAAGTCTCAAAGTGGCATGTTGACCTCAGCTGGCCTCTCCATTATAATTGGAGAAACGCCCCAGACTGTGATGGTGGAGGGCCTCGAATGTTCCACCAAGGATGTTGTAAAGTAGTGACAAGACTGTATCTCTTTCAGAACAATATATCTAGTGGCCATGTGAGTGACGGCTTAGGGAATAGCAGGAGTACAGAAGTTCATGGAGAGGCCACTGCAGTAGTCCTAGTAGAGTTGATGAGGATTTGCAGTAATGCTCTGATTATGAGAATGTAGAGAAGTTTGAATTAAGAGGCTATGACAAGAAGCTACCCTGGACTTAGAGACTGAACGTATATTGAAGCTAGATAAGGGGAGGAGGCAAGAATAACCAGGGTTTATTTGAGCATCTGGCTGGCTGGTAATACTGGGGACGGGAGCAGGGACAAAGGCAAAATACATGAGGATTTCAGTTAGGCAACTGGATGATTCCATTAACCAAAAGAGAAATTAAGAGTGGATGGATCTCATCCACCTCTTTATATTTCCTTTTAGGAACACTTACCCAGACATTGAAGGATGTCTCTGACTTACTCAACTTCCAATGGACTTTACCCCCAACCAAAAAAAAAAGGAAAAAGAAAATGCCTTAAGTTGGTTCTCTATTTCACCTCGCACCTCTCTCCACCCTGTATTTCACCTCTAGTCTTGGAAGAGGGAACTTTGCCTCGGGGAGGCCTATAGTTACAATGACAATTTCTGTGTCACAGAAAATCTTCCTTCCTCCAACTCATGACCCTCTCACAAGAAGAAAGATTCAAATTAGGTCAACAATAGAGTGAAATTTCTACCCAGCAAAAGAATCTGTGATTGGATTTGGCTTGTATGTGCATGCGTGCACACGTGTGCATCACCCCGGATCCACACACATAGAGAAAAACACAGATACAGAACACACAGCACTTCAGAAAACTCCCTTTGAATCAGTCTTGGCATCACCATGGTAACATGAACAAAAGCCGTCCTCCTAATCATGGAGGGGAAACCTGCGGTTTTGCGATAGGCACCCCTCAGGAGGATTTCAGCCACCCTGGGACCATTTCAGCCTATGACCCTCCAATAACCTCACGGGCTCTGTTTATCTCAGACTCTCTCTAATCTTCGTCGTATCTGTTCTTTCGATCAGCCTTCTCCTAGGACCACGGCACTCCAGCTCTCGTGCTTGGCCGTGGTTCTAATTTCCAGGGGGAAAATGGTTCTCTCTAAGGTTCTTTTGACCACTGCAAGTAGGGCCTTTCCTCGCTTAGGGGATTGTGGTACAGAAATAAAATAATTCTGCTGGACTTTAAAGTTATTTGAAATTATATGTCATTTTAGAACTAATCTTTAAAAAGAGGCTTCAAAATGCCAGCAACATCCATTTCTCGGGTTACTTATGCATGCACTCATGAAAATGACGTGTCTGTGACCTACAGACTCGAAATACCAAGTCAAAGGTCTGCTACCTGTGTGTGAGGTTGAAGAAAGCCTACTCGATCCCTGCAAAAGAAAATCAATCTGGCCTTTATTATTTTTCTTGGAAGAATCAGAAATAGCATTCATTAGAGAAACCCACTTTGCTCCAACTCCAAAGGGATTTCAAATTTTCCAAGGGTACTTAAATATTGTATCTCTGGTAATAGTTGTCCTAAGGGAGAGGTCCCTTCTTCCAAATAACATTTAAAAAATCTTCAAAGGCTTCTATCTGCTAAAACTGATATGAAAATTGCATTTTACTTAAGAAATCATCTTTAAGTGCCAAACCGTTTTTTTTCCTTTGTCTTGGATATACAGTGTTACCTACAAATGTCATTCTAACCCTTTAAAAATCAATGATTTTCATTTGAGGAGCAGTTGAAACAGAACTTGTTCTAATGAAAAATTTAACAGTGTATTAATTTCAGTGTTTTACAGTAAAGGTAGGCATCTGTGTATTCATACAAACGTATGCACATATATGCTTATGTGTACAGGTGCATACGTACACATAATTGTGTGTAAGGATACATGGGTATTATACAGTACAGAGGTAAAGAGGATGGGGTCTGGAATTAAACTGTCATGGTGTGATTTCTCCCTCCCATGTGACTTCGTGTAAGTTACTTCTCTACCTCTCAGTTCCATCTGTAAAATGGGAATAAGAATAGCAACTGCGTCATAGACCTGCACGGTAATTAACGAGTTAATAAACACTTCATGCTTAGAGCCTGCCACATAGTAAGCGCTCAGTAGATATTAGCCAGTTTTATTAGAAGTAGTCTAAATGACCGATATTTTAAAAAATTGACTTCCCTGCAAAGAAAAAACATTTCACTTACTGGTGTGCTTTGTATAGTGTACCAATTAGTAATGGTAATAGGTAGCCTCTTGCTGTCATTTGCTGTGACAGGAGAGCGAGAATAAATGGTGTCCTTCTACTGTGGTATTCTCTGCTTTCACCCCTCTGAGAGTTGAATCTGGTTCCAAGGTTTTCTTTTTCTTTTTAGTATTTATTTATTTTTGAGAAAGGGAGAGAACACAAGCAGGGAAGGGGCAGAGAGAGAGGGAGACACAGAATCCGAAGCAGGCTCCAGGCTCCGAGCTGTCAGCACAGAGCCCGACACAGGGCTCAAACCCGTGAACTTGGGGATCATGACCTGAGCTGAAGCACACGCTTAACCAGCTGAGCCACCCAGGTGCCCTTGGTTCAAGATTTTCTTTTACACAGTTAGCCGCTCAGGGGGACATTCCACCCTTAAAGGCTTCAGCTTCTGAAGGAGCTGGTAAAATCAACACAGAGAAACCTGGTGCAGGGCGGTGACTCTTTGGAATTGTTGGCAGTGGTCCGGATGGTGGTGTTTGACTCTGTTTTGAAAATTCTTTTCGTTGTTGGTGTCACCAGAAAGAATGTGGAGCTTCTAGAATGGATACGTATGATTCAAGCAGGGTTGGAAGTTCAGAAAAGGCTCTCTCCAGGGAAAATGATTTGTAGGGGTGCTTGTTTTGAACTTAAGTGGTGGTTGATGATGACAGGGGTTGCGGTGGTGAGCCTTTCTTCAGTTTATTGGTATCTCGGTACCTCTAATCTTAACAAAATCTGGACTCGGGAAAAGGTAATGGAATGAAGTAAAGTTAAGAAAGAGGGAGTGGCTCCTGTACCTTGAGCTCTCCCTCTGGGTCGAGGACTGGTCTCAGCACATCCCTTCCCTACAGAAACACCCTGGGAGGGCCCAAGGAGGCCTCTGGTAGCCTGAGGTTCAGTCCACATTTCTACTTTTGGGTTTTTAGACAGCTTTGAAATAACACTGTTCTCTAGCCATGTAGAGAGTGCACTTCCGCTCATTTTTAATAGACTTTATATTTAGAAAGCTTTTTTTTTTTTAACAGACAAATGGAACAGATAGAACAGAGGGTTCTGATATACCAGGTGCCAAGTCTCCCATTTGCTAATATTTTAATTAGTATGGTGCATTTATTACAGCTAATGAATCAATATTGATGTATTGTAATTAACTAAAGTCCGTACTCTATTCCTATTGTCTTAGTTTTTGCTAATGTCTCGCTCTGTCTTTTTTTAAAAGTTTATTTCTTTCTCTTAGAGAGGGGGAGGGTGCAGAGAGAGAGAGAGAGAGGGAGAAAGAATCCCAAGCAGGCTCTGCACTGTCAGTATCACAAACCGTGAGGTCGTAACCTGAGCCAAAATCAAGAGTCGGATGCTTAACGGAGCCACACAGGCACCCCTGTCTTTTTTTTTTTTCTTAACCTAATGTCTTTACTTTATTCAGATTGTCTTCGTTTTACCTAAAGCTCCAGGACAGCAGATGACATTTAGTTACATATCTCTTTAGGTTCCTCTTGGCCCCACTTTTCCATACAGCGCTTTTCAGAGGGAACCCCCTGTATACAGCCCACATTTAAGGAGTGGGGAGTCCTGCTCTCCCTCCTTGAGGGCAGAATGTCTACATAAATTATTTGGAGTCCTTCTTCGTGGGAGAATTGTAAAGTCATTTTTCAAGTGAGACTGTACGAGAAAATTGGCCAAAGAGAAAATTATGCTCAACAGATGTGTAGAGACGAAGAGGAAGTATTGAAAATAACAAAGAAAAAAGAAGTCTGAGGAACATTTTTCATCTAATTATAAAATCTACTGAATAATCAGACAAGGGCTCAGAAATATGTCCAAAAATGTTAATTGCTTATAATACCTAAAAACAGAAAGCAAGTAAACTATCCAAAAAATCATGGTATAATCATATAGCTGTAAGTCAAAACCATTTTTATATGTGTGTATATAAAATTTATTGGCATAGAAACAATCTGCTGGTAAATGAATTATATATAATATGAGTACCTTCATGTAAGTACACACACCTAAATGCTTAAATGAGTATATACGTGTATAAAAATATACTTACGATATAAGTATATTATATACGTGTGTGTGTGTGTGTGTGTGTAAACATCTGCAAGGCTAGCTTATACCAAAAAAAAAAAAAATCATTATCTCCAGCTGGTAGGCTTATATGTCATTTAGAATATTCCTTTTTTTTTAGAGTTCATTTATTTACTTACTTACTTGAAAGAGAGAGAAAAGAGAGAGAATCCCAAGCAGGCTCCATGCTGTCTGCATGGAGCCCAACCCGGGGTTCAATCCATGAACCATGAGATCATGACCTAAGCTGAAACCAAGAGTTGGACGCTCAACCAACTGAGTCACTGAGGCATCCCTAGAATATTCCTTTTTAATACCTGTACATATTTTCTATTTTCTTCAATATTTTTTATTCTCCCAGGAAAACCTGAAAATTAACAGTAAAATTGCTTAAAATAAAAGGTATACTGACAAATAGAACACTAGCACATAGTGTTAGTAATCCAAATCATTAAAAACTCACTACATAACAGCAGTTTCTAAAACCCCTACTAGGACTTGGAATAAAGACGGAGGGCAAGAACTTCACCAGTGCCTTTATGCTATTTCTCTAACACCGTTAATCCTGACCAGAGAGCCCTCCATCCATCCTGGGACACTAGACTCCGAGACCCCGTGGAATAACGTGCTCAATGGCCCCAGCCTTCTCCCATCTCTTCTGTTGCCCCGTGTGCCTTCCTTCGGCTCCTCACAAAGCCTGGAATTCCCCCACCCCCTCATCTTCCTGTTGTCCATTACCTGGTTCTTACCGGAAGCTCCCTTGGACTGTTGTATTTTCATTTTGTTCCCCAAGAGCTGGCAGGGCTTATTTTTCTTCTAGTCAGGTACTGCTGGTGCCTGGGGTCATGCACTGTATGCATTTGGTCCTCGGCAAATATCTGTTGACGCCCATGACTAGCTGGCAGTCAAGATGTAAAGGCGTAGCAGGTGGGATTGAGGGAACAGCTAATATAATACAAACATAACATTAAAAACCCAGCCACTGGAGCCACACTGCCTCTGAGCTCCGTTGCCCACGAGCTGAATCATCTTGAACTCCTTCCTCACCCTCTCTGAGTCAGTTTGCTCCTGTGTAAAAAGGGAGTGATGATGGTACTTACCGCGTAGAGCTGGTTGAGGGTGAAATGAGCGGAGTCATGTGAAGCACTCATTGTTTGCAGGTCATCAGACAAGGTTGGCTGTTATCACAATTAGCTGGTTTGTACTCTTTGCCTTCAAAATCACATAGGGTGGGAGCGCAAAGTCTATCTCACAGCCCACTGTGGTGCCAGCACAGTTTAGAAGCACACACGCTATTGAGGATCCAGGATGATGTTTTGTAGCTATTTTAGATATACCCTCATTTTGTTTTCATCGGGGATGATACAATGACAGACACAGAGATAACCGCCTTGGAAAGAATTTATTACTCACTTTTCTCAAGAGAAGGGGCCATACCACCCCATGCAGGGCCGCCTGGGGAAGCCCCGGGATTGATCGGGAGGTAGAAGGAGTGAGAGAAATGCATGGGTGAAGGCCTTTCTTACTACAACGGTGGGCAGTTGGCAGGTGGGCATGTTCCCTACTGGGCAGGAAGTTGGAGTGTGTGGTTGGATGCTTTGTAACATGAATCCCATGAGCTGGTGGAAACCCAGGAATAATACTGTTGTCAACACTTTTGGCCGCCGGTTTGGCCCCTGACTTCATCGTGCCAAACCATCAATTCCAGGAGGTCCAGAACACTTATGACAGCACCTCGAGCCTCTTCCTCACTGTGATTGCTCTTCCTTTGGTTTTCAGTGTCTCCGATCCTTTTCACCCATGTTTATATCTCTTGCCATCTTCTTGAGGTGGCCTTACTGGACCCTGGGTTTTATTTAGATCTCCTCTTCTTTGGCCCATGTTGCTTCCTCTCCCTCTCCTACTCTCATTCTGCTTCCATTATAGCTGAAGAAAGATTGTCTCCGTTTTTCACCCCTTCTTGTACATATGAGAGCTGCTCCTTTTCACAGATTAGCACAGAAACTTGGAAAACAGAGAGAAGCTAAGGCTGTGTTGCCATGTCAACCCAAAGCAGAGCCGACTTGTGAGCGTTGCACACTAATCGTTCTGGTTTATGGACTGGCAAGGTCCTAGAAGACCGTTTTTGCCCACTGGGAAGTTGCGGGCAGTAATGGAGGAGCTCTGAGGCTGGCCCATCCCGGCCCTGGGGGAGCTGCTTGTGAGATCTGGTGAAATTATCTCACTGGCAAGACAGGACCCAACTACGGCCCAGCACCCTTCTCCGTTTCTTTCTTTTCGGAGAAGCCCCACTTAATATCCACACCAGCCTGTGACTGGATAATTACAGGAAATCCTGGCTCCACTCAGCTGAAAAGAAAGAATTCTTAAGGAAGAATTTCAGGCTCTTTTACTATTTCCCTTTGTCTTGTAGTCTGGCTCTGGGCCCTCATTTTGCTTTCTTTTCTCAGTGTTAGGGCTGTGTCCCTGACCCCTGCCCCTCACCCCTGCCACCCTCCGTTTGGATGAACGCGAGATCTCTAATATGCAGCCTTCCACTCTGAATTGGCTGAAACTCTTTCCCTTTGGGGGACAAAAAAATGACTATATTAATACTCTTAATATAATACTTTATAATATATATGTATATTACTATATAGCCTTTGCTTTACTATTTTATTCCCGCCCCCCCCCCCTTTTTTGGAGGTGGAAACATTTATTGGTAGGTATCGATCTCTCTAGCTTTGATTTCTGCTCCCTTTTCTGGGGAAGGGGAGGTTCTCACCTGATTACACCTTTTTAAGAAAAACATTTTTAGGTTTATTTGTTTATTTTGAGAGAGAGCAAGCAGGGAAGGGGCAGAGAGAGAGAATCCCAAGCAGGCCCCACGCTGGCATCAGCAGAGGCTGACTCAGGGCTCGAACTCACGAATTCCAAGATTATGACCTGAGCCGAAATTGAGAATCAGACCTGAACCCACTCAGCCACCCAGGCACCCCTATCACCTGATTATACCCTTCAATGATAGTAGCAGAAGAAATGAGGAGACTCATTCAGAGTTCTAGAGGGACCTCTTGATTTAGGTACACAGTATATTTTTGAGCATAAAGACAGATTCACCAGGAGCCCTGGAATTTCCCTCACAGTAATTGTCTTTCTTTGACAATTGTACTTTCCACAATTAGGCATCCTGTGACCTGCACGCCCCTTTTGCTTGAAGTGTCACGCTGCAGGTCTCAGCAGAAGGGACCGAGCAGAGCCGTGTTCGGTGCTTGGGGAGGGGAGCACACAAGTGACCGACCAACCCCATCCTGGTTCCAGTGACAGAATTGATTCCAGCATAGGCTCCAGATGGAGACACAGCTGTATCTTGCCATATTTGACTGAGGCAAATACAGTCAGTTTTCATTTTCTCTGACATTTATTATTTGGGGGAAGGGCTGTCAGGGGAAGGGGCATTAGCCACAAATATGACAAGGTTAAAGGACAATGAGTCTGGACTGAAGCATTGTATTCAGACGGTTGACATCCTAAGTTCATCAATCAATATTATTGACTTGGCCAAGCTTCAGGTTGGAGTAATCTCTATAATGCGATTTAGCCTGTGCCACAGAATGGTGTGTTGGGGATAAAATGTTGGAAGCCAGTCAGTCGTCTGTGAGATACATTTTGGGAAACATTCTTTATCTTAAAAATAGAACTTGAAGTGTTTGCAGCCAGGAAGATGCTTAATTAGATTCATATAGGAGCCACCAGCTGTTCATAAGACAAACAGAAATATCTGAAGTCTCTTCCGGTTCTGTGGAGACAGGCAAAATGGCTCCCCCTTTTCGAGTCAAATCTGAGAGACCCTTCAGTGAAAAGCTCTTCAGGCCTGAGTGGCCAAGCTTGGCACACAGAGGTCACGTTTTCCTCTTCCTCTGTCCTCTTGCTTTGCTCTCAAAACCTGAGGAGCTTTTAGTCACAACGGTACAATGTCCACAAAGAGATACTGCCGTGGAAAGGGTCACACTCCTGCATGCATGGCCGGCCGTGTCCCCCAGCCCCCGGCCCAACTTCTCCCCTTCACAGTCTCAGAGTCCTATGCCGTCCTCACCACATGAATTTCCGGATCTTGGTGATGCGGTTAAAGAAGGGTGTTGGGGAGACAGGGAGAGGATATACATGAAAGAAGCTGAGAGGCAGGAAGCGAGGTGGAAAGGCTTTTCCAGAAACTCTAAGTTGATCTGTGTAACCAAGATTTGGGAGCGAACAAGAGTATGGGGGGAAAGTCATGAAGCTAAGACTGAGGGAGCTGTATGATTTGATAGGTCTGGCTCTTGAATTGGGGAAGAGAAAAAGGAGGCTGTGAGAAGTATGGTTAGGAGTTAGGAGTCTATCAGGAAGATTTGGGATGAGTTACCAGCCTCACAGAGTGCCAGGAGAAAGGGGCATTTGAAGCGATGGAGATTAGCCTCCCATTCGATGCGGGAAACTCTTTTAGGGCACGCCTGCAGAAGGGCCACCCAACCCTTACTTGGAAGCTTCTGGTGATAGGAACTTGGTCTTGCATTGGCAGTGTAGAAAAGTGGCTGAGAGCACAGATGTTAGAGCCAGACGGCCTAGGTCCAAACCCAGGGGCCACCACCTCCCCTGCCCGGGGAGGGCACCTTACGTACGATACCTGACATTCCCCTCCCCTGCCCGGTTGGGGCACCTTACATACGATACCTGACATTCTGTGCCTCAGGTTTTGTAGCCATAAATCGAGGCTGGTGATAGCAGAGGGTAGTTATGGGAATTAATTTTACATATGTCTGTAATTATTCATAAAGGATATTTATCACTTAGAACACTACCTGCTATATAATATATATCATATAAGTATTTGCTATTATTATCACTGCTGTAAGGTTGTTGCATGTATAAGAAAATTCTGTTTCAGATTGAGTGAATTTGGCTTCTCTGATTCCTGCTTATCCCATTTCTCAGCTCTGAAATAAGTCAAACCAAGGCTATTCTGCCTTCCACATGGGTACCCACCAAACATCTGAAGATAATTATCCTGTCCCTCTTTGTTCTTCTTAGATTATAGAAGAGAGCTTTTTGCAAATGCCGTTCCTTCTCTCTAGGACAACTTTTCCTCCCATGTTCTTTGTGTTCTAACTCCGATTCCTTCTTTAGGAAGCTTCTCCACATCTGAGTAATTTATACCGTATTTTAACCCTATCCTCCGTGTATAAAGGTGAACATAGTACAGATTCTATTAGCTGTTTGTGTATGTTACCATCGTAGCATGTGCCTTATGCATCTTGGTAACCCAGCACATGGCACACGATGCTTATTGGATGCATCAGGTGGAACATGAAGGATGAACGCGTGTGAAGCAAAATATGGCATTTTGGGTCTTGGAGTCTTGGGAGCAAGGAGATGGGAGAAAAGAATGTTGGCTTTGTCAAACAATTACAGGAGGCAGGCGTGCCCAGAATTCCATAAGCTGATAATTTTGTCTGTACTAATTCCATCAGAATGGAAAGTTTTTCTTGAATTCTTCATTGGCTGGTCACAGGTTTTCTGACTCTACAGTGTTGTGCAGAATCCCCTCCGTGGGAGAGTTGAAAACCAAGAAATAATAAAGCAAGAGAGGATAAGTGGGTCCAGATAATGAAGAAATAAGGCAGGGAGTGAGGATAGGGACAGCTGAGGTAGAAGAATCCTCTGGGTCTGGATGTGGGCAGAAGGTTCTTCGGAAGAGGAGAGAGAGAAGACAGTGTTCGGTAGATGTCACCGGCAGGAGTGTCGTCTCAAGAGGCTTTTTATTTTTTATATATTTTTAAAGTTTTTTTAATGTTCTTATTTATTTTTGAGACAGAGAGAGACAGAGCATGAGCAGGGGAGGGGCAGAGAGAGAGGGAGACACAGAATCTGAAACAGGCTCCAGGCTCTGAGCTGTCAGCACAGAGCTCGACGCGGGGCTCAAACTCACAGACCACGAGATCATGACCTGAGCCGAAGTCGGCCGCTTAACCGACTGAGCCACCTAGGCGCCCCTCAAGAGGCTTTTTAAGGGAAACGTGCTATTCAGTGTTTTCTTGTGAGCCTGAGCAAGATTTATTGGCTTTTGATGTGCATTTTCTGGTAGACTGCTGTTTCTTTGACACCGCCCAGAGCCCCAACTGTGTGAGATCCCACTTATGCTCGTGTTATGTGCTGCTGAAGCTGGTCAGTTGGGTTCACACTCAAATTCTTGGGTGCTCTTGTTCTGTGGGATGCTGAGAGTTGCTTCACTGGAGCGCCTGGTAAGAGAGTAGCTATTACGTAGAGGCAGCAATGTTGGTGTCTATAAACGTGTGACATAATCAGGCACGGGCACAGTTCAGAGAGCCCACAGGCCCCTTCAATTTCCTCTTTGTAGTAACGGGGGCTGTGTCTCCTAGCTTCCCAAATGGAGCCAGTCCTGAGTCACAATCTTGACCTAGACACTGACCCAGGGGCACATTATTTGGGGGTTAAGTCCAGGGCAACAATATTCGTCGTGTTTATTCTTTTTCCCCATAAACTAATGGTGGCATTGTGAACTAAGATAGAAAACATAGGGAAAATGCCAGCATTCTTTTCCCGACTGGGCTACTGAATTCCATCAAAAGATATTGGTGAACGGTCTCTGGTCCGCAAACCTCTCCTGACACCTCTGGTTTTATTTGCAAAAGCCCCCATCATAGGAGGTATGTATGCACCCTGGCTGCACAAAATGGAAAAAGGCCAGCTCTCTTCCTATCACATTATGGCCAAGGGTTCAGCTTTGCAAGATGCTGCCTTAATTGCACCAAGAAAGGAAAGCTGACATTCTCTAGTTGTTCAAAGGAAAGGTGATGTGTACACCCTTCCCAAGAGGGCATTATATTTACTCTTAAGGAAAGCATCCACCAAAAATATGAAAGAAAATGCATTCTGACAATCGTTGAAGAAGGATCTTTTAAAACACTTCCCTAAGGACCATTTCTTAGAGAACATCAGTTTCTGCTTCTGTTACACAAATCCAGTCGTCTTGCCTGTTTCTTAGCTTGCTCTTTTGAGGTTAAGCTTTCCCACCTTCATTACAGAACACTTAGCATAAACGCAGTAATTAGCCGCTTGGAATTGTGTATTTAGGTAATCCTCCCAGACAGCTCCATCAGAACTGGCTTCAGCTTTTCAGAAATCAGTTTGAGTTAATTTATTAATAATAATAATAATAATAATATTATCATCGGAACGCTTGCTGGAACGGTGCCAATCTGCTACCAAATCTGGACTTCATTTTACCATTAAATTTGACTTTAAAAATTTGCAGAAACTTTTTACCAAACTCTCTGTTTGTAAGAGATTATATTGCCCTACAACAACATGGTGAAAGTGATTATCTCTGGAAGATAGAACTACAGACAATTTTAATCTCCTTCTCTCGGATAATGGCAAGAAGTCTAATGAAAAAAGTAAATGTTTTTTAAAACATGTTTTACTTTTTAAATATATTTTGGAATACATTATAAAAAGAGTCTATTTCCCTTGTGTTCCCAAGCATTCAGAGGAGGCAGAGTGCATATTTCTCGGGCATCGCTCACATGTGTTCTAGATTGTTTATAAAAGCATCAGAAAAGAAAATTCAGCAAAAAGAGGGAAGAGAGGGGTAAAAAAAAATTATGCATGGCGACACGCAAAAACTAGTTATATTATAACTGTCTGCAAAGTTTGAACGTGATTTAAGCTGGGTCTATGCAATTACTCAACCAATTTAGGTCAAAAGCCACACTTAAAAAAAAAAAAACACTGGCAATTCAAAGCAAAAGTTTTTTCCATTTTTTTTGAAGTGTAATTGACATGCAATGTTATATTAATTTCAGGTGTACCACATAGTGACTTGACAAATACATTATGCAATGCTTATCACGGTAAGTGTACTTACCTTATGTCACCAAAGTTTGACTATATTCCCAAGGTTGTGCTTTTCATCCCTGGGACTTACTTATTTTTAACGGGAAGTTTGTAATCTTAATCCCCTCACCAAGCAAAAGTATTCTATTTGCATTGATTTCTACTCCACATAAATGTAAAACTGGCCCAAACGGTTGGAAAAAAAAAAAGAAAGAAAGAAAGAAAGAAAGAAAGAAAGAAAGAAAGAAAGAAAATCATTCTCATTCTCTCCGTCTCTTGCTCCGAATGTGAGCACATCATAGATGAAAATAAAACAGAATATCGTTCGAGTTTCACTAGGCGTCATCCTGGGAAATCAAGGCAAGGCAGAGAGTGGGCGGTGGGTGAATAGACATTAAGAATAAAATATTGGGGCGCCTGGGTGTCTTAGTCGGTTAAGCGTCTGACTTTGGCTCAGGTCATGATCTCGCAGTTCGGGCGTTTGAGCCCCATGTTGGGCTCCATGCTGACAGTTCAGAGCCTGGAAGCCTGCTTCAGATTCTGTTTTCCTCTCTCTCTGTCCCTCCCTGTTCACTCGCTCTCTCTCAAAAATAATAAACGTTAAACAAATTTTGTAAAAAAGAATAAAATCTCCTCTTCTTGGTTGCTGCCTTGCCCGTGGAAGCGTGCCCACCCTCTGCTCTGCTTTGGCGGGGAAGCTGTGCTCTCACGTGGCTCTGTGACATTCCATGACATGTGCCTCGAGGCTCTGAGATATGGCAGGGAAAATGTCACAGTGTAAGGGCAGTGCAACACGGCCTTCCAAGGTGCCACCTGGGGACCGAGGGAGTCTCAGAACACAAATACCCAGCACTATTGATCTAAGGGCACAAGCCCTGAGATCAGGGAGGAGCTGAGCAAATGCAGGAAACTTCCCAGCACCCACGGTCAGAGCAGGAAAACCAAAGATAGAAGTCTGTGCGCCGGCGACAGAAGTGATGACAAGTGTGTTGGCAGTCATATTTTGCAAACAACTGGCAGTTGTTAACAAAGGGCCCTCTCTGGAGCTGCCAGAACAAGTGCATACCTAAATGGGGTCAACTAATCACCGTATTCGAAGGTTTTTTTGAGCTAAAAGGCAAATTGCTTCAGAGCGGAGGCAAAAATGCTCTATTGAAGATTCATAATTGGAAGGCACTTTATCAACCTAGTCATCAGGAGGATGCTGGTCATTAGCGATGCCTACATTAAAGGCGCTAATACATTTGCATTCGGTTCAGAGTTAGAATGAAAGGAAAAGAATAGGGATTCTCTTAGGCTGCGGATCTTAAGGTCTTTGTG
Source organism: Panthera onca (assembly GCF_046562875.1). Lineage (NCBI taxonomy): Eukaryota > Metazoa > Chordata > Mammalia > Carnivora > Felidae > Panthera > Panthera onca. The sequence goes on along the minus strand of NC_138340.1, from coordinate 31,604,891 downwards.
ACCTTGGTGTAGAGGGCTCTCTTGGAGTTCAGCTTCACATAAGGTGAGAAAAGACCACTCACCCCAGATGTGAGCGTGGACGCTGCATCTTTGCACAGAGAGCTCCTTGGTTTCTGCAGTAGGAGACCGTCACATCTGAGCCCTGTGTCACCGGCAAATCCAGCGTGCCCAGAAGACACCCAGTGCTGCCACAATGTAGAGAGTTGACACCGTGGGCGGAAAAGCCACCAGATTCACATTTCCTCCTGCTCAGGAGAGCATAGGAAGAGAAGAAGAAAGCCAGATACAGAAACAGAAAACCAAATCTTGTTCTATTCACAGTGAGGAATGAAGGTCTGTTCCACACCACACACACTCCTCTCTCTGTTTTCCCTCGTTCATTATACAGTTGAAGTGACACTGATATTTGGAGTCTGACTCACTGAAGTAACGACCTCACTTTCTCTAATTCACTCCAAATACATATACTTAGTCTTATTTTCTAAAATAACTTCAGGGGCGTCTGGATGGCTCAGTCGGTTGAGCATCTGACTTCGGCTCAGGTCATGATCTTAGGGTGCGTGAGTTCGAGCCCCACGTTGGGCTCTGTGCTGACAGCTCGGAGCCTGGAGCCTGCTTCAGATTCTGCCTCTCTCTCTCTCTCGCTCCCTCAGCAATAAACAAACATTAGAATTTTTTTTTAAATAGTAAAATAAAATGGTGACTTTGTGCCCATGTTAAGGGGCGCCTTTTTAAAATTTGAACAGAGCGATGAGCCCATGTTTAACACATGACAGGTACCGGACAAGTAGGAGTGTGTGCCCCGCACCTCGATTGCATCGTCCTCAGACGGAGAGACTGGAGGCAGGGAGGCCAGATGAAACATCTTGTGCGCTTGTCCAGCAAACAATAATAAGGTAGTAGCCGCAGAGCATGGGGAACCATGTGTTAATATCCCAGGACCTCAGCCCTCCTTTGGTCCGGCACCGGAGCCTCCAGACCCATTTAAGAGGGAACATAGGACTTGGTGACGGAGCAGATCTAGGAGAAAAGAGAGACGGAAGAGCTGAGGACCGTTCTGATTTTTCTGGCTTGGGCAGCCCAGTGGATGCAGAGACCATTACCACAGCAAGGAACTCAGGTCCCTGGGTCATCCTTGAGAACATCAATCACTGTGCTGTGCTCCGAAGCCCCTGGGGGTTATTGAGCCGTGCTGGACTCTTTGGTCTGCTTTTTAATTTTCTTGCTTCTACCCCAGCTGACAAACTGTCAGCTGTCACTTCTCACTACTGTCAGTGTGCCTGCTTCTAAGCATTTCCCTGCTTTACTTTCTAATTGGCTACTTCTGAAACACCCGAGCAGCAAGGTTGCTAGAAATGTGTGTAAAGCAAGAGTCTATAGGGGCAAAGCGATGGTCCTGGACCGTTGTGTGTTATAAAGTACCAGCCTTGTGCCTGCTGTCGGGGCCGCTCCAAGGACTCTAATTTTTTTTCTTTTTAATTTTTTTTAATTGTTTTTATTTATTTTTGAGACAGAGAGAGACAGAGCATGAGCAGGGGAGAGGCAGAGAAAGAGAGGGAGACACAGAATCTGGAGCAGGCTCCAGGCTCCAAGCTGTCAGCACAGAGCCTGATGCGGGGCTTGAACTCACTGAGTGTGAGATCATGACCTGAGACGAAGTCAGACGCTCAACTGACTGAGCCACCCAGGCGCCCCTCCAAGGACTCTAATTTTAAATGGGTTGGGTCCTCACAGATCTGGGGTTCAGCTAGCTAAAGAGATATTCATTTCTTTCTGTATAGCAACTTTGAGGATAAAACCGTTCCCCACATCATCCACTGATGAATTTTTAAGGTAGGATTTCACAGTTGTTTGGCCGCCCCAGAACTTACAATAGCTGACGTTTGCTGGGCGCTTAGTAGGTACCAGGCCCCGTTCTAAGCCTTTTTCGTCCGACATCACTAGGGGTCAGCGCAGTGGCACTAGGGTCGGGCAGGGCTTTTGTTGCCCATTTTATAGATAGGAAGTCAGGAGCATAAAGAGGTAATTTTTCCAAGGCTACGCAGTCCATTAGCACTAGAGCCAGGGTTCAGATGCAAGCCATCTGAGCTCAGGCCCCGTGTCCGTAACAGTTTGCTCCACAAAACGGGCCATGGGTGGAGGCCAGCCAACCCAAGTGCCCTAGAGTCTCTCTGGTTAAATCAGTGAATGGGGCTTTGGACAGACTTGCAAATCGTTTCTGTGAGGCTTTCGGGCATAACGACTCTGGTGCATTGGGAGGACAACCCAGTCTCAACCCCCCTGCCACACCCTCCTCTAAATTCACAGCCCACAGGCATCAACCACATCACACACGCGTGCAGCCCCCTGACTTGGCTGATAACACAGAAAAGCAGCACCAGGATGAAACAGAGGTCGGGGGGCCAAGTGACCGTTGCCTTTCTAACAGCGTGTCCCCAGCTGACTCCTGGAGGCATATGCGTTTGCGCATTGCCCTCACTGTGTTTCTTCCATCCCTGCACCAACAAGGTTCTCGCCGTGTGTTTCCATTGAATTAGTCCCCTGAGAATTCATATGGTCAAGTCCTCACCCCCTACATGACTTCAGAATGTAACTATATTTGATGATAGGCCTTTCAAGAGGTTATTAAGGTAAAAGGAGGTCATGTGGCCCTACAATGAAAACCTGTGTCCCTATGAGTTTAGGACACAGACACAGAGAGGAGAGACCATGAGGAGACTGAAGAGAGCCCTCCACAAGCCAAGTAGAAGGGACTCAGAAGTCATTAACCCTGCCGACACGTCCGCCTCAAACTTGCAGGCTCCAGAACGCAGACCAAGTGCATCTCTGTTATTTGAGCCACCTTGTCTGCCGTAGTTTGTTATGACAGCCCTAGAAAACCAAGCCAGGGATCAAAGAGGTCTGTTTTCAGAGTCTTAAGTAGCAAGTCCCTGAAAACAGCCTCCTCCCTGTTAGTTTTTTTCCCCCAAAGCTTAAGCTTATTTAGAAATTACCTTAGGAGAAAGGAAGGAAGTTGAATTTCTTGACAGGAATGGAGGGGTGGAGGGCAGAAGTGAGGAAACCTGAGGGGAAAAGATTCCCCCAGACCATCAGGGCACCTGGCTCCAGGAGGAGAAGGCCTCCGCCTAGATACTGGGGCCCCAGTCTTTTCACCACCCCGTACTCCTGTGCCCAGTATGGCTTAGTTGAAATCCTGCCATATCCGTCAGATAGTGCCTCCTTCCGAGGCGGGCATTATTTATAATTTGGCTATTACTATGAGTTCACAACGTAATGAGGCAATTTTCACACCCAAGCTTGCTGAGTAGAACATGAGTGAAGTCATACCCCATACACATGGACTGATCACCTTGAAAAGGCCCCAAACAGGGAGCTGACAGCAATGACTACCACTGCCCTCCCCTGTCCCGCACTGTCCCCTTCTTCCACTAGTGACGCACCTTGCTACCTTTTTGAAGAATGACTTTCCCCAAAAGTGCATGGTCCTGGAGGAGTCAGGATGATAGTTTGCCGGGGACAAGATTGGGACCAGTGGGACCCGTTTGGATTCTCCCCCTTTTGAATCTTGAGAGAAGTAATCTGAGGAAGAGCAGACGATCAATTAATTCATCCCAACTTTTACTCTCTGGAGTAACTGGCCAGAGCTCCAGTAATGAAACCAGAAACCAGTTCCTCAGGCTTCTCTGGCCTCCCTCGGGGGTCCACACCTCCTTCAGATGAGTTTCCTCTTTTGCTTAAGTCCCCCAGAGTCTGTTTCTGTGCCTTACAACCACAAAGCCTGAGTTAGTACAGTGACTGTGAAGACGGACCCTGGAGGTTAAGACCAAAACAGTAGATCGTGATCACCAAAATTTGGGGGACGTCATAGCCTGTTGTTTATTGAAAATTTCGGGCGCCCATTGCCTTCATCGGTGGGTCAGTATGCTGAATTTAAATACAAGAACTTTGAGATTCCAGGGGCGCCTGGGTGGCTCAGTCGGGTAAGTGTCCAACTTCCACTCAGGCTGTGATCTCAGGGTTTGTGGGTCCGAGCCCCAGGTCGGGCTCTATGCTGACAGCTCAGAGCCTGGAGCCTGCTTCGGATTCTGTGTCTCCCTCTCTCTCTGCCCCTGCCCTGTTCACACTCTGTCTCTGCCTCTCAAAAAGTGAATAAATGTTAAAAAAAAATTTTTGTTAAATAAATAAATTTAAAAAAAAAAAGAATTTTGAGATTCCAGTTGGCCACTGACCCTAGAGCTGAAACCACGATTGTCCCTTGCAACCAAAAGTGGGCTTTATTTCAGAGGCGTTTGCCAGAAGGAGTGCTTCTAATTCATTTCCTTATTCTTTCAATAAATATCTATTGAATACCTATTAGGTTTCAGAACCTGGATAACCTGGTTATCAGCAGCTGATAAGCCACTGAAAAATCCCTGCACTTGTGGAGTTGAATTCCAGCATAATTTCAAACAAACAAGCTGAGACCTCGGGATTATACAATGTTGTCCCTTTGTACCTGTTAAGACAATAGAGGGCAACGTTTATTTGTGTATCAGTTTAATTGAGATACATCAATTTCTATGCATTTCACTCCTTCAAAGTGCAATGCATTCATTTCTAGTAAAGTCCTAGGGCTGGGTGACCATCACCACGGTCGATCTTAATACCTTTTTATCACCCCAAAACAATACCTCAGAGTCTATCTACCAACCTCCAACTTCCCTATCCCCTGCCGCCCACCCCCAGCCCGAAGCATCACTAATCCATTTTCTGTCTCTACATATGGACATGTTCTGGACATTTCATATAAATGGAATCACATAATATGTAGTCTTTTGTGAGTGACTTCTCTCACTCAGCATGATTATGTGGAAATTCATCCATGTTGTTTGTATACCTTCCTTTTTACTGATGAGCCATATTCCATTGTATGGACGCAGTAAAGTTTGTTTATCCATTCATCTCTTGATGTACATTTGGGCCATTTCCAGTTTGGGGCTATTACAAATAAAGCTTACAGGAATAGTTGTATACACATTTCAGAACGGATGTTTATTTCCCGTCCCCTTGAGTGAATGACTAGAAGTAGAATTGCTGGATCATATGTTTAGCTTTCCAGAATGTGCCATACTGTTTGCCAAGGTGTCCTGACATCTGCGTTCCTACCAGCAGTGGGTTAGAGTCCCAGTTCCTTCACATTCTTGCCACCCTGCGGCATGTGCGGACTTTCTAACAGTGGCTGTCTCTTGAGGTCTTAATCCCCCTTCCCCCAATGACTAATGGTGTTGAGCATTTCTTCATGAGCTCATTGGCCTTCTGTATATATCTTCTTCGGTGTTGTGTCTGTTCACGTCTTTTGCTCATTTTTATTGGGTCGTTTGCTTTCTTGTTGTTGAGTTTTGAGATTTCTTTATATAATCTGGATACAAGTCTTTGATCAGATACACACTTTCCAGAGAGTTTCTCCCTGTGGCTTTTCTTTTTATTCTCTTATCAGTGTCTTTTGAGGAACAGAGATTGTACATTTTCATAAGATCCAATGTATACATTTGTTCTTTAATGGATTCGGTGTTATATCTAATAAACCTTTGTTTAGTCAACGATTTTCTCCTGTTCTCTTGTGGGAGTGGTATAGACTTAGGTTGTAATGGGCTGAAAGGTAGAGATCCGAGTTCACTTTTTTACATATGTATATCCAGTTCTAGCTTCATTTGCAGACAAGTGACCATTCTTTGTATTGCCTTTGTCTCTTTGTCAAAAATCAGTTGTCCATGGTGGGGGGCGGGGGCGGTAAATAGGGACCGTCTGGTCTGTTCCTTCACTTGCTTTGTCTGTCTTTATACCAGTGCCATGCGGTTTTGGTTACTGTAGTTGTATAACGATATTGCTGTAGTCGTGTGTGTGTATGTAGATTGCATATATCCTAACGATTCATCCCTAAATACTTCAGCACAAAAGTCTTAAGAACAAGGGTGTTGCCATACTTGTGACAGCAAAGAAAATTAGTGGTAATGCCATTGAATATATAGTCCATATTCAAATATCTCTAACGTCTCCCAAATATCTCTAGTTTTTTTAAACATGCGATAGACCTTTTATCAATGTGTCCAGCTACTCTTGGATAATTCAAAAGTTTAAACTTTTTTCCTTGGTCAATTTCCGTAATTGATCATATCACTAGGAATTCATCCTTCCAAGTTTTTAAAACTGTTACTGTAAAAATGATTATTCAATCTCTGAATTCATTTTAGTTACTTCTGTCTCTGTGGTTACTCCTTTCTCCTTTTTTTATTTATTTTTTTTTAATTTTTTTTTAACGTTTATTTATTTTTGAGACAGAGAGAGACAGAGCATGAACGGGGGAGGGGCAGAGAGAGAGGGAGACACAGAATCGGAAGCAGGCTCCAGGCTCTGAGCCATCAGCCCAGAGCCCGACGCGGGGCTCGAACTCACGGACCGCGAGATCGTGACCTGAGCCAAAGTCGGACGCCCAACCGACTGAGCCACCCAGGTGCCCCTCTTTCTCCTTTTTTAAAAAAATGTTTAAAAATTTCTTCTCTTTTCTCCTTTCTCATCTTGACCTACTTCTGTTTATCTTCTCTCTTTACCTCTCTTGAGGTTTCTTAATCAGGATTTTAAAGGGTTTTTTAATTTCGCTAGTCTTTGCCAAGAAGTAGCTTTTGGATTTATTTATCCTCTCTGCCATCTAATTATTACCTCTATTACCTTATTACGTCAGGGTTTTACCTTTATTTTATCTCTCTTTCTAGTTTCTTTGGATTTATTTTGTTGCGCCTCTTAGGAAATTGTAAGTTTTTAATGCCTCTTGGTCTTTTGTCTTTAGCCAGGAAGGCGTCCAAGACCTTGGGCTCTCAGGATAGGTCACCCTGTGTCATAAAGGTTTTGTAAGCTCCATACTGCTCTCTGTCGCTTTCTAGATAGCGAATAACTTTTCTTTTTGACTTCTTTTTTAATCCAACGTTAGCAGCAGCCCCCTTTGAGTTTCCAAATGGGAAATATTTTCAGTCATTTTTAAGTTACTTATGTCTGATTTTATTGGATTGTCACTCGGGAAAGTGTGTCTTATAAGATCTCAGTGGGGGCACTTGGGTGGCTCAGTCGGTTAAGCGTCCAACTCCTGGTTCAGGTTCAGGTCATGATCTCCCGATTCATGAGATCATTGGACTCTGCTCTGGTAGTGTGGGGCCTGTGGGATTCTCTCTCTCTCTCTCTCTCTCTCTCTCTCTGCCCCTCCCCCACTTTGTGTGAACATGCACACACATGCTCTCTCTCTCAAAATAAATGAATAAACTTTGAAAAAATCTCATTGCTTTTGAATTTTTAAAGTTTTAACTGTGGACTTATATCACTTCTCTTTCTCTATGCTAGGATATCATCTCTAATATCTCTAGGATATTCCTGTCCCTTTGAAAATAATGTGTATTCCCTCCTCAATGGATGCAAGTTTCTCTAAGTCCCAGTTACCTCTGGTTTATTGATTGTATTTTTTTTAATTCCTCTATGTTCTTAAATTTCATGCTGGATATGCTTTCTAAGGGGGCATCCTACAAGTCTCTGATGATAATAGTGATTTTGTTAAGTTCCTCTTGAATTTGTAATCATTTTTGGTTTATGCTTTTAGCTTCTAGAGTTTGGTACATACGTGCTGTGTCTGTTATATAGGTTTAACAAATGTCAGCTTTGTGGTTACAAAATGGCACGGACATCCTGTTGAAGGGTTGTGACCTTTCCATTCATCTTTTTCCACCTGGAGATCTTTCTTCTGGTTCATCTGTGGTTGACGTTGAGTCTCAGTTACAGCCTTGGAAAGGGGTGTTTGGGTATCAGAGTTGCTGGCCCTTTGCTTATCTCCAGAGATCGTTCTTTCAACCTGCCCAATGGGAGATGGCTGGGTACAGGAATCTTAGGCTGCAGTTCCGCTCTTTGAGATGTCAGTGTCGCAGGTGACAAGTCATAGGCCCTCCTGATGAGTTTTTCTCCATGTGCATGTTGGGGAAGGAGGTGCAATCTGAGAGGAGGAGGAGGAAAGAGTATCAACCAGTGATGCCACCACTCAGAATTCCAGGAGGCACCAGCCCTGTCCACTGTCCTCACAAGAAACACAGGTCTGTGAGTCAAGCTCTTCCCAGCATCTGCCACTCTTGTACTCACCCAGTGCATGGGGGGAAATATGTCCACAGGTTTCTCCACCAGACAGTCCTCAGAGCTGAAGGCTTCACACGAACCCCACTGCCCTTAGACTTTGGCAGGAGGACCCCACGAGATGCAGAGAGATGGAGTGAGCATGAACACAAAAGGAGTTGCTGTCTTCCATGTTCCCAGAATCCTCCTCATCCCTCTCAGCACAGGGCTCTTGGAGCGAGGCTCGCTCGAGACGTGTACTCTCCATATTTAGAGATCTCTCAGTAATGACAAAGCTGTTACACAGTAGCCGGAGCATCCTTTTAAACAGATTAGGTGCTAAATGTTTCCCTAAAATAAAGCTGAATGCATGGAATCAGTGTTCTCCTTAAAAATGTATATATGGGGCGCCTGGGTGGCTCAGTCGGTTAAGTGTTTAAGTGTTCAACTTTGGCTCAGGTCGTCCTCTTACAGCTCAGCGTCAGGGTCTGTGTTGACAGCTCAGAGCCTGGAGCCTGCTTCAGATTCTGTGTCTCCCTCTCTCTCTGCCCCTCCTTTGCTTGTGCTCTTTCTCTCTCTCTCTCTCTCTCTCTCAAAAATAAATAAACATTAAAAAAAAAAAAAAGAATGGGAGGCACTTGGGTGGCTCAGTTTGTTGGGCACCTGACTCTTGATTTCGGCTCAGGTTGCAATCTCATCACTTGTGAGGTCGAGCCCTACGTCAGGCTGGGCTGACAGCATGGAACCTGCTTGGGATTCTCTCTTTCCCTCTCTCTCTGCTCCTCCCACCCCCCCTCCTCTCTCTCTCAAAATAAATAAACTTAAAAAAAGAAGAGCGCTAAAAATTTCAGACATTTGGCTTGTATGTGGTCCAGGAAATCTACCAGCCAGATTCCTTTTGAAAAGGGAAGAGCCCACAGTGCATGGGGTGACAGTCCAGAGCACTGGTGACCTCCTTGGAGAAAATATCCCACAAGAGACCATCTGATTAGAAAGCAGAATCCATGAAATAAACTTGTTTGGCTATTTCTGCATCCTTTTGTAAGGCCTGTGCTCACTAAGAAGAAAGAAAAGACTGTTATCAACTGGTGACAGAAAAGCAATAAAAGCCTCTTAGAGACCTTCTGAAAGTTGTATTCTAATATATAGCTGATCAGAGGTAGGAAAGGGGGAAGGAGGAAACCTTGCAAGATTCAAGAAATAGTTGACTAACTCAGAGAAAGACAGATATCATATGTTTTCACTCATATGTGGATCTTGAGAAACGTAAGAGAAGACCATGGGTGGAGGGAAAGGGAAAAGAAATACTTACAAACAGAGAAGGAGGCAAACCCATAAGAGACTCTTAAATACAGAGAACAAACTGAGGGTTGATCAGAGGGTGGAGGAGAGGGGAAAGTGGGTGATGGGCGTCGAGGAGAGCACTTGTTGGGGTGAGCCCTGGGTGTTGTATGTAAGTGATGAACCACGGGAATCTACCCCCAAAACCAAGAGCACACTTTACACACTGTATGTTAACCAATTTGACAACAACTTATATTAAAAAAAGAGACAGACAGAAATAGTTGACTATATGGAGACACAACTGTTTTGTGTCTTGTATAAAGCTAAGAAATAACGGGGGGGGGGGGGGAGTGGGGTTCAAAGAAAAAGAAGCAATTGGTCTCTTGGACTACAATAAAGTATATTTTTGAATTTTTTAAATTGTAAAATATATATAACAGAAAATTGGACACGTTAACCATTTTTAAGTGTTTCATTCAGTGGCATGAATTACATTCACAGTGTTGTGCAACCTTCACACTATGTCCAAAATGTTTTCATCTGCCAAAACAGTAACCTTGCGATGATGAAGCACTAACCACCCCCCCACCTTTGGTCCCCGAGAACCTCTATTCAACTTGCTGTCTTTATGAATTTGCCTATAGAATGAAATATTCTTTGGACTGGGGAGTAGTAAAAAGTTGGAGCCTGGGTGAAAAGACTAATCCTTAATGGATTCAGTACTTAATTGTGCAGACAAGGGAAGCCATGTAAGAGTGCAGGGCAAGAAATATGGCCTGATCAGAATGTTGCTTTCAGAAGCTTCATCTGGCAGAAGTTTGGGAGACAAATGGGGGTCTGGAGACCAGTTGAGAGGCTGTTATAAAGGCCCAGGCTGGGGGTGGTGGGGGGGGGGAGAATTTGTACTGCTACTGAAATGGAAAAGAAGATTTAAGAGGCGTTTGGGGGAACATATAAGGGAAGCCATTGCACGGCCTGGCAAAATTGCCTTGGGGATACGGGAAGGGAAGAGGGCAGCTGTTTTGAGTCTGGATATAACTCAGGTGATTCATTTTTTTTTTTATTAACTAATTTTTAAACTATACATTTGAAGTTGGGCTGCTACTTAAAAGACACAGAAACAGTCATTTAAATGATCAACACAGAGTACGAGCCCAAGTTCAGAATTAGTAAAACCCACGTCAGACGACAAGAGAATTCTCTTCTCTTCTGTGTCAAGGTTCACGTGAACATGGCACTTTGCAGAAGGGAAAGAGGTACACAAGCCTGAGGTCATCAATCAGTCTAGGGAGACTGAGGGTCAGAATTCAGGGGAAGGAGAGGGAGGCAATTCCATATGGAGGTTCCATGCTGGTGGGGGAGTATGGTGTTGTTAACCTTCGACACCGGGCAGTGTGATATCATGGCTGGGAGCACGCGGTCTGATCCAGACTTCCTAAGTTCAAATCCTACGGTGTCATGGACTAGCTGTGTGGCCTTGGTCAAGGTACTTAACCTCTCTGAACCTCTGTAATATGGGCAAATGATAGCATTTATCTCATTATACTTGTTGACTTAATATCCGCCCAGTGTTTAACGAAGTACCCAGCACATGGTAAATGCCGTATGAGTTTGGTGCCGTTATTAGTATTTTTAAGGCAATTTAAAATATAAAGCAAAATAAAGGTTTCCCTGTAAGTTTGAACAATTTAATTTACCAAGAAAATCAGAAATGAAGAAATCACAAAGTCTTAGAAAGCAGCCACGGTGAAAGGGTCTACTCTCCGTGGTTTGAGTTGACCCTTCAAGGACACTAGCCTCCAGGTCAATGCGAATTACTCTCCTTTGGGTTAAACGTTATCTTAAAAATACACAATTGGGATCATCATAAGTCACTTTAAAAAATTCTTTGGTTTGGAATTTGTTTAAGTTTGTTTCTTTCTTTATTTATTTAGAGAAAGAGAGAGAAAGAGATCTGGGGAAGGGCAGAGAGAGAGAGGGAGAGGGAGAATCCCAAGCAGGCTTGCACTGTCAGCACAGAGCCCACTGCGGGGCTGGAACCCACAAACCATGAGATCATGACCTGAGTCAAAACCAAGAGTCCCACCCTTAACAGCCTGAGCCATCCAGGGACCCCAAGTATTTTTTTCTTAATGGAGTTTTGGTTTGTCCCCACCGCCGGGGTCTACCTCTTCGGGTTATTTTGTTCTGCTTGCCTACCACATGCGATGATGAGTTGAGCCCATAGTAGGGGCTGAAGCAATACATGATTGACTACATGAAGAATATACTAAGTTATTCATGTGTTCCGTTGTATCTTTTGCTTCCGTTGTAACTAAAATCAGGGGCAGGGTTTCAAAGGTCACATCCAACTTTTAAATAAGTGGATTTTCCTATGATTTTTCTCCTGTGAAATTAGGAAGAAGCCCACATTCGCTCTTCTTAATATCGAGTGCCTGCACCCATTACCCCCTTGCCCTGGGCGGCCCGCCTGACCCACCTTGCCCGGCGGGCCTGGAGCCCGGGATCGAGGACTCCACACTTGGGGCTCTGTGCGACTCAGTGGGCACTGCTGCCCTCTGCTGGGAGTCTCGAGAAACAGCGCACTCCCTACCCTCCACCCGGCTGATTTTCAGAAGAAAGGAGCTGAATACCTCTGAAACCCTCCAACTCCCCGCCTACCCCGTGCGCCCTGCCAGGAAAAGCTCCAAATAAAGCAGTACTAAGTAGTATGAATGAGAAATAGGAAGTCCAATACGGTTGTGATTTATGCCATGATTAGACTACAGATCTTGTTTAAAAGTTTATTATTTAATTCCTTCCCAAAGTTTACTTTCTCCTGCCTTTGGGTTGCTGAATCTGCTGCTGGTGGAAACAATGCCATTTCAAGGGGTCCCGCGTAGGTTTTTCAAGTTTATCTTGAGAAATAAGAATTCGCATGGGGCATGTCCCTCTAGACTGGTGGCAGCACCCTGTGACAGTCATGCTCTGTGGTTGTGTCCTTCACTCTTCTGATGACCACAATCGGACACTCACTCTTTTTCTTTTTCTCTTTGGCTATTTTGTGTCCTAGCAGTTACCTCTGAATTTATACCTTTTTTTTTTTTTTAATTTATACCTTTTTAAAAAATGTGTATTTATTTTTGAGAGAGAGCACTGGCGGGGGAGGGGCAGAGAGAGAGGGAGACAGAGGATCCAAGGCAGGCTCTGTGCTGACAGTAGCGAGGCTTATGCGGGGCTTGAACCCCCCAACCCTGAGATCATGACCTAAGCCAACGTCGGATGCTCAACCCACCAAGTCACCCAGGCGCCCAGCTTTATACCTTTTGTATTGCCTTTCCGCCTTTGTTCCCTTTATCGTTTTTGTTATTAAATGATAACATTTGGTTTCTGGAAATCACTCCATAAGAGCCCATAAAGATCTTCTTTATTATTTTTTCACTGCTGTGCAGTATTTCATAGTGCGTTATAGGCTATAGTTTGTTCAGCCCATTTCCTATATTTGGGCTTTGAAATTGTTTCCGATATCGTACAATTTCAAATAGTGCTGTCATCTATAACATGTGTAGAACCATGTGCCTACGTGTTTTTGTGTTCCTGGAGGTTTGTCTTCAGGGCAGGCTGCTAGAAGTGATTGCTAGACGAAACGGTGAGGGTGTTCACAGTTTTGTTCACTTTTACCCAATGGCTCTTCCTGGGGGCAGAGATATACTCTGAGACTGTTAGTGACTAGCATTTATTGTAAGGATACTTGTGATGAGGAAGGAAGGAAGGAAGGAAGGAAGGAAGGAAGGAAGGAAGGAAGGGAGGGAGGGAGGGAGACTGGAATACTAGCCATGTGGTCCTGTCTCCTGAGTCCTCCAGAAAAGAGGCTGGTTGGTGCAGTAGGGCAAGGCTTGCACCTAGAACTCCTTGGAAGGTCAGAAGCAGTAACACAGCTTGCCCTCATAGGTTTGCTGCTGGTTCTGGACCTAAAGCACCCTGGGTCCCTTCTCAACACGGGGCTGATGAATATTCATTCAACAGCCAGCAGGGCTGGTATAGGGAGCAGGTGACGGTCTGCTCCGAATGAAAGAATCCAGGGCCATGAAACAGAACATCGTTTTCAGAGCCAAATGCTCTCACATAAAGGCGTGAAGCCACTCCCTGCCGTCCCTGTGCTCTTCCCAAGGTCACCACCTGACGTCCTTGCTCTACAGACACAAACCCCTTCCTCCTGCTCCTTCCTCCTTGCTCATGATTTCAGCTTGCTCTGAACTTAGGGCTACTCTGTCCCCACATCCTCTCTCTTCCATGACACCGGTTTCTCTGGCCACTCACCCATTTCGAATTCCAGGTCTGAAAAGCGCAAGTCTGAGTGTCCCGTATCTTTCCTTCAGCTCAGAACTTCTCATGCCAGGACCTCTCCTCAGCCAGAGGTAGACGTCCACCTGCAGTTCACAGTACAGCACCCAGGGTCCGCGTCTACAAGATCATCCCCACCCAGGGGGGCTATGGGTGGGACTGGAGCTATGACAGGTAACATGACTGACAGGTGCAAGGTAGCAATTTACCAGGAATGGAACAGTGGCCACGCTTCATTTCGGACCTCACCTGGTATGTTCCCAATGGCTGCACAAGGCCGTTGCAAGTCCCTGCTCTTTCCCGTCGCTGTCTTGTTTTTGAACAGTGAAGGGAGGAAAAGCTTTAAAACCTTTTCATTACTACTTATTCTGTGTATGAAGGGAGGTAATTACTCACGGAATCAAGAAACTTGATACTAGGTAACTTCCTTTAAGGGGGATCCCAAACCAAGCCCATCCTTTTTGTCTTGCCCTGTCAACTCACCAAAGAGCCTTTCCTTGGCATCTCTGTTCCACTATCGTGTTCATGTCATCGCGGTTCTTGCCACTGTCTGAACCGTGTACTTAGTGGTTCCCTCTTTGTGTGTCTTTCCCCATCTCTCCCCTACCAGAATGTGAGCCCCGTGAACCTGGTGCCCACTGGCCTATTCTGCACCCTGGAATCCAGACTACATTAGTACAGCCCCACCTGGCACACGATTTGGCATGAGCCACAGTTGGGCATACAGCGGCAGCCCAACAGAGACTTGTTGAGAACATCAGTATACTAACCGTGGCGTTGCGTGCTTGTGTCATGCTGTGCCCACACGTTTGCCACTTCATGCTCTGCGCAAGTGTCTTCTTGTAATCCAAAAAAAAAAAAAAGAAAACCTAACTGATATTGATGACATCAATTACTCAAGCTTGTTAACTGGATCCAGGAAGGAGAGCACTTTCTAAGCCCCCTTCGGGCTCCAAAATGCTCCTCTGGAAAGGTGTAATTAGTGAGGAAGAAATGAGCACACTGGATCGGCTGATCGTTATACTGCAATCACACTGACATCCTGTGTGCTCCAAGCAGATGCTTTCTGTAAAGAACACACCCCATAAGGCGTCTTTAATAACTGGCCAGCAGGAAAGACGCTGGCAGGAGCAAAGATCATCGTGCACGCAAACCCATCCCGGATGTAGGCAGGGGAGTTGTGACCAGGGCCTCTCACATCAAGTCTTTGAAATTCAGTGAAAAACCCCAAAGTGCATGTAATCAAAAGTGAGTACCAACACAGCCGAGCAGATAAAGTTAATTATACAGTACGAGGAACTTTTTTTTTTTTTTTTTTTTTTTTTTTTTTTGCAGTGGGTATGGCACTCATCACAAGAACAGCCAGCAGGGCTGGTACAGGGAGCAGGTGACGGTCTGCTCAGAATGAAAGAATCCAGTGCCCTGAAACACAACATCTTTTTCAGAGTCAAATGCTCTCACATAAAGGCGCAGTACAAAGGCTGTGAAGGAGGAGGAGGGCTTGCTTCCTAGGCTCTCTAAATAAAACCAGGCCCGACTAGAAAAGCGCTTGTGATCCTGATAATAAATAAAGAAAGTATGATTTAAAAATAAGCCCCAGAAGCAGTGCAAATAAAGAAGGCATACGTGCCCTCGGCTCACCGTAGCCTGTTTCGATTAAACATTCTAATTTCTGCGGAGCAGGATTCTAAAAGAAGATGCCTATTTATTTTCCCTTTGTGAGAGTACAAAGATTCCCAAACTTCAAGCTTAGAGAAGGCTCTCTGTAAAACGAGTTAATGCCGTCAAATCGAGTTAATGGCTGCAGAGAGATTCACGGAATGGGTGATTTAGTGTCCAATAATGAGTTGTCGATAAGGGGCAAAGAGCTGCCGTGGTCAACGAACTCATAGCAACAGTTCAGGGTTCGATTGATTTCTTAGCAATTAGTGGTAATGGTGCTAAAAAGCAAGGAAAAAGACAGATTTGACTGGAAATTTGTCTCCTGTGTGCTGAGTGCAGAGCAGGACTATGCGTGTGGTTTGGAGGGCCTTGGCACCTGGCATGGCATGAGTCACAGAATCCTCTGTAATTCTGATCCTCTGGCCATTTCAGTGTTGTTAAGAATCTGTACTAAGGAGGCGCCTGGGTGGCTCAGTTGGTTAAGCTTCCAACCTCGGCTCAGGGCATGATCCCGTGGTTCGAGAGTTCGAGCCCCGCCTCAGGCTCTGTGCTGACAGCCTGGAGCCTGCTTTGGATTCTATGTCTCCTCTCTCTCTGCTCGTGCTCTATTTCTCTCTCTCAAACATAAATAAGCATTAAAAAAAAAAGAATCTGTTGTAGGAAGAATTGGAACCCAAAATATATTAGTCATATCTCACTGAAACTGCCTTCTCTGTATTAATGACGATATACGCAGGTTTTCCCCTTTAACTCAGTAACGAATTTTTGATCATATATCCGGCTCTTATCACAAATCTGAATCTCTGATGACTTTTTTTTTTAATTCTTCGCTGATGAACTTGAGTTAATCCATTCCTCTCTTTGAATGGAAATAGTTCTTGTTTTTGCTCTAAGTTTTATAACATTAGGCAATATTTACGTTGGGTTTTGTTTAAAACTGGGGTTCACCTGAAATCATCAAATTACAGAAATGAATATTTTCACACAAATTACCCAAGAGATATATCTTCACAGGAAAGTATGAAAACTGAGGTGAGAGGTACAATAAATGAGCACTAAAAGCGTGCCAAGTATAAATGCCAAAATGTCGTCTGCATTTGCTGTAATCTGTGCATTATTTTCATTCAGGAATGCTGATTGCAGGGGCGCCTGGGTGGCTCAGGTAGTTAAGTATCAGACTTCGGCTTGGGTCATGATGTCATGGTTCGTGAGTTCGAGCCCCAAGTGGAACTCTTTGCTGACAGCTTGGAACCTGCTTGGGATCCTCTCTCTTTCTCTCTCTCGGCCCCTTCCCCCTCAAAATAAACAAACTTCGAGAAAAAAAAGTGCTCATTGCTATTGGAATCCACCTCTCTGACCGTGGGGTTGAAGTCATTCCTCCAATGGAGAGCCTCCACCAGAAACACAAGTTTCTAGAAGTGTCCACAGTCAATAACGCATTTACAAAAACACCCTCGTAATATAACTGTGAAGAAACATAAGAGTTGCAGATATAAAGTCTTCACAATTCTGAGTTCAAAAGAGGGCAGTAAAACAAAAAAGCAGAGCCTCGTCTTCTTGTCTCAAATATTTAAATATGTTCTTCAAATTATTCAAGTCCTATATGGCTTGTAAAGATTGATCTTGAAAAACCAAACAAAACCACAGGGCTGGATGACAGCTTCTCCCTAATAGAATCCTGCCATCTGGAGAGCATCACTTCTCACCTTGTGTTTTGGGGGGTTGGCCCCCATATTTCTAAGCAATTTGCTTTTGCTACATCTTCTTCTTTTCCAGTTGTAAATAGTAACTTTTAAGTCCCCGCTAGGGAAGATAGAGCCCCGCCCAGACGTACATGTTCTCAGACTCTCTGAGGGTAGGTTCGGTCCTGGGCTTGTTACCAGGCACAGGGGTGCTGGAGTATGTGGCCCCAGGGGCCCGAATAGACCTGCTTCCACCACTCACCAGTGACAAAAGCCAAAGGTAGAGTGACAAGTGGTGGGGAAACAAGAAAGGAATTTATTTCAGTGAGGCCAACACCGGGAAGACAGTAGACTCGTGTCTCAAAGACTGTCTCCAAAAGAGCTGAAAATAATTTTCGGTTTATATAAAAGGAGACTGCGGGGCCACGGCCGGTAGGTACGTGCAGGTGGGCAGGAAAGGTCAGGCGGGTCACTGTCCTGGGGTCAATCACGCAGGGTCCTCCTGGCGCCTGGGTGGTCCCTAGTGTTGGAGGGGTCATATCTGTCCCCAGCCCTGGATGCTTGGCCCTCCTGGGTCTTTTGCCTGAGTTAAGAGATAAGCTGAAAAGACAAACTTAATCAATTAGAAAGTACTGACTGAGGTCAAAATGGAAGTCGTTGAAGTCCTTTCTCAGGTGGGAGAAAAAAAAATCAGGACGAAAACAAAAGGGAATCTGTGCGGATGAAGAGAACAGCAGTCTGCCCCGTTCTCAATGGCTGGCCTCCCCTTCATCAGTCCCACCAACCACCCCCCTCACCAGTCTGTTCCTACCATCGTTTCCCTTCCATTCTTGCCCGGTGCCTACCTTGTTGTAACTATATAAATGTCACTCATGGTGGAGTATTTTAGAATTACATTTCATTTTTCTTGTACAACTTTGGTACAATTGGAATTAATAATTGTCGTGTGTGTGTGTGTGTGTCTGCATGTGTTTTGGCATGGTTTTCCAAACTCCTATGACTGCCTCACCCCTGAACTTTTAGGCAAGAGTATAAACGTGTTCTCACTATTTTCAAGCTCCTCATGGGGGCGCCTGGGTGGCTCAGTCGGTTAAGCGTCCGACTTCGGCTCAGGTCATGATCTCACAGTTCATTAGGTCGAGTCCCCCATCGGGTTCTGTGCTGACAGCTCAGAGCCTGGAGCCTGCTTCGGATTCTGTGTCTCCCTCTCTCTCTCTCTGGCCCTCCCCCACTCGTGCTCTGCCTCTCTCTCTCAAAAAAAATAAACATTAAAAAAAATTTTTAAAAAACCTCATTATATATTTGATCTGTTCCTTCTTCTTGGAAACTCCTTTCTGGAGCTCCACCCCCATTTATTCACTCCTTCATTCAGGAAATATCTGTGGGTGCTTGCTAGGCACCAGGCCCTGTTCTAGGCATTGGACATAGCAGTACACATGACAGAAATCTTGCCCTTGTGGAGTTTATCCTGGTGTTGGGGGAGACATGAATAAGGAATAAGTATACTAAAAAGTATTATTTTAGAAGATAGTCTCTTTCATGGGAAAAAGAATGAGCTTGGTAAAATGGATTGGGAAGGCAGGCAGCGAGACATAATGAAATTCTAAAGAGACAGGTGGGTCCCTATCAAAATAACGCCAGCATTCTTCGCGGAGCGAGAATAAACAATCCTAAAATATGTATGGAACCAGAAAAGACCCCAAATACCCAAAGTAACATTGAAAAAGAAAACCAAAGCTGGAGGCATCACAATCCCAGACTTCGAGCTGTATTACAAAGCTCTGATCACCAAGACAGTATGATATTGGCACAAAAACAGACACTCAGATCAATGGAACAGAACAGAGAACCCCAAAATGGACCCACAAACGTATGGCCAGCTAATCTTTGACAAAGCAGGAAAGAATATCCACTGAAATAAAGACAGTCTCTTCAGCAAATGGTGTTGGGGAAACTGGACAGCGACATGCAAAAGAATGACCCTGGACCACTTTCTAACACCACACACAAAAATAAGCTTAAAATGGATGAAAGACCTAAATGTCAGACAGAAAGCCATCAAAATCCTAGAGGAGAAATCAGGCAAAAACCTCTTTGACCTTGGCCACAGCAACTTCTTACTCGTCTCCAGAGGCCAGGAAAACAAAAGCAAAAATGAACTACTGGGACCTCATCAAAATAAAATCTTCTGCACAGTGAAGAAAACAATCAGCAAAACTAAAAGGCAACCGATGAAATGGGAGAAGATATTTGCAAATGACAGATAAAGGGTTAGTACTGAAAATCTATAAAGAGCTTATTGAACTTAACACCCAAAAAACAAATAATGCAGTGAAGAAATGGGCAAAAGACATGAATAGACTCTTCTCCAAAGAAGACTTCCAGAGGGCCAACCGACACATGAAAAAATGCTCAATATCACTCATCATCAGGGAAATACAAATCAAAACCACAATGAGATATCACCTCACACCTGTCAGAATGGCTAACATTAACAACTCAGGCAATAGCAGATGTTGGCGAGGATGCGGAGAAAGAGGATCTCTTCTGCATTGTTGGTGGGAATGCAGACTGGTGCAGCCACTCTGGAAAACAGTCAGAATGTTCCTCAAAAAGCTAAAAATAGAACTACCCTATGACCCAGCAATTGCACTACTAGGTTATTTATCCAAGGGATACAGGTGTGCTGCTTCGAAGGGACACATGCACCCCCATGTTTATAGCAGCACTATCAACAAAAGCCAAAGTATGGAAAGAGCCCAAATGTCCACCAATAGATGAATGGATAAAGAAGATGTGGTATATATATACAATGGAGTATTATTTAGCAATCAAAAAGAATTAAATCTTGCCATTTGCAACTATGTGGATGGAACTAGAGGGTATGATGCTAAGCGAAATTAGTCAGAGATAGACAAGTATCATATGACTTCACTCATATAAGGAGTTTAAGATACAAAACAGATGAACATAAGGGAAGGGAAGCAAAAATAATATAAAAGGGGGACAAAACATAAGGGAGCCTTAAATATGGAGAACAAACAGAGGGTTACTGGAGGGGTTGTGGGAATGGGGGTGGGCTAAATGGGTAAGGAGCATTAAGGAATCTACCCCTGAAATCATTGTTGCACTATATGCTAACTAACTTGGATGTAAATTACAAAAATAATTAATTAAAAAATTAAATAAAGAGGCAGGTAGGTATGGCCCCCCTGAGAGGTAACATTTGAGTAGCCTTGAGTGGAATGAGAGTGTCTTGGGGCAGCATATTCCAGGCAGAGGGACTAGTCAGGGCAGAGGCCTGCAAGGAGTAGATGCCAGGTATGTGCAGGCAAGGGCTTAGGAGGCAGGGCCTGCAGCAGAGTGAGTGAAGGGAAACATGGAGAAGAAGACCAGGGACTTTGGCAAGTGCCATCTTGCAGGGCCTGCAGGCCACTGCGGGGACTTGATTTCGCAAGTAAAATGGGGAACTTAAATTTTGAAAGGCTGATGCCTTGCTGGTTGCTTTGTCAAGAAGATCGCAAGGGGAGAAGCGGGGAGACCAGTTAGGAGACCACAGTGATCCAGGTAAGAGATCATGGTGGGCAGGACCAGGTGACAATAGGGATAGTAGAAAGTGGTCAGAGTCTGGATAGATTTTGGAGTTAGAGTAAGATTTCCTGGTGGACTGAGCATGTGTGTATGTGTGTGTGCGTGTATGCGTGCGTGTGTGTGTGTGTGTGTGTGTGTGAGAGAGAGAGAGAGAGAGAGAGAGAGAGAGAGACTTGTCAAGGAAAACCTACCCTTACTCCAATTTTGATGAGCTGCTCTCTAGGTCACCTGCAAGGTTGTCATCCTGAGATGTACCTTTATACCCTCCCAGAGATACTTCTTCTCGTGGGTGGGATTTCCCATTTTCTGGGGGGAGTTCATCCTCTGTGACTTCCTTCCTAGGAATGGGTGCACGGGAGGTAAGTTTTTGAGATGTTGCAGGTCTTAAAATCCTATATTCATCGTAGAATAAGAGTTTAGTCTGGAGTTCTAGGCTGGAAACCATTTTACTTCAATCTTGAGGGCCTTGTCCCATTGACTTCTGGTCACCAGTGTTGCATTTCAGAAGCTACCTGTCATTCTGATTCTTATTCCTGTCCAGGTGACCTTATTTCTTCTCTTTGAAAACCTTCAGAATTTTCTCCTTGAACCCAGTGTTTTAAGTTTGCACAGTGAAGTATCCTAAAAAAAAAATCCACATTGCTGTCTGTGCAATGGATTCTTTGAAACTTGAAATGCCATCTCCTTCAGTTCTAGGATGTCTGTCTTCTCAGGTTTCTCTATTCTTTCTAGAATTCTTACTCAGATATTGGCTTTTCTGGACTGCTTCTTTCTGTACACCACCAGGGAATTTCCTAGTTCAAATTCTCCTGAACAGAACAGAATTCACCCAACCAGCTCATCTAGTTGAGATAAGCCAGATTAGTCATGAACTGCCAACCAGACAATGAATTGGTTTCCTTTGGCTTCACTTGGTCTAATCAGTTCTGGGTCATGTGACACAGCAGCCACTCCCGGGAGTTCCATCAGCAGGAGGGTAGACGTTTGAGAACAGGCCTATTTTGTTAAGATAGAGCTAACTGCAAATATTCTTTGCTGTCAAGTCTTAGGTCAAGTCATGAGTTCTGGATTAGAAAAATATGATCATAATATATGTATATTTTTTGCCTAGTAAATTATGAAAATATTTTATGTATTTTTAGACTTATGTTCCAGATGGATCAAAGACTAAAGCACTGAAAGAAAGAAACAAAGAAAGAAACAGCAATATATTTGAGGAAACGTGGGTTAATACTTTCCAAACCATGATGTTGGAAAGCTCTTACTAAGACCTGACTGTGAGAACAGAGACCATAAAGGAAAAGATTGATAAATTTAACTATATAAACATGGTAAACTTTTATGTTGAGAAGATTCCAGAAAAATGTAAAACAATAGGGAAATTTGGAACACTTGACAGTTAAGATCCTTAAGATATGAAGAGTGCTTACAAATTAATAAGAAAATTCCATAGAAGAATTGACAAAGCAAAAGAGGCATTTCATAAGAGGAAATACATAGGAAATACATATAGTAGTAGAAATGTGAAAAGAATTCAACCTTATGATAATAAAATAAATGTAAGTGAAAAGCAACATTGCTATTGTTGCCAAAGCTTAAAATGGTTGACAAAAGTGTACTGATAAAGAGGGAGATGGGTCCTCTGTTTAATACTGGTGGGACCGTAAATTGCTCTGTCATTTTTCTGAAAACTAATTTATATAATTCTTACACAGTATGTCGAAATATAAAATGCTTAGACTCTCTTATTCAGAAATTACACTTTTAGGGATTTGGATTAAGGAATAATTGTATAAATATGTAAATTTATACACATACATGATCAGTAGTATGGTATTTATAAGACTGAGGAAATAAAAATTATCCAAATTGATAGCAATTAAGGATTGATGGAATAAAAGTTGGTACATGAAAACAATGAAATCTAAAACAAAAAATTTTTTTAAATGGGTACCTGGATGACTCAGTCACTTGATCGTCTGACTCTTGATTTTGGCTCAGGTCATGATCCCACTGTCATGGGATCAACCCCTGAATTGGGAGCAGACTGAGTGTGGAGCCTGCTTGGGATTCCCTCTCCCTCTCTCTCTCTTTCTCCTTCTCTCTCTCTCTCTCTCTCTGTTCATAGCACCTGGTACTTTGCAACCATGCAATAATATTTGTTGAATGAGTGAATGAATGAAAGATGGTTTAGAAAGTTCTTCACTGAAAGCTTAACATGATGGAGTGCTAGTAATTTTTTTCTGTGTTCTTTATATTTGCTCTGTCATCTGAGGGGTCCTCAAAATGCTTATTTTTACCAAAACAAGTAAATAATTTAAAAATGTGTGGTATGATGCCTACTGCTGTCCCAAATTTTCACTGCCTATATAAACTGGCTCAACTCCTCTGGAAAACCATGTGACATTACATTTTTAAAACTCATAGAACGTTCTTTCCCTTTGTCTGTTAATCCTGCATGGGAATGCATGCTAAGGGAAATAACCGCAAAATATCAAATGATGTACGCACCCAAGGATGTTCATCCCAGTTGTTTTTTTCATTTTTTTTTAATATTTATTTTTGAGAGAGAGAGAGCGCGCGCGCGCGCACACACACACACACACACACACACACACACACACACGAGTGGGGGAGGGGCAGAGAGAGAGGGAGACACAGAATCCAAAGCAGGCTCCCGGCTCTGAGCTGTCAGCACAGAGCCTGATGTCGGGCTCGAACTCATGGACCGTGAGATCATTACCTGAGCCAAAAGCTTAACCCACGGAGCCACCCAGGTGCCTCATCTCAGTTTTTATAGTAGGAAAACAATAACCATGGCCGACCTAAAGGTACCTCTCATGGAGGGAAGAGTAAAAGTAAATTATGGCAAATTCACCAGATGGAATTTCATGTAACTAGTACCGAGTCTGAAGACCCTATAGCAACATGAACAAAAAGGCTGAAAATGCGGGCGTGCAATGGTTTAAATGATGCATAAACAAAATGTTAATGTTGTTGTATTAAGGCTGGAATTCGGGGTGCCATTTCCTTAGACTAGAGGAAAGAACGTGGGTTTTGCAGCTGTGGACAGAGGTTTTTCCCCTGGCATTGCTGAATAGCTGATACACGGCCTTGCTCGGGCAGAGTACGGATGCCACAAATTTTGGTGCCTGTTTTTATTGTTGCTGTTATTGACGATGATGATGGTGGTGGTGGTGGTGATATTTTCAAAAACTTTGCCAGCTCCTGTCACTTAGGAACAGAATGAAAAGTACACTAGCTAAAAAGCGAGGGAGGGAGACTTTTGGAAAATCGAACTTGGGAGTTGGGCCTCTAGCATACAGGGACTCTAGGGGGCCTAGAGCGAGGGAAAGCCGTTTGGGACCACACGGGGGCGCCGGCGCTCATGCCGGGCGAGGTGTTCCGTAGCGCGTCCAGCAGAGGACGC
Source organism: Panthera onca (assembly GCF_046562875.1). NCBI lineage: Eukaryota > Metazoa > Chordata > Mammalia > Carnivora > Felidae > Panthera > Panthera onca. Next base: position 31,580,798 of record NC_138340.1, on the reverse strand, counting down.
CGCTGGCGGAGGCTGACCCGGGACCGGAAGCCGGGCCGGAGGCTGCCGGGCGCGCTCGCCGACTCCTCCCGCTTCCGCTGCCGTAGCCGCCGCGGATCAGCGTCGAGTTGCCGTTCGCCCTCAGCCGCTACCGCTGCCGCCGCCGCCGCCGCCGAGATGCCGCTGGAGAACCTCGAGGAGGAGGGTCTGCCCAAGAACCCCGACCTGCGCATCGCGCAGCTGCGTTTCCTGCTCAGCCTGCCCGAGCACCGCGGAGACGCGGCCGTGCGCGACGAGCTGATGGCGGCCGTCCGGGATAATAGTGAGGCCCGCGCGAGCGCCGAGTCAGCGGCCTAGGCCCGGGCTGGCCCCGCGTCCCGGAGCCCGCGGGCATTTTCCCCGCAGGGGCTCGGGGCGCCCCGTGACGGGCCCCCGGAGACCAGGCTCGCCTTCTCGGGCTCTCAGGACCTTCCCTCCCTTAGGGGTGCCCTCGGGGCCCTGGCGCCGTGCCGTCAGAGGGGTCTGCGTGTGTGGCGGCCCTTCCCCTCTGAAGGCGGCTTGGGCGGGAGTGCCGAGGTGCCGAGCTGCGTGGCCGGCACAGAAGAAAGGCTCGGGACCTGCCGTCCTCAGCGGCTAGGCCTGGGCGGGGGCGGTCCTGTAAGAGGGGCCAGCTGTCCGCACGGAGGGCAAGTCTGGGGTCGCGGAGTCGTGCGTCGCAGGCACTGGCCCTGGGCTCTGTATCCTTGAACAGGCCTGGCGGCGCGTGTGCACAAACTGGCTTCTTTCCGCTGCTTGAAGGCTTTTTTGGAACAGAAGCCGGCCGGAGGCAAACAGGATTGCCCTGTCCCCAGCCAGGACTGGCTTCAATGCCATCCTCCCAGCAGCAGGCGTTTACGTTTCGCCAGGCCCTTCGCCGGCCTCTGTCCCGTTCCTTCCCGGTGACGGGGAGGACAGCGGCTCGTGCGAGACGAAGAGGGGGGTGGGCACGGACCTGAGGGTACCAGGGGCGCCCGCTCGTAAGTCACGGCCCTCTCTTTGGCTCGCAGACATGGCTCCTTATTACGAAGCCCTGTGCAAATCCCTCGACTGGCAGATGGATACAGACCTGCTCAGTAAGATGAAGAAGGCGAATGAGGAAGAGTTGAAACGTTTGGACGAGGAGCTGGAAGATGCAGAGAAGAATCTGGGAGAGAGCGAAATCCGGGATGCCATGATGGCGAAGGCCGAGTACCTGTGCCGGATAGGTGACAAGGTGAGCCGAGGTGGTCCCCCCGCCCCCCCCCCCCACCTTGTATAGCCGCAGATAAGCACTTTTCTAGGTTAATAACGTCTCACGTAAAAAATTAACATCCTTCTTAAAAGACAAGGGTAATGTGCTTACCTGGCCTCGTGAATGAGCACAAAAGTGAGTAAAGAGAAAGTTCTGTTGCTCTACTCTGTCAGGAGTGCCATTAAACACGGAAGTGCAGGTGCAGACGTTGTTGTGTACGGCTTCGACAACCACGGGATCATTCCCAGTAGTGCACCTTTCTTTCTCACCTTGCTTGGAAAGCATCGGCTCTTTTGGTGGAGTTAAAAAATTACTCTTTATGGAAGTAAGAGTCGCCTTCTAAGACACCGAACATGACAGTTAATGCTGAAGTTCTATTTGATTTTTCTTTGTTCCCTGCCTCCTGAAAGGTAACCTTTTTACTTCTTTTATTACAGGCATGTAAATGTACCAGTAGAAACTAGGTAGGATAGTGTTTCAAAAAAAAAAAAACTTTTTAGGGGCTTCTGGCTGGCTCCGTGGAGCATGTTGACCCTTGGTCTCAGGGTGGTGAGTTTGAGCCCCCGCAGAGACTACTTAAAAAAATTGTTTTAAATAAGTGGGACGTTAGGGCACCCATGTTGTTTGTTTACTTTTTCATTCAGCATTACGTCATGATCTTTCCATGTTAACGTACATAACTCTCGCTCATTCTGGGTAATTCCTAGCTAGTAGTCCACTGTAGGGCTGTTTCCTTGGCCCTTCAGCCAATAGTGGACGTGTATGTTCTTTTCAGCTGTTTGTGCTGGTTGCTTCAGTGGGCTTCCTTGTGTATGTATGCTCATGTTCTCTCGAGAGTATTCTGGGAAATGACTTTGCTGGGACAGGGAAGGATTTTTGTAACTTCATATATATGGCCGGTTCTTCCACATATCAGGCAACCTGGTTTCTTTCCCGTCAGTGCACGAGAGGAAATACCTACAGGTGTTAGATCTTTTAAATTTTTAATTTAGCAGCTGTGTTAATAGTGGGTAAGAGGATGGGCTTTGAATGTCATTAATTTTAAGTTGTGCCTCCTGAAGTATTTAGATGACAGATGTCGTGGCATCAGTATAAAAAAGTGTAATAGTGTGGATTCTTGGATCAGATGGGCCGGGTTAGAGTTCTGGTTTCAGTAATTATGATTTACTGGACCCTCCATTTCCTCATCTGTAAAATGGGGATAATGACAGTTCGTACTTAGGGTTAAAGATGGGGGCAGAGAGCTTAGCTTCGTACCCGGCAAAGAGTGCTTAAATGTTAATGACAAGAGTTATTGTTATTTTAGGCTTAAAACAAGTTTTTTCTTCTTGTACATGTAATATGTGGTCACTAAAAATTTGGAAAAATCAGAAGAGTGTAAAAATAGCTGATAGTTTGTGTGGTTTTCCCAGTTGTGTGATGTGCTTTGGTTTTAAAGAGGGTACGTTATTACGCGTGAGTGAGCAACTTAAAGCTGTTGATTCTGGATTTGAGTTTCAACAAGGACACGGTTGAGTCAACATCAGGGGTTATCCCTTGGTGATGTGCTCCTATCATTTTCCATGCTTATTAAGTAACTTTTCATTTTTTCCCTCCCATTTACTCTGATTTTTAAAAAATGTGTTTTTGCTTATTTTGGGGGGGGGGGGGGGAGCGTGAGCAGGGAAGGGGCAAAGAGAGAGGGAGAGAGAATCCTAAGCAGGCTCTGCACTGCCAGCATAGAGCCCGACTCGGGCCTTGAACTCAGGAACCTTGAGGTCATGACCTGAGCCGAAATCATGAGTCGGTCACTTAACTGAGCCACCTAGGCGCCCCTACTCTCATTTTTAATATGTTATTTACTCTTACTTAATGGATTTTTATTATTCACTGTGTTACCATTGACTACAGTCCTTATTTTTCATGGTGCTCATTTTGTTACAGATGGGTTAGTGGAAACTCCTTCAAGAAGGTTTTTTTTGTTTGACATCTCATTGGTCATCCTTATTTTCTCATATGAGAGGATGTTACAGGCTCACCTGTTATTTTTACTCTCCAAACCTGGAATCATCTGTTTCTCAGGGTGGGAAGGGAGTTGTACTTAGAAACCAAGATCTGAGTGCTGGCTGTGCCCATTGTCTTGCTAGCCCCTATTATTAATTTAAGAGGTGTAATTTATAATCACATAAAACAAGGCCAGACACATACTAAGAAGTACCAAGTATAGGGGTGTCTGGGTGGCTCAATGGGTTAAGCCCCTGTCTTCGGTTTAGGTCATGATCTCAGGGTTCATGAGTTTGAGCCCCACATCGGACTCTGCTGTCAGCGCAGAGTCTCATTGGGATCCCTCCCCGTCTTGTGCACATGCTCATGCTCTCTCTCTCTCAAAAATAAACACTAGAAAAAAAAGAAGTACCAAGTATAGACAAATGATTGTATTTACGTTGGTATTTTTAAAGCAGTAGAAACATCTTAGGGGCACCTGTATGGATCAGTCAGTTAAGTCTCTGGCCCTAGATTTCAGTTCAGGTCGTGATCGCACGGTGAGTGAATTTGAGCCTTGCGTTGGGTTTCCAGCTGGCAGTGGAGCCTGCTTGGGATATTCATTCATTCATTCTCTGTCTTTCCCTCTCTCCCCCTCTCTCCCTCTCTCCCTCTCTCCCTCTCTCCCTCTCTCCCTCTCTCCCTCTCTCCCTCTCTCCCTCTCTCCCTCTCTCCCTCTCTCCCTCTCTCCCCCTCTCCCCCTCTCCCCCTCTCCCCCTCTCCCCCTCTCCCCCTCTTCCCCTCTTCCCCTCTTCCCCTCTTCCCCTCTCTCCCCTTCTCCCTCCACTCCCCCATCCTTCCCCAGCTCATGCTTTCTCTCAAAGTACATAAACTTAAAAAAAAAAATCTCATCCCACAGTGCTTTAACATAAAATTAAATAAACATTCCTTTGTACTTTCATAGACAATGATTTAGGGAAAGTTTCTATTAACCTTTTAAGTAGTGTGATCATTTACAATAAAGTATAGTATAATTAAGAGGAAAAGTACTGAAAATGTGGAGCAAAGAATATTGAAATAATTGTGAATAAATTGTGAATATTTTTCTTACATTATTTTTTAGAATGTTGAATATATGTTTAGGCATATTTGATGTATTTTTTGTACAAGTGGAGAGAAAAGTACAATGAACCTTCATGTAGTTATCACCCACTTTCGACAATTATCAGTTTATGCCTAAGTTATTTTATCCCTGCTCCTACCTGTTCCTTCTACCCATTGTTAAGAAAATTCCAGACAGCTGATAGTTTTTGAAACTTTCAACTTTTCTCACCTGTTGCCTTGCTTTTCTTGACAGGAGGGTGCTCTGACAGCCTTTCGCAAGACATATGACAAAACCGTGGCCTTGGGTCACCGACTGGATATTGTGTTTTATCTTCTTAGGATTGGCTTATTTTATATGGATAATGATCTCATCACACGAAACACAGAGAAGGCCAAAAGGTACTCTTTAATGCTGGGGATATATTCTCTCTCAATTATGCTATAAATAAGAAACCGATGTGAGAAATTTGCCTCTTTTATTTACAACTAATAAATTGGTCAAATAATTCAAGTACTTATTTAGTAAAATATCTTCTTTAAATATTTTTTGATTCAAGTTGTTGTTTTCTCTTTGAAAATAACACAAAATTGATAAAAAGTGGCCTTGTCTATTTCCAGATTGTGACCTTACTATTTTTTATTTATAGCTTAATAGAGGAAGGAGGAGATTGGGACAGGAGAAACCGCCTAAAAGTATATCAAGGTCTTTACTGTGTGGCTATTCGTGATTTCAAACAGGCAGCTGAACTCTTCCTTGACACAGTTTCAACATTTACATCCTATGAACTTATGGATTATAAAACCTTTGTGACTTACACTGTCTATGTCAGCATGATTGCCTTAGAAAGACCTGATCTCCGGGAAAAGGTAACGACTACATCTTTAATACTCCTATTTAAAAACTACTCACTGCTTTTCTAACTTAAGTACTCACGAAAGCACACATTTGTGTTTGTTTCTTTTTAATTTGTAGGTGATTAAAGGAGCAGAGATCCTGGAGGTGTTGCACAGCCTTCCGGCAGTTCGGCAGTATCTGTTTTCCCTCTATGAATGTCGTTACTCGGTTTTCTTCCAGTCATTAGGTAAGGATAGAGTTCAGTTGCTCATGTTGGTTGTCTGTCTTCGTCTTAATCCTGATTCGGTGTGCAGATAACTAAGGTGACTTTTTATATATGTGAAAAACACTGCGCAGGTAGCTGCTGGTCTTTGATCGGTGCGGCTAATGTTTTGCCCCTTTTGTTTAGGGAGTGGGGTGAGCAGGCTGTGACCTGTTTTTGTATAGCCCAGTAGGCAAGATTGATGTTCACACCGTTAAAGGTTTGTTTGAAAAAAGCTTTTTTTTTAAGTTCATTTATCTTGAGAGAGTGCCCATGTGCAAGCAGGAGGGGGAGAGAGAATACCAAGCAGCCTTGGTATCAGCTCAGCACAGAGCCTGATGCGGGTCTCCATCTCTGTGAGATCATGACCCGAGCCAAAGTTGAATCACGTGCTTAACCAACTGAGCAACCCAGATACCCGTTTAAAATTTTTTTTAAAGAACTAAAAAAATAACAAAATGTTGTTTTTTTTTTTAAAGAACTGAGAAGAATATGTGACAGAGGGCTTTGTGCCTGTCAGTGGCTTCAAAATGTTTACCGTCTGGCCCTCTGATGAGGAAGTTTGGTAGACTCCCTGATTGAGAGTCTTAAGGGGGTAGAAGTCAGAAGTGAGCACATAGTCAGTTACAAGTATTGAGTTTTATGGGGAAAGATGTGAGGGAATCCTTCATTTCCTGTTGGGTTAATGTTAATTGAGCCTTGAATTCAACTGTGAGTCATTCTTTATGCAGTATGTAAATCTTTGGCTGATTTGCAAATCATTTTCAAGGGCTGTGAGTTGAGAAAATAATTTCGTGAAAGTACTTGTGGTATCCCTCCAAAAGTAGTTAAATGATCCTACCCAAATCTGCTTGATTTTCCTGTCGTCCCCATTCCTTTGTGGTCATTTGGTTTTCTGTTGTTGAGCACAAATACTAAGATGATAAAAAAATTGCCTTGCATCAAGTCAACCCAAAGGTCCTTCCTAAATGATCTTCCTGAAACTTGAAGAACTTGGCATTGATACATTTTCTTGCTTATGCAGCAAATTCCAGAAAGTATTTGCTTCAATAGATAGCTTTCACGAGAATTGTTAAGGGTGGGGATGGGACTCTAATGCTTGTTCGATTTTTGAAGTGGGTTTTGGCCTGATGTTTGTGGAGTGCTTTCTCTATGCACTAAAAGTTAGGCTGCTTTTTGAGAATTGATGTCACTTACCTAATGTGACGTGGGAACAGGGCCGTTACCATGATGCGTTTCCTGCTTGGCTTCATCTTCTCATGCATACTCAGATGTGTTTGCACACAGGATTGTATTGCAGAATTATCGTTCTTCCTTTTTTATGCTTGTGGGTCTCCTGGTCATTACTGCGCTCAAATGTGGGGCCTTTCCCCTCTTCAGAATGAATCCCTCCCCTGCATTCCTGAGGAGCTCTTATTTCATGCCCCTTCCTCTTTTTTTACTGAGAAATAAATTACATACCATAAAGTTCACCTGTTTCAAGTGTAAAATTTGGTGGCCTTATTGGACAAAGTTGTGCAGTCGTCATGAATTCCTAAATATCTTCACCCTGAAAGGAAATCTGGAAGCATTGAGCTGTCACTTCCCATTCTTCCCCCAGCTACCACTAATCTTTCTATCTCCATGGATTTGCATATTTTTACTCTGACATTTCCTATAAATGGCGTCACATATATGTGGCACTTTGTGCCTGGTTTCTGTTGCCCATTTCATCGGTCATCTTGTTGTGACATCTACCAGTGCTGCATTTAGTTTTATGGCTGAATGATCCTCCATTGTATGGATATACTACACTTTTAAAACCCCTTCATCAGTTGATGAACATTGGGTTGTCTCTCCTTTTTGGCTGTGATGGGCATTTGTGTGTGTTTCGTGCAGACCTTTGTTTTCATTTCTCTCGTGTGTATATGTACTTAGTAGTGAAACTCCTGGATCATGTGGTAATTCTTTGATTAATATTTCAGGAACTGCTAAGCTGTTTTCCAAAGCAGCTGTATCATTTCAAGTCTCCACCAGCCGCGTGTGCAAGTTTGTTTCCTCACGTCCAGTACTTGTTACTGTCTTTGTGATTATAGACATCTTAGTGGGTGTGAAGTGCTATCTGGTGGTTTTGACATTTCTCTGACTCTGATCTGTCTGATGTTGAACCTCTTGTGTGCTTATTGGTCATACGACCCATTTTTACAAGAGCACATGACTTTGTGGTTCTTTCTTAGTTTGTCTCTTCCAACTAGAATTGTTGGGAGTTTTTTTTTTTTTTAATCTTTGTAATGAACTTGACTACCAGTACATTGCCTGTATATTAGTAAGTGCTCTGTACAAATGTCTGTTGCGTTAATTAAATCAATAACTTAAGAGAAAAGTGAGGAAAAAATACTATCGTATATGAAATTGATGGCTTTGGAAACTGGTTAAGGTATTAATCTCCTCCTACGCTCCCCATCCCTAATCAGTCTTTTATTTAAACATTGTGGATAACAGTTTTTATCTGTACCAGATTAATATGTTGCCCAGATACTTTAGATGCAGAAGACAGAATGGTTAAATTTTTTTGATGACAAAGTCATTATTTGTATCATTTCTTCTCTAGTATAGTGAGACATGTAGGGTTTATTGGGTTTTATGAGCCTTTTTTGCTTCTCCAGATGGTTATAGAGTGTGCTTTAAAATATTTCATTTGAAAAAGGAAACTGCATCTTTTTCTAGGTAATATATGATTGTTTTTAAAATTAAAAATAGAGAAAATCCTATTCCCACATCCATACCTGTGTTCACTCATCAAATTCTTCCAGAGAGAACCATTTTATAGATCTTTCCAAATCTTTTATTCATTCAAACATACTTGAAGAAATGGAAAACAGCATAACAAAAAACCCAAGGTTGTACGTACGCATGGAGAAATTTCAAAGAATGTTATTTAAAGAAGAAAATGGGTCTCCCTAACTGATGCTTGCCAGGGTCCTTTCTCTAGAGGTGTTTACTGCTCTCAAGTTTCAAATGTGTCCTTCAGGGACATTTGTGTTCACAGATACAAGCATGTAACACCATCGTTAAACATATGTGGGTGTATTTTACATGCTGTTTCCTAAGTCGCTTTTTTTTCTCTTCTCAGTATAACGTGAATATCTTTTCATGTCTCTATAAAAATAGTTGGTCATTGAGTTAGTATTTGTAAGCAGCTGTCACGTATCAGACACTGCATATGTGGTGGCAAATCAAACACGCGGAGCTGCTTGGACGTTCTGGTTACCCTCTTTTTTTTTTTTAATTTTTTTTTTTTTTTTTAAGGTTTTATTTATTTTTGAGACAGAGAGAGACAGAGCATGAACGGGGGAGGGGCAGAGAGAGAGGGAGACACAGAATCGGAAGCAAGCTTCAGGCTCTGAGCTGTCAGCACAGAGCCCGACACGGGGCTCGAACTCGCGGACCGCAAGATCGTGACCTGAGCTGAAGTGGGACGCTTAACCGACTGAGCCACCCAGGCGCCCCTCTGGTTACCCTCTTAAAAGACCTTCTGTTTCAGCGTGTTGGATGTGCCATAATCCATCCTCTACTGATGAAAAATTACGCTGTTTACAGTTTTCTCCTATTGTGAACAACTTTGTTTTGAACATTCTCTTATAATTCATTTTTTCTATTTCCACTTATTTCCTTAGGAAGAAACCCAAGAAAGTGAATTTTACAAAGTATAAACACAATACATCTTATCACTGTTGCCCTCCAGAAATACTCTGCCAATTTACATTTACACTTTTTTATTGAAGTATAACTGAAATGCAATGTCAGTTTCAGGTGGACAACATGGTGATTTGATGTTTATATACATTGTGAAATGATCACCATATAAATCTTGTTACCATCTGTCACCATACAAAGTTAATACATTATTGACTATATTCTGTGTCCCCATGGATTTATTTTATGTATAAACCATTTCTACTCTCAAATCATTTTAAGAGAGCCTGGCCCCTTGCCCCCGTACTGCTAACCAGTCTGAGAGGAGGAAAATAATTATGTTGATATTTTATTCATTTCTTGTTTCCAGGGATGGTTTATATTTAACTCTTCAGTGTTCTTTTAAATGGCACATAAATGACAGAAGATGTTTTATGTTAGGCTTATGGATATGACCCATCCTGACCAACAGTTAGATTCCCTGTCTCCTCCCTGGGTTTTCTTGCTGTATTTTCCAGTTTTATGGAGATAGGACATATTGTGTAAGTTTAAGCTATACAACATAATGACTTGATATTTATGCATTTATTTTATTCATGTGAATAAGCATTATCTTGTTATAGGGCCATTGGTTTCCATGTTGCTAAACCACGCATTGCTTCACTCAGCCTTCTCTCCTTTGATGTTGACCAAAGGACATGATGTTCTCCTTTGCATCATGCCCGCATCTTTGTTCTCTTGAACGATAACACACCTTTGTTTTCCCCAGACCTACCACCTTATCCTTTGTGAGACCTCTTAGTGACTGCCTCAGACTTGGTCATTGCTCTTGTCCCTGTCTTCATTCTGTCAAGTACATCTGGATGGCAGTGATTTCCAAATTCATGTCTCCAGCCTCAAACTTTCCAGTGAGCGCCAGACCCATGCCTGAATGTCTCCTTAATATCTTCACTTGGATGTCTAAAAGGGGAATCCATATGAACACTGTGAATCTCCCTTTCCCTGTCTCCAAAAAACCTCCCAAACCAAGAAACAAAACAAAACAGTTCTCCTTCTCCAGGGATTTGCATCTTGTTAAAGCCAGAAACATAAGTATATTTTTTATTTTTTTGGTCTTGGTTACCTTCCTTCTCCCCATATCTGTCTCTGTGTTGTTGTGTTTTGAATCTGTCCTCCTTTCTATTCTGGGCCGAGCTGGGCTCTTCCTGCCTTGGGACTTCTGCATTATTTTCATTGCTCTGTGCCTCCTGCTGTTTGGCCACTTCCTCAGAGGGGTTCCCTGTCCACCCCAAACCACAGGAAGGCCTCCTAGTCACTGTTACGTCGCTCTTCTGTTTTCTACACAGAATTTATTACTAAGAATGTCTTGTATATTCATTTATCTCTTTTCTTTGAAAACTTAGTTTCTGTGGTAGCAGGGTCTTGGCTTTTTGGTTTACTGCCGTGTCCTTACTCTTCAGAGCAGTGATGCATAGTAGTTATGTAGTAAAATAATTTGTGTGGATTGTTCGTTAATATCCCATATATATATTTTAACCACTTTTAGTGACTTCTGAGAGCTCCTTAGAATCAAAGCTATTAATTCTTATGTTATAAACATGGTCTCTGATTTCTCTCTTACAATTTGTCATCTTATTTGTTGCAGCTGTTGTGGAACAGGAAATGAAAAAGGACTGGCTTTTTGCTCCTCATTATCGATACTATGTAAGAGAAATGAGAATTCATGCATACAGCCAGCTGCTGGAATCCTATAGGTCATTAACTCTTGGCTATATGGCAGAAGCCTTTGGTGTTGGTGTGGAATTCATTGATCAGTAAGTTTAACAATTATGTTAATGTAGATCCCTTGAAGTTATGTGTCAACTTGTACATTTTCTCAATGGACGTTGCTTCCCTCAATTGTAAAAAAAAAAAAGTGAGTTTTTCTCTAAATATTATCAAAACAGTCATCTGTCATTTCTGCCTTCATGACATGCCCCTTTTAGTAACAGATGGGGATATCAAGTTGTGGAGAGGTTAAGTGATTTTGCGAAAAGGTTGTTAGGACCAGTTACTACTACAATAGTATCGTGTTCCTTCTCTGTGGACTACATTGCTGCTATAGTAATGACTCTGATGCCTTTCTTAGACCTCACATTAAGATCCTACTGTCTCTGGTAATGCCTCAGGTTTTTTGGCTACTGCTGCTATTCCGGTCACATTAGTTGTTAAAAATGGGACTTTTAGCCCTTGAATCAGTGATTCATCAAATACTTGCTAAGCCTTTATGCTGTGGTTGGCACTGTTCCAGGTCCTTGTCTTTATGGGCTTTAATACTCTTTATATGGGGAGAGTTAGCTGGTAGGCAAATCAATACATAAGGTAAATTGAGATAGAAATGAATCTGCGGAGACAATGGAACAGAAAGATGTGTTTGGCTGCAGTGTATTGGTAGTGTTGGGGGGGGGGGGGTGGGGAGCTGTGGGAGAGTCAGGCAGATACGTATTTGTTTGTGCAGGGCCTGGTAGGCCATGGTATGGAGCTTTGGTTTTAATCTAGGCCCTGTGGAAAGCCCCTGGAGGATGTTACGCATGAAGAGTGATACGTTTTCATGCTGTGTCTTAGACTGCAAGGGGACAGGGAGACTAGTTGAGCTGGCCGTTCAGTACAGTAGCTCATGGAGGAAATAGGTGGTGGCCTGGACAAGGGTGTGGGAGGAGTACACATTCAGAATATGTGCTGTCCTTAGAGTATCTGGATCAGTGCTTCCCAAATACAGGTCTTATAAACGTTGGTGATAGTTTTCAGTGGCCCACAATGAACAAGATGGTAAAGTTAAATCATGCTATATTTCATTTAAAAAAAGAACATTCTCATTTTAGGGGTTGGATTTTTCTGGTTTATTATGAAAAATTTCAAATCTGTAGGAAATGCTAAGGGGTTACGGTGTTGATTGTATCGTTAACATTTTGTTGTATCTGGTTTACTCTGTATCTGTATATCCTAGGTTTCAAACATTTCAAAGTAAAGTTTAGCCACCCGTACATTCCATCCCTACTTGCTTCAGCATGCATATTTGCTTATAGGCTTGTTTGGAGGTAATGTTTACATCTGGGTGAGAGACACAGATCTTCAGTAGGACCTGAGCTCCTCTATTGAGCTGTCACTATCAGAAATCCCCTTATACTCTTCCTTTGAAAGAAAAAAGGCAGTGATTGTTTTGTTTGCATTTTAAAAATTATTGTTACCAAAATAGAAGGCTGGTATGCCTAGGTTGGTTTTAGTTCTGAATTGAACTAGTCTGTGAAATTCCAATCTGGTAACTACTGCCCAGCAGAGTTGGTTCCTGGAATGGGGGGTGTCTGTTAAGAATGTGATTGTTCAGGACTCACTGGAAGGGGTGGCTTACTGTGGTGAGTAGTGCATGCAAAACCAGGGCTGGCCTGGCTGCTTCTAGCTTTGTCACTGAATAGCTATGTGGCCTTGGTCTGATTCTGTCCCTTCCTCAGTTTCTTAACTGTGCCACGGAGGTGATCCAGCCTTCGCTACTTGGAGGCTATTTGAGGCTCAAAATGACATTGTGGATAAGGTGCAGAACAGCAGGAATGTGCCATTAGACATACTGCAGTGTTCAACTTACTATGATGACCTGAGTTCTGGATGGTGTATTTCAGATGGTATGTGACTTTTTTTCCTTCATGGTTGCAGGCCGGCTCTAAAGGCAAAAGTTGTATGTACACACAGAGCTCTAGTTGTTACCTAGAAATAAATTTCTGACACCCAATTCACATCTGGGTTTTTCCTGGATCCCTTTTTTTTTTTTAATGTTTATTTTTAAGAGAGAGGGAGAGACCGAGTACAAGCGGGGGAGGGGCAGAGAGAGCGGGAGACACAGAATCTGAAGCAGGCTTCAGGCTCTGAGGTGTCAGCACAGAGCTGGAGGCGGGGCTTGAACCCACAAGCCGCGAGATGACGACCTGAGCCGAAGTCGGAGGTTTGACGGACTGAGCCACCCAGGCACCCCTTCCTGGATCCTTTTTATTCCTCCCTTTAAGAAGGGTCTGAATTAGTAATTTTGAACATAATTCTCCATCACTCTTCCACTTCCTTAGATATTGTTGGAGAATGGGAAGGAGCCATTACTTGAGTAAACACTACTCTCTTGACAGGTTTAAGGTTACCCGTGATCTGCATTACACCATTTTGTGTTGGTAGGTCTTCTGCTTGAAACCTGGGATGCAAATCTGGTTTTTAGGTTATTTGTTCAGTAAGTACTCCGTTCATCCTTGCTGCATACTTTCTGTGTGTGTGGCACCATGCTGCAGGCTTGGGAAAATACTCCCTGCTGGCAGGACGAGCAAACGTGGGATGTGTTCGGTTGGCACAGAGGAGAGGACAGGTGGTTTGGATCTAAAGCAGGGAAATGGGACCTGCATGCAAACCTGGGGATTTACCAGTTAAGTTTTGTTGTAAACAGCAGGGAAGCTGCGCCCAGATTATTCTTGGGGTGTAGAGTTCAGAATGAGCATACCTGGGAGTCAGTATGTGTAATTCAAGTGCCTGAGAAACGGACACAGATGGCTCCTTGTGCACCTTTAGACTTGAGGTCATTGCATTTTTAAGGTTTCCCTAAGAAGGTAAGGAATAGGGGGCTTTCTCGGTGGAAGCAGCAGCACAAAAAATGTAGGAGGGTGTGGTGTGTTAGGAGGGTGTGTCTGTTCAGAAACAGACAAGCAGGGTTCTGAATGCCAGACTGAGGAGTCTGCCCCACCAGTCCAGGCACAGGTAAGTGAGGCTCTGAAATCTGGGGGTGCTGGGAGTGACAAGCACCTTGGGCATCCACGGTCAGGCTCTGGGGTTGAGCAGTCTGTCCTAACCTCAGCAGAGGGCATTCTGGAGTTTGTGTCTAGAGCTTGTGTGTAAGTCAGAGCTGCTTTCAGAGGTTCCCGGATCTGGGTGCAACCATTAAGGCTGCCGGTGGTTACATTTGGTGTAATTTTCTGTGTGAACCTCAGTGCCAGAGTAGTAGTTGTAAATGGGTTAGCAGCTGCCTCTGGAAATGGAACTATTTCAGTCTTTGCAAAACGAACACAAGTGAGTTTAGACAACCCAAAAAAGTTGAAAAAGACCAGTGGTTGGATCAGATAGATTTTTGAGGGAGAGTAAGTGTGCCACCTGTGTATCTGTCTGTACCTATCTCCCAATAGCATAGCTTTTTCAGCTTTCAAGCTCTTTGAAGCTCATAACCAGATTTTCCGAAATTATACATTTCCTTATTAAAAATGCTAATTCTTTCTCACTCTTAATACCAAGATTCAATAATAACGTTTAGTTCCTTTGCATCTTATTATATCACTCGCTCTTCTGTAAGTGGGAGACATTACTTTCTTCTCCCCAGTATGATGGCATTACAGCTTTGATTTGCATTTTTAATGAGTAAAATGGATCTTCCTTGTGTATATAACTTTGCCCACATTTTCATGAGCCATTTGATCTGTGGGTTTTTTTGGTTTTTCTTTTTTGTAATTTACACTGCCAACATCTTCTGTCCATGTTGTCATTTAGTTTGTGACTTGGTTTTGGTGATGGTATCCTATGTAGAAATTCTCTTTACATAACCGGGTTTATCAGGGGGTTTTTAAATAGAGTTTCTGGGATTTGTCACAATTAGTTGCCTTAATACCATTCTCAGCACTTTTGTCAGAGATTTGTTAAGATTCAGTCTCTTTTTTGTTGGTGTTCATATGCTAGGATCAGGATGTTTTAGCGTCTGGGAAAGTAATATGTCATATACTTTGTATTTAAATTGAGCTGTTCTATTACAAGTAGATTATTTTAAAGAAGTCATCTTTCCATTTATTCTCTTGGGTAGCATTGCAAAGTCTTCAGCTTTTGTACATCTGTAAGCATTTACTTTTCCCTCTGTGTTGGTAGACGATCTCTGGTAATGCTAGTCCCGTCTGACCATGTTCTAGATAGCTTCAGTTTGAGGTTTGGGGTCATGACTGTATAGGTATTCCGAAAGACCTTTTTCACAACAGACTAATATCATCTGTTCATTCCTGATCCTAATTTAGCCTGGCATCTTCTTAGGTCTTAAAAATAATTTGCCAGCTTTTTTTTTTCCACCTCCATGCTCAGAAGGGATTTTGAAAATCCAGAGCATGATCTGCTCTTGTTGTATCACTTGTTTCTGTCCCTCCAGGCTTTTCTTTGGAGCTTTAAAGATGTGCTTACAAATAATTTCATTCACTAAATAGGAAATTTCGTACTCAGCAGAGGAGCCTGCAGTATGCCAAGATCTTCTCGGCTACTGCGTATTCAATAGCTCAGCCTGGAAGCAAACTAAATGTCCCCTTGAGAGAGAGTGGAAACATGTATTTAGGGCAGTTTATGTTTTTTAAGAATTCTGTATAAGGCTAACACTAATGCCTTTTCCCCCTCCCCCCTCTTGATTATAGGGAACTCTCCAGATTTATTGCTGCAGGGAGACTACACTGCAAAATAGATAAAGTAAATGAAATAGTGGAAACCAACAGGTACTGTTAAGTTTGTGTATCACTGTGTATCAGAATAAGGGGCATTCTTTTAAAAGCAGGCCGACTACTGTTGTGGAGTAATGTGACTGGTAAATAATGCCATCTTTTTCTTGAATTTATTTATAGACCTGATAGCAAGAACTGGCAGTACCAAGAAACTATCAAGAAAGGAGATCTGCTACTAAACAGAGTTCAGAAACTTTCCAGAGTAATTAATATGTAAAACCATGTAAACCAAGGATTTCCTTTAGAGATAACTATTTGGAATTTTTATAGCTTACTTTACTATGTGCCCAGTTCAACTGTATAAAATAAACACTGCATTGTTGTTTCTTTCGATTTACTTTTTTCTTATTAATACCTACTTTTAAAGAATGGAGGCTGGTGATATTAAAATGCCACTTTGATAATCAGAGACGATAGAGCTGGAGTTCAAATCTGAGCTTTATACAAAAGTCTCCTGAATTTTAGAAGAAGAGTACATACTTGGGACACCTGGGTGGCTCGGTTGGTTAACCAACCGACTCTTGGTTTCGGCTCAGGTCATGATCTTGCGGTTTTGTGAAGTCGAGCCCCAGCATTGGGGCTCTGCACGGGCTGCTTGGGAGTCTATCAAAATAAATAAGAATACATTCCATATGGTCCATAAGTAAACACCGCGTGTCCCATGTAGTACACCAAAGACAGCAGATAAATGCATCTCAAGCTTTCCCTCACAGAAGACATGGTAGTCTCCTCCAAAGGAGTAACTGCCTAACCCTCGAGTCCAGAATATACCACTCTCATCGAACACTGATCAAAAAAAAACCCAACAACCTATGTCGATATTGGCAATGGGATCTGTTTTTCCCCCAACAAACCACCACAGTAAGGAAAACAAAGATGTTCTATTTTTTTTTTTTCTTAATTAGACTATAAACCCTGTGAGTCAGATGGGGAGAAGTGCTAGGAAAAACGAAATCTAAAACCCGATGAAAACGAAATCTAAAACCAGATAAACGAGACAGTGAATTAGGGCGTGAAGAGCTCTCCTAGGGGGTGTCACAGAAGGCCTCTAAGGTGACATTTAAAGAAAGAGGAAGAACCTGCAAATATCTAGGAGAAAGATGGAAAGTCACTGGAGGTTTTAAGCAGCGAATGACCCCATTTGACTTAACCTTCTAAGTGTCACGGTCCATAGCGGGAGCCGAATTTGCTGAAAGATGAGAAATGTGGGGAGAGAGTGAGTCTGGGTTGATCTGAAGCTTTTTTAAATTCTGAGTTTGACAACAGCCGTTTGAGTTGAAGTAGCATTTTACTGTAAACGGGGAGAGAAGTATGCTTTTTTAGTTTGCATGGTGGTGTTTTGTGATCAGAATGATTCAGTGACAGAGGAGAAAACATCTCAATTGATGGTAACTGACACAAATCAACATTCATGATAAACGTGCAAGGAAACTACAGATAATAAAGGGGGCCGGTGACGTGACCAGAGCTGTGCTCCGACAGAAGTCTACTTCCTGCAGGCGCTGTATGGTGGGTGGCAGGCTAGTAAATTGCTGGACATGCCTCACGCATTTGAGAATATCCACTTAACGGATTCCCAAAAACGCTTACTTACAAAACCTTAATGATCGCTATAATTTCTTGAAGAAAACGTGAATAGAAGTACTGTACTCTTAACCCAGGATCCTGAAAATCCAGGCAATTTGTGAAATCCAACATCTTGTAGCCCACTGAGAACTTACTGTGTTCCTTGTGTCCATTTAAAGAGAATTCTGTTCATAGCAAACTGACTCACTGCAGTGCACGCTAAAGGGAAAAAAAAAAAAGGATTGAAATGTCAGTTTCTTAAAATAGCCCTTTTCCTCCGCTCCCACCTCTAAGATCGCCATGCCTGACATGATCACAGAGTGGTTCTGGCTTTTCATTCAAGGCTTAGACTTACCCCTGGTCTAGAGAGGGAGTTCCCAAAACACTTTTCTTTTTCCCCACTTGGTTTCAATGTACTTGATTTTATTTTTTTTTTTCACTATTTTAGCCCAACTGCATAAAATGAGGTGAGGATGACTTACAAGCTAAGCTAAAAGAAACATGCCATCTAGTTCAGGATAGGGAGAGTCACAACTCTAGTAGCTGATAACTGTCTAGTAGAATAACTTACCTTACAGATGAAGGAAACAATACAGTTTTGAGGTGAAGAGTCCATTTTTTCCTTTTTCTAAAAGGTAATATATGCTCATTGCAAAAAAAATTCAAGATACCAAGGTGGGGCGGGGGG
Organism: Panthera onca; assembly: GCF_046562875.1. Classification (NCBI taxonomy): domain Eukaryota; kingdom Metazoa; phylum Chordata; class Mammalia; order Carnivora; family Felidae; genus Panthera; species Panthera onca. The sequence continues at coordinate 31,562,933 of NC_138340.1, read as the reverse complement.
GGCACCTTCCTGGGTGGCTCGGTTGTGTCCGCCGACTCTTGATTTCAGCTCAGGTCATGATCTTGCAGTTGGTGGGTTCCAACCCCGACCTGGGCTCTGAGCTGATAGCACGAAGTCTGCTTGGAATCCTCTCTCCCTCTCTGTTTCTCCCCCACTCATGCACACGTGCTCTCTCTCAAAATAAACTTGAAAAAAAAAAAAGGAGATACTAAAGCAGATTGCCTTGTCATTCCACACCCTAGAGAGGCAGCTCCGGTCACCATTTTGATGCTCTCCATTTCTAATCCCCTGTATGTGTAGTTTTTAATAGAAAATTGGACCCTTTGTTACATAATGTTCACAAGTTATTCTATGTAATTACAAATCCCAGTGGAATAAATACTATTATACCTCAAAGTAATCTGGAGGTGAAAATAAAGTTGGCATCCAACCCGTCTCTTTCTAAGAGGCCATAGGCTGTGGGAGAAACAGGACTGACACTAAAGCTAGAAAACGCCAATTCTGGTCCCAGCTGCCCTCACACTGGCCACCTGATGTTGGGAGAAATAACCTCCTTCATCTCTCCTAGCCTATTCCCCCTCATTTGTAAAGTGCAGGAGAAATCAGGCTTATGTGGCTCATCTACGTGAAAACACCACTACAGCACTAAACACAACAGCAACTTACTAAAATGCATTTCTCAGTAATCTGAGTGTTTAGTAGAAAGTTATCATGTAAGATGAATAAATTGAGGTACCTCAGCCAACTTTTGTAGGATAGACAGTTGGCGAGATTTTTGTATTTGATCTCACCAAACATGTTTTTTTAACATTTATTCACTTTTGAGAAAGACAGTGTGAGCGGGGGAGGGGCAGAGAGAAAGGAGGAGACATAGAATCCAAAGCAGGCTCCAGGCTCTGAGCTGTCAGCACAGAGCCCAAAGTGGGGCTCGAACTCTTGAACCGTGAGATCATGACCCGAGCTGAAGTCAGACGCTTAACAGAGACTGAGCCACCCAGGCGCCCCGAAACTTATGTTTTTAACACACTTCCGTCTGTTACCAAATAGGACTGTGGATTGCTAGTGTCTGCTTTATTGACAGAGTATTTTAAATCTGATAAAAAGCTTGCCGAGGAAATTTTAGGTCCAAGTTCATGTTTCCCACAGGTGGGGATCAAAAAGTTCAAAAACACCAAAGCCAATCAGGATGGCAAAAGATGCCTCCTGATGATACAAACTTGCATACTGGTCACCTACAAACTGCGATGCTACCGCTGTCCCCCCCACCCCCCAAGTTTTCAAGAAAAAATAATAATTTATGGTCACCATCTAAAAATTGAAAACATAATTCAGAAATCACCTATCTAGCTTCTCTGGAAGAATGGACACATTAGGCTAACTCCAGTCTCATATTGCCAGTCAAGCTAAATGGTTAGCACATACTCTCCATCATGGCCTGGTTCACTTGGCCTTCCCTGTTGCCTTCTGCTTGCCGGCCCTGGTGGCATGTGAATTTGTTTTTCCTGCATTACCCTCCCCCCCACCATACTGTACACACTTTATGATTGAATGCATTTAGTCTTTAATAACCTGACCAAGCATTAACGGATCAGGTTACTGATCATTAGCAAACCAACTGTATAATTTTCAATTAATCCTTGGTGCTGTTTTTAACCGAGCTCTCAAAAAATTTTTTTTTAATGTTTGAGAGAGAGAGAGACAGAGCGCGAGTGGGGGAGGGACAGAGATAGAGAGGGAGACACAGAATCCGAAGCACGCTCCAGGCTCGGAGTTGCCAACACCGAGCCCAATGTGGGGCTCGAACTCACGAACCATGAGATCATGACCTGAGCCGAAGTCGGATGCTTAACCGACTGAGCCACAACTGAGCGACCCAGGTGACACCAACCTATCTTTTAAAGAGGATTAATGGCTGATGCTTGAAATATTAGCTTCCTCCATGATGGGGGTCGGGGGGAGAGGGGGATAAGGTAATCTCTCACCTTCCTCATGCTGTACAAACTATAAGTTGTAGGAGACCCACCACCTGCACAATGGCCATGGGGGAATGAAGTTAAATCCCTATTTGGAAAACATGAAAAGCTTAGATAACCACTAGCCTGGGTTCCAAAGGCACAGACAGAACACGGGTTTGCATTACTGTGTTTCTGAAGACCTACAAAGGATACCAAGAATTGTAGAAGTTTGGTCCAGCTCACTGTAACCTGGAAGTACACGGTCAAGGGGGAGGATTACCTCCTGTCACTCAGAAAGCTCTGCCATAAACCTCCCAGTACACACTGCATGTGAAAAGTCAAGGGCGGGCAATGGGCCACTCCGTGATCAGTCTCGGTCCAGCAGTTCTAAATCCTGAGACCGCCTCAGGGAAGTGACCACGTCGTCAGGACTGCCACTACGTGGCATCCTGGCAACTTTGCCAACCCCCTTAGGAGTTCACCAGAGGCCCGCTTTTCCAGGGTCTCTGCAATTAGTGTAACATCGAGGCTGATAAAACTCTGCGTTTGGTTTCTGAGGACTCTGCTTCTCTTGAAGTCCTCTGTTAAGGGCTGTTCCCTCATATATACCGCAGAACTTGGGGCCAACACGCAGCCCACTGTTTGCTAGACTGTTGCTCTCTCCTGGCCCTAGGATTTCCACCCTCATTCAAAATGGCTTCTCTTTGAAGCTGTTCACCACCTACAATGCCACCGACTCACTTGTGCTCACTGCCTTTAGACCTCCAAGCTCTCCAGCCTATTTACGCCAGACCGAGCAGCTGGCTCTGTCTTCCTCTCAACCCTGACGACTTTGAAACTGGCAACCTATGCAGTGAGAGCCTCGCCTCACGGTTCCTCCAGGGCTCTCTCCCCTGCCACTTCTGTCCTCTGCCATAGTCTCTCTCTCCCAGGACACAGGAATCACAAGCACCTCTGAACAGCTCTGTTGTTAAAACCGAAACCTGCTATTCGACTCTGACCCTACCATCTGACCCGTCTGTTCCCTGACCTGTCCTTAAGGTGTTGTGCCACCCTCCTAACTCTTTAATCCGGATCCGCTTTGGTTAGCCCCTCTTCCGTTAACGGCCACACTAAATTAAACGTGGACTTGGCTTTGTGACTTTGAACAAATCACTTAACTTGTCTCATCACAGACAAGTTACTTGGAAGGGGGATCAGGAGACTTTACCGGGAGGGTGATTACAAATACAGTTCTGGTTCTATCCCTTGAATACCCAATCAAGCCCATCATCATGGACTGAGCCAGACCCTCACTCACAGGCCTTAAATTCCTTGCTCCCTGCTTGAGCGCCCTGCTCAAGTTCTACCTTTTCCACTCAACCAGTACCTGTTGTTCCAATTATCCTGGAGAAAGAGGGAGGAGGAAATGCAAACCTTACCTGAGTGGGTTGACTACGGGGTTGTTAATGACAAAGGGGTTAATGACGATGGGGTGTCAACTGTCTGTCTAAACTTCTAACGAAACCATTTCCACCTCATCCCCTGCCTTCCCTGAGCTGCTTACTTCACTCTTTACCGATCTGTCTTCACCAAAATACACTCTTTCTCCCAAGTTTCATCGTGGGCTTTCTTCTATCCCTGGGCTGTGGAGGACGGCCTTCAGGTTTGTGAAGTTCTGGAAGTGGAACATAAAATGCGGTGCGTCTGTGCCTCTGGCAGAGAGAATCCATAACTCCTTTCATGCGATTCTTGTAATCTGTGAAAGAAAGAAAAAGATTAAGAACCCACAATCTGATAGGCCTGAATTCACAGCCTGGCGACGTCACCAGGAGTTGTGGAACCGTAGGCAAGACACTTAACTTCGTAGATGTTTCACATCCATATGAACAGGATCAAAATTCCTACTCTAGAGAGGCTTTGTGAGTGATACTGTTTGCAACATGCTTTGATGGGCATTTCAGGCATTCAACTAGGTGGGCATTATTTTTTTTAATTTTTTTTTTTTAACGTTTATTTATTTTTGAGACAGAGAGAGACAGAGCATGAACGGGGAGGGTCAGAGAGAGAGGGAGACACAGAATCCGAAAGAGGCTCCAGGCTCTGAGCTGTCAGCACAGAGCCCGACGCGGGGCTTGAACTCACGGACCGCGAGATCATGACCTGAGCCAAAGTCGGACGCTTAACCGACTGAGCCACCCAGGTGCCCCTAGATGGGCATTATTTTAATATAATAATGAGCCAAATCTAATAGCTGCCTATTTTTCTTAGGTAAACTCATATACTCCCGTGACCTCATTTACCATCTGAGAAAAAAATCACAGCCTTCTAAGGTGAAAGACAAGTTTAAAGAACTCCCATTAGCAACGGAAGCAAGAGTTTCTTTCTTGAAGGAAAGGACTGACAGAGTAGCCAGTGGGGTAAGGTGGGGAAGACTGTAGGTTTGGCTGAAAGGAGAATTCTTTGATTAGGATGAGGAGGGGGGCCCAAAGAAGACATCCAGATGGCCAAGAGGCACATGAAAAGAGACTCAAAGTTGCTCCTCATCAGGGAAATACAAGTCAAAACCACACTCAGATATCACCTCACGCCAGTCAGAGTGGCCAAAATGAACAAATCAGGAGATGATAGACGCTGGCGAGGATGTGGAGAAACAGGAACCCTCTTGCACTGTTGGTGGGAATGCAAACTGGTGCAGCCGCTCTGGAAAACGGGGTGGAGGTTCCTCAAAACATTAAAAATAGATCTACCCTATGACCCAGCAATAGCACTGCTAGGAATTTATCCAAGGGACACAGGAGTGCTGACGCACAGGGGCACATGTACCCCAATGTTTATAACAGCACTTTCAACAACAAATTATGTAAAGAGCCTAAATGTCCATCAATGGATGAATGGATAAAGGAATTGTGGTTTATATACCCAATGGAATACTACTTGGCAATGAGAAGGAATGAAATATGGCCTTTTGTAGCAACGTGGATGGAACTGGAGAGTATTATGCCAAGTGAAATAAGTCATACAGAGAAAGACAGATGCCGTATGTTTTCACTCACATGTGAATCCTGAGAAACTTAACAGAAGGCCATGGGGGAGGGGAAGGGGGAAAACAAAATAACAGAGAGGGAGGGAGCCAAACCATAAGAGACTCTTAAACACTGAGAACAATCTGAGGGTTGATGGGGGTCAGGGAGAGGGAAAAGTGGGTGACGGGCATTGAGGAGGGCACCTGTTGGGATGAGCACTGGGTGTTGTATGGAAACCAATTTGCCAATAAATTATATATATATATATATATATATATATATATATATATAGGCAGAGGCAGAGAGGAGGAGACAAGGCAGAGACGTGTAAAGGAGGTGGTGTGTAAGGCAAAAGAGAGGGAAGTGCAAGAAAAAGGGATTTTCAGCAAAGATCGAAATGGCTTTGACTTTTGGCACTTGCACCACACCGGCTCTGGGCCCTGACAATCTCGGGGCGCTGACAGCTACATTTGGTTAAACGGTATGTCCCTGAGAATGAAGGCCCCATGACATTTAAGGTCCTTGACAATGTGGTACCGACTTCTGCAACCCTTCAGCCCCTCCTTTCCAGAAGCTTCACCTAGAATGGATCTCTCTTCCACATTTCTTCCCACCTATGCTTGCCCAGTTTGCTCCCTCTGCCGAGAATGACCTTACCCTGCCTTCCTGCCAACCCCCCTTCCTTGCATTGGGAGCATCTCCTGCTATTCACGGCCAGGTTACCTGCAAGGGAAGGGAAGTAAAAAAGCGTTAAGAAATTGAGTGAACCAGGACACCTGGCTGGCTCAGTTGGTTAAGTGTCCCACTCTTGATTTCAGCTCGGGTCATAATCTTGTGGTTCACCAATTCGAGCCCTGCGTCGGGTTCTGCACTGACCTCGCAGAGCCTCCTTGAGATCCTCCTCCCACTCCCCGAAGTGAATAAACTTAAAAAAAAAAAAAAAAAAATTGAGTGAACCTCCTCCCAGAAAGTTGAAGAAGGACGCCCAAGGCAAAAGGAGCTTCTTAGGGATGATTTAGGAGTTGGTTGATCTAAGGAGGGAATGGGAAGTCCATGGTGTGGTGGGGGTTGAAACTACCCTCACTCCATTTAGTATCTGGACATTTTCTTCAACACACAAATCAGTTGCTTCCTTTGTTATCTTAAGCAACAAAAATAATTTTTAATTTTTTAGAATGATTTGTAAATTGTCAAACTTGTCCAATTTCTAGAGACAAAAAGTTTATGTTGTGCGCTGAATAATACCAAAATGTACCTGCACTGCCGGTGAAGGAAGAAGTACGTAAAAGCAAGGAAGAGATCGGACTAGCCATGGATACAAAACTTACCTCAAGATACAAACGGAAAACCGGCCACACGCCATCACATTTACACAAAAGCAAGCACAAAGAGAACGAGTTTCCCAATCTATCGACTTTCCTTTGTTGACAAACCTGCAGGGCAAGAATGCAGTAGTGTTCACAGTTTACCCAGTCATCAATTGCTCCGAAGCAAAGCTTTGTGCCCAAGAATGAAACATCCTCAGCCCTCACAAGTACTCAGCTTATACAGAAGGGAAGGTAAACATAGGTGCTTCACAAGGGGGTCTGATGCCAAAAATGAATGCAAGTCAGACGGGATTGAAAGGGGTTTAGGATCACGAGGCAGAAACATGTAAAATATTTCATGCAGCCAGCCTTATTTATTGAGAAGTCCTAATTTTATTGCCCATTTAGTAACATGTTTGTTCCACAAACTAATTTCTCATAAAGCAAAGCACAACCTTTTCTTATAAATAGTATAAATTATTTTATTTACAGAAACTTGTTACAAAACAAATAGACTATATATTTCTTCTCTTTTAAATATCCAAAGTAATTTTCTATCCCTTGACATTTGTTCATGTTTCTATACAGCAGCCAACACGAAGTCCAGCTGAGATGCTCTTGATTATGTGTACAAATTATCACACTATTCACACATTTCAACACAGGAGATTGCTTTTATAACCAAGCTCAAAAAAAACAGCAAAATGCTTTTCAAGGCCCTACATTCACACTGACAGTATGTAGTGCTCATTTAAATGATCTGAAAATGTAAAATGTTTTGCACAAAATGTAAAAATGATTATTTTCTGTTAAACAATGAAACTTTTCACAATCATTTCCAAAGCCCCCCACCCTCCCACCCCCCCTTCCCCACCCCGGACATAATGAGACAGTAAGAAATTCCTTGGCAACAGAACTCTCGCAGGAAGACAGCTGCCTTTATAAGTTACATTTTTCAAATTATACATTTTGCAATGTTTTCAGAGGTACTTTGTATTATATTTTTGGAATAGAAAATATTTTAAATATTCTATTTTAAACTCTGTATTTCATGAGTGAATAACAAAACAGATATATCATCTAAGTTGCTGGCTGACAAAACAGATTTGTAACCCTTGCTGCCACCGGGCAATACGTCACCAGTTGAATTACTGTGAACCAAAAGGCCTTAATTTTAAAATACCTTATAAAATTACCAGCATCGGTGGTTTTCAACCCCTCCCCTAAAATTTTAGAAACAATATTTAGGTGGAAAAAGCAAACTCCAAAGGTTTCAACTGAACATTCAAGTCTTTTTAAAGAATCTGTCGAAGCTTAAAACTAGGTTCAGGCACTTTTTCCGTTAGTTTGAAACCACATCACAGACTAACACACATGTGCTCAGAGCGTACACATACACACACACAGGCACGCACGCACGCACATGCACACACACACACAAAACACTAACGAAAGAAAAGCAGTGTGTCACTTAGTTACATGTAGTCTATCGGGAAATCAGGCAACTAGAGAGAAGCAATGCCCACTTCGTCTGTACGAATCCACTCCCGAGACATGAAAAGGGACAACAAGACTTTCACAGAACAGAGGCATCCCTTAAACTGTAAAGGAGGCAGGTTCTAGAACTATTGGCTTGGCAGTGAACCACTTCAAATTATAAAAAGGTATTTACTTTTATTAATTAATAAATAAATACTAGATGATCTCAATTGTACCAAAACAGGATATCAGAAAAAAAGACCTGTGCAAAAATACATATTTAAATATGTACAATTCATTTTTAACAAAATATGTCTTCTGAAATAGGGATACTTCCATATTTATAATAGAACAAGAAATTCCAAAATAAAGATACAAAAGTAGGTTTTGTAGAATTCTTTGTTCATCATTGCAGCACATTTTTTTTTTTTTTTTTGTAGGTTAAGAAAACTGCAGGAGTTGTCATGAAATTCTATTGGAAAGAATATAAAAATTATCTTGGTTTTAAATTGATACCAAAGTCTGTCTAGAAACAACCCAACCACTGCAAATTTGGTTTTTGCAAGTTAATTTAATTCAAAAAAATACTTGTACTCCCGTGTTTTAAATGGTCTTAATTGTTCATTATAATAAAAAGTAGTTGTAGGAGAAAATAAAATATTTGAACAGTCTAAAATTTAATAGCACTGTTTAGAATAGGTCTGTTTGTGGCAGGCAGAATCCAAAATGGCTAATTTCCTAATCCCGATCATCTGTGTACTACCGGGAGACATAATGAAATTCAATTAAAACCTCAGTCTAAGAAATCAAATGATCAACACTCGCTTATCTAAATATCTACATAATTCTGAATCAACTTGCTATCATGGGTCCTATTCACATCTTTCGGAACAACATGATCTGTCTATAAATTCCATTGCTAAAAGCAACTTTATTTATATCCATCAAGTCCCCTTGGCTCTGAAAATAAATTCTACCCATACCCCATTGCACTTGTTACCCAGGAATCAACTAAAGACGTTTTGATTCCCCCTTACCTCCGTTCTCTCCCTCCACTGGGACGGAACAACCAGACTGATTTCTCCTAACTGCACCAAACTGGCCCATCCACGCACTCTCCTTAATAAGCTCTCCTATAGTATCATTTTTAAAAAATATTTACTGATTGCATAATAAGTGAACAAGATACTCCTCTCCCTTTCCTTTAAAAAAAAAAATCAATAGTTTACATCAATTTATAGCTAAAGTATCTGCATAAAGTTTTTGTTGTCTTACATAATAAGAGTAATTCTGTAGCAATTCACATTATTAGGCTGGTAACCAAGTATTTATTCATTCTACGTGTTGTTGACTTGAAATTCCCTGAAACTGAAGTTTGTAACCCAAAAACTGTAGGGAAAAAAAGGATGCATTGATTTGCTCTGTCCAGGCTCTGCCCAGAACAATGATCAGAGCCTTGGGAAATTTACCCTGTGGTGTTCGGCAACTTTGTGTGTTCTTCTAAGTACAAGTGCCTGGGTTATTTATTGTTTCAGGAGCTGTGAGAGTGGAATCACCAGTTAAAATGCCCCAGCTCATCCCCCAAATTCAATGATACCTTCTTAAGCAATGACGTTTTAACATATTAAGCTCTGTCTTTTGGGATGGGGTATTCAAAAAAAATAAACGAATAACCACGAAGGTCTCCAAATCTCTCTCAGGAAGATGGCTGGCATTAATCCCCAGAAAGGAGGGTCTGTCGGGGAGACACTATTATATGCGTCACAGCATCTGTGCATGGGCACACGTACACCTCTGCCTACTCCCCTCCCTGGGTGCCTGCTCCCCACCCACTGGCATCCAAATGAACACGTGGACAGGAAGGGGAGTGCAGATACACACACAATATGGGGAGCACTCGACACAGAAATTTACAGAGTCCCAGGACAGTATCCACAGAGACTGAGGGTAATGCACAGAGTGCCCTGGAAACATTAAGTATATTAATGACTTAGTGAATGACAGTTTCTGCTGCATCCTAATAATTTCACTTTACAAAGGCAATTTTTTAAAAATGGGAGACTGAGCAGGACAGCCAGCCCAATCTACCATACTGTTTAACATGAAAACTTGAAGGATAAAAAATTCCATCTCTTTGGAAATCTTGGAAAAACATTCCCCCCATAGTGATTTCATCCACCCCCCCCCCCTTCCCCAACCAAAATTTGGCTTTCCATTATCAAAACTAGTTTGCATTTGCATTTTCTTAAAAAAAAATCACATAGAATTGCTTTTGTACCATGAAAAGTAAGCCTCTAAAATGTCATATACTCGCTTTCTGGGCATCAATGGCTTTAAACCAGTTTGTAAGTTAGAAACTCTTGACAGCTTCTATCCCAAATCACCTGCAAAAGGCTGGGGGAAAACACAGGCTATTTTGTCCCGGTGCCTCACGCTAACGTCCGTATTCCAATCCTGGAGCGTTGCTGTAAGAACCTAACGACCGAGCCCTTCTGCGAAGGGCTGCGCAGGGGGCAGCTCTGCCCTCCTCCGGAAGGCGTCTCCAGCTGGGGTACCTAACTGCTGGAGAGGGACCCACAGAAGACAGTGTAAGAAAAACACCTGGGACGGGGAGAGGAGGAAAGGAGAAAGTCTACAGTAATGCTTTTGCCAAGACATGCTCTCCCCCAGCCAATCTACTCAAAGAGCGGCTCCATGATGTGCTGCAAGTTAAAAAACAAAGCAAAAACTTCTCACAGATTGGTAGCAAGCAGTCCAGACCACTTTAACACTGATAAAAGCAATTTCGGTGGCTGAACTTGATCCAGTGTCCTTTACGAGTACTCACTGCTACTGACATAGCTTCAGGGAAATCCTCGTTACAACAACAGCCCGGCAGATTTCTACCCTCGAGGCCCACAGGAGGTTGGGAAAACAGACTCAAAGGCATCGTGGAGTCCATAGTGCTGAGTGGAGGTGTAACTTGTCGTCAAAAGTGTCCAGATTATTCCTCCCCGTGCCATGTTCAGCTGTCAGGGACGTGCCTTTGGCTTTCAAAGAAGAGGGGGTGGGGAAACAATGAAAAGGTAAGTAAGCAGCTGTACGCGGCACTGCCCCGATGCTCAACACGAATATTCCAAAGGCCACGCGCCACTAAAATCTCCAGATGTCAGGGGCAGTCAGCTATAGAACTGGGCCTGAGCTTTCAAAAGCCTTCATCACCCTTGGGCACAATCATTCTAGAAGACTAAGTTTTAGAAAATCGTCTAGAAGAGATGCAGGCCAGGTTTCTAGCCGAGAGAAAAGGCTCTCATGTTTGCCTTTTGGTTTTATCTACTGATTTCATTTCCTTGAAGGTATTCCAGGTTGTCAGCTGAGAACTGAACAAGGTCACGTGGGCTAGCACACACAGGTGTGCAAACTCATACCCAACGCAGTGCCCTTGCCCGGGGAGCGGGAACTCAGATCCCCACTCTCCCACCGTAAGCCCTTGGCTGCAGAAGCCGTGAGCACACTAAGGGCTCAGGGGAAGCTGCCAGGCCCCACCTGCCAGGCTTCCCAGTATGTCCCCCGGCATTCCCTGGCATAGAGGGCTTCAACCAGCTCAGTTACCCATTTTAAAATCAGCTCCACAATAAACAGATTTGAGGTTCCTACTTTTCTGAGAGGAGTATTCTTTAAAGCATTTTGGAGTCATGGGTACCTTTAAGATTCTGATGGAAGCTATAGGATCCCTTCTGCAGATAAATGAGCACAGACATAAAAATCATGCAACACGTTTCTGGGGTTTTACCGATCCTCCGATCTCTAGTCATGGGCCACCCGAAGCTTTGTGCAGCGTAATAAAAAAGTTTTCCACTACACAGAGGAAATCTTTCTCAAATACAAACTTAAGTTGAAACAAATTTTGATACCCCAAACTCAGCCTGTCCTAGTGGGACAGAGCCCTCACAGATGGTGGACATCAGAGGCGGCAAACCGCTAAGAGCCGTACTTGGGCAGATGTGTGGGCTATACCAGGTTAAAAAACAAAAGAAAAGTATTGCATAACTTGTAAAAGTGGTCAAACTTCTCATGCAAGTCCAAATCTGCAGTTTCTTTGAAATCAGTAACCAGTTTCTGGGAGCTTCTGCTCTGTGTGGATGGGAGTCCTACTTCCTCATTTTCCACAGGCACTGCTGTGCCCACCAGTCTCTTCCCCTCCTGTCACCTGTGGGGTACTGAGGCCACAGCGATGTCTATGTGAAGACAGACGCACTCAGTAACGTAATGTACTGGGCATCACAGCAAAACGGGACATCCCTCCTCCAGGTTCACACAGAATCAGGAAACTACACTCGGAAGGGGGTTTTTAAAAGATGGCTATACTACTTCCTGCAGTGTTCGCGCTGAATTTTTATGCTCATAAACTATGATGAGTAACTACAAACCAAGAAGTAAAAGCCCATTTTCACATGTCCAGGGACCCCTTGCTCAAAGAGCCAAGCAACATACCAACAACCCCTATAGACTTGAGGCTCATAGAGAAAAATTTAAGCAGTTGCTATTTAAATTCACCGATAATTATGTTCCCTGTACCTTTGGCGCTGGGTATTAATTCACGCACATATTGGAGGGAAATCTATCACAGAAAGAAGCTTCCCAGTATATTCTGGAGAAGTCCTAACCTGCCATTTGAGTTAAGTTCTGAAGATGAAAAACGAAACAAATCAAAGCAGCCCCCACACTGCAAATCAGGGCTCCGGGGTGATGTTGCTGAAATTCCTGCTCGACAGCAAGGAGAGGAGATCTGCTGATGAGTGAAGAAATGAGAGGAGAGATTGGGACTCAGAGCCAAGGACGCTGGAGGAAGGGGCTCCAGGGGGAAGAGGGTCAGGGGAAACCAGCAACAGGTAGGAGAGTGGGAACAAAGAACGCACGAGAGAAAGTCACAGTTCCATATGAACCTGACACCCAGGGAGCCACTGCTGTACAAATGGGCCACGTTCATGTCTCTTTTTAAGCTCTTAAATTTGAGATTTTAGTCTTTGTCTCTACCCACACTTACTGTTTTCCTGCCTCCCTGGAAAACCGTGAGGGAACATAAGGACAGAGTCAACCAGAGAATGAGAAATTCTTTGATGGGAAAATTATTAAAAGGTCTTTAAAATTTAAACCATCCCTTTCTAGACCAGTGTGACTGCAGGCCAGCTTTCTCCAGAGGAACAAACTAGAGACGCACTCTCCAGGAAGACACGGCCTGCCTTCCTCCCCAGGCAGTGGCACGGGACGTGCCCCCCAGGGCTGCGCTCACCGGCCACGGAGGGGACGCTGCCGTCCTGCAGGCTGGGCAGCTTCTGCAGCCCTATCTGCTAAAACACACTTCGTGGTTTCCTTACCCAGGAGCATCTTCCAAGTCATGAGAAATTCTGGTAGATACACTGTTTTACCTTCACATGGCCGTGAACACTTCCTTTTTGAAAGGAGACCACAAAGCTGGACACGTGTTTACAGGCAAACTAACCAACCCTGCCACGCACGTCCGAGCTGGTGCAAGAGTTCAAGGGAGAGGAAACGGGGGCGTCCCCACGGGGCTCACAGTCCATGTCCTACCTGATGAAGGAGGGAACTGTTCGTCAGTCCTTGTGCCCCTGGGCTGGCGCCCGCGTGTTTCATGTGCACGTTGTTCATGGCTGGCAATTTGGCAACCTTAGTGGGTTTGCTGCTGCCGTTGTTGACGCTGCTTGAGCTGGGCGAGCACTTTCTTTTCTTTCCTATGAGTCTGTCTAGAGGAGTGTGAGAGTGTGAGTAACTGCCGTGGGAGTTGACGGGCAACTCGCTGGACTGGTGAATGAACGGGCCAAGAGAAAGCGTGGAGTCACTGCTGTTCACCATCACACTCATCCTCTTGATGGACTCAGCGGGGCTCCCACCGGGGGGGCCCCTCCCTGACTGGTCGTGCCGGACACTCACCGAGTTCGCTTTAGTAACCACACAGTTGAGGCCGATGCCGTGGGAAGATGTGACCGTTGAGGGGTAGGGAGGCCCAGAGTGTGCCATACAGTTTTTCCTAAAAGACTCCATGGAATGAGAAGAAGAGGAGGAGGAAGAGGAGGAGGAGGAAGAGGAGGAGGAGGAGTGGACTGACAGTGGGGAGCTATTTTTGCGCTTCTTTCCTGAGCCGCCGCTGGTACTGCTACTGGCATTGTGACAGTTAGTGCTGTTACCAGAAGGCTCCTTGGGCCTCAAAGACTTGCTGGATTTCAACTTCTGAGGTTTTCTGGACATAGGGGAGGAGGGGACTGAGGAAAGGCCAGAGGGTGTGGAGGGGGAGGAGGACGAAGAGGACACTTGTCTGGATTGCATACTGCACACAGGATCCATTGCCCCGGAAGCGGCGGGCTGTGCGTTCAGTGTGGTTCCATGAGCTGGTGCCGCTCTGCTGTTTGGGGAGATGCAGGTGGACGAGAGCAGGACTGGGGACGTAGACACAGTGGCCGCTGCCAGATAGCTGACCCCACACTGCGATGTGGGCACAGAGTTTGTCCGGTGAGGAACACGTGTGGAGACGGGTGTTGTGGTGCTGGGCACTGGCGGGATTTTCCTGCAAAAAGAGGGGGCAGTGAGTAATCATCAGCAGAGCCCTTCACGGAAACGCGCAGAGGGGTGACCCTTCACCTCTGGCACTGAGCAGCACACACCCGTCAGAGGATCAACCTGAAACGCATAGCCGATCCTGCCGCTTCTCTGCTTCAAATTTTGCAAGGCCTTGCCGGGGCTCTCAGAACAATGGCGTGGAAAGCCCTGTGTGCCTCACCTACCACCGGTCCCCAGCCTCACACTGCCTCCTAGATTCCACCCAGCGACCCTTCTTACATCGCAACAACAGGCCTGGACGTGAGGCCCTGTCCATCTTCCGCCTACAATACTCTGACCCCAACTTCTGCTCAGCTCGTACTTTCGGCCCACCATCACTTTCTTAGGAAATCTGTCCTGACCACCCGGACTCGCTTGGTTTTCCAGAGACTCACTCTGCCAGTTCCCAGACTTGGGGGAACTCAAGGCAGCTTCCACACGTAACTGTGGATCACTAACTTCTCTAGAGAGCAGGGCACACCTTATTTAAAACTGTGCCCACAGCGCCTGCAGTACAGAAGGTGCACTAATGTTGAGAGAATTCACGAACAAAGAGGAGAAAGGAAGGGCAGAACAATTTCATAGCAACTGCTAGGTCCTAACTTCAGGCCTGAAGCACATCTCAGGGTTTCCAGCCACAATGATGGCACAGTGTATTTTGTTACTAATGTCCGGGCAAGGGACCAACCTGGGGATTAGAGAGTCATTCAGATGGCAAACCAGGGAGGCCTCTTTCCATTTTTGCTACGATTCTAACATGTGACAGCACCAAAATTTCAAAAACCCCTATGGCAGAACCAACAGCGAGGTAGCAACACAGACAATGGCCTGAATGGAAGGCAAGTGCCAAGACCGGCCTGGTCCTGACTTCACAGGGCAAGCAACGGCTGAACCAGTCGCTGCACCAGCTAGGGTTCCGGCTTCTCATCTTCCAAGTGAGACTTGTCCTAAACTGCTGCCAAAGTGCTTTCCAGATGCTTTTTAAGGCCTGTAACTATTAATAAAAAGAACTATTTACTGTATTTGTCCCAGCTATAACCCCCCCAATCAGGACTGTAGCTCTGGCCCTAGAGATCCGTCCATCCAGACTGACCACACCCAAGTCCCTGTGGGGTGGGGTCCAGATGAAAGAAGTTTCTCAGTCTCTCTGGGAGATTCCAACAAGAAGCAAAGACCGAGAAGCTGGGCTCTATCCCCATACTACTCACAGAGGACAACCACGGACAGTACCTGAAAGGCTTATGAGAAACGATGAGTCCCTGCGCCCCACCCAGACCTACTTCATCAGAATCTGGATCTCAACAAGATCCCCAGGCAATCCATGGGCACTGGCACCTCTGAGAAGCCCTGCTCTAAATGGAGGCGTGTAGCACTGCTCGGGCTCACTGGGCGCACTGACTTCGCACGGCCACCAGGTGGCTTAGGGAAACGAAGCCTAAATATCAGGCAGCTAGAACTAAATCCTGGGAAAAGGAAAAGCTTCCATACAGGGAGACATGTGGATCTCTCTGCACAACATATTGGTCCCTGGTAAAAAAGCTCTCTTAGGTCATTCATTACCTTTTGCGTAAGGATGAGACAAATAAAGAATATGTAGTTGTACTGATCTACGTCCATACAAATCAACTCTGCAAAGATATACAAGCAATTAATAAAAATGCTTCTGTCTGGGGGTAGTGGTGGCGGGGAGGGTGGGCAACAGGAATGTGGGGGCCAGGGGGACTAAAACCTTGAACTGTATACCTCTTCATATTCATTTTTTCTTTTTTTTTTTACCCAAGTGAATTTATTACCAATCTGACAAATTCTGTAACCTCGACATTGCCCCCTATTCCACGCCCCACCAAAGAAAAAACCTTTTGCTGATGATCCCATCCCTTCCTTAAGGAATGTGGAATCATGGTCCCCAGTCAAGGAATCATGGTCCCCAGTCAAAAGTGGACAAGCACTTGACAGAAATCACAGAGTTTGGAACTGGCCTTTGCGGTCCTGGGCATGCTCCAGAGGAAGTGCTAGTCCAATTTGACCACTGTCCAGATTCCTATATTGAAGATGACTTATTTCACTGTCATACTCAAATCCCACTTCCACATATCCTTAGCTGCAATAGGTAACTGAGGAGTAAGGAACTAAGGAGGGTGGCACCCAAACCAGGGGTCCTCCTGGAAGAGAGGACTTTTGGCTGAGCCAGCAGGATGGAACTTGGACCACTTTGGGAGTTCTGTCGAGTGCATCAAAGATGCCACCTGAGGACTGTTCTCCTGCAGTTGAGAAGTGCTCAGCTCCTCCCACCAAATCTCAGGGGCTGCCCGAGAAGCTTGCCTGCAGTGGCCAGCCTCACTCGCGGCACCTCACTCCAAGCTACTGTCTGCCCCAGGCCTGTGTGCCAGCTCATCACTGAGCAAAACATCTGTCTCTGCTGTACTGGCCTTTTTTTAAAACCCAAGTTCATGTTAGCGGAAAGGCACGATTTCCTCTTTGCTAGGAACAAGTGATTGATAAGGTCGTCGGCCTCTGACAGAACAAAGAGAGAGACGGTGGAGGCAACCTCATGATCTTGTGTCTTCCCAGGTTCACTGCAGAAAGAGGACACCCCCCCCCCACAAGCCACTAGGAACTGAAACCATATGCACCCCAACTGCTGGCCATGAACCACTTCTCAGGATAATGGGAAAAAGTCATTCTGAGGACACTTCTAAACTCTTAGGAATGCACTAAATCCACATTTCAGGGTGCTCAATGAGCTCCCCAAGTCCTGGTGGGCAATCTCAAGAAATACGAAGCTGAGATTTCACGTATTTGGGGGTTTTCAGATGTTGACAGACTCCTAGAATCCCAACAAACCAGTGCCCCGTTTTTCCTGAGCAAGGGCAATGTTCCTTCATAAAGAAGAAAGAGGAGCCTCTTATCTAGTAAAACCCAGGAAGAAATGTGAAATTGAAAAGTAGAGCACCACTGCTCTGTGTCTGATTTTCTAAGTGAATAAACTCAAGTCCTGTTCATGATCACGGAGGCGGTTCTTCAGATTGCGGACTATCCAAGGCCTCTGACCAGCTTCCTTTGACTTTATCAGGAAACCAAGGCAGCAAGGCAAGTGGATGTACTGGCAGAGTCTGTTCAGGGAGGCTCTAGTAAATGATGCCCAAATGGAGAATATGGAATGACATGTGAATTAGTGGACAGCCCCTTGGTTTAACAAAACTCAGTATTTCCAAAAGTAGGTTCCACCAAACGTTAAGTTCCCAAAGATACTCCCCTAAAAGATGTTCCCAGGTCAAAAGAGCTTGGGAGATGTTCCACATTATAAATAATATCTCCTGCTTTGAGAGGTATAATGAACAGTGTGCCCCCTAAAGACTCTGAGAAGTCCCGCAGTAATGAAAACTATGTCACTTGAGAAAAAGCTGACCCTTCTGGCCATGGAACTCTTCTTCCACTTAAAATCCCATGTAGGAAATACCAGCCCACATACAGACACACAAGATGACCATCTTACACTGTAAATCAGAACACATGGCTCCACTTCCTGAGGCCCTCAGCAGCTCCCCACTGTACTCAGAATCAATTTCAGGGTCATCTGGCCCCTGCCAGCTTCTTAGGTCTCATCTTGCACCATGATCGCTTTCTTGCTTTTTTCAGACAAGTATGATCTTTTCTGACTCAAGACCTTTGCACACATGGTTCTTTCTGCCTGCCCCACCATCCCCTGGCTGCCTTTTCTCACCCTTCTCTCCATCTCTGCTCTAGGATCACTTCTTCACCGAGGTTTGCCCTGAATCTCTCCAGCTTGTTGTTTTTCCATCTTAGCTCTTTGTTTGCAACCAAACTGCCTCTGGGTCTAAACCCTGGCCCTACCACCAACTTGCTGTGTGACTTCTCAGTTTCAGTATCTGTAAAGTAGGGATAATCGAGGTCACCAGAGGCAGCGCCTTGTGAAAATTAGATGCAAGTTGCCTGGCACACAGTAAGGTCTCAGTAAGTCTCAGTGATTGTTAGAGCTTCCATGATCTCCCTTATGACGAGCTATAACCCCTACTGATTCGCTGTTTGGTGGTTTTTGTGCCCCCCTCCCCCGAATGCAAACCCCACACAGGTGGAAACTCCCTCACTGCCTGGAACCCCAGCATCCAGAGCAATACATATTTGCTGAAAAGACTGAATGAATAAATGATGAGGGGCCTTCTCAGGGATAGTCAAAGGCCACGTTTTCATTTCAGATAAGCTTATCTTCATTAGACCAGTCCCTTAAGACATAAAGAGGATGCGGCCCCAGGTGAGGTCAGCCCCCTTTTCCCACCCCAGAGGCGCTGGGACAGGCACTCACTTCCACAGCTGCGCGTTCAGATGCTTCTCCACCATGAGGTTGAGGGCGCAGCGAAGCCGGTTCCACCTGGAGTCAAACACGTAATAGCCTCTTCCAATCTGCCGGCTCCCGAATGTGCAAAACTGCAAGAGAGGACACACCATGCGTGCTTGCTAATCCCGGCAGCGGCACGGCCTGTCTGTGATCTCTCTCCTTCAGGAGAGAAGACAACCACAGAAGAACTTGCACTCTGTGTATCACAGGCTGCGAAGCACGAAAGTGACGATGCCCAGCCCTGAGTTCCACGGAAGACAAAGGCAAAAGCCAGAGGTGTCCCAGGACTGAGTGCGTGCCGCCTCTGGGGCACCCTGTTCTGAGCTGCTCTCACACCCTGACCACGTCTCACACACACACGCACTCACACCAAGATCCCTGGCAACCACCCCCCCCCCGCCCCCGCCCTCAGTGCCCTGTCTCCGCTGTGTGGGGAGGGTCAAGTCGGGGGTGCATGTGGAACTTACAGATGCTGGCTGAGGATGATGACCTGAATAATGACAGTCCAGTTTTTCAACAGACTCTTCTTTGTCATCGCCTTCTCCCTCCTCACTGGATAACCGAGAAGCTGGCTCAGTGGCAGACAGGGGAGGGTGTGGAGATTCATGGACTGGAGGAGGGTCAATGGGGGCACTCCCGCCTTGCTGTGCAGGGCAGCCTGGAGGCCTTGGTGAGTAGAAAGTGCAGCACCGATCAGATCACACGTCCGGCAACCAGCCACCTCAACCCAGATATAACAACGTGCCCAAGACCGCCTAGGGAGGCCTGGGGTCCCCCACTAGCACTGGGGCAACAGATGTTGATCAGGTGGCGTGGGAGCGAAGAATCCACTCTCCCAAACCGCATGGTGTCACATGAAGTTGTATGCCAGATCTACCCAAAGGAACTTATAAAGGGTTCTCCCTTCTACAGCCACCTGGGTGGCTCAGGGCCTCTTGTATTCTCCCCAAAGAAGGGGAAATAGAATTTAAGAGAATTCTTTCTTTGATTCCTCCTCAAATTTCACCTGGATGACGGTTACGGAGGCAATAAACTCAATAGCTGGCAATGTGCTCCGCACCCGAGAGGGACAGGAGGCGCTCAGAGGAGGACACAGCATCACTGCTTTACGTGGACCATCTACGGCCTACCGCCAAGAGCGGCACGGAGTGCTTCCTACATGGATACATGCCCGATGATTCTACAATTAGGCTGACTTTTGCATCGACGGAAAAATTTCAATGAGAAGATGGACGAAGGAAGGCTGTGCCAAGGAACTGACAGCCCGGGCTCGGCCACATTCTCGGGAGCTACCTCCAAGGGTGCCCCCCCGGGCTGCTCACACCCAGGGCTCACATCGGGGCAGGCCCGCGAGCGGGGAGGTGAGGCACAGCAACCAAGAGTTGGCACGTTCCTAGGCCGAAGTTCTTGCTGCCGGTGGCCGACAGTGAAGGCCCTCATTCTTGACACTTTTCTCTTCCCTTTCTCTCTGGAAATTTGGTACAGGGTCCGTGACTTTAACTTTGTTAAATACACAAGCGCAAATGCATATGTACCACCTTCACTGTCCCTGAGGTATGGAGGGAAGTTCTCATAAGACATTCTGGTCCACTACTTATTAAATAGCTAAAATGCCTAATATGTGCTTAGGCCAAGGTCCCAAATGAATGAATGAAAACATAGGTTGATAAAGGGATGCTATAAAAACTCAGGCTGAATGCCTATCCCCAGCAAGGCCTCCCACTGCCGTATTTTTGCAACAAGTGAGACAAATGAATGGGAAACTACTGCCAAAGCCATGTGAAATATTCCAGTCACTAACCTGCGGTCAGCACCCGCTTTTGGGCCCTGCTCAGGGGGGTTAAGAATAGACACCTGACACTGAGCAGAGGTGGAGATCACTCTTGCTTCATCGTGCTGCTTGCATTTGGCCCAGAAGAGCCCTGGTTGGAAGTTACTGATGAACTCGACAATTTTTTTTCCCTCAAAACCCAATTAGAAAAATCTCTCATCTTCTTAGAGTGAGCCTGATGTACACTCCTCGATCTCATAACTGCACTGGGGGTTCACAGTGTCTGCCAGTCTGTTCTTTAAAGGAAGGATAGAGCTGGAGGGTTTGACTTACCTTGGAAGACTGGGGGTGTGAGGTTTAGGTTTACTAGCTACGAAAGGCTTTGATTCAGAAGGAATCACTCCGTGAGAGTTTTGGTGTGGCTCCTGTGGAGGTCTAGGAGGGGCGGGATGCGGGTCCCTGAGAGGCTGCGTTGGTTGCTGACAGTCCGGATGGCGAATCGATTCCTTTTCCCTGGTTTTGTTTTTGTGCTCGGCTAATAACACATCAAATCGTTTTCTTCTACCCTGGACAGCCCTCCGCTGAGTTAAGGAATGTGTCTACAGACCAAAAAAATAGAAAAACTGAGGAATCTCAGTAATAATTTTTTCTCTATCATATATCCAAAAACACCATTACCAATTAAAAAAAAAAAAACAAAACAACAAGAAATCTGGACCATCAGCATAAAGGCTGTTCACTATCTGATAAGCTAAAAATCATAGGACGGTGACCTTTTTTCTTTAGCTAGAGTAGAAGCACATATCTGGTGAGGCTATTTCCACAGAAGAAAAAAGGAATGTTAGTTGTGCCACCGGGTATATAAGTGAATGGCAAACAGTGGAAACGAACAGGTGACATTGCCATTGTAACAGTTTACTTATTGGGGCTCTTACCAGCTCAAACAGAAAAATCCTTTTCTGGGCCATTTACATTTTAAGTATTAAAAGGGAAGAAACGGTTATGCCCTAAAATGTACTGGCTCAGTCAGTAGAGCATGTGACTCTTGCTCGTGGAGTTGTGAGTTCAAGCCCCACGTTGCCCATAGAGCTTCCTTAAAAAAAAAAAAAAAAAAAAAAAAAAAAAAAAGTGTCCTTTTCCAGTAACAGCTAGAAAGTAAAAATTAGACAAGTGTTTCTCTCTATTCCAGGGAAAATGCCATGTCAAGAGAAAATGGCTCAAAGCATCTTGCAAGCAGGGAAGTATCCTGCTTTGGTTGAGGAAGCCTGGGGAGACACAGAGACTACAAAGCCACGAGGAGAAAGGCTGTGAACACGAAGGGGCAATGAAGCAGAGTGAATCCCTATAAACAGACACTCACCATGGAAATCAAGAAGATGGACAGACAGCACTTCTACAGCTAAGACATCCATTTCAGAGTTGGGAGATGGGCACATCGAGGAAAAGAAAAATCATGCCAACAGGGTAACTAACATAACCCCCTGCTTGAGGCACATAAACCAAATGCATTTGATAATTCCTGTTTTTGTTTGTTTGCCTTTTCAGGCTCCCTTGGAACTAACACTATTCCTAGAAGAAGATAAAATCAAGTTAACCTGACTATTCCTTACTGCTGGGGTCTTAAGTCTGTCAAAAATGTAAGTAGACAGTGACCCCAAATCACATACCGTAAATACAAGTTAATTCATCTATAGATTTCCTTCACTCTTTTATGTTACAAAAGTAACACAAATTGTACTCTGTGTGTGTTTATGGTCCTACACATTATACAAATGTATTGCTGCTCTATAAGCTTTTATGTTTGATATAATTTAGGGGTTGGAGGGGAATTAGGCTTTAACTGTCCTTCTGCAATTCAGTAACAACCTACCTCCTGACTGGACACACTGAACACGAGGTCTGCTCAAAATTTAACCTGCCAGAGATAGTTACATCAGTGACTTTAGTTTCTTTTTAAACTTTCACTTTATTTCCTTTAATATGAAATATATCCATAAGAAAGTAACCTAAATGAAGATAAGGAACTTTGTTTTGTTCAGTGCTGTACTAGCTACCTACTAGTGCTCTGGGCACTCAGCAAATGCTTCAGACAAAAAGTATATAAAAATAATGGCCCTCTAATATGTGTTGAATGAATGAATGAACATATAACATCACTGGTCCACCTGCCTATCTCTCTGGACAGATGTCGAAGCATCTGACTCTGAACGTCCCTTAGTACTTAACATAGCAAAGTCAAGCCAAGAAAGGAGGCAGAGATGACCAATATTTTCCCAGCTTGGTTTGAAGACTAAATTGGAAGGATTTCCACTGAGCCCCTCACTCCTGTCAGAACTCTTCAGGGCTACCCAAGTACCACGCAGCCACGACTGGGTACGTAACGGGGTCCTCTATTCCTCGTGGCTCACTGCCGCCCACTCCTTTCATACAAAGTGCCTCTTCCTCTTGAACCTCCTGGCTGGCCTTTCAGGTCCTAACGTGTCTGTTCTGCCCCATCACAGAATATTTACACATGCTGCTTAATGGGCTTCTAACACCCCTCTTCACCCAGATAAATCATGTTCGTTTCAGCCCAGCTCTGCTACGGCAAAGGACACTTCCCTGGCTCAGTCCCCCTACTGATGGCTGTCATAACACAGGCCTCCTTCCTTTCTATTACTCAGCAGTGGTCACTTCACACATACATGAGTGATCATGAAGTTAACCTCCATCTCGTTCACTGGACTGTAAGCCCCTCAAGGCTAGGGACGGTGTCTGGATTCTGTCAAAGCGTGTGTCCACTGAGACCCAGAATGAGGCCTGTGCTCGAGATATATGCAGTAGAACTTTCTACAATGACTGAATGGGCAAGAATACCAGAGCCAGAATCTATTTGTATGGAAGACAGAGAGGACAGGACACAGGACATCAGACAGACAAGGAAGCGAGGAGATGACAGCGAGGGTGGCAGGCAGACAAGAGGGAACGAGTGACAGGGGCAGGCAGCACCAAGTCCCCTGACACTGAAGAAGAAGGACTACATTGTCGGTCTGAGGCAGGAGAGACCTGGGCAGCATGGTGGGAGACACTCAGCAGAGGCACTCAGGCATGGGCAGCCCTCCACAGCTTAACAGGTTCAGGCCAAAACAGAGGCAGGGAAAGGAAGAAGCAGGGACAAACAGAACACAGGAGGAAAGGAAGGGCAACCTGCGCAAGGCCAGGCTTGCCAGTTCTATGCCGAACTCACGACACACCAGGGCTGCAGATACATGCTCACAGAGACGACACCCGAAACAGAATACAAGGAGAGCACGCACGACTTGAAAAGGGAGATAGGAGAACACCGCAGGATCCACATGAAGCCTGTTTACCCGTCAATAAAGGTTCGGGAGGAAGGCTGGTCAGTCTTGCACATTATGTATTGATAAAGCTTTTGGCTCACCAGCATGCCCCACCAGAGCTGACTGAAGGAAGGCATCTTGGATAAACTAAGCATCCTTCATTGACCTCAGGCACCCTAATATCGGGAAACCCATGTACTGAGAGCCAGGCAGGCGGGAAGACGGCCGAGAGCAGTCGGCAAGCTGTGATCGTAGCGTGGCACAGGGCTGAGGCCTGCCCTCACAAACTCCCTCAGGGGCAGCTACACTGGGGCATCTAGTTCCACAGAGCTCGAGCGGTTACCTTCAAACAAGAGACCACTACAGGTGCTCAATAAATATAAAAGCAATCTGTCCTGAGATAGGAGTTTTTAGCCTAGAGATTCAAGGGTGGGAGGTTTGGGGTAAGGATATCTGTGAACCCTGAGACGGAATGCCAATTTCAGAACATCTGTGTGTATGTATTTTCTCCTTGGGGAAGGTGGTCTGTAATTTTTTTTTAATTAGATATTTAAAGGAGCTCTTAGCCAGCGCCTTTCCTCTAAAGATTCAGAACCACTGTTGTAAGATAAAATCTACATGCTAAAATTAAATTTGACATTTAAACTAAAATAAGAACCACTTAGGGGCACCTGGATGGCTCGGTTGGTTGGGCCTCCAACTTTGGCTCAGGTCATGATCTCGCAGTTCATGAGTTCAAGCCCCGCGTCGGGCTCTGTGCTGACAGCTCAGAGCCTGGAGCCTGTTTCGGATTCTGTGTCTCCCTCCCTCTTTCTCTCTGCCCCTCCCCTGCTCATGCACACTGGCCCGCTCTCTCTCAAAAATAAATATTAAAAAAAATTTTTTTTTTAAATAAGAACTACCTAGAAACAACATTTCTGGAGCACTCAGTCTGTTAAGTGTCTGACTTTGGCTCATGTCACCATCTCGCAGGTCATGAGTTCAAGCCCCGCATCAGACTATCTGCTATCTGCACAGAGCCCACTTTGGATCCTCTGTCCCCCTCCCACTCTGCCCCTGCCGTGTCTCGCTCTCTCTAAACAAACACTAAAAAAAAACAAGAAACAACACTTCCACTTTCTGAAGATTTTAACATTCCTCCGTTAGGGGGTGGAATGGGGCCTGAAGTCCTTCATCCAAACATAATCTTCGGTAAAATTTAAAATAATACACCAAAAATTTTATTAATTTTTAGAAAACACAATTTTTTACAGTTTTCACCCCCTCCATCAAACAAGGGTTTTCAAGTTATTTTAAAGCACTGATTCTCAATAGTTTTTGGACTCTTCTGAAGGATAGCTGGGGATACTCTCCAGAGAAACGTATGTAAGCATATGTGCTCATTTATGTAGGGGTTCCACTGACGCCAGCCCATTTCAACTCTTATTTTGCAGCAAATATACCACCTTATTAGCATACTGACATTTTAAAGGAAAACTCAGGACAGAAAGGAGGATGGTAACATTTTCGTAGTTTATACGTAAGTTAGACTGTATGTTACATAGTATTTTTCTGGAACTGGAAAAATAAGTATCTCAAAATCAGATTATTTTAAAGTGGCTCTTTAAAATTTAAGAGCCACCGATTGCACAAGCATTTTTATTTTAATGTTTGTTTTTGAGAGAGAGAGACAGAGCGTGAGCAAGGGAGATACAGAGAGAGGGAAACACAGAATCCGAAGCAGATTCCAGGCCCCAAGCCGTCAGCGCAAAGCTCGACGCTGGGCTCGAACTCAAGAACTATGAGATCATGACCTGAGCTGAAGTCGGACACTTAACTGACTGAGCCACCCACGCGCCCCTACATGAGCATTTTAAGAGTATTCACACATATACCAAGGAAACTTCTGGACTTATTTTCAATCCACACAATTTAAACCACAGTAAAGGGTAGGCTCTCATTTTAAATCTCTCTGAAGAAATACTTTCAGTCTTCAAAAATAACAGACTGATTAGGAAACAACACTATTCCCCTGGAGAGGACACTGGAAGCAAAACGTCTCTTACAGTGGCAGTTTGTAACAAAAGGCTCCACGTTTCCTGAACGCGAGGCGTACTTCGTCCCTTCATCTACAATACCCACAACGCTCCACGGATCAGATCCCCTCTTGGGGCAATGCCATCGATCCCAGCTCCTTGCACTCACTCACCAGTGCGCCCAGCCCTGTCGAGGAGCCCACCTACCTTGCATGTCAAAGACCGGGTGCAGGGCTTCTTGGTGTCGAGATCAATGACCCCACAGTGTATGTCAGGATCAAACTCTCTTTCTGCCAAAAGCACACAGACATTACAATGGGCTCATCGATGGGCTCATCCTTCATTAGTTTTGACAACAGTAGAACGATTCTCAAAACAGGCACATTCTAACTTGAATAAAATCTACGACATCATCAATAAATATAAAATAGACAACGTGCGAGTGCTGCCAAGCCGCAGCAAGAGACGCCACAAAGAGCGCGGGGGACTACTGCCATCGCTTGACAGGAAAGGAAGTGTGCGTGTCAGCGTTCCTGCCGCGCTCCATTCAGAAAGACACCGCTCGAAAGCTATTTTTACATCACCCACAGACACGTGTACTTTAAAAGCAAGAGTGAAGAGCAAAGGCAGAGCACCTAAGGAACTTCCACGTAAAGCTGAAGCTGACCAGTTTTGAAAAAGCGGACCTGCAGACAGCAGTCCATTTGCTTCCTCGTGAATAGCCAATTACATACAGAGAAACACGAAGAGAAAAAATGTGAAGTTACCTGATAATCTCTTATTTAAAAATTTCCTGTTACTGGAATTATCTTCAGACTTTTTTTCCAGAGTGGATGGTGCGGGAAGCCCTTTGCCATTCAGAATCTGTCCAGGTGAAGGCAAGGTTGGCTTTGGTATCGAGGGGCAGTTAAGGCCAGGCTTGACTGAGGAACTCACAGTAGCAGGACAGGTCGGCCCCACCGTAGATTTCAGTAGTGTGCCGTCCATCTTCGGATGAATCTTCTCCACTTTGACAGAGGGCGTCATGCTGTCACAGGGGGAAGCGGAACATCAGCACCCGAGTGCGCCAGCAGCCCCAGGTAAAGGGTGAGCTAGAGGGCTGAAGTCAGAGCCCGGATCTACCCACGCCCTGCACAGGGCTAGGCTCCCAAAGGCGACTTCTGAGAATGCGTCAGGACTACCCAGTAAACTCAGTACAATTCACGTTCATTCAATCTAGAAGCCCTTCTGGTGAGGCAAAAAAACTCCAGCGGACCATTGGATTGACGTGGTCTTTCATCATCCAGGACAATCTTACGCATGAGTGCACAGGGGAACTAAGCCTGATACCCAACTCAATTCCTGCAAGACGCAAAACGGCAAAGGGTCTAAAAGGTCCAGAGACTATCTGTAAAACCTTTAGAGAATATCTTCAGAGAACTATCATTTTAAAGAAAGGATCCATCAAAACAAATCAAACTGAGTGAACAGGGGCAAGAATAACTGGAGTTAGATAGTATGTCCAAGAAATGTCACTAAAGACATACATGAATTCAAATGAGCCTAACCAGATCTCTGAGAAGAGGCTCTCTGCCCATCAGTGAGGGACACCCATGTTTAGTTATGTAATGTGTCACTGAAGTGATAATTCTCTAGTCTCTGAAAAAAGTTTCTATAATAAGAGTTCATAATATAAGTGTCTGGCACACAGCTGGTGAGCACTGAATACCTGTGCCACTAAGAAAGAATTAATTTTTCTGGGAATCTTACTGACACTAGCATTTGGATGGCAAATGTTGGTATGGAGCTACCAGTTGGCCTGGTCCCCCTCTTAAACTCAGCTCCAAATAAAGAAGATTCAGACTGATGAGGTTTTCTAAACTTTGTTCAGTAGAGTCCGTGCTCAAACAGCTGTTAAGCTGGCGAGTGACTTACACATAGCACTGGCATTTTCTTTGGCTTTCAGAAAGGTCCAGGAACAAAAGCCAAGCTTGCTGTACTTGTACTTCTGACAAATGAGCAGAGGCTGGGGGGGGGGGGGGGGGGGGGGGGAGGGGGCGGGGCTTAGCAACCAGGACAAACAGCACCAAACAGCTGTACCTGGAACAGCCCGACAGCAAGAGACGCACTGCAAGAAGCGATGGCCTCTCCCAGCTGGCAAGGTCCGTGAGCGGCAGCAGGTGCTAGATACTGCCCTGAGATTAGCCAGGTTAGCAGACCTTGGGACGGAGATGTGGGGCATACCCTCCAAAGGGAGGCAGGCCAGGGAAAAGCCACCCGCCACCAGGGCTGAGGGCTACCATGACGAGGCAAGATAGGTTTCTGTGGAGTACGTGGCTGAGCCCTCACGTGACCGCACGGCGCCTGGCAGCCTACAAATCCACTGTGCAAACGTGCCAAAGCCTTGCCTGGTGGTGTGAACTTCCTCTGGTCTTCCCTCATCACTACTGTGATGTGAACCCAAGACTGGCGGGGGGTGGGGTGAGGAGGGGATGGGAGGAAGGCATTGTTTCCCTGTCTGCTTTGCAGGCTCCAGAAAATCCCAGAACAGCATCTGGGATTCACCTCACTTTTTTATTCCTACCGTTATCAATGGTAGCAGCAGAAGCACCAGTGTCCATTCATTTACTGTCTCCTATGGGTCAGACACGACGCCAGGCGCTTGAGACTGCTGTATTAATTCTACTTCTCCCAATAACTGCACACTGGCTGTTACTCTCCAACTGTGAGAGCAACGGGGCCTTGTTCAAAGCCCTGCAGTTAGAAAGTGATAGAAAGGGCGTGTGAACCCAGGCCTGTCTGCCTGCAGAGTCTGGCTAAAGCACGCATTACGTGTCCTTCATCCTTATCTGCAAAATGGGCATAACAACCAGACCTGTTTCATAAGGTTGTTGTGATAATGAAATGACAGCCCACAAAAAGAGCCAAGTTTCCACAGCTGGCGCACAAGAAAGAGTCAATCAGTAAGTACCGCTGACCTTATTACTGCTGTTGCTGTTTTGTGAAGTCTCCCAAAATACGACAGGGAAACAAAAGGAAACAACACACACTTGACTTTCCCCAAAGCAGGAGCTCTTTCACATGATTCACAACACTTTCAGGTGCTACTGGTGTGCCCAGTTCCACAACAGGCAGGGAAGCTCGAAGAACCCTCTGGGCCATACTCACATTCTACCATGGGGGGCTCTACTTTGCTGAATGGGATGCATTGGCCTGGTGTTCCCCCTGAGGTGCAATTTCTCTTTGGGTGATTTCAGCAACTTGGAACTTAATGAGGATGCGCCTAGAACACCTCCACTGGAAGAACGGTTGCTTCCACTTCCGCTGCCTCCTTTGCTTTTGGACAGAGAAGGGAAGAAGGGAAATACTGAAGTGGGAGGAGCGGCCCAAGAAGGCTTGCTGGACGAGCTGTGTCTTCTTTCTGAAAAGAAAAACAGGAAAAAAAAAAAAAAAAAAAAAAAGACACTGTTTCAGGCAAGTCTCCAATGGAATCCTGGAAGAGTCCCCTGAAATCAACACATTTAGGTTCAAATATGCGTCACTAAGTGAAAATATATTTCACTCAGCAGCTTTCAGAAACGGCTTATCTAGGCCTCACAGACTTATTTAGGATTCTAGGAACTGGTCCTTCTGCTTCGGAAACATCTCAGCATAAAGCGGTTTATCACACGCAGATAGCCATTAGGAAATTAAAGAGCCATTCTAAACCTGAGAATATTTGGTTTTGTATACTAGAAATGAACCTCACTCGCTCCAACAAGGAGTCAGAGAGGCAAATTATTCGTTCATCCACGCAGCTATACGAGCTGACACCACACCGATTCCTTTCTTCCTTTCTAGCACAGCATCTTTCCAATTTTTTGAATCGCAAATGTCAAAAAACGAGTTGTACCTTAATTTTTTTTCTGTCACTACCCACTAGCATGTGACGCCAAATAAGAATGTTTCTAGGGTTATTTTATCATCCTCTGAACCTGTGCTGAAATTTTCCAGTGAATCACTTTACTCCCTCTTTTGTAATAATCTCACTTGGGTACAGATGGCATAGCTTTGGTTCACACTGCTAAGATGCCAAAGGCAGAAGACAAAAATACCACGAGGAGCTACGCTGGTTTTTTAAACCCGGAAGTAATTCATAGTTAAGTACAGACTACACAGGTTTACCTGAAAATAAGTCTACCCACTGGAGAATCAGGTTTTCTGGTCATAAAGCAATCCATACTAAATAAATTGAGAGCTGCTGAGGAATGGTACTATCTGAAACAAGTCAATTATTTAGGAACTTTATCTACTTAAGAACCTTGTGATGACTGCCTTTGATTAAACCTGTGATTTAAAATGACACATGGCAAAATAAATAAATTAAATTAAAATAAAATGACACATGGCTTAGCTTTAAGTTTTAAAATGTACGTGATCCAACATTTACTTACCACTTCACAGAAGCTATATGAATATTTAAAAAATTAAGCAAACTGGAATCAGTGACTATCAGCACCGCACAACCGGTTTATTTCTAAAGTCTTTTTTTTTTTTTTTTTTAACCAGTCCTGAGGCTCTCTGGGAAGCTGAGATGACTTATTCCCAGAAGGCCATTAGTTCAACAATGCTTTATGAGGTATTTAAGAACCTTCCACAACAGGACAAAATTATAATGCTGATCTACAGACAAAATTCCAATTGTCCAACCAGACCGTACAAAGGCCACAAGCAAGTTAGGATGGCTAAAATGATAGTGATTTTTTTTTAGGTTTATGTATTTATTTTGACAGAGGGAGTGCAAGCGGGGAAGAGCAGAGAGAGAAGATGAGAGACAGAATCCCAAGAAAGCTCTGGATTGTAAGCGAGGAGCCCAATGCAGGGCTCATACCCATGAACAATAAGATGACCTGAGCTGAAATCAAGAGTCAGACAGTCAACTAACTGAGCCACCCAGGTACCCCTAAATTGACAGTGATTTTAAGCGCCTGTTGCTTTTGTGTTTTGGTTTTGTTTTGTTTTGTTTTGTTTTTTACTCTGATGAAAGCTGTGTGCATGGAAAGGAAAACTAAAATAACTTAAGTTTAGTAACTTTCCAAATTTGGCATCTGAGGTTTTGGTTTTTTTTCTTCTTTTCTAATTTAGTTTCTCTCCCCTCTGTGATCCCCAAACACTATCTGAATATCCTTCCAAAGCACCAGCACTTGTCAGGCAGGACCATAAAAATCTGTTTCCAGTTCTGCCGCCTTCCTTGGATGGTGAAACTTCCTGTCTGGGTCATCTCTGCCTCTGTGAGACCTGGATTGGAGCAGACCTTCGCTTAACATGTGCACCATCAGTGCAGCTTGTCTTGTGAGGAGGAGTGATTTCAAACAGCCGTGGACCAGTGGTTCTCAACCCTGGCTACCCAGTGGCATAACCTATGAGCTTAAAAAATACTGATGCCTGAGTCCCACCCAGAGAGATTCTGATTTAACTGGTTTGGGGTGTGGTCTGGGTATGCAGGCTCTTATAAGTGCCCCTGTGTGATTCCACTGTGCAGTCAAGGTTGAGAGCAGCCTTATACTAGGCTAATGCTCCAGAACCATTAGCCACGGCTGAGTAAGTTAACACTTGTAGGGCAATGAGAACACTGCCTGGCACATGGTGCTTTCTATCAGGGTCTATTAAATAAAGCTCACTGCTGCTACCTGTCCTCAACTACTGCTTTCCGGACTTCCATCAACTGCAAATTATTTCCATCATTCTTACCAAAGCCACATAAAATAGTATTTTTTACTTAATATCTTTATTTAAATTATCAGCTCTACTGTTCTCTCCTCCTCCTCAGTCATTAGCCAGTCTCTCTCTGGGGGTATCACTGGTATTTTGGACAGGACAATTCTTGTATAGGATTTCAGGATGATCAGAGGTCCTGTCCCCTGCCCCTTAATCAGCACAGTGGTGCCCCTCTGCCAGGGGCAGCCTGAACCTACCCTCCAATCCATTCTCATATCACCCAATGTGACGCAGGGTACTACCCTCAACTGGGAACTATCTCTCCAAACAACAGTGTCTATGAAACAGTAGGTCTGATGAGCTTGTTATGTACTTTTTCTATATACATTCAAATAAATATTAAAATACTCTTCCATGGTCACCCACAGAAATCATCCTGTTTCTCATGGAGGACAAGTGTGTGCTGCAGGAGTAATAATACCATGTTTGTGGTATGAACAGGGAGAAATCTCCCAACTAAAACTTACTTTTATGAAGTACACCCCTTTTACTATTCTCTGGGGGATCAGAATTCTCAAGCAAGTGTCTTAGAGTAAATGTGATTTTAAAGTATTGGAAAAGTATTTTCTCTTGATATCAAGTGATATAAATAAGATTCTCAATCTAATGAAATACAGTTTTGCTCGTAAAGCTTATTTTCAGAAAGTAAATCTATTCTGAAGCCACTGATACACTAAGGCACAATTTGAACATAATGAAATACTGCATCTGCTTTCACAAGATTTCATCTGCAGAAAGTACTGTGCCAACGCAGAAAATGACACCTGGCTGCACCGAGTCACATGGGCATACACAAAACACAGCCCTCCCCCAAGCATCCACCATGCATCCCAGTTCACCCTGGATGTGAGGAGCCACGCCCACCCACAACTGGTGCTACAACTTTCCCTTGATCTCAGATAACCTCCTTTGACTACTTCAGAGTAACTCACAGGCTGCAGCTCTTCCAACACCTGCTTCCAGAAGCAAATGTCGGTTCGTTTTCTAGTATTCACCTATTTTTAACCATTTAATCTATGGAAAACTGTGCTACTGTTTCTGTTAGGTTCCTATCTTTTTTGTGTGAGTCACTAATGAAGTTTTGAGTGCTGTGCCCGTAACCCCATTCCCCTAATGAGTCTCATGTGGATTCTATTACACAATGTTGCACAGTGCAGTAATTTCTTAGGAATGTGTGCTGTAGGACAGCAGAACTTTCTTCAAGTCTGTCCTTGTAATTCTATATTCCCATCATAGTCCATTCCCGCCATTTTCTTCAGCTGATGCTTCTTTTCTAGTCTATTAACACTCGTTTCGGGGATTTTGCACTAGAAAAATCAAGGATCAAAGCTTTCTAGCATTAAAAATCAGCTGGTGTATCGATAACATTTATATTTTCTACTTCAGTAATAAAAGACATTTAAAAACTAAGAATGGCAATCTATTACATGAATTTCTTTCATTCATTAAAACTTGAAACAGATTGCGTCTGTGTGTGTGTGTGTGTGTGTGTGTATGTGTGTTGCACACGCACGTGTGTGCTCGTGTATGTTAACGGATTCTGGCTGAAAAGTGCCAGCTCAAATCCTTGTCATGCTGCTGAATAAAGTTGTTCCTTCACATCATGGTCTGGTAACTTATTCTCTGGAAAGGGCGGCATCTGGCTTACTCTCTGAGAGAAAGCAAAGAGGAAAAAAACATTTAATTACAGCTCAGTTGGAATCTCCCCATCCTTTCACTGTGGGCCTTTATTTTTCATAAGATTTTAAACTGGGCTTCCAGCTTAAAAAAAAAAAAAAAAGTGTTTGTTCCTAGATCAAAAGAGAAATGGGCAAGTTATGGGTAGGGTTAGGGACCTTTTATTAAGTGGGCAAACTGGTGGCCAGGCACTAAGCATAACTGCAGTGTGGCTTGGTGAGGAGTCCAAGTTGAGTTTTCAAAGCACTCCTCTCTACAGGGTCTGGCACCAGCTCAGAGAAGGCATACTCTGTTGTCCCTGGATGAGAGGGGCACTTTGAATGGCTCTAGCAAAGGGAGAGATAGTTAGGCAGCCCAAAAGACAGACAGTACACAGGGAAAGAGCACAGAGAGGCAGACATGGATGAGTGTGTGTGTTGTTGGGGGGGGGGGAGGGGGGAGGGAGGGGCGCTGGGGGTTTGGAGTAAACAGGGCAGACAGACGTGAAGAAAGAGGTAGAGGTGAAAGGTGGAAGGTGGAAGAGAGGGAGAGAAAAAGAGATTGCGTGCAAGTGTATAAGAGATGGATGCGTCGGACTTTCTTCCCCCTTGTGGCTCAAACATGTGATGGCACTGAAGGGAGCAGCAGGGTATCGGGGAGGGTAAGGTAGAGGATAGCTGTCTTTATGTCTTCCAAAATGGAAAGCAACCAAGAATACTGAGCTTGCAATCTGGGATTCATGCTGAGGTTTAAAAATATACATATGTACGTGTTGATACCCAGGTACAAACCAAAAAGGAGTTCAAAGCAAATAATTAGATCTCCTTAAGTCATAAATAAATATTGCTTTGAAAATAACGAAAAATAATTCTGATGCACAAGTGTAAAAGTTAGGGCACAAACCTAAAAAGCTGTCAAAGCAAATTTTAACTTCAAACAATTCATTCTTGAAAAAAATCTACAAGGAAATACATCAAATTTTAAGCGGTTATCCCTGGGATTAGGGGGTGTGTGTGTGTGTGTGTATATACATTTTTTTTTTTTTTTTTGAGAGAGAAAGCGCAAGCAGGGGAGGGGCAGAGAGAGAGTCCCAAGCAGGCTCCACGAGGGGCTTAATCTCATGACCCTGAGATATGACCTGAGCCAAAATCAAGAGTTGGACACTTAACCGACTGAGCCACCAAGGTGCCCTGGGTCTATTTTTAAAAACTTCTGTATGTTGGGGCGCCTGGGTGGCTCAGTCAGTTGAGTGTTCAACTTCAGCACAGGTCATGATCTCATGGTTTGTGAGTTCGAGCCCCGCATCAGGCTCTGGGCTGATAGCTCGGAGCCTGGAGCCTGCTTTGGATTCTGTGTCTCCCTCTCTCTCTCTGCCCCTTCCCTGCTTGTGCTCTCTCTTTCTCTCAAAAGTAAATAAACATAAAAAAAATTTAAAAAAAACCTCTGTATGTTAATTTTTCTATAATGAATTATGATTTACTTGATTATACTTTAAAAGGGGGGAAATATTCATTTGGTGTTCTAGCCTCAATTTCACACATGCCAAAATAAAGGCGTGTTATCATTTGTGAGCACAGAATCAATCTGTCCCATTCTCAATGGTTATCAGGTAAGAGCAGGCAAGAGCATCTCACAGCAATTAAGACCACTTCACAAACTTGTTTTTGCTCAGGGCTCTTTTCACTAATGTTTTATATTTCAAACAACTGACTGGTTAGAAGTCTCACCTTCAACAACATTAACAACAGCTGTCACTGTCTATTGGGCATAAACCATGTGTCAGGCACCACAATGTGTAACTTACAGACGTTATCTCATTCAGTTTTGGCCATCCTTCTACAAAGCAGATACTGTTATGATCCCCTCTTCCAGATGAGCAAGCTAAGGCTTTAAAGGACTCATGTTGGTTGCCCAACACCACCCAGTTAGTTAAAAGGCATAGCTGGGATGCAATCCCAGGCAGGCTGACTCTTGTACCCAGGCTGGGCCACACTATATTCCACCTGTCCTTGTGTGGTGTTATTAGCAAGCCATAATACATGGTCCAAAGGCAGGCAGAAGGGAAAGGGAAAGGGGGAAGGGGGAAGGGGGAAGGGGGAAGGGGGAAGGGGGAAGGGGGAAGGGGGAAGGGGAAGGGGAAGGGAAAGGAGAAACGGAAAGGGAAAGGGAAAGGGAAAGGGAAAGGGAAAGGGAAAGGGAAAGGGAAAGGGAAAGGGAAAGGGGAAGGGGAAAGGGGAAGGGGAAGGGGAAGGGAAAGGGAAAGGTGAGGGTTGGGGCATATATCAGTAAGAGGCCCATCCATCTTCCCAAGGGCTCAGCAAAATAGGCTAACCGCCAGCACAAAAGACTGCAAAGGTTCAACACACAAGGTTGAGACAGAATATTAGTAAATTCAGGATGGGGATCCAGAATCTGTTTAAGGGAAACCCAGGTTGTTGTTGAGATTTTATCTTTCCCTTTTGCAAGCTATCTATCCTAAAGATAAGCTATGCATGTCAGCCAGGATAGCTTTTTTCTTTTTTTCCTTTTTTTGCTCAGGAGGGTTTTAAACCATCAAAGATGGTTTGCAGAGTGAATTCTGGTAGAAAAGTACCCGTCAGGGCTGTCTTTCTTGCTAAAAAGAATCATTTTACAAAGTTCCCAGATGGGTCTGTTTTACTAAGAACAGCGAATACCTATTCTATAGGATTAGGCTGGCCCCCTCTGGACCAACACAATGCATGTTTCTGGTCATTCTCTGGTCTCTGGCCAGCCATGGCTGCCTTTCCAGTAAGGGATCAGAGCTGTCAGGCACAGTGTTGATGTGAGCTAAGTAATTAACTAGCCTGAACAGAATCCAAATTAAATAAAAAAAAATACTTTTGCGGGGGGGGGGGGGGGGGGGGGCAACTCGGTTAAGGGTCCGACTCTTGACTTTGGCTCAAATCATGGTCTCACAGTTTGTGAGACCAAGCTCTGAGCCTGCTTGGAATTCTCTCTCTCTGCCCCTTCCCCACTTGCTCTTGCTCTCTCTCACAAAATAAATAAATACACATTAAAATATACATAAATTAAAAGTACTTTTTAAATAGATTACCTAAAAGAGCAAGAACTTTGGAATCAGAGACAGACGGGTTCAAAGCCGTGCTCTGCAACCTACTAGCTGGTAACACTGGGCAATAACCTGATTCCACCCACTTTGGCAGCCTCTTCATCTGTCGTCAAACCTACCCTGCAGGGCAGGGCTATTGGGGATTAGCTAAAGGAGAGTTTTAGAGCCCAAAGCTCAGGGCCGACTATAGACCAGGCACTGGGAACTCAGCAGGCACTAAGACACATGCCCCCTGTTAATTCAGCTAATGCCAATTACAGACTCCTGTGAGAAAGGCATGCTGATTATCAAAGCAGGCAGAAATCACTTACAAACAAACCTAACCCACTTTATCTTCTCCCGTGGAGTACAGGTAGA
Source organism: Panthera onca (assembly GCF_046562875.1). Lineage (NCBI taxonomy): Eukaryota > Metazoa > Chordata > Mammalia > Carnivora > Felidae > Panthera > Panthera onca. The sequence continues at coordinate 31,526,290 of NC_138340.1, read as the reverse complement.
AGCTACATATTTAGTTTCTGTGTCAATCCAAGCTCTTCTCATAAAAGCTCAGAGGAATAACTTTTAGAATTCATTCACAAATGATTACATTCACACCAAACAAAAAAGGAATGCTCATTTGAGCTAAAGTTATTTTGAAAATAAAAATTTGGTTCATTTTCCTGATGGAAACGAGTCATATTCAGGAGGAAATGCAGGTGATGGAACGGAATGAAGGGAAGGTCTCAAATTCAGCTTATGGATCCAAAGGCGGATATTTTAGGCAGATTATTGAAGAAATGATTCCTAAAACTCACCAACTTATCTCTAAATGAAACTCACCCTTTTGGACAGATCTGGTCAGGTAAGGTTAAAAAGAGTGTGTACTCTGTATGCAATGGCCTTATGAAAAATATCAATCCACACTTTAAGGAATGTATGATTTCATGGGGTCTTTGACAGTCCCATCCCACTAATACTCTAGAATTGCTCCCTTTTAAAATAAGGGGTTTGTCTGTTTGTTTTAAATAATCAAGCTCACACATGGCTATAAAACGTTAAATGCACGCATATGGATTATTTGGCCAGGCATAGCAAGTAATCCCTGCATGTAACAAAAGGTTCAGTTTAGAAAGTTAGGGTCATTCATTTAAGCAGGCCCTTCACAGAATTTATTAAATTGCTTATTTTGATATCCAGATTGAAAAATAACTGAATGTTATAATGCCAGCTCCCAATTAACCCAAACTGTCATAAGTGCACTTTTGGGCTGCCAACACAACTCCTGAAGGGTCAGCTGGCATTAGCGGTCTTTCTTAAAGATGACCCCTATAAAAACATCTAAGGTCAGGAAACTATAAAGGAAGACTACATATATATTTTTCAACTCTCAGAGCGTCTTCCTTCCACATCTACTTTGCACATCAGTGTTTTCCCTAAGACTTTTGACCTTCAAAGCTGAATCCCATTCCAGATCTTTCGTCGTTTCTGCACCTTACCTAGACTATTATTTACTTAATATATTCTTCAAAATTCAGTGACTGACTAGGCATATCTAATTTAGCATTACCCTCAGCAATTTCTGTGAAGCCGTGACTTCGGTTTGACAAAGTACTTCTGTTTTTTTCCTAATAATTATTAAAAAACAAAACAAAACTGGCATACCATGTAAATTCACACCATGGACATGAAGCATTAATGATGTGCTCACTACTTCCACTGTCAGCTTTTCCCTGTAAACTTCCTTCTTCTTATGTAAAGGCACCCGCGTGTGTCTGACCAGCAAACGTGTTCCTACCCTACTCCCTGTCCTCACAGTTTCTCTTTAACCCAGATCTGCTTTTTCTTTGATCCAACTTCTTTAGGGTCCCTGGACACTTGATTAGACTACTCCAGAGAGAGCCTGGTGTAGTCTAATGCTAAAAAACACCCAACGGACGAAGGCTGTCTCTGTAACATTCAAATCTCACATTGGGGAATCCCAAACTGACCTCTGACAGGCAGTGCCTCAAAGGACAATTAGCCAAAATTGGAGCTGGGAGGCAGCCTCAGAAAAGCATGCTTAGGTGGGTTACAAACAGCAATGAAAAACAGTGAGGAAGAAAAACTCTTTACCACAAAGCACTCAGCATCATTTCCACTAGAGAGATTTAATTGAAAAGGATGATTTCAACACTGGCTGCCCTAACAAATTAGTCTCCAACTGCGACTTCTGCCAAATGCATTTCTCCTCCCCCTAATGCAGAGGTGCTTTTAAATTAAAACATAAGGGGAAAGTGCAGAAAAGAGAGTCATTTACAGCACTTGGGCTACTTGAAACAACTTTTCACCAAAGGTCTATAATCAAATTATCAAGCTCTTCAAGCCAGTGCTTTATGATGAAAATAAAAGCCCCACGAAAAGTATTCCGGGTCTCCTGGCACTTCCACGTCTCTGGGCAGGGTGCGCCCTGCAGCATCCCCATTCACACTAGCGGCATGAAAGAGAACAGATCACAAAGGGCAGATTACAAGGGAGAACGACTCGGACTCCAGTGGGGGAAGGGACAGGCGTGAATGGATTGTAAATAATGTTGCTAAGAAGGGAGCAGAAATATGGCAACTTCAAATAATCCTCTTGCCAGGAATTCTTCCCGTGGGGACTGTTCTTTCCGTACTTTGCTTTCAAGTGAGAAATATGAAAAACTTACTGAATATCTGGGGGTCCTCCTCCCCTGCCATCTTAACTTGTGGCTTTTGCAAACACTGCTAAAATGGCTTTTTAAAAATCCAAGTTTTTTTTATTAAAGTAGATGAAATGATAGAGAAAAAAGAAGAGGTGCTGAAGGGTAGGTACACCAGAGATCACCTTGGTCGTGAGTGTGAAGCATCATTTCTTCATAATCACCGTCATAAGAAAGCTTGTTTTAAGGAAGAGTGAATGGTCGGAATGATCAGTTCATTTCCTTAATGGGGCCCTTCCTATGCTCTCGCAACCCTGTTCAAGGTACAGACTCTGAACTGCGGGTTATCATCATGATCTCAAACAGGCACACAAAGATGTTTTCAGTGAAAGCACCTTTGGGGAAAAGGCAGCTTCTACCTTGAGCGAAACGCAGCCACCAAACTCTAATTTTCTGCCACCATTTCTGACTATGGGCTATCATGCAACGAATGGCATGCTGGCTGACACTTCTACTTTGCTAACAGCCCTAAGGACCTCTCTCTGTTGTGCTCAGGAAGCACAGTGTTACCCAAAGGATGCTGGCAGAGTATAGCAAGCAACCACCCTGCCTGAAACAAACATGATCTCACCGAGTGATGTGCACAACACTGTCGCCGAATTCATTCCCGTCTCCCTCCCACTCCATCAATGACTTGAAATGTTTGTGTTTCTCCGGTATCGGCATGTGAAAAGAAAAAAGAGCCAAAACCAAAAATCGACCAGTCTCTAGTTACTTCTGATTTAATCCTCCACTGGTTAGGGAATGAAGCATCCTACAGTTCAGTGATCTAACATTAGAAGTTTAATCTCCCAAAATTTGTTATAGAGCATGTGTGGTTCAGGCATCAATATACTCAGTCCTTCCACAAACTTCTCTCTAGTCACATGTTGGGCCTTGGTCACAGTTTTACCCAAATGAAAGACACAAAGCTATATCAAAATGCAAAAAGGAATTAAAAAAAAAAAAAAAAGGATGTCTTTACCACTGCAATCCAAATTTTACACACACACTCACACATACACACGTAGGAAAGACAGAATTAAAGGAAACCGGTAAAAGTCAAATTTGAGTTCTCTTTTTCATTGTTTTTGTTTGGTGTGTTTTTAAAAATGAAAACTGCTGTGCAGGAACCCCCACAGGGAACATGGTCTTCCCAGGCCAAAAAAGAGTAGCAAGTCCAAGGTGCAAAGGAACGACGGCATCACCTGCTGCAAAGTGCTGCATCGAGTCGAAGTCACATTCTTATCGCTAGTCCCTGCTAATTCGGTATCCTTTTAATTTCACTTTATTTTGGATGGGGGAGGGAAGGAGACAGTGAACACGGGAACACCAAAAACCTCAAACTCAGAACGCAGTCCAAAATGCCTTCTTCATTAAGCACCCTGTTTAATAAGGAACGGATGATTCATTACCTAACAATGCCAATGTTTTCAATGAGTTTGTAGCATAGGTTTGTTCCCCCCCACCCCCACCTCTGCCCGCAATGCTCCCCAAAAAGAGAAACACAGTATCTGCCCCACCTATAGGTTGGGGCTGTCAACTAATGAACATCAAAAGCAATATTCAAAAAAAAAACCAAAAAAACCAAAAAAAACCCAATATTCAAAAACGAAACTACAAAGAGCAAAACTAAAACCGCCTGACAAAAGAGAGTTTAAAAAAGATAAATTCTAGGGAATTAACAGCAATTTGGTTAAAGGTTTAAGATCTGTTTACAGTCCTTCAAACTGGTAAATTTTAACCTCAATTAAAACTATCCGGTCAAGCTCATTACTGCAGAAGCCATGAAATGTGAATCCAGTGAAAAGTAAAGAACTCAACTGTCACCTCACTCCCTGCTTACCGACAGAAGCACGAGACAGGGTAACTTGGAGAAGAGCCTCCCAACAGAGCTCAAAACAATCAGCTTGGCTGTACCGGCTACCTTGATAACACAACTGAAAAAAGTCGTCCTTTCTGGCAGTCAGTCTGTAATTAAATTTTTATACACTCAATTTAAGTAACTGAATGACTTTCCAGGGCTACTGTTTGTATCTTGAAGTTGTTCTTCCTCTTGACACAGTGTTCTGCTGGAACCTTTGCTATGGATTTGAAGTATCTGACCAAACAGCTTTCAAACACATTCGACAGGAAACACTATGAACTGCTTGTCATAAAACCTCACTTACCACAAGTGAGATAAAAAACAAACAGTTAAAGCGTGTTACAACGTTCCTCCATTTTTAGAGAGCGGCGTAACTAATGCTTTCCCTGTTTTGAGATACGGGAACCGTGCGGTGCAAACCTCAGCATTTTGTTGGAGTTAATAACAAACTAGACTCCTGTCTGCGTTTGAACTTTGTCCAGATCACTCAAATGACATTTCAGAATGGCTCCTGTGGACGGCTTGCAGCAGCTAATCCCCCTTGTTGTGATTACCCGCTCGGACCCACCAGCTCTGCAGAGCTCACTCCCTCTGCCACTCCAGCAACAGACAGCCTAGGGCCTGCTGGCAGGGGAGGCCAAACGCCAGAAGGAAAGAGGCCTGCGCGAACTCCTCCCGCTCTGCTTGCTTCCATGTAATGTTAGCAAAGACCTAACCCACCTCCCGCAAGCTCATCCCCAACCGGGCCCCGGGCCAAGCCCAGCCTCTGAAAACTGCCTCGGAAAACTTACCCAGTGGAGCTTTCAGCCCTCGTGCGGAGGAAGGGCTGTTCTGGAAAGGCTTCTTGTCACCTTCCATTCACATAATCTGGTTGTGCTTCATTGCACACTTGCTACTGCAAGCTTGCATCATGACTTGGGTCTGCCCACCAACTCCAAATATGCTCCATGTTTGGTCTTATGTAACATTTGCTACTACTGTAAAAAGCACTTGAATTACAAAGGTCCTGGCAGATCAACAGAAAACAAGGGGTGGAGTCTAATTTCAACTAATATGGTCATACAAGGCGTCCTGGCTGGTGTAAATTAATCCTTCTATTTGAAAGGCAACTTGCCCAAACGGGGGAAGATGGAATTTATAAATTTAACCTCCTAAAATGCGAATTTACTCACACCCTGATTTTTCTGAATACCTTTAAAATGGACACTGCTGCTTCCAGGTATATTGGAAAATTTATATGATTCATTATACAGCCTACATTTTAAGCCTCGATAAACTGGAAAGTTTTAAAGTCAATGCATTTCTACAAAGAGTCGCAGTCTTTTTCGACATTTTATTTCCCCGTGATCTATACTTAAAAATAACTAAAATTTGTCACTCTGAAGTCTACTTTCCTTTCTTAAATCTAGTAACAAAAATCTTAACTAATTTTCTATGCATATTTGTAAAATACATCTTATTTCAGAACAATTTACACCTGACTGTCTGAAGCCTGGTGCTCAATCATTAGATGACTGACTAAAGCTAGGACCTTTTATACTTTTAATCCAAAAACTTGTCTCCCTAATGACTCTTTATAAAAAACAGTGTCTTCCTGGTCTGTTTCTCTATGTCAACCCTATTATACTCCCCATAAAACTATTCTCCTACTCTCAATCCCCAAATCTTACTGTCAAATAGACATGGAAAAAATGGCCAACTGATCTGAGTTTTATGATGATAAAGGCTGCACACATAAATAGACTCAGATGTCTGATAGTTCAGAATGAACACTTTTAAATGTCAAAAGGAGGGGGGAAATTCCTCTACAGAATCCCATCACCCCATAGAGAATATTTGGCAAGAAGTCATGAATTACATGTGTGGAAAAGATTTGGCCTGGAAGGGGTGGGAAAGAGTTGTGAGGCGTAGGAAATGGTTTCTATTAGAGCAGACACAAATTCTAAATTTATTCTAAAACAAAAGAGTAATAGCCACACTGCTTTATTTTCATGGCAAGCAATCAGATCCTGACCATGGCAACAATATTAAGATCCAGAGGGTTTTCTCAAACCTACTCCCCGCCCCCCCTCCAGGCTTCTTATAATCACATTCACACAATGCAAAGCTATAGTGGTCTTTAAAAGACTCCAGGAGGACACCAGGTAAGGGGCATCAGCAGATCAAGCACAGGATGAAAACATCTTTCAAAATTACTTAGCAAAAATAAGTTTAGATTAATTCACTGAAGGTCTTAAGCTAGAAGAAAAAACTCCATTGCTATCCTACTTGATTGCAACAGGTCTGCACCCACCCACCCTTCCCAAGGGGCAGCTGAGGAATCTCCTTGATGTCATTGGTCACAGGACAAAACAGATAAGGGGCCTTTTCTCAGACGAAGCCGCCGTTCCACATCACTGCACCTGTCAGGCCAGACCCCAGAGTCCTAGTTCTTCTCCCAGCACAAATATGTGCCTTTCTAATGTTCGCTTTTGTGGGGAAAAAATATCATTACACAACCCAGCCAATCCACGAGTTCTGATAATCAAATCTTTCTATAATCCTGGTGAAAACTAGGGTGAATTGCAACAAACCTTGTTCTTTTTTTTTTTTTAAGTTTATTTTATTTATTTTGTGAGAGAGCAAGCACAGGGAGGGGCAGAGAGGCGGGGAGAGAGAGAGAATCCCAAGCAGGGTCCGCACTGTCAGCGTGGAGCCAGATACAGGGCTCAAACTCACAAATCGTGAGATCATGACCTGAGCCACCCCGGTGTCCCTCAGCAAACATCCTTAATGGCTACAAATACATATCTATATTTTAATTTTACATATGGTTCACCATTAAACAATGTCGGGGTTAGGGGCACTGACTGCTGCCCCCCCCCCCCACCAGGTGAAAAAATCTGTTAAATTTTTGACTCCCCAAAATCTTAAGTACTAAAATTCTACAGTTGGTGAGAAGCCTTACCACTGACATAAAGCTACTTAATATTTTCAATGTTATATGTATTAAATACTTTATTCTTAAAATGAGCTAGAGAAGACATTATTTAGAAAGCCATAAGGAAAAGAAAAGTACATTTACGGTACTGTACTACATTTATTGAAAAAAAATCTGCGGATAAATGGGTAAAATTTGCACAGCTCAAATCCATGTTGTTCAACAGTCAATTGCATAAACAAGAGAGAAACAATTTAAACTTAAATTTTTAAGACCTATATCCAAAAAGGGATGACTGATAGTGTAAGCCAGGAAAATATAACTTTGTACAATAAGAATATATAAAAATACACAAAAGCTTGTCTTTTTCAAACACACACATTCTTCTCTCTGAATGCCCTGAGTAAAATGGTTAAGCAAATGCTTAATTAAATACTACTTTGTTCTGCTTGAACAGCATTAGTACTATTTTCATTTTTTCTTTTTCTTTTTTTTAAGTAGGCTTCACACCCAGCGTGGAGGCCAAAGTGGGATTTGAACTCACGACCCTGAGATCAAGAGTTAGATGCTTAATCGACTGAGTCACCCAGGAGCTCTGCATGATTACTATTTTCTACAAACCATCTCCCAATATCCTATCCAAATGAAGCTTATTTGGTATTAAGTTTCCCAATGATGGCTCATGTTTAAATGTCTAGGTATGGGGACATGGTCACATTTCTTTCTTCTTATGAAAAAAAAAAAAAAAATGAAAGACTATAGACTAAAAAAAGCCTGAGACTAAAATACCATTTTAGTAGAATAATATCCATGCCTTACAGACTAAAAATTATAGGTATCGGAGGTGTTGCGGATGGCGTGCAGGCATCACATTTATTCTGGTGCACAAAGGGAGTCCTGAACTGACAAAACTCTTCCGTGAATTAGTCTGCGCACAGCAAACACACACACCAGCAGCAGCCAGGGAGGGCAGCACCTCAAAGGCTTGGGTTCAGGGGGCAGCTAGCCCGCAGTCTCATCACTTCCAGTTGTGCGGCCTTGGCCAAGATACTGGTGTCCCTCAGGGTCGGTGTCCTCTCTGGGGACGTGCTAAGACTGCCTCCTCCTATTGGGCCGTGGTGAGGGGTCAGAGGTGACGTACATGATACAGGGACTGGCACATCTTCAGTGCTCAATAAATGTTAGCTTTTATGATTGGAATCAAGGAGAAACTGGATGGTGGGCATCATGTGAAGGAACGGGAGAAAGAGATTGCTGCTACAGAAATTAGTGATGTCCCCAGCAAATCTTGGGATTTCCTAAATCAAATCCCTGAGAGGCCGGCAGGTGTCATGTGGTGTTCAGCACAGCAACCAACAAGTTGTTGGCAGTTGGTAAAGGCTGTGCTCCTGTCACTGGTGGTAGCCAGTTCTCCAGTTTACAGGAGCCACAAGTCTCCACTGACTTCACTTCAGTGTCTCAGCAGGCCGGGCAAGTTATAATTGGCCTTAATTGGCACTTACAGGAGCTTTAACATTCCTTACCTGCTGCCAAGGAACACTTGAAAGGGGGAGAAAGTATTTTCAAACTTGGAAATACCAAGCGATTCATTCAGCTGTGGGCTTGGAAGCCTGCTATCCAGAATCAGATTAGCTTCACCAAGAAATGTTGCTATGTTATTATCCAGTGCTCATTAGGTACTCACACCGGATTAGGAGAGGTGGGAGATGAAGTTTAAATGGGGATAATTCACCTTGGGGGCTAATACCATGCAGCAGCCTTCCTCTGGCTGCCATCATCTGATCTTTCGGTGGACGGCTCTTCAGGGCTCCGCCACACTTCATGCGTGTATCCCTTTTCAACTGTTCAAATTGTTCAAAGGCAGGGAAATAAAGTAAGTATAACCTCATGGCCTGATTTACATAGGCTTTGTGTTAACCACAGTCTGACCTCAGTCCAGTCATTATCTGATACACAAAGTGAACACTGTTAGAAGGTGACCAATCATGCCAAATGCAAGGAGGATAATGATATCAGAAATAAAACAAACAGATTCTTAAAATCATCAGTCCTGCAATTAAATTCACCCCAAAATGTTATCTTCTAGGAGCCTATACATTTTGCAGAAAGGGATCTCAGCCTAGCTGACCTAGATTTCTCCCAAAGGTAAATTCCAAGCAGGATGAATAGAAATTTCCCACAGATGCCAGGAAAATTGCCTGTGATTGCTTAAATCAATATATTTTTTTAAAATCATCACTTGTTTTGAAAGATCTCTTGAAATCCTATCGTTACATATTACTCAAACTCAGAACATCCATGCTAACACTGATAGTAAAAAAGTTTGCACTTGTTTCAGAAACTTAGTTCAGAGTTAGATCACAATCAATTACATTTGTGTGTGTGTCTGAAACACGTTAAGACACTTTAGAAAAAGAAACTGAATTTTAGAAACTGAATACTCCTGGTGGTGATATTCTCAAGCACACCTAATAGATATAAAGGATGATAGCCTTTGGGGAAAACAATCTAGTAGCAGCTATTAACAATGCATAGAAGTACCCTTTCTGACCCAGGAATCCCTTCCTGAGACTAATCCCACAGAAACAAAACCACAAATAGGTAAGGACATATGTAGGAGGATGGTTACTGCTCTTTTGTTCATGGAGGCAAAAAGGAGGAAATACGTGTATGTCCACAGAGGACTTCAATGAGGAAGCTACTGTACAGCCACAACTTAGAATAGTGAGCAACCATTAAAATGGGGCGAATAGTGTTATCCTGGCCTGTGAATAAATTCCCACGTGGTATTGCTGAGTAGAAAAGAAGCAGAAGTGTGCATCATAGAATCCATTTTCTGTAAAACTATGACCACAAGTCCTTACTAAGAAAGGATTAGATGGGCCTGAATAAATTTATTAGCATGAGAAAAATATAGAAGCATGTATATACTAAGTTATGTACTAATAATGTACCAAGTTACATAGATGGTTTAACAGTAGACAGAAGACTATTACAGCTGGAAAAGGTGGGTAGGCAGAAAGCCAATGAAACAAGAAAAAAGTAGGCTGAACTGAAAATAGCATATTTGAGATTAATACATTTGTCTATGTAAAAATACATGATGTTTATATATTTAATATATTCATGCATTATTCAAAAACTCCATAAGGAACAAATTTTTGTTCTTAAAAAATGCACTGTGAGAGGAAGAAAAATTTAGACAATGTGAAATTCTGTGATTACATCAAACAAGCATATTCTGATTAGGGCTCCCATTTCATTTGTTTGGCTAAACAGACTGAGATTCAAGTAGCACAACTAAGCACAGTAAGGATCACATAGAAAAAAGGCCGGTTAGTCACTCTGGTGAAACAATATTTTAACTTTCTTTTTCTTTTTTTTAATTTATTTTGAGAGAGACAGAGACAGCATGAGTGGGTGAGGGGCAGCAAGAGAGGGAGAGAGAGAATCCCAAGCAGGCTCTGCACTGCTACAGAGCCCGACGAGGGGCCAGAACCCACAAAGCCTTGAGATGATGACCTGAGCCAAAACCAAGAGCCGGATGCTTAACCGGCTGAGCCACCCTGGTGCCCCATCAATATTTTAACTTTCTAAAGCTCACTACAAATCTCCAGTATTACGAATTCTAACAATCTTTTAAAAACATCAAGCATAAGAAGCAATAAACAAATTTCATTCCAGAGTTTATTTTTGACTCTAGGAGATTCCAAATCAAGAGCTCTATCATGTGTGATTAGGGGCTTATTGACTGTATTTTAACTTTTAAAACTGAGATAGTTACCTTCCCTGATCTTTCCCTTTTTTTTTTTTTTAACATTTTTATTTATTTTTTTAGAGACAGAGACAGAGCACGAGCGGGGGAGAGGCAGAGGAAGAGGGAGAGGAAGACACAGAATCTGAAGCAGGCTCCAGGCTCCGAGCTGTCAGCAAAGAGCCCGAGGCAGAGCTCGAACCCACAAACCATGAGATCAGGACCTGAGCCCAAGTCGGAGGCTTAACCGACTGAGCCACCCAGGAGCCCCTTTCTCTTTATTTTTAAACTTCAAAACACACAAGAGGAAAAGGTATAAAATTTCTTTGAAGTTCAGAGAACTGCTGCCTTAATAGCAAAATGCAGAAGTAAACCCAAAGACTGGGATTTCTATATATACAATGTGAAATGAGGACGGAAAGAACTAAATTTAGCCACTGCTCCTTTGCCTCAAACCAGTTTGTTTTATGGGCTTGGACTAGCCCGTGCCTGGGAGGAAGTGTCCCAGCCAGGGACACCCAGCCAGGTGTTACAGCATCACGAAGTGATAAAAACTCCCTCTTCTGGTCACATGTAAGACCACAGTTAAACAGGGTGGAAAAAGCAGGTGTGTGTGTATCTTAACTACTAACCATACAAATTAAGTCTCGTGAAATGACTCAGGATAAACATCTTTTAGCAAATATAACTAAAATGTGGCTTTATATCCTGAAATATCAGCTTTAAAATCTGAAGCACAGCCAACCTAATGATTTCTATGTATAGTAGACAAGTCAAGAATAGCACGGGTAAATAGCCAATTTTTATTGATTGATTGATTGATGCTGCTAGAAACTCACATTTTCACTGTCTTATTCTGGTGACACAAATCAGATCTGTTGAAGTAGTTCATGAAATCACCATAATACTAACCTGGAGGGCAGCTCTGACCAGCCTCTGTGTGGAGAATCAATACAGTGAAATAACTGTCAGGCATTCCCAAAGAATGTTCTTGAAAGCACTGCCCGTCCTAATGCAACACTGAAAAACCACATGTCTATCAATAGAGAACTGGTGGCATTAGTTTAAATACACTAGCGAATGGAATAATAGGCAGTCTTTAAAAAGAAAGAAATAATGTAATATGAATTAACATGAAAAAATAAGATTATTAGGTTAAAAAAGTAAATCTGTAACAAATCTAATGTGGCTATGTCTGAGGGAAAACAAGAAACATGCAGCCACATAAGTCTAGGAACTAGAAACCTTCCCAGGGTGTATGCCAGACTGCAGCCCTGAAAATATGGAGGAGCTTTATTCATTCTGATTTCATGTTTATCCTCCTCTTTCATACTTATTTTTTTTTTTTTTACAAGGTATGTTACTACCCTAGTAATGAAAACAAACCCAAATGCATGTGTTTTTGTTTGTTAATCAGTATGTTTTTGTTACCCAAATGAGAACTTGAGAACTCCCCTCCCAGGAAAGTGTACACATCCCCTTCTGTTTCCTGGCCCCTATGCCTAGGTAACTGTTCTATCAAAACAACAACAACAAAGGAAAATAAATGACCCCAAAGCTTGGTATCTTTGCAATAATTATCTTCAACCCCTACAATATTTAGAAAATGCCTAAAGACTTGAATATGATACATCAAGGTTCTTCATTCAGGTCAGCACACCTCATTAAAAAAGAAAGAAAAAGAAAGCCCACGTACAAACTGAAAGAACAAGCCCCTGCTCCGTAAACTAGGTAAATTCATCCAGCCGCCTGAGCCAAAATTGCCATGAGTCATCCGTCGTCCTGCTTCCCCCATGTTGCTAATCCCCAGACCATGGGCAGGCCCCGCTGGCTTTCTACTTCCACGCAGACTGCAATTCCAGCCACAGCTTGAAGCCTTTGCCACAGTCTTAATCTGAGCTTTTCCTCCCGACCCAGCTCTCAACTGGACTAGGGCAGAACAGCCTAGCCTACCAACTGGGCTCCCTTCTTCCACTCCTGCCCGTGTCCCACAGAGCAACCATAAATGAGATCAAGTCACTTTCCTGCTCAAAACCCTCCAGCAACTTCGAATCGCCTGCATTGTCCAGTCCTGAGCCTCTGAGCCCAGGACGACCTGGCCCCAGTCCCCCCTTTATGGAACCTCAACCCAGACCCCTCATTTCCTGACACACTGCTTCTCCACCTCCTCACTGGTCTTCCTGTCATGCCCATCTCAGCATATCTACACTTGCTGTTTTCTCTGTGGTCAACAATGGTCCTCCACATCTTCAAATGGCTGGCTCTTCTTCTCAGTGAGCTTCAATATCAACAACTCGAGCAGCTTTCTTTGACTAGCCTTATCTAAAGGGTCTTGCCCAGGGGTCATCATTCTCTGTCACATTATTCCCAGCATTTATCACCACATGAAGTAATCTTAGGTTACTTGATTTTGTCTCCACCCTCCCTAACCAGAATATAAGCTGCATGAGAGACACTGTTTTCTTCGTTCAGGGGGAGCAACGCCTACAACAGACATTAGGTAGTCTATAAGTATTTGTTAAATGCATGAATAATATCACAGCCAACTTATTTATTTTTTTAAAGTAACTGGAAAGGCACATTAATAAAGACAGAGATTTCATTAAGAGGAAAAATCAATACATTTTTGTAAGTATAAGTTTAAATGCTGCTCCTACAAATGGCATAAATACTACTACTTAAAGATACTACTTATTACATAACTGAGGGAAAAAGATAAAATTTATTACCTAGGGACAAACTGGTCCTTTATTTGATGCTACTGAAGTTATATGAAAAGATTAATTAGCACTATTTGGCTTGTGGCAAAGAAAAACTGAATTCACTGCATTTATTTTTTATCACGTTATTTTCCGTGACATGAAGTTTAGGTCAAATGGTCAACTTCGAATTTCCACGGAGAGTTAAATTAACGTCCACCTTGACATCATTCACATTGTGACGTGCCTGCTCTGGTTAGCTCCCTTCCCTGACTCAGCTCTGACTGCAGGACAAAGGCCTGGCATATGTCTCCCAAGCAAAAGAGTCAAGTATTTTTGGCTCGGCAACAACTTTCAATCTTTATACTGACTACAGAAATAAATATGCCAACCAACTCTCTTTAAAGAAACTACAGAATGTTAGGGGCTGGAACAAAAAGAGGAGGCGCTTGGCTCTGGATAGCTACTACAGATTTAGGATTAAAAAAGTAGAACAGGCCAAAGAGAAATCCAACAACTATGCTAAATCAATTATCTACCTACTACCATTATGTCTTCAAATTACTGAATGCTCTGAGGTAATGAGTTTATGATGCTGACCCAGCTACTCTACGCCACCTTTAAAGTTCTACCTGAGCTAGGACATCTGTCACTAATGATAGCTTTGTGACATGTGGAATTCATTACACCTTCCCTAGATTTTCTTTTAACTCTATACATCCTTATTACAAGCAAGAGAAATAGATAGGAGTAGCCAGAAAACCTGGCCTGGTACATTTTATCCATGTGAAAGAAATTTAATTTAGGAGTTTTACTTGTAAACTGGGAATAGAACTATGCACTTGATGGGCCTCAAAGAACAGGAAATGAGACAATACATGTAAAAATGCTTACTGAATCATCAAAGTGCTATTAAAAATCATCATTAATCTGTGGACTTTTAGGTGAATGGCAATCCTAAAAAGATTCACTATCACTAAAAGTTTCAAAGTAGAAACAGGCCCAGATTATAAAAATGCAGTGACCAAATTTAGCTGGCACACTGGAGTGAACAGGGAAACATTTTTTCTTCATACAAAAACAAAGTTACTCAACAGCCAAATAAAACAACTCACTGAAAATACCCGAAACTGTTACTTTCCATCAGATGGCAAAAGGGGAGGGGTGTTCTTTATGAAACAGCAAAACCTCTGCTTTGTGATGTAGATCCATTGAATTACAGGACAGCAATCACTGGTCACAACTATTTTAAGTGGTGTCAACAACGGGAAACAGCATTTATGCCAGAACCAGCCCATCAGATCTCATAGACTAAGACTCATTTTGCTCTTATACTAACATTCTTTGAAATCAATTAGCTCAAAAATGCAGGAGTCATTTCAACTTACTGATCTTCTGATGAAAATGACATTTTTGAAAAATATAATTTATGCTGGCATCTAAAAGAATCCAAACCACCTCAGTGCACTTCAAGGAACATTAAATCCAAGCAATGTGTGGGGCTGTTAATTTTGCAGGATCATAATATCTGCAAGTAGAGAGGGCTGCAAGATCACCGCAGTGTTTCTGCTAGCTCTGCTTACACCAAGTTCTGAAAAACCCAGACGGATGATATGCCACCCACTCTCCCTGCCCCCACGCCCATCTATGAACAGAGGTCTGGGACGGACAGATGTTTCACACTGAGGACCAGACTCACGTTCCACTCACAGTGACTGGCAGGGGTTCAGTACGTTATCAACACATAAAAGACCAAGGGTATTTGTCCTCTGTGATCCTTCTGCAGATCAAAATGTGACTGGAGAATTCTGCTTCCTAGGCATGATAAATCCTACCGCTAGGGTTGGTTGGCCTCAGTGGACAGCTCCTTAAGCACCAGAGGAAATCAAATCCAATAGCTTGAGCTGGTGTTTCCTAAAACATGGAGCAGGTATCACTCCCCAACATTCACAACCTTAAAGCTCAAGTGACAACTTACTCCTTTCTCCATATCTCTTTCAGTTCTTCTGATAACATCACAACTACTGTGTGGATAACACTTGCCTAAACCGTGCTAGTCTTAGTCTCCCCTTCCACAAAGGGAGCAGGCCTCAGAGCCGGCATCGGCAAGAACAGTAACAAAGAATTTAATCATCTCTTCCCTGTATTTATTTTTACGCCTTGCATGTATGGCAAACAACACTAGTCTTCCTGTTGATGATTGTGGTAAGGTTTTGTTTGCAACGGACTGACTTTAAATAGAAATGGTCTGATTTAAAGAAAAATACTAAATGGAATTATGTAAGCGAATCATAAACATTGAACCCGGTTGATTAAAATCAAAGGAAGGTGGCAGAGGCACATGTGACTATGAGGCCTTGCTCAGGGACTGAGCTGAGCCAAAAGGTGAACAAACGGGTCATCGTAACTAACCTGGGGCAAAATACTTCAACAGCTGACAATGCAAGCAGGGTTTCAACTTATTACAGATTCTAACTGTGGCATCTGCCCAAGCCGAATGAACAGCACTCGTTTACTTCACCTAGGTAAGATCAGCTCATGTCTGCTTTACAAAAGACAGGTTGGGAGGAACCGAGGTATTCATTGGAAGCAAACTCCAAGAGGAGCAGCAGAGAAGCCCAAGCACACAGCGTGTCACAATCACACGGGACGTTCTTCCAACACAGAACCCCAAAGGCACCCCAAAAGTCATCAGCTGATCCTATCTGTTCAGACCCATAGCCAATGGATGTAAACAGGACTACACATTTTATGCTATTCAGTAGCCAGCTTAGGACCAACACACTGATTATGGAGACTCCCGACTTGGTAAACAAGCTCAAAAGAAGGGTGCTTCTGGCCACAGGGAACATCACCATCTCAGCCCTCCTTCTTAGTTAAAGTTTTGGAGGCAATTAACAGGACGTTTCCAGCATGTAATACAAAGTTAAAAACCAGTTTTAAAAAACCAGGGGCCTCCTTTCTTGCCATCCTTGCTAGACTCAACAAACTTTGGAGTTCCCGTCTGTGTCAGTCACTGTGCCAGGCACCAGGAATACACAGCCACAACTCCTGACAGTGGGGAGGGATCTGCCGTTATCCCAATGCACCCCAGCCAGCCTGTGGGTCAGACTCAGGTCTCAGGAGTGGTTTAGAATGCGGATTCCTAAGTCCTATCCCTGAGATTCCCATCTAGCTGGGCAGAATGGTTCTCAGGAAGCTGCCCTTTTAGAAAGCTCCCCTTTGATTTGGATGCACAGCAGGTTTGGGATCCAAGGATTCAAATTATACTTTTAAATCTGAAATTAACAGTAAGGAACATCTTGCTCTCAAAAATAATGAGTAACTTAAGAAAAATATGAAGTATCTTGGACTACTTCAAAACATTAAAACATCAAGAAAGTATATGGTATTACTACGCAGCTTCCAAGAAAGAAAGCAATGTATACTACGAAAGCAAACAGACCTGCAAGAAACTGGAAATGCCAAAATGACACTACCATCATTCACCATCACTGTTCACATGGAAATCCTGGTTAACCGTTAGCTCCAAAAAAGGCAGTTCGGCTAGCAAGAAAGTAAACTGTCTCTTACTACTATGGATAAATAAGCTTCTCACCAGTTCCCAAGAACATTACCACCAACAGGAACTGATTTACAAGCCTTGTTGCTATTATAGCTTTCTTCTCTCCCCTGGCAGCCATGCTCTTAAAGGAAATGCCTGTTTGATTTTGCAGCAACTGCTCACTTGTTCATACAAGTCACAGATGACTACTACTAACACCTTAATTCACAGAAGACTGCCCACACATTTTCATCAACTTCACTAAAAGATAAGAAAACAGAATCCCTCCATTGGCAGCTATGGATTCTTCCAAATACCTAATAAACAGACTACAATGCCACAGGGAAGGATCTTGAATTTGAAAACTATTTTTGGTGTTAACACATAAGAATGGGCCTTTTAGAATTCTAACAAAAGACCACACGGGTTCCAAAAAACCCTTTTTCCTGTTACAACCCCTGTGCCCAAAGATAGAAGAAGACACTGGCCGCAGTGAAAATGCTTCTTGGTACTAGGGCACTGCCCACCTCTCCTTCTCTCCAGGTGAGTGGGGGTGTCAGTCCCAAACTACTCCAGGGTCATCACATGGTGCCTCCCTCAACTTCATGCAGTTGCTCCCAACCCTACACACCCACGCAGGGCCAAACCTCCCGTTTATTCTCCATTAGCCTTCTCCCTGGTGCTGTCTCAGAACTCCTTCAACATTTCCCAGCTGAATCCCTCTCTCAGAACACTTGGGTCCCATCTTTTTGCCAGGGACTCTTCTCTCTTACAGTTTTAATATTTCCCTTGCCACTAGACGGACCAAGGTCCACCACCCAGTGGCTTTATCAGTCCCACCCCTTGCCTGTCCACATAAGACTTTTGAGTCTACGAACCTTGCATTCGTATTTTCTCATTTACATGTTTGAAATGACCACCCTTCCTTTCTCCTTCAACAAGTATCTTATCAAAAGATACTTGGTATACTAGACGCTGTTACAGAAAAAGGGTAGAAATATGATTTTATGACACTCCTTCATGCCCTGTCCCCAATATATTGACATTTTAAAAAAACTTTTTTTAACATTTTATTTATTGTCGAGACAGAGAGAGACAGAGCGTGAGCAGGGGACGGGCAGGGCAGAGAGCAAGACACAGAATCCAAAGGAGGCTCCAGGCTCTGAGCTGTCAGCACGGAGCCCAATGCGGGGCTTGAACTCACAAACCGTGAGATCACGACCTGAGCCGAAGTCAGATGCTTAACTGACTGAGCCACCCAGGCGCCCCAATATATTGACGTTCATTTTTTTTTTTAATTTTTTTTTTTAACGTTTATTTATTCTTGAGACAGAGACAGAGCATGAACAGGGGAGGGTCAGAGAGAAGGAGACACAGAATCTGAAACAGGCCCCAGGCTCCAAGCTGTCAGCCCAGAGACCGACGCGGGGCTCGAACTCACGGACTGCGAGATCATGATCTGAGTCGAAGTAGGCCGCCCAACTGACTGAGCCACCCAGGCGCCCCTCAATATATTGACATTCTTAAAGAGAGAGTGAGATCAAGGATATCATCTCCAGGCAGGGCGCCTGGGTGGCTCAGTCGGTTAAGTGTCTGACTTCAGCTCAGGTCACAATCTCACAAGTCGTGGGTTCAAGCCCCACATGGGGCTCTGTGCCGACAGCTCGGAGCCTGGAGCCTGCTTTGGGTTCTGTCTCTCCCTCTTTCTGCCCCTCCCCCACACGCGTGCTCACTCGCGCTCTCTCTCTCTCTCAAAAACAAACATTAAAAAAAGAAAAAGAGGGGCGCCTGGGTGGCTCAGTCGGTTAAGCGTCCGACTTTAGCTCAGGTCATGATCTCGTGGTCCGTGAGTTCGAGCCCCGCGTCGGGCTCTGTGCTGACCACCCAGGGCCTGGAGCCTGTTTCGGATTCTGTGTCTCCTCTCTCTCTGACCCTCCCCCATTCATGCTCTGTCTCTCTCTGTCTCAAAAATAAATAAACGTTAAAAAAAAAATTTTTTTTAAAGAAAAAAAAAAAAAAGAAAAAGAAAAAGAAAAAGAAAAAGAAAATCATCTCCATAAGATGTGCTGGAACAACTGTGTGCAGTGCCTCTGGAAGAGGGGACCAAGAGGGACCCTTTCTAGCTAAGGAAGTCCTGGCAGAGGTAACACCTTTAAGTGGGCCTTGAGCCAAGCCAGGTGTTTTCATACTCCCATTTCCTCTCTCACTCCCTTTCAATCCACTCTGCCCACCAATCCTCCCTGGAGGATCATGAAGTCACATCACTCTGGTGCTAGAAAAACCTGCAGCAGGTCTGCACTGAGGCCAGGGGTGTCTAATGGGCGGGCACTGGGGCTCTCTGAGCGCATCCCAGCCTGTCTCTGCACACTGCTCACCCACAAGTGGCTCCATCAGCCCCAGCTGATGGAGACTCCTTGCAGTACATCCCAGACAGCGGGCAATCTCCTGGCTCTGCGCCTGCTCACATCACGGCTACTGCCAACCTGGGGCCACCAAGTATGGCCGTTCAGCGTATAGACTGTGAAGTTGTATGTGGCAGCCCTATCTATCCCCATCGAAACACTTCCCATTTTAGGGGATTATAGGTGATTTTTTAAAAACGATTTTCTGCATCTTCCACAACGGACATGTATCACACACCTAAAAACTGAGGAAAAACATTTGTGCACATGTGACAACAGATCCACTCTACTCTTCAGAATACCCTAACCAGAAGGCAATTTTCTCTAAGAAGCTTTCTCATTGAGAAGCAATCTGTGTTCCTCCTTATTCTTAAGACCCTGCACCGTTTTTTTGACTTCAGACACAAACATTTCTAAATCCACAGCTGTACTTTTTTTTTTTTTTTTTTTTTAATTTTTTTTTTTAACGTTTTTATTTATTTTTGGGACAGAGAGAGACAGAGCATGAATGGGGGAGGGGCAGAGAGAGAGGGAGACACAGAATCGGAAGCAGGCTCCAGGCTCCGAGCCATCAGCCCAGAGCCTGACGCGGGGCTCGAACTCACAGACCGTGAGATCGTGACCTGAGCCGAAGTCGGATGCTTAACCGACTGAGCCACCCAGGCGCCCCCACAGCTGTACTTTTATCTCTCTCTCGTACCTATTATGTGTCAGGCGCTGTATGAGGGGCTTTACCTATGTTGTTTCATTTAATCAATCCCGAGAACCTATGAGGTTGCTATTACCATTCCGACACTACAACAAAGGAAGCTGAGGTTGGAAAATCTGCACAAGGCAAAACAACCAACTTAGGCTTCTTCCAAGTGTACATTTTAATTTTTTTTTAACGTTTATTCAGTTTTTGAGAGAAAGAGCCCGAGCAGGGGGAGGGGCAGAGAGAGAGGGAGACACAGAATCCGAAGCAGGCTCCAGGCTTCAAGCTGTCAGCACAGAGCCCAACGCGGGGCTCGAACTCACAAACCGTGAGGTCGTGACCTGAGCCAAAGTTGGACGCTCAACCGAGCCACCCAGGCACCCCCCAAGTTTAAATTTAAATCCAGTCTAGTTTGGCTTCAAAATCCTTAACTCCAAAATACGTGGCAATTGACTAACTGCCTTTTCTAATACTAACCTCCACAAGTCTTCATCAGGAAGATAATATCTTATTCATCTTTGTACTCACTCTAGTGCTCACCCCGGGGCTTCTACTCAGAATCAGAAATTCAAAAAAACCTTTGTGTGACTGCATAAAAAATTTATTCCTTGGGGGGAAAAATGGTGGGATGTGGATATGATGGTGTGACTCTTATAACAACGACTGTCCCAACAGCAAGCCATGTAGGTGCTAGCTTTAAAATGCCTTTCAATGCTATGCTGTCTTCCCCAGCTCTATTTCCACACCTTAGTCTTAGTCTATTATCATGTCTTACCTTTGAACTATTTTCCCTGCTTCTCCCCTTCTACAATTTATTCACACCAAATTAACCCGTGTGGTGGGCCTGTGTTACTCCCTTATACAGGAAAGCCCTAGAGTGCCCCCCAAGGGTCTTCTGACTCTGGCCTCCAAGGCTGTGCACGATCAGGGTCCCTGCCCACAAGGGCACACTTCTCTAGTGTGTACTTACCTTCACTGACCTCCCTCCACCTACAGTGAGCTTCTTTCAGTCTGTACCTCAGCTCGTCCCTCTGTATAAGAATGCTTTAATTCCCAAATGCCACGCTGGTGGCTCTGTCCCATCACTTAAAGCTCAAGTCACCAGGGTCACCTCCCCAGAAGCTTTACTTAAACACTATCTACAGGGGATCTCATTATTATTGTGTCTCAAGCTCATATCTGTAGTAATAAGGACAATGAGGAAACAACTTAAAGTTATTGAAAAAGTATGTCTAGCTAATTTTGCTGGTCTCATAAGCTAAATTATAAACTCCATGGACGTAAGAATCATATTATACATCAAAGTGCCTGAAACAAGGTGGTCATTCAAATACTTCTGAGCTGTTATTGAATCCAACTGGGTAAAAAACTACATCTTCTCATTAAATTTTTTTCTACTGTAAGCACTTTAGGTGGCATTATGACAAAGCAAAACCATCTTATCTGGATTGTTCCATGATTAAACACCCAGACAGCAGGCATGGAGTCTTGAAGCCCAGGGATGGCTCAGGGGTTCATGAAATCCCTAAAGTCGCAATGCTTCATTTCATTCTAAGTACGTGTGCATTTTAATGGATAAGATGTGATAGCTTCCTCACATTCACAGATTAGAACACGAGGTCAAGCTGTATTTAGAATTATTGAACTTGGAAGTTTCAAAATCACATTTCATTTTAAAAAGGCATGTATCTATACTATGTATATATATATATATCAAATTTTACCAGCCACTGAATTCACAACCATGAGGTGAGGTCTAGAAGGAAATAAACCTTTCACTATACGGACTCAATATTTCAAAAGAGTTTTCATAAAATACATTATTCCTTGTCCAATTTCAATAAAATTCAGAAAATACCCAACATCTGAGAGACATTAACCCATTCGATGAATTAGAAAGCCTACTTCTTGACAGAGGGAGGGATATTATACTCTATCCATGCTGTCACTGGCCTTCAGCTTAATCCTGCTTTACCTTTTACCCTCTCATAATGATTTTTAAATGGTTAAGCACTTACCATAATGTGATTGAAATGCCTGCGGTTTGACAACCTGATTACAGTCGTTACACACCACCAAGTAGAAATCATCGTGGGCTGGACAGAGACCAAATATTGGCATGTCTGCAACAAAGAAGAGAGCATCACTCACTCATCTGGTTCTGATTAATAGGAATCCATTTGGGGCGGCAATACATTCTAAAGGAGCTGCCTTAAGATGAAGTGTAGCAGTACAAGCGTTACTGCAGTAACATTTAAAAATACCTGATGTGGCACCGTGACTAGTAAGAGAGAAATCAAATCAGACTTACAGAAACACTGTCCAGAGAGCTCAAATAAAAGGCACCAAAAATCATCAGTCTGAGGCGAAAGAGACAAATCTACTAAAATGCAAACAATTAATACATTCATAAAATAAAGCAACTTTACGTGAACTCGACCAAGGATTATGGGGAAGAATCTGCAACCACATAAAATGCTTAACGATTCACAAAGCTCTATCATCTAATGGTTTTATTTGTTTAACTATGCATTCTATTCCAGCCATCTGGTCTCTGAGTTCCATGGAACAGTTAAGAAAGGAAGCAGAGGCTTCGCTGGAGTAAAACTGCTGGTTTGGTCAGAGTATAATACAAAGAAAATTATTTTTATACTCTTTTTTCAGGTCACAAGAACCTCTAGTCCTTTCGCTTACATACTGATGCTCCTGGACACATGGAACTTGTGTACAAACACAGCATTTCATATATTAATCTCAGTTCATTTACTAGAATAAGGCAAGATACAAGTTGGATTTTTTTTTTTTACAGTTAAGAACTTAATTAAAACACAAACGTGAAACTAAATTATCTGCATAAACACAAAAACTGAAAGTGACTTGATATCTGGTAATTTATATATATATGTGTGTGTGTGTGTATGTACATACACATATATACACCTATATATACATACACATACCTATATGTACATATACACACATATACATATATACACATATATATGTATATACATATTTTTTAGTTATTTTTGAGAGAGAGCGAGCAAGCGAGCACACAAGTAGGGGAGGGGCAGAGAGAGAATCCCAAGCAGGTTCCACACTATCAGTACAGGGCCCGATGTAGGGCTCAAACTCACGAACCATGAGATCATGGCCTGAGCAGAAGTCAGATGCTTAACTGACTGAGCCACCCAGGTGCCCCAGACATCTGGTAATACATGGCTAACTAAAGTGTCATAACCATGAATCGTTACTTATTAACAACAATCTAGGTAGGGAATAGCGCTAACATTTCAGATCGAGAATCTAATCTCTTAAGTATTTCAAAATTGGCAATTTTAGGGGTGCCTGGCTGGCTCAGTCAGTAGAACGTGGGCCTCTTGATCTCAGAGTTGTGAGTTTGAGCCCCATGTTGGCCAAAGAGATTACTTAAAAGAAGACAACTGGTGATTTTAAACAGGTTTTTTACACTATTTAGAATATTTGCAATGAATGGATTAACTAGCACATTTCAAAATTAGGCAAATAGTTTAGGAGACCAAATACCAAGTTTAAAGGGGGGAAAAAGATCCATTATCTAATTAGCATCTGTTTTCCTTCCTGTAAGATTGAACTTCACACTTTCTCCAGCTTGGGTGATCTTGGTAGCTTTACAGGAAAATGCCCTGAGGAGATGTAAAGTGATCACAGTCTCACAAGTATCAAATTACTGACCTAATATCTACGTAAGGATATAGCTCAGATTTTCTTAGACAGTTTCTATTACACTAAACTGCACAGACAGCTATAAATCTGAAATATACCAGGGACCAACAAGATTCTGGGATGCGGTGGCAGCACTGAGCAGTTTCTAGGTGCTATTATCTCATTCTTTTCTCACAACTGCCTAGGTAGATACCATTACAACCCCACTCTAAAAACGAGGAAACTGATTCACAGGGAGATGAAGTACTTTGTCTACGTCAATAGCTGGGATTCCATTCTGACTCATAACAATGGCTTGGATTTAGTCCCTTGAAGATCAGAGGAACGTGATTTCTAGAAATTCCTTCCAGTTTCCACCTCCAATAAGTTGGAATGTCAGAGCTGAACACCTTTGATAGACTGATAATGTAAGAAGCTTCTAGTAGACTACTGACTTCTGTGACTAAGCTTAATAATTTAATGAAAAATAAAAACCAAACAATGTGCTATTTTCCTTGAAAGCATGCCCACATTGAGTTAAAAATAGTACATGTGGGAGAAAAGGAAAGGTTATATCCATGCAATGATCAACATATAATAAGCCATTTTCCATGGCTACAATTTCTTGACATGACATTTCATTTAAAAATAAAATTATGTATTTTAAGTACTTTCCTTAAGTTCCATGTACCCCTGTGCTACATGCCTCCAATACAGGACAAATTAAAGAAAATCTGAATTACAGAACTAATATGGCATTCGTAATTTAGAGTGTGAAATGTCTATAAATATCAAATCAACAGTTTCATTAATGAAATTCGCTCATTTAGTTTTATTAATTAAAACAGTAGTTAAAACAGCATTAAGTTAAATGGTCTCAGTTTAGAGTTAGGCCTCTGCGTGCTGGTTTGTGTGGCTTCCCACAGCACTCAATGTCAAGCAATGCTGTTTCAAATATATCACTTTGCCAGACACCAGATACTTCTGGGGACTAGCCCCCCTACCCCTTTATAAATAAAGCCATTTTTACAAATTAAAACCTGTGCCAATCTTTTCAAGTAGTAACAATTCAACTGGCCACAATAGTGTTTATATAGGAAACTGTTTTTACTCTGATTCCTTTGATCCTTTTGTGAGACTTGGAAACACTAGTAAAATTAAGAAGGTAGGGGTCATTTCTGTAAGGGACCAGGAATCTGTACTTGTGTAAAAACTTTAATTTCCTCAATAACTTAAGATCATTTGCAATCGATGATGACAGTAATCATGATCAACAGTTGGCCTTTACTGAGAGACTGCTATTTGACAAGCCCTGGCACATGTAAGCACTTATTACATGGTTTATCCTACAATATAATCCTCACTTTACTGAAGGCGATATCAACTTGTCTATTGTCACCCAGCAAAAAAGCGCAAGCAGGACTCAAACTCAAGTGTACTCTCTCTGTGAGCTCAGAATATCTCACCAGCTACCTCATCACACTCCCTAAAATTTGCACTCGTGTGTGCACGTGTGCCATGAGCGCATGCACACACATGCACACATAATCCCCATGGAAAGAAACATGGTATACTTAAATCCAGTTCATGCTACCCTAAGAAATCAAATTCCTGTTACGAAAATCTAAAGCAACTTTAATTTTAGCTTTCTAAATTCTTTACTTTCAGATATCCATATTTGGAAAGTAAGCCAGAAGACACAAAAAAATTTAAATAAAATGTCTCCAGGAGTAAAAAAAAAAAAAAAAAAAAGTTCTATATCCCTTTTCTGCACTGGAACATTCCAGAGGCCTTAGCAACAGGAACAGAATGTGGAATGTTGTGGCAACAGAGAAAATGAAATAATTTTTGTGAGAGACAGTATGTATGTTTCTGAATTTTTTTAAAGCATAAATTTATAATGAGCCCATCTACAAATTAACATATAAAACTTGCCCAAATGCAGAAAGGTAAAAGATTGATTTATATCAAAATATGAAAAAGAATTGATAAGCTACTATCAACTACTTAGCTACTATTGAGTTGTTTTGTTTTGTTTTTTTAAGTTTATCTTTATATTGAGAGAGAGAGAGAGAGAACAGGGGAGGAGGAGAGAGGAACACAAGAGAGAACCCCAAGCAGGCTCTTCACTGTCAACGCGGAGCCCGACACAGGACTCGAACCCAGGGACTGTGAAATCATGATCTGAGCCAAAATCAAGAGCTGAATGTTCAACTAACTACGCCACCTGGGTGCCCCACCACTGAGTTTTTTTTAAAGTTTGTAAAATACACTGCAAACATACAACTTATACCATTATATACTTCAAAATAACGTAGTTTTAAAATCATACCTGGCTCCATGCACTCTGACTAGTTTGAAAGAATAGATTTTTTGTGTGTAGGCCCTAAATCTTTCTCAGGATTCAGATCACTCCAATCTCCCAATTAGCACGTAGACCAATACCCACATCTAGGCCATTATGTACTTTGGAGACCCCAGGCCAGCATACTAGGAAGGACTGGGTTTAAGTACATGGACACATGGGCACGTGTGCAGATCTCCACAGGCAAATGTAGAATGAAGGCTCTCTGCCTGAAACCAGACCCTAAACAGGAGGGAATGTGTTCAGTTACTTTCCTGCTACTCTCCCCATTTTGAGGACTGAGTCCAACAGCAAAACTCGTGTACTGTGACAAAGTGTTTCACCTTCGCAGTACCCTGGGTGTCTCCCTTCTCCCATGCTCCCCAACTTCTACATACCAATGACTTCCACATTTCCATCTCTAACCCAGATGGCTCCTGAGCTCTGTCTAGACTCATATATCCAACTGCTACTAGACGCCGCCATCTGGATGGCTTATACACATCTCAAATGGAATAAGCATGGTCAAGAGAACTCCACTTTCCACCCTGCCCTTTACCCACCCCCAAAACCTTCCCTCTCTTCGGTAAATGACACCATTTATCTCCCTGAGTGCTCCAACTGAAAACCCAGATGTCATCTCTGACTCCTCCTTTCCTCATCACATCCAGGCCACCAGCCTGTCTGGTTGGCTCTACTCTAAAACCTCCATCCACTTCCCTCCATTATCTAAGACCACTGCTACAGAGCCTACCACCAGCACCTTTCTGACAGACTGTGGAAAAAGTCTTATCTACTAGGTGGTCTACAGTTACTTCCACATGGCTGCCAAAGCGGTTCTGTGAAGTCCTCCAACAGATCACATCACTACCATTAACATGTCTCCAGGGGCCTCCCACTCCTTTAGGAATAAAATCTCAGCCCTTACCACAGCCTCCAGGGCCCTGCCGGATGTTCCTCCACCTCCCTCTCACTTTCTGTTCCCTTATTCCTCCTTGCTCCTCTCTCCTTGACTCACTCTGCTTCGAGCACACGGTCTTCCTTTTTCTCCTTAGACCCAGAAAGCTATTCTCAGCTAGGTTCTGCCCTTCGTCTTCATAAGATGCCTAGTACATTCATTCACACACTAGCAGGTCTGGCTCAAAGCTCTTCTCTTCGAAGGGCTTCCCCTTCCCCAATTAGTTACGCTCTATCACAGGTATTGTATGTAAGCAGAGTGGCAAACACAGAAGACCACTCCCTATCATTCTGGGCAAGTTCTATAACCTCTTTGAACTTCAGTTCCTTCTTGTGTCATATATATGGTAATGATAAACAGTACCTAATTCACTGGTCACTAGGCACTTCACAGGGTTGGAAGATTAAGAGAACATAGGGAAAACCCTAGAATGCCACAGAAAGTGCTCACACAACAACCTCCGCCCAAGCCTGTGAGACAGCGGTCATGCACCCACACTATTGCTCAGGAAACTAAGACACACAGACATTAAGATCTTACAAGCTAGCAAGTGGCAGAGTTGACATTTGTTTTGGTTTTTGTTTGTGTGTTTGTTTAAGGAGGCTTCACACCCAATGCAGAGTCCAACCTGGGGCTTGAACTCACAACCCTGAGATGGAGACCTGAGCTGAGATCAAGAATGGTTTGTTTAACCAACTGAGCCACCCAGGTGCCCCGAACCAGCTCTGCAGGGCTCACAAGCCCAGGAAACTCCCAACATTCTTCTAGAAACACTGCCTAAATCTGCCTCCCCCATTCCACCCCACTGCCCCTGCCCCTGGTAGTGGCCTCCACACACCAGGACAGACTTCCTACCAAACCCAGCGTTTCTTCCCTTTTCAGGCTCCTCCAACCTACTGCCAAAGTCACAGGCCTATAAAGAAATAACACCACTCCTCTCCTTGAAGACCTCTGCTGGCTCCAAAGCGGGGCTCAGATCCCTGACCCACCTCTTTGCAAGCAAGGCCCCTATCACTCTGGTTTTCCCATCTCTCTGGTGTGAGTCAACCTGCTCCAGTCTCAAGACTGCTTGGCCTTCTCAGAGCCTGCCTTATACTCCCACAATCCTATCTTTTGGCCAGAACAGTTCCGGTAGCGTGGAAAACTTTCCCCTCTTCTTTCTGGAACTCCCACCTTTTCATAAGAACCCGTTCCACCGCTCTCTCTGCTGTGCTCTTCCTCATACCATTCATTTTCCCATCGCAGTCCTTCACTCAATGATTGATGAATGGTCATTTATAGGCAGACACCTCTGTAGCCCTGCCTGACAGCTGACTCCTTGCCTTCCCTAGCACAGATCCTGAGAAGCAAGCTCTCGCTGTGTGTTTGTGAAGTCATGACTGGCACTTGGAACTCTTCCGCAGCTTCCAGTTGCTCTTAGAATAAAAACTGGCCCATGCGGCCTTGAACAGCCTTGACCTGCGTCTCTCCCTACTGGCTGTTTGCATCTGGCCCTTCTGGCCTTTCTTTTGTTCCTGGAGCACATCACGCTCTCTCCTGTCACAGCACCCAGGCACTTGCTATTCTGTCTGCCTGCAATCACCACCTTCTCCACACCTTTACCTGCCTTGTTTTAGGACATTCAGTCTTGGCCTCACGGTCACTTTCTTGGAGACTTGGTTAGACAGGCCCTGTTTGTTACATGTTCCCAGAGCACTGACTTAGTTACTAGCCTTGCCACAATGTACCATGCCCAATTTATAACAATCCATCTAGTTGTGTGAACCTCAATTTCCTCCCACTAGAAAAAGTTCTGTATTTATCCAGCTTCCTGCTCTAGTGACAGTGCCTGACAATGTCTAACTTGACCGACAGGAAGCAGCAAATAAATATGTGTTATATATCACTTGATGAATAATAAGTAAAGTATTAAAGTCCCTGTGGTACCATCATAAGTCAAGGTTATAATTGTGTCTTGTGTCATTTAATGACATAGAGTCATCCACTAGAATTGGGTGATACATTTAGTGATACAAACATTGAAGGGTGAGAACGGTTCCCTTGAACACATGATCAATCCCATTCCTGGAGGCCGCTTCTGGCAAAAAACTCATGTTTCAGGGCCTGATTCTCATCAGCAAATTCTCTTTCGCTAGTGGTGCAGTACAGTAACAAAGAGCAGTTGTGGAGTCAGAGTACCTGGGTTCAAGTCCCTATTCTTCCTCTTACTAGCTAGGTGATCACGGTTACATTATTTGATGTCTTTGAACTTCAGTTTCCTCCTCTGTGAAATATATTTCAGTGTTATTTTGAGGATTAAATGAACTAATCCATGGGGAGCACTCAGTGCTGAGCATGCAGTAAATACTCATTACCTGTGAGCAAAAGAAACAAAAACACAAAATATATACACACCAGAAATGTCTGCAAGGGCCCAGCTCTCACTAATTAAACTCAAAGAAGACTGCCATACACACAATAGTGACTATTTTACAATGTGAGCTAAACTCTCAAGCGGTCTCGTGCTCCTACTGCTGGTCACACACTCCTTCCTGTAAACAATGAAAGGGAGGGAGGGTGCAGCAGAGGAGGCTTGCTGGCACCCCTCTCACTGTAGAGGGTCAGAGCCCAGGCTTCGGAGTTTAGGCTTTACCCTGCAACACAGGGAGAATCCAGTAAGCGAGGAAGCCACATGATACAAAAGGTCACTCTGGCAGGAGTATGGATCAACTTAGGTAATGGGGGGCAGGGAGCAGCACAGATTTGAGGACAGTGGTCCCTAAGGGCTGATGAAAAAGTCACAGTGAGACACGAAGTGCCTTTGCGATGAAAATGGGGGAAACCCGACTGAAGACAAGCTCTGGAGGAACTTGACAGGTCAAGACCCAGGAGACTGTAGGTGGAGGGTGAGGCCAAGGGAGGAAGCCAAAGATGGAAAAACTTTTGTAAAGGCAAGAGAGCCTAGTGGTTAAAAGCACAACCTCTGAAACTAGATTGGCTGCATTCAGATCCCATTTTTGCCACCTACTAGCCTTTATTCAGTATCCTCATCTATAAATGGGTAAAGTGACTGTACCTATCTCATAAGTTGTTGAAGGAACTAATGAATATAAAATGCTTAGAACAGTGCAAAGTCCTTTAAAATGTGAGCCTTTTTTTTTTTTTTTTTTTAAATCATCTTCCCTATCATGGTTCTCTGGTCTTTGATCTAAACAGTAGCTATGTTCCCTTCTACCCATGCCAAGCCCAAATGCCCCCCCCCCCCCAACCCCAAGAGTAACCAGTGATGTTTTTAAGTCAAACATCACCTAGTCTAACTTAACCCCTTAGTGGTTCTCCAATGTAGTCAGAATGAAAAACAATGTTTAGAAGGCCCTGCCTGACCTCTGCAACCTGAAGACATGGCACTCACCCCCTAATTTCCATTCCAGAATTCTAGTCTCCTTGAAAATTACCAACATGCCAATCACTTTCCCACCTCAGGGCCCTTGCTAATTCTGGTTCCTCTGTATGGAATCCTCTGCCTGTCTGGCTCCAGGTCTCAGCTTATATTCCAAGAAAAGGACCTTTCCTGACCACCCCATTTAAAGATAGAGAAGATAAAAGATAAAGATAGAGATAGCAGACCCCCATCTCTTCAGCTAATTCCCTTTCTTCACTCATTAGTTATTTGTGTTTTGGCTCTGTCCCTAAGATGTAAGCTCCATGAGGGTGGGTGCACAATGCCCAACACACAGTAGGTTCTCAAAAAAAGAATCTGAGGAAGGCCTGCCTCTGCATCAGACTTCCTGAGTTCAAATCCCAATGCCATCATCACTCACCAGGAGTATGACCTTGGGCAAGTTCCCTTCGGTATTCTCATCCATAAAACGAGATGATGCTAGCAGTTACCTTAATGGGTACTTACGAGGACAAAGTAATTTACTATACGTAAAGATCTTAGAACTGTGTCTGACATGTAAAAGGTCTGCCGTACCTATTATGATTATAATTATTTCTACTTTTACTGTCAATGAGTTACACTGACAATCCCCCAATTTCTGCCATCTATAGACAGCACCTCTTACAACAGTATGTATTAAGTACTTACTGTGTGTGAAGTATCCTGGCAAATACTCTCTATACACCATTCATTCATTCATGTATTGGATCCTTACTATACCTAGCCACTATTCTGAGCACTGGGTATCTATCAGTGAACGAAAATCACAACAAGAAACTCTAAGAGATATTAACACATAAAACAAAAATAGTAAAACTTTACAATTACTAAATAAATCCTAAGTTTCAGGTAGAGTGCCTAAAGCATTAAGTCATCTGATCTTCATAATACTACCTGCACATTTCAAGGTCACCATCCCCACACTTCACAGAAAATGCAAGAGATGCACCAAGGAGGTTACCTGCTTTAAGTGACAGAGCCAGTAGGTGGAGGACCTGGGATCTGAAGGTTGAAGGTAGGCTTTCAAAAGTACATGTTCTCCACTTCAGTGCACAAGCCTCTCCACTGCTCTGTGCCTTCCCTGCCTCTCTCAGGACATCTCTGCTCTTCTGCCTTGTTTAATCAAAGTCAACCAAAGCATCCTATCAGACAGCAGATTGTTTAGGCTACTTCTGGATGGTCTGCTCTCATTGTTCCTCTAAGCTGTGCTTAGATACTAGGACTCTCAGCCCCATTAGTGTCTGAAACACTTCTAAGTAACCTGATAGACTTGGAAGGCTGGTCTCTGCACATACTAAGCTTTTACTGCAGTCCGTCCCAAATTTATTTCAAATTTATTTCAAACTCTCAATTCTGGATAGTCAAAAGTAATTATCAGTAACATAAAAGCTTTTAATTGCTATTAAATGAAGTTTAATGTCGCGACTAGGAAAGGATAAAATAGAATTTTATTTCTACCTTGCACAGTTTTCCCAAATTCATATCCTCTGCTCCAATAATTAAAGGAAATCAGACTTTCCTTTGACCATAAGATGTTAAACAATAGAACCAACCAGGGACAAAACTGGCCAATCAACAGTGTTCTAAAATATACATGGTTTAAGGCCCTGTCTAAACTAATATAGTCAATAAAGACTGGATTAAAAAAAAGAAAAGAAAAAGAAAAATGAGATGTTTTAGGTCAAAAAGCAATTAACCAAACAGCAGGAGACCAAAGAATGAGATCAAAGAAAATAGTTCTAATATTTATGAATCAGTAACTGTGAGTAGCCAGTCTTACAGTCATCCTCCCTAGATAAAAGTCACAAGTGCTAATGTTGTCACTGCTTGTACTGAAACTGAGATACGGGGCCTGGGACAGAAGAGAGAAGGCAAGTACCAAAGTGCTACGGAATTTGCATTAGGGAAGGCACGTCTGGCTACAAAGGTGACCAACATGGCAGTACACATGGCAGGCTGTCACATGTGTACCTTAAGCTACGCCAAACACTGTCAGTAAATTCTGACCTTTCAAATCAGAAACCAAGCCTAAAATGCCACGTGTCCTAAATCTGGAAGTGCTGCCACAATCACTTTGCAACACTACCATTCAGCTAAGCTTGCAGCCAATGGGTAAGCTGCGAGCTAAAAAAGAGTGTTACCACTCTGCTGGTACCGTAAGCAGAGCGTATATAAGGACTCGATAAAGAGTACTCTTAATTTTATCTTTATTATTGTTATGGTTACATAACACTATAACTACAGTTACAATTTCACGACCCAATTAAGAATATCATTTCTTCTTTTGCTCAAAAGGCAGTCAATATGCAACCCCACATCTCCCAGTATCCTTTATGCAGAAAATCCATGGCTCTCATATAACTAAGTACAGCCTTAACTATAAAATGGCATTGACTACTAAGCCATTTTTGCTGTTAAATGGTTAGCTTTATATAGATCATACCTTGGTCCATAAAACAAACCTCATCAATTTTTTTTTTTAACATTAATTTTTGAGAGAGAGAGGGAGAGAAGGAAGGAGGGAGGGAAGGACAGGAGGAGAGGCAGAGAAAGAGGGAGACACAGAATCCAAAGCAGGCTCCAGGCACCAAGCTGTCAGCACAGAGCCTGATGCGGGGCTTGAACCCACGAACCGTGAGATCATGACCTGAGCTGAAGTCAGACGCCTAACCGAATGAACCACTCAGGTGCCCCACAAACCTCATCAAGTTTAAAAGAAATGAAATCATACCAAGTATGTTCTCTGTCCACAGTGGAATCAAATTAAAAATCAGACAAACATAACAAGAAACTTCTAAACACTCGGAAACTAAACAGACATTTCAAATAACTCATAATCACACAATGTAATCACATTAAGAGATTAAGGAAGAAAAATCATACTATTATAAATGATGCAGAAAAAGTATTTAGGATAAAGAACCATCTCCACATAACCAGGAATAAAGAGGACTTCCTTAACTTGATAAAGAGCATTTACCAAAAAATCTGCAACTGATATCATACTTAATGAACAAAGACTATATGGCTCAGAAACAAAGCAAGGATATCCACTTCTATTCGGCATAATAGTGGAAGCTCTAGCCAGAGAAATAAGGCAAGAAAAGGAATTAAAAGGCATACAGATTGGAAAAGAAGAAATAAAAATACTATCTCTATTTGCAAATGATCTGATGGTCTATGCGGAAAATCAAAAGCAATCTAAAGAAAACCTCCCAGAATCAACCAGGTTAGCAAGAAGGATAACAGGATACAAAATTGCCTTGGTCTGTCTGGGCTGCTATAACAAAATACCATAGACTAGGTGAATTATAAAGAACAAATATTTCTCACAGTTCCAGAGACTGCAAAGTCCAAGATTAAGGTGCCAGCTGGGGCACCTGGCTGGCACAGCCAGTTAAGCGTTCAACTCTTGATGTCGGGCTCAGGTCATGATCTGATCTCACTGTTCAGTTGCTAAGTTCGAGCCCTGCATCAGGCTCTGGGCTGATGGTGCAGAGCCTGCTTGGGATTGTCTCTCCTTCTCTCTGCCCCTCCCCTTCTTGTGTTCTGTCTCAAAACAAAAACAACATTATTTTTATAATTCAGCTTATTCTGTGTCTGGTGAGAGCCTGCTTCCTGGATCACCGACTCCTTTTCCCTGTGTACTCCACATGAAGAAAGTGAGAAAGCTCTCTGGAGCCTCTCTTATGAGGACACTAATCCCATGAGGTCTCCAACCTCACGCCCTAATCACTTCCTAAAGGCCTCACTCCAAAAATCATTTATACTGGGGATGTTTCAACATATGAATTTGGGGGGGAATCACAAACATTCAGCCTATGCACAAAATCAACACACAAAAATCAGCCTTTCTACATACTACTCATAAACACGTGAAAGCTGAAATTCAATGGCTAGCCTTCAGCTAGCATGTTATGCATGCTATCTGCTTTACGGTATAGCTGAGTATTGTTCAGCAGCCATGTGGCTGTGAAGAATGTAGCAAACCAGAGATCTGTATCTTTCATTAAGTACCTTAAGGGAATGTTATAAAATGTAATTAGCTCATATTCATAAAGTCTTTAAATATCTTACCAAAAACATGCCCCAGAAGGTTGACTTTTAATAGATAATGAAAGCATAGTAAGTGTCCTGAGTTTGGCTGAGATTCATCACATCAGAGACAAAAACGATCTGTAGATGTTCTTTTCTTTTTAATTAAAAAATTTTTTTAATGTTTATTTTTGAGAGAGAGAGAGAGAGAGAGAGAACAGACAGACACAGAATCCAAAGCAGGTGCCAGACTCAGAGCTGCCAGCACAGAGCCCAACGCAGGGCTTGAACTCATGAACTGTGCACGAGATCATGACCTGAGTCGAAGTCAGACACTTAACCAACTGACCCACCCAGGCGCCCCTGTAGATCTTCTATCTTAATGATCACAATGAAAAAAAAAAGCACACACAACTCTATGTTCATCCTCAAAGCTCTGCTGCTTGAAGTATAGCCCATGGACCATACCCTACATATCACCAAGAACCTGCTTAGAACTACAGAATTTCAGACCTTGACTCAGACCAAGTAAACTAAAATTTGGATTTTAACAAAATTCCCAGATGGTTTACATCATTGTTTGAGAAGCGCTGAAAATAGATCATACAATTTGTACTGAAAGTTGAATAATGTTACCAATATTAGAGAAATTAATTCATATCATAATCCAGACTTTTTTCAGTCTGACCATCTAGCAAACCCATCTTGAGCATACTTGCTCAAATGTATATTGCCCCAGTGTATACTTAGTACGCTGTACTTTGTAGAATATCTTATGTATAATGTGTATCGAATATATTAGTCTGTAGTTTTCAGTCTTGGGTTTTGTTGATCAGAGTACTGGTCTCATAGAAAGAGTTGAGAAGCGTTCCCTCCTTCTCTATCTTTTAGACAAGTTTGTGTAGCATGGGTTATAATCCTTTATACAGTTAGTAAAATTCACCAGTGAAGCCATCTGGGTCTGGGCTTTTCTTTGTGAGAAGTTTTAAAGTTACGTATTCGGATCTAGGTCTATTTGGATCTTCTAATTCTTCTTGAGTGAATTTTGGTGGTTTGGTAGTATCTTTCTAGGAATTTGTCCATTTCATGTAAGTTATCTAATGTGTTGGAATACAGTTGCTCACAGCACTCCTATACAATCCCTTTCTATTCCATAAGGCCAGTATTGATGCCATCTAATTCCTGATTTTAATAGTATGAGTAATGGGAAATCTAGCTAAAGGTTTGCCAGTTTTATCAAAATCAAAGCCCTCAGATCTTGTCAAAGTACCAGCTTTTGGCGTCACTGATTTTATCGATGTTTTTTTCTGTTCTCTAGGTCATCTATTTACACTCTAATCTTTGTTATTTTCTTCCTTCTGCTTGCTTCATGCTGTTTACTCCTTTCACTAGTTTCTTAAGGTGGAAGGTTAGATGACTGATTTGAGATCATTCTTCCTTTTTAATAGAGCTGTTTACAGCTTTAAATTTTCCCTTTAGTACTGCTTTAGCTGCAGTGTAACAGTTTCAGTATGTTGTCTTTCATTTTCATTAACTTTGAAGTATTTTTAATTTCTCCTGTGATTTCTTCTGTGACCCACTGCTTATTTAGGAGTATATTATTTAATTGTCAATTTCCCAAATTTCCTTCTGTTGTTAATTTCTAATCTTACTCCACTGTGTTTAAAAATCATACTTGGTACTTGTATGATTTCAGTCCTTTTACATTTACCAAGGCTTATGTTGTTACGACCTAACATATGATCCTGGAGAATATCCCATGTACATTTGAGAAGAGTATATATTCTGTTGTTGGTTAGTCTAGTTGGTTTACGTTTTTTAAGTCTTCCTTGTTGATTTCCTGCCTACCTATTGCATCTATTCTTTCAAGTGAGTTATTAAAATCTCCAACTATTATTTTTTAATTGTCCATTTCTCCTTTTGGTGTTAGTTGTTTGTTTTTTGCTTTTTGTATTTTGAGGCTCTGTTGCTAGGTGCATGTGCCTTTGTAATTGTTACTTCTTCCTGATGGATTGACTTATTCATGATTATAATATGTCTTCCTTTATCTCTAATGACATTTTTTTCAAATCTATTTTGTCTGATATTTGTATAACCAATCTAAGTCTCTCTCCCTCCCTCCCTTTCCTTCTTCCTTTCTCTTTTTCTCTTAATAATCTCTACACCCAATGTGGGACTCAAACAACCCCAAGATCAAGAACCACATAAGCTTCTGAGCCAGCCAGGTGTCTCTGGTCTAGTTTTCTTTTGACTACTATTTGAATTTTTATTAACTTTCAACACATTTCTGACTTTGAACTTGAAGTAGGTCTCCTGTTGACAGCATAGTGTTAGGTGATTTTTAAAACTTCATTCTGCCCATTTCCTCCTGTTGAGTAGTACTTACTCTTACATTTAATGTAATTACTGGTAAGATTTAGGTCTGTGATTTCGTTACTTGTTTTCTATACATATTGTGTCTTTTTTTGTTGTTGTTCCTCTATTACTACCTCCTTTGTTGTTAAATTGATATAGTCTAATAGGCCTTTTTAATTCTTTTCTTAAGTTAATTTATTTTGAGAGCGAGTGCAAGCGAGGGAGGAGCCAAGAGAGAGGGAGGGAGAGAATCCCAAACAGGCTCTCCATGCTGTCAGTGCACAGCCTGACTCCGGGTTCTATCTCATGAACAGTGAGATCATGACCCAGGCCAAAATCAAGAGTTGAACACTTAACCTATCAGCCACCCAGGTGCCCCATTCCTTTTTTATCTCCACCCCCCCCCCCCAAGTTATTTTCTTAGTAGTTATCCTGGGGATTATAATTAACAACTTCAAACAATCCAGTCTGAATAAAACCAACTTAATTTTAATATATAAAAAAAGCTTCGTTTTGACATGGCTCTAATCTGTGTTTTCCCCTTGCATGTGGGCCATACTTTGCCGTTTCTTTGTTGTCCTTTTAATTTTTTGGTGAAGGTTGGACAATTTAAATAATGTAATGTGGCAACTCTGGAAATCACACCCACCTGTCCTTGTTTGTTAAGTGACTTACCCACTCTAATTGTTTTAAAGCCTATATTCTCTGTTATGTGTGGTTAGGTCAGAAGTTTCTGTGTGGTTAGCTAATTATTAGGCAGGGATTTCCTAAAATATCTTGAACCAGTGTGTCTCCCAACCCTTGCTGAGCGGCTCTACGTGTGTGTTGGAGCATGCCGTCTGTGTGCTAGCAAGCAGTTTACAACTCTGCCTTAGCCTTCACTTCCATTTGCTTACAGCCTCAAGGTCAGCCAAAGGTAAGCAATGAGGGCTTTCTCAGGTCCCCCAATTGATGTCTTTTCCCCACTGTTTGCCTTTTAGTTTGATGGTCAGACTGTCACCACCTCAGACCATTGTAATGTTCAATAATTGCCACAGTTTTGTTGTTGTTGTTGTTTTTAATAAACACCGGAGGGACAGGACACATAGTGAACTCTGAGTCAGCTCAAGTAAAGCCAAGTTCTGAGAATGGAACTTTTTAGGGAGCTACCAGGCAGTTCAGAGAGTGACAAATGCTTGGAAATAGGACTTTGGGGGAGCTCCAAACCCCTTCTGTCCCTTCTGGTGGCTTCTAGGCTTCTGGTTCTCACAGGTACCATAGTTGTTGGTTTTCAAAGTTACTATAGAGCTGGTGGGGGGGTTTGCAATAGGGTGAGTTAAAAACCTCCCAGAGTTTGCTGTAGTTACAGAGATTCAGCCTTCTTTCTTGTATCAGTTTTCAACAGATCCTACCAGTCTTCATTTTCAGAATGCCGAAAAAGTTAATTTTGACAATTCAGAACAGTGGTCTCACTGCTTTTAGGGAGGAGATTTTCAGAGGTCCTTACTCTGCCGTTTGGAAGTGCTTACTTCAAGTATCTTAATGGAAGATAGCATCATCAGACTGCTTATTACTATTTTCAACATTGCTCAGACTGCATTGCGGACAAGGGAGGTTCATGGTTCCAAAGCCTAAGTGAGAAAACCAGACAAGAGCTGTTTGTAACAGAACAGGTGGGAGACAGGGAGTAGTATGGACATGGGGATGGCAGTGTGATGGCACAGGTATGATTCTGAGACACTGAGAAGGCACTATCGGCACAACTTGGTAATGGCCTGGATACAAGAGTGATGCAGAGAATGACGCCAAGTCTCCGGTCCTGCAGAACAGGATGGATGGGTGGTACCAGTCTCTGAAAAGGAATTCTGGAAGAATGCCAGGT
Organism: Panthera onca; assembly: GCF_046562875.1. NCBI lineage: Eukaryota > Metazoa > Chordata > Mammalia > Carnivora > Felidae > Panthera > Panthera onca. The sequence continues at coordinate 31,487,573 of NC_138340.1, read as the reverse complement.
CTGAGAACGAGGAGCATACGCTTGGGACGTTTGAAACCTCGGTGCCTCTGAGACTTCCAAGAAGATACCAACGAAGCCTTCATCCTGAAGACTCCCGACCTTTAGAGAAATGCTTTACAAATCAAGTCCTAAAACAGTGTTCCCCCCATATGGGAAAAACAAAAACAACAGGCAAGGAATAAATACTAAGTTTCAATAATTCAAAGTCACCCAGGAATTTAAAATATGGTTCCAAGAATGATGAGACCCAGGCACAAAGGCCTGAAACTACTTGCTACTTACACTCAAACGAATTAAAGCTTTCCCCAAAGGCAGTTTTATTTAACGAGAAATTACAATAAAAAATAAAGATAAATCTTCACTGTGTCTAAAAAGATGCGGTTGCACTCATACACGTCAATTTAATGTTCTCATCGATGCCTGTGAAAATAGCTTAAATCAATCAGATTCGTTCATGCCTCCACTCATTCCATAAATACTAGATGCTTCCTGGTTGAGAGCAGTTGGTCTGACCTAGGAGGCAGCTGGGTCAGAGTAGATCACTGAAGTGCAAATTGTTCTTTTGGTCCTAACGCCAACTTTTCTCAACATCACATGTTTTTAGTTCTATATAATCATTTCTGGTAGTCTTCCCTTTGTGCAGGAAACTCACTTGTCTAACTGCTGTCTTGGGTGGATATGGGGGAGGGGAGAGACTTGTAAGAACACTAAGGGGAGAAAGAAAGGGGAGTGTTGACTTCTGGTTAATTAGTTCTACTCCTAATCTCTCTTAATGTTACGAAGGCTTCTTCTGTTTAAACAGATTAGGTGTAGTTTATTACTACTGGGAAATATTTAAGTATTCCAAGTCTGTTTTGCCTGTTTGCTCATTTCTGTTTCAAAAACTCTGAGTTAATGGGCAATACTTTCACGAGAAAACTTCACGCATTCTCTTATCTCAGTTTTACTTCTTCAGAGTGTGTAGTTTCACTCCTTGTCCTTCCGGGGCAAGCTGGAACGAGGTACTCAAAGCTCAGTTAGCACAACTGCACGCACACACCTGAACAAGGTACTCAAAGCTCAGTTAGCACAACTGCACGCACACACCTGAACAAGGTACTCAAAGCTCAGTTAGCACAACGGTACGCAAACAGATGTGACTAGCAGATAACACCCTGCATAGTCACAATTCACAGCAATGCCTCAAGTAAAACACTCATTTCTCCTCAGCTGTTTGTCTGAGTGTTCATCAAGTAAAATGTCAGACCAATGTTTAAAATACAATGGAATAACACTAGTCACCGTGTCAACCATTTATTAGGCATTCACTGGGCCAGACAGGTGCTAAGTACTTTACAAGCTTTATGTTGTTTAATCCTCAAAACAACCCTGTGGTATAGGTACTATTATTAGCCCAAGTTTACAAATGAGGAAACAGACATGGAATGATTAAGTAACTCACCCAAGACTGCACAGCTGGCAAGAGGTGGGGCTGGGGTTAAAGGTGAAATCTAGTTGACTCCAGATCTAGTCCCTAACCAGCATGTAAGAACATGTCACCGTTCACAGAGCTCCTCCACTCCCTCCTTCCACAAGTATTTACTAAGGGTCCTACTAGGTCACCTCAGGGGAAGGGTAAACAAGAAATACAAAGATTCAACCCTTACAGAATGGACATAGCTTCTGACATTATGAAATCTGTTTACTTTAAGGCAGTTGTGTGGGTAAAACTATTCACATACATTACTTTACACGTAGTAGGCAAAATTCACCATTGGCCTAATAAATCCCAATTACCTTAAAAATTACATGGGAAATGATTTCAGTAGATGGGGATGGGATCTAAATATGTTCCATCGAAGAACAAAGCATTCAGCTATACTCTTACAAGACTAACATGACAACCCACGCTTTCTCCCCTCATTCAACACATCACGAAGCACTTAAGACAACAGGGAAGAACTTTATGTACTAATAAATGGAAACTAACAAAGTAAGCCTCTTCACTCCAGTAAGCCTTTGGTCTATTTTATTTTAGTTAACATATTTCTGTCCTCCCTCGTTTCAAAAACACAGCCGACATGCTGCCTTATTTACGTCTGTGCTTATCGGTAATGACATGGCCATATCTCTGCAAACAGTTGGTTAATTAATTTGTACCCCTATCTTCTGGCAGCCTGCCTATGCAACCAAACAGCAAAAATAATTACACCATGCTAAAGTGGGAACATTTTCACTCTTCTTTTTGAGATTTCTTATCGTGGGGCTTGTTGCCTTTCTTTAAATGGATTTGAGTTGTAGAAGGCTTGCAAATCAGATTAAAGTCATTAGAAGACTATAATGTTTCCATTCTTCACTATAACATGAATATGCAATCAGGAAGAAAAGGGACTGACTGAAAACTGACCAACAAGTCAAAGGCACAAAACATGGGCTGAGTAGAATTATGAAGAAAAATCAAGCTCTATTCCAGGCAAGACTTTCATCTCTTTCATGATATTATAATCTCAGATTAATCGATCAACACATATTTACCTAGAACCTACCATAGGCAATCTCCTATTTTCTTACACAAAACCGTTTGCATCAAGAGGTATCAAACAAGAGGTTACTGGGATTCTGTACTCAACACACAAATCACAGAATTTCTTCTAATTAGAGATCACTTTTGAAACAGTCTCCAGGGATATAGGTCTAGTAGTTCAAGGTAAATACAACAGTCCCCTGAACCCAGCTCAAGTCCACCAAACATATAAATGATGTTATATAGCTTTCTGCATGCCTAATGATTTTCATCCGTCTTGATTTTTAACACTGGAGTTCCATTTTAAGAGAGGAATTGGTTGGTTAGTTTCTTACGTCAGTTGAAATCATCCTTGAAAATTTCTCAAATGCTGTGTGGAGGCCAACCAGTAAGTCCCACATAGCCAGTTGTGTCACTGATGTTAGAACAGATGGCTGTTCCTACCAAATGAAATGGTTGGCTTATATTTAGGGGCCTCACTGTACAAAAAAAATCCATGTAATTCAACTCCAGAAGCACAGGACAATGAGATGCTTGCACTTTGAGATGCTTGTGAGAACAGAGTCCAAATAAAGGAAAAGCAATCAATATTTCATAAGATTTGTGTGCTTACTATGCTCAAAACACTTTTCCAAGATGCTGAAAATACACCTGTGAGCAAAATCCTGCCCTCGTGGAACTTACATCTTAGTTGATTCACACCTCCCTTTCAAGCTCATTTCAGAGCAATATGCACTGATTGACTACTGAAATTAGCCACACTGGTTTTTCTCTTTTGTACCCTCATATGGTATAATCTAAGTTACAAGCACATACGACGCAACCCTCCTGTAAAAGTTTGAGACCTCGGTTTCTTACCAGCAGTGTCAGAAAACTGGTTTGTACTGTATACTCTTTTCCGTGAGCAAAATGCAGTAGAACGGTCAAATAACCACTCATACATACTGCTGAAAGAGCAAAATAAGGACTATGGAAGAAAACACTGTTGGTACCGACGTCATGTGAGAGGCTGCACTGTTTTTTGTCCTGAGCTGTGTGAAGGTCCAAAACCATACGAAAAGCAGAGTAAGGGCATCATCACAGAACAGTGAAAAGTGCAGGCTGTTCAAATGTTCGAGACTGTATGTTTGTAGCATTGTGCTGAGTACGAGGGAAAAAACAGCATGGTAAAACAGCCTTTGCCCATAAAGAGCTTCCAATCCAGTTGCAAAGCCAAGACATCCCCAGAAATACCACATCCCTTCATTTCAAAGCTGCTACCAAGAGTGTGTCAATATCCACCTCTGAGGAAGAATGAATAATACACCTTTCAACTTTATAATCAACTCTGATTTCAGAAATATTAAAAACAAAAAGAGGCATCTTGGAATCAAGGATATGCAATTAGAGTTACTCTGGTACCTCTCAGGTGCAGCTGTGCTACATCAGTGAAACTCAGGAGAAGGAAGGGGGTGCTCCTCTTGGTAGTCACCCAAAAGAATTTAGTTAATGCAATGCCACAAGAGTCTCAGCAAGGAATCTCCCCCACAATACAAGTTCTTTTATTTATTTTTGAGGGAGGGAGGGAGGGAGGGAGGGAGGGCGCGCGAGAGCACAAGTGGGAGGGAGCAGAGAGAGCAGGAGACAGAGAAAACCCAAGCAGGCTCCACAATGTCAGCACAGAGCCTGATGCAGGGCTCGAATTGATGAACCATGAGATCATCACCTGGGCCAAAATCAAGAGTCAGATGCTGAACCGACTGAGCCACCCAGGCACCCCCATACAATGTCTAAGCAAAGAGCTAGCAGTCTTTTATAGCATAACACCATCAACATCCATCCATCCATCCATCCAAACATTTATCAAGTACCTCATAGGCATCAAACACTGAAGGACATTCCTTTATGCCAGGAACTGAGTGAGGGGCTTCTTATGATTAAAACAGCAGTTCTCAACTAGGGGCAATTTTGCCCCTAGAGGGATGGTGCCAATGTCTGGAGACATTTTTGGTTGTCACATCTGGAGCAGGTGGTGCTACCAGCACCTAGTGTAGAGACCAGAGATGCTGCCAAATATCCTACAATGCACAGGACGTTCTCCCACAACAAAGAATTATCTGGCCCCAAATTTCATTAACAGTGAGGTTGAGAAACCCTCCATTAATTAAAGCACCCTCAAAACCCCTATGGGGGAAACTCTACTCTAACCGATGCCCACTTGGGAGGAAACTGAGGCTAAGAGGTATTAAATAACCAGGTCAGCGGGGAAGTGATGGAGCAGGGATTGTAACCCAGGAAATGCGAAGCGCTGTGCAACAAGCATTAACACCCTGCAAAACTCTTGGTGTGATTACAGGAACCCAGAGAGGAAGTATTTAAAAACAACTGAGTCACCAGGATATAACACTCCTCATTTCACCCTCTCTTCCCTCAGTTACCATCCAAAAGTATTCCCTTTCTGCCTCTCACAAAGGCCGTCTCTTTCCCAGCACTCCTCCATCCCATCTTGATCTCTGGAAAGAAGTGTGTAGTAGGATGACTGTCTCATTTCTGATCTCTCCATTCATCGTTCCAAGAGTGGTTCCCATCAACATAAACAAAAACATCCCCTGCCCCCAAGGACTCAGAGAAACAGGCAATTCAATTCTTTCTGTGAATTTTCTTCCCAGAAGTGGCAGAATTTCGCACACGGTGTGCCCGAGAGGCCAGACGCAATCATAACCTCCGAGTAGGCAGGGTGGAAGAGGCAGTGGGAGGTGGGAGAGGCTGCCAGCTGGCAGGCAGATAGGAGAGGACAGGACACACGGGGGTGGTTTTCAGACTTCCCCAGCTCCTAGAGGAATTAGTCTTTGGCTTCTCAGTACAAATGCAGTGTTGGCCATTAGCTGCAAAGGGAGTTAGGGCAACTGATGATTCTGAAAGTTAGGATGAACATCCATAGCTTTTCAAGTGCAAAATCTGTGAATCAATCACCCAACTTCCAATTACCTTAAAAAAAAAAAGGGGGGTTCCATCTTAAATATGATACAAACTAACAACAACAACAAAAATCAACTAGCCATTTGGTCCAATAGGTATCTGTGAGGTATCAATTTCATTATTCCTTCAGCAGGAACAAATACCGCCCCCCCCCCCCCCGAAAGATTATCTAACAAACTACTCTGCAAAGGTTTTTTTCAGGACCCAAGGAAGAATACCATTTTATCAGGAGGGAAAACAAGGGAGATTACCGCAGTCACAGGGAAATTCTATTTCCTCTTTTTTTTTAAAAAAAGAAAAGTAGCTGAGAGGACAGTCACTTAACAGTCTGTTCCTTATTCAACCCCAAATCCTGTTATGAGATGTACAGTTCAGTCATCGTAGACTATCTTCAGGAAGGTAGAAAACAGCTTTTGCCTTTGAGACTGTGGAGGCTGAGGCTTACAGAGTAGGTGAAGAAAGTCAACAGTAAGTTGGCAAAAATGGTACCCCAGATTTTGTGTGGATTAAAGAGGGAACACTCCAGTAGTCTGCGATTCTCAGATGAAGCAAATCATTGTAACCAGGAAGCATAAAATTAATTCTTCTGTTAACAACACTTTGAAGGTCAGACTACACCTTCAAATCACAGGGCTCTAAGGTTCTACAGGATAGAAGACTGCAATTTCAACAGCCCAGTACTTGGGGAGTAGGAGATCAGGGGAAAAAAAGCTGACCCTGCCAGTTCCTTACGGAGAGGCAGACTCCAAGAGAAAGGAACTGCACTCCCAGGCATCAACATACTTTTCTGTCATCTCAATGGACCTCTGACACCAGAAAAGTCTTTCTGGAGGGCGCTTTGGCATTATCTACTTAAATATACCTTCCATTTGTCTGCTCATTTACAAAACCAGCAAATAAAAATTTCACTGGTGCTAAGAAGCTTGTAAAAGCACTTGAACTGTACCACTGTCGATAAAAGCAGCAAAACTACCAAGAGCCTAAATGCCCATCCACTGAGGTCGAGTTTTAAACAACCACAGTGTATTCATATTACAAACCACTACGCAGTTTAAAAAAAGAAAGAAAAACAAAAGCAAAGCTCTATGCAATGACATGGGAAGCTCTCCTTATGGCTGAACACAAAAAGGATGCTGCAGACATAAAGCTGGACCAGAGGCCCAAGAAAGGCTGCCTGGAAGAACTAAGGTCAAAGCGGGGACCTAAGAAATGAAGGTTAATTTTTTGTGGCAGGGGAGGGGATTAGACGAAAGAAGGGAGCAGGGCAGGGAAGGGTGTCTGGGGTAAGGGGGTAGTGACCCTGCACATAGGGACAGATAGACATACATAACCCAGAGGGAAAGGCTAAGGGGCTGAGAGGCTATGGTGGCCTCAGGCAAACAGAACTTTGTCCATCAGCCACATTAGGTAGTTTTAGTTTTACCCAAAGGGCAATGGGAATCCGTGAAGTCAGTTAAGCAATAATAAACAATATTCGATGTGAGTTTCACAAAAATTACCCTGGCGGCCACCTCATGTCCTAAAGCCTGTCCCTTGTTTGCCCTGAATTTATAAACAGGTTCATTTCAAAATGTCAGGTGGGACTGAGCTTTTTATCTATCTGCCTGTCTATCTGCAATGATGCAGATCCCCAAGACACCACTATGACAAAAAATGGGTATCTTCTCAAGCTGGCCAACTTAGGATTCTTACAACCTTTAATGTAGCCAGAATACCACTAGGCTTCTAATGAAAATTACAGAAAACAATACTGCTGTGAGAACATTAAGTAAGCAAACCACAAGATTTAGAAAGTGAATAGGAGATTTTTAAAATTATCTAGAATATGGACCCCAAAACCTACTTTAACTACAAACAAAATAACAGTGGAGACTTGCTGTAAGCTTACAAAGTGGAGACTTGCTGTAAGCTTGCAAAAAGTCTTTGGGTATTTTTATTGGTGGTGCCAAACCCTACTGGGTTTTAAAAGGCTTTTGAGTATGTGTTCAAGAGCATATTCTCTCTTTTTAGATAACTGTACTTAGGCAAACACAGCCAGTATTTCGTATATATCTACAAAGGGGTTCGAGGACCTCCCCCTGCTCAAATAAATCCAGTTTAAGAACCACTTGTTTCAAAACCCTTGTGTGTGTTAGTTCTTCATGGTCTACTTCCACCTATACTTAAAGGACTCCCTGTCCTGACACAGGTGTGTCACAATCCCAATTTGCATTGGTCACCCACATCAGAATACCAGCTAGGAAACACTGAATGGGAGCAGGATTTCATGTGAGCTCTTCCTAAGTAAGAGTAGAGGGGTTGGGGGCAATTTACAGTGTGGGTGTACAATGGACACCACCTAATCCAGAAAAAATACAGCCAAGAGCAAAGAAAACCAAACAACAGCCACAACAGATGGCAATGATGCACCTTTCTTCCTAAAAGAAGGCAAAGGCTGTAAGGAAAGGGGAACACTGATCTGACCCTCGGTGGCCTCACAGGCCAGGGATTTGGCTTGTTTTCTGCAGGAAGAGCAAGTCCATGAACACCGTCTCTGGTCTTAGGGGCTCTTCCTTCCTGACACCATAGTCAAGGCTAGGCACCCTATATGCACAGACTCCACACGTGGGTATCTACAGCTAGTGCTTGCAAACCCTTGATCAGAACTCAGTTACGACTCCGAGTAATTAAACTTCATGTATCCCCTCCACTTTCTGGGGGGCGAGTGGGGAGGGAGTGCTCACAAGTAAATACGAGGATAAGCAGTAGAAACAAGAAGTTGGAACTTCCAGTATACACTCCATTGACTCCAGCTTTAAGGGCTGACCTCTTCTCGACCCCTGTTTCATTTTAATCCCTTAGTGGTTCTTTGAAAGAGACTGCTCCACTCTCCCATGCCCCATATGGTCCTCTTGCAGCCATATTTAACAAAATCAGTGCACACACTCTTGGTATGTCTCCACAGAAGGAGCTACCTGCTCAGTGCCTTCAACGCTGGTACAAAAACCCTTAAGCAATAGGAGTCTGTTAGAAGCCACCTCAAGTTTTAAACTGTGAGATTTGCAAAAGGTCAGGGTGGCCGTTCTTCTACTCTGGCTCCTCTCGTCATTTGACAGGACCCAGATATAGACATAATTATGGCCAAGGCCTTCCAGGGAACTGCAGAGGGGCTGCACACAAAGGGATCTTATTACGAGATAGTTTCATCAGGCAAATAAGAACTTGAGGGAAGATGCCAAACCAACCGCTTGCAAGACATATTCCCTACTCGCTCCCTAATTACCTTTTCATAAAACTGACAGCACTGAAAATTTCCTGGGGATTTGGGAATAAAAATAAAAACTTGTTATCTTGTAAAATGGAAGAAAAGCTGTCTCTTAACAGGGCCTGCTAAATTCTACCAAAGCCAAACATGAAAGTCTGACCTCTCAAAGTAATCAGCACTGTTTGAAAACCATTAAAATATACATTAAGATCTATTTTTCCTGTAGAAAGAAAAGAGAGAGATAGAGAGAGAGAGAAAGAAAGGAGAGAATGAAAGAAAGAACAAAAAGAAAGAAAAATTATGTCCAGTTTAGTCGTAACTATTTCAAAACCGTAGATTCCTATCAAAGGCAACTGAACAGGTAATTCCCAGTTCTCAATCATCTCTGCACTGACAACGGGCAGTGCGAACCCACTGTGTGCAGAGCAGAGACAGAAAGCTGGGGGTGGCTCTGCGGCCAGCAAGAGGAGGCCAGCCTGGTCTTCAAGAAAACTCCCACATGCCTGTGCCAGTCGTGCTGCACGTAGACAAGACCACAGTAATGCGACATGACCAAAGCAGAGAGAAATATTTGATGGAAAGTTTTGTTGTTATTGTAACCTATTTCTCTTTTGGAAGCACTACCAACAAGACCAGCAGAGATGGGAAAACAAGAAAGAGATCGATCGATCAATTCAGCTACTTAATACCAACCAGAAAATGGTTTGGCAAGTAAGGTAGTAAAATTTAGTGAGTCTAATTTTTGAAAGAAAGACTCCTGGAGAATCTCTGGATTATAAGTATCTTTGTGCATTATTTTTTTGTTTGTTTTTTATTTTATTTTATTTTTTAAATTTACATCCAAGTTAGTTAGCATATTTATGCATTATTATAAAAGACTGTATTAGCTGTGTTTATTTATCTGCCCAGATAAAGACACTGTTTTGGGGCGCCTGGGTGGCTCAGTCGGTTAAGCATCTGACTTCAGCTCAGGTCAGGATCTCATATTTCATGGGTTCTGGCCCCACATTGGGCTCTCAGCTCATGATCTCACAGTTCATGGCTTTGAGCCCCACATCAGCACAAAGCCCACTTCGAATCCTCTGTCTCTCTCTCTGCCCCTCCCCCATTCACGCTCATACATGTGCACACATGCTCTCTCTCAAAAATAAACATTAAAAAAAACAGATACTGTCCTAAAAGGTTAGTATGCATAGTATGCATGCCACTTCCCTGTTCTATCAAGAAATGTCTAAATTATTTTTTCCTGTCTCAACTAACAAACTATTAGGATTTATTTTCAGAGAGTTAACCATTTGTCCACTGTGCACTTTAGAAATTATGTTTACTATGAATTTTAAGTGAATCCCTGCATGGCCTAACACACACACACACACGCACACACACACACACACTCTCTAACCCACCAGTCCCAACATTTTAAGTCCAAAGTTCTCAGACAGTACACCCACTCTCCCACCAGAACTTCACTGCTGCTGCTAGTCCCTAAAACACTGAGTTCCTTGATTTTAAACAGCTCTCTGGTGGGTGCATGGACACTCTGTTTGCCAATAAGTTAAAGCCAATTCCTAGTGCCTCCTCATAAAGGAGTGTTCAACACGCAGAAATTAGCCACTGCTAAAAACAGATCAGGGAAACATCTGGCTTTGGAGTCAGCCAGACCAGAAATCCCAGCATTGCCACTTAGAAGCTATGTAATTTGGGGCAAGTCAATTTTCCTGAGCTGAGCCTCAGTTTTTTCATCCTTAAAATGGGGATGATGGAAATAGCTGCTTTGCAGTACTTTCTAAGGACTAACTGAGGCAATCCGTGTGTGGTGCCTGGCTCACAGAAGTGGTCAAACAATGACAGCCATTAATACTGCTATTAGTCACTACAAGGTATTGGCTAAGATGCTTAATTTTTCAAGTTGTAAATAAAATTCCTCTTTTTAAATTAAAAAAATTTGTTTCATGTTTATTTTTTTAATTTTTTAAAATGTTTCTATTTATTTTTGAGACAGAGAGAGACAGAGCATGAGCAGGGGAGGGGCAGAGAGAGAGGGAGACACGGAAACTGAAGCAGACTTCAGGCTCTGAGCTATTAGCACAGAGCCCAATGCGGGGCTTAAACTCACAAACCGCGAGATCATGACCTGAGCTGAAGTTGGATGCTTAACCAACCGAGCCACCCAGGCACCCCTGGGAATCTGCATGTAAAAAAAAAAAATTGTTTATTTTTTGAGAGAGAGAGTGTAAGCACAAGTGGGGCAGAGAGAGAGGAAGACACAGAATCCGAAGCAGGCTCCAGGCTCTCAGCTGCCCACACAGAGCCCTACGTGGGGTCAAACTTGTCAACCACGACATCATGACCTGATGCTCAAGCCACCCAGGTGCCCCTCATGTTTATCTATTTTTGAGAAAAGAGATAGACCATGAGTGGAGGAGGGGGGCAGAAAGGGGAAACACAGAATCCAAAAGAGGCTCCAGGCTCTGAGCTGTCAGCACAGAGCCCAACACAGAGCTTGAACTCACAAACCTCAAGATCATGATCTCAGCTGAAGTCAGGCACTTAACCGACTGTGCCACCCAAGTGCCCCTAATTTTTTTTTTCTCCAATATACAAATTTTAAAGTTTATTTTGAAAGAGAGAGTGTGAGCAAGGGAGGGGCAGAGAGAGAGGTAGAGAGAGAATCCCAAGCAGGCTCTCTGCACTGTCAGCCCAAAGCCTGACGCTGGGCTCAAACTCATGAACCATGAGATCATAACCTGACCCGAAATCAAGAGTTGGGCACTTAACCGACTGAGCCACCCAGGTGCCCCACCCCCCTAAAATTCTTCTTAAAGGCATTTTCCCAGTGTTAAGTAAAGCATATAGCTATCAGGATTTCATAATTCTTAAATGTCATTTATTGAAATCCTGTATTTAAGAAGCTGTTCTTATTTCAGAATTACTAGTGAGGAAAAAAAGATCTTTGTGAAATTTCTACAGACCCTTACATGGCACTTGATGAATACTAGTGCTTACCAACTTGAGTAATCTAGCTGGATGGTTTGGTTTTTAAAGTTTAAAAAAAATTAGTTGTTTTATTTGTTACCCTCGCATAACTATCTCCTTAATGAGAAAACTATGATTCATGGAGAGATTGTAAACTCACACAACAGATTATTTTCAGTAACAGCCAACAGCTTTTAGGAAAACATCTACCCAACACACAAGATCTTTTAAAGACACAGTCACTGCAGCTGCCAGTTAACAATGGAAAGCTCCTCAGACATGAGGCTGAGATAAGGAGAGAAAGTGTAGTACCTAAAATCTGCTGTAAACTCCGAGCCTGTCCCTAGTACAGTGGTTCATCAGAGGAGACAGAAAAAGGCCTAGAAATAGGAATAAAGGGAAGGAAGAAAATAAATTTCCTATGTAGAGGTCGAAAAAAGCACAGAGTTTATCTTGGGAAAGAAACCCCTGATGATGTAATAGAGGGATTCAGGCACACTGTCATTTATTCCTACAAAACCAGTTATTCCAAAACCAAAACCATTTCTCTTTTCACAGCACACTGTTACTCGACCAAAAAGAGGGTGCTAGAACACTGGAAGCAGAGAGGAACAAGGGTCTACCAAGCTTTATCACCAATAAGGAAATGAAATGTTATTGCAGTGAACACTACCACGCCTCCCCAACAAGAGGCCAAAGATTATTATTACCAGGTGGTCTATACTGTTTTCCCCTCCAGGCAGACAGCAATTTTTCAAATTTAGCCAACTTGTGTAAAAATGTGTCATGTTAATTCCTTGTACCCAGTATTCAGATCCCAATCTAACAGTAATGTCATGTTTTAGTAAGAGTGATAGCTTGCTCTCCGTCATCACAAGATACTAATGGACAGTTTTTGATAAGGGCTCTAAAGGGATAGCGACATGAAGGACTCAATTTGAGGAGGGTGACCCCTAAGCTAAGGAAGGTGTGGGGCCAGAAGGAGAAGCAGTAGTAGCCCAGGCAGTGGCAACGGAACAGGCAAGGGTTCAGAGGTGGGAAACAGCCCAGAGCATGTGAAGAATTGGAAGGAGGCCAGCAGGCCTGAGGCACTATAGGCAAAGGGGAAAATGGAAGATGGGGAGGGTGAACAGCCTGGCAGAAGCCAGACCAAGCAGGGCCTGTAGGCCATAGTAAAAGGATTTGAATTTTCACTGGGCTACAAAGCCCTGTGGCGTCTGCCTCTCCAGCTTACCCCCAAGCCCTCAGCAAGTGACTTCTACACTCCTACTCATCTTCCCAGACACCTTGGTCCCCTGCCTTTCTGTCAACACCCTATGATCCTCTCCCATCAGGGCCTTTGGATTTGCTGTTCTTTCGGCCTAAAGCTCATCCATGACATCCAGATGGCTCGTGCCTTCATATCCTCTAAGCCTTGGTTCAGAAAATTCCTCACCCTATTTTAAACTGCACGCTTCCATGCTTTATCTTTCTCCAGAACACTCATCACCACCTAACATAGATGTTCCAATTTGTTGTTGTTACCGGTCTCCTTCACTAGATAGAAGCTCTATAAGGGCAGTTCTGGAACATTTCCTGTTTTTTTCTGAAAATGAGAACAGTATCTAGCACAAAATAGGTGTTCAGTAAATACAGGCTGACTGAATTAACGAACGAACACCAACAAAAAGACACATGAGAGGGTTTTACCAGACAGAAACAATCCACTTTAGACTGTAAAATTGTATTTTAAAACCCCACTTCCTCAGTTTTTCGTTACCTAAATAAACACTTGAGGATTTCACATGAAGAAGGCAGGCTCCATGCCCCACTGGCCTCCAACCTCCACTTCTGCCCCTGCCAGTTCAATCTGCACATAGCTACCATGCTGGTCTCCTGACGCCCACCCCCTGGGGTGACCTGTCTCCTACCCTCCAGTGCTCCAGCCAAGCTCTGGGCTCCGACGCAGAGATGTCCCCACCTCAGAAGTTGCTTCCACACCAGACTGGCTAACTCCTCCTTCAAGGATTAACAACAGCGCCAACTTCCCCATTCATCTCCTCCAGGAAGCCTTCCTTAACTAACCCCTGCTTTCCCACCAACTCACCCTGTCCTCCCTGCCAAGTTATGGTGATTCCTGATTTTCTGGGCTTACCTTCTCACCACCCAAGGCCTCGCAGGGTTGCTAGGAAGTTTGGATTCCTTCTAAGTGCACTGGGAAGCCTCCAAGGGATATGTAACTGCCAGTTTACTTGGCTATCCACCCTCCTCCACCCAGCTGCATTCTCTGGAAAACTGGCAGACAAAATTCTTCCTATCCACTCTCAACTAACTGATGACCTCCTAACTTCTCTCCTACTTCACAGGAAAGAACTAATTACCTTATGCTTCCCCAATTCCATGTTTCTACCTGCAATGCATCTACAGGCTCTTCCTCTCAGAATACCAGAATAAAGTCCCATTCTATCCAAAGCTGACCAGTCTACTTGGGCACTGATCCCATCCCCTTTTCTCATCTCAGAGCATAATCCTTGTAGTTTTATCTATTTTCTCACATGCAATCAATTATCCCCCACTCCTGGATATTTCCAGTGGCAAATATGACCTAGTATTATCCAAAACAAAACAAAACGGAATAAAATAAACCTTCCCTATTCCCCTTTATCCATACTCTTGTCCTGCTACTGCCACATTTGCCCATTTTCTTTCAGAGCAAAACCCTTTGGAGACCTGCCCACATCTGTCGTCTCCATTTCCTCAGTGCTGGTCCTCACAGTACCCCCAGTCCCTCCCTCAGCCCCCTCCACTGAGGCATTTCATCCACTGATGAAGGTCGTTAATCACCTCCACACTTCCAGAGCCAAAGATCAGTTCCCTGGCCTGGCTTTACTTCACACAGCATCTGACACAGGCAATCACGCCTCACTTCAAGTGTTTCTCCTTTTGAATTCTATACCAACCACACTCAGCTGGATTCCCTTCCCATCTCCTAGGGATTCCTCCCCCCTCCCACAGCTTCCTCCTCAACCCCACCCCCTCAAGGAGGACCGCTGGCCCGCTTCTACTCTCTGTCCACACTCGCACCTTGGAGGAACTCACCCTGTCCCGTAGTTTTCCAGGTTCTGTACGCAGGTGACATGGATGCGCACAACGCCGCCAGCCCAGGCTGCCCCACCAGGCGTGGCTGTATACTCCACAGCTGCAGGCCAACGCTAAGTACCTCACACACACTGTGGCCGAAACCCGAGCCCCTTGACCAAGTCTCCACTGTCTCCGCCACTCCTCACCACTCGGCTGCTCAATCCTTACCTTTCTCCCCCACCCACATCCAAGTCTTCACGAAATCACGTCAAATCCACCTCCAAACCATACCCTCCACAGGATACCCTGCCACTGCCATCACCACCTCTCACCTAATTGCCTGGTCTCCACACCCTTCCCTCGAAACACTTAGCATACAAGAGCTGGTGGTTTTCACACTTCACAGATCAGGCCATTCCCCTGCAGTAGGCTCCCTTTACGCGTAGGATAAACCCAAATCCTAACCTTGGCCTTTGTGGTCTGACCTTCATAAGCTTCATTTTTCCTCCACTCCTCTCCGTTCCTATCACAGAGGCTGTGTAATTGTTTTTTCCATCCGCATGGAATATTCCTTCCCCCATCCCAGATGACCCAGTGACAGCTTCTTTCACACCATTTAGATCTCAGCTCCAATGCTAAATTCCCAGAAAAGCCTTCCTTGATCATGTTAGCTAGAGCTACCACCCCCCCCCCCAACATCATTAGCTTACTTTACAGCACTCTATGTCCTTGAAAAATGTTTGTGTATTTACTGTGTCTCCCTTTGGCAGAGGGCAGGGGCTCCTTCTGACTTGTGTCACTCTATCCCCAGCATCCATCAGAGAACCTGGCACTTAGTGGGTAAGTCTGCAAATATCTGCTGACCAACTGCCTTACTGAGGGTTAGGGTTGTGCCTTCCTACCTTGTTTGCAGTTGTACCCTCAGACTCCAGACCAGCAAAAGGCACAGATAAAGGGTCTACCAAATGTCTGTGGGAGAAAAGCTAAATGAACAAAGGCAAAACAGCCAGAGGATTCTCAAAGCAGGAATCATGCTGGACAAAATACTCTGGGGCCTGCCGAGAGACAAGGCCTGGACCTCGTCAGGAAATAAAATAACCAGGCTAGCAAGTTCAAGTCCTGCCTGTCGTTAAGTGCCCAAAGCAGTAACATGGGTGTCCTTGATCAAGTATAAACGTCCCTAAATACAAACCCTGTAATTAAAGATTTAAAATTGGCTAGAATGGGGTTACAAAGAATGATGGTTTTCATGTTCCATATTTCATTAGTAAAATCTTTACAATGAGTATGTATTAACTTCTATCATAATGATGATTTTTTTCCCATTAAAACCTATCTGTCCATATAGTTTCCAAGGAGAACAAGGTAACTTAAATGAAGAACTGCTTCCAGTTAGAATGGAAATTTACAAGAATTGACCAGGCAATTTTCTAAATTCCCTCACCAGGCAGAAAACCCCTTGTGACTACCATCCCCTGTCCTCAGCACCTCCCCTCCAACACACACCATCATACAAATAGGAGCCTCGGTTATCCCATCCCTTTCACAATTTAGTGAAGACAACTTACTCTACTGGCTACAATTTACCTTTCTTGCTCAGAAAAAGAAGTTTGTGGAACATTCTAAGAAGCTATCTAAAAGACAAACTTCAGGCTTCCAGAAGAGGAGCTGCACCACTCTGTACAAGCAGGAGAGAGTAAATAACCACACGGGGCTTCTCTCTGCAAGTCAAAAGGAGAGGTCTAAAGGAGGAAACAAGAAATGTCAATTCCCACTTCTCATTTTCACTGGAGTCTTAAGACAACTCGAAACTTGGGTTCATTTCCTACACTCTGCCCTCCCGAGCACACTGAGGTTTCCTCTGACCACCAACATACTGCCTGCTCAAGGAAACCGGCCATCTCCCTCCTGCTGCTTGCTCCCCTATACGTCCTGCAGGAGCACCTGATCAGAAGCACGCTCAGGACACCCCGTTTTCATTACTGATAAAATGAAAAGAATCAGCAATTAACATATGTTGAACAGTTACTCTGCAAGCCACTGCACAAAGTGCTGAAACAGCACTACAACATTTAATCCTTCCAACCGCTATGGGGCACTACCACTATTCCCACTTTACAGTCAGTCAACTGAGGCTTAGCAAAGCTATTTAATTTTCCTCAAGTTAACTCACCAGCCACAGCTGAGATTTGAGCCTAAGTCTGTTTAACTCCAGAATCAGTAGTTCCCACCACTGCCTTGCAAGTTGTCTTTTTTAAACCTACCGCATGGAACCCCTTTCCTGCCTAACTCCTAAGAATAGCACACAGAAGCAAGGTTGCATGATAGACATTTTAGGAAGCTGATTTAAAGCAGTGCTTCTCAAATGGCAAAATACATAATGATCTCCAATAAGTCCACAAAGAAATGAGAAAAATAAGGATAACGTATTGTGTCTTTTTAAAACTTTCTTCCAATTTAAAAAACTGTCCTTTATTCCAAAACAATGGCCCTCATACTTTTATAATGGTAGTAACTATATGTGTGTCTAATTATCTATATTTCAAAATGCTAGCAACCCTATCATTGGTCCCCAATTTATTTAGGAAACTTTCTGGTATAAAATAGAAAAGCCTGGAACCACTGGTTAAAAACATTCGTTTTGGGGGGTTGTCTCCCCCCCCCCCCCCCCCCCCCCCCGCCTGCATTACTGGAGTTCAAGACTGTGGAAAACATCAGTGTAACCTGGGAGGGAAATATTTTTTGTTTTAAGATTGTGGATGTAATTGATAATAACCTATGACTTTTGCCTGCCATAAGCTTACACGGAACAGAAAAGCATTTCATGTTAGCAGGGTCTTTATTACAAAAAGGAACAAGAACACTTAATCTAGTTTTATGTTGAGTGCCTGAAATGTAAAAATCATTCTTTTCCTTCTTTTGCTCATTTATAATAATCCCTGCTGTACAAGATGAATATAAATGTAATCCTCTGCCTTTCTCTCAAAAGTACAGTAACTCCAACTGTTAAGTCTACTAACAGGCTTCTTTTTCTCCTTAGAACTTCAATCAAAAAATACTTTAATAATCAGAGGGGCACATTTATTAAAAATACTGCCATAAACTTTGAATATCAATGTGATTAAAAGCAATCTTGCACTGAAATGCTATTTAAATAGTGAAATTTCACTTCTTTTTTAAAAGATTTTTTTCCTAATGGCACAAATCCCAGATGATTGTGTTTCCTATCTGCTACAACCTTAGCTTTCATTTCATCTTTTTTTAAAGTCAATTACTTCTAATGCAAACCGCACACATGTCCCCTCCCCCTCCAAGAAAAGATCTGTATAAAGGAACTGCTAAACACAACATATAGACTGTTCTAAGGCACAGCAAGGAAAAGGCTCTGGTATCTTTAGAATAAATGTGGGGGCAGGGGTAGTAAAGTTCAGTTTTTCTAGCTGAGGAAAAGAAAACAAAGGTCATAGCAACCTGCTCAAGCTCATGAAAAGCAGGCGAGCGTTCTGGAATGGGCTCAGCACGGCAGTGGGTCAAGCATGTGGACTGTGGAGTCAGGCAGATCTGGGTTAGTGTCTCTTACATGCTTCATGATCTTACTGAGGTACCTCATTTCTCTGAGCCTCAGTTTCCTCATCTGTAAAAGGGGGAAATGGGAATGCTGAGATCACAGGAGTGCTGACAAGATGACATAAGGTAAAGCATATGTTGGCACAGAATAAACGTTCTCACCAAGCTTAAGCTGTCCACATATACACAGGTATGCTGTGAGATGTGGCATTGAGAAAGCAGGATATCCTTATAAGAAATGAGGCCATAGAACATGTAGGTCACACTCAGTAACGATGCACAAATTTCTCCCAAAGTTAGAGTTCACAAGAAACAAAACTATAACTTGAGTAAAGCTTGGGAACCCCACGCCATCACAGGTAATGCACATGGTCTCCATTAACAACAAAGCCTAGAGGGTGGAGAAATTCAGCATGGATTGTGCCAGGTGTTAACTCTTCAGCAAGTACAAAATCTTAAAAGTGTGAGATACAAGGATGCTCTATACCCTCTTCATCAATCAAAATGCAGATCTGGTTCCTGGTGAAGCAGCCTCCTAATTCCCAAAATGACCTCCAATGGGGCTCCAAACTAGTTTCTCCAAACTACAAGGGCAGAAACTCTGAAGAATTTGAGTCAGGTACCCTTTTTAAAATCCCATGAAAGTTTGCTTCTTTCTCCAGTGGGGCTTAACAGAAGCTGATCACCATCCTCACAGTTTAAGGCTCTTAAAAGCGGAGACAATGACAGCTCTGTTGATGCTCTGTATTTGAACTGCCCTCAAACAGACATATACCCTAGAGAAGTGGCAGTGAATGACAAAAGAGGACGAGGACGGGATCCTTCTTACACAAAACCTCACATACATTCTTTCATCTTCCTTCTAACCCAACATACTTCTTCAATACTGGATAAATTTTTGGTTTAAGAATAATAACTTTTACTATTTTAAAGATTCTCCCCTTCAAAACAAGTTTGAGGAGTACCAAAATCACATTCTGCAGAATGAGTTTTCCTTCATTAACCAAGGAACCCATTAGAACAAGAACTGGCAAACTTTGTCTGTCAAGAGCCAAACAGTAAATTGTGGGCTTGGCAGACTGTATGGCTTCGGTTGCACCTACTCAACTCTGCTGTTCCTTGTATGGAGAAAGCCGCCACAGACCATCAGTAAAGTAAATGAATGGCTGTGGCTATGTTCCAATGAAACTTTACTATGGACTCTAATATCTGAATCTCATATTTTTTCACATATCATCAAACAATCATTTTCTTCTGAGTTTTTACTTCAATGATTCAACAATGTAGAAACCATTCTTAGCTAGGCTGCAGGCAGGATTTGGTCCACGGGCTGTCATCTACATTAAAAGAGCTAAGGAACCAGAACTAAGAGGAAGGAATCCCTGCTCTGTGGGAGTGTCTCACTAGGTCTCCAGGGGCTCTTTCACTCTGGAGTTCGTGCAGACTTTAGAGAGTTTCATACATCAACTGTCAGACAACTGCCCATTGTCAGTGCAGCCCTAGCTCTCATCCGTGAGGCATCAAGTGTGGGTGACCTGCAATCGAATCACCTGAGTGCTCCTTAAATGTATGAACCTGATTCAGATACAGTGAACTTGGATCTCATGGATTCCTAAGGCTCAGTTTCGATCTCCACTTGAAATGTAGGCAGAATGCAAACACTGCCACCTGCAGAACACTCATACACCTATGAAAGATATCAGAAAGGGCAGCCTGGCTTGCCTCAAAAGAAGGTACAGCACACATAAAGACTCCATTCGGCAGGAGACAAGGTGAAGTCCATGTAAGCAGAAAAGAAGAAAACCTAAAGAAATGATATGCTGTCTGGGACATGCTTCGAAATAATTCAGTGTGGGGAGTGGGGTAGGGATGAAACGAGATTGGGCCATGACTCATTAGGTGTTTAAGCTGTATGAAGGATATAAGGAGGCTCATTAAAATTTTTTCTGTATCTTTTGTAGATTTCAAATTGTTCATAAGAAAAAGCTGGGGGGGAAAAACGTGAAAGAAACCCAACAGAAAAACAGAAATGTTCTTCACTTCAGGAAGAGGGTTTTATGCTTATAATGCAGTTACTTTAACAGTATTTCACACAAATACCTATTTGTTTTCAGTTAACTAACTATGACCATTTTCTTCTCTAGGCAAGAAAAATTTAGTATTGATACGGTGACTCAGTTACTGTTGACTGAGGCTGCCCATGCCGAGTCAGTCTTTTATTTTCTTTTCTTTTAATCTTGCTGCTTATAGATGCCAACCAACCTCTTTTTCATCTTGCCCTAGGCTCAATTATGTCATTGTTATTATGACAGGGAAATCACCTGTCATCAAGTGTGGCTAACACTCTGGGTCGCCATTCCACTCCCTTGCCTAAATATCACAGATAAGAGAGGTGGTGTCCTGTCTGCACTTTCTGGGAAGTGTAAATGGAGTGCTAAACTCAGGACAAATCAACAGGAAGTGCTGAAAGACAGCCTCTGGCCTTCCGAGGGCCATAAAGCATACCTCCCACAGAATAGGTACCTTTGGGGGAGGAGGGCATGGAGACAATGGAAAATTGGATGATTCGACCTCTTCATCCTTGAGAAACTCAGCTCAATCTTTCTAAGTAGCCCAATTAATACATTTTTGGCAGCAAATATTTACTGAGCACAAATGGTTAAGATGACTATACCTCCATCAACAATGCTCCTGTCCTCTGGGAGTTGACATTCTAATGAAAGAGCCACCACATAATATATACTTTCAAATGGTGACAGAATAAGTTGCTTTTTTTTTTTTTTTAATCTGCCAAGAAATCAAGGCATTTGTTTTTCTTTTCTTAAGGCTCCCTATATATGTTCAGTCACTAATATGGAAATTTTAATCAGTTACTCATATCAATCAATTTCATCTAAAAATAATTTTGTTAGATATAGAATTTCACAAGTTACCTTTGGAAAATAGGGTAATTTATCTTCTAAGTTTAATCATTTGAAAACAGCCAAAATGTATTATCCATCTGTTTCCACTCAGATCACCTGTGTTATCAACTACAATTACAAATTACAAGAAACCAAAGGCAATAAGAATGTGAGGATGCAAATGGAAACAGGATGACCTCTAAAAGATAACTGAAATTTTATCCTAACATTTGCCTACCTGTGCTAATTAGGAAAAAAAGGGATGATACATTAGCTAAACCACAACTAACCTCACTTCCATCTAAATCAATAGTTCTAACCTCTCCCACAGCCTTAACCCTTGGGCAGTCTTACCATGAGAGAACTGGCCAAACTAAGCTACAGGAGAAAAAAAAGACAAAAATCATGGCTTACCAGTTTTGAATTTTGGGGGTCAAGATAAATGAAGGATCTCTGAGAATTCAAGAGAAGCTGTAGACATTACTAGGAAGTAGACATACAGGGGTGCCTGGATGGCTCAGTCGGTTAGGCTTGGAACTTCGGCTCAGGCCACGATCTCATGGCTCATGAGTTCAAGCCCTGCATCGGGCTCTGTGCTGACAGCTCAGAGCATGGATCCTGTTTCTGTTTCTGATTCTGTGTGTGTGTGTGTGTGTGTGTGTGTGTGTGTGTGTCTGTCTCTCTGTCTGCCCCTCCCTGGCTCTATCTCTCTCTCAAAAATAATCATTTAAAAAAAAAAAAAAAACAACTTAAAAAAACAGTAGATGTACACAGTTTAGCCTACAATTTCAAGGAAACTATGACTGCACCACAGCCCATTCAAGTCCCAGATATTAACCCCCTGACCCAAATAAATACTAAATTCAGAAATAAAGTCTAAGATTATCAGCAGTTTAAAGGGTTGAAGAAATTAATATGCACAGAGTCATTTTCGGTATGTTATCTAATTTAATTTCCACTCCTACAACCTTGGGAAGCAGGTATTATCACGTTTTACAAAGAGGGAAAGCCAGATTCTGAGAGGTAAAAAACAAGTACAAGGTTAAGCAACTTGCTCTCATACCCAGGCTTTTACCCCTAAGTCCACAATCATAAAGTAACTGGATGAGAACTCAACAAGTCTGGTTCATATTCCCAAACATCTTCCAAGATGGGCAGTTTCTGATTCTTAGTGCTTCAATCATGTGGTCGATTTATCTACATTTAACCTCCTTGCCAAGAGGAATTAGTACAGATTTAGTTCCACAACACCTTTTCTTGGTAGGAAATAATCGTCACTAAAGACAAAAGATAACTAATAATTTTTGCTGATTTTAAAACGTATTTTCATTTCTTAAGCAGCCCAACATAAGCTGTTTGTTAGACAAACAAAGCCCACTGCATGAGTGCTGAATATCCTCATGCTTGAATTTTTCAACTGTTTCAGAAAATCCATAAAATCACAAATGAATCAAGAAGTGACTGAATTAAAAACTTCAGTCTCTAAGCCAAACAGCCAGGCAGAATTTCAGCCATCCTGGCCCCTTCAGCATCCTCTGAATGGTGAGAGCAACTTTTAAAAAACAGCACCTCTAATAATCATTAGTAATTTGGTAGGTCAGAAACACACACAACCAAATCTCTGAGCCCTTTTTGCCTCAAGAAGGTAGTTAAGAGGTCTTAGATCCTCATGGTAAATAAAACCTGTTGATGAATAGGTCCCAGCAGAAAATAATAAATATGGCAATAACTGCATTCTAGCCACTAAATGTGGTTGGGTCTCAGTCTAGACCAAGTTGCCCAGTGAAACACTAATACCCTTACTCATCCTCTATTGGGGAATTACCAATAATTACTAGCATGCTGTTTTCACACAGATTTAGAAACCCCTTATGGGAAATGTATCCATATCCAAAGAATAAAAACTAAGAACAGGAGTGGGTCAGGTCCTCTAATGCTCTACTCCAACTACTTCATATGAGAGTTGCCACCTAGTGATTTTAATTTTTTAAGCCCAGGCGGACTGCCAACTCAACACTAAAACCGGACTAACAACTGATTTTTCCTATTGCAACATCGCCAGCAAGTCCTGTGCTTTCCCTCTCTTTCCTTTGCTCTCAAACAGCGATTCTCATTTTCAAAATCAACTAATTTGCTCTATAATCTGTTCCAATTGGAAGCTCTCACAGAGCTGCCACTGGTATTACTCTTCTTCTCAGCGCCAAGAGGCCAACAAGAGGCCAGTTCAAAAAACCAAAACAGCAAACGTGAAAAAAAGAGAGGCTCTAAAAACAAGAAGTAAATATGGAGACAGAGTAACAATGGGCCAACTCTGGACTTTAAAACATTCAGCTCGCCAAGGTTCTACCTATTCTTGGGCCATGGACAATAACTATGCCAAAGTAAACGGCTATATATAAGCAATGAAATTGCATTAGGGAATATAAACTCAGGATTTTGGACACCAAACCTCATGTAAGGCCTTGTCCTTACCACCACTGAAAGAGCAACTTAAACTAACCTAAAGTTCACTGGCCTCCAGAAGTCCTTTCTGACTGCAGTGTGTCCAAGCCTGGCACAGGCATTAGATAGCAAAGTTGACTATTCAAAGAAAAATAAAATCTAGGAGGATTTTAGGAGGAAAAAAGAAAAAAAAAAAAGTCTGACAGTTTCTAGATACCTGACCTTTCATTTCATTTGGAGACACACCTTTAGCTACAAATATTTCCCTAAATATCCTTCTCTAAGGATCAGTTTTATTAAAAACTGACCAATAATTAGACACTGGTTTCACTAACTATGGACGCTAAAGGCTTGTTTCACGATACCGAATTCTGGCCTTTTTCGCACCCTGATCTTGGCAACTCACACACACAGTCTGGCCAATTGCTCCTCAGCTGTGGTGATCCTTCTGTAGCATCCTAAACTTTGCAGCTTGAATCTCACAGAAATAAGGATGCACAGATAAACTGTTATCTTTTCTAAAGTTTGAAATCAATTTTGATTGCCAGCAGAAAATTCCTGGTGGCAAGATTTCCTTCCCAGAGCCGCCTAAAGCATTCGTGGAAATGCTTTCCAAGCTAGTAATTCCCGTCTCCACTTGTGTTTTTCAGTAAGAGAGACCAGAAGGGATTTGGGTTCAACTCACTGCTAGTCCCCAAAGCTTATCACTGAGCAACGCAGCTCAGACTGCACCACACCAGGCCTCCACCAATGGGTTCTAGGACGCTCCCCATTACAGGAAGACCCGGAAACCAGATTTTCCAATCGTTCTGCTCTCCCCCTTCTTCCTCCTCAAGCAGCAGCATCCTCGCGCGTGGGTAAGGAGTGAGTAAGGTAGGGTCAAGTTCCCCACCCTAACGAAGCGGGCAAGCAAACTTCCTCGGGGCTTGCACAAACTCCAACGGGGGGCTGGACTCACCTTCGCGACAGAGCCCCATGACTTCGCGGTTTTTCCCAAACTCCTTGAAACTTTCGTCCAATTCCGTCCCTAGGAGATACACACACACAGGAGGAGGGGAGAGGCAGATCAGTGGCCGGGAGTGTGACGCACGCTCACGCACGCAAGGAGTAGTTGCGGGCACCTCTGCGTACCCCAACAGAGCGATAGCATCTCTGACCCCCGAGGGGGCGGGTCACAGGGTGGGGGCGGGGAGGCGAGGAGGGTCAGAGGATGGGGGACGGAGGGACCTGGGGAAAAGGAGGGCGTGAACACTCACCGTCCTTCCCAGGAAGTTTGGAAGCCTCGACCCACAGATTCCACGACTGTCCCAGCATCGCTTCTGGACTGGGCAGGGGCCTGCGCTCCCCGACGGTCGCCATTGCGGCGGCGGCCGATGTGGAGGCGGCGCCCGGGCCGCCGTCCTCCGGCCGGAGGCGCCGCGGCGGCGGCGGCGGCGGCGGCGGCGGCGGCTGCTGCCGCTGGGGCTGCGGAGGCTGCTGCTGCTGCTGCGGCTGCTGCTGCTGCTGCCGGGCGGCCGCCGCCGCTGCTCCGCCCGCTGCCGCCGCCACTCGGCGCGGCTCCCCCCTGACGTCATCCACCGCCCGCTCCGACATTCTTTCCGCTCCTACAATGTAACAAAAAAGGGGGAAAAGAGTCGCGCGGGGGCCGCTTTTAAGGAGGCGCCGGGGAGTTCCGGCGGCGTGCGCGGCCCGCAGGCCGGGTGGGGCTCGCTGACAGCGCCCCCCGGCCGCCCAGCCCTCCCAACCCGCCTCCTCCCGTGCCACCCCCCGCCCCGGGCGCAAAGTCCGCGGCCCGGGCTCGCTTTCGCTTTCGACTCCCGCGGCCCCTCGGGGGAGGGGACGAGCCGCCGGCGGCCCGCCACCGCGGCGCAGGGTCCCCTGGTTGCCTCTGCCGCCGAGACCCGCACGGAGGCCGGCGCCCGGAGCCGCCCCCGCCCCAGCCACGGCTGCCCACGGCGGGGAGGCCCGAAGACGCACCCCCGGCCCTCCAGCTGCCCACCCTGAGGCCGTTCGCATCCCCGGGCCGGGCCCGGCGGCCCCGCTCCTTCCTTCCGTCCGCGCGTCCGTCCGAGCCGCGGCGCCCGGCCGGCTCCCTTAAGCAGAGGCGCCTCCCGCCGCCTCCTCCCCCACGCCGGTCCCTCCCTCTCAGCTCGCTCCGGCGAAGTTTGCACGTCAAGCCCCCGGAGTGGAGCCAGGGCGAAGTCGGAAACGCAGCCACCTATGGAGGAGCAGGCTGGCCGGCCCCGGGGCACCATCGAATGTGGTCGCCGTCGGGCCCTCCCGCCCGAGGTTTCGGACCAGGGGCCCAGAGGCTGGTGCAGGGAGCACTTCGCTTTCCGCTCGCGGGCGGCCACGCAGCTGTCAAAAGCATGAATGGCAAGCCGCCGCCTAATGTGTAGGAAACCACCGGCCGGCAAGGAAATGCGGCCCAGGTGCCGTCCCAGGTGTCAGCCCGAAGCCCCGGTGTTCGCCGGATGCCCACCACTAGAGGTCACAGCGTGCGCCCTGCGAACTTGAACTTCTCGTCTAGCAAAGAGAGATCATGAAACCAGTTTAAGATGGAGAGACAGGCGGTGGTGATTCTGTATACAGGTTTTGGAGACACTACCCGAAATTTCTCTATTTCCCCTTCCATTGCTCCTAGAAGTGATTCGTTCGCCCCGAAAATTTTTTTTAAAAAATCTTGCCATTTTAAAATCGGGTTCATTTTCAGATGGAGTTGTTAGTCCCTCCCTCTTTATGGTTGTCTTTGCTTCGGCAGGGGCGGGACCCAGGGCTTAGGAGAATATACAGCACTTCTAGAAAATGTGTTTAGAAGAGTTTTGTCAGATTTTTGTGTACTAAATTAAGCACTAGCCCACAAAATTTAGCACCCCTCCTCAACAGACACACACAAACACGCGCGCGCCCTGCAAAGCTTTTGCTTAAGTGATAGGTAAAGATAGCAAAATAAAAGACTACTTAATAACTAAAGCGTGTGAAGTACTTGAAACAGTAGCAGACCACACCAACCACTCTCAGTAAGTGCTCTGTTATTTCAAACTGACGTGAGAATCTGAAGCCTGTGACAGAAACAAGGATTTTGATCATCATGTTTCACGTGGCAATAATAGCACTCTTGTGGCACGTCTGTCATAGTTGTTTGCTTACAGGTGCTTTCTCTAGGTGGGGAGAAAGAGGGTTTCATGTTTTTTATCTGGAACATCTGGCATGATAGAGGTGGCCAACTTCTCTGCTAAAGAAACAAAGTCCAACAAAAATGTTTAAATAAGAGTAAAAATTAATAAGGAAATATTATTGCAATCTAAACTTAACGCAGGGCTCTTATAAGAAAGGGTTTAAGTTGAAAATTTACAAGCGTTAAAAATACACACACACACACACGATTTTTTTATTTTAAAAAGATTTAGAAATAACTCTGTAAAATTTTCCTGGATTGCATGCTAACATAAGTTTCAAAAAGTGAAATGATGCATGCTTTCTGTCTTTATCTAAGAAGTAGTAGAAACAAAACAACCCCAAAAATGGTGGAAATTATTGGAAGGATTAAAAAAACAAATCATTTCTAAGGCTTTAACTTCCTTTTCTCACTGATACTCAGTGAGAAAAATGTGGGGGCAAAACATATAATTCGTTTGGTACTAATAGGGTTCCTAACTCTTAATATAGGCCCTCAGGAACACTTGAGTGGCTCAGTCAGTTAAGCATCAGACTCTTGATTTCTGCTCGTGTCATGATCTCAGGCTTCCTGAGATCAAGCCCCACGTGGGGCTCTGTGATGACAGTGTGGAGCCTGCTTGGTATTCTCTCTCTTCCCTCTTCCTCTGCCCCTCCCCACCCTCAAAATAAATAAATAAACACTAAAAAAAATAGGCCCTCAATATTGGAAGCCCCAGCATACTTTGAATTTTTAATTCATCCCAAATTACTGAAAAATCTGTAAAATTATATTAAAATATCCACCTTCTCAGTTTTCCTAGATTAAAGTACACAGTTTATTAATAACTTTGAATTTTATAGTTCTACCTTTAAGATAAATGAAAATTTAGGGGCACCTGTTGGCTCAGTAGTCAAGCATCCAACTTCAGCTCAGGTCATGATCTCATTGTTCATGGGTTCCAGCCCCATGTCAGGCTCTGACAGCTTGGAGCCCGGAGCCTGCCTCAGAGTCTATGTTTATCTCTTTCTCTTCCCCTCCCCTCCTTGCACGCTCTTTCTCAAAAATAAATAAACATTAAAAAAATTTTTGAGACAAATGAAAATTTGTGAATTTGAATGTCATTTGGAGCTGCCATTTTTTAAAAAAGCTTAGAACAACCCAGCTATATAGATAGCAAAGGGAGCTTGCCAGTTGAATACAGCCCTTCTCATCTCTGAGTACAGTGTGAGAATGAAAATAAGGGGAAAGCACAGACCCACTTCCTCAAGACACTGCTTGATTTCCCTCTTTTTACATGTGAAAATCCTTCAAGATTCACTAATATAACCTCTGGCCAATGGGCTCAATGTGGCACTTTATAATACTTCACTTCTGTCCTTACTGTTGCTCAACACATCTTTCTCTTTTCTTTACAGTTTTTGAGTCGTTTAATAAAGAAAATACAACAGAATATAAAGTGAAATGTAATAAGTATCCTCTCAGCATTATGAACTTTATTAAGAGAAGTTGTTACTAATAGTAACTCTCAGTTGTTGAGCTCCTACTAGGTGCCAAGATTGCCAGAGGTACTGTTCACGTTATCTCAACTAACATGCAAAACTGTGTAAGGGGGAAGGTGTATTACTTCCAACTTACAAATAAGGACCATCGGGCGCCTGGATGGCTCAGTCGGTTGAGCATCCAACTTCAGCTCAGGTCATGATCTCACAGCTCATGAATTCGGGCCCCACATCGGGTTCAGTGCTGAAAGCTCAGAGCCTGGAGCCTGCTTCAGATTCTGTGTGTGTGTGTGTCTCTCTCTGCCCCTCCCCCGCTCATGCTCTGTCTCTGTCTCTCTCTAAAATAAACATTAAAAAAATTTTAAAAACAAAAACAAAACAAAAAAACAAATAACGACCATTAAGGAGGGCTCTGGACCTAGGTGCTAGGAATTCTTTCTGGGTCCATGTACTTGCTCTTCCACTTAAAAGTTGTGTAACCGGAGCAAATTACCTAACCTGTCTGCACCTCAGTGTCCTAATAGGTAAAATGGAGATAAAGCTAGGTTTCTTCTGAGGAATATGTGAAAAGATCCACGGAAAGTTGGTACAAAGCTTAACACAAAGTGAACAGTATACATAAGCGTCTTATATCAAACTAAGCAATCCAGATCAATTCTTATCTGTGAAATGTATTTAACTTTGAAGCTGAAGGATAACAGGCAACTCCATGACATCTCCCCACCAATCTTCTTCTGCTGAAGCCAATGCATTTACCACACTCTCTTCACCCATAAGAAAGTCCTAAACCCTTCCAGATTAGGCAGTTTCTGATATCCATAGTTGGTTTGGGTTTCCCACAGTTCAAATGAGTCACCAACAAAAGTCAAAACTGTTAGCTGAGAAAGTCCAGTGTTCTGATACACAAATTGGGGCAATGTTTCCAAAGTATTCCTTATACAAAGGGCACAGTCTGTAAACAAGAGTACAGCAGAAACTCAAATACTTATTTTACCTACCAGGCCATAATAAAAAACCCTAAGGACTTCTTACCTAAATACCTGTCCTCTATACCCCCCAAAATATAAAAAGAAAATTGCTAATACAATTTATATTCATTTAATGTAATTATTTTAATATAGTAGTGTGCCTTGTATGCTATCAGTGTTCCTGCCAGCATACTGATTATGTCTCACAGCTATGAGGATCTTCAATATCTATCTGCATAGATAAATGCTATGTTTTATAAGGTTTGACTAATGAGGACTCAATTGATCAAACATTTCCTTATTGCCTAACACATTGTACCTGGTAGGCACAAGGTAAACACAACATAGCGATTTTGCTGACGACATGAGAAGAATAAGAAGTACTGGAAATAATTTAATTCATCAAAATGCTCTTATGCAAAAGGCTGTCACCACCAATTAGACTGTATGTGGCTTAAGAACTAGGCCGTCAGAGGCGAAATGCTGCCAAATTCTGAACATTTCATCTCTTCCAGGGATGCATTTAAAATATGGCCTGACTTCACCATCCAAATTTAGGGACGTTCCCAGTAGGTGCCAAGGGTAACAAGGTCTCTCTTTACAAAAAGTATTCTTCGCACAGCAGATCCACTTGTAAAATGCTTTGTTCAAAGGCCAAAGGCATCACTAAGTGGCAAAAATAAAAGTTGATCTTTTCCACTCTTTAAATCTGGTTTAATGTAAAATGGCTGAAACTGTCCAAAACCTCTAAGATGCAAGAGCCCACACAACCTCCTTTTTATTTGGAAAAAAACCCCACTGGTCCCACTACAACATTTTAATAAACTTGAAAACCAGGAACCACGGTATATTTATCTGTGCAAATTACAGGGTTGGTAACAGAGATTCTCCATTATCAACCCCAAAGGACTGCAGTCATTTGAGAAACAAGAAACTCAGATCCCCTGAATTAGGAATATTTTGGTTTTGGTTTATTTCTCTTAAAATTGGCTGAGCCTTAATTCATATCCTCTCTCCCTCCTCTGACCACACCTCTCTCTCTCCCTCTTTCTTCTCCAGAGCCAGGGCTCTCTTCTGCATGTGAGGTTGGCAGGCAAGAACCCTTTAACTGTGCTCCCTCTAGTGAAATCCTTAAAGCCTGTCATGAATACCTCTATTCCAGCAGGGGGAGAACAGTGGAAGGAGGAAATTGAATTCAGCTCAGTGGCTGGCATTCCTGACAATCAAGTGCAAAATCAGAAATAATAAGGATGGTTGCAAAGGTGGAAATTTAAAGATGAGGGCAATTATCTTTTTAAAGACTTAACCCGTACACGTATTCATTCTACAAGCTGTGTCATTTGCCAAGACGCGCAAAATTTTGAATACTGAGTTTGTTTTCTTAATCACATGTGTGTAGCTACGGATGAATTCTCCCAAAGAAACATTCACCACTAATACCAGACTGTTTGAAGGAAGAGAAAGATTTAAAAATACAAAGTAATAAGTTTTAACTGTAAATTGAATACAGATCAAGTGTTTCTAGGGATTTAATACTGGCCTGCAAATTTAAACTACTAACAAACTTGATTTAAAATCTTCACTTAAAGCCTTTAAGTAGCTTTAAAAACAAAAAAAGAAAAAAGAAAAAAGAAAAACAAGAATACAGGGGGAAAAAGTTATGGGAAAAAAATGGAAAAAGTCAGACCAGCGTTTAGCTATAAAGAGAGGCTGACTATATAAAGTTCTGGTGCACTGCCTCAGATGCAATAAAATGCAAAGATTAAACACACTGTTAAAAATAATTTCCTATGTCTTCTTTGTACTGTTGCAGTGTTCAGTGTTTCACTGAAGTGACTGTAAGTGTTACCACCTTATAGGGCCCCCAGTTAAGAACAGGAGTTCTAGAGCTGACCTGCCCAGGCTGAATCCCCGTTCTACCACGTACTAGCTATGTAACTCTGGGGAGTTACATATTTAACCTCTCTGTACCAGTTTCATCATCTATAAAATTAGTCAAACAGGAGTTATCTGCTTCATGAGGAGTATTAGGAGAGCTCATAGTACAAAAGCACTGTTAGCCATTTTTATGCTGTCACATGGAAAGCCCCAATTTTAACCTACCCATGCTATACTATCACACCAGTCTTGCAGAATGAAGAATGGCTTTAGTTTTATGTCCGTTCTTGCTCTAACAGTTTTAGGGGCTCCCCCCTGACCACTGAATTCAGTAAAAACTTCTCTCCTAGCACTCAGGGTCCTCTAGAGTTGGTCCCACGCCACCACGCCCACAGAGTTCCCTCCAGCAGGTACTCTACAATTCAGCCAAAATGACCAACTGATAGCTTCAAACACGCTCCCCACTCCAGACCGCAGCCCCCAAGCTCTGTTCATAAAGGTCACTCTATTTATAATACTTTCCCTCCCTTGGCTTAAATCCTACTGTTTAGCCAAGTCCTTCCTCAAATCCCTTTTCTTTAACAAAAGCTTTCCTGATCCCTCACACTAAGCCCATGAGAACTCATCCCCACCTCTAAATCACAGGACTTTATGGACTGGGGTTAAGAGTATGGGTTCTGAAAGCAAGGTAGCAATGAGATATATGCTTACTTTTCCCAGGGATCGACTGTCTAAGCGTGTCATTGGGAACTTGGAATCTACCTACCATAAGATGTGTGGTGGCCAGGTCCCAAAGCTCGTCAGCAAAATGCCTTAAGGCTACACTCCAGGACTAACAGTGCAGGTGTGTTAGTACAAGAGGGAAGGAACAACACAACTTTCTTCCCCCTTCCCCCAGCAAAGTTCCAGTTCTGAGCAAAGTCCTAGACCTCACCAACATGACCCCCTTGCTTTTCCCCATTGTTGTGTACACCCTGATCCTATAGCCATCGGGGTTTGTACTGCTTCTTTCCCAAAGGACAGACTATTCCACAGAAGCTTTAATCCCCCATCCACCTCCAAAATAAAATGTTCCTCTCCTTGGTAGAGATAAATGGCATGCAGACTTAACTATCTTCCACTAAACATGTGAGTGAATGAATGAATGTAGTTTTCTGTCTTCAAATCCTACCCCAAACACATATTTTCTCATATAAAAGGGGAGACCTTAACCCAAATGACCCTCTAGATGTGACAGTCCCTAAACCTTTCTTCCTAGAAACACACAATTACTACATCCCATGGACATTCTGATTTTAAATGCTACAATCTAGGACAGAAGGCAAAGTTTCTGACATTTTAACCTACTTAACCTAGTTTAGCCTCTATTTTGATCAATGTAAAACCTGCAGGACCCAGAGACTTTGATCACAGCCTCCTCCCCACCACACTGGTCCAAGTGAAGGAACTTCAGGAGCAGGAAAAAATCGAACTGAAACAAAATTGCTACTGGTGAGAAATCTACCCTCCCTACTCTCCAGAGCTCTCTGCCTCTCTCCACTTCAGAAAACAGGTATTTGCACAAAGCATTAGCATTTTTCCAAATGGTTTCTGGGGGGAGTGGCAGCAGAGAGCAGCAATCCTAAATCAGTGGTTAATAAGCTAGAGTCTAGAATCTGACTTACCAAGTATTTCTTAAAAACAGAGCCAAAGAGATAAGCTGGACTTCACCAAAACCATTAAACCTTTGTGCTTCAAAGGACACTCTCAAAAAGTAAAAAGACTCCACAGGGAGAAAAAATTTGCAAATCACATATTTGATAACGAACTTGTATTTAGAATGTATAAAGAAATCTTACAACTCAAAAAAAAAAAAAAAAAAAAAAAAAAGGAGGCAAATAATCCAATTTTCAAAATTGGCAAAGGATCTCAACAGACATTTGTCCAAAGAAGACAACACAAATAACCAAGAAGCAAATGAAAAGATATTCAGCATCATTTGTCATTAGAGAAATACTAGAAAATCCACAGTAAGATACCAATTCCCAACCAAAAGAATGTCCATTATCAAAGCAAAACAGAAAAAAACAATCTTGGCAAAGATGTGAGAGAAAAATGGAATTCTTGTGCATTGCTGGTGGGAATGCAAAATGGTACAACCCCTGTGGATAACAATTTGGCAGTCCCTCAAAAGGTTAAACACAGATTTACAATAAGATCCTCTAATTCCATTTCTAGATGTATATATTCAAAAGAATTGAAAGCAGGGACTCAAACAGATATTTGTACACCAATGTTCATAATGGCATTACTTACAATAAATAGCCAAAAGGTGGGAGCAACCCAAAGGCCCATCAACTGATCAATGTATACACACAATGGAGTATTATTCAGCAATTAAAAGGAGTAAAGTTCTGGGGCGCCTGGGTGGCGCAGTCGGTTAAGCGTCCGACTTCAGCCAGGTCACGATCTCACGGTCCGTGAGTTCGAGCCCCGCGTCAGGCTCTGGGCTGATGGCTCGGAGCCTGGAGCCTGTTTCCGATTCTGTGTCTCCCTCTCTCTCTGCCCCTCCCCCGTTCATGCTCTGTCTCTCTCTGTCCCAAAAATAAATAAAAAATGTAAAAAAAAAAAAAAAAAAGGAGTAAAGTTCTGGTACATGCTACAACACAGAGGATCCTCAAACACAAGCCACGTAAAAGAAGCCAGACACAAAAGGCCACGTACTGTATGATTTCATGTATGTAAAATATCCAGAATAGGAAAATGTACAGAGACAGAGAATAGACGGGTGGCTTTCAGGGCCTGAGGGGAGGGGAAAATGAGGAGTTACTGTTTAATGGAAACAGGACCGTCCTTTGGGAGTGATGAGAATGTTTAGACCTACAAAGAGGTGATGGTGGGAGACGACCATCAGTGGGAGGTAAAACTTGTCCCGGAGCCCATTTCTGCTACTGCCTAACTCTGGGCCTGAACAGGACACATTTTGCCTCTCCCTTAGTTAGCTTCTCTGTAAAAGGAGGACCACAAGGGTATGTACCCCTCATCTATACAGTATCCCAACAGTATTCTAACTTACAAGGTTGTTACCAGGAGTCAATTATGTAATATGTTCAGAACAGCACTTGTCACATAGTCAGTACTCATTAAGTGTTAGCTATTCTTATATTTTATGATACCTCATCCTCTTTGTAATAGAGGTCTTTGCTTTTCTTCTTTTTTAAAATAAATTCATTTATTTATTTTGAAAAAGAGTGATAGAGAGTGCATGCACATGAGCAAGCAGGGGAAGGGCAGAGAAACAGGGAGAGAAAGAATCCCAAAGAGGCTCTATGCTGTCAGCGCAGAGCCTGATACGGGGGCTCGATCTCACAAACCTGTAAGATCATGACCTGAGCCAAAATCAGGATGCTTAAGTGACTGAGCCACCCAGGTGCCCCACTTTTGCTTCTCACATTTTTTTTTTTTTTTTTTACAAATGAAAGTACAGCATATAATGTAGCAGCCCAAAAGAAACAAGCGGAAAGGCAGCCAAAGTATAATTTTTTTTAAAGCAACATGCAAAATACTACAGACTATGTGCCTATTTTTGTGAAACCGTAATAATCATAATGACAAATCTATGCATAGAAAACAGTTGAGGTAACTCTGGACTTAGGGAGAACAGGAAGTGAAAGAATATAATTAAAGAGACTTCTTATTAACATACAATTTGTATAATGTTTCCATTTTTCCAGCTTTACTGGAATATAATTGACATTTAACATTATGTAAGTTTAAGATATGCAAGTATTTTGGGGCATCTGGGTGAGTCGGTTAAGTGTCTGACTTTGGCTCAGGTCATGATCTCTCAGTTATGGGCTCGATCCCCTCATCAGGCTCTGTGCTGACAGCTCAGAGCCTGGAGCCTGCTTCAGATTCTATGTCTACCTCTCTCTCTGCTCCTCCTCTGCTCCTCCCCTGCTCCTCCCCTGCTCCTCCCCTGCTCTGCCCCTCTGTCAAAAATAAACAAACATCAAAAAAAAAAAAAAAAAAAAAGTCTACCCTGATCACCTTTATTTAACACTGCAGCTCCAGCCCTCATCAGCACACCTGATTCTCATTATCCTAAGCTGCTTTTCCCAACCAACTATCACCATCTAGTACAATATATTCACTTACTATATTTTATCTATTATCTATTTATTTCCATTAAAAAAGAAGTGCTACAGTGGCAGAGATTTTTGTCCCTCTGATCCCCAATGCCCAGAGAGTACAGCATGACACAAGAAGGTACTCAAGAAACATTTGTTGAATAGGTATTGGGCCTATAATCAGCTGACACTAAAAAGGGGCTGCCCTTTTACATTGGCCATGAATTTGACAGTTTCTCACGGTTCTCCTGGCGCATTTCATGCTTCTACCTGTCTGGACGTGACTTTGTCACACTTCTTCCGGCAGACTTGAGTTTGTTATACTTCTTCCTTCCCTGCCCTTTGTCATTGACTTCCTGGTATCATATTAGTCTTTTCATCTGAACACTATTCAAAAAAGAGGAAGTCATACTTGTAGTCTGTGAAAACCACCTCCTATTCTCTTTTCCTCCTCAAGAACAATCCCTCTGCTCAGAGTGGACGCTCAATGAAAATCACAGGCTGAACAGCTCCTTTGGCATTTTGGTCAAATGTGTTTTCTCTCTACCTCCCCCGGAACCCCCACATCCCACCACTGCCAGGTGCTCACTACCATCTAGGAAAACCCTGCTCCTCT
This sequence comes from Panthera onca, assembly GCF_046562875.1. NCBI lineage: Eukaryota > Metazoa > Chordata > Mammalia > Carnivora > Felidae > Panthera > Panthera onca. The sequence goes on along the minus strand of NC_138340.1, from coordinate 31,451,690 downwards.
CTTCTCTGGCACTTTTCAGACATTCCTCAATGAACGCCATCCTTTGTGATGAGTCTGCCTTTTCAGCTTCAGGTCAGAAAATTTTAAAGGCCCATTTTGAAGGCAGAGACTTCAGAAAAGCCCAGTCACTTATTCTAAACACATAGCTACATCCTAGGGCGCCTGCGTGGCTCAGATGGCTAAGCATCCGACTCTTGACTTTGGCTTGGGCCATGATCTCACGGTTCCTGGGATCGAGCCCCACATCAGGCTCTGCACCTAATGTGAGGCCTGCTTGGGATTGTTCCTTCCCTCTCTGTCTCTCTCAAAATAAACATTAAAAAAAAAAAAAAGCTACATCCTTCCTGAAGTTCCTGTTTCTGTTTGTTTTGTTCAAAATGTTATCTTTGAAGGTGAATGTTCGTGTTGTTTACAGTGTTTGCTTCCATCTTTGCTATAGTTGCCTAAACTTCACTGAAGCTTTGCATTTGTCTGTTGCCTAAATATACAAGCTGATCAATTTCAGAAGCTGAAACTCTGGTCTTCCCTGTTGGGATCGTGTTCAATTTTATCCCTAAATGACTCATCTTAAACTGCATCTTAAGCCCCCTCAGTCCTTTCAGGAGTAGATAGGAAGATGGATTTTCTTGTTTTGTTTTAATAAAAATTCCTCCCTAGGATGCCTGGGTGGCTTAGTGAGTGAAATGTTTGACTCTACTTTGGCCCAGCTCATGATCTGTGGGTTTGTGAGTTCAAGCCCCATGTCAGCCTCTGAGCTGACCACGTGGATCCTGCCTGGGATTCTCTCTCCCTCTCTCTCTGCCTCTCCCTCACTCATGCATGTGCTGTCTCTCTCTCTCGCTCTCTCTCTCAAAATAAACAAATAAACTTAAAAAAAAATTTCCTCCAGGAACTTTTCTTCTTTTTCACATTATGTGAAACTTACCACCTTCTTCCCCAAATAGTAAATGCACAATGGCAAATATATAGTGAGAAACTCAATTAATAGTGGCTGCTATTTTTGTACTGACCTGGGCAAAGGCACTGGGCCCAGAAAGTGTGCCTGAAGAACTCCTGCCTATTTTACACTTTGCTTAGGATCTTCCCTGCTCTAGGCAGCTGGCTCTATATTGCTTGTGGAGAAAAGAAAAGAGAAGCTAGGTAAAGTGGAACTGGACAGAAACATAAGAGCATGTCTTTGGACAAATTCCTAGCAAAAAGTAGACATGTATGGGGGACAGGGAATGCTCCTATCTCCAAAGTTCTCCTATAAGTTGCAGATGGTTATTTAGCACTTTTTCTTTTGACAAACACATACCTAATAATATTGTACTCTTAAATTCACAGTCAAGTCATATTAGTAAGATCATATTCAGGGTTATACTGGAGATCTTACACAGGTACCCTGAACTTTAAAAACTATCATCCTTTGGTAAAATTCAAACTCTATTATAATCAGAAGCACTGCATTCATTCACCTGAGCTATGTTGAGACAGCTAATTACCTTTTCCTTGGCGGGCAGGCCAAAATTTCTGATTGATTTACCAGTGGATCTTCATCTGCTATGATTGTGGAAGTTCTTTCTTCTTAATTCTGTTCAGATCTACAAAAAGAGAAAGGGGGAAAAGGATGAAACAAAGAATAAAGCTAATCAGAAATCTACAATCTCATTAGTTGCCAGATGTTCCAAAATTATTATATGTGCTTTGAAATGTCAAAGTGTTAAAATTCAAGCACTTTACCAATTTTACAACAAATGCAATTCAGGTTGTTGTTTTGTTTTTGTTTTGTTTTTTGTTTTTTTTTTTACAGTGAATTTAATTGGCTATATTTACAACAAACTAAGAATAAATGACTATTCAATGTGTACACAGAGTTAGTCTCCTGAGGCTTAAAATCATTGTGTGTAATTTGCCACTAATGACTTTTCACTTAATTTTTGAAATGGTTATTCAGAAAGCCTACCCTTATGAAACCTGTCAGTATCAGAAATTTAAAACACACACACACACACACACACACACACACACAACCCGAATGAGATTATTATTTAGAGAGCTCACTCCATCCTTTATCACTCAGCAATTTATATAAACAATTCATAATAGTACAAACAGAAAACAAAAACTCAATTAAGCCATCTTTCTAAAAAGCACAAAGGAATTATGCACTCCATCATCTACATATTTTCATACATATGTGTATATATAAATTTCAAGTAGAATGTGGCTACTATTAAAATTAATTTGTAGAGTAGCACTGAGTTAAGGAGTCGAGGGATTGAAGGTTAATAATCTAGAATTACAAAATTAGGCTGGTTTTCAAGTTTGACATGCAGCAGAAGAGAAACAACAGCAAATACAGGTAATGACACAGCTTTGGAACAGATGCTGTCAAGGTATAAAGCACAAGGCAGGCTACTTTCAGATGAAAAATTCACTATTAACACACATCTCTTCCTAAAATTCTCACAAGCTACATACCAAAGTTGGATGGCAAGAAGGTTGCTTTGCTTAATTTTTATTTATTTTCATATAATCTAGGAGAGTAAGCTAAAAATTTCTATGGTCTGAGACACTAATAAAGCATCTTTGAAAAGTCAGCGGCTGAAATTCTATGCCATGTTTTGAACATTTATTCATAATTATCTTTATTGGCTTTTAAGTTATTCCTGGATCATATCCTTTCCCTCTTCCTTTTAAAAACAGTTTGTTTCATTCACCCACAAAATGTTACCCAGTAATGTAATCATTCAGTAACCATTCCTACAATCTTTATAAGCCAGATGTTCCCTTCCCTGGATTCCTAATTCCTTCTTAGTCTCCTATCTTTTAAATTTTTTCTCTGATTTCCATTTTAGTGTTCTTTTTCTGCCTTATTTCCAATAAAAGCCAACATTCATTTCTTTACATCCTAAACACTTTACAGCTATGCAAAATCACCCAAAGGAAGCTACAAATTACCAGGATAGAGACAGCCAATAAAGATGTTTTGTCAGAAGTAACCACTCAGCCTGGTGACTGATTGCTTCAGAGCTGACCAGGTGGAGGTTGTACAGCACTGGCCTCAGGTTAAACTCTGTGCTTGACAGGATGTTGTTAGGTCAACTATTTTCCCATTTTCCCTCAGGAAATCTAGCCAGATCGCCAGCCAAAGTACCCAAGCAAGTCACCAGATTTGGGGGACTCCACGAAATCGCCCCCAAGATAGTTTCTACCTTTAAAAGAATTCACCACTTATTGGCCTGCATACCTTAAAAATGCTTTAAGGGAGACTCTAAGAGATAAAAAGGTAGTGGCAGCGACTAAAAATAAGCTTTTAAAAATAGTAACTTCTCTCGGGATAGGGGGAAGAAAACTATCCTTTGTTTGTATATGTCCTCCTTTTTTATCTTCACAAGACCACTGTGCTCAAAAGAGCTGTTGTTATGATCTCCATTTTACTAGTAAGGAAACAGACGGAGAGAGGTCATAATTTGCTCAAGATTACCCAGCAAATAAATGGTTTGGACTTGGAACTAGAATGGAGGCCTTTGGTATTCTTTTAGTTCCCCTGCCAGTACACCAATCTGCCTAAACAGCAACTTAATTTTGTTTTGCAAAGACAAAGAGAAATTGTTTAAAAGGTAGACTGGAAAGCATTTGCTAAGAATAGAAACATAGAACTTGACAGCTTTCATTCATTCACCACCTGCTATGTAACATTCAATAAATAGAATTTTTAACAAGGCTTTTTCTTTTTATTTTTTTAAAGTTTATTTATTTTGAGGGGGGGAGGGGCAGAGAGAGAAGGAGAGAGAGAATCCCAAGCAGACTCTGCACTGTCAGTGCAAAGCTTGATGTGGGGCTCAGACACATGAACCATTAGATCATGACCCGAGCCGAAGTCGAGCGCTTAACAGACAGAGCTACCCAGGTGCTCCAGATTTTTCTTTTAAATGACAGCCAGTTAAAGATGGGAGAAAAGGAAATAAAAAAGACATAACTTGAATTCCTCTAAAGTCCTGAGAAGCATAAATTTATTTACTCTTTTTTGGGGGAGGGGGAGGGCAGGTACAAGACTATAGCAGATGCCTTTCTTCTAGAGGAGCTGCCTAGCCTATGGTGACCCTTTTTTCTAAGTACTTCTCAAGCCCATGCCAGTCATATTTGTATTATGCTACTCCAAACTCCTCTGTTTTGGCCAAAGTTGGACACAAGACCCAAACTGAGACATTCTATTTGTCCTCCTTGGAACTAGAGTTTAGAATGAGGAGGGTCTACTCTGGTCTAGGCTGCAAGCCACTCCCATGTACTCTCAGTCTATAGGAAAAAGCCTGTCAGCAAAGAGAAGAATGGAAGTGCTGCTCAGAGCAAATCTGACCCAGGAGCCCACGAAGTTCCAGAGCAAAGAAAGGGAAAAAGCTGGTCTGCGGGGAGGTGGGTGGAAGGGGTTCTAGGACTTTCCTGTCCCAGGTATGGTCCACCAGAGGCCCAAAGCATTTCCTTCCCTAAGTGTTTAAGAATCCCCTGGACCTACAGAGTAAATGGCTCCCCTGGTCTGAGCCTGAAAGTTTAAGTGATTCTTGATTAAGTGCAACAAAAATAATCTTGTTCAAGACAGTAGAAAGTTTTGGTGTTGTTTTTTTTGTTTGTTTGTTTTTAATTTTTTTATTATTGGGGCCCTGGGTGGCTCAGATGGTTAAGTATCTGACTTTGGCTCATGTCATGATCTCACAGTTCGTGAGTTTAAGCCCCACGTTGGGCTCTGTGCTGACAGCTCAGAGCCTGGAGCCTGCTTCAGATTCTGTGTCTCCTTCTCCTTCTCTGCCCCTCCCTCTCTCTCTCTCTCAAAAATAAAGATCAAAAAATTTTTTTTATTATTTACAATAAATTTTATTTTCATTGATATTCCATTTGACATAATTTCAAATAGGGTCTGTGTTCTAATATGAGCCAAAGAACAGAAACTCTAAAGCTCAGAAGAGATTTTTTTCACACTGTTCTGATTGGGCATGGGGTTTTGGGGTCCCTAAAGTTGATACCTAACATTTTACCCCTTGAGGCTTTACCTACAGTCACAGAGAGAAGAGAGAACATCAACACACAAGAATCAAACTGTAATAAGGAGCTCTTGGGTTACAAACCACTGTCTCTTTAAGGCTATAATGATAGTGAATGTTTTCTTCTGGAAAGTTCAATGTTATTTTTTTTTTTTTTTTAAGTAAAATGTCAGAATATGTGAAAATGCTGCATTTGTTTCTCTTAATACACTAAAAAATAATGGAAGTTTTTAAAATCTTCATGAGTCCATGCTCGGACATGACCACTACTGATGGGGTCTACTCAACACACAAGTTTGGCGACCATCAGGAAACTGGCACCCGAGATTAGGCCCGCAGGCAGAAATTTCCCAGAGTGGTAGAATCTCATCCATCCCCATAATGCCAGCTAAGGTTCCAGATGTAGCTAGGAAAACCCAATGTTCCTTGGATCCTGAGACAGCTGAGAAGCACCCAGGCCTATTACACTTCCAAAAACAAGCCCAGCAGCCCGTGACTGGACGTTACCTGCTTTTTGCAAAGCCAATGATCCCGCCAGAAGCAACCAGTGCAGCATAGCCAAAGCCAATCCAGTGTAAAGGCACTAGTGGGCCAGAGTCCTTCTGCGTTCTCTTTCCCTCCGACCAGACAGAAGAGTATACCAGGCCTGCACTTCCTTCCCCTAAGACTGCACCCATGGCGCACAAGCCATGAGGTGTGGAGTCCAGGCCCGCAGGAAACCAAAAGTTTTGTTTTTTAAAGGGCAGATACCACCAGCATTTGTTATACAAGAAGATTCTGCGGAATGTCCAAGGGTTTAGAAAAATCCTCTCATTACCTTTATTTTTTTTAAGTTTATTTAGAGAGAGAGAGAGAGAGAGAGCGAGCACATGCACATGAACAGGGGAGGGGCAGAGCAAGTGGGGGAGAGAGAGTATCCCAAGCAGGCACCATGCTGTCAGTGCAGAGCCTGATACGGGGCTTGGAACTCCTGAACCACGAGATCATGGCCTGAGCCAAAACCAAGAGTGGGACACTTAACTCACTGAGCCACCCAAGTGCGCCTCATTACCTTTAAACAGAGACCAGCCCACACTGTTACATGAACAATATCAACCTTTACAGGGAAAATGACTTATTTTCCAGAACATTTTTATGTACTTTTAAGACTCTGAGAGCCTCACTGTAATTTAAGGCATAATCTAGATCACTTATTATACTGCCAAGTCTGTCAAAATTAAACAAAAATGCACTAACCATGATAGAGGAAAGAAAAACACACTAAACTCAGTTGGCCCCGTACTGAAGCAGAACAGCATAAACTTCTTTTTATGTCTTAAACCTTCTTAAATGTAGGAGCTTGAATAGCTACTTGAAGGTGCCCTCTTCAAGGGCATGAAAGGCAAGTGAAGAGGGTAGAGAGGGCCCTACAAGGGCGGCAACGCAAGTTCTGACTCGATTCTCTAAGTTAGAGCTAAGGGGAGGCCAGCTCCGGTCTCTCCATTCTGCCCACAGAAAGAATGACAACGAACAGAGGTTTGCTCCATTTATTTACTCAATAAAAACGTACTGAGCATGTGCTCCAGGCCAGGTACCGTGCCTGGCACTGGAGTTGACCATGTGTTCAGCTGAAAGGCCTAACCCCTGGGCTACATATTTTTCTTTCCGCTCTTTGACCCTCGCTGCAGAGTCCACAGGCCTAAAACAGTTCACCTTATTGTCTGTTTCTTTGGCGATCTTAGGGGGAAAGAGGAATTTGCTGCTAATACTTAAAAGGTGGGAAGGTTTACATAAAATTCCGTATTCCCTTTTGCTTTTGGAAAGTTAATAAATGTGGCCCCTGGGGCCAGCTCTCCTGCGTGGGGATAACTGGCTGATGCTGTCACAGGCTGCCCCTTGTCACTGGGCACGTTCTTTTCAAAGTTCCCTCCTAGCTGTGTCACTTGTTCCCCTTATACACCTGTCTCTTGTGTGTGACCCTGAGCTCATGTTGTTATTCTAAGGCTCTTCTAAGATCTCCCATATGAAACACCACAGACTAAACATTTTAAAAACAGATGACATGTCACCTGTAATTCTCCAGAAATATGGATTAATGTGGTTTACTCATTCTCTTCCTTGCTTTCACCCTGACAGGCTTTCTCCCTGGCAAAACAAATTTAAGAATGAAACTCTATACTCCCCACAGCCTGACTTTCAATGGTGCTACTGGGTATCCACCCCTTCAAAGGTCAGCTGGAGTTTTCCACCTACTGAGCTTCAGGGTCTGCCCCAAGTCACTCCATTCAACACCAAATGAGAATAGGAAAACATAACTGCTAAAAAGGGAGCTGAGAGAGCGCCTGAGTGGCTCAGTCAATTGAGTGTCCGACTTCCTCTCTGGTCATGATCTCATGATTCGTGAGTTCGAGCCCCGCACTGGGCTCACGGGCTGTCAGCCTATCAGCACAGAGCTTGTTTCAGGTCCTCTGTCCCCCTCTCTCTGTCCCTGCCCTACTTCCACTCTCCAAAAAATAAATATTAAAAAATAAAAAGGAAGCTGAAATCACTTACTAGTAAGGACTCCCAACACCTCTGGCATCGGTTTCACGGGTACATTTTAGTCTCTGCAGTCAGCCACTAGGGCTTTCTCGATTCTCTGTGAATCTGCACATGGAATCTCAGCACTTCTAAAACAGCCTCCATTTTCTGACAATGCCTGGCACTAGAAGGTTTCCATCCACATTCAGCCCCTCCCTTCTCACGAAAGGTTTCCATATAACTATCCCTCACTTCCCTTGCCATTTCAGGTCGCGTGGCTCTCCCATCTCAAGCCCCAACTTCCCCAGGCTTTGCTGAGGTTAACTGGGCTTACTCTCTTTTTAGCTGAGAGGTAAGCCATTTTCCATCAACTGGAACTATGGTACACTATTTCACCATGAGCCTAAAGGAGAAACAAAAATATAATAAAATTGTCAATAATTCTCCACTTTGCGCAAAATACTTGCTCAAGTCAGTAGATCTGTACGTCAATTACAAAAGCACATGACAATAACAGTTGTAGCTGACAATTACTAAACACTTGCTATGTGCCCATTTTCAACACACAGTAAATCCTTTAAATGCATTCTCTCACGTAATCCTCCCCGTTCTATGATGTAGGAACTTTCACTGCACTCCTTTAGTAGAGAAAAAACGGAGACTTGTGAGATGAGGCCCTAAAGGGGTAACAGTGAGGCAGCTGCATACCAAAGTGGAGCTTAAAACCATTCCTTCTACTGCCACCCAGCGCAGCAATTCCTACCTCTGTTCCTGCCACCGGAAACTTCTCCTTCCCACCTTCCAAGCAACTCATATCAAGCCTTCAAAACAAACCCCAATAAACCTCTTCAGGTCATCACACCTAAGTCCCTCAATGGGCTTCTTAGAGGCAGGGTCTGCAACATTTCACCCTTGTATCCCCAGGGCCTGATATTTTAAGTGTTAATAAATGCCTGCTGAACAGAATTGAATTCAGTGGAACCACAGGCTCTGACAGCTACCCAACCACTCAAGATAATGTGGGCCTGGGGTGGGATGCTCCTGCCTTGCTAAGAACTTGCAATTATGCCTGAGCAATATGTAGCTGTTCTGGCATCCACCCTCACTCTTCCAGGCCAAATCCACCTATAGAGGAAAGAAGGGAAGGAGGGATGAGAAGTCAAGGCCACAACTCCTACTGTCCTCTTGATAGAGGAATAAAAATTCTGTGGTGTTGACAGGGAGGAGGGGAGCCTCAGAGGGACAGAAAGGGTTTCTCCCCCAATATTCTGCCAGGGGGACATTAACCTCCTATCACTGGAGTAGGGTTATCAAATTCTAAAATCCACATAAATATACTTAGTCAAATCATTCTTTGCTACTCTAGCACTGTCCTTTAGGAACGATGTCAAATAAATGAACAGCTAGCCAGTATTTAACACTGGAGGCATACTTATTAACACTACCAATAATAGTAACAACTTTTACTGAGTGTTTATTCTGGGCCAGCCCCTGTGCTAAATACTTTACATGTACTACCCTTTGTAATCTTCACCACAGCACTATGAAGAACATTTATAAATGAGGAAATGAAAGTCTAAAATAGTTAAATGGCTTGCCTGAGGTCACTACCAACTGGCTCACAGTCAAAGCAGTGGCTAGTGTGATAAATATGTAATTTTTATTAATAATGCTTGCAGGGTTTTTTAATTCCCCTACCCTTCCTCTTTATTTTAAGTTTATTTATTTATTTTGAGAGGGAGAGAGTACATGTGTGTGCACATGAGCAGAGTAGGGGCAGAGAGAGAGGAGGGAAAGGGAGAGAGAGGGAGAGAGGGAGAGAGGGAGAGAGGGAGAGAGGGAGAGAGGGAGAGAGGGAGAGAGAGAGAGAGAGAGAGAAAATCCCAAATCCCAAGCAGGTTTCTTGGTATCAGAGCAGAGACCAACTCAGGGGCATGACCTCACGACCCATGAAATCATGACCTGAGCCAAAATCAAGGGTTCATGCTTACTTAACTGACTGAGCCACCCAGGCGCCCTCTACCCTTCCTTTTTAAATTTGTTTTTTTTTTTTTTTTAATGTTTATTTATTTTTGAGACAGAGAGAGACACAGCATGAGCAGGGAAGGGGCAGAGAGAGAGGGAGACACAGAATGTGAAGCAGGCTCCAGGCTCTGAGCTGTCAGCACAGAGCCCGACGTGGGGCTTGAACTCACGAACTGTGAGATCATGACCTGAGCCGAAGTCGGATGCTTAACTGACTGAGCCACCCAGGCGTCCCATACCCTTCCTTTTTAAATACCACCTCAAATAAAGGCCGGCTGGGCAATCTACTACAACTTTTACTTTCTTCTTTCTACCTACTTTAAGTCCCTCCTCTTCTATTAAGCCCTTCTAAGTATTATTTGTGATAAGGATGGCCAATGCTAATCTATATCCACATTCTCATCTTGCTGAACACACAATTAGGCTAAATTTCCCAATATTCATTGCAGTAAGGTGTAGCTATGTGAGTCCTAAAACATGAAGACAAACATTGGGTTCCACTTCTAGAATTGACCCACATAAACTTTGTTTTGGGGCACCTGGGTGGCTAAGTCGATTAACTGTCCAACTTTGGCTCAGGCCATGATATCATGGTTTGGGAGTTTGAGCCCTGCATCAGACTCCGTGAAAACAGTTCAGAGTCTGGAGCCTGCTTCAGATTCTGTATCTCCCTCTCTCTCTGACCCTCCCCTGCTCTTGCTCTGTCTCATTCTCTCTCTCAAAAAATAAATGAACATTAAAAAAGTTTTTAAATATGTAAACAAATAAACAAACCCCTGTTTTGATGCTATCTCTCATACCCTCCACTGCTGGTACAATGGAGAGAGCTCCCAGCACCTAGAGGTGGGCAGAACCACAAAACTTAACCCCTTAGTGACTGGATAAATCAAGAGCCTCCTTGCCAAACCCACACTGAGCAGTGACTTGAATGAGAAATAAACATGTATTTTATTAACCTACTGAGGCATTGGGTAGCAAAATATTTTTTTTTTAATTTTTGTTATTAACAGTTCAGATATAATTTATTGAAGGTGTACTAACAGGCAATATAGATACTAAGTCTTCTACGTACATATTCATTTCTCACTATGAGGTAAGTATCAACTGCATTTTACAGGGGACACAACCAAGGGTCAGAGATCAATAATCTTTCCCTTCTCCAAACTACAGCATTTATAATCTGAAGGATCTATTTGGTAATTAATTATGGATTACCTTATTATATATGTTGCATTGATAGGTTAAGCAGTTTTCACTCCTGGAGTTTAACTGGTTTTCCTCATCTGGATAGAGAGCTCCTAATAGGAAGTGTAGGTCTTACATCTCTAGATTTCATACATTGCTTCATGAATATAAAAATCAACTTATGTATATGTATAAGGTTACCAACTTATACATATAAATTATATAAAATATATCAAATTACACATATAACATATATGACATAAATGACATATATGTGTGACATATTATATATATATATATATGTATATGTTTGTTTATTTATTTATGACATACACATTCTGTTTGGGCAGCAGGCCTCTTAACTAAATCTGACCAAGAAAATTCGCTCATTCGCAAAGAAGAGTTACTTAATACATTTTGTACAGTGCCTGGTATACATTTGATGTTCGATAAATGATTGCTTCCCCTCTCCTCTATCCCAACAGCTACTTCAAGTACAATCCTATGTTGAGAGAAGAAAACAAAGATGATCAGAAGATAATGTTAAAATGGTAAGTAGAGGTTGACTTTAATTACAAAGAGTATTTTCCTATCAGGGAGGAAGACCGCCTAAAATGTTAGGAGCTAGAGCCAAATGAAGATCAATTGCCAGTTACAAGAGTATCTCATTTATGAAAATCTGTTCTAGGTGCCTGGGTGGCTCAATCAGTTAAGCATCATACTCTTGATTTCGGCTCAGGTCATGATCTCACAGTTTGGGAATTCGAGCCTGCATTGGGCTCCATTATGACAGTACACAGCCTGCTTGAGATTCTCTCTCCCTCTCTGTCTGCCCTGCCCCGGTGCACACGAATTCGTTCTATCAAAATAAATAACTTAAAAAAAAAAATCTGCTCGGGCACAACCTTCAGGCACACAAATTCTGGGCAAGCCAAGGAGCAGTGCTCACAACCCCATTTCATTGCTTAGTGAGCTGCAGAATGGTGCCTGGGGACTCACCTTCTATTTGTTCAGTTACACAGGTCTGGCCACATGGGATTCCCTAGAGCCATGATATCATTATTTGCAGCAAAACACTAATGTGCCCTCCTACAGCTCCTACCGAATTTTTCATATTTTGTTAGAAAACAATATACAGTCATCTGAGGAAGATTTGTTCCTTCTGAAGCTGTTTGTTCCCATCCCTCATCTACCCACAGGACTCCATTTCCTACATAAGATATTATTAACATGATGCAGACACTAGCCTTCATATGGTGACATTGCACACTAACCACATATAGAAGGTCCCTGACTTAACAATGTTTTGATTTAACGATTTTTCAACTTTACCGTGGTGCAAAAGTAATACAAATTCAGTAAAAAGCATACTTAGAATTTTGGAGTTGGCTCTCTTCCCAGGCTGGCTATCTGTAGTGTGGCACTCTCTCGTGATGTCAGGCAGCAGCGGGGCCACAGCTCCTAGTCAGCCACGCGACCATGAGGGTCAACCACCTGCCCACCCATACACTTAAAACCATCGCATACCCATAGAGTCATTCTGGTTTTCACTATCAGCATGGTAATCAATGAATTACATGAGATATTCATCATATTCTTATAAAACAGGCTTCGTGTTAGAGGACTTTGTGCAACTGTAGGCTCTCATAAGCACGTTTAAGGTAGGCCAGGCTAAGCTATGATGTTAGGGAGGTTAGGTAGGTTTTTAAGTAATCTCTACGCCCAACTTGGGGCTCAAACTTACAACCTGGAGATCAAGAATCACACGCTCTACTGAATGAGACAGCCAGGTGTCCCCAGGTTAGGTGTTTTAAATGTATTTTTGACTTACAATATTGTCAACTTATGATGGGTTTATTGGGATATAACTCCGTTAATTAGTTGAGGAAGATCTGTATAGCAATTCTCTGATCTTTACATTCGCTAATTAATGTAAATATTTAAACCTTTCACTTAAATATCATGTTCCAAAACATCTCTCTTTGAAAAGTTCTTTTGAGAAGAAATGAACACAAATGTGGGTCAGTTACTTCATTTGGTATAACTAAAGTATACATTTGGTTTCCTTACTCCTGCTCGGTAAATAGCTGTAGTATTCAATTTTTGATGGGATGGATTTTCCCTGGGTAGTTTTCCCTTTAACTTTGTAGTATCATCTTTAACAGTACGCAATAAGGTTAATGCTATAATCAGCTATTACGTCGGCACATACAACTTTAGCTGTTGTTCAAATATAGCAACAGAGTATAGAACACCCAAGCTAGAAAAGTACAGGTCTGAAAATTAAACTCTGGGCAACAACTTCTTTTGAAAATAAATATGTTTTTTAAAAGTTTATCATTAATGCTGTTTTTAAAATAAAATTCTTTTTTTAAATGCTGAATGAAAAAAGCCAATCTCAAAAAATCACATTTATGTAACATTCCCAAAATGACAAAATTATAGAGTTGGAGAACAGATTAGCGGTTGCCAGGAGTTAGGCATTGTGAGGCTAACGGAAATGACTATAACCATAAAAGGGTAGCATGACAGGGATTTCTGTGGTGATGGAATAGTTCTGTATCTTGATTACTGTAATGGTCATACAAATCTACACATGATATAAAATGACACAGAACTACACACATACTTTATACCAACATCATTTTTCTGGTTTTGATATTGTTAGGTAACATGTAATTGATGGGAAAAACTGGGTGAAGAGTAACCAGGACCTCTCTGAACTGTCTTCCCAACCTGTGAATCTAATTATTTCAAAATAAAAAAATCAAAAAAAAACAAACACCAAAACTAAACTAAGTATGTTAGATTATAAACATATTTCACAGAATCATTTATGAAACCTGTAAAATTAAATACAACTCAAGCCTATGCAATTATTTTTTTATCATCTGATTTTCCATTTTGTATACAAACTACCCATGATCTTGATAAAAGCAAGGAAAGAGTAGAAATGGAATAGGTTTTATAATGGGTCTTGCTGTCAGGATGCTTGCTGTTCATGAGAACATGAGTAACATAGACCACTTAGGCAGCAACTATCTGCATGTCTTACAAAGGGCAGGTAATATATGATGTGCAAAAAATAAAAACATGCACTTAAAGGCTTATCTTAAAATCCGTAAGACTTTGCCACTAAAAACAAAATAGAAAGCCAAAAAAAAAAAAAAAAGAAAGAAAAGAAAAAGGTAGAAAGCCATGGAACAGCACACCTGAAGCCTTAAAAATAAAAAACAAATGTTATGATTTCTGTATGCTAATGAAGATCCCACTGTGCATATGATTATGTGTAATTTGCAAAATACATTATTAGACTTATATGATTACCAAACAAGAGATTTTTTTCTTTTTTTTTTAGGTATACATGGCAATAGTTTCTACAATTCAAACATCTCTCTGGCTAAATTAATATAAATTGCTGCCACATACCAGTAATAAATAAGAGACAAAAAGAATTCCAGAAGGTGGGATGCAAATTAAACACAGCCAGTATAAGTTCTTCTCACTTGAGCTTTAGACAGAAATCTTTTTATCAGTGATTAAATGTAACATTCTGGGACAACATCAAAAACATGACTCCCCGATTCCATGTATCTCACACCTAAGCTGGCTCAACACTGGCTCATCATAACTCGGAATCTAAAGAGAGGTTGGCAGCACTTCATAAATACCTTCCTGTTCGCTCCTTTCTAGTGATGCAATCTGACCTACATTTCCAGTGCCCATTGAAACTTCATAGGAGGGGGAAGAGGAGAGTTTTTCATTTCTCCTACCCTCTGATTAACTAGGACAGCAAATGCCACTCAAGGGACTGCTACTGGGCAGAAGCAAAGGGGGGAAAAAGTCATGCCAGTAGGAAATTCCACAAGAGAACATTTAAAAATCCTGCATTCTCTGATTCTGCAAACAAACTGTCATGGCTTTACAAGATGGCAGCAAAGAAGAGTTGCCCCACTTTACACCATAATCAGCCTAGAACACCAAGGGCTTTTATTTACTTCAGGCTCCCAGTGTGATGAAAATTAAACTTGAACTACAGACTCTGGTCCGTGCAACTGTCTTTTTGTAAAAATAAGCTTTTAATTTTACAATGATGTTAAGTTTACAAATAGGGTGTAAAGACCATACAGAGTTCCTATATGCCCCACATCCTGTTTCCCCTATTGTTAACCTCTCCCATTAGTATGCTACATTTGCCACAACTAATGAACCGATACTGACATATCATTCTTAGCGGAGGTCCACATTTTATTCCAATTCCCTTAGTTTTTGCCTAATATCCATTTTCTGCTCCAGAATCCCATCCAGAATATCACATTACATTTACTTGTCATATCTCTTTACTCCTCTTCGAAACCGGCAGTTTCTCAGACTCCTTTTCTGATGATCTTGACAGCAGTTTTGAGGAGTACTAGTTAGAAATTTTATAGACAGTCTCGACTGTCCAATGGCTTTCTCATGGATTATAGTGGGATTATCAGATTTGGGGAGGAAGACCACAGTAAAGTGCCATTTTAATTGCATCATATCAAGTGTACATTTATCATTGTTCATGTTACCTTGATCATCTGGCTGAGGTAGTGTTTGTCACGTTTCTCCACTGTAAAGGTTTATTTCCTCCCTTTCCCTATTATATGCTTCAGAAGGATGTCACTAAGTACAGCCCACATTTAGGGGATGGACAGTTATATTTCACCTCCTTTTGGGAGATTATTGCTAGAAATCATTGGAAATTCTTCTACATGGAAGATTATCTATTCTTTCCTATCTGCATACTTGGCCAATCATTTATTTACATCAGTATGGACACACAGATATTCCTTTTATATTAATATTTTATTTTTACTTGTTTATATGTTTATTAGCACCATTACATTAGATATGTATATTGTATATTTCATTTATATTTATTTTACATCTTGGGTTATAATTTAAAGTTATATTATTTAGTTGTTTAAATTGTCCTAGCTTCGACCCACTGGGAGCTCTTTTAGGCTCCTGTGTCCCTTTGACACACCCCATCAGGTACGTTGTGTGGTGTTTTTGTTTTTAATTGGTGTGTTTTGTTTTAGCACTTTCTTGCTTTCTGGCATCAGAAGATGCTCCAGGCTCATCTTGTTTATTCCCTGCCCCAGCCGTGGAATTAAGTCATGTCTGGTTCCTTTTATTGCAGAATGGATTTAGAAACCAAGGTCTGGGCAACTGGGTCTTATCATAGTCTTTTAATGTTTGACACTTTAAAATTTCTACGTAAACTACTTCTATAGCAAATCAACAATTATCTTTTAAGTATCTTCCTTTTGTGGTATAATATGATAAATCATGACGATGCTCAGTAATCAAACTACCATCTGACTAGCCACCTTTCAGGTTTGATATGGACAACAAATGCCTTATGATAATCAAATTCCTCCAAAAAAATTTTTTTTTCTGTTGTTAAGGGGGAAGAGAGAGGAAATCTAGATTTAAATGCAGCATGCTTGCTGTTCTAATCAAGAAGGTCTCCTCCTTTCTCCCCTCATTAACATTAAACAGTATATCAACTCTTAATTACCTGAGCTAAAGGAAAATACAAATATCAGTTGGGTCTGGCTTTGAAATATATTAGTGAGGAGTTATGGCAGCAGCTCCACCTTCCTATTTATGGTTTGTTTATTTTAATGTTACACAGTTTTTCTTCTTTGAAACTAAACTGATGAGCCCAACACAAGGACAGAACCAGGAGCTTCTGCAGCAGTGGGGGGCACCTAGTGGGAAGCAAACAGATTTCTGTAGATAACTGTAGATAACTCTACAGACTGGAGTTAATCCCCTGCAACACACACAGGAAAATTCAACCTCAGACTCCGTTTGTCTGTGTAAACAGGCAATGCTAATAAAATCTTTGGTGACCTCGGATTTGTTTTTTGTTTTTTTAGAAGAAAATAGGCTGGAGCCAGCCCCTAATACTGCTTTTCTCTGTCATCTTTTTCTCACTCATCTAACATTTATACTCAATAAACATTTCTTGAGCCTCTACTATGTACTAGGCAGCACATTATGCCTGGTGCTTCCAATTAATCCAATAGATTAGACAAACAATCAAGAGCCCTGTTCCCATTTTTACCTCCCAGCAGAGCTGCTGAAATTGTTGGGAGATAAGTCAGGACTTTACAACGCTAAAGGTACAAAATGGTTTGAAGAAGCACATGGTTTAATGTCTACTTATAATGTTGATATCAACACCTTAGAAAGATCATAACTTCCTTATTCGTAAAACAGATCTAAGCAAACCTACTTCACAGGGATATTGAATGGAAAGCACAGGCCTGGCATACGCAATGGGTTCTGTAAGTATTAGTTCATGTTCACATTTTGCATTTCATCATAAATATACCCAGGAAACACTAGGACTGCCCCAGTAAGGTGACTGGTTCACTGTCTTTTTTTTTTTTTTTTTTTTTTTGGCAATTTTATTATCTTTGTAAACACTAAAATCACGATCTTTTAAAAATAAAAAATGTCTTGGGGTGCCTGGGTGGCTCAGTCGGTTAAGCGGCCGACTTCGGCTCAGGTCATGATCTCACGGTCCGTGAGTTCAAGCCCCGCGTCGGGCTCTGTGCTGACAGCTCAGAGCCTGGAGCCTGTTTCAGATTCTGTGTCTCCCTCTCTCTGACCCTCCCCCATTCACGCTCTGTCTCTCTCTGTCTCAAAAATAAATAAACGTTAAAAAAAAAAATTTTTTTTAAATAAAAATAAAAAATGTCTGTTCCTATGTCCAAGTCAACCTGTGTTTGATAAATAATGCACATTCATCGAGGAGGCATGGGCCAGAACGGACAGGAAACATGTATTAACAACAGCAGCTAACATTGCTTGAAAGCTTATTTTTGTGCCTGGCACTGTGTGGATGTTACACCAAAAGCCCATGAGGCAGACATTTTAATGAGCCCTAATTTCTGAATGAGAAACTGAGGCTATAGAGGTAAAGTAACCTGCGTGAGGTTGCCAGGCACTCTACCCTCACAGAAAAACAGCAACAAACAACAGAATTCTACCAAACAACTGAACATAAACATCCGTTCCTTACCTCACGCTGCTAATTCCTTTTCAAACACTAGTGCTGGGTGCTACAGTGGAATGAAACCTTCAGCTAAAATGCTTCCTTTGCTACAGAGATGCAAACCGGGAGAAGGGCTATAGACACTTTGGCCCCCAAAGGGGACTGCAAAGTGGGACTTCCCACTTCCAAAAGATTTTCATACATAAAACTCATCAAGGTCTCCCTACAGCGTTTTACAGAGAGTAGCAACTCCCTGGCCTAGCCTGCAAGACTCTTCCCCCTGTGACCCCAGTTCTTGCCTTGGGACATTTGTACTACATTCTACTTCTGGATGGAGCTAACTTTTTTTTTTAATGTTTATTTATTTTGAGAGAGAGAGAGAGAGCGCACTCCAGAGTGAGTGAAAGAATCCCAAGCAGGCACAGAGCCGGATAGGGGGTTTAATTCCACAAACCCTGAGATCATGACCTGAGCCAAAATCAACAGTCAGATGCTCAACTGGTGAGCTACCCAGGTGCCCCTGGACCCAGCTAACTTCTTCAGGACTCAGTTTAGAAGTCATGTACCCCTTCATATAAATGGAGTTAATCCCATACTCTGATTCCGTAAAACTGGTTTCAGTCCACTTCTTCATGAATGTCAATATCCTCAGAATGAGCATCCATACTACCCTGTATCAAAGACCTCCCTACAGGTGTTACCCCTAGGACAATCACATAAAGGTGTGGAGAAGAGCAATCAGTTTTTGTAATTAAACAGATCAGGATTTAAATCCTGTTTTCTATTTACAGTGACCTTAAGCAAGTCATTTCACCTCTATGATAAAGTTTAATTGAGATAACACAAGCACAGTGCATAGCACATACTAAGTGCCATACTACAGATAAGAAATGGAAGTCTCAATTAGCAAGATACCACAAGTCACAGAGCTGATGAGTGGCAGCGGTCAAGGCTTAAAGACAGTTCTTTTTCCTTCTTTCTACAATTCTTTATTGAGCACCATTATTAAACACCATGCTTGGACTGAAGCCATTGCTGTGAAAGAGACATGTAACCTGCTCTCAACGTACTTACATTCTGGTAATGAAGACAGCCATCATTTACACTGATAAATTTGAAAGTGCTTGAGGAAGAAGAGCAAAGTGCCTGATTATATATGGGTTTTAGAACAAGTAATAAGATCCCTGAATTTTGTCTGGAAGGTCAGGTAAGACTTTGGTAAAGAGGCAGCATTTCAACTAGGACAAGGAGGCAGAAAGAGACGTTCTTAGATGAGGGTGGAGCAGGCAACCTTGAAGCCAAGGGAATCTCAAGAGAAAAGACTGTCATAGTATGGTGTGTCTGAAGAACTAAAAGGCCAGAGCACCTGAGGCTAGAGATACAGGAGGAGCCAGATCAGAGGACTACAGAGGGACATGGTAAGGGTTTTCAACACCATCCGTCCTTGAAGCAATGGGAAACCACCAAAAGATTGGCTGCCTGTGATGAAACAGTATTAAAAGACTCACTCTGATCCCAGCTCCTTGAGCTCAGGGCCTTTTGGTATCTTTTTGTCATCTCTATTTCTAAAACATAGGAAGGTGTAAACTTTTGGTAAGTTATTGTGAGCCATAGGAAAGATTCTCTGGTAAAGACCAGACTAAACCACTTCTCCCTCATTAATCCCACAGCTGATGCTTCTATTAAAGGATCTCTCACTGATTACTACAGTTGGGTGTGGACCTCTTTTCACTGGTCTTAAATTCTGGAAAGCAAAGTAGGTATCTTATTTATCTTTTCATCTCTCAAAGCCACGTGCTCAATAAAGTCAAGGATCGAAACAGACCCTCTTTTAATAGCTTAAAATCCTTATTATATTTCTAAATCAGCTGAGTAAGAATTTTGTTGCCAATT
The DNA here is from genome assembly GCF_046562875.1 of Panthera onca. Lineage (NCBI taxonomy): Eukaryota > Metazoa > Chordata > Mammalia > Carnivora > Felidae > Panthera > Panthera onca. The sequence continues at coordinate 31,432,025 of NC_138340.1, read as the reverse complement.
CATCTATGGTAAATAGATCTGAAGGGATAAAATGCAAGGATAAAAAAAAGTTCCACTTTTACAGCTTAACTTGTTTTTATAAAGATTTTATTTTTAAGGGTGCCTAGGTGGCTCAATCATTTAAGCAACCCACTCTTGGTTTCAACTCAGGTCATGATCTCATGGTTCATGGGTCTGAGTCCCACATCAGGCTGCGTGCGGGTAGCACAGGGCCTGCTTGGGATTTTCTCTCTCTCCCTCCCTCTCTCTCTGCCCCTCCCCTGCTTGTGCACGTTCTCTCCCTCTCTCTCAAAATAAACTCAAAAAAGAATTAAAGAAATATTTTATTTTATTTATTTTTTAAACATTTATTTATTTTTGAGACAGAGAGAGACAGAGCATGAACAGGGGAGGGTCAGAGAGAGGGAGACACAGAATCTGAAACAGGCTCCAGGCTCTGAGCTGTCAGCACAGAGCCCAACGCGGGGCTCGAACTCACAGCCCTCACGGACCGCGAGATCATGACCTGAGCTGAAGTCGGCCGCTTAACCAACTGAGCCACCCAGGCGCCCCGAAATATTTTATTTTTAAGTAAACTCTACACCCATGGGGTCTTGAACCCGCAACCCCAAGATCAAGAGTTGCGTGCTCTGAGTGAGCCAGCTAGGCACCCCCGCAGCTTAACTTTAAGAATAAAAACCCATTTCACCAATGTGTGACCAAAAGTATACTTTTTATATTTTAGGATAAATCACTTGTACAGTTCACATGCATTATTTTTTTTAATCTTAGTTTAATTTTAACCAAAACCAAAATGCCCCAGGAGAAGGTCTTTCAGTGATTTTCCAATTCTTATGAGAATTGTTCAGATTAGAATATTTAATTACTCTGATAAGAGTAGGGTAACTGTTTGGACTCTATTAAAAGATAGAACTTAGTCATAATCAATAGTTCATATGCTTCATGGTTTATTTGGGGATTTCAGGAGGTGAGAATGGTGAGCCAGCAGGATGAAATCATGAGTATGAATATGCCTAGGGTGTGCTAGTAACTCTCTATTGGCCACCACTCTGGCCCAGCTCAATGCACCAAAGACTTGACGTCTATGGGTAGCATCACTGGGTTAATACAGGCAGGCCTTGGGCGCCCGGGTGGCTCAGTCGGTTGAGCGTCCGACTTTGGCTCAGGTCGTGATCTCACAGTTTGTGAGTTCGAGCCCCGCATCAGGTTCTGTGCTGACCGCTTGCTCAGAGCCTGGAAACTGCTTCAGATTCTGTGTCTCCTTCTCCCTCTGCCCCTCCCCCGCTCACGCTTTGTCTCACTCTGTTTCTCAAAAATAAATCAATGTAAAAAAAACTTTAAAAAAAATACAGGCAGGCCTCCAGGTGAGTTTGGCCAATAGAAGGCACTGAAAGAAGATCAAAGAGGGAGGAAAGAAAGTGGAGGGGAGCATTGCTTTCTTATTCCCTCTCCGCTCTGGGCTACAGATTCAGGCAGTGGCTGAAACCCTCCAGGCTATAGCTCCTGCCAGACAGCGTCCCCTCCCCCCCCCCCCCCCCCCCCCCCCCCCCCCCCCGCGGCTCCAGGTCTCTCGCCGGACTTCAGTAAAGCTACCTCTTCTCTTTGCTCCTTTGGATCTAATAGTGATAATGGTTTTCTGTTGCTATTAGTTCCTGGGTGACAGGAACCGCATGTTACCCTTAACATTCCTCTGAAAATAATCCTTTCATTAGTCTTCAGAACCATCTGAATGGGCTCAGTTTCCTGCCAGACCTAAGAATTCAAACCATAGACTTGCAAAACCAGCAATCTCCCTCCTTAGCATATAGCAGTTATCATCACAATGGTTATTCATCTCCCAAAGCAACACCTTCAGACCTAGCCTTGCTTGTAAGCTCTTACAATGCTCCAGCAGAAATGACACCTTTTAGGGGCGCCTGGGTGGCTCAGTCAGTTGCGCATCTGACTTCGGTTCAGGTCCTGATCTCATAGCTCGTGAGTTCGAGCCCCACGTCGGTCTCTAAGCTGACAGCTCAGAGGCTGAAGCCTGCTTTGGATGCTGTGCCCTCTGCCCCTCCCCCCACTTTCTCTCTTTGTCTCAAAAATAAACAAACATTAAAAAAAAAGAAATGACACCTTTTAAACTGGCCGGTACAGGAGAACACTGGAGGGTGCTCTTGAAAGACAGCTGGCAGAATGGAGAGCCCAACGCAATTCTCTAGGCAGGAGTCTGTTACGTGTCAAGAAGAAAACGTTTGACGAAGAGATGCTACTTCCTCCTACTTCTCCCTGGGTTTCCTCTCACTAAGGGCGTGGAGTCAAAGTCAGCATTGTATTTTCACACAGAACACCAAGAAGTTGTATCACTGCCTGGGGAAGTCATCCTGCGTGGTACCTCACTTTGCTGGTTTCTCAGACCTGAGGATCTGCTTACCACTAGGCCAAGGCACACAGAAAGAGAGCCAACCATCTTGTATTAATAGCCACTTGCCCATGAGCTTTCCTTCTTTCGCTCTTTCATCCCAGGATAAATCTTTCTTCTACACTAAGGCAAAAGATGAGCAAGTTGAGAAAATTCTAATTGTTCAGCCTTGCCTGTCTCTTTAACAGATCTGACCAGATTAGCACTTTTCTTTTCCACAGGAGAGGACTGGCATATGCTTATACCATAATCTGCTCTGAGCTCCTTCGGATTCTTCTTTTATCAAGGCAACCGGATTTGAGGTTAGATGTTAATTGAAATCACCTGGGAATATCTAAACAAAGTTTTTTGGTTTTTTTTTTTAAGTTTATTTATTTTGAGAGAGAGAGAGAAAAGTGCAAGCAGGGTAGGGGCAGAGAGAGAGGGAGAATCCCAAACAGGCTCCGCGCTGCCAGCACAGAGCCTGATGTGGGGCTCCAACTCACGAACCGTTGAGATCATGACCTGAGCTGAACTCAAGAGTAGGACGCTTAACCGGCTGAGCCACACAGATGCCCCTCACCTGGTAGTATCTAAACACTCCACCTTGTTTTCACTTAGTACAAGTAACCTGAAGATGACTATATTTCTGAATATTGGGACATTTTTTTGAACAAGAGTTGATTTAAAGAATTCTTCTAGGGGGCTGATAAGAATTGATGTGGCTTCTTTAACAAGCTACCCCACCAAGAACTCCAAATGTCTCCCGCTGCAACCAGTAGACATTCAGAGTTAACATAGAAGAGTTGCTAAGATAAAGACACAGGCAGACAGACAGTAGTCTGCAGAAAAGATGCTCTGCCTCACTTCAGCCAAGCCTAGTCAAGCGGCAAGATAGCTCTCTTCTCCCACCTTGGGGTGCAGGGGAAAAGCCTCTCTCTCCTGCCTTGGGCAACACCTAAGAGGCAGTGAGATTAACAAAACTTGATTCCCACTACATATCCATTCCTATCACTCATTAATTACCCTTACTTATAAACATTCATTCCAAAGGATATTTAATTGGGAAACTCTATAACCAGCTGGGTGGATCTACATCAAATATTAATAGTGGTATCTTTGGGTAGTGGAACTATGAGTAACTGTTATTTCCTTCTGTGTCTGTGAAGTTTTCTAATTTTTCTACAAATACCTATTTTTTCTTAGTTGTTCTAAGAGGGGGTTAACTCAAACACTTGATTTTTGCAATCAGGAAAAAGTTATTAACCAAAAACCCTGCAAACATTCAAATATTTCAGTTTTCCACGAGAACCAGATTTATATAATTTTTTTACGGAATTCTTAAAACTCAAAATCAAAATCATATTTTTTAGCTTGTGTGTATTTTAAGATTTTCAATACTATACTTTATAACTTTTGTTTTAAAATAAGAAACCAGGGGGGCTTCGGTGGCTTAGTCAGTTGACTGTCCCACTCTTGATTTCAGCTCTGTCATGATCCCAGGGTCGTGGGATTGAGCCCCACATTGTGCTCTGCCCTGGAGTGTGGTGCCTGCTTGGGATTCTCTCCCTCTCCCTCTCCTCCTCTCCCCCTCTCGCGCTCCCTCTCCCTCAATAAAATAAAACCATTCAAAATGTGAAAAACAAATGCTAAACTGGATTTAGCATGTAATTTTTATCCAGGAGAAATCACAACCTTAACTGAGATCATGTAGGCTCTTTTCATACTCTAAAGTACTAACACAGATTAAAAAAAAAAAGGGGGGGGGGACTGTTTCTCTCTGTAAATACACCACTCAGATAATATCACATGTAGTTATATGGTTAAGAGACTACAGATACAAAGAGTAGCGTTTCTTCCACTACAAATGCTAGCCAATAAAAATTTTCCAGTCTACAGCTGATTAATACTTGATACCTGGTCTATGGAAAGGAAAGCTAATCATTGCTGGCTGTTAGCTAAATCAACAGACACACTAAGAAACCTGTGTCCTATCACATCATGACTGCTGTTTACTATGCAAACGGATTTTTCAGTTTAGCTCCATCATTGTTCTAAACAGAAAACTGCAATACTATCTTTTCTAGGAGCTACTGTTCTCATAATCTATAATAACTAAACACATATTACTCACTGTCTTGTAGTGATGAAATATATTCACACGGAATCTCAAAAACCATAAACATTTTTACTAGCTTCAGGAAGCTAGTAAATTTGAACAAGTGATTCCTTTTAAACTGTCCTAATGTAATGGCAAATGGTCTCTTTTCTAACTTCGATTTCCAAATGATTTATAGTTATAAGTACCAGAACAATAATAATCAACAGGATGGGTAGTGGAGGGAGTAGCAAATGGAGTCTTAAATATCTCCTTTCAAAGCAGCTAAGAAGAGCTATGTTCCAAAACACTAAAAATGTCTTTGTGTTCAGAATGTTAAAACTTAAACACAGCAGTGAACAAAATACAAAGAGATGAAAAGTATGCATTTTTCAATGAAGAACTTTGTAGGCACTCTTTTCAGGATTAAGTTCAAGGATTCTAAAGGTTCAAAATACCTGCAAAAATGAGGCAAACTAGAAATGCACGAGAAAAAAAGGCAGTCTCTGACTAGTGTTAACATGTTTAGAAGCTGTAGAAATCAGCACCTGAAACAAATCAGGAGAAGAGCATTTAAAAACTAGTGTTAAGTGTCAGGACAAGGTTCTAGAAGCTATGGAGAAAGTCTTAAGATGTGTCTATTTACAAAAAGTTCTGGCCAAATAAGAACCACCACATTACCACTATGACCGTGTTAATGGTGAAAACTACAGTGACACCTTACCAGCAAGGGGAAAGGGCCTAACATACAACCCTATTGTTAACAGAACACTGTCTAGAGACCCTAATTAAACAAAAGTGGCAAGTACTCCTCTCAAAATCACTCGTAGTGGTGGGCCTGAACAGCAGAAAACAGAGCAGACCGTTTAAAAGAAGAGTCCAGGGGCTGGGAAGACAAGTGACTACACCACAAGGTGGTAATTACACCGTGGTAAAATAAAAAAGGCCAGACTGAAGGGCTCCAAAAGGTACTTCAAAACCAGCTAATCTAATCGTGGCAAGAAGAGGTGGGACAAATCAGCTTCTCAACGGACTGTGGGGAAATAAAACACACTGGTCCTCCACGTCAAGAATAAACGAAAGGGAACTACCTGCATCACACACCAATGTCCCCACAGTAATAAAGGCCAAACATATATTCACCTAGCTCCAGTTTATCCCCAAAACTTGAGAAACCACAAGAGAGGCTTCTTGAACAGTCCTCAGCAAAGGCATGAGTAGTCACACCTCGGTTTTCCTGCCAACAGTCCTTTGTTGCAGGGGAAATGGCTCAACTTTCCTAAAACCATATGCTTAGATGAAAAATAGGGAAAATACGTTTTTCTGACTTCAAATGGTTATTAAACAAAATAGGAATATATATGTATATATATTTGATACATGTATATTTGATACATATGAGTGTATATATATATATGTGTGTGTGTGTGTGTAAAAACGCTCTGAATAAAAAATCACACTGCATTTGCACATTTTACTGCTAGAAACATAGTTTAACTTCTACGCTAAAGGCTATACAGATGTAGGTTGTTCCTTCAGCCCATAAGACCTAAATGTTTATTTGTAAGACCTAAAATGTTTATTTGTGGGGCACCTGGCTGGCTGAGTCGGTTGAGCATCTGACTTCCGCTCAGGTCATGATCTTGTGATTCGTGAGTACAATCCCCAACTCAGGCTAGCTGCTGTCAATGCAGAGCCTGCTTCAGATCCTCTGTCCCTCTCTATCTGCCCCTCCCCCGCTTGTGCTCTCTCAAAAATAAATAAAACATTAAAAAAAATAGTTTAAATAACAAAAAAATAAAACACTTATTTTTAAGTAGCAAGGTTACAATGACAGCCAGTAGACACCTGGAGAAGACAGAAAAAGAAAAGCAGGGCAGTATGGGGAACATTTAGCACAGGAGCCAATAATGACATTTATCTGTATCCTAAGGGGATCACTATGTACTAGGTAAAAATGTTCCTAACAAGAACCCTGTAACCAATAAATGGTCAAATTACAGTTCATATGATTTTCTTTTAAAAATCAGGGAAATGATAGAAAAGATGACTATGCAAAAAATGGATAAATTTGTTATTGCTCTTAGAATGATAAGCACTTATTACTAGCAGAAATGGAAATCGATGGTGAAGAGTCACAAAAGTACTTCTCAAACTGGGGTTTAAGAACCTTTAGAGGCAGGTGGGGTTGGGAGGGAAAGGGGTGAACCAGAGGTCATGAAGGGGTTGCAAATAGATGTGTTTAATAATGCACAAAGCAGCTCGTACAAATGTTCAGACAGTAGACATCTGTGGGTTCTATCAACTTTGCATTCACTCCCCTGCTGGGGAACACCGCCACGCCCCCCAAAAGCACCACCACCAGCAGGTAGTTTCTTGGTGAAGCAGGAACCAAGGCACCTTCCAGGATCCAGTCTGATCTCTCCGTAGAGAATGTAGTTAAAAAGAGTTAGACACGTTAATAAGTCCAGCACCCTGAGAAGACTGTCCACTGAGGCCTGCTGGTTCTCTATGGTCAATTAGAAGAGCTACACCACATCCTTCGAATAGCCTCCTTTTTTGCTTCTAGTAGCCCGATTTTGTTTCTACTACTTACGATGGAAGACCTTTAACCGATCAGCCATGATTTTCTGTCTAGGAGAGTCTGTTTTCTCAAAGATTTGGGGGGTAAAATGTAATTTGACAAGTAATTTTAAACTATTAGTTTTATGACAAAAACAAAGGGATGTTACCAGGGAGTAGGCTACAGACTTCATGTAAAATTTTGAGATATTGGATTTTGCTTTTGAGATTTTTAAAGATATGCTTCTTCCCCCCCTCCTCCCTCTCCCTCTCTCCCAGGAAAGTTTCTTTAGCAATGGATTTAAGAAGCACTGATCCAGGGAAAACCTTCCTTAACTTTTAGGATCTGCCTCTAACTTCTTAAAGATCTAGGACAAGTTACTTAACCTCCCTAAGGCTCACTTATCACAACTTTAAAATGGAAGTAGTAATAGTACCTATCTCATAGAGGCGTTAGTTATCCTAAGAGATAACACAGGGAAGCACTTAACACTGTGCTTCACAGCAGAGTTTGTCAGTCATGGCAAACAAGGACTAATGTACAAAAGCCAAGTGCATACTGTTTGCAAAGATGGCCACAACAATACCCCCACCCCACTCCTGCAGTCAGCATGACCTGTCATATGTACTCTGCAGCATCTCCCATCAAAAGGTGGTGCCTACTTTCAACTCTTGGATCCGGACTGGGCTTGTGGCTTTCCTTGATCAACAGAATGTGGCAGAGTGACCCTGTGGGACTTCTAAGCCTAGGCCTCAAGTAGCGTTGCAGCTCTCACCTTCTTGAAACGTAACATCTGCACATGACGGTATTTACCTGGTCTTAGCTGCTAGGTCACGTGGTGGTCAGATGAGCTGTCCCAGCTAGATGCCTAGACCTAGAGATTCCCTAGACTAGCTCTGACTGGAGGCTTCAGAGGGCAGCAGCCACATTAGTGACCTCAGGCCCAAGAAGAGCAGCAGCAGAACTGCCCTATCCTAATTCTGTGTAAATAGTCATTATTTTAAGCCACAAAGTTTTGGAGTGGATTCTTCTTAGTCTATAATACATAACTGATATGTACACTTAGTGAATTACCATAGTATTTCTAGATTTTTTTATTCTACTCATTTCCTAAAATTCCCTACAAACAAACCCAAAGCCCCTATCTTTGCAAATAAGTATGTCACAGCCTGCTGTGGTTGTACTTCTCATTCTTCATCACCAGGTCAATGTTTCTAATTTCATAGAAACATTGAAATATATCTCAGAACTTGGGGGTTTAGGGTGGAAAGTAAAACATACCCCCAAACCAAAATAACTTAAGTGAAAATAAAGTGAAAATTTTCTAAAATTATCACAGGTACACCACAAAGATGCAGGTGCAAACACAGTTGAGCTAAAAATGAAGTAACTGGCTGAAAGAAAAAAAAAATGAAACAAAATTGCTCTGATTCATTCAATAATAGAAATCAAAACAGACTCTCCCTTCTAACAGTTTTTGTGCCTGGCATTTTCTTCAATATGCTTTATTATTACTATTTTAATGTTTATTTTTGAGAGGGGGAGCATGAGTGGGGGAGGGGGAGAGAGAGAGAGGGAGGCAGAGAATCAGAAGCAGGTTCGCGCTGTCAGTGCAAAGCCTAATGCGGGGCTCCAACTCAGGATCCATGACATCATGACCTGAGCCAAAGCTGACGCTCAACTGACTAAGCCACCCAGGTGCTCCTCCTTCCATATACTTTAAAGATGACCAAAACCTTCTTTTATTTATTTTTTTAAACGTTTATTTATTTTTGGGACAGAGAGAGACATAGTATGAATAGGGGAGGGTCAGAGAGAGAGGGAGACACAGAAATCGAAGCAGGCTCCAGGCTCTGAGCTGTCAGCACAGAGCCCGACGTGGGGCTTGAACTCATGGACTGTGAGATCATGACCTGAGCCAAACTCAGACGCTTGACCGACTGAGCCACACAGGCGCCCCCCAAAACCTTCTTTTAAAGGTTTGTCACTATGCATTGTCAACAGGAAGGAAATGCTTACTTTAGGTCACTATCCATTCACCAAATATTTATGGAGTACCACGTCTAAGCTAGTGAGCTGTTAGCCCCGGAACAACTTGATAGTGGACAGAGACAGCACGGGTAAAGGGAGCATGACATGACTAGGCTGAACCTCGATCACACTCCTGTCTTGGTCAAGGTACCCGCTCTGGTTAGAGGGTTTAGGCTGGTGAATGTGGCAAACAAGGCTCTGCCCTCATGCAAGCATGCCTCTAGAAGGAGAGAAATATTAGCAGCTGACATTATCATCACCGATACTATCACTATCATTACCATTGTTACCATGTACCTTTACCCGTCCCACCACTTCTTCCTCCTTAATGACTGCTAAGTATCTGGCACTCTACTAACCACTTGCTGCCTTCAATCTTCACAACAACTTACCAAGGTATTGCCTGCATTTCCATTCATTCATCCGTTCATTTGTTCATTCATTCAGTAAGCTCTACATCCAACGGGCTTGAACTCGTGACCCTGAGATCAAGAGTTGCATGTGTGCTCTACCGAGGGAGCCAGCCAGGCGCCCCTGTATTGCCAACATCTTACATATGAGGAGACTGAGGCCCTAAATGGAGAAAAGTAACACAGATAGTAAGTAGTGAAGCTCAGGTTTTAAATGCTACACTATACTGCCTCCGTACACACAAATTACTTATGATATTACAGGAATTTCAACAGGGGGAGAATCTTTCACAAGAAATGAGGCACAATGTACTATCATGCAAATGCGTTCAGTATGTTTCTTCTGAAAACTGTTATTTAATTCTGTATGGATTTTTTTCTGTCCTATTAGAAAGGTCTGGAAAATATTCTTATTAGCAAAATAGAAAGTATTTTTTTAAAAAAAACCAGAAAACATTTTTAAGATATATGAGAAAGCATATTTCACATCTAATACAACACAATGAAGGGAAGTAGTCAAGACAGTTCAATTAGCCACAAATAGATATTTTCATTGCTATATTTATTCTTCAGTATCTTTATTATTTTTCCTGATTATAAAAGCAAATGCTACATGAGAAAAATGTATTTTTTTAAAACACCCACAATCTTATTACCTAGAGATAACAAATTCCCATTATTTGGGATATATCCTTTCAGATACTTCCTTTCAAGTTTCTATACATGGGGTTTTGTCCACCTTAAGAAATCATACGTTAATAACAAAAAAATTCACGCGTTACACATATTCTCATACTACCCTCTTCTTCCTAAACATCATTCTATGTCAATGAATATCGGCCTGCATCATCTTTTTTCTTTTAAGATTTTATTTTTAAGTAATCTCTACCCCAACATGGGGCTCAAACTCACGCCGAGATCAAGAGTTGCACACTCTACTGAGTAAAACAGCCAGACACCCCTTGCATCATCCCTTTTAATTTTTTTTTTTAACGTTTATTTATTTTTGAGACAGAGACAGAGACAGAGCATGAATGGGGGAGGGACAGAGAGAGAGAAAGACACAGAATTGGAAGCAGGCTCCAGGCTCTGAGCCATCAGCCCAGAGCCCGACGCGGGGCTCGAACTCACAGACCGCGAGATCGTGACCTAGCTGAAGTCGGACGCTTAACCGACTGAGCCACCCAGGTGCCCCGCATCATCCCTTTTAAAGACTGCACAATATTTCACTGCATGGTTAGGTCCTGATAGACTTAATCAGTCCTTTCACAAGCATTTGGATTACTTTCTAAGTTTTGCTATTATTACTATTTTTTTAATTTTCTAATGTTTATTTTTTTTTTAATTTTTTTTTTTTAACGTTTATTCATTTTTGAGACAGAGAGAGACAGAGCATGAATGGGGGAAGGCCAGAGAGAGAGGGAGACACAGAATCTGAAACAGGCTCCAGGCTCTGAGCTGTCAGCACAGATCCTGACGCGGGGCTCGAACTCACAGACCGTGAGATCATGACCTGAGCCGAAGTCGGACGCTTAACCGACTGAGCCACCCAGGCGCCCCTCTAATGTTTATTTTTTGAGAGAGAGAAAGAGAGAAAGAGCATGAGCAGGGAGGGGCAGGGAGAGAGGGAGACACAAAATCTGAAGCAGGTTGAGCCGTCAGCAGAGAGCCCAACGCGGGGCTCCAACCCAGGAACTGAAAGATCATGACCTGAGCGGAAGTCCGACGCTTAACCTAGTGAGCCACCCAGGCGCCCCCTACGTTTTGCTATTATTAAAAAATGGGGCAATGAGCAGTCTAGCACACACACCTATGTACATTTGACCGTTTCTTTAAGATAAATTTCTAGATGTGGACTTGCCATTTTATGACTTTGAATGCATATTGCCTAAATTGTCATCCAAAAAATATGTACCAAATTTGCCTTTAAAAAAAAAAAAAAAAAAAAGGAGGGGCGCCTGGGTGGCTCAGTTGGTTAAGCTTCTGACTTCGGCTCAGGTCATGATCTCACGGTTCGTGGGTTCGAGCCCCGCATCAGGCTCTGTGCTGGCAGCTCAGAGCCTGGAGACTGCTTCGGATTCTGTGTCTCCCTCTCTCCCCCCCTCCCCTGCTCATGCTCTGTCTCTCTCTCAAAAATAAATAAACATTAAAAAAAAAATTTATAAAAAAAAAGGAAACCCTTGGGCACCTGGGTGGTTCCGTCGGTTGAGCATCTGACTTCGGCTCAGGTCATGATCTCATGGTTCATGAGTTCAGGCCCCTAGTCGGGCTCTGTGCTGACAGCTCAGAGCCTGGAGCCTGCTTCAGATTCTGTCTCCCTTTCTCTGCCCCCCACCCCCACTTACACTCTGACTCTCTCTCAAAAATAAACATTTTTTTGAAAACTAAAAAAAGAAACCCTTAAATTCTAAGAGTAATATATTTTACTACTATCGAGATTAAATGGCAAAATATTTTAAAAACTGCATCTTATCTTTAAATATCTAAAATATTGGTGCATAACTGATATTACATTAAATTTATATTTGGAGGGGGGAATTCTAAATTGCCCAGTAACCTCTAGTGGTTTTATTTTTAGCATAATGTTGTTGTTTTGAAAAGTTAAACTCCAGAAAAAAAACATAGTTGGGGCAAAACAAGCAAATTAGTGGAGAATATTAAAAGGCAGAAAGGGAGGCAAAATATAAATGAATTAGTTACAGCAATTACCAGGTCACCAAATCTGCATCCCATACAATGACCAAGAGAGAAGGGTCAAGAGAGAGAAACAGGGAAACTAAAAGCAGCAGCCCTCAGCGTTGCAGCGATGGCCGGATGAAATTACACACAGACATATACATCTACATGCTCTGTACACATCAATCCTGGAGCTAGTCTCCAGAGGTTAGAGCACAAGAGGAATCTTTGTGTGCTTTAGTTAACCAAACATCATGCAGAAAGGAGGTGGGGGAGTCCACATACAGATTTCCTTAAGGTAAGAGCATCTAGTCAGCAGATTGATGGCCTAGTATATTGGTTACATCCGTCAGGACAATGGGACAACAGGAACTTGAAGCATAAGAAAGCTCCAAAGGCACTGATTCCTCTCAAAACCATCACACAGGACAGGGGTCAAACATCAAGCCCTATGGAAAGCTTGGCAAGGTAAGAACATTTTTAGCAATAAACAAAATTTACTGGTGATATAGTAATATACTGCTAAGAAGGGATAGGGCGCCTGGGTGGCTCAGTCGGTTAAGCGTCTGACTTCAGCTCAAGTCATGAGCTCACACTCCGTGAGTTTGAGCCCCGCGTCAGGCTCTGTGAGGACAGCTCGGAGCCTGGAGCCTGCTTCAGATTCTGTGTCTCCCTCTCTCTCTGCCCATCCCCTGCTCATGCTCTGTCTCTCTCTGTCTCAAAAGTAAATAAAAACATTAAAAAAATTTTTTTTAAAAAAAAGGGAAAGCCACACCCTATAACTGAGAACAACTAACCGGACGGAGTTTCATCCTGATAGAGGAAGACAGGGCCCTTAGGTAATGCTGCCATACCAAAAGCATAGAATACTTAAGGCAAATGACACCGTGTGCAGGCAGGGGTGTGGGGGCAGGGGGTAGCTTGATGATGCCACAAACCTATAGGACTTAGGAGTCTAACATTCTTCTAGGCAAGGGGTCAGCGAACCATGGGCTATAGGTCAAATCTACCCGCTGTCTGTACACACCATGAGCCCAGAATGGCTTTTACGTTTTTAAATGATTAAAAAAATAAAAACATATTTCATGGCACATAAAAATTATATGAAATTCAAATGTCAGTGTCCATAAAGTTTTGGTGGAACACAGCCACGGCCATTTGCTTATGTCTCTGGCTGCTTTCTAGATACACTGATAGAGTTGAGCAGGTATGACAGAGAGGATGGGGGTAGGAGAGGTGGCTGACAAACTGGAAAATGGCCTTTACAGAAAGTTTGCTGACCTCTGTTCTAGGCCATAAAACCATGTAGTTTTTTAATGGATCACAGCTCCAAACCTGTGCATGCTTGTTGGCTTGGCCCCTAAAATACCCAGGATTTAGACATAACCTGCCAGCCTAACAGAGAATGCAACCCCACTGTTAAGAACAGCAGACAGGTCCTGTAGATGCTGGGGCACCTACAGAAAGATTTCTGGCCGTGGTAACCAGAAAGATTTGAAAGGCTTTAATGAGTTGGAATTAGGATGGTCCCTAAAGGTTTACATGGGAATATTTTGAAAAACCATATTAGCTTTTCCTTTGAAAGACAAGAATGAAATCAGCCTCAAGATGCCTAGTACCTTTAAGATTTATACTAGGGGCCTAGGGCTGAGCAAAGCCTTTTGCTTTTATTATCTCATTTAATGGTCACCTCCTCCTGACTCAAAGAGGCTGGATGGCTCAAGCTGAACACAGCCAGAAAGCTTAGGAAATGGGAGTCAAACCCCATCACAGCTTGTGTCCATACCACTACCCTCACTTGACAGCAGGAGGCATGAAGGCTCACCACGAATAAATGAAAGGAAAAGACCACAGAAACAGTGGAAGCAAGTATGCTCTTATAGCCATGAGCATTATAAGTATTTTAATCACATCTGTCTTCTAACTAGTAACACCTTCTCTTCTTTCAGTGTTTAGAGATAGGAAAACATAATTCAGTTCTTCCAGACTCCTTTCCCTGGTGAGAAACATCAATGCAGGTACCCAGTTGTGGAGCCATTTTAAAGACGTCAGAATCAGGCAGCCAAAGTTACAGGTGTAATTTCCACTCATGAAGTCCCTCGAACACCTGTGAGGGTCACCTGTGAGGGTCCGTGTCAGGAGCAGAGGAGCAAACATTTTCAGAGGCAATGGACTAGAAAGTACATGTGCAGTTTCTTAGTTTAGATTTTTCATTCAAATTACAAATGAAGAGAAAAAGTTAAGCGGAATCTTACACAAGGAGACGGCTATGATATTGGTGGGCTGGCACTGTTTCTTTCTGCCCAGCACCCGTGTCCTCAATTTCACCAATCACCATCATCTTCCCTCAACCTTCCCCCGGACCTCTACAAGATAAGGACCACTTAACCCAAACTCGTTTTTGAAAACCTAATTTTTAAAAGATGTTTCAATTTGTTAATATTTTCATCACACTTTGAGAAATAATATAGATCATTACCACATACCATGTTTAGACGCATTCATTCATTCATTCATTCATTCAGGTGTTTATTAGTGTTACCTGCGCCTAGCTTCCAAGTCCTTCATACGGGCCAAGTGAGGGATTCAGAGTTTTTTACACAGGAAACTTCATGCCAGCCTCCCCATACCTCTACCGCATAGGCTTTACCCAGATGAGGAGCTGGACGGTCAGGTAGGTTTCTTAGCCACACTGAATGAAAGAACCCAGATCTGAACTTATATCTGCCTGACTGAGAAACTGTTTTTCCCATCACGCTCTGCTCAGAATGCTTACCTCCCAGTCACGTTTCAGATTTGCTGGACAGCAATAAGAAAGTGGAGCTGGGCGAACCATTTGCTTCAAAGGCTGGTTGTCAAGATCAAATCTCTGCTTATTGACCATCAGTCTATCTGGTCTAAACTTTTAAATATAATTTTAAAACAGGGGCACTTAGGTGGCTCAGTCAGTGAAGTATCCTACTCTCGAATTCGGCTCAGGTCATGGTCTCACAGCTCATGGGTTCGAACCCCACGTCAAGCTCTGTCCTGACAATGCAGAGCCTGCATGGGATTCCTCTCTCTTGTCCCTCCCCTGCTTACACGTGCACATGCTCTCTCTCCCCCATTCTCTCTCTCTCAAAAATAAATAAATAAACTTAAAAAAATAAAAAGAGCCACAATGCACCCAGGAAGAGCATGTCAAGCCCTTTATGTGTGTGAATGGTTTATCAACTAACAGGCAATGCTTTCCTGTGGCAACAAAGTGGGAAGTGTTTTTGTACCTCTAAGACCACTTGACTAGACCCAAAACAACTTTAAACATCAAGTACTGTGCACAAAGACCTACATTTTCTTTTTTCCTTTCAAGGATTATTCTCCCATTTTATTGAATAAAAACATACAGCTCTAACATTTTGGGGCCCTGGACCTCTTTTATAACACAACCACAGACCTTCTCCCTAGAAAGGCACACATACACAAAAAGTTTTGGTCACAACTATAGGAAATTCAGGAATCTCTTGAAGTCAATTCATGGATCCCTAGAGGTCCAAAGACCTCATGACAACCCGTATTCTAAAAGCATACTGCAGGAGCATCTGGGTGGCTCAGTTGGGTAAGCGTCTGACTACAGCTCAGGTCATGATCTCACGGTTCGTGGGTTTGAGCCCTGTGTCGGGCTCTGTGCTGACAGCTCGGAGCCTGGAGCCTGCTTCGGATTCTGTGTCCCCCGCTCTCTCTGCCCCTCCCCTGCTCACGCTGTCTGTCTGTCTGTCTCTTTCTCTCTCAAAAATAAATAAACTTAAAAAAATAAAAATAATAAAAAATAAAAGCATACTGCAGAAATGCCTACATCATTTCATAGGACCAGGGTAAAGACCTTATAGCCAGCTCTCTCATCATCCTTTATAATTTCAGAAGGCTAATAACAAATGAACACTCAAACAAACTTCCACAAGTAGACTCCCATATTCTCCAAGAAACCAGCAATCTAAGGACTTCAATAAAATCACCAAATCTAAAGTCATATAAATTCAAAGTCCAAATCAGTTTTGTTAGAGCTTAGAATCTGTTACTTCTTTCTGCCCACAAAGATTTCCTTATAAAAGAAACATCAGTATGGCCTAAAGCTTAGTCCTTCCTACTTTAACACTCGTGAGCATATTAAGATATAATTATATGAAAAAAGACTACTTCTAAATTACTAAAACATGTCCTTTTACTACACATATGAATAAAGTCAATTAAGAAAATTCTCAAATGTTCATTTGCAAGATAAATTATGTGGTTGGCAAGCAGACTTTAAACATTTCATAAAGGCTCAAATTTTGACGTGTTGCCAACCAGGTGGGTCAAGAGCTTTCAGAAATGTTTAGTTGTAGGTATACCTCAAACTTTAAAGTCTTTCAAATGTCTCTTGGTCTTACTGCTTTATAAAATTTCTAGCACTGTCCAACATATTTTTAGTTACAAAATGAACTTATAAAAGTGGCCAGAACTCCACCCATGAATACCAGATAAAAGGTCTCATAAAAATTTAAGTTACAAGGGGCAGTGATACTCTCCTATCAACAGCACCAAAGATTATTTTAAATCACTTAAGATACTGTTTCAAAATCATTATTTGATAAGATGAAGTAACAAGCTGCTTACACAGAACATCATTTCACCCCCGACAATGATCTTTTAAACAGTAATGACCCTCACCAAAATGCAGTTGGGATGTATAATCAAGCGACACTTTCAATGTACAGTTTGTAGTCCTAAGATTTAAAGTAAGTCTTGCTTTGGTTAGAATATGTTCTCTCCTTCTAAAACCAAGAAAATGAACATAGCCTGAGGCCCGTGCACACTCAGCGGTTAAGTCAGTATTATTTTAAGGCCAGGGGAGGCTTTTCACCCTAGCGGAGGTCAAGTTATACCTCACAATCTTCAAAGTAATCTTTTTTCCTTTGTGCCAAAAGTCGAAGGTGCTAATTCTTGAGAGCAAGGTTTTAGAGCATTATTAGAGTTTCGACTTCCTATATGTGAATAAAATTTTACATATACGGATCTCCAGCTAGGGATTAAACACACTTCACTGCCATACATTTGCATTTACAGCTCTCCCTCTTCGGAAGAACGGAGACAAAACAGGGAGAATGAACCCAAGTTTCGCAAAGAACCAAAAACAACCAAATCCAACCCACATAACTGCCTCAGCCCGGATGTGAAAGAGGCAGGGTACTTGGGGGGGGGGGGGGGAGGTGTGGTGGCAGGAAAACTGGAAAATAACTTCACGCTCAAGAAGATACCAAACCTGGGTTAAAACTCACACACGCTCCTTCTGCCAAAGTGAATCTCCCCCGCTGGAGATCAAATCAGCAGTACTGGTTCTGGTTTTCCTCCAGCCTCTCCCCACCTAAATGTTGCCATTTACGAGAAACTCATCGAAGTTGAATCAAAGTGACTTTTGGGAAGAGATGCCAATATGATCTACAGAGTGCTCCGGAAATGTGTAACTCTACACACGAGGCAACGTTACTCCTTGGGCACCAACACCCACCCCCCCCGCAACTTCACTTTCAACTTCCCCTTAAGATGAGGACAATCACAGAGACTTTTTTTTTTTTTTTTTTTTTTTGAAAATCGGAGAGAGCATTAAATAAAGCACCGCATCCAGGTCACCGATGGGCTCCCGGCGCCCGGGGAGGTCCGCGAGCACCGCGCTCCCCGGCCGCTCCGCCAACTCCTCCTGGAGGTCTCCAAGTTTCTCTTTCCCCACCTCTGCGAGCACCCGCCTGAACCCGGGAGGGAAGGGGGCGGCCCCAGGCGCCGGAACCGAGCGACCTGGAACCCTGGGCCTTTGCGGCTCGCCGGCCGCGCCCGGCGCAAGTGCCCGCGTTCGAGACCCCGGGAGCGTGTGGGCGCCAACTTCGCGGGGACCATCGCGCCGTACCCCCGCGGCGCCCCTAGTCCTGCGCCTCCCGGGCCAGTCGGGTCCGGGCGTCCCCGCCACCCTCCCCGCCCCACGGCGGAGCGAGCCCACCCCCAGCTGCGGCAGCCGGGATGCGGCGGCGGGGAAGGGGGGGGGGCGGCGGTCCCCTTCCCCGGGAAGGCGCGGGGACCCGGAGCCGGGTGGCCCGCAGCCCCCGAAGCCCCCGGCGGGCGGCCGAGCGAGCTCACCTGGCGGCTGGCGGCGGCCTCCGGGGCGGCCTCTGGGCGTGGGCCGGGCGGGGGCGGCAGGGGGGGGGGGGGGCGGCGGGGGCCGGGGCTGTAGCCGGGGCCGCCGCCGCCCGCCGGCCTCGCCCCCCACACGCGCCGGCCGCGGCCGCCCCCGGGCAGTGCGGGGGGCGCGGGGAGCGCGGGTCCCGCGGCGGCGGCGGCGGCGGCGCGGCGCGGCTCAGGCGTCGGAGCGGGCGGCCGCGGGCGCCGCCGCCTCCTCCTCCATGGCTGTTTACCCGGCTGCATTGTGGGAGTTTGACCTCCGCCGCCGCCAACCGCCGCCTCAGCTTGCGCCGCCGCCGCCGCCGCGCACGCCATGGGAGCCGTGACTGACGGTGAGGCCCGCTCGCCGCCACCCCGGCCCTCTGCGCCGAGCCCCTCGGCCTCCCCGGCCTTCCCCGAGCCCCCCGGCCTCTTCCGGGAGCCCCTCGGCCTCCGCGATCAGACCCCCTCGGAGAGCCGGCCTTTCCCGGCCGCTTCCCCACCCACCCCCCCAAGTCCTTCGGGCCTCTCCCCGGGCCCCTGCTGCCCCTGGGACTCCCGGCCGGAGTCCGCCCCGGGCCTGGGGGACGGTGTGCTGGGAGGATGGTCGCGGGGCTGGGAGCACACGTTGGGGAGGGGGGGGTGGCGGCCGGGAACGGTGGCAGGGTGCGTGGGCGGGTGGTACCAGGAAGGGGTACAGGCGGTCGGCGGATGTGGTGAGGGAGCGCTTGGTGCGAATATGGGGTCCGAGCAGTGGCGAAGGGGAGGGAATGGTGGAGACCCTGCCGTCCGGGGTCCGGAGGGCCTCGGAGGGGCTGGAGAGTGAGGACACGCGGTTTCGGGCCAAGCTCGGACAAAGAGACACGTTCCAGGGCGGTTCTAGGGGTGTCAGCGTACAGAGGGTGACACCTGCAGGGGTCTTCTGGACAGGTGGCGGGGGGGGGGGGGGGGGCAGAGAGTGGGGCGGATGGCAGCGATGCCCGAGAACTAGCCCTGGATTGCAACTAGGGACAATTATCTAAAAAGGATAGATGTCGACAGAGTATGCGGAGGACAATCTAAGAGTGGGCTTGGGGGATTTAGGAGGAGCCAGTGCGGGGATAGGGTAGATCAAGACAATAAAAGATGTGTTTGTGTGTGTTTATGTGTTGGGTACGGTGGTCTGTGGGCAGGAATGGGGGGAGGGTCGGCAGGCAGAGGCTGGGTTTGTGCAAAGTTGTGAGGACAGTTTAGGGAAAGTGGGCTCTGGTGAGGAGAGACCCAGAGGATGGTCTGTGGACTGAACAGAAATAAAACAAGAGGGCCACCTTGGGGAAGGTGGACAGGCCTGATGGGCCGCTGGAGGGAGAACCTAAGGACGAAGGAAGTCCTTTACCATGTGGGAAGGGAATGTCTAGGGCTGCTGGATGTATCTGCAGAGACGGTGACCAGTAAGGGTAGATGCCTGTGGACAGGCCACTCGTGAAAAGTTGGGGGTCCACAGGATCCCCACATGAAAGGGCCAGCAATGGGAAGAAGAGTAATAAGCGGGCATTTGCAGTAAGTAGTGAAGTGGGAGGCTTACTTACAGGTCCAGGAGCTTCATGGGAAATTTTATCTTTGCTTCATTCCAGTTTTATTTACCCCATCTGGGCTAGGCCTTGGAATTACAGTCCAGAACCAACAGGCAAGACTGCTTCCCCCTCTCAGGTTGCACTCTGGTGGAAAGACCCTTGGATAATTAGTTTTAAGGGTGGCACATGTTTCCACAGGGGAAGTACAAGGTTGGGAACTATAGCAGCATGTAGCAGAGATGGCTTATCCATTCTCGAAGATTAGCCTCCGTGAGACAGTTACTTTTAATCCCATTTTTAAAATATTTATTTTTTTTAATTTTTTAAAAATTTTTTTTTCAACGTTTTTTATTTATTTTTGGGAGAGAGAGAGACAGAGCATGAACGGGGGAGGGGCAGAGAGAGAGGGAGACACAGAATCAGAAACAGGCTCCAGGCTCCGAGCCATCAGCCCAGAGCCTGACGCAGGGCTCGAACTCACGGACTGCGAGATCGTGACCTGGCTGAAGTCAGACGCTTAACCGACTGTGCCACCCAGGCGCCCCAAAAATATTTATTTATTTTTGAGAGAGTGCAAGCTGGGGAGGGGTAGAGAGAGGGGGGACAGAGGATCCTAATCAGGCTCTGTGCCAACGGGCTGACAAGCAGTGCACCCGATGTGGGGCTTGAACTCGAGAAGCCACCTTAGTCACATTTTTGAAAAATAAATAGTTGTGGTTGGACTCGTGTTCCAGGTGGGAACCAGCTATGCAAAAGCCCCAAAGTGTTGGAAGAACTCAAAGATGACCAATGCTGGCTAGAATTTACAAAGTTGCGGTGCCCCTGGGTGGCTCAGTCTGTTGAGCTTCCAACCTCGGCTCAGGTCATGATGTCACAGATTGTGAGTTTGAGCCCCGAGTTGGGCTCTGTGCGGACAGCTCAGCGCCTGGAGCCTGCTTCAGATTCTGTGTCTCCCTCTCTCTCTCTGCCCCTCGCCTGCTCACGCCCTCTCTATTTCTCAAAAATGAATACTAAAAATTAAAAAAAAAAAGTCATAGCCAGAGATTTCTAAGGGCAATGGGAAACAATTTAACATTGGTGTGGTATGATCAGATTTGCATTAAAAAAAAAAAAAAAAGCCACCACCCCACTCTACTATGTGAAGAATGATGAGGGGAAGCGAGGAGTTAGGTTCTAACATTTGTATAGTATTCATCACGCGTCAAGGAGTGTTCTAATCATTAACTCCACTTTACAGATGAAACTGGGACACAAGGAGGTTAAGTAACTTGCCCAAGTTTGCACAGTTAGTAAGTTATAGAGCCTGAGCTCAGAGCCAGGCAGTCTGACTGCAGAGTTTTTGTCCCTCACTACTGTGCATCCAGTCTCTCAGCTACTGCTACACTAGTCCTAGTAAGAGATAACAGGAGCTCAGACAATACAGAGAAGTAGAATAAGATAGAATGCCAGGACTGATTGAGTGGATGTAAGGGGAAGAACTGAGTATTAATCCAGGCTGCTGATTTGAGTGAGTATGTGCTAAATGTACTACTTCTCTATTTATTGAGGTAGGGTCAACATGGAAGATGGGAAGGGAAGGTGAGTTCTAGAAACAGTAGTAACTTCAGTCAAATGCCCCACCCCCCACATATCCTTAGAGGCCACAGGAATCCCTACTTCGTCACTTAAAAGCTGTCTGACCTTGTGTAGGCCACCTCTTTGGGCCTCAGTTTTATTCTTTATAAATGGGGATAATAATAAAATCTACCTCATAAGGGTTGTTTAGAGGTTTAAATGCAATAAGAGATGTAAAGTGCTTTGCACTGAGTCCAACATATAGAAATGTTCAGCAAGTACTATTAAATGTAAGAATTGGTTTTCTCGTGTCTTCTCCATTTTCCTTTGATGAGGGCTGTGTCTTCTTTATCTCTGTATTTGCACAGATTGCCCTTTCCAGCCTGGTAACTGTCATTTATTCTTCAAGACCCACCTCAAATATTCACCTCTTCTCTTTTTAGAACCAGTTGATCTTTCACCTGTTAACCATATTATTTTATGCCTGTTGCTGTTGTAGCCCTCAGTACTTAATTTACTTAAATGATACATTGTAGAAAATATTTAAGGCAGTTCATAATATGAAAACATGAAAAATGGATGAGAAAATGGCAAAACAGAGCACTGAAAGTAAGGAAGACTAGAGGAATTAGAAGTGTACGATCTTCAAAATGCAAGAGGTAAAATCTGGTACATTAATTAAGACAGCTGGAAGTGACTCTCTACTAGTTCATAGCAAGAGGCAGAACCTGGTCCACTGTGTGATCACTGTGAGATCACTGTGTGATCTCGTGTACATGAGAGAAGGCAACATTAGATACACAGGATAAGCAGTTCTTTGTGATTTAAACACTAGAGAAAAAGTTGATCTGTAGAGTCTCCATAAAGACAAGGCAGTATCCTATCTGTAACCTTTTATCGGCACTGATGATCATAGGGCTGTTACTTAGCACATCCCTGACTAGGTCAAAGAAGGCTAACTCACAATTTAGAAAGGCATCCAAAAGCCAATAGGCTGTGTGGTTTAGGTGAATACTTCTACTGGTCTGCCTTAATTCAGACCAAGGTGTTTTTTTGCTTTTGTTTTTTTGGAGGGTTTTTTGTGTTTTTTTGTGTGTGTTGTTTTTTTTTGCTAATTTGTTTTAAGAATACTTAGATCATAGAAGAAAGGATGAAATATAACTTTTTCAGGCAATAAGGACACTGAACTATAGATACTGTAAACATGGTTTTCCTCAAATGGGCTTTTGGCAAAAATCAAGCAGAAGTGAGGAGTGGGTATGATAGGTCAACATACCTTCTAGTCCCAATTCGGGGTGCTGTCTATAGCAGTAAACTACCAAGGAAGACCTGGCTTCTGCTTGAGGCACAGAAGCAATAGCATAAAAATCGAATAAGTAAGATCATTTCTGAGAAAGAACATAACGAAGTTCTGAAATAACTTCTGACAAAGAACCGGATGGAATATGAAAGAATAATGGGGGAGGGCTGCCAACAGTCAGGTATGATCTCTCTGAAAAGTAACCTTTAGAGTAAGGCCTGAAGGGGTCAACCCTGTGAAGAGCCCAGGAAAGTATACAAGACAGGCTACAACTAGCGCAAAGGCCTGAGGCGAAAATAAGCTCTGTGCCCTTTAGAGAAGATAAGGAATAAGGTTAAGGAGTAAGATAAGGGCTAGTATCCAGGTGGGCCAGGAGGGATATGCTAGAAAAGGAGGTCAGAGAAGTAAACAGGAGCTCGCTAAGAGCCTTGGAGATTGGATTGTCTTCTGTTGATACTTAGATATGATTGGATGATTTTAAGCAGAAAAATTAGTGATCCCATACTTCTTTTTTGTTGTTGTTGTTACATTTATTTATTCTGAGAGAGAGGGAGAGAGAATCCCAATTAGGCTCTGCGCTGTCAGCACAGAGCCTAATGCAGGGCTCAATCTCAGGAACCATGAGATCATTGACCTGAGCCGAAATCAAGAGTCGATACCCAACTGACTAAGCCACCCAGGCACCCCTCCCACACTTCTTTTGGATCATTCGGGGCTCCTGTGTATAGAATGAATTCTAGGATGGTAAGAATCAAAGCAGGGAGGCCAACAAGAAGTATTCCAAGAGTCGAGGTGATTTTGGATTAGGATGATGGCAGTAAAGAAGATGGAGGAGTGACCTGGATAGCTCAGTCATCCTGAAAAATTATGTCTCTGGAGCCTAAAGGACAGCTAATGCCCTCTTACAGATTTGCGGTGCCTGGCAAGGTGCCGTGCCCTCATGTAATCCTCACATACGGATTTGCCTATCCAGTTGGACTGGGAACTCTTGGAGAAGAAGCTCTTTATTCCCTGTCCCCTGTACAAGGACACTGGTTACTTTGAGAAAGTGCCCTCCTCAGAGGGAAGTGGAGAGACCGTGTATTTGTTATCTATGGACACTGAACTATAGATATCATCACCAACACTACCATTTTATTGATGGAAAAATAGAGGTCCCGGGAAGTTAGTGACTTACTGTCACATAGCTAGTTCTTGGCAAAGCCATTTTCTTTCCTCCCCCTGTTGCTACCCAGTATTTTGGCGAACTGCAAAAATAGTTTAAATGGTGTCACTGTTAATTTAAACTATATTCACAGTTTGTATTTTGTGTGTGTGAATTTAAAGGGTGTTAAACAGTGTTAGTACCCTGATAGAATCATTTTAAAAGCACTTCTTACAGTACAGAGAACATTAGGTATATATATCTATGTGCCAAAGCACAAATGGGAGATGGGAAAGGGGTGGCAGGGAGCCGGGCTATGGCTCTATGTTCCATAAAATAGAGCTTTTTTGTTTTGATGGTAGTGTTTTTAATTGAGATGAATTGACTACATAATATTAGTTTCAGATGTACAACATCGTTTGGTATTTGAATGCACTACAAAGTGATTGCCTTGATAAACCTAGTTACCATTCATCACCATACAATTGACCCCCTTCCCTCATTTCACCTATCCTGCAATAACCCATTCCCTCTGATAACCACTAATCTCTTCTCTGTATGGGTTTGTTTGTTTTTTATTGTTTTTTCAGTTGTGTTTTAGGTGCCACATGTAAGTGAAATCGTATAGTATTTGTCTTTCTCGGTCTGACTTGTTTCATTTAGCATAATGCCCTCAGGGTCTATCCATGTTTTTGTAAGTGACAAGATTTCCTTTTTTATGGCTGAGTGGTATTCTACTGTATATATGTCTTTGTTTTTTTAATTAGAAAGTATAATGCTTGAATACATGCTTTTTACAACTTGAAATAATGGTTTTAAAAAAATTTTTTTAAAGTTTATTTATTTTTGAGACAGAGAAAGACAGAGCATGAATGGGGGAGGGTCAGAGAGAGAGGGAGACACAGAATCTGAAACAGGCTCCAGGCTCTGAGCTATCAGCACAGAGCCCGACGTGGGCTCGAACTCACGGACCGCGAGATCGTGACCTGAGCTGAAGTTGGACGCTTAACCGACTGAGCCACCCAGGCGCCCCGAAATAATGGTTTTTAACATGCCTGTGAACAATATGCAGAACAGTGTGCAGCTGTACTGTCACTTTCTAATAATGTGATTGTGTATATTTTCCTGTGACTGCAGAGGCAACACTACTCCTGGGTAAAAAGAAGATAGTAATACACACTTTATAGGGTGTCTTCAAGAGTGAGGCGTGATAATACACGTAAAGCACTTCGAAATTGAAGGACAAATTTATGGTCCAAACTAGGATACTTTTCAGAGTGAAAGGAACAAACAAGAATGTATGGTCATCAAATAGGATCTTATAAATGCTGTACAAGTGCCCGCTGCTATTATTCCTATTTCAATTGCAGATCAATGACTCCATTCGTGGTCACTGTTTGTTGACTGTTTGTTGGCGAGTTTGGCCACTTTGTTCCTTCAGCTGTGATCCCAGCACAGGGCTTAACAGTGCAACTATAAAATAATGTTTCTTTAGCTAAGATAACATGGTTTCTCAAAGCAAGATTGGAGTTTCAATCTTGACTTTATTAGCACCTTTCTCTAAACGTCTCAGTAAATCTAGAGATAAACAAAGGACCTCAACACTATTATTTTTGCTTTATTAAAATTTTTTTAAATTTAATTTTGGTTTAAGTAATTTACTTTGGCATCAGCAATGTATTTAGACTAGCTCTAAGTATCTCACAAGAGATCAATATTTACATGGAAAAAGCAAACCGTCATATTTACTGTTCTTTCCACTGCCTTTTTGTGACTTCTTGATATTGTTGGCCTTCAAAATTGTTTTAGTGATTTTAAGCTTCTTGAAAGGAGGGGCTACGTATTATTTTACCATAAGTAATCTAAAACAATGAGACACACATAATTCAGCCTAATAACCCATAAGCAGGGGTGATCCAGTGATAAATCTAACAGCAGTCTGCGTGCACACTGGTTTTGCACGGCCCTAGTTTCTTTTGTTATTCGTCAAAAGTTTCCTTTTTTCCTTTGGTTTCCTTTTGTTATTGGTCAAAAGTTTCCTTTTTTCTTGTTAACACATGATAGATTTATTAAAGGACATAGAATAGAATTTTTAATGCAGAAGAAATGAAGAAAAATACCTCAAAATGACCAATAAACTCACTCTCCAGATAACCACTGTTGGTATTTTTAAAAAGAAAAGTAGTGCATGTCTGACAATTCGAGAAAAAAGCATCAAGTGACAAGTGAAAACCCTCCCCCTACTTCACCTTCCGTGGCTAATCCCTCTTCCCAGAGGTAATTATTAGAAACTGTTTTTGTGTGTGTGCGTGCACCTTTTCAGAATGATTTTTAAGTGCCTGTAAAGGGTAAAAAGCACTTTCTCTAGTGCCAAACTTCTGAGTTTGGGTCTCAGCTCTACTCCTTATTTCCGGTGACATTTAATCTGAGCAACTTTCAGTTCCTTCACGGTTAAAATAGGGGTAGTAATATCTACTTTATAGGGCTATCGCGCAGATTCAACGTGTTTATATGTGAAAAACACATAGCATATTGCAAACATTATATATATGTTAGTCGTAGGCCACTATGTATGTATACTTTAAAATTTTATGCAAACATTTACAAACTCTCCTGTGTTACACTTTTTTTTTTTCCAAGTAGGCTCTATGCCCAGTGTGGAGCTGAACACAGGGCTTGAACTCATGACCCTGAGAACAAGAGTTGGATGCTTAACCAACTGAGCCACCAGGCACACCTGTGCTATATACTTCTATAATTGTTACATCTTAGAACTCTTTCTACTACATCTTGGAGCTCTTTCTACCTCATTATTTTGTATCAATTGTGTAGTATTCTGCTATATTTTTAAAATTAATTCTCTGCCAAGCACTTAATTATTTCCAGTTGTTTTCTCTTACAAGTAGTGTCTAATAGAGATACTTGTATAGATGTCTTCACACACCTGTGGGAATAATTTCTAGAAGTCAGGTCAAAGAATATACGTATTTTAATTTTGATACATATTGCTACATTGCTGTAGTAGCCCGCTGTTTCAAGTTCATTTTGTCTCAAAGTGTTAAATAAAATTTATCCCTCTGGTTTTCAGTTTGGATCCACCAGTTTCTTGGTTTGGAACACCAAGAAAAATTCAGTGGTGCATTTCTGTGCTAACAGAATTCTTTGCCATTAGAAAGGAAATGCTAATCTTCATTGGGAGGTCACAGAATTGCTATTTCCTAAAAGCAGGTGAGGTTGCTTTTAAGCAATCTTATAGGTTGCTATAAGGTCTAGCAGTTTAGGGAGGCACACTTGAGAGTAGCTTAGCCCTAGGAGGAAGTTACATTCACCGTGAGGCCCTTGACACTGGTTGTGAAGCCTTGACCTGTCCCTAAAGAAGTGTTTTGAAAGTTGGCCCACGATTACCTTCAATTTTCCTATTATCTTCCATTGTTTTCCTTTTCCTATTTTGAATATTTGCCCCAAGGTGTTATGAAACCTTGTTTTGTAATCAGGGTTTTAATAACAATGATGAATTTTGAAAAGAATGTTAGTCTGGGTCTATGAGAGATTGTCCTTTCCGGGATAAAATGAGAGCACAGCTAAAATGGCCGTGTCAACTGACCCGAGGCTTGGAGGAGGGGAGTTGGTCTCGTGACTGTAAAGCAGTCATTTCTTCCTGCCTCTCTGTTTATAGAAAATGGGGTATTAAAAATCTAACCCCTTGCAAGGGCTTTTTGAGGATTATTTGGTGTTTTAAGTGATTACATATTTCTTCTAGGTAGTAAATAGGTCAGTATATAAGACAGAAAGGGGTCCAAAATGCATCCCAATTTTGCGAGTAAATATTTGCTTGTCGGCATACATGTGTCATAACTGATTTTAAAGTGATTTTGAATGTCAGACTGTGGGTATAATTGTGGCACAACATATAACTGAATCCAGTAGGAAATCTTCCTATAATCCTAAAGTCAGGCAGAAAACCACCATCTCAGGACAAATGTTAGGTATTTGGGGTTAGAAGCTCTTTCCAGATGGCACTGGTCCTCATAGTCAGTAAAGAAAGCAATCATGACAACTAAGGAATAATATTGATAGCATCGTTAAAATAGTTTTCTAAGCCATGCCTACTGTTTTTATAGGGTGGGCCAAGGCCTGTCCAAATTATTAATATTAGCATTTAAGTTACTTAATAGTTTCGAGCATGATGATAATTTTTGAAGTCAATGTATGTAGTAAACAAAGCATATTTTAGGTGTGTTCAGTCTAGCGCTAATTGATGAGGCATCATTAAAAATAACAATGCTCATGCCATTTGTGTTGGGAACCATCAGCAGCCCATCTTTATATTTAAAAAGAAAAAGCTGGGGCGCCTGGGTGGCGCAGTCGGTTAAGCGTCCGACTTCAGCCAGGTCACAATCTCGCGGTCCGTGAGTTCGAGCCCCGTGTCAGGCTCTGGGCTGATGGCTCGGAGCCTGGAGCCTGTTTCCGATTCTGTGTCTCCCTCTCTCTCTGCCCCTCCCCCGTTCATGCTCTGTCTCTCTCTGTCCCAAAAATAAATAAAAAACGTTGAAAAAAAAAAAATTAAAAAGAAAAAGCTGTTTTTAAACTGACACCGTACCCTTTTATTTTATTGCTGTTGGAGCTGTGCTCTATATTATTTACGTTATTTCAGGAATTTTTATCCCCAGAGAATTTTCTAGGCAACAACTGTCTATGCAGTTTACGCTAGAAATACTGTGACCTTGCAATATGAAGCTTGAGATAGAAGCAAATTTGGGAGAAATCCTAACCGGTTAAAACTCTGTATGCGTAAGTGCCTAATATATACCTGTGTAGTTGTATAGATGTATCTACAGATATACCTTCCACGATGTTTACTCACTTTTCAAGATTTTTAGGATGGTACAAGTTGTGGATTAAATTTAACATAAGCAGGGACACCTGGCTGGGTCAGTCAGTAGAGCAAGTGACTCTTGATCTCAGGGCTGAGTTTGAGCCCCACATTGCCTATAGAGATTGCTTAAAAATAAAATGTTTAAAAAAATTTAACATATGGGATGCCTGGGTGGTTCAGTCGTTTAAGCTTCCAGCTCTTGATTTTGGTTCAGGTCATGATCCCAGGGTCGTGGGAACAAGCTCTGTGTCAGGCTCTATGCTGAGCATGAAGCCTGCTTAAGATTCTCTCTCTCTCTCTCTCTCTCTCTCTCTCTCTCTGCCCCTTTCCCATGCTCGCAATCTCTCTCTCTCTCTCTTTCTCTCTCTCGTTCTCTTTGTCTCCCTCTGCCCCTCTCCTCCACTCAATCTCTCTCTCTCTAAAGTAAAAAAAAATGAAAAATAAGTGAGCATTAAAAAAAAGTAAACATATAAGTAACTTTCTTTTTCTCTTTTTCTTGCTTTCCCACCATGAAAAGGCATGTGCTCCTTTGTGTAATTTCATTTCTGTGAAGTTTCACAGCAGCATTCCTTCACAGTGGAGATGCTATTCCCATTTTACAGAAGAAGTTTTATTCCCATTTTATCGATGAAGTTGAAATTTGGTGCCACACACACAAAGCAAACACTGTATGTTTGGTCCCAGTTTTTGACTTTGGCCCAGGGGTTTGGCTTTGAAGGAAGAGACTGAATTGGGAGAAGGGCCCGGAACTGCCTTGACAGGGAGTCCCCAGTGGTACCAGAATTGGTCTGACCATACTCCTACTCAGGCCACCTTGGCATTTTGAGAGAGACAGACAGACAGAGGTTCCCAAGCAGGCTCCACACTGACAGCAGAGAGCCCCATACAGGGCTTGAACTCACCAACTATGAGGTCATAATCTGAGCTGAAGTCAGCTGCTTAACCAACTGAGCCACCCAGGAGCCCCAGGACCTGTGATTCTAATCTCTAATTTTCATGCCATTTTACCTCCAACTGCCTGTGCCTTGGTAGCCTCCTAATAGCTTCCCTGCCTTTGGGTTTTTCCCAGATGCAGTCCATTTTGTACATTGTCCTCAGCTTAATCTTCCTAGAAAGTCCTGCTCCTGAATCTTTAGCAGTTCCCAGGTGCCCACCAGCAAGGTCCAAGTCTGCTGGTTTGGCATTCACTGGTGGAGACGCCCACATTCTGACCTCTAACTGCCTTTCTGTCCTTGGGTCCCAAGATTTGTGCAGCCTCCCTGATGTTCTCACGTGTACACATTTTACATCCAGTCTCTGATTCCCCACCTCTGCTGGAGCTCACAGGTTTCTCCCTGCCTGTGGTGGGGGCAGGGAAAGGACTTTAGCTTGCTTTCTTTTTTCTTTTTTTTTCTTTTTTTTTTCCTTTTTAAAAATTCGTTTATTTGTTTATTTAAAGATTTTATTTTTTTAAGTAATACCTACACCCAACATGGGGCTTGAACTCACGACCCAGAGACTGAGCCAGCCAGGCGCCCCCTTTGTTTTTGTTTCTGTTTTCCAACAGCTTTATTGAGGTATAATTTTGTACAAAGAACTGCATATTTTATGTGTACAATTCACTGCATCTGGACATATGCAAACAGCTGTGATACCATCACCATAATCATAGCTTTCTTTTTCAAACAGCAGCTAACAGATTTTGAGGGCTCATATGGCTCAAAAGTCAAATAATATAGAAAGATATTTCCCCGTCTTCCAGCCTGTTCTCTATCCCACGTACCCTGCCCCTCTCCCTTGGTAACCCCTTCTATTAGTTTCTTTTTTTTTTTTTTAACGTTTATTTATTTTTGAGACAGAGAGAGACAGAGCATGAACAGGGGAGGGGCAGAAAGAGAGGGAGACACAGAATCTGAAACAGGCTCCAGGCTCTGAGCTGTCAGCACAGAGCCCGACGTGGGGCTCGAACTCACGGACCGTGAGATCATGACCTGAGCCGAAGTCGGATGCTTAACCGACCGAGCCACCCAGGCGCCCCCCTTCTATTAGTTTCTTATATATCATTCTAGGGTATCTGTATGGATACGTTTCCCCCCATTTATATGTGAAAGGAAACATGCCATACATACTGCCTCACTTTGCTCTTTATCAAGTTATCTTAACTGAGCTCTGTGTATTAGTACATAGACATTTCCTCATTCTTTGTTTTTCTTTGGCTTCATAGTATTCCATCATATCCTTATTCCAAAGTTTATCTAGTCCCCTGTTGATGGGCATATGTCATACTGCATATGTGCAAGTTTATCTAGGATCCTTGGGCCAAAGGCATATGTCATTTGAAGTTTAGGTAGATATTGTTAAAATACCTCTTAGCTTTCTTGGTTGGTAATTTTTAAGTATGAAGAGAGCAGCCCAAATTCCACTTCCCCTAACTCCCCCCAAGCCAAAGGGAGCTGTCCTCCTAATCTCCTCTATTATGGGTCTTCGGCACTTATTTAACATTCCCAGCCTCCTCTGTATTTGTGTTCATATGCATGTTATGTCTCCACCTAGAGCAAAAGAGCTCAGTTCTTTATCTCACATCCTTAGAATTCCTGGTACCGTGTGAACACATCTGCTCATTGATCGAGAATTCTTGTCTTTTGTACAAGAAGAGAAATCTCGGCTTTGGACCTGAAAATAAAGATGGTTGCCTGCTGATCCTTGTTAGTATCTTATTGAAACAAAGCTCGTCAGAGGGCAGGTGGTCTGGGGCAGGCACCACAAAGCCAATGTAAAAAATATTTATTGAGCATCAGAAGTGTAAAGACACAGTGTGAGAGGTTGAGGAGGAAGCCATGAATAAGACAGGAACCTCATGAACCTTTGCCCCAAGTTTATTTGGCCTGTACAGTGTTCAAAACATTTTTCAGAAATTTTTATAATTGTAAAATTTTATAATTTTATAATTATAATATATTATTATATTATGTATATAATATATATATTGCATATATAAAGGTACCCAGATCTTAAATATGCAGCTGGAATGATCACAAAACGTGCTTGAAACATTTGTAGTTAGTCACCAAACTTTAAAAAGCTCTTGAAAAGCCATCTGTGGTAATAGTTTCCCCGCTTTGGGTGGGTACTCATTCCCCAATTTTCCTATATCCTATTCCCTGAATGCATTTATATTTGAAATCCCTGGGCCTCAATAAAGTAGGATGCCCCAGTATCTGGGAGGAAGATGGGGTTTGTTGGGGGGGTTGGAAGAGCACAGATAAGAAAACAAGAAATTGATGGGGCATCTGGGTATCTCAGCCAGTTAGGTGTCTGCCTCTTGACTTCTGCTCAGGTCATGATCTCACAGTTCGTGGGGTCGAGCCTCACGTAAGGCTCCTGGATGACGTCACGGAGCCTGCTTGGGATTCTCTCTCTTCCCTCTCTCTCTGCCCCTCCCCAACTGGTATGTGCTTGCTGTCTCTCTTTCTGTCTCTCTGTCTCTCTCTCTCTCTCTCAAAATAAATAAACTTAAGGAAAGAAAAGAAAAGAAAGAAAACAAATTGACCAAAAGAAAGGAAAGGAATGGAACAGCATCAAACATCAGAATATGCACCCTCTGGAGCAGGTGCTCCCGTGTCCAGTGCCCAGTGTAGAAATTACTTTAACTTTTAACAAAGTTAGAGGATGTTTGCAATAAAAAATAAAATCAACTCATTTTCTGCATTTTAATCTCTTCAAGGACTGTTTTGTCTGAGGCTCCTCAAATAACATTGTTGGTGGTCAAAAACTGAAAGCATTAGTTTGTATTTTAAAGTGTAACATTAAAATACCTGATGAATCGATAACTTGAGCTGCCTGTCAAAGCCATGACTCCGAGAACAAAACCCAATTCTAAAAGTGTTTATCTGATGTTGTCACAGAATAGATTTAAAAACTGCAGCCACCTGCCTTCTAAAGTTTATCTCCGTTGCACCTGCGCTCACAAATACTTCTGCCCACACACAGGAACTATTGTTCAAAGATTTTGCTGTTGATTCATCATGCAGGCTCTCCAGGAATTATTCACACTTTAAAATTTATTAAAAAAAAATAATGCATGCACATGATGAAAAACAAACACAATTCTGCAAAATAATACAGAAAATTCAATTTTTTTTCTCATCTTTGTAGTCCGTTTCACCAGAAGAAAGCACTATTACCACTTTCCTGTGTTCCTTCCAAAGATATTCTTTGAATGCACAAACACATACATGTGCGATGTGCACACATATGCACATATACAAAGCCTCCCCCTTTTCCACACAGATAACAGCTAACTGTATGCTTCTCTTCACCTGTTTTGTTTTCATTTCACTTCATGTATCAAAGGAGATTTTTGGGCATCAGTATGTACATCCACGTTATTCTTTTGGCTGCATAATACATTGTATGAACGTTTCATAATTTAACCAGTCTCTTACTGGTAAATGTTTAGCTTTGCAATCTTTCTACTATGAGCAACGCTAAGAACATCCCTTTACATTTATCTCTGTGCGTGGGTGCACAGTTATCTATGGGATGTTATCTATGGGATGAATTCCTAGAATTGGAGTTACGGGGTCAAAAAGGTAGGTGCAACTTAGTTTTGTTTTATTTTTTTAACATTTATTTATTTATTTTAAGAGAGATAAGTGGGGAGAGAAAGAGATCAAGTGGGGGAGGGGCAGGCAGAGAGAGAGAGAGAGAGAGAGAGAGAGAGAGAGAGAGAGAATCCCAAGCAGGCTCTACCCTGTAAGCTCAGAGCCTGATGTGGGGCTCAATCTCATGTACCGTGATATCATGACCTGAGCTGAAATCGAGTCAGGCGCTTAACCAACTGAGCCACCCAGGTGCCCGGGTATGTTTTAAACACCGTTTGTTGTCGCCCATTTGCCCCACAAAGAGGGTGCCACTGTACCTTCCATCAGTGTATGTAAGTGCACTTTCTCAGGATCCTTGCCAACCCTTTTTATCGGGTATTTTGATCTTCGCAAATCTGGTAGATGAAAATTTATGTTTCATTGGGTTTCAACCTGCCTTTCTCTTGTCACGATCCAGGATTACTTTGTCCAGCAAGAATACTAGCTCCGGGCTGCCGGACAGGCCAACAAGAGCCCCACTTAGAGCTCCTCGTCATTACCTGCCCTGCTCTTCTGTTTTACCTTTTTTCTTCTCCTTGGAGCAAAAGTGAGACAGCCTAGCTTTAAAAAAAAAAAAAAAAAAATCTTCATGGGGAAAGAAACATTGCAGACATAATGACTAAATGACACTTTTTTTTTTTGATAAACCCATTCTCTTTTCTCTGACCCACCTCTCTTTGCCCAGTCTGCCACTACCTCTTTCAAACCTTTTCTTTCTGTACCTTCTGCCTCTACCTCACACTAGTCAGAGATAGGAACACCTCAGCCCTCTGTGTGGACAGGTTTTTCCCAAAAAAAGCTCTCCAAGAACTCTGGGCTTATTTCTTTGATGGTCCCCGGAAACGATTTCTGCTTAGCAACCCAACAAGAGCAGATCCATTAGCGCAGGCTGTAACCTGGCCCCTTAGTACACTGCCTGGCACACAATAGACAATAACTGTCTTGACAGAGACATAAAAATAACACACGTAAATTGCAGTAAAACCTACATAACAAAAGTTGCCGTCTTAACCACCTTTAAGTACACAGTTTAGAGGCGTGAAGTACACTCACATCTCAGTGGTTTTCTTTTGGATGAATGCATAAATAGTGGTATCAGTTACTTGTTTCTGAAAGTCAACAAGAGTCAGACCATCATTTTAATTCATGTTCTTCTTTCCTCCAGACGAAGTCATACGGAAGCGCCTCCTAATTGATGGAGACGGCGCTGGAGATGATCGGAGAATCAATCTGCTAGTGAAGAGTTTCATTAAATGGTGCAACTCTGGGTCCCAGGAAGAGGGGTATTTATTTCATCTCACTTTTGTTTCTACACCAGTGGGCTGATAAGAGTTTAAACCCTGTCTACAGCCTATCAATATTTCAGATTTTCACTCACCTTCAGTGTCCAGTGGAGGCAATTTTGGGTTAATCAGCTATAGATTTTTCTGGTCTTTCTTTCTATTCAGAGGCCTGCTTTATGCTTATTAAAATGTGCAGAAGGTATGGTGGTAAGAAAGGAGAATTAAATTTTGGCTCACTAATTTGGTCAATTTTAGCAGGTAAGTTAGACAAAATATCTAAATGAAATTGTCTTTGTTTTATTTTTTTTTAAAGTAAGCTGTAGGCCCAACATGGGGCTTGAACACATGACCCCAAGATCACGAGTCACCTGTGCTACCAACTGAGCCATCCAGGCACCTCAATTTTCTCTTTTTTTAATAAGCTAATAGATAGTTGTTGCAAGGGTTTATACATATTTAATAATTTTTCTTGCATTAGAAAAATTTCCCTCATTTGAATTAACTTTTCACATAGATCTTTGTAAAGAGTGAAAAAAATTGTGAAAATAAAATTGGGAGCATAAAAAAACATCTTACTGAAAACATTTTAAAATGTATTTTAAACAAAATTCAAACAAGTAGTTGTTTGAATTTAGCTTATAGTGATAAGAACAGTGGTCTCATCTTTGCACGTGTAACTAAAGCAGTTTATAAATTCAAGTACATCACATCTGGAGAAAGAAAACATAAGGGAAAGATATTTTAAATTATTTTATAATTTTTTTAATTTTTTAAAAATTATTTTAAATAAAGCAAAGGATTCTCTTAGAACTTGATAGGATTTAATTACCAAATCTTGGCCTGTACTATAATGGCTCAACTTTGGTATTTCACAAAAACCTTTATTCTGTTTTTTCTTTTTCGCTAGATACAGCCAGTACCAACGTATGCTGAGCACGCTGTCCCAATGTGAATTTTCAATGGGGAAAACTTTGCTGGTATATGATATGAATCTCAGAGAAATGGAAAATTATGAAAAAATTTACAAAGAAATAGGTAAAGAAACTTAAAGCAATTAATGTTTCCATGTAATTTTAATTTTTATGACCCAAAGGAGACAATATCTGCTAACATTTTTCTTTGGTTTGTGGTAAAATCATAACAATGTTAATAGAATATAGTAAATGTTAGCTACAAAAATGTATTCTGATATGATACAATACTTAGGGTTACAGCTGTTTTTTAAACCACCAGCATCTATTTTATTAACAATGGAACTTAATTTAAAAACACATTTTAGGGGCGCCTGGGTGGCTCAGTCGGTTGGGTGTCCGACTTCAGCTCAGGTCACGATCTCGCAGTCCGTGAGTTCGAGCCCTGCGTCAGGCTCTGGGCTGACGGCTCAGAGCCTGGAGCCTGCTTCCGATTCTGTGTCTCCCTCTCTCTCTGCCCCTCCCCAGTTCATGCTCTGTCTCTCTCTGTCCCAAGAATAAATAAAACAAAACAAAAAAAAAAATTAAAAAAAAAAACACATTTTAAAATTAAAAATGGATGGAGATTATACATGTTGTTACAACTGTCTTTAAAAAAAACCTTTTCATATAGAATGTAGCATTGCAGGAGCACATGAAAAAATTGCTGAGTGCAAAAAGCAAATTCTTCAAGCAAAGCGAATACGAAAAAATCGCCAAGGTAAGGGTTTTGTGGAATTTAGTGAGCAAATGCTTTATTACTGAGTACTATTTTCATGCAGTTTTTAATGTTGTGTGGTACAATCTTCAGTAAGAATCAACCTGAATTATTAAAAAGAATTAGGAGCTAAACTTAATTCTTTAAAGCTATGTTATTCCTTAAAATAGTGGAGAAGGAAGGCTGTGCTGGAAAAAAAATATTTTTTTGTTTTTTTTTTTTTTTTGTTTGTTTGTTTGCTGGATGGTATTGATTATCCAAATATTTCTTAAGTATTCATTTTTTCTTTTTACTCTTCAGACCCCTTTGCCTAAATGTTACAGTTAATCAGCAAAGGCAATTCAGACAAATACACTAGACCTCAGGTTTTGTTTGTTATTTGTTTCACGGAACTCCTTGCGAGATAAAAGAAAAGAATTTAAGCTCAGTGAGTTTTTATTAAGTACAAAGCAAGCAAACATTTGCAAGCTGCCTAAATATCTAATAAGAGGAAGAGTAAAGTTTAGTTTTGCCCTGATTTCTTTTGTTTTTTAATCAGGGTTTGTCCTCATTGCAGTCCATAAAAACTAGTCCAAAATAATTTTTAATGGCTGGGGCATTGCTTCTCCTATAATGTAAACGGAAAGAAAGAAAGATAAAAAATATAATGCATAATCACAATTGTAACCTATATACAAAAAACTAGAAGGAAATAGAAAATGTAAACGGTTATTATTTTGGGGCTGTGGGGTTTTATGACTTAGGGTTTTTTGTTTTTGTTTTTGTTTTTTTTCACTGATGACGTATTACTTTGTAATCTAAAAAAATTTTATTAGAAGTCACACTTTTGGGGCATCTGGGTGGCTCAGTCAGTTAAGTATCCAGCTTTGCCTCAGGTCATGATCTCACAGTTTGTGAGTTGGAACCCTGTGTCGTGCTCTGTGCTGACAGCTCAGAACCTGGAGCCTGCTTCGGATTTTCTGTCTCCGTCTCTCTCTGCCCCTCCCCTGCTTGTACTCTATTTCTGTCTCTGTCTCTGTCTCTGTCTCTGTCTCTCTGTCTCAAAAATAAATATTAAAAATTTTTTTCTTTTTAAATAAAGAAATAAAAGTCACACTTTTATTGGGGCATCTGGATGGCACAGTCAGTTAAGCATGTGACTTTGGCTCAGGTCATGATCTCACAGCTTGTGAGTTCAAGTCCCATGTTGGGCTCTTTGCTGACAGCTCAGAGCCTGGAGCCTGCTTCTGATTCTGTGTCTCCCTCTCTCTCTGCCCCTCCCCGACTCTCTCTCTCTTTCAAAAATAAACATTAAAAAAACTTTTTAAGTCACACTTTTATTGAATTAATATGCTGATTTTCAAAACAATGAATTTTACATTTTAATGAACCAATTAAGATGCTTAATTCCTTATTTTAAAAAAATTGTTTTTTGAATTCATTCTAAAATGCATATGGTTGGGGCGCCTGGGTGGCGCAGTCGGTTGAGCGTCCGACTTCAGCCAGGTCACGATCTCACGGTCCGTGAGTTCGAGCCCCGCGTCGGGCTCTGGGCTGATGGCTCAGAGCCTGGAGCCTGTTTCCGATTCTGTGTCTCCCTCTTTCTCTGTCCCTCCCCCGTTCATGCTCTGTCTCTCTCTGTCCCAAAAATAAATAAAAAAATTTAAAAAAAAATAAAAATTAAAAAAATAAAAAAAAAATAAAATGCATATGGTCAAGTTCAGTGGCCAATTTACAGCAATGTATTTAATAATTAATACTGATTCTAAAATAATTTTAAAATGTTTTACAGTGCTTTTTCTGGATTAGCTGAGGCTTTTAAATGAATGCTGCCATTCATCATTTCATAAGAAAGGCCAACAGGAAATAACAAGGAAACCTGAAAGTCTCAGTGGAACAGAAACAAGGAATTTTATCAGTTCTGAATTTTAAATCATTTCTAAGTTTGTGAAATCTTTACCTTTAGAATGAGAATAAGATGTGTAATTTGCCCTTGTTAAGATCCAAAATTAATGATAGGATATATTTACCTAGCTGATCTTTTCTCTGCTGGGCAAATAGGTAGTAAGATCCTCATCAGAATCAGTCTGCTTAATGATCAATAGTGGCTTAAGTTCACTTATACTCTGCTGGCTTCTTATATCCTACCTAGGGATAGGTAAATGGAAAAACAGATTGGGAGCAAAAGTCCTTGTTTAAAATTGTTTTGAAATAGGGATACCTGAGTGGCTCAGTTGATTAAACGTCCAACTCCAACTCAGGTCATGATCTCACAGTTCGTGTGTTTGAGTCCTGCATAGGGCTCTATGCTGATAATGCTGATAGCTCAGAGCCTGGAGCCTGCTTTGAATTCTGTGTTTCCCTCTCTCTCTGCCCCTCCCCTGCTCTCCTGCTCTCTCTCTCTCTCTCTCTGTCTCTCGAAAACAAATAAACATTAAAAAAGAATAAAAAAGTTTTGAAATAATGGATTATAGTTATAGGCCAACCAAGTGACATTGGCAATACTCTTTCCATCCTTAAGTTTTTTTTATTTCTTTATGCACTCAGAAAGTGATTAGGAGAGATCTGTCATGTTATACATTTTGTTTTCATATCCAGGTTCAAAAAAACCTTAATTTGATAAACATTTTTATATCTTTCAGAATATGATGCTTTGGCAAAAGTGATCCAGCATCATCCAGACAGACATGAGACACTAAAGTAAGTTTAGAGTTTACTTTGAAAGGAGCTAATCTTTATACATAAATGTTCACATACTAGCCTATGTTTTCCATTTTTATGGGAGTACAAAGTATGTTTCAGAAGGAGGGGTCACATCTTCCCAAAAACATATTCTAATGCTGCTTGATTAAATTTTTTCCTTCCTCCAATCTAACTGCCTCTAGGTCTAAAATAAATGCATATAGGGGCACCTGGGTGGCTCATTTGGTTCAGCATCCAACTCTTGGTTTCGGCTCAGGTCATGATCTTGTGGTTTGTGAGTTCGAGCCCCACATCTGGCTCTGCACTGATAGTGTGGAGTCTGCTTGGGATTCTCTGTCCCTCTCACTCTCAAAAATAAATAAACTTAAAAAAATAAATTCATATAATATACATCACACTAAAATGGATAAATAAAATATGGTGTACTCATATAGTAGAATACTAAATGAGGAGTGTAAAACAAATTAGATATATACTTTTTTTTAGATATACACTTTAAAAATTTTTTTTAAATGCTTTTATTTATTTTTGAGACAGAGAGAGACAGAGCATGAGCAGGGGACGGGCAGAGAGAGAGGGAGACACAGAATCCAAAGCAGGCTCCAGGCTCTGAGCTGTCAGCACAGAGCCTGACTTGGGGCTCAAACTCACAGACTGTGGGATCATGACCTGAGCTGAAATCGGACGTTTAACTGACTGAGCCACCCAGGCGCCTCTTCTACACTTTTTAAGCTCAGATTTCAAAACACAATCAGTGAAAAGAAAAACAGAAGACATACAATGAATTTTAAATTATTCCTGATCTTCTGTAATACTTGCAGAATAGTAACCATTTATAAAGTTAACCTCCCCCTATTATCTACTAACACTGTATATAATTTAGAGGGACAAATAAAGATATGGATTGGAATGATACAGTGATTGCCTGACTGGGGAGTAGAGGAAGATAAAAGGCCTGAGATAGAGGACAGGCAATAAGGTTCTAGTATCTCAAGTTAATCTGCAGTGTTTTAGTTCTTTTACCAAGAAAAAGAGAAGAAGAAAGACTTATTTTGTCAAATAAGAATGACAAAACCTTAAAAGTTGTCAAATCTTGGGGGTATGATATCCTATTATCTGTGTCTTCTTAGATTTTAAAAATTATCTAGAAATTTGATTTTAATGAAATTAGTGCACATTTAGAAGTTAAGAAATCATCCCTCGCTTCAAAGTTTCATAATGGAGTCTAAGAACTTCTTATCCTTTAAAAAATTTTTTTAAATACTCTTTAGTAATTAAAAATTTAGGCATTAATTGTGAATTCTGTCTCCCCAATTAGCAAAATGTAACACTGTTTTATTATTTTCAGGGAACTAGAGTCTCTGGGAAAAGAACTGGAGCATCTTTCACATATTAAAGAAAGTGTGGAAGATAAGGTATTTGCACACGTATTTTAGCCTCTGTGATATGTGTATGTTCATAGATCGGTGTGCATTAACTCTTTTCTCATGAACACAGCTGGAACTGAGACGGAAACAGTTTCACGTTCTACTTAGTACCATCCACGAACTTCAGCAAACGCTGGAAAGTAAGTAGAAGTCACGGAATGAATGTTTATTTATTTTTTTTGTGTGTTTATTTTTGAGATAGAGAGACAGAGCATGAACGGGGGAGGGGCAGAGAGAGAGGGAGACACAGAACCGGAAGCAGGCTCCAGGCTCTGAGCTGTCAGCACAGAGCCCGACGTGGTGCTCGAACTCACAGACCTCAGTGAGATCGTGACCTGAGCTGAAGTCGGACGCTTAACCGACTGAGCCACCCAGGTGCCCCAACGGAATGAATGTTTATAAGGACTTTTAAGTGATCCAGGGGTGTGCCCTCTAAAATATACATCTTCTTGACAGAGCATACCTGCAGTTTCAGAGTAGGAGTATAGCTGGATGATGCCAGAAGGCATTCATGTAGTTCAACTTTCCGTATATATGCAGAAAAGCCTGAAGATGTAACAATATATGATTTAAATACATAACCAGTGTTTCATATAAAGAGAAATTCAAAGGTGATAGATTTGGAATTCTTCTTGGTTTATTATAGTTTATTGCTATAAAGTAATGCTGTGAAGTAATTCAGGACCCAGGCAGGCAATGGTGAGGAGGTGAAGTAATTAGCACATAAGCACATTTGCATAGTCAGTGAATAGAACGTACTTTGAGGAACTGGAGACTTGCTCTTTGTACTGATTATAGCAAATTGGAAATTTCTATGCTGTCTGATTTCCTGATCATTTTCAAGAAAAGCCTAGGGGCACCTGGGTGGCTCAGTTGGTTGAGCATCCCACTCTTGATTTTGGATTGAGCCCTGCGTCAGGCTCTGCACTGATAGAGTGGGAGGGAACCTGCTTGGGATTCTTTCTCCCTCTCTCTTTCTGCCCTTCCCTCTGCTCACACACTTTCTCTCTCTCTCTCAAAATAAAGAAATAAATTTAAAAAAAAAAAAGAAAAGAAAAGCCTAAAACCTAGATTTTTAAAAAAATGTATTCTCTCACATACATTTTAAACTTTTTTTTTTACATTTTTTAAACATTAATTCATTGTTGAGACACAGAGCATGAGCATGGGAGGGGCAGAGAGAAGGGGAGACACAGAATCCGAAGCAGGCTCCAGGCTCCAGGCTCCAAGCTGTCAACACAGAGCCTGACGCGAGGCTCAAACCCAAGAGCAGTTCAATCATGACCTGAGCGAAGGCAGATGCTTAACTGACTGAGCCACCCAGGTGCCCCTCTCTCACATACATTTAAAAAAAATGTATTCTAGTGGCGCCTGGGTGGCTCAGTCAGTTAAGCGTCCGACTTCGGCTCAGGTTATGATCTCACAGTTCGTGGGTTCGAGCCCCGCGTCGGGCTCTGTACTGACAGCTCGGAGCCTGGAGCCTGCTTCAGATTCTGTGTCTCCCTCTCTCTCCCACTCCCTAGCTCATGCTCTCTCTTTCTCTCTCTCTCTCAAAAATGAATAAGCATTAAAAAAATTTTTTTAATGTACTCTATCACATAAATTTTACATTTTGATTACGCTCATAAACACCAACAGCCAAAACAGCATTTTTAAAACCAAACACCGTGTGGGTCAATTGCAGTCATAGACTGCCATTTTGCCATCTTTTTAGATATATCAGCTAATAAAGGATAAAAATGTTGTCATGTGTTCGCTAAATATATAACTTAAGGAAATTTGACTGCAGTTTTATGGTTCTTTCTCAACTACAGATGATGAAAAGCTCTCCGAAGTAGAAGAAGCTCAAGAAACCAGCATGGAAACAGACTCCAAGCCATAGACAGGCTAATGGTTCACCATTCCCAAGAATACGGAAGTAACAACATGCTCACTGTGTTTGGAACTTGTTGTACTCTT
The DNA here is from genome assembly GCF_046562875.1 of Panthera onca. NCBI lineage: Eukaryota > Metazoa > Chordata > Mammalia > Carnivora > Felidae > Panthera > Panthera onca. The sequence continues at coordinate 31,389,634 of NC_138340.1, read as the reverse complement.
GAGATTTAAAGTTTTGGCAGTGAACTACTTTGCTTTTAAATGTTAATGCCCAGTTCATTCCGATTTCTTTACACAAAGGAAAAAGACTTTAATATCGATTTGTTTGTATTGAAATGCCTTTTTTATTCTTGAAAGGTAGGAAGCAACATCCCAAAATGTTTCATAGAATGTTTTCAAGCCAGATAGGTTTTGTGCTCAGTAGTGTTGTAGGTAGTTTTTAACTGGTAACACTGATTGGCTTATAAACTAAGTTGAAGGTTGTGAGAAAGCGGCATTTCCAGGATGTGGGTGAGAAAATGAGTCAATCTGGAAATTGTTACCACTTTTGAAAATGGAGTTCATGAATAGGCTTCAAGAGGGCTGCAAATTTGTGAAATTATGTTCAAAATAGGGGTAGTGTATGCTCATTTGGGGAGAAGTTGCATGATACTAACAATCGGTGGTGTAAGAGGTAATTATAAGATGAAAGTAAATCAACATGCATTGCTTTCTAGATCTCTCTCCTCAACACTTGAGCAATGTGGTTATAAAATGTTTTGTTAATATGTTTTCTCCTACTGTTTCATTATGTAGGGGTCATTTTCAGCAGAAAAAAAAAATTGATAAAGAAAAAGTTGTCTCAGAAAAACAGTCTGTTAAGATGGTCTTGCATAAAGGATTTCATCATCTTAAAAATTAAGCTAAGGCTGAATCATTTGTAATTTTCTTAAGTATGGAATTTAATGCTCAGTACTTGTTAGGTTCCATCCTTACCATTTATTTTAGTTCGGAAACATGACAGTTCGCATGGATCATACTTTAAACAATGTTAAATTTTTGTAATCTTAAGAATTCTTATCTTTAAATATGAAAGTTTAAAATTAGCTCAGTAGTAGTCATATTAAAAGTGTCATAATACCTTTAACTGGCTTCCTCTAATTTCATCTTGCAAATCATGGGAGAAATTTCTTTGTGGACCTCCTATGCCCTGATCAATGTTTCTGTTTTCCAATATTAGGAAGAATTATGAAGCAAAAACTTGCTTACGTTGACTCAGAATTAAAAATCAGTTTTTCAAAAAAGAATTTTTTTGAAGGACTGTTGGGCAGAATATTCTAAGAAATGTTCTTCTCCCCAGTTGATTAATTCACTAGAGAGATTTATTCAGGATTATGTACCAAAAGATAAGAATTCCCATAAAGATAAGTTCTGTGCAATCAGGGACAGAATCAGAAGCAGCAGCGGGTACATGGGAAACATACATTTTTCAGTTTATACTTCCTCATGGTTCTCTTGGATATCCTCTGGAACTGCTTCGAAGACTGAAGAATTTCATCCCCTAGAAACTCACACTGTTGAAGCTCCGCATGTCTTTGGGCCAATAACTTCATGGATTTATCTGTCACTGTTTCTATGAGGTCATCCACCTATGACAGATACAAAGAAATGTAGCCGCGTGTTGGAAAACCTTGTAGAAACCAAAGGGGCGGTTGTTTTTCCTGAGAGACAAGTTCAGGACTTGGTGGACGTTTTGTAAATCCCAAAGTATTATTCTAATTCAAGTCATGGCAAACAGAGCTTGAAAACATGCATTTACCACCCAGCGGTAAAGACGATCTCATTTCTTCTCAAAAGAAGGCTGTGTGCATGCCTTCATTCTAATTGAATTCACTCAATATTTATTAGGCACACAGCATCATCCGAGCTGCCCTTAGCAATCCTTCAGCCACCCTCAGAATGCCCCCCACTAACATTATTTCTTCATGCTAATCATTAACTCCATCCCACAGCCATGCTGTCTAGTAGGGCTGTGTGTTCAGTTCAACTGGGCCCTCTGTGATGCTTCTGAAAAACACAAAGCAAAAGCCTTTGTCCACTACCTGCATTTGAAGCTTTCCCACTGTCAAATCTGATTTTCGGAGGATGTTTTCCACGCTATGTTTCTTTTTTTTGAGTGCTGGAAAGTGGGATCTCTTTTTTGATGAGTACGGAACCTATCATAAAAATGCAAAAAAACCACTTCAGCTTAAGAAGTACCAACATTATTTCTGTGACAGTGCTTAACTAAGAATTCTCACCCTTGGGACATTCTCTTATAAACTGAACATTTGCCACATAACAACATTGGGTTGGAGACAGTATTCATATTATTCTCCACGCCCCATGTATCTCCTTTGTGCCCAGAGCTCTCTTTGAAGAGATCTATAGGGTGCAGAGAAATGAGATTGTCTGGTTCTGAAAGAATATACAGTGTCGGGAAAAGCAGGTCATTCGTAAGGGGAAGAAGAAATCATTGCCTCTGCAGCTGCTGAGCACAGTGAGAGTGGGGGGTGCTGAGGACCAGTGCCCCAGAAAGCTCATTAGCACTGGATCCAGTTGTTAATTTGGTCTCTTTTCTGCAGGTTTCCTTATTTTTGTGGCAGACGTGTCTCCAAACATAAAAAGAAAGCTCTGGGTTCTTTTCACCCCATGCCTGATATTTTCCTATCGTCCCTGGCTTGCTGGTTCTAAGTACCTGCCCTAATAGTGTTGCTATTGGAAATCATTCCTAGGTCATGGCTCCTGGCTAAAAGGCTCCTTTTGGTCTTACTGGGTTCACTCTTCCTTCCCCTTGTGCTTAGTAACTAGTATTTGGAATTATTGTTAGACCTACACACAGTGGGAGGAGGAATCACATCTGGGACCTACCCTGTGTCTGAGTTTACAGACGAGTCTGCTGACCCACCACTCTGCCCAGCCAACTTGCCCAGGCTCGCATGTCACTTGCCGGGCTCTCCCCAGTCCACCTATATAGTTGGACTCCTCTTTTCTCTCTCCCATAAAACCCAGTACTTTTTCCTACTGAACACTCAGCACACGTGGTAATTGCTAAGTTATATCTGTGTTTGTTGAATACCACTATTCTAATGTCAAATGCCTAGATGGTCCAGGCAGGTTGTGTAAAACAGAACCAGTTGCAGCTGGTGGTAAACTGGAGAGAATGCGCCTCCTGCCAAGGGGCCAGCCTCTACACATCTCCTGCTGTCAATCATGAGAAATTGTGGGCCTAATGCTCCCAAATCCCATTTTTCAAAAGAAGGCTTAAAATCCTGATTTTTTTTGGAAATAGTCTCATTTTTCAGTGTGACCAATTAATTCACATACATTGTTGAGATCATTCTGAGAACTAAACAGAACTCTTCACAGCCAGTTGACAACCTTCAATTTAATGTCTTTTGCTGACCAGCCATTCTTGCTATAACCAAATATATCCATTTTTTTCTTTCATGGTCAGTGATACTTGTTCCTAAGAAGTCTTTCTCTATACTGAAATAATTTTTATTGTCCTCCAGAGGTTTTAAGGTTTTACCTTTTCCACACAGATCTAGAACCCAACAGGAATTAATTTTGTATATGGTGTGAGATAGGGATCAATTTTCTTTTTTCCCCTATGAACATCTACTTGTCCCATTGCCATTCATTCAAAAACTTATTCTTACCTCAGTGCTCTGCAGAGCCATGGTTTAATGTCTATCCCCTCTACTAAACTATAAGGTTCACAAAACAGGACTACGTCTTTTAGTCCCCAAACCTAGAAATTGCCCAGTACATAATAGGAATAAAATGAATGCAAACCTAACGCACAAAAGGCAAAACTCAAAACTAATATTGGTGCATTCTGACAATGATACTCTAGAACAGCACTGTTCAATAGAACTTTCTGCAAAAATGGAAATTTTTTTTCTTTATGTGATGCCTAATACAACAGCCATGAACCACATGTCATTAGCAATCAACTTGAAATGTAGCTAGTGCAACTGAGGAAGTGAACTTTTATTTAATTTTAACTAAACAGTCACATATACCTAGTGGCTATCATTTGAGACAGTACAATTAGTATTCAGCATAGTAATTAAGATTAAGGACTCAAGAGCCAGACCTTCCTGGGTTTGAAACCTGTCTCTACCACTTATCTAAGCAAATTATTTAACCTCCCAGGGCAATCCTTAAAATAAGGATAGTATTGCCATCTACCTTTTTTTTTTTTTTTAATGTTTATTTATTTATTTATTTAAAAAAAATTTTTTTTTTAACGTTTATTTATCCTTGAGACAGAGAGAGAGCATGAACGGGGGGTGGGGCAGAGAGAGAGGGAGACACAGAATCGGAAACAGGCTCCAGGCTCTGAGCCATCAGTCCAGAGCCCGACGCGGGGCTCGAACTCACGGACCGTGAGATCGTGACCTGAGCCGAAGTCGGAGACTCAACTGACTGAGCCACCCAGGCGCCCCTAATGTTTATTTATTTTTGAGAGAGAGGGACAGAGCATGAGCAGGGGAGGGGCAGAGAGACAGGGATACACAGAATCTGAAACAGGCTCCAGGCTCTGAGCTGTCATAGGGCTTGAACTCACAAATTGTGAGATCATGACCTGAGCCAAAATCTGATGCTTCACCGACTGAGCCACCCAGGCGCCCCTGTATTGCTATCTACCTTATAGGATTGTTGTAATTATTATCTGAATTAATATTTATAAAACACTTAGAACTGGAGCAGAGTTAGCTTTAAGTAAATATTTGCTGTATTTATGTATTTTTTAATAATTTTTTTAATGTTTATTCATTTTTGAGAGACAGACCATGAGCTGAGGAGGGGCAGAGAGAGAGAAGGAGACACAGAATCTAAAGCAGGCTCAGGCTCTGAGCTGTCAGCACAGAGCCCGACATGGGACTCAAACTCCTGAACCACGAGATCATGACCTAAGCCGAAGTCGAACACTTAACTGACTAAGCCACCCAGGTGCCCCATTATTTGTTACATTTAAAATAATTAGGGCACCTGGGTGGCTAAGTTGATTAAGCATCTGACTCGGTTTCGGCTCAGGTCATGATCTCACGGTTTGTGAGTTTGAGCCCCACGTTGGGCTCTGTGCTGACAATGTGGAGCCTGCTTGGGATTCTCTCTCATTCCCTCTCTTCCTATCCCTCCTGCACTCTCTCTCTCTCTCTCTCAAAATACAATCTCCCTCTCAAAATAAATAAATAAACTGAAAAAATAATAGTTTAGGCGATTTAAAAAAAATAGCCTGGGCAATTTAGGCTGAAGTTTATATATGCACAGATAAGCATAGGCTTTGGTTTGGAAACTCTTGGACTGTCTACTGCCACACTGTCTATACATGTGACTATCTTTAAATTTCACTTACAGTGAAATACAATTAAAAATTCAACTTTTTAATTGCCTTGGCCACATTTCAGGCTCAAAAGTCACATGTGGCTATTGGCTACAATATTGGACAGTGCACACTTGTATCCTCACACAGTTTTTTTTTTTTTTTAACGTTTATTTATTATTGAGAGACAGAGAGACACAGAGTATGAGCAGGGGACGGGTAGAGAGAGGGGGAGACACAAAATCTGAAGCAGGCTCCAGGCTGTGAGCTGCCAGCACAGAGCCTGATGCGGGACTCGAACTCACAAACCGTGAGATCGTGACCTGAGCTGAAGTCGGACGCTTAACCAATGAGCCACCCAGGTGCCCCGTCCTCACACAAAGTTCTACTGGGCAGTGGTGAATTCCTCTCCACATACCATGTATGATTGACCTGATGCTAATAATATACTAACTTGATATTTGAATGGTTGACAAATCAGTGGAAAGCTCAGAACTCTACTATTGCCCAGATTATAGTAGAAGCTGGACCATTTGAGTCAGAAGTAGATGAATCAGACCCAGAAAGCCTGCTTCCTGTGCCCTAAATTCTTGGAGAGGAGGACACAGGCAGCAGATTTAAAGGCTTTATTATGAAAACTTAATTATTATTATGAACACTGACTTATATGAAAGTCTGTAGAGGTGAGTGTATTTTAGCATTGTACCTTCTGCAGTCCTGAAGGAAGGGATGTCACAGACAACCGCTTGGTGGTTCTCCTGGCCCGGAGTAGAGTATTTCCTCGGGTTATCTCCTCTGTCTCAGCTTCTACAACATCAAGTTGTATAGTCGCTTAGAAAGAAGGAGGGGGAAAAGAACTTGTAAGGATCACAATGGTCAACTTTCTTATTAGAAAGCGCTGTGGAGGTGCCTGGGTGGTTCTGTTAATTAAGCAGCAGACTCTTGATTTCGGCTCAGGTCATGATCTCACGGTTCGTGAGTTCTAGCCCCACATCGGTCTCTGTGCTGACAGTGCAGAGCCTGCATGGGATTCTCTCTCTCCCTCGCTCTGCCCCTCCCCCACTCACACTCATGTTCTCTCTCTGCCTCTCAAAATAAACAAACTTAAAAAAAGAAAAAAAAGAAAGTATTCTGAAAAGACAGCATTCCATGCTCCCTTGGTAGCTTTTTTCCTTAGGGTTAAAGACAAAAAATAGGTTTGCTTTTTCTTTTCTGTTCTTTTTTAACTTAAAAAAAGTTTATGCATTTTTGAGTGGAGTTGGGGGTGGGAGACAGAGCGTGAGCAGGGGAGGACAGAGAAAGAGGGAGCCACAGAATCCAAAGCAGGCTCCAGACTCTGAGCTCTTAGCACAGAGCCAAAATGTGGGGCTCAAACCCACAAACCCTGAGATCACAGCCCGAGTGGAAGTTGGACACTTAACTGATTGAGCCACCCAGGCGCCCCTGGGTTTTCTTTTTCTAATCTTACACTTTCTCCTGTACACATCTGCCTTTTCTCGTGGTCATGACCTCAGTGGTCACCAACGCGTTCTGACAAGGTGGTTACGTCTCTGTGTTTGAGACATCGTTTTTGCCCTAGATTACTTTTTCCTCTAATTGTTGTGGAATTAGAAAAAGTACCCCTCTAATGTATGAGACCATCCCTTGAGTACTTGTCATTAATTGAAACAATGTTTAAAGCTATTCACTCCCCAGCCATGTGGCTCAAGGCTCAGTCATCAAATACCATACTCATTTTCCAGGAGCCATGTGAAACCCAGCCTCCTTAATATCTTTCTTTATGTCAGTTCAATTCTTAACACAATACATGCTTTTACAAAGGAATCCTTAAAACACTAGCATAAATAAAACAGCATCATAAATAGGCATTAAAATTTATATGGTAAAAACAAACCATGTTATTGCCTGCAGAAGGCACTAAGGTTAGGTTATTCTCCTTTTTATTAAAAAAAGAAGGCGGGGCATGAGGCTTTTATTTCATGTAGTCAAAGGGATTGACCAGGGCATTGGGGAAAAGGTGTTTGCAATTCGCTGTGTTTCAGTGCCTTCACCCCATGCTCACACCTACAATCTTGCTTAAGGTCCATTGATAAGAACTTCTCGAGGAGTGGTGGCTCCTAAGTGAATGGGGCTCTGCCCTCCGAGCAGGTGCTCAACCCAGGGACTCCTCCCTCTCCCTGCCCTCCACTCTCCAGCTCTTCCCCAAATCTCACAACTTCAACCTATGAACGCTTCTCCCGTTACCTCCGCATCCCCACTGTTGGCAACAAACCAAGCTACTATCGTTCCTTGCTGGAATGAATGTTCAGAGCCTCTCTATCATTCTTCCTGGATCTGCTGACCTCCCATCCCCTCCCTACTCTGCAGCCTGCGCTGTCTTTAAAAAATACAAATCAGATTATATAAATCCCCAGCTTGAAAGTATTTGATGGTTTCTTATCAAAAAGTTAAAAATTCTTAGGAGAAAGTTAAAAATTGTTAATGTGGCTTACAACGTCCTGACCACCTTATTCACAGGCTCTTCCTTGACTGAATTACTTTCTTTTCTTTATTACGCTCAGTGCTCTTTTTAGATGGGGATATGAATATGCTCTCCCCTCTTCCTGGAAAACTCTTCCCACTCTCCTCATCTGACTCTAGTTGTCCTTCAAATCTCAACTGAGCTGTCCCTTCCTCAGGGAGGCCTTCCTAGGGCTCCTCCCCCAAAGTTAGAGCACCCATGATGGGTTTCTGTAGGTGCCCTGTGCTGCTACTTGGCATCAGATATAATTATCTGCCTAGTGTTGGAACGTCCCTCTATTCTATAACTTCATGAGATCCGGGACCATGTCTGTTCCACCCGCTACTCTATCCTTAATAGCGTGGCGGACATAAAATAAGTATTTAGTGAATATTTGTTAAAAACGTTGTGAAGGTCAACAGGGAAAAGCCACTGTCTTTGGGCCACAGGTGAGACAGTGTCGTAATGTTAGAGCTATGGCCTGAAAGTCATGTTTTTGGAAGAAATCTTGGTATAGATATTGGTTATTCCAACTAAGACGAAAATAAGCCAATGCACACAGATGGGAAGGAAGAATTGGATCCTCTGTGTCCTGTTAGACTCTTCAGCCCCATCAGTATAGAAACATGTTGTCTTTGCTATTTTCAATGAAAATAGGTAAGTCCATCCATACCAGGTAATTGCTAGAGGCTTGGATGCTAGCGTTACTGACTGCTTTTTCCAGAAGAGAGAGTTTAAAAGGGCCATCAGTCACCTGGAAACCATCATTTTTGGGGGTGTTTATTTTCTGGAAAAAGTAGTACTCACCAGGTATGCAGCCTTATCACTGTGAAAAATGTGGGATTGTGTGTGGATTCCCTATCTTAGGGCCACACACGTTTCCTGGTGCTCTGCTATAAAGGACATGAAGAAGCTGCACAAGATATTTAGGGCAGTGGAGCTGCCCTGTCTGGCACCGTAATGGTGGATATAGGATATCACATGATGGCGTTGTCATATTAAGCCAAGACGTTAATTACAGAGGAAACTGTGTGGGTGGGGTAAGGAGTGAGGGTATATGGGAAGTAAATCTCTGTATCTTCCATTTTTCTAGTAAACCTACAACTGCTCTAAAAAAATAGTCTATTAACTTAGAAAAGCTACAGAGAAGAATGCAAATATTAGTGGTAATGTTCGTTATAACTGATAGGACCCCTCCCCCCCACCAAACAGCATCACTGCATTGCATAAAAGACTTCAAGTTAACAATCCAAATGTTGATTCTTCCACGAGGAACGTGGGAATTAGATACATAAAATGTTTTTGGAAGAAATCTATATCCAACATATAGATACTTAGGATTTACCAATCATAAATTATATTCATAGAAATCTCCCATACCCTCCACTGTAGGAAATAGCTATTTCAAAGGCTGCATTACTGCTCTTTCCAGAAACAAAAGAAAAATTCTACTTTAGTTTGATTTTCTCATATACATGTATGTATACATATAGATGTATATATGTGTCTACACACATACAGGCATGTGGGTGCACATTTAAATAAAACAGGGGCTTTAGAAAAAAAGACCACCAGTTGGACTGGGAAGGACCTCAAAGGCAATCTAATGCAGAGCTTTTCAAAATGTATGCACAAGTACATCATCTGGGGCTAGGTATAGAACGCAGATTCTGACTCAGGAGACCCAGGCGGGGCCTGAGATTCTGCATTTCAGACAAGCTCCCAGGAGATGCCACACTTTGGGTAGCAAGCAAAGCCGTCCTAATTTCACAATTCCCCTTGGCCTTGACACTTAACCACGAGTTGCCTTTGATTACCATTCTGTGACAGCTTTCTCATTCTTGGTTTCATGAATAACCTGGCGGACGGAAGGTCCTTGACAATTCTAGGAAGAAGGCTCTGAGGGTTTGAAAGGAAAGTTTCCTTAGGGTTAGCGGAGGCCCCTCTGCTGCCATTTGCTGACTTGCTTCTACTTTTATAGGACAGCATCCTTCCCAAAACAGTCTTCATTTTCTTCATCCAGTTTTTTTTTGTATTTTGGTGGCTTTCATGAAATTCCATGTCGCTATCCCCGGACGTTTCGTCTTTGGGCACCAATATGTTTTGTTTTACTAGGTTGGTAGACACAGCTCTATGCCATCTAAAAATTAAAAAAGAATTTGTTTTAAGGAAATTAAAAAGTTAGAAACAAATGACTGAAATCATCAAAATCTAAACTTGAATTGTGACCTAATCACACAATTCCAAAAAGTAAAACTGAAGATCAAGAATCAAATCCCAGAAAAACCAAGCCAAAGCAACTCCTTGGTGTTTTGTTACCCAACTGTAGTCAAGTGCCTTCTGGCCACTCTCTCGTTTTATCCTCTTAGCTCCCTAAGAGGTAGGTCATATTGTTATCTCTGTTTCACTAATGAGTAAACTGAAACAAAGAGAGGTTAAGTTAATTTGGCCAAGCATAGAATGCCGATTTTAATCCGGGTCTGTGAGTGTTAGAACACATATTGGCAAATAGGCAACCTTGTCTCAATGATGGCTTTTGCTGGATTTGGTGGTTCCCAGTCTACAGTGATGAGAGAGGAGAGTCGGCTAGAGTAGTCATTAAGGGACGCAGTCCCCAAAGCCCCATAAATGCTGCATGTACACAGAGCACTCATTTGGATAGAATAACTCTAAACTCTTGTTTCTAAAATTGCAAATAGTCACACACCATCTTCATCATTTTGGCATATCTCAGTAATACAAATAGATAACGTTCCTTAGCAGCTTTCTATGCACGGAACACTCTTTCAAGTTCTTCCCTGTATTTTATGTAATTTACCCTTTTCCTACTGTCATCTCCTTTTTATAAATGACAGATTAAAGCTTCGAAAGGTTAAATAAGCCCAGGATCTGATCCCAATGTCTGCGTTACTCACTATTCTAGAGTAAATATCATCTATTTCATGATAACCATTCTTTAGCTAATATACTTCCTCAAGTAGCTGTTATCTTTAGTGTCATCCAAAACAATAATATCCATAAAATCCCAGGGATTTAAAAAAGTTAAACCTTGGGCACCTGGATGGCTCGGTTGGTTAAAAAAAATAAACCTTTTATTTTGAGATAATTGTCATTTCACAGGCAGTGTTAAAATTTTTTTTTTTTAACGTTTATTTCTTTTTTGAGACAGAGAGAGACAGAGCATGAACAGGGGAGGGTCAGAGAGAGGGAGACACAGAATCTGAAACAGGCTCCAGGCTCTGAGCTGTCAGCACAGAGCCGGACGCGGGGCTCGAACCCACGGACTGCGAGATCATGACCTGAGCTGAAGTCGGCCGCTCAACCCACTGAGCCACCCAGGCGCCCCTCACAGGCAGTCTTGAGAAGTGATACGGGGAGATTTGCCCAGTTTCCTCCAATGGTAACCTCTTGTAAAAGTGTAACTGTCACAACATCGATACCGTCAAGATATAGAATATTTCCGTCACCACCAGGATCCTTCATGTGTTATGGCCACGCCCACTTCCCCACTCACCCCCACTCTCCTTAAGCTGTCCTCCATTTGTATAATTTTTGTCCTTTCAAAAATGTTATATAAATGGAATCATACAGCCTATGATCTTTTGGGATTTACTTTTTTTCACTCAGCATAAATCTGGAAATTCATCCAGGTTGGTGGATATATCAATTATTTGTTCCTTTTTGTTTCTGAGTAATATTCCATGATATGGATTACCACTGTCTAATCATTCGCTCATTGAAAAACATTTGGATTGTTTCCAGTGTGGGGCTAATATGAATACACACATAAGCATTTGTATGAATATAAACTTTCATTTCTCTGGATGAAATCCCAGATTTTATATTATGTTATGTTATGTTTGCAATATATGGGACATGTATTTCTAATACGGATTAAAATAAGCTCATAACTAATAAAAGATGTCCTTCATCATATGCTACCTAAAATATCTAGAGTACCACCATACAGCATCCTCCAAGAAAATACCGCTCTAACCTAAACCTAAATCATTCACCTTCTCTGTAATTACACATGGGAAGTGGTTCAGAAGAGTCCATGCACCGGAGTTAAATGGTCTTGTTCAATCCTGCACCACGCTTCCTAGTTATGTGATCTTGGGCATGTTATCTAACCTCTATAAGCTTAGGTTTTTCTCATTTGAAAATGGGCATACTGTTTTCAGAAATGTGGGAATAAAAAGAAAAATTCATGTACTTGGCACCTAATAAATGATAGCTTTTACTAATATGTGATTCAGATGAGTGAGGAAAAAATGTAAAAGGCAAGGAGGGACCTCAAGCTAGAAGTCAAATGAAGGGAGGCCATGTTGGGTAGCCAACCTCCCTTTTAGGACTGGAACAGGAGTTCTTCCAGTTACACATGCACTCAAACGCTAGGGGGTGCTATTCACATTCAGTCATCGAGGTGTACAGTTACTATAACTTTCTAGCAGATGGCAGTAAAGTGTTTGAAAGATGGAATGCCATTTTCTAATTTGCCCAAAGACCATTTATGGGCTAAGAATAATCTTCCATAGAGCCCTGTGAGAATCATTTAACAAAGCCATCAATTTCTACTACCATAAATACACAAACGCGTGCGCACACACACGCACACTCCCAAAATAATGGAAATACAACTTCAGGAGGCTCAAGAACCCCAAAGGCCATCCATATCATCTCTCAGATTAAAAGCCCAGCTCTAAGGAGTCCAAATCTCTAGAATGTATCTCCCACACCATGCCCTGCACCCTCATTCCCTATTTATTGATTTATTTTAAAATTTACTTGAGAGAGACACAGTGTGAGCAGGGAAGGGGCAGAGAGAGAGGGACACAAAGAATTCCGTGCTGTCAGCACTGAGCCCAAGGCAGGGCTGGAAATCACACACCATGAGATCATGACCTGAACCAAAATCGAGAGTAGAACACTTAACCAACTGATCCACACAGGCTCCCCCCAATCTATTTATAACATAACTAACAAAGGTGAGTTTATTCCAGGGCCTTGGAATAGAACTGTTGTTAATTTCTGTCTTGAAAAGAACCCTTCCCGTCTTAAATTTTCAAGTATCTTGATTGGTAATGAACTTATTTTGTTGTACTGCTTCCCCTTTTAACCTCATTTTCTTATTGAAAGTGGTAATCTCTGCAATATTTCATTTTGTCCAAGGAAGTTCAGAAGGTTGGTGTTTGATGATTCAGGCCTCATAAAAACACCTCATTTCTACATGTCTGAGCTATTGCTCATGAACATGGTAAGAAAGAAGCCAAAAGAAATTGGAAAATAAATCATCTCATTGATTTTCCAAATTAAAATGTATTATGTTTGGAGTATTTCATGCCTGTGTCTATGGTTTTTCCATTGGCAGGAAATACCAGATATAAGACAGTTTTAACATTAGATTAAAGAACGTGCACGGCGTGAAGTACAATTAGTACGTATTTCAGTACCTATTGCTGGGCAAGGGAACAGAAAGCATTCATCATGGCCTCTTCCCAAAGAATGTAGTACTGAATTCTCAAAATCATAGTATTTACAGAGGACATGTGATGTCTAAAATTTTGAGACTGAAATAACAACTTAGTGCTTATTTTAGCGTCCTATGTCGCATTAAAACCCAAATTCAGGTGGAAAGGAAAGGTTTTCCTCATCACGATTACACTTTCCTATTAAATGAGGCTTCCTTTGTGGCACTAGGCTTCCTGACCAATGTATAAATGCAGCGCCTCCCCCAACCTCCGATCCATTCAGAGACTTCATTTCTAAAGGCAAAGCTGAAACAGAGATGCCACCCTTTCTCACCATCCCAGTGAACATCGTTTAATGCAAAATCCAAAGAATCTCCCTTAACAGAAAAGGAGATGACTCCTGTTTACCTACCTTTCCATCCCCTTCCTTTTGAAGGGGCCATTTTTCTTTCTGGGTTGCTGGAGTCTTCGGTACTGGCCAGCTCTTCCACAGGCACCTTTAAAAGACTCTGGAAGATACAGTTGAGGGGCGTCCATTGCTGTCAACTCCACCTGCCGTAGCTGTTGTGGATTTCTTCAGGTCTTCAGCTCACAACAGCAAAGCAAAATAGCCAGTGCCAGAGGCGCTTTTAACTTCTGGGCTGTTGGGGGCGGGGGCGGGAAGTATGTAGGAAAGTTTTGGAATCTTGTTCTTATTCCCTTCTAGGTGTGAGAGACATCATTGGTGGGACTGGCCCTGTTACCACTTCTCAGAGGTTGGGAATGATGCATTTGACAGAGCGGTGGGAAATTCCGGTTGGCTTTGTGGAATACTGATGCTTGGGCAAGGCAAATGCAGAAAAGGTGGCCTGATTGCCTAACCACTGCCATTTGGGTTGGTAATAAAATAATCACGCACCAATGGGTTATGGCATTCAGATGTGCATGTTTGAGTCCCAAAAAGAAAAGACCCTGTAGGAATATCAATGATCCCAGCTTTCGTCAGGTTTCTCAACTAGAGCTGATGAATACTCTCTCGGCCCTGGGAGACACACGGTAAAAAGGCCAGTTGTTATCTGGCCATCTCATAGTACACCCCAAGGTTATTTTATTATATCGTAGAATTTTGTAGCCATCTCTCAAAGCACAGGGCTGAAAAGGTTGAGTGCCTGGTCCATCCCTTTCCTTTCTAAGATTTCCCCCTTTATTTCCCGGGGAAGAGCAAATTCTGCCTGCAAATTTTTCTTACCACAAGGTGGCAGCAGACACTAGGATTTATTCCCATCGCACTCCCTAGCGTTTTTGAGTTTTTCAGTAGGAAATAACTATGCTAAGAAAGAAAATTCTAGAAAACTATGAGAGAGAGAGAGAGAGAGAGAGAGAGAGAGAGAGTGTTACATGGATTACCCTGTTTTTTGCATTTGTACTCATCAGTAATCTGAAGCATACTTCTCGAACTTTCATGTGCGCATGAGTTACCTGGGGATTTTATTAAAATACACATTTTGATTCAGGAGGTCTGGGTGAAATCCATGAATTTGCATTTCGAATAAACTGCCAGGTGATACTGATGATGCTGGTCCACAAACCACACCTGGACTAGTGAGGGTCTTGTATGTTCCAGGGCTGTGAGAAAGAGCTTAAAGAGGGTCAGGAACGAAGGGTATTACATTGAGGGATTAAGAGGTTTCTTGGTCCAGTGCCACTGTCAGTTCACCTACCCTATCTGCTTGTTTTCGCATCTGTAAACCAGGGCTACAAATAGCACCCAAGCCCTGGGAGAGTGGGTGCAGGTGGTCCTTTGGGAAACAATGAAATGTAGCGCACCCGATGTGCTTTAGCCAAAATGGCTTGTGGTTCTCCCTGGTCTGTTTTTCCTCAGTTGTTGGAATTCCCAGAGTGCGATAAATGATGAGTGCTTGAATGAAGGAATAAACGAACGAGCATTCTCTTTAACCACGAGCCAATCATTTCCAATCGATCACTGGAATAGTGGTCTTAATTCTGTTGGGTTTTGTCAAATATCTAGATGAATGAGATCAATTCTACGTTAGGAAGAGAGCTGGTTTTTATTTGTGTGTGTGTCTTGTGTTCGCACATGTTGGTGAGTGCACAAGTCTGTGTGTGTGTGTGTGTGTGTGTGTGACAGGCAGCACCGTTTGCTGCTTTGGCTTTTGTGACAAATTGCACGGATTCTCCGGGGTGTCCTGGAACAGGTGGAGAAGCTAGAGGTAGAACAGAGAAGAGTGAAGAGAACAGCTTGGGCACAGACACCAATTTGAGCCAATTCTGTTTTTAAACTCTAGCTCTGCCGTTAACAGGATATGGGTCCTTGGGCAGTGATAAAACCTCCCTGGACCCCCATTTTCTCATCTGTAAAACAGGAATAGTAACCGCTACCTTCCAGGAATGCTTTATTCAATCAGCTGTCAATTACTCGAATGCCTAGTGCATGCTGGGGTGATTCTAGACGCCTGAGATACTGGGATGACAACACACAGAATCTCTGAACTAACATAACTTAAAATGATGTGGGTGAGGCTGGCAACAAATGAGGAACCAAAGAAATTAACATCAGCTAGTTAGAAGCAATGCTACGAAGAAAACAGAGAAGGGCGGTAAGATAGTGAGGCTCAACCTCACATGAGGAGCCGGGGAAGGCAGTTCTGCCTGCTGAATCGCGGAGCCTTAGAACTGAACATGGGAAAAGGTACAGTCATGTGAAGATCTGACTGTCCCAGGTACATGAATCAGCAGGCGCCAAAGCCCCGGGGGGAAGAAGTCTGATGTCTTTGAAAATGTACAAGGTAGAGTGGCTGCAGCAAAGATAGGCAGGGCCAAACCTGCTGGTTCCTACAGAACAAAGTAAACATTGTGGTCTTGATCTTCACAGCAATGGAGAGGTTGTTAAGTGTTTTCAAAAAATCATTTAAACAAACATTTAATTGTGGGAAAATATGCATGATATAAAATCCACCATCCTAACTGGATTTCAGTGTACATTTCAGTAGCACGACGTATGTTCACGTTATTGTGCAACCATGGGCACCTGTCTCCTGAACTGTTTTCATCTCGCGACACTGAAGCGCTGAACCTTTTAAACAATAACTCCCCATTCCTCCCTCCCCACCTCTCCCTGACCTGCCCCCAGCCTCTGGAAACTGTCATTCTGTTTTCATGTCTCTATGACTTTGATAAAGTTTTTTCTTTTTTTTTTTTTTTGAGAGAGAGAGAGAGTGCAAGTGAGCAAGGGGCAGAGAGAGAGGGGGTGGGAGAATCCCATGAGGTGGGGAGGGAGAGAGAGAAAGAGAGAAAGGAAAGGAGAGAAAGAGAGAGAAGCAGCACTCACCTGGGGCTTGTCTTTTAACCGACGCGGGCTCGAGCTCACCTGACACCGAGCTCGAGCTCACTCACAGCGCTTGCTCAAGCTCACCTGATGTGGACTCGAACTCACGAACTCCGAGATCATGACCCGAGCCGAAGCCAAATGCTTAACGACTGAGCCCCGCAGGCGCCCCGATAAGGGTTTTTAAGGAGCTAGTCAATGCACATTTATTCTGTGCAATTCACGATTCTCTGCCCAGGAATTACATCCTAGTGGAGGAGACAGACACCAAACACGTTAGCACATAGATCAAGCATTGCAGGCTCTGAAAAAGAATGCTGTGAAAAATCCAGGAAAAGATGGTAGAAAGCAAGCGGAAGTGGGTGTTTCTGCCACAGCGATCAAGAAGACGTCTTACTGAAGTGACTTGGAGGTGAGACATTTCACATGGAGAAGGAGGCAGTGTAGGGCAAAATCTGAGAGGAAAAGTATTCCACAGATGGAAAACTCCAGAGCAAAGGTTCTCCGATGGGTGGGGGCCAGGCCATGTTTGAGGGCAGAAAGGAGACCAATGTGGTGACAACAGAGGTGACAAGGGAAGGGCAACATTATACTGGAGTTTTAAAGAGATTGCTGTGTGCAGCTTGGGAAATGCGTTGAAGAGGACAAAGGATGGTTGACAAAAGGTCATTAGGCAGGCAGTTGGGCCAGGCTGGAGATGATGGTGGCTAGGAGCAGACTGAGATAAGAGTGTGTAGATTCAGGAAATAACTAAGGCTGAAATGAACGGAGTCTGGGGAGGGGTGAGGAGACAGCGAGACACCTGCAGGCATCCTGTTGCCGCAGTTCAAGTGTGAGACTGCAGTGGTTTAATGACGTAGAGATTACTGGAGACAGAAAGAGACCCTGGTAAATCGTCTTTTCTTTTCAACCATCCTGCACAGGGTGTGGCTTGGAGTCACATCCATATGGTCGTTCCCTGGACGCTTATAAATGTTCCTCTGAAAAACCAAAAAGACAGAGCAGGGCAAAATCTGGTCAAAACACCATCTTTATTGTTCTCAATGTTATCCTTCTCTCGAACGCAGCTGAGATTGCATAATCCTATTTAGGTAACCATAACAACAGCTGACTCCTGGTGAGATAGCAGAGATTGCCACCAAGTCAGAGATTGCCAACATGAATGAATGCCTGCAGGCGCCAGGCAGGTAGATGTGAGAAGCTGTGGGAAACAGTAGGAAGGGGTGGGGGGTGTGGCAAACTGTAGAGTGCTAGGCTGGTCAAACGTTACTCAACTTCCAATTTCTAAGAATCCTCATGCATTTAAAAAGATGATCTGCAGGGGCGCCTGGGCGGCTCAGTCAGATGAGCATCCGACTTCAGCTCAGGTCATGATCTCGTGGTTTGTGGGTTCGAGCCCCGCGTCGGGCTCTGTGCTGACCGCTAGCTCGGAGCATGGAGCCTGTCTTTGGATTCTGTGTCTCCCTGTCTCTCTCTCCCAAAACTAAAACATTAAAAAAACTTAATAAAAAAATAAAAATATGACCTGCAGGTCATATTTAGCCTGTGGGTCGCCTATTTACTGCTCCCAGAGATTTTTTTTTACATCACCTTTCCATTCAGTCAGCTGGGTCTTCCCCATCAGTGACCCTAAAGCTGATTTCCACCCCAAATTGTAACTTAAATGCAGAGAGAGACAGAGGGAGACAAAAAATCTGAAGCAGGCTCCAGGCTCCAAGCCATCAGCCCAGAGCCCTATGAGTGGGAGATCATGACCTGAACCGAAGTCAGATCGTTAACCGACTGAGCCACCCAGGGGCCCCCAAGAAATCAAACTTAAGCATTTAAAAATCAGTTACCCACATTTTGAATGCATAATACCAAGACATTGGCTTAAGTGACGTTTTTTCCCTCACTATTGCATGAATGGATGTTGATGAGTTTAACCATTTGTTTTTAGAATCAGTCACTTTGAGAATTGGGTGAAAGTCGAACTGTCGTCATTGCCCAAAAAATGCCATGTGAAATGTGCTTGATATTCTAAGAATAAATGATGCGTATCTTAAAACTGAAAAAAAACCTCTCTGATGTCATTTCCAATTTCTTAGGCATGATTAAATTTGATATGTCCAATGAAAACAAATAATAATATTTGCAAAAACAGCAACAAACTTCTATAGCTGTGCTGCCCAACATGGTACCCACCATGCACTTATGGTTATTACCCACTTGTATATGGCTAGTCTGAATGGAGATGTGCTATTAGTCTAAAACACATAGGATTTTGAAGATTTCATATGTGTAAGATAATATAAAATATCTTATTAACATTTTAAAATATTGATTACATGTGGGAATAATACTTTGAATGCATTGAGTTCAGTAAAATATTACATGGAAATTAATTTCACCTTTTTATTTTTTTACTTAAAAAAAATGTATTTAAGTAATCTCTACACCCAACATGGGGCTTAAACTCACACCCTGAGATCAAAAGTCACAAGCTCCTCTGACTGAGCCAGCCAAGTGTCCCATTTCACCTTCTTTTCAAATTTTTTTTCTTTACATTTATTTATTTTTTGAGAGACAGAGCACAAGTGGGGGAGGGGCAGAGAGAGAAAGAGACACAGAATCCGAATAGGCTCCAGGCTCCAGCTGTCAGCACAGAGCCTGACACCAGGCTCGAACTCACAAACCATGAGATTATGTATGACCTGAGCAAAAGTCGGACGCTTAACCGACTGGGCCATGCAGGCGCCCCTCACCTTCTTTTTAAAAAAAGAAGGGTGCGGGGCGCCTGGGTGGCGCAGTCGGTTAAGCGTCCGACTTCAGCCAGGTCACGATCTCGCGGTCCGTGAGTTCGAGCCCCGCGTCGGGCTCTGTGCTGACGGCTCGGAGCCTGGAGCCTGTTTCCGATTCTGTGTCTCCCTCTCTCTCTGCCCCTCCCCCGTTCATGCTCTGTCTCTCTCTGTCCCAAAAATAAATAAAAAAACGTTGAAAAAAAAAAAATTAAAAAAGAAGGGTGCTTGTCTGGCTCAGTCAGTGGAGTGTGTGACTCTTGATCTCAGGGTTGTGAGTTTGAGCCCCATGTTGGGTGTAGAGATTACTTAAAAATAAAAAAGTCTTTAAGAAAAATGCAGTTACTAGAAAATGTAAAATTACATATGGACAGAGCTATTCTGTAGTTCCAGAAATTCTGTTAATAGCATTTTTCTTAAGGTGTGGAATGCCTGAATCCATTGCTGCTGTTTTGTATATACATCGGTCTTTTAGAGATTAAAATAACCGGTGAATTGGTCACATCCACTCAAGCAGGTGGGACATATAGTAAAATAGGATATAATGAAGTTTAATAAAGATGTCATTTCAGTTTAATTTGTTCTATTTTGACTTATTGGCGTTTGGGTGAAGATTTTTATCTTAAACCTAGGATCACAAGCTAGAGATTGTTAGTTGCATTTGGTTTATAAGACGTTTTGAGTATCACATTGCACGTAAAAGTCTCCATTTTAGGATCCTCACAAAAAATGAAAACATCTGACAACTCAGTCCACATTCCCACACGGGCTAAGTGGTGGCTTTTCCCGTTTAGGTGGGGACAAGTTTGCCTTTCCACCAAAGTCTCCACTAATCCTGGATGTCCTCTACCCAGTGGTTGGCCATTCTTTCACAAACTCCATTAAAGAAGTTCAACCAGTTTTTTTCAAGGTGTGCAAGTGGCTCAGTCAGTTAAGCATCCAACTCTTGATCTCAGTTCAGCTCTTGATCTCAGGGTCAGGAGTTCAAGTCCCAAGTAGGGCTTTAAAAAAATAAAGGAAGGAAGAAGTTCAACCAGTTTTCAAATATCCTCTTGTCCTTGGGTAAAAAGATGTAGCCCCTCAGTCTCCATCACTTGACGAAATCATGTGCCAGCATTTCAACATGGCTTTAAGTCTTTTTTTCACAATCTCTCCTTATGATTCACCATGGGACGTCCATCGTTTTTATCCTTTCTATTTTGACGTATGGATTTAATTGCAGGAAGTGGAGAGTTTATTATGGACCTATTCTGATAGGAAATGCATAATAAAATGCCAACTCTACTTGTTTAAATAGCAACATGGTGGGTGGGTTACTATGCTCTGAACATTGTTGTCTTCTCTTCTAGAGATTATTATATGGTCAAGGTATTGAGCTGTCTTTCAGAATATACCTTTAGCGAAAAACTAAATAGTCTTAAGTTTCTCAGTGTATAAAAATATATTAAAGAAAGTTTAAGAGACATTCATGCTTTAATGTGGTAGCAGTGAGGCACTATCAAAAGCCAAGAAGTCCTTGTTGACATGATTCAAGCTGCAGAGCTCAATAGAAACTCTGAACTAATGAAATGACATGTACTTGTTTGCAAGTTTTCAAGTGCATACGGTGTCACAAAATAATAAAGTCTTGATTAGGTCAATAGGACCTAATTAGGTCAATAAAGTCTTGATTAGGTCAATAGGACTTAATCAACCTCCTTCAACTAGCCAGCAAGAATCGTTTCATTCATTCATTTATTCACTTATTCATTCCACAAATATTTATTACATGCCCACTGTGGTCAGACACCGTTCTTGTTACTGGGGATACAGTGGGGAGCAAACAGATAAAAATCCCCAATTTCATGAGGCGTGTATTTGAGGTAGGAGGGAGGACGCAGAAAATAAATAAATAACATGTGACATTTCAAGGGCTCAGAAATGCCTGCAGGGGTGGCGTATGTTGCTCTTTTTTGTAAGCGTGGCCTGAGAAGACCTCTCTCATATAGGGACCTCATAACAGAATGGTAAGAAAATGAGCAAAATACAGTTTGGACAGAATATAGTAAGGACAAAGGCCCTGAGGCAGGACCTGCTTGCTATGTTTAAAGATCAAAACGACTTCCATGGCTGACAGAGGGAGCGAGCACAAGAGTGGTAGAATATGAGCCGGTTAGATAATAGGGGACTTAACCTATCATGTGGGGCCTGAAGGCCAGAGTATGGATGTGGCTTTCACTCTGTGTGATATGAAGAGCTATTCACAGATTTTGAGAAAAGCAGTGACGTCGCTTGATTTGTTTGAGCACACTGTCACCTCCAGGATGGGCAGCTCAGTTGTGTCCAACATGCTAATTAAGATGCTCTTACATAATTGATTACCTCTAACAAATTACCCCAAATAAAGTGCCTTAAGGCAGCAGAAATGTATACCTTACAGTTCTGCAGTTACGAGTCTGACATGGGTGTCACTGGACTAATAATCAAAGCACTGGTATGGCCTCCTTTTCTTCTGAGTCTCTAGGGTAAATCCATTTCCTTGACTTCTCCAGCATCTAGAGGTCACCCATGTTCTTTGGCTTGTGACTCCCTTCCTCCATCTAAAAACCAAAAATCAGCAAAGTTGTATCTTTCTGACCATTCTTCACATCTCCTTCTGACTCTCTCTTCCACCTCCCTCTTCCACATTTAAGGACCCTCGTGATTACGTTGGGCTCATCCAGACAACCCAGGATAATCTCCCATCTCAAGACCCTCAAACACATTTGCAAAGCAAGTCCCAGGTACCGTGCAAGGTAACATCTTCAGAGACTCTGGAGATTAGGAAGTGGACATCCTTGGGTCAGGGCTGTTATTCTCTTTAGCATCATACTTTGCTAAATAACCACACCCCCCCGACCTCCAACACACATGCACAGAACACCTAATAAGATGCACGTTTCAGCTATAGAGAACAAAATTCTCAATAAGAGTTGGAAATGCTGTTCCGGAGGGAAATCAGTGAGCAGAAATAGAAATTTTCTATTTACAAATGTCATGGTTCAGAAATTATCAGATCACTGCTTAAACAGAAGGGCTATGGTATGACCGAAAGCACTTATTTGGAAGCAGATGGGGATTTGTGGGTATAGGAAAGAGGGTGGTGAAAATATCTATGACCAGAGAGACTCTTGCAACCATCTTTAGAGACAGGTTCATGAAATAACTTGAGAGTTGAAAAGTGGCAGCAGCAGCATCGTCAATTCTCCTTAATACATCACACCTCCCATTAGATAGGCAGTGCCTGGTTTGAGGGAGAGGAAGCACTTAGAGAGCCCTATTCATCACGGTATGAGAGCTTATGTATCTTCTCTTACTGTGAGTGGGCGTTACAATATTTGTTATGTTTTGTCGTACATTGCAAAAAATGATCATATAACAATATCTGGCCTACCTCCTAAGCACTCAATAATTGTTTGACCAGTTAAACCAGAACAGAGTTTTAATTTGGGAAGAGAGAAACAACAGGGCCTGAATTGGGGGCACTATCTTAATCTCTGATTTTCCAAAGATGTTTTGGGAGTCCAGCCTTACTCCACCTTAGCTGAAACATCCCTTTTACCAGCAGGAAAAGGCCCAGCTGAAATTAAGGGAAGCAGGGAACAAATAAAAGGGAGGGAAAGACAGAAAAACAGAGTCAAAGTAGGCCAGCTCAGTGGAGCATATAATGACTTTTGTCTCTGAATGCATTGTGAATTTGAGCATTGAGTAATCTCCTGGTTCTGCAGAGTTAGACACAAGTTGTATAGAATACCATCATTCAGGGAACCATTTTTTACCCAGAATTTTACGCATCATGTCTAGTAAAACTTACAATGAATTGATGTAAAAAGAAATCTTACATTTCTTATGATAGTGAATGGCAAATCTTTATTAAAATGATGGCCAACATTCCAAATCACTTATCTCTTAACTAGTGTTCTGCTCCCCACCTGATCCCCCAGGGAGCCCTTTTATCAAGCCATAGTTGACTTCCAGCTTCCCAGATAAGTTGCTTGACCAAGTGGTCATGTGGTCAGTAAAATGCAGTCCTGGTATCTAAGCCAAAGTCCTCTTGATTGGTAAGTCCATTCCTGGGGATGGCTGGCTGCCTCAGTTGGTAAAGCACGGGACTCTTGATCTCAGGGTCACCAGCTCAAGCCTCATGTTTGGTGTGGAGACTGCTTAAAAAACAAAAAAAAAGGTCCATTCCTGATGTGTCTCTCTCATTTCTTTCCAGAGCTATTGCTATCAATTTGGTGAGGGCTTTCTCAAAATTTGAAATTCTCAGCGCTTTTGCTTTTTCCCCAATTTTTACCCCAACAATTTTTTCTCCATTATTTAAAAATAGGCAATAAGAATTAAAAAAAAAAAAAAAAATCAAACA
Organism: Panthera onca; assembly: GCF_046562875.1. Lineage (NCBI taxonomy): Eukaryota > Metazoa > Chordata > Mammalia > Carnivora > Felidae > Panthera > Panthera onca. The sequence continues at coordinate 31,366,046 of NC_138340.1, read as the reverse complement.
AGTTTGGAGTTCAAATTCTGCTACCATTTATTAACTCTGTAATTTAAGGCCATTTGGGCTTTCTGTGCCTTTGTTTTGTTTTGGACATCGCGGAGACGATAATAATTGTACCCCTTGTCCTAGAGTTGTGAGGATTAAATTTAAAATTCATGTGAAAGAATGTTCTATAAATAGTTGTTAGTATTATCTATTATTCATTCAACAAATATGTATTAAGTGCTTATTTAGTGTCCAGGATAAACACATTTCTTGTAATTTGAGTTTATGGTTTCCTGGGGAGTCACAGAAGTGAAAGGCAGTAATGATAAAATGGGTCACATGTCATGATGGGGTGGCATGCAAACACCGAGAAAGACTATCTAATCCAACATGGGCAGATCAGAGCACACTTTTGAAGGGAATGATATTTTTTTATTTTATTTATTTTATTTTTTTTAAGATTTTATTTTTTTAATTTTTAATGTTTATTTATTTATTTTGAGAGAGAGAGATGGAGAGTGAGCAGGGGAGGGGTAGAGAGAGAGGGAGACAGAATCTCAAGCAGGCTCTGCACCATCAGCACAGAGCCCAATGTGGGGCTTAAACCCATGAACCATGAGATCATGACCTGAAATCAAGAGTCGAGCACTTAACCAACTGAAACACCCAGGGGCCCCTTAAAGATTTTATTTTTAAGTAATCTCTACACTCAACGTGGGACTTAAACCCACAACCCCAAGATCAAGAGTTGCATGCTCTTCTGACTGGACCAGCCAGGCTCCCCTGAAGGGAGTGATATTTTAAAGGCAATTGAAGGATGGGTAGAATTTTGGAAAGCAAAAAGAATTTTAGAAACATATGCATAATTTTCCAGAGGTGGCGTAGAGAAAAGGAAAGAAGGTCAGGATTATTGGAACAGAGAGAGTAAAAAGAGGGGAGAAGGGAGAGATGAAGCCAGAGAAGTGAGCAGGGATCCAAGGACAACCAGAAGACCTTTCCAAAGTTTAGTGTTAACCAAAGATGGCTGCCTGACTTCCCAGATGCTCTTCTCTCACTGTGAATGGCTACAGCAATATTCTTTGCATTTTGTTGTACTTTGCAAAAAACCCAAAACGATTCTATCATGTCAGTGGAGTTTGGATTCTTCTGGAACCAGAACCCAAAGAGATGGATTCAAGTGCAAGTAACTTGGGCCGGTGATCCTGAGAAACACCGGTAGGCAGATAAGAAAATGAGAGAAGTAACAGGCAGGTGGTAAAGAGTGTGTTACCAAGCACATTAGCACCTAGGGCGACCACAGCTCAGTCCTGTTGGGGGATGCAGCAATCCCATGCAGGAGCACATCTCCAGTTCCTGAGTTACCCACTATGAATTAGAGAAGGCCGCTGTGTTCAACCACCAGGGCCCTGCTGGTCGTTGGTGGAGGGCTACCTCCAGGGGCACGAACTGTCTGGCACCCTGGCTTGCACTGGGCAGGCCAAACTGCCACCCAGGCTGAGCTGTGTCAATGCTGTCAGTGGCCTCCTGCATGTAGTAGAGGGGAGTATGGACAGAATGGGGGCGGAATACTGAGCATCTGCTCTACATTTCTAAGCATGATAAAAAGAAAAGTAAGGGCCCCACCCTTGTTACCTCATTTAACTTTAATTGCCTCCTAAAGATCCCATCTCTAGATATTGCCACATTGGAGGTTAGTTTCCACACATAAATTTTGGGAGGGCACAATTCAGTCCATAACGTTTTGCTTCAATTCAAGGGCCCTAATATAAACGTTAATCTTGTTCAGATGCACCCTCACAGACACATCCAGAATAAGGTTTGGGCAAATGTATGGGCCTCGTAGTGGAGCCTAAAATTAATCACCATAGTCTCTGACCCAGGCATCTTGTGTCTTCTGTCGGCATCCATGGAACTGTGGCAGGTTAACTTGTTAGCTTGTAAGTAGAGTAAGTTATGAGATCCTTCACAGTTCCTGATGATCCTACCAAGCCAACTCGACTGATTTGAAGACTTATAATAAAAAAGGAGCTGTTAGTACTTTGTGCTTTTCCTTCGTGCTTGCACAATGTGAAAGAGGTTGGGAAACATTGCAAAGATCCTTATAAAAAGTAAAATTTTGTGTCTCCTCCAAGAGGTTTTCGCTTTCCTAAATTCTGCCGTTGAAAATGCCAGCCCTCTTCGGGAAAATGCCTCTGAACATACGTGGGTTGCCAAAATCACTGTGTCTGTCTCACCTCATGCTTCTCTGAGTGGAGATCCTGTCATCTTTAACGCAAGGCCTGTAATACAACCATTGTGCTGCCTCCTTCATCTGCACACCACTGGGAAGGAAATAGGTAGGCAAGTTTTATCACCTGGTTCCACAATGGTCCCAAGATTGGAAACTAACCCTTCTGATCTTCTAGTGTGTATTAGTAATTTAGCACCCACTCACTGGTATGCCATTATGCATCAGACACTCTAAAAACCCTTGGGGACATCAAGATCCACTTATTTACAGGTATCTTTTGGGGACCTACTCAGACACAGGGCAAGGAACTGGGACTCTCATGGGGGAACATGGTCCTTGCCCTCATGGTGTTTCCTGGTTCACAGGGAGTTATATTAATCAGTGAATACACCCAAATGTACAGTTGTGAATGTAATAGAAACCGTCAAAGAGAGGTCCATGGGTCTGTGCGAGCACCTGAGGAAGACATTTGACTTAGCAAGTCTTCCCTGAGGAAGACCCATATGAGAAGCAAACTTCAAAATGAGTAGGGATTACATAGATGAAGAGAAAGAGACAACTCCAGGTAGAGGGAATGGCATGTGCAAAGGCCCTGTGATAGGAAGGAGTAGAGTGAGGCGAAGGGACTAAGAAAAGGCCAAAGTGGTGGGAACTAAAGGGAGGTGTAGTGAGAGATTAGACTGTGACAGAGGTGGAGGGCAGAACCTAAAGGGCCTATGAGCCATGTTAGGAAGTTTTATTTCCTTCCTCATATAATAAAGCTACTTTCTCCCTCTGGGACAATGGTCAGGTAGACTTACTGCTCATTTTAGAAGCTTTGGCTTTCCCAATGTTGGGGTTTCTCAAATATGATGCCACCCTGCTACATGCACAACATTCACCTGGGCCCCTCTGCGTTACCCTCATGGGACATGACAGCAAGGGGAACCCATGTGAGCATGAAACCCATGCTGCCTGCTATGCTCTGAGTGATAAAACCCTTCAGAGCAATCTGTCATTCCCACCAAAGGGCCTTACATAGGTGAATCTGAATTGGCTCCTGGCGTTAGGAGAGTCCAAAACTGATAGGATGAACATATATTTAAATGATCAGTCGTGATGAATCATGACAGGCCGCAGGAAATAGGGGTCAAGAGCATGAACTCTGGGGCCAACTCCCTGGGTTCAGATCCTGGTTTTGTATGTATTATTTTGGGGAGATGACTTCACCCCTCTGTTCTAATTCTTGTCACCTATAAAAAGGGAATAAAAACAAAAGCTGTCTCTTAGGCGATATTAAGTACATACAGTACTTGGAAGAGAGCCTGGTATTCAGTCAGTACTATGTCAGTGTTATTATATTATATTTTGTTATTATAACAGTGATCCGGGCAGGACAGAGGTTGGCCCAAAGGGCAGTTGTAACCCAAACTCCAAACTCCTCCCAGAGGAGAAAGCTTGGGAGAGACTCTGCCAAGGAGCTAACATTCCTTCAAGAGGACTCAAGGGCAAGGGCATTACACCAAAGGAAACATGATCAACAAAAGCCTGGAAGTTTGAAAATTGACATGTCATAAAAACCAGCTACCCGTGTGGCTGGGAGAGTGTGAGGGAGGAAGCAGCCAGAGGTGAGTGGAAGAAAGGGGTCTGTGCATCTCAAACTCTACCTTCCAGGGAGCAGTTTCCTTGATACGTTGTCTCTTTGGCTTTAATTGTCTGATCGACTTTGACTCCCATAATTTAAGATTCAGTTAAATGTTTGCCCCAATTTGTACATGGAGATATAATGCACCCTCCCCTTAATTTTTTAAACCCATCATTTGGGATATAGTTGTTTACCTACTTTTAAAATATCCAAATAGAAAAATAGATAAAACCCTATCGATAAGCCTTCTAGATAAAACTTACAGATGAGACTAGCTGAATAGGTGATTAAAAAGTTAGAACAGAGAGGTTAAGTCATTTGCCCAAAGTAAAACATACAAAAACAGGATCCAGAGTTTCGCCAAAGTTAGCAGACAGGTTGCTGGCCCTAGTGCTATCATTAACTAGTTGTAGCTCCTTTCACAAGGTTTGGATCTGCAGTTTTTACATCTGCAAAATGGGATCAAAATGTCTTATTCCTTCATAATTTCATGAGATTATTAGGGGTATCAAATGATATAAAATACTTTGTAAAGCACATTAAAATGCTTTGAAAACACAGTAGGAAGTTACTGTGGCTGAGAGCAGTGGGCAAGTAGGAATGGCAAGAAAAGTGCTCACACATGGAGGGCTTAGAAAGCCTTATGGGAATTAGCTACAGTTTTGGATGTATTCTGAGGAAGGTAAGACATTATTTACCTCTAGCTGCAACAATGCTGTATAACAAACCACCTCAAAACTCAGTGGCATAGGGGTGCCTGGGTGGCTCAGTCAGTGAAGTGCCCAACTCTTGATTTTGGCTGAGATCATGATCTCACAGTTCATGGGTTCGAGCCCCGCATCAGGCTCTGCACTGGCGGTGTGGAGCCTGCTTGGGATTCTCTCTCTCTCCCTCTATCTTTGTTCCTCCCCTTCTCTCTCTCTCTCTCTCTCTCTCAAAATACATAAAGAAACTTTTAAAAAAGTTAAAAAAAAATTATCTGTGGGTTGGTCAGCAGTTAGCTGATCTAACCTGGTTCTGCTCCAGGCTTTGGGTGGGGTTCAGGTCTGTTTCTCCTACCTCTCATCCTTCTATATCACTGAGGCCACGCACAAGTCAACAGGCACATTTCAAGAACTCTGCTCACATCTCATTGGTAAAAGCAAGTCATGTGATGTGTCCATGTTACGGTGTGGAGATATAGACACTGCTTTTTTTTAATGTTTATTTTATTATTTTTTTTTTAATTTTTTTTTCAACGTTTTTTATTTATTTTTGGGACAGAGAGAGACAGAGCATGAATGGGGGAGGGGCAGAGAGAGAGGGAGACACAGAATCGGAAACAGGCTCCAGGCTCCGAGCCATCAGCCCAGAGCCTGACGCGGGGCTCGAACTCACAGACTGCGAGATCGTGAGCCAGATCGTCCGACCTGGCTGAAGTCGGACGCTTAACCGACTGCGCCACCCAGGCGCCCCTTAATGTTTATTTTTGAAAGAGAGAGACAGAGAGAGAGAGGGAGAGAGGGAGAGAGAGAGACAGAGGATGAGTAGAAGAGGGGAAGAGAGAGAGGCAGGCACAGAATCTGAAGCAGGCTTCAGGCTCTGAACTGTCAGCACAGAGCCGATGAGGGGCTCGAACTTATGAGCTGTGAGATCGTGACCTGAGCTGAAGTCAGATGCTTAACCAACTGAGCTACCCGGGTGCCTCTAGACACTGCTTTTAAGAAAAAGACAGACATTAATAAAATAATAAGACAATTTTGACGTATTAGCTGTGTGACCTTGAGTAAGTTACTTAATCATTCTAAACCTCAGTAAAAATGAAATAATAATAAACTCATCAATGATAGTAAGTGCCTAGTAATCGATAAGCACTCAGAAATATTCAACATTGTTATTGTTTAAATTTACAAACCTCTTTGCTTTATACCTGACACGTGATAGATACTTGATGAAAGGTGTCTATTTAATGATTATTATTATCATGGTTACGATTATTTTGATTAATGGGAATCACCCTATAAAAACATCTGTGCCAAGCAAGCACCATACCTTCAGTTTTATCTCAAATCCTGGACTGGATGAGGGCTTTTGGGTCTATCATGGTGACACTCATTCAAGCATATCTGTTATACATTTTCTGGCAGTTACTGAGATTTATATTCTAGAAGACACTACCCCCGGCACAGACATTTATAGAGCAGCAGCCAAGGACCAGGAGGATGCTGTTTTGAAGGTAATTTATGGGTTGGAGCAGAGGGTATCCGTTCCTGGTGGTTTTATGTGTAACTGCATTCACATACAAAGCCACGCAGACAATCAGGTCAATTATCCCCACAATTCAGGTTCCACGCACACCTTTTACTTCAACTATCAGGACATTTCAGGTAAAAATGATTGAGGGCCCCGTGGTCTGGGTAAACTGCTTCCCTTCTAGCACATTCCACCCTGTGAAGGCAGGCCCAGCCTAATTCTTAGGTAACTTTTGACAAAAGATGCTATGCCATTTCATCTCATTCTTGGCTCTCGGCTACACATACTGTCAAGAAACAATACAGCTTTCTCTCAGAATTAGTTTGTGTTTCAAAACTCTGGGTCTCATCATCAGGGCTCATAATGCCCCATGAGCTGCTTTTCAGAATAGGTGTCTTCCCATTACAGACACCATGGTGGTGAGCAGGTAGAAAACTATGGCCTTGGTTTCAGAAGGCTTGGGTTTAAGTCCTAACATTATGGCTGCAAGTCATTTAACTTTTTCTGCTTTTCTGTTTTAACTGTACAATTAGGAAAAGAGTAGGTGCTTCGCCTCCTCTCATATTGCTTTCTCTCACGTTATAATGAACGTGAAAGAAGTTTTTAAACTGTAAAATATCTTGCAAATGACAGGATTTATAGTAATGTCTTAATTTTTGGTACCATATGGAGTCATTATGGCCTTGTTAGGCCATAACACTTTTAGCTAATGGCTTTATAGACAAGAATATTATGTCTTTCATTTTTAATATTGTATTACCTTCCCACATTGGTGAAAAATTAGATAACTATACATGTTGGTGATGTATTTGCAACGTTTACAATTTACTGGTATTGCTACTAAATCCTTGTTCAAGGCAACTTGACTTCTACAGATTTTCTTCCAACAGTTGATGGCCACTAATATCTGAGGCATCGTCCACAGGATTTCCAAAAGCATTGAATGCACTCAAGTAATTACACAAGGGAAGACTGCTGTTGTCAAGCTCCCCCCCACACATTTGTCTCATCCTCCTCCCAAAAGCACAATACCGCATCCAGGATGGGACTGGAAAGGTCACAGCTTCCTTTACAATATGCAATTAAGCCACCTAATCATGCATATTGCTGCAAATCAACCTGTTCAAGATTATAGTATTGAATCCAGCCCTGAGCAACTCCAACCATATGGGAATCAGATATCATATCTCAATTGTTTCCTTGGCGTTCTCGATGGCAGCTCACCCACCATGTTGACATTTTAGGGTAGAAAACACGTCACAGTCCGATAGGATTTAGCTGTGACTGTACCATGCAATCACGATGACTTACTAGCCAATTAACACAAGTAATTCGTTTCAAATGAAGGACTCCTAAATGCTTGCTCTTACAGATGAAATGCTTCTGGCCCTGGCCCTATACTTTTCGTGGAAGGGAATTTGTTCCTGGGCCATATTTGGAAAGCTCATGAAATGTTCTTTGTGAATTTTGCCAAACATGGAATGACATTTCAGTGTTGACATAGGCTGTGGGAACTTACATTTAGATACACTCCTACATACATCCTTCTGACACAGTAGATCAGACCAGCTGTGTTATTCAAGTACTCATGACTGGGCAATAACTTTCGTTTGCTTGTGCCTTCCTATTGGTTCTTCCTGTTTTTCTTTTTTTTTTTTCTTTTTTTTTTTTTAATTTTATTGTTAACAGGTTGGTGTTCTTCCTGGTTCACATTTTTATTTTTATTTTTTAATGTTTTTATTTATTTTTGAGAGAGAGGGAGAGAGAGAACAAGCAGGGGAGGGGCAGAGAGAGAGAGGGAGACACAGAATCCGAAGCAGTCTCCAGGCTCCGAGCTGTCAGCACAGAGCCCGACGCGGGGCTCAAACTCACTGACCGAGAGATCATGACCTGGGCCGAAGTCGGACGCCCAACCGACTGAGCCACCCAGGCGCCCCTGGTTCTTCCTGTTTTTCAAAGAAAAACTGGTTCTCCTCTGGGGAAGAGCTCACCGCTGTTTCAAAGCCTGCTGTGTGATGATCAGTGACATTAATGACTGTTCAGTGTTTATCGTGTGACACGCACACACTTTATATCATTGAATCCCCACGTTAATCCCTGAACTGGATGCTGTTGTCTACTACGATATCAACTCATGGATGAACACATTAGATTATTATGTCTTTAATTCATAGGTGAGGAACAGCAGGCTAATAGGATTAAGCAATTTGCCTGAGAGTATGTTATGGAGTTGAGGTTCAAACCCGTGACCATTTTACTCTAAAGCCTGTGTGTTTCCTATCATACCAACAAAGCCATACCAGAGAGTAGTCCTCAAAATACACTTTCCATCAGAAGCTCCATGAGAAAAAAAAAGGAGTTTGTGATCAAATGATTTTGGGAAACGATGTCTACCTGTCTCCTCTGAATTCACAATACACAGCATACTAAATGTCCTGAAGAATTCTCTAATGGGGACATGTTTGTTTAATCAGATTTGTTGTAACTTTTTGTCCATAACTCTTTTTAAATAAAATGTAACACCTGCTAACATTTCATGTAATGCCTAATTAGCATTCCACAGAGTGGAAAGATTATACTAGATCCCACTGTAAGACTGATGTAATGTGGCAAATCTGGAGTCGCTCTCATGAGGAAAGATGAAATTGCAGGGGAAGACCTAGCTCATAGTAATTAATGTGACAAGAGTGGATTTACTTTATTTAATTTATTTTTTTAAGTGTTTATTTATTTTGCAAGAGAGAGGGAGAGCAAGTGTGTGTGTGCACAAGCAGGGGAGGGGCAGAGAGACAGAGAGAGGGAAGGAGGGAGAAAACCCCAAGTAGGCTCGTGCTGTTAACATGGAGCCCGATGTAGGGCTTGATCCCACGAACTGTGAGATCAGGACCTGGGCTGAAATCAAGAGCCAGAAAGTATCTATCTACACATAATACACACACACCCAAGACAAACCCTATTAAAGGCTCAAAAAACCAAAGACAGAGACATGATTTTAAGAGAAGTCACAAGAAGGAAAACACCTTGCCTTATAAAGGAAGAAGGATAAGAAATATAACATACTTCTTGTTAGAAACCATGCAAGCTAGAAGAGAGTGGCATAAAATGTTTAAATGTTGAAGGTAAGGGGCGCCTGGGTGGCTCAGTCGGTTAAATGTCTGATTCTCGGTTTTGGCTCAGGTCATGATCTCATGGTTGGTGATCACATGGGGCTCTGTACTGACAGTATGGAGCCTACTTGCGATTCTCTTTCCCTCTCTCTGTCCCTCCTCTGCTCACTCACTCTCAAAAATAAATTTAAAAAAAAAATTTTAATGTTTATTTTTAAGAGAGGGACAGAGTGTGAGAGGGGAGGGGCAGAGAGAGAGAGGGAGACACAGAATCTGAAGCAGGCTCCAGGCTCTGAGCTGTCACCACAGAGCCCGACGTGAGGCTTAAACTCACAAGCCGTGAAGTCATGACCTGAGCCGAAGTAGGACACTTAACCGACTGAGCCACCCAGGCGCTCCAATAAATAAATTAAAAAAAATTTTTTTTAATGTTGAAGGAAGAAAAGATCAACAAAGTAGTCTGTATACAGTGAAATTATCTCTCAAAATCAAGGGAGAAGTTAAGACTTTCTCAGACAAACAAAAGCTGAGGAAACTAATTTCTAGCATACCTGACCTGCAAGAAATATGAAAGGAAGTTGATTAGGAAGAAGGAAATAATACAGATCAGAAACTTGGATCCACATAAAGAAAGGAAGAGAACGGGAGGAGAAATAAATGAAGGTAAATACCTATACCGTTTATACAGTAATACAGCATTATTTGAAGCTATACTTAGATTAGTTAAGGATGCATATTGGAAACACTGGGATAGTAACTAAAAACATTTTTAAGGAACTAAAGTTGATATGCTAAGAGAGGAGATAAGAGGAATCGATGAAGACAAACAAGAGGGAAAAACAAAGGACAAATGCAATGAATAGAAAAGAATTAGAACTACAGTAGATATTAATTCAAAGGACACAAGTGGTCTACATGCACCAATTCAACGCCAGAGATTGTCAGAGTGGGTAAAAAAACAAGGCCCAGCTATATGCTGTCTGTAAGAAATGTACTTTAAATATAAAAACTCAAATAGGTTAAAAGTAAAGGGATGGAGAAAGATATACCCTGGTAACACCAATCCAAGCAAACCTGGGGTAGCTACATTAATGTCAATCAGAGCGGAGAGGGGGTAGTCAGGGAACGTCCGGAAAGGGCAAGTCAGCAACGTCTGGGGTTCATTCTGGGATGATTAAAAAATGGCCGCACTTCCTTTCCCACACTGAAGTAATGAGATCCCTGGGTGACTTGAGTCTGACCCTACTCCTCCCCGTGGAGGTCTTCCACATGCTTCCCTGGGTCTCAGCTATACCCCACCTATCCATGTCATAACCCATCCACATTACAAACCTTGTCCACTGCCATCCGTATAACCTTCATAAGCTTCCTTGTTCAGGGGTGAGGGGAGTGGGGGTGAGGGGGTTAGCATGTAGCTTTCTCTATTACTTATTACTTTGAAAGTCAGTTTTGGAAGTTTAAATGCATGTTCTTTCAACTCAAATCTGCTTTAAAAATGCTACTTCTTGAGGGAATAGAGATGCCTCTGACCATCATGAACAGAAATTGGGGGGAGAGAGCTTTCTGGCTCACCATGTATTCTTCTTTTCCTTTCTTAATGGTAAAATAAACTTATTCCCTAACAGTTATCTGTCAGAGAGGTGTGTTGTGCCTTACTTATTCTGTCTATGGAAACAGTTAAGTAGCACCTTGGGAAATTAAGCCCAGGCTTTGAGGACAAGTAACATGGCGGGACAGTGGGGAGGGACGAAAGTTGGGTGGAAGGTAAGAAAGATGCAATTGGGATGGGATTGGGTGATTTTCATGAAAAAGGGTTTAATATCGCCATTTCTTTTTTTTTTTAAGTTTTAATTTTAATTCCAGTTAACATACAGTGTTATATTAGTGTCAGTTGTACAACATAGTGATTCAGTACTTCTATACAACACCCGTGCTCATCACAAGTCCCCTCCTCAATCCCCGTCACCTATTTCCTTTATCCTCTCACGCACTTCCCCTCTGGTAAGCATCGGTTTGTTCTCTACAATTAAGAGTCTATTTCTTGATTCTCTCTCTCTCTTATTTTTCCCTTTGTGTGTTTGTTTTGTTTCTTAAATTCCACACATGAGTAAAATCATATGGTATTTGTCCTTCTCTGACTTATTTTGCTCAGTATTATACTCTAGCTCCAATCATGTCATTGCAAATGGCAAGATTTCATTATTGTTTTTGCCTGAATAATATTCCATTGTACATATACCACATCTTCTTTATCCATTCATCTACTGATGGACACTTGGGCTGCTTCTGTAGCTCAGCTATTATAAATAATGCTGCTAAAAGCATAGAGGTGCATGTATCTCTTTGACTTAGTATTCACGTATTCTTTGGGTCAATACCCAGTAGTGCAATTGGTGGATTATAAGGTAGTTCTATTTTTAACTTTTTGAGGAAACTCCATACTTTTTTCACAGGGGCTGTACCAGTTTGCTTTCCCACCAATAGTGCACAAGTGTTCCTTTTTGTCCACATCATCACCAACATCTGTTGTTTTTTGTGTTGTTGATTTTAGCCATTCTGACAGGTATGAGGTGATATCTCATTATAGTTGAGACATGCTACTCTATTTTTATGCAGTAGAATCTCCTATAATGAAGGGGAAAGAATTATCTCTAAACATAAGTTATCTCAGTTTGTATAATATCTGCCTAATTTAATTAGTTCTATTATTTACGGCATTTACTCTAGAATTTCTCTTACATTTTAATGTGTTCTATGAAGAAAATGGGATTGAATGCTTCTTTTTAAAAAATAATTTATTGTCATGTCGGCTAAAATATACCGTATATAGTCTTGGCTTCAGGAGTAGATTCCTATGATTCATCACTTACATACAACCCCCAGTGCTCATACCAACAAGTGCCCTCCTCAGTGCCCATAACCCATTTTCCCTGCCCCCCATCAACCCTTGGTTTGTTCTCTGTGTTTAAGAGTCTCCTATGGTTTGCCTCCCTCTCTGTAACTTATTTTTCTTTTCCTTCCCCAATGGTGTTCTGTTAAGTTTCTCAAATTCCATATGTAAATGAAAACATATGATATCTGTCTTTTTCTGACTGGCTTATTTCACTTAGCATAATATCCTCCAGTTCCAACCACATTGTTGCAAACAGCAAGATTTCATTCTTTTTCATTGCCAAGTAGCATTCCATCATATATAGAAACCACATCTTCTTTATCCATTCATCACTTGATGGACAATAGCCATAATTTGGCCATTGTTGATAGTGCTGCTATAAACACTGGGGTACATGTGTGCCTATGAATCAGCACTCCTGTATCCTTTGGATAAATACCTAGTTTTTAGGTATTTGCTGGGTCATAGGGTAGTTCTATTTTTAATTTTTTGAGGAACCTCCACACTGTTTTCCAGAGTGGCTGCGCCAGTTGGCATTCCCACCAGCAGTGCAAAAGTGTTTCCCTTTCTCTGCATCCTCACCAACATCTGTTGTTTCCTGAGTTAATTTTCACCTCTCTGACCAATGTCGTTTTGATTTGTATTTCTCTGGTGGTAAGTGACGTTGAGTATCTTTTCTGGTATCTCCATTTCAAGATGTACTATTTTTTTAAGTTACCCCCCCAAATTAGTGACAAACCTCAGAATATATATATCTTACCTATATATTGTCATTCCGTTACTAAACTTTTATTTCCTTTTGAGAATTTTATCATAGGCAAGGAAGTAATCAGCCAAATCAATATTTTGTTAACTTATTGGGAAGATGTTTAAAAATTCTAATGAAACATAATTTCTAAAAATTTCATGCGAGCCCTTGGGGGAAAAAAGATACACCATTTAATGACAAATAGAAATCTATTTCTATGCTTTAATTACTTCCCCCTCTTTGATTAAAATAAGTGCAATGAATCAATGTCGGCCACAGATTATATATGGAAATAAACAATATTTTCCAGTCAGTCAAGTATATTGACTGAAGACTGACAATGATCAGATTTTTGTGGTGATGTGGTATTTGGAAATTCTAAGAGGCACAGTTAGTGATGGACTCATCAAAAGGATCAACAATTATACTGCAGTTGAGCTTATAATTATGGATCTGAGAATTTTAATTATACACTCCTATTTTTTAACTCAGCTGTAAAACAAACATTTAAAGGGGAGAAAAAAATGAGTCTATTGAGTTAGAAACCAGAATATGTAAATTTTGCTTATAATTGGAGGTGGCAATTCTGGTATTAAAGGGTTGCTTTTAAGCGTAATCACTTTCGGGGAAAGGCTCGCATTTGTCTTTTGAATAGCATCTGCATTTTCAATTTTTTAAGGTTTCGTGTGTGGGGAGAAAACCATCAAAAAGGTAAAATGTATTCAACTGTTGAAAGCATCAGGTTGTGTCATTTCTGCACCTATTCTGCAGACAGAATTAGTAAGTAGGAGCCCATTTCTTCCTTTTGTGAGCCTCAATATCTCAGAATGTATATTAGGGCTCTTGTGGTGCAACCAGGAGAAATCTTGACCCTCATGAGGTTTGTGGCTACAATAACTCAGGACCTTCAATCTTCTCTGTCTTCCATTTGGTAACAAGTTTGTGGTAGGAATTCGAGTCCCTACAAGCTAATAGTTTCACACATCTGAAGCCAGATGACAGTCCTAAGTCAAATACTGCTCACTACAGTGAGACTGTTCATGTTGAATCAGCCTACCAAAACTTACCAAATCGTCCTCAACTTGACTCTGTTCTAGACAGAGCCTGTTTATAACTGGAAAATTTCAAGATCCTTTCTCCTTTTGTACATTTGGCCAATATTAAAACTGTTCACATTCCCCTGAAAACATTTATAGAAGTAAAAATGTTCCAAAATAATCAACTTTTAGTGTGGGTTATTGTTCGACAAAGAGATTATTTTTTTCTTGCCTTTCTAAATAGGGATCACATTTCGTCATCCTTTAAAAAGTTGCCTCTCTTGTGGAATTATCCGTTGCATAAAAGCAGGGATTGGATCTTCCTTGTTCACAACAGTGATCCAGTGTCTACGAAGCCCTTAATGAATGGAACTTAAAATCAATGAGAGATCATAAAATATTTTCCAATAAAATAGCTCGAAAATTTTTTATATTAAATAGAGCGTTCAAACATTTTGCAAACCTATTGATCGCAAAGCAGTTAGAGCCGTTTTTGAAAGCTCAATTTATCCATTGTATGAAGAGTTCTTGAGTGCTTATTCTGGGTATACTGTTCTAGGTGCTGAGAATACCACACTGAATAAACATGAATAAGGCAGATTTACTCATGGAGTTTACAGTCTAGTGAGGAAAGTTGACTACAACCCAAAGTACAAATAAACAAAATAACGTCAAATAGGATGTGGTGTGGGAAAAAAATAATAAAGTAGGGCAAAGGTGAAGAGAAAGGCAAGGAGAAGGGATGATGGTGTGCATTATTTTGTATAATGTAGCTAGGTAAGGCCTCCCCTAGCAGATGATATTTGCTCAGAGACCTGAATGGAGTCAGGGAGGGAACCATGCATATATCTTGGGGTAGACTATTTCAGACAGACAGCAGTAAGAGCAAAGGCAGAAACAGGCATATTTAAGGAACTAAAAAAATCCTGATTTGACTGCAAAGCAGAGTCAGGAGAGTTAGAAAGATGATGTTGGAAAGTAGCCAGCAACCAGATTACTTAGGTCCTTTTAAACTTGGTAAGGTCTGGGGGCGCCTGGGTGGCTTAACCCATTGCGCATCAGACTTTGGCTCAGGTCACGATCTCATAGTTCGTGAGTTTAAGCCTTGTATTGGGCTCTCTGCTGTCACCACAGAGTCCTTCAGAGTCCTTTTTAGATCCTCTGTCCCTCTCTCTCTCTGCCCCCCCCCCCCCCGGTCCTCTCTCTCTCTCAAAAATAACCATTAAAAAATATTTTTAACTTGGTAAGTTCTGAAGATCCTATTTTGATTAATGTGGAATTTCCTTAAAAGTTTTGGGGTAGAGGAATAAATGATGTTATTTACATTTTAAAAGATTTTGCTGCCTTTTGTGTGAAATAATCGACTGTATAGAGGCAAGAGTGGAAGCAGGGAGACCATTTAGAGATGATTACAATAGTTCAGGTGAGAGACGATGATGGCCTGGTCTAGAATTCAGGTGATGAGAGATTGAATTTTACAGGTTTTTTTTCTCTGACATTTTATTATGAAAAATTTCAGACATACAGAAGAGTTGAAAAGGTGGAAAATTGAAAGAGTGAACTAGGTTCTATAGTTACTATCTTACCGTATCTGCATATCATATAGCCATCCATCTTTGTATGTATCCATCAATGACTCCTCTTTCCTTTACACATTTCAAAGTAAGTTATAGACATAATACCCTTCACTGCTGAACACTTTGGCAATTTGCATATAGTTTAAAAGTGATGTTGTCAGACTTGTAGACCAATTGGATGTAGGGTGTAAAGGTATAAAAGGAATTGAGATGGTTTCTAGGTTTTTGATGGGAGCAAAACCCTGTTGATGAGGAATGGGATTGAGGAGGAAACTAAGTGCTTTGCTTTGCACCTGTTGAGACTGAGAAGCCAGTTAGACATCCAGGAAGGGTAGGCAGCTAGATTAAAATATTTGGGGCTCAGCAAAGACAGGGGAGCTAGAGAATCAATTTGGAGTCAGTAGCTTGAACAACACAGCACGGATACCTGCACAGTCAAAATGCCAAGTATAACTGACTCCCTAAAAACTTAACTACCAATAGCCCTCTGTTGTCAGGAACACTCATATAATATACACTCATATGATATAGAAGACTTACTCATATAATATACACAGTGGATTAACACACATTTTTTTGTGTTATGTGTATTATACACTGTACTCTTACAATAAAGAGTAAGAGTACTTTTCTCACTAGAGAAAGAGTAAGAGTACTCTTTTCTCACTAGAGAAAAGAAAATTTTTTTTAATGTTTATTTATTTTGAGAGAGAGAGAGTGCATGCATGTGCAAGGGGGGCGGGACAGAGAGAGGAGGGAGAATCGCAAGCAGGCTCCCGCTGTTAGTATGGAGCCCAACACAGGGCTCAATCTCATGAACCGTGAGATCATTCCCTGAGCTGAAATCAACAGTCAGATGCTTAACCGGGCACCCCAGAAAAGAAAATGCTAAGAAAATCATAAGGAAGAGAAAATACATTTGCAATACTGTGCTGTATTTCTTGAAACAAATCTGCGTATAAGCAGAGCCACACAGTTCAAGCCCATGTTGATTAAGGGTGAACTATATTTCAGCTCAGGACTAAATGAGATTACCTAGGGAGAAAGCGTGGATATACGAGAGAAGAGAAAAAGTTTAAGGTCTGAGCCTGGGGGCGTCCCAACATTTGGAAGTTAGAAAGAGAAAGAGGATTGAGAAAATGAGACAGAGTGAGGCCAGTAAGGTAAAAAGAAAATCAGGAGAGTGGAGGGTCTCCAGGAGTGTATTTCAGGAAGGAGGGATTGAGAGAATACTGCCAAATGGTTGAAATGGTAAAGACTAAGATTATTGATCACGGAAGCTGGCACCATGTCAACTGCTGAAACTCCTAAGGCTAAGCGCCTGGCACATAGCAGATGTTCAATGAGTGAATGAATGGAGATCTTTGGTGATCTTGATAAGTGGAGCGGTTGAGTGCAGTCGTGAGAACGAAAGTCTGATTGGAGAAGCTTCAAGGGAATCAGAGGTGAGGAAAGAGGGTACAGTGAGCAAAGACAATACCCAAAGAGATTTCCTAAGAAGCAGAGCAGAGAAACCAGACAGTATCTTGAGGAGGTTGTAAAACCAAGGGAAATTTCTATTTTTGAATAATGAGAAGTATTGTAACGTGTCTTATGCTGATGGTAATAATCCAGTAGAGAGGAGAAATTAACAGTGAAGGAGGAAGTGGCAAAGATTGTGGAGTGATGGCCTGTGCAGGCAATGAGTGACAGCATCCAGGGCATGGGTGACACAGTCTGTTCTACGGAAACAGGGAGGAATACAGACTATAAGGAGACATATGCAAATAAGTTAATAGATATAGTGGTCGCATGTTCATTCTCTTGCCTATCCAACAATAATTTGTTGAGCATTTACTTGTGCCAGCCAAGCAGTGTTTTAGGAAGTGGGACTTCAGCAGTGAAGAAACAGACAAGAGCCCCTGCCTTCATGGGGCTTAAACTCTAGTGGCAGGAAGATAGACTATATATTTGGGTATATCAGGTGCTGCGAAGGTTATGGAGTGAAATAAAGCCGGGAAGGGAATAAGGAGCCCTCTAAGAGAGTCATTTTAATTTTAAAAATGGTAATTGATGATTTAAAATAGACTGGCCAGGGGACATTTTGATTACTTCTACTTGTCTCAGTGAAATAGAAAACCAGACAAGCATCAGAGACTGGGGACAGGGAAGAAGCCATTGGGAGTGCTGGAAATTTGAGGCAAGAGATGCATTTCCTCCCTCCAAGAGAGAAGAGTGAATGGTCCAGAGAAATGTGAAAGATGAACGGAACGTTCAGAGAAGGGGTAAAGGATATAGAGGAGTTTCTTGATGACAGACTGAATTCTTTTTTTTTTTTTTTTTCTGTTTTTACTTTTATTTGCATGTATTTCATGCAGAATTTACTCCCGGGAGCTCTTCCTGCCACATTGACAGACTGAATTCTTGAGAGGACATTGGGAGCGTTTGGGTATCAGGTGGGATGAACAATTGTCCTGGTGGTGAACACTGAGGTCTCAGGGTGACTGAGGTATATAAGCTACGATGGGAGGTGTCCTCATGGTCTCATAAAAGGGGCAGGGTGTGGATAATCTGCACTGGTCCTAACCACTGCCTGAGATGGTCTCTGTAGCCATTTGTATCACTGATGCAATCACTGTTTCTGAGGGGACACTATGGGTGGCCATCCTATTGGGAGCAGGAAGAGCTCTCTGTGGTTCTCTTAAAACCCATTGTGATCAGTGTCACAGGGTTGGAGTAGGGCAAGCGTCCCAGGAACCACTGCACAGGAATCCATAATTTAAGTCTATTTACAGAAGGAAAATGAAGGTTCATGTTCAAAGTCAATAGCTATATTAAAGGCACAACAAAACAAGACAAAGCAAACAAAAATATTCTGCTGTTCACATGAGAAAAGTTAATCAGAGATTAACAGCATTTGGTGCCTGGCTAGCTCAGTTGGTAGAGCCTGTGACTCTTGTTCTCGGGGTTGTGAGTTCGAGCCCCACATTGGACATAGAGATTACTTAAAAAATGGGGTAAGGTCTTGAACAGACATTTCTCCAAAGAAGACATACAAATGGCCAAAAGGTATATGAAAAAATGCTCAATGTCACTAACTGTCAGGGAGATGCAAACCAAAGCCACAACAAATATCACCTCTCACTTGTCAGGATGACCACTATCAAAATGAAAGAAAACAGAACAAAAGACAGCAAATGCTGGCAAGGCTGTGGAGAAATTGGAAATCTTGCACGCTGTTAATGGGAATACACAACGGTGCAGCCACTGTGGAGAACAGTCCGCGGTTTCCCCAAAAAGTTAAAAATAGAACAGCACTATGACTCAGCACTCTCACTTCTGGGTATTTACGTGAAAGATTCATTTCTGAGTTGCCCCCCGTGGCCTGGTCTTCCACCCTAACTTTGCCTTAAAATTTCACCCCTTTGTAACACCAGAAGAAAGGGAGGAAAGGTTTGAATCATTCAATATGACATTCTTAGAACAGTCTAGTGTGTCGTGAAATATCTAGTGTAGGCATCTACTGGGCAAACGAATTTGAGAATTGAGGCAATTATCTGGGTTATTCAAGCTAAAGAACAATTTTGCTTCAAGTAGTATATGATTTGGGAAAAAGTGATCTTAAGAAAAGCTTTCATTACCTAGAAAATAAGCTTTAATGCTTCACACGAAAGGCAGATGTTTGGAGAAGACCACAGTCACATTTTTTCATAAATATTTGGAGTATTTACTGCATAACTGTACAACTCGTACCATCCTCCACAAGATGGCATGCAAGTTTATAACATACTTTAGCCAGTAGTCATGCTGTTGCAGTCTTGTAACAAAGAGCAACACGGAATAGTTATACAATAAATGATTTCGCCTTACAAATGGCAAATGTATACATTCTAATAACGTTTCCTATAGGTAAATGTTATTGGCTTATAGAGACACTTACAAAGACACGCATATTCACGGGTCATTATTTGAAGGCTATGAGCATAGAGATCAATAATTTCAGTCTATTTACAAGACAAATGAAGATTTGGCAATGACCAGCCTGTTCCAAGTCCACACTGTATTGAAGATCCAAAACGACGAGGCAAAACAAACAAAAATGTTCTGCTATTCATGTTGAAAAGACATTTTTATGACACTAAGACGGGAATTGGGAAGAAAATATTTGTTTTTTTGGAGGATTTACATCATTATTTTTAAGTATTCCTGAAAATGTTTCTTGGAACAGCTGGGAACTAGCCTGGCCATGCATCCTGAATACGACTGTGGTTCTTCAACTTTGCTGCAATAATAGAATCACATGGTTTTTTTTTTTTTAAGTTTTTTAATGTTTTTATTTATGATTTTGAGAGAGGGAGAGAGAGAGAGCAAGCAGGGGAGGGGCAGAGAGAGAGGGGGAGACACAGAATCCGAAGCAGGCTCCAGGTTCCAAGCCGTCAGCACAGAGCCCGCTGCGGGGCGTGAACCCACAAACCGTGAGATCATGAGCCGAGCAGAAGTCGGACGCCTAACCGACTGAGCCCCCCAGGTGCCCCTCACATGGTTTGTTTTTAACAGAACACAGCTGCCAGGGCCCCTCCTCAGAGAAATTAAACCAGAATTTCTGAAGGTGGAGCCCAGGCACCAGTATTTTTGAAAAGCTCCGCAGACATTCTAGTGGTACCTTAGACGCCCAAATTCATGAACAATACTGTGATTTCCTGCTCGTCAGCTAGTGGCAGGTGTCACTAATAGAATGTAGTACTTTCCCTCCCGGAGGGTACAGTCTTTCCCAATGTCATGCTCCACGTAGCCCTTCCCAATCTACTGAGAGTTGAAATGAAGCCGATTTGCTATCAGAATTATCAAAGAATTTGGGACAGGATTAAATGCTACTCCCACATAAGGTAGCTGGTTTCTTCATGTGCTAGCTAACACTGCTTTCTAGCATGATTCAGCCAAGAAACTGTTTCAGCTGCTGTAATGAAGGAAGTTTTAGAGACTGGAGTGTATGATATCTGTGCTCTCTTCCCAGATACCTCTGGACCGTTTCTGTGTTCTGTTCTCTCTCATGCCGACCTCCATGTGCTTTTGGTTCCTTCAGCAAGAGGAGGACTGTCCTCGGACTTTTCTTTCACTTCAAAGGGGAGGAAGTACCTGGAAATTTGTGTCTCCTGGGGTGGCCCTTTACCACTGAATGAAGGGTGAGGAGTAGGGAAGCCCCGCCTCCTTTTCCTTGGGTGGGGACAACTGAGAGGCATAAGGTCCACAGTGAGCTCCCTCAAGGAATCAGGCTGAAATTGCTTCTAAGGAACTCAGAGGTAGCACTTTTGCTTGGCTTTCTCCTCTTCTCTGTCCAAATTCCCCCACCTCCACCCTAGTTTTCCTGGAGCATTTAATTAATAAGTCACTTGCACATAAATTTTCATCTCAGTATTTGTTTCTCGGGGGTCCCCAAGACAATGCCAAAACCTAAGGCCACTGGGCTGAGCATCAGTGTAAACCAGGCTTTAAATCATGCAGCGTTAACCCGTCTGGAGAGAACCTTCAAGAGTATGAACGATGCTGTTTTGCCCCCATCCATGAAGAATGTGGGACCTGAATAGACCATTGGATTGACATGTAAGAAGGGGTAGAATGTGCTCTCTCAATAGACCTCAGACTTGGTGGCACTGTGAAATTATCTAAAGAGTTAAAAAAAAATACAGATGCTCAGGTTAGACCCCCAGGGACTTTGATTTCATTAGTCTGGGATGTGGTCTGGATAGTGGAACATTTAAAACTCCCAAGGGAATCTATTGTACAGCCGAGACTGAGAATCACTTTATTTTTATTTAAAAAATTTTTTATGTTTATTTATTTTTGAGAGAGAGAGAGAGAGAGAAACAGAGGGGAAGGGGCAGAGAGAGAGGGAGACACAGAATCCACAGTAGGTTCCAGGCTCTGAGCTGTCAGCACAGAGCCCGATGTGGGGCTTGAACCCATGAACCATGAGATCATGACCTGAGCCAAAGTTGGACGCTGAACCAACTAAGTCACCCAGGCGCCCTGAGAGTCATTTTAAAAGAACCAACTTTCAGAGACACCTAGGTGGCTCAGTCGGTTATGCATCCAACTCTTGATTTCGTGACATCAAGCCCCAAATCGGCTCTTTTGTGTTGACAGTATGGAGCCTGTTTGGGATCCTCTCTCTCCCTCTCTCTCTCTGCCTTTCCCGCGCTTGTGCTCTGTCTCCAAACAAACAAACATTAAAAAAATAAAAGAACCAAATTTAGAATGCATAAACATCACTGTGGTTAGCCTGTTAAACATTCATGTTCCCAGGCCTCTGTGCCCCACTATTCTGAATGAAGTAGGTTTGCATATCAAATAAGTATTTTTTGAAATTTTCATAAAAGTAGCGATTACAGTATAATGCATTCCCATTGAATTATCAGCTTCAACAATTAACTCATAGATGAAAGTTTTAAATATGCATTTGGTCCACGAGCCACAGGCTGAAAAACACTGCAAAAATGGTTTGTAAAGATTGCTTTTCAGAGGCCGTAATGGTGGCCAGGTGAACATTAAACACCTGGGTAAGTCCAACAACTGGCTTGGTTCAGGATGGCAAATCCATTTCAACTTGCACATCCTGTGTGATTGATGGGCAGATGTTCTAAGGAGTGCTGAGAAGAATTTTGAGGCTGAGGGTAGATTCAGCTAGCCAAGTTGTTATAGTGAACGCTGGCACAGGGGTCCCTAAATTCAGCTAGTCATCGGGACAATGTATTTATCACAGGTGGTTATTAAGGCTTTGTTCTAGGAAGAATAAGGACTCTAATAGTCCAGTTGAGGTGTGCAGGTAGCAAGCATTCTTATTGCTTGTAAAGCGAATGTAAGAGAGAGCTCTAATACTCTGGGGGAAACCAAAAGTGATCTCATGTGAAACTTCAAGGACAAACATCAGTCCCATGGTGCTTCTGCTGAAGACAATGCTCACGGCAAGGTGCTATTACTTTCTGCATCATTCTAGGATGAAAAGAAAGATTACACTAACATAATGAATGATTAGTATAGAATCACCATCTGTGCTTAGTTTGAAAATATTTTCTGGAAAATGTATCTCTCCTATAAAGGGTTTTGTAGGCAATCAGTGATAAGCTGATATTTTTGCTTTAAGAAAAAACCTCAGAGAATTATCTTGTTATACAGAAAAAATTTAGCTCAGATCATATTTCTGTACTAATTTCCTTCAAGAAAAGTATTACCTTGGTCCGACTATGAAAGCAGACACAATATATGAGCACATGAGCTCAGATCCTCATGTTGGGAAGTCTAGGTTAAGATATTTAGGTTTTAGGGGTGCCTTGGTGGCTCAGTTGGCTGAGTGTCTGACTCTTGGTTTCAGCTCAGGTCATGATCTCACGTTTCGTGGGATCAAGCCCCTGAGTCAGGCTCTGCCCTGGCAGTGCGAATCCTGCTTGGGATTCTCTCTGCCCCTCCCCTGCTCACTCTTTCTCTCTCTCAAAATAAATAAATAAACCTAAAAATACATAGTTAGGTGTTACCATTTTCTGGCTTTTGACCTTGGGCAAGTCTTAAGCTCTCTGTGCCTCAGTTTCTTTGTGTATAATGGGGCTAATAATAGCGTTTACCTCAAAGCTATTATGAAGTTTAAATGAGGTAATATATTAAAGGACCTAGAATAGTGCTTGGCAGGTAGGACTTAATAAATACTAGATCATGCCATCAGTATTATTCTGTGGTAACATTTTTTCTCTTATTTTTCCCCCCACGTTTCTGAGTTCTCTTTCTTATTTTCTTTTTTCATTCATCCTCCTCTGTTGGATCTTCAAATGCTGAAAGTTTCTTAGGGCTCCACCTTCCCTTCCCTCCCCTTCCCTTCCTTTCCTTGCCCTGCCCTTCCCTGCCCTGCCCTTCTTTTCCTCTGTAAAGTGTAACACCAGATTGTTCTGTCACTATGTCCTCACCTTAGATTCTTTAACACCCACTGAAAACATTTAAAAACAAGTTTCAATATGATTTGTTAAAAATAGAAATATAGGGGTGCCTGGGTGACTCAGTTGGTTAAGTGTCTGACTCTTGATTTTAGCTTAGGTCATGATCTCACGGTTTATGTGTTTGAGCCCCACATCGAGCTCTGCACTGACAGTGTGGAGCCTGCTTGGGATTCTCTCTCTCTGCCCCTCCCAGCTCGTGTGAGCACTCTCTCTCTCTCTCTCTCTCTCTCTCCCTCAGAATAAATAAATAAACGTTAAAAAAATTGAAATGTATACTGCTTTTCTCCCAGGAGACAGTCTCCCACGAGAAAGACAGTATAACATTACAGCTCTAGAGTCAGAAAGACCTGGGTTTGAGTTTCAGTTTCTTCACCCACTATTCTTAGACCATTTTCTTAATGTTTGTAAGGCTCAGCCTCCCCCACTGTAAGATGGGGCTGAGGAGAGGACCCATCTCAGCGTTATTTCAAGGATTCAGTGAAATAATTCATGAAAAGTGCTGAGCACAGAATCTGGGCCACGGTGACTGGTAGCCATCACAGTTGTTGTTTTTATTCCCCCTGATGCTAACAACACAGAAGACTGTAGTTGTGGTTCCCCGTGGCTGTCTTGAAGCACTGAGGTCCTACCTCTTCTCATTGGGTTTGGCCTGCAATTCGGGCTCTGACATTTCTCATTCCCAAGCTTCTCTGAGAGCAAATAGTCATGAACAAGGCTTTCAGAGAAGGGAATAAACTGGATTTTGAAGATAAGTCCATCCAGAAGGACAAAAGACTCCCCTTGCTCTACATTCTGTCTCCACTGTAAGCTTTCATCATGGCTCTGAGCTTGAGAGTGGGGCCGCCATTGCTATTCTTATGGATGGATGCTATTCTTATTTCTTTACTAACCGATGGTGTTATTATAGATCAAAATTAATCTAAGTTGTCTGGCCCCACAAAGAGTTAATTTCTTGTCCTTTGGACTGCCTTCCTGTTCAGGGGATCGTTCATTTGGGTGGCTTTCCCAGTGATGGCCCGGGCTGCCTAGCAACCACCAGCTCCAGCCTTCCCCAGACAACTGCAGGGGTTGTTCGTATCAGTGCTTTCAGGTTTTATTATTATTTTTTTTTAAGACGATCTCATTTTATGAAAAATTAAACCTCATAAAAACACAGCTTCTCAATATATGCTGATCCCAAACAATTGTTGGCAACTGGGTAATACCGAAATTGAATTGGGAACTGCCAATTCCTGAGTGGCTACAAACATAAATGCGGGTGTCTTTAAAAAAAGATGATATATATTTGTATCTAATGGGACCTAGTGCTTGCAAGCACTCTCGGGTAGGGTAGCCACCAACCATTCTCCCACCTCCCGCCATGAAATGGGCATCATTATTCCTGTGTTTGCCTTAAAAGTAAATATGTGATGGATATTTCTGCAGTTCCTGAATGCTAATATTCTACAACACTGTTGAATAGAAAAAGCAGAAATCAATTCCATCATAGTTATATGTGTAGCAATGGATGGTATGAATTTAAATTAATCAGAACACGATGATTCATCAGAAAATTGATAGATTAAAAGGTCACTAATTTTTCCACATGATTTTTAGGCTGCTTTGCAATCCTTCTGGGTTTAATCTTCTCGATTAAATTATCTCTGGGTCTACACAATTATTAAGTCAATAGGCTCAGTATAATTAACTCCTGGTACTAATCCCCTCATGGATTTTTGCCCCAGCTTTTTCTAATCATTTGATTTGCACCTAGTCTAGAAACCTTGACCTCACCTGCCCTCATTGGCAAAAAAGATTGTCTTCGGGAGGCAATGCAGAGAGGTACTATGTAAAAGCTCAGGTCTCAGACTGGGAGCAGACTGCTTGAATTTTTTAAGCCTCAGTATTCCTATCTGTGAAACAGGAATAATGTCAAACCTATGACAGAGTTATGAAAATTAAAAGACAATGTATTTGAAGCATTTAACAGAATAACTAAGATAGTATGAATCAAAGTCAATGAGATGATAAGAAAAAAACATCTTGATAAAGTATTGCTTATACTTATGCACATAAAATAAGATGAACAGATGCCCCAGTATTTCAATTTTTCTCTTTTATAGCTCCCTGTCACCCTCCCAAGCCCCCCAAACAAGCATATCTTCAGCTCCAGCAAATAAACAAACAAAATAATCTCTGAGTTCTCATTAAATAGCATGTTTCTCTCATTATAATTCCTTTTTATCTACTTGTAGCTTTGGCTAAAGTAAGCGAGAAATATTCAGGTAACATACTGAATGTAAGAGATTATGAAGATCCATTTTTAATATTTAAAGGCAGGTTGTCTGGCCTGAAGTCAGTTGAACGGAGTATAATTTCATCATCATTATTATTGGTAAACATTTCATGAGCACCTATCACATGAGAAAGGGGAGAGACCAGGTGGCTCAGAACACAAGAGATTTCAGGCCTGCTTCATGAGGGTATGCACAATGTCTCTAGGGAACTAGTTGGTTCTCTGCAATCTTTTGCTTTTTCTTTACTGTCCTATAAACAGTACTTCCTTTCCCCGGAGGGCTCGGGCTTCATAATCAACAGCATCGGAACAATTTCTACAGTAGCAGTTTTTTATTTTGAGAGTGAAACTAGAAGGTAAATACTGCTACTGGCTTTTCTTTCACTGAAAATATCTTTTTTTGGTTCATAGTTCCCTCTTCAAGAATATTCCCCCCATCTGGCCTTAATGTTCAATGAAGATGCTTTTGGCGTTGCCTTCAACATGAACTCATCACTTAAACTATAATTGCACAATTGCTTGTTTGGGTATTCGATGTGGCTATTTGGACCCCTCTCTCCATCATCCCCTTTCCACTGAGCCAAGCACCAAAATGATTTCCGCGGTGGTGTTTGCCACCTGCTGTAAAGTGGGCGTTTTTTAAATCTGGGTAGCTGGGACACAGAAGTCATCCACAGTGTAATCCAGCAACTTTGAAAAGCTAATGGATTGACATTTTCTCTTCTTTCTCCCACATCTGCCAAATGGGTAGCCATTGGGAGCATACTTATTATTTCTATTTTTATAATGGTTTTTATGACCCTCCCCCCTTTCCATCACAGGTCTGCTTCAAGGCACTTCACAGGAAGAGGAAATTTCCTAAGTGTTAGCATCTTTAGTAAAAACAGATTCAGGATTCAAAAATGGAATATGCTTTCTCTTGCCCACATCATAAAGTCAGCGGGAGAAGAGCACTCCTAAATTTGTATTATCTTTATGTATTTTAGGGTAGAAAAATTAAAAAGTCTTTATCTCTTTTCCCTTGCTCTGAAACTCCTCTGCCTCATCTGATCTCATAAATACTGCTGGGCATAACAGACAATGTCGATCACAATTTCCTTTTATTTTGGCCTGGTATACCTCATGGAAAAGTGATTATGCCCATTCTAAGATGTGCACAACCTTAGGATTTGTTAACAAATAGGAGTAAAGATCATTAATGGAGTTTAAGAAATTAACTTTTCCCCTGACAAGTAAAAACTAAAGCTTTCTCTTTGCTCGTATGTTTGGAATCAGAGGAAGCTCTGTTTGCAGAAGTAGAATAAATAATTATTTGGCTAATGTTCTTTTCTTTAAATTTTTTTAACATTTATTCCTTTTTGAAGACAGAGAGAGACAGAGCGCGTGTGGGGGAGGGGCAGAGAGAGAGGGAGACACCAAATCCAAATCAGGCTCCACCCTCTGAGCTGCCAGCACAGGGTCTGATGCAGGGCTCGAACTCACAGACCACGAGATTATGATCTGAGCTGAAGTTGGATGCTTGACTGACTCAGCCACTCATGCACCCCACATGTGGCTAAAGTTCTATGGAGAGCACACCATTGCTTAATTTTCTTCTTAACTCCAGAGTTTCTAGGGTCACTAGTGAGAAGAAAGAGAATTTTGGAATGCCTCATTGATTTTTATCAACTCCCTCCCTTCAAAGGAGATCCAGGGGCCATGGAATTGCTTGTCCAAATCCTGATGAAAGAGATTTCAGCAAGGCTCATTTCTTCCTTACTGTCTTCTGTCAACTCTCCAGCCCTCAGCTAGACCAAACATAATTTAGTCTTTACGGCTGCAGGATCTTCCACATGACTTATTCCCTCCATTCTCTTATACTTGAGACTTCTGAGAATTATTAAAGAAACACCTTTATTCTTGAATGCGTACTGGCTTTTTGATTTTTGTCAAAAGTTATCTCACAAATAATCATCTTCCTTTAGGAAAAGTTACAGAATAAGAGGAAAATTGAGAACTGGTTTAATTTTTAGGATAAAGAGAAGGAAAACAGTAATTTTGGTCTCAATCATCAGTACATTTCAAGCTAACATGTGACCAACTGTCCTGGTTTGCCTGGGACTGAGAAGTTTCCTGGGATATGTGTGGGACTGTTGAAACCACAGTTTATGGACGTGAGCATTAATCTTTCATTGGAGTACATTTGCTTTCCCCATTTTGAGCACTATCTGTCCTCAAACCCACAAGCATCTCTGCTAAAATGAAAACTCTTTAATCATCTAACCATCCTAATATTTCCATGTAGTCATTAAGCTGTTTTGAAGTGTTCTTACACCTCCTCCTTTGCCTTTGTCAATCAGTTTTCAATACTGAGGAGCAGACATTTAAACGTATGAACCCCCAGCCATTGCTTTGTTTTCTCTACCATGCTAAGGGATTCCCTTCCCTTTTTTATTATTGATGGGGATTCACAGATTCTTCTGAGTTCCTTTCAACTGATTTGACTAATTTGGTTCCTAACAAAGTGTCAGCTGTTCCCAACTGCTAAAATAACTGGTTTGACTGACATTTTAACTAAATGAATCAATTGTTTTAACCAGTTGGTGAGCCCCATAGATTCTGTTTCTGTGAATATGAAGTCCTATGTGTCTTTCTGGGGCTGCCTTCATGGTTTCTCCCTATTCAAGTGGTTGATCCTGGAGGATTGTTTACCGCTGGAAATCTAAAGATTTTCCTCATCAGTGTCAACAATAAGGACCCTATTCTTACCTGCAGGTAAGGAAATAGAACAAATTCCTTTAATTTGACCTTGAAAATTGAATATGAAAATGTTGTCTCTGAAACTCATTAGCGACATTTCCACCAGAATGAAATGGTTTTCTCTTCTTTCCTTTTCTTTTTTGCTGAAAAGGAGAATAAAAAAGTAGATGTAAGCAGTCGCTCACGATACAAGATTTCAAAGAAAATGCTTTCTTAAAAATGGAAAGTAAAATAGCTTTTCATAGTTTCAATAAAATGCATTGAGATTGCAACAGAATCGGGTGCTATTAGTGCAAAATGTTCTTAGTGTCTGGTAGGCTGGATTAACTCTCGCTACCCTCAAGGAAAATTCTGGTTAAAACGATCACCAAGTAGTTTATAAAGTCATACTGGGGACTGGTAATTTTAAGAAATTGGTTCTTAAAATAGGGGGATGAGACCACAGTGCTTATGCTTCCAGGCTCTGGAGCCAGATAGGGTTGGTGTCAAACCTCTTAGCCACGTTACTACTTAAAAGTTACTTTTTTTAAAAAAAAACCCTCCATTTCCACATCTGGAAAATGGAGACCAAAATGGTACCTACTTCCTGGGGGCTGCTATGAGGAATAAATGAGAAAACATGTGAAAAGTGCTTGGCATTATGTCTAAACTATAAGGCAGGGCTCAACAAATGGGCTGGCTATTAACTTCATTGTCATAGTTTCCACTGAAACGTTACTACTTCTAGCCCCTGCCCCTCTACCATCATGAAAGGTAGGAAAAAAAAATATACACCACGCAAATGCTACTCTACTCTACTCGTTTCTTTCAAAACAAGTTTATTCAATATTGAAAATGCTGTCTTGAGTGTTACTTTCAGAAACACAACTTTGTGCAAGAAAGCTGACATCACGCTAGATGAAGAAATTCCAACTGAGAAAACCAATGGAGCATGCCAGGCAACTGAGGAAGATAACTTGGGAGATTTAACCTTTGAACTAGATCCATGGAATGTTTACTTTGTAGCTGACCATGGTAGGGGGAACATTGTTCTCCACTCCACAAATTATATCTCCTATTCTATGCTATTGTTATCATGTGTTTATATTGTCTCCTCTGCAAGACTGAGTTTCTTTAGGGCAGATATCAGATTGTCTTCATTTTTAGAACCCTTACAAGAAGCACATAGTAGATGCTTGGTAAATATCTGTTGAATAACTCTTTGCAAGACCCGATACTCTTTTCACTTGCAGCTGGCATAGAATGACCATCTTAGCTTTGTCAATGCAGAACGAACAAACCTTTAGAATCTCTAAAAGTAAGAAATAGAGGTTTATTCAAGCCCAAGTTAGGATAGCCGCCTGGGAAACACATTTTTCAGAGGAAAGAATGTTCCAGAGAATGAATGGTTTTCACAGGGCTGGATACTTTTTTACATCTTGTGAAAGCTCAGAAGATAATAGATTAGCATACAGGCAGGAATCACAAGTTTTAGTGTTAAGGAATGAAGGGAGCAGGGGGCGTTGATAGATATCTTAAGAACAAGATGGTTTTCCTTCAGGCTACTCATTTACAAAGCAGGTGCATAATGTATGCTTGGTGGGCCATGAATCAGACTTCTGGTTTAAACAAAGTTTACGTACAGTCATGCTGACTTAGAAAGAAACCTAAAATGGCTTCCCGAGTATCTCAGGCCTGTAGAGTTTTTTTCTCATCAACTCCCCACCATACATGACCTTCTAGCTTATCTTCTCAGATCTAAAGCACTCTTCTTTCTGCTTCAGGTCCCAATTTTTGTGTGAGACAATCTGATTGGACTTTCTGAAGTCAGGCATTCACTTCTTGTCCAATCAGCTGTGTCTGAGGCTTAGGGTGGATCAGATTATGTGGTATGTAAGGCTTCTTCTGGGGTTGAGGAGAGAAGAAATATGGCCACCTTCAGGACATCTGCAGATTTAAGCCATGGTAGAGCCTGTTAATATTCCATTCATACGTCCTTAGACTTTAAGATTTCAGTGGCCTGATTTCTAATTGCTAGTATCTACATTTCTTTGCTTGAGGAGTTATTTGGGGTCTGACACTCGCCTCGCACATCCCTCTTCCCAGCACGTTACAAATGTTGGAGGGGCACCTGGTGGCTCAGTCGGTTAAGCGTCTGACAGGTCACGATCTCACGGTTCATGAGTTCGAGCCCCGCGTCGGACTCTGTGCTGACAGCTCAAAGCCTGGAGCCTGCTTCTGATTCTGTGTCACCCTCTCTCTCTGCCCCTCCCCACTCATGCTCTGTCTCTCTCTCAAAAAATAAATAAATATTTTTTAAAAAGTAACTTAGAAATGTTGGAAAAATACTGTTCATCCCCACAAGATCCCAGCCAATGTCGAAGAGAATTGGTGTATAAGCTGCTTACCCTCCTGTGGGAAAATTTTGAGTGTGTTATGTGCTAGCTTTTGGAGTTCCCCAGTGATATTAAACTCTAGTTGCCCACAGTGGTAACATGCTTGATAAGCACTTTTTATTGGCAGCGTTCCCTTCCCTGTCTTCCTTCCCGACGCCACGTTGCTCTGGATTACCTCCCAAATAAACCGCTTGCACTCAAATCCTCATCTTGGGTTCTGCTTCTGGGGGAATCCCAATCAAGACGGACACCATCCTCTTGTATGTGAATTACTGCCCAGACCTCTAAGCGAGGCGTTCACTCTTACTCCTCCAATAATCTCAACAGAGCAGCCAGAATGATTTTTTAAAAATATCAAACTGGATCATATTCCTTCCCCGGGTGTCAGCCTCCTGTGATTTTCCTTTGCACTTGGAATGCAATCCAGACTTCTCACCTCATCCCAAGACCCTGTTTTCTGCAGCCCTTTTATCTGTCTCTCCAATCTCATCCTGTTCCTTAGCTCCCCTTGTTGATGACACTGCAGCCGAATGACTAAGCTGCCTGCCTCGGGACCTCTGTCCTTGCCTATTTCAGGACCAGACCATTAGACATTATTTTTATCACATCAGTTTTCATTTCCTTAATTTGAATGATTTTTCCTTTTCCACTGGTTTAGCGTTTGTGTCCCAGGTCAGATTGTAAATTCCATTAAGGCAAGGGACTTCAATGTGGTATATACATCACTAAGCACAATTCCTGGCACATAGCTGGCACTCAGTAAATGTTTGTTGAATGAATGGATGGATTACATAGAAGGAGGTACAGTGAGTCATGATCTCATTACAATATTCATATTTATGATGTTCCCTCTGTTGAGAACGATCTCCCACCCACAACCATTTTCTTATCCTATATATCCTTCGGGGCACAAAACAAGGACCTCCTCTTCTAGAAAGTGTTCCCTGTTCCCCTAAGCCAAAAACAGTTTTGTTTTTGCCATCAGCTAACATAATATGATTTAGGAAGGTATTTTGGTGATAAACAATTCTACGCCATGCCTACATTTTGAATCAGTGTCTTCGTTCTAATGAATGGGGCATAACTCACACTTTACCTTTTTCATCCCTATGTAATACAGTAATTTTGAAAATGACAGCATGGACCAGTTTGCCACAAGGGGTGCCGTTTTGTTACAGAGCATGGGACTGTGGTTACTGCTGCCCACCTTGACGTGGAGACAGCTGGGTTTGCATGCGTTCAGTTCTTCTCTGTGAAGGCGAGTGACCACGACCAGCTGTGTGCAGCAACTCCAGTCACTGCCTATATCCGTGGCATTAATGACGACTCACTTTTCTGTGATCGGTATCTGATTACGTGAGCTGCTACGGGGTGGGGGTGGGACAAGGTTAAGAACTGGAGTAGAGAGCAGAGGTATTGTTACATTTATTGGCTCAACTGGGCATGTGACTGATCATCACCTTGACTCTTGTTCTGGTCCTGAGCAGTGACCTACTGAAAGCAGGGTTTCCCGGATCTGATAGTAAGTTGTTAAGAGCCTATGCTTTAGGATCACAGACCTGGCTTAGAATCTTGGTTCTATCACTTATTAACTGTGTGATCTAGGGTAATTTATTTCAGCCTTTAATCTTCATTTTCTTTCTTTATAAAATGGGATAACAATAGTACTTGCCTTTTAGGGTGGTTGTGAAGAATAAATAGAATTTCTGTAACATTCTGAGCATAGTGCTGTACATGTGGTGTGTGTTTCAGAATGATATTAATAAAAGTATTATCATCCCTTATCAAAAACCCTTAGTACTGGATATGTTTCAGGATAAAGTTTTTTAATTAGAAAGATAGGAATATGATATGTATATGGTATATATGCCATTTATTATGCAAGTGCCCCCAATTCAAATCCCTGCTTATCTCTGCTGTGAAACATGGGGATACTTACACCAAATGGGACAAAGAAAGATCTGATCCTTCAGGTAATGTTTGAACATCGAAAATATAAGGTCAGATCAGGTTTTGGTGCCAGATGTGTTATGAGGAAATTCTGAGTTTCAGAGCTCCTGGATTTTGGAATTTGGATAGGGATTACGGGATTGTGTCTCTGTCAGTATGACTATGTTTACCATTTGAAGCTCAGTCTCCAAACCTACATCTCTGTCACTCTTCTCTTTCCCCTCCCCCTCATTCTCTCAGGTACACATAGGAGAGCTGCCCCGTGTTTCCTGTTTTATTCTTTTTTTTTTTAATGTTTATTTCTTTTTGAGAGATTGAGAGGGAAGAGAGAGAGGGAGATGCAGAATACAAACTAGGCTCCAGGCTCTGAGCTGTGTGCACAGAGCCCAACGTGGGGCTCGAACTCACAGACCGTGAGATCACGACCTGAGCCGGAGTCAGTTGCTGAACCGACTGAGTCACCCAGGGCCCCCCAACCAAGCTTTATTCTTCATTATCTAATGAAAAAGAAAACTCAGCCTCTGCTAATTACTACCCATGTGGTCTTGTTTGGGCCCCAATTACTCTTTCAAATGGAGAATGATCATTGAACCTAGCTCATGACACTGTTATAAGGATCAAACGCAACAATGCAGGGAATGTGCTCTGTGTAGGGGTTGGCGTGCAGTCAGTAAATGTTCTTTTTCTTTCTCTCCCTCTCTCATTCCTTTTCTTCCCCCAGGAGGGTCACAGTTAATGAGTCAAACATGCTGCATGCAGGGCTATAGCCCCTGGAGGTGGCCGGAGGAGTATTTGTTATCCCGTTTGCTGTAAGGAGGTTGTGTATTGTCAGGGTGATAAGATGAATACATATAAAACAGCAGTAAAAAATATAAAATAATTAGAAATTATGTTATATGGGCGTGCTCTAGCTGGTAAGGGGAACAAAATGTGGGGTTGAAGTATTCAGGGGAGCTTCTTGAAAGAGTACTCGCTATGCTGGTCTTTGGAGAATGAGTAGAATTTAGAGGTTGAAGAATTAACCATAAACATTTTTGGGCAGAGAGATTCCAGTGAAGAAATGTGTGGATACACAGAGATAGAAGTAAGTCCACTGTGACTATAGAATGGTAAGCATTGTCCCCCTTGACCGCATAGAGATTGGACCATACCATGTTCTGCATTGGAACAGTCTCAGAGCATTCTCTGACTCCCACTCAGCGTTTCTCCACTGAGGTGATATATTTGGTAGACTTCCAAATAAGTACCCAGCTGGGTGCAGAAAAGGAATATTTCCAGATAATGAGGAAAGTCTTAACCAAATTCATAGCAACTTTCGGGAAATGGCTTCCCACGTTCCAAAGCTAGGCTGTCTGCCCCAGGATAAAGAGAGCAGGCACACATGCTTTATCCAAACTAGTAGATATTTATGGGGGAAAATGTTACATTTTAAAGGACTATTCATCGAAAGTGCTTTTCTTTTTAAAAAATAAAACAGGTACACAGGCCTAGAGATGACTGCAAAAGACACAGTGGTTGCAAACCTTTTGTGCCATGATCATAATGAGCCTCCTGACACGACCCATTATACTTTGAGCTTGGGCCGATCGGTTCTGGACGACTCTGAGCAAGTGCCAAATGATGCAAATTTCATCCAGATGAGCACCGGTTGCTGTATCTCCAAGGAGTTTTGCCACCAAGATGGAATCATCGCAGGGCCACAGTTGGAACAGGGTCGGTAGATTCAGCAATAAGAGTTCTGATGCAGCGGAGAGGAGTCTGGCCTGGTCTGCTGTCCTGCTGGAAGGCATTTTGGGCAAGTCCTTCATTATCTTGCTGCCAGCTGTCATTTTTCTCCTTTTTGTAATGAGCACAAAATAACTTACTTCCTATTTCACTGGAAAAATGAATCAGAGGCTAAAAATCATGCTGATTTCCTCAGAGATAAGTCTGTGTGACTGTATGTGTGACGATAGCTCATTCTCCTGGCACCGGGGTGGTAGATCAGCCTCTCTCTCTGTCCTCTCAGGACTGTAAACCTTCCATTGGCCGAAGATGGACACAGTAAGCTTTTTTTTTCCCTCCTTCCCATTATGGGATTCTTGCCTTGAAAGAAATCCCTCTTCTAACTCCTAATTTCCATAAGTCTTTATTTCAAGGTACCAATCCCTGCAAGGTTGAAATAATTGTTTCTTAACCCAAACAACACCAAACACTCCCCCTTAGCCAGAAGATATGGCTGAGAAAGCCATTGATGACCGCTCTCTTTCTTTGGTCCAAACCCTAAATTTTCTTGACAAACTCTGCAAGTTATAAGTTGAGCTTTTGCATATGCTGTGAATTTGGAAGCTTAGGTACTGAGCCAAAGGGTTTCCTGGGTTGATGTTCATTTTAAACGCTATGCCAAACTGTCATTAAAAAAATGGAGTTTGGATAAAGATGGGAGTTTTGTAAACATGATGCCAAGTAACATTTGGGCTGTCACATATGCTTGTTCTATTTCCGAATAAATCCCTCCACCCATCACCCACCTCTAATAAATTTCTACATTTTCATAATTATCCTTTAGGTCTTAAATGTAATGTATTCCTATAAGCTTTTATTTCTATTTTTATTTTATTATTATTTTTTACTACTTATCATAACTGGCCATGTTCTCCCTACTACAAGCTCACAAGTTCTACTTCCCCTATCAAAACACTTAACTACACTCTGTCATAGCTGCCTATTTAATTGTTGGTCTTTTCTCATTAGACTCTAGCTTTACCCAAGTTTTTGAGTGGTTCATTTTTGTGTACTAACACCTCCTCTAATGCTTGGTGCATAGTGGGTACTCAATACACTTTAATGAATAAATGAAGTGAATGACTCACATGCTCAATTTAAAAAAAAATGTAGTTGTTCCCAAACACCTGGGTATTTGGTATCAATAATGACCCAATCCAATTAATGTCAACTGAGATTCTTGCCAATACTATCATATTAAGATTGTCTTCAAGTCTCTGCTATGAGATCATATATTTTTATTGTTATATCATTAATGCCTACAACTGTATCTGGCACTTAATTAGTACTCAATAAATATTTTAAACATGGTAAATGCCTTGTCATAATCAGAATAACTGCATTTATTATAGTGCTTTATCACTTACAAAGTACTTTGAAAATACTTCCTCTTTTTAATGATTTTGCCTGAGGTCATGCAATTAGCATGCGATGGAGACAGATACGACCCATGCTTTTCTTCTACTATGCCAGGGTGCTTTGTCCAAAAGTAACCTTCTCCAGAAGATCAAAGTGTCCTTTTTTGCACCAAATTGCTTACTTCTGTGTGTCAGTATCTGACCAGTCTCAGGAATTTTCTGATGGCATCTTTATTAAGTAAAAATGGGCATACACTTGCCTTTTCTAGAATAATTACTTAAAACACATACATTAAAAAAAAAAAAGTCAGTCCTTATTTTTTCTGACATAATGTTATTCTACAAGGTTGCCAAGGAATTGGATTATGAAAACTCAGAGATAGTTGAAGCTGGGCATACCTCTGAAATGATAATTTTGGTATTTGATGACCCACCTCCCTCTAGGCCTAGGTTTGATAAACCCTTCAAGGAGCAGTAAATGCCTTTTCCTTAGATGCTTTACTTTAGATTTTAAAATGTAAAGATTCATTATATTTGGGACAGTTTTGTTAAGTTGGGCAAAGGAGGAAGGGGTGAATGAGATAGATTGGAAGTTGTCATTAGAGCCGGGAAGTCTTTTTCACCTCTTTGTAGCAACTTAAACAGTTCACAATTTTTTTTAAATTGTTTCAGAAGTAGAACTTAGTGATGCATTACTTACATATAACACTCAGTATTCATCCCAACGAGTGCTCTCCCTAATGTTGATCACCCATTTAGCCCTTCCCCCGCCCCCAGCAACTCTGTTTGTTCTCTGTATTTAAGTATCTCTCATGGTTTGTCTCTGTCTCGTTTATATTTTATTTTTTTTCTTCCCTTCCCCTATGTTCATCTATTTTGTTTCTTAAATTCCACATAAGCGTGAGATCATATGATATTTGTCTTTTTCTGACTTATTTTGCTTAGCATAATAGATTCTAGTTCCATCCATGTTGTCGCAAATGGCAAGATTTCATTCTTTTTGATTGCTGAGTAATATTCCAGTGTGTGTGTGTGTGTGTGTGTGTGTGTGTGTGTGTGTGTATCTCAGAGCTTCTTTATCCATTCATCAGTCAGTAGACAGTTGGGTTCTTTCCATAAATAATTTGGCTATTGTTGATAGCATTGCTATAAATGCTGGGGTGCATGTTCCCCTTTGAATCAGCATTTTTGTATCCTTTGGGTAAATACCTAGGGAGGGAAAGAGAGAATTCTAAGCAAATTCCACACTGTCAGAATGGACTCTGACTTGAGGCTCAGTCTCACAAATCATGATATCATGACCTGAGCCAAAACCAAAAGTTGGATGCTCCACTGACTGAGCCACCCAGGTGCCCCACAATACACAATTTTTAAAGCTTTGGCTAGTGCTCCTTGGAGCTGGGAGTGGCAGGGGACATGTAGAGCCTAGCTTTATGCATGATACTTAAATGATATTATGTCTAGTGTCTTTGTCCATTCAGGCTGCTATGACAAAATAGACTGGGTGGCTTACAAATAACAGGAATTTGTTTCTCATGGTTCTGGAGGGTGGAAAGTCCAAGATCAAGGCACTGGCAGATTTGGTTTCTGTTGAGGGCTTGCTTCTTGGTCCTTAGATATTTGTCTTCTTACTATAATCTCATATGGCAGAAGGGGCAAGGGGGCTCCCAGTGGTCTCTTTTATAAGGATTCTAATCTCACTCATGAGGGTTTCACTCTTTTGACCTAATTACCTCCTAAAGGCCCCCATCTCCTAATACCATCACATTGTGGGAGTAAGTTTCAACATATACATTTTGGAAGGACACAAATATTCAGTACAAAGCATTTAGTAATGCCAAACATCTCTTATCTGGAAAGAGAAGATAGTGGGTAATATATAGACCATATATATAGGTAATTGGATGCTTTTTAAAATTATTTTAGTTGAATTATTTCCCATGATATAGGCAGGCCCATCATTAATGCAAACCCATGGAACACTTGTCAAGTTCCACAGTTCATTCCCTTCATGAAAGTACATTTCATTTTCTGCCATTTGGTCTTCTCATGGCTCTCCCACCACTTTGGGTCAGCCTGTGCTAGAATGGGTACAGTGGTACATCGAGGTTAGGTCCACCGAGATTGCATGGTCACAAATCCTTTGGCATTTGTGAATTTAACCGTCATGATTTTCCTAACTGTAGAACACTCTGAGGCACAAATTCGAACTGTGTGCTGTGGAGACGGGGCACGGTGCCTAACTGGGGAGCAGGCTTAGCCAACCACCTGACCACTGCTGCTTTCTGCTTGTTGTTTTACAAATAAGAATACACATTAAGAGCCCCCAAAGCGTCATTTACATGTTCGATTGCATATTACCACCTTTTAAGAGTGAATTTGTGGCTGTGGGGATATTTGTGAAAATAAAGATTCACAAACACTTCTGGATACATCTGTTATGAGTGCCAAGCATCTACTGTATATGGGAAGTATGGTAATAAGTGATCTAGCAGGTGGTTGACATCAAAGATGTCCAAGAAGATGTGGAATGTCAATGCTTGGTGAGAGAGAGCCCAGAATAGGGCTGGTATTTGGGTTTTATCTCCTGTGCCAGCTCAAATCCATTGGTAGTGTTTGCCTGGATTATTGAGTTGAGGATTCTAAGGCTGCATCTGGAAGCAGTGGGGAAGAGTACTTTGTCATGGATATAGGAGGATGGAATGATGATGATATGCATGTACATGTTTGCACCTAATGGGAACTTAATGCTGCACTTTAAGCAACAGACAGATCCAGAGCTTGTTAAATCCCTCTTGACTCACTGATACAAGAATTTTGATGGGGCTAAGTTTCCAAATGTGATTTGTAGGATTCAGGGATCCAACTGGGTAAATCAGTGGTTTGTGAAGGACAGGGACCCATGCATGACACTATGCCCAGACATGTTCTTGTGTTTTCTCTGTTCCTTACTGGCAGAATTTCACTGTTTCATGCAAAGGCCCATAACATAGTCCAAGTGACCTTTTGGGAAGAATGTTTTGCTTACAGCTTCTCCTGAGGGCCTAACTAATGAAATCCACTCCTCTCATCAGATTTGAACCTTTCTCCAATGTAGAGGAGAAAAAAAACTCTCACCATAATAAATCCACATCCTCTCTCGTTCTCACACCCCAATATATTTACAGCAAGTGCTCATAAATGACGCTTGTAACACTCTACATGTGATTCAGTCTGTTTTTATAAGCCAGCTAATTAGCATGATTTTGACTCTTTGTAGATGCAATAAAAATCATAGTATGGGAAAGCTATAAATGGCAACTGCCCTTGTAGCACATAAATGGAATTTATTAAGGGAAATATAGAGGCTTTCACATAAATCACTTCTCTGTGGAACAGTGCTTCTTAACCTTTCTTGAGGTCGTGGAATACCTTCAAGATGCTGATGAAAGCTATAGACCCTATTCCTAGAAAAATACACAAAATAATATATATCAAGATATAAAAATGCCACAGATTCTCTGAAGCAAAGGTTCTATGGGTCCCAGATGAAATTTTCTTGTTTGACAAAGGTGGCATAGATTTTCAGGACAGACAATTAATAGGCATTCTTAGAGCATGATTTCAACAAGATAATCCATGAAAAAAGAATTCCAGGGTCAAATAAGTTTGAAGGATAATATACGCTGGAGATTAAAACTATATAATGACACATCAGAAACCCTAAGAAGTCTTGCCATAAAGAAACCTTTTTATCTTTGTATACCTTCGCGTTTTGCATTTGACATAGTAGTGTCTCAGAGGAGCCATTTTGGGAGATGTTGGCGGGCACAACCTGGCCTAGTACCCACTCAGTGACTTATTAACTGGTGGCAAAAAACCTAACTCTGTGAACCTCGACTTTCTCATCTGTAAAATGGGGATAGTAATACTAATGACAGATCAGTAGCTTGCATAGTGAATGTTGATGATGATTTTATTTTTATTATAAAAACTTTCCTTGTTTGCAGGTTGCTTGCTTTTATGTGTAACCATCAAACTCCTTTCTGTCAACTTTCTGATATGTTAGCTTGGGCTTGTTAGACTGAGATACAGAATTCCTTTTCTATACTGCACAATATACAAGCATCCATCTGACATGAATAAAATGTAATGACTACTTTTTACTTAACCTTTTGTAGTGTGAAAAAACCTTCTTGGGCATGATCTCATTTTGCCCTCATATACACACTGGGAAGTAGGAACTGAAACTCATGTTATTCCTTTTTTATTGATGAAGAAACTGGGGCTTCTGAGACGTTAAGCTAGTTCAAGGCCACAGAGCGTGTATCAAAGCCATTCTTGAACATGGGTTTTCTTAGTTTCTCTTCATTCTGCCTCCAAGGATATACATTAAAAACAGGACGTAGAATATCATATGGGTCAAGAGGGACGCCCAACATATTTTCTAATGGAAGAGATTGGACTTGTAAAAATGCAATAAACTCGTTTGTGTAAGATAGCTAATTATATATTTATATACATTTATATGTATATCACTAGTATAAGATAAAATCTGGCATGCAGTAAATTATATACCTTTGACTACTTGCTTTGACTGGCACCAGAATTCATTTGTGTTCCTTGAGAATGCAGAGTCTGGGAACAAGGATCATTTGGGAGCAGAGAGAATCCTACCATGGTTTCAAAATCCACCACTAAGCTGTTCCTGGGGGCACTTAGCTTGTTTGTAGAATGAAACCATCACCCCAACAGAGTGTTTACTCACTGTTCATTTTCACACTAACAGTGACCATCATTTTAGAGATTGCTCCTGCCAATGACTTTAGCCCTGTATTTAAAGCTGCACATTATTCATTCTCTGTTGCAGGCACTTCGGGAGTTAAGAGATTCCTCACTTCGATGATGTTAAAGCATACGCAAGGGAACTCCTACCAGATCTCAAATGAGTGACCAATGGAAGGAGCACATGAGTTAACAAAGCGCAAGCAGGTGAGGGAGAAATGTGGGGGTCCAGATCTTCAGAGAAGTTCATTTTCATTACTAATGCTCTCAGGCCATTATCCTGATGGTTCCTCAAAGCCTCTCTTGAAATTTGAGGTCAGATTTAGGATTTTTGTCATGGCAAACACATATAATAATTTTATTCCACTTCTCTCCCACTCTGTTCTGAATTAGGTCCAAGCGTAAAGAAAGTAGGGATAATATGGGCATCATCCATGCAATTTAAATCCCATGAATGTCTGAGGTCTGAATTCAGGTCTGGAGTTAAGATCTTGGTCAAGGTCCTATCTCAACCATGAATTGGGTGTGCATCAGGACATATTTGCTAGTACAAACCAAGGAATGTTACATTTGGAAGGGACAGCAGAGGTAATACTTGTATTTTCTGTCATCCGGGAGAGGAACATATCCCTTCTACGGCATTTCTGGAAGGTGGGTCCTCCAGGTGTGGCTTGAATACCTCAAGGGATGGATGGAACCAGTTGTGTGTTAGAGTCAAACCCTACTGGCTTATAAGAGCCAATTATTACATTTTCAGAAACTTTATGACCTGATTATTAATAATTGTCATTAAAAACAAAATTATATAAGCTTAGTTCCATAAATTATGTTTAAAAACTAATAAATACTAAAAACTCAGTCTTTCTTACTTATGTTACTACATTTTTGCTGTTACCTGAAATTCTGTGTGTAGAATGGTGTGCTATGGCACCTCCCCTCCAACTTAGGGTCATTATGTTGGTAGCTTAAAATTGGCAACGGTGGGAGTATTTACAACATGGAAATTGGCAAATAAATCAAGCATATCAGGGCTTGGTTCATTTTTTTTTTAATTGTGTAGACTGAAGTAAGTGATAGAGACAATGTTAATAGTGAAGATTAAACTTAAAAGTCTGTTGTGTCTGAAGCTATACTTGTGTCACAAAAATTGTGAAAATATTTTTCTAGCCATTAAAAACTATGATCCAATTCAGCAAAGATGTCATTGCCATCATTGATTAACTGGCAAAGATCTGGCATTGTTTCTCTTTCACCTTACTTTTTTTTTTTTTTTGACAGAGAGAGAGAGAGAGAGAGAAAGAGAGAGAGAGAGAAAAGGGCGGCAGAGGGAGAGGGAGAGAGAAATTTAAGCAGGCATCATCTCCAGCACAGAGCCTGATGCGGGGCTCTTG
Source organism: Panthera onca (assembly GCF_046562875.1). Lineage (NCBI taxonomy): Eukaryota > Metazoa > Chordata > Mammalia > Carnivora > Felidae > Panthera > Panthera onca. The sequence continues at coordinate 31,324,042 of NC_138340.1, read as the reverse complement.
AGATCATGACCTGAGCTGAAATCAAGAGTTAGATGCCTAACTGACTTTACAACCTACATTGATACATTATTATCACCCAAAGTCCATAGTTTACCTTAGGGCTCACTTCTGGTGGTATACATTCTATGGATTTGGATAAATATATAATGACATGTATCCACCATTATAATATCATACAGAATAATTTCACTGTCCTAAAAATCTTTTTTGCTCTGGCTATTCATCCTTTCCTTGCCCTTTACCCCTGGAAAACCCCTGATTTTTCACTATCCCCATGGTTTTGACTTTTGAGACTGGCATTTCTTTAGTGTTTTATGGTTATGTCAGTTTCTTTTTCATCTATCAACATGTATCCTGAAATATAATTTAATGATTTGAAGGTAAAAACTCTCTAAATGTACTGAACACTTCCATGTTTTCTTGAGCATAATTTAATACTGTCTTGATGGCTGAGGAGAAAGATTTTCTTTTTTTTTTTAATGTTATTTATTTTTAAGAAAGAGAGAGCACACGAGAGAGTGAGCATGTGGGGGGGAGGGGCAGAGAGAAAGGGAGACACAGAATCCAAAGCAGGCTCCAGGCTCTGAGTGGTCAGCAGACAGCCCAATGCGGGGCTTGCACTCACGAGCTGCATGATCATGACCTTAGCCAAAGTCTGACGCTTAACTGACTGAACCACCCAGTTGCCTTGAGAAAGATTTTCAATTACAGTGCTGTCTATTTGGGAGGGCTAGAAAGATTCAACCTTTTTATTTTCTATAAGAAAATCAAGGCTGGCAATACAGATAGGTCCCACAGCTAGTGAGTGGCAGAGATGGTGACTGAATGCAGACATCCAAATTCCTGGTCCAGTTCTCTGTTTAGTATTCCAGACTGCTTTCCTTGAGTGGATTTTGATGACTGGGTCACCAGAAGTCTGAAAAAAAGTTCTGAGAATACAAAGAGATATGTGGATCATCCTTAGGTCCACTATTCTCCGAATAGCTGGCTGCTGACCCTCTGGACTAGGGAGAAGACTTCTAGATCTCCAAAAGGAAGCAACATGATATAGCAGAGAACCCAAGAGTATTGGACTCAGCTAGAAGTGGGTTCAAATTCTGTCTCTACCACTGGTAGTCAAATGACCTCAGGAAGGTCACATAACTTCCACGTACCTTCAAGTTCTCATCTGTAGAATGGAGATTACAATGACTATGTCACAGAGTTGAGATGAGATTTAACCGATAGTCATATGTATATAAACTACATGATACCCACCAACAATAGCCATGGCAGCATTGTCAGCAGTAGTAGTAGTAGTAATAATAATAATAATAATAATAATAATAATTGATAATAACCACTAACATTTATTGAATACCTATAATACACCAGAACTTTCCCTTTGCTTTTTTCTTTTCTTCTTCTTATTTTTCTTTTTTAACCATCCCTTGATCTTCCCTACCAACGTACATAAACTGAATGAAATTAGGGAAGGGTTGGTGTTTTGAGGCCATACATACCCATCATAGGAGACAAAATCTTCTTCACAACTCAGTGGCAATTTTTTTTTAAAGGAGGAAGTTACAAAGTTAAAATTTTGAAAACAAATACTCCTCAGAATATCAAACATTTAACCTCTAGACCTTGAGGACATTAAAAAATCCATTAATGGGGAAGTATTTTCTCACACTGCGTTGATTAGCACAGAGAATTTGAGTATGCCTTGAGGACTCCATGAGGTGTTTTATCTCAACAAAATTATGGGAATCTACAATCTTTAAAGTCAAAAATTTTTTTTTCTGGTGGTATGTGATGAACAGCTCAATCTCTCACTGATAAAAAACTTCTAGAGAGAGGTAGGCATAGGCAGAAAAAAATCCTTTAACAGAAATGATTTAGAAGAAAACACAAGAAAATTAAATCATGAAAGGTTGCAAATCACAAGGGAAAACATATTTCATTTCCAATAATTTTTGATGAGGAAGTTGGCAGAGTTGTCGAGTTTCATAATTACTCTATTTTAAACTTAGCTAAAGATGCTCAAAATAGCTTTTAGTTTTATTGAAAGGTTAATTTTACACGCACAGAAGAATTGGCTTCCCATATTTCACCCAGGTTTTAAATGTGAAAATGACACTATCTTTGCCCAGGAACAGGTGACAAAAATGGCTAGCTCACCCTTAATCTATTTTGCGTCGTCCTGTATCCTTTATGACAACTTTCACTTAATAATGATGCTTTTTGTTTGGATTTTCTGTATTCTGGATTTGCCATAATGAAATACTAAGTTCTTTTTCACAAATATGTCTTCTTTGTTCTTGGTATTATGTGTTCAACTCATTGTCAGAGACTGGCAAGGGAGCATGTAAGCAGAGAAGGAAATCCTGTGAGACTGAAGGTGGTAGGGACAGCCATGAGATGGTTTCTTCATCATAATTTTTTAGTCTTGATTATCAGCAACCAAAATGTTCTATACATGTGTTGGTGAGCCTAGTCACTGTGTGGTGGTGTTTACTTCACTGGATAGAGGAGGACAATTATCTTCCCTGCAGTGTATAATTGAGGTCGAAAATGAGGAGTAAACCTGTTGTATCATTTATCTACCACTATACATGTGCTGTATAATGAAACTCACAAAAAATTAGAGTTATACAACAATAGGCATTTATTAGCATGTGAGTCTGAGAGTTGGCTTGAGCTTGCTCAGAATTATGGCGATTGGCTGGCATTTTGCTGGTCTAGCCTGGCTTCGGCTAGGGTGACAATGATTGGGCTCCTTTGTCCCTCCAACAGGCTAGTCTGAGCACGTTCTCAGGGTAGAGGGAGAGGTTGAGGAGGAAGGTGAGCCTAATCACTAAAATGCTTTTAAGGCCTGTTTGTGACAGGTTTGCCAATATGCCATTGGATAAAACAAGTCATGTGGGAGGACACTAAGATTCAGGACAAAGATCATGGACCTGGGAAGAATAAAGAATTTGGGCTTAATGCAATCAACCTACCATACCTTCCTTTCTTCTAAAAGATTATTTGTCAGAACTACACGCTGAAATTATAGCACAGTGATTAAAAAATATAGGCTATAGATTCAGCATACACATATTTGAATCCTGACTCTAGCATTGCAGCTCTGTGACATTGGACATGTTACCTAACACCACTGGGCTGTAGTTTCCTTATCTGTGAAATGGGGACAGTGATAGTACATATATCATAAGGCTGTTGAGAATATTCAATGAGATGATGTGTATAAATAATAGCTAATTCTTGTATGGCATTTATTGTGTATCAGGCACTATTCTATGTGCTTTATTTAACATATTTGATCCTCACAACAAGTCTATATGGTATATATATTATTTTCCCTTGTTTGTAGATAAAGAATATGAGACCCCGGGAGGTTATAGAATTTTCCAGTGAGTTACAGCTAATGAGCGGCAGAGCTCAGATGTGGAGCCTAGGCAGTCTGGTTTTGTAGTGCATGCTGTGAACCATTATCTGATGCTAATCTTAGCATAATGTCTGGTAGAAGGTAAGCATGCAAAATATGTAAGCTGATTATTAATATTATAAAGTTGTTGTTAACTCATCATTTGACTCATACCATGTCATTTAGAGTGACAGAGAGCTGTATGTAAATCTGCCTTACCTCATGTAGGTTTGGGTTTTTCAAACACATTTCATTGTCCAAATGGATTCAGATGATCCCTTCAAGAAACTGTAATACTATTTGGAAGGCAAAGACCTAGGCAGCCATTAAAAGTATTGTATCTGCATGACAAGAACGAACCTTCATGCATATCATTGGCAGCTTTCTACAAAGTTGGAAGAGGTACTGCCTTTGATGAAGACCACCCACCAAACTGTGACATACAAAATAACCAGTGGAGACATCCAGGTTATACAACGGTTCTGGATTCACCCTCTCTCTGGAATGATTGAACTTACCACACAGCCAGACTATGAGACCATGAAGTGATATAACCTCACTGTGGAAGGTGTGGACTGTGACAGATTTCATCCTCGCATAGCGATGACCATTGTAAGTAGAGAGGCCTGGGATTTGATATATTAGAGATGATTTATTAAATTCTAATTTATGGCTACTGAAATGGTCATACAATGACAATGTGAAGTGGTCGAATAATAATTCTCATGAGGTTAAAAAATATATAATAATAGCAAATCGACCACTCATGATATGCCAGTTCTAGGTACATTTTATATATTCATGGAGTTTATCTTGACCTCAAATCTTCAGAGCAGGCAATATTATCATTTCCATTAGACAGATGAGGAAACTCAAGCACAGAGTTTAGAAACCTACCAGAAGTTACTCAGGGTTTGTAGAACTGGACTCATCCCAGGCTGCTTCTCCCTGGGAGGTGTTGTTTACCAGGAAGGTATTTAACCAAGGTAGATTCTTTGGAGAATCTCATAATAGGAGAAAGTGTGGTCCTCTAAATTATTTTAGCAACATCAAACTATTCTTGAAAGACAACAAGAGTGACCGGTGCTGTATTGATAACGTGGTAAGTGTTATTAATGGTATAGAGACCATGGTTTGTCATTGGTATAGAGACAGAAGTAGGATTGAAGAATGGTAAGGTCTCCATCCAGCCTGATGACTCACTGTACATTTTCTCTTACTGTACAGAGCCCCTGGCTTGCTGCTTACGTGGTGATTAGTTTACCTACGTGTGTTATTGTGAGGCAAACACCAGGCCCATTTACATCAACAGAATGGCTTTCACAGGGACTGAACTACAGTCATGTGGACAGGATTATGTGGCTTGGTTTTCTCAGGAAGATACCTCTGAGAGTGATCTTTATACCTACATACCGGTGGCAGTTTTTTCTGTAGACATTTATGAACTCCCAAAATTGTATAGGATGACACAACTTGAAATTATCATTCACTTATTACAAATTAGAAGAAGGGAAAGCAAGTAATTAAAAAAAAACAATTTCAGGTGACTCTGTTCTTACAAAAAGAATTTGTGACTGATCTAAAGATAAACAAAAGAGGATATGCACAAGTTCCTGTTTTAACAAATATTTACTGGGCGTTTACTCTGTGCACTGCATCCTGGCTTACAAAAAAAGTGTAAGACTTCACACATGCCTTCAGGGGGGCTTAAAATTTTTAACCCATGAAAAGTTAAGCAGCCTGTAACAAGTAAATTGACGATATAAATACATGTGACTTTCAAGCTCAGAAAAGGGAAATACTTCTTTAGACTCTAAAAGTTGGGGAATCCATCATCATTGTTGTCGTCACCATCATCATCATCACCCACCCTCTGAGAACCTAGTAATGCCCAAATACTGTGATAACTCTTTTGATCTTCAATGCCATCCCGTGAGGTAGTTAGCTCTACTCCTTTTTATGGATAGAAGAATCTTACGTCCAAGGCTTAGAAGTTAAGTGACGTATTCAAGTTTACCCAGGTAGAAGGATCGACTCTGGGCACTTAATCACTATCTTATACCCTAAATTATGTCTCTATTCCATCAGCAAATCCTGTTGTCCCTACTTTGAACATATACCCACATGCTTCCACTCTTCACCCATCCGCAGCTAACAGCCTGGTTGTGCCAGCATCATCCTGTCTCAGAGGTCTTATCCAGTCTAGTGCAGCAGCCTCCTGACTAGAATCTCCACTTCTACTTGTTCCCTGTACAGTCTACTCTTCACATAATAGCCAGAGGGATCCTGAAAAAGACAAGTCACCCTCTTCCTCAAAGCTTTCAGCGGCTTCCCATCACACTTAGCATAAGCTCCAACGTCATTCCTAAGGTCGGCAGTGCCTCATACGATCTGCATCCTGGCTACCTCTTCGTGTTCAGCTCTTAGTTCTCTACCTGTTACTTTAACGTGGCCACGTGAAATTCTTGCTGTTTCTTCAACACACCAAGAATGCTTGCCTCTCAGAGCCTTTACCCAAGGCTGTCATGCTTGTTTTCCAGATAACCACGTGATTCACATTCTCTCTCTCATCATATTTGTGCCCCAAGGAAACACACAAAAGTCCTGTTTTTAAAAAGTTTATTTTGAGAGAGAGAGAGAGAGAGAGAGAGAGAGAGAGAGAGCATGCACATGTGAGCAGCAAAGGGCAGAGAGAGGGAGAGAGAGAGAATTCCAAGAAGTCTCTGCACTGTCAGCACAGAGCCCAAAGTGGGGCTCGAACCCACGAACCATGAGATTGTGACCTAAGTCGAAGTTGGATGTTTAACTCCCTGAGACACCCAGGTACCCCACAAAAGTCTTTTCTGTTGTGCATGATGGTGAAATTTTGAAGCAACCCACCTGTTCATCCTTAAGAGAATAAAATACAGTTGATGCATTCAATGGGATACTGAGGATCAAGAAGAAATAGAGAAATAGTTTTATAAATGATTAAACATCTGAATCTTGATTTCCGCTCAGGTCAGGATCTCATGGGTTCAGGAGATTGAGCCCCACATCGTGGCTCTGCACAGCGTGGAGAGCCTGCTGAGATTTTCTCCTCCCGGACTTAAAATAAATAAACTTAAAAAAAAAAAAAAAAAAAAAACTGCTTTTACAAACAGCAACATTGGAAAAAGGGAGAAAATATGGTGCTGTGCAAGAAAAGTAGGAAACAGGAACACTTGATAGCACAATATCACTTATGCAAATCAAAATGACATAACCAAACATCACATATTTTGTGAAGCTACATACTTGCTTAAAGACACGTTTCAAATATGGGGAAGGAGGAGGGAAACAGAAGGGAGTAAAAAAAAGAAGGCCTTCTCTCAACACTCCACTAAAACAGTCCCATCAGCTGCCCTCTATCTCCCTAACCTACCGAGTGCCAATTTCCATATGACATTGTGCAATGTATGTAATTGGTGATTTATTTATTGCTTTGTTGGTGATTTATTTATTGTTTTGCTTACTCTTTTTGTTTTTTAATGTTTTTATTTATTTTTGAGAGAGAGAGACAGAGACAGAGCGTGAACAGGAGAGGAGCAGAGAGATAGGGAGACAGAATCCGAAGCAGGCTCCAGGCTCTGAGGTGTCTGCACAGAGCCGGACATGGGGCTCGATCTCACAAACCGCGAGAACATGACCTGAGCTGAAGGCGGACGCTCAACCGACTGAGCCACCCAGGCGCCCCTGCTTTGCTTACTCTTAAAATATAAATCGCAATGGCCCAGGGACTCTGTTTGGTTTACTACTGTATCTTCTGTGTTTAGATCAGTGTTTAGCACAGAGTAAGTGTTAAATAAGTATTCACTGGCTGGATGAATATATCCTAACAACCTCAGGAAAGGAGAGATTAAGATCTCCTTTTTTTTACAGATGAGGAAAACGAGGTTAAGTCATGTGTACCAAATAAAGGCTCTGGCAAGCAGAAGGTCCGAGGTTTTAGTAAAGATTTCACAGGATTCTAAATCCTATGCTGTTTGCTTTATATCACAACGTCCCTGAAATCACATGAAAACACCTCACATATTAAATAGAACACACAGCTATATTCAATCTATACAAGTAGCAGTAGACAATGAATCATTTCCCAAGAATTTAGCTGTATTGTTAGAACATTACAGAACACACTTTAAAAAGATAATCCTTGCAAATATGAGCACACCAGGGATTTTCCTGCGAATGTCACTGAGGAAGCTGTTACTCACCTAAGAGGTGGGCAGATAACCTTTCCAGGCTGATGGGTATTCCATCACTGACATTTTAAAATCCTTGATATTTTCATCTTTTTCCATGTAGATCACAGTGTCCGCATTATGATATTTTAATTAAGAAAAAGTTGATAGCAGCCCCTAATTAAGGTCAGAGCATACTTTGAAGTAATCACATTGTTACTAAAAATTATATACCGTGCTTGAGAGAATGGTGCAGAGGGGACCCCTAAGTTACAAAAGAGGAAGCAAACTCAGGGTCTGTGCACCATTAAGCATAGATTTTCTAAAGGCTCAAGAGATGACAGTTTGTAGAGGCATCATTTTTCAGCTTCGTTTTTTTTTTGTTGTTGTTGTTTTTACCGTTTATGTAGTTTGTGAGCTCACCGCTCTGATGAACCTGAAGCTCTCCCTAATGGCCACACCGAATGTCACAGCTGACCCAGGAATGATAAGCCCACTGACTAGTTGATTGACAGCCAGAACCCAGATCTGCGGGAACATTTCTTCCAACTCAAAATTCCTGGCTTTTTATTTAATAATCCTAAATGATCTGTCTCTACCCAGATGCTTATTTCTGAGTTCATGTATAAATAGTCACATGACATGGACGTGATGTTTCTCTTCCCTCCTTGCTGACGGGTCACCGTTGACATCGAAGACAAGAATGATGTAGCACCTGTCTGTATACCCTCTGTGTGTAAGGCAGTCATTTGTGACAATGTTGTTCCTGGCACAGACGTCAATGGCTTCGAGCTGAACTGCCATGACAGAGATTCACAGGATTTTGAAATGCGTGTTGAGAAGGTTTCTGGCGGATAATTGTATTATTTCTTTTAATCACACGATTGTGTAAAATTGACATTAGTTATACCCTCTTCAATATGATATAATCTTAGAAATAACTACGTTTATAAAAGTGAAGCTATTTTACAGCTTTGGCATTAGGTTTCCTCAAGGGACTCTTTCCACTTCCATGTGTAGCTCTCATGGAGCTACCAACAATTTCAACGATGCTTGACTAGGGTCTTTGGACCCCTGGGGAAAACACTGAAGGTTAAGCTACAGGGAGGACGACTGCTGTCCACAGCACTGGCTGGAAACGGTGGCCACCTTTCCACATGATGCTAATGCAGATTCACTAGGACGGATGCTTTCCACGGTGTTATTTTTGGATTCACACAGACTCCTATCACCTTCAGTCATCTTATGACATATGGAAGAAATTTATTGGAGACTAAATCTGTGCTAGGACATGGGTCCATGGTAGCTCATAAGACAGATGTGGATCTTATACCCCTGGAGCTTGTTCACTACACTAGTAGTAACATAAACAATTACAAAATTATTGAGTCTGACAAGTTCTGTAAAGGAAAACTACGGATGGGTATCATGAGACAGTATAACAGGAAGTATGGAAAGTATGGAGGTCAGACCTCCTGTCCTGTATTTGAAAGAGTGGGAGCGTGATCACTAAACACATTGCCAATTCATTATAAAGTTCAATAGTTCAATGTCTGCCTCTCTCGCTAGATGATAAACTTCATGAAGGTGCGAACGATGTGTACGTTGATTACAATAGTGTCTCCAGGCCAAGTGAGACTTGACTTGAAACTTAGAGGCTTACTGGATACTTGTGGTCTGACTGGCTCATTTGATACTGATCTAGACCAAGCTGAAGGAGGGGATAAAATTGCTCTGAGAGGAGGATAAAGGAAGGGAACTCAACTAGGTAGAATAGTTTAATAATAGTGTGAAGCTTGCTGAACACATATGGGGACCAGACTCATGATCTTAACCTTTAAAACAATTTTTTTTCCTAATCAACTGAATTCATTGTTTACAGTATATAATAAATTTATTATGCTGGGTTTATTGATTTCAACTTTATTATAAGCATTGTATAGTTATAGAAATTCAGAGAACAATAGGAGTTTTATTTATTTATACATACCGTGTTTCAAAAGCAATGTAAGGCAGCTTGAGAAAACTTTTAACGTCTCTTAGTATAATTATAATTTGTGAATTATCCCTTTTAAAGGAAAAAAAGCTATCATTTTGGGCTTGACCCAACTAGAGGTTCAAATGCTCCCCAAAAAAGTTTTTTAATGTGTTTCCGTGTATACCTGTTAGTGTTTTTATGATGTTTATTAATTTTTGAGAGAGAGAGTGAGCACAAGCGGGGAGGGGCAGAGAGAGGGGGACGGAGGATGCAACCAGGCTCCCTGCTGACAGCAGAGAGCCTGATGTGGGGCTTGAACACATGAACCATGAGATCATGACCTAAGCCAAAGTCAGACACTCAAGTGACTGAGCCACCCAGACACCCTTTCAAAAAAAAAATTATTGTTTATTTACTTTTGAGGTAGAGACAGAGTGTGAACAGGGGCGGGGCAGAGAGAGAGGGGAAGACCCAGAATCCAAAGGAGGCTCCAGGCTCTGAGCTGTCAGCACAGAGCCCAACACAGGGCTCGAACTCACAAAGTGCGAGATCATGACCTGAGCTGAAGTCGGACGCCTAACCGACTGAGCCACCCAGGCGCCCTCAAATGCTCCAAAATTCACTGTGAAGAATCCTTTTGAGTCTGGAGATGACGTGCAGCGACAATACCACCTTGTGCACATAATTGATGATAACCTGAAACCTGGCAGCCACCAGGCCCAGGACGGATACCATTTCTGTGGACATTTATGTGGGCCAATAGGCTGCTGCCTTCAACCACCAGGTCTGAAGTACAGAGTTAGAGAATTTAATTCAGATCTGCGTGTGGGAAATGTTCTACTGCAAATTTGAGTTCTCATCTAGAAAGGCTAAAAGTCTAGTCGCTGCAGCGCCTTCACCCATATGCCTTCCCACTTGGGCCCCACCCCATCCAGCCACCAGGCCACATTTTAGGGTGTGCATCTGTGGAGTATAAAGTGTGGGGGTGAGAGAGAATTTGTGATCATTGCAGGTGGAGCATGGAGGACCCCCAAGCAAGGGATTGTGTGTGAATGATCTGAAAGTCCTGCCCACCCGAGAGACCCGGTAGTCAATGACTTGTATCGATTCAAAAACTCTACAAATGGGCCCTTTTAAACATTATTCTCTTGCAGCCATGTTATTCACAGTAATGGGCACCTACCATGTGCCAGGCACTGTCCTCTATGGCTTATATTTGTCATTCCATCTGATCTTTGATATAATCCTTTGAAGTTCAACAGACCCTTTGGTGTTTTGTTATTTCAGAAGTAGACACACAAAGCCTCTGCAGAACTCTGGAATATCTTCTGTGTTATCCAAGGATAAAGGCTGATCCATAGACTTTATGGTTAGTGTATTTATGGTCTTCTATCCTTTAAAATAGAGGCATTTTTTTTACAACATGGATAACAAATCTTTCCACTAGAATACTTGATTTTCAAGAACACACTGCTCTCTCAAGCTGCACTAAAGGGTTTACCCTGCGCAGAGTAGATAATGGAGGCATAGAAGCCTAAGAGAAACTCAGGTGCCACCGAGTTCAATCCCTTGATATTACAGATGACAAAATGGAGGTCAAAGAGGAGAAACGGTTTTGTTCAAGTTCACAGGGCAGTCACTGCATACAATTCAAGTCTTCAGATCCTTCGATCAGTGGCTTTTCTAGGCCCAGGTGTACCTCAGTACACCTGAGATGTTTAAAACATCCATACATCATGAGTTGATACCTCACTGTCTGTAGAGGACCACGGCTCTATACTGATGCTGCGATGTGTACACAAATGTTCCCGGAAAACATAAAATAATGTTCTGTTTGCTTTGAAATAATACTTCCCAGCCAGGAGAAGTTGTGACCATTGCGTACCCAGCTATCAACACGTACAACTCCAGGGACCGCTACAGCCCTTTTATCTTCATTCTGATGACTGTTTTCTTTGCCAGCTTGGTTTCTTGGGTATGTTTCCTGCTTTGGAGATACGGAAATACCGTGGAATGCTGTCACAAAATGGCTAAGGAAGGCTCCAAGCCCAAACCCAAGTATGCGATTTTTCTTTCTAAGCCTCTGATATAAGGAATTGTAATCAGTTGGGTTTGGTGACCGTACTCTGAAGGCTTCTGCCTCGGGTTGCTTTTGAGGGGCACAGGGGAAGCTACTTGGCATATGAGACTCACTGGTCCCTTTTTCTACTGCTCTACACCTATTCTGTCTCGGAAACAGCTGGAGAGCTTTCTTTTAAAACCTGCAACAACGTATTCTTGGGTTCTACCTTAGAACATCTGAAATAGATTTTCTGTGAGGATATATTTGAAACAAGTCAATTTGGGAGCAGACATGCCAAACAGCTCGCCATACTATTTTGACACAAGCAGTTCACAGGCAGGTGTTCGACAACCATTGGGAACAGCTTAGAGATAGGTGATGAATCCAGGTACTCTCTCTTCTGTTTTGAACCCATGTGAAGCTGAGCAGAGAGGCCAAAGAAATGAATGGAGAAATGCAGCTGTTTTCATCACCATCCAAAAATAATTCTTCAGAGTACAGAATATCATGGCTTCAAAAATAGAGCTGGAGGCAAATTTTTATTCACTAAGTAGAGGTAATTATGATTTAGTGAGGAGGCTGGTGATGGTTAATGAGACCCGTTTATTATTCCCCATAAAGCAGTTTTTGAAATAAAAAATCAGGAGTGGGAGAGATGTGAGAATAGTCTTGTGCTACAAAAAAATGAAATTCTTGCCTACCACGTGTTGGGATACTGAAGCTGATATTTCGTTAAATTTTTTTATACAGAGCAAGAAGGTATATTGCAGGTAAGGTACAGATTGTTCATTGTTACACGATTATTATGAATTGTGTGATTTTAAAAAGCCTCTCATCAGGTTAGATTCCTGCCTTTCGTTTATTTAGTTTTTCAACAGGAGATAGAAGTCAAAAGGAAAAGATCATGACTGGAAATAGAAATAAAAAACTGGAGGTATTGGGGTACCTGGGTGGCTCAGTTGGTTGAGCACCCAATTTCAGCTCAGGTCATGATCTCACAGTTTGTGGGTTTGAGCCCTACATCGGGCTCTGTGCTGACAGCTCAGAGCCTGGAGCCTGCTTTGGATTCTGTGTCTCCCTCTCTCTTTGCCCCTGCCCTGCTCACTCTCTCTCTCTCTCTCTCTCAAAAACCATTAAAAAAAAAAAAAACCTGGAGGTATTAACAATAAGTGTATTTTTGTGATCCTGCCACAGTAGAAGAAAGAAGACTACATTTTCTCCATAATTGTTGATCAATGAAAAGTTCTTTCATACAAGCATATGGTAAATCTACTCAGGCATCACAGAAAGGAAATAAAGTCATTGCAGCTTACCTGCTTATGCTGAATTTCTGTGTATTACAAAACTAGGATTTCTAAGATCCAATCTTAGAATTTGGCTTAGGTCAAAATGTGCCTCAGATATTATATGTATTTTCAGCAAAAACAACTCTAGACAAATGGAAATCCAGCATTATCCACCATTTCTCAACAATAAGATTCAAAAATAGATTATATATGCTGTAAAGCTAAATCTTCAACCCTGGAGTTTCTTAGCAGATGGTAAAATCTACACTCTGGAGTATACAATCCATCTTGAAATTGGCTGAGGCTTATTAATTAAATGATCCACATAAACAGCTAGAGAAGGGTGAGGTTGATTCCAGGAAGTGTAGAACAAGAAAGGGAATTTTCAGTCTTCCTTTCTCCTTTTTTCTACCTGCTGCATTTACCAAGGACATTCCTGTCTGAGTCCTGATTGACCATGACATTGTTTTGTGAGCTGGTTCTCTTTTAATGCTTTTTTCCCCTGCCTCTTCCTTTAGGAAATGGATGCCAGCTAATCTCCTGCACTAGTTTGCTAGGGCTGTTATATCTAAAAAAAAAAAAAAAATACCACAGACTGGGTGGCTTAAACAACAGAAATTTATTTTCTCCCTGTTGTGGAGGCTAGGAGCCCAAGGAGAAGGTGTTGGCAAGTTTGACGTCTTCTGAAGTCTCTCTTGTTGGCTTGCGGATGGCCACCTTCTCTCTGTGTCCTCACATGGTCGTCCCTTATCTGTGGAGTCTGGGTCCTAATCTCTTGTTCTGATAAAGGCACGGGTCATATTGGGTTAAGGCCCACCCATGTGACCTCATTCTGCCTTCCCTCTTTAAAGTCCCTGTCTCCAAATATAGTCACATTCTGAGGTACTGTGGATTAGGGCTTCAACATATGGATTTGGGGGGAGGGGAAGCACAATTCAGCCCTATAACACCTCTCATCCAAGACAAGAGACTTTGCATCATTGAAAAGATCTGAGTTGAGAGAGGGCCTGGTGAACAGAGGGATGTGGGGATGAAGCTGGGAGAAGACAAGAATAGCTAGAAGTTTCTGGAGCCTAGGCTGCAAGCTCTCTGTACCCTAGAAAGATGAGGTGATTTGTAAGAAGTCATCTGCTTAGGGGTGCCCAGGTGGCTCAGTCGGTTAAGCGTCTGCCTTCGACTCAGGTCATGATCTCATGGTTTGTGGGTTCGAGCCCCGTGTCGGGCTCACTGCTGACACCTCAGAGCCTGGAGCCTGCCTCCGATTCTGTGTCTCCTTCTCTCTCTGCCCCTCCCCCACTTCTGCTCTGTCTCTCTCTATCAAAAATAAATAAATGTAAAAGAAAATTTTTAAAAAAGTCATATGCTTAAAGTACTCAATACATGGCAAAACACGTTTTATCAGGCAACCTTTACTGCTAACATTTTGTGCTTTTTCAAAGGAAACCATTGTGTGTGAAACTGCTTTTGCTGGAGAAGCCACCGATCCAGGTGTGGTGCTTAAATATCTTTTGATTAAGCCCATTTTGCATCTAGGGTGTTAAACCGTAAGAATGAATTACTTCTTCATCATGCAAAGCATAATGAGACTCTGTCCTAAAACGAACAACTCAAGGGCCAACAATCGGAGACTGAACCACTTTTTGCCCGTTCAGCGTTCGACTGATATTCACCACCTTTGGTCTTCTCATCACCAAGGGTAGAGTTACTGTGTATGGAGACCAGTGCATTTGGCTTATTTTGAAATGGGATGTTTGATGCGTGACTCAGCAATTAGCTTTCAAGTTCCAACGTGCCCTATTAAGTATTGATACAGATTTTTTAGGTGAAAAGGAGGGGTTTGCAGCAAAGTGCATTCCAACCTAGCTCAGTGGCCCTAACATAGGAACCACTTTTCATGAATTGACGGACTTTCGAGAGCAGACCTCAGCATGTTGAAGAGTCATGTGACACTTAGAGGAGAGAAATATTTTAAAAGAAAAATAAGCTTAGTTACACGGGTTGGAACACACCATCCTTTGTCGCATGTCCTGTGGAACCCAGAATGTGATGTAGAAGGCAATCACGGAGCCTCATTAAAGTAAAAGAAGACATTGGTCCCCTACCCTAGGCAGTTGGTATTCAGAAATCCATAGCTGGACGAAATCTGGATCTGTCACTTACAAATGGTGTGCCACTGGCAACTTACTTAATATCTCGGTGCCCCAGTTTCCTCATCTTTAAAATGTGGCTCATAACACAGATGTATCTCACAAGGATGTTGAGTGGATTCAATGACTTAATAATATGAAAACAGAATCTGCATATGGCAGATACTAGAGTAAATACTGCAGAAAGTAAATACTCAGCTTTTATTAGTTCATTTATTTATTTACTTATTTCATCCTAGTCCCCTGAGAAACAACAATTGATTGATTTCCTACTACATCAAGACCTATGTACCTTGTTTCTCTTCTCTTATATATTACTCTTTTTTTTTTAATGTTTATTTTTGACAGAGAGACAGAGCATGAGCAGGGGAGGGGCAGAGAGAGACACACACACATAGAATCTAAAGAAAGCTACAGGCTCCGAGCTGTCAGCAAAATCCCCATGCTGGGCTTGAACCTGTGAGCCGTGAGATCATGACCTGAGCTCAAGTCGGACGCTTTAACCGACTGAGCCACCTGGGCGCCCCTCTTGTTTATTACTCCTAATTCATTCCTGTTTCTTTGAAGAGTTGGCTGCTTGAAACTCACCCAACATTGTGTAAGGGACAACACTTCAGGGACAATTAAAAAATAGTTTGACATATTCTTTCTTAAACTTTTGATTTTAAAATAATTATAGACTCACAACTGTAAAAAATAGTGTAGAGAGGTACTAAGAACCCACCATCTAGCTCCCCCAAAAGGCAACATGATTCATAACTACAGCACCCAAACCAGGGAAATTGACATTTGTATGATGTAATCAACCAAACTATAGACTTTACTCAGATTTGACCAGTTTTTGCATGCACTTACTTTCTTATCTGTCTGTATGTATAGTTCTATAACATTTAATCACCAGTACAGATTCATGGAACCACTGCTACTATAGTCAAGAAAAAGAACTGTTTCCCTCAGCGCAGAAGAGCTCTCGTGTGCTAAAGAGGCAATTTTCAATGCATGTGAAACCACGAAACGCTCCAACTTCTGCTTCTAGGTTTTCCTTTGGTCACAGAGCAAGATTTGAGAAGACAAGCAATTCATCACGGTGCTGGCTATATAGCAAATGTTCGGTAAACGCTTCATGGGATGAATAAACGTTTTGCAAGTTCATTATAATTCACTTTCTGTGTTTTGTGTTCTTCTCACAGTCTTCGGGAATTTGTATAAATATAACAGAACAGGTGCAAGAGAGTGGAAGAAGTCCCCCAGGCACCAGGAGTCCGTGGCAAACATATACTGTTTCCCAGAGGTGCACCTTTTTGAGGCGTCTATGTCCTTAAAAATTCCTATGCAAGGGTAGTATTTTTGTGTACGTATTTTTTTTTTAACTTGGCCATCTAAAATTAAATTGTATATGTGAGACTAGCGGCTTTGTTTGTGTTTATAACTTTCTATAGTCTTCCAATTCAGGGTGTCTCCTAAGGACATCAGGCGTGGCCAACCTTCCATCTCTACGTTTTCTGGAAAATCAAAGACTGAACTGATATACATTCATTGACTTTGTCCAGGGGAATGTATGCTAGTTACAACTGGAGATTTTGTTTGCTCACTGCTATAGGCCCGGCACATGCTCAGCACGCTATGGGGCCTCCACTCATATTTGGTGAATAAGTGAATTTGAATATATGACTTTAGGTTTCTTGCCTTTCATTCAAATTGCTTGTTAATCCTATAACCCACCGAACAAAAATGGGAATTATCTTTAGAAAACAATTTTTTTTTTTTTTTTTTTTTTTTGGTTTCTGGTAGTCA
This sequence comes from Panthera onca, assembly GCF_046562875.1. NCBI lineage: Eukaryota > Metazoa > Chordata > Mammalia > Carnivora > Felidae > Panthera > Panthera onca. Next base: position 31,307,167 of record NC_138340.1, on the reverse strand, counting down.
TAAAAAACGCAGGATTTTTTTCCCAGGATTTTTAAAGAGCACAACTGATCTTGCTTTTAATTTTCTTTTTATAGCACTATGGAGAATGGCCACCTGAAAACTTTACTTATTAATGGCTCGCCAAGGAAATGTCTAATTCCAGTCTTTTCAGAGCTATGTACTTAGATAAATAAGTTTATAAATAAGTATGAGCTTTCTGGTGATTTCCCTCCTTGGATGTCAGAAGACACATGATGGCAGGAAAACAGAGGGTTGTTGATGGTAGAGGCTATATCCATGTTTAACACCCAAATAGAGTTCAACTTGGGATATTTAAAAAATTTTTTTTTTTTACATTTATTTATTTTTGATAGAGAGCACAAGTGTGTGGGGGGGGGGCAGAGAGAGAAGGAGACACAGAATCAGAAGCAGGCTCCAAGCTCTGAGGTGTCAGCAGTGAGCCTGACGTGGGGCTCGAACCCACAAACCATGAGATCATGACCTGAGTTGAAGGTGTATGCTTAACCGACTGAGTCACACAGGCGCCCCAACTTGGGATATTTTTTTTTAAGGTGTTTTTATTCAAAGTAAAAGGCACCATGACAAATGAACTAACGTTTGAGTCAGAGTATAACGGGGGTTTGAATGATCAGAAATGCCTTGATATTTAGCCTCCTTTGCACATACACATACAGACGATTCCTTTTCAATCCAGGGATACCTCACCAACAAAAAAGAGCACCTGAAAATAAACAGCCTCATTTTTAATTTACATCTAGCCGAGAGGGGTCGATCCTCAGGAGGAATAATGGTATGGAGGACATTAGTGGATCTGAAGTCTGGAGCTTGGGTAAATCATGCACCCCCCCCTCCCCCCGGAAGTTTGGGCTTCCTCTTCTAGAGAATGTGTATGATTATTCTTACCCCATTTCTATCTCCTGGCTTTGTTGTGAGAAACAACATAAAAAAGTTGAGCTTCTATATCTGGCAGTGCTTTTTGAACTGTAAGCACTATTTAAGTGTAAAATAGGATTAGTTTCATTAAGTCAAAATTGGCCATGGAGAGAGCAGAGGCTTGGAATACAGAGGGGGTCACGCCGTGGTTCTAAGCCAATGCGCGCTGGAATGGTTGGTAATTAGCTGTGCAACTTCTGTGAAAGGAGTCTACTGCCTTGTTCCAGATGGCATAATGCTTTACCAGGGGAGAGACCAAAGACTGTCTGGGAAAACGCTCTTCCCTCTCCAGCAAAGCTCTCGCTGGATCAATTACGATTAGATGGATGTAGATATGTGACTCTCCATCTGCCTCCACCTGAGCTTTTAAGGAAAAAAAGAAAAAGGATTTATAAACTTCTTTTTCAAAGTCCAGATTGGATCAATTAGCGTTAAAACTGCTTGCGCCCAGACCAAGAAAACTTAGTAAACGGAGGGTTGCTTTCCTTTGTTTAGTTGTTGTTGGGGGGGGGGGGGGAGGGAGGGAGGAGGCGGGGAGGGGTCTCAGTTTCACGCATCGCCCAGAGCTAACAGCTGAGCCAGAGACAGCGATAGGGGAGATGTTTGGGGGAAGCTGAAGAGGGCCGCTCTAGGGGGCACGATGGGGAATTTGACCTCTCTTTTGAGTCATAATCAATTTGCCTCCAAACCCCAGAGACTCCGTTTTGTGGGATCAACAGCTTCCAGCTTAGTAATAACGGCGGCTCGGGCTTCCTGACGCCGCCGTCACAAATCACCATAAACAGTCCTGGAAGCTAGAATTGTCCAATCAAAGTGGTGCCAGGGCCACGCTGCCTCTGGAGGCTGTGCGGGAGAATCCGTTCCTTGCCTCTTCCAGCTTCTGGTGGCTGTCCTGGCATTCTTGGGCCTGCGGCTGCGTCACTTTAATCTCTGCCTCTGCCTTCACATGTCTTTCTCCTCCAGGCGTCTGTCCGATTTTCCTCCACCTGACTCTTACAAGGACACAGGTTCCTGGATGTTCCACGGTGCTTTCCTCCACTCAAGGTCCTTCACCTAATCATACCCAGAAAGATTTTCTTCAAGTATGATTCTCCTCATAGGTTCTGTAGGACAGAATACAGACGTATGTTTTGAGGGGGCACCATTCTGCAAACTACAATGATGGAAAAGACCTTAATATGGAATATAAATCAGTGCAATTGTTCTGATGAACAATATGACCTTTTTACTTTATTTTTAAAAATATTCATCAAGTGCCTACTGCGTGCTGGGAATGTTTCAAGGCCTTTAATCAATAAAAATGCAGATACCTAATGGCCTGTTAATTTTAATGCTTGGAATTTCCCTGTATATCTATAAAAAAAGATTTTTTAGATGGCTGTTGATGGTAGCCTTGTTTGTAGGAGAATAACAACTAAGATAAAACCAAAGAGCCCATTAATAAGGGGTTTGTTGGGAAATCACACCATGCCCAAATTATTAAAAAGATTTGGTCATTAAAAAGTATTAGGCATATATTGATATGGAAGATATAGTAAGTGATAAAGTTTGGTAAACTACAGAATTTTTATTAAAATAAATTAAAATAAGCATCTCTATAGATGTACATATTGGTATATGCATTTGAGGGGCAGTGAGAAATCACAGGGAACTGGTGATGGGGATTACCTTTTTTTTCATTAAAAAAATTTTTTTTCTTAATGTTTTTATTTATTTTTGAGACCGAGAGAGACAGAGCATGAACAGGGGAAGGTCAGAGAGAGAGGGAGACACAGAATCCGAAACAGGCTCCAGGCTCTGAGCTGTCAGCACAAAGACCGACGCGGGGCTCAAACTCACAGACCGTGAGATCATGACCTGAGCCGAAGTCGGACGCTTCACCGACTGAGCCACCCAGGTGCCCCTCATTTTCTTAAGAGTGTTTTTTAAAGTTTATTTATTTATTTGAGAGAGAGAGAGCGTGCGCAAGAAACAGAGGAAGGGCAGAGAGAGGGGGAGGGAGAGAATCCCAAGCAAGCTCCATGCTCTCAGTTCAGAGCCCAATGCAGAGCTCGAACCAACGAACGGTGAGATCATGACCAGACCCAAAACCAAGAGTTTGATGTTTAACGGACTGACCACCCAGGCGCTCTGGGGATTACCTTTTTAGAGAAAGTCTGGGGGAGAAAGGGAAATGCAGAGGATAAAGGGAGATCTTACTTTTCTTTCCAGGGTTTTACAGACCGTTGGATTTTCTAACCTGGCGCATATGCTACCTTCATTTTTGAAATAAAGTAAGTAGGGATTATCTGGTAGTGAGAATGTAGGACATTCATTTCTTTTTCTTTTTTTTAATACCTTATTTTGGAATTTTATAAGAGGTCTGAGGCTTTTCTGTGGAATCAACTCGAAACTAGGTTCAGCTCTTTCTGCGGCTGGGGATATTTTCCTCCTCGATTTGTATAATTACGGTGCTTTTCCACCTGGCTCTGTCTCTCCTCAGGAAATCGATTATTCTCAAATTAGGTCTCCAGGACTTAGCAGCAAAATCTCTTAACTTTGCTCTCATGATTTCTAACCCAGTGAATTATTGTTCTGTCTTTTCAGAGAGTTCTTCCGCCTGGTCTTCCGGGTCACTAATCTTGAGTTTCAAGTGACCACCCTCCGTTTCAGCTCACAGCCTGATTTTTTAAGGTGTAAAATTATATTTTTAGTTCCAGGAAGGGGCGTGTGGGTGCGCGTGCGCGTGTGTGTATGGAAGGTGTGCACATGTGCACGCGACGTATGATTCTAAGTCATCGTGATCCTGTTTGTGTTGAAGTTGTGTCTGCCTCATTGCCGTAGAGGTCTATTGTGACTATTTTATTTTTTTTCCTCAAGGTTCCTGGCTCCCTTAGACTCTTGGGGCCCTGGAGTTTCTTGTCATTTTCCTATCTGCTTTGGGGCTGAGGCGCTGTGGACTTTCTGAGCAGTGGTGGGGGCATTGCTGTCTCTTTGTCCATGGGCTACTGGTATAGCAGCCATAGGCTATCACCTCCCTCATGACAACAGGGCTTCCCCTGGCCTGTCAGTTTCGGGGACAGAGGAACCTTATCTCATGTCCTTTGAGTACTTCTCTGGGTGTCCGGAAGACATGGCATCCCCTTGTTGGGTAATGTCCTGCTCTCTCTGGCAGTAGGGAGGAGGCTGGCAAGCCTAATCCCCAGGATTGCGATCCTGCCTCTCAGCATTACGCAGTAGGGTGCTCAGAGTGTCTGTAGTTCTCTTGTTTGGTGGGGAAAAAGTCTTCGCAGATTTTCAATCACTCCCTCCATGCCTTATCTGTATACAGCCTGAAGCTGCCCCAGCCCAGACCCCCCAGCCAACTTATAGATGCAGGAGTCTAGCTTCGAGGAGCAGAACTGCCCAGCTGAGGCCAGCCTAGATCAGCCGGCCTTCAGCCCACCCTCAGTCATGTGAGCTACAATAGTAAACGGTTGCTGTTCGAAGCTGCTAGTTTGCGATACAGCAAGAGCTAACTGATATCAGAATGCAGGTGGGATACTATTTTTTAATATTTCTCTCTCTATTAAAAAAACATACACAAATAAGTATTATTTAAAAATTGAGACTGGGGCGCCTGGGTGGCTCAGTCAGTTGAGGGTCCGACTTCGGCTCAGGTCATGATCTCGTGGTTCGTGGTTTGGAGCCCCATGTTGGGCTGTGTGCTGACAGCTCGGAGCTTGGAGGCTGCTTTGGATGCTGTGTCTCTCTCTCTCTCTGCCCCTGCCCATTCGTGCTCTCTCTGTCTCTCTCTCTCTCTTAAAAATAAATAGACGTTAAGAAAATAATAATAGAAAATAAAAATTGACACCAAAGAAAATATTTAAAAGGTGAGAAAGAGAGATCTGGTATAAATTCCAGGAAGATGAAGTTATAGAGCTTCAGAGTTAAAAAGGACTATTGGACCATATTTTGCTTGAAGGTAGGAACAGTGACCCACCCAAAGTTCCATTCCATAGCACCTGGCCCAAGAGAGGGCCCCAGCAAACACTGGTTACATCAGCTGCTCTCAAATGATTCCTAGTCAAATCCTTATCTGATAGACTAATGGAGAAGAATTTCCCCTACAACATTTTCAGTGTTGACCCTGGGTCTGATTAAATATCTTCATGATGGGGAACTCACTACTTACCAGGCAACTCTTCCTTTGCAGAACAACAATAATTATTAGAATTATTTTATTAGAGCAAAGAGGAAATCTAGTTGACTGTGTGAAATCTAAGCTAAATAGTTCAAAAACATGTTTTTTTTCTGTATTAAGAAACCCCTTTGGATGAAATGGGGAGATTTTCACCAGCTGATAAAGAAGGTACCATGGGCCACAGCATCTGCATAATTGCTTCCATTCATTATTGTTACCTTATATTCCATCCAGCTCCAAAATTACACTCCTTCATCTATAACAAGTGATTTACTTTCAGTTGGAAAAAGCAAAATGATCCCTTTGGATCAAAATTACCTAAGAATGTAATTAACTGTGTATCATTGTGGTAGCTCATCATACAAACTCTCTGTGGATGGCTTTAAATAAGAAAAATTGGCAGTTTTATTGTGTTCTTGATGTATTGCAAACATTGCTTACTAGGACACATGACTACAAGGCCAGTCCAGAGACTCCATTGGATCTACGACAAATTTAATTTGTGTTTATTGTGATGAACAATACCATTAGATTTAAACAGCTCCTACTTAACATTATGCAGCGTCTTAACGGACACCAACCTACCGGACTACAGGTTAAGACTTGAGGCCAAACACTATCAGCTGAGTTCTTTACCTCTCTCAACCTTTTAGTTTTAAGTCAATATAGAAATCTTTACTCGATGATTACTAAGACATCTAATGCATAGTGTTTGAGAAAAGCTATCAATTATATTTATTATAAATGTTACCACTGCTACTTGTATTTTTCCTAGCCACTAATGCTATTGCTGTCATCAGCAGGATGAGCTTTCTGGCTCACACAGGATGCTGGATCCTCAATCTTCCCTACCAGCACTTTCATGCTGTCCTTCCAAGACCCAATTTGGTTGTTTTAATCTGGTCCAAGAAATACCGTAGCTATAGCAGTAAACCCTTCTTGCCTGACTTCCAAGGTCTAAGTTAATAGAGGCTTAGCAGAGGGGGTTAGGTAGAACCCCAAAGGCTTCATTATTGTAGCTCTGGGCTCCCCTGGCTCAGCTGTAGAGACCGAAGGGGTCCATGGGCTGGTGGTATAAACATAATTCACTGGGTAAAAGCCAAATCCATCAAGCAAGAAGGGAAAACTCAACAATTTCAGGAAAGTATCCATTACTTATGGCTCCCTCTTCTTTGTTGTGTTCCAGCATCAAGCTCCGTGCTTGGCTCATGGTGAGTATTTAATAAGCGAATGTGGAATCAACAAAGGAAGGTGAGATTTCATATCAGACACCAAAGGAATGTTTCCATTGTTTATCCAGCCCGATAGAGAGTTAACTAGATGGCAGGCAGGTTCCTTTCCCCGTTCGATTTATACGGTTTTTGGTTTTCTTCCAGACCCAGTGTATTCTCAAGGATCACCGTGGTACTGTAGTTAGACGTCTTAGCCATTGGCCCCTGTTTATCACTCAGAGCTGCCAAGTGCCTGGTGCAGATGCTGCCGTTCTGCAGGTGGACCATGGTAGACACTGTAGATGGATTGCAGCACCCAGTGGTAGACATGGAAATGTGCCACCCTGTTCCTTTTAGGAGAGGGTTGCTGTCCAGCTGCAGGGAGTGTGGTGAGCAGACACTCCAGCTGTCAGCATCTGCGAGGTCAGCCTCAGCTGCAGAGCCACTCCTGCTTGGAAACCATGCTGTTTCCAAGTCATGCCTTTACCTAATGACTATGCCCAGTGGGTGGGTAGGGGAGTGGGTGATCGTAAGCCCAGCCATGCCAGTGCACTGTCGGACAGCTCTGATGGGAGATGTACCCGCAGAGTTCCCCCCCACCCTTGTGCCCCCAGATTGATTGAGGCTTTGTCAGGCTTGTTTTGTGCCTTGTCTTCTCCCTCTGCCCCATCCTGCTTCTTTTCCCTTCTTGTCATAGGTTTTGATCCCTGGTAGGCAATCTCATCCCCAAAGCCCTTCTCGAGATAGGCTTCCAGAGAACCGGACCTGGCAGTTACAACCATTAGATTGGAGCTGACGTGTGGAATTCAGCTCATTTTCCATGCCTGTTTTTCCTAAGGCCAGTGCTCACTGATAGGTGGTATAACCAAGATACTCAGAACATTACAATAATTTCTAAAGATAAACAAGCCCAAATTCTCCTTTGGCTCACTGGTCATGGAGAATACAGCCAAGTGTCTGCGGGTGATCTGACTCGCTTGAGCAAAGAAAGCACATGTCTTCCTTCAAAGCAATCAAATAGTTTCTTTCTTTGTCTAAGACAGGGTTTCTCAACCTTGGCACTATTGACATTAAGGGGCTGGGTAATTCTCTGCTGTTGGGGTCTTTCCTATGTATTGTGGGATGTTTAGCAGCGTCCCTGGCCTCACCCACTAAATACCAGCAGCCCCAACCCCCACCACTTGTGACAACCGAAGATGTCTTCAGACATTGCCAAATGTCTCCCTGAGGGTAAAATCTACCTGGTTGGGAGCCACTCGTCTAAGAGTTTGCCTGGGGAGGCAGCTGCCAGGTAAGGGAAATGAAACCCCTCCAGCATGTTTTGAAACACCCCTTCTCCATGGGCCTTGATCCTCATTCTAATGGGGGACAATGACTCTTTGAATTAATCATCACCGAAACAGAAGAGAGGTGGGCCACTCCCCTGTCTTCTAGGCTGAATTCCTGGGAAGGCTTCTGTTATCTGTGCCAAGTCTCTCAGGACCAGCCTCCGACTCCCACACCCTGGTCTTTAGAGGCACCTGTCACCCCCAGGAGGTCATGGGTGGGTGGGTGGGTGGCAGTTTCTGTTTACATACCAGGGGAGGCTGCCTTCCTGGCCATTTGAGAGCACCCAGAGCTGGTTTTCTGTCCCCGGTGCTAATTTGAGCATGAAAGGAGCAAAATCATTTACTTAAAGAGCAAATGCAACAATGGGTGTCCCTGGGAACTTCCAAAAATAATTAGCGCTTAAATACCATTGGAACATTCGGGATCAGATGTTGAGTGTATACATGTGTGTGCGGCCTTATTTACTTAAAACTCTTCACTTCTCTCTTTTTCCACATATATTCATTGAAGAAAATTAAAAACTATAGATCAGCCATGAATAGAGAAAATAAAAAATCATTCATACTTTTACTACCTAATGATAACTAAAATTAATATTTCAGAAAATAATCTTCTGGATCTCTTTCTTACAGCATATGCAAATGAAATGTAAATTTCATAATGCAAATAGGACCATAATGTGATATTGTTGTGTTACCCTCTTTATTCTACCTATAAATATAGGCTGAGCCTGTATTTTTTTGCATCTTTACTTCCCCTTTCTTTGGTGATGACCGTCCCTTCATTTACAATACAACATTCTGAGGGAGAAAGACTTTTCTCAGGCTTACCTTACCTCTGATTTTTCAGAGGGAACAAATAAAGGTTGGGGTTGTGAGATATGCTGACCACGCTCCGGCCCACGGATCCCCACTCCCGCATCACCCCCACCAGCCCCTGGGATGTAGTGCTAACTCCGACTCATTTCGCAGCCTCGTCTAGAGAAATTGAAGCCTGAATCCTGAAGGAAATCTCTGCTGATAACACAATAGCTGTACAGAGAGCTTCAAAATAACATCTGCAGCCGTTAAGCACACAGCACGTTAATGCCGCTTACATAATACCTATCAATCTATAGGATTTACAAGGTAATAGAAAACTTTTCTCACGATATCAAACTTTTCCTGTCTTTCAAGGTAAAGTTTTTAATAAAGAGGCTCTGGGCTGGCCTGTGGGAGTGCATTTGCAGCTGGAGGGGAGGACTACAGAGAGATGCCTGCAGTTTCCAGGAGGCACTGGGGCCATATGGTTCCAGTTGGGGCCAGCAGTAGATTATTGTTAATTAGTCCTGGACCTTGGGCCAATCACTTCCTCACTCGGGGTCTCCACTTCTTACTCTGTACAAACATTCTTTTTTTTTTTTTTTTAAACCAAATAGATATTTGGCTCTTACTCTGAGCCAAGTATAGTCTGGTGATGTGGATACCGCATAGGACGGCAGTGTTCTGTGCCCTCAGAGGGTTTATTGTCTAGTGCTGAGCTGTCCCACTATGATGGCCACAAGCCACATGTGGCTACGGAACACTTCCAATGTGGCTGGCCCACATTGGGTTGTGCCATAGGCATAAACTACACACTGGATTTTGAAAACCTAGTGTAAAAAAGTAAAACTTAACTTTAGTAGTTTTGTATATCGATAACATGTTGAAATGGTCATATTTTGGATGTTGGGTTAGATAGAATATATAAGATTAATTTCACCTGCATCTTTTCATTTTATGGCTGCAAGAACATTTAAAATGATATCTATGCTGATCTAAAGGGGTGACAGGCTATAGGTGCCATGTACACATGCGGTTATGCGTTGGAACGGTGCTGGAGCTTAGGAAGAAGGTTCTTCTGCTCTGAGGGCAGCCAGTGGGGGCATGTGACCTGAAGGATGTGAAAGAGTGAGTCAGGTGAAGAGGAAGGAGAGGAAGGAGCTTCCTGGACAAAAGAACAGCAGATGCTAATTGGCAAGCTTGAGGAAGAGAAGGAGGGTTTCGTGTGACAGGAGTTGAGAGGAAGGGGACGTGGAGAGAGGTAGAGGGGTCCCCCGGCCCATGTGATCCTGATGACTTGTTTGGGGGGGGTGGTGAGCAGAGGGATGATGCATTCCATGCATTAAAAAATCAAATGGTTGTGGCTGACGAGTTGGCACAATCCTTAGGGAACTGGAGGGATCCAGTTGTCTCCATGGTGGTAGCTTCGGGTGGGATCTTGCTAAGGTTCCGTCCGAGGTCATTATCGCTGACCTCAGGAACTCACTAAAGTTGGGGAGACCGAGCCACACAAAGCTCCCTCCATCTCACAGGAGAGGCAGAATTCTAACAAGGGGCCCAGGAGAATTTGAGCGGGATTGAGTTGGGCCTGGAAGAAGGTGTAGGATTTCACGAGCAGAGAAGGGAGGGCAGGCTGTTCTAGGTAATAAAAAATAGCTGCCATGAGACAGTGTGAGTTACGGTCTTCCAGATTCTTTACCGGTGCTCCGCAGGCATTGTCTCAATGTTTAAGCAACACTGTATGGTAGGCGCTGTTATCTTCATTTTACAGATGACACTGACATTTGAGGGTGAAACAACACGCCTGGTCTACACATAAACAGTCATTAAATCATGTTAAGAAACAGTGGACCAACAATTGGAGCGTAAGTTGGTCTGACTCCAGAAACCCTGCCTTTCATACATATGTTGAAAAACAAAAGTCTAATAACATGTATTTTTCTTGTTTTGCTTTTTGTTTTTTATATTTTAAGAGGCATTTTATTTTCTTTTTATTTTTTTTTAAACGTTTATTTATTTTTGAGACAGAGAGAGACAGAGCATGAACGGGGGAGGGTCAGAGAGAGAGAGGGAGACACAGAATCGGAAACAGGCTCCAGGCTCTGAGCTGTCAGCACAGATCCCGACTCGGGGCTTGAACTCACGAACCACGAGATCATGACCTGAGCCGAAGTCGGACGCTTAACTGACTGAGCCACCCAGGCGCCCCAAGAGGCATTTTAAAAATGACATGTATCCAATGCACCAATGTGTCAGCTTGTGGGTGTTTATTGGTTATGGGCACAGAGGCTCTGACCAGACTTTCCGGGTTTAAAGCCAGGGTCTAATACTTCATTTCCATGTCTCAGTCTTCCCATCTGTAAAATAGGAGTGGTAATAATAGCCTCTTCTTCAGGGTGGTGGTGAGGATTAAAAGACTTAATGCTTGTAATGGTGGTTATTAAATTACAAGCAACTTATTTAACCCTCACTGTGACTCTGTTTGGTCCATTTTCCAGATGAGTTAAGACTGTTGCCTAAGGTTACATGGAAACTTAAGTGGCAGGGCCAGGATTCAGGCTGTACCTAACTTCAGTGCCCTGCGTTTCTTCTTCAGTTTGGGTTATAGCAATGAAGATTCATGTCCTGGGTCTTTCTCTTTCTTTCTTTTTCTTTCTTTCTTTCTTTCTTTCTTTCTTTCTTTCTTTCTTTCTTTCAATAATATAGAGCTTTCCATTTTTTTTATTTTTAAAAAATGTTTATGGATTTATTTTGAGTGAGACAGCATGAACAGGGGAGGGGCAGAGAGAGAGGGAGAGGGAGAATCCCAAGTAGGCTCCATGCTGTCAGCACAGAGCCCGATAAGGGGGCTTGAACACACAAAACTGAGATCATGACCTGAGCTGAAATCAAGAGTCAGATGCTGATTGGACTGAGCCACCTAGGCCCCCACCCCCACCCCCTGGATCTTTTCTCAGTGGGCTAATTTTCACTGTCTTCCATCAGAATGCTTACAAATAAGTCAAAAGTGCCTCTTCCCATCCTTCCCCTTCCTACCCGTGTTCATCCCTTACCTTCCCCCAAAATGGAGGGTGATGCTTTTGCAAGCCTCATGTCCCAGCCAAAGCCATCCAAACTTAGTCTCCTGCGCCTGGTGCAGAATAAGCTAAGCACTGGCAAAGTATGACCAGTTTGCCAAACCCAGCCTATGGGAACACGCCGCCTTTCCTTTTTTGGCTTATTCCTGACCTTGCCACCTGAGCTTAACTGCCTGGAAAAGATTCTTGTGAAGCAAAGTAGGGTCAATTTGAGGCGTGGAGAGACCTGGAATGGGAGCTGTTGCTCAGTTCGAGTCAATGCTGAGCTACAGCAGAGATCAGAAAAAAGATAATTAAAACCAAAAAAAAAAAAAAAAAAAAAGAAGGCGGCATCATTCTGGAAGCAGTTATAACCTTGATCCTCCCAGAAAATGTGATGGCTTAGTCTGGAGAGTGGTAAGAATAGACTTCCATTCATTTGCACAACTTGATTTGCACAACGGCTCCAGGGGCCAGCAAGCCTTCCCTTAAAGGGCCAGAGGGTTAAGTACTTTAGGTTCAATATTTCCCACAAAGGGGTGAGGGTTTAATATTTTAGGCTTTGTAGGCCATTGTGGTCTTTGTCACAATTCCTCAACTCTGTCACTGTAGTTCAAAAGTCAGAGAGGATACACAACAAGTGGTTGTGGCTGTGTTCCAAAAATTTGGTGATGGACACTGGAATTTGAATTTCGTATCACTTTCACAAGTAATGAAATACAGCCTTTGATTTTTTTCCAACTACTTAAAATGTAAAAACCATACTTAGCTCATAGGCTGGGTTTGGCAAACTGGTCATACTTTGCCAGTGCTTAGTTTATTCTGTGCCAGGTGCAGTGTGAACACAAAAGAAACAGGCTTTACCCTCACAGAACTTACAGGAGGTTGTTCAGTTTTCTCAAAGTAGGTTCTTTGGAACACCCTTTCATGTTTCAGCAAGAATTGTATCTGTGGGGCGCCTGGCTGGCTCAGTCAGTACAGCACGCAACTCTTGATCTCGGGATCGTAGGTTCAAGCTCCACGTTGGGTGTAGAGATTACATAAAAATAAAATCTTTTAAAAAATGGTATCTGTGCACAAGACTGTTTGGGAAATACTGAGTTTAAGCAAAATTTCTTTACTACAGGACTTCTCAGAGCCTTTAACATGCTAATCCATGCTGTGAATTTCCAAGAGGGGAATGTGGTAAGGGAAATTTGCAAGGCCAGACTTATTTGACTACAGAGGCTTTTTACACATAGAACACTCTCCACATGGATGTTCCTTGGAACACAGTGAAAGGAAACCTTTTCTTTTTAAATAGGACAAGGTTATTTGCCAAGCCCACCACACCCCCCCCCCCCAACACACCACCCCTGAACTGAAAGACGATCCTGAAATTGATGTCTCCTTCCTCCTAGGGTCATTATCTCTCTCCCAAAGGCCAGGCCATGTTTTAGAATTACATCCACTCTTTTGCTAAAAAGGCAGAAATAGTAAGAAAGACTCATTTGGCTACTGCCTAAAGCATACTGCATTACTTCTCATTTGGTTATGTAAACCCCTGGTTGAATTGCCTGGTAATTTCCATGGCTCTCGTTCCTTATGGTCCCCACGACTCCTCTCAAGCTCACCCCCTCATCAACCGCTGGATTTGTTTCCAATTTTGTTCTTCTCAGTTGTGTAATTGCTGCTTTAATAATTAAACTTCAAAGCTCATCTGACCCTAAGCTCTTTGGGGCCAGGGCCCACATGCTAAAAGAGGCCGAAACAAGCCTGGGAAAAGCTCCTGCACTTTAAACCAAGGTGTGAGTTGTTTAAAAGCAAACATGAATACTAGGATTTAGTGAGACCAGTTTCGATTAGAATCAGAGAGCCTTTCAAGAAACTCATATAATATGAATGATTCTCAAGGCCTCAGGTGCGGAGGGATTTAAGAGTAGAGTCATAGCTTCTGTGGGAGTTAGTGTTTAAAATCAGCACATAAGGCAAAAAATTGTGTCGATCCAAAATTACCCTGGAAAATCCTTTAAATCATCAAAAAAGTATGAAAAACCATGACTTTGTGTTTATTCTGTAGCGTCTCAGAAAGTCTAAAAAGCTACAAAATCATTTTTCCCTCTAGTGTTGTATGAGTTCCCTGTTTCTTAGCTTAGCACCAGGTGAGGTAGCTGGCTTGTATTTAGGGACCTTGCCGCACCAAAACCTCGGTGTTTGCCTCGGTGCTATTGACTTTCTCTGAGAGATATGCCCCTCTGATATGGCCTCTTTGGTCTGCAATGTCTTATCATAAATGAGTTTAGATAAATCACACTGAAAAGTGTGGTTTTATTTATCCGTCCTCCTTGGAGGGGCCCTGTATTTCCTCTAAGTTCATTTATCACTATCATAATGTCCTTGGTGTTGTTGTGACCTGGCTAGATGCTTTACCCACCACCCAACAAAGATCCTGAAAAGGATGTGGGTAAGATGTAAGGATGAAGAATATTGGTAAGGTCCATTTCAACTAGAAGTGTAAAAAGAAGGAAATAAACAAGGTGAAATCAAGCAGAATACTTATCTTAATACTCTCATTGATCCTAACCTCCATCCCTTTCTCCACACATATACACAGAGTAGAGGGAAGGAGAAAGATGTGCTGTTTTTAGAAGTTAAGTCCACTTCTGATAGGATTCAACCCCTGGCCCCTGACTTCAGTCCATACCTTGATCTGTACTCTATAGCGTGAGCACATCCTGCTTCTTGGAGTCACCAGAGGGGATGCCTAGATGTGGCTGGAAACGTCTTTGGAGCTGTGGCCAAATGCTCCATCACTGACCTATTGCCACCAGCTGATATCTGGAGTGATCTCAGACATTGTCTCATGGACGAGGTAGTATTTGAACAGAATCTTTAGAATAAGTAGAAGTTAGGTGTGCTTAAATTGGACTGTAGGTGGGACTTTGAAGTGCCATTTCTGGAAGAGAGAGCATTTTAAAACAAAGTCAGGGAGAAGAAGTCCTCTAGGTAGGGACCTGCTCTAAATCAGCTTTATTTCCCTGGGATCAAAGAGCATAGAAGATCTTTAATCATATTTACTGGGATGACTGGCATTGGTAGGGGAGGGTGAGCATTTTTATGTAGCTAGAGCACAAAGAATATAAAGATGATTCAAGGGAAAGAAGGGTCAGATCATGGAGACCCTGGTATGTTGTCTGTAGAAGACAGAATAGTGGCCCTCAAAGATAGTCACGTCCTAAGCCCTGGAACCTGTGGATGTATTAGGTGACATGGCAAGGAGGAATTAACAGAGGGAATCAGATTTGCTAGTCAAATGACCTTAAGATGGAGAGATTATCCTGAATGATCTGGGTGTGCCGAATGTGATCATACATTCTCATGAGTGGAAGAGAGATAAAAGGGAGAGAGAGAACCAGAGAGATGGCAGTGTGAGGAAGGCTCAGCCTGATGTCTCCATCTAAAGGTGGAAAAAGGAGCTGCTAGCCAAGGAATGGAGTGGCCTCTTGAAGACCGAAAAAGCAACGAAATGCATTCTCCCCTGGAGCCTCCAGAAGAAATGCAACTCAGCTAACACCTTGATATTAGCCCAGTGAGCTCCATGTCAGATGCCCAAACTTTAGAACTGTGAGATAATAAACTTATGGCGGGGTAGGCTACCAAGGTTGTGGTAATTTATGATAATAGCAACAGGAAACTAACATACTATCTCAAGGAGAGGTTGTATGTCCTGCAAGGTGGAGCCTGGGGTCAGCCCAAGTTCTTATCGTAGAATCTTGGGTAAATTCTACTTCATCAAGTAGAGCAACTTCACCCATTGGAACTTTCTGCGATGACGAAAGTGTTCCACATCTGTGCTGTCCAACATGGTAGCCACTAGCCACATGTGTCAGTTGGGCATTTATTTAAATCAAGGCTAGTGTGACTGAGGACCTAAACTTTTCATTTCATTTTAATTGACTTAGACTTAACTTCAAACAGCTTCATGTGTCTAATGGTTGCCAAACTAGACAGTAGAGTCTCATGGCCTTGATTTTTTCATATAAAGAGGAAGTGATAATGGGACCTATCTCATAGTGCTGCTGTGTATTAATCAATACACGTTAGCTGATGCAGAATAACGTTTGAGCTATGTTCGGTAGCAGTGAAAGTATTTGCATCCAGCATTTGTGCAAGGACGTCTCATTTTTTGGTGGGTTGGAGTTCCGTCTGACATCATTGGAAAACAGAGCAATTTGTCATGATAGTCCATGATTTTCCTCTTTAGCAGACTGAATAAATTTGCTGCTCTATCGATGTTTTTCATGCACTTTCCTCTCTAACCTTTTATTTTTTAACCTTTTTTATTTTTTAAAATGTTTATTTATTTATTTTGAGAGAGAGAGAGAGAGAGAACAATCTGGGGAGGGGTGGCGAGGGAGGGAGAGAGAGAATCCCAAGCAGGCTCTGTGGTCTCAGTGCAGAGCCTGAAGTGGGGCTCGAACCCATGAACCGTGAGATCATGACCCAAGCCAAAATCAAGAGCTGGATAAGTGACTGAACCACCCAGGTGCCCCTGACCTTTTAAATAACGCGTTAGCTTCTCTTCTAACCATGTGCAACATTTCCACATTTGTCTACAATGGCCTCAAGATCTGAGTGAGTTAGTATTCATGTTTGGCTGCCTGTAACAGGAGGCGGGGTCCACGACTTGTGTACCAGCTCCACGATGTTTATAGTCTTTCAGGCTCTTCGTCTTATCTCCCTCTTCATCTCCCACACTTCCTTCTATTCCTGAGTTCTTGCTGTGCCTCTGGCCTCATGTCCCTGTTCCCGGCAGGTGAGAAGAAGATAAGCATTTCATTTTGAGATTTTGCCTTTTTATTTCTAGAAAAAAGCCCTCCTCAGGAGTTTTTATTTCACTGGCCGGAGAATGTGTCACGTAGAAACCACTGGGTCCTAAGGATTCTGGGAAAGTATGCATTGTATTTTCCAGACTCTAGAGTAGAGGAAGTTGGCTGGGTTGGGTATCCAGTGAGTGAACCAACTGTAACAGGCAAGCTATTTGAACACTTAATTCATGCAATAGCTACCAAATATTGACTACGCAGCTGAATATGCTGAATCTACTTTGTTCATCCCAAAAAGGAAGGGCAATGCTCACGTGTCTAAAATGTACCAGAACGATTTTTGCAAATTATACAGTGAAGGAAAATTAAGGGCTAATGATGATGCTGATCAATTGTTTAAAATTCTTCCTTTTTCTGTACCTTGGTCCATTATCCTCAGGCACTGTGATCAAAGTCCCTTTTACAATAGCCTCATTAACTCTATTAACAGCTCGTTTGACTTGTCAGGGGCCAATATCTTAGGTTGAGTTCTTTAACAACAGAGCCTAAGTGGGGATTTTTGTGCAAATGTTCATTAAGAGGGTACCTCACCGAGACCTGTAAGGGAGGGAGGGAGGGGATGACCCCTCACTCACTTCAGCCTGACCCCAGCAGCAGCTCTGGGGCTCCTGCCTAGAGGCCAGGGGCCCGGGGTTTTCTGCTCCCATATCAGTCAGTCGCTGAACACAGGCTGTCCTTGGGAACGAAAGTCATAACTCTCAGGCATCTTTTGACTAAGCGGGTCATTGGCCAAAGGCAAGTCTCTGGAGACAGGCCACAGGTCTGAGCATCAACAGCCAATACCTGAAGAAGCTGGGAGACGATGCAGGCCAGGTACAGGGAGATCAGCGTGGGTGGTCAATAGCACCTATTACGAATGATCTGGAAATGAAACGTTTTTGTTTATTCTTGTGAGTTAAGGGAGCCAATCTCACCCTCATTCATCAGAGAATCATCTCCACCCTTTCCCCTGTGATAAAAAAAAAAAAAAAACCCTCAAGATTCCATTAACAGAAATTTTGGAACAACGTTGGGGAGGATGGTCTTAATTGCATCAGTAGATATATACCGTGCCCCATGGCAATCATCCTCCTTTCCCACTTTGGCTTTTCCCCTGAACTGGAGGATCCTGTGAGACTCAGGGAAACATTTTTTTTCTTACCAATGCATTTTTAGAGAATTGCAAGCACATGGTATTTAAAAGAGCTGGAGAAAATGAGACTGAAAAGCAGGGAAGCTTTCTGTGTAAATACAGTGGATCTGTGAGGAGGGAGAGCAAGTTCTTTTCACTGAGAGTATGATTGGAACTGAATAAAGATCATCACGATAATATCCGTAGTAGCTAACTCATCTGGAACACTTAGCTAGTCCAGGCCTTGTGCAAAGAACTTCACGCACCTGTTCTCACTCGATTTTCACATCTCCACAAAGTGGGAAGCATTATTATCATTATTTATACATAAAGAACTTGAAGCTCAGAGAGGTGAAGTTGCCTGCCCAAGGTCACACAGCTGGTAAAAGGCAGCGCTGAAACTCCAATGTGCAAGGTCTGAATAATTGTGGGGCAGAAGCATCTGAGAGCCTGAAAATGAGACGTGTGTGACCTGGGGGCCCGAGGGCCCATTTCTTCACTGAGAAAACAGCCACGAAATAACACAGATTAGAGGTTTATGTGTATTTGGTGGAGAGAGGAACATTCAGCATCAGTGTGCAAACAATACTTAAAATACCACCATACTATTCTTTATTCCACGATTATTTATCAAGCTCTAGTTTCATGCCAAGCCCTAGACGAGGCCCTGGGGATGTGATCATATAATGTGCTCTCACGGGGATTAAAGTCTAGTTTGGGCAGATGGACGTTAAATGACTTAATATATTTCTCTCTCCCTCCACACACGTATATGTTCATATAATAATTACATATAATACTGTATCATATACATTATATGTATTATATACCTTATGCTTGTTTGATTTATATATACATATACACACATATAAATACATTTGTGATGATGATATACAGGAAGAGGCCAGGGATCTAGAAGGGAATCAGAGCAGATTCCGCACCTAGGGTGGGCCTGAGGGTTTCAGGCGAGCTGTCCTGAGGAAGTAACCTTAAACCTGACATGGAGGGTGAGGGGGGAGGGAGAAATGTCAGCGAGAAGCGATAGGAAAGGCCTTGAACGACTGAGGTCCCGATAATTTAAGAGGGGCTTAGACCAGTTGAGTCCATTCTGGGGCGAGTAACACAGATGCTCATTCTGCGTATTGACTTTGTAGTCAGTGGTAACACAAAGATCCTAAGGACTGAAATGTATAGAGAACATTTCCACGTGCCAGACTCCGTGCCACGTACCCCACACAAAGGATGTAAGTCCCAGAACTATGACGGAGATTATCATCCTTAACTCATCTTATAGATGAGGAAACTGAGGCACAGAGATGCTGAATGACATATCCAAGGTCACAGGGCTAACAAACAGCGGAGTCATGATTTGAAGCCAGACCCTCAAGATTTCAAAGGCCACACTCTGAACCTTTGTTTCAAAGCCACTTGGAAATCACATGACATGAAAAAAATCGTTGAAGGACGTGGATCATAAAGCCTGAATTTTCCTACCAAATCCTCACTTGCATGTTTTCCGTCTTAGTAAACGGCACTGCAGTCCTCTCTCACCGGTCCAAACAACCTACGTGTCACCCGTGATGTCTCCGGTCACTTTTCGACTCGTAGTCTGCTGTGGCCAGGACCTGTCAGCTTTGCCTCCTCAATTCACCGAGGGGCTCTCCTCCTCTCTGTCTCCTACGCAGCCAGCAAGTCTAGGCCACCCCTGTCTTTCTCCAGGATTCCTGTCCACAGTTTCCTGGCGGCTCTTCCTGCCCTCATGTTCAACCCTCCAGTCCACCCTCCATGCAGCCCCCTGCCCGAAAGATCTTTTAAAAATGGAAATCGTCCATTCCCCCTCCCTAACACGTAGCACGTACACTTTTAAGGATCTTCCACATCGTAACTCATTTGATTCTTACAACTTCTTTCTGCTTAAGTGGCCTCCCCCCACCCCCCCAACGGGGTTGGTCTATGCCCGAATCTAGGCAGAAGCTCTGGAAGGAAAGATTTTTCTCTCTCTGTACAAAAAGCATTTTAACTCTTTTGAAGTCCTGCCCGCAGTTAAGTTCTGCGCTGTGCATTTCAGGGGACACAGGCATCAAGTCTAACCTGATTTTGTCTCACCATTTCTTCTTCCCTAGATGTTCTCTAGAAAGGAGTTCTTTCCTCTTGGTGACAAACTGCCAGCTCCAAGGGCCACATGTCTCTGCAGATTCAGGTGTTCTACCTTAACTTCTTATCATGGGCCTGACTTTTTAGGTTTTACAAGGGGCTGGGAAGGGAAAAGCAAACTCTCGGGACAGCACTGGACCCCTCCCTTAGCCTAATAAAAATACAAATTGAAAGAGGAGTTTTTTTCAAAGCAAAAATTTCTGTCTCCATACACACACATGGGCGTATATCTGTGTCTACGGTCATCTGTATGTATGCACACCTGCACACATAGAGGCACATACATGTTCCAATCTTCCAACACTTGTTTCCTCCTGTATTCATAGTTCCTTCAACTTAATAAGCATTTATTTATGTTTCTTTGCTGGATGTCACTTGGAATTGCCCGCGTATTTCCTTTCACGTATCCTCTCAGAAGTATTCATCTTTACGCTTCCCAGCCTCAATATACTCAATGTTTGGGGATTTGAAATGAAACACGAGGCTATTGCTCGCTCTTTAAAAAAGCCTCACCTTCAAGAGAGGCGGGATTTAATTTCATTTGACTGGGGCTTGGGGGTTGGCGGATTGTTGGAAATATTTTGGAAATTAGTTTTTGCTGATTTTCTGGGGAGAGAATATGTATTCTCTAGGGCCATGTGCCACGGGCAGGAAGCGATGCTTTTTGAAATGAAGACAAGCGGAGCCATTCATCCTGGGCAAATCACAAGCAATCGTGCAGCTCCCAGGATTCAATTAGATTTGTCACAACTTTGGTCTCGTGGAAGAAGAATGTATTATCCCCTGAAAGCCTTCAAATTGCATGGAGTTTGTTGAGTGCTGAGTATTCCTGAACTTTAGGCTTAGAGGCTGGCTGGCAACTTCGTGTCACATAGCGGAGATCAACCTAACTCCCCTGTAAAGCCCTCTGGGTTTTATATCATCTCCCTTGGTGATGAAACAGAGGTGCTCATGACCCAGCCTGTTCAGTCCCCAGCTCTACCATTGATGGTTGTGGCCTGCTGTGAGTAGATGAGCCCCTCAAATCTTGGCTGTCTAATGAGGAGGACAAAAGGACCAACCTCACAGAGAGGCTGTGAAAGTATTAAACGAGATAGTGTGTAGAAAGCACTTAGAATAGAAGCTGGTCTATAGTAAATAACGCATGCTTTATTATTACCCATCTTAACCATTAGTCTGTAAATACCTGTCTTACATTCGACTGTATTTCCTTGGCCTCCTCTGGTACCTGGCATTGAGTCAGCATTCAATAAATATGAATTGAGTGAATGAATAAATAATATGGACAGAGGGAAGTTTGTGAAGGAACAAAAAGTCAAATGATGAAAATGATAGCAATGACTGAGTACTCTCTGTGAGGAAAAGTAGAGGCATTCCCTCACTCGCTAACTATTCATTCCTCAGAATAACCAGGGGAGGAGGGTACTAATGACATCACCCCCATTTCTACAAATGAGGAAATTGAGACCTACTCCCACAAGGCCACTGAGACAATAAAGGCTGGAGCCATCTTCTCAACTCAAGTTTGTCTGATTGCTGGGCTGGGCTCCATTTCCAGGGCAACTGGCGAGTAACCATGAAGTCTCGGGAGTAAATAGGCCACATTTATCGTCAGGGTCTCCTTGTCCTTCCCAGGCTTCATGTCATCCTCTTCTTTTTCTGGCAAATTCCAGTGTACGATGCCCAGTTTTGTATCCTTCCCCTGCATGGTCCCACCTACATTTAGCTTCAGGGAAATGACAGTAAAAATATTGGTGGTGGTTATGGAGCGACAAGACCCGCTTCCTTTATCTGCATAAAAACAAACATTTGAGGGGCGCCTGGGTGGCTCAGTCGGTCGTGTCCGACTTCGGCTCAGGTCATGATCTCACGGTTCGTGGGTTCGAGCCCCGCGTCGGGCTCTGTGCCGACACCTCACAGCCTGGAGCCTGCTTCTGTGTCTCCCTCTCTCTCTGCCCCTCTCCCGCTCCCACTCTGTCTCTCTCTCTCTCACAAATAGACATTTAAAAAAGTTAAAACAAAACAAAACCAAAAAAAAACCCCCAAAAAACAAAAAACAAAAAAATGAACTGTTTAGGAGCACCTGGGCAGCTCAGTCGGTTAAGTGTCCACTTCAGCTCAGGTCATGATCTCACAGTTCGTGAGTTCGAGCCCTGCATTGGGCTTTCTGCTGTCAGCACAGAGCCTTCTTCAGACCCTCTGTCTCCTCTCTCTACCTCTCCCTCACTCACACTCTCTCTCCCTCTCTCTCAAAAATGAAAAAACATTAAAACAACAACAACAACAAACCATTTACTTGAGGATATGCCTTGGGCACACTGCCATGTGGGCAGCCTCAGGAAGAGGGAGGGTGCACACCTTCTCAGACTGTACTGGGTGCTTTACATACTGTGTATCTTATTGAATGTGGCAGCAACATAAAAGGCAAGGACAAGAATCATTATACTTAAACCTTGGCTCGCAAGCCTAATTTGTTCTGGAAACATGCTTGCAATCCAAAGCACTCGTATATCAAAGTGAATTTCAAGAGCCTTTGGCTCAGGTGTGGTCTTGAGACGACACGTACTATTTGGATTGCAAGGCATCACTCATTTATGGAATTAAAATTTATCAGAAATGTTTGCTCATCTTGCAGAACACTCACAGAACAAGTTAGTCGCGATCCAAGGTTTTACTGTGTCAATCAATATATGCAACAAGTCTTTGCTGAGCGCCTCATTCTGTTGTAGGGACTGTTTATGCTCAGTGTAGTTGCAGGGAGCAAGGAAGGGCTGCCTGTAGCCAATGACCAGCGAGTGCAGGGTTATGAAAGCCCAGCTCCCTTGCTTTTAGCATGACAGACTCTGGGGTGTAATTTGCCCCCCAGGGGTCCCTAGGGGATCAGGTGCTTTGCATGATATTGCACTTCCGCCTTCCCTCTGCTTTCCCTGGTGCCTCAGCAGCTTGTCCTGGGAGCACGTCCTTAAGAAATCGCTCAGTGTCTTCTTGTGGGGAACTTGACCTGAGACATTCTCTGTGACCTCTGGTGTCATCTCATAGTTGGGTTTACACTGTCGCAAGTGACAAAAATTCTTGAGGCAAGGACATTCCAAGGGCTAGACTGCCTGCTTGAATCTGGGGAAGAGGAAATTCAGGCTGGACCTTCAAGTCCCGTTCAGTTCTCTAGTCCATCACAAACTGCTGAAGCCAGGTCAGGGAGAGGCTGCTGATTTTGATCCTAGGTCAGGAGAAGAACGTGACACCCCAGCTTTCTTGGCTTTGCCACAGAGCCATAAAGTCATCAGACATGGAGGCGTGACTTTTCGATGGCAGGAAGGGCCGAGCTGGATGCTGCCTGGGCTTCTGGGAGTGCAAGCAAAACCGGAATTATCCCGCAATCAGGAGCATGAGGGCACAGACCTTTCAAGGAGGGAGAGAACCCTTTGGAAGAGGACAATTACCCTCTGGGGAGGAGGAACTTCAGAATGATAATGACCATATGATTCTGGGCCTTTCACTGCTTCCTTGCATGTCCCCGTACTGCCTAGAGGGCTTTTCTTCCTCCCAAAATAGCTTCTCACTCTTGAGCTGGTGAAGTAGATCACAGGCAGGAAGAGAGGGGGAAGAAAAAGCCAAACTTCACTTCTCAACACAGCAACTTTAACTTGAGCTCAGATGCTCTTGGATTTGAAAACATCACTGGTAACTCCCAGGAAGTCATCCTTGCCCTTGGTTCTTACCTATCCTGTTCCAGCGATTGGTGTTCCATAAATGGTCATATTTCCCAGCATTTAGTCCCTGGCTGCAGGAGGCAGGATAACTTTCCCCCAGAGATGTCCACCTTCCATCCCCAGAACCTGTGATTACATGAGCTTACGTGGCAAAAGGGTCCTTGCAATTGTGATTAAGTTGGGGGTGTTGAGTTGGGGAGATTTTCCTGAATTCTCTGAGTGGGCTTGGTGTAATCACAGGGGTCCTTACAAGTGAAAGAGCGAGGTAAGGTCAGAATCGGAGAACAAACTAGGATAATAAAAAAGGAGGTAGGAGCAAGGCCATTGCTGGGAGGCAGCTGGGGGCTAAGGGACGTAGACAGCCTCTAGAAAGGAAAAGGAAGGGGACAGACATACCCTTAGAGCTAGGGCTGTACTGAGAGCTCGGCCAACAGCTTGATTTTAGCCCCCAAAGGCCCCTTTTGGACTTCTGACCTCAAGAACTGTACATTACAATAATAAACTTGTGTGGTTTGAAGCCAGCATGATTGTGATAATTTGTTACAGCAGCGATAGGAACCTAATAGAAGGGCCTCCTGTCCTTTGTGAGTGTGCACACCCCGTTAAAACCCCATGCTGACATTTCTACGTGTACACTAAGCACTCCTTACCCTTCTTCAGCCCTGATCCCTCTTATGAGTGAGGCATAGCTCTACGCGGGCTCCCCCCTCACCCGCCAAGGTGCTGTCCATGACACGACTGGCTGGCCAGACTGCTGATTTGACAAACCACAGTTCTAACAGCGTGTGTTGCATGAGATGATTTCAGTGGCTTTGGAGGATTGGGGCGTGTCATTCTGGGGGAAACGATGACTTATTTGTGTTTCCAGATTTTGTGTGAATTGCAAGTTGTGAACGTCAAGGAACTGTAGCCAACAGCGCTGGTGAGCTTCTCTGCAATTGTTTCCAGGGCCCTGGTCTGCTTCCGTATAATCGGCTGCTCCCAACAGAACCCTGGGTAACCTACCTTTGTCTCTCCTCCATCACCTTCACCCTCCCCAGGTCAGGCCTTCCTGATGGCTCGCCTTCAGTGCCTTCTGTTGGGGCCCCCAGTCCCTAGCCTGTCCTCCACTAATCCATTTCGCCTCGCTGCCTAAGCGATGCATTCCTGATTTTGTTACTCTTTTCCCTAAAATTCTCCAAAGTCTCCCGTTGTCATCCAGACCAAGGCTCAATCCCCTAACAAGTCCTGGATGAGTGACCCAAGTCCCCATCTGATGCTCCAGTTAGCTCAGGAACTACTTCCCACCCCACACACTTCCTTCCCGCCCTTCCAGGTGCTAGACAGGCACCCCTCTGTTTGCTGTGCTTCCTTTGGCTGAACAGGACCAGCTTTTTCCTGCCTCCTTGCCTGTGCTCACGCCATCTCCCCTGCTTGGTGTGCATTTTTTGGCTTTCTTTGCCTACTTAACCTCTACTTATCCTACAAGACAGTTAGCCTGGGTTTTCCAAGAAGCAAATGCCAACATAGGATTAAACATTGAGGGATTCCCCTCCTCCCCAGAAAATATGCCTGTGTATAAAGAAATTGGGAGGGACCCGGAAAAGGCTGGGAGAGCTATCACACTGCAATGCAGACACAGACAAAGTTGAATGGAGGCATCCGGATTGCCATGTAGGCTAAGAAATGTTCAGCAATGTCATCAGGGCCAAAGTCGGCTCCCAGGAATGGGCTTGCCTTAGTATTCTTTCCACACCCAGTCTCTGGAAGGGAGCGGCCTGTGGGGCATGGCCAAGGTGTCCCTGCTAAGATGGGGCTCAGTGCCCCAGCAGCTGGGGCCTCAGCCAGCTACCCTCTGGCAGTAGGAGATCTGCAAGGGGCATTCTCTTGGCCACCCCAAAGCTCAGAGTGTGTCACCCCCTTCAGCCTTGCTCTTTCTCTCCCAACCATTTCTTTTTGTGGCTGTCTTAGCCTTATGTCATTGCCTTTGTGCTAACGCTGTTTTCATCGTGTTGTGGTTGGTGGCTTACTTCTTTGTCTTCTATGTTAGCAAGATCTTTTTTGTTATTATTATTTTTTTAATGTTTAAAATTTTTTTTTTTATTTTTGAGAGAGAGAGAGAGAGAGAGAGCGAGCAGGGGAGGGGCAGAGAGAGAGGGAAACACAGAATCTGAAGCGGGCTTCAGACTCTGAGCTGTCAGCACAGAGCCTGACTCGGGGCTCAAACTCATGAACCATGAGATCATGACCTGGGCCGAAGTCAGCTGCTTAACTGACTGAGCCACCCAGGTGCCCCCTAGATAGCAAGATCTTTTAAAACAAGCACCTCATCTCAGTTATCTCTCAATTCCCAGTGGTACCACAGGGTGCAGCACATAGCAGAGGCTTAGGAAAATCATTATGTTCAGAAAGAGGGAGATGGGGTGACAGCTTTGTTCCTATTTCACAGGGAAGGACGCTGAGGCTTGCAGGGATGTGTGACTCAGTCAGAGTTAGTCTGGGGTGCACGGGGGATCTGAACACAGATGCCTGATTTTACTTCATGCGTAAAACCTTCAAGGGTGACCTGGAGGTGGAGACTAATGGATAGTTTTCCTCACCAGATCATTCTGCTCTGAGGTCCTGGGGGGAAAAACACTCAGGATTAGAAATATTTCACAAGGAAATCTCCTGGTTCAAAAATTAAGTAGGCTTACGGTTGATTATCTAGATGTCCTGGACTCATAATGAACTTAAAAAAAAAAAAAAACAAAACAAAACAAGCTTCTTTTCTTTGCTTCTTTCTGTGTATCAGAATCCTGTTCTTTGCTCAAAGTTGTAGCAGATGCTGCTGGTGCCCTGCCGGGAACTTCTCACACTCGACTCCATACACAGAAAGAGCCTCACTGTGAGGGTCTACAGATCTCTGCCAGAGGGGTTTTTTCCTGCCTGTGGGAGCTGGCTTGGCCCAGAGCTAGCCAACAGCACGGTCAAGCCCATGCTATCAGGAGCAGTCCTTGCTCAGCGCTGGACAGGGAGACGGTCAGGGAACACAGCGGCTGCCTCGCCCAGTAAGTGAGGCACACTTCACATTCTCCTATAGCTTCCCGGCAGGATTGAGCTCCAATTACCCATAGCGATATCTACTTCATGGCACACCCTTTATTGGCCGCCTTCCATTCTGGCTCACTTCCCCTACTCCCCTCCCCATATGTGCAGGACCGATGTCCAAATAAACTACTTGCACTCAAATCTTTGTTGCAGGGTCTGCTTCTGGGGACCACAAACCAGGATGAAACTCTAGCTCAATTCTCACCATGTTTCATCCATGTGTCTCTTTGGTCTGAATCCCCCTCTGAAACCCAAAGGTCGGTGTTTCAATTTCCATTTACAGGTGAAGAAATTGCTGCTCAGACAGTTTCGTAACTTGCCCAGTGTCACCATGCTTCTAAGGGATGGGGCTGGAATTTGAGTATTGTCTGTTGGACATCAGACCAGTGTCATCAACCACTGGGTCAGCGTCTGAGCTTTGACATTCAGTAGCCCTATCTTGAATCACGATGTGAGTTTGGGCATATTACCTCAGTTTCCTAGCCTTTATTTAATTTTTTTTAATGTTTATTTTTTGCTGTTGAGAGAGAGAGAGCACCCACAAGTGGAGGAGGGGCGGAGACAGAGGGAGGCACAGAATCCAAAGCAGGCTCCAGGCTTTGAGCTGTCAGCACAGAACCCAACGTGGGACCTGAACCCACAAACCATGAGATCATGACCCGAGCCGAAGTCAGACACTTAACCAACTGAGCCACCCAGGCGCCCCAGTTTCCTGGCCCTTAAAATGGACCCCATGGTACCAACACTCTAGGGTTTTACTTTTTTATGGTTTATTTATTCATCATCTATATTTTATCATTTGCGTTTGCTGTATTATATAGTTTTGCAAATATGGCATGCGGTATCTTTCAAAAATATGCTTTTTAAATGGTTGCATAATAATCCATCTTATGAACATATCCTCACCTAGTTAACCATGGCTCTACCGTTTGGCCCCTTTTGCCTCTGCTCATCTGTAAAACGAGCACACTAATAGCAATGCTGTAGGATAGTCGTGAGAATAAAAGAAAACACAATTTGTGGAGCTGCTAGGCGGCATTTCAGACACGTGACAGCCGCACCAGAAATGTTCATTTCCCCGTAGTGAAGCAGGACGCCTTGTGCGAAGCCTCCATCTATCCTCACTCTTCCCTTTGCAGGATCCCACAGGGGTCAAAATAATTCCAGTGCCTGAAGAAATAGTCTGGGGGTCACAGATCAGGTTTCTAAGCCTCTCCCACAGCTAAGAGCTACTGAGACAGAGAACACGGTGATGAGTAAACAAAATCCCATAGGGTCTCTTCCTGTTGACATGGCAACCTGACTACCAGCTGTCAGCCAGCGTTTCGGGGCTGCTCATTTAGGGGACGTCACCTCCAGTACCTGATTAACAGTCCTCGGTGGGGGGAGAGGCATGGTGGATAGATAAAAGCACTTACTCTAGGGCTTCCTTCAATCACCTCCCCGTCAACTAAACCAAGTAAGTTCCTCTTTGAAGCTTGAATTAGGGCACACTCTTTATTATCCTTCCTCCACCCCTAGCAGCTGCTTAACCCAGGGTTGCAAATAATATCTGTTTGAAGACCTTTTGTCTCCAAGGTTCCGCCTGGCTGGCTTTCAAAAGCTTTCCCGGCCCAGGCTTCAGCCCATCCTTTGCAGGCACATTCTGTAAGTAAAACTACAGGAAGAACAATAGGCAAGAAACAGCCGGTTGTCAAAAACACAAGTGATTGAGAGATAGAAACCACTTCCTTACAAAGCAAATTACTCCTCTGGGGTCAGAAGCAAGTAGTTTGGATCCCAGTTACCCTGAATGTCTGATACGATGGGGCCAAGCCATCTGATGCAATTAGACTCTCCTTCCCTTTTATTTCTTCAACTTCAGACAAGGGTCTGATTTCTTTCCTGAAAGGCCAGACAGTTGTCTCAGGGTGGCTTTGTATGGTGGTGTAGGTTGTACACTGCACAGAGCTGCCTGACAGAGGGGCCTAATAGGGGTTGAGATCAAGTCTGTGCATCACTCACCACTCTGGCATGTGGTCCCAGAGTGAGAAAGTTTCCTAATTAAATAAAAGCTTTGAATAGACTTACAAAGGCTCTCATGGGGCTGTATTACTTTACCAAACTCTATCATGGGGGACAATAAAGACAAGGTGAGGTGGGGACAGGGTGAGGGAAGAGGGCTTTTCTTAACTGGATCTCACATTTCTAAAGGGCCTCAAATTTAGACTTTTCTCATGAAATCCATTTAAGCTTCAAAATATAACATAGAACTAGACAAATAGGATTGCACAAGTAAGATAGCACACAATTTTTTTTTTAAGTAATCTCTACCTCCAACGCGGGGTTCAAACTCACAACCCTGAGATCAAGAGTCACATGCTCTTCTGACTGAGCCACCCAGGCTACCCAGGCCGTAATTTTTAGAATGTGATTTTGGGGGGTGCCTGGGTGGCTCAGTCAGTTAAGCGTCCGACTTCAGCTCAGGTCACGATCTCGCGGTCCGTGAGTTTGAGCCCCACGTCGGGCTCTGGGCTGATGGCTCAGAGCCTGGAGCCTGCTTCTGATTCTGTGTCTCCCTCTCTCTGACCCTCCCCCGTTCATGCTTGGTCTCTCTCTGTCTCAAAAAATAAATAAACGTTAAAAAAAAATTAGAATGTGATTTTGGGATGTTTTCATTTACTAGTACAACAAGAGTCTAGGTATGAAAGGTGTTTGGACCACGCTAGAAGCCTGGGAACGTTTTGGGTTAGGGGTGAGTTCACTCACCTTGCACTGGCAAGAACTCTTCCCGGTTTATTCTCGTTGCTCTCCCTTTGACACTTAGAACCAACATTATGCTAAAGATAAGACAACAGACCCAAAATGGAGTCACTTATGCTAATCCACATGTCACCAACTGAGGCTTAACTTAATTACAATTTTAGGTTGTAAATTCCAGTAATGGCATCACCTGATCAGCCCGAGTTAGCTAATCTGCCGGACCGCCAACTCCCTATAAGGAAAGTCACTTTGCAACAACCAATTTGCTTTGTTACCCGGTAAAACTTCCTTGCTCCTGTTCCCTTATGTCTATAAAATCTCCTACCTTGCATAGCTTTTCTGAGCTCCTTTCTGATTTAAGAATCGCCAAATATAGCCAAAGAGATCTTTAAAATTTTAACTGAAAAACATTTTTTGACACTATCAACTTCGTTGTGTGGTAGGACAGTCCATTGAGAAGATAACGTGGGTTTTTTCCTCCAAGCATTTTCCGTTCCGTCCCCTGTCCTGCAGCGGGGGTGGAGGTGGGTGGGAAGAGGTGTGGATCCCCAGCCAAGAACAGGAGTTGTGGGCAAAGGCATTTGCCTGTAGGAAGAGCACATCAGCCTCATAAAGAGGAAGACAGTGTCTTCTTTGCTCCTGAACAATTATTGACCGACACCTAACAGGTTGGCCAATTAACTGTTGTAGTTTGCCAGGATTGTCCAAATTGCGGTACTGAAAATCCTGTACAAGTCCTCAACCCCAGGTGATCTGGGACTGTTGTTCACTCTGCAAGGCTTTGTTGAACAAACGAATGGATGAATGAATGACTTTTGGATTCCAAAAGTCTGCCCTCGCTGAGGACATGATGCCAGATTTCCTTGAGGCCCACAAGAGGGTAGAGCTGGGGTTGACCAGCTATTGACGAGGTACCAAATCTGGCTGGCCGTCTGCTTTTTTTTTTTTTTTTTTTAATAGCCTGAACACTATGAATGGTTTTTTAAAAACTCAAATGAAGAATAAAAGCTTGTGACATAAAATTTTTCTAAAGGTGACATTTTAGAGTCCATAAGTAAATGGTCCTTGGGATGAAGTCACACTTGTTCATTTATGTATTGTCTGGGGCTTCTTTGTCACTCCCACCAACAGAGCTGAGATTGGCAGGTCCGCAAAGCCTAAAATATCTGCTATCTGGCCCTTTACAGAAAATGTTTGCAAAGCTCTGTGATGGAAGGAGCCTCCTGGATTCAGAAAGAGATGAGGGGGAGAGGGAGGAGGCGGGAGAAATGGCGGGACCCTCACATTACATAGTCACAGTACCTCTCAGGCAGGCAAGACATCAAAGGGTAACTGGGCTGAAGTCACCAGGGCTTTCTGCTTTCCCCAAATCCGTGCATTCACAGAGGCTGAGAGCTTCCAAGATGGGGAGCTTGCACAGCAAGGGGGTTGGTGACAGCCATGGGGGATGGGAAGTTTGGGGCCCTTTCTATCTTCTGGGTACCACAAAATTCTCCTGGATTGTAAAGTGACTGCCAGAGAGGTCAATGCTCAAGGGCGACTAACACAGAATTTCCACCTAGCCTGGAGGGGGTTGCATTTGGAAACTGATTTAAACTGAGTCTAATGAAAACAAAGAAATAGTGATTTCTTGCACACCTGAGTGTAGGGGCTAAGACTCATCGGTTCTGTGGAAGATCCTGTTGTGGGAGCTGCAATGTTGGGGTGCTCTAGAATCCGAGGACCTTTGTAACCTTATGAGTGTATCTAAGCCAAGGAGACCTAGAGGAGTGTGAGAAGCGGGAGCCTGGCAAGAGAGGAACATTTTCAAAGTCCACAGGTTTGTCACCTCTCCACCCCCCAGAGACTGGTACAGACCTGGCACACAGTTGATGCTCAATAAATGCTTAATGAGGGATCAGCAAAGGTTTTTTTCTCAAGGGAAGAAACTCTTCAGGACCTGCTATGGGGCGCCTGGGTGACTCAGTCAGTTAGGTTTCCCACTCTTGATTTCAGCTCAGGTCATGGTCTCACGATTCGTGGGATTGAGCCCTGTGTGGGGCTCTGTGCTGGCAGCTCAGAGCCCGCTTATGATTCTCTCTCTCTGCCCTTCCCCTGCTCACATGTACACTCCCTCTCTCTCAAAATAAATAAATAAACATTAAAAAAAAAAAGAACTTGCTATGATCTGATATGGATCATTTCTTTTTTGCATTTTCTTTCTTTAGGATACGGATCATTTTTAGCATAAATTTAAGTAAGTTGCTATCTTTCCTAGATATTTGTAGCTAAGCCTTATTTATAATAGTGAAGTAAGACTATTCACGACTTAAGGGATTCAAAACATTAGCAAATTCGTTGGAGTGGCAGGTGACCCAGACACCCGCCTAAGGCTCTTAGAATCAAAACTTCAGTAATTATATTAATAGCTACAGGGCACTCATGGGGCATCGGGTTCTAAAAGAAGTACTTTATTTTTTTAAAAAATTATTTAAGTCCCAATTATAAACATATAGTGTAGTGTTAATTTCAGATGTACAATACAGTGATTCAACACTTCCATATATCACCGGGTGCTCATCATAAGTGACTCCTTAATCCCCAGCACCTGTTTCACCCATCCCCCCAGACCTCCCCTCTAGCAACCATCAGTCTGTTCTCTATAGTTAAGAGTCTGTTTCTTGGTTTACCTCTCTCTTTCTCTTTTTAATCCCTTTGCTCACTTGTTTCACCTCTTAAATTCCACATATGAGTGAAATCATATGGAATTTGTCCTTCTCTGACTTATTTCATTTAGCATAATACTCTCTAACTCTATCCATGTCCTTGTAAATGGCAAGATTTCATTCTTTTTATGGCTGAGTAATATTCCATAGTGTGTGTGTGTGTGTGTGTGTGTGTGTGTGTGTATCCACATATAGAATCAATTGATGGATACTTGGGCTGTTTCCATAATTTGGCTATTGTAGATAATGTTGCGATAAACATAGGGATGCATGTATCCCTTTGAATTAGTATTTTTGTATTCTTTGGGTAAATACCTAGTAGTGCAATTGCTGGGTCAAAAGGTAGTTCTATTTTTAACTTTTTGAGGAAACTCCATACTGTTTTCCACAGTGGCTGCACCAATTTCCATTCCCACCAACAGTGCAAGACGTTTTCCTTTCTCTGCATCCTCGCCAGCACCTGTTGTTTCTTGTGTTGTTGATTTTAGCCATTCTGACAGGAGTGAGGTGATAACTCATTGCAGTTTTGATTTGCATTTCCTTGATGATAAAAGGTTTAAGCATTTTTAAAAATTTTTTTTTTTCAACTTTTTTTTTTTTTTTTTTTTTTTTTTTGGGGGACAGAGAGAGACAGAGCATGAACGGGGGAGGGGCAGAGGGAGAGGGAGACACAGAATCGGAAACAGGCTCCAGGCTCCGAGCCATCAGCCCAGAGCCTGACGCGGGGCTCGAACTCACAGACCGTGAGATCGTGACCTGGCTGAAGTCGGACGCTTAACCAACTGCGCCACCCAGGCGCCCCTTAAAAATTTTTTTTTTAACGTTTATTTATTTTTGAGACAGAGAGAGACTGAGCATGAACGGGGGAGGGTCAGAGAGAGAGAGACACAGAATCTGAAACAGGCTTCAGGCTCCGAGCTGTCAGCACAGAGCCGGACGCGGGGCTCGAACTCACGGACCGTGAGATCATGACCTGAGCCGAAGTCGGCCGCTTAACCAACTGAGCCACCCAGGCGCCCTGGTTTAAGCATTTTTCATGTGTCTGCTGACCATCTGGGTGTCTTCTTTGGAGACAATGTCTGTGCATGTCTTTGGCTCATTTTTTAATTGGATTATGCATTTTTTGGGTGTTGGGTTGTGTAAGTTCTTTATATATTTTGGATACTAACCCTTTATGGGATATGTTATTTACAAATATCTTCTCCCATTCAGTAGGTTGTCTTTTAGTTTTGTTGATTATTCCCTTCACTGTGCAGAAGGTTTTTATTTTGATGTAGCCCCAATAGTGTATATTTGCTTTTGTTTCCCTTGCCTGAGGAGGCATATCTAGAAAGAAGTTGCTATGGCCAAGGTCAAAGAG
Source organism: Panthera onca (assembly GCF_046562875.1). NCBI lineage: Eukaryota > Metazoa > Chordata > Mammalia > Carnivora > Felidae > Panthera > Panthera onca. The sequence goes on along the minus strand of NC_138340.1, from coordinate 31,273,960 downwards.
GATGCTGCCTGTGTTCTCCTCTAGGATTTTGACCACTTCCTGTCTCACATTTAGGGCTTTCATCCATTTTGAATTTATTTTTGTGTGTGGTACAAAAAAAAGTAGCCCAGTTTCATTCTTTTGCATGTTGCTGTCCAGTTTTCCCAGCACCATTTGTTGAAGAGACAATCTTTTTCCCATTGAATATTTTTTCCTGCTTTGTCGAAGATTGACCATATTATTGCGGTTTCATTTCTGGGTTTTCTATTCTGTTTTATTTATCTGTGTGTCTATTTTTGTGCCAGTACCATACTGTCTTGATTACTATGGCTTTGTAATGTAACATGAAGTGGAATTATAATGCCTCCAGCTTTGCTTTTCTTTTACAAGATTAATTTGGCTATTTAGGGGTCTTTTGTGGTTCCATACAAATTTTAAGATTGTTCTAGCTCTGTGAAAAATGCTGTTGGTATTTTGATACAGATTGCTTATAGCTTTCAGAGTATAGGTCTTTCACCCCTTTGCTTAGGTTTATTCCCAGGTATCTTACTGGGTTTGGTGCAATTGTAAATGGGATTGTTTCCTTAATTTCTCTTTCTGCTGCTTCGTTATTAGTGTATAGACATACGACAGATTTCTGTACACTGATTTTGTATCGTGCAACTTTGCTGAATTTGTGTATCAGCGTTAGCAGTTTTGTGGTGGAATCTTTTGGGTTTTCTACACAGAGTATCATGTCCTCTGCAAAATAGTGAAGGTTTTACTTCTTCCTTGCTGATTTGGATAAATTTCTTTCTTTCTGTTGTTTGATTGCTGTGGCTAGGACTTCTAGTGCTATGTTGAACGAAAGTGTGAGAGTGGACATTGCTATCTTGTTCCTGACCATAGAAGAAAATCTCTCAGTTTTTCCCCAGAGGATATTAGCTGTGGGTTTGTCATATATGGCCTTAATCATGTGAAGTATGCTCCCTCTAAGCCTACTTTGTTGAGGATTTTTTTTTTTAATCATGAATGGATGTTGTACTTTGTCAAATGCTTTTTCTGCATCTATTGAAATAATCATATGGTTCTTATCCTTTCTCTTATTGATGTGATGTATCACGTTGATGTGCAAAGATCAAACCACGCTTGCAACCCAGGAATAAATCCCACTTGATTGTGGTGAATGAGTTTTTTAAATGTATTGTTAGATCCAGTTTGCTAGTGTTTTGTTGAGGATTTTTGCATCTATGTTCATCAGAGATACTGGCCTGTAGTTCTCTTTTTTTGGTGGTGTCTTAATCTGCTTTTGGTATCAGGGTAATGCTGGCCTCATGGAATGAATTTGCAAGTTTTCCTTCTTCATCTAGTTTTTGGAATAGTTTGAGAAGGGTAGGTATTAACTCTTCTTTAAATGTTTGGTAGAATTTGCCTATGAAGCTCTCTAGTCCTGGACTTCTGTTTGCTGGGAGATTTTTGATTACTGGTTCAGTTTCTTTGTCGGTTATTTGTCTGTTCAAGTTTTCTATTTCTTCCCATCCTACTTTTGGTAGTTTATATGTTTCTAGGCATTTATCCATGTCTTCTAGATTGTCCAACTAGTTACCATTCAGTTTTTCATAATATTCTCTTATAATTATTTGTATTTCTGTGGTGTTGGCTGTTATTTAAGATAAGCCCTATGAGTGAATTGTGTGGAGTCCTCACAAAGCTGCAGCAAAGTAGGTATTCTTACTGGACAGATGGCAAAAATGAAGTTCAGAGAGGGCAAGAAACAAGCTCAAAGTCACACAGCTAGTGATTATCTTTCTCAGCCTTTCAAGTTCCCAGTGGGAGCAGGGGTGCCTGCAAGGAAACAGCAAACCAACATTTCCCGAAAGAGTAACGAGTTGCCAGGACCCGTCTGCTAGCTTTTCTCCCACATGCTGTATCTCTGCACACTAGTAATTATACGGCTACGACAGACGGACTCACGGCTGGAGGAAACATATTTCTCCCAATTGTTTCCCCAGATATCTGCAGCTGGTTCCTTTCATTGATCATCCCAGGAGAAACACAGATACATCGCTGCTTCACTAGCCTAATCTGAGGCCTGGGGAAGTGTAGCAAGAGAACTGCATGATTTTGAATCCTCAGCTTTCTACCTCAGCATTCCCCTGCGGGTAAGAGTGCCTGGATCAGAGTCCCAGGGGCTCATCTGGCTTCCTTATTTATATATGTCAGAGTCTGTCTTGTGTGGAGTCCAGGCCAGTGATGTTCCCGGTGATGCAACGAGGTGTGAATTGAGGATTAATTCTTTCTCCTGTTACCTGACCTATTACTGAACAGACTTCAAGATCCAATTATAAATTATAATGCACTAGAACCCAGCCCCGATTCTCATAACACCTCAGGGACTTGAAGAGATGATTTACCTGGGAGTTATTTACATTTATTGCTTCTTGCTTTCATATGCCAAAAACTTGCAATTGGTTATTTAAGGATTCTATTTTTTACCAAACCCTTCCTCTAATGCTCCCCACGTTATCAGTTTATGAAATAGAACAGCCTACCTTCAGTGAGGGAGACAGAGGGTTCTCCTAGCAAAGGCATATCTCAAAAGGGAGTTGGTAAGGGTTTTTTTTTTGGTTTCAGAGTATTTCAGCATTAGTGGAATACTTAAGACACAGACTTTTAAAAAAATTGCTTTTTTTTTTTCCTGAGTATAAGTTAAAAAAGCAAAACAAGTAATTATAGACAACCTAAAAAAATTAAAGTGTGTATAATTATAACATACAGCTATAACAACTGTAAATCTATTTGACATATTTATATGTGCAGTGTTTTTAAAGTGCCAAGGGCTATGCTGAGTGTTTTGCATGAATCAACTTGTTAAATCCTTTCAGCCACCTCAAGAGGTAAGTAATATTATTATCTCCACTTTCTTTCTCTTTTTCTTTCTCTCTCTCTCTTTCTCTTTTTCTCTTTCTTTCTTTCTTTCTTCTCCTCCCCCATCCTCTTCCTCCCCCCTCCTCCTTCTTTTTAAAGTAGGCTTCACATCCAGCACAGAGCCCAATGCTGGGCTTGAACTCATGATGGTGAGGTCAAGACCGGAGCTGAAATCAAGAGTCAGATGCTTAACCAACTGAGTCACCCAGGTGCCCCAACCCCCCTTGTATAGTTGAGAGACAGGGCACAGAGAAGTTAAAGAATTTGCAGAAGGCTACCCAGAGGGGGTAAGAGGTAGGTGGGGGATTTAGACCCTCCCAAGCAGTCTGATGCCAGTTCTCAGACTCTTCACCACTATGCAAGATTCTATTTCTATGTAGTTCTTCAATAGGTATCATATCAATGGCTCTACATGTATCACATATATTACTCTAGATATATCATATATATTACTTACACTGTGCATATAGATTAATGCTTCTCCCTTCTCACCATTTAACATGTGTCATAAACACTTCCCCTTGTCATTTAGTTATTAAAAAAGTAAATAACAATGACGCCTGGGCGGCTCAGTCAGTCAAACATTGACTCTTGATTTCCTCTCAGGTCATGATCTCACAGTTCATGAGATGGACCCCCCACATCGGGCTTTGTGCTGACAGTGCGGAGCCTGCCTGGGATTCTTTCTCTCTCTCTCTCTCTGCCCCTACCCCACTCATGTTTTTTCTCAAAATAAATAAATAAATACTTAAAAAAAAAAGTAAATAGCATTTTAAGGAGTGACAGGCCTATTGGTTACGTTTGTAACAAACAAAATATTGGTGTCTCATTTCACATCAGGTTTCAAAATAAAACCCAGAGAAATTATAGATTTGTTTTAATTCTCAAAAGAAAAATTAAGAAAATGCAAGTGAATCAGGCTCACCAAAGCTTGACTATAAGTCCAGCCATTTATTAGCTTTGTGACCTGAACAAGTTGCTTAACTTCTCTGAGCCTCTGCCTCTTAATCTGTAAAATGGAAAAGGTACAATTTCTAAATCAGAGGGCTGTTAAAGGATTACATGAAGGATGTAGCACTGTGCTTGGCAGGTAATGTGCATTCAGTGAACATTAGAAATTGTTATTATATGTAGGGATAGAAAACACCTTGTCCAAAATTTCAGGAGATTAGTGGCCCTGCTTGCTACCCGAAAGGCTGATCTTAACAACCAGAGTCAACCTGATTCCCCCAAACCTGCACCCCATCCTGATAAGAAGGGTTTATTCTAATTGATATCTAAAGAGGAGGAATTGCTTTTACTCTTATACAGGCTTCAGAGTGAGTTAAGCCACCTTCAAATTAAGTCCAGAAATGAGAATGTTGTCTTCCTTTCTCTCAGCTTATTTTCTCTTTGTTACAGAATCACAAATGAGAGGTTTAGAGTATGTATCTGCATATTTAGAAGAGGCACAAATATGATTTCCCTAACCAGGAACAGTCTCCAAGGAAAAAAATCTGGCATAATTGCTAAGCAGAAATGGTGGGTGAATTCTATTCCAGAGCGACAGGTTAGATTTAACCCTACCCACCCACCCAAACAAAGTCAGAATTGTTGGTAAATTCACTGTCAGGATATTGACACTTAAATATTTTTAATTTGCTTGACATCCTGGATGGCAAGTCTGCATGTATTTTTTAGGGTTTAAATTCAAGCCCAGTGGCAGGGCTCGAACTCACAAACCATGGCATGAGAACTATGAGATCACGACGTGAGCTGAAGTTGGATGCTTAACTGACTGAGCCACCCAGGTGCCCCGCAAGTCTGCCTATAAACCCAGCTCTACACTCAGCATGTTTAGGCCTGGATGATAAAGTTGGACAGCAGCGTTTTACCAGAAAGGGTGAAACAGTATGTGAGAGACTAATGAAGCAGGTGGTACTTCCCAAGAAGTTCCAGAGTGACTATCCCAGCAAGCGTGAAGTGCAGTGTCCTAGGGTGGAAAGTTACCTTTGAGAAATGCACACTTTGAACAACAGACTCCTCAGCAGTCTGTTGATAGCCTAACAGAGCATCTGAAAATGCAGGAAAGGCATTTAAATTTTTTTTTAATGTTTTATTTATTTTTGAGAGACAGAGATAGAGCCCAAGTTGGAGGAGGGACAGAAAGAGAGGGGGATAGAATATCTAAAGCAGGCTATGCCTTGAGAGCAGCAAGCTGGATGTGGGGCTTGAACTCATGAACTGCAAGATCATGACCTGAGCTGAAGTCAGATGCTCAACTGACGGAGCCACCCAGGCGCCCCTAGTTTTTAGTTTTAAATTGGTATCTTTAGTTCCCTATCTTGTCTGGGACGTTGTGTGGGTCCTTTAGGAATTTTGTGGTCTCGTTTTCCCGTGCTCAGATTTCTCTATGTTCTTCACACTCCTACTGAGTTTTCTGATTTGCTGCTTGGGGACAATGCAAGTCCTCCTCCCCGTCACCCTTCCCTAAAGGGGTTTGTCCCTTATTTATCACGTAATTTGCAGTTTTACCAAACGGCACTCGTTTCTTCAGCCGTTACAAACATCGAGTGCAATGGAAGGATATTAGAAAAATAGCTAGGTGAATAAAAAGACACAAACATGACAAACAGTCCCAAAGCAAATATCTAGTTCGTGCGTCTCTGGCAGACTTACGTGAGCTGTCACCCAGCACCCATTCGTTCCTTGTGCCTTAGTAATTGAACACCGTGGTTGTCAATTGGCCGCATCACTTCCTGGACTAAAGATTACATTTTTATCCTCCTTTGCAATTCAGGGTGGCCGTGTGAGAGACTCTGTTCGATGGATGCAAGCCAGTGTCTTGAGCGTGGCTTCTGGGATGTGTTTTTCACAGGAGGGACGTGCCTTCCTCCTTTTACTGCGGGCGAGAATGAGGATGCGATGGTTGGCGGTCCAGCTGCCAACTTGGATGATGAGAAGAGAGCACCTGGGGCAGATGGCAGATCAACAAGACAGAGTCTGGCTCCCTAGTGCCTGCAGAACTGGCACGCCAGCCCCGGACTTCTCAACAGTGCGCTTCTCCAGAAAAATAAACCTCTATCTTGTTTAAGTCACCTCTCTTGCACTTGAACCTAAGGGCCCTTCCTCCTGCCCTTCTCTTTTCCATCCTTCTCCTCCAGCTGAACTCCTGCAAGCTTTTAGGCTAGTTCAGGGTTTCTTGACTTCTGTACTGTAGACATTTCGGGCTAGATAATTTTTGTGGGGGCTGCCCTGTGCATTGTGGGATGTTTGAAAGCCTCCCGGGCTTGCCAGATCACAACAACTTTTGGATGACTTTCCTTCCGTGTTACTAAAACAAGCTCCTTGAAGACAAGACTGTATCCAATTCACATCTGTAGCTGTAGTGCCAGGTGCAAGGGCACACTCAGCATATTCAGTGAGTGCCCATGGCTTGAATGAATGGAAGAGGGTGTATGAATCAATGAAACGGCGTATCTCCAACCATGTTTTAGGTCTTCAGAATGTTTCTCCTCAAGTCTTTAAAATGTTTTCAACTTTGTCCTTGGAAACAATTCTAATCTTATAGAAGACTTTCAAGAACAGCACAAAGAACTCATGGGTCCTCTATACCCAGATTTGCCAGCTGTTAACATTTTATTGCAATTACTTTGCTATTCGCTCTACGATTTTTTTTTCAGAACCATTACAGAATAAATTGCATATTATATGCCCCTTTACCTCTAAATACTTCAATGTTGATTTCTTAAAAAGAATATTCTCTTCCAAAAGCCAGAGTAAAGTTAAAATTTGAACAAATGTCACATTGGCACGCTTTCATTTAATCTGTTGTTCACATGCCATTTTTGACCCAGTAATGCCCCTTAGATTACTTTCCCCTGACACGGGATCCAGTCTAATATTGGCCATTGCATTCAGTCATGCTATTTCTTTCTTCTCCTTTAATTTGGAACACTTTCACCGCCTTTTATGACCTAGAAAGTTTTTGAAAATCTGGTGCACCTCCTTTAAAAATAGGATATTCATCATTTCGAATGAGCCTTGTGCTTCCTCATGATTGGGTTCAGGTTATGCATTTCTGACTGGAAAACTATGGAAGTGATGTGTCCTTTCAAGCATCATACCTGGAGGCTCGTGACGTCCATATGCCCTTCACTGGCGATGTTAATTTTGATCACTAGGTCAAGGTGTTGTGTGGTTTCTCCACTATATCGTTAGCATTTTTATCCCTTGTAATTCATCAGCCATCTGCGAAGATTTCCCAACTCCAGCACTCCCTTGACATTCGTTTGTTAGTGCTAGGAATTCTATTCTAAGAAAGAGCTCTCCCTTTTCCTCCTTGATTACTTTTTTTCTGTGTATTTTCATTAGGGACTCCTGTATTCCTATTGCCAATTCTTTATAACTCATTACAGCCTTGATTATTTTGATGCCTAAATTGTCTTCGATTTGGCCCCGGCTGGTTCCTGTGATCTCATGACATGCCTCCATTATGGTGATGATGATTTTGAGCACTTCCCTTCTTTCTGGTACAAGAAGAGGTTCCAGGTTCATCTTGTACCTTCCCTGGCCCTGCTCTGAAATCAGCCATTTCTCCTAGGAGCCCTGTTTCCTTGGAGTTTCCCTGACTCTTTTTTCAAAAAAAAATTTTTTTAATGCTTATTTATTATTGGGAGACAGAGACAGACAGAGCAAGAGCATGGGAGGGGCAGAGAGAGAGGGAGACACAGAATCGGAAGCAGGCTCCAAGCTGTCAGCACAGAGCTGACGTGGGGCGACGCGGGGCTTGAACTCACAAACCGCAAGATCATGACGTGAGCCCAAGTCGGATGCTTAACCAACTGAGCCACCCAGGCATCCCTAGAGTTCCCCTAGACTCTTAATCACCAAATCCTAGTAGTGCATACTTGTGAATGTCCTTTTTGTTCTTTTCTGATTTGCTTGAATTTTAAAAGTCACGATCACACACACACGTGTATGTGTATATTTTCCACAAAAGCCATAAAGATATTAGAAAAGGACCCACAACCACTGTCAACCAGACCACCGCCTCAGCGCAGCATCCAAATGGTGCCCTCCACCTTCTAGTTCTCTTTCCCTCTCAATTGGCACTTCCGAAGACAGGGAGAAACAGCTATTTTTGTTCGCATAAGACCTTTAATCTTGGGAGCCCCAGACGGGAACTTTGAAGGGAAGTGGGGAGTGAACACTGCAAATGTGAAAACATAAGGTCGAAAAGTTAAATGTAACAAGAGCTATTTTTCCCTCCTCGTACCTGAAGTGGGATGTGGCAGGCCTCTTTGGCGTAGGCTGCACACAGATGTGACCTTCCAAAGAAAAGGGCAGCCTCCCAGCTGCTCTAGGTTTGGTCACCCTCTCAGAGCACGAGGCTCAACACCTCATTACAGTCCCCTCTGGTCGAAGTGCTCAGGCATCCTGTACTCACAGAACACGAGTAGTGAGCCTGGGCATCCTTGCCTTGTTTCTAATCTTGGAGGAAGAGCTTTCAGCTTTTCACCATTGAGTGAGATGTCAGCCGTGGATTAGTCCATACATGGCCTTTATGATTTGGAGGTAATTTCCTTCTCTTCTTGGTTTGTGGGGAGTTTTTAACCATGAGAGGGTGTTGAATTTTATCAAGTGCTTCCTCTGCATCTGAGATGATGGTGTGATTGTTAGCCTTCATTTTGTTAGTGTGATGGGTCACGTTAATTGATTTTTATGTTGAATCATCCTTATGCCCTAGAGATAAATCTCACTTGGTCATAGTGTTTGATCCTCTTAAAGTGCTATTGAATTTGGTTTGCTAGTATTTTGTTGAGGGTTTTTTATATCTATATTCATTGGGGAAATTGGCCTGCTGTTCTCTTTTCTTGGGGTATCTTTGGCTTTTGTATCAGAGTGATGGCTGGTCTCAATAAAATGAGTTTGGAAGGTTCTCCTCATTAGCTTTGAGAAGGGGCATTAATTCTTCTTTAGATGTTGGGTAGAATTCTTAAGTGAAGCCATTTGGTCCTGGGGGAAGGAGGATCAGAGGGCTCCCTGGAGAAGGAGACATCTGTGAAAAGATGTGGACAAATAAATGTGTGTGTGTAAGGATAGGGAGTAGGTGTGGAGTCTGAGGAACTTCCCTTCTCCCACTCCAACAGGACTTCTGGAAGTTTCTTATTTCTCAGCCACCTGAAAAGGATGAGATTTAGATAATAATAATTGTAACTTCTTCCACTGGAACATTTCTTGTGTGCCAGATATCATTAATTTACAAAATTCATGTTGATTGATTAAACAATTTTTTTAATGTTTATTTATATTTGGGGGGGGGAAGGGGCAGAGAGAGAGGGAGACACAGAATCCAAAGCAGGCTCCAGGCTCTGAGCTGTCAGCACAGAGCCCCACACGGGGCTCAAACTCACAAACTGTGAGATCATGCCCTGAGCCAAAGTCGGACACTCAACCAACTGAGCCACTCAGGTGCCCCCAGACTTCATGTCAATTCTTTCTATGTTCTCTCGATATTTCTCTGAGGCAAGTGTTCCCATTTTCCTGAGAGGAAACTGTGACTGAGAGAGTCCATGTGATTTGCCTGAGGTTAACCAGGTTGTTACAGAACCAGAATTCACATTCCAGTGGGTTTTGGTTTCAAAGCCTGTAAGCTCATATGTAGTTTAGATTGCTTCTAGGCCCCACAGAAGACCTGGATATTTGGGCGGGCGGGGGCGGGGGTGGGGGCGGGGGGGGGGGCGCAGATTGGCCTATAGCAGTTGGACTCAAGCTTTTGGTTTTCTGTGAACTTTTGAATCTGAACTCCATGATCTAAGTGCCACTATATTTTGCAGCCTCAGAAGTGCTCCTGAACTGGAGAAGATGCTTCTGGGCCCAGCCTGATGTGAAGCCTCATGGTCGATCAGGGCCACACCTGGCACAGGAAGGCAAGACAGGGACATAAGTTTAGTCCTGTTTCTCTGATCCGATAGCATTCAAGAGAGGCCAAGTCAGGATAGAAGCTTTCCTTAAGGTAAGTGGAGAGGGGAAAAGAAAGGCTTGTGGGCTGTGCATATGGCAGACGGGAACGTGGACTTCGGAGCCTGAGGTCAGCGGACATCTTGTATTTATCACTTCTAGCTGCACCACTTTGGACAAGTTGTTTGAAATCTCTGAGCCTCTTCTTCTTTTTCTTTTTTTTAAGTTTATTTGTTTTGGGAGAGAGACAGAGATTGAGAGTGTGAGAGGGGGAGAGGCAGAGGGAGGGGGATAAAGAATCCCAAGCAGGCTCCATGCTGTCAGTGCAGAGCCTATGCGGGGCTTGAACCCATGAACTGTGAGATCATGACCTGAGCTGAAATCAAGAGTCAGACGCTTACCTGACTGGGCCACCCAGCCGCCCCAAGCCTCTTCCTTATAAGCAACATGATTAAATGCAAGCCCTTGCTGTGGCAGTTCTGACGATCTGAGATAATGCTTATAAAGCCATAAAGCAGTGCTTTATACATGGTAGCCATCACCACCACCATCACCGATGATGGTTATCACTGCTATTAAAAAGCTGGAATCCTGAGCTACCTTATTCTGGAAACTTGACTCTTTGTATTGCTTTCTCTCCACGTTTCTTAATCACTTACAAATTTGTGCTGGGCCCTGGGCAAGGAGAAACAAGAGAAACTCAAGGTCCGGGGTGGGGGGAGTCCCATGAAAAAGGCAGGCCATATAGAATGAATGACAGCACAGGAAGGATGGCCTCAGGGCAGTGAGAACCTGGAAGAGCTGTAAGTGGTGAAAGCTAGCTGCAACTGGCTTGAGCCCAAAGAGCGGCTTACTGGTTCACACCGCTGAGATGCACAGGGGGAGCCTGGCTTTGTGGACTGCAGTCGTCCAGCAAGGCTGGACTTAGGCGCTCGCACAAATCACCGTGAATCTCTCCATCTCTCAGCTGTGGCTCCTTGTGTGTTGCTTTCATTCTCAGGAACCTCTCTCCAGGTATATTCCACTGGTTTAAGAACTCTTGCTGGAAGAGAAGTCCTTTGGCTAGCGAGTAATGGCATCATTTTCTGCACTCTTTGGCTTGAATTGGATACATGTCCATCCCTGAACCAACCACGGTGATCGATCGCTGCAGGTTCAGAGTATGCTAATCCCCCCTCGCCCTGACAGACCACATAGTCCGTTTTCCAAAGGGAAACTGAGGTATATGGTCATGAGCAGGGGGAACGGATGCTAGGTAAGCAAAGACAATGGGTGTATGCCCCTGGAACGGTGGAGAGGCGGCCAGTGAAAGCTTCTAGAATGAAGGGGCCCTGTTTCAAACCACAGAGGCATGAAGATGTGTTTTGTTTGAAGAACACCAAATAGAAGGTAGAAGCACGGAGATGGGAATGGAAAGGTACAGAGATATTTTCAGGGGATTTCATTGTTCCAAGTGTCGTCACTTACGTTTCCTCGCTTAGACCGCCTGGTGAGGCGGACCCCTTCCAGCTTTCTCACCTGTAAACTGTGGATACTTATGTCTGCTCTCCACATGCTCCCAGCAGCTCCCATTGTCACTAAGTTCAAGTGCTGCAGCCCTTGCTGGCTTCTCTGACCCTGTCCACTCTTTTGTGAGTGGTCCCTTTGTCAGTGTCTCTGCAATGATCCTCTTGGGGTGTGTTAGCTATGTCGTGTGGGGGCCTTGATGGGTACGACAGCATATACATTCAGGGATAATGCGCAGCAGAATCGGTCCCCCCCAAACCAGATGTTTCTGTGGGGAGACCCCAGCCTCATCTTCTCCCAGCACGTAGAGAGGTTGTTAAATAACACTTACATGAATCATGCAGCGAGTTGGCCAAAAGTCAGCCAAGAAAGAAATGAATTGCAGGCTATTTGTCACCAACAGCCTGTCCAATCAAGCTCCTTCATGATTTGTAATACAACGTAGGCTTCAGCAGGAAACATTTATTTTAGCCTCATCATTCCCTGCTCTTAATGATGTTTACTTTGCAAATGCTTCTCGTAATTTCCTTTTTTTTTTTGCGACTGCTTTCTTCTGTCAGTGTCCTCTTTTGTGCCAAGAGCACAAACAGCTCAGAGATTCCAAATCCCTCAGAAGAAATGCGACTCTATTTATTACTCTGTCAAATGGGTCTCTCAAATTCAGCTCTAGAGATAAATAAGACCCTGAGAAATATCACAGGAAGATGAGTGAATGATGCCACCTGAACAGATACTAGAAATTCAAGGTCAAGCTACTTGCCCAACAGTAACATTCAGAGGCTGCTGATTGCCTCCAGGCATTTTTCCTTTTGTCCATCCATCTGTTATACATCCACTGGGTACTAAGGAAGGAGGCTGGGCTCTAGAGATACAATGATGAGCAGGATAGACATGTCGCTGCCTCACAGAGTTTATGGCACAAAGCGGCAGTGAGAACATTAAGTAATCACTGTGCAGTATAAGCTCTTAATAGGTAGGAACAAGGCATTACGTGAGCATTGACGAGAGGACCTCAGGCAATCCAGAAGGGAGGGCCAGCAAATGCTTCCCAGAGAAATAATGGTGAAGCTGAGCCTGTGGAGTTGAGAAGGAATTAGTCAGGGGAAGGTGGAAGGGTGCACCAGGCAAAAGGAACAGCATTTACAAAGGCCTCAAGGCAGAGAGACTGATACAGATGGCTTTCTTATCACATTGCCATCAGGACCCTGTCCAGCTGGGCTGCATTTTAATCTATCTCCTTCCTGCTGGATCCCAGAAGTAGCCTCCAAATCCTTCAGCCTGTTTCCATTTCGTCTTTAGTCCATTTCCTTCTTACCCATGTCTACTCTTCTCCCCTCAAACCCATCTCCAATCCCATCACAGCTCTGTTCAGACATACCATCGCTGTGCACATTTTGTCTGTAATCTCCCTTTGTCGTTTGAGTCCTATTGCATTCTCCAGGCACTCGCTGCACATTATTCCCTTAGCATCTGCAAGCCTGGCTTCCGTGCCTTTGGGAGAGCTCTTCCTTTTACCTGCATTGTCCTCATCCCCTTTGTAGCTGTGTTAGCCAGGGTCCTTGCACAGTCCAGACGGTACACTCGAATTTTTTTTTTTTTTACATTTATTTATTTTTGAGAGAGAGAGAGAGAGCACAACTCGGGGTGGGGCAGAGAGAGAAGGAGACACAGAAATCAAAGCAGGCTCCAGGCTCTGAGCTGACAGCACAGAGCCCGACGCGGGGCTTGAACTCACAAACCGTGAGAACGTGACCTGAGCCGAAGACAGACGCTTAACCGACTGAGCCACCCAGGCGCCCCCAGAGGGTACACTCAAAATGGGTAGCTGAGAAGCATTAGGAAAAGAAACTGTTTACATAGAGGTGTGCAGGGTTTAGGGAAACCAGCATGAGGTGGTACGGTCCTCACAATGGAAAGGTTAGCAGATACAGAAAAAGTAGCTGTGTGGAAAAGGCTGTCCAGCTCAGTCTCCTCCACCCTGCTATCAGCTACAAGCTCATGTGCTTCATCCAACAAGAAGCCAGAGGCAAAGTTGCAGGTAGCTGCAACCCATGGAGGTCACCCTTCTGGACACAAGTTAGGTAGAAAAGAGTACCAAGGAGACCTGGAGGGACAAACAGAGAATAAGCGCAATACCTTCCCCTACTTCTGCCATTCATCTCAGCCTTTTCGAAATTAGATCCCTGAATCAAGATCCAACATGAATTTCAACCCATCCAAGATTCCCCCCACCTGTGCCGCTCCCTGTTCTCTAGTGGGAAGCACTTTTCCTTATCACTATCTCTACCGTGCTGCTCCTCATTTTGTACCTTACTCCAGCACAACTTATACGCATGTGTCTTAGGTTGGGCTCTCTGAAAACAGACCCTGAAATGAGAATTTTGGTCAAGGTGACCTCAGGAAATGTTCTCAGGAAGAGCCGACAAGGAGATGGGAAGAAGGAAGGAAGCCTAGCCAAGCTAGGGTATGACTTAGTGCTACAAGGGAGGTCTGGGATCCGTGCACATCTGGCCTTAAAGTTGACTGAGGCAGGGGGCAGGCAGCCGCCTAGAAGGATTCCCACACAAGTCAACCGTTGGTCAAGGGCTTCTGGTTCTCTGAGCTCGCAGGCAGAGTGGCTCTGGCAGCCTGTCGTCAGATGCTGACAGACAGATGTAGATGGTGGCTGATGAATGTGGGCATTCATTGGGGTCCGATGTGGACAAAAATGGTGAAGGAATTAAAAGAGTGGGGGGGGGGGGACAGCACTGACAGGTCCGTTATTACTCACATTTTCTCTGTCTTCTTAGTAAGCTTATAGAGTGAGGACTGGATTCATCTATGGAACACCATATGGATCGTTGTAACATCAACATGAAGCACCAAGGCCGGCTCCGTGGGTGTGTGACTTGTGCAGCTGCACAGCTCTTAGAAGAACCCCCTGCATGGCATAATGCTCCACTGTCACCATTTTGAAATTCTTAACAATTGTTGAACAAGGAGTCCTACATTTCCGTTTTGCACTGGGCCCCAAAATTACGTAGCTGGTCCCATCTACCACAAAGTGAGCTTTTGATAGGTGTTTAGGGAATGAAGGAATGATGCCTGGCATTCATTAGGTGGTCAATAAATGCAGGCTAAATGGGTATATCAGAAGCAACTGCTGTCCTTATACCTTCAAGCGCAAAAATAAAGAAGGTGGTGTGGGGTCTTGCCATATTATACTGGCTGCTGCTTCCCCAGTTTTCATCCCTCTCTAGGCCCCTGAGGAGGTGTGGATAAGACTTGTTTACTTCAAGTCACTATTTATTTTTCTCTTCCCATGACATGGAAAATTCTTGGCATCAGACAGCCTCGGGGTAACACTATTTTTATTTCCCCAGCAGAATAATTAAATTTAGGCTCAATTGCTCTTCCTTAGCAGAGAGACTGTGGGCAAAATTGGATAAAGAGGCTGCTGCAAATGGCTGGTTGGGATGGGTTCCAGGTAGACTGGGCACCTTGATATGGAACACATTCACTGTGGGTCCACATGGGGAGGAGGGAGGAAAGGCTTTGCTAAGATTGGTCAGCCAGACCTCTCTGCTGCATAGGGCAATCACAAACGTATCTTAGAGTTGCAGAACTGGATGGAGCCAGAGGAATGGTCATGTAGACCAGGGGTCAGCAAACTACAGCAAATAAAGTTTTATTGGAACACAGCCACTGCCATTCATTTCACGTACTGTCTCTGGCTGTTTTCATGATAAAACAACAGAGTTGAACTGTTATGACAGAAACTGATTGGCATGCAAAACAGATAATATTTATTATCTGGCCCTTTATAGACAAAGTTTGCTAACCACTGACCTAGAGAAGAAACCCTCAAAGAATGTTATGTAGACACTAAGAGTCCTTCAGGATTATTATGTAAAGTCTTTCCTATTTAACTTAAAGTTGAACTCAAGTCTTTTTTCTTTATTTTTTTTTTAATGTGTATTTATTTTTGAGAGAGAGAGAGACAGCACGAGCAGGGTAGGGGCAGAGAGAGAGAGAGAGAGAGAGATACAGAATCTGAAGCAGGCTCCAGGCTCTGAGCTGTCAGCACAGAGCCTGATGCGGAGCTCAGACCCATGAACCGTGAGATCATGACCTGAACCAAAGTCTGAGTCTCAACTGACTGAACCACACAGGTGCCCCAAAGTTGAGCTCAGTTCTATATTGAAATCTGTCTTTTACTGCTGTAACTCAAAGAAAATGGGTCAACGGGAGACAGAATTGATAGAGACCTATTTCTTGTCTCATTGCCACAGTTCGTCTGGAGTCCCAGGCATACAGAACGATTTACCCTGCATTTACCATACATGCTCCTACTTTCCCATATATGCTGCTTCTCTTCTTGGAATAAAGGCCCTATTTTATCTTCTCTATTTCATGATGTCCAATTGCGAATCATCTTCTAAAAGATTCTAAGGAATGCCTTGAATTGTCACTAGGAAGATTTCCCAAGACATCCACAAGTACTGTCTAAAAGCTTATGATAGGCAAAATAGTATTCTTGGTGCTGAGAACCAGGGGAGGGGTTTTCTCTGTTTGGGTTCCTCCCCAAAGCAGACCCTGAGACAAGGATTTAGGTACAGGAAGCTTATAGGTAAGCCATCCTAGGAAGGAAAAAGTTGAGGAAATAGGTAAAGTGAATTAAGGCAAGGAGAAAAGATAATAAAGGTGTGTTAATGGGTCGACGACCCATTGTGGGTAACTGGGGCTCAGTTTCCCTGGGGTCCTTCTGCTGGACTTGTCTCATGATCATAGCCCACCTTCGTCTCCCTCATCTGCTGTAGAGCAAGCTCCCAGAGCTGTATGGAAGGGAGGCACGTGTACCTGAGGCAGGAGGTTGTCAGTGGGCTGGAAATAGTCTCCTGAGATGACAGATGAACTCAGGTGTGCTGAGAAGACACGGGCTGGGCATCAGCAGCGTCTGCGACAGGGTAACATTCAAAATATGTAACCTGAACGGGATGAGCACAGACCATTCAGAACAGAGGCCGGTTGTGAACATCTGGTGTGGACACGCCAACAATCAGCTGTCCTAAGGGTGCAGACGTGAATAAGAATCTCAGTTTTTAGGCTGGGTTGCTCCAAGAAGAACTGAGGGGATTTCTATGCTGACATGCTCTTCCAGCCCCAAATCACCCAGAACAGTTGAAATGAAGATTCCAGTTGGTTCTGTGTGGCTTCAGGGCACAGGCCAAACCCTCCCTCCTCTCTCGGCCCAATTACCCCTCTGTACGTTAACTTAAAAAGGATCTTAAGAGCCAAGAAACCCCCCTTCGCTCACACTTGGTCATCTGAGATTGGAAGTGGTTTCCATTCTTCACCTCTCCTCCCATCCTGATTTCAGAGGAGGAGGTGGGTGGAGGGAAATCTAGCAGGGACAGCTCCTGAACCACGAGCCCCATTACTGCTCAATTTAATGTCTCCACTATTCCATGCGGGCTTTTCAGAGGGAATCAAAAACTCTTTCCTTGAAGACCAAAGTGTCAGAGAAATTGAAGGTCCTTTAGAATCCTCCTTGTGGTTCTCCTTTCTCCACTTTGAATTTCATTATTGATTTTCATTAAGCCCCTCAGAGGCCCCCTAGTACCTACAGCTTTCTCTCTTTCAAAACAAGAGATTTTGAGAAAGCAGCCAGTTACAGGCTGGCAGAGATACGGCACCCTCACAACCAAATAAGCCCTTGTCCTAACCCTGAGGTGTCTGTCTCTCCTGCTGAAAGGGCCAAAAATTTCCCAGGATTAACTTGTCCCGCTGTGGGGTACAAATCTCTTTGAGGTCGAAGCAAAGAGGGACAAAACCCAGGAATGAGAAGCAGATGAAGCTGGTGAAGTAACTTTGAATATAAATCATTGAATTTTGTTTTTGTTGTTGTTTTTTTTAATGTTTTATTTTTTAAAAATTTTTAATGTGTATTTATTTTTGAGAGAGAGAGAGAGAGAAAGAGCGTGAGCAGGGGAGGGGCAGAGAGAGAGGGAGACACAGAATCTTAAGCAGACTCCAGGCTTTTTGAACACTCAGCACAGAGCCCGATGCAGTGTTGGAATCCACCAACGTGAGATCACGACCTAAGCCAAAGTCGGATGCTTAATCAACTGAGCCACCCAGGTGCCCCTAAATCATTGAGTTTTGAAATGGCTTTATCTTTTTTTTAAAACCTTATTTATTTTGAGAGAGAGCAAGAGAGAGCAAGAGAGAGTGAGAACACCTTGGTGGGCAGGGATGGGCAGAGAGGGAGAGAGAGGATCCCAAGCGGGCTCTGCACAGTGAGTCCAGAGCCTGGCGCAGGGCTCAATCTCACCAGCCATGAGATCATGACGTGAGCCAAAATCAAGAGCCGGATGCTTAACCCACTGAGCCACCCAGGCGCCCTGTGAAATGACTTTTATCTTATAAAAACGTGCCTTGAAAAAATGGCTGGGGCTGGCCGAGGTCCAGAAATCAATAAGACACAGAAGGAGTGATCATGTGGCTCTGCCTCCAGATAATCATGGCTGGCAGATAGTTCCAGATTCTGGGTTCCTCTGTCCTAATGGGTTATGCACTCTGTGTGGCTTCACTGGCCCTGTTTAAACAATGGGGACGTTTCATGGTCTGTGCCTTTGATCTCGAGAATATTCTCTGCACTTCTTATATGCTGGTTCTGAGCTAAACCAGAGTGAGAGCAATCTTTAACTCTAAATCTTCATTCTCGCCAGTTTTTAAAACTAGCGGTCTTTGGGAGCGCCTGGGTGGCTCAGTCGGTTCAGCGTCCGGCTCTTGATTTCAACTCAGGTCACGATCTCATGATTTCTGAGTTCGAGCCCCACATCGGGCTCTGAGCTGACAGTGTGAAGCTTGGTTGGAATTCTCTCTCTTCTCCTCTCTCTCTGCCCCTCTTCCCTTCTTGAAATACATATTTTTAAAAAATGATGAAAGAAAGAAAAACTAGCAGTCTTTGCAGTAAGATCCAGCTCACCCATTTGCCATTAGAGCACACTGTGTTGTGTTTTGTCCCCCCTTTGGTAGGACATTGAGCTGCATCTAAGCAAACATCTAAATGTTCTCCTTCGCATGTCTTCTATTCGAGAAGAACTCATTAATTCACGTATTTGTTCGTTCAATATTCACCAAGCAGCTACTAAGCTGTAGGTGGTGTTCTGGGTGTTCAGGATATCATATAAGACAGGCAGGTCTCCCGCTTTTAAAGATCTTACAGGCCAGTAAATGAGCACATGAATTGTGGGTTTATATGGCACTTGCAAAACATATATAAAGTATATCTTTAAAAAATAAAATAAATAAATAAAGTATATCTACCTGTTTTTAACCTAAAAAAAAAAAAAAGGAGAAATCATCTTTTTTTTCTTCTTTTTTTTTTTCTCTAGGACATCCTCGGTTTACTGACATTTAGCTCTCTATATATTGATCTTTGCCAAAGACAGCCAAGGTCAAAACACAGCAAAAAGGAGCAAAAGAGACAGATTTTTAAGTAATTAATATTTGTCCATGGGCTCACGGGCACCTTGTTATAATTTTCTTTTTAAAAACTCTTGGTCTGCACGAAAGAATATCAGAATGGAAAGGAATTTTCGGGAACATCTGGTCACAGTGCCCTCCTTTACTAAGTGAGGGGGAACCTGAGATCCAGAAAGGAGGGGAGCCGGGAGTGAAACTCATGGTTGTGCCCCCACATCAGCATCTCTACCACTGTCCCTGGCAGATTCCATTGTCAGGAAGACACTCTCCCCTCCTCCCCCAGCCTCCTGCCTGCCATTTGCACTTTGTTCAAGGAAAACCATGGGCCATAAGCTGCACCGATTAAACATTCCATTGCCTTCCTCCAAAGGAAGAATTCCCCAGAAAATTAAGCCTGAACGGCATAAAAAGGCAGGAAAACATGTTTTATTGTTACTGCTTTTCTGCTTCCACTCTTGTTCAATCCCTTTGGGTTCCGGACCTAGGAAACATAACGACTGCTGCTTCTCCTTCCTGGTCGCTTTGGAGGAGAATTTGGTGTAATCAGGTATAGTCCTCAAATAATGGAGAAGCTCTTCGTTGGTGGTTTTACATCCACTCATGTTATCAGAGACAGGAGCCCAACTGTGGCACAAAAACACAGGCGTGGGGAGGAATCCTGGGTTTTTTCTGCTCTTTATTGCTATGTGACCCTAAGTAACTCACTCAACCCCTTCAATTTCATTCTGTTGTGTGAAATAGAGATGATAACACCTATCTCACAGTTATTTAGGGAATTCAGGAAAAGACCATATGGCAATACTTGGGTATAGTAGGTGCTCTATATGGGGTAGCTATTAATAATAATAATGATAACAACTTGTCTTGAATCAGACAAATTAGAAAGGAAGTCATATGCATATGGATATTTTGAAATTAAAAAAATTATTCTATTTTATTTGAGAGAGAGCATGAGCAGGGGGGGGAGAGAGAGAGAGAGAGAGAGAGAGAGAGAGAGAGAATCTCAAGGAGGCTCCACACTCAGCATGGAGCCTGACATGGGGTTTGATCCCACCTCCTTGTTGATCCCACGTCCTTGGGATCATGATCTAAGCTGAAATCAGGAGTCAGGTGCTGGACAGAGCCAGCCAGGCACCCCCTAATGTGCTTCTTTGAGTCTCACAGCAACGTCTTTAAGAAAAGCGGTCCCATTCTGATCCCGAATTTATATTTGAAAAAACACAAGGCTCACCTCAAAACAACAACAACAACAACAACAACAAAAACAAAAAAAACAAAAAAAATAGTGGAGGACTTTCTCAGAGCCACTCAACTGGTAGTGGCAGAGCTTGGACCCAGAGTCCAGGTCCTTTGACTGTCTGGTCCACCTCTCTGAGTCAGTGATTTCTCTAGGGGCTTAGCCCTCCCAGCTACAAAGTCTGAACACTCACAAAAAGTAGAGGAAAACAAGACTACAAGCAGCCTCGCTTTAGATATAGTTCATGTTTTGTCAACAAATGAGTATAAAAAAACAGCAGTGTGTTCTTTAGATTCAGAATTGTGGATGAAGTATTGAAAACTTGTTACAAGAATGCACGGTATTCCTCAAGTATGCTGGAGCAGAAGAAATGTTGAGGCCCTCCGCATGCCACGGCACCTCCAGAATTTTATTATGCACAATTGTACCCCTAAAGGATCAAAGACAGATGTGAATCCATGTGGCCTAAATTGTAAATAGATGACAGGAGACTGGCACAATAAATATTTCAGGCCTGAACTCCCTGAATTCAGGGATGGTCTCCCTCTGTCCATGGGCTGGGCCACCCTTTCTGGATTCAGCAGACTGGTCTCCCCAAGAGCACTCATCAGCTCTACTGATACTGAAGGTCAGCTGATGAGCAGGACGCCTGTTGGTTTGCTGCCAGTCCTTTCTCCCTGTCTTACAAAGGACTATTTAAAGCACAGTTCCTGATCTCATACTTGGACCCATTTTTAGACACTGGAATAAAGAAAATTAGGGGTTCTAGAACTGGGTATGTTTCTGTCACACTCACCAAATTGCAAGGGTACTTGCAGCTCTTGGAAAGGAATCTTTTAACTATATTTAATCACAGGAAAACTTTCCAGGGAGGCTCAGGTTAGCTCCTTTTATACAGTGACAATGCAAGAAAGGATTTGCTTGGAATAACAAAAAGATTATTCCACCAAGACACTTTTAATGAGCTTATACCTGAGAAGCAAATAACATTACCTTCTGGTCCAAGTTACAGATTTGGCATTAGAGATTTTTGCTAATTTCCCCTGTCAATTGTTCCCCAGCTCCTTCCTTCTTTCTTTGAGAACCTGCCCATCTACTTTGCAAAGACTCATTTCTCACTGTCCCTGCTGAGTGGGCATGTGATTTGCTTCTCTGAATGCAGACAAGATCAAGAGTCCCTACTCAAATGCACACAATCAGATTCTCTCTCTTGGGGATTGGGATCAGGTTTCTGAGCTGCTACTGAGGGTGTGTTGGGCATTTAAAGGAAATGGTGAAGTTAGCGATGGGGACACTGTGTTTGCTCTTGTGCCAAGGAGGGGAAAGAACTGGTTGAGTGAGACACAGAGATAAAAAGGGAGATAGAGATAGGGCTAGAACTGAGAACAAGGGAGCATGGGGTGGGGGAAAGGAGAAGGAGGCAGAGGGAGAGAAAGCAGAATAATGATCACATGTAGACAGACGCAGAGACAAGAAACCAATTCATATAGGAGAAAGTAAGCGCAAAATCTTGTCCTTGATTTCTGTTTCTGCTTCCAGTATTTTGTGCACATTAATTGCATTCTCTGACTTTTCATCTCATTCTATGCCCCCATACCTTGGTGATGAATATAACCCATCCCTTTTTCCTTTGTGTGTGTGTGTGTGTGTGTGTGATTAAATGGGTTTTGTTCCTTGCAACCAAGAAATCCCAAGACAGATTTACATCCACAATCTCACCTATGATGACCAGTAACATTTCAAGATGGCACCTTTGTCTTAAGAGTAGAATTCATAGTTTTGGGACGAGCACCAAGAAGTGAGGGAGGCCTTTGTGATCTACTGTCTTAGCATCATGCTCATTGATTTATCTGTCACTAGTGCTTCACGTGCTTTGGCTCTGTTTTTATTCTTTGCATCAAGCTAAAATAGATTCTATAATTGATATCCTCAGTGGAGCGTGACTTTCCATCTGGGATAGATTTTCAAAAATTCTTCCTGGGAGTCCAGAGGGTTGGAATGGCTCCAAGATTCCTCATCACACCATTGGACAGCACCTCTTTTTTTCTTTCTCTGAAAGGTGTGAATTTGACCTTTTCATTGGTCACCAAGGCTGCCTTATATTCAGCTACTTGTGACTAGGATACAAAGGGCTTTGAGGGAGAGCAGCCCACAGAGTTCTATTTGAGGAATGCCAAATGGTTCCCCAGGACCCAGCTGATACCTCTTTCTCACACAGTGCCTGAAATGTGCAGTTATTTCTGTTGAATTATAATATTATTGCTCACGACAAAGTCTAATATTAGAACGAAATTAGCAATACCCACAGAGAGGGCAGAAAACTCTCAAACTTGCCACTTCAAGGACTTTGGAAAAAATCAAAACCTCTGTGCTTCAGTTTCCTCATCTGTAAGATGATAGTATTAATACATACCTCAGAGGGTTGTTATGGGGGTCGAAAGAGTTAATGTTTATAAAGCCCCTAAAATGGTGCCTGGCACTTAGTATGAGCCCTACTGAACATTTGTATCCCCTGTTAAAAGGATGATAGAGGGTAAAGTCTGGAGGTTTTTCTTACATGGTATGTAAACTCTTCAATGTAGAATATCTGAGGTTTGGGGAAATACAAATCAAAACCACATGGAGATACCACCTCACACCAGTCAGAGTGGCTAAATTTAACAATTCAGGAAACAACAGATGTTGGCGAGGATGTGGAGAAACGGGAACCCTCTTGCACCGTTGGTGGGAATGTAAACTGGTGCAGCCGTTCTGAAAAATAGTATGGAGATTCCTCAGAAGATTAAAAATAGAATTACCCTACAATTCAGCAATAGCACTACTAGGAATTTATCCAAAGGATACAGGAATGCTGATTCATAGGGGCACATGTACCCCAATGTTTATAGCAGTGCTATCAACATGTCCATTGACTGATGAATGGATTAAGAAGATGTGGGATATATACACAATGGAATACTACTCGGCAATGAAAAAGAATGAAATCTTGCCATTTGCAACAACTTGGGTGGAACTGGAGGGTATTATGCTAAGTGAAAGAAGTCAGTAAGAGAAGGACAGATATCATATGTTTTCACTCATATGTAGAATTTGGGAAGACTATGGGAAAAGGAAAGGGGAAAAAATAGTTTCAGAGAGGAAGGCAAACCATAAGAGACTCTTAAATACAGAGAACAAATTTAAATACAGAGAACAAACCAACTTGATCGGGGCTGGGGAGGTGAAAATGGGTGATGGGCATGGAGGAGGGCACTTGTTAGGATGAGCACTGGGTGTGGTAAATGATGAACCACGGGAATCTACTCCCAAATCCAAGAGCACACTATACACTGTATGTTAGCCAACTTGACAGTACGTTATGTTAGAAAAAAAAAGAATGCCTGAGGTTTGGAAAGTGGAAAGAAGCAAGGAGTCAGATCTCGGTGGATTGGGAACACTATAGGGTGAGACCAGGGGTGAAGGTCTCCCTCCTGAAAGAGTTTCTTCACATTATGTATGTGAGGCTTACCATGCTGGACTAGGAAGAAAAGGGGAGATAAGGCGGAGGGACTTTCGAAGTTACAATAATTTTACAATGAGTAGAAGTTTTTGTGAAAGTCTGTCTCAAAGGCTCAGGCATTGACCTGTGTGTGTGCGTGCGTGTGTGTGCGTAATTTAAACTCAAGAACACAGGCGTGGACATAGGGGATGTGGGTCCTTGAAACACACTTTTAGAAGCTTTTCTCAAAAAGTTGCTGGTTGACAATAAAAAGTTGACACACAGATTACAAGGATATTGGGATGTTGGGATTTTATGTTTATTTAGGTATAATTCACATAGAGCAAAATTACTCTTTGTAGCATACAGTTTTAAGAGTTTGACAAATGTAGGCAGTCGTGTAACCACCACCACAATCGAGATTTAAAACATTGCCATTCCCCCCCAAAAGTTCCCTTGTGCCCGTTTGTGGACAACTCCATTTCCCGCCCACAGTTTTGGCATCCACTGATCTTTTTTTTTCCCCTCATGTAGTTTCACCTTTTGCAGTAAAGCTTCTCTGACCTTTAAGCTCAGGTAATGTGATAAACACTTCTAGCATCCTGGTGCCCTTATAATTATAGTGTATATGCAATTGACATCCATTGTTAAATATCCACCTCCTCTGCTAGACTTCTGCAGGCATGTCTGAGGGCAGAGAGTATGTAGCTAGGGCGTTACTGTATCCTCAGTATCATCCAGAAAAGGCTGAACAAACCTTCATTCATTCATTAAGTGATAACTCAAAGACTATAAGGAAGATGCTCTAAGTCACTATTGACTAAGCAAAAGCAATTTGGTACCCAGTGGTATCAAATGTATACTATTGTAAAGCACCCAGAGACTAGATCATTCAAACATTCCTGGAGAGTATGCAGGCACTTTTGGAGTTATTGGGTCTAAATATTAGCAATCAGAACCATCCCAGGCAATCCCAGATTCATGGGATTAATTGCTCAATTAGCTAAAAATAAAATGGAAAAGTCTTCAGTCATTTAACAATCTACTGCCATTATTTTGTTTACTTGCATATTTAATTTTTTTTAAATGTTTATTCATTTTTGAGAGAGAGAGAGAGAGACAGAGACAGAGAGAGACAGAGCATGAGTAGGGGAGGGGCAGAGAGCGAGGGAGACAGAATCCAAAGCAGGCTCCAGGCTCTGAGCTATCAGCACAGAGCCTAACGCAGGGCTCGAACTCGTGAATTGCAAGAGCATGACCCAAGCTGAAGTGGAACGCTTAACCAACTGAGCCACCCAGGTGCTCTGATTGTATTTTTAAAGCTGTTTACTTCATGATTTTTACACTCCATATATTTTGTAGCAACTCTGAAGTTACAGTGATGCTTAAGAGCAAAATCATGAAATCCTCAAAATCAAGCTTATTTTCAGTGTGCTCGTCGAGTTCAGAAAGGAGGTCTTTGTATTTTGGTTTTGTTTCTTGTCCCTGTGAGAATAAAGAATAAGTAAAAACCGAATTCATTGTGCCACCTTGGTTTTACAGATAACAAGCAATTAAGAAACATGTTATTAACATGTTCTTGTAACATGGCATAACACGGTAGTAACAATATGATGTCAAGTTGTTACCAGGGCTACCAGTGGGGCACTGTGTTAAATCTTTTCATGGGTTATTTCACCGAATTTCCACAGTGACCTTATGAATATATGACTATTATCCCCACTTAACAGATGAGCATCAAAAGACTCAGTGAGAATTAAGTCACTTGCCCCAACCTAGGCAGCTATTGGTGCGAAGCTAGAGTTCATGGTCTTGGCCGCCTGATTCTGGAGCCCACACTCTTAACTACTAACCATCTGCCTCTCTAGAAGCACAGATATGTTACATTTTTCACAATTTCAACATATAATCTCTGTTATGAGAGGTATTCACTCCGTGTTCTAATGAACAATAAGATCGTCCAGAAATACGAAATTAAAAAATGCTCATAGAAAAATCTGTGCTTTGGAAAATTGTCCAGCGTTCAGTATCATCACAAATCACACCCAAGTCCATAGTCCTCCTAAATAGATTGAGGGGAAACATGTGAGTAGTACATCCACGAAGAGGCTTTTTAGTTTCCAACCACAGCCTGTGAAATATCCTCCCAAGTGGCATTAACAACATTAAGGTCGTTTGATTCTCTGGTATTCTGGGCTGTGTTTGCATTTAGTTCAACCCCAAATGCTCAGCCATGTGCTAGCTGTAAAAAGCCATCACAGCAACGACTAAAGCACTTTAGGAATGATGATACATTCCTCTTACCGACTAGACCATTCTTGTCTCTCCAGGCTGGTTGTCCTCAAGAGGTCACACCTAACAGTGAAGGCAAAAAGAGTTTCCCCTGCCTCGCTCCATGACAGCTGAGCGCTCTGTGGACATGGTGGGGCCCACGGCAGAGACAGGACTACTTACTAGTGGAAGGACACACTGCTCAAAGGTCAGAGGCAGCTGTAGATCTTCTCTCTTTTTTTTCTATGTATTTTAAGTACCTGGGAGCTGGCCCAGGTAGTTCTCTTGGGGCCTGATCAGCCATCTTGTTTCTGTATCTTCTTATCAGTGAGTATAAATGCTCAGTTTTATTTTATCTGACTGACTATAGAGTGTTAAGATCCCCCCAAATTATGTTAGGCTTGTGAGAAAGGAGATGTTCCTCTCAGAACCCAGGCCTCAGCCCAAAGTGCCATCTCAGTTAACCAGAGAGCTCCACATAGGGATGTAGGAGAAACCCCAGTTAGTCATTAAGGGGCTGCGGGTGTGTGCCCCTACCTGCCCTGAGGCGTCTCACAGAGCTGGGTGCTAGGTCCAAGGCAGCGTCCTGACATTACTCTCCATGTTTGCTCCTTAAAGTTAAGTTACCACTATTAATACTGAGAATGTCCTAGAGTCCCCTGAAATATGGCTTCTGCTTTCTGTCATCTTGAGCAGAGAGCAGGACTTCACATGAGGCCTGGATAGGTCTGCTGCCAGAGATCCAGAAATTGTCTGCCTCTTTCAAGTTTAATCTACACTGAGGGACATGATTTGGCTCTAACTTTCTTTTGCCCTTGGCTGTTCTCAGAGGGGATGGTGAATTACAGCAGGAACCCCCTGGTCCGAGGTTTCTCTTTCCACAGTTTGAGTTGCCTGGGTCAACTGGGATTTGGAAGCAACCATTCTCCTTCTGATGATCATCAGAAGGTCAATGGAAGCTTAAGTTGACGTGACAGTGCTTACGTCATTTACCTCCCTTCCTCTCAGTCACGTGGCATCTTATCATCTCACATGCCCACCGGAAGGGTGAGTACAGTACGATAAGGTATTTTGAGAGAGAGACCACGTTCACGTAACTTCTACTAGAGTATATTGTCATTGTTCTATTTTATTATTATTGTTAGGAGTCTCTTACTGCATCTAATTTATAAACGGAACTTTATCATAGGTGTGTGCATAAGGAAAAGCAGTCTAGAGAGGCTTCTGTACTGTCTGTGGTCTCAGGCATCCACGGGGGCCTGGGAACTGTCCCCTTACATGGGGTGGGGAGGGGTAGGTGGTGTGATTGTACATCAGGATGACCATCCACTAGGTCCTCATTTTCATACATGTGAAAAGCTCCCTGAAGATCTGCCCAGCCACCAAGTATGAGGCCTTTTTCTCTCTAGAATGTGTCATCTCGTTTGGCCTCTGATGTAGGCAAGTGTTATAGGATTTCTTCACCCACGCTTTCCTTAAAGGCTCCCCAGAACTTTTTACCGCTTGGCAAATTCTTGCCTGATACTTCTGGCTACAAAGATTTTTCTTAAAAAAAAAAAAATCAAATAATCATACAAATAATACTTATTCTTCCTGAAATTGAAAATGTGTACTCTTTGGGAGCCTGGATGGCTCAGTCGGTTAAATGACCCTTGAGCTTGGCTTGGGTCATAATCTCATGGTTCGCGAGTTTGAGCCCCAAAACGGGCTCTGCACTGACAGCACGGCTGCTGCTTGGGATTCTCTCTCCCTCTCCCTGCCCCTACCCCACTCGCTGTCTCTCTCTCAAAATAAATAAAATTAAAAAAAAAAAAAGAAAGCAAGAAAATATGTACCCTTTGACCTCTATCAGTTCACTTCCTCCTCCCCCTCCCCCTCCCCCTGGGAACCACATTCTATTCCCTGTTCTAATGAAATTGAGTTTTTATAAAATCACTTTATTTGTGGAATAAAAAAAAAAGTCGATTTCTCACACAGTCTTTTGAAATAATCCAAGATTCACAGGAAGTTGTCCCCTTGGCCCACCTTCCCCCAGTGGATGACACCAGATATAACTGTCATATGCTAGAGCCAATACATTTATATTTTCATGGAATTATAGTACTTATTTTCGTAGTATCTCCGAACACCCATAGAACTTTAGAGACTGCTTTAAATCTTTTTCTTGCTCTACCTACTAATAAATATTGGTGGTCTAGACTCTGTACGAACCCCTCTTTTCTTCTTATGCATGTCCCCTCAGGCAGCATTTCCCTAAGTATGCTTGTAGAGTGTAACGCAGTTTTAGGCGAGGCAGGATGAAATATTAAATACAAGTTAGTAGTCATCTATTCTTTTACTACCTTCCACTCTTACCCATTGAATTAACACTTAGAATAGTGATGTTATTAAAAAGAGATAATTCTAAGTTTATTTACTGAGAGAGAGAGAGAGACACAGACAGACAGCAGGTGGGGCAGGAAGAGAGGGAGAGAGAGAGAGGGAGAGAGAGAGAGAGAGAGAGAGAGAGAGAGAGAGAGAGAATCCCAAGCAGGCAGTGCCCTGACTGCAGAGCCCAATGCGGGGCTCAAAATCACGAACCGTGAGATCATCACCTGAGCCCAAATGAAGAGTCGGGTGCTTAACCGACTGGGCCCCCCAGGTGCCTCAGTGATAAAGTATTCTTATAAAATAAATTTATTTAAAAAGAAAGTTAACTTAAAGAAGAAAAGTTCTAAGTGAATTATAATACAGACTCTAGGCAGATATGGGAAAGATATTGAAGGAGGTATTCAAATGACTGAAGGTTGGAAAATACGCCTCTAGGTAATTTAGGTCACTCCCTTCAGGTCAGTGACTGTTCATCTACTGCTAACTCTGACTTCTGAATTGCGAACACAAATCTCTATTCTGACCTCCCAAGTCATATGTCCTGTTGCTCTGTTTCTCCT
The DNA here is from genome assembly GCF_046562875.1 of Panthera onca. Classification (NCBI taxonomy): domain Eukaryota; kingdom Metazoa; phylum Chordata; class Mammalia; order Carnivora; family Felidae; genus Panthera; species Panthera onca. The sequence continues at coordinate 31,245,240 of NC_138340.1, read as the reverse complement.
CCGGAATGTTTCATGGACATCTTAAAATTGACAAATTCTGATGGAACTCATCATTTCTCCTCCCACCCCACCTCACCTCAAATATGCTTATTCCCCAATCTTTGACTTCTCTGGAAATGAGGCCACCACCCATTTCTTCCCACAGTTGGAAACTGGGGTGTCATAATTTGCTCTTCCTGTCCTTCAACCCTATAGCCAGTCAATTATTGGATCCTGTTCATTCCACCTTCCAGATGTCTCTCCTGTTCAGCACCCTAGTCCCGACATCATTGGCCTCTGTTTGGAGTGCTTCCTCACAGACACTCTTTCTTTGTCCCACCCCCACCCGGACCCCTACCCCAATCCCATCTGCAGGTGATGTAATTTCTTCACCCTTGATTTAGAAACATTCCTGGCTTCCTCCTGCTCTCAGGCTATGCCTTTGTAATTTTGCTTCTCTCCACCTTCTCAGCCTCATCGCCTAGTGCTTCCTACTTTCCTTTCCCTTCTCGGCTCTCCCAGATCTTTGACCTGCCTTACAGGATTTGCATATGCCATTGCCTCTGCTTGGAATGCTACGTTCTCAGTGCCCACCCTCCTCCCTTGCAAAACTAACTCTTGCTCACTCTTCAGATCTCAGCTATACCTTTATTTTCCAGGAGAGCTTCTTTGACTGACTGCCCCAAGATGGTCCCTCTGTTTTACTCTTTCGATGCATGCCATACTGTTTCATGGTTATTTGCATATTTCTAATGACCTTTTCAGCATCTCTCTCTACTCTGCTAAGTTTTTTTTGAAGCTTATTTATTTTGAGAGAGAGAGAGAGAAACAGCATGAGTGGGGGATGGGCAGAGAGAGAGGGAGAGACAGAGAATCCCAAGCAGGGTCTGCGCTACCCGCACAGAACCTGCTACGGGACTTGAACTCACAAAACCATGAGATCATGACCTGAGCTAAAATCAAGAGTTCCACGCTTAGCCAACTGAACCACCCAGGCACCCCTCTACTCTGCTGGATTTTTAGCTTGTTCACTGCATTAACTTCAGTGCTCAGTTCACTTCCTGGCAAACGGTAGGTGTTCATTAAACATTTGTTGAATGAAACAATAGGGCCCTTTCGCTGGAGTTGTTGGCTCTTTGGGCCACCCAGTATGGCGTGGCCCCCGTTTCTTCATGCCTGTTCATTTTCTCACCTCCGTGAAATTCCTAAATTGGGTTTGCAGCAGATTTTTGGCAGTAGCTTTTCCAAGTTTACCATCAGGGTCAGAAGAGTTTCTGAAAATCAGAGCAATGGTAGCAATGGCCTTTTCCAGATCTGAGCCCTTCCTGAGAGCTGTGAGGGAAGAAACGTACAATGATGTAGTCTAGGTTAGAAATGGTTCTTCCCCAGACACAGGGTTGTATTTTCCGAGGGAACTGGGATGAGCAGGGTTGGAAGATGTATGTCAATGTGGCCCTTGGACTCTTTGCCCCCTATCTGGGAGTGGGATGTAGGGACATCTGACACCAGGTCCTTAAATAATTGAAACAAAAGTTCCTTCAAGAGCAATAAGAATTAGTAGAATCAGGATAAGATTTACCACCTGCTTGTCATGTGACCTTGGGAAAACACCTCACCTCTCTCACAGTTGGTTTTTTGATCTGCAAAATATTTAAAGGGTACCTGCTTGGCGCTAGGCTCAGTCCCTGGCACTGAGGGTACCACAGTGAGTAAGACAGAGTCCTGCTCTTGTGGAGTTTATATTCGATGTCAATCAAATCATCACTTCAGGCCAGTGTGATAAAGGAGAATAGCATTTGAAACAAGCTCTTTGATATCATGATGGATAAGGGACCTCTTTGACCTAAGGCCTCAAACATACTGATTTCCCAGCTGGTTTCTCTGGTTTAAACTCCTTGAAAGGGCGATGTTAACTCATTCCTTTCTAGTGGGTAGCACCCAGTGGACACTGAGAACTACACAAGGTATAGCAAAAAAAATTTGTATGTTCTCTGTCCTTTGAGGCTCTAACACATCCTCTATTATAGAACTTCTCTCATGTTATAGTTACCGTATTAAAAAAAAAAAAACCTTTTTAAATATTTATTCTTGAGAGAGACACACACGCACACAGAGCACGAGTAGGGAAGAGGCAGAGAGAGAGAGAGAGAGAGAGGGGGAGACACAGAATCCGAAGCAGGCTCCAGTCTCCAAGCTGTTAGCACACAGCCCGACGCGGGGCTCAAACCCACAAACTACGAGATCATGACCCGAGCTGAAGTAAGACGCTGAACCGACTGAGCCACCCAGGGCCCCAGTTACTGCATTTTTAATGGCCTTTCTTCTCAACTACATTGCAAGCCCTGTGAGGCCAGGGAATTATATCTTTCTTCATCACTGTATTCCCAGTGACCAACACAAATTCCTGCTATATAGTAGGTGCTAGGACATGCCATTTAATGAATGAATAAGAAGAAAAGAAAAACAAAATCCTACCATTTTTAACCCAGGTACTATGCAACAATTGTTTATACAAAGAATGATGATCAGACAGAATAACACAACTTTTGTATTGAGCACCCACTATATTTCTAATATTTTCCCACTCAGTACCCAGATGTGGCCTCTGCTCTTTTACAATATACTTTACAATCTAATGAGATAATAAGTAATAATCAATAAGATAAGTGCTTATGCATGTATTTGCTTTTATATACATTCAATAATTATTTCTCTATATACATATATAACATGGATTTACAGCTCGTGATGTATGAGGTAAAAAAGGCACAGAAACAGAAAAAAATTTAAAAAATACATCTGGGGGGGTGCCTGGGTGGTTCACTTGGTTAAGCATCTGACTATGGCTCGGGTCACCTTTTGTGAGTTCAAGCCCCTCTGTGCTGACAGTTTAGGACCTGGAGCCTGCTTCAGATTCGTGTCTCCCTCTCTCTCTGCCCCTCCCCCACTCATGCTCTGTCTCTCTCTCTCCCTCAAGAAATGAATAAAACATTAAAAAAAATTACATCTGGGAGGAAAACTACTTAGATAGCTGGTCTTGGAGGTCTCTGTGAGTAGATGAACATTTAAGTTAAGACCTAATGGATGAGAGGGATCCTGCCATGTAAAAGGGTTGGGGTGGGGTGGGGTGGGGTAGTCAGGCTAGGATTAGGGTTGTGCGGAATGTCCCAAGCTCAAGCAGAATAGTGAGGGCTCGGATCAGAAGGAGTGTGGCACGTCGGGAGAGCTGAAAGGAGACAGCTGTGACTGAAACCTACAAGAAGGAGGTTTGGTTAAGAAAGGAGAACAAGACCACGGAGAGCTTACAGCCCATAGAAAAGCATCAGACTTTTCTTTGCAAACATTTTCTCCCAGTTCATAAACTGTTGGGTTTTTAATCCTTTGAGATCTTTTGTGGAGGAATTGTTTCCAATTTTTATCAAGTCTGATTTATCAATGTTTCCTCTTCTGAAAGAGTTGTCCTATGTAAAGTTAAAAGTTTTGTCATTGTATGGTCTACATTTAAATCCATGGCCCATTCTGAGTTCACGTTTCTAGAAGGTGTAAGGCTTAGGTGGAAGTTCGGGTTTTTAACCGGCGGAGGACCAGTTGCTTCCGCATCAGGTGTTGAAAATGCTATACTTCTTTTGCTAAATTGCTTTGCATCTTTGTCAAACATCAGTTGGGCATATTTGTATGGATCAGTGTCTGGGTTTCCCGTTCTGTTTCATTGATCTGTACATCTGTCCCTCTGTCAACATCGCATTTCTTTGATTCCAGTAGCCATATAGTAAGCCTTAATATGGAGGAGAGTGAGTCCCCCACTTTCTTCTTTTTCAAAATTATTTTGGCTATTTTAGGGCTTTCCATGTATATTATTTATGACTTGCAGTAAGCCTTAAGAGAATTTTTTTTAAGTTTATTTATTTATTTTGAGAGAGAGGGAGAGTGCTCAGGGAGGGGCAGAGAGAGAGGAGAGAGAGAATCTCAAACAGGCTCCATGCTGTCAGCACAGAGCTGAATGTGGGGCTTGACCTCATGAACCGTGAGATCGTGACCTGGGATGAAACCAAGAGTCTGACACTTAACCGACTGAGCCACCTGGGCGCTCAAGCTTTAGCAGAAATTTGACGAGAATTGCCGTACTTACTGCATCGACTCTTCCAGTTCAGGAACACAGTATGTATCTCCATCGTCATAGCACTTTACAGATGAAGCAAGGATGTGACCTCGCTGGGGACCCACCACTAGTAAGTGGCAGAGCTTGAATTTGAATCCTGGTCAAAAACATAAGCCTCCTGCAGAGATTTTTTTTTTTTTTTCTGCCTGTCTTCTGCTCTGTGGCACCTGGAATCTTTAGAAAAATGCCTGGCAAATGGTACATGCTTCACATATATTCATGGAATGAGTGTCTGCCAAATCTATGTCCTTAGCTTCTTACTCCCTGATTTCTTCCCTCGTTCCCGATGCTCAGTCTTATCTGCCTATGATTCTGCTTGACATTTCCCATTTCTGTCTGCTCACCCAGTGGCTGGGCCTCCATCTAGCCTAGAATGCCAACCTCAGAACATTCCCTGCTTCTTTGGATTTTATTGTTAGCTTTTTCTCCCCCTCTCCCCCATCCTTAGCCATCTCTTCCCTTCACCTCTGTCGCATCCCTGACACCCACAGTCAGAATTGAGATGCTTCTCGATTACCCAACACTCTGCAGCTCGTCGAAATACATGGAGATGAGCATATTCCTCTAGCTTGGGTCTGTCTTTCCTGGGGTGTGTGCTTGAGGAGGTGGGATGCTATATGGCGGTAACCTTGAACTTAAGTGGCCAAAAAATAGACTCCATTTATTCTGTCTTTAAGAAGCAAATTGCTTAGAGGAAATACCTTAATTCCTTAAGAGGTAAACATTCCTTCTGTAATTTTGACCAGTTGATTCATTAATTAATAACCAAGAATAAATTAGAGAAGGCTTTAGTATGAGCTGTTCTATTCTCCAGGCTCTTTCTGGTGAGGAAGGGGTGTATTTCCAGTCTGGAGTGGGCTTGCAAATAATGACAGACACCCTCCTTGTTTATTGTGTACCAGGTGCCTTTCACACATAATCTTATTTAATGCTTAGTAAAACCCACAGAGGTAAGTGTGATTTGTGTCTCAATTTTACATATTGGAAACTGACACATGGAGAGATTAAGAGTTTTAAGGTCACATCGCTCAGAAGTGGCAGAGGAAACATTTGAAAGTCTGATTTCAAAGACCACAGAAAGATCTGCCACTTTGGAGTATCTCTTTATAAGGCCACCTCCGTGGAGGCTGTGGAACCAGACATTTTCCAACCCTTCGAGGAACTCGACGTCTGGCTGCCTTCTAGATGGGGACTCCATCTGGACTAGCCAACTCCTTTTTCCTTCTCCTCCATTCGTTTGAACCCGGCAGGCAGTTTTTGTCCTGACTATAAAATAGCATATGTTCATGGTAAAAACTGAACTAGAAAACATCACATATGAAAGTTAACAAGGCACTCTGGTTATCTTACCAACACCGATGATACTTTGCGAGATGTTTTGTTTTTCTGTTTTTATGGCTGGGTTCTTCCCTTACTAAACCCAGCGTGTTGCCTTTTAATTCCTGTCTGCCTCACAGAGTTGTGAGCAAATATGTGAAAGCATATTGTAAAGGGCTAAGTCCTAATAAAAATGCAAGGGCTTGATGCTTCTCTTTTGGTGTCTTTTATCAGCTTTCTTGCCTCTGGAAGGGGTGTATCGGAGAGGGTGTTAAAACGAGGTACTTCATGTCGACCTCTCCTGTTATTTCCGACCTCGCTTCTTATGCTTTGATAATACTAAACTGTGTGTAGTCCCCTTACTCACTCTGTTCTCCCAAAAGTACTTTTTGGCAAATATTTATTACCAGGCTCTGTCTTACTTCTGGGGATAGAACCGTGAACAACAGCAGTGGAGACATTCTAAGTTTTCTGGTGCTTGTGTTCTGGAGGACAGTTGTAAACGAATGATTATGGAGCTGGTATTCTACGTGTCAGCCCCTCCTCTGTAGGATATACAGGGTTCAACTCACTTAATTCTTACATCAGCCTTCGTAGGTAGGTTCCCGTATCATCCCCACTCTATAGAGGAGAAAACTGAGGCACAGCAAGGTTAGGTAGCTTGCTCGAGGTCACACAGTCCGGTCTCTCCTCATGATGCACACTGCCTTTAGATATTGTTTTTCAGGCAGTGTATTCTGTACGACTCTTTCCGACACCCCCAGATTGGGCAACAGGTCCCTCTTCTGGGCTTCTCGACTTCCCCAGACATACATTTATCATAACCCTCACACTAGAACACTCTTCAGCTATCTAAATTTCCTTCTAGGTCAGTGCTGTCCAAGAGAAATGTAATGTGAGCCGTAATGATAATCTAAACATTTCTGGTAGCCACATTAAGAGAGTAAAAGGAAACATACAAAATTATTTTCATAACACATTTTATTTAACCCAGTGTATTAAAAATATTATCACTTGGGGCGCCTGGGTGGCTCAGTCGGTTAAGTGTCTGACTTTGGCTCAGGGCATGATGTGGTGACTGAGCCCCACGTCAGGCTCTGTGCTGACAACACAGAGCCTGGAGCCCGCTTCCAATTCTGTGTCTCCCTCTCTCTCTCTGCCCCTCCCCTGCTCACGCTCTGTCTCTGTCTCTCTCTCAAAAAGAAACATTAAAAAAATTTTTTTTTTAAATATCATTTCAATATGTAATCCATCTAAGCAAATTATTGAAACAGGCTCCATTTTGTTTTATATTAAGTCTCTTAAATCTGACTTATCTATTACACACATTTCAGTGCTCACTACCTTCATGTGCCTAGTGGCTGCTCTATTGGACGGAACAGTTCTAGACTGCACACTCCCAAGGGCAGTTACTACATTTTATTTACCTGTACGCTCATTCCCAGGCCCTGGAGGGTTGTGGGCCTTAGTGTACGTGTGTTGGACTGAGCTGACTGGAACTTCAGGGCCAGCCTCTGCCTCTTTCTCCTCACCTGCCATGGAACGTGGGACACAGATCTCAACCCTGGATCTAGCAAGTACCTGACACATTAGTGTAATAGGAACACAACTCTCAGTACAGCAAGGTGTCAGAATCCCCTCATTTGAGAACTTTTCCTAGTAGCAGTTAGTTTTGCAAATGGAGCAATGGAGACCTATGGGAGAGAAGTGGTCTGTCCAAGTTCACACAGGTAGTGTGCGGCAAGAATAAAAACTGGGTCTCTTTTTTTCCTGTCTAGGTCAGTAGTTTCCCCAATACTCTAGTGCTTCTCAAACTTTTCTGCCACAAAACTGCTTTGAATGCTAGAGGCAGAGATGTACTCGTCCCCCACTCCCACCCTCAAGAGGTCAAGGGCATACGCCCAAGTAGCCAGCAGAGAAAATGTGGGTTCTCACCTCTACTTCATCCTCTATCCCTGCCTTATTTCAATGGATAATGTTTAGAACTACCTGCCATTGAATAAAGCACATTCTGGGAAGTTGAGCCATGTTTATCCTGTGTTTTTTTAGGACATGGGAATAAATGTGGCCCAATGGTCCAATGCTAGGAATCTGGTGCTAAGAGTGGTGCACACGTGTGTGTGTGTTCAGGGGCAGTGAGGGTGATGGAGAGTTACTACTCCCCTCAACTTCCTAGAAGGGATAAGTTGTATTAGAAATGCGGGACAATTATCACGAGTGTCCGAAATTGTGTATATTGTAAAACAGAATAGGTTTTCTGTTGTCATAGTATAAAAACAATTGTTCCATCAAGATGGAGATTTATTTAAGTAAAAATACCAAGTCTCCTTTGGAGACGTTGGCCAGCCGTTTAGGAAGAAAAAGTTTCAATATAGTCATATCCAAGTTTATGCTTGTTATTCTGTGAACATTTTAAAGCCACAGATTTTGGAATAAGATAATGCCAAGTATATGAGTGGGGTTTTTTCTTAATATTACCACAGAAAGAACAATATGTTAGTTCTAAAGATATTTTACCTATAAAGTTGAATTCTGAGTGTAAATATTTCTATTTTGAGAGTTGGCAACAGTTTTCACTCGACCAACAAGGGGCAGTTGGGGGTTGTTTGCATTCTGAGTTCCAATGACCATTCATGAGTTAGATATTGATGGTCTTGCTCTGGATGGTCTTGCTCCGGAGGATGCTACCCATAGACAGGCAACTGCGCGTGTGGGAAGAACACTGAATTAGGAGTCATCGGATCCATGCTTTCAGCTTGGCCTTTAATGGACTAACTTGGGGCAAACTAATTCCTATCACTGGACTTCAGTTCTCAAAAGAGTTCTATAAACATGGGTATTTGATGATTTGTCCACAAGGTCTCTTACATTTCTGGCATCCTTTGCTGTCCTGTTCTTTTTAACTCCCGGTGCACTGTCATGGTAGAGGGGAAATACACACATCCCAGTCACTCCATGTCTTACCTTTCACTGAAGCCAGTTGTTTGGATACTGAAATGCTGCCAACAAAATGAAAGAAACATAAGGATTTTGGAGACTGGGTATTCATCTCTGCGTTGAAAGTAAAGCAATACAATGATTTAAAAATCAACTTATTTTCAGTAAGCTTTCACTGAACCTTCTAGTGCAGCAGCCATCTGTCTTGCAAACTCCATTTCCTCCTGGCCACATAGGAAAGAAGTGCTTAAACGTGCCTCGCCCACACATCCTGGTCTTTCTTGCGTTCACGTAACCACATAACTAAATTCCCTCCAATGGGAAAGGAGTAGAAAAGAGTGATCACCTTTCATGTGAGCTCTTCTCTGTTCTCTCTTATTTCCAGCTGACTAACACAGAAATTATCAAGGACACCTTGGAACCCACATGTTGAAACCACAAGCATCCTTATCCTGGGTCCCTACATGGCTACATGGAATCAGTCTGCCACAAACCTGGAATCCCCACTCCGGACTGTCACATGAGAAAGAAAAAGAAAATAACTTCTTTTTCCATAAAACACTAAGGATTTGGAGTTTATTTATGTGCCCCAGGAGCTGAGCCTACCTAAGAGTCTAGGTCCTCTGTTGGAGGGAGAGGATACATCATGAATGACGGAGACATGTTCCTGCACTCTTGGGGCTTAAAGTCTAGTGCAGAAAGCAGACTTCAAACACGTAATTCAATACAAAGGACTGTCAGAGCATTTACAGAGGGCAGGGAAGAACTAACCCAGTCTACAGGTCTGAGTAATGGCATTTTATCTGAGCAGTAGGTGAAGAAGGAGGAAGAGTGTTCCAAGCAGAGGAAACAATGTACGTTGAGGCCCTGAAATGGGAGAAGCCAGGCCATGATCAAAGAACCAAAGGAAGCACAGAGTGGCTAGAACCCGGAGAAGGACGCAGATGGTGGTGGAAGGGGAGGCTGCAGTCAAGGGCCAGGGCCAGAGCCTGCTGAATCCTACAAAGGACTCTGGGCGTTATCCTAAGGGCAGTGGGAAGGAAGGGAATGGCACGATCACGTTTGCATTTGGGGAAGTTGTTCCACCTGATGTATCAGAAAAAGATTGGATAAGGGGCCAGATAGGAGGCAGGAAGATGAATCTCACTCCCTTACAAGTTGCAAATCAAAATTTGCTCCATATTTCAACCCCAATGGCTTTTGAGAAAGCCAGTAAGAACAATAGTACTTGGTCGTATTTTAGACAACCCCTTAAAGAAAATTTTTGGGTTGAAGATCTGGTTTTGGCATTAACTAGTCAAGATCTCATCACCTTGGGGGCCTCATTTTTCTTGTTTGTAAAATTAGGAAGCTGGACTCTGATATTTTACACCTTTTATGGTCTTCTTGGTGAGTTCCTCTTAGTTTTCTAGAAATTTTGCACCCTTATCATCCCCTTCATATAATGTGCTATCTTTTTACTTTGCATACATATAGTATACTTGCAACATGACTTGTGTTATTTTCTATTGTCATGATCTCCTGCATTAGTCTGTGAGAACTTTGAGGGCAAGAGCTGTGCAGTTTATCTCAAAAATCTTCCCCTCCCTACCTCCCACCTCCACCTAGCAGAATATTGCCGAGCACTTGTGAAGTGTTTAAGAGAGTGTTTTGAACTACAGGACATCTAAATAAAATTACATGAGAAAGATTATTTTTCATTTATTAGCCATAGTTTGACACATTTGAATGATATGAATCAATTTCCCTCTGTCACGGATAATCTGCAAGTATTTGTTCCACAGTTAAAATCATTGCTGTTTTGATTCACAAATGTTTCTCAAGAGGCAATCAAAGATATTTGTGTTGATTGTATCATCTTTTCAGTTTGCAATCAAGGCTGCACATTTGTTCCCTTTGTTTCCCCAATTCAATTTAAAGCTGGATTGGGGTGGGTAATAAGCACCAAATTCACAATTTCTTGGCCATCAGGTTGACAGGATCTCTTGGGAAATGCACCTGCAGGATTAAATAAAATTCATTAAAGGAGAGCCACGCATCACTGACCTTTTGGGCATTTTCCTAGGCGCTAAAGTGGATGTTGGGGCTGCAGAAAGACTGGGGTCCCCTTCCAAGTGGAGGGCTTGGTCCTGGGTACTGTGCATACAGCCACACATACTCTGCTTGCCTGTTGTGTGTTGGTCCTTCCTAAGCAACAGTCACTTGCCCACTGTTACTATTGTCATTCACTCCATGACAACTATATAAGGCACTTTTAGAAGAGCCTTTTGCTGGTGTTATTATATGTAAACATTAAACCATTCATGCATTCAACAAACGTTTGAGTGCCTACGATAGGCCAGGCACTCTACAAGGTGCTGGGGACACAACAGTGAACAAAACCAGACATGGAGCCTGATCTCAGACAGCTTAGTGGGAAAGACATATTAATCAAGTGATCAAGCAAAAAAGTCACACCTGGGAACACTACCATGCAAGAGGATGCCAGGAGATTGGTATCAGCCAGGGAGACCAGGGAGGTGTCCCAGGGGAAGTGATGCTGGATGATGAGTAGGAGTTAAGTAGATGAAAAGTCAAAGGATCCACATTGTGGGCAGAAAGAATAGCCTGTACTAATTTCAGGGGCAGTGGGGAGTGTGGTGATCAGGAGGGACTAAAGGAAAGGCCAATGTGGCTGGACCGGAGAGGCTGGCGGGGAGTGAGGCCCTGCCTGAGGAAGAAGAGAAGGCATGGTGGTTAAGACCATGCAGGAGCTGGGAGGCCACAGTAGGAGATTTTAAGTCCAGGCCACAAGGACAGGAAAGTGTTTGTGGTTTTTAAGCAAGGAGAGTAATAAAGTTAGATTTACATTTTGAAAAAAATCACTGTAGCTTGTATGTGAACAATAGCATAGAGAGGTGGGCAGTATAAAGGTACGAAGACCGGTGGGAAGGCTACTCCTCTTGTGTTAGCTTAGAGCTCTTTCTGTTAAAAAAACAAAAAAACCCAAAAAAACAACAAAAAACCCAAAGAACAAAAAACAGGGGTTGTGTCAGCTCGGCCAAATAGGTCTGGTTCGAGGAAGAAGCGACCAGTGATTATTTAGATCATGGGCAAGTTGATGGGGAGAGCAGACAGATCTCAACAGAAGCTAAGAACAGTCATTGTCCAGGCTGCAAATTGGCTCCAGGACATTGCTATCTTACTACTGCATCACGGGTCACTGTGTCCATAAGGCCATGTCACTCTCTCATCGCTTGCTTCCCTTCATGGGCTTTCTCTTCCCTCTTCCGTCTACCTCTTAACTCTAATTCCCTTAGCATTTTTCATTTAAACTGGAGGTGGGAGGGTGGTGGAGAATTTGGCCTTGGTCATTACTGTTGCCCACGCCGGTCAGAGTTTTAATGCCAGCTCTCTCCGCACGTTGTCAGTTAGCCTGTGCAATGATCTCCATTGGATTAGAGGATACTTCAAGCCAGCCTCACTGCCCAAGTTCAAACTGACAGCTGGTTTCCTCACAGAGGGCTCTGGGTAGGTTTCCCAGAACCTGGACCTGTAACACATATTCCCAATGATTCTGACACGGGCTGGATGGGGGGACTGTTGGTAATGGTCGAAGAGAGGCTCCGCGGTGAAAAGGTCTGAGTTGGAATTCTGACTCTGTCACTTACTAGTGGTGTCTGGAATGAACAAGATCTTTCAAACTGCCAAGTCCACTTTGCCAGCTGTACAAGAATACTTTCCTCACGGGGTTGTCGTGAAGGTGGAATGAGTGAATGTTGGCGAAGCAGTCAACACGGTGTCTGATACGTGAGGAGCAACCGACCAGTCGTGGTCACGGAGATGACGTTCGAGAGGTCTGTGTCATCAGAGTTCTGGCAGGACACGGAATCTAACTCAGATGGTCCAAGAGACACCCATGGAAGAATTACCCAGTGGGTGGAGTTAGGAAACTAAGCATGGGTGATGACGCACCGAGAGCCTGGCAACAATAAGAGACCGTTGACATCCTTAGTCCTGAAGGGGCAAGGAGAGGAATTGCATGGTGGAGGCCAGTGACAGTGGGATTCCTAGAGCAAGGGCCACTTCACAGCGCTGTGGTTGAAGGAAAGCAGCCACGGCTAGAAATCAGGCAAAATAGGGAGGGGGTGCGGAAGAAGTAGCCTACACTCTGATCTCCAGCCCGGGAAGCCGGGGAGCCTGGGAGGCTGTCTGCAGGAATTAGTCTCCAGGGGCATAGAGGAGGGCCCAGATGGAATAGGAGAGAGGGACAAACAAATGGGCAAGAAGCAGCGTGATGATGCAGATGAGCAAGAAAAAGAATAAGAGGAGGGGAGGGGAGGGGACAGGAAAGAGGAGCAACAAGGCAGGTCTCAGAAAGACATGGCAGCATCTGCTGACAGTTCAGCTGAGAATGTATTATTTTTCTGAAACCATAATCTCGTAACATCATGAAACATACTATTTACACACAGGGCCAAACTGTCCGGAAAAAAAAAAAAATTTCAAAAAGTCCCTCAATCCACCTGGCCCTTTGGCAATAGGAGGGTGTCACAGGAACGTACCGAGGTAGGTACCAGTTTGGGGGGAAGGAAAGGTGTGGCAGGTCAGCAGGGGTTTCACAAATGATGCCACGTGCATTTACTGACCCGCGCACAAGACGTTCCCCGAAGGGAACAACACGGGGGCTCTTGCACGTGGGCTCAGGGGGTGCAGGCAGCGGACGGTCAGCACAGTGGTAACGGTGCTGGGGTTTGGTGAAACTATTCAAGGGAGCAAGAAGTGTAGCCACAAAAGAGGGTTTTGCTCTCCCACCTTGGTCCGCTGCCCTGCTTTTTATCCTGCCAATCTTAAAGAGCAGATGATGGGAGTGAGGTTCTAAGAGACTGGTCTTTGACAGTTTGGCTTACCCTTTTTTTCCTGGTGCTAGGTTATTTGGGGCCTCTGGAGTCTTGGCAACTCCGTGAATCACATTTTGGGGAGCCTTACAGTCTCTTGAATTATGTAAAATTTTTACATAGGTGTGCATTTTCCTGCCTGAAAGGACTGCTAGATTTTTCTATGTCTCTTATGACCTCACGGCTGTAGGCAAATGCCACCAGGTTGGTCGTGATGTTTTCTTTTGGGAAAGAACCACCAACGTTCCCCCAAGAGGAACTGGGTGGGAGGACCCTGAGTTCCTCACTCAGTTCATGTGTTTGTTAACGTGTATGCTTTGAGTAACTGGTGTTGTGCCAGGCATTTGATAAAGATTTCTTTTTCTGCTCAACAACCACTAGAAATAGGAGTTGTCATCATTTACAAATGATGAAACACAAGCTTGGAGGTGTTAAAGGACTTGTTCAAAATCCTACCGCTAATAAATGAGTGAGCCTAGATTCAAGCCTAAGGCTGTATGGGCTCAAGCCTAATGCTTTTTTTATTATATCATGTTGCCTCTCACTGCACTATTTGATCATTAAAATTAGAGCTGTAGTCCTTGTTTCCTAAGCTGACATCTAGCGCTCTCTAAATCCTATGAGAAACCGTACTAGAATTTTTCTAGCACAAATTAGCCTCTTCTAATTTTCCAAAGCGCATTTTACCTCTAACACCTCTGACCTTTTGTGTTTGTAATTAGTTATGGTGTATCTTTTCTCCTCATTAGATTTTGGTCATCATCACCATCAATAGCATTAAATTAAAACTTCTTAAGTGCGGCTCATTGTCCTATGCCCTCCACATGGAGTTCTTAGAAAGCTCTTTTGGTGGCACGATTATTATCGTTTGCATTGTGTGGATGCCTCACACAGATGAGATCAGGGCTTGCCCAAGAGCACACAATAGGGTTTGGGAGTCAAGAACAGGTCTTTCGGACTCCAGGAATCACACCTTCAACCAGCATCTGCTTAGCAGGGACTACATCTTAATCTTTGTATCTTCCTCTCTGAGTCTAGCATCCTACTCAGGAAATGTTTATGATATTGGACATTTGTGGACTACCGTATGGCCCAGAATCTAGGATGGGACATACACCAAGGAAAGTTGAGCATATACGTGGTCCTGGGAGGTACAGAGTGTCCAGTGCCCCCCTCCCGGCTTTCAGGGAGACCCGAGGAGGAAATGGAATCCCTAAGAAGAGGGTGTCATGCCCAGTAAGGGAAGAGAGGACAAGGAAGAAGGGCGTGTTTCGCCCACAGGACCTCAAAAATGATTCATTTGAATATAGGACAGCTTAGGTATCTGGATATTTGCGATGTTTCCATTTTGGGGTCATTATGAAAAAAGCTGCTATGAAAATTTTTCTATAAGTATTTTTGTGTACACGTGCACTCCTATCTCTTGGGTATAGATCTAGGAATAGAGTTGTTGGGTCATAGAATAAATTACGTTTCATTTTCTTAGAAACTGCTAGATACTTTTCCAAAAAGGATCACTGCATTTTCCACTTCCACCAGTAATATGTGAATTCCAGTTTTGTGATATCCTCACCAACACGAGGCATGGCCAGTCTTTCTTAAGTTTCATTCATTCTGGTGTCACGTGTGGTTGTAATTTGCATTTCCTTGATGAGTGATGATTTTGAGAACGTTTTCATGCTTACTGGATGTTTGGTTATCCTCTTTGAACTACTACTCATCAATAACAAAAAATTCAAATACACCAGAACATGTATAAACTTCAAAACCCACATGTTGAATAAAGACGCCAGACACACAAGAGAGCATATATGCGGTATGATTCCATTTATATGAAGTTCAAGAACAAGAAAAACTAATTTCAGGCGATAGAAGTGAAAATAGTGGCTACCCTTACAAAGGGACAGTGACTGTGAGGCAGCACGGGGGGAGTTTTGTGGATAATGAAAATGCTTGATCTCTTGATTCGGAAGGTGGTCACATAGGTGTATACCTGCATAAAAACTTTTTACTTCATGAAGTTTATCAAAACTTTGGCCAAATGAATTCACTTGAAGAACGAAGTTGAGGAAGCTTGGATCACCTCAGTTTGAGACCACCACCAGGGAAGACACTGCTTGTCTTCCGGTACCATGCACTCCTGTGTTTCCACAACCAAGGGAAGGCAATTGCCCGACTCATCAACCCACCAGGGCCCTGATCTGGTCTTTGAGCACTGTTACTCCTTACACGAGGCAAGAATACGCCTTAGGAAGTTCCTTCTCCAACTCAGTAAGGTCTTTAATTCCATTAGTAAAGATGATCCTTTCCTTTCCAATGGGAACTGGATAGGAATAATTTAGTTGACTGAGTTCTTCTTCAATTTTGTTGCCACAAATTCAGCTGAATAAACTGGAACGATGGGCTCTGGGTATTGGGATAACTTGTATCGATTTTTTTTCTCAAGGCCTAATCTAATTCTGTTATTTTATAGCCAGCTCTGCTCTTTTCCTGCAGTATAAGGAAACCAGACACTTCCTTTCTTTCCTGCTGAGACACGATCTTATGTATGTAGCCAGGCAATAGTGATCTAACTTTTGGATGGTAGTGTTATGGCAGCCACTGGCACTGGCCTTTCCCTGGCATTCCCCTTTTTCCTGATCTTGCTAAAGTGGGGAGCTGGTGTAAAGGACAATGAGACCTACATACATAGCTAAGTCCTCTTTTGTTAGCCTATAATTATTAGGCAAGAACACAAGGTTGTTTTGATAGAAATTTTATACTCCACTTCTATAATCTCCACCCATTGAGTCTCTACTATGTTGTGTTTTTGTATACTTTTCTAAAAATATGGCAAAATACACATAATGTAAAATGTACCCCTTAAACATTTTTAAGTGTACAGTTGAGTGATGGGAGGTATATTCACATTCTTTTCTTGCACAAGCATCACCACCACCCATCACCATAACTCTTTTCATCTTGCACACTGAAGCTCTGTGCCCATTAACACAAAATTGTCCATTTCCCCCCTCCCCAGTGTATCTATATGCCATGCTTTGTTTGTTCCTTCATCCACTGGTGGACACTTGGGTTGCTTGTACTTTTTGGCTCTTGTGAACAATGCTGCTGTGAATATGGGTGTGCAAATATCTGTTTGAGTCCTTGCTTTCAATTCACTTGGGTAAATACCCAGAAATTGAATTTTGGAGCTTATGCTAATTCTTTTAATTTTTTGAGGACCTGCCACACTCTTTTCCACAGCAGCTGTACCATTTTACCTTCCCACCAAGAGTGCACAAGCGTTTCTATTTCTCCACAGCCTTGCCAATGCTAATTTTTTGTTTCTTTCTTTTTGTGGTAGCAGCCACTCTAATGAGATAGAATTGCATTGTGATTTTGATTTGCATTTCCCTAATGATTAGTGATAGTGAGCATATTTTCACGTGTCTACTGATCATCTGTTTATCTTCTTTGGAGAAATGTCTATTGCAGTCCTCTGCTCATTAAAAAAAAAATGTTGTTTAATTGTAGGAATTCTTTATATACCTTAGGAACATTGTGTTTTCTCCTTTAATCCTATTAATAGGGAATAGAAGTATCACTAACTCAACTTTACACATAGAGAAATAAGCTTGCAATTCATCTCCTAAACACGTATTTATTGAGCGCTCACTATGAGTTTGAGGCTATTAAAATCCATGAGGATACAATCGTAAAACAAAACTGACAAAGAGCCCTGCCCTCCTACAGCATACATTCTAGAAGGGAGACACATGATAAACAAGATAAATAGAGAAAATATAGAATACATTATGTTTAGAGAACTTCTTTTAGCCATATTTTTCGGATAGATCAGCAGGCAACAAATTTGCTTAGCGGTGGGGGGAAGGGACGTTTTATTACTACCAGGTGGGGGTAGACATCCAGTTCCCCACGTAGTCTCAGCTGACACCATGGCAGACAAGAGGACTCATTATCAGCCCTGGAGGTTGGAGGTCCTGGCCGCCTTCCCAATCTTCTCGGCCACCACCTTGATGGAGTGTTTGGGGCTACTTACTACAGCCTGAAGAGGGTGGAAGTCTGGACCCATCACTTGACCTTTGCCGGTGTGGGTGTGGGTGTGGGTGGGGCACAGTCATGTGTAATGGTGTTTTTAGCTGAAGCAGAGCGGCTATTGTCTACAAGTTTTCTGTTTTGCTAGGCTGTCTCTTTCCTGTGCCTTCGACTAGAGAGAGCAGGCTTTTGTTAGGGGTTTTTCCCTTTGTGCCCTTTGGTGTTTTGGGTGGGTGATCGCTTTCCCCCTCACCCAGTCTGGAATACATGAGACAAAAGGAAACCCTAGGGAACCCACTGCCCTGTTGCCCGAGTTCCGAGGCCCCTTGAAGATCTGTTTTCTTTTCTTGAGCATTTACACTTGTGTTTGTCTTATGTATCATGTCCAGGCTTTTTAGTTGTACTCAGCAGGAGGATTAGGGAAAATAGGTACATTTCCATCTTCCCGGAAGCAAAGTTCCTCTGCAATGTTGAAAACATTAGCTTGTTTAAATACTTGCTGTATGTTCGTGAACATGCCCAGAGAGCTCAGTGCTTTGCTCAAGAGTCTATTTTCTGATCTGATGGCATACAGTTTATACGACGTCCCCATACTTCTTTGCCACTACCCCATTTGTGGAACTTCACTGCATCCCTGTTCCTACTCATTGCCCTCAGACCGTGTAGCCAGGCATTTATTTGTTTGTTATTTCTCTCTCTAATGCCGCCCTCTTTCTGCCTGCCCACGCTGTTGTGATCTCATAATAGTGTGCACTGAGATGTCTTGCCTTTATAATGGGCCCTTGCTATTAAAACCCTGTGCTGACAGCCAGCACACTCCCACAGTCGGGTAGAGATTCAGGCAGAATTTGATCCTTCCATGTTATGTGTTTCACGCGACATCTTTACTTGTTTATCTGTTTTTTAATGAAACAATTCTTTCGGATTTGTTTTCCAGAAGCCAGCAGGCACAGGGCCCAAAGCTACTGACAATGCAGAGGGTCTCTTGCCAGACCTTTTTTCTCTCTTCAGTTGGGCATCCGCAAAAACACTTGGAATGACTGTAGCTTTGTCATGGGCCCACCCAGCGAAGTTGCCAGCAGATGGCCGAAAGCATTTTACAGCCTGTCCGATGTAGCAGGCATTAAATTTCTGAATAAGAACGCTGGACATTTGATTGGTCTGGGCTTACAGCCTCTTACAGTGTAATGGGGAAAAAAGCGAGAACCTTCCATTTTCCACTGGCGACTCTCATTATGCAGACTTTTCGGCTGCTCATTTGAGAGGGAGGGACTGGTTCTGATGATCACTAGAACAATCTGGGGCCTCTCATACATAAAACATGCCCTATAATTGCAGTGACGGAGCTGACACACGCGTACGTGTGGAATCGACCCCTATTATCCTGTCAATTAACATGGAAAATTAAACAAGATTTTAGGCTTTGTTATTGTTAGTAATCCACTACTCACTAAGAGGGTCTGGAAGTCTTTGGTTAATCCATGGCTTCTTAATTTAGGATTTTAATACCCACAGGGTGAAGAAATCAGGCGAGACAGCTCAGCGCCACAAAATCTGCTTAAAGAGGTCTGGCTGACAGACTGAAGGAATTGTTCACCCTGGCAAGGAAGCGCTCGCTTGCATTTTCCCCAAATGGTAGCTTATGTGGGGAAAAGGCTTGCTTTCAAAGTCGCCAGAGAGCAGTTAACTATGTACTTTTAATTTATTTTTGAATAGATCATATATTCCCAGGCTTTAAACCAAACATATAAAAGGCCTATAGTAAAAAACCTCTTTCTTATTCCTGTGCCCCATCTGATCAGTGCTTTCTTCCCCCAGTTATAACCATCTTAATCTGAATGAGTTGTAAAACCTGAATCCCCCCCCCCCTCAAGAAAATCTTATGCATGGTTTTCATATAGAAGCAGGATTGTTTTAAGTCTTTTAGGGGACCAGGCACAGAATACATGGAGACATAAATCCCTAGCTGTAAAACCAGGGATCCCGTGGACACACGACAGACAGGTTGATGTTTCCCTCCCTGTCTATACCGTGCACCTTTCAGAGAGCCGTGCGCCTGCTGAGTTCTAATGAGCCACTTTCTGTGCTTTTGAAAGTCGAAGAGGTCATAGCATTGCTTAGCTCGATAATTGGGAGTGTTGTGAGCCTTCCCTATTGTCCTGGTGGAGTTCTTGGCTGTCCCCTCCCCCCCTCTGACCCGGTGATTAGTCCTTTCCTCGCTGCTGTGTTCGGTCCACTCTTACGTACTCCTGCCTTCCCCCAGGGAACTGGAGTGTGCAGCCTTCACTCAGATCTTTATTTTTCTCAGTTTAGGTCTCCAGCACATACTTTTCAAACCCAGTGGAAGCGTTTTGTATGCTGCTGTCAGAGTTTGAGACTAATCTGCCGTGAGGAAGTCAAATAGAATGGGATATAAATCTCCACTGGTGCTTCTGTGTTGGAGGGAGTGTGATTTAACCTGGAAGACTTGGATACCCAGAATACTCACAAGATCTATGCATTTTCTGGTGCTTTTGTTTTATTCTATTTTGGGTCGCATTCTCACCATAAGGTGCCTGTGGGTTTAAAAAAATATTGTGTTGATACAATTGCACTTTTAAAATGTAAAACAGATGGCAATATGTCTCCTAGTGGCATGTTTGAAATTGGACGGATACAAATAAAGATAACAAAGTTGTAAACAGAAATATCCAATCTTGAGTCCAGCAGAGATATTAATACACTGAAGAAGCTATTTGGAGGATTCTAATTTCCCTAACAAAATATGTTTTCTCCTCAGCTCTGACTTAGGAAAGCAGGCATCAGCACGTTGCCTTGAACTCCTCAGCACCTGTCATGATGATAAATTGTTACATAGCAAGTCTGCTTGAGCAAATCCCACTAACCAATTTTAAGTCTCTCAGCCCTTTGTAGGTTTCAGGGAGCACAGAGTACCTGAAATTACATCCAAATAAGAGTTAGCGGCTACCTTAGTTACCTCCACCTAATTATCATTGACACCACTGATCAGGGAACATTCCTATCTCCTTATACACTCAGATTTCTTCTTTCCAAATATCTAATTTGAAACAAGCGTTGCTTTTGGAAAGAACGCACTGGGACACATTTTGGAATGATTTCTTCATAGTTGCAGGAGTTAGAATAGATGCTTGCTTTTTGTATATGTCTGTCCATCCATCCATCCATTCATCTGTCCATCACTCAGAGTTACTCATCGTTTGTCTTTCAATAACCAACACAGGCCGGGTGCCAACTGTGTACCAGGCAAGTGTGTAGGGCTTAGGGCTGTACAAGATCCCTGTGCAGGGTTTGGGGGCTGTAGGAGGTCACTGTATAGGGCTTGGGGTTGCAGATAGAGTCTCCAACCTCAAGCTGCTTACATTTTAGGGGGAGAAACACACAATGAACAAGCATGAAAGTTACTGATTTGAATAAGGGAACCTGATATGTCATTATGGAGTAGCATGGGGTGACCGTTTAGGTAGGGGCAATTTTTTTTTTTTACCTTTTTAATGTTTATTTTTGAGAAAGACACAGAGTGTGAGCCGGGGAGGGGAAAAGAGAGATGGAGACAGAATCTGAAACAGGCTCTAGGCTCTGAGCTGTTGGCACAGAGCCCGACACGGGGCCCAAACTCAAGGACCGTGAGATCATGACCTGAGCCGAAGTTGGAAGTTTGAATGAGCCACCCAAGCACCCTTAGGTGGGGGAAACTAAGTTGAGAGAATCAGGGATGGCTTCTAGGATGATATTTGAGCTGAGTCCTAAACAAGGAGAGTAAGCCATGGGAAGTGCTGCGGGAAGAGCCTTCCAAGCAGAGGAAACAGCATATGTAACGTTTTGAGGTGCGGAAAGGAAGCTGTTGGGGCTGGAGCACAGTGACCAAGAAACCATCATGCTTGGTGGAAAGGTTATGGGGAGTTGTGGAAAGGTTTCAGAGGAGTTAGACAGTGAGGAATTGATTATGGGGAGGAATAGATCAGGGTGGTGTGAAAACAGGTGGGGAGTTAGGTTGGAGACTGTTACCACTGTTGACCTATGGTAAAGATAAGAAATGAGGCATTTGTACCAGGGACGGTGGGAGAGCGGGGAACAAAAGGGGACAAATTTTACATCCCTCCCGAAGAAGGGGCTCAAACGACTCCCAGGTCATTAGCTTAAGTAACCGTGGGATGGTTACAGGTTCTCTGCTATTTCTAGAGGCAGAGAAAAGAGCAGGTGTAACAGGTTTGGTGAGAAGATGGGGAGGTGAAAGGGGAGGGTAGGCAAGTGGAGGCTAGAAGGCCTTAGGGACTTTGATCATCAAAGTCCAGCAGGGGCGCCTGGGTGACTCAGTTGGTTAAGCGTCTGACTTCTGCTCAGATCATGAGCTCATGGCCCAGGAGTTCAGGCCCCACGTCGGGCTATGGGCTGACAGCTCGCAGCCTGGAGCCTGCTTCAGATTCTGTGTCTCCTTCTCTCTCTGCCCCTCCCCCACTCACACTCTGTCTCTCAAAAATAAATAAACATTAAAAAAAAAAGTCCAGTAGGCAGGTTAGAAAACTCTTGGCAGTTTCTCCTGATCCCTGTAGGAAGCCTGGGCTAGAGATTCAGTTTCCAGAATTCATTCATTCATTCATTCAGAATTTATTCACCTGTGCTAGGGTTCAGAGATGCTAAGGTAAGACACTAGTCTTTCCCTTCAGGAAATGCTTGTGTGGAGCGGAGGACGGAGGGAAATCAATGAGGACAGCAGTGTGCAGAATGTACAAAGTTCGCTGAAGAGGACAAGAAGTCCTGCTCTGCCTGGCTAAATCCAGGCGGCTTTGTGGAGGAGGTATTCTTTTGGCTGGATTTCAAAAGAGGAGCCAGGGTTAACCAGACAGGCGAAGGCATTCCAAGTAAGAAGAATAGTATTTGCAAAGGCACAGAGGTACAGAAGTACAAGGTGTGATTAGTGTGAGACACATGGATAAACTGTGTGTGTGTGTGTGTGCGCGTGTGTACACGCGCACACACATGTGTCTGGGAAAGTCCCAGGGAAATGGCCAGAGACGGATCAAAGCCCTAGAGTAGCCCTCACAAGCTCACATGGCTCCTGGGGCCAGACAGGCATTGGGTAAATGAGCGAAGGGAGACAGAGGGAAGACAATAGGGAATGGTGGGGACTTTGTCAACCTGGAGAGTGCAAGTCCCCTCTAGAGGGAGCAGAATCATCACAGCTCCAGTTACTACAGGGAGAAATGTTGTCAGGACTTTGGGATTTGCTAATAAAGTCTGAAATGCAACATCTTTTGAATTTTAGATGTTGACCATTAATTCAAGTTCTAAAGCACTGTGTGGGCCGAACGAAACACTTCTGTGAGCTGGGTGGGACTTATGGGCCGATGGCTGGCGACCTATGCACTACTGAGTACAGAGTCGCTTTGGTTCCATTCTGTGCCTCCTCAGGTGGGCAATGCACAGTAGTTGCAGCCTGATTCAATTCAGTGACCTAAGCTACCGGGCCACCCGCCAGCCCTTCGAGGGGCATCAGAGTCCAGAAATTCGTTTCCCAGGTGTTAAGGGAATCCTGACTGGGCATGTAGTGCTCTTTCTCAACTCTTGAAATTATGCACAAGACCTGGGGTGGTTAGAGCCACGTTGCCCAATATAGTGGCCACTAGCCAGGTGTGGCTACTTGAATTTCAATGTAAGTGAACTGAAATTAACAGAAAAGTAACAGTTCAGTTCGTTAGTCATACTGGTCACATTTCAAGTGCTTGACAGCCACGTGTGGCTCCAGTGGCTACCACATTGGTCATCCCAGATACTGAATGTCTTTATCACTGTAGAAATTTCTATGGGACAGTGGTGCACCAGATTTTAGGTGATGAGTTGACAGAGATGCTGTTAAGTGAGGAGAGCCAGCTCCGTTCAGAAAAATGAACCAAAGGAGTATATTTAGTGTAGACACAAAACATTTTTAAAAAAAACCTCTATTTTATCTGTGTCTTTCTAAAGCTAATTCGGTACTGTCTGTGTTATTTCGGATGGGGATGATCTGAAACACTTGAACGATAAATAGTTCTCGTGTTTCCTTGGCAGTCCTTAAGCCTGAATGGTTTCGTGTTTCAGAATTTCCAAACAATTGTAGATGAGCGAGTGGAGACATGCTCAGACTCGGGGGCCATGGTTCTGTACTTGCATGTTTGCAGCAATGGATAGAGTTGCTGCTCGTTTTAAAAGTCTCTAAGAATGAGGAAAGGCAAAAATAGCTGTTTATCCAGCAAATTTACAATGCTTCGTTATCATACGTTGTCACCAAGGGAAACAGCTTAAGTGTTTAAGAGCTTCCATTCCAGTTCAGAAACACCTGGGGTCAAACAGTGGCTTCACCACTTAATACCATTAGCGTCAAAGCCCCCGTGTATTTCCCAGTATTGCACCGGGTGATGAATACTTTTGTTATTCTCACTAAAAAAAGAAACTGAGGCATAGAGGGGTTAAATTACATTCTCGGGGTCACACAACTAATAATTGCAGTGAAGTTATAGTTCAAATTCAGGTAGTCTGACACCAAGGCCGGTTTTCTTAACCACAGCACCCCTATGCTTCTGATCCTTGCCAGTTTATTTAACCTCTCTGGGCCTTTTGTTTCCTCATCTGTGAAACAGGAATAATGCAACTTAGCTCACTGGGGTCGCTGCAAGGCTAAAGCTCGTGACACGTTATCTGCCGGCTATGTTGGATTTGTTCACTTTTATTTTTTGTAAACATTTTTTAAATGTGTTTTTATTTTTGAGAGAGAGCCTGCATGCACACAAATGGGGGAAGGGCGGGGGGGGGGGGGGCGGGGGGGGGGGGGGACAGAGGATCTGAAGGAAGCCCAAGGCGGTGCTAGAACTCAGGAACCGTGAGGTCACGACCTGAGCCAAAGTCAGAAGCTTAACCTACTGAGCCACCCAGGTGCCCCAGATTTGTTCACTATTAAGGATTTTTTTTTTTTTAAGGGAGTAAGGGGTGCTCTTGAACACTGCTGGTGGGAGTACATTCATATAACCTGTAAGGAAGGAATTGGCATTATCTGTGAAAATTATAGTTTTTGATCCAAGAACCCCACTTCTGGTAATTCATCTTTTAGATGTGTTTGCTAGTGTGCTTAAAGATGTCTGTTTAAGAATATCCATGGCTCTGGGGCGCCTGGGTGGCTCATTCGGTTAAGCCTCTCTTGATTCAGCTCAGGTCATGATCTCGTGGTTCATGAGTTTAAGCTCCGCCTCTGTACTGACAGTGTGGAGCCTGCTTGGGATTCTCTCTCTCTCTCTCTCTCTCTCTCTCTCTCTCTGCTCTCCCCTGCTCGTGCTCTCTCTCAAAGTAATTAAAAAATATATTAATCGCTCTGATATTTGTTGTAGCAGAATGTGGATCTGACAGTCTATGTGTCCTTTAGAAGGGGATTGTCTGAACTAGGGGTCAAACTTTTTGCATAAAGTATTAGATAGCAAGTATTTTAGGATTTGTGGGCCTCAGGGTCTCTGTTGTTGCAGTGTGAAAGCAGCTACAGGCCATATGCAAATGAATGGCCATTGCTGTGTGCCAATAAAACTTGATTTACCAAAACAGGTGGCTGGGGCGCCTGGGTGGCTCAGTCGGTTGAGCCTCTGACTTCAGCTCAAGTCACGATCTTGCAGTTTAGAAGTTCGAGCGCCATGCCAGACTCCACACGGACAGGGCGGAGCCTGCTTGGGATTCTCGCACTCCCGCTCTCTCTGCGCCCCCCCCCGCATGTGTGTTCTCTCTCTCTCTCAATAAAAACAAAAACAGGTGGCTTCCTGGATTTGGGCTCGTGGGCGATCATTTGCTTGCTTCTGACCTACATAAATTGCGGTACGCCCACACACAGGAATACCGTTCAGCCATTAATATAGAACAACCTCTAAGACAGGTGATTAAGTGGGAAAATCACAATGTAGCAAGCACTTACAGAGCATCTACCGTGTAGGCGATATTCCAAGAGCTTTACGTGTGTTAATTCATTAATCCCCACCGTTACTCTAGGAGATAGCTGCTACCACTATTACCCCCCCATTCGAGGTGAGATTAAAGCGGCACACATTAAGAAACGTGGCCAACTCCCACCACCAGTAAGTGTTGGAGCCAGGATTCAAACCACGGTTTGAAACCCAAGAACAAGCGTCCACCCTACCGCATGCTGCCTCCTAGAACGGGGTGCACCAGTACGGTGCTCTACTCTTTACGTACACAAATGGGGCAACATCAGCACTTCCCAGCTGAGTTTTCACTAACATCCCTAAGGAAGCTTTTTAGGCATTTTTTCCTAATGACCTCCCAGTGAGAATTTAAGATCACGGACATACAGCGTATCTGTTTATGGAGTGTATTCTCTGTGCTTTGTACACAAGGGGTAGGACTTTTCTGCCCTCCCACCCTTCTGGGAGGCACTACTGCCTTGTGGAGAATGAGTGGATTACAGGTATACTTACATCTTCATGGACCATCTCTGGAAAGATCTAGATGAAAGATCTGGGGATACAACCCGGGAGGCTCAGAAGTGAGAGACCTCTGATTATATTCCTTTCTAAAAAAAAGGGAGGAGAAAATAAAGAAAGGCTTGCCAAATCAAATAACCATGTAGCGAAGGAGGGAGGGAGGCCCAACGTTAAGAGCACCTGCTGGGCTCCCCTCATTTGTCCCCAGCTGGCTGTGGTTCAGGAGCATTAATGAGGCCGGAGTCCCGGGAAGTCCTTGATTGGACGAGAGCTGCTATTTCTTATACCTGAGGGGAGGGTCTGTTTGCCTGGCTTTGCTGGTTCAGTTAACAGCCTCTCCTTCCCTTTCCCCTTTTGGGATATTTTGTCCCTCACAAGCAACTTCAAACTGGAAGAAAGAAATCGATTTTTAGTTATTTAACTTCTTATCTCCTGGAACCCAGACATCCCGTTTAAAGTCATTGCAATGAAATATAATTCCCATTCCTTCTCTGTTTCCCAATAAATGAAGGCTTCACTGGACCCAACAGGGCATTTTGGAAGAAAAATGAGTGAAGGCAGAGAGAACTGGTTAGAACAGGCTAAGAATCTTCTAGGTTCTAAGCTTTGCTCTTATCCATTAAGCCCCCCACTTCTGATCTGATGTCAAAACTTGGGGTCATGCAGAAATGATCCACAATGATCTGGATCAAACCATTAGCGACCCTCAGTGTTTGGGAATCCATGGAGAGTGGAGACCAGCATTAAAAAACACATGAAGAAGTACAATGGAATGGGACAGAATTGAATCTAGTAAAAAACAGGGTCTGTGTCCTATGGTGAAGGTAAGACTGGTTTTGTGAAACGGAGTTTACTGATGTGCATGCACTGGGCAAATCCAAAATGTATTTACTGTTCAGAGTGCCTGCACCATGGATACAGGACCCCAGTGCTGTGGCTGGACCATGTGTGATCACCTGCAGCTTCTGTATAAACGCTCACCCCTCCAGGGGTCCTCTATCCCATCACCCCTTTTTTTGATGTTTATTTATATATTGAGAGAGAGAGCCGAGCATGTGCACTCTCAAGGGAGGAACAGAGAGGGAGAGAATCCCAAGCAGGCACTGTGCAAAACGTGAGATCGTGACCTGAGCTGAAATCAAGAGTCAGACACTTGACTGAGCCACCCAGTCGCCCCTATCCCATCACACTTTAAAAAAAATTTTTAACATTTATTATTGAGACACAGACACAGAGCGTGAGCAGGGGAGGGGTAGAGAAAGGGGGAGACACAGAATCTGAAATAGGCTCCAGGCTCTGTCAGCACAGAGCCCGACGCGGGGCTCAAACTCACGATCTGTGAGATCATGACCTGAGCTGAAGTCGGCCACCCAAACAACTGGGCCACACAGGCACCCCCCACCCCCATCACACTTTTTAAAAGTCCTCCACTGGTATCAATATCTACACTTAAGTTTTTTTTTTTTTTTTTCTGTTTGAGCAGAGCTCAATTAAGGCCAATTATCAAACGATGGTGGCTATTAAACCATATTTTTAGGCCAAGAGAAAAGGTTATTTCCGTTTTATTTTGTAAGTACATTTTCAAACATTGGTGCCCCTTAAAGTGTGAGAGTCCTTATTCTATTAGAATCAAGTATTGGCAGTTTAAAAATTCACAGTAATTGATTCCTACAAATTCTATTTGTAGGAATAGAACGAAGAAGGGTCAGGAATACCATGGTGGAGTGCTGGCTGGGGGTCAGGAAAGGGCTTCAGTGAAAGCGTATTAAAGGGTAAGTCTGCTGCACTTGACTCTCTCCCTCCCGATCTTTTCTTTCCCCGGCTAGTTTCTGCTCCTCAGAAAAAGGTCATTTTCTGAGTCAAGCCTGGTGAGGCTCAGCCCTGCTTGCTTACGACTCTCATGTCTCTGGGATCCTTCTTCGTGGATCGTCTTACTTCAGTCATGTGCCTCCTACGACACACTACCTTTGGTGTAGTCTTCACCTGGGCATTTGCTAAAAGCTGTGGTGTCGTTTTTAGAAACACAAGGCCAAGGGCTGGATCTGCTGTTTCCATTTGGCCTCTGGTCTAAATGGTCGGTTGTGGTGGTTAAGAACCTCTCTGCTGTCCTGGACAAGGACCCTTCCTTTGATCCTGGCACATTCTGTTTGTGAAAACGTGGTCTCTGCTTCATGACGTGTGCTATGTTGTGGGAGCAGCCTGGGCCTGGGGGGCTCCTCCGGATCTGTTGTGAATGCTCAGAGGAGCCAAGCCTATCACACTGGCTGTCTTCAGGGCTTGGTCCTGAGTCTCCTTCCACACCGGAGCAGAGCAGATGGAGCTCTGTTGCTCCATGGTGGTCCCTAGTGCTGGGCTGGGGACTAGCCTTAGCCTCCAAGCATTGGGTGAGCCTGTGGGGACCAGTTAAGAATGCCCAGGGACGGCCGAGAGAACCAGAAAAGCGGATTCCACCAGAAACCAGCAACGCGTAAGCTCGACTTTAAGCACACAGTCCCTATCTCATGACGGTCATCCAAGGCTTAGAGTTGAAATGAATTAGATGACGATATTCTTTCTCTATCTCTGATGGGTTACATCATCTGGCTTCCTTGCTCTGATTTTTGGAATATTTGAGGATTGAGATTGGAAACATAGGAGGTAGACTTGAAAGAAAGATAGAAAACGGTTAGTTTTGCATGTGCTAAGTTTAACACACACCTGGGCTCCTGGTACCCTGGGAGACTGACTTCTCTCTTTTTCTTTTATAGGTTAACATACGGTGTAGTCTTGGCTTTAGGAGTAGAACCCAGTGCTTATCCCCAAAGTCCTTCTTAATGCCCCTCACCCATTTACCGCTCCCACCCACAGCAGCCCTCTCAGCAGCCCTCTCTGTATTTAAGACTCTCCTATGGTTTGCCTCCCTCACTGTTTTTATCTCTCCTTTTTTATAAGATCGGGCAAAGCTCTTGCACGGTGATCACGTGTTGCAGACTAGGAGTCTGGAGTTCTCTCTTGTCGAGCAAGAGAGCAGGCACAGAATTGAATACGAGAGGCTAGTGTCTAGGAGGAGACAAAAGCCCCAACGGGCCTTTCGTCCCCGTATTTATTGAGCTCACAAGATATTACCCACGTGGTGAACGGGAAGAAAACAAGATCTTACACACGTGAACGTGGAGAAAACAATCAGACAGTAATCGTTAACTTGTGTGTGTGAGAAGCAAAGGGTCTGGGGGGCAAGTGGAGTTTGTGATCAAAGCACAACAGTATACTGGCATCAGATGGAAGGTAATTTCCTGCAGGTGATGTAACAAGTTACTCGTGATCCCGTTCTAACCCACTTATGTAAGTAGAACCTGTTTCCCCACAGTCACAAATTCACCAGATCTTTCACTGCCCCTGAAATGGAATTAGCTTATTTATTCCTTATTGGGGGTCTGGGGGGTGTACCGGGGGAGGGTGGGTACGATGGATAGTCCTTAACACGATGCACAGGTATGGGTTTCAGGTGACTACTGTATCGTGACCTGGGGAGGTGAGGTTTGCCAACCAGGGTAGTAAGGGTAAGAAAGAGTACACTGAGAGGAGCCAGTGAGGTCCAAGGTCTGCAGGCCCTGCAGGGCAGGGAGCTTTCTGTGTGGGCACATGGTGAGCTGTTTGTAAATATATTGGAAGCTTTTTATAGGAGAGAGGTTTCTTTTTCCTCTCTCTGGTTGTCAAAAATGTTACATCGCCTAGTTTGCAAATTTTATGAAAAACATAATAGCATGTATAACGTATTGCATTGACTTTGTTCAACATATATTTATCAAGTACCTGGTATATTTCAGGCATTCTTCCAGGTGCTGAGAACACAGGTGTGTACGTTTTAGTAAAGTCCCAGCCCTTCATGGAATTTATATTCGAGTGGGAGACAGATGAAGGAAAAATAAATAAATGAATACATAACACAAGTTCAGATAATCTGTAATCTCTCCCGTTGGACTAGAAGGACATTGAGGGAAGAACTGTGTTTCCCCAGCTGTTCCTCCAGCCACGTGTTGGACTGAAGGGATGTTTGAAACCTTCAGGATCCCATCAGTAAACACTGTATTTTAATTTACTAGAGCACTTCAGCAAGGAATGTCATAAACACTGGCCACCTGACTGGGGATTGTCAAAGGTGGTGTCTCAAATATGAACACTGAAAACCCATCAGTTGCCACACATTCGTGTTACAGGCTGGGCATTTTCTCACAGAAAAGTTAGTGCTAGTGATTGAAACAACTCTCCATTTTATTATTGTTATCAGCTACTGAGCACTCTGACGAGGCAAATCTGCTAGGAAAGTGACTTACCTAATAGGGGGATAGTACGGTAGGCAGAATAATGTCCCTCACCCCCAAATGCCCAGAACCTGCAGATACCCTAATCCCAGGAAACTATGGCTACCTTAGGTTACATGGCAAAGGTTGCCGACAAAAACAAGGTTGCTAATCAGTTGACCTTAAAGTCAGGAGATTTTTTTGGTTTATCCAGATTGGCTGGAAGAAATCACAAAGATTCTTAAAAGTGGAAGAGAGACGAAAGAGGAGGTCGGCACGGTGCCCCATGACCTGCTGTTGTTGGCTTTGAAGATGGAATAAAAGGGCCAGGAGCCATGGAACGTAGGTGGCTTCTAAAAGATGGAAAAGACAAGAAAATGGATTCTCCCCTAGAGGCTCCAGAAGGGAACAGCTCTGCCAACTCCTTGATTTTAGCCCAGTGAGATCTATGTTGGATTTCTATCCTACAGAACTTTAAGATAATAAATTTGTGTTGAGCCACCAAGTTTGTGGTAATTAGGTTCGGCAGCCAGAGGCAGAGACCAGGCTCTCCCATTATGTGGATGAGGAGTCTGGGGCTCAGAGACTCAATCTCTCAGTGAGAGATTGAGGCACTGTTACAGGATCACACAGGCTGGTCCCAATGATGGAATCCAGATTTGAATCCAGGTCTACTGCAAGACCATGTTTACACTCTGCTGCTAGGATTTACAGGATCAGTTTGCATTTTGATAAAACCAATGGCATCTACCATTGCCTGAAGATGCTACCTAGGTCTCAGCTCCCACGACATAGATCTGGGCCTCAGGTCCCCTCTGAGCAATTGTCTGTATTGAAAAATGCACTCCTCATGAAGGCATGTGGCTCCACGCTAAGTTCCATGGAACCATATATCATTAATAAATGTGAAATTTTAAGAGGGTCTAGGAGCTTTGAGAGAGAAAGGTTAACAAAGGACTTGTAAAAAGGGCAACGATGCTTGGGGCGATGTGTAAGCTATAGATAGAATGTACAAATTCTAGAAGTAATGTGACAGTGGGGATCAATCAGAATAGACTCAACTGTCAGAAGAAACCAGAGGAGAAAATATCCAGGAGAAAGAAATGTCAATTCACAGAAAAGAAGGGAAAACATTTTAAGTAAGAAAGCCTGTTGAGTTTGCATTTTACTTTTTTGTGTGTACTCCCCAAAGTGGCATGAAAACAAGTAATGTGTCACAGGAGATTGTTTCTGGTAAGTAGGGAGATGAATTTAAGATCACATGTGCCAGTGTCTTCAGTTAACAGCACAAGCCAGTTAGACCCTTCTGGGCTGCAAGAGGGCAGACAATTAAAATATGAATAAAGGAGGGGCACGTGGGTGGCTCAGTCATTTAAGCGTCTGACTTCAGCTCAGGTCATGATCTCGCGGTCCGTGAGTTCAGGCCCCACATCGGGCTCTGTGCTGCCAGTTCAGAGCCTGGACCCCGCTTCGGATTCTGTGTCTCCTCCTCTCTCTGCCCCTCCCCTGCTCATGCTCTGTCTCTTTCTGTCTCAAAAATAAATAAAAGCATTAAAAAAAAATAAAAAAAATATGAATAAAGGAGCAGAGGCTCAAAGACAAACCCTTTCTCAGCCACCAGGAAACCTATCAGATTTGTTACAACCTCCTTCGAGGGTTATGTTTGATCAACCGGGACACGTGTGCCTTTAGTGAAACTGCTCAGCTAGACTTAAAATATTTCTACTTTCAGGAAGTCTTCCTTCCATTTTCATCTCAGCCTCTTAATGTTCACTGTACATTGTGCATGGAGGTCTGGAGCCAGGGCCACTCCTGGAAGTACTTGCTTCCAGCAGGTTCTAAGGAGCGTTCAGCCGAGCCGAGTCGTAAAACCCAGCAAAGCCTCAGACTCCGAGGCGAGCATGTTAAGAAATCATTCTTAGTTCAGCTGGACCCTTAGCGACCTTAACGACTTAATCAACTTGTTCAGTGAATTGGGTCTGATTCTATTCACGTTGGCAAATGATTGTGACAAAAGCTATCCTTGCAACTCTTAGGGACTCAGCATCCCTATGGAAGGTCAAGTGAAGCACTTGATGGTCTGGGTCTTTGTTGAATGCGCCCCACTGGGACAAAGCACTTTTGGCTTAAAATGTAGTATAACAGTGGGGCGGCACCGTTGGGGTCTAGCAAGGTGGTTTAGACCAAGGCGTTTTGGACACAAAGAGACCTGGCCTTGAAAATCAGGATCTGACTAGTTCCAGCTCAGTGACCTTGAGCTATAGGTTACCTAACCTTGACTAATCTCACTTTCCTCATCTGCTCAATGGGTGTGAAGATAGTATTTTATCTTGCATTTCCTGCGAGTGTGAAATAGGGAAATGGGTATAAAGTGAACAGCACAGTTCTCTGTGCAGACTGGAGGCTCAGGAGATATTAGCAGTTAAGAGCTATTTTTAGTAGTGACAGTGACAACAAGGATTTTGTCATCATCTCAATTCTTTGAACTTTGGTTTTCTAACCTCGTATAGGAGTAATACTAGCACCTCTCAGTGCTTTTGTGGTTAAATTGCCGAGTGCTTAGCTCAGTGGCTGGTGTGCTATACGTGCACACAAAAAATGTTAGTGGTTATTAAAATTGTTGTCTTTGGGCAGCTAGACAATATCACATGGCATATTCAGGCTTAAGTCATATTTATATGCTAGGTAGACTGGGGAGTTAAAAGGAAAAAAAATCTCTTAGGATTAAAAGGAGAAGGACTTGTTCTAGTCTTTTCCTGGAATTGAGTTGGTGAAGCTCCTTCCTGTAGCCAAACCTCGGTGTGGCAGACACTGCCGATGGCCCACCCATGGACACCCATGGTTCCACCTCCTGGAACTCAGCACTGCATACAGCCGGCACCAATGGCTCCTACCTGCCAGCACCTGCTACCCTGCCCGAAGCTCTGTATCCGCTGTAGCCACGTCCCCCATGCACAGGGTGGTCTGAAAGTGCTGGGAAATCCTCACCCTGCCAAAGTCACTGTTCAGCGACTGGCAGGAGTTGGTGGGTCCGTCTCACGCCTCCTTTGCCCCCTGGCGGGACTAAGTGTGAACACGGTGCTGCTTTTCACCTCCTGTTCTCCAGGGGGATTGAGCCCCGGGGGCCCACAGCTCTGCCCTCCTCCAGAATGCAAGATCAGTTGGCTCGCCTCCCTTCTTTCCTTCCCTTTCCCAATCCCCTACTTGTAGTTGAATTCTTGCCTCAGGGTCTACTTCTCTGGGGAACATGGCCACAAGGCATCCACCTTTTCACTGGGTCAAACGAAATTACAGTTGTTATGACCTTTGGACATCAAACTACAAGTGTTCTAGGTTCAGTGAAGACTTCTTCTGATTCTTCTGTCAGGATTGAAGATTTCCCCACCCCAGTTCTGCAGACCTAGGAACCAGCTTAAGCTATTGTCAAACAACCAGGCTGTAAGATCCATAAGCAGAGACATAATGTCTGTCTTCTTCAAATCTGAATCCTCAGCAATTTAAAGCGGAGCTTGGCACATGGTAGGTACTCATAAATAGCTATTGAATCAATGGATGAATTAATTCATCCATTCTCGGCATCCTCACTGACAGGAAATTGCAAAAATAATACAGAGTCCCATGAGCCTTTTATTCAGCTTACCCCCAATGCTGACATCCTCTATCGCTGCAGCACTGTA
This sequence comes from Panthera onca, assembly GCF_046562875.1. NCBI lineage: Eukaryota > Metazoa > Chordata > Mammalia > Carnivora > Felidae > Panthera > Panthera onca. The sequence continues at coordinate 31,211,508 of NC_138340.1, read as the reverse complement.
TCAAAGCCAGGAAGTTGAGAGAGGGATCTTTTCCTTTTTTTTGTTAATTTTTTTTTAACGTTTATTATTTGTGTGTGTGTGTGAGAGACAGAAAGAGAAAGAGAGAGAGAGAGAGAGAGAGAGAGAGAGAGAGAGTGGGGGAGGGGGGGAGGGGAAGAGAGAGAAGGAGACACAGAATCCGAAGTGGGCTCCAGGCTCTGAGCTGTCACCACAGAGCTTGATGTGGGGCTCGAACTCATAGACTGCAAGATAATGACCTGAGCGGAAGTCGGATGCTTAACTGAGACACCCAGGCGCCCCAAGAGAGGGATCTTTTCAAACCTAAAGTTGAATCACGTCATTACTCTGCTTACCTGCCAAGCGGCTTCCTACTTCACTTCGAATAAAGTCTGTTTCCTATGTCCTACACCGTGCTTTGTGGTCTGGTTCTTCCAGACTCTGCAGTCCCATCTCATCACCCTCCCCTTATGTGTCCCAGCTCCACCAGCTTTACTCTTGTCATTCATTTCTTCAAAGATGCTTGGCGGTCTCCTCTCCGAGGTCCTTGGATGTGCTCTCCTCTCTGCCTGACCTGTTCTCCCCATATCCGATGCCTTCCCATTCTGCATGTCTCAGCTTAGACGACACCTTCTCAGAGAGGCTTTCATTGACCACCGTATTCCACTTCTCCCCACCCTTGTGCCTCATTTCTTCCCTACATAGCACGAATCAACGCTTAGTCTTACATATTTGGTTTGCTCACTTGTCCGTTAGTGGAGTCTTTGAACTTTGAGTATGGGCTCAAAGATACCAGGAGCTATATTTTGCTCATCTCAGTACAATTAGAAGCTTGACTTGTAAACACTCAGGCTTTTTAAGTGTGGACCACTCAACATTGAGTAGCCAGCTACCATTTGTAGAGCATTGTACAGTCCATTGACCTTTTCTACATACGACCAGGTCGTTGTCCTATCAGGTCGGATTATCTGCATCGCCATTTTACAGACTGACGGTAGTAACGTTCACTGATTACAGCAGAAGGTGATTTCAATGCCCTAGGTAGCTCCCCTTGGCCGGCCTCGAATTTCAGCCACAGCTGTGAAGGGTAGTTACTGCTCATGCTGACAAGGATCCGCTTCACGAGTGCACCTTTCAATTCTCCCCCTTATCCCTCCTCAAGGCTTCCCTGGGGGTAGGGGGAAGAGAGGGTGGTGGCGACACCCGTGCTCCTTCACCTCCTCCCATCCCAGCCTGTCACCGAACACTTATGAGGCTGGTTTCTCTGAAGTCACAGGAACCTGCTCAATCTGTAGGCCAGCGCAACCGGGAGAGGAGGGAAAATTACCACCCCATGTGGGCTCTCACCCAGTGGGGCCTGGGGGTTGATAGATAAATACTCCAGCTTCTTTCCCCTGATGGCAAACCGCTGGAGCCACTCTGAACGTGACTCAGGAATCCTGTCCGTTTTCTCTCCTTCCCGGTCTCTCTCCTCCCCTTACCCCTTCACTCTTGCCTCCTGGAATCACCCTCCTGTGCTTCCAAACTCAGCGTCTCTTGGGTGTTCTCATGCCTTTACATGCCTTACCTTTCTCATCCTGATACCATCCTATGAGACAGACGTTACCATTATCCCCATCACAGAGAAAGAGGGCAGGTGAATGAATGAGAAGTTAAGTGTCTTGCCAAAGGCATTGATTGACTTGCCCACATCCCCCCAGTGATTGAGGGTAGTCCCTGGGGTGTTAACTCCCCTACATTTCCAGGCCATGTTTGTTTCAGGCTGTGGCTTCAGAAAAGTCCCAGGGCTTTGGAGAGGGGATCAGTGGAAGAAACAACAGACTCAAAGAAATGGCAGCACAGGGGGGGAGTTTCACCCAGGCAAGTGGGATCGAAGAACCCACCTGTTTGTTCCACTTGGATGCCTTCCCTCCTTCCAAGGAAAGAAGGTTATGACTTCACCTTCCTACCCCGAAATACATCCAGGAGGAGCGAAGCTTCAATTCCAAGTTAGGTCTGGTGGACACAGAGAACTAGGCTCTCCTGCTGCCCTGATTGCTCCCCTTTTTAAAGGCCAGGTCTACTGCTTTTCTTCTTGAAACCAGAAGGAATAAAACCAGCTTAGTGAAATCCCTGTCGGATTACCGGAGGAACTCATTGTGAATCTGCAGCGGACCGTGGAAGCTCGTCTCTATCTCCACCAGGACAGGCAGTGCGTTCCATGGATCAGGGCCCCAGGGCCCTCCGGAGCTGCTAAGGCCGGTGAAGAGAAGTGCCGGTTATGCGAGTTTCTCCGCATCAGAGAGTTCACAACGGTATATGAAGCAGAGGCCACTCTCTCCTCCTGGAGAGCGCTGAAGGAAGAGGTCACATCCAGCCGTGTCCCGGGAAATGAGAGGTGAATGGGGTGCCTCGCGCCAGGTCCCCCCTCCCCCTGCCCCTCACCGTCCCAAGCCCAGCCCGCTGCCGTGTAGATGTTAGCAGTCAAGGCCACCTCCTCCACCCAGGCTGTCCTTCAGTCTACACTTTACCCTGCAGCCACGGAGATCTTTCCAAAATGCTGATCTCATCGCGTCCCTCCTGTGCTTAAAATCCACTAGTGAGCTCCCTTAGGCTCTTGGGGATAAGGACAGAAATCCCAATCACGGCCGCCTAGCAGGGCACCAGCAGCCCTCGACTCAGAGAGGCCTCCTCACTCATTGCACTCTGGCAACCAGACGTATCCATCCTGCCTCCCACCATCCGAGCTTTATAAGGCTGCTCTCTGCCTGGGATTCTCTTCCTCCCATTCAGTCCCTGGGAAACCTGGTGCAGTCCTCAGGTCTCAAGCACCTTTGACCTCCCTCTAACTAGCTCAAGCCCCTCTGATAAATGTTCTCGTGGAATCCTCTGCCTCTCTTTGCTGCACACAGCCTAAGTGGCGTGTGCTTATTTTAATGTCTGTCTCTCCTCCTAGAGCGTGAGCTTCTCAAGGTGAGGCACGTTTCTGTTTTATCTCGCTCCCATAGCCCCAGTGCCTTGCATAGCAGTGGGTGCAGACGGCGTCCTAAAATGAGAGAATCAATGAATGAGCAGCCTTAGGCTTGGAAACAAGGGCATGGGGAGAGCGTGGAAACACCGTGCATTTATAACTTATTCTTCCATTGTTAAAGCTAACCAGATTCTATTGTAATTCTGCTCTCTCCAGCCAGCACTGTAAGCAATAACTTTATTAAGGTCAAATAGATATCACAATACAGTATTTATCCAACAGGGTCCAGAAACCGGTTACAGATATCATCTAAGAACCACAGCTGGTTTGTGCTAAAATGCTTCCAACATCACAGATCACACAGAGTTTATACATCGATAACAACTTTTATCTGGAAATACGGATGCAGTTTGCCCTCGCTGTTAGGCCTTGATGTTCCAATTGAGTCAAAACAAAGAAGGGAAGACTGGCGTTCTCTTGATAATGAAAAAATTCTGAGGAATATTTCATGAGAACCGTCTCTGGGATCAGAGTTGCTCATGGAAGTCATTTCTAATTTATGATTCAAATCGGAATTAGTAATTGGTAAATTAAACTGTGACTTGAGAATTTCTAATAATTGGATCAAGGAACATATTAGCTTTACAAATAAATAGGATTTAAAAGTTTGGCTGCTCGTATAGGTTCTACAGAACATCCTTTATAAATTAATACATTAGCACAAAAGCTTCTCGACTATGGTATCTGATATCTGCATCTGTATTACTCTAAGAAAACAGCACTCCATAAACACAAACGGTTATTGGGCCTATTGTTTATGGTCCATAGGATAAGAGCCACAAAACATCATAGAAAGTTACAAGAATGTAAATACTTAGCTAAGTAGATAGAATAAGTATTGGGCAGTTACCATATATAACACTGAATATTGACTAATAGGGAAAAAAAATCCCAAACCTTAGTTACGGTGCAGTCAGAATTGGGTAAAGCCAAAGAGACAGATTTGCAAGTATACAAAGTAATGAATATATTTCTTTAAACGTCCATGTAACAAATTCATGGTGCAAACTGGAAAATTTTCATAAATACACTTCAAATGTTCATTTTGTGAGAAAACGCATATTCATGCACTAAACCTTATGAGCACTGATTCATTAAGTAAAAAAAAAAAATACAGAGCAACTGTCTGAAACAAATACTTAAGAGACTCACAGTCCTACAATGTCTGCAACTAAACACAATAATACATGCATGTGTGATACACCAAATTGTCTTATAGAAATCATTAAAACCTCTTTCGCATCAAAACGCATAGGAAAACTCAGGGGTATAGAATTTACTTTATGCACATTACATACTAGAGACAGTAAGCTTCCAATTGCTTTCATTATCTCCACACACCTACAAAACGACCATACAAGTATCTGTGTATGTAATAAGGTACTCTCCAATTAGGCATCTATGATGAATAATGTATCTCCTCATGTTGTCTCCTCTCTAAGTACCATTTATCACGACCCAGGCCTTTCTGCCTTAATGAGGACTACAGATCTCTGATTTACATTCAACACCCTCTGCATTAATAATTGATTGAAACTCTTAAAAAACTCTTCTGCAACTAAAATGGAAGGTGGTGAGGCTATCGCCAGAAGAATGCAAAGACTACCTGTTAAATCTGATTGGTAAAAGAAGCGGGGCCACTGGACTGTTGGCCAAACTCATCTGAGGATGGCCCCATACTCGCCTGCTGGCTATACCCGCCACTTGACCCATAGCTGTCTTGGTTGTACCCGCCTTGGTTATAGCTACTCGAGTGCTTTTCCATCGGGTCTGAAAGATATCTCTGTCCCGAGGAATGCCAGCCGGTCTCCTTGAAAACAAACCAGATGTTTCCAGCCCAGAGGATAAAGTTCAAGAACCCAAAGACCTGAAAGGAGAATCAGAGCAAATGAGTTGATAGATGGAAACACAAGAAAAATCTCAATTTCAGAAAATCCTTCAGAATACATACGGCTACTTTTTATTCAACATTGAGATCTCTTTCAATTTTTCATTTGGAACCGCTGTTTCATTTAGAATATTTAACATTTATTTATTTATTTATTTGCATCCAAGTTAATTAGTATATAGTGCAATGATTTCATAAGTAGAATCCAGTGATTCATTCCCTATGTATAACACCCAATGCTCATCCCAGCAAGTGTCTTCCTAATGCCCCTTACCCATGAAGCCCATCCCCCTCCCACAACCCTCAGTTTGTTCTCTATATTTAAGAGTCTCTTATGTTTTGTCTCCCTCCTTGTTTTAACATTTTTGCTCCCCTTTCCTTATGTCCATCTATTTTGTATCTTAAATTCCTCCTATGAGTGAAGTCATATGATATTTGACTTTCTCTAATTTCGTTTAGCATAATACCCTCTGGTTCCATCCACGTAGTTGCAAATGGCAAGATTTCATTCTTTTTGATTTCCGAGTAATACTCCATTATATATATATGCCACATCTTCTTATCCATTGATCCATCGATGGACATTGGGCTCTTTCCATACTTTGGCTATTGTAGATAGCTCTGCTGTAAACATTGGGGTACATGTGCCCCTTCAAAACAGCACACCTGTATCCCTTGGATAAATACCTAGTAGTGCAATTGCTGGGTCATAGGCTAGTTCTATTTTTAATTTTTTGAGGAACCTCCATACTGTTTTCCAGAGTGGTGGCACCAGTTTGCATTCCCACCAGCAGTGCAGAAGAGATCCTCCTTCTCTGCATCCTTGCCAACATCTGTTGTTGCTGGGTTGTCAATTTTAGCCATAGAATATCTGACTTTTACTGAATGCTTACTACACGTTAGGCACTGTGGAAAGGGCAATCCATTCATTCTGTCTGAGAAGAAGGTATTATTATTATACCTGTATTAAAGATGTGGAAACTGAGGTCCAGGATAAGAATCTTGTTCCAGGTCACATGACTTGGTAAGTAGTAGACGAGGGTCAAGCCCTGTTCTGTCTGACTCCATGGTCTGAGCCCCTACTTAAGCTTATTGTCTCCCCAAGTGAGGTGTTCCTCATTGTCTGTAAGAAGTCTTCAGGGGCTACAGAGTTGAGAACTTTGATTTTAATAATAGCGCGTTAATTTATAAGGTTACCTTCACTTCATGGCTAGAGAGACTACTCTTCCAGTTTTTGTAATGATATAAAAAAAATGAGTCAACTTAAAAAGTATGGCATAAGCAATCGTGCAGGTGGTGTGCAGATCAGCACATGAATGAGAGGGTACACAGAGGTTATGACTTCGAAGAGTTGTACTTTCTGTGCCTCTCACATCCAGAAATGAATGTTGAAACCAGACTCTCAATGCAATACGGGCTTCAGAGAGGTATGAGGTATTCTCCCAAGAACTGGATGTGAGGCTTTCCTATGGAGATTCCTCTTACTCTCCAGAAGGGTGTTGTTGGCGAGTCAGACGACCAGGTGTAGCCTCCCCAGACCCTGCCTGTCTGATGGAAGCAGAGCTGTTCGCTCGTGCCAGAGCCTCGAAGAGAACAGCTGTTCTGCCACCTTTCCCAGGGCACACTGGTTGACCTGGGAATTAACCAGAAGCAGTCAGTTGTAACAGCCCCCTACCGGAGATAGACAACAGCATGAGATAAAGCTGTGATGGCATTAAAGCATATTTAATAACCACTCCAGCTCAACAATCACCATTCAAATTGGACTTGGGCCACCGCCACAGCTCTGGATTATAGGGTGCTGGGCCAGCATCTATCCTCAGTTGCTGGATGGTAGGGGGGTCCCAAGTGCCCTGCAGGTGGGGGTGGGGGGCCAGTGAAGTCAAGATGAGGCGCCTTGGGGACCTGGAGCAGGGGCTATTTACCAAAGTATTTCAGAATTTTAGCAGCAGGTGGATCAGGACACATTACCTGAATGTCACCTTTGGACTCATCCTGCGGGTTTTGAAATCACACTGGCTTCAACTGCACTTTCCTGCTCCGTGACCTTGGACAAGGCAGTTAGCCTCTGGACCTCAACTTATTATTTTGTTTTCCTAATGTGGAATGAAGGCTATTCGTTCCTCGGGTGACAGTGTGAGGACTCAAGAGAATGTGTACAATGCAGCTAGACGGTGCTAGACACATTCGAAGATGCTTCCTGCCTGGTAAGCAGTGTTCTGAATACTTTCTCAAATATTTCCATGAACTGTATTCGCTTGGCCCTTTTGCTGCAGCATAAACTGAAATGGGACTTTGATGGCAAGGCCATACTCTTGAGGGACGTCGGCAGCCAGAGCAGTCTCTGTAGGCCCTCGCCTGATCTAAAAGACTGGTTTATCCCGGCCAACCCCCCTTCTTCCTTCTCTCTTCTTCCACTCTCTCTTCTTCCTTTAATGTTAGCTGACACTTATTTAACATTATCTTATGCCATGCTCCAGGCTCCTTGCTGATGGGAGATACAAGACATAATGAAGGTACTCCCAGTATAATAGTTGTGTGACCAAAATGAATTCGGTAATCACGGACAAAACTCTAATTCACATGCAGGACCTTTTATCAATGTGTACAATAGCTAGGATATTTTCCACCAAGAGGAGATCTCGATTAAACGGTATCTTTGTGAGTGTATGTCAATGTAGGAGTAGAAAAGATTATCAAGGAATCTTCTCAGATATCAAGAGATGGCTCTGCCCAGAGCTCTAATTTTATGTTTCCCCTTGCTCGGTTTCTCCCTTTTGCTGGCTGCTACTTTGCTTCTAGAAAAGGGATGCTCAAGAAGAACCTAGCAATCAGGGGCATGCAACTTAAAAGTGAGTACACAAACAAGGCATCCCCATGGGCATGTTTCAGAAGCAGGCACGTCTTATCCCGCTGTCATCACACAGGTATTGCAGACTCCTGGCCGGCACGTGGGCCCTTGAATCTTTTCTTGCCATTTTGTTGCAGCTGAAGTTAGAGTAAGGATTTTGATTCAAGCTCAGATGTGGAGGCAACAGAAGGAGAGACTGCAAGCCACCGTGCGTAGCAGGAGGAAGAATGAGGAGGTGAAATCTAGATTGGCCAAGAAGACGTGTCAAGATTGCCTATAATGAAGCTGGAGAAGCAGAAGTAGAAATTGTGAATAGGATAGTTAGGCTCAGAGAACCTTGGAAAGAGAAGTTGAGAGAGAAAAACACGTTCTTTCCTCCTACCCTCTTCGTTGGGCTCTAACCACTATATGACATTTAGGAAAATGAATGCATTTACGAGGCAGCTTTTCGGTCGACACTTATTGAACACCTGCCATATGCTGGGCACTATGCTGAGAGGACTTATAACATATTATATCATTGAATCAATGGTCTTGTGAGGTCTGTTTGATAAGAGCCCCATTTTACAGATAATGAAACTAAGGTTTAGGGACCTTAGTGCATTTGTCCAAGAGCAGTCAATTATTGAGTCGTGGGGCCAGGATCCAAACCCAGGCAGACGGACTCCACAACTGTGCCCTGAACCATTTCGAGTGGCAGCAGCATTAACAGAATTTGGCTCTACTCTGGCATTGCCGTCACTACTTGAGAAGCCGCGAGCAAATCCTTTCACGGCACCTACCTGCATTTGTAATGTCTGGATAGCTCCCCTGCCTATTTGTGTTGGTGTGAAATCATAGATGCCAAGATGCTTTGGAGAAAGTAAATTTGTTACCCAGGTAGAAATATCATTGCTATTGTTGAACCACTTACTTGTAGAGGTCACTCCTATGGGTGTGTCTGACTCCTTCTCCAAAGCCTACACTTGCTTAGTAGGCAAGGTGGTTTGGTTCTGTGAGCCATATTTCTTCTGCAGGATTCCGCAAACCCTGAGCCAAGGTGGACATGTGGCCCAAGATGAGCTAATGAGATGCTCTCCGCCCGGAATTTGGGATTAGACCTGAGTGATTTTAGTTCAGCCCAAGATGTTTCTTTAAGAAGAAATATAATCTCAGAAACTGGGGGGTGGCTGTCTTCTCTTGAGACAACAGGAAAAAGAAAGACAAATGCATCCGAAAAGAGACAATAATGTCACAGGCATTCAGAAAGAGAGAGATGAGAGATGAAGAATGTAAACTGTCCAGCTTCCTGATAATTCCTGGTCCTGGGTTCTGCCCTTACAGTGCTAGTATTTTTCCAATTACTTTTTTTTTTTTTTTTTAATTTTTTTAACATTTATTTATTTTTGAGACAGAGAGAGAGCATGAACAGGGGAGGGTCAGAGAAAGAGGGAGACACAGAATCTGAAAGAGGCTCCAGGCTCTGAGCTGTCAGCACAGAGCCTGACGCGGGGCTCAAACCCACGGACCGCGAGATCATGACCTGAGCCGAAGTCGGACGCTTAACCGACTGAGCCACCCAGGCGCCCCTCCAATTACTTTTACCTCTTGTGAAAAGCTAGCTCAATAGGATTTGAAGCCAAACGAGTTTGTAATGAAAAAAAATTGCTCTGTTCTGGCAGATTAACATTCTTTCCCTCTGCTTTTGCTAATAGAAATTTTGTTTCCCTTGTAAACCCCGATGCAGTCAAGTGGCTTGAGCTCTGTGGTGGAACTTTAAATCAGGAGCAGAGTAATGCAAGTCAGATACAACATTCTTTGGTATCTGACATTGAGAACCTTGGTCCTGCTCTAGATGCTGCTTTTTTAACAGTCTGTTTCATCAGATTTCATCAGTTTTCTGAGCTACTTAATATCCTTCCAAAGATTTTTTTTTTTCCTGATGAGGTTAGTCAGAGTCAGTTTCTGTTACTTGCAACCCAAACACTCCAGCACATACGGACGTTGAATGTCCATAAGTGGGGTCCAGAGAATGGAATTTAGGGATAGGTGGATTATTTTGCTTTGGCCAGTTTGAAGTGAATTTTCTGTCACAGGAACTGGAGGACCTTTAACTGATGTAGATCCGTAACAGTAACAGCAGCAAACCTGTCCTTTCTCCCATGACATGCTGTCTGGTTTCCATCCATTTCTCTTTTTGATTTAAAAAAAAATTTTTAATTCCATATTTTATTTAAAATTATATATGTACCTATGTGTCTAATTTCGTGGATTTTTTTTTTTTTTTATCTGAGTATAGTTGACACACAACATGGATGGTCCTGCAGGGGGTTATGCTACGTGACATCAGTCAGGTAGAGAAAGGCAAATACCTCTTTTTGATTTTAGGAGACACGTCACATGGTTTCTCATTCAAAATTCCCATCGCCTAGTCTAAAACTTACTAGAGACAGCAAAGGTAGAATTAAATAGACTCTGTAGGACGTCATAATGTATTAGATTGATTATTAAACCAACAAACGTACTGGATGATTTTCTCTTGTTGTTCTCTTAGGTTTTGAGATCAAGATTATAATAACATTCATTCGGCCCTGCCTAGAAACACGCTACGGAAGCAGGAGAGTCTATTTCAACACACGCCTCCAAGTATTCAAGTGTTTATCTGTGGGTGTGTCTGGCAATGAGCAAAAATGACGGCGAGGACCTCCTACATACTTTCTTTCCATGTTTACTCTCTTAGCAAGGCAGGATTCACAGTCAAAGCATCAGGGAGCACCTGGTAACCCTGTCCCCTACTTAAATGCCTGCTCAGATTAAATTTCAGAAAGCTGTAGAAACATAAGTTAACCTTGAAGCAAAGATAATTATTTTTAGGGGCTGCTCAAGAATGTTTTCTTTCAGCAAATACTGTCAGGTTCTCTAGTCTTCAGTAACTACTACTCTTTGCTGCCATTATAGTTTCTGTCTTTCTTACACGCAGTTTCTTTCTTTAAACTAACACAAGAATCCAATTTAGTTGCCCTGCTCTCTGTCAGATTGTCTGTCTTCCTGTGAGAGCTATACATTTGAAAATATTCGACTTTGTTCAACTCATATAGTTCAGCTTTTCCAAAGTTACCAGGCAATTAAACCGGGAACATGGAGAAGATAAAAAAAAAAAAAAATTACCTTAATTGTTCTAAGTATTTTTTCTACTGTGCAGCTTTCCTGTATTCTATCAGGTCTGAGTGTTTTTCCTCCAGACAATCAACTGGATGTATTCTAGCTATGTGTGGCTTGAACAATGTTTTCTTCCCAGGAAACCTCTCTGCCATCAAATATTCCTTTTACTTCTGGCAGGCGTCAGACTTAAAGTTCAAATTTTATATCTGCTTCTGGCTTAGAATTTTGACTTGACTGTCATCCAAGCAGCAGCTGCCAATACCTGCTGCGTTCTTATTAAGACTCCATAATTGGCAGCATTAAAGCCTATGGGTTCTGACAATAGAAGACTTGAAGGCCAGAGGATCATCTTGCACACGGAGTGAAATATCGCCTTTTAGACTGGCCTCATTTTGGAGGCAGAAATCTCCAAGGTGACCTCTGAGATATTTTTCCTATTCATTTGGGTGGCAAACAAAGGTTTGGGAGGTAAAGCATAGATGAAAACATACCACGGAAGTGTTTAAGCTGGACATTACAGGGCTGTGGACAGCCATGCATTTGTTGGACGGCTGTTTGCAAGCTGACATCAGTAACAATACTTCCTTAGGATCCGTCGCGACCTTGACATCAGACAGTCCTTTCGCCCAAGCTGATGAACCCACCAACCACAAAAACGAAAAGACTACAGTGACGATGAAGTCCTATAGAAACAGAAAGATAAAACAGGAAGAGAAATGTGAATTCTAGAAACAAATTGATTACTTTATACAATTATTTGGCTTGCTTTTTGGGAAATTCCAAGATCCCACAGCTATGGAACCAGGAAGTTGAAAAACAGATAAAAGAAAGTTTTGTGATATTTATATTTGTCTAAAATAAATAATAGTAATATTTATTGAATGCTTGAACTGTTCCAGGAATGATGCTAAGTGCTTATAACCCTCATCTAATTGTTCCTAAAACACCCCTGTGAGGAAGTTCCTATCATTATCCCATTTGCGGATGACAAAACTGGGACAGGGAATGGTCAGACAGCTTGCCTGAGGTACCCACAAATAATCAGCGATGGCATCAGCACTCACACCCGGGCAACTGAACCTCTAGGCCTATGATTGTAACTGCTGTGTTAGGATGGCTGCAAACACAGAGATCTGCTGATTGTTAAAGACTCCTAGATAGCAATATTCATTTATTCACTCATTCATGTTTTTCAGTGAACAAATCTACGTGCCATCCAGTGTATGCTTGAGACTGTGTTCAGTGGAGGCAATAAATAGCTGTAATGTTTTGACTGCTTTTTACGGGCAAGAGGATTTATGTAAAATTATCCTTACAAATGCCATGTTAGACAGTGTTTTTAATACCCATTTCTCGTGATTCATCGCTTACATATGACATCCCAACAAGTGCCCTCCTCAATGCCCATCACCCATTTATTTTTCCCCCCTCCCCCTTCCATTAATACTCATTTTAAAGATGAGGAAATCAAGGCCCAGAGATATAAGGTAACAATATAGAAAGGGGGAGAGCCAGAATTCAAATCCAGATCTGACTTACAAAACCATCTGCTATGAATACAGGGGAGAGAGGCTTCTTTTTCCATATGAAACAATATCTCTATGATGTAAGATGATGTTTAAATGTTTAAGGAAACAATACCAAGCTTCTGATGATGGGGATGCTTCTCAAATCCTCCTCATGACTCAGAGCGGGTGGGGAGTCAGAGTCACTGTCCATGTCTTAAGCAGACCATGTTCTAATATAGGATAGTCTTTCAGATTTACTGTATTTACATTTGACTAACATAAAAATATTTCATAATGCTTACCTAGTATACTAAAGACCCTGACCTGGAAAGGAAGCGTACATTTGCTATACCAAGAGAAAGGTTTCTGTTTTAGTCTAAATGATAAGCCTGTCAAGTACAAAACTTGCCCCGTGTCTCCTTCCTACCCAAGGGCATGGTACATTTCACTTGCTCTGGTTAGTTTTCCCTCATGACATGACTGAAGGAGTTTTCATCAAGATCCCATGATCAACACCAGGGAAACTCTTACATTGTAAGGATGCTGTTGTGGATGGTATTTGTTAGGTGTGGCTTTTGTGGACAATGTTCTAGACTGTCCACTTCTAAGAGTGGCTGCATTTTCACAGAAACTGTTATCTTTTCATCCAAGGGCTGTTGCAAATAATATGACTTACCGGTTGACCTTTTCATGTTGGCTCTAGAAAATTCAGGGCTAATTTGTTACCTGCTCACAGGGTTTTTAATGGCATGGATATTTTAACCCTATTCCCAGCCTTGTTTTATATACCCATTCTTTCTTTCCCTTCTCATTTTTAATTAATTCCAGTTTGAGTTTCATATATTCTTGTAAGCTATCTTAAGTTGTTTCTGGAATGAGATGGTGGTATAAACAGGCAAACAAATACAGTATCTGCAGCAATCAATAAGAATATTTGGAATCAAGAGACTCAAGTGTTTGAGTCTGAATTATAAACTGGAGAAATGATTACGAATAAGTAAGCCAGGTTGATTGTGTCAAATACAAATTCAGGTTCATGTTCAATCTAGTATCAGATTCATTCATGGATGCCTTCATTCAAACAATTTTTAAAATTTTTAATGTTTATTTACTTTAGAGAGACAGAGTACAAGCAGGGGAGGGGCTGAGAGAGAGGGAGACACAGAATCTGAAGCAGGCTCCAGCCTCCGAGCTGTCAGCACACAGCCCGACGCAGAGCTCGAACTCACAAACCGTGAATCATGACCTGAGTCAAAGTTGGATGCTTAACTGACTGAGCCACCCAGGTGCCCTTCAAACAATAATTTTTGAGTAATGTGCCAGATATTGAGCAATGTCTTATGAGGGATTTAAAAAATGCAAGATGTGCACTCTGCTCTCTTGATATTACATATTTTTTAGGGGCTATAGATACCCTGCCCTTCCAATTATGAGACAGGAACTGTCATTATTTCTGTTCATCATAATTAAAAATAGACTTGAGAAAAGGGTGTGAGGATGGGGAAACAAGAACAGAGTCATGTGAAGACCTCTTCCTTGGAAATTGGAGAAAATAGTATCAAAACTTTTAGACTTATTTAATAATAGTAAGAATACCTAACATTTGTGGGGCATGTATTATGTGTGAAGCACTATTCCAAGTTTACATGAATTAAGTCATTTGATTTTGACAACAGCACTGTGAAACAGATGCTAATCCTGTCCCCATTTTACATTTGAGGAAACTGAGGCCCTAAGGGGTTAAGTAAAATTGCTCAGAGTCTGGAGTTAGCAAGGGGTAGAACCAGGAATGTAAGCCTGGCCATCTGCTTCTGGTACCTGTGAGCCTGATTGTTCTATACCCCCCTCATGGCTGCCTTAAGGAATATTGATCTTCTTATTTAAAGCAAGTACACTAAAATTTCAAAAGTTACACTGGAAGTCCTGGTTAATTTAAATATTACGAAATAGTAATGAATCATTTTCTATATATAGGCTTCATGAATGAAGTCAAGGATCTCTGTCCTTGAGGGTAAATATGTTATATTTGGGATCACATCCAAACTTTTACCCCGGTACCATTTTGTAAAGAGGCATCAGCCTATCATATTAAGGTATTTCTCACACAAGTTAACAGCTCAGAATCTGTCTTCAGATAGACCGGGGGCTGACTACTGACCCTGCTACTTACTATGTGTTCTTGGACAACTTGCTACACAATTTGAAATTTCAGTTTAGCTCACTGTAAAATGGGACAATAACAGTATCTGTCTCATAAGACAGTCGGGAGAAGTGAAAATGTGGTTTTTCATTTGTCTGTTTTTCCCAGTAAGATGTCAGTTCCAGGAGGGCAGAGACTGTCTACCTTGCTTATTACTGGGTCTTGGCAGAAGAGTTGCCATCAATATTTATTAAGAGAGGGAAGGAAGGAAGGAGGGAAGGAAGGAAGGAAGGAAGGAAGGAAGGAATATACAAAATGTTCTCAGTTTTGTTAAAATATTTACATTTATGTATATAACATTGGAGTTTACCTAGTGGTCGGTGGTAGGATTGGAGATGATTTATTTTCTTTTATATAAGCTTATGTATTTTTATACATGCCTTATTTTATAATTAAATCAAATAAAAAAATGTGGCAATGTGATTAAGACATTGATTGATTATATCAATGGCTCTTCCAGACAGAAATTCAGATGGTTCTATTTGTCCCTACAGCAGCATCAAGATTCATAATTGGACCAAATAATAAATGTCATTAGAATAGAGAGTTTTGCAACAAAGGGCTTCAGAAAGTAGTCTCGGGCCAGATTTTCCACAACTAAGCAAAGTGTGAATATGGGGGAGGTTATGTAAAAAATTCTGGGTGAAGAATATATTAGCCTGAACTTTTTTGTTTTTTGGCTTCGGCACTGAGCGCGAGTTTGAGGCCACTTGCAGGGCGGGAAAACTGGGAGCAAATCCCTGACCCCACGCTTCTCCTGCCAAGGCTCCCATTGGCCACACCAGCTGGAGCCCAGAGGGCAGGGAGCCCATTGATGTGATCCATGCAGCCACGTCCTGAGCACAGAGCATGGTGGGGAGGGGCAGGGCATCCATCAGAATCTGTCCCCCGAACTAGAGGTCGTCTTCGGGGCCGCAACCACAGCTGCCGTCACCCGTGTTTACCCAGCATTTCCCACATGCCAGGCACTCTGCTAAGCACTTACGGGCATCATTAACCTTATGACATACATACTAGAAAAGCCCTGCTTTTCTTATGAGGAAACTGAAGCAGAGACAGGTCAAATACTTTGTGTATAATTAATGCCTGGCTTGATTACTGCAGTATATCGTGAACTTTCTGTAAGGTTGGGGGGAAAGACACTCTTTGGTGTATTTTATGTAGATAATTACCTTAGCTGGTGTTCTCTGAGATTTAGTCATTTTGGCAGTACCTAAAAACAGTTTTGATATTATCCACATAGTCTTGTGTTATTGCTTAATATTTAATTTAAAGCAAATTACCCTTTTGACATAAATAAGGTTATCTCAGAAGGAAATTATACGTGTACTATAATGCGAAGCCAGTAGGACTTGCCATAGATAGAAGGGGATTGCAAACCTAAGTGCTCCACAGTGAAACAAAATACCTTAACCTCTAGCTGGGAATGTTTGCACAAGGCTTTAGAACCTAGGATCTTTGTTAAAAGGGAGATTAGCAAGTGTTAGAGGGATATTAAAGAAATACTAGCATGACCTAATCAGAAGACCTGAAGTTAAAGTGAATATGGAATAACTTTCTCAGTCCGGTTACTTAGTCCCATGTGAATGGTCTACTGAAACCCTCTTCTGAATCAGGAGAGGTAAATGCCTTGCACTGGAGCAGGGATTTTCTTCTGATGGTGCAGACAAGAACCCGGTTGTTTACAAATGCTCCTGCCCCAGATCTAACAGAAACCGAGTGTGCAGAGGAAAAAACTCAAGAGGTAGATTTGTAACATTAACTGCTAGATTACCATGGTGCATATATTAACCCTTGGAAGATGTCTTCTGCTGGCTCTGCTTGTGTTCTTTATTCTCCTAGAGTAGAGAGGCTGCCATTAGAGTACTTTTATGCTTCCAAAAACCTCGCACACTTGGGATCTATGTGGTCCCCATAAAAGCCCAAAAAGTAGTCACAGGATGTGATTAGCCTTTATTACAGATGAAGAAACTGTGGCTGAGAGAGGTAAGTAGATTTTCCCGTGGTTCATTAAGTGGCTTATAAAATTGGCCTCTGTAACTGAGAACATTGACACTCTTTACCGAGAGAACACGGACAGGCTACCTGGTTGTGTTTCTGCAGGATGTTTTAAGTGTGTGTTCAGTGATCTACACAAACAGCCTCGTCAGCAGAGGGAGCAGCCTGGCTTAATGCTGGCTGGGTGGTTTGTTTCCACTTTGCTTGCTGGGTGTGTTTTCTTGCCCTCACTTCTCCTCATTTGCTACAAGCAAACTCATTTTCATACTAGAATGTCATTTAATACATTAAAGACACTTGTCCCAGATCACTTTGGGGCATAAAAGGGAATCCTCTTTGGTGACAAAACCTCATCTTTTAGAACCAGGTAAACCTGTCTCTGTCTCCCTCAATCACTGTAGCCCCACTGGATATTGGTAATATCCATAATATCAATTCTCTCATTTCTATCTATTAACAAATATTCTCAGGATTTCACCTCCAATGGCATTATTATCTGTTTCACCTCTTTGATGACTTTGTTATTTATTCTGTGGCTGATACCTACCCTGAAAGCCTCTACCAGACTTGGGGCAGTTGGAGTCACCCACACCCTCTGTGTAAATGGATTTGCTTTGCTGAGTCAGCTTTCAGGAATCCCAGCATGAAGCTGTGAATCAGGAAACATGGAACCAAGCAGCAAGATAGAAACTCAGATCAGAACAGAGCTTGGGACTTGTCTTGGAAGAGAGAAGAGCTAAGCAGTATCTGGATGGAATAACTTCTTGTCCGCTCATACAGGTGTATTTCATTGTTTCATTTGAAGGATGAATAATAGTGACCTCTGACTTCTGGAGAGTGTCTTTGGTTTCTAACATGATGTAGAAGAAGATCATTTGATCTTCATAATAACTGCAAGCAGGTGAAGATTATACCCATTTAACAGATTCAGGGAAGTTAAGCAATGTGCTCAAGTCATCACAAGTAACTGAGATTTGAATGCAGGGCATTGAGCTCCATGTTTAGTGAGTGGTTTTTCCATCATGCCCATGCTTTCTCAAGTCTGAGTTACCCATTATTGTGGGAACTCAGACATGGCAATAAATAACACTGGGCTCCACGATTTTTCTCCACAATTCTCTTTCAGTCTGAGGCATAAAGAAGAAAGCCTCAGCTGGGTACTAATCTGTCACTAATGTTTATTTAACAGATATTTAACACCTATTTATCAAAGAAAATTGTGCCCAGGCTCCGAGCCTTCATGCAAGCAATGGTACCTGGCTGGAATACAGTACTTTTCATTTTCCATTGATTCATTTCTATGTTTGTCTCCTAATTATGTCAAATAATGCTGGGTTTTTGTACCCAGTAGTGGTACAGGGTTTTCTTCAAAAAGACATTGTATTTAAGTTTACGAAAATAATTTAAAAAACTCAAAACAAGTGTTTAATGTTTATTTTGGAGAGAGACACACACACAGAGCACAAATGGGGGAGGAACAGAGAGAGACAGAGACAATCTGAGGCAGGCTCCAGACTCTGAACACAGAGCTGGACACGGGGCTCGAGCCCATGAACTGCGAGATCATGACCTGAGCCAAAGTTGGGCACTTAACTGACTGACCCACCCAGGCGCCCCAAGAAAATAATTTCAAGAACAAAAGCAAATAACTCATGGCTCAGATGACAGAAGCAGGGCAGGGAACGGCTGAAGTTTGCAAAGGCTTATAACCCCAACCTGCAAAGGGAACACTGAGACTGCTCGAGTGCTACCTAACAGAGATAAAAGGTGAGACAGAGATATGAAGCCCATATGTAATTTTAAATTTCTTAGTAGTCACATTAAAAACAAAAAGCAGGGGCACCTGGGTGGCTCAATTGGTTAAGCATCTGACACTTGGTTTTGGCTCAGGTCATGATCTCACGGTTCGTGCATTCAAGACCCACATCGGGCTCTGCGCTGACAGTGTGGAGCCTGCTGGGGATTCTCTCTCTCTCCTTCTCTCTCTGCCCCTCCCCAGCTCATGCTCTCCCTCTCTCTCTAAAGAAATAGACATTTTTTTTAAAAAAAAAAAAGCAAAAGAAACTCATGTGGTTAATTATATTAATACAGTATATGTATTTATATAATAAAACCGAATACCTAAAATGATTAATATTTTACTTTTTTGTACAAAGTCTTTGAAATCTGGTGTGTATTTTATACCTATAGCACATCTTAATCTGTATCAGCCACATTTCAGGTCCAATAGCCACATGTTGCTGCCGGTACCTTACTAGACAGTGCAGCTTTAACCCACAGTTAACAAACGAAAGCACGTTCACATCCACAGCCAAGTGAGAGTGATGCTCTTCTCCTGTTTTGGATCACTGATGTCACAATTTCTCATGGTACTTGAGCCTGAGATGATCCTAGTAGCCCTCTCTCAACTTAGCTTTTTTAATTTTAATGTTTATTTATTTTTGAGAGAGAGAAAGATAGAGCATGAGTAGGGGAGGGGCAGAGAGAGAGGGAGACACACAATCAGAAGCAGGCTTCAAGTTTTGAGCTGTCAGCACAGAGCCCAATGCGGGGCTCCAACTCACAATGACCTGCCCTGAAACCAGGAGTCGGACGCTTAACTCACTGAGCCACCCAAGCACCCCCTCTCAGCTTAGCTTTTACAAAGCCAGCATGCCTCCCATGTCCCTCCTGGCCTGTGGGATCCCAAAAGTGGGTTGACACAGTAGCCCAGTGGGTGGCCCCAGTGGTCTGGTGGAGATCTAAGGGCAGACAAGTGTGACCAAAGACTCTTAGGCCTTCCGTATTGGCAGCCCACAGGAGGAGATGGCTTGCAGGGACAGCAGGGACTGCATTTCAGGCCATATGTAGGGGAAAATCTGACTCCACCCCTCTGTTCTCAGAACATGTGCAGGATGGTGGCTGGTTAAATGGAATGAAGTATATCGTTCCATTTTTCAGATGGGATAAATTAGTTAAACCCAGCTTGAAAGATACAGAGCCAGAATTTGGAACCAGGGACTTTGGCTCCAGAATCTGTGTTCTTAATCTATTATTAAAGTGCTCTATTGCTTTTAGAGGCCCATGACTTTATTGGCTCATAATAAAGATGAAATTGCAATATTAGTACGTATGGCTATCATTTATGGAGCAGTTGCTATGTATGAGACACTGTGTGTCTCATACATCATTCCTTCAGTTCTCCTAAGAACACTTCGAGACAGCTATTACTGACCTCACTCTACAGATGAGCAAATCAAGGTGTGGAAAGATTGAGTTGCTGGAGTTCTCAGGGTCATTACGTTGCTAAGCTTCATTTGCAAACAAGGTTTGCCGAGCTCCAAAGTCTATGTCCCTTGCTGGAGGGGTGAACCTCATTATATATTCCAAACTAGCTTCAATGGGAGGCCCGACATGTGTTAGGCATGATGCTAAAATGCTTTACATATTTCACCTCAGTTCAGGTGAGCCCTGCAAGGTAGCTGTTTTTTATTTCTTTAATTTTTTTAATTTTTTAATTTTTTTTATTTTACAGATGAAGAAGGGAGCGTTCAGAGAAGTAGTAAGTAGAGAAAATGCATACCAAACTCAGATCCATTGGACTCCAAATCCCATTATTTCTTCATTTGTCCATTGTTTTATTGGTTCCTTTTCCCTAGTCACTCGGCCGATATGTATTATCTTCCCACTAGAGGCTAAGTATTGTTCAGACAATGGAGTAGGGACCGGGGCCGGGGCAGGGGGTGCAGTCCTCAGGTGGTTTGCATCCTTCTCTCTGCACTACCTGGATTGTTTTATGTTATTACCGTAAGATTCACTATTGTCACACTGTCAACGAATCGAAATTTTGTGAAAAGAGATGTAGTGGATCATCTTCTGTTATAAGGGCTGGGTAATAATCAGTCATCTTGTTTCATGTGCGAAGAGTCTGGTTCCTGCTTGAGAATCCAGGTAAGATTTCATTTCTTCTTTTTTCTTAAGTTACATTTGATTGTGATTGACGTACGGTACTTTCCCTTTTTTAGTTTGTTTTTCAGAGAACTTTATCGATTGATTTGTGGTTCCTCAGCTTTGGAACTGGGGCCTCCTGTTTCTTGTTTTTTTTTTTTTTTTTTTTTTTTTTTTTATGAAAAGAAGACTTTTTAAAAGATCCTCTGCCTCCTTTTAGCTTAGTCATAGACAATTGATTTCATAATCTTTGTGCAAGAGGGAGGTATTCTTGGCTGTTTGACAACCTCAGAATGGATGCAGTCTTCACTAGCTTGCTGCAATGTTGTCGTAAATCAATATTAAAAACACCCCTTAAAACCTGACTTGATCTCCAGTTGACCCTGCCTTTCCTCTTCACTACAAATAGTAGCAGTATTGCTTGTAAAAGTTGCTACAGATTCAGCGCTTACTTCGAGGCAGGCACTGCGCTGAGACCTTCATATATATTACTCTGTTTAATCTTCATCAACAATTTATGAGGTAGATTTCATAACATACAGGTTTTGAGAAAAGAAAGCATCACATAATGGTTAAGTCTATTGTCTTTAGAATCAGTCAGTCTTGGGTTCAAATGTCGACTCTTACTAACTAGCTCTGGAACTCTATTAAGCCTCTGTTTTCCTATCTGTAAAGAGGGACAATGATGACATTGATTTTCAAAGGGTTTTTGTCAAGTATGCATGAGCTAATTCAATAAAATACTTAGCTCAGTGCCTGATACATAGTGAGTCCCCAATGAATTTACACACACACACACACACACACACACACACACACACACACACGGAGACAGATAGGAAAATTCTGTATATAATTGAATAACGGTACAGAAAAGTGTATTGGTATTATTCAATGGGTTTTGATGGTCAAATAAATCAGGTAGGTTAATTTATTTATTCAACACATCTCCAGTAGGAACCAACTAGGTGCCAGGTCTTCGGAATATAGTAATTAAAAAAAGCAGACATGATCCCAGCATTCACTCTGTTGGAGGACAGATCTTACTCAGATATTCCCAGAAGAATATGTAATTGCAGACGATGATAATGGCCTTGCAGGAAAAGGAACTGGTGTTTTGAAAACAAACACAAAACTGTCTGGCACCAGCCAGTCTAGGTGGACAAGGAGAGAGCTGCACAGATCTGATTGCGTCCAGAATCTCCTTAGGATTATCCCTCCCTTCAGTGGTTCTCAAAGCATGTTGAATAGTAAATACACCACAAAATGACTTATCTGGAAGGTCTATAAATTGGTGTCTAGAGGGAGTTCTATCCACTACCTGCTTATACCATGCCCAAGAAGAATGCACATTGACATAGGTCAGGACCAGAAAGATTTATTGGGTCATTCTGCTAGCAGAGGGAGGTTTAAAAGGAAGGAAAAGAGTGCTTGCCTAGTGAGAATTTTGGTGACTCACATGACTGCTGAAGCTATTGGCTCTCTGCACTTGCTCACTGGCAACCCTCTCCCCCTTAGAAAGCCAAGCAATAACCAGAGAGGTGAAGAGGTCTGGAGGGGATCTGTTTATATATCTAAATGGTGGTACAAAAGGATTCCTGCCTTTCTGGACCTGTATGCTCTCAGAAGTTCGTAAGCTTAGGGAAACAATCGGGGCTGTTAACTGTTTTCAGGTGAGCTTTTGGCTTATACAGAAAACAGCTCTCTTTCCAAATGATTGATTATTGATTTTGACACGTCTACCAATAAGTACAGAAACAAGTAAGATGCTCAAGTCCTAGACCAGAGGTGAGTCAACTGTTGAAACCATTTTGGACATCTTAAAAATAACTAGGGGGAAAAAAACCCACATTTGTAGAGTTAGTCAAGGATGAATCTGGAAATTGGAGATGCTTATTGAACATCTTATCAATATTCTTTATTTTAATGTATTTTTTAGCACTTCCAAAATATTTTGGGGGCTGCCATTGAACCAGCTCAATAAAAATACTAAGATGTAGTCGATTAACGATCAGCTTTGTCTACCTGGCATAAAGCGTCTGGGCATTGTAAACATATCTGGAAAACAACAGATGCCAGGCAGTGTATAGATGAAACATCTGGAGGAAGTGTGGCATACGGGAGACATGGAGGGAGGCTCGGAGTCACAAGCAGCCAGACTTGAACTTCATCTGTCCCATGTACCCTGGTCTAGAATGTTGTCTCACTGTGTGATCAAAACAACTCTCCCACACACCTGACTGGCTAGGTCGGAAAAGCAGGCAACTTTTGATCTCAGGGTTGTGAGTTTGAATCCCATGATGGGTGTAGAGATTGCTTAAAATAAGTAAACTTACAGAAAAAGTTCTCTACCACAGTTTTTTATGTATATAAAACTTGGGAGTCATATATATAGATGATATATATATATATCATGTGTATATATATATGATGTGTATATATGTGTATATATTTGATGTGCATATATGTACATATATATGATGTGTATATATGATATATATGCGCATACATGATGTGCATATATGTATGTATATATGATATCACACACACACACACACACACACACACACACACACACACACACACACTTTCTAAAAAACAGATGACCTACACAGTGGCAAATAGTAGGGGCATAGATAATAAACATGTCAGATATTCCAAAGTAATTTCTTCATTTGTCCAAATATTTTTAGATCCCCCCCTCCAACCTGTATTTAAAAATGGATGCATTTTATAGGAAATTTCTTCAAGTAAGCTACTCTGAACAATTTTGACTTAAAGTGCTGGCAGACCTTTCAGGTGCCACCTTCTGAACCAAGTCAGCTCCTCTCTGGTCTCTGTGTTCTCTTGCCCTCACCCTCCCTGCAAGTGGAAAGAAGGCACATCTTCCTCCTTCAGAATTACATAATATTAGAGTGGGAAGGAACTGTCGAGATAAATCCAGGCTGTCAAATACTCCTGTGAAAACATAATCCTATTATTAACTTACTATTCTACACCACTGATATCTCCCAGATAGGACAGAAGAGTTGCTATGCATGGCTGGAAATAATGCAATAAAGCAAACCTGATCATGGATTTAAAAATTCTCTGGGACACAGTGTTCACAGCTGACAGGATCATTATGAGGATCAAAATTAAATAAAAATGTGAAGCGTGGAGACCAGAATATTTTAATGGTTGCATTAATGGTTAGGAAGATGAAGGTGGTGAAGATGATGTAATCTTCAAGAGACATGGGCTGTTTTTGGCATGGTCAATGACATTGGACCATGAATTCAGCTGTAATGACTTCTTTTTTTCAAACTGTATATTGATGTTCTTTTGAAAACAGATTCATGCTGCCGAAGTCCAATGCATATGGCCAAAGTGTTGTTATTGCAGTCTCTAAAGTTTGAGCCAGTGGCTCTGTGTGGGTAGAATTTCAAGCCTCTTTGGCACCAACGAAGAAGTCTGGCAGCAACCAGGTGTGTGTATGTGAATATTTCATCTGGTTGCAATACACGACTGGAAAAGAACTGGGGTAATTGTGTTAAGACATGGAAGGTCACTTGGAGAATGCCTGGTGAATGAGCCATTGCTACAATCAGTGAATGCCCTGATCATTGTTACATTCCCAGAAAGTACACTGTATGTGGCATTTAAAGTGTTTTCCCATGTTGGCTTCATTCACTGGATTGTAAGTTCCTTGAGGATGGGAGAGTCTTCACCACCTGTGTCCCTAGTCAAATGTCTGGTGTATGTATAACTTCTCATATATATCCACTGCATGGAAGAAGAAAGGACAGAGAGCTCACATTTGGCATAGTCACTTGGAAAATCATTTGGATTTCAAAAATTTGTGTGTTTCCTAAATTATCTCAAAGATACAAGAAACTCATGACACTGGCTATCTATAAAAAAGAAAATGAAATGGCTGGAAACAGGGATGGAAGAAGGGCTTTTGGGGTTTTGGTTTTATTATTTTTATTTACCTTACCCTTACCCCCGGTATGCCCTTTTAAATGACTGGATTTGAAAACATTAGCATAATTTTAGAATAGGCATATTTTACTGGATTTGACCTTTGGCAATTGTGAGAAACTTTCTGTTTAGGGGGATGATTATGATTATATTTCACACTTTACTCCCACCATTTTTTTTTTTTTTTTTTTGCAAGTGAGCAAGCGTTAGCACAGCTAGGTTCATGAAAAGAGCTGCTATTTTTTTTCAAGCATTCCTTATGCCTTTCTAGAATTGAAGACCCATTATTCTGTCATATATCAACCCATCTGTCAGCCCTCAACAGATGGTTAAAATGAAGAACTTCTAAAATACCAAGGAGGAAATTATCCTGCACTTCACCATCTACAGCTTAAATTTACTCTGACTTTGGAAAATTCCTTTGCCACTTCGCCACTCATCATACCAAGTGAAAGTGAGGGAAAATATTACATTTGAATTACAAAGTAGAAGCCATTCCTCAAAAAGGTGGCTATTGGATTCACAGACGTTGGCTTTACTCTGTCAGTTGGAGAGAAGACAAAACTGGGTTCGAGTCTCAGTTGTGCTGCCTCTTAGCAGCCTAGCTTTGGATGGTTTATTTGACTTGCTAGGCCTTTATTCCTTCAATGGAAATAGGAGAGAATGAATAGCCTAGCCTATATTAGAGAGTTAATGAGGGAATGAAAAAAAAAAAAGGATAATCTGTGGGACAGTATCTTGCACAAGGCACCTAATAAAAGATAAATGTTACTATTTTCACCATTGGTTCTCCCCTTCTCATCTCATTTTCCAGATTTATCCTAGATCTAAGATTCTGTGTCTCTGGCAGGCAAGATTTGAGCAGGTGCCTAAGGACAGAAATCCAGCAGATATGAAAAGGGGTCCAAGTGCGGATGAGTCTGGGTGTGTGTCTGTCTGTCTGCAATGTGTGTTGTATACATAGTGTAACCATTGGAAAGGCTGGGTGGTTATTCCATGTATGTGAAGAGGAAGGGTAGGGAGACCATGGAAGTGAAATACTGTTGCATTCTGGGGGATATGTATTTATTGTAAGCCTGAGGGTCCCAGAGACTTCTGCCCAAACCCTCCCAAAGAGAGTCATCATATGTTTTCTTGGTTTTCATTTTCACTCCAGATGAAATAAATATTTGTGATTTTTACCCTGTCTAGGCATAAATATTAATTGAATCATAACTTCTGTTTCATGCTTTACTTAGCTGTTTCCACTTATTTTTGTCAGTTCTATCATATTTCCAACATGTAACTGTTAGAATTTAACATTTACAGTTTTTTGGTTTTTTTTTTTTTTTTTTTTTTTTTTTTTGCAGTGGGAGTGTTTGGGGAAAGAGTCTCCCTCTCCCCAGTGTTACTCTTTCAAGAGTGCTGATGTGAGTGATAAGAGATAACCATAGGCCTGAAAGCTTGGAGGTGCGAGATGTGTCCCAGGACAGGGGCTTCTCAACTTCCTGTGCCACAAATCTCCTAGGATCTTGTGCAGATTCTGACTCAGTAGGTCTGGAGTCAATCTGAGAGTCTGCATTTCTAACAGGACTGTTGGTCCATGAATAAATCGTGACATGCAGGGTCGTAGCCTATGAGGGAACTTCTTTAAAAACTTCCCGGTCTCTTATGCTTTGGCTCTCTCCCACTCTTAAAAACTGAGAACAAACTGAGGGTTGATGGGGGGTGGGAGGGAGGGGAGGGTGGCTGATGGGTATTGAGGAGGGCACCTTTTGGGATGAGCACTGGGTGTTTATGGAAACCAATTTGACAATAAACTTCATATATTGAAGAAAAAAAAAAAAAACAACTTCCCAGTCTGCTCCAGCATCCACTGCCCTCCACGGCCCCCAGCTGGACGAGCTTTCTCACACTTTTTTTTTTTTTTTTAAGTTTATTTTTATTTTTGAGACAGAGAGAGACAGAGCATGAGCGGGGGAGGGTCAGAGAGAGGGAGACACAGAATCGGAAACAGGCTCCAGGCTCTGAGCTGTCATCACAGAGCCTGACAGGGAGCTCGAACTCACGGACCTCGAGATCATGACCTGAGCCGAAGTCAGCTGCTCAACCGACTGAGCCACCCAGGCACCCCTCTCACACGGTTTTGAGTACATTGACATTCTGCCTCATTTTCATATAGGTAGGTCTCATTTTGCCAATTCAATTTTAAGATAACTTCCTCTCTTCTAGCATTTCTTGGGTAATTTCTATACACCAGCCACTGTGCTAAACATTAACTGCATTTAATTCTCAGTGATAAGGTAGGTCCTGTGATTACCATCAATTAACAAGTGAGGATACAGAGGCACAGAGAGTTTAAATTAATGGCTCAAGGTCACCCAGGTAGAAAGTGGTAAAGCCAGGACACAGAGTTTGACTTCAGAGCCTGGACCCCCAATCTTTAATGCTTTGCTGAGATGATGCCTCCCTGGAATGGTGTCAAATGTAATTTTTATAATCACTGCCGCACCTATTCCACTGTCATTTCTAAAGATAGAAGCAGATAGAATAAAAATCTCTTTTACAAATAAAAAAGAAACACATATGTGCTGTTTTTTCTTTTCTTTCTTTTTTTCCGAACTGGCAGCTTACCGAAACCTGTGGAGCTGAGTTTCAGGGGATTAGGACTAACATTATCAGACAAAAGTCCAATAATATGCATTTAGCTCAACTGCGTATTATTGTTAGAATCTGGTCTTGAGAAGTGAGCCTATGTGGGCTCCATTTGACCCGCCGTATATTAGAATCTGTAATAATGAGATCTCGTAATATGCCATATTGTATCCTGTTGATGAGAGGAAGAAATTAGTTACTAAAGAAGGGAAGGTTCTACATAAGATATTCTTAGTCACAAAGAGGACCCTGATTCCACACAAATGTGCACAAAGTAGCTGAAGCTGTAATAATCTTGCCCCAGTTTGCAGAGCTCCCTCAGTTAAGTGCTGCTCATAATATTATTCCCCCTTTTGTTCTTCAATATTACTTTGGCTATTCAGGGTCTTTTGTGGTTCCATACACATTTTAGGATTGTGTGTTCTAGCTTTGAGAAGAATGCCGGTGCCATTTTGATTGGGATTGCATTAAATGTGTAGATTGCTTTAGGTAGTGTTAACATATTACTTGGCAATGAGAAAGAATGAAATCCTGCCATTTGCAGCAACGTGGATGGAACTGGAAGGTATTATTGCTACGTGGAGTAAGTCAGTCAGGGAAGGACAGATATCATATGTTGTCACTCCTATGTGGACCTTGGGAAACTTACCAGAAGACCCTGGGGGAAGGGAAGGGGAAACAATAGTTACAAACAGAGAGGGAGGGAGGCAAACCACAAGAGGCACCAAAAAAAAAAAAAAAAAAAAAAAAAAAAATTCCCCTTTCTTTAGAAATGGTTTCCAAAGCATTTTTTTAAGAGCACACACAAAAAAAGCTGCACCCCATTCTGGAGGTAAGAATGCAACATCCTGGTTCCATATTTTACAAACCTCCCCATTCTGTTTATGCACTTTGGCAAACAGTATTGAACCCATTGGAAAACACTGGGGAAATACACATTTTGCAAGTACTTTGTTTTGATGATTTTGAGAGAATGTGAAAGCCAAATTATGGTACCTGTTAAGGTAATGGTGTGTAGCTTAAGTTAAAAAGAATTCCACACGTGCAGTCACAATTACCTTTTAAAATGTGGTGGAAATATGAGAGTTGAATACACAAGTGGAGATGGGGTCTTAGAGCTTTCTGTAATGAGAAAATCACCAAGAACTGAAATAATCTGTGATAAACCTTTCCATCTCCCAAGGCGGGCGGTGTCCTTGCTTTTGTGCATACATGAGGTTGTGTGGGCTTGTGTTTAACAGCCACGTATGAAAAACACGTATCTTTGTACATTGGGATCGCTTCCGTTCAGGGAGCTGCTCTCACTGGGAGAACCACGAGGGAGCCGAGAGAGAACATACTGTTCTGCTGATGCTGTTTGATGAGACAGCAGCAGATCAGCTGCAAGTTGGAAATGGGTTTTTATTTTTTCTTTACATCTTTTGTATATGCATATGCATGTGTTGTTGGTTTTGCCTTTTTTTTTTTTATAAACACATCTATTGAACGATCACATGTCAGGTTCACGTACAGCGCACTTTGCTATCCTGTTGGCTTGGAATGGCCATGAGGTTTTTATGCTTGATTTTGTTTCAGCGACAACTCCCCCAACCCCACCTTGTTCAAAGGGCTCAAAAGAATGGTTCTCTATCTAGTGCTCCTTTGAAGAAATTTATGAAGAGTCAATTTGGAATAGAGGCTGGCTGAGTCTTTCTTCTGGTTTAGTACATAGCTTTCTGACCATACTCAGAACAGTGGTAGAAATACACCCCTTGGAGATCACTTCTCTATTTCCCCGTCTCTCTATTTTTCATTCTTTAGTGGGACAGTAGAGCCCAGGGGTAAATTGCTACAGTTCTGAAGTCAGGTCTGGATTCCTTAGCGCTCACTCATTGTGTGACCTCAGCCAAGATCTTTAAACCCTCCTGGTTCCCCCATCTCTAAACTGGGGGATGATACCTATCTCACACAACTTTGTGAGGATTAAATGAGATACATGAAACACTCATTGCATGCCTGGCACATGGCAAATTCTCAATAAATATTAACTGTTGAAATGATTACTTCTCGATATACCAACCATAGGCCAGAACCGTCTAACGAGGAGGTTGACTTACCAAGAATGAATTCCCAAAGCAGATTACTGATGGCAGAGGTGAAGCCTTTCTGGAAGTGAGACTCTGTATGCTGGATACCAACCCACTTGGCTAGAATGACAACCCACTGGCTTTTCCGGACCGGAGACTGTGGAGTGGTAACTAAATCTAACGAGTTTTGACTCTAGGTTGATTTAAAAGGGTGGCCTTTGCATTAGGTTAATGCTTCAGCGTTTTGGAGGCTAAGCATCAGCTGAGTTTCTCCCTTGGAGTCACTTGTATTGCACCACGTGCCTGGCTTTTGTGGCTCTTTCTTTCCACGTTGAGAGCTGCCCTGCATTTCACTCCCCACAGGCAGTGCCTTACTTCGGATCTGTATTGCTACCAGCAAGGAACAGTTAGTGAAGTGTTTTTTTGAGTCATATTTTGTAGTTGCCCTAGGGCACTTAATTTCATGAATTTGGGAAAGAAATGTAGTCCTTCCCAGAGATACTGTCTGGTTTGCTAAATCACCTGCTAATCATCAATACACATATATTTTCTGCAAGGTAAGTGGGACTTTCTCAAAATGGAGTTTTATTCTAAAGAGGTTTTGATGAGTTTTGCTCATAAAAAAGTAATGAAATAGAGAGGCTTCTTTTTCGAATATGCACCAACTTCTTTGTTTTTAAATACAAAATGGATGTGGGACTAATTTCACCTTAGCCATTAAAGAGCTCCTACCTCAATTGAGTCATCTAATGACTATTTATAAGCACACATGGAAGACCTTTCAAATGAAAATTCATAATTCATTTTTAATAATTTTTAAATGGAACAGTCTTCCACTGCACCCCACCCCCGCCACGCTTGGCATTCAAAACTAAGGAGAAATATCAGAGTGTTCTTCTTTAAAATGACAGATGATAAGTTTATTGTTTGTTTGTTTTTATAGCTAGATAGAAGGAACCAACCTCAAAAAGAATTTGAAATTATTTATGCACTTCAAGCGAGAACTAGGAAAATTTGCTAGATGATCCAGGACAATAAAAAACACCGAAAGAAACGAACAACAACAAAAAAAATCAGTAAACATCATTGATTGTTCCTTCATTTTCCATCTCTCAACTGTGCTTCTAGACACGAGGAATATAGTAGTGGACAAAAGCAGACAAAAATTTTTACAGAATGTACTTTCCCACGGAGAAGACAGACAATGAACAAGGTAAGTAACTGACCTACATAGTGATTTGGGTAGTAGTTAAGGGATATGGAGAAAAATTAATGCCGGAAAGAAGGATAGGAACTGATATGATGGGGAAGTGGGTGCTGAAATTCTAGGTAGGGTGGCCAGGAAGACCTTATTAAGAAGGTAGGTTTTGAGTAAAGACCTGAAGGAAATAAGGGAACCAGCCACATGGATATGTAGGAGAACCTTCCAGGTGGAAGGAAGAGCAAGCACAAGGGCTCTGAGATGGGAGAGAGCCTGGTGGGTTTATCAGTCTAGAGAAATGAACACTTGAATTAATTTTCTTGAAATGACGCAAAGGGTGGTTCTTTACCTTTTTAAGTCAGAGACTCTTTATAGGATGGGCTAACAAATGTACGACATATACTGTTCCAGGGAGATTGGACTTGGGGGAAGGATGTGGGGAGGAAAAGGTCATGGTCACACTGTCAACAAGAGGTGACAAGAGTCTCCCTTAGGGGCATGGCAGTGGATTCAAGCAAGAGATAATAAGGAGATGGATTTGATGGTGCTTAGTGAGGGATTCGATTTAGAAGTGGAGAGAAGGTGCTACAGAAAACACCCGGGTTTCTGGCTGGGAAGACGGCAGTTCCATTTACTGGGGACCCAACTCTATGATGCTGGGATACCCAGCAATCAAACTCTATCAGCTCAGTATGCTGGCTTGGTGGACCTGCCCCCCTGAACTCAGGAAGTTCTGGGGTGCACGTGTGTCAGACTCGTGGATGGTTATCTCATCAAGATGTATGTGTGGGTTCTGTGTACCCCATTAAAATTATACTCATGGTAGGAAGTACCACGGTATTTCAAAATCTTCTCTTTGGCTAGGGGTAGTTAAAGAAAATCTCCTACCTTTTCATATCAAAACCCTTTAGAAGGGAGAGCTTCTCATGGTCAGCACTGCTACCTTAAGTTCTGAGGTCTTCTTTGAGAGCCCTTTCCTTATTTAGCCCTAAGATACGGGAATTCTGAAGTCATAGCTTCTCCTTTCATTCCTAGTCCCTCTCCACATTCTCATGTTCTCTGAATTTCAGATCTGCACTGATCTTTTTGCTACTATCCATACATGGATGCCCACAGTCCTCCAATTTAAGTTGTTTGAAAAGAACTCCATGTCCCCCCGCCACCG
This sequence comes from Panthera onca, assembly GCF_046562875.1. Taxonomy (NCBI): domain Eukaryota; kingdom Metazoa; phylum Chordata; class Mammalia; order Carnivora; family Felidae; genus Panthera; species Panthera onca. The sequence continues at coordinate 31,179,959 of NC_138340.1, read as the reverse complement.
CCAACCCTACTCTTCCTTTTGCAGGTATTGGCTCATTTCATACTGGGGAGCCTTGTTTAGCTCCTTCTCCCTCCTGGTGTCCTTTGGGATAGTGTAAGGTGGTGACTACCAGCCCAGGCCCTGGACCAGACAGATCTGGACGCACTTCTGGCTCAGCCGTTCACCTGCCATGTTACTTACCTTGGGCCTCCCTTAAAATGGGAGCAAAAACACTTAGCTCCTAGGCTTTCTGTGAACTTGAAATGGATAATGCATGCAGAGCCCTTGGGGTTTCATGCCCGACATGTAGTATGTAGTACGTATGTAGTATGTGCTCAAGAAAGAGTTTGGGTTTGACAAGACTCTTATCGCTTCCTCTTTACACTATTGCAATTGTCTGCTAATCAGCCCCCTACCTCCATTACCATATTATCTAGTTGTTAACATAAGCTTTTTAAAACACTGGTTTGCTAATATCCTTCTCCAAGGGAAAACTTCCAAAAGTGTAGATAAGTGTCTTAGAAGTTATCCTACCTTGGGAACATTTTTTTTTTTTTGGAAGGAGGAGGTGGGGGGTCAGAGATCTTTTATAGAATATAAATCTATGCTCCACAATTAGGCTTATCTCATCTTTAATAGCCTCATCGCCTACTAAATCCTCCAGCTTTTTAAAAAAATATATAATTTATTGTCAAGTTGGCTAACATACAGTGTATACAGTGTGCTCTTGGTTTTGGGGGTAGATTCCCATGATTCATCGCTTATAAACCCTCCAGCTTTAAATATACTCACCCTCAGACACATTCACACACCTCACCACACATATCCTCACTCACATATACCCATACTCACAAACACCCTCACTCCACACACATCCACACTGACCCTCACCAACAACCCACACTCACACACACCCGCACACACCTCCTTCTGCCCTCTTCTGTGTTCTCTACCTCACTCTATTTCTCTCGTCATGGAAGAAGCTTCCTACCATATTTGCCCATAGAGAATCAACCTTTGTTTTCACATTAGACTTTCTGCTCCTCAGGAAAAAAAAAAAAAAAAAAAAAAAAAAAAAATTCTGCTTCTATGGTTGGAATCAATCCCTTGTTCTTCCTCTCTTCTTATATAACAGTTTGTTCTTCCCTCTTGGCAGAGTGAGCCAAATAGCCCTTAAGCTAGGACCCCCGAAAATTCAACTTTCTCTGGACCTCAGAGCTTAGCATAGTGTTTTGCACATAATGACTTCTCAGTAAGTGTTTGTTGAATTCAATTAGAAAGATTTCAGTCTCTAAGAGCTAAATGTAAACACGCAGACCGCATTGAAGCCTTGCCTTTACCGGCCACCTGTTGCTTCCCGGTTCACAGTTTACCTTACAGCTGAGTGTGAGAATCATATTTGCAGGGCCGTCTGTTTCACAAATTGCCAACAGGCCTGGCTTTGCCCCGTCTCTGCATCAGCACACCTTCCATTTAGTTCTCACCAGTGAGCCTTTTTGGTGAGATTTACCACTTGACAGTTCAGACCAGAGATTAAAAACTGGTTCAACCAGTTTGACTACCTTGACATGGCAGTGGTTAGGGGTAGAGTGAATGAGGAAAGGGAGTGTCTGTGGGTCACTGGGTCATGGGTTTCTGAGGTCCACCTTTGTCCCGGTTGATGTGTTTACCGATGACTGGGAAGAAGATTTAGATGACAGGTTTTTCTATGCATGGAATACTGTGGTCTGGCCTGACATACTGTTAAGCAGAATGATGGCACAGTTTTAAGAAAATCAGACAGCTGCTTCTTGAAACTTGGAAAGTCATTCCAACTGAGAATTCCCTTCCTAACTTTGGGTGAGGGAAATGGCCAAGAACTTTCTAAAATTAGCACCAGTTCCCTTATCCTTATACAAATTACCATCTGGTGTTTGTTTCGTGTATTCGAAGAAAGCCAGCTGGAATGGAGAATATCAAATACCAGTAACATTTTAGTCTGAAAGGTCCACTTGACATCAAACTCATACCAAGTAGCGAGATCTCAATCTATATAAAGGTGATGGATGCTGTTGATCTTGTGGCAAGGAGAATCTTCTTAATCTAGTTTAGGAAGACACGGCATATTATAGTTTCAGTTGGGTATTTCTCTGTTGCAGTTATGTATCAGAGGGGACTATAGAATAAAGCAAGTTATTTCACTAAAGTTGGAGATAGTAACTTTATTTTTCCTAATATTTACTCATAACAAAACCATGACACTTTGGATTATACCAAAGTAGATGTTTATTTTCATGATAACTGCACTAAAGATGTTAAACTCTGAAATAGAGTTTAGTACAAATAGGAAGTTAACTTGAAGCCTCAATGTCTTTCTTCCAAAGCCTAGGCTTGGAGAAGTCACAAACCACACTCGTTATTCACTTCACTCTTTAACACGTTTCTACATATGATCTTTCTGACCTGCTTCTATCTCCTCCCGACAAAGTATGCTTGCTGCTGGAAATAGTTCTACCCACCCAGGAAACATGAAGCCCAGACTTGTCCCCTCATGTTTCCAAGGGATTCACAATTAAATTTCCTTTGAATAAGCTGAAGATAGTGTGTTTGAATATTATCTCTTCGGTAAAGCTTTTCCCCCCAACCCCAGGGAGAGTTAGCCTAGCTCTTCGGTCTGTAGCCACAGCATTACAGAGACCTCACCTGGAGCTCGGAGCCATGAGAACCGTATCTGGGGAAGATTATTTTTATCTGCTACTTCTAACTGGTTCCTGTGCAGGGAGGAACGCTTGGTGACTGAGCAAGGCTAATGGGTGTGGAGATTCAGGCTGGGACGGCGCTACGTTTGTGATCAAAAGGGCAGCAGGGGATCATGGAAGAAGGAAAATCTGGAAGGCTGGCGAGGCTGATGGAAGAAGGTTTAAGAAGCAGAGGAGGTAGCTGTTGGCCTCAGAGCACTTGGCAGAGGGCAGGCCTGAAATGGGGGCCTGGAATTAAGAATAAGCCTTTAGCAAGGTTTTATTTATTTATTTCTATTAACTTAAATTTTTTTTTAAATGTTTATTTTTGAGACAGAGAATGCATGCACATGCATGAGCAGGGGAGGGGCAGAGAGAGAGGGGGACAGAGAATCTGAAGCAGGCTCCCCTCTGTCAGCACAAAGCCTGAAGCAGGGCTCAAACCCACAAAATGTGAGATCGTGACCTGAGCCGAAGTCGGACGTTCAACCAACCAAACCGCCCAGGTGCCCCTATTTCTATGAACTTTTTATAGCGTAACAAGCAATGGAAACTTTCCAACTCCCCATGAACTCCTCTATATGTCTAACACCTAGCTCATGTGTGTAACATGTGGGCTCTAACTGTGCCTCGTTTGTTTAGGACAGGCCATTTGCAGGGTTTCACCTGTTGTCCTGCCTTCATTACTTGACCGTGTTCACATTCAGTTTCACAATATGTCTGTTTGGGTGACAAACTATAAGGTCACACAAAGTAGTTCTTATCTGACTGTACTTTGAAGACCATACCACATTTTATCCCTAAATTGCCTGTTTACCTATCTCCATTCCAGACATCATGGGTTCAGGCTCCCAGAGGGACAGGATACTGTCTTTGTTAATTCATTTGAACACCATGTACTAAGTTTTATATTGTATGTGTTAGGTGCTGGGATATGATGAGAAGTAAGAAATGGTCTCTCTGCACTCAAATATCTTAAGGGGAGCGGCACCTGGGTGGTTCAGTTGGTTAAGCAGCTGACTCGTGATCTCGGCTCAGGTCATGATCTCACAGTTGTGAAGTCAAGCCCCACATCTGGTTCTGAACTGATAGCAAGGAGCCTGCTTGGGATTCTCTCTCTCTCCCTCTCTCAGCCCCTTGCCTGAACACTCTCTCTCTCTCTCTCAAAATAAATAAATAAACTTAAAAAATAAGATCTTCAGGGAAGAGGCTGAGATGTACTCACACAATTATACACCTGAGAGATAAGGCTTGCAACAGAATTCCTCCACCTTGGCACTGATTGACATTTTGGACCAGATAACTCTTTGTTGGCCTGGGCGCTCCAGGATGTTGAACTCCATCCTGGGTCTCTACAAGTACATGCCAGTAGCACCCCCTCCAGTAGCGACAACCAAAAATGTATCCAGACATTGCCAGATTTTATCCCCACCCAGCTGCCATCCCAATGTGGAGAAGCATCCATTAAGTCAAAACACAGGGCATCATGGGAGGAGCACCTAACCCAGACTTGGACAGAATCTTATTAATTTTCCATCCTGAACTCTGACTTGACACTTAAGAAGTGCTTAATGAATTAATGCAATGCATCAAATCATGCTATCCTTCAGGATTATTGGAATAAAGTCTAGCAAACTAGGGAGAAGTTCAAGTATGAGGTCTTAGGCAGAAGTCCGCCAATTCAGAATTTCACTCTGAATCACAGGCCCCAACATTGTTCCCAGAAATACCCTATGGCCACAAAGGAACCTGCTCCCTAAATATCACAGCACAGATTTTCTAGCAGTTATTTTCCTGTTAATAAATACTGATTGTCAAGCACTTTGGCAAATATCAGGTGCCTTAAATGCTAAATAGTCATTATAAAGCCACATAAATATTTTAGATTCATCATCCACAGCAGGGAAAGCAGAGCCCTGATTCTAGGAGGGAAAAGAAAAAAAAAAGCCTTGACATTCAACTAATGGCTTCACTAACTGATGCACCCACCTGGGAGGCTGAAATTTGGTCCGTCTCAGAAGTGAATGTTCTTTGCAAAACAGAGTTAAATCTATCTCAACTTCAGTGGAGGCATCCTGTCCCCAAGCCAGCCATTGTTTTGATGTAAATGAAGACAAGAAAATTCACAGCACTACCCACATGTTCCTTTCACACAGCCTCTGCCCTGAACCAGACTGACATGGAATAATGGGAAGACAGGGGCATGAGGAGGCTGATTCACATCAGCCTTTCTTGGTGGACTCAGACAAACTGGACGATAATGGAGCTTTCTGGAACAGGCTGTGTGACTTTGGGCAAGTGACAACTTCCCTGGGCCCCCATTGGTAAGATGGAGGACAAAAGGAGTAACGATTTCGAAGCAGCTCACAGCACTCATGGTTATACCTGCAGTTTTACATCCTTGAAGACTGATGGAATTCAGGGGTTCCCAGCATTGATTTTTACTTCGGGGGTGGGAGAGATGGCATACAAAAATCAGCCCCTCAACAGTCCTGACGCCCTTGTTTAATAGGCTCCCTAAAGTGTGGTAAAACCCCACAGAGTATCTATGAGGCTGGCAGCCACATAGAATGAATGAATGGGCCAGTCCGAGCTAATTCCCAGTTTGTCCCTCTCCAGGACGGTTTTGCATTAACCGCTGTGGTGTCCTATTGACTAGAACATGATCCAGCTGTTAGCCCGGGTCTTTAAGTTACTGAGTCCTCTGGGAACCCTCTGAAAACCCCCTTTGCCCAAGGTAAGTATTCCCAGCAACTGCACAAGAGACTCACTGATGTTATTTAGAAGTTGCAATTAATAGCGAGATTTTTTTCCCCCTGATGGATCAGTGTTCCCCCTAATTGCCAAGCCATAATTCTTTGCTGATTCCCCAAAGGTTCGTTTTATTTGGAGTATTTTTAAAGCACACACAAAACCCAGAAGAATAGTTGTTCCTTTGTTTTAATGTTGCTGCTAAGCTTAAAAAAAAAAAAAAATCCTCCTCCCTCCTTTAATCCCTTCAGGAAATGCCTCATTCTCAATACTTATTAAAAATGGGGAAGCAGTCCTAGGTGGCTTCTGGAGGTCGAAGTTCATAAAGTGAATATGCATAACAGCAGCAGAATATCAAGTTTTCATAATTACACCTTTTCCTGCATACATTTCCTACAGTGAAATCGGCTTTGATTTGGTCTGATTTAATATAGTCTTTCTAATTTAAATCTATCCCTTCACTTCTACTTTGCTGTTGTTCAACTTTAGATGGGAAAAATGGGTTCCTATTTCCCACTTTCACACACCAATAAGGATTCTGTATTTCTAAACAAGAGTGATGAGATAGCATTTAATTTCTGACCTCTGTCCCTAATTCCAGAGCTTTGGGGAAGGAAAGTATTTCTGTTTTGGAGAGATAAACTATGAAATGAGAGGGCAAAAGAGGATGGAGAGACGCAGGCTTAGGCAACTGTGTCTAGCATAATGCCTTACTCAAAGTCAGCAGGTATCAGTCTTTGTTGCAAGAACAATGCTTAAGATAGGAGAGGAGGCTCTGAATAATCTTGTAGCAAAAGACATAGTTAAGAGCACATACAAAAAAAGCCCCATAGTTAGAAGTGGAATTTTGATGAAACCTAAGTCCTGTTAGAGCAATTTGGTTCAATAGGTAGAAAAAAATCAGAGAAGGACATTGAGTTGAACTATAGCTTACCTGTTGCTTGCTTTGCTATCCTGGGACACAGGGTTGCATGAGGAACTCTCAGATAGATGTATGATTGGTCTAAATGGAAAGTCAAATGCATGTGGGGACTGAAGTTCTAGTTCAAGAGCCATGGACACCCCAACTGGAGCTTTTGGGAATTCTCATATTTCTCTTGGAGGAGACATTTGTTATGTGCAGCTAGTGCTGACCTCAGTTCCTGGCACAAAGGAGGAATTCGACAAATGTGTGAAGGGTTATAACAGACACTATTCTTGAGGTCTAGCATGAAAGGTCATTCATTTCCCTTTTTTTTTTTTTTTTTTTTAGAAATAGAGCATGTGAGTAGGGGAGAGGGATGGGGGGCGGGAGAGAGAGATAGAGATAGAGATAGAGAGAGAGAGAGAGAGAGAGAGAGAGAGAGAGAGAGAGAATCCCAAGCAGGCCCCACACTCAGCATGGAGCCTGACACAGGGCTTGATTCTGCAACCCTGGGACTGGGATCATGCCAAATCAAGAGCCAAATCAAGAGTCAGATGCTCAACTGACTGAGTCACACAGGCACCCCATTTCACTTTTTTTTTTTTTTAATTTTTTAATGTTTATTTATTTTTGACAGAGAGAGAGAGACAGGGCATGAGCAGGGGAGGGTCAGAGACAGAGGAAGACACAGAATCCGAAACAGGCTCCAGGCTCTGAGCTGTCAGCACAGAGCCTGATGCGGGACTCGAACCCACAGACTGTGAGATCATGACCCGAGCTGAAGTCAGACGTTCAACCGACTGAGCCACCCAGGTGTCCCCCCTTTTCACTTTTTTTTTTAAATTTTTTTTTTTTAACGTTTATTTATTTTTGAGACAGAGACAGAGCATGAACAGGGGAGGGTCAGAGAGAGAGGGAGACACAGAATCGGAAGCAGGCTCCAGGCTCTGAGCCATCATCCCAGAGCCTGACGCGGGGCTCAAACTCACGGACCGTGAGATCGTGACCTGAGCCGAAGTCGGACGCTCAACCGACTGAGCCACCCAGGCGCCCCCCATTTCACTTTTAATACCGATGTTAGGGAACTATAGCTGTGTTAGAAATAGTCTTTGCCCTTCAGATGTTTAACAATGAATCGGGGAATCAGATAAAACCACGTCTAACTAAAATACAAGGTAGTAATGGTTTTCATACACAAAACCTTTTTCACACAGAGCCGTGGAGGTCTGAAAAGCAGGAATTCATAGATCTTTAGGAATATGAAAGGTGTGGAAGGTGAAGGTAGATTTGAAAGGTAAAGGAATATTTCATGGAACACACGGCATTGGAGAGGAGTCTTTGGTGATGAGTCTAACTTTGATAGGCTGAGATGGGAGAGGTGAGGAGAAAGACCATTCCTAGTGGCAGACAGAGGTGCAGTAACTATCTTGGGGGAATGATAAGGGCTCCAGTTTGGCTAAAACAAGTGATTAGGGATTGGAAGGAGACAGCTCTGAAAAGTAGGTGAAGGGGTCACGGCTTTGGAGGCCTTGAATGCTGGAGTGAGGAGCCAGTCTTCATTTCCACAAACTACAGATGTTTGAAATGATGGCTAGAAAAACAGAAGACAGGAGGTAGGAGACCCCTTCATTAAGAATCTACATATGGGGGTGTCTGGGTGGCTCAGTTGACTGAATAGCCGACTCTCGGTTTCAGCTCAGGTAACGATCCTGGGGTCATGGGATGGAGCTCCACATGGGGCTCTGTGCTGAGCTTGGACCCTGCTGAAGATTTGCTCTCTCTCCCTCTGCCCCTTCTCTGCTAGCATGCGTGTGTCTGTGCTCTGTCTCTCTCAAAAAAAGTCTCCATACCTAGAACCTAATATGAATCAACTCTGACCTTTCTGCAGCCCCTTCCTGAGCCCATTCCCCGTAACTGTGCTGATCTCTAAGGCATGCGGGGTTCATAAAGCCCAGAATGGGCTCCCCCAGAGTTGGATCTTCTAAACAGGGACATTAATCCCATGTTGTTTGCTGTTGGTTTTTTCAATCCTTCATCAACAATTGACACAAGTGGGGGAAAAAGAGCCAAGGCAAGTTGCGGGAAACAGCTTACTTGGGGGTTTGAAAAGAGCCACCAGATTTATGCAGAGGCGCTCAGGAGGTTGCTGGGCAGCCGACAGGGCCGGCAAGACTCTTACTGATCTTGCGGTTCCCCAAGCAGCCGCTGGCTTGCCACATACAGAACGTCAGCCATTGGAGAAACCCCAGGATGAAACCTGTAAGCCATTCCATTATTTTAAGAACTCATGTCATGGAATTTCTGTATTTTCGTTTCCTTCTTCTGTTTGTGGCCTGAGGAGTAATTAATGACCTGAAACTTCACTACTGAGCCTCCATGAGAAAGGATACCTGCCAAAGGAGGAGTCCAGAGACGGGGCTAAGCTTATGCTGCCATGCAGATTAATGCCTGTCTTGGGGATTTCTCCTTGGTAATTAAAGCCCCAGCTTCTGCCTACTTAAATATGGCTTGAATCGACTTCTGATGTCCCCTCAGTATCTCAAGTTTCAAAGCCAGTGTGTCAGTGGCAGCATCCTCAGGGCAGTTTTGCGTTATTGTTTTCCTCTCTGGGAAGAAAATTCTCTTTGCTGATCTCTTTGGGAGATCTTTTCTCCAACAGCCATACAATTGCAGGGTCTAGGGTAGAGTCAAGGGTTGGAATCCCAATTTTCACTCAGTTCAGAGGTAATTTGTTAAAGGACACGCTTTTCACAGATTTAAAGAAATTTCTGCTTTAAAATCCAGTAAGAAAATTTCTGTTTTTTTTTGCATATGATGAAGCAAATCAGTATGAATAAAGTCATGATACTGTAAACGCTTTCGGATGTAAAAAAAAAAAAAAAAAGAAAATTTCTGGGTTTTTATCCCAAAGAAATGATTTAAAATGTGTTAAGATTGGAGCACAAGGCTGATTATTCTAGCCTTGCTTGTGAGAGAGAAAAATTCAAAGTCTAACAATAAGAGATTGGTTAAACAATTCACATTATCTCTATAAAATGAAATATTATATAGCCATCCAAATGGAAGAAACTAGAGTAGTTTATAATAATGAATATAAAAGTCTGTATTTCATGCTACTGCAGTCCCCATATGTCTTGCACACAGAGTGGGTGCTTCAGAAGCTGATAGACATTTTTGGATTTTCATTTTCCTATTTCCAAGAGCAACACGGGTGGCAGTAAGCACCGTGGTAAAACGCCAGACATCTCAGCCTGCTTTTCTCTAGCTCAACTGCAATTTTCCTAAGTTATTTTTCCACTGTAATAATTTGTTTTTAGCCTTGTAACTTCTAGGTTGCCAAAATCGACCTATTTTTCTGCCCATAAGTTTGGCTAGCCAATTGGCTAGTGAATCCACCTGGCCACCAATAAAACTCATTACAATTCAGGCTTAGTTGTTTATTCCTTGAGACAGCCAATGAATCATTCAAAGGTTTCTTAGACGTTTCGGAACCACATGGAGGCAGATTCAAAGTGATAGGTCTCAGATAGGTAGGTAGTAGGTAGTGAAGATGAAATCACAGCTGGGCCAGCCTCTCAGGTATTTTCAATACCCACCCCCGCCAAGGGATCCAAGCTAGTTTTTATCTGGCGTTACTTCCTTTGTGTTCCCAGGGCAAATTTTGAAGCATTTCCTTGCCTGGCTCTGCGGCTTTGATTAGGGTCCTACTAATAAGCAATGGAAATGAAGATGCCCAGCAGGGAGAAGGAGCTCAGAGGGTTGCAAAAAAATAAAAATAAAAATTCAAGCTCTGGACTTTGTGCCAATTATTTGAAAGTTTAATGAACCGTGGGTGTTGGTGCAAGGCATCCTTAAATGGCTGAGAGCCCCAGTGAATCCAAAGCTGCGTCTCTTTGTGAGTGTCTGCTTGTTCTGGAATCCAAGAAATAAACTTAGGAAATAGTAGGGATATTTTTGCCTTTGTGGGGGTGGAGTGGGGTGGGCAAGATTTCACCACTTTCAAAAAATGATAGGAGGAGGGTGAAAGTCTGAACCTCATTTCTCAGCTGGATGCCCCCAAACAATCAAATTTCCTCAAGTTTCTTCCTGTTACACAATGGGGCTCTTCACACTCTCCTGCTATTTTCAGACTTGCCAGCTGAGAAGGGATTCAAGCTCCAGTTCTCTGGAGCCTGGTTAGTTTAATGGGGTTCTGTTCTTTCTCCCCTTTTCCCTGAATTATGAGATCTGAGTGCCAGGCTGGGGGTAGGAGAGCCAAGAGAGGGGGAAGCGAGTGATGTAAAGGCCAGACAGTGTGAAACCCCACCTTAGAATTGACTGCATTTGTCTGTAACGAGAGCAGCTTATGCTTTGGAGGCACAAAGAATAAGAAACAATGTAAAATAGGGTTTGGTGTTAACAGTGCAACAGGAAGACTTCCAAAGCATTTGTGAAAGATGAGAAAGTCAGTGGGTTTGTTTTGCAGCTGATCAACCCATTGAGATTTAATAAACACCAGGGTAGATAATAATATAAGGCTGATGAAAACGATGGCTCGCATTAATGAGCACCTGCCGTTCTTGTAAGAGCTTCACGTGTCCTAACTCATTTAATCTGACCAACAATTTAAGAGGTTAGGAATCGCCGTTACCTCTATTTCACAGGTGAAGAAACAGAAACATGGAGGGGTTCTAGAACTTGTCCAGAGTTACACAGATGACTGCTGGTACCAAGATTGGGGCCCAGGCAGTCTGGGTATGGAACCTCAATTCGTAACCACTGGCCCCTTACTATCTTCTGTGAGAGATCAAGGCTACTAAGAGTAAAGCAAATAGCTTGAGGCCAGGACCTATGTGTCTCTGGTGCCCAGCTCAGGGCCTGGGAACTACAAGAGCTTAAGCAGCCAAGATCATTACTCTTGAATCCAAGAAAGAGCTTTGTCTTGGAATCAAAAAGGAAATACCACATCAACTTTAGTTTGAGTGAAACACAAAACTAAAAGCTAACAGTGTCTGAGGGTACTAGAAGGAGAAACGAACAGAGGATGAATTATTTTTAAAAATTGCGTATAGCTGTTAATTGAATTGGAAATATCTTTGCCCGCTTCCTTCCCAAGTTTTTACCACTTTGGGAGTCCCACGAAATGACTTGTACTCCGGAGTTTAAACTCATGCCCTGAGCTACGTGGAAACATTCAAACTGGCTTAAATTTCATACTTAGAGATGGAGTCAGGACGAGTATAAAAGCTCTTGAAGTCTTCTGGGAGAAATACAAGAGTTAATTTCCAGGTTAACATCTAAAATTGGTTAAAGAATTGGATATGGCACCATTTTCCTCTGTAGTTTGGCAGCTAGATCAGAAAGCAGAGCTTTGAAGATAAAGGTTCTAACACTGAGACGTGTGTGTGAGTTTGTGTATGTGTTGGTGGTAGCTACAAGAGGAAACACAAGACAGGGTAAGAGTAGCCAACAGCCAAGGGTGAGTGAGGTCCTTAGATCACAAGAAATGAGCAGAGCGAGAAGTAGATTCAGATAAAAATGAAGCAAGTTTTGAGCAGAGGTCAGAAAGACCTGAATTGCCTCTGGGGCAAGAAACCTGGGGGCAAGTCTCTTATGCTTCTTCAGCCTCAGTTTCTGCATCTCAAAAATGGGAATTTAAATATCAAACTTGAAAGGTTACTTTAAGGATTTAAAGAGAAGGTCCCTAGGGTGATTTAGTGGGTTAAGCACCCGACTTTGTCAGCTCACGATCTCCTGCTTTTCAGCTTGGAGCCTGCTTCAGATCCTCTGTCCACACCACCCTCCCCCGCTCACGTTCTCTCTCTCTTTCAAAATAAATAAATAAAAGCATTTATGAAAGTTTTAAAGAGAAGACGTGAAAAGAGCTTGTATAGTACTCGGTGCCCAGCAGGTACTCAACAGCTGCTGATTGTTGCTAGAAGTTGGGGTTTGTCAACCCGAGCACTCTTGACATCTTCAGCCCGATATTTCTTGGTTGTGGTGTGGTGTCCTGTGCACTACAGAAAGCTCACCAGCATCCCAGGCCTCTACCCCTGGATTCCCCCCCAGTAGTGACCATCAGAACTGTCTCCTGAGGCTGCCAAATGTGCCCCCCTCCTGCCCGCCAGCTGAAAACCACTATTCCATTTGAGAAAGAGGGAACGATCTCTCTTGGGTGCGGTAGGCCATGGAGTAGACAAATTTCCCATTTCATATTGCTTTAAAGGGAAGAAAGAAACACGCAGGAAAGACACATTTGGGGCTTTGCCACGTCTCCCCCAGGTCCCCGCTTTTCTAACTGAATGATGAGTTCTCTGAGATGAAAGGAAATCTGACAAAAACAGTTGGAGTTCGGACAGACGTGCTAAACTACCCTCTGAATCCCCGGCCCCGACCCCGGATAAGAAGAGGTGGGGGCCACTCACTGCCTTTATGAAGGCTATTGGACCACGTTTAACAAGCTAATTGGAGAAACATGGCACCAAATACAGTGGGAATTAACCTTCGTTTAAATTAAGGAGTTGCTAATCATAAGAAGCTAGAAAAGAGCTGAGACTATAAAATCTGATAAAATGTGGAGATGGTGTGCTGGGAACATTCTAAATGGATTACTTTATTTCCCTTCCTCTGTGGTACAATTCTGGAAAAATATATTTGTTGATGCAAAACGTGTAGTAGTTTGGATAAAGGTTCATTTAAGGTTAAGTCCATACCCTTTCGCAACGTCTACACTTCTTGTCTCAAAGGGTGGGGAGGAAACACACACACACACACACACACACACACACACACACACACCCAGAGGCTGGAGTGTCAGATTCTGGCAAGTGTGCCTCTGACTAACAAGATACATACTTTGTGGGCTTCAAATAATGTTATTCTTTTTAGCATCAAATACAGTGTACCTGGGGCAGAACTTCAAACACAGTCTCTACGCATCCTCTCACCAAGTACGAAATGCTCTGGAGTTGTCTTGAATATCAGCCCAGCCCACTTGGGGAGGGTGCGCCCTGGCCTGTGGACCTCAGAGGTACACCTGCTGTCAGTTACCAAAGCAGGTCAGTTCTAGGAGACTCATAATTATTCAATAATTTCCACCAGACTGGATGCTCTAAATTCACCCCTAAATGCATGTTGCTTGGCCTGTGGAAGAACTTATGATCTATTAAAAGAAAATACACAGAAATGAAGTGGAATTGACAAGTTGAGAAAAGACAGAGCAGGGAGAGATGGGGGAGGGAGAGAGGTTTCTCAGCTCGGAGGCTGCAGTTCTGATTTCCATCTTGGATTACAGCTAAGAAAGATGTAGTTGGGAGGAACCAGCATTGGAGACTCCGAGCATCAGCTCTTTGCCTGCCTTGTTTGGTCCTCTCTTAGCGATGGCCTTAGCCCACACTTGAAAACAGGGAGCCTTATTTTGTTTTGGGGGTTAAAAATCCACCTTCTAGTTGTCTAATGGAGTGGGGTCACAGGAACAGAAAGGTTAACTGGGTGGGTCAACCTAGCAATTGTGGTCTTAGAAGAAGTCCTGAGTCAAGCTCCATCCTTGGGGGAATTGGAGAGAGGAGAGAGTGTGGGGTAGAGGCACTAAGCAAAGAAGAATTGAGAAGGCTGCTAGCAATTAAAGGAAGCTGCCTACAATTTTTATTTATTGGGCTAAGGTCCTACCAGTAGTGGGTGGGAGAATGATTAAAATTAATGGCAATAGGGGCACCTGGGTGGCTCAATAGGTTAAACATCTAACTTCGGCTCAGGTCACGACCTCGATGTTCATGAGTTCGAGCCCTGCGCCGGGCTCTGTGCTGACAGCTCAGAGCCTGGAGCCTGCTTCTGATTCTGTGTCTCCCTCTCTCTCTGCCCCTCCCCGGGTTGTGCTCTGTCTCTCTCTCTCTCTCTCTCTCTCAAAAATAAAAAAAAAATTTAAAAAATTATTGGCAATAATAGTGTGGCCATTAGATGCCATTAATTTATCACTTACTGTATGCCTTTCCCTGTGCAAAGTGCCTTGTAGGCATTAACTCCTCCTTTCTTTTCAGCAGCCCTGTGGCATGTGTTATCATTAGCTTCTTTCTACCGGTGAAGTAAGGCTTCCAACTATTAAATACTAGGTCATACAGGGGGGTTAAAATCCATGACTCTGGTGCTTGGCCATTACCCATAAGATCACTGGGCTGAGTCTCAGTCCTTCTTCTGCCATTAACTTCTCTGACAACAGGCAAGGTTTCTAATCTCCCAGGGACACATTTTCCAAGGCCTGGTGCTCACTAAAGAGGTGGTAAATTGAATCTGTAGAATGGGGCTGATTCTAATTCCTCTACTTCTCTCTCAGGGTTGTTCTGAGGCTAGATGAGAAAATATTTGGAAGGCATTGAACATAAAACAAATGTGAGCCATGACACCACTCTGTGCCTGCAATGGGTAAACACTGCTGGTCCCATAAACTGCCTTCGGTCAACATTTATGGGTAAAGCAGAGCTTAAATAACGCAGCTTTTTCGTTTTCCACAAAATCTTACGGTGGATATTGATTCTCCTAAATTCCTAGAGTAGTTACTTTATTTATTTATTTATTTATTTATTTATTTATTTATTTATTACCAGGGGAAAGCGCGAACGCAGTCCCCCACTACCACAAATTATACAGTCGAGTTTCCCACATTTGGGGAAATCGCAGGGGTCAGCACATCCGGAGTGCAATGGATAAGCCTCGCCCTGGGAAAACCACCTTCGTGATCATGCTATCTCCCCTGCCAGGTAAGTATAGAGTAGTTACTTTAAACCAAACCTCTTGTCACAAGGATTCACCAAAATGGGGGCAGTGTTTGTTATGTACTCATTCTTAGAGCATTTTGACAGCCCTGTAAGATTTTTTTTTAATCTACTTTACATTAATATGAAAAAAACCCCAAAGCCTCACAGTGTGACTATTTGACATGAGATCTGAAAATGGCTCAGAATATCCTGACACAGAAATCCAGGCAGAAGATTGGCTTTAAAACTGTACTCTAAGGAACGTGACAAAATGATCTAACCAGATATGACATTTCAATTCACAACCACGCCACCATTCAGGTGGCCCTTTCTGCTTTCTGAGAACTGTAATTTATTCATCTGTACAAGAAGGCATGCACTGTAGTGACGTCCACTGGCTGGTTGATTCTTCTGGCCCGACTTTCTTGCTATTGCGTCATTCAGCATCATTAACAATTATGTTACTTCTGAAGGCATTCATATTTTCAGTTTTACTTAAAGGTGTACCATCCCGTCAAACATATTCAGTAGAAAGAGATACTTTAAAAAAAAAAAAAAAAACAGCCATTGGTAAGCATGGCCCCAGTCTGTCTGAAATTTCTCACAACTGCTTGCAAATGTATAGGAATCAGTCCTGGGAATCTCTGATTTATAATACCTACTGATCCTGGACACTTTTAAAGCTTGTTTTCTAGCATTGACATCTTCCATGTGCAACAGAGATAAACAGCAGCACAAACAGAACCTTCTAGTTATTCTAGCATCAGAGATTTATAGCAGTCATTCCAGGACTCCAAATAGATTTCAAAGGCAAATAAAAAGCCATGATGGCATCAAATGAATAGAAAAGTCCAGGGGTTGTAGGGTCTGGTTTCTCTGTATCCAGGGTAAGACAGTCTAGGAGTGGTCCAGGTGTATCAACCAATTGGTGTTACCTGCCCCCACCCCTCTAACTTCATAGCATAATGCCTGTCAGGACTTTGGACCCTCTTGCACGGTGGTTATGAATTTGGACCCTGGAGTTGGAAACCTGGGTTCAAACTCTCTATGCTTTATTAGGGATGTGACCTGGGAGAGCCAGGTACCTCTCCGAGCCTCCCTTTCCTCTCTACATGTGAATAATAACATAAACTAGGGCTGTTGTGACTATTAGCTTCACACTTAGTAGAAATTCAATCAATACCAGTAGACATTATTGTTCTTATTACCAACATCATTACCAATCTCATCACTCTCCTATACACTGATCTTATCTATGCTTGATGTGTAACATCATGTCCTAGAGGACTATAGAGCAAGATGGGAAATTGTTGTAGATGTGAGCTAGCTTAAAATGATACCTGACTTCTTTAAACTGCTTGAATTAGTTCACATCACTGTAATATGGTAGCTTTGTTGTTTCATAGGAAAAGATTGATTTGGAGAACGAATAAATGAAGGAAATAATGTGTGTTTTCTTAAAAACAAAGTGACAACAAAAAAAGAATAGATGGTAACAAGATCTGAGATGACCAAGTAATGATCAGTAGCCATCTTTCTGAATAAACAGGATGGACTGAAAACGAGTACCATCATTGTTAACATAGCATTTGAAAGTTTTCTTAGGTTTGAACCACCTTCTTGAGACCTTGCTCACGGTGTGGATTTTCTGTCCTCTGCCAACTCACAATTAGAGGTGGGTAGAATAGCCCACTCTTTCTCCCCCAGTTGTGGCCTCCTCATGGTGGGGTCAGAATTGAAATGGCTTGGGGCGCCTGGGTGGCTCAGTCGGTTGAGTGTCCGACTTCAGCTCAGGTCAACGATCTCGCGGTCCGTGAGTTCGAGCCCCGCGTCGGGCTCTGGGCTGATGGCTCAGAGCCTGGAGCCTGCTTCCGATTCTGTGTCTCCCTCTATCTCTGACCCTCCCCCATTCATGCTCTGTCTCTCTCTCTCTCTCAAAAATAAAAAAAAATAAAAAAAAAAAGAATTGAAATGGCTCGCCATTTGCAGTTGTAATGGCATCATACTGATCCTTGACATTCATTCTGCTTCTGTGACTCTTAGGACTCAGGCTCATTTGTCAATGAACTTTCATCTGCTAAGTAATGAGTATATCAGTTGTTTAATATCACGGAAGTTTCATCTAGGAGCCTTTCCTTTTTTATTACTAGAAAGATCTCTCCTGCCCCTCCCCTTCTTCCACCATGTAATAAAACAGAACCTACCCAGTGTAGTACACAATTCAGGATTTCATTATATCCTGCTGGATGGGAGACACTATTTACACAGAGATGAAGCAGCATACCTTCACAAGATTATTTCACATGAGGAGAATGTGGTTTTATATAACAAAATACATCTTTTTCCACTTGGTGAGCAAACTAGCTGAGTCAACATCTTCTCTCAGGAAGTCAGGACATTTCCTCTGACTTTAGAATTCTGTAACAGTGTCCACATGTACTCATGCACGGATGCATGCATGTTGGTTCTGTGGTACATATATAGCAATCTTTTCGCATATCTGCATATCACATGAGGGATAAGCCCAAGTTAGGTGACTCTCTTAAAGGTAATTTAAAACCATAAAGACCAGTAGCTTCAATTTGGGAGAAAAAAAAAAGAAAAGGACACCGGTTCAAAGATTCAAGTTCTGTGCATTACTCTTCTTTTTCCAAGATAACATATTAAAGGGCTACAAATTTGAATTTTTGGGGGGGGGGGTCCTTTCAAACTGAATCACAAAGCTCTGCAAATTGGGATTTCATCCAGTTATCCTTCAAACTGTGCTTATTTTAAAGTTCAGGTCTCCATAATATATAGATTAGGTTAGATATCTGTAAAATTTATTTATATAATCCCTAAAAGAATTTTGAAAAATTATGTTCCCACTTCTATATAGTTGACATCTAATTTTGTTCTTATTAAAAATCTACATAGTTCTTGGGGTGCCAGTAGGTTAAGCTTCTGACTCTTGATTTCAGCCCAGGTCATGATCTTGTAGTTTGTGGGATCGGGTCCTGTGTTGGGCTCTGTGCTGACAGTATGGAGTCTGCATGGGATTCTATCTTTCCCTCTCTGCCCCTCCCCACCCACTCTCAAAATAAGTAAGTAAGCAAACAAACAAAAAATCTAAATAGTTCAAAGAACATAATTTCTGGCAATACATATTTCTATTTTAAAACATACCCATTGTATCCATTTTTAAATGAATCCAATGGAGTATTCGATAATCTCTATCTTCCATTAAAAAGTAATAAAAGAGGGGCGACTGGGTGGCTCAGTCGGTTAAGCGTCCGACTTCAGCTCAGGTCACGATCTCGCGGTCCGTGAGTTCGAGCCCCACATGGGGCTCTGGGCTGATGGCTCAGGGCCTGGAGCCTGCTTCCGGTTCTGTGTCTCCCTCTCTCTCTGCCCCTCCCCCGTTCATGCTCTGTCTCTCTCTGTCTCAAAAATAAATAAACGTTAAAAAAAAAAAATTAAAAAAAAAAAAAGTAATAAAAGAGTTCCTCTTTAGCAGTTGCAAATTTTACATGTGATTTTTGTTTGGTATGGATTTGTGTTTCCATTGTACTTCCATCACAAAATTATACCCTAATACAATATTTTTTTTATATTGGAAAGCATTTTATCAATCACCCTATTATATGTATGAATATATACGTTTGTAAGTTGAAATAACTTTTACCCATGACCCTAATGTTTTAAGTGTCAAAAATTTATTTTGGGTTGGGTGATATTATTAGTAAATATTTTTAATGCACAATTGTTCCAAACAATATAAATGTATTATACATTTTAATAATTATTAAATTTAAAAAGTAAACATTTTATTAGAAATGTGTGGGGCTTTTTCTTCAATTAGTTTATATATTTTTGTGGGGGGACAAATATTACTTATTTCTAGAATGGGCTATGATTCAGCCTAAATTCTCTTCCCATTTTTCATTCTATAGATGTGCTGAGAAAGCTTGCTTGCATAAATGAGTAGATGAGAACAGATGGAGTTTTGTTATGGCAATGCCATTAATTTCTTTGAATTCCTTCTGAGTTCTATGTCCTGATCACATCGTGATCTGTCATCAGAAATTGTTTTTTAATGGTCCATCAGCTGATGAGTCGATTAGGACTTTTCAATATTATTGAAATAAAGAAACTGTTAACCTCCTTATATGCAAAAGAGTGCATTACTCAGGCATTAGAATCACTTGCTTTCAACGCCAACAACGTCAATATTTCAAATGGTCCCTTTTTAATTAGCACCTGAATGGTTTTGCCTCCTAGCAATGTATTGTGTGGTGATACCTGGGATGG
This sequence comes from Panthera onca, assembly GCF_046562875.1. Taxonomy (NCBI): domain Eukaryota; kingdom Metazoa; phylum Chordata; class Mammalia; order Carnivora; family Felidae; genus Panthera; species Panthera onca. The sequence continues at coordinate 31,160,589 of NC_138340.1, read as the reverse complement.
AAAGGAAGGATGTTTTTCTTTTGTAAAATGTGAATAGGTAATTAAGAAAGAAGACAGCCGGGTATTTTCACTTGTAGAACATTCTCATCAATTTTAGGCAAATGTACATGTGAAGGTTGAGAAGTTGAAAATTTATTTCCTTAACCATTATCCCGGCCACTGTGCCCCTCCAAGAGTTGTTGTGCTCCTATATGTGTGTATGTGTGTCCCCATGTGGGTATTCTGGGCTGTACTCGTTTCACCCATGTGAGTCCTTGGATCAGTGTATAAGGAAAAAGAAAGTGGGAGGAGGATTGGTGGTGGAAAGACACAGAGATTAGGAGAGACTGGTGTGTGTGGGGTATTCAGGGATGGACACTTCTATGCCCAGTCTATCCTATACTAACAAAACAGTGCATTTCAGATAAGCACAAGTCACACTGTCTGAATAACCAGTGAGAAAAACGGTTGACTGGCTCCATAATGCTGGAATTATAAATAAATCTACAGCAAGCCTCACTTGTCTTCCCTTGATCTCATGAGATTTCCAACCATTTATTTCAGAGGTTTCCAGTAAGTCTTGTGATACCTTTCCAGTTCAGGGGCACAAAGGAATGGCAGACATCATGCTTCTGTCTCAGATCCAAGAGGTGTGGATGAAAAGGAATGTGATTTAAAAAAAAAAAAAAATACTCGCCCCGAGGGCTTGCATAACTCCAAAGCCCTTCAAGCCACAGGAAAGAAATCAGAGGGGACAGAGACAAGTTATATCAAGAAATAAGCCACTTACAATGAGCGGGCCCCGGTTGTTCTCCCGGTACTTGTTCTGGAAGAAAATGTAAACGACGGTGGCAGCCAGGGAGTAGAGGAAGGCGAAGACAGCAACTGTGACGAAGAACTCGGCGGAAGATGAGGAGTCACCAGTCAATGCCAGCTTCTGCTGCTCCTTCCCTTCGCAGGTGGGCACTTCAAACGTCACCTGGTGTAACCTAAAGTGCCAGATGAAGGAGACTCTTTACAATGCGATGGAGACCAAGTGAGGGGCTGGGTGTCTACATGTTCTAAAGCAAAGCAGGGGTGATTGGGGAGTTTTAGGGCATGCTTCTGGGAGAAGTTCATTAAAGAAACTGAGGTTACCACTGGAAACATGGAAGAAATGTCACAGGAAAACATCATTCCACTGGGTTTCCCAGTAGCTAGTCACTCTAGACAGAGGGGAGGAGGGGAGGGAAAGGGAACCTGAAATGACGATAAATTAAACTATATGACATCCTCCTGCTCAAATTCCCCAGTGCTTTCTCATTGTGCTCGGACTCAATCCCTAACTCCTTAATAAGACCCAGCAGGTCTTACATCAGGTCCTTATGGCACAGTCCTGACTTGTGGTCATTTCACTGTTCCCTTTTCCTCACTCTGTCCCCTGACATTTTCCATAGCTGGCTCCTTCTTGGTATTCCTGTGTCTGCTCAAAGGTCATCTTCTGGGAGAGCCTTTTTCTGACCATTAAGTTAAAACAGTTCCTTTCCTGTAGACATTTTCTATCCCGTTGCCCTGGTTAACGTCATTCATAGCACTCATCACTAGCCACACTGTTTTGGTGATGTATTTAATTCCTTGTTTTCTTCTGTCTTCACTGCCCCTTCCATGGTGATGGAATCTTGATTTTCTTCTTCTTTGTATATCTTGAATGACTGACACTTGTTAGGCATTCAGTATATAGGACTTGGATAAATGAATGAACATTCTTGATTCTGTAAGATGACGGATCGATACTAATTTGACTGAACTTTTAGAACTTCTATTTTAGAGAGTAAGTTCTATTAGGAAAGCATTCAGGCTCAGTGTATTACCTAATAGAGAAAAATAAGGTTTGGGGGTTAATACTTTCTGCTCAATAAATGACACGTAAGGAAGTATGTTATAGCCAGTACAGTAGCTCATGTTGTCAACTAGGTGGTAAACTGTAATTTAATATAGGAGCCAAAATTGTGCTTCATAAGAAATGACTAAATTATTCTTTGAGTATTAGGGAGGCATTTGAAAATAGCCATAGCAACGATATCAACAAAGTGCCACTTGGGAAATTATCTACGAAAGTAACAATAATGATAAAGCCATCGGTGAACCTGGTAATTGCCCAATTTATGCATAGAAAGTATTTTTTTTTAACTAAGCAAAACTTGATGCCTTTAAAACAGATTTGTCGTGTACATTCTCTTATACTTTAGATAATACTATAATGATAAAATAGTAATGACAATAGCAAACTAACATTGGAACATTTCTTATGGCCCAGATAATTGTGTTTTATGCTCATTGTTTAATTGAATGCCCAATGGCAACCCTATGATGTAGGCACTTTATTGCCCCCTCCCCCTTTACAGAATAAGAAGTGGGCTTAGAAAGATTAAGTAGTTCATCCTAAACCACAAGGCTGGTAAATTGGGCAGGGATTTAAATCTGTGCCTGACTCCAGAGCTTGACGCTCATGGGCCACTGGCATCGCATTCACTAGAGGCCTTGCTACAAACATACATTCCAGGGCCTTGTGCTGGATCTAGTGAATGAGAATCTCTAGGGACGTGGCTCTGTTGACAGCTAATGCAGGGACGTGCAGTATCCCTCAGCTTTTTATTTCTCAGAAACCCAGTCTTTTCTACTATTGCCTGACTTGAGAAAGAGCTGTTTACACCATCTACTTGATCCTGCTTGTATTTACTGAGGCTCCTCCTGCTTCTCACCCACCAGAGGGGTGTTCTGCTTTGTAGCCCAATTCAGTAAAAGAGAAGCATTCGTCATGGTCACATTGTGCAGTTCCTTTCCTCCCCTTGCCAGAGATATTAAAACATTTCTCCATGGTTTGGTCTGTGGGAAGGCTGAAAAATGAAATCGACTTAAAAGGTAATCGTGCCAATGATTCTCAAATAGGTGATTTTCAGGTAATGCATACCTTTCTCTCATGATTTCATAATAGGTCATTATTCAACAAATTTTTAGCGAGTGGCCAGTAGTTCACACAATGGCTAGATGCTGTGGTAGAGTGAGAAACGTAGGATGGCCCCTGCCCGTGTTGAACTTCAAGTTTAGAGAGAAAATACAGGTTTCCTGAGAGGAGCCCGAGGCTAGCCTGGGGGGGGGGGGTGGTCAATGTAAAATACCCTATGGAAGTGACTTTTAAGCTGCAGCCTGAAAAATGGGTAGAAATGATCCATATAGAAAGTTAAGAATGAAAACACCATGAAATATGACTATACATCCACCAGGGTGGCTATAATAATAATAATAAAAAAAACCCCAGTAAGATTGGAATAGCAAGTGTTGGCAAGATTGGGTAAGAATAACAAGATAAGACTGGCATAACAAATTCTAATTAGACAGAATTGGAACTTTCATCTATTGCTGGTGGAAATGTAAAATGGTGCAGCTACTTTGAAAAAACAGTCTGGCAGTTTTTCAAACGGTTAAACATAGAGTTAGCATATGATCCAGCAATTCCACTTCTAGACGCATACCCAAGAGAAACGGTAACATTTGTCTGCACAAAAACTTGTACAAGAATGTTCACAGCAGCACTATTCATAATAGCCCAAAACTGAAAACAACAAACAACACAAATGTCTATCGATTGATGAATGGATAAATAAAATGTGGCATATCGATGCAATGGAATATTATCTATCAATAAGGAATGGAGTGCTGAGCGAACCTTGAAAGCATTCTGCTAAGTGGAAAAAGTCAGTCACAAAGGACCACACATTGTATGACTCCATTCGTATGAAATGTTCAGAAAAGGCCAATCTATGGAAACAAAGAGTAGGCTGGCATTTGCCTAGGGCCGGGGGGACGATGGGAGAATCCAAAATGATGGCTAAGTGTTACAGGATTTCTTTTTTCTTTTTTTTTTTTAAGGTTTTATTCACTTTTTAGAGACAGAGACAGAGCATGAGTGGGGGAGGGGCAGAGAGAGAGGGAGACACAGAATCCGAAGCGGGCTCCAGGCTCCGAGCTGTCAGCACAGAGCTTGATGCGGGGCTCAAACCCATGAACTGTGAGATCATGACCTGAGCCGAAGTCAGACGCTCAACCAACTGAGCCACCCAGGCGCCCCTGGATTTCTTTTTTGGGTGACAAAAATGTTGTGGAATTGACTGTGATGATGGACGTGGTGATGTGAATATACTTAAAACCATAAAGTTGTACATTGTAAGTGAATGAATTGTATAGTATGTGACTTACATTTCAGTAAAGCTGTTAAAACATAGGCTGCAAAGAGCATGCACCAAGACCCTGCATAGGCCAGGAACACAGCATATGGGGAGAGATGAAATATGTCTTGGAAAACTGGAACATGGCAGGAAAAGGAAATGAGTGGTTTCAGATGAGATGGAGAAGTCCTCAGGGGCCCTCACTGTGGGGTATTGTGGGCCAGGTTATAGTTTTGGGTCTTTATCTTAAGTCAAAGATTGGAAAGATTTTCCTATAATGAACAACATGTAAAACAAAAATAGCAGGCAGGGCTATGTCACCTGCTGCAACGATTCAGAGGTACGCACACTTGCTTTCCAGATGTCAGGATTAGTGGTGCTTCTGATACACCAGTTCCCTCAGCTGATGTGCACAGACTGGGTCTGCAATGTTGGTGTGCGGTGGGGGTGGCAGGCAGCGGGAGAATAAAAGAATTGGGTGTTGGATTTTTTTCCCTGTGCAATCAGCTGAATATCATTTCCCCTATCGCTAACTTATTACGTTGATTTACAGTAAATGTTAATTGTGGTTATCTGTACAAGGCACAGGCACGCAAAAATCACTAACAAATCTGCTGCACTTATTAACGCCAGTGATTTATAGCTTGGTATTTGGCCCACCAGTCACACTGGGGTGAAATCAAGGGAAAGAGGGGAAAAGGAAGTGCATTCTAAGCTAATGCCTCGTCCGTGGAAGGGAGTAGGGATCACTTATAAAGAACGAGCACGTCAGCTCAAAATAGTCTGAGCATAATAATTCATAGGACTGAACATTTTTAATGCTATACGATTGGTATATATTGCTAAACACACATATTTTAACAGAGAGGGTCTTTTAAGCATCAGATAGATATACATGCGTAAATATGTATGTTTTATTCTGGAGGAAGAGAGTTTATAGTCAGCAAGTGTTCAGCAGCTGTAATAATTTTGGAAGCAAGTATCATTCATTTAGAACCTAAACAAGGGAAGAACTGTTCTGTATAGCCAGAGTGTGTCAGTTGACAGAACCTGGAAGCCAAGGGGACCACCTCTGATCCCATGATGAACTCGTCATGAAGCAACTGCTGAGCCTGCAAAAGGGACCAAATCCAACTGTGTTGATTTCAAATGTATAATTCCCTTCAGGGTGGGCCTCAGTCAAAGGGTAATTGAATTTCGTTGGGTCTTACTGCATTGTGTCTACCAAAGAAAAGCGTCCATGGTAGAGTAGATTTTTAAAAAATTTTTTACCAACGCATAAACAACACGTAAATATCTCACTGCTGCTTCACTTACACGAAAGGGGCTGCTAGGCACCCACAGCTTTTAGTTCTGTTTGTGGGGCCTGAAAAAATATTAAGCAAGTTGGCACTGCTTTATTAATGAAAATATTTACAATAGCAACCACTGACATGTTTCAGCCTCCAGGCATTGTGCTAGCTTCTTTACTGACATGATTCTCATCTAATGCTCATAACGCCTGTCTTAAGTAGGTGCTATTACTATGACCGTTATACACAGATGAGGAAACTGAGGCTTGGAGTGTGCAGTGAGCTTGCCTGAAGTCATGTAGCTAGTGGAGGGCAGGGACGAGGCTTGAATGCAAGCAGATTAGGTGGAGCCTACACTAATAACTACTGTACGTTCCTGCCCCTCTTTCTCAGAAGTTACGGCATCCTTAGATTTCCAGCTGAATGTCTACAAAAATGACCAAGCCATCTCGGAGTGTCTGCGTGGCTCAGCTGGTTGTGTGTCCAAGTCTTGATTTCAGCTCAGGTCATGATCACATGGTCGTGGGACTGAGCTCCGTGTAAGGCTCTGTGCAAACAGCTTGGCGTTCTCTCTCCCACACATTCTCTGTGTCCCCCTCTTTCTGCCCCTCCCTCACTCATGCTCTCTCTCTTCCTCTCTCAAAAATAAACATTAAAAAAACAAGGTTCCCATGAACAAGTTTTCATCTAGGTCATTCTAACATTTGCTTCCAAAGCAAGCAGAGGGCAAATGAACTTGAATGCCTCGTGCACTGAAATTGTGATCATTGTAGGACCTGTGGTTCTTTACACAAAGTGAGGTATTCAGTACAGGAAGACACAGATTCATGTGTATGCAGCACTGTACCATTAGGGGCATCTGGTAATAAGAGTTTGAAATTATTGACATTATCTTTCACCTGCTGCAGAAGAAAAGAGGACTAATGCCCCTAACAATGTATCTGGGGGGTGGCTCAGGGAGGGACAGGAATGACATGTCCCAATGGTGGCAGTCCCCCAGGAGCAAATGTGGGAAGCATCAAGGGTGTTGGGGAGCAAACTGCTGTTACAGAATTTCTCATCCCCAGAATTAAAGTTGCCAAGGGACAATCAGATGGCAACTGGCAAATTGTGGTGCTAAGCATGTTTCTCTTTACTTGATCATTTTCCACAGCCCCGGTTTCAATATCCTTTTATCAGCTGATAGAGACTTTAATCCTCTTGCTCCTTCTTTTTCTCTCTTCCCAGTATAAAATATTGGCATTTGTCTGGTTTTAGATTGACTTTTCTTTCACTAGCCATATGTGTATGCATAATAAATGCGTTTGTGTGTGCTCGTATACACTCACACACACCTCTGCTTGCTTAGCCTAGATGATTCACAGCATAAATCACTACAAAATCCTGAGAGTTTAGCAACACGTTCACACACTAGATCTCCTTTTTTTCTCTCCAGCAACCTTCTCCATTCTATAGATGAGGAAGTTGGAGCTCAGTCATCTTGAAAGAATCATCAAAGATCACCCAGTTGGCATAGAGAAGGAGCAAACTTGGAAACCAGCTCTGAGGTGTTTTTTTTTTCTTATGATGCAAATTCCACCTCTAAGTTTTCCAAACTACTGAATTCTCCATTATGCTCAAGTCCTTCAATCCTTCAAAAGGGATGGGTTGAGCCCCATGGGCCAGTCATTGGAGAAGCCAAGCAATGAGTTGTGAGGCACTGGAGTTGAGATTTTCTAGGAGGATGAAAAGGACAAGTCCCTCTGTCTTCCATGTCCCTGGTTTTCTTACTGTACCTGGAGCAGGGCAGGGGACAATGCTATATGGGATAATGACGATTCTACCACTACTACTGCCACTGCTGGATGCCAATCACCAATGACACTTATTGCCAGGCCAGGCAGTATGCCAAATGCCTTCACATCTTATCTCATTTGGACCTTCAGATCTGATGAAGTGGGTACTATTTCTCTTCTGTTAGTGGTGAGGAAAGTGAGGGGAAGAGAGGTTAAGTGACTTGTTGATGTAAGGGCCTGAAAACAGAGACTATCTGACCTCAAAGCTTTTATTCTTAAGCTCCTATGTGAAACAAATACAGTGCTATTATTTTTTCTTTATCCCTCACCTGTCTACTGACTTCTTGGACAACTGCTCGATTTTCTGATTGCCTTCCTATGGGTGGCTTTCCCTTTTGTCGCTTTCAGTTGTTTTTCAACAGATGAGTGGTCATGGGATGAACGTATGGAGGCTGTGGCCTTTCGTTCCGCTGCTCCCCTGGCTCATGGGTGATTTCAAACTGGTTCTAAAGACTTGCATATTGATTAGAGCAAGGTTTTCCCTTATGCCACCAGCTCATTATGAGGCATGTTTCTATGCTATGGTCAAAATCTGGGGAGAATGACCTCTCAGGGCTGCAGGTATAGGATCTGTTTGGGGTGGAAAGGGCAGAAGATGGGGACAAGGTGGGGACTCAGAACACTGTCTTGGGAAATATGCCAGTTGCAGTGAGAACTCAGAGAAGGCTCCAGTACTTGGACTTAGGTTGCTACAGTTGGAAACTTCAGCTTGAAGTTGACATCCTCAGCTTGCCAAGGAGAAGGGACGGAGTTTGTCCGAGACTCAGGACATACTGACCGGAAGTATCAGTATATGCAGGATGCCTCTGCTGACTAAAAGGGTCATTACTAGACTCTATCCAACATCAAAGCAAGCAGAAATATAAAACAATCTAGTTCACAAACATCCTAGGAGTGCCTCAGGGATTCTAATGATGCTGTTTGTTCCCAGGAAGGTCGGTGGACCTGTACTCCCGTCTGCTAGAACTAAGAGATCTCCAGCTTCCTTATCTTCAGGTAAATGGCATTTTTTGCCAGCCAGAATCATTTTTGAGACATTTTTGTCCTAACTTTAGTTGAATCAAAATCAGCTTCATCTCTTGTAACAACAGCATATATTCACTAAAAGTGTTTTCTTAAAAGACAAAAACAAAGTGAAAGACAAAATGCTGTACTTCGGCTCTTAAACACAATAAGGGCATTTCTCCTTGATGTGATTATGTATCAAATGTATTAAAGTTTATTGTCTCCATAGGAAGAACTTTCTTTTTTTTTTTCAAACTTTTTAAAAAGTTTATTTATTTTTGAGAGAGAGAGAGAGAGAGAGAGAGAGAGGGAGAGAATCTCAGGCTCCAGGCTCTGAGCTGTCAGCACAGAGCCCTATGTGGGGCTGGGGCTCTGGACCGCATGATCATGACCTGAGCCAAAGTCAGAGGCTTAGCTGACTGAGCCACCCAGGTGCCCCGATAGGAGGAACTTTCCATTACGTTCTGTGCTCTTCACTTTACCATTATAGAAGGTAATTTTTTGAAGGACAGTAATAATACATCCTGAACACAGGGAACTGAGTTAGACACTGGAAAATGCTATCAAGGTTACTGCAAACAGTGCTCTCTTCTGCACAATTTCTTGTGCTTGCACCCATGAGGACATGGCTGGAAAGTGACCGTCCCACCCCCCCCCCCCCAACCAGTTTGTGGCTTTCATGTCTACTGGCCAAAAAGATACTTATCCGATTTACTGTAAATGATTATGTTAAGAAGGATCTTTTCAAATTTCATCCCCCTCCCCGCAAGTTTGTGTTTATACAAACATTTCAAAATAAAAAGACCACAAGGTGATTAAGAAGAAATGGACTGGTGGAGGTCATGGCATGTCCTACAGTGGAACCAAGAGAAGGAAACTCTATAAAACCCATTAAAATGGCTTGCAAAGAGGCACTGCCATACTCATGAAGCTATGATTTATTAATTTTAGTTTCTGCAAATAGAATTTGAGTCATAGAGGACTCAGACTGACTCTACATTGTCAAATTAAAATAGATAATGAGGTCATTATCTGTATATTGCAGAGAAAATCCTTTTTTCCTATCTTGTTTGCCTTCCTTGAACTGTGGTACTGTACTCAAGTGAATTATGAAACAAAAATAGTTCCACAGTTTTCTTTCTTAAACTTAAATGTCCACATAACTGTCTATCTATCCATTTTATTTGGTTGGTATAGAAATGTTTTATGAAAAAACAATGTAAAAGATTTGACTAAAAGAGAATTATAACATTAATAAACACAAGGTAGCATGGGTGAGGGCAGCAGAAATCTGTCTGATTTTACTTTTTGTTTAAATATAGGTCAAATGGATTTGATTCATTAATTCAGTCAAAATATGCTGTTTAAAAAATTCAGTAAATATAGAAATGTTAATAGGAAAATGTAAGCTCCTTTATAATTCCATCCTCAGTATTAACAACTTACAATAATGAAAATCAAACAGGGTTTTTAACTTGCTGTTTATTTAATAGTATGGTTAATACATGTGTTTTCTTTAAAGGAAGATCTACCTTATTTTTAACAGTCATAGAATATATGCATAGGATAGATGAATTACAGGGCCAGAATTTTCTGTATAGTTACGTTGTGCACTTTCACAATAATTTTTTAAAGGGTCCCCCACTGGTGGACATTTTGATTGTCTCCAATCTTTCTCTGTTAAAACAATGCCTTGAACATGTTTTTGTTTTTTTTTTTTTTTTTGTGATCTTTGTATGATAACTTTCTTTGCATAAATTTCTACAAGCAGAAGTTCTGGGTAAATGAGTAGATTAGTCAGGGTTCTCTAGAGAAACAGAACTAATAAAGATATATATTTTAAGGAATATAAGGAATTTATTTTAAAGGATTGGCTCATATGATTGTGGGTCCTGGCAAGTCTGAAATGCATAGTGCAAGCTGGTAGGCAAAGGATTCAGGCAAGAGTTGATGTTACAGTCTTGAGTCCAAAGCCAAGAAAACCAGAGTTTCTGCATTGCAGTCTGAAGATAGAATGCCGTCTTTTATAGGAAACTTCAGTCTTTGCTTATAAAAACCCTCAACTAATTGGATGGAGTGACTCACGCCCTGGAGAAGACTGCTTTATTTACTTAAAGTCAACTGCTTGTAAATGTCAATCACATCTAAAAAAAAAAAAATTTATAGAAACATCTAGCCTAGTGTTTGGTAAAAACCTGATCACTATAGTCTAGCCCAGTAAATACGTAAAATTAACCATCACAAGGGGTATGGATGGATTATTTCTAGGGTCTTTGGTAGGAATTGCCAAAAGGCCCTCCTGAAAGGTTGTAGGAATTTGCACTCCCATAAGGAGTGTACTGAGGTTGTCCCATTTGCTTATTGTTTTTCTCTTTTAAAAAGGCTTTTATTGGGGTGCCTGGGTGGCTCAGTCAGTTGAGTGTCCAACTTTTGGTTTCGGCTCAGGTCAATATCTCACGGTTCATGGGTTCAAGCCCTGCATTGGGCTCTGAGCTGACAGTTTAGGATTCTATAATCTTTTTTTTTTTTTTAATGTTTATTTATTTTTGAGAGAGAGAGACAGAGCGTGAACAGGGGTAGGGGCAGACAGAGATGGAGACATAGAATCCGAAGCAGGCTCCAGGCTCTGAGCTGTCAGCACAGAGCCTGATGTGGGGCTCTAACTCACAAACCATGAGATCATGATCTGAGCCGAAGTCAGACACTTAACTGACTGAGCCACCCAGGCACCCCGACAGTGTAGGATTCTAAAAGCTGTCTGCTTAGGATTCTCTGTCTCTGTGTCTCTGCCCCTCCCCTACTTGTGCTCATGCTCTCTCTCTGGCAAAATAAATAACTAAAATTAAAAAAATAAAAATAAGAAAAGTTTTTATTATAGAAAATATCAAATCTACATAAAGTAGAGACTATCATACTATCACCTCCATGTTTCTGTTCCCTGTGATAAACCATCCCCAACTCATGGCCAATCTTTTTTTATCTCAACTACTACCCGGTGCCTCCCACCATCACCTCTTTCCCACCAGTGGATCATTTGGAAATGAATACCAGACATCATATAACTCCATATTCTGTAAATATTCAGTATGTACGTTTAAAAGATCAGAATTCTTAAAAATACAACTACAACACTATTAAATTCAAACCTCAATTCTTGGGGTGCCTGGGTGGCTTGGTCGGTTAAGTGTCTGACTTTGACTCAGGTCATGATCTCGCTGTTCGTGGGTTTGGGCCTGCATCAGGCTCCGTGTTGACAGCTCAGAGCCTGGAGCCTGCCTCTTTTTTCCCCTCCCTTGCTCATACTCTGTCTCTCTCAAAAATAAATAAATGTTTTTTAAAAAGTTAACAAAATAGTTAATTGTTTATATCATCAATCATCTGCCCAGTGTTCACATTTTCTTTACTGTCTCAGATGTTTTTAAGTGGGTTTATTTGAATCAGGACCCAGAAAAGTTAGTTCATTGCATTTGGTTGATATATCCCTCTGATCTCTTTCAACCTAGACTCTACCTCCCTCTTTTTTTCCCTTTGCAATATGTGCAGCATGAATATGCAGAAGGAATCTGGCCCTGTAGAGCCCCCTCACTTCTGTTAAGCATCAGATTCAACGATAAGACTGATACTCCTATATGGTTTGCACCTGTTTCAGGTGGGCGATGAGAGGAGATAGAGAGGCATGTGAATAAAAGCAGTGACTCCCAGCATTTTAGAGTTTTTGGATCAGTACAACTTCCAGGAGAAATTTGGTACCTACCAGAGAGTTATCAATTTTTTATTTAGCCAGATGAGGTGAGGACATTCAAAACAAAAATTATAATTAAGAAAAGTAATTATTATTTAATATCATCAAAATTTCATAAAGCAAAAGATATATGGATACCCCAAAAGCAGAAGGGGAAACTTTTAGGATGAGAGCCAGTCATTTCAAATGGAAGAGCTCCCAGAGTCTAGAGCCTGCAGAATAGAATCTGGGAACTATTAAAAGTGAGAGAACAGATTCTGGGGCCTATCTGTGCACCAATTTTTTTGTGTGTGATCTTAAGTAAAGACTGTTCTCTGGGTCTCAATGTTCTCAAGTTTAAAATGAGGGGCTGATTGAAGGGTTCTTAGGAAGTCTACAGATGAATTTCAGGGGTTCATGATGAACTTCAGATAGCTTCATAATCATAAAAAATCACTTATATGGGTCATGTTTCATAACTTTATCAGATTCTTAATAGGTCTCCTAATTCCAAAAGGGTTAAGATTTACTAATCTTGATTTTGGTGACTTAGTGCTCTAAGTAGAAATAACAGCTGGGTTCTAAAGATTTTATTCAGGCTATTTCATGGGTCTACATTTTGTCCAATGGATGGTTCTTCACCCTACCCATTATTTACCTCATCTACTCTTATACCTGGGGACAACATGCAGAATATTTGACAACTTGTCCATTCAATGACCTACAGCCCTAGCATACCTTCTTCTATTTGTCTCCATTGGGACCCAATGGAGCACCACCTTTCTACTTGTTTTTCCTCCAACTGGAAGGCAAGATAAAGTAACTCCACCAAGCACCAGCTATGTGATCTTAGACAAATCTTGTAGCAGTTTTGAGCCTCAGCTTTCTCACTGCCTATTTCTCATAGGGGTTTTGTGAGGCTCAACTAAGATTGAAACATTGAATGAAAACATTGTGTTTATTTTAGTTGGCATGTATTTGGCAACTACTGTCACTATTCTTAGGTTTGCCAAGAGTTTCCAAAGTTCAAAATTCAAGGTGTAGGCCTAATTACTAAAGTGGACCTTAAAAATCCAAAATGCTTTCAAAAAGTAGACTTCAAAGACCTGGAAACACGGCGTGTTCTATTACTATTTTGCTTTGTCAAAAAGCACCCTATCAAGCACTATTTGGTCATCTGTTGTTGCTTGCTGTCATTTCATTCTGCACATAATAGCTGGCCTCGTTGAATGTTCAGGATAGGGAACCTGGCAGAACCCTGGGTGGGCAGGAAATTCAATATATCTGCCAGATTATAACAAAATAAACAGTAACTGCTTACACATATAGAACAAAATGCAATCTCCTTTAAACCACCAAAAAGCTATTGCCCCGTCAAGTGGCTATGGAATTGTAAATTTCCAATTCTTCAGTTATTAATATCACCATAAATACACAAATCCTTTTTGGGAAAAAATGTCTGAAGACACAAGGCAACACTGTTCATTTTAGTTAACTAGAAACCACTTGTTCAACATATTTATCAGCTCAGGATGGAAAAAGTGCCCTTTATTATCAGCAAATATAATGTCACCCATGTTTCTGGTGCTTTGCCAGCAACCAGGGGATTAATCATACCATTTTCAAGCTGCAGTTGGAACATGACATGTAGGAATTCATTTTCTGCACCGTGACCAGAAATTTTTCAAAAACATAAATCAGAACATGTCGCTCCCCTGCATCGAGCTCCCCTCCAGTGCCTCCCCTTGCACTTGAAGCTATATCCAAACCCCTGGCCATGGCCCACACGGACCAACCCAACGTCACTTGCATCTTGCCCGCTTGTTTGCTATCACCACACCACCTTGCTTCTTTTGCTTCCTAGCACTTGCCCCACGCAAGTCCTGGGACCTCTGAACTAAGCTCATATTGCCTGCTGTCAAGTTCATCTCTTCATTTGGGTCTCAGCTGAAATGTGACCATCTCTGGGAGGCCTCCCCTGACCATCTAATCTAAAGAGGGTGTTCCACTGTCATTCTCTATCACATCATCTCGTTTTACTGCGTTTATTTTATTTGGTGCTCTGATTATCTAAATGGTTGACGTTATCCTGCTTATCTGTGTCTCTTCCCCTAGACTATACGTAGCAGGAAGGCAAGGATCCCATTGATTTTGTCTGCCTCTCTATAACTGAATTCTACGTTGTAACTGGTTCAGGGTAAATACTCAAAAGGTATTTGTCAAATAAAGAAGAAAGGCAGGGAGGGAGGGAAGCAGAAAGGATAGAAGGAGAAAGGATAGATTTCATTAAATTCTTAGAACAGATATATGCTTGGAAGCTGACTCTGCTCTTCCCTCATGGGATTGTAGAAAGAGATGCCTCAGCTGTTCTACCAGAGGAAACCAGGACTTAGAGAGATGAAGACACTTGATCAATGTCACACAGTAAAAGAAGCACAACTTAAGTTTTCTGCTTCTAGATCAGTGGACCTTCTACTACTCTGTAATTCCCATGGGGAAGAGACTCTTCAGTGGCCCAGAGAGCCCATGCTTAGAGGTTGGAGAAGCCATAGGGTCTAAAAGTCAAAAATAGAAGCCACGTCTCAGGCTTCTGGGGATTGCTGGAGAAGCTCAACAGAACCCTTCTAGACCTTCTCAGGCTTTTCTCATAGACCCTGTGGTCTAAGTCAGACCTGTGCAGCTGTGTGCTGGCATCCTCCCATTGGCAGGACCAGGCTTCAGGACCATGCTTCCAGCTGATGCCTCACTCACTCATTCATCCATCTACCAAGTGCCAAGCACCGTGCTAGGGCTTATGCCTATCAGAGTACACGATATGGAGATGGTTTCTGCTCCCAGGGTATTTATTTTAAGAAAAGGCAGATAACTGAAGAATCTGTTTCTGTAAGTGGCAATGAGGTTAAGACCAGGGATATATAGGGGCCCTAAGCGAGTCTAGAGGACCAGAGAAGACTTGTTGGGCGAGCTGACATTTAAATGAGGGTGGAGAGGGTTTGGTGGCTAGAGAGCTGAAGGAGTGAGGCTTTCAGGCCTGGAGGTGAAAAGGTATCATTTGAGGAACTGTTTTCTGTCATTGTTGACAACAGTTAACAATAACAGCGAGTAGGTATTGATCCCTGTCTCTGTGCTAACCATTGCACTATGTGCTTTACATGCTGTATTTCCTTTACTCTTCACCAGAGCCATGAGAGGTATAATCATTATTATCCATACAGATGAGGAGACAGAGGCTGAGCATATAGGAAGTCAGCCAACTACAACTGCTCTGTCCAGAGGGATTCTCATTGCACAGTGGTATAGACTTCCTTTTGCCTCCCTGACAAATGCTTTATGCATCTCTGGCAGATCGGACGTTTCCTCAGCCTTCTTCAGGGGCCCATCTATGTCAGTTCCATATATGCCTGCAGAGGAAGGAGCTGTGCAAAGTTTTTAGAATGGTTGATGCAAGAAAAACTCATTTGTTAAAAATTAATTGGCTGAAAAAATCAATTGGCCAAATAATCAATTAACCTGAAACTGTCAAGGAGATTTTACCCCAGTTGTTTTACTACCATGTCTTAAACTGAAGATGTTCCTCAATGTGAAGGCTGGTAAGAATGTAGATGAGTGTGTGTGTGTGTGTGTGTGGGGGGGGGGGGGGAGTTGGCCCAGTGCAGCTAATACATAGAAAATATTTTAGAAGAGAAACATCTATCTTTCAGCAAAATCATTATTTGGAAAATTGGCTCTAGGGAAATGGTTTTCCTGCATATTTGGTTTTGGTGAGAATTAACTTTGGGACTCAGGGCCACCCCACACTGTTCCTGGAACAGCATTCTTAGGAAATGACTTGATAACTTTGAAGCCAATGCCATCTTCACCTTGCTTACAGAGGTGAAGTTAGCCTTGAGAATGAGACTTAATCCTTCAAACTGTCCATGAAAAGGAAAGAGATGGCTTCCTTCCCTTACCTGTTGGAGTCTATATACATGTTTGTGGTGTCAGGCGATCCTTTATGTGTCACCTCAACCCTTCCTGCTTATCCAAGCCAGTCTTCTGAACTTCCGTCTCTGCCAAATCATCCCAGTTTGAGTTTTATGTTTATTTATTTATTTTGAGAAAGAAAGACAAAGTGAGCAGAATTGGGGGTGGGGGCAGAGAGAGGGAGAGAGAGAATCTCAAGCAGGCTCCGAACTGTCAGTGCAGAGCCTGATACAGGGATCCATCTCATGAACCGTGAGATCAAGACCTGAGCAGAAATCAAGAGTCAGATGGTTAACCAACTGAACCACCCAGGTGCCCCAGTTTGGCCCAATCTTAAAAGAAAGGCAGTTTCATACATGGTAGGCAAGGAATTGATTGGAAAGACTTTGAATTCTTAAATGAGGTCAGTGACAGCAATTTATTCATAGAAGGGTCAATAAGGTCTTAAACAGAAAAATGGTATTTAATCATTGGAAAAATCTCAAACAAAACAAAAATTAAAAAAAAACCCTCCTATGATTATATCTCCTCTTTCTTAAGAAGTGTTTATTTATTTAGAGATGGGGGGTGGGGCAGAGAGAGGAGAGAGACTTTTAAGCAGGCTCCACACTCAGTGCAGAGCCTGACACAGGGCTCAACCCCACAACAGTGAGATCATGCCCTGACCTGGGATGCTTAACTGACTGGGCCACCCAGATGCCCGTATTTCCTCTTGATTCACACACTGTTTGAAGGGAAGGGAACAGGAGCTCAATCTAGCTTCCCCTTCTGATAATTAAAAATCAAGGTCTAAACCACGTGAACATAAGGCTACAAATAAGTCTTGCAGGAAATTTTATATCCAATATTTTTGCTTAGCATCCTAGAAATAATGTTTCTGAAAACTCTAGATCAGAACTCCTCAAACTATGGTTCAGAGACCCTTGAGAACATCTGAAGAGTTCCTTGATTTTTGGGTTTGAGCATCATATCTAGACATGATAAATTGCCATGTTTCATCTCCTGAGCTTAAAAATTAAAGACAGGCATATGAAATCCTACTCTAGGATAAGGAGGCTAATACAGAAGAGAACATGTAGGGAAAGAGATTCTAGTACCTTATTGTGTTCCTAGCACCTAACATGGTGCCTGGCACATTACAGGTGCTCAAAAGTATTTACGGAATCAATTAACTTTAATCTAACTGCTTTATAAGTGACTGGAGCATCTCAGATAGAAACAGAGGCCCATTTCATCCTTTATCTTAAATAGGCATCAGCTGCAGAATATGCCCAATAGCATATCAAAAATTTGATAAGATCCATTTTTTCTTGTCTCTTCGATTTACCCTCCCTCTATGCTGCTGCCTCGTACCTTTCCTCTGGCTTTTTACTTTCATTCCAAGTACCCTCTTGAGAAGGTAACTATTTTCTATCAGGACACTGGATATGATGCTTGATTTGAAAGCATGTTTTTCTGAAAGTATTTTTAACTTTGTATTTCTATGTTTAGCTTCTCTGGGCTCCTAAATCTTGGGAAAGAAATTTTACATTTGGCCAACCTGTGCCAACATTCATAGTCTGGATCTGGAGCCAAGGAATATGAACCAAAGTGGATTAGGAGAATGAGAAGAGAAAGAGTTTTATAAAAGGAGGATTATAATTAGCAGAATTTTGTACTCAACAGATTTGGCTCTTTCAGTAAAGGAAAAACTAACCTATTCAGATTTCCATCTGAAATCTATATGACTATTTCAGAATCCCACTTGCATAAAGATTCAGTGGGTCCAATGGCCTGTGGTGACTCAGATCAGTAGAAGGGATTCATGCATCCTGGTGTCCTGCAGAGTGACTATGAGAACAGATTATGATCCTGCATCTTTGGGTGGTCAAGTTTTAGAAGAAGCCATGTTAAAAAGAGCTCACTTAGACAATCTCTTCCTTCTTTCACATGCCATTAAAGTGTTTTCTTCTGAAAAAAATTGGGATAAGATTTACCTCTTGTTTACCATCAGGATGACCCCAAGAGTTAAAAAAAAATTGGCAGGACACTTTCCACTCCTCAAATATGCTCGCCTCTGCTTGGCTTTAATCTTTCTCCACGTGGCTGGGTAAGATGATAGCCTCACACCTATATCTTACCAGTTTGGTACCCCTGATCATCAGAGGCCAACTCCCCTCCCAGCTTCAATAGAAAAACCCAAATTAGGTCACAAGTTCCTGTCAAAACCAGAAAGTGAGGCCACAGGGTGCTTTAGCCGGCCAGGCTTCAGTCAAGTGCCCAGCGTGTGTGCTCGTGTGTGGGTGTGCATACACGTTCATGTGTGTGAGTGTGTATGTGAGAGTGTAAGGTGTAAGAGGAGATGGCATGCCACATACATGTCACTGAATGGACTCTTCACTGAGAGAAAGGGTTCCAGTACTAGAAAACAGAAACAAGGAAGATCTACTGTGTAAATCTCTTCCCTAGAAGATCATGTCTGTTTTTCCTTTTTCTAATTTCTGTACCTCCCATTCCAAGTATAACACAGATGCCTGATACATATTTGCTACATGAACTGAGCTACATGCCATGTTATATATGCCTATCCCTGCAACAAGGACAACTCTGTGTGCTCTCCAATGCGGACATTTTGCTGAATTCATGTCCATTATGTTACAGCCCCCTTCCTCCTTCCCCTTTCCCCATCTTATGCACAAGCTCATTTCTTTTTCTGCACTTTTCTTAGTCACTCTTAAAGTATTACTCGGGTACACTTTTTCCCCAGAGCATTACATGCCTCATTATTTTCCCCATCTTTGACTTTCTGGTGTCTTTGTTTTCTGTGCCTTGCCCTTCATGAGTTAAGTGTTTAGACCAGAGTCCTTGAATCTGACTGCTCACATTCAAATCTCCACTATGTACTTGCTTTGTCACCTGAGCAAACCTCTTAACTTCCTTGTCTGTAGAGGATGATAGTAATAGTATCTACTTCTCGGGGTTTGTCGCAAGGGTTAAATAATACGATATCTGTAAAAGGCTTAGCACTGTGCCTGGTACAGATTAAGTGCTCGGTAAATATGGACTCTTGTTACACTTGATGGAATAAACAGCTGTGTTCCTGTAGCAGACAAGGGTGATGCCTTGCACCCTATATCCTAGGCCCACCTGACTTCAGACAACTGTTGCCGATGTTGATAAACTTCCCACCTTACCTAATCCTCCCTGTCTGAGGGCCTTCCTTGGCCCGAGGAGGCCTTCTCTGCTGCAAGTAGGCACAGCAGGAGGTGTGTGGGAATTAACCCTCTTGGATGCAGCCTTCCAACACTGGGGGATAAAAATCAATGTGCAAATGCTTCAGGCTCCCTGCTATCCGATCTTAGGATTCTTGGGTGGGTTCCGCACAGTTTCTCAGAGGATCTCCAGCAGGACTGAACCTCACTTGCCCATACTGGCTTGCTTCCCTCGCCCTGACTTCTTCTCTGTTCTTCTCTTTCTCCTCCTTCCTTTATTTCTGTCTCTCTTTCTTTTTGGCATTTCCCTTTTCGGTCTCACTTTGCCCACTTCCTTGCCTGTGCCTGCTGGGCTCACCTCATACATTAAGTTCCCTGTACCAACTCTTTGTCTTAAGGTCTGCCTCGGGGAATTCAAATTAAGACAGGTCCCAACAGTCTCCGTTGTGAAAGTCATTTCTTGGGATACATTTACTTAGGGCAGGTCAACTCCCCCTTTTTTTGAAGCTCTGTATTGTTTGGTATGCTTTGTGGACTGACACCCAATAACTACTTGGTGAATAAGTGATATATTTTGAGGAAAAAAAAATTAGTATTTCAAGAGAAGGAGCGCTATGATATTTCTCACCACAGCTGATGAGATTAATTTGCTATTTACATCGCTATTAGGTTCGAGTTTGGGATACACATGCAGGAAAGCTTGAACTTCTTTTGGAAAATTTAGCCTCGGAATTGAAACTTGTGAAAATGAGCCACAAGTTGGGTTTGTTTATAAAAGTGACTTCACACTTCACTTGGTGGATTTCACTTTGTTGAGGAATCGCCCATCTATTGAATGACTAGTACTAACACACAAAGATGCCAAAATATAAACCACAAGCTACAGAGTTGTATATATATTTTTTTCAGGAATGCAAAAACTTAACACTATGTTCCTGAAAAAACAGATATCCTGGTGCAGAGGTGGAAAAGAGAGAAAAGGCCTTTGCTTTCTTTCAACTAAACACATGGCTAGAACAAATCAGGAGTCTGGTCAGATGAGGTTTATTCTTTCCAAATCCAGATGGCTAGGCTCAGGTTCATTTTGTGATTTACAAGTAACCCGTCGTTTCCAGAAATGATCTGGCAACTGTAGACTATATGACCAATAAGATAATGTTTAGAAAAGTGAACAATAGAAAGGTATACTAATAATGTGTAAGATTAGTATCGAAGACTGTATCAGCTAACACTGCTATGATAATCCTGCTGAATAAACCACCTCCAAACTCAGTGACTTAAAATAACAACTATCTATTCTTAACACTGTGTCTAACACGTTGGCTGCGGTAGCTTTGCTCCCTGTCTGTTCACTCTGGGGCTCCAGGTGAAGCGGGAGCACATCTACAAGAAGGAGGCCTTTTTTTTTTTTTCCTGATGACAGAGGCATAACGACGACAAGAAGGGACATGCCATGCCCATTAAGGTCTTGTTTGGGAATGACACGCCTTCATTTCTGCCCATGTTCCGTTGACCAAGGCCAAGTCATTTGCCACACTCAGCTTCAGTGGGGCAAGGAAACAGATCCTGTCTCTGTGAGACCTAGGCAAAGGTGGCTTTTCAAAATGCTACTGGGGCGATGGAATGAAGAATTGTGACCAATAAGTTTGTCTACCACAGGCAATATTAATTACCATACTGCTGGCTAATGTCCATTATGTCTCAGTCACCCCGGCTTCTTTCGTTTCACCAAATGTATTCTCATCTTTACACTAATTATTTTTTCTGCTTGGAATTACTACCCTCTTATATTTCCCTTACATCTCCTCACCTTCTATGATGTACACTCGATACAGACAATTATTTTTGGTCTGTTTTTTTCATTGAGGGTGGTTTCTTATCTTTTGGATAAGAGTTAACTTATCTCTTGGATCAGATGATAACTGCCATCAGTTAATTAAGTATTTGGATTTCTGCACCAGAAAGATTTATAGATCAAAACTCGTTGTAAATTCTTAATCCTTTTGTCTATATGATAATCTTATTCAGATGTTTCAAACCACAGGAAGCTTAAGTAGTCGAGCAGGGAGATATTGTTACAGAAGGACAGTAATCTGGATAAAATTTATTCACCGGAGGCTCTATTTCCCTCTACAACAGAC
This sequence comes from Panthera onca, assembly GCF_046562875.1. Lineage (NCBI taxonomy): Eukaryota > Metazoa > Chordata > Mammalia > Carnivora > Felidae > Panthera > Panthera onca. The sequence continues at coordinate 31,139,257 of NC_138340.1, read as the reverse complement.
TCTGATTCAACCTTTAAAATATCTTGGGTTTTTATTGACAACCAAGGCTACATGCTCCAGTGAAATGTCTTAGGACCCTGCAACATAGTTAGTTAATTGTGCAAGAGCATTCCATGTGGCAAGAATTACTTGTTTCTCCTAGAAAGCTCAGCTTATCCTAGGACACTTGAGGACTGACATCTCACATTTAGAAGTCAAATATTTATTCATTGTAACATTGATTTCCACAGTTAGTTTAAATTTAACACACAAAGTATTTAAGATTTAAATCTAAGACACTTTCTATGGTAAGACAATGTCCTGACATCATAGGATGTTTCAACTAGGAGATATTCTTTAGTTTTCTATCTTTAAGCATTCATTCATTCATTCATTCATTCACTCATTCAGTGAGCATTTCTAAGTACACACTACATGTGAGACACTGTGCCATACCTCAAAACACAAACACAAATGCTCCAAGGAGCTTACACACTAGAGGGCAGACAGACACATAAAGAGATAATTACCATGGAAAATGTGAATAGTGTTCAGATGAATCTTCAGATAAATGCAGCTCAAAGTGGAACAAGGGATTCCAGGAGATTCCCTAGTAGAGATGAGATTTGAGCCAATTCATGAAAGATGAAGAACACATTTGCACAGCAGGAAAGTGGTTAGAATGGGGATGGGAAAGTGGGTAGAAGTTGGAACACAAAGAGTAGAGTGTGTAGATAGTTACAGAAATGTATGAAAATAGAAAGTTTGGGGAACTACAAGGCACACCACAAACTTACCATCTCAGACAGATAATAGCTGGTCATAGTTTTTATGGTTAAGCAACAGCTTTATTGAAATAGAATTAACCATAACGTAGTACCAGAAACTTCACCTTTTTAAAGTATACAGTTCAGTGGTTTTTGGTATATTTACAGAGTTTAGTATATTCACAAAGCAACCACACCACTATCTAATTTCAGAACATTTTTATCACCACCAAAAGAACCCTCACATCCATTAGCAGTCACACTACATTTCTCCATCCCTTAACCCCTGGAAACTACTAATCTTTGTTTCTATGAATTAGCATATGATAGATATTTATGGTATTGTGCAATATGTGGCATTTTGTGCCTGGCTTGTTTCACTTAGCATAATGTTTTCAAGGTTCATCCAAGTTGTTGAACATGTCACTCCTCTTATATTGCTGAATAATATTCCATTGTGTGGCTATACCACATTTTGTTTATCCATTCATCAGTTGGTGGACATCTGGGTTTTGAGCTTTTATGAATTAAGCTGCTAGGAACATTTGTAGGTAGGTTTGTGTGTGTGTGTGTGTGTGTGTGTGTGTGTGTGTGTTTTCATTTCTCTTAGTTATATACCTAGGAGTGAAACTGCTCGATCGTATTGTTTAACATTAACATAATCATATGTTTAACATTTAGAGAAACTGCTAAACTGTTTTCCAAAGTGGATGCATGATTTACAATTCCACCAGCAATGTAGGAGAGATACCATTTTCTACATCCTTGTCAATATTTGTTATTGTTTGTCTTTCTTATTTTAGCCATCCTAATGAACTTGAAGTGATAACTCAATATAGTTTTGACTTGCATTTCCCTAATGATGTTGATTGAACATATTTCTGTGTGCTTATTGGCTATCTGTATGTCTCCCTTGGATAAACATTTATTTAAGTCCTTTGCCCATTTTAGAACTGAATTGTCTTTTCTTGTTGTTAGAGTTCTTTTATAGAGAGTTCTTTATATATATAAATTGTTAGAGTATACATGCTAGACACAGTCCTTTTTTGAATAAGTGATTTAGAAGATTTTTCTCCCATTGTGTGGGTTGTCTTTTCACTTTCTTGTGTCCTTTAAAGTGCAGAAGTTTTTTTTTTTTTTTTATGAAATACAATTTATCTATTTTTTTTCTTTTATTACTTAATGCTGTCAATGTCATATCTAAGAAACCATTGGCTAACTAAAGTACATAAAGATTTATTCCTATGGTTTCTTCTAAGGGTTTTGTAGTTTTAGATTTTACATGGTCTATTAGTTGTTTTGAGTTAATTTTTATATATGGTGTGAGGTAGGGGGTCCAACTTCATTCTTTTGCAGGTAGGTATTCAGTTGTCTCTGCATCATTTGTTGAAAAGATTATTCTTTCTCCATTACTATGGCTGGGATCCTTGTTGAAAATCAGTTGGTCATAAAATGTAAAGGTTTATTTCTGTACTCTCTATTCTATTAGTCTATATGTTTATCTGTATGCTAATACCAACCACATTTTTTCTGATTACCCTGATTTTTTAAAAAAAAAGTCAGAAAAATACGTCCCACCACTGCCTTTAATAAGCTACTCAGGAGGAAAAAAGATGTGGAGGTCAAAAACATTTAATCAATCATTTTTCCCTTTGAATTTAGTCCTAACATAACAACTGAAAACCATTTTCAGAGTCAGTAGAAGGAATAACAGATCATTATATTCTATTTAAAATATTCTCTTATGCTGATAGATCTTTTTCCCTACCCACATAAATTTCCTGGAAGTTATATTTTTAGAATCACATTATAAATTCCTGCCTTTAGTATACATCTATTGAGGACCTACCCTTTTTAAGGACAGGTAATCTAAATGCTTCAGAAAATAACTTTTAAGGTTAATATCTATGTCTGTAACTGTATGTATGAATGTATGTGTGTACTCATTTTCTGCATCAATGTTTTATGTATTTTACTTTAGTTCTGCCATTTACTGGCTGTGCACCCTTGGGCAAGTTACATAATTCCTTTGACTCCTAGTTTCCTAATACCAAGAGTATATTCTCATTCGGTTCTTATAAATATTAAATGAGAAACACATGTAAAGATTTCAGTACAGCATCTGATACGCAGAAGCACTTAAAAAGCTTGACTAATAAACCATTATTAGGTCTAATATCCTGGACTGGAACAAGAAGGAAAGCATTGAGGTTCTTTATATTCTCCCAGACCTACTTGAAAAAAACCCCAAATCAAAAAAAGCTTTAACCATTAGTATTGGTAGGAAATGTTCCAAAGTATCTGCTGACAAAATGTAATTTTCAGGTGTTACAGTGAGAAACGAAAAGGACAATAAGTAATTCCTGGAGTTCTAGTTCACCGAAAAATTCAGTTTGTTAATTTTCTTTCTAGCTGTAACTTGGTTCCCTACTCACATAGAAAGTAGAAAAGGGCTGACAGAAATTCAGTTACCTTAATTTCTGAGTCATTATTTGGTGACTTTTTCCAAGGTCATTCCTTTGATTTTTCTATTAAAAAGATGGCTTTCTAAGCAATTTAACAGGGTAAAAAACTGTCTAAAATATGTGGGCAATATGCATTGTGGATAAAATATTTGACGGCACATGTCCAAGTGTGTTGTACTTGAATTTCAGCTCTAATCTACTGATAAATAAAAGTGTTCTAGAGTCTCATCTTTCTCATTAGTTACGACATACTTTTATTCCTTAAAGTACTTTTCTAATGTGGCTATTTTCCATGGGAAGACTGTAGTAGTCATTAGCCGTGTTTTGGTTGTCAAGCACTCATTTTTCCTTTTTTTGCTAATAGCACCTTGATTTCCTTTCAGGGAATCACATCTCTTGGGGGATTGTCCTTTCTCTATGGAAGGGACATTCGCAAGCCAAGAGGTCAGTGTAAAACCCAACTTAGACCAACAAGATTATTTTTCTGGGTTTTGGGCCTTGAATGACATGATGTAAGGATGAGATGAGGGGCTGAGTTGAATCATGCATCGTAGCAACACATGGGTTGAACTATGAATTAAAGCCATTCCTTAGTTTTTGCTGTATATGTGTCTTGAACTGCCCCATTTCTAGTATTTTTTAAGCCCAGTTCCTGAGTGTTCCCTTTCTTTATGTGAACTTTCCTATGCCCTTCCAATAAATGACTTCACTTTTGTTACTCAAAGGCAGCTTCTGTTACTTGCAACTTCAAAAACTCTTAGTGATACAAAGTCTGCTTCCAGCCCTGACCATTCCCAGACCCTCCAAAACAGGTAGGTCTCCTCTAGTGAGTTTTCCATATGTATTTGTGGACTTCTTTAATCTCCACCGAAGACTCACCTTTAGATTCTCTTGAAATTCTCCTATTCCCTTTAAGTCCCAGAATCTCTTAAGTGTTCCAGAACTCTCCTTCAAAGGATTTATTAAGACCTTGTTGGATATGAGAAAGTGACATTTGATAATGATAGAGAAAATCACAAAATCCTTCTTCCGATTCCATCCTTCAGTTCTTCAGTAAATACCTATTGAGGACCTGCCATACCCTGTCCTAGATGCCAGAAATACAAAAATGACTGGGACACAGTCTTGTTTCTTAGACAGCCTGGAGTCTACTAGGGGAGATAAGACCCGAAGAAATAAGAGTAATGCCACAGAGGCTGTGATAAGAGCTATAATTGAGGTACAGATCAAGTGCTATAGGAGCACAAAGGAGGAAAGATTAATTCAGGCTGGAAGGATTGGGGAGGATTTCAGGGGAGGAGATGAGATTTCGAGCTGGCTAATCCTCCTGTAAGCGCCTGGTGGCCAATTATCTCCATGAAATGGAGTTTGCAAAATTAAGCCTGACCTGTAGAAGTTTAGTTTATTTTCTCTTAGCATAGCATATTACAGTTTCCAAGGGTTATGTCTTCTTGGGCAATGTACTAAATTGCTTAGGACAGGACTGAGAAGATAAGGATGTCAGAACTTGCTAGTGTCTACTATGTCTGGGGCCTAGTGTTTGCATCTCTTTAGTCAGTGGGACTAAATGACAACTGGCCATGGCCTAGATTGGCACCAATGTGTTTCTTAGCAGTCTTTAAATACGGCTTAAAATTAACTACCAGCCCCAAGGAGATGCTTGGGCTTATTTTCTTTAGATGGAGACAGTAGCAAGGACAGAACCTGCAACTTGTTTTCAATTGCCTTGAAAAAGATACTCATTTCATATTCTTTTATTTTCACATCTTCCTTTTTTCTGCCCACACAGTGAAGTCAACTTTCTTCTTCATTTTAGCAGAGAAAGGGTGACTCTGAATTAATCGAGGATGGACAATCAGTCTAAAAGAACAGGCTTGAAAAACTTATTACTGCTCATGGCCATACTTGTAGAGGTTTTGTGTGAAATGTTCCTTTCATGCTGGTAACCTCTAAGATGTGAGGAAGCAGTGTTATTTGAAACACAAAACGTTATGTACCTAGGTGACAATGAATTCATCTATCTAGCCAGAGAGAATATAATTGAAAAAGGAAAAAACACTTATGTTTTAGTAGTTCCATTTTTTTTAAGAGAGTGGTTTAATTTGATAAAATAGCCCACTGACCCCTCTGCCTGCCTACAAAATTCACATTCTTGACAGTGTTTACATTAGTCTTCCATTGGGAAAGAGCAAAAGGAAAGACTGGAAGGTCACTACTTCTAATGATAGACAGACATTGGAAATCCTTGTTTTATTGAATCCTGTTGTGTGCAAACACCAGTAAGGAAACTGAAGGGGCTCACATTCCCAAATACTCCTTGAGAGTGACCTCACATTCCTACAGAAATAAGCAGAAAAAGGAAAGAAGGCTTCACGAGGAATTCTAATGCTGCCCTTATTTTTCTAATATCAGTGTCCTGCATTTTCTGCTTAGTTCAGTGACCTCCCAGAATGTCCTAAAGATCCTTGTCATGCATAGGGAGGGGTGAACATGGAGAAGGCAGAGGGTCGTCAGACATATGATCCTTCATTTGTTCCCAATGCTCACTGAGAAAAGGCTACTTTTGAAGCTTAATCTGATCAGGGCACAGGAGATTGCTTGGACCTAATGAGTGCATACAGTTTTGCTTTTATGGGTTGGACTGTGTCCTCCAAAAAACATATGTTGAAGTCCTAACCACCAGTACCTCAGAATGTGACCTTATTTGGAAACTAGTTAAGATGAGGTCATCCTGGAGTAGGGTGGCCCCTAATCCAATAGGACTGGTGCTTTTATAAGAAGATGACCATGTGAAAACAGAGACACACAGGGAGGACACTGCATGATGAGGGATGCAGGGCCTGGAGAGGGGCAGCTGCAAGCCAAGGAATACTGAAGATTGCCAGCAGCCACCAGGAAGTAGGAAGAGGCAAGGAACGATTCCCCTGGAGTTTTCAGAGGGAGGACGGTCCTGCTGACACTTGGATCTAGACGTCTAGACTCCAGAGCTATAAGATAATAACCTTATTGTTTGAATCCACTCAGTTTGTGGGACTTTGTTACGGCAGCCCTGGGAAACGAATACATTTACTTATAACTCTCTTATCCTGTGCTTTGTTGATACCTGTGACACAGACATCCAGGTCCATGGATCACTGTACACCTGCCCCTCCTCTTCACCATTATGCCAGGGCTCCCTAGAACTATGAGCATCTCCTAAGTTAACCATATGCTTTCCTACCTGCATGAATGTGTTCCCTTTCTGGCACAGCCAGGACCCAGGATTCCTCGCCTGCTCATCATTCAAAGTCAGCTTTAACTCCTTTCTAAAGCAAGTGTGAATTAGTGTGATTGAGAATAACCTTGTCCTCCCAAGTAGTTTCTTTGTACCCATCTCTGCTTGCCATTGAGTTAGCTCATGGCATACCTAATTTCTCTCCAAACATTATAACTCTTTAAAAGTGGAGACGCTGTTTTGGGACGTCTCGGTGGCTCAGTTAAGCATTCAACTTTTGATTTTAGCTCAGGTCATGATCTCATGGTTCATGAGATCAAGCCCCACATCAGGCTCTGTGTTGGGATTCTCTCTTCCCCTCTCTCCCTGCCTCTCCCCTGCTTATTCATGCATTCTCTCTCAAAATAAATAAACATTAAAAAAAAAGTGGAGATTCTGTTTAGTTACTTTGGTATCTCTGAAAGACTTGCTTCTCAAATTACGGTCCTCAAACTAAGAGCACAGGATCACAGAATCCCAGTTCCTATCCCAAACCTCCTGAATCAGAATCTGCATTGTAACAAACTGGTGAGATTAGATGCATGGTAAGATTAGAGAAGAACTTCCTAGAGGACGTTGGGATACCAGTTACTGTTCATTGAATGCATGCTTCCCTTCTGCTATGTTGCTGAGGATTCTTACTTACATTGTTCCAAATTAGTCACCTGAACAATTCTATTAACAATTCTGAGAGGGAGGTATTATGACTCCCCATTATATACATGAGAAAATTGGAGAGAAGGTGGCCTGGTTGAACACAGCTCTTGTGATGTGACCTACCTCATGGTTTTTCAGGCAACAATCCTAACTGTCCTGGGAGTTGCAATTTCTAGGGGAACATCTGAGCTTCTGTCACAGAGACAGCCTCTTTTTTGCTATTTCAACACTGGTTGATGAACTCGTATCTCTCCAGACACTACATCAAAAAAGGGTTCCATGGAAACACTAAATTTGGGAAATGCTACAAATTATACACAGCCCTCTTGAATATTAATAGTGCAGAGTCACCTATGAAAGGTTTTATTACATGACCTCAGTAAATATACCTACTTACCTGTTTAACTCAGTTTTCCCTAAAGTTTATTTGGCTCTAAATTGAGGTTGTGTAACAGCCATTAACATTCCGTGAAACACACTTTAGTTTAAAGTGAGATGTTAATGACAAAAGGAGATCAAGAGGGAGACTCCATGGATTTTTTTTTTAATTATTATTCAGAAAGAGAAAGGGAGGGAGGTTGGAGGCAAAGAATATTTCTCTCCTACTGTTATCTTCCAAGTGGAAGTATTCTCAAGATTGAAATCAGATATTAGCATTAGGAAGGGAGCTAGGGACCATCCAGAGCTTTTGAACCACTGGGAAGGGTGCTTAATTTCTCTATGCACTATTTAATATCATAAAGTCCTCCCTAGAATCTTCTCTTCCAGGCTGTAACTCAAGACAAAGAGCTTTGATAAAATTAAGTACGATGTTAACTCTGAAGCACATTGGGAAGATAGAGTGCCACATTAAATCATATTAACTTAAAAAAAATTTGACACCGAGGTCATGAGCTTCACACATGGGGGGCACAATACTGCGAAGTAGCAGGCTATCGCCATGCAAAGGACATTAATTACCCATCAGGAGACTGCTGCAGAGAGGGAGCAGGAAGGCTTATGCACTTGCCTATCAGGGGAAATCACTCTTCAAGGATTCTTTCCCCCTTGAGATGAAGGACTGCTTCAAGAGCCTTTTTGCTTTGGCTGGATTCTTGCTAGTTCCGAGGGTAGATTTATTTGGATTTTTGGTACTGATGGAGAGCAGTTCTCTGTCCATAGTGCTGCTCAGGACTCTGGCAACCAAGGCCACCATTCTCTGGAGCATTTTTTTTTTTTTTTAATCAAGGTCAGGCATCCTTTTAATGTAAATCTAGGGCAGCAGTTGATTGTTGCCTGCGTGCTTACAATGGAAATGGCAGGATGAGGTTTTCCAGATATCTTCTTTATAGAAAGAAAATGGATTTGAGATTGGTTATTTGGAAGTAGAAATACCTTCCTGAAGTTCCTCTCTGTGAGGACATGGGTGCAATAACAAACGAAAGCCAGCAAACAGAAAGTCCTACGTGAGTTTTCCAGTAAAGCCCACACATTTTTTCCATTGTGTCCTGTGATCTCATTTCCCCCCAATTTTTTGCTGCCACTATTCTGCCTGGCTTTACTCCAGCTGTCCCCTCTGTCTGGAATGCCTTGGCTCCCATTCCTGCCTATTGAAATCACCCATTTTTTTCAAGGTCCTGTGAAATTTGTCTTTTTTTTTGAAAAGGATTTCTTGGTCTCTACTGGAGAAACAAACGCTGCTCTTTTGTGGCCTTTATGGGCCTTTCTTCTACTTATCACATTTGGACTTCAATCATCATGGTGCCCATGGCTATCTCTGAGGTTCACCCTTTGAAGATGGAATTGGATTCTAAATCATGCTTACCCCCGCACTGCACAGAGCACATAACTGATGCTCAATGAATACTAGATAAACTGCACCTCAACATAACAAAAGATTGTGGGTAGGGGTAGGTGACTGCTGTCATTCAGCATCCTGATGTGGATGACTGAATGGTAGTCCCCTGACTTCCAGGCTTGTTCTTTCCTCTTTGTTTCCTAATCTGCTCTAGACTAGGGTTTCCCAGATGTCAGCCACCCTCTTAGCACTTATGCTTCTATTTATTTGCTATTTTCCTTTATATTGATTCCCTTGTTCCTTATACTAACTCATTTAAGAAGCAGACCATTTACTTCTAATTAGAAACCTAGTCTCAACTTGCCCTCAACAGAAGATAACCATACACATGAATGCAATGAGAATTGCAATGAGAATTAAACCTTATTAAATTCATCCATTCAGCAAATACTTAAGGAGCATCTACTATATACCTACTATGTACCAGGCACTGTGCTAAGTGCTGGGGATATGGCGATAAACAGGAAGGACATGGTCCAGTTCTCTTTAGGCTTATGTTCTATTAGGGAAAACAGAAAATGAAGAGATAATAAATACATAAATGCTATAAAGCAAAGGAAGCAGGGCAAAAAGATGGAGAGGAATTAGGATGCTATTTAGATCAAGAGGACAGGGAAGGACTCTCTGAGGAGGTGATATTTGAGCAGAGGCTGGGAAGAGCAAATTGTGCAATTATATGAAAGTAGAGGCTTATGGGGGAGTGTGGCTGGAGAGTACCAAGGGATGGGAGGGGTGCTGGTATATGAGGCCAGAGGATAAGAGCATGACAAGCCTCATGGACCAAGACAATGACTCTGAATCATACTCTGAAGGGATTGGCACTTCTGGAACATGCTATTGCCCTCTAGTAAATAATGTCATTGGTTAAGTGAAGATCTAAGGGAAGACTCCTTTGGACGTCTGATTAGAATATTCTACTTGGTTCATGACCAAATCCTGCAGTCTAACAGTATTGTCTCCAAGAGAAGCTTAGCATTTTATGGGGCAGATACAATGCCAGCCACTCTGTCTGGTTCATTCCACTCTGAACCCCTTTAGGACAGTGCCTGGCACATGGCAGATATGCCTTAACCCTTTGTGGAATGAAGGAAATGTATATTGCTTTCGCTTTCCAGACCTGTGGCCCTTGATCCTGCAACTCACCCCCACCCTGCCAGAGCAAGCAGGGAATATCATCGGCAAAGGTGCCTGCCCCTGCGTTTTGTTTCTAAAGCATTGGGTTTCAATTGGGACTGTCCACTAGAACTATTTAGGGCAGACTGGGCCTCACCTGCAGAGATTTGGGCTTAATTACTCTGGGTTAAGGCTCAATAATCTGCGGGTTTCAAAAGCTCCACAAGTGATTCTAATATGCACCAGGCTGAGAACCAATGCTTGAAGGGAAGTAAGCATTTTTTTAAAAGTTTACTTATTTTGATAGAGAGAGAGAGAGAGAGAGAGAGAGAGAGAGAGAGCATGTGCACACGCAGGCAAGGGGCAGAGAGAGAGGGAGAGAGAGAATCCCAAGCAGGCTCTTCACTGTCAGCACAAAGCCCGACATGGGGCTCCATCTCATGATGGCGAGACATGACCTGAGCTCTTGAGAGCAAGAGTTGGACACTTAACTTATTGAGCCACCCAGGCACCCCGGGAAGTAAGCATTTTCACATCCATTTTTCTAGAATGAAAAATCAAGAGTTTCAGCTTGCTGGGATTGCATGAAAACTAGCATTTTGATGTGATATAGATACACGGGGTAGGAATATGTTGGAGTTGAGATTCTCTGTGCCAGGCAAGACAGTATGGAAAGTGCTATGAAACAAACAAGGTTTAAAAAAAAAAGAAACAATCAAGCATGCTGAGGAGGTGTATCTGTGTGGGTAGATGGGAGAGTGTGGCATGACTGGGGGGCGGTGTTAGGGAGAACAACCTCCTCACAGAGGTTAGGCTCTCTCTAAGAGGGTTTACTTAAACTGAGATGTGAAAGACAAAACAAAACCAGCCAAGCAAAGATCCGGGAAAAGTGTTCAGCTCAGAGGGAATGGCAAGTGCAAAGGCCCTGAGGCAGTATTATACTGGAGGAATTGTGAGCCAGGGAACAATGGTGAGAAATGAGTTCAGGGCTGTTAATTTGATTAATTCCCTCTTTATTTCCTCAGCAAACAAGATCAATTTTCTTTATAAAAATTAACCTTCTTCTTAAAGTCTCTTTAATCCTGTGCTACTTTCCAGATATGTTCTGTGAGCTGGAGTGTCCTTCACCCATTCTGGTTTACCACACCATAGTCCACATTCTCTATGTTGTTTAAGGTCCCATTCAAGTTGCCATTACCTTCAGAAAGTCCTCTGTGATCATTCCTGATGGAAGCAATCCCTCTCCTCTCTGAGCCACCACAGCCCATTACCTTCACCTTTCTAATGGCTCTTTGTCTTTTATATCTTTCTCAGCCTGTTGTCCTTCCCCTACTACCTGCCCCATGCTAGAAACTAACTTCACTTCTGAGCTGTCTGGTAGTCCCTTGCTCTTTGCTCAGGGCTAGCCTTGCATTATGCAGGGCTCAAACAATGTTTATGGAAGAGTCAGTTATATGCGTTCAATTCCTTTAGCAAGTATAACAGCAATCCAAAAAACCCAAGAGCGTGCACACACACACACACACACACACACACACACACACACACACAGTAATTAAAGCAACAAACAAAACGGTATTGGCTCTCTGCCTCGGAGTGTATCGTTGATTTTCAGACAATAGTTTCTGATATTCACCTTTGAAAGAACATTGCAGTTCAGACAAAAAATATCAACCCAGGCAGTTTGGGGAAAGCCAACTCATTTGTTGACTAAAAATGATCCAAATAGCCAGAAGACCGTAAGAAAATGGAATACCATCATTTTAACCTACTTAAAGTCACTTGCAAGTGCAGACAAGAAGAGAAGGCAGAAAGGTGAGAAAAAGAAAACAAATAAAAAGCACTGTGGATATAGAGGGTGGGTTTGCTTGCTGTAGTCACAGATGTTTGTGTACTATCTGGGGTCAGCCTGACTTCTACACCTGTGCATTCTTCCAAAAGGATTCCCTTCATGGGCAGAGGCCCCATTACTTGACACTATTTGATTAAATAAACCAACCTTATTTAATCCTAATATTGCTCTGGAGAGTGGTCAGCATCATCCCATTTTTACAAATGTTGAAATTGACCTGCTGTACTGGAGGCACCATGGCCTTGTGTGTGAGGGTATGGGCTTCAGGATTAATAGCCTGCTCTCTGTTTCCAGTTCTGTTCACTTGCTGTTGATCCTGAATAATATCCAGGGGTAATAATAATAATAATTTCTTCTTCAAAGAGTTGGGAGGGTGGGCCAAGTCCACATATGTAAAACAGTAAGGACACTACCACATACATAGTCAGCAGTCAGTACATGTTAACTCATTAAGTAACTTGCCCAACAAGGCAGGTCGGTGGTAAGGCAATTACTTGAATTTAGGTGTGTGTGAGGGAAAATACTAAGCAGCAATGGTCTCATGCTAATGGAGTTAGCAATGCCCTTGGAAGTGGGAGATATCATGCTATCACTTGAGTGTAATTGAATGGTCAGGCCATTTCCTTCTTGCTTGTCCAAATTAGAACCCTTTGCTGAACAAGCAGGCCTGGGATGTTGTTAGAGCACTCTATAAACAAGGTTGTGTGTGGGGGGTGAAGGATGTCTGTTCCCTCCTCTGGATATCTGGAATCAAGAATTCAGAGATTTCACGGTCTGGCATGGGTATCATAGACATTATAGATTATTACAAATGGGCTCAAACTTGCCAAGCAAAAGGTGAAGGCTTGTCTCCTGGTAAGCTTCTGTTCACCTATACTCCCCTGCTCATGTCTCTCATATAGCGAAGGGGGATGGACGGAGAGGGACAGAACATGGGTGAATCTTTAAGTTTCCTCTGATCTGGCACTCCGATTTTGACATAAGGTATGCCACATGGTCCATGGAATCTCCCAAGATTCTGAAAGACCAAGGGACCACTAGTGCACTTGTGAAACCAGGCAAAGTGGGTGTTTTTGTGATGTCTGTACCCCACTCCCATTAAGTCATTCCTTTCAGTACATGCCGCACTGCACTGTACTTCTTTATTTCCCTACTTATCTTCCTTTCTATGTTGTAAGTGCTGAAGGGCATGGGATGTATCCAGCACATGGTAATGATTAGAATCTCTGGCTCTGAAATCAGGTATACCCAACTGCAGCCCTGAGATGGCTCTAACCTCTTCTTTCTGACTTCATTCAGATAAATGAAAGTATGCCCTACAATCTCTGTGTTTTGGGGCAGTTTCACCTGGTATAGGATGGTGCCCCAGATTGCAAAATGTGATGTGAGTGTGCATATTTCTATTGAGAATTCAAAGTTTTAAAAGATTCTCATATGGGGGCATGGTTCTATAAGAAGTAAAGAATTTCTGCTGTAATTGATTAAAATTAAGTTGAGGAAGGTTCTAGATTCTTCACAGCACTTTTTATAGTAAAGAAAAAAGGGGATACTATATCCTTGATTTCTATGTTAGGAGAATCAGTTCTTATATCCCTTTTATGATTTTCCAGTACAAAGTCACTTAATGTAGGATTTTCTCTGCTTCTTAAAATATCTTTTCCTCCATGATCATACACTGAGTTGTAATTCATGTGCCAAGCACCCTATAAAGCACTTGAAAGCATACTAGCTCATTTAACCATCATAGTGATTCTCCAAGTAGGTATTAGTGTCTATCTGAGCTTATACTCCTTTGCCATAGTGTCATCATCTTTGTTAGAGTTCTCAGTTTATGGAGATGAGTCATCCAGTCCACTGTTTGGTTTGTAAAATATCTGGGTCTAGATATGTCAGAATTCAGTTTCAGCATTCAGTCAATACACATGTAGGTAGATCTCTGAGATCCTCAGGTATTTTCCCTTTGAGTCAGAATGTGAACTTCCCTGAATACACAGGTCTTGTTTTTACAGTCTTTGCAAGGAAGGTTAAATGACATCCCATTTACAATACTATTCAAAGATTTCATGAACATATATTGTTAGGGAAAAAGAGAAGAATGTTTGACTATATCAAGGATTCTAATGAAAACACGAACCACATGTAAAACAAGAGAAAAGTTGCTTTCTAACACTTGGAAAGGCAAATGCATACCAAGCTGATATTAAAAATAGAAAAAATTGACAGAAGATAAATAGAGCTAAGTTAGGTGCAGACTAATCATGGTGTTTGGAACTCTGCTGTGATCCATTAAGCTGCAAGACTGTGGGGTAGAAGGGAGTTCTAGAAGGGAGGAAAGCGATGGTCTTTCACATTTCTAAAGTATATGTAGCCAGAAAAAAGAATAATCCAGTGTTTGTTGTCCAAGATGACCAAAGACTGGGAAAGAGCTTGTTTGATATGGGGTGTTCTCTTCTAACCCAAGCCAATATAACAGCATGAGTTAGCTCAATCTTCTGGGTGTCTTCCTGAATACCTAATGCTCACTAAAATTTCATATCTTTGAACAGCAAATCTAACTTCAGAAATTTTTATTGAAGAAATAATTATTTAAAAAACTGTCATGGCTATGCATAAAGGATGTTGATTACAGCATTGTTTATATGAGTACAATTAATTGTTGGACTAAGGAACCCAAATACTTGTTCATAGGGGACTAGTTAAATCTGTGTAAAAGGGGGCTCTATGGTCATGTTATGTAAAAAAGTTTAATTTATATGTCCAGAATTCATTAAGCTTAAGATGTAAGTTAGAAAACATTATGTTCAGGCTGACCCATTTTTGTGTGTAAAAATAGATTAATATTGATATAACATACACATACACCCACACAAAATTTGTAAGGTGAAAACACACATGATATGTATTTTCAACTGTGTGCTTTTCTGAATTATCCAAATTCCCTATGTATTTCTGTTGGTTTGGTAATAAAACAGAATTCATTAAAAAAAAAAAAACTCTCAAAGATGCTAATCATTGACAATGCATATTGCCATGTCTTAACCTTCCCTATTTCTTTTCCCAGGCCAAAAGCACAGAGATATGCCTCAATTTCCATTAACAGCCAACTCAGGGAAAGAACTCAACAATATTATAAGTTTTCCATTTAAGGAAAGACTGTTTTCATTATTCATAGGAATAATAGGAAAGGGAAAAGAAGAAGAGAAAAGAAGCAGATGATATGGCGGCCAGGCTTCCAGATAATAATTGTAAAAACCCCATTTAGCACTGGGGCAACACTTAGGGTCCTCAAAGCTGTCTCTGAAATTATCTAATTAAGCAAAGTGAGGAGGGCAATGGCAAAAGTGGAAGATTTAATCTGAGAAGCATGAGGGGGCCTCTGGGTACTGAGGCGATGAAAACAACAGAGGGGTGGTAACAGGAGAGTCCAAATGAGACATTCAGTGCAAGGAAGTATCATAATCAGCTCAGAGAGGTTTTGAGGGCTGAAAGCAAAAATTATAAATCAAAAAGACAGAGAAAGGGGAAAAAAGAATAAGAAAATTAATTAGTAGAAATGGAGGAGGGGAAAGCTGCTGAAAATTTTCACAAAACCAGATTGCTTCTAGAAGTCCACATCATTAATCCACTTAAGTATGCTTTGTTGAAATGAAGAGAAATTCCTGTGACTCTGGGACTCCCATAATTCTACAGACCTTCAACACTGGGCCTGCCAATCAGAATTACCGATGACATTTATCTCTGTAACAGAGGGAAAACATTAAACATACATCACAGACGAACGTCCTTGGGGGAAGCCATAGAGGACCGGCCAGGCCCTGCCCTGTGATCAAATTTAAATGCACTGAGAAAACAAGCACATGAGAGGCTATCAAAAGAGCAAGTCTCAGGCCTCCCAAGAGTGGAAGGTTATTCATCAGGAGCTCAGAGGAAATGCAAAAAAGGCATATTTGGGAACCTGTAGTTCTTGGTTGATCCAATTCTTGTGAATACTGGTTTACTTCTTCACTTAATTACTGGCTCCAAATGGCCCCATCCCACAATATGCGTTAACTTTTCCAACTTAGTAAGGTGGGTGATCTGTTCCCTTGAAGTTCTTTCCAGGTTAAGAAGAGGGGAGGTGGGATTTGCAATAAGACTTGATGAGGGGAGAGAATCTAGCAGTGGGAGTGACAGGAGCCAAGGCCATTTATATGCCAGGAAGTCAAAGGCCAAAGTAGGTACACTTCAGCAGGTACGACATGTAGAAATTGTGTAGCGTTGCACCACTTTCTGTGACTTGTAGGACTTGGTCTGTCTCCTTCAGCAGGTTTAAAGGTGTGCCATGATATACTGCCCGTCCTGTAAACGGGCATCTCACTGTCTCTTTCTTGTTTTCTTTTCCCCACCCGAAACATTCAGACCTGCAGTTAAAACACAGCTGCCAATTACCAAGCACAAGCTTCCTGGCTCCAAATTCACACATGTCAGAAGGCAGATGAGAAAAAGTGCAGTGCAGGAGACATACCTGTGTACTTTGATCATGCCTGTGTATGCATATGCCTTATTGCCTTTTTTTGGGGGGTGCTTGACTGATCAAAAAAGTATCAGATTCCTAGCTCCTAGCTCTCTGCTTAGACTATTGTTCACTGCATTTCTGACATCTGACTTGAAACAGTAATGGTGGGGTGTTGAGAATGGGGGATGGCCAGCTTGTGTCACTGCAGTGGACATCAAGCACATCATGAGCATTTTCAGCTGGGTTGATGAATTAAATATAAAGGGATTCATTTTAGCAGGATATCCTACTGGGCATTTAAAGGTTCCTCACTTGTCATCATCATAGTCTTTTTTATCTTTCGTTCCTTCCTTTCTGCTTCCTTCCTCCCTCCCTCCCTTCCTTTCTTCCTCCCTTCCTCCCTCCCTTCCCTCCTTCCTTCCTTCCTTCCTCCCCTCTTTCTTTCCTTCCTTTAATTACTCACTTCTCTTATGGACAACCACTAAAGATCTTTGATGCCATGGATCACTGGAGAGAAATACTCTGCCTAACTCTTCACTTTGCTTTGCCACTTGTCGTACACCGGGTCTGCCTCTCAGCCATATATCCACTGGGAGCTGACTCCGAAGCGTAAACTAATTTTGCCATTTGTTTAGACCAAATGGCACTAGAAAATAAAAATAACAAAGCACATTCACAAGAAACAAAAAGCAAAACGACTCCTGTATGCCATACAGCTTTACATGATCTGACCTACCAGGTCCATCTTCCCAGGTGATTAGCAGTTGGACACAAGCCAAATGAGGGCGGGCAGGAGAACTGCTTGTTTTCGAAACCTGTGTATTAGTTTCCTAGGGCTGCCATAACAAATTATCATAAGCTAAGTGGCTTAAAACAATAGAAATTTACCCTGTCACAATTCTGGAGGCCAAAGCTCAGAAATTAAGGTATCAGCAGCATTGGTTCCTACGAGAAACTCTGAGGGAGAATCCATTCCATGCCTCTCCCCTCCCTTCTGGTGGCTGCTGGAAATTCCTTGCATTCCTTGGCTTATAGAGGCATCATTCCAACCTCTGCCTGTTATCTTCACATGGCCTTTCTCTGTGTTCTCCTTTTCTGTGTGTTATAAGTACACTCATCATGGGATTTAGGGCCCACCCTAAATCCAGATCCTTAATTACATCAGCAAAGACCATGTTTCCAAATAAGATCACATTCACAGGTGCTGGGGGTTAGGACTTAGACATATTTGGGGGCGGCACTTTTCAACCCACTACATTTGTCCTTGCCCTCTTCTCCATCACAAAGCCAATATTGAGCACAACAAAAACAACTATAACATGCATAGAGAATATGGTGTGCTGTCTTCTTTGTAAGCAAAGATTGGAAACATCCATCAACAGGAGACTTGGTTAAATAAATTTGGTTCACCTACCCAATGGAATAATATGCAGCTACTAAAAAGAACAAAGTAGGACCTATATGAATTGAAATGCAATATCTCCAAAATATGTTGCAAAGTTAATTAAGCAAATTATAGCACAAAAAGCATGTCATAAACCCATTAAAAGAACAAACTATAAACAACAAATACCATCTTCCTTTTGGGCACTTCTCTGTTGCAATATCAGTTATGTGATTCTGGGAAGGGGGACTGCCCATCAGTCCCTTAATCCCCTTTCTCTGCCATAAAGAGTGTCCTGATCTAGACAATTATAGTATCCTATTCTGCTAAACATGGTGATGGAATGGAGATGGGGGCAAAAACCAAGCTGGCTACTCAGAAGTCTTCCAAAGACTTTTAAAATGTGGATTTTTGAGGAGGAAAAAGTCTCTTGCTGGTTAGGCTCTGACTGGTTTTCTATGGCTGCCAGAACAAAGTACCACAAGCTTAGTGGTCCAATAGAACATAAAGTTCTTTTTTTTTTTTTTTAATGTTTTTAATGTTTATTCATTTTTGAGAGAGAGACAGAGAGACAGAGTGGGAGTGGAGGAGGAGCAGAGAGAGAGGGAGACACAGAATCCGAAGCAGGCTCCAGGCTCCGATCTGTCAGCACAGAGCCTGATGCGGGACTTGAACTCACAGACCATGAGATCATGACCTGAACCGAAGCCAGACGCTTAACGGACTGAGCCATCCAGGCGCCCCCAGAAAACAAAGTTCTTATCTTATCCTTCTGTAGGTGAGGAACATGACACAAGTTTCATGGTGTCAGTCAGGCTGTGTTCTCTTCTGGAGCCTCTACAGGAGAATCCAGGTCCTTGCCTCTTCCAGCTGGCTCGCTCTAGAGGCCATTCGCTTCCTTGGCTCATGGTGCCGTTCTTCCATATTCAAATCCAGCAACAGCAGTTTGACTCTTTCTCACATTACATCTCTCCAACCTTACTGCCACCATCGCATCCTCTTCTCTACTCTAACTCTGCTACTTACTTCTTTCACCTTTACGAACCTTTGTGATTCCTTTGGGCCCACCCAGATAATCCAACATAACATCCATAGTGTAAGGTCAGTTGATGAAAAATTTTAATTCCCTTTCCAATCTTAATTCTCCTTTACCATGTCAGGCAACAGAGATGACAATGACACTGGGGGATGGGCACTATTTTGTCCCAAGTCTGCAGTAAATCCAAGTCTGCTGAAAGCTATCCTTTCTAACACATGGAAAAAGCCCACTGAGGAGGCGGAAATGCAGCATTGCCAAGAGCTAGGGAGATGAGAGAAATGATTACTACCCTTTTGGAGCTCCTGGAGCTGGCCATTCCTGAAGCCAGTTACCTCACTTCAATACGATCGTGTAAGTGAAGAGATTCCTCCCATTTGTTTAAAACATTTTTGAATTGCGTTTCTGTCATTCACAATGTAAAGAGTCTCAATTACTTGCGTGTGTGTGTGTATGTGTGTGTGTGTAGCATATATATTTACATATGTCTAGAAAAATCTAGAAAGAATCACAGGTAATAGAATTAAAGTGGCTGGTATGAAGTAGCTTTTATTTATGACTTAATTGTATTATGTGAATATTGTATAATATATTACCTGTGTAATTTTAAAAGTGAAGAAAAAAGATAAGAGGCTCCTATATTAAAAGTAAGTTCACCCAGGGCTCCTAGGTCCAGCTTAAGTAGCAGAAACCTCATATGTTTCTCTTTGATTTGGCGCTTTTAAATAGTATGTGAGTCCACTGGAGAGCCCATAATTACAAGTTGCTTCTTAGGCCCTTTATCCTTTAAGAAAGCCATTTAGATGGGACCACAGATGATAAAAGGCCTGTGCTCAGAAAGACAAACAAAGAGCTTGCTGGCTCATCTTTGTGGGCCTGACATGTTCTTGTCCAGCCCCCATGGCAGGCCTCGAAAGCACGTGTGTCCTCATTCTCTTTCTGGCCTCCTCGGACTATAAATACGTGCATTATAGGAATCCAAGTTAAAAGAAAAGGAGAGGAAACAAATGCCTGCATTTCTCTTAGCAAAACAAAGAAACAAAAGCAGCCTTGACTCCAATTGCATTAAAAAATGGGAGCAGAACAGTTTGTTAAAATGTCACAATTAAGAACTCCAAAGAATCATCCTGCTGGACTTGGTGCGGTGGGATGCGGTATGCTGGATCCAAATTCCCTTGCTTTCTCTTTGTGACAAAGCCTCATGGGTAGGAAGGCCACCAACATGCAAGGGGCAGTTCGGTATCACTTCCCTAAAAGAGACCCTCTGAGCACCCCAGCTGGGGAGCAGGGGCATCAGCATTCAAATGCAGGCCTTTCTGGTGCCCGGGTCCACGATTCTCAATACCCAGAGGGCATAGGAATAACTCGGAAACCTTATTAACCACCCAGATTCTCAGGTTTCTCCCTCCTCCCCAGGATTTGGAATTTGGTGATCTGGGGCCAGGCCCAACAATATACGTTCCATGCAGCACCTTACATAATCAATGCAGGACAAATTCTGTCTCTCTCTCTCTCTCTCTCTCTCTCTCTCCCTCTCTCGATTCTCTGCCATGCCTCCTGTCCTTTAACTTGTTAAAGATATCTCAAATTCTGAAAAGCTGAGGTGTGGGATTACTTACACATATTTCTGGCTTCACTCTATTGTAATATCCTAGAGCATAAGGAATGGAGGTTGGGAGGCATTTCGATGAATAGCCATTATTGACCAGAGGTTTAAAACACCAACAAGGAACCTCATGCTCTGTTACAAAGAAGGTCAACGAAACTCACACTCTTCTGGAGAGAAGCAATCAATTTTTAAGATACGTTAAATTCACCAGGCTGTAAGCAATTATTCAAATTTCAAGGAAAGAATCAAACTTTATCGATCAAACCTCTCTAGACTCACATCAAGAAATTGCAGTGGGCTGCATAGTTTCACAACCCTCTGTGTTCTGCTGAAATATCCTTATCCTCACAAGGTAGCTCATGCATATTTCTGCTAAAGCTGCTCATGCATATTTCTGCTAAAGCTGCCGGGCTGGCAGTGCATAATGCCATTAACTCCTTTAAAAAAGATGTTGAAACATCAGTCAAGCATCTACTCTATGGCTGAGCTGGACTTGACTCATTATTAAGGACCAAATAAATAAAAGCAAGGCATAATTTTTACTCGCTCATTGTTCCCTCCACTCCAGAGAATCTGTTGAAACTCAAGAATGGAAAGAATCAGAATGCAGCCAAAGGTGATCCGGGTTCAAAAGTAGACCCTACCTCAGTTAACTTTCCTACCTCCCGCATATCTGAGTCACCACACCCACCTTTGTCCCCGGAAACCCCATAACACTTACCTAATTACTATATAATTTACTTATTTACAATAGCTACTATTTATGTCAATCACTTCCTCTTGAGAAAGGGAGCTCCAGGAAGCTGAGAATTTATGTCAGTTTTGTGCACAGAACAATGCTTGGAACATATTAACACTCCTATGTGAGGGAAGGAAGGAAGGCGGACTTTATAGCGGGAAAGAATAAAACCCTTGTAGAAAGAAGCAGAAAAAAGATGCATAGGGAAATGTGATAGCCACGAACCACATGTGGCTATTGAGAATTTGAAAAGCGCTAATCTGAATTGATACTGGATTTTGAAGACTTAGGACAAAAAATAATGTAAACGATGCCATTAGTAATTTTCTATATTGAGTGCATGCTGAAATGATAATATCTTTGATATTATTAAAATCAATTTCACCCATATCTTTTTGCTTCCTTTAATTTGGCTACTAGCAAATTTAAAATGACATATGTGACTCATATTCATGTCTCACACTGTATTTCTTTAAATATTTTTTTTTAAGTAGGCTACTTGTCTAATGTGGGATTTAAACTCACAACCCTGAATTCAAGAATTGCACGTTCTACAGACTGAGCCAGCCAGGTGCCCCCACACTGTATTTTTATAAGTTAGTGTTGGAATAGCTCAGTCTCGTTTCTTTCTCTTTGTTTTTCTGCTATCTTTATTTTATTAATTTTTTATTTTGAACTAATTTCAGATTGTCAGAAAATTTGCAAAAAATTATACAGAGTTAATATATATCCTTCCCCCGGTTTCCTAGTGTCTATCTATTCATGTCTTGTTATTATGAATGATGCTGTGATGAACACAGAAATACAGATACCTGTTCGAGATTGTGTTGGTCCTTTCTTTGAGGAGCATTTAATAGGACTAATGTTTCTCAAAAACCATTTTGAGGATTACTGGGCAAACTTATCTATGTAGTGGGGGAAAAGCAGTGTTCCTCCACATTTGGGGCATGTTGTGCCATGTAAGTGACAAGTATTTCCTTTCTGGGCACAGTGCTGACAAGTAGGAGTTGCAGACTTGGGAAGGAGCACATCTTCTCCAACAGCCACTCAGGTTTTTCCCACTGTCTGCTCCAGCTACTGGGGCCCATATCCAACCAACAATTCCTCTCACAGGTTTGAAATCAGGAAGTGGGAAAAGGAGGGAGGAAAAGAGCAGCATCTAAGTTTGAAGGCGGTAATGCACACAAGACTAATCTCTGGTCTGTGATAACATCCAGAAAGAATGGCAAGTAAGCCCAGAACAACAGATGGAGGTGCATTTATTGATGGGTAGAGGTTGCAGCTAAGGGATGAAATCTTTGGGGTCATGTAAATATAAAAGTCAATCAAAATGGTCTACAGAAGGCCCTTTACAAGATGTTAATGTCATTGATCGAACTCATCTCGCTGTTCCCTGAAACTTAGAGCCAGTTGGAATTGAGTAATTTGCTTAAAGACACTAGCTATTGACAACCAATAAATCTTTCATAGGGTGAGGAGGGATTAAATGTTTGTCATGTATCTAAACCAAATTACAACGTAAGCATGCTATTGTAGAAATGGCCTTCGCTATACGGCTTAATTTTTAAAATATGTATAAAGTATTTAATGTAGACACCTTTCAAGATACAAATAGCAGACATTCAAATAACCTCTGCATTCAAATCACTGGTCCTGCTCTTGACCGAATACTCAACTTGTTCTGAAAAACTATCAGTCATTTCTTCCCTAGTGGTGTCACCTGACTGTCATGGCGAGAATAGGGTCCTGTCTGAATCAAGCTTCTCCCATAACACATTTTCTCTTCCCCCCAATATTGTGTATAAGTGTGGTAAGTGGGCAAAAGAGTTAGTATTTTGGAGACAGGTAGAGTTGTATTGGAATCCTCATTTCAAAATTTACTAGTTCTGTGTCCTGAGGCAAGGTATTAGGTTGAACCACATGAAATTGCCAACATTCTGTGGGTTTGACTGGCTAAAATGGCAATTTCATATGATTCAGCCTAACACCTAACTTCCAAACTTTGCTTTTTCACTTAAAAGTGGGACTAGAGTGCCTTTAACTGTGAAAATTACAGGTGTGTGAAGCACTTGGCACAGTCCTAGAACAGAATGGGAGCTCAGTAGATGAGAATTGTTATCATTGACCCCTTAGAGTATGTCCCTCGTATTCTCTCTTCTTCCTTCCTTCCTTCCTTCCTTCCTTCCTTCCTCCCTCCCTCCCTCCCTCCCTCCCTTCCTTCCTTTCCTCCTTCCTTCCTTCCTTCCTTCCCAGTTCAGTTACTGTCTTTTATTCACACACAATCACTTTAATAACTTCCTTCTTCTACCTTTCAACTCTTTCTTAACCATCTCAGAGATCTGTCAACACTGTCCTGCTTTCTTTCTGTCCCTTCCCTTCCACCCTGTGTCCACATGAGCCACAAAGGAATCTCATCACACCTTTTGTGAATATAAGAGTAATGCGGGGGACATATCCCTATCACTGATAAGGCAGTCAAACATTTAGAAATACTATTAGGTGTCATGAAGAATCTTTGGTATTCACCTCCACAGTCCTTCCAAGTTCCCCAATCAGCTTTCAGAACATCCACAGAAGTCTCACCTACTCTCTTTTCAGTTGCCAAATAAAAATGGTTTTTCTTCGAGCATGGATTTCCAGACACATTTTAAAGATTATATCTGGGTTTTGTAGCACCCTCTTTTATTTAATTACCTGGCATCTGTGTTGTTTATTATAAGTGCATACCATTTTGGCAATGTAGTAGCTTTAGAGGACTAACCTTGGAAGCTAACTCTCCTTAATAGTACAAGAGGAAAATGATGACTTATAAATGAACTCTGGGGAAGCCATTAATTTGTAAATTTGGAGATCAGAAGGTAAGAACAAAGGAGGAAGATGCAGGTGATGGGACTAAAGAACCAATGATGCCTCATTTGTTTTATTTTGTGAATTACAAATCCTGAACTAAAGCAAGCTGGTGCTTTGTATCTCTTTACAGAAAAACTAGTTTGGGTGCTCCGACAGTACTTTCTGGAATGTTGTCTGCAAGATCTTCATGAAATAACTAGTTTCTCTCTACTCTTAGCTGACAAGGGCTCTTCATTTTATAAACTCCTCATAGGTCCAAATATGCATGGCCAAAACACACACATTCATATAAGATTTTAAAAGCTACAACACATTATTTTGCAAAGTTCTTCATTTCAAAAGTGACCTATGATAACTCATTAAGAGGTCACCCTGTTATACATACTGTCTACTTAATGGGGATTTGGGAATATGCATTTTATGTATGATTATTTTTAGTAAAAGTCCCCTGGATTCACAAATTAATATGGAATAGGCTAGGGCATGTACACCATTGGCTAGGGCATGTACACCATTGCTGGGTATGACCAGAAGTAATATTGGATTCATATAAATTAATCAAAGTACCATTGATAGTGTTTTCAGACTCATGGGCATGTACACCATTGCTGGGTATGACCAGAAGTAATATTGGATTCATATAAATTAATCAAAGTACCATTGATAGTGTTTTCAGACTCATCACCTAATTTCCCCCACTGACTCAGACTCATTTATATAACTATAACATTATTCATTTGTGTGTCGTATTTTGTTAGTTTGGGGGGCACTTTCATTTTCTATCCTACTTAATTTAGTGGAAATGACTATCTTAGATTTTGGTTATGTTACTATTTTGTAACACATGTTACAATGTATTATTTTATGCATTTTGAATATAACAAGATATAAACAAGTAACAAAACTGAAACCAGGGGTGCCTGGCTGGCTCAGTTGGTAGAGCATACCACTCTTGGGCTTGGGGCTGTGAGTGTGTGTAGATGTTATTTAAAATGTAAATTTTCAAAAAAAAAAAACCAAAAACACCTGGAACTAGAAGACCAAACTACCCTCTTAAAATTATGGCTTGTGACACACAATAGTTTAAAAAGTGGCTTTAACAGACAAAAAGTTTTATAAAAATAATTGACATTAAATTTTCAAAAAAAAATTTACTACTGTTTAAGGTGCAAAAAGGCCACTCTGATATTGCACAATTATGAGATGAGCTGCAATATTTTGTCAACACTTGAACTATGAAATGGCTTGGATTAGAGCCATTCAATATAAACATAATGCAAGCCACAATGGGACCTGGATATATGTAATTTTAAATTTTCTAGTAGCTACATTTAAAAAGTGAAAAGAAACACGTAAAATTAATTTAAAGAATCTATTTAAGCCAATAAATCTAAGATATTACCATGTCAACATCTAGTCAATATAAAACATCATTAATGAAATTTTTAATACGTGTTTTCATATGAAGCCCTTCAAATCTCATGTAACACTTACAGCAGAGCTCCATTCTGGCTAGTTACACTTCAAGAGTTCAGTAGCCACATGTAGCTAGTTTATAATAGCCCAAGTTCAGATCTTTATCAATAAAGACCTTTGGGTATTCAAAACAAACTGGACGCTAATTTCTCCTGTTTACTAAGTGGTATCTTTTGAACATCTATTGTCTTCTAACATTATGCTAAATTCTTACAGTATTTTGAACAACAGACCATAGAAAACAAAACAACATAGACCATCAATTTTCATTCAACATGGAATTTTCTACAACTAAGAATCCTTGAAGTCATTATATCCCATTTATCCAAAGTATAAACACGGAGGTAACAATACTAAGCACTTAGCATGTTTTTACATCGTTCACATGTGAGAACTTTCACTTAATTATCAGGATATTGCTATGAGGTGGGTACTATGATTCTCAAAACTCCTAACAAGGGTAGACTCCTAATACAGGTCTCACCAAGGTGAATAGTGTTCTTATCCCTCCTGCAATGCATACTATTGCTTGCAATAGGTCAGACACTAATGCTAAGTGATTAACTGTCATTATTTCATTAAATTTCACAAAAACCTTATACAATAGGGATTATTAATTCCGTTTTTCCAAATCAGGAAATAGGCTGTGAAAGCTTAATTATCTTATACAAAGACAGCAGCCAATAAGTGGCACTAAATCTCTGCTCAAGCCATGTTACTTACTTTGTATGGTCTATTTATACATAACTCATTTTGGACAAAAGGTGCTTTTTCTGGGGACTCCCTTATACACTTGGGAAATAAGGCTTGCTTTCTAGAAATAACTATAAATGATTTTGAGCACAGTCCAAATTTTGTGGTTCTGACAATAAGTGAAGATAAGTTTCGTAGAAAGAGCTGGAGCATTCTGGAACACAGATTAGAGGAGAAAAAAAAATTTTTTTTGGCTTTTATATGTCAGCATCACCCAAGTGGCACTTATATCAGGAACCCACATATATAAACATTACAATCAACAATGGCATTTATAATAAGTACTGCTATTTGTTGAGTACTGTTTCTTTTGCAAAGCTTTGAACATATTCTGGCTATTTGATACTTATCATCACTGTAGGTGGGCAGGGAAAATATATGTTCATTCATTGACTTGCCCAGGATTGCATAGCAGCTCCTTGGTGAAAGCCAAGTCCAAAGTCACAGTGTGTTAACCTGAGTCTTCTCAAGAATGTTTCCAAGAATCTGGTACGGGTAGCCCTAGTGGCTGTGATATGATTTTAACCACACACAGGACTGCTCTTTATTTTCATAGTCAATATTTATCTTTACAGATATTAGAAAAATGTATAAAGAGTACAGCAAACTATTATTTCAAGGGCTTTATTGCTTAGGACGAGGCTAAAGTATGCATTAGGTTTCTAAAGTGAGTTTAACCAAATGAAAATGTTAAGTAAATAATAGTCCAGGTGGTATGTACATATGGTAAAAACCTCACCAAAATTTGGGAGAGACCCCCTTATATAAGGCCATACACTTCCTAATAGAAATCATTACTTGTAGTTTCTATTACTTGGTGCAGATTCTAATGCACAGGTTATGCGTTAATTTTGGGTTTGCTTACAAAAGAACATGTGGTACCAATGGTGACTAAGTAGTATTTTATACCCTTAGCATTATTCCATTTGGACTTTACATAACATTTTTTGTATTATCTTTTCTTCTTCACTGTGCTGTGAACTCCTTGAGGACAATGACCTTATCTTATTCATCTTGGTGGTCCTCAGTGTGATGAGGCATTTATTTCAATTAGGTTAGTGTATTAGAAAGGAACAGAGATCCACTTATGTTACATCAAGAAAAAGAGCAATTTTTTGGAAGGACATGTGTGGAAAGATCTAGAAGTAAAAATGATAGAGGCAGCTCTGGGGATAAATGGCTCACCACCCCCCCCCCCCCCCAAGACCCCCCCCCCCCACCCCGGGAAATGTATCCACATGGTTTTCTATTTCTCTCTGATATTTTTTCCTTTTCTAACTGGCTTCCTTTCTGATTCAGAATTTGTTTCCTTATAATTTTGGCTCTTAGCTCTTTCTAGCCTCTCTGGCTTTGACTATATTTCATCTGTGATTTTCTGCAGATCTCTCCCTCTCTCTGGCTTCTTAGTGCAAATTCTCCAAATAGGGAATCCGATTGGTCTACCATTGCTCTTTAAAATAGGTCATTAAATCATTTGTTTTTAAAAAACAACCAAACATTATTGCATCTAATTAGTATCTCAACTTTATACGTCCAATATAGAACAACTGATTCATGTCCCACCAACACTCTACCCCTATTGTCTCAGTTCTTGTCCCCAAACCTTGATTCTTCTTTGGTTTACCTTCTTCCCATATATCCTTTCCATCAGCCTGGTCTATGACCATACCATCAAACATATCCTAAATCTTCCCAGTTCTCTCCTTCTCAATTGCCAAAACTCTAATTTAAGCCACCATCATATGTTGCCTAGATTAACTGTTCTCCTTGTTCCCCTGAAAAATATATATTTTTACACAGCAGCTAAAACAATTCTTGAAATATACAAAGATGTCCACTCTCATACTGTAAGTCCTAGGCACAAGAACCAGATAAGAAAACAAAATAAAAGGCATCCAAATTGGTAAGGAAGAAGTAGAACTTTGATTATTTGAAGATGACATGATACTATATATAGAAAACTCTAAAGACTCCACCAAAAAACTACTAGACCTGATGCATGAATTCAGTAAGGTGGCAGGATACAAAATCAATTTACAGATATCCATTACATTTCTATACACTACTAGTGAAGTAGCAGAAAGAGAAATTAAGAAAACAGTCCCATTTACAGTTGCACCAAAAATAAGATACCTAGGAATAAACTTAACCAAGGAGGTAAAATACCTATACTCTGAAAACTATAAAGCATTGATGAAAGAAATTGGAGATGACTCCTAAAAATGGAAAGATGTTCCATGCTCATGGATTGGAAGAAAAAAATTTGTTAAAATGTCCATATTACCCAAAGCAATCCACAGATACAATGAAATCCTTATCAAAATACCAACAGCATTTTTCACAAAACTAGAACAAATAATTCTAAAATTTGCATGCAACCACAAAATACCCCAAATAGCTAAAGCAATCCCAAAACAAAAACCAAAAAACAAAAAACAAGCAAACACAAAAAACTAGACAAAACTGGAGGTATCACAATCCTGGATTTCAAGATATACTACACATCCATAGTCATCAAAACAGTATGGTACTGCCACACAAATAGACCCATAGATTGATGGCACATAATAGACAGCCCAGAAATAAACCCACAATTACATGGTCATTTAATCTTTGACAAAGGAGGCAAGGATAAGCAATGGGAAGAAGACTGTCTTCAACAAGTGGTATTGGGAAAACTGGACAGCAACATGCAAAAGAATGAAATGGGACCACTTTCTTACACCACACACAAAAATAAATTCAAAATGAATTAAAGACCTAAATGTGAGAATTGAAACCAAAACAATCTTAGAAGAGAGCATAGGCAGTTGCTCTGACATTTCTCTGACATTGGCCATAGCAACATTTTTCTAGCTATGTCTCCAGAGGGAAGGGAAATAAAAGTAAAAATAAACTACTGGGACTACATCAAAAATAGCTTCTCCGCAGTGAAGGAAACAATCAACAAAACCAAAAGACAACCGACTGAATGGGAGAAGATATTTGCAAATGACATATCCAATAAAGGGTTAGTATCCAAAATATACAAAGAACTTATTGAACTAAATACCCCAAAAGCAAATAATCCAATTAAAAATGGGCAGAAGACATGTATACACATTTCTCCAAACAAGACATACAGATGGCCAAGAGACACATGAAAAGATGCTCAACATCATTCATTATCAGGGGAATGTAAATTCAAACCACAATAAGGTATTACCTCATACCTGTCAGAATGGCTAAATCAAAAGCACAAGAAACAACAAGTGTTGGCAAGGATGTGGAGAAAAAGGAGCCTTGTGCACCGTTGGTGGAAATGAAACTGGTACAGCCACCGTGGAAAAGAGTATGGAGGCTCCTCAAAAAATTAAAAATAGAACTACCATATGATTCAGTAATTCCACAACTGGGTATTTACCCAAAGAACATGAAAACATTAATGCAGAAAAGTACAAGCACCCCCATGTTTACTGCAGATATATTTATAATAGTCAAATTATGGAAGCAGCCCAAATGTCCATAGATAGATGAATGGATAAAGATTATGTGGAATAGGGGAGCCTAGTGTCTCAGTCAGTTAAGCGTCCAACTTCAGCTCTGGTCTGACTTTGGCTCAGGTTGTGACCTCACGGTTCATGAGTTCAAGCCCTGCTGGGTTCTGCGCTGACAACACGGAGCCTGCTTCAGATCCTCTGTCTCCCTCTCTCTCAGCCCCTCCCCTCCCACCCTTCAAAAATAAATAAACATTTAGAAAAAAATATGTGGAATATAAGATATCGGAAGGAATATTAGCCATAAAAAGAATGAAACTGTCCTTTGCAAGATGGAGGGATCTAGAGGGTATAATGTTAAGTGAAATAAGTCAGTCAGACAAAGACAAATACCGTATGATTTCACTCATATGTAGAATTTGAGAAACAAAACAAATGAACAAAGAAAAAAAAAAGACAAACCAAGAAACAGACTCTTAACTATAGAGATCAAACTGATGGTTATCAGAGGGGAGGTGGGTGATGGAAATGGGTGAAATATGTGAAGGGGATTAAAGAGTGCACTTATCGTGATGAGCATTAAGCAATGGATAGGACCTTTGAGTCACTATGTTGTACACCTGAAACTAACATAACGCTATATGTTAACTATGCTGGAATTAAAATTTTTTTAAATTCTTAAAATATGTAAATCAGATCATGCCACTCTCCTACTTATAAGCAAAGGATTCCTGTTGCATCTAGAATAAAATGCCTTACATGGCTCATGAGGCTTATCTGATGTTGGCTCCCTGCCTGCTCTACTGCATCCCAGTATCTCCCCACTATCTCCCCATTATCCACTGTGTTCTTGCTGTACTATTCTACCTACTCCTTTCCTGCACCAAGTCCCCTATTCCCTTTGCACTTCTGTTCTGTCTGCAGCAATCTCTTCTCCAGATCTTCACATGGCTCATCCTTTTCATCATTCAGGTCTCAGCTCAAATATCCTCTCCTAAGAGGAACTTCCTTGTCCATTTCTTCCCAGTTATTCTCCACCACATCACTGTTTAATTTTTGTCATTGTATCTGTTGTTATCTGACACGATCTTGGTCTTTGGTTTGTTTGCTTGTTTTCTTCCTTCGCTCCTTCCCCTTATTACGATGTTAAACTCCAGAAGAAAGACCCAATTTATCCTGTTCTCCACTGGATCTCCAGCACCAAAACGATTTCCTTGAACAGAGTAGGCATTCAAAAATGGGTGAAGTGAATGAATGAGCCTCGTTTGGTCCCAGCAACCATTCACAGATTGTTGGCCAACTAATAACTGTCTATCCATCATCCAATTAGCTAAAAGAGGTGGGGCCCAGGACTGAAACATGGCTGCACATGGGCTGGGTCTGTAGCAGAGGGCAAAGGTGTTCTTGGCACCCTTTACTGATCAAATGAGTAAATGGACAAGTTCAAGAGTTCAACCAGTCTCTGTAGGCTCTTGGCAATGCACAGTAAGACTCTGAAAGAAGAGCTGAGTATGCTTTGCCTTTTTTCATACTGTCTCTGTTTCTCTTCCAGAAAGCATTATAAAAAGTGCTAGAGACACACTGTTTATTTGGCTAGCAGCATTTGGTTGAAAATTGAAGTGATTTTTAAAACTACAGAAACATAGTCATCTGGGCACTAGTGATGAGCCTGAGCTAGAAAGTAATTCACATTACATTTTCATTTAGTCTTGCACACCATAAGGCATTTACATTCATTTTCTTCTGTGGCACCGTTTGCTCCAATGTGGGACATTTATGCTTTACTTTTTATCTGCATAAAGGAAACAATAAACTTTATCATTCTTTAGAGAACATTCATTCTGCAGAGGGACTGAATCCCATCTCTAAAGACCATGATAATCAGGGTGGGTAGTAATTTCAGGTTTGGAAATGGCAACCTTCATGTCAGTCTAAGATGATGGCTTAAACTGACAAAAGAATCATATTTAATGGTTCACTAACCACAGCATTTACTCTCTCTTAACAATTACTGTGGTAACTTGCAAAAAGACAAGGGGAAACCAGTCCCTTCTGATTTGGGCAAGCAATAAACTCAATACAGAGATAAATATGAATAAGTTCTTGAAAATTAACCCTGAAGACAAACATCTTTTTTAAAAATTTATTTATTTATTTATTTTTTTATTTTTTAATATGAAATTTATTGTCAAATTGGTTTCCATATAACACCCAGTGCTCATCCGACAGGTGCCCCCCTCAATGCCCATCACCAACCCCCTCCTCTCCCACTCCCCATCAGCCCTCAGTTTATTCTCAGTTTTTAAGAGAAGACAAATATCTTTATGATATTTTTGTATCTGTGAAGTAAGAGGAGTTAGAAACCACTATTGGGCAGACTCTTTTCAATGCCAACATTTTATGAGAGTTTGTTGAGACGAGCACCATGATGTAAATTAATTTGATATACGAATTCTTAGCAAGTTCTATCACACTGTGTAAATATCAGTTTGTTAATTTAGGCAATTTGCTACAGACCTCCTTTTCATTAGTAAAGATTAATAGAGCCTTAATTCTAATTATCTGCACTGTGACTCTGTGTGATGGTAATATTAGGTAAGGATTTCAGGGAAATTACTGCGAGCTTTTGTATAGTTGAGGACTTGCTATGGATCTTGAATGAGGCATGTAAACTCTCTGTGTCTCCATTTCATCAATGTTGAGTTTTTTTTTTTTTTTTTTGAAGACTAAGCTCCATGAAAAGAGAATCTCTTTTCATTTTTAAATTTCCTTCATGGTCAGGCCCGATGCCTGGCACCATAATGAATGTTTGTTGTATCAATTAATAAGTCTCTGGGAGTGCACTAAGAATGCCGATTTAATAAAACACCTGGGGTGGGGGCAAGTGATGAGGTACTTATGCCAGGAATCAGGTACAAAGAAAGACGGACACAGGGTTCTCCAAAATTTTTTTGCCAGGAATACAAATGTCTTATAATTACATACTAACGTGTTTATCTTCTCCCATGATTAAATAAGTGCATTTATAGTATTCTATATTGGGAAAAAATGTGAAGAACCAGGCACCTTCATATCCTCTTAGTGGGCATATAAATTCTTTTCTGAAGAGAGATTTGACAAATCTATAAAAATTTAAGGTTTGCTATACCGTTGCCCCAGGAACTTACCTTACACATGAAGCTATAAAACTGTGTTAATTGTAGCACTATTCATAATTGTGAAAAACTGAAATGGCCTAAATGTCCATTGGCAAGTGATTAGCTTAATAAATTATAGTATAGTTGTGCAATAAACTGTGGTATAGTGATGAGGCCAAAGAATGTGGTAGATCCCTAATGGCTGACATGGAAAGATAAAAACAATTTTAAAAAAATAAGAATTAATTTGCAAAATAATATTTACACTACAATCAGTCTGTATAAAAAATGAGTCCACGCAGGGGTGTCTGGGTGGCTTAGTCATTTAAGCCTCCGACTTTTTTTTTTTTTAATGTTTTTATTTATTTTTGAAGGAGAGAGACAGGAGCAGAGAGAGAGGGAGACACAGAATCGGAAGCAGGCTCCAGGTTCTGAGCTGTCAGCACAGAGCCCGATGCGGGGCTCGAACTCACAAACCATGAGGTCATGACCTGAGCCAAAGTCGGATGCTTAACCGACTGAGCCACCCAGGCGCCCCATAAGCCTCCAACTCTTGATGTCGGCTCAGGTCTTGATCTTGTGGTGGCGAGACAGAGCCCGAAGTCGGGCTCTGTGCTGAGTGTGGGGCCTGCATAAGATTCTCTCTCTTCCTCTCTCTCTGCCCCTCCCTCTTTCACATGCACATGCTCTCTCTCTCAAAATAAATACATATTAAAAAAAATAAGTACATGCAAAGAAAAAGTTTGAAATATCCATCAGAACTCTTGATAGCGATTGTCTCTGAGAAGTTACATTTAAAGGAGATTCTGATATTCTACTTCATTCACTTCTGTACAGTGACAGAAAATAAAATGTGTTCCTTTTTCTAGTGAAGTAAAAGATAATTTTAAAATGTGGTTATAAATAGGAAACAGTGTAACTGTTTTAGATGAGGGGATGTAAGACAGAGGAAGAAGGGATGGAAAACGCAGCCGCTGGTAGGTATGCTAAAACAAAACATGAATGTAGAGGTTGTTGAGCATAATTCTCAGCTAATTTCTAAAGATGCCAAGAGCTAATCAATTGCATCTCAGAGGTCCCAACTCTGCAAGTGGTTCTCTGCACTTTCCACTTATTTCTGATGTCTCAGTGCTAGCCTTAAGGAGCATTACAACTATAAATCCTTCATTGTAATCAAAGATGTTCAAGCTTCCTGATTAGTGTGTGGGAACTCTCAGCTCAATGATTCCTGCTGCTTTCCAAATCTACCTTTTTGCCAGGGAAATGAGGATCTGCCATAGCAGTACATCCTTTGGAATAACTTTATTCTTAGAAAACTATGTCATTTATTTGACTCCTTAACACCTACCCTCCAAGTGGCAGCTGCTACTATGGAACGGAATCTTTCAAAATAAAAAGTGAAAAGTTCTACAAACTGCATTGGCAACAGCTCATTTATTTCAGATTCCAGTCAGCTGCAAAAAGGGAAAGGGGTGATCATTACAGCTCCAGCCTGGAACTGTGTTTCCTTCACAGTTTATTCCTGGACTTGGGAAGTTAACTGGAAAGCGAATGCCAGTAATTCTGAGTCCCAAGGAATACAATCTCTCTGAGAACCATTCCCTAAATCCTTCTTGCCTGCCCAGCTTGCCTGTCCGTGGGGAAGAGGCTATAGATGTGGGAGGGAAGGAAGGAGTCACTGTGATCGTGGGGGTTTGCCAACCTAAGGACATCACTGTGGTTGCTTACAGGACAGTGGTGAAGACTCCTTGAGGTACATCAAGCTTAGATATTCAAATTCTAGCCTTGCCACTGATCAGCTGTGTGACCTCGGGCAGGTCATTCAACCTCAATGAGCCTGTTTGTACACCTGTCACATGAAGTTTAGAGTTGCTGTCTCATAGGGATGTTATCTCTCAGGGATGCTAGAGTAATACATATGTGATATGCTTTGCACAGTTCTTCTATGGTAAAATCACCTTTTATTTGACCATAACGATGCTGATGCTGATGATGCCTATGACTATAGGCATCATCATCATCCCTGTTAGAAGAGGGTTTGGGGTGGCCGTAAGCAACTTTGTTGAAACAGTCATGGGCATCAAAAGATTTAGACAGGTTTTCAGGTTTCACATTTACTAGCTATGTGATCTTGAAAAACTTTAAGTCTCTGTAAAAAGGGGAATAAAAATACTCTGGCTCAGCCCTTGTTACTGTGTTGTCGGACAATCAAGAGGATAATGACCATACCGATAATTATGCGTGCACGCACGCACACACACAGAAGATGAAAGAATTGGGTGCCTGGGTGGCTTAGTCGGTTGGCCACCCGACTTCGGCTCAGGTCACGATCTCACAATGTGTGAGTTCGAGCCCTGCGTAAGGGCTCTGTGCTGACAGCTTGGAGTCTGACACCTGCTTCAGATTCTGTGTCTCCCTCTCTCTCTCTGCACCTTCCGCACTCACACTCTGTCCTCTTGTCTCAAATATAAATAAATATTTAAAAAAATTTAAAAAAAAGATGGAAGAATTAACATATCCATCCTACGTTCTGATTTCTACCTTCATTTCCACTTGGTGTAGTGGGGAAAGGCAACCAGCACCTGAGTCATTTTTTTGCCAGGGGGTAGGGTCTGGGGCAACATGCTCAAAGGCACATAATTGGGTGGTAGTGAAATTGCTACAGTTCACCCATTACTACCCAATTTATATTGCCACATTTGCTTTTTTGTCATTTATTGTTCTTTATTCTATGAGTAACATATGCCACAACAGAAAATTTGGAAGTAACAGAAAATAGAAATATCCATTTGCTTATTTATGCTAACTTTCCTTTTCTATTTCATCATACTAAGTACAATAAATAAGGCAAGTGTCTGCTTAAACCAAAGTGTAACCTCAAATATTTTTAGGAAAAAAATCTATCAATGTTAAAACACAAAATATTAGGCAGCTGCAAACTGAAGCTCTACCTATCTCTCCCTAGGTCACCAATTCTCCAACTTCTGTGTGTCTAAAAATCACATGGGGACTTAGTAAATGTCAATCCTGGGCTCACCTGGCAGGAATGCTGAGTAGGTAGGTCTGTGGTGGGATCTCAGAATCTCCATTTTCACCAACCTACCTCTCTTTCTTTCTTTCTTTTTCTTTCTCTCTTTCTTCCTTCCTTCCTCCCTCCCTCTTTCTTTCTTTCTTTCTTTCTTTCTTTCTCTCTCTCTCTCTCTCTTTCTTTCTTTCTTTCTTTCTTTCTTTCTTTTCCTTCCTTCCTTCCTTCCTCCCTCCCTCTTTCTTTCTTTCTTTCTTTCTTTCTTTCTTTCTTTCTCTCTCTCTTTCTTTTCCTTCCTTCCTTCCTTCCTTCCTTCCTTCCTTCCTTCCTTCCTTCCCCCTTCCTTCCTCCCTCCGTCCCTCTCTTCCTCTCTTTCTTTTTCTCTCCCTTCTTTCCTCCCTCCCTCTCTTTCTCTTTCTCCCTTCCTTCCTCCCTCCCTCTCTTTCTTTTCTTTCTTTCTTTCTTTCTTTCTTTCTTTCTTTCTTTCTTTCTTTCCATTTCTTTCTTTCTTTCTTTCTTTCTTTCTTTCTTTCTTTCTTTCTTTCTTTCTTTTTCTCTCTTTCCTTTCTTTCTTTCTTCCAAACTTTCTACATGATACAGACACAGGTAAGGGGTCCCTGAATCTACATCAAGAGACATCCTAATGTCCTGAGTCATGTCCAGGCCTCTGCTTTCCCACAGCTGGACCCTGGAAGGGGAATCAGGAATGGAACTCCCAGCCTTACAGTTGTTACTTCTTCACACCCTTGGCCCTGAGGCTTTTACTTTCCTGTTCCGACTGTAGAACATCCTGCAAGCAGGCAGCTGGAGCAAGTGGCTCCTTTTTGTTTGACCTTGTGGCCCCCAGACAATTCAATTCATCTCCTGGCTTACAAAATGCCATTCTTTCAAGGATGGATGGGGCTGGGAAAGGAGAGGGAACACTGGTCACCACCACTCAACTGACACCAGCTTGACCTGGTAAAGTATATTATGTGACTTCTGGCCACCAGCTTGATAGCTCCAGGGGATGCAAAGAATGTTCTCACATTTCTCTGTTTCCAGGAAAGAAGAAAGCAGAGACAGAGGTTGATGGGGCCATGGAACAGGCAGAACATTTTCAAAGGACAGGACACACATACAGATATGAGTGGGATGTTTCCTTTTGACATTCTTAGCTATTACTATAGCCAAATTCCTTTGTTCTTTTCTAAGCACCTCAGTCTCAGTCTCTGTGTCTCTACTTCTAGGAAGGAAAACAGATAAAAGAAAGAACCAGAACTTATTTTTGTAACTTTGAAAAAAGCCATGTTAACATCCTTCTGGGGCATAGGGCTTCTCCCAGGTAATGAGGTTCTGCCCACCACACTCCCCCATGCCTGCTCTGTAAAATTACACACAGTGAGGCCAAGAACTACATAAAAGACTCATTCAGCATACACTCATTTCATCTCTGCTGCTTGTCAACTCCCTCTGGGAGCTCAACAGAAACAACAGCCTTGATTACATAACCTACAATCATTCTTAATACGTGCCCCAGTCCTGGTCTTTAAAAGTCTGTTCAGATTTTACCTAAATAGGACAAATATCAGAGCAAGCCCTATGAGGTTGAAAGAAAGAGAGCTGTATAAGTAATTTTGTTGAATCTTCACCTTTCCTTCTGCTCCCTCTGAAGTAGCAGTGGCAGGGGCATCATCAGGGTTCCTGGCCAAGTCCGAGTACGACTGTTCCCCTAAAAAATGCAGTCAATATATTTCTACTTTCGTAGAATTAGGGGTCTAATTCTCTGTTTAAAAAAGGCTTTAATTCAGTTTTCTCATTTTCGTAGATGAGGAAACAGTTTCAAAGAGGAACTCTGGGCTAGTCATTGCCTGTTCTCAGTTCTCTGCCCTGCTCCTTCCCAGGGGCTTGATTTGCTTATCAACTGGCTTCCAGTTAGGTGCAGCCAATGGCAGGCTCTCGTTCAGAACCTGGAGCAAGGCAGAAAAGGAGAAACCAAGGAGTCTCTCCCCCTCTTGCTCTTGCTGCTTTGGAATTACTAAAAAATATAAAATCTGTTCTCAGCTCACATACCATGTGAAAACAGGCAGTGCACTGGCTGAATTTGACTCGAGAGCCTTACCTTGCCATCCCCTGCTCTAGCCTTAGAGGTGATGGTGGCATCCCACAGTTGCTAACCTCTGGATTGCTTCTTGGTCCTCGTCTACCTAGTTCCCTACCTTAACTTTTAAAAATTGAGCCACTGGGGATGAGCTCTCTTCTCCTGACTGGATCTTGACTGATATAGGCCATGACTCGTTTACAATGGTATTTCATGAAGTAGAACTGCTGTCCACTTCATACATCTCCTATGGCTCTCATAAATGTGGGTGTAAACATGTCTCAATGGGATTGTGGAAGGTTCCACTTAAGGCAGCCAGCTGCCTATGTGTGTGTTGTTGGAAGTTCTGGTTGACTTTCTCATGCAGTGTTGGAAAACTCATGGCCCCAAAAGGTGCCCCTAAACCAATGTCAGGACAAGAAACTTAAAAGACTGAAGTTGGCCCCCATACTGACCAAATGCTATCCAACATTACTGGCAAAAGCGATGGAGAAAGCAGGGAAAAAACGAGACACAGGGCTGGGTTCTGGATGCATATTCCCATAGGAAGCGAGGCATGGATGGCCATGCAAATATGAGATGCTACATACACATAGCACCCTCTCCACTGCCTCTGCCCCTGTCCATGCCTCCACCACCTGGATGACTGCAGCTGTCTCCTAACTGGCCTCCCTGGTTTCACCATTGCCCCTTGCCCCCTTAAGACTATCTATTTTCATAGCCACAAGCAAGATCTTTTAAAAAACAAAGCTGCATGGCTCTATTGCTCAAAACCTACACTTACATCTCACTCTGTATAAAATCCAAATTCTTCATATGATCCCACAAGACCTCATGTGATCCGGCTTCTGTCCGCTTCTTCAAGTTCATCTCCTGCCTCCCTCCCTCCTCCTTATCCCAACCCAGCAAGGCTGGTCTTCTGGTTGATTTTCAGTCTCTTCATGCTGGGACATCAGGCCTCTACACTTGCTCTTCCCCTTACCAGGAATATACCCCTCAGGTCTTTGAGGCAAGCTCTCTCGTGATCTCTCCCTCTCTCAATTCTTGCAGGTCTGCACTCCAATGTCACTTCTCAGGGAGGTTTTCCCCAACCTATTAATCTAACACAGCATGGCTCCTCCTTCTATCCCCTTTATCTTCTGAATTTCCTGTCAGCCCTGCCCATGCTGTTCCCTTTGCTTAGAACATTATTTCCTCTTCTCTTTTTACTGGCTGAAATGCCATCTCCTCAGGGAGGCCCTTCTGGATCATTCTATATATAGGTGTCTGTAACTCTCTCCATCCCACCAACACTTATTTTACTTCTCCATACAATCTTCATGTTCTTCCTGCAAATTAACACTACTCTTTCTGTGTGTGTATTCTTTGTCTACATCTTTAATGTCTTCCTCCCATCCCTATGTAATTGTAAATTTTATGGGGGAGGCGGCTATGTCCACTTCACTAATACATGCCATGTGCCCACATAGTTCACAGCCTTGCACACTTTAGGTGCTTAATAAGTATTTATTGAGAGAATGACTAAATGATACAACATGGGGTCATTCACAGGTGTAGGAAAGATAATTAAAGAATTTTATTATTAGAAGCCATGGGTCACCCATCCACATCTCTGTGGGTTTCTATAGGTGATGGTCTTCTAATATAGTCATCTGAGATCTCTGCTTGAAGGCTCAGTTGGGCTGCCAGGGCATGCTTGGTCCACAAGAAGTGCCAGGGAATTAACAGAAGTTGCAGTAGTAGTTTTGACCAATGGCCAACAGGAGTTGGTAGATAATTACCCCAACCTCCTCACTTGCCTGACAGAATTACTGTGAAGGATGTTAGCTGTGTTTTCCTGGAAGTCTCAGTTGCCTCAATTGCCCATGATAGTACCTTACCCATAAATCTACTCATTATTGTTTTTCTTCCCCTTCTCCATGCTTCACTGGTGCTTCCAGGGATCACCTGCCAAGACAACTACAGATCTTTGTCTCAGCATGCTTCTGGGAGAACCCAAACTAAGGCATCCTTCTAAGTCCTCATCACCACTCACCTGTGGGGAAGTGTTGCAACACAAGTGCTCCAATCTACACAGGCTGGGAGGTGAATTGTGGGCTGAGGGTGGAGTAATTTGTCATTCGCTAATTTTTCCATTTGGCCTATTCCATGCCAGCAGCCACTGCACCATTTTATGTGCTCTCTGCAGACAGTCCCTACAAATGACAGCTCTTGTGTTGTTGCAGAAATCTCCAAATATGGCTGTCCTTGTCCTTGGTCTACAGTTATACTCTGGTGCCAGGTCCTTGTACTACATTCTATTAATAAAACTATGAATCATATCCACAACAAGGACACTATAATTCAGTGAGCTCTTCATGTGTGCCAGACTCTGTGTTGCACAAGTAGCTTGTATGACTTAACTGAATGGTCACAACCATTCTAAGAGGAAAGTACTATTTCCTTCTTTTTTTAAAAAAAATTTTTTTTAAGTTTATTTATTTTGAGAAAGAGAGAGAGAGAGCACAAGTGGGGGAGGGTCAGAGAGAAGTACAGACAGAACCCCAAGCAGGCTCTTCAACCTCAGTGCAGAGCCTGATGTGGGACTCAAACTCACGAACTGTGAGACCATGACCTGAGCTGAGATCAAGAGGTGGACGCTTAACCGACTGCACCACCCAGGTGCCCCAGTACTATTTCCTTCTTACAATAAGGAAACCTAAGCCCAGAGGAGTTATAACTTGCCCATTTGCTGGGTGGCACAGCTTAGATTCGAAGCCAGATGTTTGGCTAGAGATACACTATTAACCCTTCGGCTACACCACCCTCGAATCTCCCCAGCTCTCTCTGCCCCATAGAACTACCAGGTCTCATCACACACAAAATTTATTTTAATGCACAACATTATGATGAAATACTGTAGTTATAAAGTTTTTCTGAAATGTTAGCCAAAAAGAGTGAAACCCTTTGATAATGATAAACAATAAACAAATGCTTAAATGTAATTGCAAATGCAGCATTTCCTGAACACAAGGAATAAAACATTACAGCCCTTAACATTTTTATTTTCCCCAAATTGGCCCTTCTGGTAAAAAGAACAGTTTATCACCACTGCTCTAGGGTATGGATTTTAGAAAATGCTTTTCCCCCAACAGAGCTAGTTTTACTAGGTAATGGCCCAAACTCCACAGATATCCTGGCATCAACCTCCACCTGTCCCCATGTTCCAAACAGGAATAGCAGAATCAGAGCAAGTGGCTACATTTATAAACGGGGAACAGGGCTTATGCAGCCAGTGCCCAGCTGAGCACCCCAGCTCGCCTTTCCCTCAATACAAAGACCCCTCTTCAAATTCCCTTTCAAGAATCATGAGGATCAGACTCAGAATCTCATTCTCCCATCCCATTCAGGCCACACAACCTTGGAAGGGCTGTGCTAGTGTCACTGAGCACTGTCCCTTCTGTCACTTTGGGAGGGCTTCATTTTCCCATTAGTTT
Source organism: Panthera onca (assembly GCF_046562875.1). Taxonomy (NCBI): domain Eukaryota; kingdom Metazoa; phylum Chordata; class Mammalia; order Carnivora; family Felidae; genus Panthera; species Panthera onca. Next base: position 31,097,798 of record NC_138340.1, on the reverse strand, counting down.
AATGAGAAAAAAAAATACAGATCTGATGATACCTTCAAGGACAACCCACATAGGATTAAAGACAAGAGTAAAAACAAGTTAATAAACTTATTTGTTGGGAGATTTTTGATAACTGATTCAATTTCTTCGCTGGTTATGGGTCTGTTCAAGCTTTCTATTTCCTCCTGATTGAGTTTTGGAAGAGTGTGGGTGTTTAGGAATTTGTCCATTTCTTCCAGGTTGTCCAATTTGTTGGCATATAATTTTTCATAGTATTCCCTGATAATTGTTTGTATCTCTGAGGGATTGGTTGTAATCATTCCATTTTCATTCATGATTTTATCTATTTGGGTCATCTCCCTTTTCTTTTTGAGAAGCCTGGCTAGAGGTTTGTCAATTTTGTTTATTTTTTCAAAAAACCAACTCTTGGTTTCGTTGATCTGCTCTACAGTTTTTTTAGATTCTATATTGTTTATTTCTGCTCTGATCTTTATTATTTCTCTTCTTCTGCTGGGTTTAGGCTGCCTTTGTTGTTCTGCTTCTATTTCCTTTAGGTGTGCTGTTAGATTTTGTATTTGGGATTTTTCTTGTTTCTTGAGATAGGCCTGGATTGCGATGTATTTTCCTCTCAGGACTGCCTTCACTGCATCCCAAAGCGTTTGGATTGTTGTATTTTCATTTTCGTTTGTTTCCATATATTTTTTAATTTCTTCTCTAATTGCCTGGTTGACCCACTCATTCTGTAGTAGGGTGTTTTTTAACCTCCATGCTTTTGGAGGTTTTCCAGACTTTTTCCTGTGGTTGATTTCAAGCTTCATAGCATTGTGGTCTGAAAGTATGCATGGTGTAATTTCAATTCTTGTATACTTATGAAGGACTGTTTTGTGACCCAGTATATGATCTATCTTGGAGAATGTTCCATGTGCACTCGAGAAGAAAGTATATTCTGTTGCTTTGGGATGCAGAGTTCTAAATATATCTGTCAAGTCCATCTGATCCAATGTGTCATTCAGGGCCCTTGTTTCTTTATTGACCGTGTGTCTAGATGATCTATCCATTTCTGTAAGTGGGGTGTTAAAGTCCCCTGCAATTACCACATTCTTATCAATAAGGTTGCTTATGTTTATGAGTAATTGTTTTATATATTTGGGGGCTCCGGTATTTGGTGCATAGACATTTATAATTATTAGCTCTTCCTGGTGGATAGACCCTGTAATTATTATATAATGCCCTTCTTCATCTCTTGTTACAGCCTTTAATTTAAAGTCTAGTTTGTCTGATATAAGTATGGCTACTCCAGCTTTCTTTTGGCTTCCAGTAGCATGATAAATAGTTCTCTATCCCCTCACTCTCAATCTAAAGGTGTCCTCAGATCTAAAATGAGTCTCTTGTAGACAGCAAATAGATGGGTCTTGTTTTTTTATCCATTCTGATACCCTATGTCTTTTGGTTGGCGCATTTAATCCATTTACATTCAGTGTTATTATAGAAAGATACAGGTTTAGAGTCATTGTGATGTCTGTATGATTTATGCTTGTAGTGATGTCTCAGGTACTTTGTCTCACAGGATCCCCCTTTGGATCTCTTGTAGGGATGGTTTAGTGGTGACAAATTCCTTCAGTTTTTGTTTGTTTGGGAAGACCTTTATCTCTCCTTCTATTCTAAATGACAGAAGAGTCCAGGACCAGATGGCTTCCCAGGGGAGTTCTACCAGACGTTTAAAGCAGAGATAATAACTATCCTTCTCAAGCTATTCCAAGAAATAGAAAGGGAAGGAAAACTTCCAGACTCATTCTATGAAGCCAGTATTACTTTGATTCCTAAACCAGACAGAGACCCAGTAAAAAAAGAGAACTACAGGCCAATATCCCTGATGAATATGGATGCAAAAATTCTCAATAAGATACTAGCAAATCGAATTCAACAGCATATAAAAAGAATTATTCACCATGATCAAGTGGGATTCATTCTTGGGATGCAGGGCTGGTTCAACATTTGCAAATCAATCAACGTGATACATCACATTAATAAAAGAAAAGATAAGAACCATGATCCTGTCAATTGATGCAGAAAAGGCCTTTGACAAAATCCAGCACCCTTTCTTAATAAAAACCCTCGAGAAAGTTGGGATAGAAGGAACATACTTAAACATCATAAAAGCCATTTATGAAAAGCCCACAGCTAACATCATCCTCAATGGGGAAAAACTGAGAGCATTTTCCCTGAGATCAGGAACACGACAGGGATGCCCACTCTCACCGCTGTTGTTTAACATAGTGTTGGAAGTTCTAGCATCAGCAATCAGACAACAAAAGGAAATCAAAGGCATCAAAATTGGCAAAGATGAAGTCAAGCTTTCGCTTTTTGCAGATGACATGATATTATACATGGAAAATCCGATAGACTCCACCAAAAGTCTGCTAGAACTGATACATGAATTCAGCAAAGTTGCAGGATACAAAATCAATGTACAGAAATCAGTTGCATTCTTATACACTAACAATGAAGCAACAGAAAGACAAATAAAGGAACTGATCCCATTCACAATTGCACCAAGAAGCATAAAATACCTAGGAATAAATCTAACCAAAGATGTAAAAGATCTGTATGCTGAAAACTATAGAAAGCTTATGAAGGAAATTGAAGAAGATATAAAGAAATGGAAAGACATTCCCTGCTCATGGATTGGAAGAATAAATATTGTCAAAATGTCAATACTACCCAAAGCTATCTACACATTCAATGCAATCCCAATCAAAATTGCACCAGCAATCTTCTCGAAACTAGAACAAGCAATCCTAAAATTCATATGGAACCACAAAAGGCCCCGAATAGCCAAAGTAATTTTGAAGAAGAAGACCAAGGCAGGAGGCATCACAATCCCAGACTTTAGCCTCTACTACAAAGCTGTAATCATCAAGACAGCATGGTATTGGCACAAAAACAGACACATAGACCAATGGAATAGAGTAGAAACCCCAGAACTAGACCCACAAACGTATGGCCAACTCATCTTTGACAAAGCAGGAAAGAACATCCAATGGAAAAAAGACAGTCTCTTTAACAAATGGTGCTGGGAGAACTGGACAGCAATATGCAGAAGGTTGAAACTAGACCACTTTCTCACACCATTCACAAAAATAAACTCAAAATGGATAAAGGACCTGAATGTGAGACAGGAAACCATCAAAACCCTAGAGGAGAAAGCAGGAAAAGACCTCTCTGACCTCAGCTGTAGCAATCTCTTACTCGACACATCCCCAAAGGCAAGGGAATTAAAAGCAAAAATGAACTACTGGGCCTTATGAAGATAAAAAGCTTTTGCACAGCAAAGGAAACAACCAACAAAACTAAAAGGCAACCAATGGAATGGGAAAAGATATTTGCAAATGACATATCGGACAAAGGGCTAGTATCCAAAATCTATAAAGAGCTCACCAAACTCCACACCCGAAAAACAAATAACCCAGTGAAGAAATGGGCAGAAAACATGAATAGACACTTCTCTAAAGACATCCAGATGGCCAGCAGGCACATGAAAAGCTGCTCAGCACCGCTTCTCATCAGGGAAATACAAATCAAAACCACACTCAGATATCACCTCACACCAGTCAGAGTGGCCAAAATGAGCAAATCAGGAGACTATAGATGCTGGCGAGGATGTGGAGAAACAGGAACCCTCTTGCACTGTTGGTGGGAATGCAAATTGGTGCAGCCGCTCTGGAAAGCAGTGTGGAGGTTCCTCAGAAAATTAAAAATATACCTACCCTATGACCCAGCAATAGCACTGCTAGGAATTTACCCAAGGGATACAGGAGTACTGATGCATAGGGGCACTTGTACCCCAATGTTTATAGCAGCACTCTCAACAATAGCCAAATTATGGAAAGAGCCTAAATGTCCATCAACTGATGAATGGATAAAGAAATTGTGGTTTATATACACAATGGAGTACTACATGGCAATGAGAAAGAACGAAATATGGCCCTTTGTAGCAACGTGGATGGAACTGGAGAGTGTGATGCTAGGTGAAATAAGCCATACAGAGAAAGACAGATACCATATGTTTTCACTCTTACGTGGATCCTGAGAAACTTAACAGAAACCCATGGGGGAGGGGAAGGAAAAAAAAAAAGAGGTTAGAGTGGGAGAGAGCCAAAGCATAAGAGACTGTTAAAAACTGAGAACAAACTGAGGGTTGATGGGGGGTGGGAGGGAGGGGAGGGTGGGTGATGGGTATTGAGGAGGGCACCTTTTGGGATGAGCACTGGGTGTTGTATGGAAACCAATATGACAATAAATTTCATATATTGAAAAAAATAAATAAAAAATAAATAAATAAAAAGAAAAACAAGTTAATAAATATGAAACAGTTAAATATGTACATACTTTTTAATGTTTGCATATGGGAGAGAGAGGGTTAGGGAAGCTACCATTCTGGGTAAAATATAATAAAGGGGTTGTTTTGTTGTCTTGGGGGTAATGTTGCTAATTAACTAGAATAACGATCTTTTTTAGCTATTTTTAATTCCTTTCTTGAAAGTAAAAATAATATACTAAAAGAGAAATTACTGAATTCCAGGCCTTATTTTAAGCATTTCCCACTTTATACAAACTACTTACTGTGAAATGGGTAACACTGTCTTTGTTTTACAGATAACAAACAAAGATGCTAAGCAATTTTCTCAACAAAACATAGCCAGTAAGTATCAGAGTCAGGATTTGAACCTAGGCGGTCCATCTTTATAGCTCAAGCTACACTATGTTGTTTCAGTAGATTAACAGTATTAAAATTCATAAAATCATATTGTAGAAGAAGAATCACACGGCAAAGTGTGGCAAGTATAAAAACAATATCTGATTCATTCATAATCTCACCACCAAGAAACAAATTAATATTTTGATGCAATGATCATGACATAATCTCCATAAATATGATTTAGTTTTTGTTATTTGGGTATCCCATGAGAAAAGATGTGCGGTTAATCACCACATGTAGAGAACATATTTGGGGAGGACTGACAAAGTATAGACTATGTCTCATACAAAATTTATTTTGGAGGTGTTATGGATCATTTCCAAAATCTAAGCTATCATTTATTTTTCAGTAACTGAGGTTAAAGTCCATGCTAGTATGACTTCCAATTGGAAGAGACCTACCATGTATGCTAAGATACCATGAACAGAGAAAAACAACTGTGGCTTCATATATGAAATCTGAACTACAAACCATAAGGGAAGATGTTCTGAACTAAAGGTACTGATTTGTAACCAAGCTGGTTTTCACACGATCAACATTATACAAGATGAATTTAGAGTGACAGGAAATAGGGATCTATCTTTATCCATCCATCCATCCATCTATCCATCCAAGTTCCTTAATGTTCACAATTCAGCAATACTAGTGTCTTAGGCTGGATTGCCCCAAAGCAGACCTGAGATCAAGATATGAGTGCAAGTTGTTTCTGGAGGCTTCATCCCTGGAAACGCCAATAAGGCAGTGGCGAATTGGGACAGGAAAGGGGAAGAAGGTAATAAAAGGTGTGTTGCTGACCAGGTTTCCATGATGGGCAGAGCTATCCTGCTGGGTGCCTCTGAGAAATGGTATGGAACGTGCCTTAGAGTTGTATCCCTTTAGAGGTGAGGTAATGGGGATATTTATCCTCCAACTCACATGTATTATTGGATGAAGGCTGCTCCAGGAGAGAGCAACTCCCCAGAATTTTTCGCCTGTCCTGCATACTGACCAAACAAGTTTCTGTGCCCCCAGAAAGACTTCTAACAGTCATAAAAGCTTTCAATGAAAGGTATAGGGATGAACGGCGAGGGACTGGGAGATATGGGCAGGGCAGTATCTGCCACAGCCAGCTAGTAAAAAAATAAAAGTAAATTAGAACCATTACATATGTATAGTTTTATATCCCGGTTAGTCACTTTATACAATGCTAGAGGATTTCACCTATGTTTAACATGTTACTTGAGAAAATCACTTTTTTTTTAATTTAATTTTTTTAAAAATTTACATCCAAATTAGTTAGCATATAGTGCAACAATGATTTCAGGAGTAGATTCCTTAATGCCCCTTACCCATTTAGCCCATCCCCCCTCCCACAACCCCTCCAGAACCCTCCGTTTGTTCTGCATATTTAAGAGTCTCTTATGTTTTGTCCCCCTCCCTGTTTTTATATTATTTTCACTTCCCTTCCCTTATGTTCATCTGTTTTCTCTCTTTAAGTCCTCATATGAGTGAAGTCATATGATATTTGTCTTTCTCTGACTAATTTCGGCTTAGCATAATACCCTCCAGTTCCATCCACATAGTTGCAAATGGCAAGATTTCATTTTTTCTGATTGTTGAGTAATACTCCATTGTATATATATACCACATCTTATTTATCCATTTATCCATCGATGGACATTGGGCTCTTTCCATACTTTGGCTATTGTTGATAGTACTGCCATAAACATGGGGGTGCATATGTCCCTTTGAAACAGCACACCTGTACCCCCTGTACTAAATACCTAGTAGTGCAATTGCTGGGTCGTAGGGTAGTTCTATTTTGAATTTTTTGAGGAACCTCCATACTGTTTTTCAGAGTGGCTGCACCAGCTTGCATTCCCAGAGAAAATGACTTTTTTTTTTTAATTTTTTTTTCAACGTTTATTTATTTTTGAGACAGAGAGAGACAGAGCATGAACAGGGGAGGGGCAGAGACAGAGGAAGACACAGAATCTGAAACAGGCTCCAGGCTCTGAGCTGTCAGCACAGAGCCCGACGCGGGGCTCGAACTCACGGGCCGTGAGATCACGACCTGAGCCGAAGTCGGACGCTTAACCGACCAAGCCACCCAGGCGCCCCCAGAGAAAATGACTTTTAATGTCTTTCGTTTTATGAATGTCCCACAATTTATTTAACTGATTCCCTATCTTTAGACATAAGTTATTTCTAATTTTGAAGAACTTAAAATAATTCAACAATAAATACCTTTGTATCTACTTCCTTCTCTATATCTCTGGTTATTTCTTTAAGGTAAATTAATCAAGGGTAATCGTGTTAACTACTTGAAGCAATGATCAGTTCCCTCCAATCTACAAGAAAACTTGAAATTGACAGCAAACTTAATATTTTAAATTTTGCTGCGGGATCTCAATACATGTAAGTGACATAATAATTGATTTGTCATTATAAATCTTTTATTCTTTATATTCAGTTGTTCTCAAATTATTCCTATACACTGGAAACCTTACTATTGTCTAGGCAAAGTAGGAATTTTATCACCATGTCATCAAATGAACTAATTACTGAAAGTAATTATGAGAAGGTGACTAACCAACTTGCTCTCTTTCTCCACAAACATCATCTCATGCAGGCTTAACGTAAGATGGTTAGAATCCTTAGAATTTTGCACTTTCCTTGTCTGAGGAAAACATCAAATTCTATTTCCCATTCTCCAACAGCCTTGTATGCTTTTCTTTTCTACTGAAAAGTCCTTAATCACCACCATTAGTTATATCCACTGGCCTTTTCATAGTTTTCACTCCTTTACTTTCTGAAGTACTCAGTGGTCCTACTTGTGCTGACTGGTAGCACGCATGACATTTTCTTACCTTCTGTGAAGCACACACTTTGTCCCACTTCCTCTGCACTTGGCTCTTTTGGATTTCCTCATTCATTTGTCTCCGTCTTCATTTAAAAAAAATTTTTTTTTACATTTATTTATTTTTGAGAGAGTGAGACAAAGAGAGAGTGGGGGAGGGGCAGAGAGAGAGGGAGACACAGGATTGGAAGCAGGCTCCAGGCTCTGAGCGGTCAGTACAGAGCCCGACGCGGGGCTCGAACCCACAGACCGTGAGATCATGACCTGAGCTGGAGTCGGAAGCTCAACTGACTGAGCCACCCAGGCGCCCCTCCTTCATTTGTTATAAGCGCGGGCATCCCCCACGCCTGAGCCCTGTGCTCCTGGTCCTACATCTCTCTTGGTGACCTCCCTTCTCTCAGGACTTTCGTTTCACTGCACGAAGATGACTCTTTAGAACCCCAATCAGGCTTCATGTCTCTCTCCTTACATGGGGCTTTTAGCACAAGACTTCTTCTGGATAGAAAACACCTCAAAATGCATGTTCAAATTCAAATCTATATTCTCTGCTTCAAAATCATTTTCCTTATTATTCTCTTTTTATCATCGTTAACTCCTTCTCCCTAATTCAATTCCTTAAAAATTCAACGTGTTCTAAAATCTTGCCCAAAACTATCTTTCCATCTCTATCACTTTTCTCTGTCATATTTTTTGCTCTACTCACCAAGCTTCAAACAGTCTGAACATTGTTATCTTCAGTTTTTATTCACATTAGAAGATCATATGAAATCCAAAAATTTGCAATTGATTTTCTGTGTGATGCTGACCAAATTTCTCTCCATTCAGTCTTCTCAAGCAGAGTAATGGTAACTTACCTCACCGGGTTGGTGTAATGATTACAGGATATACATGAAGGTGGCCAGCAGTGTTTGGTGCATTACGGGCTTGAGATATGTATTTGCATATTTATTCATTCATCACTCAGACCCATCAGAACTCATCTTTGCCATGAAAACCTTTTCTCCCATAGCCCCCAAAGTCTCTCTTCTAACCTCCTTTATCTTTCATTTGACATGCATCAGGTATCCATGCAGAGTGTTGATTAGCATTCTTTGACTCCACTTTCTGCAAATATATTAAATTCCTTCTAATAAAAAACTCTACTTCACACTTCTGTGTATAAAGAAAGTACAAGAAATTTTAAATCCAGACCCCCCCTCCCAAATTAGCAAATAAATTGTTGTTGTTGTTGTTTTACCAAACTAGCACATATAGTAGATGAGAAAATAGCTATTACTTGCTCATTTTAATCATGAATCAAAAGGAAGGTTGGATGATAGTAAAAGGATATACTGCTGAATGTAAATTCCTTCTGATGTGAATCAAAAATATGTACATGTGGTGGTATAAAGGAGTCACATACTTTGGCATATTTAACAGAAGCAGCACGTGAATATTTTGTAAATTATCTAGCATTTTTTTTTTGAGAGAGAGAGAGAGAGAGAGAGAGAGAGAGAGAGAATCTCAAGCAGGCTCCATGCTGTCAGTGCAGAGCCCAATGCTGTGCTTGATCTCACAAACTGTGAGATCATGACCTGAGCCAAAACCAAGTCGGACGCTTAAGTGACTGAGCCACCCAGGTGCCCCTATCTAGCATTTTCTAAATTGACTTCATCCCACATCTGATAATCTGATAAGTAAGTGAAGTAGCTTTTTTTGCTCTGTCATTTACAGACTTGGCCTTAGAGTTCATTGTCTTCCTTGTGTTTGCAATAAACTGAAGAGTTAGAAGCTGCTGAATCTCTTCCTTTATTTCTAAGATTATGGTCAAATCATTGGCATTGGCTTGTAAAGTTTTAGGAGAAAATAACTCTTTTAATGATTTATATCATTAGCACCTTGCTAACCCAATTTCTTCTGAAACAAATGACGTCAAAATAATCTGTATAAATTCTAGATGTGTTCACTCACTATTGACATCTTCCCCGAGAAGATCATGGCATAACATTTTATAGCATCTAAATATATGAATGAACTTGCAACTCTAGTAAAACAGGGTCTCTCTGGAATGGTATGTGTATCTCCTAGATGTACACAGATGGGACAAAAGTGCAAGACATTCTGTGGGATGGGTAGGCTAATCTCCATTCCTAACTGGTCGACACTAAATGTTGTATGGATGTGGTAAACGGAGTGGGAAAAGCTTTCTTGCTTTCTTCTAGAACAGTGGGTTTTTATAATGCCTGTAGGGGACTAGGGTTCTAAGGAGATACTAGAGATTCTGCAGCAGGGGATGGGCTGTGTGTGTGGCAGGGAGAAGGCTAAGGAGGACCAGGTGGATGGTTCAAGCCCCTTTCTTAACCTGCTTCAACTTTCTCAGGGACTCCTGTCCGTTTTATATACAGAGCTTTTGGGTAAGGTAGTGTTTGGAAGAAAAGTTTCTGCTACTGAAAAAATAATGGTTGGTCATCTTTGTTTCAAAAGCCAAGTAAAAACATCTCAAATAAGAGGGCCACTGTGCTCATAGGTGGCAATAAACACTTTTATCCAATTTCTGCAGTTGCCTTTTATTGGGCCAGGGTACTATGTCTTGGGAAGAAAATTAAGCCCAATACTGGAAACTGTTTGCTTCAAGTGTCTTTTCAAATTGTACACTTAGCCAAGGATTGCATGAAATTAAACATGACCCTGCTCTCCACCCTCCTAAGCCCAAACAACCAGGCTCTGTTTTCCTGTCTAAACAGGACTCTTGATCACTCTCTTCCAGTTTGAGAGACAGAAGGACTTGTGTTTAACGTTTGGTGACGTAATGATGTTCAAATCTTAAGCGACGGACCTTGAAGTCATCTGTTCCTACCACTTTTTTTTTTTGGTTCGAAATCACCGTAGAAGGCAATGCAGACCGTACAATTTCACGACTAATGTTACTATGCGTGCTACCTCTCTTGTGCAGCCATTGACATTTCTTCTCTCCTCTGCTAGATCCCAGCCATTGGTAGTTCTTATCTCCTCTCCTAGAACCAGCCATTCTGATCTCCTATCCTAGATCCCACATACTGATCCGTGAGTGTGCAGTGGCTTAGCCTTTCTCCCTAATAAACCAAGGAGTTCCTCCAGAACTTAGAAGTGTCAAATACCCCTAACTCAGCCTTATTTCTACCCACACGTGTAGCTCTTTACACCAAATTACTAGGGGTTCTGTGCTTAGTTTTTCTGAGCTTTGCACTCTCTTATTAGTGTGGAGAGTGTCTACTTGAGCACAGGTGTTTGCAACATTTATCAGTTCTACTTTTAAAAACCCTTTGGTATGTTGGTATAAATGCCACTTCCCATGATTCATTGCCTCTAAGCTGAGGCACTTTTGTTTTAGGCTAGGGAAAGTCCACTAAATCAATATAACAAGGATGTGTTCCATGATATACAGATCCTTTGAGATGCTCAGTGAGAAAAGGTGTCTGCGGTCAAATGTATTTGGGAAACATTGTATTTCTCTTGGTGATTCGAAATGGGCATTAGAAAAGCAGAGTGCTAAGAAGTATTTCGTAAATTTATTTGACCACATAATTTTTAAATGATTCCTCACCCTTTCTCTCCCTCCCTCCTTCTTTTCTTCATTAAACATTAAATATCTAGGGCTCCATGGGAAAGATTTTGGAAAACATTGTACTCTCTTATTTAAGAAGAGTTTTCAGGCATCAATTTATACTTTTCTCTGTACTTCCAGAGCGAGCACCATGTCTGGCACAAGGTGATTACTCGATAAATGTGTGTTAAATAGAAATGAACAAGAGAGTGTTCCGAAACATTGTGCTGAAAGTTGTTTTAAAAAATAATACCGGTTATTTGGTGCCAAGTATTTGGGAGTATTACAGAAAGAAATTATTTTAAAATTGAATTCAGTTCATCCACTTGGGTATATGGGTCAGAATCACAGGATATCCAATGTGGCAAAAGCCCTGGTAGGTGTCTAGTCATCTACCAGACACATACAAGGTACCTTTCAGACTGAATTTATAAAGAGATTGAAAGAATGATCTCAGGCAATTTAAGTATAGCAATAGAAATATGAGATCTGGGTTCAACCCAGGGAGGCTCAACCTTGACTGCCATGTACTGGCTGAGGAATGTGGGCAAATGTGTATGTGCCTCACTTTCCTCATTTGTAAACACTGATAGTAATTGTCTTCCCTTCAAAAGGACTGAATGAGATAACCAAGTAAGCAGCTAAGTATAGTGTCTGGCAGATGGAAGCAATATTAGATATTAATATTATTAAAGGCATTATCAACCAAGATTGCACAGTCAACATGAAATTAGAGCTGACACTAATCCTAGAGAGAATTCGGAAGAACTTAAGATAGGAAATAAGCATGGGGAGGAGGGAATTGTGTATCTGAGGTCTCTTACTGACAGCTCCGAATACTGGGCCAACAGTATCAATGTTTTGGAGAAGAGTCAGTAGGACTCACAAATCCTCCCCGAGTGGGGTGGCAGGTGGGCATTTACTTGTTCGGGTGTTCTGTGGGCTCAGACAGACTCCTCTCTGTTAACCCCTAAGTCTCTAGAAAACTGCTTATCTTTTGAGAAACCACAGAAAGAAGAATGTGCCTTCTCTGTGAGCACGAGCCGCCGTTCCCTACCTGAATGGGTAGGCAAATGCTATGTCAATGCTGAGGTTACTTTCCGTCTTGTTGGCACAGTCCACACTCAGCCGCAGGCCTCCGGAATAGCCACCGCATGTTGCAAACGCAAAGATCGCAAAAAGCTGTGGAGAACAAAGAAGCAAGAAAGAAGAGAGTCATTGGAATGATGCTAATCCAGTGAAATACATCAATCAGAGTTCAGTGTCTGAATTGGGAGAGGTTACGTTCTTCCGAAATGTGGCATTGTGTTTGGTTCAGGCTGGGAGATGGAAGCCAGGAGGAGGATGGGGACCTCGGAGGTGGTGTTTGAAAAACTAGTCCGGCAAACTGGTGTAACTTTGCTTGGAGAAAAACTGAACAGGAGAGGAAAATACCCGTGTTTGACTGTGTAACGAGCCATCGTGCCTCAGAAAGTAGAGATGTAATCTCACATCAAAGGATCTGGAAAATTACACACTAAGGGATTAATGACAGATATCTCCAGGTGGGAAGAATTCGAGATGTCTCCTTGCTTTAATTTGCTTGCCTGTAACTTCTGCAATAAACATGTTTTATCTTTTTGGAGTAATATAGGTTTTTTTTTTTTTTTTAAGCCATAGTAAGAATTTAATTTTTTTTAAATGTTTATTTATTTTTGAGAGGGAGAGAGAGACAGAGCATGAGCAGTGGAGGGGCAGAGAGAGAGAGAGAGAGAGAGAGAGAGAGAGACAGAATCAGAAGCAGGCTCCAGGCTCTGAGCTGTCAGCACAGAGTCCAACGCGGGGCTGAATTCACCAACTGCGAGATCATGACCTGAGCTGAAGTCAGTAGCTCAAATGACCGATCCACCCAGGAGCCCCAGAATTTAAGACCTAAAGGGCTGAGGGAGAGTAGGTGAGTATCTAATACGCACTATTTCAGAGCACAAGATCTCAGTATATGTCAACCTCAAAGCCTCCCTGGTTGTTAAAACTCTGTGTTAGTTGCTCTATGTCAACTATTAAAAGGTTCAACTGGTTACCAATTAATGTCATAGTCCATCTTGGGGTAGAACATGGATCTGTGGAAATTAGGTACTAAAAATTAGGAGCAGGAAATCAGGGAAGTCTTCAAGAAAGAAGATATATATCTGGGAGGTTAAGGATGGCCTAAGATGAGAAGCAAATGCTCAACTTTGCTTAGTTTGGCTAAATTCAGAAGTATTTCCTGCTCATTTCCAAAGAAAGTCAATCAAGGGCACTTAACAATGCCTCATGTTGTAATACTCCCATTTATTTTATTTTCATTTTGGAATTCAGCTTCTTTAGGTGGTCTGGGGTCCCATTAGGAATGCTAGCCCACTTTACACAGAAAACAGAATTATTGTTAAGGGTTAAGTGCATGGGCTCTGGAATGAGACCTTGGAAAGGTTGCTTCATTTCCCCACGCTTTGGTTTCCTCATCAGTAAAACAGCATTGATAACAACTCCATTGGGTCATTCTGCTATTCATCATATAAAACAGAAAGTTGCGTGGACAAGAAGGCTGCTGGAACTGGCAATGTCACCAAGTCTATTCAGAAAGTGAAGAAGGCGAAGTGAGTATTATCCATAACACCTGCCATGTCAGTCTCACTCGGTGGTGAAAGTATCAGGGCTGTTGGTCTGAGTTGGCCGTCTAACTTTAATAGGAAAAGACTGGTTAATGATAAAACCTTCAAAGGTAAAGTAATATTTTGTGGGCCATTTTTGTTTCCGTGTGTGGCAGTTTTAAGTGATTAGTTTTTAAAACCAGTATTTTAAAAATGGAAACAACTTGACCAAAATAAACAGTAGAGGTAGTAGGAGAAAACTATGTTTATATGTGTTAATCTGTGTAAAGCATTTAAAACAGACCCTGGCACAGGATAAGTACTCAATAGATGTTAATGAAAGCTATTACTGTAAATAGATGTGGATGAGCTCCTTAGTAAGATGTTCCAGGCCATAAAATAGGAAATTTAGACTTACTTCCTAGCTAAATCTACATGACCATCGGCCCCAGGGACCCAGCATCCAAGCGCTCCAGAAATGCTGATCTGTTTTGCTTTGTTTCTCTTCCTAATTTGCCTGTAGGATCTGAGGAGGCGTTGAGAAGCTACCGCAATCCCCATTGCAAGCTGGGGCTCGTACACACGGAACACCACAGCTGAAGGGAACATGAGTTTTATTCCTGTGGCATGCATCTGCTCACTTCTCAGGACCGAATGCTCTCTTTCTGTCAGCTCTTACTGTCGGTAGGAATAAGGAGGAAGTGATATTAACTGCTCTGTGCTTAAATCTAAGTTGCATTATATAATCCTGGATGTCTCAGCCCTTTGTGCCATGTCAGAATATTGCCTTTGGTAAGACTTCTTCCAGAAGAAAGAGTGGAGTAACGGAGCCCGGAGCTCTGTGGTGTGGCTATGGAGATAGGTCTCTCCCTGTCCAAGCTTCCTCACCTGTAAGACATCCTGTGTATCTTCTTGAGTCACCGAGAGATTAAATGAGGTGGAATATGTATTTATGTGCAGCCCCTTTCAATTCATGCAGAGATTTATGTGGAAGCTATATATATGCACTTCGATGGGGTAAGGGTCCCAAGTGTGTAATCAACACTAGTACACATAAAGGTCAGGAGGAATTGGCCATTCTTGCCATTATTAAGTGCCTACTATGGGCTAGGTATTGGGCCCAGCAATTAACATATGTGATATGATCTTCTATTAACAACAATGGTGTGTGTGTGTGTGTGTGTGTGTGTGTGTGTGTGTAGCTTACCATTTCTATATTAAAGATGTCGCAGAATAGCATAATGGCTTCAAATAGCAAGTTAGACTTGAAGGGACTTAAAGATAAGTCCTGTTAATTTCAGTGTTTGATAGTTATAAGGGAATACCCTTGGATTTTCATCTTCCATTAAAGTCCTTTATATACAGTAAGATATGATTAGTACTACCATGTAATGAACTTAACATGGAATGGTAATTATGTATTTAACTATTCAAAATGTTAGATGCATAGAAGGAAAGCGTCAGACTGTTAAAACCACACACACCAATATCTTTTCTTTTAATGTCTATTGAGCTCTGAAAACATAAGACATTGTATTTGAGTTGAATATGACACCTATGGGCTTTCTGGTTAACTTTCTCCCTTCCCCCCACTTGTCACTGATTAAAGGGAAATCATACTGTGTGACCGATATCAAATTCACATGGGTTTGGTGAGGATTAAACAGATAATGTCTGTACAACTCTGGGAGAGTCAGATCCTGCCGAGTGAATAACGTATTACAGGCATGGTTGATTCCATATTTGGGAGAGTGAAATCAACTCCTTTAGAGTGTATCAGCCAGGGGCCTAGTTCTGTAATTGGAATACATCAAGACAGAGTGGGGAGAGGGGGCTGAAAGCTCTTTGGCGGGTCAAAATTCCCTTAGTGTTGAAGAAAAATGTAGAGTGGGAGGGAATTCGGAAAACGCTCTCCAGGTTCCCCTCCCAGAGTTCTGCCCAGCCACTTCTCCCTAGGTGGCTGGGCAGAGCGGTTTTGGAAGTCAGGCAGAACCGGAGTTTGAGTTCAATTCCTAGCCGTCTGACATGGAGCAAGTTATTTAACTTCTCCAAACCTCTCAGTTCCTACCTCTCCTAAATCAGAACTAATCCATTGGTTCATTCAGCAGACGTTTAATGGTGCATTTGCTAGGTGCCAGCCGGTGGGGAACAAAAAGTTAAAAAGGAGAAAAGACAAAGAAAGCCCACTAGGGAGCCCACTGCTGGATCGGGGAGACAGTCAGAGAGAATATACAAATGAAACAACTACAAACTGTGTTATGTGTTTTGTGGGGAAGAAGCTCTTCTAGACAGGGAGTTACACCTGAGGAAAGTCACATGTAAGCTAAGACACTAAGGATGGAGAGGAAGCCATGCAAAAAGGAGGTGGGGATTGAAAGGGAGTGCCCCGGGAAGAGAAAACCTCTCAAGTGAAACCCCCAGAGAGGAAAAGCTGGACAGTGCGAGGTCAGCGTGGCAACTGCCCAGTGAAAGAGGCTGAGAATAATACTATTCACCTCACATGACTTTGTGTGCTTCAGCTAAAAGAACATATGTAAAGCACCGGGCTCACAGCCCTCAACAAACATTGAAGTGTCTTCTCCTTCCCCTTCTTCCTCTGCTACTATTACTATTTATTACTATTGTTATTAGAACTACACTCATGAAGACAGAGAACTCGAGAGGAACGTTCACTTCCCCAACTCAGCTAGAGTTGGAACCAGAATCCTGGTGTGTGGACTCCCTGAGTCAACATTCTTCTGCTTAGCTCTACAACAGCAGGGAGAACAATTTCTGGCCATCTGGATGGGAGATAACTGTCAAATGTTCTAGTCTTTGCCCAGAAATGCACCGTGGTGCTTTAGTGGCCTGAGGTTCTCCATGTCTTCTGAGGGTCTCATGGGCACAGAATGGCAAGCTCACTAGCCAAGCAGAATGGATGGTTTGTGCTCTCTTTGTTCTCCTTCCTTCTGTCCGTCCTTCCTTCCTTCCTTCCTTCCTTCCCTCCCTCTCTCCCTTCCTCCTTTCTTCCCTTCCTTTTCCCTCCCTCCTTCCTTTCTCATACCTTCCTTCCTCCCTCCCTCCCTCCCTTCCTTCCTTCCTTCCTTCCTTCCCTCCCTCCCTCCCTCTCTCTTTCCTTCCTCCTTTTTACCCTTGATAGGGTGGAGAATTTTAGAACGAGGTTCTTGGAATATGTGAAGAGACAGAAACTTCCTTAGCTTGACAACGGTTTCTCTGAGAGACCATTACAAGTAGCAAGAGGAAAGTTTGTGTCTTGGAGATGCTTGACTCTGCAAGACTAATGCTGGGAGATGGAAGAGGGAAAACTGTGTTATGTGGCCATGATGGAATGAGAAGTGGGCATGGGCCTTGCAAGTCTGAGGAGAGGAAAGAGCCTGAATTAGGGGACTGGGGATGTGGGGTGCCAGGAAGAGATGAGAGCAAGGGACTAGAGAGAAAGACTTCCATCTGAGCCTGACTTTACAGTGACTATATGCACCTTGATGAGAGAGGTGAAAACATGGAGTTTGCGTGTGTACATGCACACGTGTCATTTCTCTGAACCCTGGGCTCCGTGTGTTCATCCTCAGCTAACACTGCATTTTTTCTGGCAATGCAACCTACTTATTCACCTTCCTAGACACTGGGGTCATAACCCTGGGGCAAAAGTCCATTTACCCAACCAAGGGAAATTACAAGACCTCTGTGTTGCTATCTTCCCTCAAGCTTCCAATTCTCAAACAAAGCAGACACCTCACCCTCTGGTACAGTCTAAGATAATCAATATCATAACCACTGGCCCAATCATTCACTCCCCTTGAATTCAGGAGACAGAAATAAATCTCCTGAAATGGACTCTCATTTCACTACCGTCTTGGATGATCTACAGCTCTGTTCCTAACAACAAAAAATTATTCTCTAAATGGACAAAATTAACCAGCAGAGATTTCCCTGGCATGCAGACTGATTAGAAATAGATTCAGGTGAAAGAGACAGAAGCATTGCCTTGCACTTTCTGGCTTAATAAGCATCCATAAACCAAAATCACCCATAGCAGGAATATCTTTGCACAGTTAATGATACCAAAGGTTTTGTTCCCTGGAAAGAGGGCAAGCAGTTCCCTCCTTGGAACTAATTGAATCACACAAGGAATACCAATGAAAGATGCTATTAATCCTTCTGGTTAATTTGTGAGGCACAATTGAAAGCACTCGGTTGGAGGAGGATAGGAAATCAGGCTGATTAATGGCTCTCATAGGGACCTGTGGTCTGCAGAAAAGTTAGGGAGGGGACATCTTCCATGACCTGATACACAACCTCAGGCATGAAGGATACGTTGGAAGAATAAGTGAGAGTAAGGACACTAGTATGAAAGGGATTGGAAAATTGAAACCAAGTGTTGGTATTCATATTGCCACTGAGCTATATGTGCTGACAATCAGATCTCCAGGGCATAAAGCAATGGCATCTAGTATTTGATTTGCCAATTTCCATGGTGTAAAACTCCCATTATGGCCAATTCCAAGCCACCCTCCTAATACCTCCAAACTTGATTGAAAAGAGAGCTGCACAGTCAGCTGTGTTCCAGCAAACCACTGCTCCCAAGGGACTTTCCTTGCTCCCTGGGGGCAAGAGCCTTGGGCTTCTTTCATTGATTCACCCTTCTTCTTTCATATTTCCTGTTACTTCATATCACTCACCTTGGGCTTACTGCATAGTAAGTACTTCACTCTTTTTTTCTTGACTTCAATTATTCACCCTTTCATTCATTTATTCACTTAGTTATTGTAGCAGAGGTGGTTGATGCTTTGCCTATATACCCTCAGCTCACCCTAGAGGCCACCTGCAGTGCAGCTTCACGGGAACAGTCTGGTCTGTGCCACCCCAAAGGCTTCCCCCTCCAACACCCAAGCCTCACTGCTGAGGACTTTCTCAGGAGGCATGAATATGCTCAGCCTTGGGACTGGGGCATGGTGGAAGTCCCTTCGAGTGAATTCTCTGCCATCTTGCAATTTTCAATTTGGGATGGAAATTGGTGGATACAACCACCTCTGTGGGGAAACTCTGAGGTGTGTTCAGCATAGTTTTTCAGAGGCTGCCCTTTGGGATTGAGTCCCCATTGCCCATTAATATCCACAGTGGGCGTCCCTCCACAATGTCTCATCATTGTGCTTCCTGGCATCGCCTCTCAAGTAAACTTTGTGAGCCAAATTTCTTGTCCCAGGACCTGCTTTGGGGGAACGCAACTGAGACAGTTATCAAACCCTGACCAAGGGCCTATTACTTTTCAGGCACTGCAGTGTGCTCTAGGATTGCCTTACTAAAAGGAATTGTACCTCCTGACCCACCTTATCTCATTCCTCTCAGCTTCAAGCTTTTCACACCCTCATCTCCCCAGCCCTCTCTAAATAAGTTGAGCTACTGTGTAAAGAGGAAGTCTTCTTTGGCCACATTATCCAGAGTGGGCTTCCTGACCTCAGCCCCCACCCCAGCTGGCCCCATTACTCCCTGTCTTTGTTTGCTTGTTTGTTTTTATGTGAGCAGATGTTCTAAAATCTGTCATTTTTGGCATTATGTAGTCACCTGTTTGTGTTTTGTTTGACCACTTCCTTGGGGAAAGGTAATACACTTGTCTTTGTCTATTGCTGGATTTCTACCACCTTGTACAAGGCCTGGCATGAAGTAGGTGCTCCCTAAATACTTGTTGACTAAGTAAAGCTATTTCTCTCCTCCACCTCTAGGGAACTTGCTGTCTATCTGGAGATACAGACAACTGAATGAAAAGGCACTCTGACAGTGTTTTACTGTGTAACTGGAACACACTAGAGGAAAATATAGCACATATTCTATGGTACATATGGTATGTGCTTGCAGAGGATTAGAGGAGACATGAGGACCAGCTGTCTGCAGAAATGGATAGCTAAGGAGAAATCAGGAGAGCATGCCAGATTTATCCAAGTAAGAGGGAGAAGAAGAGTGTTCTAAGTAGAGACAGCAGCAAGTCAAAGAAAGAGCCTCAAGTGAGCAAGTGACGCACATTTGGGCTGTGCAGTTGGCACAGCTGGAGCAGACACTGCAAGCTGGGAAGAAAGGAGTTGACTATTCAAGAGGTAGGCAGGGACCATCTAGCAGGGATCAGAAAACTACAGCCCCCGGGCCAAATCCAGCCATATCCAGTCACATCTATTCATGGATGTATACCTGTTTTTACACTACAACGGTAGAATTGCATACTGACAACATAGATCCTGGTCCACAAAGCCAAACATATTCACTATCTGGCCCTTACAGAAACAGTCTCTCATTGCGAAGAAACCCGGATTTTATGAGGGGATTGGGATTTCAGCAGGGGAGAGGCACGACAAATTTGCATTTCAGACCGGCCTTTGTGGTGGTTGCCATGGAGAGTGTGGACTGAGACAGGGACGGACTAGGGTTGGAAGACCAGCAGTGTCTTACTTCTCTAAGGTCTACAGACCCCTTGCCAAGAGGACCATGTCCCAGTTTTCTTTATATCACTTGCTGCACCAAAACATCATACACGGCTCATCAATGTTACCAAGTGAATAAATATATGAATGAATGGGCAAGAGAAGATGAGAGAAACCCGTATTTTGGCACTGAAAACAGTAGTAAACATTATGATGATAATTGTAACAATAAAACAATTATATTTGGTTCTCTGTGCCCATCTCTCCAGTAAGTATATTATTTACATTGGTGTATTTAATCCTTTTAACAATCCCCTGAAGTAGAGACACAATCCCCCAATCCCTCATTTTATAGATGATAAAACTGAGGTTAAACAGCATGCCCAAGGTCACACTGGTTTTTGGTACGTAAAATAGTCATGGTTTGAACTCAGATCTGCCTTTCTCTAAAGTTTATCTTCCTCCTTCTCAACTTTTCCAGGGCTGTGACAGGGGTCTCTCTTGGCCAGGACGTGCTTTGGAAAGACTAATACAGAAATGTCAGTGATGGGCATTTTAAGGTGTTCTCCATCACATCGATACTCAGAAAGCCAAATGAGGATTAAAGAAAGCATCCATAGGACAAAGCACTGATCATCATAATGGATGCCAGTGGTAGTTCATGTATTTTGCTTCAGCAAGCCAAACCTTCCCCCTGCAGCATCACAGGCCACCAGGGGAAGGGAGTCAGAGTCTGGCATGACAGGAACACTTCAAAAGCTTGTTGTGAGTAAGGCTCTGTCAATTTCACTGCCCAAGTCCCTCCTACCTGTTAGCCACGGCAGGGCTGGTGGCTTGCTCACTTTCATACATCGTCATCATTCAACAGTTTATAGGTTTGAAGGGACCCAATTCCCCTCCTCCACTTCCTTTGATGAACCCCTCTTGCCCCTTCTCCTTTTATGATTTATCTTGGCCTGATGAGCCATTTGTCCCAAGAACCCCTGAAGAGCATTTCTGGGAACACAGTTGTTTATAGGAGCTGATTACACCACAACAGTAGCCCCGGAAAAGTGAAGAATACATATTGTCAAGTTAGTTTCTGGTGCAGAACGAGTTTTTGATGAACGGTGGCTTCCCTCATACCCTACTTGCTACTCAGGAGGCCCCCAGCAAACGGATGAACACCTTTAAAACTTAATGTTCCATTTCTTCTCATCTTTGTCTAATTCTTCTTTCTTTTAGTGTGTCTTCTCCTGCTGATAATTGGATTTTTCCAAGAAAATTGACCAAGCACCTTCTTTACTATCAGTTTATGGTTACAGCAATATTCTGACCCAGTAAGGTTCTGTGAATAACCCTGTACAACCTCAGACAGGACATTCATGTGAAGATAAAAACTGCAAGTTGTCCCTGGAAGGCAATATAATTGGATCTTATTGGGAGGCACTGAAAGCTACTGTCAGAAAGCTTTCTTGCGTAGAGCCATGTTTTCTCCTGTCGTTGTACATAACTATCCGTGTTCTTAACCAGCACCAGTACCTTCCATACTGCATTCCATTTCACACCATCTGTCAAATATTGGATAGTGTGCCCTTCTAAACTTTGTGACTTGTGTGAAATCCTCCCAGGCAAGAGCGGCCTCACAGAATTGGTACTTCACACCATTACCTGAGGAATTCTGACCAGGTGCTGCAGAAAGAGAGCTCCAAATTACTTAGACAGTAAAAGAAGTTTCTGTTTTCATTGTCTTAAATGTGCAGCCTGGAGACTGGATCAGTTAGTAAAGTATTTGGTCACAGAAAATGGAAAGCTTGACCTATAGTAGCTTAAACAATAAAAGTTTGATGACGTCTGGACAGACATCTCTTTGGTTCTTATGGTCTTTGCCTCATAGTCACAAAATGGCTGTTGTGTCCCTGGACAGGTTAGCTGTGTGGGAGACTGGAAAGTGAATATTCAACTTTCCCGGGCTCTGTAGGGAAGGTAAGCAAGGGGACAAAGGCTGAGAATGGTTGCTGAGTGAGTCAGTCTCCACTGTCTGCCATAGGAGCTTATGGGACAGAAGGAAAGAAGTAAAACAAGTATTCAAGGCATTTTATAAAGGCGAGATAGCATAGGAAAGCCCATTCACTAAGTGGTCATTTCCGACATCCTAAACAGTGCCTAGAAAATCCTATGCCTTATATGCAATAGGCTTAATTTAACACATGTCCATAAACTGAAATGTAAATTTCTGCTTTGGTTTTATCTTCCATGATAAAGCCTGACAAATCTTTGAAGTAAAATGCACGGTTGAAATAGTAAAAATAAATTGGAAACAATCTTCATGCTTATAAAAATATAGAATAACCAAATAAATTCTGAGATATTCAATCAATGGAATATTATGCAATAGTTATAAAGAATGAATAGCAGTATAGAAAGGTGTTCATCTCTAAAAATTTTTTTTTTTTACATTTCTCTATTTTTGAGAGACAGAGAGAGAAGAGAGAGACAGAGCATGAGCAGGGGAGGGGCAGAGAGAGAGGGAGACACAGAATCAGAAGCAGGCTCCAGGCTCCAAGCAGTAAGCACAGAGCCCGACGTGGGGCTCAAACCCATGAACTGTGAGATCATGATCTGAGCCAAAGTTGGATGCTTAACAACCTCTGGGTAACCTGAGCAAAGTAATTTGAGCCTGTCATTAGATGGTGGTGCTGTTTTTAACTTCCATTTGGATGAAAAAATATATAAAATAAAAAAAAAAACCCACTCTCTTCTGGAATTGTCTTCAATAATCCCTTCAAATTATTTATGTTTGCAGAGGATGTAAATGGAACAACATTTTTGACCCACTTAGTTGTTAAAATATTTTGACAAAGTCACTCATTAGAATCAAGGTAAAAACATTTCAAAATACACTGAGGGAACTTAGGATTCAAGTATACGGTCCATCAGCAAGTAAGTCAAAAAGTACGACTTATGTTTCATCAGATTCAGTGACGGCAATTATTTTTAAAGGAATCAACTCTAATTCTCTCATATCTGTCTTAATGGAGTCACACGAAAAAATAAAAATTCAGCAGAGCTTCTCACCCAGAACTGACACCACTTCTCTGACATCTGATTAGAGTCTTGCGAATTAATTTGTTGCTTATTGTAGTGTTTTTGAACTTGACATTTTTCTGTGATACGGACTTCCTGAATTTTCTTGCCTATCATAACCATCTCTCTACAGCACTAAAGAAAATCTTAATGGCACACTTCTGCTTGACGGGCAAATTAAAGCAAGATAAGCCAGGGAACATAGCCACCACTCTATAGTTCAGTAACATGTATTGAATATGTTGGCATGAACTATTCTTGGCCAGAAGCCGTGCTTTCATGACTAGATTTTTTTTAAGTGAAGGTAAGTCAAACCCTTATATCCCATTTTTCAAAATGAGTCTGCCTTAGATACCACATCCAGAAAATTAAAGTCAAGTTGGGATTCTACTCCAGTTGAATTTACTACATTTGACACCTCTTCTTTAAAATCCAAACATTTTGTGAACTAGAGTTGTATTTATAACCCTAAAGCAAGTTAGAATAACACAGATTATTTTGGAAAAACAATATTGATCCTAACCAATTGAGTACATTCAATTAATTCTTTGTACTAGACTGTGTGGTCATTAAAAAAGAAGTTTCCCTCACTCTTTCTCCTTTTTAAAACAAAATTACTTTGTTGTAAATTCAGCTTCATCTTCATGAAAGACAAGCACAGAATCCAAAGAAAGAATAGTACAGCAGGTGATTTTGGTTTTTTCTTTTGCTTAGTTTTGTATTTTTTTGTGTTTTGTGGCTATATTAAATAAAATCTAGGACTTAACCAAATGCAAGCCATGAGTATAAACAGGCATCAAATTCAAGCTCATGATCTAAGACGCAGGAACCCAGAATTAATCATAGAGCTACTGATGGTCAGAGAATTTTGAAATATGCAAATAACGATAAACAGAGATTTGAAGGCCTTCCCATTCTTCTTCTACTTCTTTTGAACACCTCACAGGCAAAGGTGCATGTCTACACTGTTGATACTTTATGGCATTCATGGACTTGTTTTGACTATTCTGAATTTTTTGACCATTTGATTTCCAGGTCAAAACCTCTGAACCTCTCAAACACGAAGCATCGTCATTAAATCACCTCTGTCCTAACAGAGAACTTGCTACTCTGTATTATTTTGATTACATAATGGGAAAAAAAAAGCAAACCTAAAACAGGCAGTTAAAAGGCAGCGTATTGTTCATATTGAAAAGTAGTATAAAGTAGAAGTTCTATAGGAGCAGTTTGAAGTAGATTTTAAAGTACTATTTTCTGATTATAATTCAAATCATAGTAAGAACACAACTGTTGCTAAGTAGACTTAGCAAGATTCTATTTGCGTCTGGCAGTGTGCTGCATGCTGTAAAAACATTGTTATCTCTGAAGGCTCATCACTCTGTGAGGTAGGCACAATCATCATCCCCATTTTAGGACTAGGTGAACCATAGTTTAGAGGTGTTACATGATTTGTCTAAGGCCACTCAGATAGGGAAATCAGATAGTTTGAATCCATAAGTTCATAACTATACTAAAAGAAACAACTAAAATTAAATTTTTAATTGGTCACCGTTAGAGGGTACTAGTGAATAAACCCATTATTTTATTTTATTTTATTTTTTAAATTTTATTTTATGTTTATTTATTTATTTTGAGAGAGGGAGTGTGCACATGTGCGAGCAGGGGAGGGGCAGAGACTGAAGAGAGAGAGAATCCCAAGCAGGCTCCGTGCTGTCAGTGCAGAGCCCAATGCAGGGCTTGATCTTGCAAACCCGTGAGCTCATGACCTAAGCCAAAATCAAGGATAGGATGCTGATATGGTTATAAACTGTAACTATATGTGTTAACTGGTAACACAAAAAGAGCCACAATCAGATATTATTAGCCTTAGTCTAATGGAAGAAGACCTCACCAACTTTGAAATATTCTTGGCAAAAAAAAAAAAAAAAAAAAAAAAAAAATCAATCAAACTCTGAATTTGAGCAAGCCTCTCTGCCCAAATGCCCAATTTACCAAAAAACCCAGAAGAGCAGGAACATGTAAAATGACACCATAAGGATTAAACCAGCAAAATCCAGACCCTGAGAAACTCTCCAGGGGAAAACACCTTGTTTATTCAAGAACAACAAAAACAAACTACAAAAATGTACAGAGAGAGAGGAAAATGTATAGAGGGGGAGATTGAAACAGAGGAGTTTACAGATTAAAAAGGTTTTAAGAGATATATCAATCCAATGGTGGATTTTTTTTAATCCAGATTTAAGGAAACTATTAAAAAATCATGAAATTACATGAGACATTTGGGAATTTGTAGATATTTGATGGTACAGAATTCTTGTTAATCTTTAAAATGTGAGATATGGTAGTATAGTGTTTTTGTATTCAATACCTTTGAGAGATACATACCAGTTTATAGGAAAAATGATATGATGCCTGGGAAGAAGGTGTAGTAATAGGAGCATAAGAAGGAACAACACTGGCTATGAGTTGATTATTGTTGGAGCTAAGCCATGAGTAAAGACAGGCTTATTAAATTATTCTGTGTCTAGGCTCCATAGCTCAGGGGTTAGAGCACTGGTCTTGTAAATTATTCTGTGTCTTTATGTGATTGAAAATTTCCATTATTCAATATTTTTAACAATTGAGATCATGTTATAAATGAATCCAGATATGACTGTATATGTATAGACAAAGTTCACTGTTTAATCTTAATTAAATTCCTGAGTGGTATGCTTTTGAAAGCAAGAAAGTCTCACCCTGTTCTATTATTATAACGCTGCAGGACTTAGAGGAAAATATATTCTTTTTTTTTGACAAAATTTTCTTTCTTAATAATCTTTTATTGATTGTTCTAAGAACCCATTTAGTTCTGCCTCATTATGAGAGACCAGCTTTTTCTCATTATGTTTTAATGAAATGAAGGATCACCATAGCCTAAAGGACCATACATGCCATGTAAAGGACATTATTTCCTAGACAATAAGACAAAAATCCTCACCAGTGTTCAATTATGTCTTCCTATTGATTAAATTCAAGAGGTAATAAAATATATCAAATTACTTAATATTTAATATATTGGTTTTAGTTTCTGAGTACTAATATTGTTAAATGGAGTTCATATAGGCCAAGCTGATAAGCAGAGACATAAATATTAGCCTATCAACTTCAGCCCTGCAAAACAGACTGCAAATATGGAGCCATCTAGTGATTCTGTGACTGAAAGACAGAGCGAGTGACCTTTCCTAAAAAATTTAGCTTCTGGCTCCCATATTATACAGATACCACTTTCTAACCCATCTAGCAAGATTAGAATACTCTCGGAGAGTCACCTTATGTGTTCATGGGAATTAAATTAAACAAAAAAATAGTGACATAATTCTAAAAGATGGGACTCATATGGGCTAGAGAACTTTCTAAGTTCTTTGATGAATGTAAATAAAGAGCAACATGACAGAACTGTCATCAGGGTAAACACGATGGTTAGTTCATAGCAGGTATTTGATATTAATTTGTTGAACAGGATGAACTTGTTTTGGGGGAAATTTGATAGTTGTCTTCTAGGAAAGTCCTGAAGGGATGCTATGGGGAGTATCTGTGGTTGGTATTCTACCTCAGTTTACCCTTTGGGAAGTTGTTGAAGGCTGTGAACTTCCTTCATAGAAAAATTCTCATCACCACATATATTTAAAAATTATCACACAGGGGCGACTGGGTGGCTTTGTCGGTTAAGCGTCTGACTTCAGCTCAGGTCATGATCTCGTGGTTTGCGAGTTCGAGCCCCGCATCGGGCTCTGTGCTGACAGCTCAGAGCCTAGAGCCTGCTTCGGATTCTGTGTCTTCCTCTCTCTCTGCCCCTCCCCTGCTTGTACTCTGTCTCTCTCTGTCTCTCAATAATAAATAAATGTTAAAAAAATCTTTAAAAAATTATCACACAGACGCTGTGGACTCAGAGACCTTTTGAGGCTCTCTAATAGACCACACTCAGCTATCCAAAGACCTCAGGCTAAGACTCACTGCCCTTAAAGAGAAAAACTTATCAGAAACCACAGCTGGTGGCAGACCATCCACGCCTCCTACTAAGACCTATCCCTCACATGTATTCCAGTTACCTGTCAGGCAACTACGATCTCCTAGGCACTTTCCAGTCTCTCCCACTCCTTCCAACTGTCTTCAATACTTATCGTAAGTCACCTCCTTTAGAATTATGTTACTATCTAATTCCTTTTTTTTTTTGTTATTTCCATGTATACTAGAACTCTGCCTAATATGATTTTTGAGCAAGATCTGGCTACTTCTTACAAGGGGGCTAACCTGAGTAGAAACCACTTCACTGAAAAGATCAACTACAACATGCTCCACAGTAAAGTATAAAGCCAGGGACTTTATCTTGTTCCCTCAATTATAGAAGAAAGTGATAGAAACCTTCTGGGAAACCCACTGGCACAAGGAAGACCTAAGTGACTGTATGTGGCATTGAGTACATTCCCCCGCCCCCTGCTGTTTAAAAGTATTTATTTATTTATCTTGAGGTGGGGGGAGGGAGGGGATTGGGAGAGAGGGAGAGAGGGAGAGAGGGAGAGAGGGAGAGAGGGAGAGAGGGGGAGAGAGAGAGAGAGAGAGAGAGAGAGAGAGAGAGAGAGAGAATCCCAAGCAGGCTCTAGGCTGTCAGTGCAGAGCCCGACATGGGGCTCAGACTCATGAACTATGAGATCATGATCTGAGCCGAAACCAAGAGTTAGATGCCCAACTGCTTGAGCCATCCAGGTGTCCCCCAAGTCCATTTCTAATGGAATAAGCTGTCTCCAAGGAATGTAGTTGATGGAGGCCATGGCGGCTGGACTTGTATCTGCAGAGTAGAAAAGCCCCCACAGTAATGGTTGAGCCCTACCTACACTCATTTCTCTGAGAGCCCTGGTTGTCATACACCAGCACATTTCCCCTTACAGGAAACCAAAGGCATGCCCAAGAGACCGATTTGAGACCAGTGAAACCTTAGGGTGTTTTGACTTCCTTAGCAGAGATTGGATGGAAATGCATGTTTTAATGGATGCACACTGAAGTATGCAAAGGATACTTTCCCACTCTAATGTTTTCATTTCTTCCCAATCTTAATAGAGGTGAGAGGATATCACCCTTTGAGAGATAAGTCTCAGCTCATTTTATATCAATGCACAATTTAGGAAAGGCATCTTTTATGATCTCTGTTATCAACAACTCTGGGAAGCAGGTCCCCTATGATCTGGGAATAAGGTGTAATACAGTGACCTAAAACAAAGGTTATTGAGAATAAACTCACACCACTGAATTCCAGGGCTTATTTGATACATAGCTCTTCAGGGAACAGTCTGTTATCTAATGCAACTTTATCAGAGGTATGTGGACTTTCTTCTTAAAGTTTAAAAAAAATGAGCATCATCCTCTAAATGTAAGTATTTATTATCTGCCCACTGAGTGCCTGTGTGTCGGTGCTGAGGATAGATAGATAGATAGATAGATAGATAGATAGATAGACAGATTGATGCCACTCTCTTGGAGTTGATACTATGGTGGGAACAATAAGCAATAAATGAATAAACAAATTCAAAATTGTGATAAAGGAGATGAAGGTACGAGCAGGTACAGTGACACAGAATAACAGTGGGGCCTTCTTAGATAAGATGAACAGGAAAGACTTCTTTAAGGAGGCAACACTCAGGCCCAAAAGACTGAAAAGGAGCTAGTGCTGGGAACAAGTAGAGATGGATAAAGGGACAATCCCAGACAGAAGATTCTGAGAAGGGCAATAGCTTGGTAGGTTTGAAGAAATGAAAGGTGGCTGCCATGGGTAAGAAGAGGAATGGCATAAGTTGAGGTCTGAGGCAGGACCAGACAAGTCCTCATAAGTCCAGATGTACTACATGAAATCTGTTTGTTATTGATCTATGAGTAACATTATAGTAATTTTTAAAAAATTTTTTTTAACATTTATTTATTTTTGAGACAGAGAGAGAGCATGAACAGGGGAGGGTCAGAGAAAGAGGGAGACGCAGAATCTGAAACAGGCTCCAGGCTCCGAGCTGTCAGCACAGAGCCTGACGTGGGGCTCGAACCCACGGACCGCGAGATCATGACCTGAGCTGAAGTCGGACGCTTAACCGACTGAGCCACCCAGGTGCCCCAACATTATAGTAATTATTAATAAAATACTCATAATCAAAAGAATAGCTAATACTGAGGGAGCATTTACTACATGCTGGACCTGAGTAAAGTCCTTTACATGCATTATTTGAAATGATCGTCCCAACAGGTCTGCAAGATAGGTACTACCCTGGTTCGACATTGGGGAAACGGAGAGCCATAACAAAGTAACTTCTCTAACATCACACAGTGAGTAAGTGGTAAAGCCGGTAGTTGAATCCTAGACTGTATGACTTGAATACTTAGCAAGATCCAGAGACATCCTCCTCTTGAATCTCATCCAAACCTAGAAGCATTTGAAGACAAGCAGAACGTGCCTTTGGAGTAGAACGTGGAGGGACCTGAGCTCCTTTTGAACTCATTCAGACTTACCACTGTATTTGGCAGATGCTGAAATAGAATCCAAAATCCTAACAGAACCAGTGGTCTGGGGGAAAAGATCAGAAGCAACGTTTTTGACACAAGTCCAGAAAAAGGCCAGAACAAAGATGGAAGAAGGTGACAGACTTGCTCAAGTAAAAGGAGGAAGCTGCTACATTTCGCTTTTATCAGTTGATATGTTTACGTTTCTTGGGAAGAACAGATAGACAAATGCCAAAGGGAAATGGAAAGAGCTGGATAATGTAGAGCTTGCTTCACAGGAAGCATCTCTCCTTAATGGCTATGACTTTTATGTTGTTCTCATTTCTTAACGCCACAAGTCCAATGAAGTCTTGGGAATGAAACAATAAACCTGGTATGACATTAGGATACTGGGCTTAACGAGGATGAAAAGGCTGTGTTCCTTTTAGGGACACTCTTAGAACCCATGAGTATAGCCTCATTTGAGATACGCTCAGCCTCAGCCTGTGGTACCTCTTTCTGTCCCCTCCTCAGAGTCAAAACCCTGAGAGCCATCCTGCATTCTTCTTTCTCTCATCCTACTCACTCAGTCTCCTTGCTTTGCTGGTTCTGTGTTCTTAAATTTTATATTAGTGTTTATTTATTTTTGAGAGAGAGAGAGACACAGAATCCGAAGCAGGGTCCAGGCTCTGAGCTGTTAACACAGAGCCCGATGCGGGAAACTCACGGACCATGAGATCATGAACTGAGCTGAAGTCAGATGCTCAACTGGCTGAGCCACCTATGTGCCCCTGTATTCCTAGTAATGGTAATAGCTATGTTCCCTTCTCCATTCACCTGCTGTTGCCTTTGTCCAGACTACCATCATCGCTTGCCCAGGGTAAAGGTAATGTCTCCCATCAGCTGCACCTGCCTCCAGCCTTGTCTCAGGACATCCAGACTCTATTCTGTGCAAGAGTGATCTTCTTAGAATACAAATTTAACTATGCTGCCTCCGCTTCCCCACTTACCACCATTCAATGGCTCTCCACTGTCTACCAGATAAAGTGTAACTTCTTAAGCATGGCATGCAAGACCTATGTCCTTGCCTCTCCAGCTTCTCTCTGTCTATAGTGAACAATGAATTACTTACAATCATACCTCCTAACAAAAAATCTTGGCCATTCTTTGCCTATAAGCTCTCATCTATGCTGCTGTCATTTCCTAGAGGGCTTTCCCCATCTTTGTCTTTTAGACTCAATTCAAGTGTCTTTTCTTCCTCATGAAGCCTTCTTATATCACTTTGTAATTTTGTGGTAGACAGAATAATGCCCCCCCAAAGATGCCCATGTACTAATCTCCTGCCATATAAATACTTTACATGGTAAAAAGAAATTCACAGATGCAATTAAATTGAAGACCCTGAGTTGAGATTATCCTGGATTATTTGAGTGGGCCCAATGCATTCACAAAGGTCCTTATAAGAGGGAGGCAGATAGGTCAGAGTCAGAGAAGGAGATGTGGTGACAAAAACAGAGAGGGTAGGGGAGAGATGGATCTAAAGATGGCTGGGGTGCCTGGGTGGCTCAGTTGGTTGAGCATCTGATTCTTGATTTTGGCTTAGGTCATGATCCCAGGGTTGTGGGATCAAGGCCCACATCAGGCTCCGCTTAAGATTCTCTCTCTCTCTCTCTCTCTCTCTCTCTCTCTCCCTCCCTCCCTCCCTCCCTCCCTCCTATCATGCACTCTCAACACTCTCTCTCTCTCTCTCTCTCAAAAAAAAAAAAATAAATAAAGATAGCTTAACCAGGCTACTTGTTTTGAAGATGGAAGAAGGGGCCACAAGCTAAGGAGTGCAAGCAGCCTCTAGAAATTGGAAAAAGGAAAAAGATTATCCCCTAGGGCCTCCAGAAGGAATGCAGCCAGGCGGACACCTTGATTTTAGGATGTCTCACCTCCAGAACTGTAAGATAAATTTGTGTTTTTTAAGTCACTGAGTTTGTGGCAATTTGTAGTAACTGTGATGATACTAAACTCATACACATTCCTGTCTCTCCTTCCCTCTATCACAGGGGAATATTAATCCCTCTGTCTTCAAACTTCTACTAGACCCTCTACACTTCATAATTCACATCCTTTCCTCTCTTAATCAAAATGTAAGCTCTTGAGGGCAGGAACTGTGTCTCATGCATATTTATGCATGAACACAGAGCTAGAACATAGATAGCCATTCATTCATTCATTCATTCATTCATTCGTTTACTTGTTTGCTCATTCACTCATTCAAATATGTTATTTATTGAGTGTTTAATATGCACCAGACATTGCTATACTTAGTAATTGCATTAAAGAGCATAAACAGAGGCTTTCTGTCTTCAAGAAGCTTACAATTTGATGGAAGAGGTGAACATTAGTTCAATAATCTCCAAAATAACTGGAGTTGACTGAAGGATGTGTAGAAGTGGATGACATACCCGTCAGAGTGGGCAGAGGGAATGGAATATGTAAAGCCTCCATGGGAGGGTGGAGCAGGGTATATTGGAAAACCAAACTGGAGTTTGGTTCAATCAGGGGCATTTTGGAAGACATGATCTGGAGAGGTGGGCAAGGGTTCGATGCTTCAGTGCCTTATGGGATCCTGCTCAGGATACTGACATTTAACCTAGCAACAATGAGAATTTATTAGAACATTTTAAGCAGGAGAGATGGATAAGCAGACTTGAATTTAGAAATGGTCACTCTCATCACTACATGGAGAAGGGCTTGAAGGAAATGTATGTGGGAAGGAGAGTGAAGAACAGTAAGACCTCTTATGGGAAGTTGCAATAGTCCAAGGGAGATAGAGGGTTAAGAGTGAAGACGGAGAGAAGTATACAAATTGAGAGATATTTTGGAGCCAACGTTGACAGGATTTAGAGCTGAGTTGGGTGTTGGTGGGTGAGGGAGGTGTCAAGGGTGACTTTATTGAATGAGAGAATACAGCATTTTCCTATAGTTTGGTAGCAGAAATCATTTTGTTAGAATTAAGATGCTACAGCCTCCATGTAAAGAACACTGGATCAGTTCAGATCAGTTTAGGATCTCATATTTCCATTCAGGCCCCTTAAGTATTAGGCTGTGTGCACTTGATAGATCACATAGCCTTTCTGCTTCCTCAAATAACAGATAAATTGATCTTCAAAAGGAAGTAATGAAATTAAATTAGAGATTTAACTCAATATAATATGTTTCTGTTGAAATATGTTCTATTTTGCCCATACCATGGTCTTATGAAATCTGGAAAATCCAAAAGGAAGATGTGATATATTTCTTTCCCTTTGAGGATAACCAACTTAGCTTGGAGAAGACAACACTAGCACACATGAATATTAGGATTACGTAGCATAAAGCATAATTGCGGAGCAAATTATATCGTTCTGGCTAACTAAAAAACTGAACAACAGGAAGGTGAGAAATTGTTGTGACTATTGCCTTTTGGCTGCTATAGGAAGGAGAACTTGGCCTTGGTTGTATGTGGTTTAGAGTTTGAAAGACAAAAAAAGGGGGGGGGTGAAGAAAAACAGTGTGAGTAAAAAAAAAAAACATAAGCCATTAAGGAGTATTAGTCGGTAAAGTGTCTCATTTCATTGAAATGTGAAAATCCAAACTGGTGGATAGTGGAAATAAATCTAGACAGGTAAGCCTGGGGCCAAATCAGAAAGTGGGGTGTGGCAGAGAAGTTTGATCTTGTATAGTAGGATATTGGGGAGCCATGTAAGTTTCTGAGAAGGAGAAAGAAGAGATAGGTAAAGATAGGTAAAGAATGTGCTGGAGATTTCAGATGGAAGAACAATTGGAAGCAAGGAAATCAAAAAGAAATCTGAGTTGTGTGGAGGAGAGATTGAGAGATGCTTCAGTATGACTCTCCCAGAATTTGGTAGTTTTGCCTATAAAGAAAGTGGAGAGAGAAGAGTGTGGAAGGAGTATAAGGTTTTCCATTGAAGAGCCTGGGAAAATGACAGTTTTGCTGCCAGAAATGGGTTATGAGGAAAGGAAGACAATAGGTAGCCCTGTTTTGAAGAGGCCAAGTTCAGATGAGATTGTGATGATCAAGTGAGCACATTCTATAAGTGAGATAAGAAAATCGGACTCACGAATTAAGCAACACAGTAATAAAATGATAGTTGGGTACTCAATAGACTGCAAAAATGGTTATAATTCTTTGTAGCTACTCCCATCAAGAGATGGGGCCTCTTTCCCCAACCTTTGAATCTGTGATGACCTCATGACTTGCTTTCAGCAACAGAATGTGATGAAAGTAACCTTCTAGGTATATCAAGCCTAAGCTTAAAAGGGCTTGCAGCTTTCATGCTCACTCCACAGAACCTCGAGATTGCCATGAGAACAAGCTAGCCTCATAAGTGATGAGAGATAAGTTGCCCAGTCATTCACATTTTCCCAGCTGGCAGTTGGCTAACCCCTAAAAAGACAGCCACCTTAGTAACCAGAAAATGACCATAAATGCATCATGACTGAGCCCAGTCAGGACCAGCAGATATACTACCCAGGTGAGCTCAGGACAAATTGTTGACCTACAGAATCTTGAGCTATGTAAATAGTGTGGTTTCAACCATTAAGTTTTGGGGTATTTTGTTATGCAACAAAAGCTAACTGACAGAGAAACTCTGAGAGAGAGAGAGACAGAGAGACAGAGAGACAGAGACAGAGAGACAGAGAGAAGCAGAGGACAGTGCTAAGTAAATCACATAAATTCAAGGAAGAATTAACCTAACTAGCAGATTTTACAAGATTTTATTAAAGCAGTAATTCAATTACCTCATCATGTATCAAAAGCAAACAAAGTGTTAATGCCTCAAATACCCTGATTTTCACAAAAGGTGCATGCATATTAGGATCAGGAGACAAGGTGAGAAAAAAAAAATTAATTGAGGGTCTTGAAAGGAGAGAATGATTCATAAGAAGTGGGTTGACACTTCTACCATTTAGAGTGAACAAAGGCAAGAGGAACAAGTTAATATCAAATTTATCATGTCAGATGTCATCAGTAATACCCAAAGCATCAGCCAGGAGTAATCCTCCATTTGCCAGGCAGGAACCCAGTCAGGTCGTAGAGACTTCCTCTTTCCTGGACGAATGATTGCTAAATATTCAATGTGTTCCAAATATGGTTTGAGCTCTGTGGGTCTGTGTAGTTCTTCAGGAGAACCTCTTCCTGCCTTCTTAGGTGGGAATTACAAATTAGAATTTGCTCCACCAAGACTTTTGACCCTTTATTAAGTACAGGAATTTAATGACTTTCTTATTCTTCAGATCCTTTCCACTTCTTCCTGCTTTCTAGATGATAATGGTAGTTTGTTAGATGATGAAAAACTTGAAGCTGATTTCAATCTTATTTTGACCTAATTTATTCTGGCATATGCAAGAAACATCACTGAAGAGCTCATTAAAATGTACCTTCTGTGTTTCTGGTGCTATGTTCATTGGTAAGTTCTTGGCTGTTCTTAAGGTTTAGGGGGAAAACAGGGACCTGTTAAGACCTTAAGGAAGAAAAATAAAATAATAAAAAGGGATCCTTCTAAGTGGACATACCAATTTGATAGAATGGAGCTACTAGAATAGAAAACACAACTTATGGAAAATGAAAACTATCCTTGTAAAGTTAGCACTGAGGAATTATCCAGGAAGCTAGTCCTTACCTTAGGAGACAAAACAAGAGGGCTCTGATCACGTATCACAGCCTCGGATAATTTCTGGAGATGTACTCTGAGACAGCTAAAGAAGGCATTCTTAGCTTGGAGAGTGATGATCCCATGTAGGGAGAAACTTTCAAAGAAAGGCCCAGGTCTTTAAGTAGTCTTTCCTTAACACCCAGCTGGGCTGCCCCTGTGAGACAGCAAAGGAGAGCACACTGTGCAGGCTGTTCTAGGGTCTAGGGGTGGACTCTTGAGTCCGGAGTCATGAGTTCGAGCCCCATGTTGGATGCACAGATTACTAGAGTCTAGGAGTGGACATGGCTCCATTGGAGCCTAGTTGTGTTCTAATTGTGCTAGAAGAGTTAATATAATAATTAGATATAGCTCTGATATTTTTTCTCTTGTAACATATTGTCTCTAATATTTTCATTATTAGATGGTAGTATTGTTTGTGGACTAGTGGGATAATGAGGAGGAGGGATGTTACATCTTTAAGGTACATTTGGACACTTAGCTCATAGAATTCACTAAGATATATTTTCAATTGTGAGTGAATAAGAATAAAATTGTTCCTATATTTAAATCAGAGGGTATTAAAAAAAAAAGATATTAGGAGTAGAATGCTTTAAAAGCCCGTTCTAAACCTAATGTAAAATTGGTTTGGAAAATTCCATAATAGCCTAACAGGTTTGTGGGTTTTTAAAAAAAATATATGTACAAGTATTTGGAAGCTGATGTTCCATGGCTCATAAATTCTATTTGCTTGTATATTATTTATTTCACTTTCATCCTTAATACCATCATATTTAGGCAATGGTAATAATTTAAACCTAAATAATCTCAACAAGTCCCCACAATGCAGAGCAATGACATTACACAGGCCATTCACTATCCTGGAGTCCTTACCTTTCTTTTATGAGGCTTTTAGGGATTGTCAACTAAAGAGATGTTCTATAGTAGAATTCATGTTGAATTTGGGGAGAGAAGACCTGAGTTTGATTCTTCACATCACCACTTACCAGTACTAAATCCCTAGTCAATGGAAAATGATGAATCTTTTGTGGTCTTTTTTTGAGAAAGGGAGATTTTTAAAAAATGTTTATTTATTTATTCTGAGATAGAGAGAGCGAGCAAGCACCCAAGCAGGGCAGAGGTAGAGAGAGAGAGAGGGAGACAGAGAATCTCAAGAAGGCTCTGTGCTGAGCCAATGCCAGGCTGGAACCCATGAATCGTGAGATCATGACCTGAGCCAAAACCAAGAGTCTGATGCTTAACCTACTGAGTTACCCAGGCTCCCCATGAAAATGAACTAAGCTACAGTTTACTTTAATTGATGGAAAACTCAATATACAATTAATCTACTTGTTTCCTTGGTATTGTTAGTATCACATGGAATGACACATCACAGTCAAGTATTCAGTACTATGAACCTGCCATTGTCAAACTTTCTATGGGAAGATGAAAGGTTGGTACCAGTTGGTCATCAAGCCTTGAATCAATTTCAATTCTTCAAATAGGATAATTCTAGATTTTTAGGAAATCCTAGAGAGAAAATCTGAAAATTCACAAAGATAAAAAAATAGTTATTTACAGTTCTAAATGTAGGTTTCTCTTGATAAATTTAAGTTTTTGTTTTTTTTTAAATTTTTTTTTAACGTTTATTTATTTTTGAGACAGAGAGAGACAGAGCATGAACGGGGGAGGGTCAGAGAGAAGGAGACACAGAATCTGAAATAGGCTTCAGGCTCTGAGCTGTCAGCACAGAGCCCGACGCGGGGCTCGAACTCACGGACCGCGAGATTGTGACCTGAGCCAAAGTCGGCCGCTTAACCGACTGAGCCACCCAGGCGCCCCAGATGAATTTAACTTTTAAAAATATGGGTTTGAAAGAATGACCTGATGTATATTTCTCTATCGCTTTTAGCATGATCCAACATTTTCTATTATTTGTTTATTGCCCTCCTCCCCCATCTCCAAACCTCTGAATAATACATAACACTCCTGCATTTCCAGTGACTGGGAAAGTTCCTTGTACTTAGTAGAATCTTAATGAACATGTGTTGAATGACTAAATAGATGAATGATTGAAATGATAAGATCTACATGCTGAAATTAAATTAAACATCACTTCTACAATTTTCAAAGTGGGTTTCTATTTATAGCAACTAAACTATAATTTCATGATTATGTCATGATATTATAGATAATTTGAGAGTAATTTTGTGAAATTTCATTTTGTTTAACAAGCAATAATAACAATTATGATTTAGTTAGTATAGTACTATATGCCACATACTTATAAATACTATTGAGAACCTTACAACAGCCCCTCATTCTCCCATGGGGAGAATTCTTTCCTCACTTCACAGATAAGAAAACTGAGGTTCAAGAAATATAAACCACTGGACTAACAGTCTCACAGCTAGTGGGGAAAGGGAACCAGAATTTGAATCCAAAGTTTGGATAGATCCAAAGTATACATTCCACAGTGATAGTTTCTCCCAAAAAAAGGATTAATTAAAGGTAAAAACTAAATGTGATATAATGTTTGTCTGATAATGTTTTTATTGCATCCTTGTTCTGGATAAATACCTTACCTTGTGCTGCATAAATTACATCTTAAATTCTAATCTGACAGTCATTTCCTCTTAGTGTTTAAAGACGTTATTACACTATATTTTGGTATTACTGCTGCTCTGAGAAGTCTACTTTTAACCTAAACATCATTTAATTAAAAAAAAATTTAAGCTTATTTATTTTGAAAGAGAGAGAGAGGGACAGCAGAGGAGGGGCAGAGAGATAGAGAGAGAGAGAGAAAATCCCAAGCAGGCTTGGCACTGTTAGCACAGAGCCTGATGTGGGGCTCAAGCCCACGAACCATGAGTTTATGCCCTGAGCCGAAGTTGGACGCTTAAGTGACTGAGCCACCCCGGTGCCCCTAAACATCATTTATAATAAACTCCCCAGGTGATTCTGATGTAGATGGTCCATGGTCCATGCTAGGTGAAAAAGATCCTGGAGGTAAAAGAGACTCACAGTTTCTATAGAGTCTTTTTTCCCAGCAGCTTAGGGCTCTTATGGTGGGGAGAGAGGTGGTGGCAGGGAGGTAACCCTTGATACCATCCACGAGGAGGGCTGAGGTCATCCTCACTGAAGAGGCAAAGCAAAGAAGATCTGGGGAGCTCAAACAACCGGTCAGTGAGCATCAAAACCAGGGCTGGAAGCCCAATCTTTTAACTTGTTCTACAGCTGACTTTCTAAAACTTAACTGTGCAGGTCGGATCAGCTAGAGATCATCTAAATGTAGATTCTGACACTAAGTCTGGGCTGGAACCCAATATTCTGCACTCCAAGAAGCTCCCAGACGCTGCTGATGTGAGGTGGAGAGCACAGAGCTGGGTGCGCGGTTAAGTGCTACATACATGTCAGTTATAAGATCTCTTGGCATGTTGTCCTGTTGTGTGTGACCCTCATTCAATATCCCTACACTTATGAAAGGACTCCAGGTCCTTCAGGATTTTATGGGCTCCAATTCTTCCTCCTTTTAACACCTTCAAAGAGTTGTTCTGAAGAGTGAATGAATTAATATGCATAAAGCACTTGGCGCTGTGCCTGTCACACAATTAGTACCCAGGATGGCTTAGCTTTTAGCCCTTACTACGAGGGTAATTAAATCACTTTTGAGGGATTTTTAAATGGACTCTTCCCCCATTAGACTGCAAATGTTAGGAGAGTAGGGACTACATCTGTTTTAGTTACCTCTGTATCTCCAATTTTTATTAAAAAAAAAATTTTTTTTACCATTTTAATTTATTTTTGAGAGAGAGAGAGAGCACAAGTGGGGGAGGGACAGAGAGAGAGAGGAAGACACAGAATCCAAAGTAGGCTGCAGGCTCCAGGCTCTGAGCTGTCAGCACAGAGCTCAACGTGGGGCTCGAACCCACAAACTGTGAGATCATGACCTGAGCTGAAGTCGGACGCTCAACGGACTAGCCACCCAGGCACCCCTGTATCTCCAATTTTTAAAAAAGATTTTATTTAAGTAATGCTACACCCAACATGGGGCTCAAACCCATGACCATGATCAAGAGGTACATGCTATATACCAACTGAGACAGCCAGGCGTCCCTCTGTATCCCAAATTTTACCACTGAGCCAGGCACATCATCGCTGCTCAATAAATAGAGTAGATGGCATAAATGAATGGCTGGATGAACAAGCAAATGAGTGAATGAGTGAGAAAACATCCTTGTCTTCCACAGAAAAAAGGTGAGAAACACTCTGCTGGAGGATAGAGGAGGAAAAATTATCCTGGCAAACTGGTCTGGGAGAGGTTTGGAGAAAGTGTTTCCCAAATTCCTTGGAGGATGAGGACTTTATGAATACCAGTCTTGGGGTGAAAAGGTAAGCTGAGGTAAAGGAATCTGGGGAAGGATTGCCAGCAGATAACAGTCTTGGAAAAAAATATGAGCGAACTGAGGTTTCTGATCAGATGTGTCAGGAGGTGCTTAGAAGTAAATAAAATATGAGAAATGAGAAACTTTTGAATTTCCTGCATCAGGTGCTAACATGGAATCCAGCGCAGGCATTGAGAGCCTTTCCCTGAGCATTTGTCAATTCTCTCAAGGAGCTTCTGGGATCACATAGAGAGAGGGGAGGATTAAGGTCACACAAGTATTAGAACATGATGGACCGATGTCAGAGGTCATGTCGACCCACTCTCTCACTCAACACAGCAAATGGGTTATGCCTGGATGGAAGAGAATGAGAAGGTTCTAAGGGAGTAGAAAGAAAAATTCAGGGTCATTTCTTAAGATGAACTGATCATAGGGAATTGCTTTACCCATATTGCATTTGGTTTTATTACAGTTATTCCTCAGCGATGATACTGTCTCTGCAATTTATAATATGGATATAAATCTCCCTTTGAGATGGAATTGCCCATCAGAGCATTTCCAGACTACTTTAGACACATCCTATAACTGCAGTCATTTTCCTAGTAGGCTGAGGAAACATTTCCCCTAACCTCTTGCACTCATCAGGGCATGGAGTGAATGAAAACTGATAGCAGAATGGCCTTTGCCTGCACAAGAAAGGAATTAATGATAGTGACAATAGTGATAGCAGATAGGCACAATAGCATCTAGGCCTGCAAGGTCTCACAAGGCTTTCCTATATTGTCTATGACAGCAATCTTCTCCACAATTCTAGGGAGAACAAGCATTATTTCCATCTTACAGATGAAGAGACTGAGGCTCAGAGCAGACAAATGAATGGTCTAAAGCCATGCATGAGCGTAAGTGGCAGAGCTAGGATTTGGACCTTTCATTCCAAGTCAGTTCTCCAAGACAGTGCAAGATAGTGCAGGCAGGAGACATTTCTTGATGGGCATTCTGCCAGAATAATATGCTTACAAAGCCTTTTACCTTGGAAAATGTGCCAAGGGTCTCAATACTTACTGACACCTTTAAAAAATTTTTTTTAATGTTTATTTCTTTTTGAGAGAGAGAGAGACAGAGAGAGACAGAGAATGAGCGGGAGAGGGGCAGAGAGAGAGGGAGATACAGAATCCAAAGCAGGCTCCAGGCTCCTAGCTGTCAGCACAGAGCCTGACGCGGGGCTCAAACCCACGAACTGTGAGATCATGACCTGAGCTGAAGTCAGACGCTTAACCAACTGAGGCACCCAGGCACCCCTTACTGATACCTTTTAACAAGGATATGGGCACAGGTACAATATGAGCCCTCCTTCTGGAAAAGCCATGCATCTATTCAAGCTCAGAAGCATGTATGATGAGTGCTATGGGAAATTACCACCCACCCTTCGTGTGTTCTCAATGTCTTTCACTCTTCTAAGATCCATCAAGGAGCTCCATTACTCTGGAGCTTCTAATGAGGCTAGAAACATGGTTAAACTCACCCCAAAGATTCTTGGGTGTACTCAATTAAAACAACTAGGGAGCTAACTCAGGCACCTAGACATCTGGCAACAACCCAAAACATGTACATTTCTGGTATGTGCCAGATCCATAAACTGGCCTTTCCCCATTTGAAATGATTTTTCAGGTCATTTGTCTGGAAGGACATTAAGCTCTGCTTTTGTCTTCCTTCTGTGCCAAATTCACCAGCAGGTCTTGAGAAACTCAACTCACCTCTTAAGGTTTCAATTTTCAGACTTAAAGAAATTAAGCTTTGATATTTTACAGTCATCAAAAAGAGGTCAATTTGGGGGTGTCATATTTTCCTGATGGGATGCCGATTCATACAGTAGGTCCATCTGACTTCAAGAGCTAGACTTGCTAGACTGATCTCTAGGGCTTTCTGATACTTTTGTAATGTATCACCCTATTTTCCATGAACTACCGAGGAAATTCTAAGAGTGTAAATGGACTGTCCCAAACTCCTTAGCTAATAAATATTGAGGCAGAAGTCAAATCTAGGCTTTCCATCCACTACTACATCGCATTTATTTCCAAAATAGCCTCAAAAAGGTGTGCTTTAAATATACTCCCCCCCCCCTTTTAAATTAAATACTATAATTCTATAGAAAAACACTGGAATGTTAGTCAGTGTATGCGAGTGTGAATCCCAGTTCTATTCATCATTAATTGCAAGAATTCAGATATATGGCCATTCTAAATGTCCATTCTTTTCCATCTGTTAAAAGTTTGTAATATTTTAGTACTGCCTCGTTTGTTGATTGCTGGGATGAAATGAGACAGTGTAAGCCAAGTGAATGTGGTGAAGTGCTATACAGAAGTATGAGATAATAATAGTAAAAAAAGACTTAGAGATATCTTGTTTGTATTTGTTGGGCAAGTTATACAGAATGTTTGGGGAAAACAACACAATAATCTTGGGGTGAACCATGCAGCAATGCATCTGAAAGTAAGAAAAGTAGAAATGAAATGGGAAGTTTGGGTCAAAGCAGATGATCACTGACGTTTCTTGCTTAGTGGTTCTAAACCCGGGGTTACTGGGCATTGTCTGCAGATCATTTTGGTTGTGACAACTTGGTGGGGGGTAGTTGTTACTGGTACCTAGTGGGTAGAGGGTAGGCGTGGTGGGAAACATTCTGTAATGCATAAAACAGCCACTACATCACTTAATTATCTGGGACAACATGTTAATAGTGTTCAGGTTGAAAAATCCTGGCTTATTAGATCCTCTAGGTACCCTCTCAGTTTATGCGTCATCTTTATTTTCTTGCCTTGTCGAATCTTCTTCCCTTTCTTTCTACCCCAACACTGGGCAAGAATAAGCAGAGCCTATCAAATCTGAGAATCCCTAGAAGCAATAAATAATGCTTATAAGACACATGCTTTGCATGAACTCTTTCAGCTACCCCCTTCAAACCATCCATTTCAGCCAGACAGTAATCACATCAGTAAATACATGGATTCATTCTTATTCCTTCTCTGAGCATGAACAGATACGACCAAAAGCACATATTTCCTGTGAATGTCTTACTAAAACAGTTCAATTATGCTTTTAAGAAGACACATCCTGGGCCATGAAATAGAAACTAGGTGTAGGTGAGAAAATGGAAAATAAAAGGCATTTAGTTCTGGGAGTGCAAATATTACCTGTTAATCACTGTATCTCTCATGCCTAGCATGGTGTCTGGCTCATGGCAGGCATCCTTAAATATATGATGAATGAAGGAAAGCCTGGTGAAGTCAATATTTCAATCTTTCTCTCATATCTTCCCCCAAGTAAATTTTTTTTTAATTTTTCAGTTAAAAAAATTTGTTTTAAGTCTTGACCATTCAATTCACAAGAAAGCAATTTGAATGCCATAGGTCTTGAAAAATTGTATCCATTTTTCTCCCTTATGGAGATCCAAAACCAGATAAAGATATATGGGTTCATCACTGAGAGGCAGATAACAATATTGTGACTTAAAAGTCCTTGCAATAATAATTCGTACTGGACACATTCTTTTTTTCAAAAAAAAATTTTAACATTTATTTATTTATTTTTGAGAGACAAGAGAGAGAGTGGGGGAGGGACAGAAAAATACCAAGACACAGAATCTGAAGCAGGATCCAGGGTCTGAGCTGTCAGCACAGAGCCCAACACAGGGATCAAATCCATGAACCCTGAGATCATGACCTCAGCCGAAGTTTGATGCTTAACTGACCGAGCCACTCAGGCACCTCTGGACACAAACATTCTTAAGGCCGTGTTATACCAAAAATAAAATGAATCTGAAATATTTGTCACATCTTTGCCAGAAAGTCTACACTGAGACAATGTGTCATAACTTGGTGGGAGGTTTTGAAGATTCCATAAGCAGGGCTAAAGAGGTCACGTGGAGACTATCAGTAGAAGCCTTTTGTGCCCAACACATCAGTCCCCCAAAGGACCATAATGTCAGTGATTATCCAGTTATATTGGCCACCTCAAAGCTCCACAGTGAAGTGACTGCCCTGTGTTGGAAATAAGCTTTCCAGAAACTAGTGGAATGTGTTTCAAGTTGCCCCAGAACGATTTTCCATTAGTATTTCTGGCTAGAATCTGTGTTAAAAAATGACCACTGTAAAACATATTAATTATGCAGATCCATTAGTCGGCAGAGTAGAAAGACCGAGGTGTTTCCATTTTCAACTCATCCCTAATCTTTAAACATTTAAAGAGACACCCATGACCATAAACCTCTTCTAGAGGATTTAGCACTTCATGTACTCACATTGAGCTCAAAACCCTCACTGATTCCATTTTCTTACACAAGTAGGGAACAGGACCACCAGCTCTGTTTGTAACACCAGCTTAGAATGTTTGATGACAAATTCAGGACTACTCCAACACTCATTACGTCCTACACCAGCTGCTTTCTCCTTTCTTAATAGATCATTTTTAAGCTCTTAATGATCAATGTGTTTAAGTAGACGTATCCACAGCCAAAGAAAAAAACAGAAGGAAACATAGGTAAGATCAGGTACAACCCCTACTGCTATTTTATTTTGGATTTGATCATCTCTGTGAAGAAAGCTGTACCTTGCAGATGGAGACTGAAATATGATACACTTCATAAAACTGTCTTTAAGTTTAGTTTCAAGGAAGAGCCTGTATTTGATGAGCACTGTGGCTGAGCACAACATATTTCATTACAGTAAAAGTGCTCATTTGCTGTCTCTTAATATATTTAGAATCTTCATAAATACTGTTGGAAAAAGCAGATGGATTTAAATGTCTTTATCCTGACTGGCTCTAATGCCACACTTTCTGATTAAACCATCCTATTATTATTTTTTTAAGAGCAAGAAAAAGAAGTAATAGAGAATCAATAAGTTTCCAAGCTTGCCTCAGACAAATATGACTATCATTTTGGAAACATTAGATTGTGCACTACACTCGGAATTCTTTTTAATTAACTGGGTGTCGGCACCAGGGCGGGAGGTGGGGAGCTCAAAGGCTACTGCTTATTAGACACAGCAAGTCACACGAAGAAGTCAATATGTGTCAACACCTCAAACCTTAATTCTTAGTGTGCCCA
This sequence comes from Panthera onca, assembly GCF_046562875.1. Taxonomy (NCBI): domain Eukaryota; kingdom Metazoa; phylum Chordata; class Mammalia; order Carnivora; family Felidae; genus Panthera; species Panthera onca. The sequence continues at coordinate 31,052,906 of NC_138340.1, read as the reverse complement.
TTGTGTGGGGGGTGGTTTTTTTCTTTGTTCATTTTTTCAGATCCCTCTGGTTTTTGGTGAAATATAGTAAGGGTGTCCTGAGCTGGGTTCTAGCTTCTGGTAACATTTCCATCACTCATAATCTGTTCTCTCTCACTGGAGGGAATAAAATGCAGCATTTAACAGACTCACCTCATGACTAGTGTGCCCTGCCTCCAGTCCGAAAACTGGCAGTTGAGAAGAAATTTCAAACATATTGATTCTATGTCAGTCACATTTTTCCCCCTATAAGACTCAACCGAATTTTATTGGCTTAAATGGATTTCAAATGGGCAGCCCAGTGCTCAGGTGCAAAAGAATGCATTTGGGGACTCTGGATTTAAACTTTGTCACGCTTCTCAGCATGCTTATCGGCAGCTGTGTTCATTTTTTAATGACCCAGGTGGTACAGTCACTTTGCAATATTCTACCTGAACTGCCACCTCAGCCCGTTCCAGCTAGCCAGAAGTGAAAGAAAATCATGCTGGGGTGAGTACAAGGAAGATGAGAATTCTACAAAGTTCTCCACAAATAAATCAATTCGGCTGCAATTGCTTTTTACATTTGCATTAACGACAAACCAGACTTGAGATTTTGAAGTTATCATCCCATCTTTATTTTTACCCTATGTTCAAAAGATTGAAAGTCAAAGGGATGGGTTTCTTCTGATAAGTTAAAAAAGCTACCTTAATTTAGCCACTTCTGCATATATCTTTCCGTAGGCTGGCTCCCTTTCGTCAAGTCCACATCTTTGTAGATATACAAGTTGAGTGGAAATAAAACACACATTCTCCAGTTTCAAGCACATAATTAGCTTGGAGTCACAAAAGCACTGCCTGAGAAAAAGGAGGTTATGCAGTGTCGGAAGGTGGGGAGAAAAGTAATGAAAATATGGTGTGTTCTTGTAAGCCCCGGCAAAGCATTCCGGTCTAGGAGTTGACTGAAGATGGTCTGGTTAAAGTGAAGCCTTGACAGAGGGGAGAGATGAAAAGCATGACTCTAGAATGAACCTACCTGGTTCTGAGTTCTGTCATCATCAATATCATCATCATCATCATCATCATCATCATCATCGTGTTGCCCCAAGCAAGTTACATACTTGCCCTAGGTCTGTTTTCTTATCTGAAGAATGGGGGGTGGGGGGGGAGGGTTGTGTTATCTCCCTCGTGGGATTGTTGTGAAGGTTAAATAAGCTATGTAAAATGCTTGGCACAGTTAAGCATACAGTAGGTACTTACTAAATGGAAACCACTATTAACATTCTTTATTTTGCTAAAAAGAATAAATTATCTCATTGTGAAACAAAAATTCCCTAGATTACCTTCCCCAACATGGCACGGTTTTTTATTCCTTGGAATAGATTACAACAGTTTTTTGGCCATGGCATGCTGGAGTTTTCTGAAGGGATGCTTTTAAAGACCATGCACACTAACCCGAAGTCAAACTAAGGGTCCTGACCTATTGAAGAAACAGATGTCCCATTGCCCTTCCTACATCAGTGAGTCCAAGCACGCTTGGAGGCTTAACACTTTTGTAAACTGGCAATCAAGAGGCAAAAACAGATGCTTTTATGTGCGGGGTGCTATCCACCTCACATCTTCATTAATCTATATTACTGCACAGCTTCAGGTGATGATAAGCTCCATTTTTAGCTAACAACTCTGTACATAACCTGTTACAAAGCCATGAAAGGAGAAGGATAACAAAAGGCATTAGGGATGTTGGAGGAGAGGGTATGTGGGGAGGGAGAGGGATGTTCAATGCCCTTGCGTTTGTTTAGCCATAAATGCCAACAGCCCAAGGATAAAAGTTTTGTTTTTCAATAAATGATCTGCAGAAGAACACTTGGTTCCAGTGAGGATTTATGGCATCGAAAGCTGTTGTTACTAAAACTGTGACCCTGCTAACAGGCAACAGAAGTTCATGCGGGTTTGTAGGGTTTTTGAGGCTGAACTAGATTAATGGAATTCAAAATTCTGTTTGTAGGAAAGAATAACTTTGTTCCAGCACGCAAAGGGTGTGGGAGGGGCAGAATGCCCCAAAGAAAGTAGATTTGAGGATCAGTGCATTCCTAGACACTCATTACTAGTTCCATGAGTTGCCCTTAGAAGATTCAGGATTTGAATAATTGCTATTCTGAAGATTCTACACATAAAAGGTCTGGGCATACACATGATATTCCCATCTTGACTTTCAAAATCTTTGAAAAATATATAGTCAGACCTCATCTTGTTTCTCATTCAAGGGTGCCTTTAACTTTCATTATAAATATATTCTCTAATTCATTTCACCATGAAAAACCCTGTGCAGACTTCTTGGTTGTGTAACATAAAGAGAAACTTAAGGCATCAGTTTGTTTCTGTTAGAGCAATTACTTAATCATCTTATCATCTCTGTCTAGGGTAATTATATTAACAGAATTTCTCCCAGACTTCTGAATTAATAACAAAGAACTCAGACCTTCTAATACTCTCTGGAAACAAAAGAATAATGCAGCTAACTAGGTAATGCATTTAAAAGTCATCACTAGTTTGAACTTAATAACGGCAACTTCTGTCCTAATCATCTTCAGATACAAAAACATGAGAGCCAGGGCTGGGCATCTGGCAGAAGGTGGCACAAATACACAGTGCAAAGAAAGACAGAAGAGAAGCAACAGCCACTTGTGATTCCATCTTTTCACGGAATGCTAGAGATATGACTTTAATGATCTGAACACTTTTCATAAATTCAGTTCATTTAAAGGTGCACATATCCGATCTTACAGGGAAACTCATCTCATTCATTACACCTTTATAAGACCTTATGAAATTAGCATACCCCTTTCGGCACTGCATAGGATATCTGCTAGCTATTTATGGAGTTTAAGAAATTCTTGCTCTGACACTGACGAAGAAACTTTAATTAAAATGGTAAGGAGGTTGTAGCAAAATGAATAGACTTAGGACATTAAACACTCCAAAGGGGAGGGGTGGGTAGAATGACATTACATTTTTATAAAGCCAAATATAAGTTTGCTTAAATAGTTTCCTTACTATGTTAAAAGAAACCCGACACAACCTTCCACAACTAAGGTAAGCATCGCACTATCACATAGCACAGCCTCTTTGACTTAAAAATATGAATATAAGAAAGCAAAGTAAAAAAAACAAACAAACAAGATTTTACCACCAAAGATTTCAAAAAAGACACTTGGAAAGAAAAGTATGCAGCCTAAACGTGTAAACATGTAAACACACACACACACACACACACACACACACACACACACACCTCCCATAGCCAGCAGTAAATCAAGAGAGATATAAACTTACCGGAGCAAATATCACCATACACATTTACAAAAGAATTGATAATCCAACTTCCCTCTCCTGAAAGAAAATAGAGGTTGTCTCATACTAAAAATAAAGCTTCTCTGTCCACAGCACCAGCCACTTGTCCCTCTTTTTATGAAGCCAAGGAGGAGAACAAGAAAATCAATGAGGAGGGAAAGTGAGATGTTATACCAATCAGGTAGCAGCTTCTGCCTTATTTGCAGAGAGATGGAAAAACGGTCATATTATTAGACAGTGACAACCCACAGCCGAACTACAGCAACCTGATACTTCCCTCTGGTGAAAGGCTGCCTGCCTTGTGGGGAGGTGGTTACCATCATGGTGAGCTCCCACACTTGGCTCTTTGCTCACAACTGCAAGCACAGGGCTGCTGTGCGCAAGCAGGCTGCATCATGAAGAGAGCACCAACTCCCCCCTTACTCCGGGAGCCCCCTCCTCCCTCCACACAGCGCTTAGAAACAAACTGGGAAACAAAAAGGAGCCAGGATTTTGTGGCTTGGGGGTGTGGGTGGGAAGTGGTGGTTTTACAAAATCTTGATGAATAGATTTGCATAGATTAGGTAAATGTTTATATGTTTGTTAAAAAAAAAAAAACTGCCCTCATTTTTATGGAAATGCCTGGATGTTATGCATGAGACCCATTTGGGAAATGCATGCACCAGCCATAAATAATCATTAAGGGGATAGTACAGGAAGACTTTTCAGGCTCTGGCAACTGGGGAAGGGACAGATTACAACTTGGTTGCTCATTTGTCGCAGGAGTGCTTCTTAAAGCCTTCTGCAAAATCATAAAACTGAAAAGGTTTCAGAGGTTTAAACATAACCCGGGGCTGCTTTTTCTACAAATGGGCCTCTGCGGGAGGAGACTAGCTTGGCTAGTTCCAGGGGCTGAAATTGTGGCATCCTGAAGCAGTAGGTTTGGGGAGGATTGGCACAGAATTCACGGAGAGGTTTCCAAGCTCCTGTCACACTGGCTTCCTGAGGGTGACCTCTCTCAATGGCCTGTACCACAACAATGGCCCAAGAGACCTCTATGCCTCGTCCCTTCCCGCTCCCAATTTCAGGGCCCACTCTGTGCAGAAATGGTGTAAAGTTGGCCCAGGTGTGTCTGCTTCATCTTTTGTGCAGTTGGTGATGGCCAGACTGAAACTCACCTTGATGGACTATGTTTTTTGTTGGTGGGTATTATTAATTCAGGATTTGTCCAGTCTTTCTCTGGGTTCTCCTACCCCTCTTGTCTCTGTTTCTCTCTTTCACACACACACACACCACCACCACCACCACCACCACCACCACCACCACTACATCGCATCACATCATCATTATCTTCACCACCTCCCTGATTCCCTTCCTTCCTTCTCCATTCACATTAATAAATCAGTGGGAAGGGAAAAGCAGCTGGGCATGTAGGAGGCTGTAGGACCAAACAAACAGACAAACGAACAAACAGAATATGATGAGGAGTCAGGCAACCAGGATCTAGTTCCGAACCTCCGCCACTAGCCAGCCAAGTGGACTTGGGAAGTTCCTTAAGATCTCTGAGCCTCAGTATGTCTTCTGTAAAATGGGCATGCTAACACCTCATGGCACTGTCAGTGGGGAAGTGTGGGGAACAAATGGAAGAGGCTAAGGCAGTGCTTCTCAACCCACCCTACACACAGACACTTGGGACAAAGATCCTCCAGCTTTGTTCTGTTTGTTCCTTACACACAAGCCTTCAGGGTGCTTACAAATGCTTCAGATTGTACACACCCCATGGCCCCTTTGAAATTCTCATAGGAACCTTATGCCCCCTTACTCCCTCCACCACCACCCCTCACCTGCCAATTGAAAAATCACTGCATTTCAATGAAGGAAGGTACTCAAGGCAGTAAATTAAGCAAGTGAACACAGTTGAAGCAGAACAAAAAGGCTAAGAACCACCAGGTATCTAAGTTCACACTCAGTAAGCATTTGTTGAATAAATGAATGAAAAATTGAGTGAAGGAGTAAGGTCCCTGTGCTGAAGGCCACAGTTCCTACCTTCTGCTGGTGAGCAGTGTGAGAGCAGAGTTGAGGTCGTTGTTCTAGCCACACACCCATCGGGGAGAATGACATTTAATACTTTCTTCAGGGTGGAGAGTGACTCAGTCTCATCAGCCTTGAATACTAAAGGCCCCATTTCAAGTAAAAGAAAGAAAACTGTTGTCTCCCACATTATAAGAGTGAACATTTCTTGAATATTTGCTCTGTGTCACTGCTCTAAGCAATTTGTTTTTTCTTTCCTTCTTCCTACTCTACTGTGATTTCTTTTCTTTCCCCCTTCTTCCTTCCTTCCTTCCTTCCTTCCTTCCTTCCTTCCTTCCTTCTTTCCTACTTTTCTTTCTTTCTTTCTTTCTTTCTTTCTTTCTTTCTTTCTTTCTTTCTTTCTTTCTTTCCTTCTAAGTGGATTACATTAAGTGGGCATCACAAAACTAGGAAGAGTTACTATTTTCATTCCAGTTTACCAAAGAGAAAATCAAGACCCAAAGAATTAAGTAACCTATTCAAAGGTACACAATCTAATAATTGGTAAAGCCAAGATTTGAACCTAAGTTGGATGCCAGACAGCAAGCTGTTAACCATGCCACTCTACATGATTGTACCTACACTTTTATTTATTTAGCCTACAGAGTATGAGTAATCCACATATGTACACACAGACCCTGAAATAACTCCATTGCTCTTCCCACTGTGTGGATTCACATTGTAGAGACTGGGAACCCTGGTGTAGACAGAAGGTGTACCAAGCTGACAAGTCCCACGCCCAATCTCTGTTGATTTTGTATGGACTTGGCCACCTTATTTAACATCCTGTGGGAGGGGAGGCATGAGGCTCAGTCTTGGGATTGCTAGTGGTCTTCTCAGTGACCTTTGTGTCCCCTAATGTGTCCATGTTTCAGTTTTCCTCATGTTTAGATTGAAGGGTTTCCACTGAATGATTTCTAAAGGCTTTCCTGGGTCAACCTTTCACTAGATAAGGGTGTAAGGCTAAAAGTTCAATGCACATCTGATGGTTGACTTACCTTGTTCTGCCCTGTATTTTGTGCCAAATAAACCATTAACCTTCTCTACATTTCCCTTGCTACTATCCTACCATCGATCATCTCTCACCTGAACCAATGCAAGAAACTCCCAACAGAGCATCCTTTTGCCCCCATCCCTATAAATCACTCTCCATATATTATTCAGATTGAGCTATTAAAAGCATAAATCAAATCATATCACTCATCTGAGAAAAATATTTCAATAGCTGTCTAGTAGGTTTAAAGTAAAACTGAAATTCTTTCCCATGGCTGCAAAGCCTTATGTGTTCTGGCTCTTGTATGCCTTTTTGTTTGCATCTAATTCCAACCCTCTCCCTCCCTACTCTTCAGCCACACTGGCCTTCTCTACCTTTGTACGTGCTATTCCTTCTGCCTGGAACATTCTTTCCTCAGATCTTTTGCCTGCTATCTCTTCCTCTGTCATTCACTTCTTAGCTATACTTTGCTCTGTAGAGGGTTCTTCTTCCCTGACCACCTACCCTAAAAAACAAAAACAAAAAACCACAAAACTCTCTTTCCCAGCCAGCTCATTTCACATTGCCCTATTTCATTATTTCTTTGTCATTGATGTGTGTGTGTGTGTGTGTGTGTGTGTGTGTGTGTGTGTGTAGATGCTGTTTTGGGGGTACTTCATACCGCCTGTTATGCCCTTGTTTATTTATTACTCATTTAATTTATTACCTTCCTTCACTAGGAGATAACCTCTATGAAAGTAGGAAACTGGTTTTTCTCAATACTATATCCTTGGCATTTAACAGAGTACTTGGCACATAGTAGATACTCAGTTGACATTTGTTGGATTAAACAAATGTATAAATAAATGAATCAATCAACATGAAAACAAGTTAGGCTTGAGACAGAGGCAAAGAAACCTAAGTTCATAAAAGAAGCTTAGCCTTAGGGCACCTGGGTGTCTCAGTAAGTTAAACACCTGACTTTTGATTTTGGCTCAGGTCATGATCTCATGGTGGCAAGATTGAGCCCCACACTGAGTTCTGTGCAGTGTGTGGAGCCTGCTTAAGATTCTCTCTTTCTTTCCCTCTACCCTTCCCTGGCTTGCAAGTACTTTCTCTCTTTCTCTCTCTCTCAAAAAAAAAAAAAAAAAATATATATATATATACATATACATATATATATAAAACAAAATAAAATGAGAGAAGCTTAGCCTTCATATGCAGGGCAGGTGAACAAGGGTGATTGGATCATTCATATTAGTGGACACAGACTGTTTTTACCTCCTCACCCAGGGAACATTCTTGAAAGACTTCAGATTTCAGCATCATATTAAGTCAGGTCATGTCAAAGATAGTGGAGTACTCCTATTGTGAACCACACCGATCAGATGTTTTATAGAAACTTGGGATCTCAGGGTTCAGAGCACCTAGGACCATATAGAGAAGCTGATATTTGGATACCTGACTGTGCATTTGTCATTAGAGAGCAAGTAGTCCTGTCAGGTAGCCACTTCAACTGTCCTTAACCTCCACGTTATCAGATAGTTCAGACAACTGGCTATCACTCTCTAACATGCCATTGAAACTGACAAAAATAATGCCATATGCCATTATTTGAGGGTTCTTTTTTGAAAAGTACTATTAACAGTATTGCTACTGCCTTAAAAAGAACACTTACCTATTATTAGGCTATTAAAAATAGAAGTACAGTGTTTTCTAAATTGAGTATTTATAGAGAAGGTTAAGTAGATTAAAATAATCTGTGAGTCTCTGAAGATCTCATTAGCAATGCTAATTTCCAATATGGTCCAATCCTCAGCTCTGATCTTTCAACTGAGCATGGCCTTCAGATAGCTTCAAACACATTTTTTTTTTCTTTGAACTGGAAAGCTTGTCTCTCCTTTGGTGGACACACCTTCTGGTGTGTGTAACAGTTCCTCTCCCTTACAGCTTCTAGTCTTAAACATCTGGCCTCTCATTAGGAGTCCTTTCAGGCCTCCCCGCTTCTGGGTTAGACAGTGGGAGACTTAGCTTTCTAAGCACTTAGCAAACACAGAGAGGAAAATTCCAGCACCATAAGTATCTCTCCCTTCCTGTGGGGGAAGGGAGGTAGTCAAAGATAAGACTATTCTGGCCATACTAAAAAAGGAGTAAGGGAATTAGCTAAGTTTCTTCCATTTTGCCTCCAAAACAATTACAACTCTTTCAAGCTATAGCAGTGAGAGCACTTAAAATCAATCCACTTACGGAACAACCTTGACATCTTTAATGGTGCCTTCCTTGCTCTGACTGAGCACAACTCCTACCCGGGTAAATGCAATTTATTCTAATGTAAACAGGTATACAGAGTCAGGGCAGAACCTTCTAAACTCCCTGTCTTTTATTTCCTTTGTAATAAAAAGAATATTTTTCTCCAACTCTGTATCTTTTCCTTTTCAAATATCTGAGACAAAATAAAATCAGTATCACTTGAACACATTTATTAGGTCATTAGCTTTCCTCACTAGAGTTCAAGGCTGGCTAAAAGAAGCTGAACATAAAAGAGAAGTTTATAGAAACAGGGAAAGCTAAGAAATATAGTGGGACAAGGTTTGAGGAATGTTAGGATATTTGGTTGGAAATGTAGCCCACCTGGGAGGGAAAAGGAGACAAAATGGTAGTTAAAATGGCTAATCGAACATGTTCAAGACCCATTTTCTGAAGACCATGAATCTAAGCTCTTCAAAGGGAGGAAAATATCATACTCATCTCCGTGCCCCCAGCTGAGAGCAAAGTGCCTGACACAGGGCAGCCAAGCAATCATGATTTGCTTAATGAGGGATGGACAGAATCATTTAGGGGGCAGAATATGTATAGTTATGTGCACTCCCCTTTAGGAAGGCGTTGTGCTGGTCGGCTTCTGTTTTTCCTTCTAGATCCCCTTTTCCACCTACTGTGTCCCACAAGGCTAACTTAAGTGACCACATCAATGAACAACCTTTCCCCACACCATCCCAATGGGAGGTGCAGGCAGTGGGAAGTACATACAGTCAGATCAGAGTGGGAGGAAACTGAAGTCTGGGTATTTATTCTCTAAATCCCTCCTGATGGGTCAATGATTGATTACATCCCACTGGCAAAGGCCACAGGTGCTGTGAGGTTGCCTTCTCCATACAATTTTTCGGTCTCTCTCTCTCCCCCCACAGTTGACCCTTCCTGCCTTGGGTAGTAACAGCTCCTCTTAGTTAGTTACTAGGTATGGCACATGCACCCTTCCTTTCTGCTTTACTAAGACCCTGCCCATATCTTTTTTTTCTCCAATTTATTTTAATGTTTATTTATTTTTGAGAGAGAGAGAGAGAGAGAGAGATAGAGAGAGAGAGAGAGAGAGAGGGAGCAGGTCAGGGGCAGAGAGAGAGGGAGACACAGAATCCAAAGCAAGCTCCAGGGTCTGAGCTGTCAGCACAGAGCCCGACACGGGGCTCGAACCCACAAACTATGAGATCATGACCCGAGCCAAAGTCGGACACTTAACCCTGCCCATATCTTTTTAATTCACCTCTTTTTAAAAATTCCCCTCAATTAGTTAGTTTGAGTGCCCGAGCTCTTCCCCACCTGGAACCTGACATCCATACAAACAGGTGGATTTGAGCTCCAGTTCTCTAACTTACCATTTATGTAGTCTTGTCACATGTCCTCACCTATAAAATTGGCTACTTGAAAACTAATACATACAGACTGCTAAGTACCTAGCAAACATCTGGCATATAAAAACAATAATGACAGTTACAACCTTGATAGTGACGATCTTTGCCAGCTACTGTTTGCTTAGACTTGATGCACGGCTCTTTCCTTTGTTCTCTAGAGAGAAAAGCTTATCATGTTGTGGAAAGGAAAGGAGAGCCCATGCCCTGTTCAGAAAGATAGAACAGATTTTCCTCCCTGAATATGAGGGAATAGAGAAATGACACTGAGACATGTCGTTTAAAGCAAATAAATATTTGCTGAAAATTGATTTTGAGAGTTGGTATTTCTGAATGTTCATAGGACACTGGTCAATCTACCCAGCCTATAGAGCAGGTATGTATGTGGACAGCTGCATCTTTCTGATACTTGGTGGAATTTATGGATTCCTGGATGTCCATCCATGATCTCCTGGACCTCAGGCAAAAACTCTACATTTTTTATGTACTGGGTAATCTCCTGCATTCATTCCTGCTCTAATTAAATTTTCCAAGCCAATCGAGTTGCTTAGTCCCATTCAATATCCCAGAAAGACTCTGACTCTGGAGAGAGCAAAGGACTCAGGTTTTACATACTAAAGCCTACCTGAAGGCTCACGTTCTTAACAGGGAAGAACAATTCTCAAATCCACAGAAACTTTGTTAATCTCCTGAAGTGAGAGGGTAATCATTCATTAGCCTAAAAATTTCAGCTAAGCAACTATTTATGGAGTGTGTGCTCTATGCCAGGCATGTGCTAAGTTCTGCAGATTTGGTTGTGAAAAAGTCACGCACAGTCCCTGCCCAAAACGAACTTAGGATCTTTCTGATTTTTCTTGCATAAGCAAGATCCTACCTGGTGTATAAATAATGCTTAATACATATTTTCTGAATTACTGAATGAATAATGCTGAACTTCTATGATGTATTTCTTAATTATAAAGGAAACACATAACATATTGCCCTAGTCTTATAATTTTTAAAATATCAAACATCACAGTAAAATAAATACTTGGACAAAATTCTTGTATGTACTAGAATATAGATGGCACAAATGACCAAAACATCTCAACTCACAATATAATTATAAGGATAATCTTCAAAAAAAATTTTTTTAGGGATGCCTGGTTCAGTCAGTTAAGCATCTGACTCTTGATTTTGGCTCAGGTCATGATCTCATGGTTGTGGGAATTAGTCCCGCATCAGGCTCCTGGCTGACAGCGTTAAGCCTGGTTGGGATTCTCTCTGTTCTCTCTCTCTCTCTCTCTCTCTCTCTCTCTCTCTCTCTCTCAAAAATAAATACACATTAAAAAAAAAACTTTTAAAAAAGAAAGCCTTTAAAAAATAATTAAGCATTAGGGGCACCTGGGTGGCTCAGTCGGTTGAGCATCTGACTTCAGCTCAGGTCATGATCTCACAGCTCGTGGGTATGAGCCCCGTGTCGGGCTCTGTGCTGACAGCTCAGACCCTGGAGCCTGCTTCGGATTCTGTGTCTCCCTCTCCCTCTGCCCCTCTCCCGCTTGTGCTCTGTCTCTCTCTCTCTCTCTTTCAAAAATAAATTAACATTAAAAAATAAAATAAAAAAACATTAAAAAAATAAAGGAAGAATTTGTTGGGTGTAGTTGACATACAATATTACATTCGTTTCAGGTGTACAATATGGTGATTCATATTCATTGTGATTGTGATGCACATGATTCATTCATGCACATGCCTGGCATACTTCTCTTTATATGTTATACTATGCTTACCACAAGTGTATCTATGATCTGTCGCCATACAACACTATTACAATATATAAGGATAATCTTTGCTATCATAGCTTAAAGCTGAATGCCAAGCATGCGACAGAGATGCTCCATGGCACACAATGGAGATGGGAAGAAGGTGCAAGGGGCTCCATCTTCTCTGCTTGAAACCACTCCACTGTTTGCTGTTCTGTATCCCAGGCTTCCGTACATGACTGCACTTGGACAAAAAGTTTACATCTTAAACAAAAAAGTGTGGAGAACCGCTGATCTAACGGAGAGATTTGGCAATTGTCATTTCCTGCAGTGAATCTGATACAAATAAAGATGCTATATTTATTCCTGCCTATTAGCCTAAGCTCTGTTCATGAACTCTCTCATCTGATTATCATTCAACCCTGTGATCCAGAATCTATTGTTGTCTTCATTTTACAAATGAGAAAGCTAAGGTTTAGCTCAGTTCAAGAACTTGCCCTCGTCTGTACAGCTAAAAAAGTGTTAGAGCTAGGGTTTGAAGCTGGGTTGTCTGACTCAAAAGTCCTGACTATAAATCCCCATATTACTTGCCTTGTTAATGTGTTTATCGTATACAAGGTGGGCAGCTGAACATCGCTTCTCTGAGTACTACCTGGATAGCAAAAGCAATGATGTAACTGAATTGCATAATTTCTGGTGATTACACCTGCTGCTCCGGTGTAATTAAATGTTCTGGGCATTAAAAGTGGTCCCACGATGGGATGCCTGGGTGGCTCAGTTGGTTGAGCTTCCGACTTTGGCTCAGGTCATGATCTCGCGGTATGTGAGTTTGAGCCCCATGTCGGGCTCTGTGCTGACAGCTAGGAGCCTGGAGCCTGCTTGGGATTCTGTGTCTCCTTCCCTGTCTGCCCATCCCCCGCTTGTGCTCTGTCTCTCTCTCTCAAAAATAAATAAATAAATGTAAAAAAAAGTTTTTTTAAAATAAATAAAAGTGGTCCCACGATAAACCTCTGGACAGTACGATCATTCTTCCTTCTATCTTGCATAGTCCAATATTGCTTTGCACACAGTAGGGACTAGCTATGTCTTTGCTAAATAATTAAAGAAAAAGAAAAAAATGAATAAAAGCTTGCTTAAGACTGTATTTGTGATTCTAGTCAGAAAAGCAAAGATGCAGCTCTCTGTTTTCCTCCTATCATTGTTTGTAATAGAGCTCCATCAACAAATAGATGGCTTACAAATTTGACTGTTCCTGACACATATTTCTTAAAGCCTGGTGTGGAACCACAAGATGAATAGTTGTTGCTATGATTAAGGATTAAGACTTTATATCAGAAAGAATCCCTGAGGTCCATTTTTGGCATGCATCTTGTTAGCACTCTAGTAAGAGCGAGAGAGGAAAAACATGAAGACCATTTTCAATAATCTTGCCCAGTACACTGAGAAATGAATAGTAAATTTGATCAAGAGCTACATGAGTTTTTCAATGATAATTTCTCTATGAAGGGAGGTGTCATAGCCAACTCTGCACACTCGTGTGACCCTTTTAGCCTTTTCTAAACTTCAATTTCTTCACCTGTAAAATGGGAATGATAATGCTGAGCTGCGTAAGTAACACACAGAAGGAAGGCTGCTGGTAATTCTTTTTTTTTTTTAACGTTTATTTATTTTTGAGAAGAGAGAGACAGAGCACAAGTGGGGGAGGGGCAGAGAGGGAGGGAGACACAGAATCTGAAGCAGGTTCCAGGCTCTGAGGCCTGCTGGTAATTCTAACAACATAAGTGACATGCATTCTCTCTCCCTGCTAATGCAAGATAGATCTAAGACTCAAATGCCTCCAAAATGGCTTTCTGGTTTTCCTTTCCTTCCAACAAATTGAGTTAAAATCCCTCTGTTAAACCAGCATGCTTCCAAAAAACCAGAACAAATTACAAGTCTTAATAAATAAAATAGGGCACAGGTAGGAAAGAGGATAAAATCTGTCTCCCTCCATGCAGCTTTCCAAATGTAGAATTTATAACATGAGTGTTTCCACACTAGCTCCAAGGTCACTAATCATGGTCTATTTGGTCATGATTCCATCTGAAAGCATTCTCCCTGCCCTCTTCTCAGCCCCCACCTTCAGCCCCAATCTTACGGATGTATATAGTTATGATGCTGTGTGGCAAGAGAATGGAGCTGGTCACGGGGACCTGGGGCAATATTTTGAGGGCTCATTAAATCTTTGAAAAATCTCTCTCTTTTGCCTTGACTCTGTCTTATGCCCAAAGTGTCTTTGGATTCCTCTGATATAAGATTTGGCCATTTAGCTTAAAGCAAGTATTTGTTAACCAACAAAACCCATTTGGTCAGTAAAATCTCCTGCAATATTACTAACCAAAAAAAAAAAACAAAAAAAAAAAAAAAACCAGCCCCTTCACTCTGGAGGATGCCTCTGAATTCTTTACAGTTTTCCCTAATGTCTGGATTCAGAGCTTGTACAAGGAGAGATGCTATAATCTTGGCTATCTCACAGGTCATCTGGGATGCCAATGAGGGACAGTTCCTGTGGAAGTACTTTGAGAACTGAAACTGGCAATACTAATTGGAGCTCCTGTGCTCAGTGTTTCTCCCCATAAGCCTAAGGTGCAAACGTGCTTCCCCGATCATTGATTATTTATTACTGCAGACCTGCTTAGAACAGTTCAAAATGCCATGTGCGCTCCACACAGAGAGAAACCAGTTTTCTTCTTCAGCTGTGAATCTATTTTTAAAATAGAATGCTTTACCAATGTCTTCCTTAAAATGTTAGTTCCTTCTCAAGCCATTCCCAAGTTGTTGCATGATACAAATTAAGAGAGTGAATCTGAAGAACAGGACATTCTGATATTTCCAGAATGTCACTTATCTCAACTCCAAGAGCAGCTCTTTTCCTCTCATCTCTATGTAAATTGTGGAGACAGAAACTCCCTGGAAGGGGCTATAACACAGCTTGTCTGACATTAGCTGGAGGAGGAGAGTCGGCCTGAGATTCTGTGCATTCTGTTATGCCACGGCAATGCACTGAGATATGGATCCTGGAGATGGAAGCTACTTTGCAGTATGCTTCTCACACCTGACTGCACATCCGAATCACCTGGGCAGCTTATAAACACCATGAATTATCAGTTCCAAACTCAGACTTCCTGAATCATAATCCAGGAGAGCCCTCAACTACCTCTTGCCAGTGTGAGTTGGCCAGGGCACAGGTGTCAGAGAATCTCCACACAGTGCACAAAGCCAGTGCTTGAGTCCAGTTATAGTCCACAAGGCCACCATTGTTTGTCACAGAAGATGAGTTCCCTATTCAGCAAAGGCTCTGAGTAGGAAGAGGAGTCTCATCTCAAGGGAGAAATGTTGCCTTCTGGAATCTGTTCCGGGGGGGTAGAGGTATGCTTAATGAGCCCTCATGCCCCCCTCTCCTCATACCTCTTTCGTGTCTTGGGTCTTGTCTTCCCGTTGAGGAAGCACGTGCTCATGCACACAAACAAG
The DNA here is from genome assembly GCF_046562875.1 of Panthera onca. NCBI lineage: Eukaryota > Metazoa > Chordata > Mammalia > Carnivora > Felidae > Panthera > Panthera onca. The sequence continues at coordinate 31,037,599 of NC_138340.1, read as the reverse complement.
AGGAGAAAACCACTACAGAAGTAACAGCAGTAACAATCACGGCTGATATCTATGTGCCAGGCCCTGTCTAAATACTTCATACGAATTACCCCCATTTACTCCTCCTTAAAATACAACAAACTAAAAACTCAAAGTCCAATGACCACCAGAAATGCTCCCTGAACAGCAGAAATGCTCCTCCTAAGCATCAGCTTGGCTTCTGCTCTCTTGTCTCAAACCAGCCCTCCCTCTCGACGTCAGTTTACCAACTCTGCTGGCCTGTGTAGCACAAGTAGCCGTAAGCAATGCCACCTTGGTTGCCCTCTCCTGCAGTGTTCCTCCTGATGCAAGGATATAAGTGCAGGCAGTTCATTTGGAAAGTGATTCCAGGAAAGGGAGTAGAGATTGAGACAGGGAAGCAAAGGTAATGCATTAATAAGCAGATACCACAAGGTGCAGGAAGCTGATGCTTCTCGCCTCCAACTCCCTTCCCTTATTGGCTCCCACAAGCATTAAATCTCCTCCCCTGCATTTCTTGCCTATCCTGCTAGATGGCCTAAAGCCCTTAGGCTGAGGGATCCAGTCCCTGCAGGAGGATGCTGAGGTCCTGTGCGAGATCACTAAGTGCCATGTGCACACGGCAAGGCCTTGGCAGTGATTGCTGCAATGCCTACAGGTACCATTGAAAGGCCTACATCACAAGTTGGGGGTGGGGGGTGGGGAATGGAAAGAAGGAAACCATGACATTTTTGTGAGGGCTCCAAGGAAAGATTGTGTTGGTTTTGGCTCTACTTTGCCAGCATGAATTGTCTTTGTGTTTGTTCTGTTTTTAATGGGCTTGGTGATTTAGGCGACATACAAGGCTGCTCTTTCTAGCTATTTGCTTTAATGCCTCTGCCCCTTTGCTTATGCTGTTCCCTGCAATAGAATGCCCTCACTTTTCTTCTTCGAAAACCATGACCCTACCTGTCCTTCGAAGGCCAAGGAAATTGCCACTGCCATCCTTTAAAGGTTTTTCTCATTTGTAGACCTTCCCTCCTTCTTCCTGGGTCACAGTTTGCCATCTTCATGTTTGTCTCCCCACTTTAATTCAAGATCTTGCAAGTGATAGGTGTTCAATAAGTGTCTACTGAGTAGATGGATAGACCACTTCTAAATAAAGAGATTTCAAGCTTACATACGATTTCGCTTCAGACGCTGGGATGTGGCTGTGGCTTTGGAAGGGATATCATGTTCCCTCTGTGCATTTTCAAAATTCTGTTACTTCAGTGTTAGTGATTTCTGGCATTTTCTTCCCTGTTTTTCCTAAGCGCTACATCACTGTTTGCGATGCTGGGTCAAATACGTTTTATTCGTGAAGTGGTACAGGTGAGTTGACAAATCCACTAGGTCAGTGACCTAACATTCCTGAAGACCAAGAAAGAAACAGAAAAGCATTCTGGCTCTGCTAGGCCGTGCCAACAGCTTCACAAATCACCCTCCATTTTCAGAAACAAAAAAGGACCCTTTCCCTGTTGGAGATTTATTATTTGGTTTGTGAACTCCTACGCATCCTTCAAAACCCAGCTCACTTGTCATGTACTCTGTGAACAGGAAAAGAGGAAAGATGGTGACATCTGTGGGTCACTTACTCTTTTATAGGCACTGTGTAAGGCATTTTACTAATGTTCTTTTGTTTTATTCTCCCAACAATACTTTAAGGCAGGAGTTAGCCCCATTTTGGGAAAAGAAATGTGGGGCTAAGCAAAAACCTAGGTAATATGTAATGAAATCAAGATTTGAATCCAAGTGTCTCAGACAACACAGTGTACATACTTTTTGCTAGTCCTTATTGCCAACCACATCCTTTACATAATAAACTGTTTTACAAGTATATACATCTTCATTGAGGTTTATTGTGAAGATTTATTAAGACCCTGAGTGACTACATATATCTAGCATTGTGTGTGTCTTTGTGTGCATGTGAGCGTCCTCAGTGCAGAAATTAATAAATGAAGGTATGGGATGGATGAAAAAACTCAGCTCACACCCAAAAATCTAATGTAAAACTGAATCAATGCTTCGAAAAAGTTCAAATTTTACACGGCAAACTAACCTTCGACAACATCAGATGAAGGCATGCTTAATGTCCCACACACAACTGGTCCACCTATAATACATTTATTTTATTTACCCATTTGGGTAACTCATATCTTGACCTCAACACCTGGCTGTGAGCCAAGGCTTTGGATTTCCAATAATCTGGCTCCTGCCTGCCTCTGGATATAGGCAAGTACCAGGAAATAATCAGCCAAAGAGCAAGGCACTAGGTATATACTACAGATGATGCACCGTACTCAGATTAGAGGCTCCCTGGCCCTTACTCAGAACATAATTCTCTTACTTTACAAAAAATCCTAATAAAGTTGTTTTTTCTAAGATGACAGCATATTGGAAGAAGCCAAGTAAAATGGAACAAACTGTCAGACGCAGGCACACTTAGAGCTCATGGGAGCAAGAGAGAACAGAAATAAATAAATGAGAACTTTAAAGCATAAATTCTCAGAATACTTTATGTAAGGGCAAAGAAACCTTGCCTTGCTCCACGGGCTCTGAGAATGGCATTGCATTATGGTAAAAAAAACATTGTCAAAAGCTGCTAAAATGTTTTCTACCAATTCTTTTAAAGCACGAGGACATAAACAACTCATACTTTTAAAGAATAACTTCTATTCAGAATAGCTACAATCTTTTTTAAAAACCTGGAATCTTGGTTCTTACATGGGCAAAACTTCAACTGTCAGAAATCATGGGTATTAAGAAAGAAGTGTTCCCTATGGGCTCTAGAGATTGCTAAAGTGTTACAGCCCTGTGATGGTGCGAGCCCTTGTAATATGCAGAGTGTGCAGATATGCTAAGAATAATTGGGTATTTTATGGCCAGATTCCACTTGAGACCCAAGGCTATTGGATGTATCTTAGGGAACTACTTGGCTTTGGAAATGTGAGGATCTTTACCTTGCTACCCACCTGAATGCACTACGGGACAAAAGGCTATATTGGTTTATGACATGCAAGTTACTGATACAAATTACAGATACAATTCTCTCAGTACGGTGAGTAATGGAGTTGTTGACCTTATTCTTACTATGGCTCCCCTTACTGTTTTTTTGTTTTTGTTTTGTTTTTTTTTTCTTTCAGTCATTGTTTATTGCACCGACAATGCTACAGCTACCTCCATGAAACAACAAAGATACAGAAGAAGAAGAAAAGAATACCCTCAGCCCTCACTTGCCAACAGATCAGTTTCTGTATTTTTATGTGCCTTCCAGTTCTTGCATACATGTGGTACGCTGATTGCAAAATTGAGCCCATTATTCCTTTTCCTGTATCCACACTCATTCAGTGTGGCATTGCAGCTCTTCTTGTGCATGATATAGAATCTATTTCTGCATTCCTTGAATCTAGGCTCTCCTTATAACTTACTTTGGCCAGGGGAATGTGGCAGAAATGAAGTTTCACCTGTTTTGAGTCTCGCTCTCCAATTGTCTTGTAGTTTCCACTCTCTTTCTTAAAACTTTCCCCAGCAAGCATGAGAATAAGCCTGGGATAGCTTGTTGAATGACACTTAAAAGACACATTGTCTGGCTGCCCCCATTGCCCAGCCAACAGCCAGCTGACCACTAAACATGTCAATTAAGTCACCCTAGACCAGTAGGTATCCCGGCCAACTTGACAGCTGACTTCAGACACAAGACCAAGCCCAGATGATCATCAGCAGTTTGTTTATTCAGAGACTCACAAGAAATAGTAAGTACCTATTGCTGTAAGCACTGTTTTATGTGGTTTGTTATGCAACAATAGCTGATACAATATGCATGCATTTAGTTGCCCTAATGGTAATTATGTTATAAATCATGTTTCCTTTAGTGGCTATCTAGTATGTCATACAGTGGATATACAATATCTAATTTAAATGTTCCCTCTGGGGGCACGTGGGTGGCTCAGTCGGTCATGGTTCGTGGGTTCAAGCCCTGCGTTGGGTTCTGTTCTGACAGCTCAGAGCCTGGAGCCTGTTTGGGATTCTGTGTCTGCCTCTCTCTCTCCTTCTCCCCTGCTCATGCTCTCTCTCTCTCTCTGTCTCTCAAAAATAAATAAATGTTAAAAATAAAAAATAAATGTTCCCTCTGTTATCAGATATTTAAATAATCTAGAGTTACATGGAAGAGGGAAGATGGAATACAATAAGCACGGGTTATTGGTCTTCTAATTTGCTATAATGGCTCATAGAACTCAGGGAAACACTTTACTTACTGTTCCTGGCTTATTATAAAGATATTATAAAGCCAGATGAAGTACTTAGGGTAAGGTCTGGAAGGGTCCTAAGCACAGGGACATCTTTCACTGTAGATTGGGATGTGCCACCCTCCTAGCACATGGATGCATTCACAAACCCAGAAGCTCCCTGAACCCCATCTTTTAGAGGTTTTTCTAGAGGTCTCCTCATGTAGACATGATCTATTATTAACTCAATCCCCACTCTCCATTCCCTGGAGGGTGGGGGGGTGGGGGGGCTGGGGGGGGGGGCTGAAAGTTCCAAGCTTCTAATCAAGGTCTGGTCTTGCTAGCAACCTGAAGGTGTCAGGTGTCATGGCAAGAATTGCCCCATTACAACAAAATATGTCATCCAAGAAATTCCTCCTATCACCCAGAAAATTCCAACAGATTTAGGAGACATTTATGTAAGACATTCCTATCATCCCAGTTACCCAGGAAGTTATAAGATTTTAGGAGCTCTGTACAAGGAAATGGGGATGAAGGCTAAATATATATTTCTTGTGATATCACAATATCAGAAGTTAAATATAAATAAGCAGACAGACACCAATAGAGGTAAAGAAAACCAGTACCTAGAGGTAATTGTGGATTTATTCAGTTTCCATCTCTTGAGGTGAGAAGAATCAAAGACTCAGGGTCCTGTAGCAGTAGGACTGACCTGGACCTTCTAAAGCAGAATTCATCACTCTGGTGGTTATCAAACACTAGTGCATGGCAAGAACCAAGTGGGCTATGTAAGAATGAGCTAATGAACTTGTTTAATATGCAGATTCTGAAGCCACACAGCCAGAGATTCTCTTTCAGTAGATCTGGAGCTGGACCCAAGAATCTGTATGTTTTGAGATTTCCCCCAGGAGACTCTGATGTACAGTAAGTTTGGGGAGCCACTGCTTTATTATCTACCCACTGGTCATTTTTCAGGTGGGAGATAAAGATAAAAAAGGATTAAATAGGAAGCTCAAAGCTCCTCAGAGAGTCGATCAATGGCTGAGCTGGGACTAGAACTCAGGCCGTGGGATTTCTGAGCCAAGGTTTCACATGGCATACAACTAGGACAGTTATCCCGAGTTCATCAAAGGACAGAAATCCGCTGAGACCCTTGTTCTAAGTACTTACTTTTCCTAAGGCCAGCTTCTGCCTCGTACTAGTCAATACGTACTTTATACCCCAGGGAAATGATTAATGTGAATACATGTTTTATTCTTAACTGAGAACATGTCCTCTGAACTGTAACCAATGTAACTGACTTTCTGACAAGTTGAAATACACCACGAAATGGTTTATCTTATATAGTATATTAATACACAGCTCAGTGTTAGCTTTCAAAAAAAAAAGCAGTAAATCAAATCAAGGTAACAAGTTCTTTTAAATTTTATTGTCTCCTTGGGGCTTTGTAAGACATTTTTTAGATAGAGAACTTACCACTCTGTATAACTCATCCTTTCAAACAAATAGTATGAGACTTTCTTGGTCTTCCAAATTCGAGGTTTAAGAAGGTACTATTCTGTCATGAGATTTCTTCAAAAAAAAAAAAAAAAAAAATGGAGCCATCAAGATAGATATACCCAACAAGCATATTTATTTTGGTAGACTTAGAAGGCTTGATAGGGTTTTAGAGTTATTTAAAAATTATTTTAAATTAATTTGAAAGAATTCAAGCACAAAGCAACAAAATTATTTACTGAAACAAAAAGAAAAATTCCAGCTTGAGTCACTTGTCAATAAAGTCTTGAGCATCATATAGCTTAGCAAGGACAATAATCCCTAGTATAATGAAAGGCATGATGCTTGAGGAGATAAGGGCTTGAATGCTCCCCACTTACAGGCATGTGACCTTGGAAAATAACTCAGCTTTTCTAAACCTTAATGTCTTTATCCATATAACAGGTAATTATAGCACATATAGGACATTGAACATTCACCATATGCCAAGATATTTTAGGGACTTTGTATCTATTATTTCATTTATTACCTATAATAACTCCACATTTTACGTGCTTTCATTATCTCTGGTTTACAGATGCAGAAACTGAGGCTCAGAGAGCTTCAATACTTTGCCTGGGTCACACAGGTTGAATGGCATAAAGCCTGAATCTGAATTTAGGCAGGCTGATTCCAAAGCCTACAGCAACTAGGCAAAGTGAATAGGGCTTTACGAATTTGCCATAAGGATTAAATAAAATACTCTGTATCAAGTGCTTGAAAATAGTGAGAGCTCAGAAATGTTGGCTCTAGTACCATTATTGGCAGAGGAGCACCTTGAGTTAAATACTGACATGAGGAGCCTTCTGCTTGGACTATAAGCTACTTTCATACTGCCTTTTAATGATTGCTAGTGCATATACCCCTAATAATAAATTAACTTTTACCTATTTCCTTCCATTCTCTTTCAAATAATATCTGTTATGGTCTGAGAAATACAGAAAAGTACAAAGAGAAGGTTTTAAATTCCACCATTCAGATGACCACTCATTTCCTGGAGAGTATATCCTTCCAGTCTTTTCTCTATAAGAGAATAAAAGCAAATAAGTATTGGCTTTTTTTTTTCAACCAAAATGTTAAATAGGGTTTAATCTTGCCTTTTCTTCCTGATGATTATACCATTGCACTTTTTCCATCCCCCGCACTATCTATGAGAACAGGATTCTTCATTGACAGCATAAGATTTCATTTTACAGACAAACTATGGAAAAAAGTGGGCAGATTCTGCCCTTTTCTTTCCTCCTGCCTAAGAGGATACAGCTAATGTGACTGGCATCAGGCACAGACACAAGTAAGGATTATTGTGCTAAGAATTTACACATAGCGGTCTTGCTTTCTCTTTGTCCCCCTCTATTAATTTGGCTGAAGTAGGAAGATGACTGTCATACACACACACACACACACACACACACACACACACACTCACTCACACTTTTTCCTTTGTATTCTCTCATTGGATAACGAGTGGCATAATGAAATCGGGATTTGGACATATGAAGAGCAGGAAAGAAAATTCTCCTGCCTAACTATAATATCCAGTATAATTTACTAATGTGCCTCCACTTTCCAAAGTGCCCCATATTGTCAAAGGGACTGTTAACACTGTGTCTATTTTTTTTTTTAATGTTTTTTAATAGAGTGATTAGAAACCTGTCCCAGAACACTGGTATATTAAATTCAGACAACTCAAGCTTGATTTTTTTTTAAATAAATATGGATTCTGGATACTATAGTTTTTTGTTTTTGTTTTTTTTTTACCTGACACAAACATATCTGAGGTAGTAATAATGTAGCAATTATAATAAAATTAGAGTGATAAGTACTTGTTATTGAGCCCTTACTATGTGCTAAGTGCTTTACACATTGTCTCATTTAACGTCTAGATGATTCTACAAAGTAGGATTGTCCACATTTTGCAAAAGAGGAAATGAAAGCTGGATGTAGCTATATGACTGGTCAAAGGCAACAAGGCCAGTGGGTGTTAGAGCCAGGATTTCAATGTAGATTCACCGGCCTTCAAAGTGGCATTTCTCTATACCTCCCCCAGCCCCAAAGCTGTTTCCCTGGTGCTGTAGGTAATAATTACTTTTTAAATAACTTTTTATTTTAGAATAGTTTTAGATTTACCAAAAAGTTGCAAGAATATTGCACAGAGTTTCTTCATACTTTGCACTTAGTTTTCCCTATTGTTGATATTACCGGGATACATTTGTCACAACTGATGAACCCATACTGATACACTATCGCTAAATCAAGTTCATACTTTATTCCTATTTCCTTAGTTGCTAACCCAATGTCCTTTATCAGTTCTAGAATCCCACTCAGGAAACTGAACTACATTAGTCGTTGTGACTCCCTAGACAACTTCAGACAATGACAGTTCCTTAAGATTTTCCTCATTTTTGATGAACTTGTTGAAGAGAACTGGCCAAGTGCTTTATAGAATATCCCTGTTTGGATTTTTCTGATGTTTTTCTCATGGTTAGACAGGGGTTATGGGTGGTAATTTAAAAACAAGACAAAATGAGATTCACTCAATGCTCACCACCTAGAATTAAGAAACCTTAATGTTTTCCATATTTGCTTCAGAATTTTTATTTTTTAAATAAAAAAAATTTTTTAGTTTATTTATTTTGAGAAAGAGTGTGAGTGGGGAAGGGGCAGACAGAAAGGAGAGAGAGAATCCCAAGATGCCAGCACAGAGCCTGACGCAGGGCTCGATCTCACAAACTGTGAGATCATGACCTAAGCCAAATCCAAGAGTCCGAAGTTTAACCGACTGAGCCACCCAGGTGCCCCTGGAATTTTTAAAGTAAAAAAAGTAAGCAATGAAACTGAGGTCCCCTTTGCATCCCTTCTCAGTTTCATTCCCTTTTGTCCCCACAATGTGTATTTTTCTCATCCATGTTTTTACATTTGTTTCTTACATGGATTTGTCAACAAGTGATGTGTAGTAGTATTTTACATTTCTATTGTACAGATGTTATCATAATGAGAAATTATTCTACAACTTGTTTTCTGTAGACACATTAGATTTTTGAGACCTATGTTGATATACAGACTTAGTTCATTCATTTTTAAACTCCTGTATGGTGTCTCATTTTATGAATCAGCTATTGTCCATTTTTCTGATGATGGACATTAAAGCTGTTGAGTTTTGTTATTACAACAATGTACAGGGAGAGCATCCTGTGTTTATTATTGGTGAAGACAGGTGAGTTTCTCTATGATACATATCTAGCAGTGGAATTTTTGGGTCTTAGGCTAGGGCCATATTCATATTTTTTATAGATCAGATCCAATTCCTCTCCAGTTTCCATGCCCTCGCCCCAGCATTGTGTGTGGACGTTTCTATTATGTCACATCATTGCTTCCACTTGTTACTTTTAGACTTTCAGGAATTTGCCAATCTGATGAAGTTTTTTTTTAACTTACAACTTTACTGAGTCATAACTGATAAATTATAAACTACACATATTTAATGGGCACACTTTGATAAATTTTGAGATGCATTCACCCATGAAACTAGCAGTACAATCAAAATACTGAATATTTCCATCACCTCCAATAATTCCCTCATTCCTCTTTGTAATTCATCACTTTCTCAACTTCCTAACCCAGGTGTGGTAAACAAGATTCTAAGATGACTCTCAGTTTCCCCACCCCCTGGCATACATATCCTGTGTTATCTCACCCTGAATGTGAATGGGAACTGTATATAGGGTAGGGCAACACTGGAGTGATTAGGTCACATTGCGTGGCAAAGGTGAAGAGATTTTGCAGATGAAATTAAGGTCCTTAATCAGTTGACTCAAGGTCTCTAATCAAGTTGATTAACTTGATTAAGTTAATCAAAAGGGAGGTCATCCCAGGCTGGCCTGATATAATCATGTGAGTCCTTCAAAAGAGGTTCTAAAGGTCAGAGAAAGAAGCCACAAAGATTTGATAAAGCAGACAAGGTCTCCTGTTGGCCTTGAAGAACCCACTGTAGTAGTAATGACAGGTGCCTATAGAATTCAGGGCCTCAATTCTGTAGCTGCAAGAAGCTGAATTCTGCCAGGAAACGGAAAGCTTGAAAGACCACCCAGAGCCTCAGCAAAGTTTGCAGCCCTGATTTCAGCCTGAGCAGATGACCCAGCTTCATGCTGCCCCACGGAAACTGTGGGATAATACCTGTGTGTTGCTTGTTATCATCTACCATGCACCAATAAAAAGCTAATATACCAGGCAACAATTCATCTGCTTGCTTTCATCACAGATTAGTTTTTATTTTCTAGATTGTTAAAGTACATTAACCAAAGTATATCATTTTTTGGTCTGAAATACAGTAGATATGCTTTTTTTTGTATGGATGTTTTTACTTAGCATAATAGTTTTTGATATTCACTCATATTGTTGTGTATCAGTACTTGGTTTGTTTCAGTGTACCACATTTTGTCTATACATTCACCTGTTAATGGACAGTTGGGTGGCAGTTTTTCAGTAATTACAAGTAAAGCTGTAAGTCTGTTTCAATATACCACATTTTGTCTATACATTCACCTGTTAATGGACAGTTGGGTGGCAGTTTTTCAGTAATTACAAGTAAAGCTGTAAGTCTGTATGAACATGTATTTTCATTTCTCTTATTTTAATTTGAATCTTCCTGATTGCTAGTAAGATTGATTATTTTTTCACATTTTATGGCCTACCTAGGTGTCCTCTCGTATAAACTGCCCCTTAGTATCTTCTGCCATTTTTATATTGGGTTATTTGTGGGTTTTTTCCCTCACTGATTTGTAGTTCTTTATTTACTCTGAGTATAAATTCTTTGCCTGTTAGAATTTGGGAAATGTCTTTTCCTAGTTGACTATTGTCTTTCAACTTTGTTTAAAATATCCTTTGACATATAAAAATTTTAATTTTAATAACGTCTAAGTAACTTATCTTTTAAAAAATAATGTTTGAGGGCCACCTGGGTGGCTTAGTGGGTTAAGCGTCCGACTCTTGATTTGGGCTCAGGTCATGATTTAGTGGTTTGTGATTTCAAGCCCTGTGTCAGGCTCTGTGCTGACAGCATGTAGCCTGTTTGGGATTGTCTCTCTCTCTCCCTCACTCTCTGGCCCTCCCCTACCCACTCACTCTCTCTCAAAATAAATTAAAAAATATAAATAAAAAATAATATTTGATTTTATTACTTGTTTTAAGACTTGAGGCTATAAAGATATTTTCTTATTTTTTAAATCAGTTTCAGAGTTTTGTTTTTCACACTTAAACTTTTAATGTTTTTAGGGTTTATTTTTGTATAAAGGGAGGTAGGAATACAATATCTTTCTATAATGAAAGCCAATTTTCTTAACTCTACGTATCAAATAATTCATCCTTACTCCACTGATTTTCAAAGATAGATGTAGCAATTCACCTATATGCAATTCCCCTATGTATCTATTTTTCAGATTTCTATTCTGATGCACTGGCATATTTGATTATTACTGAACCTACCATGCTGTTTTAATTATAATATCTTTACAGTAATCCTCATAGGACATTTATGATATTTTCTCCTCTTTTGTCTTCTCTTTCAGAATTATCTTGGCCTTTCCTGGATCTTACTCCTTTAAAGCTGATAACAAGTTTACCTTAAAAATTTTGATGCGTTTTCAAAATTAAAATTGCATTGAATTTATAGACGAATTGGGAAAAAATGTACATCTTTACAGTATCGAATCTTCTTACCCATGAGCACACTAAATCTAATCAATTTCTCTTGTCTTCTTTTAAAGTTTTTTTTTTTTTTGTTTTTGTTTAATTCTTCTTTGAGAGAGAGAGAGACAGAGACAGAGGTTTTGAAGCAGTCTCCATGCTGACAATAGAGAGCCCGATACAGGGCTCAAATCCATGAACTGTGAGATCATGACCTGAGCCGAAGTTGGATGCTTAACCGACAGAACCACCCAGGCACCCCTTCTCTTGCCTTCTTTTATAATCTTAGTAACATTTTGAAATTTTTTTCCAGAAAGATCTTGCACTTCCTTTATTAGATTTATTCCTAGGTAGATATGGTCTTAAAATTTTATGCAAACTACCATAGCTATTTCCCTACAAAAGTTGTAATGTGAAGAAACTGGCATCTCTCCAAGTGGATACTTTCAACAAAGAAAACGTACCTACTCCTGGCATTGTTCATGAGCTGATGTCTACAATGATATTTTCTCTATTCTGTGTTTACAAAGTAGAGCTCACTGTGATCCCTCACATGAGAGTTTCACATGCCTTTCCTGAAAAATCATCAGCCACAGTCTGTGTTCAAGATATGGTTACTCTAGAACCTCCCTGACCCACTTAATGAGGGCATCTGCTACTAGGCTCCAGATAGGAAATGTAGGGACAGAGGTTGCTAGATCTTCCAATTTTGCAAGAAAAGCTGACAATCCAAATTTTCATGTGAAATTTTCTGACTTTTAAACATTGGCAAATAATTTTTTAAAAAAAATCATTGAATATTATATGGGCCAAACTAAGCATGTCTGAGACCCGATAAGATGTGAGGGGTGCCAATTGTAAACCTCTGGGGTGTCCCTGGCACCACCAGACTCTGTTTAGCTTCTGGCCCTGAAACAAGTTCCCCTAGCCCCTGAGGGTGAGCAGGGCAGGAACAATGTGCCTGGGGACTTTTCTTAGCTCTAAGTATCTGATCTCACAGAGTGTGAACTATAAGGGATATTGGGGTTTGTCTGGTCCTACTTCAGTTGTCATAGTTATAGCAATTCTGGGGCTAAGACGGGAGCAGCTAGCCCATGTTGACACAGTTAGCCAGAGGCAAGACTAGGCCTTGGAACCAGGTGGCAGATTTATACATGTGGCAGATTTACCATTACTTATATTGTCTGATTACTTTACAGAGCCCTCAAGGTACAGGCAGTGACCCTTCCCACAAGGTGTCAAATAAATACATTTGTTTGACAGGTGGGAAAACTGTTGAGCTGCTTACTGATCCTTTTTAGGAGTCATGTAGAGGAACTCTGGATAAAGTGGAAAGAACATGCAGGCACATAAATGTTGTCCTTGAAAAGGAAATTAAAAAATGAATCTAAACTCTAAAGGCTCTAAACGAAACATTCCATTAATTTTTAGTGGCTTCTGAGCCTTACATCTGGGCAGCTATAACCAACTACACTTTCCAGATTATCAGGCGGAAAGATTAAGCATAGTGATAACATTTGTGCCTTGGGCATGTTTGCTATATATCCAATGTATGGATATGGATTTGTGGCGACACATAAAAATACTCCTATAAAACAGAATGAAATACAACATAATGCCAAGCTTCCTACTACCATGTGAACTGAAATGTAATGTGCAATGATTCAACAGAAAAGAGTCTCGGTAAAGTTAAGCGTGCTTCCCAAAAATTCGCCTTTAGATCACTTAAATGTTCAGTGGGTTGAATATATAGACATGTCTGTGTCTTGTTGGTAACCTTCTATTGCTTTTTAAGAGTTACCTGTGTGGCTTAGTGAATCAAGCAACTTTAGAGGGCCTTTAAAACCACAAAGCTTCACTTCACAACTGCCATTACAGATTGACCAAAGAGCCTTCAGAGATGAAATTTTCCTTTAGTGCAATTGCAAAGGGATTCAAATTAGCTATGCTGCAGCTCAAGGTCATTGAAACTTTAAATTCCTTAAGGGCATTGCCTAGATCCAAAGATTATTGCCATTATCATTTGTTGATCAGAGGGACACTTGCAGAACAAAGACTTAGAAATTCCTGTTTAGAATTTACATCAGTTGTTGGAAAATTATGGCCTGAGGGTCAAATCAGCTGTTTTTGTGAATAAATCTTTATTGGTGCACAGCCATATCCATTTGTTTACATCTTGTCTATGGCTGCTTTTGTGCTAGAACAGCAGAGTTGAGTAGTAGTGACAGAGACAAAGAGGTTATGGCCCACAAAGCCTGATACATTTGCTACCAGCCCTTCACAGAAAATGTCTGTCACCTATGGTCTGTCATATTTTTTTGAACAACTCCTTAAAAATGTAAAAAACTTTCTTAGTTTTCGGGGACAAGATTTAGCTTTCAGGACATAGTTTTCTAATCTCTAGTCCAGACAGTCAACAAAACAATAAATCAAACTCTGATTTGTAGCATTTTCCTATTTCCATGGTATAAATACTCCAAGCACGAGCAATTTTAAGGTACCAACATGCATCGTCAAGCCCAGTGTTGAGAAGAAGGGTGCAGTATCATGCCATCTGACAATATTTTTTACCATACAGATAGGAGTATGAATACGATACACAGATATGAATCATGACATACATGATACCTCAAGGGCACAGGTAACAGTAAGACATAGTAAAATAAGTAGAAAGTGGTGAATTTTAAGTGTTTATTACTTTTTCTTTACATAACTTATTCCATTGTAAGTTCATAAGATTTAAAATTTAATAATAACCACGTTTAATAAGCAGTTCGCAAAATCTTTGAAAACTTAACAGTTGGCTCTTAGTGAGACAGTGCAAGCATCATTGGGTTTAAAAAATTTTTACTGCTTGGAGATAAAAGGAAAAGTACTTAGCCATCATACCATAAGTTAGAAAGTGGTAAATTTAAAAATATACACATGTACTTGAAGGGAAGACTTAATCACAAATGTATGTGCAAATGCTATTGCTTGTAACTAGGATATATCTAAGCTGAAAAGTTATAGTTTATATAGTCGGCAATCAGACTCACATATTGTCTACCCCCAAATAAATTTTCTTTTAACTTCAAGAAAAATAAACTCAGTAGCAGGTGGATTTCATCTTAATTGTTTCCAAATATTTAGTGGATACATTTTCCAGTCTTTTCATTAGTGGAGGTTGGTTTTGAAAGTTTTTGTGATAAATGTGAATCTTTAGATTCACAGATTGTATTTGTAGACCAAATACAATATTTCTGAATTGCAATAATGAAGAGGCAGACATAGTTTTTTGTTTGTTTCTGCAACATTGCTGATATCTCACTATCACTGTTCCCATGATGAAGAAGGCACTTGGCTGTTTGTTGGGCAAAGGCTTTTTTTTTTTTTTTTTTTACATTTCTTCCAATTTAATAAACTTGAAGCCAGGCTGAGGTGAAATATTCACAGCCTAATAAAGACTCTAAAGAGTAAGGAATTCGTCAGGTGGGTCTCTATTGTTTGTGGATTTTTTTTAAAAAAGATATTTAACATTTTATATTTTTAAGAAAAAAGAAACACAAAACTAATTACTGTCAACTATATTTTAAGTTTTCAGCTATCTAGCCAGCAGAAAGCTGTTATTAAATCACCGTATGCCTTCTTTGCTTTTCTTCCCACATAAGAATCATTATTTTATTCACGATATTGGCTTCATAAGAGAGGTTGTCAATCAAGATAACTCAAGTTACTGACTGAAAAAGAAACAAGCAAGAGCCTGCTTTTATTTCAGAGATATATTTTGTGTTAAGGTTTCTTATTTTCACCTCCGATTGTTACTAAGGAAATTCATGGGAAAGACTCCTTAATGGATGACACTGCAGCTCCTAGCTTTTAAAAGGTCACTTTTTTTGTTAATGTTCAACTCCCCTCACTATCTTTCCACACCAGTAGAACCTTAGCATCTGGGCAGCCGGGGAAACAGTTGGTGGGGGAACTTACTTTCCCAAGCAGCCACAGCCAGCAATTTACAAGTAACAATAGACAATAAGACAATAGCTCATAGTGATTTGAATGGGATAAGCCAAAAGCAGTCTTAGTACTGCTACTTAAAGTTCTAGCTTAGTATAAGTCTTTTCTGCTTAAGTGGTATTGGGGCTGTATTTGTTCCAAGGGTCTTGTCTTGATTTTTGTCCTCATCACCCCTGTGTTAATGAAGGCAAATAAAATGGCTTTTGTTTAACTAGCAGAATTTAATTTTCTATCTTGCTTTATTTATAGACCAAATACACCATTACATAAGCCTTCAGGGACACCTTAGAATTCTTTCTCAATTATTTACTCATTATTTAAATTGAGACCAAACAAACCCAAACTTTTACCTCAACATTCTCATTGACAGCTACTCTCTGAGCCTTTTGCAAATGGTGACAAGAAAGATAAGAAACCATTATAGTTCAAGTCACTTATAGTCAAGTCATGAAATATGATAGAAGGCAATGTGTATCAATTAAAAAGAGATTAAATATACACTGTATTTTGTTGCTTCCTGTTAGGAAAATGGTTACTTAACGAGGAAAGTTATTTTATGGTTTCTAACAAGTGAGCAAGCCACTGCCATTTTGTGATCATTATCTAATTTAATCCTGAAAAGGATAAAATATAATAAACAGTACACTGATTTGTAGCATTTTCCAATTTGTGCTGCAAATGAGGTAAGATAATGACATGAACACAGGGAACCCTAAAACATTAATAAACGTAAAATCCACCTACTAAAAAGAGGCAGATAGCAAGTTTGGATACTGAATATTGATCTGTCACTAAAACCATCCACCATGACTCCAGCAGAGTTATCTACTTAAAACACGAACCTAAGTTCCATTCTCTCGTTGCATGAAAAGCCACACCTGGCAATATTTAGGTTAAAGTTCAAAATGCTTATAGGATTGCTGACACCAGCCTTCTGCATACATCTGCAGCCTCATCGATGGCCCAGTTCCCTTACTTTAGCCATATTTTATGATGGTTATTCCTTAAGAGCAATGTACTCACTGCTCTATGTCTCTAAAACTTTGCAGTACTGCAAAAATAATAAATATATAAATTACTTGTTTCTAATAACATAATATAATAATAAAATAATAATAATAAATAAAAAATAATCCACTACTTATATTTTATCATGTTTTTGTATTGACCTATTTCTCAACTACACTATAAGCTCCTCTAGGTCAGTGGCCCTGTCGTGACTCCATATGCCCAGTGCTAGGCGCAAGAAATATGCTGGGTAAAACTGCACTGAATAAATGGATGAATGCACCAAACTTGCTTTTTTTGCAGTCCCACCTTCAGAAGATTTTTCTTTTAAAGTCAATGGAGCAACATCTCCAGTGCAAAACTCTCCATGAAGCTTTAGACATTCCTATCCAATTGTCTACTTACAGTCTTCTCTTGGAAGTTATAAAACCACTCCGATTTCAATATGTACAAGACAGAAGACATAATCCCGTCTTGTTTGCTGCCCAATCTGATGTTATTCCAATGGTCCCTGCATAAGTTGCCCACATGAGCAAAGCTTGGAGTCACCACACACTTCATATCTAACTCATTGTGAAGGTCACTGACGTTCCTTTTCTCTTTCCTGTCAATGCTCTGCCCTAATCTAGCAACTCACTTTATCCTAGACTATTGCAGGAGCATCCTAATCCACGTTCCTCCATTCACTCCACTCCCCACCCCATCCATTGAACCCACTACAGTCAACATGGCATTTTAGAATGCAGAACTGACAGTGTTACCACCTGGCTTCAAACTCTTCAGGGGCCTCCTGCTGATTTTAGGAAGAAGATCAAAAGCCTTAAGAGAGTTTCCAGACTGCATGATCCTCCCTAACTCTCCAGTACCACTGCAGCCCTATGTCACTCCATTCTCACCTCTTCTCTTCACTTTAGTTTCAGCATTACAGCATTACATGGCACAAAGCCATGCTTTGATGCTCTCTCCCACTCCCTACTTTTCTTTAGCCTATAGATCTCAGCTTCAAAATCATTTCTTCGGGAAGCCTTCCCTGATCGCCCATACTTGGTCACGTCATCCTATTATATGCACTTCGTATAGAACTTTCTTTCATGATCAGTTTGTAATTATATATTGTTTCAGTAATATGATCATTTGATTATGATCAGCCTTTCCACTACATAAAACCGTTAGGATTATACCTGACTTACCCACCATGATATGCCCCACCTAGCATGAGGCCAAGCACAGAGTATGTACTCTATAAATATTTATTGAATGACTGAATGAACAGATCGAAGAGGACTTAGGCCTGCAGAAGGATGCTGCCACTCTAATTTGTTCACGGTGGACTTGAAGCTCACCTCTGTTTGAACCCTTACTACTTCTGATCTCAGATTTTCCGGACTTTAATCTTCCACCCGTACCATCCACGCCAAACCTTTAGATTAGCCATTTGCTGTTCTCTTTTCCCAGGATCTGGCTCGAAACTTTTCTGACTCAGCTTCTGCACTGAATCTGTTGGGGCTCCTACTTTGCAAGAAGCAGAAGCTGACTGTGGCTGATTAAGCAGAAAAGTTCATTAAAGGACAGCGGGTAGTTCTATAGAACTGGGCTTGATGCCAAATTTCCAGGAATAATGCCCCAAATCATGTTCCAAAACTAGCCCAATAAGAGGAAGGCTACTCCCCCACACACAGCCCACCCCAGCACAGGTACTACTGAATGAGCTACTTTCCACACTATACCTCATTACAGATATTCCACGTGTGCCAGCCAGTCAACTCGGCCATCACTGTCTTTAAGGCCAGGACCTCCGCTGCTCTCATCAGCTAAATGGAGTCCACAGTAAGCCTTTTCCCTCAGATTGCTCATTTCTGAATTCGGTGTGAATCAAATTGGTGGAGAAGGGTCTCATGCTTATGTTCCAGCTGCAGAGGGGGCTGGAACTGAGTTTTTAGGCTCCCACCCCAAGGACATGGGACTCATCAAGTGGCAAAATCCTGGAAACATAACATGGTATTTAAAAACGCTAAGCAGCCAGAAAACATGGCCAACACCCACTCTATAAATGATGGTCAAAACTTTGGTATCTTGTTCAACTTCTCTTCAGTGGTGAACCTCAGCCTATCTGCTTTGCTCATCACAACTGAACTGACATCTCCTAAGCAATTCAGCCTATTATTCTGTCTGAGACAGACCAGACCTAGAACCTGAAAGATTGTTAAAACCAACTGGAAACTACTGTAGAAATTTCTATTTAAGATAGTAGAATGTAGGATTCCAAAGCAGAAACTCTGAAAGCCAAAGGTCTGGGTTTGAAACCTGACTCCATCATTTAATTAAGGGCTTGGCTTTGGTGAACAAGTTACCAGAGGCTCTAAAAACAAGTATCATGGCTTGCTATTGCATTACCTGGCACAAATCTGGCACATAATAAATACTGAATAATTGTTGAATGAATAAATGGATAAATAATTCCATGAGTGACTTCTGTATTAATCAGATGAGCAAGGTTAAGGTGTGTTAGCAAACGACCTCCAAAATTCAGTGGCTTCAAACAGCAAAATTTTCTTTGTCGCAGGTTGCTTCCTGTCTACAAAGGTATGGATGGGGCTCTGTTCCATGTCACCCTTATTCCAGGGTGCAAGTGAATGGAGTTCCCACCGTCTGGGACATCTTTGGGGCACAGGGAAAGATGGCATGGTGGATCGGACATTGGCCCTGAGAGCTTCCACCCAGAAATGACATGTATCATTTCTACTCATATTTTACTTACTTAAAGCACGTTATATGGGTATACTTAACTCCAAGGGGGCTGCAGTCCTCAAAACAAGAGCTAGAATTACATGAGAAAATAGCAAAAATGATGGTCTCACCTTTTCTGAGTCTCAGTTTCCTCATCTGTAAAATAAGGAAATAACAGTACCTACCTCACAGGATTGTTGTGAAGGCTGAATGAGACATACATAGTAAACACCCAACATGTATCTAATGAAACATATTTATACTTTGGAAATCTTATAAAGAATAGTATGATATGAGGAACAAATGAATTCCAGGAGAACCTCACGGCCACAGTCCTCACTTTACATCTTCATAGCAGTGGTAAGAGGGCAGACTCCAGGGACCATTGTCAACAGTGAGTCAAAGATAGGAGCCCATTTGTTGAGACTTGAAAGTGGGAGCCCACATGAATGAATGTGATATAGCAAGATATGATCATAAGGAGTCAGTCTTTGTCCTTTTCTCTCCTCCCTTGATTATGACCCTTCCTCCTGTTAGCCACAGGCAGCACATTGCCTCAAGGAGCACTGGTGTGGTTACAGCAGAAATGTGAAGAGAACAACAACAACAAAATTGATGTTTAGTTTTTCTGAATTTCAAAATATGTTCTTGAAGTCCACATCAAAAATAGCTTCAAAAGCCCTAGTTCTTGATATATGAGGAGTTTTGTTGAATGAAGAGAAGGCTTTTGAGAATCACAATGGAAGTCCCTGAGAAATGAATGAGGGATTTGGGTGTATGTTATGATCATATGGGAATAAGAGGAATGAAAGCTGCAGATTGATTGATCTGGAAGGAGACAAGACAAAGGTCACCTGGTTTTGTGGGGTAGGAAAGAGAAGAAGGGAGTGAGCAGGCTCAAAATGCCTGGGGAAGGTTGGTGGGATTAGAGAGAAGAGACCTCAAAAAGAGAAACAGAAAGACAGAGTTAGCACAGAGGCTGTGAAGGATATGTGTGTGCAGTCAATGGGAACCAAGTCAAAATCTGTGAACTTCCATCGGCATTTGGATGAGCACCATGTTGCCATTGTGAAAAGACAAATTAGTCAGTTTTCTAAAGACTCTTATGAATCAATCAGAAGAAAGATGCCTAGTATGCCCATTACTTTGCTGAGCCCCAATCCAAGTGGCCATTCTTACCCCCTTCAAATGAGTCTGGGTACTCTAATCTTCTGAAAGACAGGCTATCAGTGTCAAAATAGTGGTGTTGAAAGGAGAGCCCTTGCATCTGTATTTGGGTGGAAAAATGGAGACACCCACTCTGGGTTACAGTCTAACTTCTGAGTAGCCTTTCTACTCACTCCATTTGTCTTGCTCCCCAATAAGACTAGATTGCACAGCTTGCAAAGGAATGACTTCTGCATCTGTATTCCTTTTCTTTCTTCAGCAAATATATCTTTGGGAAATTATATAAGATTATAAAGTAGGACGTTTCACTTGTAGGTTATTAATGCTTATAAATTAACAGCTAACACTATGAGCACTTACCATATGTGAAGCCCTATTAAGCAGTTTAAGTGGAGTATCTTACAATAGTATTTTCTCAATTTTATAGATGAGAAAATTGAACTCAAGAGTGCTAAATGTCAAGCATGTGGCTAGGATGATTTGGGCACAGTCTAAGCTCAGCATATAGGCTTGACCACTATACTATAGTGTCCCTTTAAAATACAGGAATAAGTTGATCTTACTATCCTTCATTCATGCAAGCAATTTTTTTGGAAGGCTTTCTATAAATTAGTCGCTGTGTTAATCACAGGGATAGAGAAGCCAATTGTCCACAGCATTACTACTTTTGAGCCACTCCTGGTTTATATTGCAATGGCTCATTACTGCTCCAGCCTAAATTGTTGATGTGATTTCTCCATGGAAAACCAAGATGCAATGGAAATAACTCTGTGCAAGCTTTACCACATGTGGTACATGTGGGACTTTATATAAATAAATAAATCATTCAAACTGCCTGTGCTCTGTTACTTGTTACATATTTTCAGTCCTCCAATTATTAGATCCTGGGACTAGGACAGGTGCACCGTGATAATACTCTATTCCAAGAAAATTCAGAGGCAAGCTAACATTCCTTGGAGTCTCAATTAATAAACCTGGACTGATCTGTGACAATCCAAATGTGACTGGATCACTTCTACCAGCAGTAAAAATATCTAGACTGGAACTTACATTCTGGTCCTGACTTCTGATTGTTGTGGAGTTCAAAGTGGGGCACTAAAGTTAACAGAACACACTCCTGTTATCAAGGAACTTGGCAGTGATGTGAATAGAAGAGGCCCCTGGTACTCTAATGAGACCTGCTTGTAAGATTGCCTGGCTCCAAATTCTATACTCAATAAAGTTTTCCTTCTTCTTTCTCACTTTTTGAATCACCTCATTTCTTTTTGCCCAAATGTCTACCTGCCTTGTGCATCTCTGTCTTCCTTTCCTCTTTGAGGGCCAGGAGTATGCTCTAAAAGAGAACCAGACCCAGGCTGGGCCCTGCCCTGTCCTGAGGGAATGAGCTTGGACATACAGCTAAATCTCTCCTGATCGTAGGTTCTGAATTCATCAAAAGGAACCACACCACCTGTCTCCTAGAGTTGCTTGGAAGATTAAAAATAATGCATTCCCTAAACCCAGCACAGTGAGAAAAAAATAAAAGCACCTAGAAGATTAGCTGGTAGAGTGAAGGTATGGGATATCTAGCTAGCCCTTGCTTGTTCTAATTATTTGATTTCTACATTCTTTTTTCTCTACAGCAAAAGGAGTAAATCTCCCTGAAACACAGGCATATTGTTCCGGACAAGTACACAGGGTATCAGTGGTAAAAAAAAAAAAAAAAAAAAAAAGCTACTCTCTTAACGCACATACCTCAAGACTCAGACATAATACAAATCTCATTATTGCTCTACAATATTAATTTCCAGCAAGAGCCTGGGCTCTGGAGTCAGACTGTCACTGCCCAAATCCCAGCTTTGCAACCTACTAGTAGTCTGATCCTGGGCAAGAAATCCAACTTCTTGGATCCCCAGTTTTCTCTCTATAAGGTAGGAAGAACAAAATGTATCTAATTCTTGGTGATGTTGTGAAGATTAAATGAGAAGGACTGACCGCAAGTGCCTGTCATAGAGTAAATGCCCCTTAAGTGCTATTATTTTGATTGCTGCTATTGTTATTGAAACCAGCACATTGAAATGCTCTCTGGATACAGAATTCAAGCTATAGTAAACAAAATTTTGTAGATTCTATTACTGAATCTTCCTTTCAAATCCATTTATTCTTTTGTAGCCTTAACAGAAGCCACGCCCATGACTTACCCAGAATCATCTAGTAAGTAGCCTGCTTTCCCTGCCGCTAGTCTTGGTCCCTCTAAACCGCTCTCCACACGGCAGCCTGAAGGATCCTTCTCAGGCTAATGTGATCATTTCACGCTCATGCTCAACACCTTTTATCTGCTTCCCACTGCTCTGAAGATAAAGTCCTGTCTTTGACGTCATCCACAGGCCATGTACTTACCTGGACTCAACATTAAACATGTCTACAGCCTCAACACTGACCATGGCCTCCTCCATCCTGCAGGATCTAGCCACGTAGAACAGCCTTCACTTCCTTGAACCTGTGCTGCACTCTCTTTGCCCTCAGTGCTTTGCATCTGCTATTCACTCTTGCCCTACCTTTGCGTCTGGTACCACCTTCTTCACAATTCATGGGACATTTCTTCTGGGAAGGTTTCCTTAACCCATGTTGCATGCTTTCCATGTGATCTCTCTGCTTCATGAATTTTCTCTGATAGATTATCCATCGCATTGTTTACCATTTGCCCACT
This sequence comes from Panthera onca, assembly GCF_046562875.1. Taxonomy (NCBI): domain Eukaryota; kingdom Metazoa; phylum Chordata; class Mammalia; order Carnivora; family Felidae; genus Panthera; species Panthera onca. The sequence goes on along the minus strand of NC_138340.1, from coordinate 31,014,553 downwards.
GAATTCTGATGCCCTCCCATAGACAGTTATATACAGGGACAAAGCCTGTTTTGTTCTTCGTTGTGTATAGCCACATTTCTCAGCCAGCAGTAGGGAGACACAGAGAGCACCCGGGGCTGCAGTAGTTGAGGTAGGAAGTCACTTACACTGATGGAAATATGTCCTTTCCCTTAGGAATGTCACCAAATAATGCAGGTTACTGTCCACTCATCTCTCATTACTCGTGGTAGGTGCTCAACAAAAATTTGTTGCATGCACAACTAAACAAATGCTAGTACGTTCCTCTACAATGCTAGTTTGTAATTTATGATTACCAATTAGTTAGTGCAACGCCTCTCCCTTCTGTATGTTTTTAAATTCTGGCTTGAGAGGGTAGGTTAATCTCTTCTTACCCCCAAGATTTCCATGGCATGTGTTAAATCCATGGAGCAGATGCTCTATTTAAAAGAACCAAGTAACTTCTTTTTTAATAAAAAGGAAAGATCCTTCAGTGTAAAAAATAAGATAAATATCTCCTTAAATGTTAATACTCCAAACTGTTATTTTATTTTAAAATAAATTAATTCAACACAAACTTCTTATAAAGTGGATGATCATACAAGTTATTGCAGTACAGAGTCCCTTTGGTAGATAAAAGCATGTAATTAAAATATCATTAAAATGATACGTTTAGAAAAACTGTGATCTGACCCACTTCTAAGGAAAATCAAAAAGAGTTAGGATAAAACATTCCAGTGAAACCTTGAGGCAAAGATACACGATAACTGGTTTTCTTTTAAATAAGGGATCCTGTCTCAAAAATTTTTTTCATGATTTTCCTCAATATACAGTAGATACCTCCCATGTGACTATTATCATTGTTACAGTTCTTTGTTAAGAAATCTATTTTACTATAATTCTATTCACTGTAATTTCCTTAGTAACAGGCTGCTCTCTTTTTCTTTTAAAAAACTATTAAAATGTCATTCACAGCACATTCTAGATGTGGCTCCAGCTATTCCCAATAGCTATTCAAAAAACATAATCACCATAATTACTGTTGACATCTAATTAACATTCAGCTTCCTTTCTACAGCATCTACAGCTGGACAAACCATCTATTCCAGGATAAAAACTAATGCTCTGTTGCCTTTTCTTCAAAAAATAAAACAAACCAGGATGCTAAACACCTGGGCTCACTGTTTTTGTTCTCCCCGTAAATGGTGGTTGGAGGTGGACAGCTACCACGAACACTTTTCTAAATATTGCCAACTGATAAACTGGACCTGGTCATAAGAAATTAAATCCATCCAATTGTTTGTGGGATTGCTGATGTTAATCTGCAGTGTAAGAGTTGTGTTGATTAGAAACGACTCAAAGAGTTTGCTAATGCATAGTTTTTTGATGAGGTCTTCTTTGATCTGGCTCCTTTCTTTCTATCTGACTTACTTCAACCCTTGCTATCCTCTTCTTTGTTCTCTTTGCATGACACATCCTGGATTCTTTCCAGCTTCCCAGAATCATGTTCTCTCCTGCCTGTGGGACTTTAGCCATAACCCCCTCTGTCTTCCTTCATCAGCGTGATGGTTAGGGATGTACACTCTGATACTAGAACATCCTCTGTTCTATCTCTTCTCTCCATACTATAAGCAGTACGATCTTGAGTAAGCCAGCTTATTAGCCTGGGGGTACCTCTGTTTTCTCATTTGTTAAATACGGGGTTCACGGGGTATTTCTGAGGATTAAACGTATTACTATACACATTGAGATCTATAACTATTCTATCTATAAATGTTTACTCTAATGGGCTCTCATCCCGGCCAGAGTCCTCTGGTTTCTCATACTTGAGGCCATATTTTCTAGAAAGACTTCCTTCATGTTCCAGGACAGTTTAGGTCTCCATGCTGTGTGCTCCCACAGCCCCCTAGACTTTTAGCATTACCATAACACTTATATGTCAAGCGTTCCACACTTTATTCATTTGTGCAACAAATACTTCTTGAGCTGCCATTCAGTGCCAGGCACGGGGGGATATGGCAATGAGTGAAAAAGATAAGGTCCTTGCTCCAGTTGGGCTCATACTCTGGTAAGTGCCTGGATACATGAAATAAGCATGTGCTCAAATTAAGAAAACAAATATAGAGATTAAATTATTATGAAGAAAATGCAGGGGTACCTGGCTGGCTCAGTCAGTGGAGCATGTGACTCTTGATCTTGGGGTTGTAGGTTTGAGCCTCACATTGGGTATAGAAACTACTTAAAAATAATAACAAATCTAGGGGTGCCTGGTAGGCTCAGTTGGTTAAGCATTTGATTCCTGATTTTGGATCAGGTCATGATCTCCTAGTTCGTGAAATACAGTTCCACGTTGGGTTCTGCGTTGGTACCATGGAGCCAGCTTGGGATTCTCTCTCTCCCTCTCTCTCCACCCTTCCCCTGTTTGTGCTCTCTCTCTCTCTCTCACTAAGAGTAAGTAAATAAACTTAAAAATAAGTAAAATAAAATAACATAAAAATAATTAAAAATCCTAAAAGAAAAGAGAAAAGAAAAGAGAAGAAAAAAGAAAATGCAACACTATAATAGGATAATAGTATTTGAGGGATGTACTACCTTTGGTTGGGTGGTCTCTTAAATAATGACATTTGAACTGAGCCCTGTTGATTATAAAGGACTAGCCATACACAGACCTGAGGGAAGAAAGTTCCAGGCCCAGGAAATAGCTAAAGCAAAGCTTGAAAGTGGGATTGACCTAAGTCCTGTGGCACCACTTGTTCCCTCTCATTCAGTGGACACACAGTCCACACCCACACTCATAACCACATCCTCTACTTGGAATTATCAGAATGAGAAGGAGTCTCCCCAGCTACACCCACAGTCACAAATAGGCTGGCCTTTTTTTTTTTTTTTTCTATTAAGGTTTTGCCATAAGGAGTTAATACAGATAAATGTTGAAAGAATTCTCTAGAATCCTTCAAGTTCTTAACATCATGAAAACTGAGTTATATAATATGATTTTATTTTCAAGATGAGAACTGGAATTCATGTTGGATTTCTATCCTATAATTTTTATCATCTAGAGCAGTGGTTCTCAACTGGGAGAGATACTGTACATAATCCATCCTCCCCCACCCCCCACCGGGAAATTTGACTCTTTTTGATTGTCACAACTTACTGGTTGTGACTAGCTATTGTTATCTAGAGAGTAGGATGCTGTTAAACATCCATAACTCACAGGGCAGCTCCCACAACAAAAAAGTGTCTAGCTCAAAATGCCAATGTTACCTGATCTGGAAAGTGGTCTTTTTCAAACCCTTCTCTCCTGTTTCTGACTCCATCTTTAACTAGGGCAGTAGGGGGCCCCTTCCTTTGCAATAGTTCTTTTCCTTTATAAACAGATAGGTTTGAATATATGAAATTAAGGATGAATGGCAGGGGCCTCTTTGTCTCAAGGGAGCAATGTATGTCTCTGAGAGTCAGCAGATTGGAGAATACTTTGTCTCCCTTGCCAAGGGCACTGCTTTCTTCATTTCCTACTGTCTGATCCTATAGAGGGCTAATAAAGCTCACCCTGCATCATAGCTCTGATCCATTGGCAGAAGCTGTTTGGAGCACCATCTTGATGCCCATGAGGATTCCCAAAGCCACATTCAGTTGACTAGAGATGTCCGCCATGAACACAGTCACAGTACCAGATACGTGCTATTCCTTCATGATAGGATAGCTAAGTCTTTTGTTCTGCTATTAACCTGATCCTACAGTTTGCTTCCTGCTGTGTCCTAGACATACGACTCTCTAAAAAGTTCACAGTTAATGAGAGTCACACTTTGCACAGACAACTGGGGTAAGCCAATGTTCAGACAACCAGGCTTTATTGTGTTTTCTCCCTATCCTTTTGCTGTTTGTCTTGAGGCCAGTTGACCTGTGATATGAAGTAGGGAGGCCTGACCACCAATGCCCTGTGGTTAGAGTAGCGCTTCCTAGCCTCACCTTGATACAGTTCTAGTTGGTGGTAAACATAATGGGCATCGCCATCCTTTTCTTCTTACTTGTAATTGACTACAGCAATCGCATGCTCTAAACTGAAGGGCTCTCAACAAGCCTTTATTTGATTCATGGCCAGTCTGTTGAGTGCACACCTGCAGGCCACTCATCAGCAAATGCAATTATCTTCTCAGTTCTTCCTTTGCCATTTTACTCGTAGTTCCCCTCATAGATTTCCTCATAATACCTTTATGAGTGCATGAATTCCATCTCTCTATCTCTCTTCCTTTATCCACCTGCATTATAGGTTTCAAAGCACTGCAGGTTTCATAAACTTCTCCCTCTCACACTGGGGCCTCTTAGTCAGCATCATAATTAAACCTTTTGTGTGTATTACCTCTGGTTCCTATACCCCCCACCTTGATTCTGCCATTAGTCACTCTACTGCCAATTTTGCTTTGCTTCCAGACAATCTCAGAGGATCTTCCATCACATATATCAAGCCATTCTGTTTTATTATAGCTCGTTTTTTTAATTTTTTTTTAACGTTTATTTATTTTTGAGACAGAGAGACACAGAGCATGAACGGGGGAGGGGCAGAGAGAGAGGGAGACACAGAATCTGAAACAGGCTCCAGGCTCTGAGCTGTCAGCACAGAGCCCGACGCAGGGCTCGAACTCATGGACCGCGAAATCATGACCTGAGCCGAGGTCGGCCGCTTAACCGACTGAGACACCCAGGCGCCCCTATAGCTCATTTTTAAAAAATATTTTTTAATGTTTATTTATTTTGAGAGAGAAAGAGAGAGAGAGAGAGAGGGAGAGAGAGAAAATCCCACGCATGCTCCGTGCTCAGGGTGGAGTCCAATGTGGAGCTGGATGAGATCCATGAGATCATGTCCTGAGCTGAAGTCAAGAGTCAGATGCTTAATTGACTGAGCCACCCAGGCACCCCTGATATAGCCCTTAGTCCTTGTCCTTGGGTCATACCAAATGAGTCTAAGCTTACTCTGCATGACATTTCAAGTGGGCATTCCCTCCGTTTGTGTTTATTTTATTTTTATTGACTGTTCAGCTTCTACTTCCCCTTCCTATAGCATTTTATCTCGGGAAATTATCAGAATATTTTAATTGGGGGAATTACCTTATTTATTTATTTATTTATTTATTTATTTATTTATTTATTGGAATTACCTTATTTATTTTGGGGAACCACCTCCCCCCCATTTTGTTCAATTCAGTGATCACATAATCTAGTATCTGCCTGTGGTGGTTTTAAAATGTGTCCACAGGGGTGTCTGGGTGGCTCCATCTGAGTGTCTGACTCTTGATTTCAGCTCAGATCATGATCCCAAGGTCGTGAGATCGAGCCCCATGTCAGGCCTCAAGCTGAATGTGGAGTCTGCTCAAGATTCTCTCTCTCTCCCTCTGCCCCTCTTCTCCACTTGCTTTCTCTCTTTGTCTCTCTAAATAAATAAATAAACAAACAAATAATTAAATAAAATGTGTCCACAAATTCTTTGGCACTTCTTCTTTTTAATAGTCGAGCCTAATTCTTCTCTCCTTAAGTGTGGGCTAAACTTAGTGACTCTCTTCGAAGGAACAGAATGTTGCAACAGTGGTAGTGTGTGACTTCACAGGCTAACCCCCAAAAGCACTGTGGCCTCCTTCTTCCTCTCTCTCTTGGGAACTTCTTGCTGTGGGGAATGTCAGCAACCATGTCAATGAGGACATACCAGCAAGCAGCCTTATAGGGAAATCCACATGGCAAGGAAATGAGCTATTCTGCCAAGAGACAGCTCCAACTCACCATCCATGTGAGTAAGCCATCTTGCAAGCATATTATCCAGCCCTTCAGGTAAACTGCAGCCTGCCTGACATCTCAACTGTGGCCTCACATGAAAAACATAAGTCAGACCGCCCAGGGAAGCTACTTCTGGATTCCTGACCCACAGAAATCATGTCAGATAATAAGCACTTACTGTTATTTTAAGGCTTTAAATGTTGGGGTACTTTGTTATGCAGCAATAGAGAACTAATACACTGTTTTTCACTAGGCAAACAAGCTGTTGCTGTGACAGAGCCCCAGAATCTTATCTGCTGATAAATACTGGCATTCTTTTCCTTGCACATCTTCAGGTCAGCTGGGATGGCTGTGTTGATCTTGGCTGGGATCAACATCCTCACCCATCCTGTTGGAGAAGTGGATAAAGTACACCAAAGGTGGCTGATTGGACTAAAACAAACTCTGGTCTCTAGCTGAGAGATCCCTCCTCCGGTTCCTTCTTCCTTTGTTTGCTGTGTGCAGGGTAAACCCCCACAGATAGGGAGGCTGTCAGCTATAAATTACCCTCCCCACGTGCATTCCGGGCTCAGACCTTTGGAGACACAGCCCGCCGGTGTAAAATAAATCTCCAATCCACCAAAATCTCCGAGTGCCGCTTGGTTTTTCCGCCAGCGTTCCAGCCTGGTTCCGTAACAATCCCTCTACAGACTGAGCTGGGAATTGGCTCAAATACATGGTTCTGCTTCATGGGACTCTTGTCTCCACTCTTGTCTCAGAGGTGGTTTAGGCATTTTCTTCCCATGGAAATGACAGAGGCACAAAAGAACAAACATCAATAAGGTAAGCCACTTAAGGGTTAGACTAGGAACAGACATGCTTTCACTTCTACCTCATTCAGTTGACCAAAGCAAGTTACATATTTGAATGCAAAGTCAAGGTGCAAATGTATGTCCTTTAGTGAGAGAAACTGCAACGTCACGTGGCAAAGACCGCGGACCTCTACTTCTGTTATTGGGAGGGAGTAAAGCACTGCCATGATAATGCCAGACCCTTTAGACTCTAGTGGCACAAACACTGTGACCGGAGCTGATCTAATCAGATGGCAGCCTCAGGACTCTGAATCTGAAGCTAAATGGCGTACAGTTGGAGAAACTTCCTCTGGCATTTTGCACCCCATTCGTTCTAGCTGCAGGTCCCGAGGAGGCCTCTCCTAGTATGAATCATAGCCCTCGTGTGTTTCAGCTTCTGAGAAGCAACTTCGTTTCATTTCTGCCTGCTTCTGAGCCTGGGTCTCCAGGCCCTTTGGACACTCATCTTGGATGTGGTTTTGATTCCCTCATCATTCACTCGCTATCATCTCAGAAATTCCTCTGAAAGTACACTCCTGACGTGGTCAGATTCAAATATAGCCCTTCCTGTGTGTTGGAAGCAGCAGAGAATAAAGAGCTTATCTCTTTGTCATAGGGACCGTGCTTTTGTTAACGGCACCTCAGATTCCATCTGCTTTACCTACGAACTCAGGATCTCTTATTTTTAAGACACTGTTCCTTGCCCCATCCTCCATTTATGCAGTCACTTCCTCATTCTTGAACTGGAGAGCCCTTCTTGGTTTTGGAATTGACTTCATTTACAGAAGGTGAAGCAGAACAATCAAACCTGGGGTGAGTCATGCTCCCAGAAGCAAACCTGTCACTTGATCATTTTGCAACTCAGGTTTTTTTCAGAAAAAAACCTTTCACTCCTCTTCATCCTGCCCTCTTGAAGCAGTGAAAAGCTTCTCCCTCCCCTGGCTATCTCCAGGGATATTTTCTTTAAAGACAACCCTTGGGACACAGAAAAGAAGAGACTTAATATCTCTTGAAAACTGTTCGTAGGACATTATTATATGTTTTGAGGAAGCTATAATCTTCCTCAGAAAAGAAAAGAGTTTTTGTAAAGAAGATAACTGACTTGTTCAAAGTGACACAGTTAGTCAGTGAGAGAGCATGGATGGAAACCTAAGTCTGCCTAATTCCCAGGTTGACACGCTTTATTCTCCACCATGTAGACGGCCCAGTATTCACTGAGCTTCTGACAGCCTAGATCTTCAGAACCAGTACGACCTGAGGGTTTGCTGAAAGCAGTGATTTCATTACTGTGATCCTGAGTCCAAGAGTAGCTCAGAGACGCCTCAGAAGCTGCCAGAAAGAGGAGAGTGAGGGAGGGAGTAGAGCAGGGGAAAGGAAGGGAGGAGTAAGTGAAATAGAGGCCAGGTATGCAGCACTTTGAGCCCTCAGTTCTATTTTAACCAGAGCAGTTCGATTTCTGTCTCATACATCGGACTCCCAAATCAGATTGTTTTAAAAGGTCCCACTGCATTAAGGAGTTTAAAAGCTACCAATTTGAACTGACTCTCATTTTCCAGATCTAGGATTCTGGGGAGTTTAGGTGGTTGGCTCCAGGTCTCAGTTAATGGCAATGCCAAGACTACTCCCAGACACCTTGTCACCCAACAGGGCACTTTCTCTTCTCTCCCTCCTTTAAAGCCTTCAAGAGCCAGCCCACCCCCCCACATTTTCCATGTCAATGTTTCCCTTATTCTAGTACTAGAGAAGCCTGAAATAAATCATGGGCAGAAAGCTCTCACGGGAAATAAAATAAAAAAATAGGCACGAAATATTTAAATTTTACTGTTTGCCTTTTTTGTCACATTTTGAGTATGGATGGTCCCTGAGCTGGAGGGTGACCTTGGCCCCTCCCTCACACATCTTTTCCAACTAACAACCTGACAGCACAGAGACTTAACCAAATGTGTTCTTGACATGTTAAGAAAAAAGGATGCTGTCAATCTGGGAACTAAAGATGTTGACTGAAAAAGGGGTGATACCTGAACTAATATTATTTCTGAAAGGGATACTGATTTAGGATGTCTCAAGAAGGAGTGATTGAAACCTTCTCCCTTCCTAGACAAGGGATATTGACTTATCCACAGAGTTGGTTTTATCATTTTCTTCCTCACGTTTCACTTTTATAAAACTTGTTTCATCAGAAAGGGAGCTCTCGAAGCTTCATTTTTAAGCTAATAGTTTTTCTTAGGAAACAAAACAAAACCTTGAGGAGCCTTCCGATATGATGAAGCACTGAACTGAAGGCAATTAGAAGAAAGTCCTTTCACAGAGAGGGCATGAGAGTCCCCAAAATAATTAATTGTGGAGCTGATGTCATACAAGGGACTGTCCAGTGTGCAGGTGTAATCACCCCAAGGATGTTATGTATGCAACCAATGCAATGATAGCTAGTCCATGTTTGGTCAGCAGTTCGAGCCTAGATGGCTGCTTAAACTTGTGGGCTCACTACTAGATTAACAGCTACCCTTATGAGGCTGTTTACTATGGGCCAGGAGCTGCTCTGAATGCTTTACATGTCTTTAGTCATGTAATCATCACCAGAGGTGAGGAAATAGAGGTGAAGACAGATTAAGTAAGAGAGCTAAACTTTTATTTATTTTTTTAGTTGTTTTTTTTTTTTTTAATTTTTTTTTAACGTTTATTTATTTTTGAGACAGAGAGAGACAGAGCATGAACGGGGGAGGGGCAGAGAGAGAGGGAGACACAGAACCGGAAGCAGGCTCCAGGCTCTGGGCCATCAGCCCAGAGCCCGACGCGGGGCTCGAACTCACGGACAGTGAGATCGTGACCTGAGCTGAAGTCTGACGCTTAACCGACTGAGCCACCCAGGCGCCCCATTTATTTTTTTAGTTTTTAAAGTTTATTTATTTTGAGAGAGAGAGACAGCAAGGGAGGGACAGAGAGAGGCGGGCAGAGAGAATCCCAAGTAGGCTCGGCCTTGTCGGCACAGAGCCCCACGCAGGACTGGAACTTGTGAACCGTAAGATCATGACCTGAGCAGCAGCCAAGAGTTGGACATTAGCTGACTGAGCCACCCAGCTGCGCCCCTAAGCTTTTAGATGGATGCAACGCATTTCTAGAATTTTAATCATTGGCGCAGTAAAATAGAAGAGATGTTCATCTTAACAATTAACAACAACAACAAAAAATTAAATCCCAAGAAATGATTTTGTACCCATTAAGTAAGAAAAACAGAAGAAGAGGCACCTGGGTGGCTCAGTAGATTAAGCATCCGAATCTTGACTTTGGCTCAGGTCATGATCTCACGGTTCCTGAGTTCAAGTCCCACGTTGGGCTCTAGGCTGACAGGGCAGAGCCCGCTTGGGATTCTCTCTCTCTCTCTCTCTCTCTCTCTCTCTCTCTCTCTCTGTGTCTCTCTCTCTCTGCCCCTCCCCTGCTGGCTCTCTGTCTCTCTCTCAAAATAAATAAAGTTAAAAAAAAAAAAAGAAAAACAGAAGGAGAAAGAAAATTAATTTAAAGTACACCTGATGCAGATAGTTATAGTGATAAGGCCACATACACTCAAAGAGATAATGTTGTATATGTAACATAGAATATGATGTATTATACGATCAATAATTGGTGGATATTAAATATTTAATGCTTGTTATCCGTTATTGCTAGTTATTACTATTATTATCTCACATGTAATGAAGCTGTGTGACCCTAGGCAACTTGCTCAGTCTCTCTGGTTCTCTGAATCTCAGTATCTTCATCTGGCACTAGGCTGAGTCATGGTACATACCTCAAAGTGTTGTGAGGTTCGGATAAGATAATGTGTGTAAAGTGCTTGGCACAGGGCCGGGCACACAGTAACCACTCAACATATGACAGCTGGCCATTTTATTACTGTTATAATTATTAAATGATTAGTATTAGATGACTATAATTTTAAATGTCATCATTATTTTGTTACTGTTATAATTACTTGTTGCTGTTATACTATGCACACTGCACATATTTTGCCAGCAGCATTGAAAATGTGTGCCACACTTCTGGAAAGACATCAAGATAAATTCACATACTACAAGTCATAAAGAGGCTTATTTCGACTTTTGAACACTTATGATAAGGAAATAATCCAACGGAGTCCGGACGCAATGTGCAAATTGCCTTTGGTAGCGTTATCTCCAACAATCCCGTGTTTTAGGCAAAGAAGGATGGCCGTCCAACAGCTCTCTGAGTACTGGGGAAGTGGAGCCAGAAACCAGCACCCAGTATGATTTTCCCCTCAGAACTGTTTAGTGGTCAGGCCCTAAAACAAGTTTGATTTAGAGCTTTTAAAACCTATTATTACTCACCATGTGTGGATTATAAGAGCACACTGTTTTTCATATGGTGGTATAGACTAGTAAATCCATATCTTGATGGATGCACCTATTTATACCGAAGATTTTTATTAGATAAATTTCGCCTCATATATATGAGATAGTTGCAAACTTTTTTTCTGATGCTATTACTCACAATTGTTTTAGTGGTTAATATTGGTTTTGGGTTAAAAAATGCTTAAAGCATGATTACTTAAGGCATTTTTGTTTCTTTGAACATATTTCTATTCTCTCAGATGAAATTCTGCAGAAGTAATTCTGAACTAGAATGAGACTTGGTGTTTCAGCTTTATTTGGTTATATCTTGGCAGTGTGGCTTACAGCAATTTAACATACTTACTGCCCAGGGAAATCTGCGGAGCATTTTCTCTTTGGAAGATTGCTGAATGGCCTCTTTGATCCAGAAAAGTTGAGAGTGGATTTGCTTTAAAGGTAAGAGATTTTTGCCATATTAAAGAAAAAAGTGTGTGAATGCGATTGCCCAATTTTTAAGAAAGCAAGAACAAATGTTAAGTATACAAAGAGTGTCATTAATATTGTCCGTGGGGACCAGACCAGGACATGCTTGATATGAACACAGCTTTCCAGTGTTTCTAGTAGTAATCTCTTGGACAGAGTCAAAACAAGATGTAATTTACATCAGAGTCTGGGTTAGAATGAGTAGGGTTAAAGCTAGACTTTAATAGAGAATTTTTTAAAAAAGAAAGAATGAGCAGAAAATAGAATTATAAAATGTGTCATAAGTAAGGAAACTTAGGCTAAGAGAGGTTTAAGATACTTGTTCAAGGTTGCACAACCAGGAAAGGGGAAGAGGAAAGACGTGAATTCAGGTCTGCCCTATTCCAAAGCTCATTTGATTGCTGAGCAAATATTTATTTTATACTACTATCTGTCATGTTGTGATCTGGGAAAAAAATCCTGATGTTGGGGAGATTACATTCTGACAGGGGAAATAGGTATAAAAATAATGATTAGGCAAATAATTAATTAGCATTATGCCAGATGCAATGAAGTAAAAGCATACTGCATCATGAAGGGGTATATCAAGGGACCTGATCTGATCTGGTAAGTTAAAGATCTTTCTGAGGAGAAGATATTTATGTAGGGGCATGAAGGATGAAAAAAAAGGATCTACACTGTATTATAATTCCCAAAATCCTATTATCCTATTTGCATATACTTTTAGATAGCTATTAAAATTATACCTGCTTAGAAAATATTTGTGTGATATATATATATATATATATATATATATATATATATACATATATATATATATATATATATACACACACACACACACACACACACACACATACATATGTATATATATAATTTATTAACCATAATATGTAAAGAACTTGTACAAATCAATAAAAAGTTCAGTAGACAAATAAAGGCTACAACAGAATACCACTTATTATTCATCAAATTAGCAAACATGAAGAAATCTGGCAACAGTTCCATGATAATGTGGGGAAACAGTCACTCTTTAACACTAGTGAAAGGAGTAAATATGAAATGAGCAGGCACTTTGGAGACCTGTATACTCTGTGAACCAATAACTATATTTCTTGTATTGTATCTGAGAAACACACTTACATACATGCAGAAGGAGACATGAATGAGACTATTTACTTTAGCCTTATCTATAATACAGAAAGAAAGAAAGAAAGAAAGAAAGAAAGAAAGAAAGAAAGAAAGAAAGAGAAAGAAAGAAAGAATAAGGAAATAACAGAGATATTCATCAGTAAGGAGATGGGTAAAATATATTTTGGTGTATTTGATCCTGTTCAATATCACACAACTTTTCCAAGGAGTGATTTAGGTTTATGTAAAACTAATGAATAAACATCCAAGACCTATTTTTCAGTGATATATGACTGAGTCCATGTTGAAGAATAACACATACAGAATTATATCAATTATGTTAGGCTCAGCCACACTGTTTAGTTTTCCAGGGCTATATGCATGTATAGGAAAACTAAAAATATATAGAAGAGAAAAAAATGCATAGAAGAATCACAATATACTCACTACAGTGCTTGCCTCTGAGGAAAGAGGGCAGATGGGAACAGGGTGTGAGTCAAGAAAAACTAAAAATTTACCTACGATATTTTAGTACATTTTTCCCCATATAAATGAAAAAATGGAAAATTCCCCCACATAAATGGAAAAAAAAAGGAATTTCTGGCACATAAATTCAATCATAAATTACTTGTGTAAACAAAAGCTAATAAAAAGAAAAAGGAAATGTTGTTTTCTGAGTGACAGCATCCCCCAATAAGAAATGGAGGCTTAGTTCATCACCACTTTCCAGAAAAAGAAGTTATTGCTTGGGCTGGATGTTATGGCTGAACTGTGCGGCACTTGAGGTATAACTGAATTCCTGGGACGATAATAATAATACTGCTTTCCATTTGTTCAGCACTTTGCCGTTTTCAAAGTACTTTCCCAATACATTATCTCCACGGATTCCCACAATAGCCTTATGAGGATGCAGCTGTATTCCCAAGGGGATGTTCAAGAGTATGGGAAAGATAGCACATTTCCAGGATTCCACAAGCAGACATACACATACACACAATACCATTTCTTCAAAAATCGTAAGTAGCCTGATTTTAGAGGTTCTTTTGTATATATAATGCTATCCCTCTCGTTGAACAAATGGGGATGGAAAATGGTCATTTGAAGAATTTGTGTATAATGGTGTAACCTGAGAATCTATTTGATTTTTGCCTCTGAAACCAAAGAGCCGTATCATTTCTGAAAAGTTGACCCTTACTGCCTGGAATTCGGCAATCACTTTGCACCTACTAATGTAAGACCTTGAAGAAGTAGGGACCTGTGGTACCATTCCTGGGACAGATTCTCGTGTCTTCTTCATGATATATTTATCGTTATACAAATATTATTTACTTTAAGTTTATTTATTTCGAGAGAAAGAGAGAGAGAGAATGAGGAGGGAAGGGGCAGAGGGGGGAGGACAGAGGATCTGAAGCAGGCTCTGTGCTGACAGCAGAGACTGATGCAGGGCTCACACTCATGAACCTTGAGATCACGACCTGAGCCGAAGTTGTACACTTAACCAACTGAGCCACCCAGGCACACCAAATTTTACTTATTAATGGTGCATTTTAGTTAGGCAATAGAATTGCTCGTCCTAATGGAGTTGGAGATTACTTATAATATGAGATCACACTTAGAAGGCTCTGCTCACTACTCACATCTGAAGAGGCAGCATAGCTTAGGAAAGGGCAAAGGGCATGGTCATCGAGGGTCAAAGCACTAGAGTTAGGCACACCTGAATTATTATTTTGCCTCTGCTATTTACTAGCCATGAGATTTTGCATACATAAAATTACTTCTGTAAGTTTCAGCTTCCTCATCTGTAAAATGGGGCTAGCAAAACAGCCAAGAAATCAGACTCTGAACCCATTCATCTTGATTCACAGCTCACCTCTGCCACTATCTTCCTATATAATTGTAGAAAAACTACTTAATTTTCCTTTGTCTCGCTTTTTCTCATCTGCATGAGGTAATAATTGTGCCCACCTTAGTGCTGTTGTGAGGATTCACATGTATGTTAATATACATAAAGTATGTGTTTGTGTCTCTGGCACATACATTCTCATAGGTGTTAGCAATTTTTATTGCCCTTAACTCAGGACGCAGCACAAAGTAAGTGCTCAATAAATGAAAAGGGACACTAATGGTGCTACTGATACTACTGACCTTCAGAAAGAGAATTTTTCAGATTCAGACAAACATGAGGCCAGAGTCCCTCTGTGCAGGGAGAGGTGCAAAGTGATGCTCTGTAGATGCCTGTTACTTGAATGACTAACAGATACAAACGTCCTCAGGAAGCCAGAACAAATGCCTATATGAAACACACTGTCACAAAGACACATTGGTGCAAGTTTCATGGACTTTCCATGTCCCGGTTAGGCAGAGACTGTAGTGGCCTAAGGTGGGTCCCAGGGAGAGACTGAGAAGGGGAGGTGGGAGAAAGAAGCTCCACTAAGACTATTTTTAAGCCTGGACAGAGCTCTGAACGGCAATGGAAAGGATTCTAAGAAGAGTTATCCCCCATGTTTTCCCCCATAAATAGGACAAAAACTGCTTAGAAGATGTTGGTTTGTGATGAATCCAGTAAACCTCATTTTAATGATAATTAATTAATCCATTAAATAAATATTGAGGACTTGCTATGGTCCAGCACTATCCTTAGTGCTGGGCACATAACTAGGAACATAGCAGATATGATCCCCAGCTTCGTGGGCTGACAATCTAAGGGCAGGAGGGCAAGAAAGAGGACCGGGGGTTCTGGGGGTATAAGTGAGCATCTGAGGCATAAGGAAATTCGAGAGCAGAGAGAACTTCCAAGAAGAAGGAGGGCATGGTGAGTAGCCAGGACAAGTTAGATATGAGCATTCCAGGCAGAGGGAACATGGGGAAAGGCCCTGGAGAAGGCTGCATTTAAAGATTTAAAAAAAAATTTTTTAATGTTTATTTATTTTTTGAGAGACACAGCAAGAACAGGGGAGGACAGAGAGAGAGGGAGACACAGAATCTGAGGCAGGTTCCAGGCTCTGAGCTGTCAGCACGGAGCCTGACACGGGGCTCGAACTCAAGGACCATGAGATCATGACCTGAGTGGAAGTTGGACACTTAACCGACTGAGTCACCCAGGTGCCCCAAACCCCAATCAGGCTGGAGCTGGCATGTCATTAGGGACGTATGAAAGAATGAAGAATCCATTCTTAGGACGTTAGAACATTTTGCCCAAGTTCACACAACAGGATGCCCAAGTCTGTCTGATTGAAAGACTGCTCTATTTCCTCTCACATGGTGCTGGTGGCATGGTTTGGCAATGAGATACAAGTCCCCAGGAAGCGACTGTCAGTGACGCCGTATCTTCCTATAAGGATCAGCGAGGATATCTTTTTTTCAGGTACACAGTCTCATTTATCACTAACCTTTCAGTTCCTCACATCAAAACCTGTCACCCTTGAATTTCAGTCATTCAGACTTTCCTGGGTTTCCTGACTTTCTTTGGTGTATTTAATAGCCACCTGAGTACCATTTGGAGGATGTATTCTTGCGACTCTGATTTGCTAAATGTGCCCTCAAGAGAAAGGCCTGACTGGATCTCTATCTACTTCGATTCAATCTTTTGATTAAGATTCAAAATTAGGCTACAAAACACATTTGTTTATCACGATCTTTAGAGAGAGACCTATTTTCCTGCTGCCAATTTGTGTGCAGGGTAGAAAATGCTGATGTATCACATGCTTTTCTCTTCATGGTGCTAAGACAATATTAAATATCTTGTGAAGAAGTGGAAGTCATTAGTACTTGGCCCAATTTAAAAGCTTTTATAGGTTCCTAATCGAAAGTGAGATAATACTTGTGGAAACGCCAGTATAGAGCCCAGAGTGTGCTTGCTATTAACTATAATGATGGTTCTTAATTAGCAAGGACCTCCTATGTTCCAAAGGGCTTTTATATACACATTAATAACTATCCTTACACCAATCCTGCCAAGTCAGAATTATCGGCCCCATTTTATATATGAGAACAATGAGAGAAAGAGAATGGACATAACTTGCCAAATAAAAGTGGCAGAGGCAGAATTTTCACTTTGTTGGTAAAGAAAAGTAGATGTCAGATGGTTTTGTCTGGCATCCACATACCTTTATTTATTTATTTATTTATTTTTTTATGTTGACCACATGTTTATTTTCCTTTGGGGAGTCACCCTACTGCGTTCTCAATGTACATGTTTCCAGAGAGGCTGATGGGATGTCCAATTCCCACATAACACCCGCCTGGTCATTGACGGTACCCTACTCCCCCCAACCACAGTGACTGGTTCAGGGATGGGCACATCATCTAAGGGAGCCAATCAGAGCCAAAGAGCATCAATCCCACTGAGATGGCTGGACCCATTGGTAGAAGAGATACTCTTTCTGCTCAGTACTTAACCTGGGATGTTGTAAGCACAGAACTACCAATAGATCTTTGGAGGGCTGACTAACAATGAAGCCAACACGATAACATCAAATGGACTGTGCCCTAGTCATGTTGAGCCTAACAATTCCCTCTTCCCTCTCTTTTTTATGCTTAAGGTATATTTTGGTTATTTGGAATCAAAAGTATTTGTCTACAAATGGAGCCCAAACTCACACTCTACCCAATTAATGAACTATGTACAAGGGGGACTAAAAAAAAAAAAATCTTCTTTTATTCCTAATTTCTCTAACAGGAACTCCAAAGAGATCACCACTCTTACCCTTGCTGATCATAATTTGGTAAAAAGAAAAGTCCAGATGTAGCCTCTTCATGTAAAGTCCCAAAATATCTAATTTTGGCGATCAGGACAATTGTTTTGTTAAAATATAACAAAAACCGCTTCTCCTCATCTCCTTTTTCCTATTTATGGTAATTTGTGTTGTGTGAGAAGTTATCAATTAATGGTTTTGGGAATTTACTATCAAGTTTCTGGGTATAAATCTAATAATTCCTGGAATCCCCTGGGACTCACTCTGCACCGTCACACTTTAAAGCACCATGCAAAAACTATACGTATAGTTTTAAAAATACCTCCAAGCTTTACTTGGGCTTATCAACAACATTCAATGGGGTCCAGTTCGTTGTGGATGCTGTGATATACCACCCTGATATGCACTCAGGAATAATGGACATAATACTCTAGCTGCAGATTATGCCACTGGAGGGCAGTGCCCAGCTGTCAGCCCCTTCCCAGCTTGCCTCAGCTGAAGAGAGCAGCCTTACCCAAAGTCACTCCCTCTTCTGGTGAAAAGTGACACTCAAAGACCGAACATGGGCATAAAATCCAGGCCTCTGGTCCTAACTGGGGAGGGCTGTGATGGGTCATCTTATCTTTAGAGTTCCTACAAAGTCAGCTGAAGTCTTTCTTGTGACTACACTGTAGTTCATCTTCCTCTGCTAGATCCTGATTCCTATCCCCATGTGTTGATCCAAATCCATTCTGACAAGTGTCCTAGTTATGAGACTGACTCAGGGTTAGCTTCCCGCAAAACTCAACTTTAACAGATAGCTGTACATCCTCAAAGCTTTTCCCCACCCCTTGATCTCTCACACCCCATAGCTGCTGCTTCAAAGCTCCAAACCTCCTCAACAGCCCCCACCCTATAAGACTTTCCTCCTGTTTCCCTCGCTCTTTTAGCCCAGCCCTTTGATAAACTTGGCCTCTTTGACTATGACCCAGTTCCCATCTCCTCCACCCCCTTTGTCTCTACCACTCATCAAATTCTGAAATGGGGCTAGTAAAGAAGAGTCTTTGGTTTGCCAGAGGAATGAGGGACGACTTAGGAGGGTACATTCAAAGTTGTTCTAATCACACAGGATCACAGTGATGCTAAAATCTTTTTTATCCAGCAGTAAACCTAAATATGGAAAGCGGGGGGGCTGCAGTGCCTGGTGGTATTTAAAGATCATTAAGTTGAACGTGCCAATGGAAAACTCTAAAGGTTAAGTCTATCTATGAGAAAAATCACAGATTTATATCCTCCCTTCTAAATATTTTGGAGTTCTGACATAATTGCATGGGTTTTTTTTAAGTTTATTTTTAAAAATTACACTGATTGAAACAAAATATAATGTTGTGTATTTGGATATAAGGTAGTACGCGGATATGGTGAAAACTACAAAGGTTGTTATGCAAAGAGGTAAATTATAGGTATCACTTTCTTAAGGCATTGTTGTGAAGATTGGGTGAGAGCATCATGCAAACATAAACACTGTGTTTGAGCAGAAGACATCTGTTTTGCTCTATGGAATGTTGCACTAAAGGCTAGTACTGATTTAAAGAAATGGTGGTTTTCCTAAGAGGACTACTGGGCCAAATAAAGCCTGACCCCAGGGAAACGGGATTCTTGAGGGACAAGGCCATTTGTTTTGAAAAACCCTAATTATCTGGAAAGAAGAGCAGAGGCCACTTAGCAGGGTCCCCACGGCGTGGTCGAGGTTCTCCTGTGACCCGAGGCACACCATCAGCCACGGAGACAGACAGCGTACTTTGCGGCCCGGACGGATGCGCTGACCTACGGCAGCACCACGCTGTGTTCTGCATGACCAGCCTCCAGCTCCCACCAGGTTGACCCTGGCTGGCTGCATGGCCACATCCCTTAAGGCTGATCCCAGGTCAGTCACCCAGAGTGGAGGCTCATCAGAGCACAGTGAGTCACAGTCAGAATTGCATGTTAAGGGGGGGGGGGTGGGGGTGGGGGGAGGGTGGAGAGAGAACGAGAGAGAAAGGGAGAAAGGAAGTAAATATAATCCAACTCTGCTCTTATTCTCATAGAAGATAATTACAGCCAAACAAGAGAATTTAATGTCAAAGTGCCAGACTATATTATAATTAAACAAACACAAAGCAGGTTTCAGGAACATTAAGAATGCCACCTAAACAATTCAAACAAAGCTTGTTAACGAGGAAGGCAGACACCTTGTCATTACTCCGTGGCTTTTAAGATGGCAGGCAGCCATGGTGGACTCCTACACGGCAGAAGAAATTTGTTTCTCTATTTTTGGGGTGAGGCTTCGCAACTAAGGCAGAAGCTGTGGGGTCCAATCAAAACGGGGTTCGAGTCCCACTTAGCCATTTAGTACATGCGTGCACTGTGCCTCCATTTCCTATCTATTAAAAAGGATGAATAACAGATGGTAATGGGAAATGTGTAAAGCCAAACACTATGCAGCCTCATTTGTAGTAAGTACTTTGTACATGTGTTACCGAACTAATTAGTGCTGACCATACACTTGATGTATTACAGGGGCCCAGTAGGTGTCATGAGATGAAATAGAGGTGAATCAACTTCTAGCTACTTACAATTCTCAAGAGACAATTCAGCAATTAACCAGCAAGGTCTGGACAAAGCTAACGTTTGGTCTTCAGTCCCTTAGCTTTCACAGTCTGTGAGGTTAAGAACCATATTTGGTTCTTTTCCACATAGTGATTACACATAGCGTGTCCTTCAGAAGAGCTAAGTCCATGATTAGAATAGTAAATGGCATGTAGCATGCATGTCTTCCCAAACCTGTGATAGGAGGCTTTCATCTCTGGGACCTCACATAAAGTCTAGACACATACTCCTAAGTCCTCAGCCTCTGCAATATTTGAAAACATTTTCTAGATGATTTTTTGGAAAAATATAAATTAGTGCTTGCAGGGAGAGGAGCTAGAGGTGCCATTAATGTTACAGCCAAATTATGAGTTTATATTTCTCTAGTCCAAAGGGAAGAGCTGTAAAAGAACTTTCCAGGGGCGCCTGGGTGGCTCAGGCAGTTAAGCGTCTGACTTCAGCTCAGGTCATGATCTCACGGTTCGTGAGTTTGAGCCCCACATTGGGCTCTGGGCTGACAGCTTGGAGCCTGGAGCCTGCTTCCGATTCTGTGTCTCCCTCTCTCTCTCTGCCCCTCCCCCACTCACGCTCTGTCTCTCTCTGTCTCTCAAAAATAAATAAATGTTAAAAAAAAAAAAGAACTTTCCAGTTCACTGAGTGATTTCCTGTCCGTTCCTTTGTCACAAAAATCCTCAGAGTTTATAATTTTATTTATTTATCCATTTATTTATTTACCTCCAAGTTAGTTAGCATATCGTGCAACGATAATTTCAGGAGTAGATTCCAGTGATTCATCCCCTATGTATAATACCCAGTGCTCATCCCAAGTGTTTTCCTTAATGCCCCTTTACCCACTTAGCCCATCCCCCCTCCCACAACCCCTCTAGCAACCCTCTGTTTGTCCTCTAGATTTAAGAGTGTCTTATGTTTTGTCCCCTCAAAGAGTTTAAACCAGTGATTCTCAAAGTGTGGGGCAATTCTCAGGATAAGAGGTGATATTACATAATATACAATATTAAATGACATTGAAACACACTATCCAAAAATTGTTCCTTTTTAAAATTTTTTTCAGTATTACTTATCACATCCAGGAGAAAGTCCCAGTCTGGTGCTAGCACATCCTTAACACCTCCATAATACTTACTGACAACCTCTGAGGTGGGAGGAGAAGGGAGGGAAAGCAATAAAGGGGTTGGGGGGGGGGGCACATAATTTGTCACCTTCAAAGCATTATGCAGTATTTAGTATTTTCTTAAAAACAACTGCTTTCTTTGCTGTATTTATCCTCAGAGTTCTCTACTTAAAAAAGAGTTTCAAGTATATATTAAGTAAATGGTGCACGGGGTATCAACACATGCAAAATCTGAGGACGTGGTTTTAGACGACTGAAGTTCATATTCATACTTGCATCCAGCCATAAAGCTGGAAGTGTGAGAGCTGGCCACAAAGGGTCCTCCCACATTTAAATCTTGCGTTCTTTCCACCTCAAGAATACCTCCGAAATAATTAAAGCATTTCAAGGGTAAGTCTGGGTCGAGGTTAAGAGCTCTCCTATCTGGTTAGGAAAATCTGATACTGAGTGCAGCTTCAATGCTACTAGCTATGCTTTACTGACAAGTTATTTAACATCCCTAACCCCCAGAATCTAGCTTTTAGAAAAGGAGTAAATAATCACATCTAAGTCAAAGGGTTGGGTTGTGTTTCAATGAGAAAAATCAATATCAAGCATTTAGCACAGTCCCACAGATATAGGAGCTCCATAAACGTCAGCTCAAAATACTGATTACAAAGCTGGAGGCATCACACTTCCTTATTTCAAACTATATTATGAAGCTACAGTAATCAAAATAGTATTGGATGGGCATAAAAACAGACATTTAGACCTACAGAACAAAATCAAGAGCCCAGAAATAAATCAACGCATCTACGGTCAACTGACCTTTGACAAGGGTGCGAAGAATGCACAATGAGGAATAGTGTCGAGATAACTGGATATCCACATGCAAAAGAATGAAACTGGATTCCTATCTTACAACACTCACAAAATTTAACTCAAAATGAATTAAGGACTTAAATGTAAGCCCCCAAACTGTAAACATCCTAGAAGAAAACGTAGGGGAAAAGTTCCTTGATATTGTTTTAGGCAGTGATTTTTTTGGGTATGACTCTAAAAGCACAGGGAACAATAGCAACAAAATAAACAAGTGGGGCAACAGCAAACTAAATCGTCTGCAATCTAAAGATTTTGCACAGCCAGAGAAGTAATCAAAAGAATGAAAAAGCAATCCAAGAAATAAGAGAAAATATTTGCAAGTCATATATATAAGGAATTAACATCCAAATCGTATAAGGATTTTGCCACAACTCAATAGCAAAAGAAGAAAGAAAGAAAGAAAGAAAGAAAGAAAGAAAGAAAGAAAGAGAGAGAGAAGGAAAGGAAAGGAAGGGAAAGGAAAGGAAAGAGAAAGAAAGGAAAAAACCTGACTACAAAACGGAGAAAGGGACCTGAATAGACATTTTTTTCAAAGAAGACATACAAATGGTCAAAACGTACATGAAAAGGTGCTCAACATCACTAATCATCAGGGAAATACAAATTAAAACCACAATGAGATATCACCTTACATCTGTGAAGATGGCTATTATCAAAAAGGCAAGAGACAAGTGTTGGTTAGGGTGTAGAGGAAAGTAAACCCTTGTATATTGTGGGTGGGAATGTAAATTGGTACAGCCATTATGGAAAACAGTATGTAAGTTCCTCAAGAATTTAAAAATAGAACTACCATATGATCCAACAGTTCCACTTCTGGGTATATATATCCAAAGAAAATGAAATCTGTATCTCAAAAAAATATCTGCACTCCTATGTTCATTGTAGCATATTCACAATAGCCAAGATACAGAAAAAACCTAAGGGTCCATCAACAGATGAGTGGATAAAGAAAATTTGATACAAACACACACACACACACACACACACACACACACTGTAATGTTAGTTAGTCATAAAAAAGAAAGGAAATCCTGCCATTTGCAAAAACATAGATGAACCTAGAGGACATTATGTTAAGTGAAATACCCCAGAAATAGATAGACAAATACTGTATGATCTTACTTACATGTGGAATCTAAAAAAGTCAAACTCCTAGAACTAGAGAGGAGAAGGGTGGTTTCCAGGGGCGGGAAGCTAGGGGGATAGGGCGAGGTTTGTCAAAAAGTACAAATTTCCAGGTATAAGACAAACAAGGTCTAGGGAGCTAATGTACAACATGATGACTACAGCTAAAAATACTTAATTGTATACTTGAAATTTGTGATTTAATACTTGAATCTGTGAGGCAATGGATGTGTTAATTAACTTGCTTGTGGTAATGATTTCACAATGCATTAAATATTAAATCATCACATTGTACACTTAAAAATCACATGTACAACCTAAATACATACAATTTTTATTGTTATTCACACTTTAATAGGCTGGAAAAATATTGATTGAAAGGCTTAGAATCAGAACTCTCCCAAACACTTGAACATTCTCATATTACAATGAATGGTTGTTCTCACCACCAGAAATTGACTGGTCTATCTTAGGACATACTGTTCCTTCTTTTTCCAGGACAAACCCTAACATGGTTAGGGCATTACAAGACTTGTTCCTAAGACTGACTAGTTAAGATACAGGAAACCCAAAGTCACACCTTTTGGTCTCACAAAGATACTACCATAAACAGGTGGACTTTAGGGAAGGGGGAGTGAGGTGAGAACTTGATCTTAACTGAATCTCAACAAAGGACACTCTATGTAGAAGTAAAAGATAATATTCTGCAGGATATATACTAGTATACAGAAATTTCAAATTTTCAAATTTTCAGAATATTAAGCACTCACTCTGTTCTGTATTCTCTACTTGATTCTGGGGATACAGCAATAAAAAAGAGAGACCCAGGCCCCACCTTCACAGTAGTCTAATCAAATGTTCTAGAACACTAGCCCTCAGGTCACACAATCTTCTCAGCACCTGCTCAGGAAAAAGCATACTTGGAAAGGAGCAACTAAGTAGGCATTAAGTAACTGAATTTCATATCCAGCACTGATCGCCCTCAAATGATGTGATACTTTGGAGAAGGCATTTTGCCTGAGTGCTACACTAAAATCATTAGATATTTAGTCACAAGTTCCCAAATATCAAGCATTGATGTAACATAGCTAGAGTTGTTGTCATATCTATATTCCACTATACTATATATCTTTTTATTCTTTAAATTGTTTCATGTTTTTACTTTAGTGAGTTTATTTTTCAAAGGAAAAATCCACCATCACTATGATTATTAAAGACTGGCATCTTAATGACATAAATTGAAGTCCTGTAAAAAACAAACATTCGACTAAATAAAGTTTAGCACAATCTTACTGCCAGTTATCTATTGAACTCTTATAGAGGAGATAGATATGAAGCCAAGATGTGCTTCTTGACATCAGTGTAGGGAGGGGTGTTGTCACTTCACATGGCAGTTCTTTTAGCGTGACTCACGGCCTCTTTTGTTCTGTGGCTCATGCTGTTGCACGAGAGGTGGACTGACTTGTGTGCTTGAGAAATGTGGGAAGGATAAAGAACAATCTTGGCAGAGACCCTCTATTTTCTCTGGGGAGCTACTAAGTCTCACACGAAGCTGTCTTCCCCAATTCAACCCTTGACTTCCATATGCTACTCCATAATATTATTACCAGTTTGTTCAGAATATGGTTGGGTGAGGTGTGCTAGTCTAGAAGACTGAAAGAAAACTGAATGTGAATGCCTTCAGAGATGTTGATGGGAAACTGTATAATTGATAAGCAAGGCCAATCAGTTCTTAACTTCCTGATAGATCTTTACCTCCCTAAAAGTGGGATATCCAGATGTTTAGCATCTCCTGGGGTGAAGTTCACAGCACCATCTATAAAATAATTCTTCTGAAGAATCAAATTTGAAGCTAATTCAGACTCTAGTTCTAATTGGCAATTTATGGAAATATAGGAAATAGAATAATCGATTAAGTGATATATAAAAATGCAATCAGCAATCCAGAATGTTGGAAATTCTTCAAAACAAATAGAAAAAGGAAAACTTTCCTCTTTTCAATAAATAAATGGCACAAAAAGGGGAAGAGGTGAAAAAGCAGAAACCAGCCCAGGAGGAAGATGGAGTAGAAATAGTTTTCATCATTCCTCCTGCTTAGTACAATGACAAGCCCTAGAAATTGTATATAAAACAAACATAAGAAGACTCTTGAAAGGAGAAAAGAGAAAGGCAAACTGGTTAGAGACACCGGGATTGAAGAAACAACATGGAGGTGAGCTCCTGGAGTTTTCTTTTTTTGGTTTCTTACTTGTTTATTCTGAACATGTTTATGGGAAGAATCTTATAAAACAAGAGGGGTCCTGCCAGCGATACAAATGCCCCCGGGGAAGACTCAGCTCATGGGGTGACAGGTGTGAGTTACCCTCATCCCTCCCTGCAATCTCGCCCCTCTCAGGGGAGCCAAGCCCACCTCTACCCAGAAGCCTCCGTGGCCCCCCTTCCCTATGACGCATGTGACTGGTTGCCTTGCTGGCCACTCTGACCTCAGCTCCCACTCTTCTCCTAGCTGGCCCTTCTGGCTTCACCTCCCACCCTTCCGCTCTCTGGCTTCTCCTCAGCTGCTCCTCAGACATACCCACACGTGCCCACCTCAGGGCCTTTGCACTAGCTGTTCCACCCCTGAAAATGCTTTCCCCTTACCTACCCTCTACCTGAGCCATTCACCCTCCCTCATTTGGTGTTCACTACAGCAGATAACTCCATTTATCCTGTGGCAGGATCTCTGGAGTTTTCTTTTTTGCCTCATATATCGCAGACGATGAGATGAAGAAACCAGCAGCCGGAAAACACCAAGGAGCACAGAACAAAAATTCCTAACAAAAGCCTACTGTCTCTAGACAAAGGAACAGGAAAAGAGCAGAGTCTCATAGCATGATGGCCCATATGTGTTTTAGCCGGCTTCCTTGGAAACTGCCTTGGCAGGAAAGGGGGAACGAATGCTGCCTCGTTACCGCTATGTGGGCGTAGAGGCCCTGGTTCCCCACCTGGCCTCCACTGAAACCCAAGTAGCAGAAGGGATACTTGTTAGTGTTGGTGGTAGTAGGTGTGGGAGTGGGAAACCCAGCTCCCCTCTAGGTCTCTGGTGCTAGCACCCTGGCTTGGAGGAGGAGGAATGTCTTGTGACTGTTCTGTCCACTACCACCACCAGAGTGGGGATGAGCTCCTCGCCACTAGGCAGTGCGCGAAGTCCCCACTCTCCCAGCTTCTGATACCACTCCCGCAGGAGATATGACGCAATGCTGCTCGGGTGAGAGTGGGAATCACGGCTCCTCAGGTAGTATTCTCTGACTCTGCACTGGGGGTGGGGTTTCGTTACTGCCCAGCAAGCATGAAAGTCGGGGTGCCTATTCAGCAATCGTGGGTGGGAAGGGGGGTGCGACAGGTAGTTAGGGTTCTTCATTTGGAAGTCCAGGCTTCCCACTCACCCTTTGCTGGTGGGAGTGGACGTCGGGGCCACAGCTATCTTCAGTGGTGTTGAATGGTATGGAGTAGTTACTGTGCAAAAGTCATCTACCTTGCTAGATTGAACACAGCCTCAAGGACTTGTGGGGCTCTAACAAAAGATCTAACATTCATATCATTAGAGTCCCAGAAGGAGAAGAAGAGAAAAAGAGAGAGTTGAAA
The DNA here is from genome assembly GCF_046562875.1 of Panthera onca. Lineage (NCBI taxonomy): Eukaryota > Metazoa > Chordata > Mammalia > Carnivora > Felidae > Panthera > Panthera onca. Next base: position 30,987,960 of record NC_138340.1, on the reverse strand, counting down.
AAGTATGTAAAAAAAATTATAGCTGAAAATTTCCCAAATTTAGTAAATGACGTAAGCCTGGCTGATCAGTATACGGTGGTTTGTTCCTCACTCCTCTCTTTTGTGTTTACACAGTTCCATAATAAAGGGTACTAAAGAGAGAAAGAATTTGAAGGTGATTATCTTTTTCACTCTATGTAATGTGATTTAATGCAATGACTTTAAACAACTTAAAGCTCCATCATGAAAGACTGTAGTAGATAAACTACAAGCATTGACCCAATTATAATACCCACATTCTAAAGATCTTTATTCACATACAAAAATATCTATGGAGTTATTCTTTGTAACTCCATATAATATATTCCACTCTATTGTACAATTTTTCTTTTTAAAATGTTTGATTTTACGCTCTTACAGTAAATGCAATATAGGCCCATAGATCAACTCTAAAGAATCATAAGTTGAACTTTTTATTCTTTACTTGCTGAGCCAGTACTAATGAGACTTTTTCAGTGAAGTTCATCTGTGCAATATTGTGTGTCCGTGTATTCTGCCAGTCCAGGTTTCTTACATTCGTCTAATTTCTGTTATACTTGTTTTATTAAAGATTCAACTTGGCAGTAAGAGGATAACACCACGAAATACAGAACAATCTGTATGATAACTCTACAGTGCTCTGCTAAGTTTAAAACCATGTAATTAATGTTTTTGCTTAATAACATAGATTCCAATTTTCTGCATTGTGTCTTTGTGAAGTAGCGTTTTTTTTTTAAAGCATCTAAAATGTATCTCACTTGGTTTACTTCTTCCTTGCTGTTTGACTCTTCAAAAATGTTTTTCCACCTTTTATAGTACACTAAAACAAAGACTTTAACTCAAAGTACGTGATTTCATTAAAGATGATAGGTTGGCATCACTTTACTGAAATTTGCTATTGTCCTGAAGCGATTTTATTGTTCCTTTCCAGGCTGACAGTTTCAATTAAACCTGATAATTATACTTATAAGACTTCTTTTCTTACCTGAAAGTGACTTCAAAAATAGGAGCAAGCTGCCTTATAAATCTAGAACTATAAACTATGTCTGTTTAAGCCTCAGGGAGTCTCCTGGCTAAAAAGCTGGTAAAAAAAAAAAAAAAAAAAAAGCCACATCCTGTTGACATATTTCAATATAAAACATTTTTTCTAGTGCTTTTAAGTAAATTGAGTATTTGCATGTGCTTCTTATTAAATAGATGTTTAATTTATTTTTTTTAACCTTTTTTTTAATGTTTATTTATTTTTGAGACAGAGAGAGACAGAGCATGAACGGGGGAGGGTCAGAGAGAAAGGGAGACACAGAATCCGAAGCAGGCTCCAGGCTCCGAGCTGTCAGCACAGAGCCCGACGCGGGGCTCGAACCCACGGACCGTGAGATCATGACCTGAGCCGAAGTCGGCCGCTTAACCGACTGAGCCACCCAGGCGCCCCGATGTTTAATTTATTTAACAGCAGATGTATTTTATAAATGCTATCTCTATGACATAGAATCAGACTCTGCCGGCTCTACCAACATATTTTAGTTTTGGTTTTTCTTTTAACCTTTTTGTTGACAATGTAACAATGAAACCATCACCTAAACTTATACATGGCTAAGTCAGTTTTACTTAGTTAAGGAGACAAAGATACAGAGGGAAATTACTCTAAGGCATGACTTTGTGAGACTACAATACTAATGTTTTGATGCTTCTTCATTTAACCATTTGCTATGCACCATGACCTGTTTTATGCACTAAGAATGTAAGAGCAAATAAGACAAGTTTGGTCTTTTCCTTGGTCAAGCTTACATTGTAATGGAGAAGAGAGTCAACAAACAAGGAGATAAAGAAATAATTTTGGGCAGTAACTAGCTGCATGAATCAAACAAAAGGGAAGTAAATAAAAAGAGAAGGTGATATATATATAGCTACTTTGGATGAGAGGATCAAGAAAGATCACTCTTGTAAGTTAGCACCTGAGGTAAAGCCTGGAGGAGGAGGAAGACTTGATGGATCATGTGAGGATCTGGGGGAAGAGAGAGTGGCAGGCAGGACACCATTTTGGGCTGAGAATTCAGCAAGTGCTAAGGCACTGGGGTAGGAAGTTTTGCCCCTTTACAGAAACAGAAAGCAGCTCAGAGTAGTGGGACAATGGTTAATGAGGTAGAGAGAGGTCTGTAATGACGTAGAGAGACAGCTATGTGGCCACTTCGCGTAGGACTTTGTAGACCATGATGAAGAGTTTGTATTTTATCCTAAGTGCAAGGAGAAACTATTAGATGTTTCACAGGGGAGTGATATGAACTTACTGAAATTGTAACAAGACTGCTTTTGCAGCTATATGATATAGAAAATGGATTTAGTGGGACAAGACCAGAAGAAGGTTCAAGTTAGAAGACTATCATAAGAGTCCTCTTGACAGATGGTGATGACTTCCACTACAGCAGGGATAGTGAAGCAGAGAAGCATATGGATTTGACATATGTCCAAAAGGTGCTATTGACGGTATTTGCTGATGAATTTAATGTGAAGGGAGATAAGAGGAGAGAAACCAAGGTGACCTCTAGATTTGGGGTTTGTTTAGTTGGGTGGGTGGTTGGTTGGTTTGTTGGTTTGTTGGTTGCTATTTACTGACAGGAGAAGAACAACATAGGAGCAGGTTAAAGTAGAAATCAAGAGTTCCTTTTTGGACATGTTTAGTTTAGTTTTTTGTTTTTGTTTTTTTTTTTAATGTTTAGTTATTTTTGAGAGAGTGCAAGCAGGGGAGGGGCAGAAAGAGAGGGAGACACAGAATCTGAGGCAGGCTCCAGGCTCTGAGCTGTCAGCACAGAGTCCCATGCAGGGCTCGAACCCACAAGATCATGACCTGAACCGAAGTCGGACGCTTAACCGACTGAGCCACCCAGGTGCCCCTCTTTTTGGACATGTAAATTTCTGGATGCCTTTAGATACCCAATAGGATACACCTAGTGGATCACTGCATACTCAAGTCTGGAGTTTAAAGGGAAAGTCAGGGTTAGAGATAGGAATGTTGAACAGTCTGGCATCTAGTTAATATTTTTTAAAGTGGAACTAAGCGAAATTGTTAAACTGGCATTAAATATCATTTCAGGGAGCATGTGTAGAATAGAGTTTAACGGCAAACCTAAGGCCTCAGCAAAAACTGATGGTAGGTTCTTCCAGGTTCACAACTATACTAAAAATATCATATAAGTGTAACTGGAAACTGAAGGAGTTGAAGACTTGGTGTCTAAAAGTGCTTTAACCATACAATCAAAATGGAAGAATTGGAATTCTAATTCAACAATGGGACTTGGAGGATTTTTCTGAGCTTTTGAATGCACTAGGTATATACAGGATTCTTTCTGTAACTCAACATTCTAAAACTTTACAGCAGTCTCACTCATTAATTGAAAGCTCAATGTGATTGTATAGAATATAAAATTCCTCCCTCCTTTCCCCAGTGGGCCTGAATAACATCTAAACAATATCCAAATTGCTGTAGAACAGAAGATATACTTATTCTGAACCCCACTCCCCACAAAATTCTAAGAGAACCATCCTGAAGTTTTGCCTCTGGCTTAGAAACTTCCAGCTATGCCCACAAATAATATACAAAAGGCCATGTGGTATTGGTCCACTTGAAACATCACAATGTGAAATGGACATAGTTAAGTTCCAGTATAATTTTTTGGATGAGCAAAAATTTTGTTTTCAGACCTCTAAAGAAGAGAGATTATGAAGTTCTATTAAAACAAAGTACCCAATAGAGTCTTTATTGGCACACTACACAGCTTGTCAATATTTATGTTTATTTATTTTTGAGACAGAGAGAGAGACAGAGTGCAAGCAGGGGAGGAGCCAAGAGAGGGAGACACAGGCTCCAGGCTCTGAGCCCTGAGGTGGGGCTCAAACTCATGAATGGTGAGATCAAGACCTGAGCCAAGCCAAAGTTGGACACTTAACTGACTGTGCCACCCAGGCACCCTGGTTTGTTTTTGTTTTTAAACTCACTAAAGGACGATGAAAGGATTAAAGAAATCCTAGATAGAGGCAGAGTCAATCCTTTTGGAACACTCCCAAGGACCTGGTTTTCTAAAGAAATCTGACTAAGCTTTTTAAAATATGGTTGTTCTTATCTTGGGCTAGATCTGGGGAAAGCTTCTCCCTTAGGGGAAAGAACTCAGGTGATGAAAGTGGATTAACATATCACTTCACGTGGACATCGGCAAATGTATCCCTTCCCTGACCCACCACCTCCATCCGTCTAGACACTTGTTGACTATTCGGCAAAATAATTTATTTCAAAAATCAGAAAGAATATGGCTAATTCCCAAGGATGGAGCCACACAGACCGCTTTTAAATTTTATTGTCTGCTTTAGACAGTAAGATTCAAATGAGCTAACTTGAAGGGGTCTATCCACAACACTCTTCACAAATGGTCATGGGACAAGAGGAGGATTTGAATGCACTCTGCATTTCTCAGTTTTTAAATTCCATAGATGAGGAAGGCAATTCTTCGTCTTTACTAGCCCAAATCAATCTTAAAATTCCATACAGTCATAAAGAAACAAGAAGGGAGACAGACTAAAAATGCTTTAAAACGGAGCACCTAGGTGGCTCAGTTGGCTAGCATCTGACTCTTGATTTCAGCTCAGGTCATAATCCCAGGGTTGCGGGATCCTGCTTTGGGCTCCATGCCGGGCATAGAGCCTGCTTGAGATTCTTTCCCTCTCCCCTGTTGTCCCTCCCTGCTGCTTGAGCTTTCTGTCTTTGTAAAATAAAAAAAAATTTTTTTTTAAATTAAAAATGCTTTAAAACCACAAGTAAAATAGGGTATTAGATGATCAGTGACTATCCGAATTACTACCAAATAACAAATAATGACATGGCAGGCCTTGAGAGCAACATCCCCTTTCTCCTCCACCTTCACACTAGTAGGTGGTGATTTATTAAAAGCAACAACAACAAAAAGGCAGCAGAATGGAAATAGAGATTAGATTTTACAGAGCTTGATCACCAGGTTCCAAATTTCAACAGGGTGCATTGGTGGATTCAGGGGGCAAAAGACAAATACTAAAATATTTCAAGAATAGTAAAAGGTAAAGAAATATCACACAGGACAAGTTATTTGGCAATCAACACTTACCTGTTTTAATTTCTCGACTGACTTTATATTGTCTTTGCATGTACATATATTCTCTGTGGTCTGTTGCCACTACACTGGCTATCCTTTCCATGCTTATCCTCACCTCCTACCTGGAAGACTGCCTTAGTCAGCCCTGGCTGCCATAACAAAACACCAAAGACTGGGGATTTAAAAAACAGAAGTTTAGGGGCACCTGTGTGGCTCAGTCGGTTAAGCAACTGACTTTGGCTCAGTCATGATCTCATGGTTCATGAGTTCGAGCCCCGCATCAGGCTCTGTGCTGACAGCTCAGAGCCTGGAGCCTGCTTTGGATGGATTCTGTGTCTCCCTCTCTCTTTCTCTTCTTATAAAGACACCATTCATATTAGATTTGGTCCCCACCTAACGGCTCATTTTTTTTTTTTTTTTCTAACGGCTCATTTTAATTCAATCACCTCTTTAATGATCTTTTTTCCAAACATGGTTACATTCTGAATTAGAGTTAGGATATCAACATGTTAATTTGCAGGGGTAGGCGGGGGGAGGGAGGGGAGACACAACTCGGCCCAGAACACAAACCATAAGTATGGAGGATTTATTTTTCATAATTAAAAAAAAAAATAATGTTTACTTATTTTTGAAAGAGAGAGAATGCAAGCGGGGGAGGGGCAGAGAGAGAGGGAGACACAGAATCCGAAGCAGGCTCCAGGCGATGAGCTGTCAGCACAGGGCCTGACACAGGGCTCAAACTCGTAAACTGTGAGATCATGACCTGAGCCGAAGTTGGATGCTTAACCAACTGAGTCACCCAGGCGCCCCTATTTTTCCTAATCTTGAAAAAAACAGCATCTTATAAAACTTCCTTCTCAACTCTACATAACTCCCTCACTCAGGTCGGGTTTGAATGAATATCTGTCGAGTGGCCTCATTTTCTAATCTGCGATCACTGTATCAAGTCTTGCAATCTAACTTGAAGCAACACCTTATAAATAAACTATCTCCTTCCAAACCTGTTTATAATCTCCTTTGACCAAATTCAAAGACCATTTCCACGTTCTACTTCCCCTGGTTAAGTAAGTAGCACTGGACACCATTACTGCTGCCTCCTTTTAGAAATGCATTCCTTCCTTGGGGACATGACGCGAAAAGATTTCTTGTTATTCCTTCCAGGTTCTCCCTTCTATCTTTGCTCTTGTTGCTAAGGTTCAGTCTCATTCTTCCAGGCTGCTCTGTTCTCACTTTCCTTGAAAACATTGTGCCCTTTCAACTGATTGAGCCATCTCTTCCTACTAGGTAGCTGAACTGCCTTCCCTGAACTGCCTCAGAACTTGGGTCTCTTAACATTCAACTCTAGTCGTTTCATTTGCAACTTTCAGTTCAGACTCAGCACATGCAAATGATCTTACCTCTTTATTTCAAACCAGTGCCCTTTCCTGCACTCTCTTTGCTTTTGTGTGGGACACTCCTCAGGCCTGATGCTCTTGTTCTCTCTGGTCATTCATGAACATATTATGCATGTGTTTATTGAGCACCTGCTGGGAGGCTCACACAGTGCTAAGCAATGCAGATACCGGGTGAATGGGACAGACACAGTCTTCAGCCTTGCAATGTGCTCTTGGTCTAGGCAAGCTCTCCCTTCGTGTTCCATACCCTATCACTAGATTCCGTAAGTCCTTCCTTTCAAACATCCCTGAAGCCCATATCCCTCTTTCTCTCTTTTTTTTTAACAATTCTTTGCCGTCAAAGCCAACATCTTGTTTCTTTCTTTTATCTTCCACTCCTCATCCATTTTATCCCACTCCCTCTTTGGCAACCATCAGTTTTTTCTCTTAATTTATAGGTCTGTTTCTGCTTTTTGTTTGTTTTATTTTATAGATTCATTTGTTTTGTTTTGTAGATTCCATATATAAGTGAAATCATATAGTATTTGTCTTTCTCTGTCTGACTTATTTCACTTACGCATCCTCCAGGTTGCATCCATGTTGTTGCAAACAGTAAAGTCTCATTCTTTTTTATGGCTGAGTAATATTCCACACACACCACATCTTCTTTATCCTTTCATCTACCAGTGGGCACTTGGATTGTCTCCACCTCTTGGCTATTGCAAATAATGCCGCAATAAACATGGGAGTGCATATATCTTTTTGAATTAGTGTTTCCGTTTATTTTGGGAAAATACCCAATAATGGAATTATTGAATCATGTGGTATTTCTATTTTTTAATTTTTTGAGGAATTTTCATACCGCTTTTCACAATGGCACCAGTTTATATTCCCACCAACAGTGCACAAAGGTTCCCTTTTCTCCATATGCTAATATCTTGTATCCTCTTACATCAATCTTATCACACTTGGATTGATGTGATAACCTCCAAACTGACCTTCTTTCTCTAATCTCCACCATACTGGCTCCTTACCACCCAGTCGCTCCAGAACATCATCATAACACATTAACCTTTAATTCCCAGTATGCTCCCTGTCATTCCCTGCAGAAATTTTTCAGTGGGTGTACTGACCCTCTGAAAACTAAAATCCAAGCTATAGAGTTGGGAAGACTGGAGGAAAATTACAGATTGGAATTCCTGCTTTGTTACTTCAATGCTTGGTGTCCCCAAGCCAATCATTCACCCTCTCTGGGCCTGTTTCTCAATTGAATAATTAGGTAACCAGCTCACAGGCCTTTATGAAGGACACTGGCACACCCTTCCTACTGCCACTACCACCGCCTGATCTATGAGCTAATGCTTATGAAGCACTTCATATGCCAGCCACTGTGATTAGTGTTTAGTATTCATTTAATCTTCACTCTGTATACTAAATGTATGACCTTGGATACTTTTCTTAACCACTCTATAGCTCAGGTGTTTTCAATTTTCAAAGTGGGTGTTGTAAGGTGTGCCTGTGATAATACATATCCGTTACAGTACCTGGCACAGAGTGAGCTCTCAATAATGGTACAATAACCTACTCTGCATCACTCATTGTAACTCCTGGATAGAGACCGGATAGAGACTAAGTGTGTTACAAGTGTATCCATCTTCTATTTTCTAACCTAGATTGATGAGCTGCCAGCAAAAAGGAACTATATCTTATATTTACTCTGTTTTCCCAACAGGGTCAAATAGCATAGAGAAAACACAATAAACCCTTGCTCAGTGAGTGACAATGAATGACTTACCAGGTAACACTGTTATCTATAAAAGCGCCCACTCTTTATTTGAGGTTGTGATCCAGAATGTTCCTGAGGGTGACTTATGGCTTTTGCTTTATATCATACTCTGCCTTTTTTCTTTCATAGCATAATGAAGCTACTCTCTTCTAGCCCTATTATTATAGTAACAGTGAGTGTCTAAATTTATCTAAAACCATACATATTCCTCTTCTTGACACTCCCCCCCAAAAAATTAGCATTTTAGAAGAAAAAGAAACCTTTAAGGGGAAAACCCCTCAACTTTATCCCAAGAAAGTCTTTCAATTAAAAGATTTAAACTCTACTTGATTTCAATACATAATCAGAGATTGTATGTGGGTTAATGAGCATTAGAAGTAAAGCTAATTAAGATTCTGCCTCTTTTACAGAAAATAAAATGGATTCAGCATAATTCAGTCCTCCAGATCTTTTATTGATATAATTACTAAATGCAAATATTTATGAATTATACAGACAACATTCAATGCCGTTTAAAATAGCAAAGAGCTATTGCTGCAACAAAGGAAATCGGGGAATAGAACATCAAAAGCATCTCACAGATGCTTTGCTCACCCTGTTTATGTGGAAAATAATCAGAATATGAGGTATATCCCTAGTAATAGACTCATCACTCTGAAAGGGTACCAAGGGTCAAAATGTTTGCATCACTTCTCAGCTGAATAGAAAGTGTAGTGAATGAAAGAATGTTGTTGTCTATCCATTTATATATACACACACAAAATATAGATACACACAAAATAAAGATATCTATCTATCTATATAGATACATATGTGTCTCCTTTGAAGAAACACAGGCCTTTTTTGCCCTGGGTAACAGTTTTTCCTCAAATTATCAAAGAGGCACTGAATATGTTTCTTTCCTCTTTTAGCATCTTTTTGAGGAAATATACCGTGATGATACTTTTGACAACAAATTGTATGGCTGACAAACTTCAATAATTTTTCAACTTTATTTCCCCATTTAAATTTTAACCAACCAAATTTAAAATCAAAGTCCCCATATGTGGACACATAAAATGTAAAACACATAATAGCAGAGCTGCTCTGGTCGGAACTTCCTTTGGGGTGGGGGTGCTGAGCTCCACCTACTCCCTCCTAGACCTAAGCCCTCCCGCTGCCAGTCAGGAAGACTCTCTGTGGAGCCCGTGATCCATGGAACCCTGTTTGAATATGTTTGGACTAGATGGCTGTAGATCATTCCAAGCTCTAAATTCTATTTTTCAACAACATTCTGGTTGTTTAACACAACGTTCAAAGCCGTGGTGTCATTTGTTGGAATCTGTGAGGGGAATTATGAATTATACATTTGAACTCTCACCCCTTCGCCAATATCCTGTGCTTCAGCTCACATCAGCTGCATTGCAAACCACAGCCCTCTGCTGGCACATGTTTATCTTGCAGTCAGCTAACTTCTAAATATTTTCTATACTTACTAACCTTAAACTATCATTCCCCCTACATATACTTGTGCAGATAGCTCTCAGAACCTCTGAAGTAAAGCTTTTCGTTTATCCTTGTTTTTTTAAAATGTCATTTCACTAAAACTGGTCTTCACGGCAGTTTATTCAGTCACTTGAGGTCATAATTCAGTCACCTAATATATTAATTCATCCTCCAACTAGTGTCATTGACAAGTCTGATGAAGGTAACTTCTTTAAAGTGGAACATCCCAGGTCCCATCTCATGCCTAATGAATCATAATCTTCAATGGCAGGTCCAAGCAGTTCTGTGTTTCCCTCGCACCCCCAGCTGATTTGGATGTGTGGGAACCACTACATGAGGTCTTAATACAAGTCATCTGTAGCAGTGAATGAGTCAGGACCAAGGACAGAGATCATCTGTCATATGGTTTATATGAATCCGTAATTTATATCTGACAGTTCAATCAATGAAGAATTCACTGACTCTATCCTCTACTAAATTCTTTTTTTTAAAGTTTATTTTATTTTGAGAGAGAGGTGGGGGAGGGGCAGAGAGAGAGGGAAAAGGAGAGAAGGGGAAGGGCAGAGTGAGAGGGAGAGAAGATCCCAAGTAGGCTCTGTACTGTCAGCAGAGAGCACTATGCGGACCTCGAACTCACAAACCATGAGATCAAGACCTGAGCCAAAGTCAGTTGCTTAATCGATTGAGCCACCCAGGTGCCCCTAAATTACCTTATCCAAACTGAAAACAAGAATTCCTTTTTTAAAAAAATGTTTTAAATTTTTTTACTTAAAAAAATTTTACTGTTTATTTAGTTTTGAGAGACAGAAGCAGAGCACAAGCAGGAGAGGGGCAGAGAGAGAGGGAGACACAGAATCGAAGCAGACTTTAGGCTCTGAGCTGTCAGAACAGAGTCTAGTGCGGGACTCAAACTCACAAACCATGAGATCATGACCTGAGTCAAAGTCAGACGCTTAACCAACTGAGCCACGCAGGCACCCCTACCTTTTTTTAAAAATATAATTTATTGTCAAGTTAGCTAACATACATTGTATATAGTATACTCTTGGCTTCCAGAGTAGATTCCCATGGTTCATCACTTATATACAACACCCAGTGTTCATCCCAACAAGTGCCCTCCTCATTGCCCATCACCGATTTCCCCCTCTCCCCACCATCCCCCCCATCAACCCTCAGTTTGTTCTCTGTATTTAAGAGTCTCTTATGGTTTACCTCCCTCCCTCTCTGTTTGTAACTATTTTTTTACCCTTCCCTTCCCCCATGGTCTTTTGTTAAGTTTCTCAAGTTCCACATAGGAAGGAAAACTTATTATATCTGTCTTTCTCTGACTGACATATTTCACTTAGCATAATACCCTCCAGTTCCATCCACATTGCTGCAAATGACAGGATTTCATTCTTTTTTGACTGCCAAGTAATACTCCATTGTGTGTGTGTGTGTGTGTGTGTGTGTGTGTGTGTGTGTGTATACCACATCTTCTTTATCCATTCATCTGTCATTGGACATTTGGGTTCTTTCCATAGTTTGGCTATTGTTGAAAGCACTGCTGTAAACATTGGGGTACATGTGCCCCTATGAATCAGCATTCCTGTATCCTTTGGATAAATTCCTAGCAGTGCTACTGCTGGGTCATAGGGTAGATCTCTTTTTAATTTTTTGAGGAACCTCCACACTGTTTTCCAGAGTGGCTGCACCAGTTTGCATTCTCACCAACAGTGCAAAAGAGTTTCTGTTTCTCTACATCCTTGCCAACATCTGTTGTTTCCTGAGTCGTTAATTTTAGCCACTCTGACTGGTGTGAGGTGGTATCTCAATGTGGTTTTGATTTGTATTTCCCTGATGAGGAGTGACATCGAGCATTGTTTCATGTGTCTGTTGGCCATCTGGATGTCTTCTTTGGAAGTGTCTGTTCATGTCTTCTGCCCACTTCTTCACTGGATTATGTTTTTTTCAGGTGTTGAGTTGGGTAAGTTCTTTACAGATTTGGATACTAACCCTTTATCTGATATGCCAATTGCAAATATCCTCTCCCATTCTGTCGGTTGCCTTTTGTTTTGTTGATTGTTTCCTTTGCCATGCTGAAGCTTTTTTTCTTGATGAGGTCCCAATAGTTCATTTTTGTTTTTATTTCCCTTGCCTTTGGAGATGTGTCAAGTAAGAAGTTGCTGTGGCTGAGGTTAAAGAGGTTGTTGCCTGAAAACAGGAATCTCTTGAGTGGCTTTCCCAAATCCTAGTTGCATCCAGATTTATCTGTTTAAAAGATTTCTTGGGGCGTCTGTGTGGCTCAGTCGGTTGGGCATCCGACTTCGGCTCAGGTCATGATCTCATGGTTCGTGAGTTTGAGCCCCGTGTCAGGTTCTGTGCTGACAGCTCAGAGCCTGAAGCCTTCTTCAGATTCTGTGTCTCCCTCTTTCTTCAACCCTCTCCCACTCGTACTCTGATCTTCTATAACCATATTTTTTTTTAAAGGCAGCGAGGTCAGTACTTCTAGTATGCCTTGTTCCTTCTCTATGTGCTTATAGGCCATCTATCTATTTGATTATCTGTCCTAGAATTTGGCATTGGATTGACCTTAAGTTCCTGAATCTAGAAGTTGTACTATCTAGTTACCCTCCTCCTTTATAAAACATCACCAATATCTATGCAAATTGAAAAGCTCTTTTTAATATCTTGCACAAAATGGCAATTCACCCAGAACACAACAAACGGACTAATCTAGATTTCTGAACCTCACCTTTATGGAGCTTCAATATCCTTAGCAGTGGTGTGTTTTACCTTTCCAGATTTGTGGTCACTCTCTGACAGAGAAAATAAAGTGTGGGAAAGCTTCTGCAGATGATAACTACAATATTGTTATCAGCCAGTATTACCCTTTAACGTTTTCTCATCCATCCAAATCAAAGAACCTGCTTCTTCAGGGATAATAGTGGCAATGGTAGTAATAAGGTAGAGGTAATAAATTTCCTTTTAACACTTAATGTTCCTCCTCATTACCATGCATAGTTGTCATACTTGGTGCAGGCAATGAGTCTATATAGGTGTTTATAGAAAAGAGTCTGGGCAGAAGGAAACACTATTATGTGAGCCTTATGGCACTTTCACTATTACCTGCTATTCTAAACATAAACCCAAACACTGTCTCATCCAAGGCTGCATTCTGAGTATTCAGACAGTATCTGGCACTGAATAGGGTTCAAATGATATCTAAATGTAAGTAAATAAATGATTACATGAATACGGAGTAGCTCGTCGTGTTTAATCCCTGCAATAGCCTCATGAGTTAGCTATCATTCTCTTAACCATACAAATGAGGAAAATGAGGGTCAGAAAGGCTAAGTGATTTGCTTAAGATCAAGAGTCGGTGTAAGAACAACAGTCCCAGCCATGTATTTCTGCAGCCAGATCATGAATACACCTCATCTGTCTCTAACCACAGTATCAAGAGAATTGAGTTTGCTTTACTGTTCAGTCCCTTCCAAGTAGAGACGTTGGGGATCTCTCAGAAACTTCCAAAGTCTCAGTATTCTCATTTGAAAAATAAATGTTGCCTGTCCTGCTTACCTTGAAAGGTGGTTTTAACACTCAAAGGAGATAATGTGTAATTAAACATGAGGAATTATCATTATTACCTCTCAAATCTTCCTTAGAATAAGATGCTTTAATATCTAAATGCCAAGGGGCTGATATTTCCTACTGTAACACAGGTGTCATGCAAAGGGAAATTTTTAAAACTGTAGCATAAGAAATAATTATGGAGAATGATGCTGGCCTTCAATAGTTAACATTACTCTGGATGGCATAAAAACTGGAAGTTGTATTTGCCACTTTGCAGATTAGTAGTATTGTGTGAATATTATAGAAATTTTGGTGTCATACTTACTACTAATCCAGTCTCCATATTCAGGAAATTGTTTAGATGATTCTATTGGTGTCGACAGTTGCTTTCCTTAGGATCATTCAGTTAATGGCTTTGGCTCTCTATGAAATTTTGTCTTATTACTTGTCTAGTAAGAGGCTGAAGATACAGAACAATTTTAGAATCGGGGCACTGAAAGGAACAGATTTCGGAAAGTAGAGTCATTATATCAGCATCCCCAGTTAGAGGCTGAGACATGACTGCTCGTTATTTGGGTGTCAGCAAGAATGTTACCTACCTCCTTAGGGAAGCCTTCCTTGACACTCCCACCCCTTTAATGCCCAGAATCCAGTACTTGCTTCCGATAGCATTCATCACAATTGTGACTCCTATCTTTGTGTGATTATTCAGTGTAAGTCCCACCAGACTGTAAGGTCCTTAAAGGTAAATGTGAATCTGTTTGTTCTCTTCTATTTTCCCAGAGCTTAGTATCAAGCTTGGCAATGTGGAACACTCCTCTAATTTTATTAAACCCATCCATGAAACTAGAATAGAGAGATAACTGCACTATTTATCTTGGGAAACCTGCTTCCTAACATAGTGCTTGTCACTTAGTGGTTGCTCAGCTAATATGAGCAAAAAAAAGAGTAAAGTTCCTTGTTTGGGTCAGAATAGGCTTGGTTATATTACAAACAACCACCAAATCTAATCAGTTTTAAAAAAGCAAAGGTTTATTTCTTACTCACATTATATGTCCATCGTGCATTGGAGGCTCTGCTTCTCACACACACACACACACACACACACACACACACACACACACACACTCAGTTTGACTGTGGCTTCACCATCTGAAACATCTCTGGTTACGGTGGCAGGAGGAAGATGCCAGGGAAATGTTGCCCCGGCCCTTTCAAGCTTCTGTCAGAAAGGTCATGCAACACTCTACCCACACTGTATTGGCCATACTAGCCAATTAACTACACTCAAATTCAAAGGAATAGGGGGAAAAATCCCTCTTGTACTCAATATTAAAGAATTATATATGGGTAAACATTAATAAAATCTCATCTACCACCAAAACAATCATTGAACATATTCTAATAATATCAGCTCTTTTTCATGTGTTGTAGCTTAAGGCTACCAACTTTTTACTTTATAAAACTGTATAATGTTTGTATATAATATTTGCGTATACTCATATGTGTATGTATACAGGAAGACACAGCGGGAGTTTCCAGTTACTAGTGTCCCATGATAATCGTGACTGCAATGAAAGCTACACTCACTGTACTTTGTGGCATGGTTTACATGCAGTATCCCAGGTAACCCTCGCAATAGTCCTGTGAGGAGATAATGTGAACTCAATGCCTAGTATCCTTTCTGCCTTTCTTGGTAAGACCACTCCAATTTGCCTTTAGTGAGCCACAAGTCCTTCATTGCACAAGGCCTTGTGGGTGTTGACTTAACAGAGGCTTGTCTTCCCCTGACCAAGGGATGGGCATACAACTCAGAACAGGTCGTTGAGACTCTTGGAAATTTGAAAACCCCTAAGAGATGGAATGGAAAAATAGTTGGAGCTGTATACCCCAGTAGTAACACTTGAACATATTCATTAATTTATTCCAATAGGTATTTATTATCCCTATGTGCCCCAGAAGGCCCCTGGCATTTTAGCAATATACCAAATATATGTATTTCTTGCCTTTATGGAGTTTACAGGAAATACAGTGAAAGTAGGGGGCTGTTTTACATAGAGTAGTTAATAATTCCTCTTAAGAGGGTGACTCTGGACCTGAATGAAGTGAGGGAGTCAGCCATGTGACTATCAAGGGAATGGCATTCTAGGCCAAAGGGAAACAGAAAGCACCAAGACCCCAAGATGGAGATGAACTTGTCCTTTTGAAGGAATATTGAGGAGACTAATGTGCCCAACGGGGAAGAAAATGCTACACAATGAGTGTGGAGATGTAGCCCATGTCTGAATAATGTTGGGTCTTGTAGGTCAAAATTAAAATACTGGATTTTATTTTTAATGCAATGGAAAGTTATTAGGAAGTTCAATGAGGGTTGACATGTTTTGATTTTATTTTTAAAATAAGCTGACTGCTATGTGCAGAATAGAAGTGGGGCAGGGGTGAGAAACGCAGCTGGGAGAAGAGGAAAGAGATCACGTCCACCATCCATTTAAGACAGGAGGACTTCCTGGCCTGTGGGTGACATGTGACAGGTGACAAGTGGTTAGAATTAGGATACAGTTGGATGGGATACGTGTAAGGCATTGCTGATAGACTGGATGTGAGGTGTAAATAGAAGATGACAGATGGCTACAAGATAACAAGATGGGGGCGCCCGGATGGCTCAGTCGGTTGAGCGTCTGACTTTAGAACTCATGCTTCAGGAGTTCAAGCCCCAAGTTGGGCTCTGTGCTGACGGCTCAGAGCCTGGAGCCTGCTTCGGATTCTATGTCTCCCTCGTTCTCTGCCCCTCCCCCGCTCCCTCTATCTCTCTCTCTCTCAAAACTAAAATAAAAACATTAAAAAAAAAAGAAGATGAGAAAATGGCTAGAGGAACAGGGTGAAATGAAGTATGTTTACAGAAGTCAGGATTGCTAGGGAGTGAGGGGATAGTTTTGTTTTGAATATGAATCTGCCGATTATACCTCCAGGTGGAGACATCACATCAGAAGAGGGGTAGGGGCCAGGATGTATATTTGAGAAGCTGATGGGGGGGCGCCTGGGTGGCGCAGTCGGTTAAGCGTCCGACTTCAGCCAGGTCACGATCTCGCGGTCCGTGAGTTCGAGCCCCGCGTCAGGCTCTGGGCTGATGGCTCGGAGCCTGGAGCCTGTTTCCGATTCTGTGTCTCCCTCTCTCTCTGCCCCTCCCCCGTTCATGCTCTGTCTCTCTCTGTCCCAAAAATAAATAAAAAAGGTTGAAAAAAAAAAATTTAAAAAAGAGAAGCTGATGGGACCAGCCATTAGTTCCTAATTCATAAATCTCCAGTGATGCTTGATTCTGATTCTTTCTTCTTCTTTATATTTTTGTTGAACCTACACGTTACCTCATGATCTTCAAATAAATTCTACATCTTGTATCTCAAAGTAAGTCTCTGTTGCTTACAACACTATCTCCATTCTGCACATACAGAAACAAAGTTTGGTAAAGTTAAGTAACCTAACTAAAATCACAAAGATAACAAGGGGCAGAGCTGGGTCTTGAGGCCAAGTGTGTTTGTAAGATACCACGTCTCTTACAGTCAGAATATTGCACAGCTGCTACCTGCCTGGTCTCTTTAGCAAAAAGTCTTCAAAGGCCTGGGGCCAAGGGGCACTGTTCAAAGTGACTTCACAGTGGCAAAGAAAAGCAGGAGAGAGGCACAACTTCAAACAGAAAAGGGCATCTCTCTAGGAGAGCCAGCAGTTACCAACCTGAAATTTCAAGAGGCATCTCAAAGCAACAAGGAGTTTACTTTTTCTTCTTCGGGAGCACACTGTTATTTTACACCGACTCTCTGTTGCAAATGTACAATCAACTCAACTCTTGGCTCAGTTCTCCCAACAGGAGAGCAGAAGGGTTGACAAGTAAGGGAAAAGTTATTGTTCTCTGGACCGGTACAGAAATTTAATTCACAGCAAAATTCTCAGAAGTTGATGCACTCTCGTTTGGAGAACCTGATAAGATTTATCTACATAAAGTAAAAAATAAGGCTCTGTGGATTCCTATATTTAAGGGAAGGATCTCAATAGGTTATTACCTGGAAGAAAAAGAGAGGGGCTTCTCTTGCACATTCAAATGTTCCCCAGAGACCAGCACAGTGTCTGGTACTCGGGTGATGTTTAATGTTGAATAAAAAGGTTTTTTTTTTTTTTTTTTTTTAAGAAAAAACATGGAAAATACTTTAATTTTTAAATAAAAAAATAGAAGTCTTTAGAAATTCTTAGTGCTATATAAAGTTAACAGAAGAACATTAAATAGAAGAACAAAAGTATTAACATTAAATAGAAGAACACTACATGACTTTTAGACTCTTGGAGAAGGAGAGGTAAATTATAAAGTGCTTATATTTAATGGTTCTAATGTCAAAATGCCTGGGTCACCATCCTAACCTAGCCACAAAGTAGCTATGCCAGGCTCCAGGATACAAACAGAGGTTCCAGGGAGGATGGTAACAGGTCATCTAAAGCAGAAGGGATCTTTGGGTCTCAGGTAGTGAAGCACCTCCCCATGGGGCCAGGGAACAGAGAAGGGGTGAGAGCCCAGACAGCAACTAGATGAGGGCTGTTCACCCTATAGGCACAACCAGGAACAGAGCCAGGATACAGAGTCTGAACTCTGCCAGAGCCAAGAAAGCCAACTCCAATTCCAGAGATGTGAGAAACCAGGGCACCAATGTTGAGCATTTGGGCCAAGTCACAAAGATTTGTAATAATAGTTGCTATTTGTACTATTTTTTTTATGTGAAAGCACTATTCTAAGCATTTTTTTTCACATGTTGAATCATAGCAATGTTACAAGAATTCTACAAGGGTATAGATAATATTTTTGCTCTCATGTTTCAGATGGGGAATCTGACGCCTATCATGGATAAGTATCTTGCCAACATTCACATAGCTAGGAGGAAGAGGCAAGACTGGGACACAGATTTTTTGGGGTACAGCGCCATATCATTTAACCTCTACATTTTAACCCTTGACTCCTGCTTTGCTCACATTGGCTGATTTCATTGGTTTTTGGTTTTTGGTTTTTTTGTTTTTGCTTCAATCTGTTAGGAAAACCTTCCTTTTCCATTTCTAAAACTGCTTATGGGTTTATATCAGGAAAAATATATTTCATATTCAGTATACATTAATTGAGTACCTAATATATGCCAGAAACATTCACATGGGGGCTAGAAAGATGAGTGACACCATCTGGCTTTCAAAGTTTCATGAGGAGAGGGTAATAATGACAATGACAAATGCATTGCGCTCTTTGGGAACACAGCAAACTGGGGACAGCACTAATCTATTCTTGCAGATTCAGAAGGTGCCTTTGCCTACTGGCCTTGAACAAATTATTTAACCTATCTCTCAGTTTTATTGCTCTATCTGCAGTAGAGATAATGAGAAGAGAACCCTAATAGGGTTATTCTAAGGATTAAATGAGGTAATATTTGTAAACTGTTTAGCATAGTTTCTAACATGTAGTATTTTATAGATGCCATGCTGTTGTTGTAGGCCTTGAACAATGTTCCAAACAGCACCACAGAAGTTCAGAAGTTGGCCAAATAGGAACACCTGGGTGGCTCAGTGGGTTGAGCAAATGAGTCTTGATTTCAGCTCCAGGTCACGGTCCCAGGACCATGAGGCCCTGCATCCGGCTCTGCACTGAGCGTGGAGCCTGCTTGGGATTCTCTCTCCCTCCCCTCTGCCCCCTCCCCTGCTGGCACTCTCTCTCTTCCCCTCCATCCCTCTCCCCTGCTTGCATTCTCTCTAAAATAAAAATAAATAAGAAAGAAAGAAAGAAAGAAAGAAAGAAAGAAAGAAAGAAAGAAAGAAAGAAAGTTAGCCAAATAGACCAGGATGGTTAGCACATTCCTGATGCCTGGTGATTCCACTGTCACTTGGTTAAACAAGTTCTAACCAAGCTTCTTCACCAGGCCCTGTGCTAGCTCCTAGAAGTACAATAAACACACTAGTCCTTGCTGGGTTCACGGAGCTTGCAGACTTCCATAAAAGACAGGCATTGAACGAAAAAGTAATAAGTGTGTAAAGTACTGCGGGGGGGGGGGAAGGATGTGACATCACCAGACAAATGCCACGTCCTATTCCCTGAGGATATGGGCCTGAGCTGAGACTAAAGAGGAGTAGGAGGGAATGTGGAGTCCCAAGGCCGGGTGGCATGTACAGAAGGTCACAGGCAGGGGAGCCACGTCACACCTGTACTGAAGATTCTAAAGCAGTTATGTGGGTTTTCAAGATACTCACATCATACAGTTACCAGCACAGGGACACAGCTATGACAAGTGCTGTTAGGGTGGCTGGGCAACACTAAGAAAATGCATGAAATGAGAAAGTGACCTTCAGTAAGGTCAGGGAAGCTGTTCCTGAGAAGTGGTCTTCCAGCGTAGGCATGGTGGATGAGTCCAAGTTAACTAGGGGGAGCACCAGAGGAAGAGGGGACAGAGGCCCGGCCATGGGTGCAACACCTGCAAAGGTCCTGTGCCAGGGAAGGGATCTAAGCAAGGACCAGAACACCTAGCTGTGGGAGCGTGGGAGGGGATGGTGGACGAAAAGGAAAGCAGGACTCCATATAAAGGTCGTGTAGGATATGTTAAGAATCTTAAGCTTTCTGAAAGTAGTAGTTATTTACTCAGGATTTTATTCAGGTGACTAGTATGATCAAAACTGCATTTTGAAACTATCACTGTAGCTGAGGAGTATAGAATGGACTGGGGTGCCGGCCAGGGAGGATGTGGGACCATGAGTGGGGAAGCTGTTGCCAATGGCAGCTGTCCTAGCTCTGGAAATCTGAATGATCTGGCAGGGGGCAGGAGCCTAGGGCCTACAGCAGATGCTGGTCTTGTTGCAAGTAATCTTTGAACCGAGCAAACCTTGAGTGAAATCCTAGGATCTACTGTTCTGTGATTTTGGGTAAGTTGGCCTCTATTTGTGAGCTTGTACTTTCTCACCTCCAAAAGGTAAAGTTATACTTACTCCTTGGCTTGACTGTGAAGGTCAAGGTAGATAATGGATAGGAAAGCACTCAACACATACTGATGGTGGTTATTATAAATATGCACACCAACAGCTTAGAGAGCAGGCTCCATTCTGTCTCAAGATGCTAATGATCATTCCTGCAATATTTTCTAGACTGAGAAGACATCTGCAAAGAATAATAATAAAAGCAAATACTGCATAGTATTTACTATGTGCCAGGCATCTTTCTAAATACTTAACATACATTAAAACACATAATTCTCAAAAATAACCCTGGGTGTTATGTGCATTATTTGCTCCTATCCTTCCCTCCTTCCTGCAGCCACTCCCTCTGCCATGTAACTTTGCAGTTCCTCTGCCCTTTGATTTTGGGTTTGGCCATGTGACTCACCTTGGTCAACAGGACAAGGGAGAAATAATGGTGTGCCAATTCCAAGCCTCTGTCTTAAAAGGGCCTCATGTATATTCACTTGCCTTCTTTATGATGCTGCCATCACCATGAGAAAAGCCTCCTTTGCTCTTCTGCTGGTCTGAGGAACAGGTGGGGCACATCGTGCAATGTGAAGAAGAACTAGCCTTGCCAAGTTCACCCTGAGCCACCAACTTCAAGTGAACTCTATTTTATACAAGAAATAGCAAATGATCATTGTTTTTAATCTCTGGGGTGTAAAGTAGCCTGTTATGCAGCATTTTTATAGCACTTGTTAACTGATACATTCTATAAGATGGTTATCATTATTAGTGCTTATTTTATAAATGAAGAAACTGAAGCAGAGAGGAGTTCAGCAACTTGCTCCAGGTTTTGCAACTAAGTGTCAGAGCTGAGATTTAACCAAGGCAGTGAGACTTCAAAATCTGTGTTCTTCGCCAGTCAGAGTGGCTAAAATGAACAAATCAGGAGACTATAGATGCTGGAGAGGATGTGGAGAAACGGGAACCCTCTTGCACTGTTGGTGGGAATGCAAATTTGTGCAGCCACTCTGGAAAACAGTGTGGAGGTTCCTAAAAAAATTAAAAATAGATCTACCCTATGACCCAGCAATAGCACTGCTAGGAGTTTACCCAAGGGATACAGGAGTGCTGATGCATAGGGGCACTTGTACCCCAGTGTTTACAGCAGCACTTTCAACAATAGCCAAATTATGGGAAGAGCCTAAAAGTCCATCAACTGATGAATGGATAAAGAAATTGTGGTTTATATACACAATGGAATACTATGTGGCCGTGAGAAAGAATGAAATCTGGCCTTCTGTAGCAACGTGGATGGAACTGGAGAGTGTGATGCTAAGCCATACAGAGAAATAAGCCATACAGAGAAATAAGCCATACAGAGAAAGACAGATACCATATGTTTTCACTCTTATGTGAATCCTGAGAAACTTAACATAAGACCATGGGGGAGGGGAAGAAAAAAAAAAAAAGGTTAGAGAGGGAGGGAGCCAAAACAAAAGAGACTCTTAAAAACTGAGAACAAACTGAGGGTTTATGGGGGGTGTGAGGGAGGGGAGGGTGGATGAGGAGTATTGAGGAGGGCACCTGTTGGGATGAGCACTGGGTGTTGTATGGAAACCAATTTGACAATGAATTTCATATTAAAAAAATAAAAAAAGAATCTGTGTTCTTGTCTTTCATGCATTAAAAAGCCTCATAAGAAAGCCACATCCTTCAGGGGCACATGCACCCCAATGTTTATAGCAGCCCTATCAATAATAGCCAAATTGTGGAAAGATATATATATATATATATATATATATATATATATATATATATATCTTATACATCATATACATGTATATATCATATACATACATATAGACACACACAATGGAATACTACTTGGCGATGAAAAAGAATGAAATCTTGCTATTTGCAGCAACGTGGGTGGAACTAGAGGGTATTATGCTAAGTAAAACAAGTCAGAGAGAGACAGATATCATATGATTTCACTCATATGTGGAATTTAAGAAACAAAACAGAGGAACATACGGGAAGGGAAGGAACAATAAGATAAGAGGCAAACCGTAAGAGACTCTTAAATACAGAGAACAAACTAGGGTCGCTGGAGTGGGGGGATAGGCTAAATGGGTGAAGGGCATTAAGGAGGGCACTTCTGGAGATGAGTACTGGTGTCATATGTAAGAGATGAATCACTGGGTTCTACTTTTGAAGCCAAGATTACACTGTATGCTAACTAACTTGAATTTAAATTAAAAAGAAAAAAAGAAAAAAGAAAGCCACATCCTTCAAATTTAAAGTGTCTGCTGGTCTTTCTAAATGTAACACAAAGCATGAAGAATAAATGAGTGAAAAATGAGAATCTGACAGCAGTACGTGTTTGTGCATTCACATTCACACAAAAAATAATGTATCTTCTGTGCCTGTGCCTGGAATCCTACCATATCACCACCCTCAGCATTAAGTAGCCTGCCTCAACCACCTATCTGGATGTATTGAGAGCTTGGAGTGATGCAAAACTTAAGTTTTATAAGTGAATGGGACAGTTTGCTAAAAGTGGAGCTTAGATGAGAAGACTGGAGTCATCAGTGAGTCAGGCAAGAGTGTGACTGCAGAGGCCCTGAATCATCTGATTGATCTGTCCACATCGTGATCCAACTACTGGCTAACTCCCAAATCTCTACTCCAGGGCCAGAAGAACAAAGACCTTATAACCCATCATGAATGTCGAGAATAGGCCCAGAATGTGCTGCATAAAACACAGGAGGTTCAAGGCCAAAGTCAGAGGTTCCATCTTAGCAAGTAGCCCAAGGCATTCTGAAATCTAGGCAGTCTCTCTAAGCTTCCCTCACTGTCGGTGAAGATGAAAAAAGATGATCCGTCTCATTCCTGGGAAGACATCTCAGCTCCTGTGGGTTGACAGCAACCTCTTACTCCTCTGAATTCCTGTAACATTCTATCTGTGCCCTTCTTACAAGATTATATGTTTCCTGAAGATGAAGACTATTGTGTGGAATTCTATTTCACCCACAGCACCTTGTGTGCACCTAGGTGTTTAATAAATATTTGCTCAATGAATATGGAGAGAGAAAGATGTGGTTTAGAAAGGGCACAATGACTCAGGACTGTCTTGTTCATCACTGTCCCATCAGCATCTAGTGTACTGCCTGATACTTGGTAGATGCCTAATAGCTATGTAGTAATGAATGAGCAAATACTATGCACTGGGAGGCAGAGAACCTGGGTTGGAGCTGATCTCTAAACTGTAGTGTCTTAAAAAGAAATTCCCTGTTGTTTCTGCAAATCCAGATGACTGGGGCATCTTTGGGACTTGTCAAATCACCTTCCCTTGTTCCATTAGCTCCCCAGCTGCCTCTTTCCATAAATTCTCAGTATTTCAGTTAGTTACAGTTGAATTCTGTTGCTTGCAACCGCAGAACCCTAACTGATAAATCAGTATGTTCTCAAAATGTGGTCCAAGGACCAGTTACGTAGCTACACCATGGAGCTTAAAGACTCAGATCCACAGTGCTCATCCTGGACCTCAGAATCAGAATTTCCAGCAGACTTGGCCTATGGACAAAATCCTCAGGAGATTCGTCTGCAAGCTTTGAGAACAACTGGACAAGGTGACTTCAAAGGTCCCTTCCAACACTACAAGTCTACAATTTCATGGAACACAACTGCAGCCCCTTGCCAAAGCCTACAAGTCTTGACTGTGGGCTCCTTATCACCTCTTCCAGTGTATTCCATCCAATTCATCTCTCTACTTACTTTACCCCAGGGTCCCTGGCTTTCTTTTCATCATTTCCATTCTGGGACCTTTATTCTTGCTATCCCTTCGGCATGGAACTCCCTCCTCCAAGTTTATGGCTGGCTCCTTCTTTTCCTTCAGGTCAGCTTTAATGTTGCCTCCTCAGAGAACATGTTTCATATCACCTGTCCCACTTTGCTTCTCAACCTCCATACTGTCTACCAGAGCATCTCAGCAGTTACCACTAACTGACTGGGTCACCACTGATCTGTTTATTTGTTCTACCTCTCCTCTACTTGGAACTCAAGTTCTGTGACTGCAGGGATGAGCCTTCTATTGTTTCTGAAGTATCCCCAAGTATCTTAGAACATTACTTATCACATAGCAAGTTCTTAGTAAATACTGATAAATGGAATCCATGAATATTAGAAAATCTTTGAACACTATCCTATATATGACATTACTCTAAAAACAGCCTTGGATTAATAAAACCAAATGTCACATTGACCTTTATAAATTTGTCATCTCAGATAATATTCCTCAGTGTATCATTCACGGCCCCAGACTTTGATCTCTCTGAAAGTGCAAAAAAAAAAAAAAAAAAAAGCACCACTGTTCCTACTTTAAATTTCTTCAGCTAAGGAACATCTGGCCTAAATTTCCTTAAAGCAACAACAACAAAGCAAGGATTCCTGTTTCTTGGAGCATCAGGTCAGCATAAATTTCTCCCTACAGTGCCCTCACACTCGATTTGAAAAGCACAGGTGCCCTCTACTGGAATTATGCAATATTGCAGCTTGAACTCAAACTGTCAAACCCATTAGGCATGGAGTGTCACATTATCCCTGAAACCAGATGAAGTAAGCAGATGAAAAGAGCAAGACCCACAACAAGTAAATGAGTGCTACTCATGGTGCTTATCTGTTCTGAGGATTAAATCCACCAAGACCAATTGAGCGGATCACTCAGAATTCTGGCCTTTGAGACACTGAGCACATTTCTTCCCATAAGACCCACAAAGATCAGGGATAAGTGGTCACTTTAGGACAACCCAAGAAACAAGTAGGATCAAATAGAAGGGAAAATATGCAGGAAGGAAGCACAGTATCAGAAGGGGCACACTCAAGAGAATAAGGATAGGACCTAATGTATCCCTAGTTGGGGAGGAGGGCTATCAAATTCCTCACTGGTAAAACAAGGAGGGAGTAAGAAGTGACCTCAGAGCAACTGCACCCTGATGTGAAGTCAAGAAATCATTCACTAAGGGGTGCCAGGGTGGCTCAGTCAGTTAAGTGTCCTACTCTTGATTTTGGCTCAAGTCATGATCTCACGGTTCATGAGATCAAGCCCAGAGTGGGGCTGTGCACTGGCAGCGTGGAGCTTGCTTGGGAGTGTCTCTCCCTCTCTCTGCCCCTCCACTGCATGCTCTCTCTCTCTCTCTCAAAATAAATAATAAACCTAAAAAAAAAAATCACTCACTGAAAAAAAAAAAAGGAAGAAAGAAAGAAATCACTCATGAAGGGCTCTGGAGCAGATCCAAACTATACACATGTTTTGGTCCACACACTGCTGGTTAACCTATCAATCAGGAGGGGCAACGGCTCTCAGATTGGCCACAGTCTGTGTCTCTTATGCACTTACATGCACACTCCCAATCGTGATGTCAGTACTGAGTGCAAGTGTCCTCTCCAGTCAGCACACTGATGATTTTTCTAATGGCCAGCCTGCTTCGTGCATTCACGTGACTTGCCCAGCCCCTGCAGGCATGATTTTATACTTTTGTCTAATGTCTTTGGGATGTTCTGCATAATGGTGCAACACCTCTCTCCTCTTTACTCCAACACACACGTGTGTGCGTGCACGCACACACACACCTTGTACGATGTGGACTTTTTCTCTGCCTCCATCACGGTATATACTATGAAGTCCTCATTTGCTAGAAAACATGAACCAGACAGGGCTCCCCTATTTCCTGTCTCCCATCCCCCCAGCACAGGGCTGTACTAGATCCAGCAAGTGAGAAGCTAGGGTGACATAGGCGCTTGCTGTAAGGAAAAGTATGTGTCTCTCTCTGTCCCTCAACCGCTCATGCTCTCTCTCTAAATAAATAAATAAACATTAAAAAAAAAAAAAAAGGCGGGAGGTGCCTGGGTGGCTCAGTTGGTTGAGTGTCTGACTTCAGCTCAGGTCATGATCTTATGGTTTGTGGGTTTAAGTCCCGCGTGGGGCTCTATGCTGACAGCTCGGAGCCTGGAGCCTGCTTTGCATTCTGTGTGTCTCTCTCTGTCCGTCATCCATTCACGCTGTCTCTCTCTCAAAATAAAAAAAAATAAACATTTAAAATAATTGTGGTGTGTGTGTGTGTGTGTGTGTGTGTGTGGTGCATAGGTAGGTAGGAAGAGATTAATGTACATATTTTCCTTTCCATTTAACATTTATAAATACTGAGTATAGTTGTAAATGTGGAAGGTGTCTTTTGAATTAAGATTCCTTTCCTAAAATGCTGTAGATGGGATACTGAAATGTAAAATCATGATGTGAGGTCTTCTTACCAGCTTCAACGTGCAGTGGCTGCAGAAGACCTGCACTTCAGAATCATAACGCCAGACTATTAAGAACTTACATTTTAAGTTTCCTCGGCTTGAATACAATTCAACAAACTCAAAGGATTATTCTAACTTTTTGCATTTTACCTTTATGAAAAGACCAGAAAAGGGAAGCAAAGCGAAACTAAAAATAAATAATCAAAATGGAGTCAAAATGGTACCTTTTGTTACCCGGCAGGTACAGATAAATCTTCTATGCTCTCTCCACCTACTGGGCAGAGGCGGTTGTTCACAATGAGGCAGAAGAGCCTTCAGTTCTCCAGCCAACAGGAAAAAAAAAAAAAAAAAAAAAAAATCTGCCTTGATTCAGCAACAGTGTGCTTAACAAAAGGTAATAGGTGTGTGTGTGGAATTCAGACAGGGAATAAACCGGTCGTCATCAACTCTTTCTAATGGTCCAGAAAGAAGCCGGCCTCCTGTTGAAATTCAAACTGGAAATGCTGAAATTTATCCACACCAACCAGATGAAAATGGTTTTTCAACGACAAGTTTGCATTTCATTATTGCCAAATCACTCTGTTAATCTACTACCTACCAGCCTGAATAAGAAAAAAAGCAATCATCAGTTAAGAAGATAGTTCTTTAAGGAAATGGATTTTTAGGGCCATTTAGAAACCTTATAAATAATTAACATAAGCCAAATGAAACCGAGCACTTATCGCGTCCTCAATTCTGTGTTAATTACATCAGTTCAATTTTTCTCAGTAACTCTGGTGAGGTAAATACTAGCATTATTCTTATTCCAGAGAGGAGGAAATTGAGATCTAGACAGTTTCAGCATTATATATGCCTGAACAAAACAATGTTTCCCTCCATAACATTATTCCTGAAGTAAAAAGTAATAGCCTTATATTCATTTTCATTACAGAGTCTCTCAAATTATAGAGTACTCCATCACCAAGTGGCCCTTGCGGGACACATAACATTTCCGAAGTGACCACAATCAATCCTACTTTTGGATGTTATTATTAAGGTAAGCTGATAGAACTGGCCAAAAGAAAGGCAAAAAAATTCTGCACACATTTCATTGTATTTTCTGTTAATATGACTTCTCGAGTACAAAGAACAATATCATTATAATCTCTTAAAATCATTTTTAGAAGTAAAACAGTAAGTAGCTATGGTGACGTATATAAACATACCTACAAGAAGAGTCTTAAAATTGTCATAACATATGAACATATATTTGTGACATGGGTAAAAATTCCAGTAAAGGATCATAGAAAGATTTAAGAGTTCTGTATTTAGGGGTGCCTGGGTGCCTCAGTTAAGCATCCAATTTCGGCTTGGGTTACCATCTCACGGTCCTTGAGTTCAAGCCCCACATGGGGCTCTGTGCTAACAGCTCGGAGCCTGGAGTCTGCTTTGGATTCAGTGTCTCCCTCTCTCTCTCTGCTCCTCCCCTGCTCATGCTCTTTCTCTGTCTCTCTCTCAAAAATAAACAGTAAAAAATTAAAAAAAAAAAAAAGATTTCTGTATTAAAAAAATGAAGGTCTCTTCAAGCTGTATTAGCTGACTCAAAGATGGCTCTGTGGTATCTAAATGCAGTGTCTGTCCCTCGATTGGATGGGGGCCCCAAATGTGGGACGACGATCAGGTGGAAGTTGGTGGCAGTGGTGTGGGCGGTGAATAAAGAATTCACTAGAGGCAGAACAGAGGAGATAGAAGTTTACTGAATACACCACAAGGGAGTAGCAGGCAGGACGGCAGAGGAGAGGCTGTGTGTAACAAAAGGTAGTGGTAGTGTTTTTAAAGAAGGGAAGACAAGGAGGTATGGCGATGTATGGAATCTTCCTTTTTTGGTTAACTGCCTCGTTGTAAGTAGTCCATTGGTTAGTTAGGGTTTATGGGTATCTTGAGGTGGGTCGCCTGATGGGCCTGTCTGTATTCAGCCAGGTGGTCACTGTGGACCCTTTTTACATTCCATTGCTCAAGTCTGTTTGCTTAAAAGCAGCCTCTACAGGCTCTAGTGATGAAAACAAAATTGATGTATGAAAAGAGTTCAAATGAAATAGTTTCAGGAAATGCTGGGGTAGGCAAAGGCAATATTTCAAAATTAATATGTTAGGATATAAATCTTTAAAAACATATGAATTTGTTCCTTCAGATCTACTTTCTACCTCTTTTCCCCCTGCCCTCTCCCAGGAGATAACTCGGATGGATTATGACCATGGCCTCTCTTGGCCTCTGGTTTGGTCTGGATTCAGCCAGTGGAGCCCAGAAGATCAGAGGATGGGGGAAAGCAGAAGAGTGAGGTCAGGGTGTCGGTTCCTCAGTTTTGTTCCCAACAAGGCCAGCCCAACCAGTCTCTACCCCTCACTGGAGGCCACCACTCTTAACAGTTCCCTCCTCCCAGGTTACACAGCTGCTTCTTCCTGTACCATTGAGGCAGGCCTAGGGGTAGGAACACTGCTGCTACTGACCCCAGACACTGACCCTTGTGGTTCCCCTATACCCAACTATGCTTTTATTAATGCTCCCTTTATAATGAACTATCTTGTTTGAGTATGTATCTGTTTCCCATTGGGATCTAAATATACTACATAAGGAATTACATTAAATATTAAATTTTCACATTTAATTATTACAATTGCATATTAACCATTTCCTTTATATTTCTAAGAGCTTATATATTTAAGTAGAACAAAAAAATGGTGGGTTTTTTTTTTTCTTTGGATTTTCACATTAGGAAACAAGCAGAGCTTCTAAAACTTGTACCCAAAGCTTTCTGCCTTATGAGTGCAAGTGCCGATTTCCTTAACTAATCATAAAATAGGTAAAGACAAAAGAGGTGCTGCAGACAGTTGGACAATTGAGTCAAATGGAAAATGATGCATTCCATTTTTAAAGGGCTGTTGATACTTTGGGTCTTTTTTTTTTTTTTAATGCCAGGCTTGTTATTATAAGCACATTCTGTTGAACACAAGAGGTTTGGTTATTACCTTTTATCAAAATGTCAGGAGGACAGATTTTAAAATGAGCTAGACAATATGAGAGAACATTCTTCCCGTCCACAGAGTCTTTGAAATTGATTGCAAATGAATCGCCTCTGAACAGCATATAAGAGAGGCTGAGAGCTCTCCTAATGATGTACATCTGCGAGGCTTCACTTGGGGTTTGGCTGCATTTACATCACTATAAACTCTGCAAATTACAGCTCGAGCCATTTCCGGCATAGACACAGAGAATACGAATGACAGCAGCAGGTTTCCTGCCTTGGATCTCTGCCAGGAGCCTGAGTCACCGTCCCAGACATCTGTAGCACATTAAACTGTACTCTTGTTATCTCTCAACACTCTGAACAATGGCCCAAGCCTCTGACAGAACAAATGGCCAAAGCCTTTTCAAGAAACCCTCCAAAGTTAGGCAGTGAATCATGAGCCTGCACAAAACTTTTCGGGTAATTTACACTATAGGAGAAAGCCAAAATCTAGCTGAGAGGATTTCGGATAGTCTGAACTTTATTTTGACTTCATGGGTTTAGGTGGTCTTGTATTATATAGACTGAACCCCGCCCCACCCCACAAATTCCTATGTTAAATCCTAATCTCCACTGTGATGGTATTTACAGGTGGGGTCTTTGGGAGGTAATTAGCTCATGAAAGGCCTTAATGGCCTTACCAAGAGACCCCAGAGAGCTTCCCCACCCTTCTGCCTAGTGAGCAAGAAGGCCATCTATAGACAAGGAAAGGACCCTCACCTGGCACCTTATCTGCTGGTGCCTTGTGTTTGATTTCCCAGTCTCCAAAACTGAGAGTATATATATATATATCTTAAAATTTTTTAGGGGGGGTTAGAAGGAGAGAGAGAGAATCTTTTTTTTCTTTTTGAGAGAGAGAGAGAGAGTGAGATGGAGGGAAGGGGCAACAGAGAGAGGGAGAGAGAATTCCTAGCAGGCTTCTTGCTGTCAGTGCAGAGCCCAATGTGGGGCTCCGTCCCACAACTCTGGGATCAAGACCTGAGCCTGAAGTCAAGAGTTGGATGTTTAAACAACTGAGCCACCCAGGTGTCCCAAGAAATATATTTCTGTTGTTTATAAGCCAGCCAGTCGATGGTATCTTTGTGGCAGCAGCCAGAATACATGAACAAGAAAAGTCAAAATATAGCTGAATGATTTAAAAAAAAATTTTAATGTTTTTTGACAGAGAGAGACAGAGAGAGAGACAGAGCATGGGTCAGGGAGAGGCGGAGAGAGAGGGAGACACAGAATCTGAAGCAGGCTCTAGGCTCCGAGCTGTCTGCACAGAGCCTGATGCCGGGCTTGAACCCACAGACCATGAGGTCATGACCTCAGCTGATGTCAGACACTCAACTGACTAGCCACCCAGGAGCCCCTAGCTAAGATGATTTTTGATAGTCTCAACTTTATTTAAACTTCACAGACTAACTCTGCTGAATGCTCAACAAAAAAGGGTGGTCATTCTTAGTCCTTAAGGGAAAGGCATTTAGGCCAATAGTCAAAGAGAGAAAAGTAACTTCAAGCCATGTTCCCACTCTGCCTCCTAGTCTCCATCTTCACTGCGGCCCCCAGTTTCCAAGCCATCATCATCTTGCAGAAACGATTGCAAACTCATTATCACTTGGCTTTTGATTCTTGGCTCTCCTACAATCTTTTCTCCATGCAGCAACCATCATGATCTTTTGAAAATATAAATCCAGGCATGATTTGTCCTATCTTAATCCATCCAATTGATGAGGGACAATAAGGCAAACTGAGGGCCAAGCATAAGCTAGCATCCCACCCTACCCCAACCCCAAGTGGGATTATGTGTGATATTCCTCAGGCACTCATGGCTGCCCAAGAACAAAGGAAAGGAAAGAAAACAGATGGTTATTAAACTGTTGAGAGTCTCCATCAGTTTACAAATACCTTAGTACAATTACAAAAAAAAAAAAAAAAAAAAAAGCAATCTCATCAATAGCCTAAAGTCCAGGAACCCCCTACTGTATTAATTTTAAAGCTTTGCTAGAGGGAAAAACAAACCTATCTTGACAATATGTAGGCCTCCAGTAATCTGTAAGTCTTTAGCATATGAAAATCTTTTTGGAAACTTCCCTTTTGACTTTACCTCCCCCAACTCTATAGTATATAACCAGTCATTCTTTACAACCCCAGTGCAGCTCTTTATGTCCATGGGTCCTGTCTCCCTGCTTTATAATAAAATCACCTTTTTGCACCAAAGACATCTTCAAGAATTCTTTCTTGGCTGTCAGCTCCAAAACTCAGGATCACCCCAAAACCTCATCACAATGATATCCTGCTTCTCCTATAATACCATCTAAGGTCCTTCCCATAGCTCCAGGCCACCGCATTCTTTAATCCCTGTACTCTCCATGTTCAACTCCAACCATCTTCCCTGTTGCTTTTTCTACTCCAGCAATTATTTTCTTCTTTAAAAATGCCAACCTGGTCCCTCTCTCTGGGCCTTTGCACTAACCTCTCTCTGCCTGGAGTGCTTTCTGCAATTTTCCATGGCTGACTCCTTCAGATATCAGCTCACACATGTATCAATTCCTCAGAGAGGTCTTTTCTTATCATTCCTGTTTATTTTATTCACTGCAATTATCATTATTTAAAATAATGCAAAAGAATAATAAGGGAATCCTACAAATAACTTTATTCTCATAAATTCTAGCTCAGAAGAAATGGACCAATTCCTCCAAAACAGCAAACTACCAAAACTCAATCAATATGAAATAAACAATCTGGATACTGCTATAACCATTAAAGAAATTGAATTTGTAATTAAAGAGCTTCCAACAAAGACATCTCTAGTCCCAGATGGTTTCACTAGAAATTATACCAAACATTCAAAAAATAATTAACACCAACTTTAGACAATCTCTTTCAGAAAACAGAAGAGGAGGGAATACTTTTCAACTCATTTTATGAGGCCAGCTTTATTCTGACACAAAAACCAGACAAAGACATCACAAAAAAAACTACAGACTTATATCTTGCATGAACTTATACATAAAATCATCAACAAAACATCAGCAGATTGAGTCCAACAATGTAAACAAACAATTATATGCCATGACCAACTTATACCGCGTCATTATTTGGTCACTGATCATGACCAAGTGGCCAAGTGTGTACCTGGAATTTACTCTAGGTATGCAAATATGATTCATCATTCAAAATTAATGCAACTCACCATGTCAGTAAAATAAACAAAATCATATGATCGTACCTGTCAGTGCAGAGAAAGCATGTGACAAAATCCAATAGCCATTTATGATTAAAAACTCTAAGGCAAACCAGGATTAAAAAGGAACCTCTTTGGGGTGCCTGGGTGGCTCAGTTGGTTAAGCAACTCTCTCTTGGTTTCAGCTATCTCATGGTCCCTGGGATCCAGGCCAGCACTGAGCTCCGTGTCAGAAATTGACCCACATCATTAGAGTTAAGTGATCTTTGACAAAGATACAAAGGCAATTCAATGGAGAAAGGACAGTATTTTCAACAAGCAGTGCTAAAACAACTAGACCTCATATGCAAAAAAAAAAAAAAAAAAAAGGAATCTAAACACAGACCTTATAACTTTCACAAAATCAACTTAAAATAGACCATATACTTAAATATAAAAAGCAAAATTATAATAGTTCTAGAAGATAACATAGGAGAAAATGTTTCTAAGTGACCTCAGATTTGGTACTGACTTTTTAGGTACACAACCAAAAACACAATCCATGAAAGAAAAAAAATATTTAAATGGACTTCATTAAAATGAAAAAAAAAAAACAAAAAAAAACCTTGTCGGTATAAGATACTTTCAAGAAAAGACGGGACACCAAATAAAAAATACTTGCAAACACATATCTGCTAAAGAACACTTAAAAACCAATTAAAAAAAAAAATAATCCAATTTAAGATGGGCAAAAGATCTGAAAAGACATCTAACCAAGGAAGAAATACAGATGGAAAAGAAATATAAGAAAAGACGCTCAACATCGAATGTCATTAGGGGATTACAAATAAAGCGACAATGGGATAGCACTAATCACTAATATATCTATTAGTGATTAAAATCCAAAATACTCACGACACCAAATGCCAGTGAATATGTGAAGCAACAGGAATTCTCGTTCATTGATGGGGGGGTATACAAAATGGGACAAACACTCTGGAACACAATTTGGGAGTTTACAAAGCTGAAACTAGTCTACCCTTCAATCCAGCAAATGTGTCCTTAGGTATTTACTCAAATGAGTTGAAAACATGTTCACATGAAAACTGCCCACACATGTTTATAGCAGCCTTATCCATAATTGCCAAAAACTGGAAGCAACCAACATAGCCTTCATTAACGAATGGATACATAAATTGTGGTACCTCCGAACAATGTAATAGTATTCAGCACTAAAAAGAAATACACATTTATGCGGCTATCAAGCCAAAAAATATGCGGAGGAACCTTAAATGTATATTGAGAAGTGAAAGAAGTCAGTCTGAAGAGGCTACATATTGTATGACGTCCTCTATACGACAGTGTAGAGAAGGTAAAACTACAGAAACAGTAAAAGACTGGTGGTTGCCATGGGCTACAGTAGGGAGGAAGGATGGGATGAAAAGGTGTAACACAGGGGGTTTTTAGGGTGGTGGAACTATCCTGTATGACATTGTGAAAGTATACACATGATATTATGCATGTGACAAAACCACAGAATGTACAACACACAGAGGGAACCCTAACGTAAACTCCAAACTTTAGTCAACATTGGTTCATCAATTGTAACAAAGGTACCACACTAATGCAAGATGTTAATGTTAAGGCAAATTCTATAGAGAAGACTATATGAGAACTCTCTAAACTATCTGGCCAATTTTATCTGTAAACCTAGTACTGCTCTAAAAAATAAAGTGTATTAACTAAAAAAATTCACGGTAGAATCTAGGTGGTGGGTACATTCACTAAAATGTTTTCAACCTTGCTGTATGTTTGAAACATTTTATAATAAAAGACTGAGAGAGAAAAAAAACTTATGGTCACACAAAACCTATATACAAATGTTCATAATAGTTTCTTTTTTTAAATTTTTTTTCAACGTTTTTTATTTTTTATTTTTGGGACAGAGAGAGACAGAGCATGAACGGGGGAGGGGCAGAGAGAGAGAGGGAGACACAGAATCGGAAACAGGCTCCAGGCTCCGAGCCATCAGCCCAGAGCCTGACGCGGGGCTCGAACTCACGGACCGCGAGATCGTGACCTGGCTGAAGTCGGACGCTTAACCGACTGTGCCACCCAGGCGCCCCTGTTCATAATAGTTTCGTTCATCATGGCCATTAACTGAAAAGAGGCTCAATGTTCTTCAGTGAGTGAATTCTTAGATTGTGCTCCATCTATACCATCGACGAGACACAGCAGTCAGAAGGACTGAACTATTGATACATAGAACTATTAGGAAAAATCTGTTATAAGATGGCCGACAGGACTGATAAGGGAATTCCAGTCCTTGTCAGAAGATACCCCTTCCGGGATTTCCTTCCTATTCTGCTTGCCACAGGCACCCAATTACTACTAATGAGGGATGCGGAAGAAACAGACTATAAATTGTCCCCTCCATAGATGCTCTGGGCTCAGATCTCTGGACAATAATCTACTCTGAGCCCACCAGTGTAAAATAAACCTCCTTCCTTCCAAGATCTCCGAGTGCCGCTTGGTTCTTCTGCTGGGTGATCCAGACCAGTTTTCCGTAACAGAACAACCTGAATGAATTTGAAGCAAAGCCTGAGTGAAAATAAAACGCCAATCCCTGAAGGTTACACACCATAAGATTTCATTATATAACTTCCTTAAAAGGGAGAAAATTATAGAAAAAGAGGACACATTCCTGGTTGCCAGCAGTTAAGGACAAGGTAGAAGAGGGGCACCTGGGTGGCTCAGTGGGTTAAGTGTTCGACGTGTCTGACTTCGGCTCAGGTCATGATCTCATGGTTTGTGAGTTCGAGTCCCGCGACAGGCTCTGTGCTGACAGCTCAGAGCTTGGAACCTGCTTCAGATTATGTGTCTCCCTCTCTCTCTGCCCCTCCTCAGCTTGCCCGCTCTCTCTCTCTCTCTCAAAAACAAATAAATATCTTAAAAAAATTAAAAAAAAAAAACAAGGTAGAAGAGGGAGGTGGGTATGTTATCAAAGGTCATCACCACATCCTTGTGGTGATGGAAATGTTCTCTAACTTGACTGTAGTGGTGGATACATGAGCCTACACATGTGATAAAATTGTATAGAAGTAGACACACACACACACACACACACACACACACACACACACGAGTACATACAAGTAAAAGTGGAGAAACCAGGAAAAGACAGGTGGATTGTATCCATGTCACTATCCTGATTATGATATCCTACTATAATTTTCCAAGATGTTTGTACTGGGGAAAACTGGGTAAAGAGTACAGGAGATCTCTCTCTCTCTCTATTGTTTCTTATAATTGCATGTGAATCTACAATTCTCTCAATAAAAATTCAATTTAAGAAATTAAGCGCACTATGAAATTTGTTAATTTGCTCACCACTTTTCTCTTTGCAATAGAATGCAAATACCACCTGAGCAGGAACATTGTCTATCTTGTTCACTGCTGAACTCCATCATGATTCCCTGGGGGCTAGGGAGTACATAATAAAAAAATGTGCTTAATAAACAATAATGACAACATGTCAGCATCAAATAACTGTTTTGATACAGGCATGGTTTCATCCATTCATTCATTCATTCATTCATTCAATAGGAGTTTACTAAACGGTACCTAAGCACCTGACAGCATACCAGGTAATCAAGATAAAGCCAAGAAAAGTCATTGTGTTTAAGGAATCTATAAGCAAATGCATGAGGCAAGGATTCTGGAAGATGGATTATTTGCTTAGCCTTAAGAAGCATCCATAGTGTCTCTTTAAGGAGAAAGAAGAGGCTAGCATAATATTCATGACATTGTCACCCCTCTTTGGACAGTGATGAAGCCGCAATGTAAAACGAGAGTTGAAGGGGAGAAAGTAAGCCAGAAAATGAGTTGACACGTGGTGGGACTGCTGGATTCTGAAATGTTCCCACTTCTGGGAAGCCTGTCTGAACAGAGTAGAGACTGTGATCACGCGTCTCTGCAACGTCACTGTGTATGTTCCCTAGCTGTGTGTCCCTGGGCAAAGTATTCAGACCCCTGGAGCTGCCCTTTTCCTCAACTCTAAATGGAATTAATAACACTACCTCCTTGTATACATAACTCGTAGAGTCTGGTCCACGGTTCTCGAATAATGCATATACTTTGGACTGTCTGCAATGATAGACTGTCTGAACCTTCTGAAAAAAATATTCAGAAGGCATTTGACTCCAAAGGCAGCCAGATTTTCTGCTTAGAAATTTATTCCATTGCCATCAACTTGAATATTTAAAGATACACAAAAAAGGAGAGAAAAAAGACCAAGAAAGCCAGACAACCACTCCCCACCCTGCTGCGACCAATGCTTCCTTTGATATTTTTTAAAATATTAACCCTTAATCATTTTACTTTTTATTTTTGTAAGTAAGCTCTACACCCAACATGGGGCTTGAACATATAATGTCGAGATCAAGAGTCCCATTCTCTACAGACTTAGCCAGCTGGGCACCCCCACTTCCTTTGGTATTTTGAAGGGACTAGACATCTAGACTTTCCACCATTTGCGACTCATGGGTAGTGATTGGCTGAGAAGTTAAATTGGTTGGCCACTAGGGTCAAATGTCAAAAGAGAGTCTTCAAAGGGTTTATTGGAAGCTAGATTTCTTTGTTAAGAAACACATGGACTTTTATTACTTAGAGCAGTTTTAGATTTATATAAAACCTGAACAGAAGTTCCCACACAGTCCCAAATCTCTACCCCCTCCCTCCACCATAAAACATATTTCTCCCCATTATTAATATCTTGCATTGGTGTGGTACACTTGTTACAGTTGATAACCAATATTGATATATTATTTTTAAATAAAGTTCACAGTTTACACTAAGGTTCACCCTTGCTATTGTACATTCTGTGGGTTTTGTCAAATCCATAACGTCATGTAGACACCATTTCAGTACCACACTGAATAGTTTCATTGCTCTAAAAATCCCCTGTGGTCTACCTATTCATCCCTCCCTCCTTCCCCCCATTATTCTGGAAGCCCTGGCAACCAATGATCATTTTATAGTCCCTATAGTTTTGCCTTCCCTAGAAGGTCATATAGTTAATATCATATAGTATATCACCTCTTCAGATTGGTTTCTTTTACTTTCCAATAAACATCTAAGTTTCTTCCATAACTTCTGTGGCTTGATAGCTCATTTCTTTTAACTTCTGAATAATATTCCATTGTACGGAGGTACCATAGTTTGCTTATTCATTCAATTACTAAAGGATATCTTGACTGCTCCCAGTGTTTAGCAATTGTGAATAAATCTGCTATAACATTTGTGGACAGTGTGTGTGTGTGTGTGTGTGTGTGTGTGTGTGTACATGTTTTCAACACATTTGGGTAAACATCTAGGGCACATTTGCTTCATTATATGGTAGATGAGGTTTAGCTTTGTAAGAGACAGATAAACTACCTTCCAGGGTACACTGTAAGTAGAGACTATCTTCCAGAGTGGCTGTATAATTTTGTATTCCCGCCATCAAGGAATGACATTTCCTGTTTCTCCATGTCCTTACCAGCACTGGATGTTGTCAGTGTTTTGCATTTTAGCCATCCAAATAGGAATGCAGTGCTATTTCACTGTTGTTTTAATCTGTAATTCTCTAACTACATCTGATGTTAGCATCTTTTCAAATGCTCATTTTCCATATGCATCTCTTCCTTGGCTAGGTGTCTAAACAGCTTTTAATTGAGTTGTGTTGTTATCAGAGTTTTAAGAGTTTTTAAAAAATATATGTTGGATACAAGACTTTTATCAGATATATGTTTTATAAATATTTTCTCCCAATCTGTGAGGTCCCTTTTCATTTTCTTAACCATATGCTTCACAGAGAATAAGTTTTTAATTGTAATAAAGTCCAACTTTTCCATTTTTTCTTTCATGGTCCTTTCAGTGTTGTATCTAAAAAGTCATCACTAAACCCTAGGTCACCTAGATTTTCTCTTATGTCCTCTTCTAGAAGTTATATAACTTTGCATCTTACATTAAGGTCTCTGACCCATTTTGATTTAAATTTTCTAAAAGAGGTCAGAGTCTAGATTCATTTTTTTTGTATGTTAATGTCATTTTTCCAGCATTATTTGTTGAAAATACTATTTTTTCCCTATTGGAAGCCTTGAGGCTAGATTCTATAAACTTTTTTAGATTATAAAATATTACATGCTCATGGATACCCAGAGGTGATCATTGGTAACATTTTGGTGAATATTTCATAAATCTTTATTCCATTTCGTGTGGTGTGTATGTATTACATCTTTGGAATCCTACTCTATTTGATAGTCCCCCTACTCAGTACTTTCCTGGGATAATTTCTGGTTTCATCCTAAAGCAGCAATTCATGGTTGTGGCCACTGAAAAATACTATGCATACTCTTTTACTATCGAATTTTTGATTAATCAAGTATTGTGAATATTTTTTCTAAGCAATTTTCTATGTCGTCATTTTTTTTTGTCATTGCATATGACCCCATGATATATTCAACCAAATTCTAATGGTCAAACATTTGGGTTGTTTCCAATATTTCTATTTGTTGTTAAATGAGACATAAGGAAGGAAGCTATCCTGGACTTGAGTGAGGCCAGAAAGTGGCCTTTAAAGATTTAGAAATGCAGCCCAGAGAGAAGGTACAAGGTCAGAAGGGTGAGGGAGTTTTGTACATCAAGAGAAGGTTGGGGCACCTGGCTGGCTCAGTTGGTGGAACACCCGATTCTTGATCTTGGGGTCATGAGTTCCAGCCCCATGTTGGGCATAGGGAATACTTTAAAAAAGAGAAAGAGAATACTACTTGGGTTAAGGCTACCAAGATCTGAAGACACCCTCAGATGAACAATTTCTCAAAGGTGCAACCACTTCTAGGACTCTGGTTAAACTCAAGGAGAATGGAAATCTTGTGGACTTCCAGGTATGGTGGCTTCTACTGGCCCTGCCCTCTTTCATGTCCCATGTGCATATCTGTGCTGTCTCCGTAGCACCAAACCCAACACTGATATTGATGAGGGAGCCAAAGGCAAGCTGAGGGCAAAGTACAAGTTAACAACCTCCACCCCCCCCCATGCCCCCTCTAGATGGGATATGTGTGACATTCCTCAAGCACTCCTGGCTGCCCAAGAACAGAGAGAAGGGCAAACCAAGTGGTTAACTGATAGAGATCACAGTCCTGCAGGACAGTCACCATCAGTTTGCAACTGCCTTAAGTGATTTACCAGAAAAAAGCAACCTTATCAAAAGTAAGACCTCCAGAAACCTATAGACTCAATTTCCTGGAGCCCTAACATCACCCTCCCCTCCATAGGATAGAAAATCTTACATAATCGGTCACCCCTCACGCTTATAATGCAGCTCTTTCTGCCCATAGGTCCTGTCCCCGTGCTATAATAAAAACACCATTTTGCTTCAAAAACATCTCAAGAATTCTTTCCTGGCCATTAGCTCCAGAGCCCCCCTACAAATCACATCAATGTGATCATTGTCTCCTCTGGGACTTTGTACCCCTGAGCACAGGGCTTTGTCTCAGTTGCCTTCACAGCCCAGACATGGGACAGTGTAAGGCACATATCAGGGGTTCAGTGTCCATCCTGGAATTAAACCATCTTCCAGTAGCAGGTTTTTCAAGCATGCCTTACAGAAACTAATTTTAGCAGCTACAAAGAGTCAAAGGAAATGCTCAGCAAGAGGCAGGGTCAGGAGTGACTGCAGGGAAATAACCAATTATCAGTCAGCCTAGAATTCCAAATCCTCACAAAAGCACTTACCTCTAAGGCAGCCAGCTTGCATTCTGAGTGTCTGGGACTAGTGAAGTGACCTGTAATTATCACCATCTGCTTGCACACGTACACACACACACACACACGCGCGCGTGCGCGCGCGTTTGAGATAATTATCTGGATATTTCAGGCTGAATTTCAGCAGAGGAGCTAATGAAAGCTAGCTATGAGGATGGCTGTTACGTGTACCTGGTTTCTCTTGACTACATCCTTTGGCAAGCAGCATCTATCTCCCCTCGCACTGGACCCTCTCTTACAGCAACCATGTCTAAGCCATATCCTCTCCTGGTGGGTCACGTTCCATACCCACCAAAGGTTAACATTCTGATTGTAAGAACCAAAGCTAGTTCCTGATGGAGGTCTTATAAGCATATGGATATGCCTCTGGTCACCGTTCCTGCCTGCACAAAGCTTTTACATGGGGAAGGGGGGTTGTATTGGCTATTCTGAATTCTAAAGCGAAACCATTTGTAATTATACACTCCTGCCCTGTTCATTAAAACAGCTGTGAGCCAAAAATACTTCATAGCACTTGACTGAAATAGCCCAGATTATTGTTAAAAATAATAATAACCCTGTTTAAACTCTAAGAAGTTTTATACAACCCACCACCAGGTGTCACCAATTTCTCTATTACTATAGACCATCTCTTCATTCTTTAATACCGTTTGTTTAGAAAATGTCTTAATAAACATTTCGGCTTTAAAAAACTCCCGTATGCAGTGAATGGAGAATACAAAGCTTAATTACACATTTAATTCTACAACTATCTTTGGACTGTGGACTGCTATAAACAAAAAAGGGCTAATCTGATAGCAAATCAAAAATTCCCCATTTAAGTATGAGCCATCACTTTGTGTTTGCCTTCCCTTGAAACCAAGGCTATTCTTTCTTTTTAGATTCAAAGAAGACATAAGGCTGGGGGTAGGGGGCTGTATGTTAAGTTTCTGAAAGGTGTACCAAGAGAGAGAGTATATAACCAATGAAGACTTCACCAGATTTGAAAATTTCCTTAATTTGAATTCAGTGAAGCAAGATTAAGGTAATTTTAAGGTTTAGGAAAAAAAACAAACAAACGCTGTTTTTGAGGAAGTGTGAGTTTTAATTTGCTTCTTTAAGGATGCAGCAGATTAAGGCAGTGGTTCTCAGCCAGAGATGATTTTCCTCTAGGAACATTAGCCATGTCTGGAAACATTCTTGGTTGTCACAGTCTGGCGGGGGGGGGGGGGGGGGGGGCGGTTCTACTGACATCTGCGAGTAGAGGCTAGGGATACCGCACAAAGAATCAGGAGCCTCCACAACAAAGGATTCTGCAGCCCAATAAAGCCAACGTTGAGAAACCCTGCGCTTGAACAAGAGAGACTCCAGAAGAACCTTGGAGTCAGCCTGAGTTTAAATCCTCAATGTTTCACATAATGGCTCAGCGACTTGAGGCAAGTTACTAAACCTTCCTGGGTTTTGTTCTCTCATTTATAAAATAGGGATGATGAAATCTACATTCCAGGGAAATGAGAGAAACCTGGGACATA
The DNA here is from genome assembly GCF_046562875.1 of Panthera onca. NCBI lineage: Eukaryota > Metazoa > Chordata > Mammalia > Carnivora > Felidae > Panthera > Panthera onca. The sequence goes on along the minus strand of NC_138340.1, from coordinate 30,945,867 downwards.
ATGGCTCAATAAGTACTCGTCTCATTTTCATACTTATTATCAAGGTTCAGACCTTAAGGTGTATACATGTCTCTTTTCTCTTCCTTCTCTCCTTTCTTCCCCCAGTAAACACATTGAGGGGGCACTCTTAGCAAAGTACTGAACTAAACCCTGGGGATACAACAGGGGAAGGGACAGACATATTTTAACCATCAAGGAGTTTGCATCCCAGTGTGAGAGACAGTCATTAAATGATAAGTTCCTTCAGGAGTGTAATTTGGGTGAACTCTACAAAACCACACAAGCATAAGGTAAACCAAACCTGAGGGCAGGGGTGGAAGGTGGCCATCAGGAACACCTTCCTGTGGAAGGGACCTTGGCGCTGAATGTAATGGATAAGTCAGAGTAGCAAGTAAAGAAGAGTGAGGAAGAGCAAGTCAAGAACAGGGAACCACAAGCCTCGAGTTCCTAAGGTGGGAAGAGGCACAAGACTTCCTGAAGTCCCCCTAGAAAACTCACCCTTCTTCTTCTCCCCTTAGGGTAGGTTCTGAAACTTTTTCTATATGCTAGATCTATATTCTAGATCTATATGCTAGGTGTACTTTGAAAGGGAACACACCCCAGAGAGGATGGAAGCATGACCCTCAAGATTGCCTATCAGCTAACGGTAACTTGAGAAATCATACAGCACCTACTTTTTATCTCATCAGTGTTTTAGATTCTTGCCATCTTGCCAATTAAAAAGTATGTGGTAGGATAGACATACTGGCTTAATAAGCCTTTTCCAAACCCTCAGCTTCTAGCACTGGACTATATATAAAAGCTCACTAGATATTTATTGATTTGTTGCTAGATGCCTGAGGTCTAGGACCCAATTCTGTCACTTTCAGTTGTATGACTTTAGAAAAATCTCTTAACCTCTCTGCGTTTTAACTTCCTCATAACAAAAGTGAGAGGGGTGTACTACCCAGGGTTTTAAGAACAGGTTTATGCCCTGTAAAGAATGTTTTTCAAGATCCCCAGGTAAAAAATATTTAGGTGCCTTTATAGTTGAGCCCTAGGACTCTTCTAGATTGCTGGCCTGTCTCAGTGGTCCTGATGGAATGCACTTCAGAGAGTGGGTATAAATGTATCTGAGCACATTAGAAGAGGTTTATAGTATGTTATCACTATTTCTGTTCTTATTGGAAGAGGATGAGAAAAGGTCCACAGGATGACATGGAGCATAGATGAGGGAATTTTTAAAGAATTCAAAGGACTGCCCTTGTTTATGAACACCGAATAAACTTCTGTGATTATGCTTTGAAAACCAAAGTCTTTTATTTCTGCTACCTCAGAAGAATTCTGAAACATTAGCCTTGGAAACGTCTTTAGAAATCTTTTGTGTATTTATGTATGTATTTATGGAGAGAGAGGGCACCCGCAAGCAGGGGACAGGGACAGAGGTAAAGAGAGAAAAAGCTTAAGTAGGCTCTATGCTCAGCGAGGAGCCCAACACAGGGCTGGATCTCACAACCCCGGGATCATCCTCAGAGCTGAAATCGAGAGCTGGATGCTCAGCTGACTGAGCCACGCAGGCGCCTCAGAAATCTTTTAATCCTAAAATAGCAACAGGTTTCATTTTTAATAGTAAACTGTGTCCAGTTAGCAAGGCTGCCTGGATTAGTGTGTTGAAAAGGATCCTGAGGCTGCACCCAGATTTAAAGGACAGATAGTGTGGTGACTGAGTAACGATGTCTGCCATAGGAACAGCATGGGCTTAATGGTGGCAGTGGCATGTGTGTTGTGTATTTCTGACCCTCATCTAGACCAGTATGTTCCTTATAGTGATGCTGAAGGATCAGAGTTTAGTGACCTGTACAAGTGTAATCGTCATCTCGAGTACAAGATTAGTACACTAATTAGTATACTATACTATTAATTTTTGCCTAAGCAGAAAGTTTTATTTTAGAAAACGGTTCAGTCCTCATCCATTATACACTATCATATGCCAGCTATCTGTTATATGCCTCTTTACTAAAATGGACTGTTAAGAGCATAGCTAGACTCCCTGGGTTCAAATATCAGCTCAGCAATTACATGCTATATGACCTTGATCAAGTTGCTTAATCTCTCTGTACCTCAGTTTCCTTATATGTAAAGTGGAGATAGTAACAATTCCTCTTTCACAGGATGCATGGAGAGATTAGATGAATTAATACATATAAAGTATTGAAGTGTGACTAGCATACAAAAACACTTTTTAAGTGTTCACCGTCTCGTATGTCCCTACTTTGTTTGGTTAGGGCATTTATCTAAGGACTGACTTGCACACTGGGAGAGAAGTGGTCACTCTCTTTCTGAGGTCTCAAGAATCACAGAAGCTCAAACTTGGTTGTGATCATGGTGGCAGTGTGTGGTGAAACTCTGTTACAAATACAAAGAGAATAGCTAAAAGATGGAGATAGAAAGACAGATCCTAATAATACCATGTGAAATCCTGGATCCAGTCATGACTCACATAGCAATCCAAACCTAGATTTAAAGGATATTTTTGTTTGTTTGTCGTGCCTAAGCAAATCTGAGGAATATTCTGGACACTCACAATTATCAGATCCTTCACTATTTTGCAAGGGACTTTTAACTCCCATGTAGAGGTCTGTTCTTGAAGTCATGTGTTCCAGAAAAATACACCCGAAGTACCTAGGGGAGATTGACCAGTCCCAGGAACAAGAATGACTGGAGCCCGAGGACTGCTTTTCCAAAGGGGACTTCGCTGGATAAAAGGCTCCGGAGGGCTAAGAAGCACTTTGGAGCCCAGAAAGACAATACCGGGCACAGCTGAGCCTACACGTGCCAGATCACAGAATTCTCTCAGCCCAAGCAGCCGAAATTGAGGCTAAAATAGCAGCAGGAATGCCCATCACCCTGCAAACAAGGCACCTGTCCTCCTGGCATGCCACCTGATTTCAGAAGGCTATCCTATGGCATTTACTTTCCTGCTCTAATAATGATATCTTCACTTCCTGCTTGGCCAAGCAAGGATGACCTTTCTGGGCAAAACCCAGAGGTGCCTGGACAACTTGTTTCTGGTCAAGAATTTAGTCTTGATCCTGAGAGTCCTGGGTCAGATGTAGAAACCAGTCTCATCCTTGATCTAGCCTCTATTCTAGACACCTGAGCTTATTTGAGAAGGCAGACAAGCAGGTTTACAGGGTAACCATATGATTTACTGTACAGAGACACTTTAGTGAGTGAGGACAGACAGTATGAATTACTCCAGGACCAGGTGTAAGCCAGGGCAGCCCCAAGAAACGCAATCTCTCCTGAGAGGGCACAATCCTCTCCTCTAGAAATGTACATATTGGGGCACCTGGTGGCTCAGCAGGTTGAACATCTGACACTTGACTTCAGCTCAGGTCATGATCCCAGGGTCGTAGGGTTGAACTCCGTGTTGGGCTCTGTACTGAGCATGGAGCCTTCTTGGGAATCTCTCTCTTTCTCCCTCTGTCCCTCTCCCTTGCTTTCTCTCTCTCTCCTCTCTCTCTCTCTCTCTCTCTCTCTCTCTCTCTCTCTATATATATATATATATATATATATATAAAGAAAAGAAAAGAGAAGAAAAGAACCACATTACATTCTGGAGATTTGATCTGATTCAAGAAATTATTCAGATTAAGATCAAATTGGTTCCATTTACTCCAAAATTACTACATCATGACGACAGGGCAAAGGTTAGCAAAGCAGGTTGGTTAAAGGATTAGACTATTTTTTATATACTGTGTTAATCTATTTCATTTTTTTAATTTTTAAAGTTTATTTATATATTTTTAAATGTTTATTTATTTTTATTTAGAGAGACAGAGTGGAAGCAGGAGAGGGGCAGAGAAAGGGAGACACAGAACCTGAAGCAGGCTCCAGGCTCCGAGATGTCAGCACAGAGCCCTTAGGGCTCAAACTCACACACACACACAGACACACAGACACACAGACACACACACACACACACACACACACACACACACACACACAGTGAGGGGCAGAGAGAGAGAGAGAGAGAGAGAGAGAGAGAGAGAATCTCAAACAGGCTCTGCACTGTCAGCGCAGAGCCCAACACAGGGTTTGAACTCACAAACCATGAGATCATGACCTGAGCCAAAATCAAGAGTCGGACACTTAGCCAACTGAGCCACCCAGGCACCCCTGTGGTAATCAATGTTAGATCCTGGGTTCAAATCCTGGCTGATCACTAAGCATCAGTGTCATTTGGGACAAGTTATCTCTCCATGCCTCAGTTTTTTCACGTGTAAAATAGGGCTAAGAAGAACAGCTACTCCATTGGATTGTTGTGATAATTAAAATGTAGGTTAAGTGACCAGGTTAGTGGCTGACAAGTAGTAAACTCTTAATTATTAGTGGTTATTATTTTTAATATTTAAGTAGATTGTGAGTTGGGAGGTCTAGAGCTAGTGTGCCAAACAGTCCAAACCTTTCATTTGTTTACCTAAACAAACATTGCGTTCTCCCAGGCTCACTTGTGTAAGGACTACCCCTATTTCGAAAAATGGAATAGCTGAGATAACCTTCAGGTTGGATTTGACTTAAAGATTATATTCAAGTCATTCAAATAAAAAATATATTGAGCAGTTCATATAGTACATCTGATTTAATAAATCCTGGAGATGGTGGCAGTCAATTCAGGAAAACAGCAAATCTGGCCTCTCATGGACATTATCATAAATAAAAGAAAAAAATAAAGCTATACGATGCCTGTGTTTAAATGCAAGCCACTAAATATGGCAAGTTTACTTAATCACAGTGGATTCAGACACCAGCTCTGGGGAATTCGGTTCTTCAGACTCACATCAGTCTTCCAATCCGATGCTTATTTTGCACGAACACAGTGCACAAGCTTCTACAGCTTTCTTGCTAAGCTCCAGAGCCGTGCATTCTTCCCAGGACTGCTGGCTCCTATTCTTAGTCACCAGCAATTTTGCTTTTGGGCTCATTCTCTTGTCCATTTTGAAAACACATGATTGTGAGTCAAAGCCAGAGGGAATAGGATATCAGGGGACTGGGGCCTGGAACTCCCAACCTAATGATTAAATTCCTAGATTATGCTGGTACGTTATGAATTCCTTCTTTTAAATATAGACCAGTTTCATCTGATACAAAATGGGCTGACTCAGGCTAGTAATGCTAAACAGGTTACCTAATTGTGGTGAAATGTGCAGCCTGAATAAAAGATTCTGGAGAGACCCAAAGAGAAAGGGCTCTGAGCTTCTAGAACCTAGAGATGAGGAGAAAAATGAGAAGAAACACCCACTGTGTTTCCATCATAGTTTTTTTGAGGGTGTACTAAATTTTGTTGTTAGGGCTCAGTATTGAGCATCTTGAATGATATAACTAGTCTTGTGACAGATTTGAGATTTGTGGAATTTCTCAGAAGTAATGTTAAGACACAGTGATGGGGCCACTAAAATCTTCTTTAGATTCAGCATACGTGATATTCTACATTTGAATAACATTTTACAATTTATGCCCAATTAATGTGTTAACAGTACTTAATTTGTGCTTCTGGTCCCATTTGCACCTTTCCTGATCCTTTTAACACATGGCCTTTTCAAAAGCAAATTTCTGGACATATACGTACACACAGAGAAGTGCAAAACAGCTCAATGAATTTTTACAGAGTGAATGCACCTACCTACTCAGTTCCTGGATCAAGAAACAGAATATTAACAGAACCTGAGAAGTATGCTATGCTCTTCCTACCAGAGTTAGCTACTGTCTTGACTTCTAAGACCATAGATTATTTTTAAAAATTGAACTGTATGCTATATGCTCTTTTGCATCTGGTTTCTTTAATTTTTTTTGTATGAAATTCATCAATGTTGTGAGAACTCAGTTTGTTCATTGTTTCTGCTGCAAGTGGTCCACTGTATAAATACACCACAATGTCATCATACTACTGATGGTATTTGTGGTTTTCTAAATAGGCTGTTAGGAACATACTTGTGTCTTTTGGGAAACATACACATCAGAATAGTTACTTGGATGTATTATATACAGTTGTATGTAATAATAATATATAACATATACACATATACGTATATGTAGTTCATGAGCATTTATTACATGCATATGACACTTACACATATATTCAAAATAAACCTACATTTATGTATTCACTTTAGTAGGTACCACTAAACAGCTGTTCAAAGTTACATCAATTTATTCTCCTAAACAGTGTAAAAAAGTTCTAATTCTTCTATATCCTTGCCATCACTTGGTATTGTCTTTTTCATTTTAGTCATTTTGGCAGAAGGAAAAGTCATTTACTTTTATAGTGTGTGTATTTATCTTTATTTTCCATTTGTCACAGCCAGTGACTTATTTTTCCCCCTCCCAATTTGCATGAATGATTGCAAGTTTAACATAGCTAGTAATCAACATAAATCTTGTCACTGGGGGAATAAGTTAAAAAATAAAACGCGAGTGGTTCATTTTATTTCTGTAAGAGATTTAGTCTTGTAATGGATTGAGAAATATTACTATTAATTTTGGTAAAATTTAGAAGCACAGAAAAGAATCTGATGGCCATTTAAATCCAACATATTTCCATCTTATACCTCCTAAAACTAGCCCTATCTATACTTACTTAGAAGGAGTACCAGCACAACCTCTCAAGTATTTCCATGAGTTATTGAGTCTAATTCTTGCCATGAACTTCTGCTTTCTTGTAAAGATCTTAAAGTCAGTGATAACTGCAACTCGCTTTCTTGCTGCTATGTAACAGGGAGAGAGACATCAATGGATGAAGAAGAAGATACTGATTTCAGGGCATCACTGTGAGAAGGTGAAAGACCAAGGACCAGAGTCTAGGATTTCAACCTTCCAGTATTGTCATTACAGGTAATCACCTTAAGGACAAGACTGGCCACTCAAGGATCTGGAATTAAAAAAAAAAAAAAAAAAAAAAAAGAAAAGAAAAGAAAATGCAATCCCAATCAGTGATTCGCTCGAGTTCCTTTTAATCCCCAAGATATGGAGATGTTCCCTAGAATCTCAGTATGGTTCCATTTGTTATGAGACCTACACAATGTAGACATGGCTCACCTATTGCCCCTAATATCTGAAAATGGAAGAATAAAACAGAGGGGCGCTGGGTGGCTCAGTTGGTTAAGCATCCAACTTCAGCTCAGGTCATAATCTCATGGTTTATGGGTTCAAGCCTAACATCAGGCTCTGTGCTGACAGCTCAGAGCCTGGAGGCTGCTTTGGATTTTGTGTCTCCCTCTCTCTCTGCCCTTCCCCAGCTCTCACGCTCTCTCTCTCTCTCTCAAAAATAAATAAACATTAAAAAATGAATTTTAAAAAAAAGAATAAAATAGATCCATTGCAAGGTAATTTGATCCACACAACAATCTCAAATATGTGTGCTGAGAGCTAAGTTCTAAGTGAGGTCCCATAAGTCAGCCTCAGACTCTGCTATCTGTAGAGTGTTGGGTAAGAGCTCACCCTCTGCAGTCAGACAGATGGGTCCAAATTCCTGTACTACTCTTGGCTTCAGTGGGGCCTCTAACATGTCCCTCAACTTTTCTAAACCTAATTTTTCTCATTGTGAAAGTACAAAGTGCTGCAGAAGTTAGAGATCACGTGTGTGTGTGTGGCAGAATCATAGTTTGAGGTATTAACCAATTCTTTCTTTTATTCTCCCCATCTCAGCCCATGTAGGTGGGGAGATATGGGTCACCATTTGTCCTGGAGCTAGATTCCTTAAAATTGGACCAATTAATAAAAATGACAATTTCTCAGCTCCTTGCTCCAAATCAGACACCCAGGTGTGGAGACAACATGAATCCCCTTTTATTGATCCAAGACTCCTGGAGCCCTGTAGCATGGTGGACAGGACATCCAAAACTTCCCATGGGTCTTGAGGGGAACATGAACATTGACTGAGGAGGAGAGATGCATGGACTTGTACAGGATCATGTTGTGGGCACAAAAAGCTATGTGTAGATGTCAGCTACATGGGTAGTTTCCACAGGGAATAATGAGAGGATTGGACTTCACCTTACCAGATTATTTGAGCCAGGCATCCAATGGGGGTGGGTCAGAACTGGCACATTGTCTGGTCTCCATGTGGTGGTGTGTCAAGGTCTGACTAAATGAATTCATGTTGAGAGTAAGAGGCCAGCAGAGGGCCTGCTGGGTGGGTCCAGACAAAGAGGACACCCACTTCCTACTGTTACCAGGTTGGCACCTCTGAGATGTTCTGGGCTTAGTATCCTCCCTGGGTGAAAAGGGAGAATAAATGGGGTGGGGGCTTCTGAACATGATCAAATTTCAAACCTGGACCAACCCATTTCTGGATCAGACCTTCCTTAGAAGTGTGTAGGTGATGTTCTGACCACTAGGGAGATTATGAGTTTGAATTATTTTATTAAAGAAACTATTAACACTGTGTTTCTTGTATACCCAAATGAGTGATACTGAGAATTCATACCTGTTACATTTGGGAAAATGCCTTGTACAAATAAATGGTCATCACTATTATCTGGAAGATCTAATTAACATTCTGTCTCTTGTCACACAAGAATTAAGTTGTAATCATGGTGGCTGTTCTGCCACGCTATAAATACTGCCTACTAACACTGTACTAGCAGTGAAAATTTCAGCCTTTAACCTGCTGGGAGGACTTTTTTGGATATTAGGATATAAATGCAGACTACCCACCAGATGGCCTCATTAAAAAAAAAAATCTGATTTGTATAAAGCATTCTTTACCATTATCAACCTCAGTTAATTTAACTGTGAAAACATGAGAATAAAATATCTTCAGAGAATCAGAAAATCACAACACAGGTTTTCTGTGTTCATAGGAAGCCATGTGCCTCTCACTTGTGATATTTGTTGTGCTCTCTCCTGAAATCTATGGAGAACAGCCAGTCACCCATCACCATCTGGCCAAGCTAATTCTGGGTGGCTGCAGCTGCAACCCAGGGTCTGGTAATCATAGCTCCCAGTTGTCTCCATGATAAATAGCTAGCTCAAGTGGCTGCCTGGCCAACATATTTCACTATGGGCAGCTTCCTTCTCCAGCAAGAGATCCAGGTTTCAAAGCACCAAAACAGCACCCTAACCATTCACAAACCCAATACTATACAATTCCTTTCTCACCTTCTTGAGTCTATATTGACCTTTTAGGACCATTCGACTAGACCACACATTTCACCAAGACCTTTTACATGGACTATTGCAATAGTCCCATAATTGGCCCCTCTATTTTTGATTTTCCATTCTATAAGCTGTCTATAGTCTACCCAATGTCAGCTCCAGGTTAATCATCCAAAAGCCCTGATCAAGCCATCTCACCTTCCAGGTCATAAACATTTAATACTGCCATGTTGGCAACAGACAAATGCAAATTTCCTGGCTTAGCTTTCAAGACTCTTACCATCTGGTCTTAGTTTGGGGAAGCAATGTAATGTAATGGTTGAGGTCACTGATACTGATTCAAAGCTCAGATCTATTATTTCCTTAATATTCTTTTATCAGGTTAGTTATTCTTTCAGATTACTCATCTTAAAATGAGATTAATGACACTTCCACAACTGTGGTCAGGATTAAGTTAAATCAAAGCAATGTGCCTAGTACTTTAGCACTGAAAATATTCTTTGGAGGTTAAGTGACAATTATTATCATTACTATTAAGTTTTCAGTATTATTTCCTGCTTTTGGCCAATATTCCAGCAACAGTGAACTATAGTGAGGCAGTACAGTGTAAGTGGTTAAACATTAGGACTTGCAATCAGAGTGTCTGAGCCTGAATGATGACTTTGCTACTTGCTGTGTGATTTGAGCAAGTTACTTAACCTTTCTGGGCCTTGCTGTCCACCTCAGTAAAATGAAAATAGTAATACCTGCCTCTTGGTAATGCTGTGAGTACTAAATGAGAGAATGCATATGAAAAGCTTAACATTATTCTTGGAACAAAGTGAGTGCTGAGGGAAAAACAAGCATTATTTCCTGTGCTATTTTGAGTTTAATACACTCTCTTTGCGTGTACATTCTTGTTTGCATGTTTTAATTCCCACCCCCATTCTAGAACCACCCTACACACCTTATGTTCCTTTTATAACTCTCTGGGTCCTATAGTCTTTAAACCCAGATCAAACACTCAAAAATGTTTCCTCCTCCAGGAAGCCTTTCCGGATGCCTCAGCAGGAAACAACTTCTCTGAAATAAATCACTCTGGAAGTTTAAAGGAGTACCTTTCCAACAGAACTGAGGCATTCTGGACTGTGTATGTTTTATCTCAATAATGAAATGATCAAGTTTGAGGACAGAGACTCAATCTATTTCTTCTTTCTATCCCCTCATAGTAGGACCTCAGCAAATGCTCACAGAACTGTTTTACCCAGTTCCCATCCCTTTGACCAAAGGACCCAGAGCTTTAGGAACTGAAGCTATAAAGTCAGGAGAAAGAAGGGGGACTGTCCCTTGGAAAGTGAGTATCTCTAATATTTGAGCCAATCCATAATATCACATGTAGCCCTTTTTTAAACTGGTGCCCAGTTTTTAAGAATTTTGCCCTGAAGAAAAAGCATTGTTGATGACTCAAAAGCTCTGTCATTGTTTCAAAAGAAACAAATGTCAAAAGCCCTGCCCTGACAAACACCACACTCTGCAACTAGAGCCCTGCTACTTTGAATACTATTGATGTGCTTAAACTAGTCCTTCTCTTGAGCCTCTCCTGGATCTTGGAAAAGAGGCTTCTTTGAGGTTTAAGGTCTTATCTTCCACTCCTATCTTTGCAGTCCCTGGCTAAGGAAGCTCTCATTGGATAATCCCCAATAAACAGCCTCTCCCTATCCCTTAAGGGGATGCTTATGGAGGATAAATGCCCTATGGCACCGATGGCCCTTACACTGACTCAGTAGGCTCTTCCAGAAAATATCACTCTTAGTGAGCAAGTAAGCCTTAGATGGAGACTTCTAAATCTCTTTGCATCTCCGTATATTCATCTCCTTGATGAGTTTCTCAAGGGTAGGGAAGATGTTGAGATCACTTCAAACTGTAACCTCAGGAGAGTGTTTAACCTCTCTGAGCCTTTGTTTCCTCATCTATAAAGTGGAAATAAGACCACGTGCCTGAAAACCTATGGAAAATCAATGAGTTAGAGAAAGCAAAGTGCCTAGCACAGTACCTAATCCATTTGTGACACTCCAGAGTGTAAGCCCATCTCCTCTGTTTACATGTGTTCATATCTCCAGCACCTACATTGTAGAATGCTCATGACAAACATTTACGGACAACATTATGAAAACCCTATACTCCTCTAAGCACTGAATGCAGAGAATTGCTGTGTACTTCTCCAATCAGCATCAGCTCTCATACTATTCCTCCATCAGAAGACTTTCCTCATTCTGGCCAAGCAGGGACATTGCAAGAAGGCAACATCTCTCCTCACTTACTGTTGTAACAGACCTAATTGGGTTAGTAATAACAGTGGACTCCCTTGGTGACAGGCAAGCTGTAAACACACTAGAAAACAGCTATACTAAAAAACACACTAGAAAACACTTGAGCCTTCTCAGAGCTGAGAACTGCTAATTCCCTGCCAGTCAGCCTGACATGGCTGCTTTTTGGCTGACCCCTTCAAGGGGAACTTCAGAAGGTTAAATGGGAGCTTTCTACTGTAGGGTGCAAGAAAACCTTCAGCTCATTTTATTCAAGGGGAGGTTTCTTCATGTTCTGATTGGCTATCCATGTGAACAGGTGTGTATAAACATACGGAGAACTTTCATATGGGTACATGAAGCTAGAGATTTAGGTTCTCCACCCTAAAAGAGGAGCAGAGAGTTTCTCCTTCCCTAGGTGATACTGAAGAATAAGTACCCACTATACACTAAGCAATGAACTGGGTATTCAAACTACAGAGCAAATAAAGCACAGTCCTCATTTTTAAGCCCCCACCAAAGTCACAGATTTGGACACATGTACTACTCATCCTTTAGGGGCTCAAAATTAATTTCTCCTTCATCTGTGCCCATATATAACTTGACTTTCATAACCACTGTTAACAGTAATCATCGTACTCTATTCCAGAAATAGAAATGGATTCTTACGTAAATATTCGTCTCCACAATCCTCAACAAAGCAAGATTAGGGAGAGAATGAAACACACTTTCCTCTTTGCACTATTCTCCAGGACCCACATTTCTACAATGAAATACGGTTTACTTTTATACTAAGACTATAAAGAAAAAGTGCTATTGTATTTAAAGGTCAGAAATGCACTAAGCCTCTTGAAGTCATATTTTGACAAAATGAAAATGCTGTAATATTGATATTTTCCAAAAATAAGTTCTAAAACATATAAAGTCTTTTCTATATTTGAAAGAAATATCTGGAGGGCATATACTTCAAAAATACAGTCTGAGTAATTAGGTTTTTCTGGGTTAAGTATCCAGTCCATATCTAGCATGCTTTCCCAAGTAATACTCTTTGTTCTCCCTGCTTTTTCTGGAACACATGTTTTCTAGCACTATTAATGCTCCTGGCTTTTAACCTTAAAATATTGATTTAATCAAAGGAGGGGAAAAGAGAACAGGTTTTAGATTACAATTTCTTTGAAATGGCAAGAATTTCTGGAAAACTAAGTACTGTACCCTCATTTTACAGAGGAGGAAAACTAAGAACAAGGTCACAAAAGAAAACACAGTGCTAAGATGAACATTTGTGTCTGCTTCTCAAAGTGATGCCATTTCCATTCAGAAAGTCAGTAAACAAATTAGGAGCACAGTTCCCAAAAGGTGTAGATAAGCTGTTAGGGTTTTAAAAGTTCTGTTAAGCCAGTCAGTTAACAATGATGGTTGATTCACTCACTCACTCATTCACTAGGTACCTCCTAACTTACTGCCATGTGCCAGACAATTCTCTAAATTCTATGGACACCAGGCAGGGCAGGGACCTGTACGTGGACCCTGTCTTCCTGGTCAAGAGGTAGAGAAATATAGATTAAGTTCTTGGATTTCAAAGTTCTCTATAATGAGTTATTTTTTTTTATTAACAAGGCATACCTTTATTATAGCACCGCAAGTTGAATACAGTTTTCTTCCACTTAATCTGCAAATATCTACTAAAAGGAACAGGAATATTTTCAGAATATATGGTAGCCATACATAAGATTATTTTCCTTCTACTTTAACTTGACATCCATTTTATTTAATTCTTTATTTTGAGAGAGAGAGAGAGAGAGAGAGAGAGCGCGCGCGCGCGCACAGGGGAGGGGTAGAGAGAGAGGGAGAGTCCCAAACTGGCTCTGTGGACGATCTCACCTTAAGATCACAACCTGAGCAAAAATCAGGAGTCAGACGCTTAACCAAATGAGCCACCCAGGTGTCCCTTGACATATAATTTTTTTAGTGTTTATTATTTTTGAGAGAGAGAGAGAGAGAGAGCGCGTGCATGAGCAGGGGAGGGGCAGAGAGAGGGAGACACAGAATCCAAAACTGGTTCCAGGCTCTGAGCTATCAACACACAGCCCAACACGGGGCTTGAACCCATGAACTATGAGATCATGACCTGAGCTGAAGTCAGACATTTAACTGACTGAGCTACCCAGATGCTCCTCCATTTTAAATAACCAAGGGTCGTTGTGCTGATGTCCCACTGACTCATTAAGTCTGCTTTAAGAATTTATAATTAAGAAATATAAAAAATGTGCATGAAGACATATTATCTATTTTTTTTTTTTGAAGTTTATTTGTCTATTTTGAGAGAGACCGAGAGAGAGTGCAAGTGGGGTAGGGGCAGAGAAAGAGGGAGAATTCCAAGCAGGCTCTCTGTGGTCAGTGCAGAGCCTGATGTGGGGCTCAAACTCATGAAATTGTGAGATCACAAAGTGAGCCAAGGCTTACCCAAATGAGCCACCCAGGCACCCCAAGCTGTATTATCTTAAGATGTTCCCATGGGGCTCAGGTCATGATGCTAAGCTCCTGGTATTGAGCCCCATGTCAGGCTCCATACTGAGTGTGGAGCCTGCTTAAGATTCTCTATCTCCCTCTGCCCTGATCGCTCTCGCACTCTCTCTCTCTCTCTCTCTCTCTCTCAGGGGGGGGGGGGGGGGTGGGGGAAGATGTTCCCTATAGCATTATTTATAAGATAGTAAAGTGAAAACTTCATTTCCTTATGATTTAGAGATCCATTAAACTATTATATAGCAATATGTTAGAGCACCCTGCCGTTAAAAAAAGTAATCTTCGAAAAATTCCCAGTGACAAACTTTCACAGCATGATATGTGAAAATACAAGGTTATAAAATAATATTTATAACATAATTCTAATTATGTAGGACATATATACACAGTATGGTCTAACAACGGGCATTATTTTTGGATGTTATAATTATGAGTGATGTTTACTTTCTGCTTTTTGTTTTTTTGTATTTTCCCAATTTTGACGACAATGGTTGTCATTTTAGTGATCAGGGGGAAAAAAAGCTGTCATTTAAATAAAAATTATGCCAATCTGCTTCCTATAATAAAAGTTATTTCAGTAAAAGCTAAATTTCTGTAAAGGGAGATGCAAATGATGATCTAACCATTTAACTTCTTCATAATTCTTCGACTAAATGTTAGACAATACCCCATCAGCAACTGCTAGGTTGAGTACTGCATTACTGCATGCTAGCTGGACCACTGTAAAAAATGTAAATTACAGGGATTTCTTCCTTATTTAGTGACTGAATTACATGCCAGTGTTTATTTGAGATATCTTATAGATAAATAACAAGTGTTTTTCAAATACGATTTTCTTTGTTGACTTCAATACTGAAAATAGTTCTTATGTGTGTGGTGATAGAAATAACATGGCATTACAAAATAAAAATATTTTTCCAAACCCTAAATTCATAGTCTGTGAAAATCTGACATTTATGACATCTTGCATCAGGCTGAAATAGGTCTTCACCATGCAAAGCTTTATGTCAGCCAAAAGAAATTTCCGGTGTTATATTGTATGCATGAAATAAGGGCTATCTCATAAAAAAAAATCTTCTGTATTTCTCATCACACAATTCAGAAAAAAGACTACATTCTTGTAAACATTAAAATGTCTATTCATATCTTACTTTTCATGTGAACTTGTATATGAGGATTTCTATTAATTTTGAGAAGACTGTGCACCTTGTTCAAGAAGACCCAGACTGGAACCATGATGTCTTCAAGGAAATTCCACAAAGTTTAATCTCTAAATGTTTATAAGGTTGGCCCCAGATAAAACATTATGTCAGCTTTTCTTCAACTGAAATGGCTTTAAAAATTAGGAAGATATTCATTCATTCATTCACTCATTCAATCAATATGTGGTAATAGTATTTGGTACTCTGCTAGGCTCTGAGTACACATTAGTGATTAAAACAGAGTTTCTGGCCTTACGAAGTTTCTAAATTTGTGAGAGAGACAGAGAATGAACAATGGAACAAACGAGGAATCCAATAATGTCTACTGTGATCAGTGCTATGAAAGAAACAAGCATGGTTCTGGTGTAAAATCTATTGAGGTGAACAAGCATCCACAGAGACCATTAGAGAAGCTCTTGCAAAGAAAGGATATCTAAATGAAGATCTGAAGGACAGGAAGCAACATCCCTGGGAGGAGTGGAGAAAAGAACATTCTAGGAGCAGGAACAAGGGCAGCAGTCCTAAGGCAGGAAAGCAGTCAGTCTGTTCAAAGAACTGAGAGGCTATTGGTCCTGGAGTGGGTAGAGCTTTCGGGAGCTCCGTACCAAAGACTTGCATTGAGCCATGCCACGGTGGAAGAGGCAGGGATCCAGAGCACAAGTGGAAAGGTCAGGCATGAAAGGATAAGGAACATCACTCATCATGTCAAGAAGGAAGGAGAAGAGGATGTGTGTGAACACTGGTAAGTTAGGTAAGCAGGTCTGGCCACAGGAAGTGGAAGGAAATGCCTTTTCTTTTATCTGGAAGTAAGAAATGAGTGCATCTGCTGACAGGGAAGGGAGAGATGGCTGTGACAGAAGTTTAAGGAGACGTGGTCCAGTTTGAAACAGCCCCTCTGAAGAACAGTGGGAAGAAAGAGAGAGAGCTGACTAAGGAAACAGAGACTGCTGGGCGGCACCTAAGTCTCAGTTTGTGGATTTACAGTTTTAATAACAGCAAATTAAGTCTTTGGTCAGCAGGTTACAGAATAGGAAGTACAGTTGACCTTACTTATGTAGAATCATATGCATATATCTTTGGGCACATAGGCAGAGAGAGATGTCTAGGAGAAAATTAACCAATATGTCAAGCACCATTGGTTTATGGGGTGAGTGATTCTGACGTATATTTTATTCTTTATTGTTTGAATTACTTAGTATGACTCATTTCATTGTTAGATTTATTTCATATTTGCACACCACTGGAATTTATCATACTGCCAATGGTGGGAGGCATTTAGAGAACTGCAGAATTTTCTGTCTCAAAGGGATCATCTTGTCCTACTTTCTCCATTTAGTTAAATTTGAGAGAGAGTGCAAGGAAGGTAAAGGGGCAGAAGGAGAGGGGCAAAGGGAGAGGGAGAGGGAGAGGGAGAGGGAGAGGGAGAGGGAGAGGGAGAGGGAGAGGGAGAGAGAGAGAATCCCAAGCAGGCTCTGTACTGAGCATGGAGCCCCCCCTTTACTCCTTCCCCCCAACATGGGGCTCGATCTCACGACCCTGGGATCATGACCTGAGTCGAAATCAAGAGTTGGACACTTAATGGACTGAGCCACCCAGGTGCCCCATACCTTCTTTTAAATATGAGAAAAGTGAGGCCCAGAAAGAGGAAGTTCCTTTTTAAAAAGTCTTTTAAGGATTTAACTACAGAGATGGGTGGGTCCTAGGTGTCCTAACTCCTACCCAAGAGTCTTTCCTCTGCAAAATTCAGATATGGTATGAAATTTATTTATTTTTAAAAAAATTTTTAGGGGCACCTGGGTGGCTTGGTCGGTTAAGCGTCCGACTTCGGCTCAGGTCATGATCTCACGGTCCGTGAGTTCGAGCCCCGCTTCGTGCTCTGTGCTGACAGCTCAGAGCCTGGAGCCTGTTTCGGAATCTGTGTCTCCCTCTCTCTCTGCTCCTCCCCTGTTCATGCTCTGTCTCTCTCTGTCTCAAAAATAAATAAACGTTAAAAAAAAAAAATTGAAAAAAAAATTTTTTTTAGAGTATTAAATTTAAAATAACATATAGAAGACTGTCTTTAACCTGAGTGTTGAAGGCACTTTTTGGATAAAGACATATCCTGTTTGAGGATGATACTTCCATGTATGCATATATGTATATGTGTTTATGTATGTGTATATGTGTGTATATATATATGTGTGTGTGTGTGTGTGTATGTATGTATATGCGTACACATACATACACACACAACTTTGAATCTAGATTGCATACACACATTATCTATTTTTATCTTACAGATTACATCTCTACAGATACCATATTGAGCACTTCTACAGAGAAGTCGATCAGGTCATTTCTTTACCACTATTATCCCATGGATAGTCAGTGGTTGTCAGGCGCACAGATAAAATTTCTCAAACTGACAACTGAGATTCATAAAATACAATTACACCTAATTTCCTTTTATAGTGATGTGTTAAGGGGAGAACCAGAAGTTAATTAAAAACACAAAAAAAGCAGAGACTTTTAAATAAAACAAAACAAAAATACTACCGCCTTCTCTTGCCTTCCTTCTGTTCCTTCGTGCACATTCAACTTTACACATCTGATTTTTGAAAGAATGTGGGAAGGACACCTGCATTAAATGGCATTTATGTATCTTCTAGATAGCTTTGAGCTAGCTAGAGGAGTTTGGAGTGAAGGGAACTCATCAGTGTCCCCTCTAATGCACTGGTCTTACCAGTTTAACCCTAACATCCGAGGCAAGATACTCTCATGCATGGTCTGAACACATCCCATGGGTCTCCTTCCTGATTTCTCTTAAAAAAAACAGCTCTCCTTGTAAGCCCACTGCTTGTTCTAGAGCTGGAACATGGACCAAGCCTAAGCTGGCCAGTGTGCCGCCAGTGGCCTCAAGATTGGCTCAGCATGGCACACGTCAGAGCCCGTGGGCCAGCATGAACCTTCTGCTGAGACTTTAGAACAGAAGACTTGGACTTGAGAAGACACAAGCTGGGGGGGCTGTAACAAGAATCAGTCTGAGAGGGAGCCAACACAAGTGAAAGCAGAGCTGAGAGACAAAAAATTATGAGGTTAAAATGATGAGGTTTCCATTTTTTGAAAGTCAATATTGTCAAATAATATTAAGTTCATATGCTTAAATCTAATCAATTTGGATGACCATGAGTTGAACTTCTGACCTGAAGCCAATTCTAACCATGGACTTATCAGACACATAAGCCAGTAGGTTCCCTGTTTTATAAGCAAGTGTAGATGTTACTACTTTTTTTTTTAACTCGACAAAACAGAAAGAGTCCGCCTTCTTCCTTAAAGTCAAGGTGTTCTGTGAAGAAACCAAGTAAATAAGAGACTGATGGAGAGAGATGAGATAGACTCCATCTCAACTCCATCAAAGGGACAAAGAAGTGGATCTAGGATGGTAGGGTTGGGGAGGAGCTGGGGCTGAGTCTTGGAGGTAGAGGGTGGGACACAGGGAGGAGCTCTTCCCTAAACCCAGCTGGGCACTGGGTCTCTGCATGAGGAAACATTCACTCAGCAGAGCAGACCTAGGGGCTGGAGGTAGGTGGGTGCATAGAACAAAACTTTAAGGTATTGTCTATTGTCATACAAATCTCATCTTAGACAAAAATCTAGAAGAAGCCATCAGGCAGCAGCAGAAGGCCACTTATTTGTGTCTCATACACATTGCACAGGAGAGTCTAGGGGACCAGAGTCTCTATAGTTTGCAGGAGTGGACCCTGGAATGGAAAGAGTGGCAGAATGAATCATTGAGGGAGATCTGTAGAAGTCTCCCCTTGAATATTCAGTAGAGAACTCATCAACACTTGCATGTGAGTGAGCTGCCCATGGAGGAGAGAGGACCACCTCAAAGATTAAAGGAAAGAGGATCTGATGCCTACACAGGGCTGGGAACTGTACCTGAGCCTGCTGGCAGGAGTGGAAAAGCTGGCAGGCATTGTATAGAAGACTCAGAAGTGTCTTGCCTCAGAACTGGGGAATAATTAGCCCTAGACCAAATATCTCTCTGGTTCTACCTAACAAATCCTAAAAGCAAGACCTCAAAGGATTAAACTGATTCCAAATAACTTAACCCATTGCCAGAATAAAGTTCAATAATATTTATAGAAAAAAAACCCCCCATCATCAAACATGGTAAAATTCACAATATCTAGTATCCAAGCAAATATTACTAAACATGCAAACAGAATGGGAAATACAGCCCATGATGAAGAGAAAAATCTATTGAAATTGACAAAGAAGTGACACAGATGTTAGAATTAGCATACAGGGACATTGTAACAGCTGTAACTGTACTACAGACGTTCAAGAAGTTGAATGGAGACATAGAAGATTAAAAAAAAAAAGACTCAACCTGAACTTCTAGGGATGAAAACTGTAGTGTCTGAAATGAAAACTGTATTTGATAGAATTAATGGCAGGTTAGAATTGTAGAAGGAAAGATTGGTCAAGTTAAAGACATAAGAAGAGAAACAACCCAAAATGCAACACAGAATAAAGAATTTTATAATGGACAGAACATCAGTGATCTGTGGGACCTCTGCAAGAGCCCTAACATAAGAATTGGAGTCCCCAGAGAAAGGAAGAGCAGAAAAGAAAATTGGAGAATAATTGTTGAAAATTTTCCAGATTTGCTCAAAATTATAAACCCATGGATCTAAAAAGCTTCATGAAGTCCTATGTACAATAAACATGAAGGAAACTACACCTAACATACACCACAATTAAGTTGCTCAAGTCATTACAAAGAGGAAAGTATTAAACACAACCAGGGAGAAAAGACAAATTATGTAGAGAGGAAGGAGGATAAGGATTATGGAAATTTTCCAAAACAAGTGGAAGACAGTGGCACAATATCTTTGAAATGCTGAAAGCAAAAACCCTCACAACCTAGAATTTCATACACAGCAAAAATGTCTTTCAAAAAACAAAGATGACATAAAGACTTTTTCAGACAAAATGAAGCTGAAAACATTTATCACTAGCAGACCTGTGTCACACACACACACACACACACACACACACACACACACACACACACACACAATATTAAAGTCTTTCAAACAGAAGAGAAATGATACCAGAAAGAAATGTGGATCTATGCACAGGAATGAGAAGCACGACAAACCGTAATAATATCATTTATTATATGTCAATTACACCTCAATAAAGTGCTAAAAAATAAAATACGTGTCAGTAAATAAAATTTGCCTAAGGAAATAGTTGTTGAAGATCTGTTATATGTATGAAAACAACACTGATTGGATAGATTCCTTGTCCCAGAATGGCTTTCCAACTACAATGAGATCAGAGAGGTCACAGTGAGGGGCTCATGGGTGGCTCAGTTGGTTAAGTGTTCAACTTTGGCTCAGGTCACAATCTCATGCTTAGTGAGTTTGAGCCCTGCACCAGGGTCTTTGCTGTCAGCACAGAACCTGCTTCAGATTCTCTTTCCCCTTCTCTCTCTGTCCCTCCCCTGCTCATTCTCTCTCTCTCTTTCTCTCTCAAATAAATAAATAAATAAATAAAGAGGGACCACAGTGAAAAGCTCCAAAAATGAAAACACAACAAAAAATAGTTGCCTCTTTTATCTTTCAACTTAAATGCCAAAGCAAAATGAAGGATTTGGTTCTACTATTCCTCATATATGATGGATATTAAGATGCACTCTCTTCCTCTTAACATTTCCTAGGATTATTGAATATAATCTTCCTTTTCTGTGTCCTTCAAAGTCCTTTACTTTGGTAAAAATCCTTATTCATTATTTTCCCCTAATGTGAGCCAGATTAAAAGCTGTGAACTATGTCCTTCTCAAGTCTGATATCAGATCTCTATTAGTCTCTTAATACCAACTGCAATTAGACCAGAGGCTGTTTTTTTCCCTTGAAAGTGAACTTTCTAAATAGGTTCCCTCCTGGGAATCTTATCAACACAGGACTGTTGATGAGGACCATTTCATCTCCATGTGTGACCTCTTTTTAAGACAACTTAATATATGAAAATCAAAATTTAAAGAACTTGTAAATTGAGAGCTGGTTGACTGCATTAGAAAAGATTTTCATGAAGAATTCCTTCAACTTGAAAAAAAAATGATCAGACAGGGAGGCTGAGGTGAAGGGATGGCATGGAAAGGAAAGATTGTAAAACTGCTAGCTAACAGCTGAGGAAGCTGCTAATTAAAGGGCGGAGGAGGATGAAACATTTCTGAAATTATAATGTCAGTCAATGAGAAAATATGAATATATTAGTATACAACTTCTGGAGAAACGTACATATAATGAATGAAGGAATTAAAGTAAATTCAGCACTTTGTTATTAGTAACCATTTTTTATTTTTTTTTAATGTTTATTTATTTTTTGAGAGAGAGAGAGAGAGAGAGGGAGACACAGAATCTGAAGCAGGCTCCAGGCTCTGAGCTGTCAGCACAGAGCCTGATGTGGGGCTCAAACTCACGAACTGAGAGATGATGACTTTAGCTGAAGTCGGGTGCTTAACTGACTTAGTCACCCAGGTGCCCCTAGTACCATTTTTAAAGTGATTTTCCAAAAATAAAGTTGGTTTCAATAGAAAGCTCTTGTTTAAGAAGGTGGTGAAGGTGCTAGGAAAGGTAATACAGTGGTTATAAACTTGGATTAGAAATCAGACTTCCTGACTTTGAATCCTGCCTCACTCATGTAACTTGTGTGGGATCCCAGGTGAATTACTTAACCTTGGAGCCTCCATTTCCACATCTATAAAATGAAGACCTTAACAATATCTCCTCCTTTGTATGACTGGGAAAAGTAAGTTGGATAATGCAATATGCAACAATAGATAACGCACAAGATTACTTTAAATTCACACATACAGAAAGGGAGCATAATGAGAAACCCTACTAAAGAGAGATGCTTTCATTTAGCACAGAACCTTGCACAAAGTATTTAATAAATGACAACTACTATTATTATTATCATCTAGAAACCTCCTCCAGTTATTCTGCCTTCACCATGGAGAGTATAAATTTTATAGTTTAGGAGAATAAGCACAATAAAAATAATGACAGTTGAAAAGAAAATAATCCCTCCCTCCCTTCCCGAGATGAACTGAATGAATTGCCTTCCTCAAGTCTAAACTGACTTGGTGTGAAATCCCTCATTAAAATCACCTGTCCCCAAAAAGCAGTCTTCCATTTGTATGAATCGATCTGAAATTGGGCAAGGAAAACTGAATCCTTTTCAAGGATGAGTGAGAGGGAGCTGTGATTGATTTCTTTGCATTTTGAAGTCCTAATTAAGCATATTGAGTTCCCTGCTACTTTGATCTCTATCGTTATAACGAACTCCTTGGCAAATTTTAACGGGCCATCTACAAATTAATTTTATATTGTTTTTCATCATTGGTAAATCCGACAGATGTTAAGTATATATAAGTGAAAGTCCCTAGGAACCTGTCAGTCTGCTCTGCCGGTGGGGAACCATGAGGTGCCAGAAAAAAAGTCACCTGCCCTAGTGCAGAGTCCTATTTATAATGGCAACCTATTTAATGTTTCGAGAGTCAGGAACACTGGATTGCGTTAAATTCAAACATACCGAAAGGGACCGTATTGAGAAACTTCACTGAAGAGAGATGCTTTCTCCTTTGCCCCAAAGGCTTGCTCCTCAGGGCTGCAGCAAGCTGGCACCTGAACTTAAATCGACATTTCAAATCAAGGAGGCTGACATTCAATTATGAGATGAATAAGACAGCAGTCTTTGCCTCCAAGGATTTACAAAGGATATAGAAGGTGCAAATGTTATTCTTATAAAATATAGTAAAAGAAATCGTGCTTTGAGAATCCAAAGGTTCTCAGGACAATGGAGAAGAATATGAAAAGCTGTCTGGGATGGAGAAGGGGCATTTGCACTGGGCCTTGAATGTTGAGTTGGACATTGGCAGGAGGAGGTGCAGAAATCGGGGATGAACAGGGCATTCTGGTGGCAGTGGTTATGGGAAGATGCTAAATGACCAATCATCTCAGTCTACCCAGCACTAAGGAGTTTCCCAGGACACAGGCCTTTCAGCGTTGGGATGGGGAAATACCATGCCAAACTGGGGGGAGTTGTCATCCCAGGATACACAAGAAGGGCGGGAGCTGGTTCTGAGAGTATCTAACAGCTTACTTTGACAAAGGACAGTCTCTGAGAGGTGATGTGTGAGTGAGTGACTGTATCTCAAAACCTAGGATGCTTGTTAAAAATAAAGATGCCTCAGCCCTACCCCTGATTTAATCAGAATATAGGCTGGTGGGACCTAGGTGTATGTGTTTTAAACAAGTTCTCCGGGAGGTTATTAATCATCATATAGTTTGAAAACTACAGAGAATATAGGGTTTGTATAAGGGAAAAAAATCTGAAACACATCTCATATGCTCATTACTTAAATACTCAACAGGCTTTCAGTTGTTTATAGTATAAGGAATTCTCTTTTTCCTGTCATAATACCGACAGGAAATACTGGTTATCAACTGCTTTGTAACAAAACAGCTCAAAAATTAGCCACTTAAAACAACAAATATTTAGGGGCACCTAGGTGGCTCAGTGGGTTAAACGTCTGATTCTTGATTTCAGCTCAGGTGATGCTTTCATGGTTTGTGAGTTCAAGCCCTGCATTGGGCTCTGTGTGGACAGCACGGAGCCTGCTTGGGATTCTCTTTTTCTGCCCCTCTCCTGCTCTCTCGCTCTCTCTCTTAAAATAAATAATGAAAACAATAACAACAACAACACCAATAATTATCTACTACTTTTTGTAATTTCTGAAGGTCAGGAACCCAGAAGGGCTCAGCTGGACAGTTCTGGCTCAGGGTGTCTCATGATATTGCAGTCAACTGTCAGCTATGGCTATGGTCATCTCAAGGCTCAACTCCAGCTAGAGAGGTCATTCATGTGATTGTCTGAAGGCCTCATTTCTTCCCTGGCTGTTGGCTGAAGGCTTCTGATTCCTGCCTCCCAGGTCTCTCCATTGGGCAGACGAACTCAGGGAAGTGTGGGAGGGGGGCTACACAAAGAAAGATGTGACTACCAAGGAGGTAGGGGTCATTGGAAGCCGTCTTGGAGGCTACTCTTGTAATTCTTAAACTGGACCCATTATATAGATCTGGAGACTGAGGCTCAGAAAGAGTATAACTTTCCCCATCATTCTACAGGTAATGTTATGGCAGGATGGGGACCAAAATCAAGACCTACCTGATGTTTAACCTGTCCAAAACCTTGTAATCACTAATCTTCTTCACAAAAAACATGGAATAAAAATTATCAAATGAACTCACATTTACTAAGACACTGATTTGTCTCATCACTAAACAATAAAATTATACATTTAATGTTAAATAAAATTAAATAACATAAATTTAATTTCCAGAAAGGTGAACCCTTCGTTATGAATCCTCTCCTTTTCTTCCAGTAAGATACATGTGATATTTTTATTGGGAAAAAAAAGGTGGTGGGGTAGAAGGGGGAGATTGTGATACTGATACTCCCAAGAGGAAGAAAATGTTGAGTATTTTGCATGAGTCATTCATACGATTCTCACTTGTGATATTTTTAAATCAGAGAATTCCAGCTGGGAGGCACTGAGAGAAAGACAAAATCTTTTAACAAGAAATAAAAAACTGCAGCATGCCCTGCAATTTAGAGGATCAATTCCCTTGTAAATTATGCCATTTCTCTGGATTGGTCTTTCCTTTGCTCTTAGTAATTCTGATATTGTTTAGAGAGGAAAACTACATCCAAATGACCAGGAACTTAAGATTTCTTTTACATACACACACACACACACACACACACACACACACACACACTCCTGTTTTTCTTATTCACCTGATTCTCAAGCTGATTGAAGGTCTTACTGTTTCAGGAGTTGGATTGGCCTTGGTGATGCCTTTTTGTCTCCCCTCAGTTCCCAAATGTTTTCCCCTGTTAGAGAACCCACTTGGAGAAAAGGATCTGCTAGAAGTCATTTACAATACAATATAAAATTAACCCAGCTGTTACTGTTTCTGAGAAAATTTGCCATTTAAACATTATCACCGACTGTGGAATGAACAGCTTTTTTGAACAGACCTAAACTAGGAAAAGAGTGCAGAAAAGCCATAAGCACTCTTTGGAGAATTCATGTGATGTTTCAAGGTTAAGTGGGAGCACGTTTTTATGTTGGATCAGTTTTACAGCCCTTGGTGACAGTATAGTTTTGCTCCTCAACTGCCCAGATGTACCCATTGGGAGGGTTTAATTAATTACATGGGACTTCCTTGGGACATGAACCCTATGTCCCTTAACCCTCACAGTAGATCATGATGGACAGTGTCTCCAGATAATTCAGCTTTCCCTTGGTCAACTCAAAAGAACCACTCTGCTTTATGGGAGAACACCAGGTAACACCAAACAGTGGTGTGGCTTCTTTAAAAACCTCAGCAAAAATTGCTGGTAGAGTCTAAAAGATCATGTCTGTGAAGTGATAATGAATTTTTTAAAGGGGGAAATAAATGAAACCAAAGTCTACATTCAGTGTTTTCATAACTCTTGATAGCAGCTATCCTCTGTACTTACCAAGAGTCAACCCTGTCCTTAGTTTCTTACAGTTTAAAATTCCACGCTCACAATAAATATATGACGTAGGTATTTGTATCCCAATTTGATGCATAAGATTAAAAATTCTTCCACACTTGGAAGTGATTGAGCTCAAACCTGAACATGAATTTCTCTGGCTCCAGAGGATTAAGTACCTTCTACGGATATAATGAGTTACCGCTTAGTAGGCATGCTCGCACAAAGGGCTCATATGCTATTTGATTTGCAACATCTGGCAAATTGGCTAAACAGATATTAATGAATTTATTCTACATTTGAACACCTGCACAGTATGTACACTTGAAGCTTGTACATGGAACTGGTTTGCCCAGGATTTCACCAGTTAGTAAGTGGCCAAGACAGGACCCAGATCAAGGTCTTTTGAGGAATAAACTCAGGCTTCCTTCCCTCTACATCAACCTGCATTAAAGAGATGCTTGGACCAGGGCACCACGAACACAGCAGTGATGTTTACAAGTGTTAAGTTCATATAGAGTATTTTATTCTCAAGTTTTTTTCTGACTTCACAATTACAAGGTAGAATATCTCCAAAGCCAGTATTTCTACATGAATACTTTGCAAATTCTTATAACTAATAATCTTCACCTCTGAAAATATACATAAAATGCCTTCCTGTAACTCACTGTTAATTTCTAAGCTTGTTATGAGGACTACCCATTATATTTGTATCTAGAAAAACAACACACACACACACACACACACACACACATATATATACACAAACATATATCTATGTTTGTTTATTTATTTTGACAGAGAGAATCTCAAGCAGACTCTGGACTCAGTGCTGAACCAGATGCAGGGCTCAATCCCACGACCCTGGGATCATGACCTGAGCTGAAATCAAGAGTCAGACATTTAACTGACTGAGGCTCCCCAGGGGTCCCTCCAAAATAGTTTTAAAGACACATTCGAAGAAAAGATGATAAAGTATGCACATCTATTCAGCGTGGCTGTTGAATACTATTGATGGTTTATTTTATTAATGAAAATAAACTCATTAAAATTTTGATAAAATATTCTCATTCACTGAAGAATGTAATATATCACATGCCTAGATAATTTGAAGACCATTGCAATAAAGCGGTATAGAGGAGAGTATAATCAACTCAGAGTCAGGCCCACTGAGATTTAAATCTTGTTCCTATAATTTAGTCACATGGCATTGGACATAATGGTATTTCCAAAATTCAGTCTCCTAATCTACAAAATAATGGCAACCCTTCAAGGAGTGATGAGGAAACATAAAGCCCCTCACATATTGCCTGCCATGAAGGAAATGCTCTAAAAAGTGTTGTTTCCCTCCCACTAATCTATATGAATGATAAAAATAGGTTCCTGCTGCAAAAGCCCAGTTTATGGTGGGAAACACCAGCCTAACTCAAGAGTGCATACAGGAAAGCCATGAGTCTTCCAATATAGAAGACATTTCTTTTATGAAAGTTCAAAGAAGTAAAGGAACAACCTGGGAGTTTGAGATGGTTCTAGAAGGATGGGTAAAATTTCAACAGAGGAGAAAATAATGAAACAAGGGATGTTGATGAAAAATGACATTCCAGGTGGAAAAATGACTAATTCATTTATTCATACATCCATTCATTTAGGAAATATTTGCATGCCTATCATGAAACAGGCACAGCTCTAGGTAATGGAATTGTAGAGGTGAAGTTGACAGACAAGCTCATCCTCATGGAGCATCCATTCCAGTGAAGCTTATGTGTAACATTCGATATTAGAATGAAGTTAATTCATTTGACATCAGGTGAGCATTTGAATCTTTTTGTGCTGTAGAGGGCAAGATGGGAACTTTACAAAATCCAGAAGTGTCAAGAAATGACATGAATTAATGCCATAAGCATACACCTGCTAGTTATTGCTAAGTTTCTACAGAGAATTTTCTAAAATAGTTCAGCTCTCCTCATTAAGTCATATGTATTTAAGCAAAACACTGCTGCAGAGAATTTAGAAGAATTGTATAAATTACAATATGTCATTTTCAGAAGATTCACATCATAGCCTCAGGACAGAAAAATCTTACTTTGGTGAAGGAATATTATAGGAAATTTTAATTGTTCATATACTTCAGTACAAAAATATCTCTCAAAATAATGAATGCTGGTATGTGCATCAAACTCAATATGAGACGGCCAAACAATGTCCTGTATCTATTTCTTCCATACCAACCCAACTTAAAAAACAAAGGCTAAATCCTGGTATTGGAGCCTGTTAAAGAAAACCACAAAATGGAATCCTTTTACTAGGGTAAGTCAGCAAACTAGTACTTAATACCTAACCTAACTACAGCATCAACTTACCCCAGACATGTAGTTTTAGGGAATTTCCTGGTCTGCCTCAATGAAATAATCTGTCAGTCCCCTCCTCCAGCCAAGGAAGATGAGGTAATCCACCTAAAAAAACCAGAAAACACCCTTGTCCTCATCCCTAAGGGAAGGTGACCTTGCCTCAAACAATCCTTTCTTCTGGTTTGCTAATAACTTCCTTACCCCACCCTCTTTCCTGTAAAAACCTTCATTTTGTATAATTCCTCAGGCTCCTTTCTACTTGCGAGATGAGATGTGCCCAATTCATGAATCACTGAATACAGCCAACTTGATCTTCAAATTTATTCAGTTGAATTTTGTTTTTTAACAAGACTTTTCTAGATTTTGTTGTATGGCTTGAGCTGTCTTTTAAGTCAGTCAATACTTACAAACATATGTCTTTTTAAGTGTAGATATTTAAAAATAAGTGCTCAAAATTCACATTTTCTGAGGGCCCTCAGTGTATATTAGGTACTATGCTAAGCGCATTTTGTTCATATACTTCAGTACAAAAATAAATTTCTCAAAATAATGAATGCCGGTATATGCATCAAATTCAGTATGAGGTGGCCAAACAATGTTCCATATCAATGTATATTACATCCTGTGCTAAGCACATTTCATACCTAAAGGTTATCCAAAACATCTAAATATCCAGATGTATTTCTCCAACTTGTCAGTGTAACACTACTGAAAAGAAACCCTAGGTCTACAAAATGCCTGATTAATAACAGAGCATGAAAGAATAGTAGTATTCCTATTTGTCCAACAAGGGAGCTGACACTCAGAAAGTGATTTAAGGTCCTATGGGGAAACAAAGATTCAGGCCTCAATTTTCAAATCTAGTTCTCTTTTCACTAAATCATAGTCCACTGCATTGAATAAAAGGATTTCATAGAAACAGACCCCTCTACAGCTTTACTTGCCAATATGCTTTTTTATAAATGAGGTCTATCTAGAGTAACATTCTTATCTTTGATCAGATTCCCTAGAGGCAGAACCTGAGAAAAAGATTTAGGTGCTCTTCATTTATTGGGGGTGTGCTCTTTAGGAAAAAGAAGGAGAGAGAAGGAGGAGGAGGTGATCAAGGACATGATATCAGCTAGAAGTGAGCTACAGTCTGCCCTCACCAAGGGCTCCGAAGTGTGAGTCATACCAAAAGTGGTCCCTCCTTGAGGGAAGGGAACCAGCCTTTTGTACCCTGTATTAGACAGTTAGTGGCTGTGCATTTCCCTACAGAGTGTTAAGTTCCTGGGTGTGATGACTTCCACTCAGTCAAAGGTAATTCTCTAGAGAAAGGGCAGCTCTGACCTGTTGGCAGTCAACATTCACAACAGCAGAGGGAGGAGGAGAGGGCTGTGCACTAGCTCCATAAAGGGATCTGGGCAGAGGACAGAGTCCACCATAATTACTTGATCCTTAAAGCAACCTGAAGATTGGCACCAGGCTGGTGAATACCAGCACCATGACACTTTTTTTTTTTTAACCAAAGCATTGAAATTAGCAGTTCTGTGCTGATGTAACCTTAGAATGAAGACATATAGGTGGGTGGGTGGGTGGATGGATGGATGGATGGATGGATGGATAGATGGTCAGGCAGACAGACAGAAAGGAAGAGAGAGTAGGATAACAGAATTCAGCACCTTAAAATATGTCTCTTTGGCAAAGCATCATTTTAGGCTGATTATTTTAAAGAAACTGCAAACACAGGAGAAGCTCTGAAAACTGAGTAGAAGTTATTTTGTAAGAAACATTCACATTTATAAGAGAAATCTTCATTTGTAAGGGAGTACAGGAAGAGGATGATGAGCCAATCTCTAGAAACTCTTATCAGTGCAGAAGGCATGGATTTAAATCTGCATGAAAACCTTATCCGTGTTTTCTGTGCTTTTCCTGGCAACCTCCCATAACCAGCTCCCCATCCTCAACTTTTTTTTTTTCTTGTCTTTAGCTGAAGATGGTATTTAAGGTAATGACTTCAGCCATTTTGGGAAGTTACTCAGTTTTCCTGGGTCTCTACTATGTATACAGTAGTCATACATGTGATTAGCTTTTGTCTGTTTTTCTCCTGTTAACCTCTTTCCTATCAACTTAATTCTTAGACCAGCCACAAGAACTTTGATAGGCAGGGAAAAAATTTTGTTCCCAACAATAGATAGATGCAATGTACCTTCCAGAATTCACACTCATAACTCCGAATACAAGTACATTTTAAAAGGGGGCTCTGGGCAGTCAGAGTGGTTAAAACGAACAAATCAGGAGACTATAGATGCTGGCGAGGATGTGGAGAAACGGGAAACTTCCTGCACTGTTGGTGGGAATGCAAACTGGCACAGCCACTCTGGAAAACAGTGTGGAGGCTCCCCAAAAAATTAAAAATAGATCTACCCTATGACCCAGCAATAGCACTGCTAGGAATTTACCCAAGGGATACAGGAGTACTGATGCATAGGGGCACTTGTAGCCCAACTTTCAACAATAGCCAAATTATGGAAAGAGCCTAAATGTCCATCAACTGATGAATGGATAAAGAAGTTGTGCTTTATATATACAATGAAATACTACTTGGCAATGAGAAAGAATGAAATCTGGCCTTTGTAGCAACATGGATGGAACTGGAGAGTTTATGCTAAGTGAAATAAGTCAGGCAGAGAAAGACAGATACCATATGTTTTCACTCTTATGTGGATCCTGAGAAATGTAACAGAAGACCAGGAGGAGGGGAAGGGGAAAAAAAAAGTCACAGAGAGGGAAGGAGGCAAACCATAAGAGACTCTTAAAAACTGAGAATAAACTGAGGGTTGATGGGGGGTGGGGGGGGAGGGGAAAGTGGGTGATGGGCATTGAGGAAGGCACCTGTTGGGGTGAGCACTGGGTGTTGTATGGAAACAAATTTGACAATAAATTTCATATTAGAAAATAAAATAAAAGGGGGCTCTGGGTAACAAATTTTATTAAATGCTAATTGCCAAAGTAAAATTCAATCATTTGAAGCCAAGTCATAGTCCCTCTTTCCCCTGCCGCCCATTTCTGTTCACCCACTAGCTCTTCTCTGACAAGTTCTTCTGAAACTGGCAAAGAAACTTGGAAGAGTTAGCCAAAGGATATCCGAATCGCTCTTGAGCGCAGGTGAAAAACATATCCCGATTCTGCAATCAAGGACACTCAACATTTACTGCTAATTTTAATACCAAGCTCCTCTAATGATTAATGAATTCAACGAAGCTGAAGACAAGACATGGAAGTACCTCATCCTGCTGCACAGGAGATAAGTCTGAAGATTAGTATCCCCAACATCTAAATGACTGTCACCACCCACAGAGATACCTCCTTTGTGCTAGTTTCTCAATTATCATGAAACCACTACCATCAGTCTCCTGGGGGTTTGTGATTCAGCTTTGATTACCAAATTCCTGGGACTGTGCTTCCTTATCAACTTTACATTTTATCATACTTGAAAAAAGTTAGTATTAGTAAGGTCGAGGTAGCAACAATTTTCTCCCTACCCCACTGTTCCTTCATGAAGAATTTCTCCCCACCCCCCCGCCAAAAAACAAACAAACAAACAAACAAACTGGCTAGCCTTGTATACTACATGGTCCTGCCCTTCACCCCAAATCTAGCAACAGGACCCTTGGGTGAACCATGCCATAGGTGGAGCTAGGTCAACCATTTTCCCTCTCTTGAGAATTTATGCCAAGAGCAAAAGCGTTGGACACCTGAACTGTGAGGTCAGAATCGGGCTTTGGGCAGATATGTCTTCTTTGAACACACAAAAAAGCAAAGCAAGATTATTTACAGTAGAAAGTCAGAGAAATGGAGCCAAGACACAAAGAGAAGCAAAGAGAAGATACAACAAAGGCTCAGCAGGATGACTCAGAAAAACACTTCCAGCTAATTTTCCAGCTCCCAGGGCTTTTTCCCTCTCCCTCTCCCTCAGGAGGCCTGACTTACCTCTTACCTTTTGATAAATCTTATACCTTCCTATTCCACGTTTTCTTTCTAAGCCAGTTTGAATGGGTTGTTCCTTGCAGTCAAATGACTTCTGTGTAATGATCTCTGATACACTGAAGAACCAGGATGGGATCTTTTTGTGGTTGTTGTTGCTATTATTTTTATTGTCATTATTAGCTCAGCCAAAGCAAAGGGGTGAATGCAGCAACATTTAAAGAATATTTGAAGAACATCTATTGTGTATCTTGTCAGAGACTGGTAAATCTCTCCTCAAGATCCATTCTATCTCTATTAGTAATGGTTTTGCCATGGAGGCAACATGCCCAGCTAGAAAGTACATTTCCCAGCTTTTTTTTTTTTTTTTTTTTTTTTTTTTGCATACAGGGTAGCCAGGTGGTACAATTAGAGCCAACAGGTGTTCCACACTGGTCCCCAGAGTCTCCCCATGGGATTAACCTGCAGTTGCCAATAGTGGTAACATTTGAAATATACTCTCTCTCTTGCCTTACTGTTCATTCTCATTTTTACTTCTCCACTCCCTTACCAGTGATTCCTAGGATTACCTCCCCAATAAACTACAGGAATCCTTCTCAGTCTGCTTTTGGGGAACAAAAGGAGTTAACAGGATTTAACTTCCATAAAGCCACCCTTGACTAATGAGGGATGGAAGCCAAGGGGTTACCGTTCTGTCCTTTTGTCCACTGGGGGTAGAAAGTCCTGAGATGTATTTCATGAGGCTACTCAGGAAGCCCCATGAGTTTATGCAACAACCTCTCCCAAGGAGGACCAACTCTATAATGTGCCCTTCAATTATTTTGCCGCTATCTCCATTTCCCTCTCCTGGTCTCTCATGCCTGCTCCCTGGTATCACGTCCCAATACACTACCTTCGGAGATGCAACCTTTGACTTAGGTTTTGCACACAGGGGAATCAAACTAGGATTCTGCAAAACTAGGATACTTGGGCCATCTCTATAATTCCATACTCTCTCTGAGTGACTACATTGGATGGGGTGTGTGATACACACGGGATTGTACATTCCCAGTTCTTGTCCATATGGCTGACACCACCACCTCGACGCAGCTGTTCCACTGTCGCTCTCTTTAATCTGATTACCATTCTCTTATTCCTCTTATATGTCCCCCTGAATGCTGATGGTACTGTTCATATGGCCACTGTCAAAACATTACCACACTACCTTGCTAATCGTAGAATAAATGTCTCAGCATGATTTCCTGCTAACTAAACCTTGAAGAAAATGTTTAATTTCTCTGTATCACATAATATTGAGCAGTCTTTGTAGTTTTTATCCTGCTTCCCAAATAAAATGCATAACCTCATTAAAAAATCCTAATATCCTGTGGGATATTCTTGCGCTGACAAATTAATGCAAACTTTGACAACTGTCATCTTGCTTCATTATCGGGGGCAAATAGGAAACTCTTTCATTTGTTTCATCTTTTTACTTCAATGTACAAAATAGATGTGTAAATGTAAAAAATTCATAAGCACATAAAAATAGGTAAAATGCATAAAAAGCATAAACTAAAGAACTGGTAAAATTTGGAGAATGTGCAGTCTAATAAATCTTTGCAAGTTGGTTTGAAAAACTCCTGGCGGTCAGCTTTATATGATGTGCACTAAACAATAAATGTAAAAATGAAATTTCTAAAGAGCAGAGCCACTTCACAATGAATATATTCTACTACCTAGCAGCCAGTCTCTATCTAAGTTATTTACTATAGTTCAACACAACCCCCCTCCTTGTAAACCAGAAGGATGGGCTGATTCTCACCACTCTGCTGTATAAGGTAGTAACCACCAGCTATTTAAAGGTAAATTAATTAAAAATAAATAAAATTGAAAACACAGTTCTTTAGTTTCAAGTACTTAGTAGCTACATGTGGCTATTAGTGACGACTACATAGAACAGTGAAGATAAAAACCTCTCCTTTATTGCAGAATGTTCTGTTGGACAGTCCTACTCTGCATAAATACCCAGAATCTTCTCCCATTAGGATACATTCATTCATTGATTCCTTAAGCTATAAATAATTAAACTGTACTTTTTATGAACAGAATTCTTTGAGATTATACTGGTTGACTGAGAAATTCAGTTCTTCTCAATGCCTCACCAAGTACCCAAATCTGTATTACCAACTTCCCCTACATTGTCGTTGCACGTCAACTGGGGAGACCCCCGGCTCTCCTGGTGGCTTGACCCAGACTGTCCCAAAAGTGTCACCAAAGGTTCTTGGTTTTGTCGTGAGAAAGAATTCAAGGACAGACACACAACACAGTGGATGAGTGACACAAGCAGGAAAGTTTATTAACGCAAGAGTACACTCTCCAGGAGTGAGAGTGAGAGAGAGAGTGAGAGAGAGAGTGAGAGAGACAGAGAGAGAGAGAGAGAGAGAGAGAGAGAATACCCTGGGGTGGGGTTTCTTTTCCTGACAGTTGTTAATTAGAGGGTGGAATATTCATTACTTGGGGTGGGAATGCAGGGTTTCCCACTTTTTCTTCCTAATTTGGTCAGGGGTCTCCTCTCCTGGCACCCACCAACTCGGGCCTGTCTGGTTTGACCTGGTTTCTTGTGGAGTGCTGCCAGGACAAGGTCTCTGACTTCCCTAACAGTTGTCCATGACTTCCTCATTGCTGGCCTCCAGGTATCCTATTAGAACCTAACTAACTGCCTACTCAATACAAGCCACCGCCTCAGTTCCATTAAGGTTTTGGCCCAAGAATAGTCCCGATATTTCTATGCTTTTGACACTTAGTGAAAAAAAAAATTATCTTCTCTGAAGAAAGGCAAAAGGGACCTGTGGACTCACTAATTCCATCATTTAAAAAACCAAGTTAGGATTAATCTCTGAACACCAGAAAAGATGGAACATCAGACAAATTGCTCCTGAAAATCTCTTGTGCAAGAATAGAACTTGGCCAGGTCCTTAGGGGTGCAGAGACAAAGCTCCCAGGATGCCAGAATGCTGTGGTGCAGTGGGAACAAGCTGGAGACTATGGGCCATATCCAGAATTCAGCCATGTTTTGTTTATTCTGCAAAGGATGGCTCTTATAATGTTTGAAAAAATGTAAGATACTTCCTCTATTAAAACTTCCCAAGAATAGCATCAAAATCCTTATCTATTTTCTCAAGAAAAGTGGAATTATATGGAAACATTGGGTCTGTGGTCCCACTCAAGAATTGGCTGGCAAAGCAGACGTTCCTATAAGCAGAAATCCATGTTCCAGTGTGCCAATTCAAAGCAAATCAAAACTATCCTTTCCTTTGTTTTATCAAGTGGACTTCTAAAAAAAAAACACAAAAAACAAAAAACAAAACAAAATAAAAAACAATTCCTGAAAAAAAAGGCCTTGTCTTTGAACTGCAGAGAATTTAAGAACTTTGCTCTGCCTGCCCATCATAGAATCCACCTTGGTGGATATTTTTTTCCCCCGAGAGGTACAAATGGCCTGGCTAGATGGTGGGGCTTGTCTTCAGGTATAACCTTGGTTCACTTACAGCTGTGGACGGCACACCTGTTGGCTAGGATGGCTCTTCCTGTTAGGGATCTGGTCCCTGGGAGAGAATCAGAACTTTTCGTCTCTCTTACTGCTAGGTTAAGCACACATGGTCTTTTTTAAACACAGAAGACTTGGGTTCAAATTTCAGCTGTTCTATTATCTACTGTACACAATTAAACATTCCTTGTTTTTCTTTTTTCCTTTTTAAGTTTATTTATTTATTTGAGAGAGACAGAGACAGCACAAGTCGGGGGGTGGGGGGCCAGAGAGAGAGAGAGAGGAAGAGAGAAAGAATCCTAAGCAGGCTCCACACTGCCAGTGCAGAGCCCAGTGTGGGGCTCGAACCCACGAAAGCCATGAGATCATGACCTGAGCCAAAAGCAAGAGTCAGACGCTTAACTGACTGGGCCACCTAGGTGCTCCACACATTACTTGTTTTTCTAAGAGTTGTGTCCCTTAAACATGGGAAAATAATGATGCATACGTTCTAAAAGAGCTGTTAGAATTAAATGGCATAACATGTATAAAGCATTTCACACAGTGCCTAGAGCTCAGTAAGTATACAGTGAATGCTAACAGCTGTTATTTTAATTCACAGGGAGGCCAAGGTGGCCCAAAATAGCCATATGTAAGGCAGAGGCAGAGTGCATCCATAATGCTGATGCTGTTGATGATAGCAAGTGTGGTCAGGAATGTGATCCAAGAAAGAGAGGACACAAACGCCCGTGGCATCAGGCAGCTGCTGAATTTATTTTACTTCATCAAAGGGGAGTTCTGTAATCTCCAGCCAGATATGCCCCAGGATTCCTCAAAGGGTATAGGGACACTATCCACTCTGCCTTTCCCTCAAAACAATTGTTAAAGTTCTAAATGTCTCAAACTTGAAGAAGGTATGGTATAAATTTGTATACATGAGTCACTATATATGAGTCACATATACATGAGTTTCACATTTCAGAAAGGTACTGAGTGCTTATGAGTATCATTTAAAGTAAAATAAGTTGTTTGTGATAAATAAGTTCAATATGAACAATATAAATAAAATGCAAATAGAATAGTAAATTTATATGATAAAACTACTCATAAAGGTTTTATAACAATAGTAATTACCTTCAGCATTCTAAAAATTACATAAATCTGTTCTTATATAATGAAATAGAGAAAGAATGGCTTAGTATTTCCTTTTCTACCCAAGTCAGAGTGTAGCAATCTAAATAATTTCCAAACGGTGGAGTAGTACCATGACCCAGAAAGATTAAGACAGCAGCTTATATAAAAGTCTACGTGGATAGAACCATGAATTTGGCACCCTCAGCTACTTCTTTACAAATCCATTCTGTTCATTAAAATATTTCCAAAAGAAAGTAAAAATATATCCAATGTTATGAAAAAAATGTGCAATTTCTTTGCATCTTAAGTACATACTCAGCCAAGATTTCACTTCCATCTATAAAACTGGACATTTAAATGATAATATGTGCACTGGTGCTACCTCATTCCTGACAATTGTTTCAAACACCTTAAAAACATATAACCTTTTGAACCAGAAATTCTACATCCAGAAATTAAGCAAGTAATAAAGTACACTAACCAGTTATTTTGATGGAGGGATTGGTTCTTTGGAGGTTAAAATTATTACAAATATACATTTGAAAAGTACTTAAACTAGAAACAAGTTAAATAATTTCCAGGACAGGCATACAGCATAATAATATATAGCCACAGAAATTATGGACAAAGACATTTTATCTAGTAGCCTGGAAATACACTCATATTAAGGGGAACGAAACAGGTGATAAATTAGTGCCTACCTATCTGTTATGGGTTGAATTGGGTCCATCCTGTCCTCCCTCCAAGATTCAAATGTTGAAGTCCTTTCTCCTGGTACCTCAGAATGTGGCCTTATCTGGGAACAGGGTCATTGCAGATGTAATTGGTTAAGATGAAGTCATACTGCAGCGGGATGGCTGTAATGCCTTATGATTGGTGTCATATACAAAGGGGGAAGTTTGGACACAGTCACACAAGAGAACATCATGTGAAAACAGAGGCTGAAATTGAGGCAACATATCATCTACTAGCTAAGGAATACCAAAGATTGTTAGCAAACCACCAGAAACTAGGAGAGAGGTATGGAACAGGTTGCCCATTGAGGCTCTCAGAAGGAATCAACCCTATCCATACTTGGGTTGGACTTGTACCATCCAGAACTAGAAGACCCTAAGTGTCTGTGTTTAAGCTACCCAGTTGGTGGTGCTTTGTAATGGCAACCCTACCAAACGAATGTATCATTTTTGCAGGAAAAAAGATACATGAACATGAAAATGTCTGAAAGTATACTTTTCCAAATATCAGTGTTGGTTATCTCTCAGCAGAAGGACATTGGGTAATTTCTATTTACTAATGTTTGTGATTTTAAGTTAATAAACATTTTATTTCTACATAAAATGGCTCCAAATAACATGTCAAAAAAATTCACCTCAGAATACATATATGCTCAGTATGTTTGGATCATGGCAGGCAGAGAAGGGGCAGGGGGTCCTACAGACATGGCTTGAAATCCTCCTTTGGTCATTTACTTATTTTGTGTACAATGAGCCTTATAAGGTCATTCATTGTAAGGTATTAATGAGATTGTGTACATAATGTAGGTAGCACTGACATATACAACCTGACACACAGCAAGAGATCATTTCTTTACAGCCATTACAGTGAACTCCCACTATTTATGGGAACTTTGTCCTTTTTTAAAACAAAGAAGTACGTTATTCCTTTTGGAAAATAGCTTCACAAATGCATGGTCACCTTGTCAAAGCCTGTAGGCAGCCTGGGGCTCCAATGTGTCTGGGACACTGATCTAGGACTTGACAGTCCAGTCTAATCATTCTTTCCTTTCAAACCACACCTGCCAAGTTTTACTATCCCACTCAAACTCATTTGGGTATGAAGACCTGATCTTTACAGCCTTTAATATGAAGAATGTATGTGTGCATGTATGGGGGGGGGTGGAGGGAGGGAAGATATCTAGGAATGTCTAGAAAAAAAAAATCACACTTGTGAATTTTCCAATTTATTATTTCTACACATTGGTGGTAAGAAAGAAAGAAAATATGTATTGAATGCTTGCTATGTGCCATTACTCTTTGTAAATATTATCTTGCTTAATGAACACAGTAATTCTGCCTGCTAGTTATCATGATTTTCACTGGTATAAATATGCAAGGACCAGAGAGGTTAAATAATACGTCCAAAGTCACATAGCTTCTCAGTCATAGGGCTGACAGTCAAGACCAGGTATTCTTTTTTAATGTTTATTTATTTTTGACAGAGAGAGAGACAGAGCATGAGCAGGAGAAGGGCAGAGAGAGAGAGGGTGACATAGAATCTGAAGCAGACTCCAGGCTCTGAGCTGTTAGCACAGAGCCCAACACAGGGCTCGAAGTCACAGACCGCGAGATCATGATCTGAGCCGAAGTCGGACGCTCAACCGACTGAGCCACCCAGGCGCCCCAAGCCCAGGTATTCTTTCTGTACCAAATGAGGCAAAGGTAGCAAATAAAGCCAGACATGAAAAGACACACACAAATCAGTCTGCAATTTAAAATCATTTTAAAAGGAGAAAAAGTATAATATTTACACCTCAAATTTACCTACTGTGGCTGGTAAACTTG
This sequence comes from Panthera onca, assembly GCF_046562875.1. NCBI lineage: Eukaryota > Metazoa > Chordata > Mammalia > Carnivora > Felidae > Panthera > Panthera onca. The sequence continues at coordinate 30,906,624 of NC_138340.1, read as the reverse complement.
GTGGCTTCCCCTAAAATAGCTACAATACCACTAACAATTTCATATAGATTCTTTTTAACAAGTACATATCTTTTAGATAAATTTCACATTCATATGTAATAATCATGCTTTTGCTTTCAACTGTTTCATAAGTAGAATTCGTAATGTTTTTCTGGCAATAGAAGTTCTTATATAAATTCTAGTAGAGGATTATGAAACATGCAAATAAGCCTCCCCCCTTTCCTCAAACAACTGCAGCCAGAGAAGAACATTAAAGGTATCACATCAGGCACTGCCCAAAGAGGAAAGATTCCCTGGACACCTGAGGTCTAGTGTTCTAGATTCAGGGTTAGTCAATATTTATTGCGCCCTCTGATAGGAACTTCATGCATGTTAATTCATTTTATTCCACAGCACTGTGTTAATGGATATTATCCTCATTTTATAGCTCAAGGAGATGAAGGGAATTGTCTAAACGTTGAGCCACAGATTCATTTTTATCTTTTAAACATATTTTTGCTGTAGGTAAAATCCCTAGAAATTGGAAGTTCAGCAAACCTGATTTACCTATGAACTCATCCAAGTTCTGTGACTGAACTCAAGCTTGTGGCTCTAAGTGAGCACACTCTTAAGTCATCATGATAATCCCTACTTATCCAGCTACACCATTTTCCAGCTTAAATATCTCCCGGGATTTGCCATTCTTCACTCAGTTCATGGGTTCATACCTAGTAATTTCCTGGTATTGCTCTTTCTTTCAATCTAACCCTTCTGCCTTCTCAGTTCTTTTGGATCCCAGCTTCAGGAAGGAGCCCAGGGGGGATGCCAACTGTCTATCAGGTGCAGGCAAAACCATCAGGTGAATTAAGGGCATGAAAGCATAGCCAGGCAGTCTCATGGTAGGCCAGATGGATATGTGAGCACTTCTTGTTAAAGCCATAGGGGGTATGTCTTTTTATTTGGCACACAAATCCTTCAAACTAACAAATCCAAAGAATGGCAGCCCACACACACACACACACACACACACACACACACACACACACACAAGGCAAAGACAAAATTCATTTGCTCCTTCTGCCTCCACGATGGAACCTTTGGCTTGAGTAATTTATCAGGCACCGAAAAAGAATTTAAGTGTTCACATCTTGCTAAATATCCAGATCCTTTCTGAATTCTACAGAACTCTTCATAATTATGTTTTCACAACACATTCCTGAACGTGATTTCTTTATACAATAGATCAGTGAATAAAGATTGTGTTAGAGGAGCGCCTGAGTGGTTCAGTCAGTTGAGTGTCAGACTTCAGCTCAGGTCATGACCTCACAATTCTTGAGTTCAAGCCCTGTGTAGGGCTCTGTACTGACAGCTCAGAGCCCGGAGCCTACTTCGGATTCTGTGTGTGTCTCTCTCTCTCTCTGCCTCTCCCCTGCTCACACTCTGTCTCAAAAATAAATAAACATTAAAAATTAAATAAAAAAAGATTTTGTTAGAAAAGAGACCCAAGATCAGCAAATCTTCATCAGGGAATGGGAATATTTTTGAGGAGTAAAAAGGTCCCTAAGAGGGTTTGGACATCCCTAGTCATTATGGAGACATTTAAATTTTGTTTGTGCTCTGGTAGCATGATAGTGAAAAGGGACCTGAATTGGGATTGAGAAGACATGACTTTAAGAAGGAATGATATATATTGTTCCCACTGTTTTCACTGGAGAAATCATTTGATTTCAAGACCTAAGGGTAATGAGTAGTCGCTATTAATGCGAGCTAAGATGGAAAAAATGATTAAGATGAAGGAGTCTGCCATTCAATTGCCTAGGTTCAAATCCTGGCTCTAGTCACTTACTAGCTGTATGACTTTAGGCAAGTAGTTTGATCTCTCTAGGCCTCAGATTCTTCATCTGTAAAAAGGAATTATTGCTTGGTCCTTCAAAGGTGATTGTGAGATTAAATGAAATAATACATGTATAGCACTTATTAAAATGCTTGTCTCTACATATTAGTATTCATATTACTTGTATCTATTTTATGATCATCTCACAATCAATGTGCTCACAACAGAGAGATAATAACAGAAACAAAAGATAATATGGCAATAATAAATTGAGCAAACTTCATGTTTATACTGTGCTAGAAATGTTAAGTGCATTTATAGGTAACATATCATCAAGTTTAACAATCTCTTCCTTAGTTACAGTTAGGAAGACTTAGTATGGACTAGACACTGTGCTGAAGGTTTTGCAAACATTATCTTACTTAACCCTTATGGCGACCAAAAGATGTGACACTTACATTCCTCCTTCGATGGCTGCAGACCCTGAAGAACAGCATGATTATGCAGTCACCTCCACTTTCCATGGCTGGGAAGAAGAGCCAGTTTTCCAGTGTAAGGCACATGCCAAAGCCCAGGCTCCTTCACCCACCATGCTGCCTTTTTTCATGGTGATTCTTGCTTGTCAACCAATTTCTCTCCTCCTCTCCCTCAAACAAACAGCACCTATCACACCAGGCAAGCCAATGACTCTTCCATGAGTAGATATTCAGGACAAAAAAAAATTAAGTGGGATAAGAATCTTAAACTAAAAACAAACAAACAAAAAAACCACATTAGTGCGTTCCTGTTTTCTATCACAGGAATAAGCACAAGAACTAGTTAATGTAGTAATTAATGTAGTATTCTAACATTAAGGGCCAGAGCTCAATTAAAAAATGAAGTGCATCTGGTTTGAAGGAATACATTTTCCTTCACAAATTGATTCTCTAACACAGACAAGACCTCATCATTCCTTTAAAGAAGAGGTGATGAACAAGTTGGCCTAAGCTCTGGAGCCCTGTAAGCTGAAGAGCCAAAGGTACACCCCCTCGAATAACATTACCAGGAATGCTGGTCCCAGATATCAAAGACATAACATCTTGAGAAAACTGCCAGCACTACCTTAATGGAAGGTGTACTCATAAAACAACGATGTATTCTTCCACTAGACATGTAAACTTCTTACTATGCCTACCGTGCCGATGACTTCAAGAATTATTCCTCCCACTCTTCCCCTGAAAGAACAATGAAGGAAGACATGTTTTGAGTCTCATGATCCTTTTCATTCAGGCTGTGACAGAGCCAACAGTGGGCGTCTGATCCACGGGCAGCCAATCCATAGCCTGCTATGGCCTGGGGCTGATAGCTGTGTCCACACTGAAAGAATTATTGGCTGAACCGATCATATCCCTTCTCTTAGGACATTAGATTAGAATCAGGGAAAGAATGGGGTAAATGGGAAGAGACAGGGAACACAAGGAGATGAAGCAGGACAGTGGTCAAAACACAATAATGGCAACATTCTTGGTAAGGCAGTTGTCCTCATTGTCCTGAACACAAGACATGAGACCTACTCCTGTTTCGTTCCTCACACTTTTGTTGTGTTTTGGTTATTGCCCTCACACTTGTATTGCTGTAAGAGTTCACCTCCTTTATTGTACAGTGAGGATGTCTACAACTCCTGTCTTTCTTTTAATAGTTGACTCGGCCTAGGTGAGTTACTCTGCTCCACAACCAAAAGTAGCAGCTGAACAATTACTTCTATAGGAGTCCTTAGGATTCCTCCTCACAATGAAAATCATGAAGGCGAATTTACACCACATCCAATGTGTTCTCAAGGATTCATTTATTCAGTCTTTATTCTCTTTCCTCCCTCTCTTCTTCCCCCCTCTTCCTTCACCTAATACTTACTGAGCACTTACTGTCTGATGTTTTGATGGGATTTGTAAACATCTCCATAGTAAGAGTTGTTCTTACTATGTGTCAAGCACAGTGTTAGACACTTAGAATCTAGTAATGAACAAGACAACTTGTCTTGATGGAGCATTTAGTCTGCCTGAGAAGCTAAAATGCAAACAAGCCATTAAAGAATGTGCTTGGGATGGGGCACCTGGGTGGTTCAGTAGGTTAAGCGTCCAACTCTTGATTTAGCCTTGGATCATGATCTCACGGTTCATGGGTTTGAGCCCACATTGGGCTCTGCACTGACAGTGCGAAGCCTCCTTAGGATTCTCTCTATCTTTGCCTCTCTCTCTCAAAATAAACAAACTTAAAAAAAAAAAAAAAAAGAATGTGCTTGGGGAGCCATCAGGAGGCTGACTTCTTCCAGTGGAACCAGCCTACTCAGAGAGGTCCTCCCAAGAGAAGTGACATCTAAGCTGACACCTCAAGGGACAAGAGGAATTTGTCAGCTAAATAGGGCTGGGTTAGAAGAGAATGGTGGTATTCCATGCAGAGGAAGAGACATTTGCAAAAGCCCATCAGATCAGCAAGAAACCATCACCAAAACATCTAAGAAATGTGAAATGTGTACAGAGCAAGAAACTGGATTTCAATATGAGAGACTGGAGGGAGGTTGGTGGTTGGGAAGGACTCAACCACTCATAGAGATCAGGTGCTCATACTTTATGCCTCAACCTTCACACTAGGTCAGTTATCTTATGCTGCCCAGAGTCATTAAAAAAATTTTTTTTAACATTTACTTATTTTTGAGAGAGACAGAGACATAGTGCCAGCTGGGGAGGGGCAGAGAGAGAGACACAGAATCTGAAGCAGGCTCCAACTCTGAGCTGTCCACACAGGACCTGATGCGGAACTCGAACTCACGAACCATGATATTATGACCTGAGCTGAAGTCGTAACCGACTGAGCCACCCAGGCGCTGCCCAGAGTCATTTAGACTGGAAAAAAGTATTTATCATAACCATCAGGATGATTGCAATTATCTTTACTTTTAGAGGACATTTAATAGTTTACAAAGTATTTTACATGCCTGATCTCACTTAAAATTTACAACACTGTGAGAAGCCAAGGGTATTGCCCCAGTATTCAGGTGAGGAAACTGAGGTTCTCAAAGAAAGGATAATAGAATGAACAAGAATAATTACAAATATAGCCAAAGTCAAACACATGCCTGAAGAAGATGAAGACTCAAAGAAAAGTCATGTATTTCTACACATATTCCTTAGGGACTATTTTTTTTTTTTCTATTAACACGTGACCTTTTCTTTTCTTTTTGAAGTTTATTTACTTTGAGAGTGGGGAGAGGGAGAGAGAGGGAAGGAGAGAAAGTGAGAGAGAGAGAGAATCCCAGGTAGGCTCCACACTGTCAGTCCAGAGGCTGAATCGCGACTTGATCTTACAAACCGTGAAATCATGATCTGAGCCAAAATTGAGAATCGAACACCTAACCAACTGAGCCACCCAGGGGACCGGACGTTTTGTTTGTTTGTTTCCCCCTTACCTGGGTCAGGAAGAGATGTAAATCCTCTGGGGAACAGAGAACTAAGAACAATGTCTCTACTTGAGCATGAAGGCAGGATCCCTACCCTGGGAGACTCCCAAGTGCCAGGTGTAGCTGGGTATTAGGGTGTGGTTAATAACTGCCTGAGGTTGATCCTATGAATGCCTTCATCTACAATCTGGCAAATTCAGTTGGATACATGTAACTCTTCCAAACATAAGCAATGTCTATGGATTATGATTTAAGAAAAATGAGGAAGATTCTCTCCCTGCACCTCAACAAAAAACTCTGGAGAACCAACTGCCTGCAATTCTTTCAAGAGACCTTTTCCTGTAGGTTCCACACTGACCTCTCTGCAATGTTCTTTGAAATGCAGATACTCCAAGGGCAAGTTCCTGAAGAATCATTTATGCAATGATAAAAATAAAGAAAACACAACAAAAACCCCCAACCATGATAGCATGGTATACAGAGAGAGGGGCTTAAAGAGGTACATGCAAGGTGAATACAGATTTTCTACTTCTGAATTTTGCCAAGATTCTAACTCGCAAGAGGTTTCCATAACGTTCTAAATTACCTTCCAATGGATTTCTACTTTCTCCTTTTTCATCATCCCCAGAATCACCCAAATCATTATCATCATTATCATCATCATCACCACCTTCATAATTTGTTGAGCGCTTTTTATAGCCCAGGCACCGTACAAGGGGGTTTACTTTCATTAAGTCATTTAATCATTATGGCAACCCTTTGAAGTAGGAGCCATTATCAATCCAATTTAGAGATGAGAAAAATAAAGTCTAGTGAAATTAAATAAATTGTCCCAGGTCACCATGCTAGTGAAAAATAAAATCAGGATTCAAATCCATAAGTAACATTTTTCTCTTTTTTTCTGTATTTATGGGGCCAAACACCAACGGTCTTAATAAACTTGGAAGTGCATTAAGTGATGAATCCATTAGCATACTGGGGAGTTGCTCTTTTATGAAAAGTGTATTTATTGATTCATATTCCAATCACACATGATTTTTGTCACTAATTGAGAGGCTAGAAAGTTATAATTAAATCCACATTAATGTAGCTTTGAAATTACATCAGGCCCTCAATGACAGATTGCTGCTCATAATTTAAATATCTCGCATGTTAGAATTCCCTGTCTTGTTTATACTTAGGAAAAAAAGAAAGACTTGTCTGACTCATGCACACAGATTTTTTTTAAGAAAATAGAAAAAAAAAAAAAAAAGACCACAAAATGAGATTAAGTTATTGGCTTTATAATCATAGTCTTTTTCTATGTATTTTAAATGAAGAGATACTAATTTTTAATTAGAACCTATTCGACCTTGGTCAATTAATAACCAACATAAAAAATAAAACAATATAGAAGACAACTGATGTCTGTTATATTCGTCTCTAAATGCAAACCCTCCTTGGCATTTTCAGAAAAGCCTTCAAAAATATATCTTAGTGGGTGAGATAAACACTGCAAATAGGATAGTATCTGCCTTTTAACATTTCTTTGAGGATTAGAGATAAGATACAGCAGGTGCCTGCCACACTGAAGAAGGCAGAAAAGTGCAGCATTTAAGAGAATACAGTTGGGAGTGAGAGTGCTCAAATCTTGGCTTTGCCACTTCCCACAATTTTGTTCTTGATCAGTTAGTTAAGTCCCTGCGCTTCATGGCGAAATGGAAATGTTAGTCATATAGATTTTAATGTGCTGATGTATTGAAAGCACTAAAATATAGCGCCTCACATGAAGCCTGCATGAGAAAGGTAGCTCTCGTTCCTTTTCTCATTAAGTGTTCAAAATGATGATACATCATGTTAATTATATATTATATCTTATTAACTATATTATTGCTTTATTTTGTTACTACCAATCATGATTATAAACGCTATTAGTATCAAGTAAGCAGAATGTTGTCTTCTGTTTGTTTGGAAAACATATTTGAGAACTTAGATTCAGGGATGAAGTTTATGCAAAGCAGGTGCCTCCATTTACATGAAGTAGTAGCCCCTATGGCTCATCTGTCAGACACACTGCATCTCTGGATTGGCTGGCTTCCTTTGGGAAGGCAGAAAGGAAAAGCAGAATGGAAATGTGAAGTTCAGGGTTGTTGCAGAAATGGTATAGCACAGTTTGAGATGGATGTCAAAGAGTAAGGATTAGAGGAATCAGGCAATTTGACCTAGCAGGAATTTCTATAGGGACAGAATCCGGACTTGCAGCATCATGATGCTGGAAGACTGTGCTGAATATCATTTGTGGAGTTGAAGTCCTTTTGATGCCCTTACATCTACACTAATTCTGGTCCTGGGTGATGGAGATGTGTTGGGGTCTGCCACATTCTAGTACACATAAATCCACAGGTATATATTCAGAGCTTTGTAAATAGTACAGGGAAGAAAGAATGTGCTGACGATACTTAAAAAAAAAAAAAAAAAAAAGACCAAAGTCCAACTAGCAAAGAACTGAAGTAGCAAAGTAAGAGTGATCAGTGGAAGGCAGGATTCTATTAACTTAGTTTCCAGAGTAAGACTGAGAAATGGGGTAAATGTAAATTTTTTTTTTTTTTTTTTTTTTTACCATTTCCAAATCAAAGTTTAAGAGATTTGCTGGATCTATTCTATCATCATGGAATAAATGAAACAGACCACTGGGATCAGTGTTATGTCCTGAATTTTGAGTTTGACTCAAAAGATAGTGAGAAGTCCTTGACCTCATTTAAGTAGAGATTAAGAATTGCAAGTTTTGCTTCAAAGTCTTTGAAATTGGCTAAAGCTTTCCCCTGAAGGCTTAGCTTTTATACATTATTTAAACTTTAAATCTACTATATCCATGAGCCTTTCCTAAGCAAAGAGCACATAAAGTGCATGTTTCACCCTAAGGCTATAAATTCAATATCAGTGGATGTCTTTAGAAGTAACACAACTTCATATGGCCAATCCATAGGAAATCATTCATAATATAAGTTATTTTAAAAAATTACAGTTGTGCACAACTGCAGACAAGTGACATGCCTGTGGTTCTTCCTGCATAACATAGCTTTCCTTCACCCCCTCCTCTTCCCATTACACCTCAAATTATACCCTTTGGAAAAAAATCAGTTTTAACGGTTCTGTGGTACACATCTATACTTTTCTCTATGCTCAAACAAATCTGTTTCTCTTTCTCTCTCACACACAACTATATGTCCCTTTTTCTATTTTTTACAAAAATAGTATTTTACTCTGCGCATTACTTTGAAATCTGATTGAATAAATTGTTGACTAAAAAAATGAAAGCCACTTGTTTCCATTTAATGGAACTTAATTAAACTTGTTTAATTTTGTCAAATATTAAGAATGAAACCCTTTTTTTTGCACTTGACAATTTTATCAAAGACAATTACATATACTGACCTTAAGGTCAATGCATATTAATTTAACTCATTCTTTTTAATGGCAGTATAATATTTCATAACATATATGAATCACACACTAATGATTTTCCTACGAACGGACTTACTGTTTCCAGCTCTTTCCTCTACAAATGATGTTGCAGTCAATATCCTTGAACATATATCTTTATATACACTTTTATTTATAAATACTGAAAAACAAAAGGATTATAGTTCAAAAATTTTAAGGAGCACCAACTTTAAAGCTGCTTTCCATAGAAAAGGAGAAACTGGGGTATTATTAGTGCTCTGTCATCATCAATTTTCACCTTTAGCTCATCACTTAACTGTTTACCAAGAACTCTGAAAGGCACTAGGGGGGAACACAGAGACAAACAGAACAAGTTGCCTGCTAAGAGATCACACGCTCTCTCATTGTCACTATCTCCTACAGAAAAAGATGGCTCAGAGAGGCTCCTCCTACTAATGCATACGGTAACATAGATATTCCTTCTCTCTCTCCACTTTGTTAAACTTGCTCAGTAACTAACCTTCTTCTATTTCTCTGCTTTCACCTCTTCACCTTAGCACTTATAAAAGGTAGATCAAGGGGCACCTGGGTGGCTCAGTTGGTTAAGCATCTGATTTCGGCTCAGGTCATGATCTCGCTGGGTTTGTGAGTTCGAGCCCCGCATCGGACTCTGTGCTAACAGCTCAGAGCCTGGAGCCTCCATCAGATTCTGGGTCTCTTCCTCTCTCTGCCCCTCCCATGCTCATGCTCTGTCTCTTTCTGTCTCTCAATAATAAATAAACGTTAAAAAAGATTTTCAAAAAGGTAGATCAACTAACTTCTCTGACTTTTTAAGCTTTGTTTTGGTTTGTCCCCTTGTTTCTTTTTTGTTTGTTTGTTTTTGTCCCTTATTCAGGCTCTCTTCCACAAAGAGAATGTAGTAACTGATCTGCAAGCATAAGCTATTCCACCTTATAGCCTTAGAGGCCTAAAAGAGAGGAAAGACTATAAATATTTTAGGTGTAATAAATGTTCTACTAATCCTTTCCCTCTCCCTTTCTCTTTCCTTCTCCCTCCCTCGCTCTCTCTCTCTCTCTCTCTCTCACCACGCACATCAAGAAAAAAACAACTATAATGCAGTGTGATAAATTCTCATGAATAAAATGTAATGGAAGCCCAAAGGATGGGTTGAATCATTCTGTTTGGGGTAGAGGAAAGGAAAAGGAGGCAATATAAGAGACAACTTCGTGAAGGTAATATTTAAGCTGAGGTTAAAAGACACACATTTTTTTCCAGGCTTGGGGTGTGAGGATGAAGGGAAACTTAAAGTGCTTTTGAGTTTTGGAAGAAACCTGGATAGCTTAGGGTAGTGGTCCTCCAGCTTAAAAGTGCATAGGAATTATCTAGGGAGCTTGTTTAAAATGCAGATTCCCGGGCACCCATCTTCCCAATATTGTGAACTGATGTCCAGAAATCTGCATTTTAAACAAATTCATCCAGGTTTACTGTACTTGGAAACATACTGGTAGAGGCTGTGTGGTGAGTAGTGACATGGAATGATGCCGTCACAGGACTGAAAAGAATACAATGTGTCAGGTAAATGACAATGTGAGACAATCAGAGATACCAGAAAATTGATGTCAACTCTTTGAATTTTGTTTTGAGACACAATGGCTTGGCAATGGAGTTCTGATTTTGATCAAAAAACCCTGCTTTTCCACAGGGAATGTTTACTGAATGGCTGAATGAATGAATGTGGGCAGAATTCTGAGAAAGCGACCGGAAGCTTCCCAGACCATGAGCCCTGCTGGCTTTGTTTAACCTGGCTGTAAGGGCCACTGTTTTATAATGGCCATCCTGAACCACTAGTTCAAGCTTTCCAAATGCTGTCTTGATGTATGTCAAACTGATACATTCCTGCATTTTAATGCAGGTCCACAAACAAGGCAAACGTGATTACCCTGTAGATCATCCGTGTAAACGCACCACAGTTGTGTAGCCAAAGCCACACGCTAGCCCTTGGAGCTAAGATCAGGGAGGACGGGGCACGCTCTTACATAATTTCCCAGCTAGTCAGTGGTAGGGCCTGTGATTAATGCTACATGACGGGCTTTGAACTTTCTGTCCAGATAGGTCCGCTTGCCTCTCAGAGCTCCTAGCAAGAGAGAATGTGCGACCTGCAGATTTCACTCTGAATAACCATCATCCCAGCCAACAACACCAACATTGCTCTGTGGCCCCGTGAGTAGCTGTTTCTGTGCCTCCCTGCTTGTCAACAGACAGGTTGCCAGAGGACTGTCAAAATGTTTGTTTTTTGTTTTTTGTTTTTAATAGGGGTACAAAGCCAAAGAGTAACAAAACTTCGGAGAGCCCAGTGGCTGAAGCTAGACCAAGAAGGCTGGGGGCATCGGGGGATGGGGGGGGGGGGGGGCGTAGGTTGTCCTGGGAAAAATCATTAGAGCCCTCGAGGAGTGGCCGGGGTAGAGAAATTATAACGTGGAAGGAAGAACTCCTGCTGTCTCCACCAACAGCATTCACAGCCTGGAAGCGCCTCGCTGGAGCTCCCGCTGGGCGGCTGACCACAGGCTTCCAGCATCCCAGTCCGGGAGCAGAGCTGCCTCAGTGCTGAACAACTTTCGAGCTCCGCCAAGTGGAGGCCCAGCCTTCAGAGAGTCCCTCCTCTCCAGCCTTCACCACCCCCCCCCCCCCCCCCGCCTCTACCCCGCGCAGAAGTGCAGGTGAGGCCCGGAGCCTCACCTCCACCGGCTCCCCTTCCCACCTCTCCATCTCCCGGGGGCTCCCGACAGCAGCCCCTGCGCGCGCGGGAGCGGGAGGCGAGAGGACACCTCGGGGCGCCTGCAAAAGCCCGTCCACATTCCCGCGGCCAAGCTGGGTCCCTTCAGCCGGTCCCCGCCAGCCCGGAACGGCACCTGCGAAGTGGGGAGGTCTTTGGAGCGGGGACCGAACCCCGGGCTCGCAGCGGAAGCCAGCGGAGGGCGCCCCTGCGGACCTCGCCTCACCTGACGGCTCGCCGCCCGGCCCCCCTCCGCGCACACAGCCCGCACTCACCAGCTCCAGCGCTCGCAGGAAGGCGAGGGGCTCCTTCAGCGCCCGGAACGTGCCCGCGGAGGCCAGCTTTGGACGGGCCAGACGAGAGAGAGAAAGAGAGAGCGTGAGGAAGGGGCTGGGGCGCCTCTCCGGACCGCGGGGCGCCCCCCCGCCTCCGCAACCCAGGTCCGCCCTACCTGACTCACGGGGTCCATCGTCTCCTCCCTTTCAGATGAAGTTCGGGGGCCGCCGCCGCCGCGCGGTCCTCGGGGCCAGGAGCTCCGCGTCGGGAAGCGCCGGAGGGGCGAGGCCCGGGGCGTGCAGGCGCCGGCGGGGGCCGGGGAGAGCGGGGCCGGCGCGGGCTGGCTGACGCTCGACCGGCCGTGCGCTCCGCCAAGCCTGCGAGCCCCGGCTGCGAGCGGAGGCAGCCGGGCGGCGGGGAGGGCGCGGGGAGGGGGAGAGGCGGCGGGAGGGGGAGCGCCCGGGGAGGGCCGCCATTGGCCAGCTGCCGCCGGGAGGGGAGGGCGGGGGGCGGGCGAGGCCGAGCGCCCCGCTCCGCCGTGCGTTCGCCGCGCGCGCACGCTGCCCTCGGGCGCCCGGGAAACTTCGGGGCCGGGGCGCGGGGAGAGCCGGCTGGCTCCGTCGGCAGCACGGTTCCCAGACTGAGGACGGGGGCACCAGGTGAGAGAAGGGCACCACCCCTTACCTGGGGAGGTGTGTGAGGTCCGGTGACTTCTGAACGCCGAAGAGAGCCTGATGACTCGTTGGTCCGCACTAGCCTTCCGGGGGCGCCGTCGGCGCGGCCAGGCAGCCCGGGTGCCGGGGTGCAACCGAGAACGGGGTAATGCAGCCCCTGCCCCCAGCACCAGGAGAGGGTCGGGACCGACGCACGCGGCTGGAAGGGGGAGGGGGGGTCAAAGTCAGCTTGAATAGGGGACTGTGCGCCAGCAGGCTAATTCTCGAGGCCACTGTGTGAGGTCATGCCCACGTTAAAGGTAGAAAATAGGCTTACAGAGGCCGAATCAGCCAAGGTAACACAGGGGCCAGACAGGGATGGAAATTCAAGTTCCTCTCAGCTCATGCTCTTCCACCGAGACCCTTTGGCGAACAAATAACCCCCAATGAAGCTCCTCCGAATTCATCCTGTAGTTGCTGAGTCCTTGCCGCCCAAACTCCTACCTTTTCCCTCCCATGGGCTGCTAACCTTGCCCGAAATAATAGCTAACAACAACCAAACGAGTTCCTTCTGTGAGTCAGAAATTGCGCAAAGGGCTTTATAAACAGCATTTCACATAGTCACAAAACCCCCATGGGTTACTACACTATTCTCATTTTAGAGGTGAGAAAATTGAGGGTCATGGAAGGGACGTGGTCTGCTGTAGTTTAAACAGTTAATAGATGACGAAGCCAGAACTGAATTCAAAAAGGCAGTAAAAGAGAAGTGGGGTAAGGGGTAGAGGGGAGGAAGAGGAGGAGGAAGAAAAAAGGAGGAGGAGGAGAGCGCTTAACCACTCAGTCATGTTGCTGATATGCCCCTTCCTTCTCACTCGCTTTGGACTGGATTCCACATATGAAGTGGTCTCCGGGCAACACAGATACCCCATCTGTTTACTACCAAGATTTGCCAAAAAGGTTTGGAGTTTGTGTGTGTTGGGGGGCGGGGGGGGGGGGGAGTGACTAATAGTTAAGAGTGGGGGATGAAAATGGAAATGAGTAGTTAGGAGTCTGCTAAGGGGAGCCCGCAGGCCAAATATGGGTAAGAAAGATCACATCCAGAGTAGATGCCCCCCGCCCATGGATTTTGTTTGAGAAGACTAGAAATTTCGTAAGAACTCCAAAGGGCCAGTTGCACCATCTGCAGTCAGCCAGTTTTGTTCCTACTGCTCTTCCTACATACACAGTCTAAAACAATTGGAAACAGTTGTTTCAAAAATAAGCCATTATGCAACTTAACAAGGGGAGGGGGAGAGAAGGCAGTTATCAAGTACTTAGTATGTGACCTGACATTTATGTATATAATCTTGTGTGTGAAGTTGCTTAGCCTCTTCAAGACCTCACTTGTCGTTTTAATCTGTAAAATGGAGCCAACAATATCTACCTCGGCTGTTTGTTACCAGGACTCAATGATGTGGTCAGTTGTAGCACAGTCTTGCCACTCTCCGCAGCACCCCTCCTCTACATAGCCCTGCCTTTTTGAACTCAGGAGCTGCCATTTGATTTGCTTTGGCCACTGAAGTATGGGCAGAGGTGATGTGTGCATTCTGGGCAGGAGTTTTCAGAACCTTCAGAGATTTGCCATCTTGTTTGTTTCCTTATACCACCACGAATACAATTTATTACACAGAGGCTACTCTGACAGCCTGAGCCCTGGCATAAGACTGATGAAGACCAGGGGCACCTGGGTGGCTCTGTCTATGAAAGCATCTGACTCTTGATTTCACCTCTGGGTCATGATCTCACGGTTTGTGGGAGCGAGCCCTGCATGGGGCTCTGCGCTGACAGCACAGATCCTGCTTCGTGTTTTTTCTCCCTCTCTTCTCTGCCCCTCCCGTGCCTGTGCTCACTGTCTCTCTCTTAAAAATAAGTAAATAAACTTAAAAAAAAAAACAAAAACATACTGATGAAGAGCAGAGCAGCAGCTGGACTTTATGCACATGGAACCGAGCAAGAAATGCATTTGGGGTTGCAAGTACCTGAGACTTTTAAGTCTTTTGTGACTGCAACGCAATACAACCTGGGGTGATTCATACGAGGATTCACACAGCTAGGAAGTAACTGAACCATGATTCTGCCTGAATCTGTATGACCTCATTGTCCTTGCATCCTTGCTCTTTCCATCACAGTCAACTAGCTTATGGCTATAACATCTTCTGCTTAATGATGATAATTATAATAGCTTATATTAATTCAGTTCTCAGTGCATGCCAGACATTGTGCTGTTTTAAATACATCATTTAAACCTCACCTCAATCCCCTCTTTTATGGATAGTGCATCCAGGCTTAGAAAGGCTAGCTACCTTGCCCAGGGTCATCTAAACATAAACATCTAAACGTGACTCTTTCGACAGAGAGTGATTTATTTACGCTGTTGCCCACTAGCATTTCATTTGAGCTGAGGAGTGGGCACAGCTGAAGTGTGATTATTGAGCCTGTCCCCCTAGGTCTTTCTTCACACCCAACATCTCTCCTTGCTAATATGGTGGCAGATTTTTCCAGTCCTCCAAACACCGTGTGAAGGAAGCCAGAATTGTGGCAAATGGCAAATGTGTCATAGCTTAGACAACAATTACACATTGTCACAGGATGCTTTTCACGTTCCGGAAATGTATGAGCTTCCGACAGCTGTATCACCAAAATAACCCAGAGTTCCGTATCACATTTGCAATGTTAAATGTTTCGTAGACTTTGGGGTTAGAACCTCTGTCTTCAGACCCAGAGATAACAGTGGGTTCCCTAAAGAACTAGGCTGGGAGAAGTAGGAGGGATGGTATAAACACTGCCACAATATCATTCTCAGTGGCTGAGGGTGACACCTTCTCTTCTGCCACAAGACGACAAAAGATAACTTCTTTCTTACTATAACAGATTATTGCATTGGCTCAACAATCATGTTAAGTAGGGTGAGGTGTAAGCAATCCATTTTAGTGGCCTGTATTGGTTATGTAAATCAGTTTCCAAATTCTTCTTTTATTTTCGACCAGGGACTTAGGTTGATGAAGACTTCCTTTGATGTGCCAAGCCAATTCATTCATTTACTGCCCTGGTTCTCAACAGAGGGAGGTTTGGGTCCTTCCCTCCCCACGGAGACATTTAGCATTGTTTGGAGACACTTTAAGTTGTCACAACTGGGTGGGGGAAGGGGGGGTAGAAAGATGCTGTTGGCACCTGCTGGCATCCAAAGTGTTGTGGCCAAGGATACTGCTCAACCTCCTACAATACAAAAGAAAGCTGCGCACAACAAAGATTTATTCAAAAACTGTCAGTAGTGCCTCCGTTGAGAAACCTTGACTTAACAACAAGTTAGGACTTCAAAAAGTAATTCAACAAGTAAGGACTGCATGCTTATTATGTGTTAGTACTGTTCTCGGTACTATAAAGAGCTTGACAAAATCCCTGCCTTCACAGAGTTTACACTGTAGTGGGATATATTACAAATCCAATATGTTCCAGGTCAACATGTGGTAAAACAAGCAAATAAACAAAATTTAAGTTATAAAAACGACCATTTTGACTCTCACAGGGGATCAACATTACAAAAACTGAAGTACCAAACTGCAGTAGATGAACTTGAATTATTCAAGCAATTAAATCTTGCTCTCAGTAACAGGGAATAAATAACATGCTTGGGTTTCATCTTCCTATATCTCTTCTGGCAAAGAGGAAAAAGTAATTTAAAATTTTATCCATAGCACCTTAATACAGGAGAAAATACTATCCATATGTTATGACCTTTAAAATACCGGAAGTAAGTAGTGAGTGGAAGTCAAATGTCATATATTGAACTCTCTGCTTATGCTGCTAACCTAAACTTTCCAAATCTTTCCTTGACTAGTGAGTACAAAAGCAAAGCCCAATAGCATGTCTCTGTAATTATTTGCTTATAAATTTGGCTTGCATGGGGCTGGTACACAGTCAAGGAGTTGGTGTGGAAATATTTTCAAGAATTCGAATTTTACAATAAGTGGCAGCATTATCTGTCAACACACAGATCAAGTAAAGCCATCTTTATGTTTCAGTCTTAAATGGCTGCAATATAGGGGCATTTGGGTGGGTCAGTCAGCTAAGTGTCTGACTCGTGATCTCGGCTCAGGTTTTGATCGAAGGGTTGTGAGTTCAAACCCTGCTTTGGGCTTTGTGCTGGGCTTGAAGCCTACTTTGAAAAAACTGGCTGAAATACAATATACAAGGATGTGTGCATGTTTATACTTGGCTTGAAACTTCATCACAAAATAAGATTTCATAGGCGTCTATGGAATTACTAGCATTCAAATAAGATCATTCTTTTTTATGAAATGTTTACTTATTTATTTTGACAGAGAACGTGTGTGCATGCACATACACTCATTGGGGTAGGAACAGAGAGAGAGAGAGCGAGAGAGAGAGAGAATCCCAAGCAGGCTCCATGCTTAGCATAGAGCCCCATCAGGCTCCATGTCAGGATCATGATATCATGACCTGAGTTGAAATCAAGAGTCAGATGCTTAAGTGACAGCCACCCATCATTCTTAATTAATAATCATAACTGATAGGGGCACCTGGGTGGCTCAGTTGGTTAAGCATCCGACTCTTGGTTTCACTTCAGGTCATGATCTCCCGGTTCGTGGGTTCGAGCCCCGCGTCAGGCACTGTGCTGATGTTACGGAGTCTGCTTGGGATTGTCTCCTCTCTCTGCCCTTCCCCTGCTTGTGCATGCTCTCTCTCTCTCTCTCTCTCTCAAAAATAAATAAACATTAAAAAAATAATCATAACTGATGCAAAAATTCAAATGTCAAGACCGATGTGGACTCACATCACAAAATGCTTTCACTATTTCTATTTGCATCTTTGTTTTAAACAAAAGATGTCTGTGTAAATATGGCCTGGCTTGAACACATGCAAATTTAGAAGACCAAAATGCATGTCCAAAGATTCACCATTGACCTCAGGGAATACGAATTGTAACAGTAATCATAATAATGACTCTCAGTATTAAGTAGATGTTGGATAGAATGCTCAGTGCCCCTATTGGCATAACTCAGTATCCTCATCAACCTCATAAGTCTGTATCACTTTCTTGCCTTGTGTAGACAAGAAAATACAGGCTCAGAGAAATGAAAACTCTCAGCTAAGCTTTTATAGATAGTAAACAGCAGAGTCATGAGTTTTCTCCTACCCTTGTAACTTTCTAAGAAAAAAGATACTATGCAGTTTCCATTGCAAATTTGAAAATGTCACAAGCTTTAGGCAAAAATATTTTTCTTGCTGAAACATAAACGAAATGTCTCTGAAGAAATAAAGATGGGTACCATTGTCGACTCCACGTACAACTTCTACCACTGTTTTTCCATGAACCTAATTAGAAGAAACTCCTCCCCTTCTCAAAGGCTCAATCATTCTAATTATTTTTATCTTTCATCATTAACTGCATTTTCCAAAATGCTCATCCTTCTTGACATTCTTCTTGGATCACTCCCATGTTTTCACAGACTCATAGATCACACCCGCTTTGCGTTAATCTCATGTCACCCACTGCAAGTTTTGAATGACATAAATAAAGCCCAAAGAATGGATACATCTTGACTAAAGTGTTACTGCCTGAAAAAAGGGTCTAGCATAAGAGAGGATTACTCATTCTGGAAACAGATCAACTGTGCTCCTCATATCCTGGCTCTACTACTCCCTTGTTACGTGACCTTGAGCAAGGCTCTCAAACTCTTTTCATTTAGCTTCCTTATAGCAAAATGGAGATTAACTGGACATCCACATTGCTTTGTAAGGAGGGATATATGAGTTTTCACAAGTAAAGAACCCAGAATAATACCTGGCATTAGAGAATCTAGTACAGAAAGCTGCTAAAAAGCCAAGACATAAGACCTACCACAATGGTAGGGAGACAGCCTATGACATTGGCATCCCAGTGACTGTTATACACCACGACTTATAAACACTTAAAAATCATTTATTTTCTTCTATCTCCTTTTTTTCTTTTCAAAATTCTCATTTCTTTTTCCTTCAAATGTTTCTTGTTTTTTCCTTTCTCCTTAAACTCCAAGCTTGTCATTTAATCTTGGGAATTTTCTTCGGGGGTTGATAAGAACATTGGTAACATTGTTTTTGGGAGGCTTCGCAATATACATACACTTTCCAAGAACATACAATTCAATGTGAAAGTATTTTTTTATTTCTTTGATGTTTACAAGTAGAGCTTTGACAGGGATTGTTAGGATGTTCTTAAAAATAGTTTTGGGAATATTTGCAATCTCCAATAATTTTATCCTTGTTTTAGGGAACAGTTGCATACATATACTTATAAAACCCTTACAGATGATAAAGATAGGAAAGATCAGATGAATTCTTTCCTATCTTTAATAAAAGTCTGTAATCCAAATTAGACACTACATGCTTGTCATTTTAGTAAATTCTCCAGATGGTCTATAGACCTCATGCCTCAGTATGACAAAATGGCTTTTGTATCTACTCTAAATGAGTCCAAAGAAAACCCCATCCTATTCAACAATTATAACACATTTACTTATTCCTTACCAATATGAACCTTTAAGTCAAAAACAAACTCAGATTAATTCAAACGCGAGACATTGGAAAATTGACCCTTTTGTCACTTCATGGTTGTATTCTCTGCTGGCCAAGGTCCTTTCACACAGCTTGACAAGTGTGTGTGAGGGCACTGCTGGACCACTCAACAGAGAAACACAAATCCAATACCTAAAATTAGATCTTTACTAAATTACACTGCACTGCACTTTTACACCTGCTTGGCAGATAATACCCAGAAGAAAGGTATAATTACATAGGTTCTTTGGCAGAAATAGAAGACAGGTTAAAACCCAAAAAGTCACTAAAAGAGAAGGAAGGAAGGAAAGACGAGAAACAGAGTGGGGAGGGAGAGGAAGAAGACAGAAAATGAAAGAATCCTTTCCCCAAATCATGGTCAGCAGATATCGACAGCTTTCTTAGAAGTGACTTCTAATGAGGATGTACTATGTGCCAGTCACTGTGATAAGCTTCTTATACCACTACAAATTAGTTAGTATTATCCAGAGTTTGCAAATAATGGAACTGAGTCATGGATAAGTTGAAGACTTGCCCAAGTTCATACAGCTAAATGGAAGTGAAGCCAATAATTTTTTTTTTTTAATGTTTATTTTAGAGAGAGAAAGAGAGAGCACATGCACATGAGCAGGGGAGGTGCAGAGAGAGAGGGAGACAGAAAATCTGAAGCAGGCTCTGCACTGGCAGCAGAGATCCTGATGCGGGACTTGAACCCGTGAACTGCAAGATCATGACTTAAGCCAAAGTCAGATGCTCAACCTACTGAGCCACTCAGGTGGCCCTGAACCCAATAACTCTTGAGAGCTTGAACTAATTTTATACCTTCTAATTATCCAAAATATAAAATATACATCGATTATCCACATTCTCTTCTTTTTTTTAATTGTGGAAAGAACACGTGTGGATATCCAGGTTTCACAACATCATTTGCTGAAGAAACTGTCCTATCCCCATTGGGTATTCTTGATAATCTTGTCAAAGATCAGTTAAACATATATGCTTGGGTTTATTTCTGAGCTCTCTACTATGTTCCATTGATCTACGTCTGTCTATATGTCAGTGCAAACTATTTTGATTATTGTAACTTTATATTTTGAGATCAGGAAGTGTGATGCCTTCAGCTTTGTTCTTTCTCAAGATTATTTTGGCTATTCAAGGTCTCTGTGGTTCCATATGAATTTTAAGATTGTTTTTACTATTTCTGTGAAAAATTCTATTGGGATTTTTTAAAGTTTATTGTTTTGAGAGAGAGAGAGAGAGACAGAGAACATGAGTGGGGAAGGGTCAGAGAGAGAGGGAGAGAGAGGGAGAATCCGAAGCAGGCTCTGCACTGTCAGCATGGAGCCCAACGCAGGGCTTGAACCCACAAACTGTGAGATCAGTGACCTGGAGCTGAAACCACTCGTAGCCACGAGTCGGGCTACTGAGCCACCCAGGCACCCTGCCATTGAGATTTTGATAGGCATTGCATTGATTGGAGATTGCCTTGGGCGCTACAGATATTGTTAACATTACTAAATATTCCAGTACACAAATACGCATTTCTTTCCATTCATTTATGTCTTCTTTAACTTCTTTCAGTGTTTTGTAATTTTCAATGTAAAAGTCTTTTACCTGCTTAAGTTTATTCCCAAGTATTCCACACTCTCAGTCATCGTATGTCCTACTAGTTTTCATCTCGCTACTAGTAATTTTTGCAATGTCATTTATTATTGAGGAGAGCACTTTTCCCATTTATTTTCAAGATTTCTAAAGGTTTTATTTTAAAGGATTCCTTATTTTACCTTAGTGTTATAGGTTGTTAAGTACAAATGAGGTGATAGGAGCATGTTTGATTAAAAAAATTAATCAAGCCATGAAGAGGCATGGGGGAACCTTAAATGCCTGTTAAACATTAGAAGTCAATCGGAACAGGCAGCACAGTATATGATTCTGGCTATATGACCTACCAGAAAAGGCAAAACTATGGGGACAGTAAAAATGACATTGTTTGCCAGAGATTGTGGTGGAGTAAGGGATGAATAAGAGACACACAGAGGGTTTTTCAAGCAGTGAAAATACTCCGTTTGATATCATGTGATGGATACATGTCACTTTACATTTGTCCAAACCTATGTTATATATAGTGCCAAGGATGACTGTAATGTAAACTGTGCACTTTGGGTGATTACAGTGTGTCAGTGTAACATCATCAGTTGTAAAAATTCTACCATTCAGGTAGTGGAAGATGATAATAAAGGAAGCTATGCTTGTGTTGGGGTAGAGAGTATATAGGAAATCTCTGTCCCTTCTGTGCAATTTTGCTGTAACCTAAAACTTCCCTGAAGAGAAAATAGTCTTAATTAAAAAAACAAAATGATAGATCTAGCAACCATAGGTTAACATCCTGAAGTTAAAAAAAAAAAAAAAAAGTCCATCATTACTTAGTGCTTTTATTTTACTAGCCAGGGACCCATCATACTCAATGATAGAATAACAAATAACACAATTTTCTACAACTCTTCGAGTAGTGAAATGAATATGGGATTACTTTTTCCTTAGCATGATCTATAAATTAAGCAAGAGAAATGTAATTCTCTCTGCATGGCTTTATTTCTATATGCAGATTAATTAAAGGTAATGTTTTTTTTTGGTCTTATGTATATTTTGTGTGCATTTGTGTTCATGAGAGCTTATGAAGAGAAAATATAAGCACACTAACACTCTGATATCCTTTCTTCTCTTTATGTTTCACATATTTATAAAAGTAATACACATAAAACTTCAAAGAATCTAGAACTACCTAAAGTAAGATTTTTTTTTCCCACCTCCTACTTCTATTGCTTACAGGAATATACAATTTTCTATATAGAAGTATATGGATGCGAATATATGTATATGCATATATATATGAATATATTTTAAAAATATAATGTATATGTTATATCTATTTCAAATGACGCATATATGCTATCGTTAAAAAAAGTGAGTTAATACCATGTATATTATTGCACAACCTACTTTTTTCACTTTAAATTTTAACAGGGTTTTTTCCTTGTCTCCACATACCAATCTACGTCCTTTTTTTCTTGTGGCCAGGTGGGATCCGTATGTGATGACAAGAGCTGTAGCGGCCACCTTGGCGTCAAGGATGAAGGTCATATCTGGAGGATGATAGCATCATCTGATCTTTGATCTGTTACAAGGTAGTACTTTGTTCATGCCATTATGTTTTGGAGTTTGTTAGATTGCCTTAGACTGTACCCTAATAAAATGTCCCTCATTGCTCAGTTCCAGTGGCATCTATTCTGGGAAGCCTAGATTTCCACTTCCTTCAGTCATAAACCAATCAGAACTGGCCACTCTTATCCCAGTGGTCTTTTCACTTTGAAAATGTTTCTTTCAGCTTATAATTCTCTGGTTGTATTCTACTTCTTGTAATGTAATGTCTGATGTTAACAAAGAAGCCTATCTAATATTCCAGACTAAGTTAGGTGCCTTTTTCCTGTGCTATCTTAATACCCTCTACTGCTGTATAACAATTATGATCCAATTTACCTTGTCAGTGTTTACCTGCCCACTATATTATGTAAGCTCCACATGGCAGAATCTTGGCTGCCTCCTGTGTCTCCAACTTCGACAGGAAATGTGGCACATCATAGGCTCACAAAAAATGCTTATTGGATAAATAAATGGTCTCCTTAAAGGTAGGAAATATAGATCAATCATATTTGTAGCCCATTCATTGCTAAGCCTGGTGTCTGGCACCCCTTTGGTGGCCCGTAAATGTAGAATGCAACAAACTAGGTTTGAATGGGATGTTATTGGAAAAGATAGGATGGGCTTAAAACATCAGTTCTGCGAAGGGCCGCGGGCAGGTATTTTTGGTGAACGGGATCTTCAAAAGTCTTGCAAAAAGTCTTACAAAAGACTTACCTGCCAGTGTTTCCATCAATAAATACGTTAACATTTCTTTATTTCTGAGAAATAATCACTGGAAGTAACAGTAAAAAAAAAAAGAACCAGACAGGAATGGCTGTTACATAAATTCTAAGATGAGTCTTCTGTACCTTAAAAGCAGTTGTGTGACTTTTCATTTCAACTCGAAACCTCACACCCACCTTTCCATGGTCAAGCATTTGTGAGCAAATTCATCATTAGTTAATTTCTTTAGGTATGGGGAAAGAGGTTCTACTTACACAAATGGGTTAGAATGGGATCATGAGTAACTTGTTATATCACCTGCAGGAAATTACTTCCCATCTGATCTTTTGTACTTTGTACAAAATACTTTTGTACTTTGATCACAAACTCCACATGTTCCCCCAGGCTCTTTGCTTCTTACACACACACACGTTAATGATTACTGTCTGATTGTTTTCTCCACATTCACATGTGTAAGATCTTGTTTTCTTCACATTCACCACGTGGGTAATATGTTGTGAGCTCAGTGAATATGGAGATGGAACCCCTGTTTGGGGTTCTTGTCTCCTCCCGGACATTAGCCTCTCTCATATTCAGTTCTGCATCAGCTCTCTTGCTGGACAAGAGAGAACTCCAAACTCATAGTCTGCAACACATAAGCAAATCATATCCTAGATTATTAAGAAAACAGAATTTATGCTTATATTTGGGGAAATAGATAAATGGGATACTTAAATATGTAAATGGTTTCTCATTTATTATCATTAAAATTATTTGAAAAATATGTTGTATATTAAATTCACAAATATGTTGTATATTAAATTCACAAATATGTTGTATATTAAAATTATATAGAAATTGAGAGAAATATCTATGGTTGATATGCTAAGTGAAATAAGTCACACAAAGACAAATACCACATGATTTCATTTATATGTGGAATCTAAAGAAATCAAGCAAACTAAAAAAACCCAGACTTTTAAATACAGAGAACAAACTTGTGGTTGCCAGAGGGGTGAGGGTAGGGGATGGGCAAAATAGGTAAAGGGGCTTAAGAGGTACAGACTTCCAGCTATAGAATAAATAAGTCACAGAAATGAAAAGTACAGCATAGGGAATATAGTCAATAATATTGTAATAACTGTATGGTGGCGGATGGTGAAAACATTAAAAAAAAAAAAGAAATTTCTAGGTTGACACAGTGAAGAAACTTCAAAAAATAACATATTTGGGACATTTACTTTGAATCCTCAACAGTTCTATTCAACTCCCCTATATGAAAACAGGTTGATACTAAGTTCTCTAAATTTTCCATATTTTCCACAAATATTTGTATATAAACAGAAGTGATCACAAACACATGTGTTGTATGTATCCAGAATAGATTGACTGATGTGATCAGTACTCTGCAACATGAAATGGAAATTTCCTTAATATCACCCAGGCCTCTCTTTTTGCTGTCTGCATGTCATGTAGTCCTTGACCAGTATCTTCCTCTTTCAGAAGGCTCTGTGGGAGCTCTCAGCCCTCACTTATGACTTGGCATATAGAATCATGAATTAAATTCTATGCTCATTTTATTTGCTTATTTATATGAAGATTGATTATTCCACAGTGTGAAATAATGAACATTCAAGTGATGGGAAATCTGAATTTGTGAAACCATTTGTGGAGGTATTGACTGTTTCAGAATATTTCCACTGAAATGGATGATACTGAACAAATTGCCTTATTTTTTTGTCTCCCATGATTGCCCCAGGCCCCTGAAAGAAACCTCAGACATGATTTTGAATTGCTCTCTCAACAAAAAGTTATAGGTTATTTACAATTTTCTTGATTCTGAAATTTGTAATTTCCAGTCTCATTTAATAATCAAAGTAGCAAAACTGAGTAAAAGTTAAATCCTTCCCTAAGCCCAAACCATGGCGGAGGATGCTGTGGATTGCTTCCCTCTCTCTTTCCTTGCTCCTCCTCTCTCCCTTGCTAACAGGTTTCTGGCAGAAATGAAGAGGGGTCAGTGTCAGTGAGTAGGAAGGCTCCTAGTTGACTGATACTGTTGTAAGTGGCTTCGTTCCCTCTCAGCCTGGAAGACTTTCTCTTTTTCAGAAAGACACTCCCAATCCCTACCATCAGGGACTGCTCACCTGGCTGTCATTGACGTAAGGTGTGTGCTCCTGCCTCCACTGGTAATGTATTCCCTTTGCAGCTTCTTAGGAAACTGGCAGCCCCAGGAGGCTAAGAGGATCCATTACATGTAATGTAACATGTAATGTACATGTAACTGATCCATTACATGTATCTTATGGGTGGTCCACAGAAAAAAACTTGTGAATCCTTTTCCCCAATAAACTTTGAGAGAGCAGCTCACCCCGAGTTTCCATCTTTGACTTTAACATCTGTACCATTAGTTAACCCAGTATATTTCTCAGCAAGTAGCCAGACACCAGCGCACTTTCTCCAATGTGTGTACTGCTGGGTACACACATTGAGCTCCACGTTCATGTCTGTAGGTTTTCAGTGAGCTCAGTGCAGGTCTGTAGTTTCATGCATCAGCTCTTAAAAGCATCCCAGGAGAGCCCAGGGCCATAGTATAATTTTCGTGGGCCCTAAGCAACTTGCCTTCCTGGCTCTTTCTTTTCAAAAACATACTAAAACTTGTATTTTATAACTGCATTGGTGTAAAGATGAATATAATCCAGACTGGATCATATAAATTTTTTCTTCTGATTTTTAAAGGATACTGAAATAGTTTTATGAGCCTCTTCATGCTTCCTAGGCATTGTGCCCCTGGCCTGAGTGGAGAAGCCAGCCGTGAGTAAACCTGCATAGATTTAACCAATATGTTGAACAAGTGAGACTCAGGAGGATGTTGTAACAGAATTTTATTTTTTTATTTCCTCCTACTAACAATTTATTGAGCACCTATCACGTACTAGGCACTGTATTAATAAACACAACAGGTACCTGTTGTTTTCAGCATTTGAATGTTGTCAGATAGGTGATATAAAGGTAGTGAAAAAAATAACAGGGCAATAGTGCTAAAAAAGAAAAAAAAAAAAGAAAGAAAAGAAAGAAAAAGAAACCACAAATGCTTGGACACATTTATGTAATAGATTCTACTCTTGTCTGGGCCAAGCCCCACCTGGGGGAACATGGACGTGTACTTGACTCGGTAAGATATAGATGTGTTTCCTTTCGCGTTAATAATGAGTATGGCAAGGGGCGCCTGGGTGTCTCAGTCAGTTGAGCATCCGACATCGGCTCAGGTCATGATCTCACAGTTCGTCAGTTCAAGCCCCACATCAGGCTCTGTGCTGACAGCTCAGAGCCTGGAGCCTGCTTCGGATTCTGTGTCTCCCTCTCTCTGCCCCTTTCCCGCTCATGCTCTCTCAGAAAATGAATTAACATTAAAAAAAAATGAGTATGGCAAAGTCTGTGTCCACTTGGATGGGGAGCTCTGATTTGGGTCTCTGCAGCATCTGTGAACTTTGGCCAGGTACGCTAGAGTCCATGTTTCTAGACTCAGTTTCTTTATTAGTAAAAAAAAAAAAAAAAAGAAAAAAAAAAGAGAAAGAAAGAGAGAAAGAAAGACTAGAAGAGAAAAGAAAAGAAAAGTTTAGGGGCACCTGGGTGTCCAGTTGGTTGAGTGTCCAACTCTTAATTTTAGCTCAGGTCATGATCCCAGGGTCGTGGGATCAAACCTTGCATCCAGCTCCATGCCAAGCATAGAGCCTGTGTAAGATTCTCTCTCTCTCTCTTTCTCTCTCTCTCTCTCTCTCTCTCTTTCTCTCTATCTCTCTCTTTCTCTCCCTCTCTCTCTCTTTCTCTCCCTCTCTCTCTCTCTCTCCCTCTCTCTCTCCCTTCCTGCCTCCTTCTCTCTCTCTTTCTCTGCCCCTCACCCATGTGTGCGTACGGTCTCTTTCTCAAAATAAAATAAAATAATTTTTTAAAAATTTTAAGAGAAGTTGTCTCTAATGCCCCTGCTGCTCCATAACAATTAAGGAAGTGCGGTAAAATATATTTTTAAGTATTGATAAATCTGATTTAAGTCCATTAAGTGGACAAGCACTCTGACTAAATATTATTTCTTGGAGCAAAAGAAACATCTCATTTATTCAGGAACTGTCTGTTGAATGTCTACTCCACACAAATGTACCAGGGAGTGGACTTACAAGAGTGAATGCATCAGGCAGGTTCCCAGCCCACGTGGAATGTAGAAGTTTGGTGATCAAATACCTTGTCCTCTTCTCTACTTGCTGGTATATTGAATATCATGGACGCAGAAGTATTTATCACTGGCTAGAAAATAATCATCGTTCTTATACCGATTCTTCAGATTAAAAAGGAAAGGAAATTTTGTTTTTTCTTGTTTTAAACAGCACAAATTTCAGTTGAAGAGTGTCATTGGAAACCAAACTGCCGCTGTATACTGTATACTTAAGAATGCGTTTGAATTAGGGGCGCCTGGGTGGCTCAGTCGGTTAAGCGGCCGACTTCGGCCCAGGTCACGATCTCACGATCCGTGAGTTCGAGCCCCGCGTCGGGCTCGGTGCTGACAGCTCAGAGCCTGGAGCCCGTTTCAGATTCTGTGTCTCCCTCTCTCTCTGCCCCGCCCCTGTTCATGCTCTGTCTCTCTCTGTCTCAAAAATAAATAAATGTTAAAAAAAAAAATTAAAAAAAAAAAAGAATGCATTTGAATTATATCTATGAGTTTGAATAGCTCCTGTGTCTTCCTTGGAGGAAGATACCTGTTTGGTCAATAAGCCAGTAATGTGCCCTCCACTGAATTTTAAACATTTCTATATTTTCTGTTAGGAAGGGCAGAACTGGGTTTTGTGTTAAATGGCTAAGTACCACTTACATTTACATTACAAAAAATACTAGACTCTATTTAGCATTCAGTTCTGAGACACAATAAAAAAATACGCATACTCCTGCTATGTGCTGATAGGAGTTGTTTTGGCTTTTAATAAAATTACTTTTTACTTAGAGCACTTCCTCTTAAAAGCTCAAAGATTCACTGCATGCTTAATGGGCATGTGCAACTTTATCTGGAATAATTTTTTCAAAAAGACCTCAAGTCCGGAGAGACTTTCTAATGTATTATTATTTTGCTTAAATTCAAGCATCATGTTGATCACATATCTTCTCTTTTTTTTTTCAATATATGAAATTTATTGTCAAATTGGTTTCCATACAACACCCAGTGCTCATCCCAAAAGGTGCCCTCCTCAATACCCATCACCACCCTCCCCTCCCTCCCACCCCCCATCAACCCTCAGTTTGTTCTCAGTTTTTAAGAGTCTCTTATGCTTTGGCTCTCTCCCACTCTAACCTCTTTTTTTTTTTTTTTTCCTTCCCCTCCCCCATGGGTTTCTGTTACGTTTCTCAGGATCCACATAAGAGTGAAACCATATGGTATCTGTCTTTCTCTGTATGGCTTATTTCGCTTAGCATCACACTCTCCAGTTCCATCCACGTTGCTACAAAGGGCCCTATTTCATTCTTTCTCATTGCCATGTAGTACTCCATTGTGATCACATATCTTCTAATCGTTCCATATTTGTTGCACAGATTACTGAGTTCCTTCACCTTTTAATCTGCCCACCATCAGATAAAATCTCTATCCATATTTTTCTCATTTTATGGAACCCCTGTGTCTTTTGCCCTCAAACAGCTATTCCAGGCTCTAAATTATGAAGGATGTGGAGTGGGTTTTTTTGTTTTTAAGTTTATTTATGAACAAGAGACAGTGTGTGCTTGTGCATGAGGAGGGAAAGGGCAGAGAGAGAGGGAGAGAGAGAATCCCAAACAGGCTCTGTGCTGTCAGTGCAGAGCCCAATGTGGGGCTTGACACGGGGCTCGACGTGGGGTGTGATCCCACCAACTGTGAGATCATGACCTGAGCTGAAATCCAGAGTGGGAGGCCCAACTGACTGAGCCACCAAGGCACCCCTGAAGGATGTGGAGTTTTATATGTGCTAATCGCAAGTAGAGGCAGAACAGCAGAATCACTGTGGTTTGTCTTTGAAGACCAAAAGATAACATGTAAAAGTTATGTGACTTTGGGCAAATTACTTAATCTCTCTTTGTTTTAGTTGTCTGTAAGATTAGGACATATTAATAGAAAATACACTTAATGTGGTTGTTTGAAGATGTGGCAGTTTTGAAACACGACCCCCAAATTCTTTGACACTTTTCTCATCAAAGTGTGAAGCTGATGTTCCCTCCTATTTAATTTAGCTTTAGGGCTACCTTGTCAATGGGATACATTGTGTCACGTTCTGGACTCTTAAGAAACTAGAAGCTTCAGCTTCTCTCTTGTTCTACTAACCAACCCAGCTGCCCGGTCAAGTGAGAAGTCCTAGAAGCTCATGGCCAAACTCACCTGGAGAGGAGTGATCATGAAATATGGGGGACATAGTTCAGCCCATAACACCTAGGTTGCTTCTACATATCCTACAACGCAAAGGACAATCTCCTCCTTGCTAGACATACACACAATAAAGGAGTACCTGGCCCAAAATTTGAACAAGGGCAAGATTCTGGTCTAGAGCCCTGGGTTAGCACAAAACAGGGGCTCAATAAATTTTTACTGAATAATGAATGTGTGGCTAAAAATAAATAACTGAAACAAAGTTTGATAAAATGGTGCTTCCCTGACTACATATCATAAACTCTGATATTTTCTTTTCTATATTCTTAATATTGGTTGCACCCACTAAATTGGTTTTTAAAATCCTGTAGTTCCATATTTAAAAAATTATGATATATAGAATGCTACCACCATGAGTCATTAGAGTGATTTTTAACAGAGAGGCTAAAATTCATTCATCAAAATTATTATTTTAAAGTAGCCTGATAGGAAGGCAATACAGTTGTTCAAATGATGCTGCAGACTTTCAAGAGTTTCAGGGCACCTGGGTGGCTCAGTTGGTTGAGTCCGACTTTCGATTTCAGCTCAGGTCATGAAACTCATGGTTTGTGAGATTGAGCCCCAGTGACAGTGTGGAGCCTGCTTTCGACTCTCTCTCTCTCTCTCTCTCTCTCTCTCTCTCTCTCTCTGCCCCGCCCCAACTCATGTGTGCACTTGAGTGCACTCTCTCAAAATAAATAAATAAACATTTAAAAAAGAGTTTATTTGGGGCAATAGACATTCTTTCCTTCAGAGTTTGTGGAACAATCATGTTATTTTATAGTACCCCACTTGTTTTTTAATTGTAAATTTATTATCTCTATTGAACAACTGTCTTACCATTCTTGACTCTAAATGCCCTTTAGCTGCTATTAAAATTTAAATCCACCCTCAAATGGTGATTACTTGGCACCTGTTACAACAATCAAAATAATATGCTATCCGTTCTAACAGCAATTCAAAACAATGGCTTACAAAATAGTTTTCATGGCTTAGAATAACTGCAGGATGACTTTGAAGGTAGCCATTCTTTTCTGCATATTTAAGTTCTGGTGATATGTTCAGTGTCTATTACCTACATGTATGACCATAGGCTAGGGCATATGAAAATGTATGACTTTGCCCAGTTCTTCAAATCATATGTCCTTGTTCTGATTATCAACACATTTTAAGAAAAACTTTTTGTAGTTTTGTGGTGAGAAAAATTGCGTGTTGACTTTTATAGAAACGATGGAGAAAGAGTTGTTTTCCTTAAAGGCACATTGCAACACCCTTCGTCACTGAAAAAAGAAAACCAAATGAGTTCTCTTTGACAGCTTTATGCCACACTCAAAAGATATTTAAGACCTATATTTTCATCCTTTATTCTGAAATTATTGAAATAAATGCTACATAAATGGAATTCTAATTCAATGTAATGGATCACAAAACATGGTATAAAGATGAAAGGATATTTTATTATGCATTGTAAATATGTTTTATAACAGTAATATATGCTCTTCGTTTAAAAGAAATCTTTAGAAAATGGTATAAAATGAAAAGTCTCAGTGTCTAGAGGAAATCAGTTACTCATTTCTTTCATATCCTTGAAACATTTAGCACATACAACATTTTTATGCAAATGAATGCGTACTTTCAAATTGTTTTTTCCCTCTTTTAATGTAAAATTTATCTTGCAGATCTCACATTGGAGCATATTTGCTTGCCTCATTATTTTCCATACGTATTACTCCATGGTATGTGAAGTGAGAGACTGTCTCATTCCAATAACTAAGGTAAGGAAGACGTTCAATTATCTTTATTTCTCTTTAGCTCAACTTAATTTCATCTCAAGATTCAATTCCCATGGGTGGCCAAAAACGGAATCTCTGCTACTTCAGGGTTTTTCTGCATGGCATTTATCTGAGTTCCATGAGACGTATGTAGAGCAGAAGTCCTAAGACACGAGTGTGGCATCTAACAAGATGTTGTCTTGTTATTGTCATTCTGTGCTGGCAGATGCTAAGATGTCTACTGTTCCTCCTGGTCCTCAAGCACTGCTCCATGTAGATCTCTGTTGATCATCCCTGACTCCTACTCCATTTCCCTTAGATTCTTTGGATCTCCCTGATGTGTCTATGCCACTCTCAGACACACGGGATTACTGAACCATGCTGGCATTTGGGAGCCATTCCTTCCTATTCTGTTTTTTCAGCACTATGTCAGGATGCTGTCAACATTGGTGGTCATGGGAGTTGGCTGGGGGTGGGGGTAGATTCTAGTCCCATGCAGGCCTCTATCTAAGAGGCAGGTTTTCTTTTCTCTTAGACTCAGCAAAATGATCTGTAGCTTTTGTTACTAACCGTCCCTGGATTCAGCCTGAAATGGAAGGCTCCTTTCTAGTGCACACACATGCTCCTTCTGTAACTGCTTCCCTTTTGCCAACCCAGGAAGTTTTTATCTTGGAGGGCAGATAAATAGGTTTCTCTTGTTTACTGCACAAGCTTCTAAATATCAGGGTCTAGGCATTTGAAACTCAAAAGCCAAATGTTCTCTACGTATTTGTCATTTGCATTCTGCTGTGCCATTTGTCCCCTGAAGCAAGGGACCCACTACACCAGGTGAAAAAGATAATCAGTCTTACCCTCCAAACAGGTAATATTACAAAATGTTATCTCGTCA
Organism: Panthera onca; assembly: GCF_046562875.1. Classification (NCBI taxonomy): domain Eukaryota; kingdom Metazoa; phylum Chordata; class Mammalia; order Carnivora; family Felidae; genus Panthera; species Panthera onca. The sequence goes on along the minus strand of NC_138340.1, from coordinate 30,874,680 downwards.
CACGTATATATGTCCTATTTATGAAATATAGGTAGTAATTTCTGTTGTTCCATTGATTGCTGTTGCTGTTGTTATAAGCCACATTAACCATCTTCGTCCATTAGCTTGAAAATTTATGAAAGAATATTGACAATAAAAGTCCTAGCTTTGGAATTCCCAGGAGAAAGTGCAAGGGAAAGTATCATTTAAATACTGATGGATAGGACAACATTTCCCCTCCGGAAAGGTTATACCACCACAATCTTGTACAGAAGTGCATACTTCTCTAAAATAAAATAAAATAAAATAATAAAATAAAATATAGTAAAGTAGTAAAATAAAATAAAATAAAATAAAAATTTCTGCTTCTCCATAGGTTTAGCCACTAGGATTTTATCACATATTTAAATTTTTTCAGTCTGTTAACTGCAAGTATTATTTCCTGATTTTCTGATTTTCCACCTTTAATTCAAAGAGAGTTTGGGGCGCCTGGGTGGCTCAGTCTGTTGAGTATCCGACTTCAGCTCAGGTCATGATCTCACCATTTGTGAGTTTGAGCCATGTGTCGGGCTCTGTTCTGACAGCTCAGAGCCTGGGGCCTGCTTCAGATTGTGTCTCCCTGTGTCTCTCTGCCCCTCCCCAGCTCATGGTCTGTCTCTCAAAAATGAATAAACATTGGGGCGCCTGGGTGGCGCAGTCGGTTGAGCGTCCGACTTCAGCCAGGTCACGATCTCGCGGTCCGTGAGTTCGAGCCCCGCATCAGGCTCTGGGCTGATGGCTCAGAGCCTGGAGCCTGTTTCCGATTCTGTGTCTCCCTCTCTCTCTGCCCCTCCCCCGTTCATGCTCTGTCTCTCTCTGTCCCAAAAATAAATAAATGTTGAAAAAAAAATTAAAAAAAAAAAAAATGAATAAACATTAAAAAAATTATTAAAAAACCAAAAACAAAAGAAATTGAACATATTCTCACATTGTTTTAGCCCTTTGCACCTTATGTTCCCTAAAATGCTTATTGACATGAAAAAGATTGTGTTAAATAATCCTAAGGTGGTTTAAATAGAATCTTTTTAAGAGTTACATATTTGTTTATTTTTGTTTTGGGAAATGGATTACATAGAATTTAATGCAACTATTTCCCAGTCTCTACTTCATTTGACAGCAAATAAATATTATATAGGGTTAAGAGCAAAAGAAAAGTGAAAATGAAAAACTGAGTCACCAACACACAGCTAATAATTATGCTCTGACTGTGTTGTAATATCTCCACACTGGAAAGAAAAAGCTAGTTCTTACCAGGATGGTGTTTGTCCCAAGGGTCACATGTTAGCAGCCATGAGAGCTAACAAAGTCAGTAAACGTCCCATGAACATCAGTAAACGTCCCATGAGCATGTGTAATTATGCAAAGATCCCAGTAACTGATTAGTACAATGGATTTTGGTCTCAATGCAGGTGATTGCATAGTGTCCATTTCCCATGTCCTGTGTTGTCACTGCTTCCGAGTTTCCACTAGAGTAGATTTGGTGCCATGTAGGAACTTCAGGAGGAATAAATGAGGCCTGATTGCCAACTGCATGATTAGTTTTTCCACACCTTAATTATGTAACATCCAAAATATCTGACTTTTCAGTCTTCAGATCTTCTTCATGCCCATTTCGTATATTTCTTATTTCATACTTACTTGTATCTTACCAAAATTAGCATACTGTCTTCCAGCTAGCAAGTGCCTTACAATATGCATAACTCCTTAGAACCACCATGCTGCCCCTTTATCTTGATACTTGCTACCATGCCCTGATGCCATACTATGTGCCAGGCAACTCTCCTGGCTAATTGTCATCACCCCCATTTTACAAACAGAGCCGGAGGCTCAGGAAAGGCTGAACAACTTGCCCAGAGTCAAAATCCAGTAAATTCCAGAATCAGCTTTAACAGGTTCTGGGGGTTCTGATAAATTCTGCAAGGAAAAAGGAGGGAGATTTTTAACATGAGCTGGGCAATTTCTCGAATAGACTTTGCTACTTAACAGCTAGCCACACCAAGGCCTACTGTACGTTACTTTGCCTCTGGGCAGCTAGCTGTTCCTTCAATGTTCTGACCAGTTCTGTTTAATCCTGTTTAAAAATTCTAAGGATGAGTAAGGCAGCCTGCATTACCTGACCCTCTGACAATTTTTCAAACTTGGACAAAGACGCCTTAGGAGGAATAGACTAGATTCCTGATTCTCCACCCCATCTTTTGGACTCATTTCCCCCATGGAAATGGTTCTGGAGGGATCATTTCTCTGCTTTCTGCTCCTTCAGTCACCCCTCACAGTCTTCAGACACTTCATCTCACCGTATTTAGCTGACTTACAGAGTGAGCTTGGAAAGGGGCTTTCCCTCAAGAGGCAGAAAGAGAAAGAATGGAATTTGGGAAGAAGGGATTGAGAGACAATTAATCCTGGAAGGAGGCTCATTGGTAGTGGAGGTGTTGGAGTTAGATCTGGATAATGGAGCCCTTGAAAATATCTCAAGAACACAGGAGTTTGAGGAAAGCAATGCTCTTCAGGTAAATGTAAATTGAACAACTTTTCGGGATAGCACTTTGGCCAGATTGTCACAATCCATAGCCAGAGACCTCAGCCACTGAATTCCATGCCTCATAACTCAGCCCAAAGCAAGCCTGAAAGTCTAGCCCCTCATTATCCTTATGAAAAGTAATTTTATTTGGGGGTTTAAAACAGGGAGAGTAGCCCTCATATGACCTGGAGGCTTTAGACTGCAGTGACCGATTTAATATCCTCGTTTTGCAAAACCTAAGTTTCACGAAGGTAAAGCAGCTTGTCCAGGACAACCCAGAAAAAGAAGTATTTCTGCTTACATTATGATTTTTGACTACTATTAGAAGAACATTCCAGTTTAACATTTGTGATCCATTTAATACATAAATGTTGCAGAAAATTCAAGTGTCCCTGAGAAGCATTTTCCCGTTTGAGAGCTAACACTTCCTGAACTAAGCACAATACCGGGAGCAGTGCTATACCTGTCTGCAATATTTCACTTAATTTTTACAATATCCCTGGGAAGAAAGAAATTGTAGAAATCCCCATTTTATAGCAGAGAAAACAAAAACTCAGAGATTTTAAGTACTTTGTCAGTTGCTAATATGTAGCATCTTACCCAAGTTTTCAAATTCCAAAGCTCAAGCAGGCTCATAACTTGTGTTACATGCTGAGTTGCTACACAGCATTGGCAATATTTAAAAGGAATCCAGGGCCACACCTCAGAGGGGCTTACATTTGCTGTTCCTTCTCCTGGAATGCTTTTTCTCTGATACACACAAGGTTTAAACTTGCACTTAACTCATGTCTCTGCTCAAATGTCACCTTATCAATAGTACTTTCTGACCACTTTGTATAAAATACGCCCCCCCCACCACCTACCAACACTTCTTATTCCACTTACTCTCATTTTCCTACATAGAAATTATTATCATGTGACATACCATGTTTGTACTTCTGCATTGTATGTCCCTTCGCTCAGAAATGTAGTCTCCATGAAGTCGGGAGCTGGAGTCTGTTCCCCAGATCTCCAGGACCTAGAAGAGTGCTTGCCACACAGTAGATGCACACTAAATATTCGTAGAATGAATAAGTGAGTGAGTGAGTGAATGAATGAATCAAGCAAGTACATCCCATCTCCATCACCAGTCTCAATACGATATCTATCACAGAAGCATCTGGGGAATTCCAGGCAGTGTGATTGAAAAGGTATCTGATTTTTTTTAAAAGTCCAGTTGAATAAAAGAATATTGCATTATGTCAGTGGCTGGTATTAAAGCATAAGAGGGCATAAACTTGCTCTTCAAGTACTGACAGCTGGCAGAAGAATGCTCAAGTCTGCTCTCCTTGTCTGTCCTTCTGCTCCTTCCTCCTCGCATAGCTGTGTATATTCAAGAGTCACTGGGGACACTCAATCTGAGAAATGTAGAAACAGCATTTTTTTTTTCCTTTTCGTAAGCCAAACACTTATTCCCAGTGGGTAACATTTAGCAATGAAGTGGTTTTTTTTGATGCTAGCACTTATCAGTGTTTCAGAAATATATGGTGTAATTAAATTACTCAAAGGTTGTGCTTTAATCAGGAGCAAATTTAATGAACAATTCAAGCTGTTCATTGTTAGGAAATGGGAAGAGATTGACAGAATATTTTCATTACAGCCTCCAGAGTCATCCAGAAGAGGGTGCTAATGTTCTTTATGAAATATACCAAACACAAATACACTCACACTCACTCCACAAAGCTTTCTTACATAACTGGTCAAGTGATACTAACTATATATATGCACTGAACGTTAAAAAGAAAATGTATACACATAGGCAGCTCAAGAGTCGAAATAATTGCTTATTGATAGCACAAAAATTTCTTATTTTAAAGTTTTATTTAGAGAGAGAGCAGGGGAGAGGCAGAGAGAGAAGGAGAGAGAGAATCCCAAGCAGTCTCCGTGCTTACAGCAGGACTCGAACTCACAAATCATGACATTGTGACCTAAGCCGAGATCAGGAGTTGGATGCTAAACCAACTGAGCCACCCAGGCACCCCGATAGCACAAAAAGTTTTTAAAAGTTAGGACAGTTTATTTTCTTTATTTTTTTTTTGTTTTTTTCCCATTTTTATTTAAATTCCAGTTAACATACAGTGTAATATTAGTTTCAGGTGTACAATATAGTGATTTAACACTTACATACAACACCTGGTGCTCATCCCAGCGTGTGAACTCCTTCATCTCTATCACCTAGTTAATTCATCTGCCCTCCCAACTCCCATCTGGTAACTATCAGATTGCTCTCTATAATTAAGAGTTTGCCTCTTGGTTTGCCTCTCTATTTTTTCTCCTTATGTCCGTTTGTTTTGTTTCTTAAGTTCCACATATGAGTAAAATCATACGGTACTTGTCTTTCTCTGACTGACTTATTTCGCTTAGCATAATACTGTCTGACACCATCACTTTGTTGTAAGTGGCAAGATTTCATTATTTTTTATGGCTGAATAATATTCTATTACATATATACACCATTTCTTCTTTATCCATTCATCAATCAGTGGACATTTGGGCTGTTTCCATAGTTTGGCTATTGTAGCTAATGCCGTTATAAGCATTGGGGTGAATGTATCCATTTGAATTAGTGTTTTTGTATTCTTTGCGTAAATACCTAATAGTGCAATTGCTGGATTGTGGGGTAGTTCTATTTGTTTTTAAATGTTTATTTATTTATTTTGAGAGAGAGAGAGAGAGAGAGCGCGCGAGCATGAGTGGAGGAAGTTGCAGAGAGAGAGGGAGAGAGAGAATCCCAAGCAGGCTCCATGCTGTCAGCACAGAGCCCTATACAGGGCGCAATCTCAGTTTCAAAATTAGGACAGTTTATAAAATCTACCTCAGTTCTGGACACAGTAGTTAACAATTGACTACACTACCACCAAAAATACTTTCTATCACCAAAAATGCCCAACAGAGTTAATACTATAATATTTCATTAAACCATTAATCTCTATGAAGGCTAATAGATGAATAAAAAATATTATGGCTAAAATTTAATATTATAGATAATTATATATTTAAAATGAAAGTTAACAAACACTCTTCATTTGATCAATAGCATATTCTTCTTTCAGATGCTTTTCTTTTGATGGTAGATAAAGATGACTAGTAGTTATTGCTTAACTGTAATTCAAGAAAAATTATATAGATTCTGGTTATCTACATTAGACGAAAACAGATTTAACATTGACATCTTTTCTGGTTCACTTGGTCAAAAATAAGATTTCAGAGAAGATGAAGTTTCTGTGAACTAAGTAAGTAATTCTCAAAATTCTTTTCTGCTTGTGCTTTACAGATAGAAGTTGAAGATAGCCAGGGCAAAAACACCTTTCACTTATGTTTAAAATGTGCCCTAATTTTTTTTCCTTATCCTAGGTTTTCTGAGCTGCTGTCTTTACAGTTCAAGCAATTTGTATTTTGATTATTTCTATGACGTGAAGCAGTGGCAAACTGTGAATTTTCTGTGGGCAAAACAAATGCAAATAAGAAGCTTTCTAGGTCTGCCTAAATGAGTTACTTAGAATACAAATAAGAAAATCCATGCTGAAAGACCGCTAAAGCTATTTTTACATTCCTCTATTAGCTTCTGGGCAGAGTAGCTTTGAGAGGACGTAGGCATTGCAAAAAAGCTCGATAGATAGATGGTCTTAAGTAAAGTTCGAGCTTGTAGAACAGGACTCTGACTGGAAAGAAGCACTGCCTTTGCATGAAAGAGGGGTCAGCTCAGTCATTGCCACACAAAACGTACCTGCCGCTTTCAGGCCTACGTTGACTAGCAAACTGAAGTGGAGGAACTCAGGCAGACGGAAGAGTTGGAGAACCATGCATCCTCTGCCTGTTGTGTGCATTGCAGGATGCTACATTTCCTGTGCTCTCTTGCCGTCTGTCTAGATGGGTTTCACTAATGGAAGGCTCTAGTGGAAGCCCGGAGAGCTAGGGAAGGATAAAAGCCAGGATATCCCCCACTGCTCCTGGCTCTGTTGCAGGTGGCAATGCCGAGAGTTGCTGCAATACCAGTGTGGCTCCAGTTCCTAGAGGATGTCGCTCCCTTCGATGATCTCAGTTCCCATTAGACAGGCCCACCAGGTGACCCTGACTCCTAAACTCTGGTATAGCCACCTCCTGCTTTTGTCACTCCAGCCCTAGGTGAGTGGGAGCCACCTTGCTTTTGCTAAACATAAGGTTGCTTCATAGCGCTCTTTGGTTCTTTAGCTCTTCCATCAGTAAATAAGCAATTCCTGGTACTGGATTTTTTTGTGTGTTTGAAATACTTAAAGGGCTCTTGTTTTACTGATACAGAAGACCATCTTTTGTGCTGTAGAAATATTTGGAAAGGAATCACTGTGCCAGTTTAACCTGCATATTTTCTTTTGCAGCTTCTTTAACTCAGTCTGGTTTGGCATTGAAAAACCAAGATTTGGTTAAAAACTATCTGCTCTACCAGTTTCTGCTGTGCTCACCACACACAAAATGACCACATACATAACTCTGAGGAATTTATGACAATGTGACATGTCTGGTGTGGCTATTTTTAACACATATTCTGTATTATTATTCAACTCTTTAAATGTTTATGGATTATTAAATGCATCTATCAGGAAAGAAATAAACAACCCCCAGCTTCATTCCTGATGAAGAGACCTCTGGATAGAATTATGTCTCACCATTTTGAATACATTATTCCATTGTCTTTTATCCATTATTCCATATCTATTTGTGAAATGGGGTTAGCAACAGCTAACTGTTCCCCATCAAACTGCTGTGAACATTAAGTAAGAGAGTAAGAGATACTTAAAACCATGTCCAGGGGTGCCTGGGTGGCTCAGTCAGTTGAACATCTGACTCTTGACTTCAGCTCAGGTCATGATCTCAGGGTTGTAGGATTAAGCTCTGCCTGGGCCTTCTCAAGATTCTCTCTCACTCGACCCCTCTCCCCCACACATGAGCTCTCTCTCTCTCAAATAAAATTCAAACAAACAAACAAAAAACAATGTCCATCCCACATCAGTCACTGAGTAAATATTAGCTATTATGCTGACTATAAGTCTTTGTCTATATAATTGTTTTTCCTTCGTAGGAATATGTATTTTAATCTCTAGTAGCATTTAAGAATTTTGCTTCTGTTTAATATTCTGCAGTTTTGCTACAATGATTCTTTTAGATATGAATTTGTTTTTAGCTGTCCTATTTAGGTCCTCGGGTGATCCTTAAATCTTAGGATTGATGACTTTTTTTTCAATTCTGGAAAATTCTCAGCCATTTTCTTTTGTAACATCAGGTCTCCCATGTTCATTTAATTTTATCTTAGAATTCCTGTCAGACATAGTTTAGACCCTGTCTTCCTATTTTCCATGATTCAACTTCTCTTACTTCTCTGTTACACATTCTGGGTCATTTCCTTAGATCTATGTTCCAATATATACGGTATTTTTTTCCTGTGTATTTGTTTTGTTGTTTAGTTAATTGCTTTTTTTAAATTGTAGTAAGTCATGATTTTCATTTTAAGATTTTCATTGTATTCTTTTCCATTGTCCATATCTGTTCTTTTTTTATACTGTTTTGTGCTTGCTTTATCCTTTCTATTTTCTCTTTACCTATTTAAATATTTTAAAAATAATCATTTTAGGGGTGCCTGGGTGGCTCAGTCGGTTGAGTGGCCAACTTCAGCTCAGGTCATGATCTCGCGGTCTGTGAGTTCGAGCCCCGCGTCAGGCTCTGTGCTGACAGCTCAGAGCCTGGAGCCTGTTTCAGATTCTGTGTCTCCCTCTCTCTGACCCTCCCCCGTTCATGCTCTGTCTCTCTCTGTCTCAAAAATAAATAAACATTGAAAAAAATTTAAAAATAACCATTTTAAAGTCCCTTTCAGATGATTTTCTATTTCTTGTTCTTAATGTGTAAATTCTTCTTTTTGTTGTACCATCTAACACTCCATCCCAGTAATTCACTCCCTCCTGTGGTTTGAATCTTCAACTGAGAGCTCATCTTCGGCTGAGACAGATTTCCATGGCATTACGGGTTTCCTGAGCTATGAAAATAACCCTGTTGGGGGATATTGGCTTTGCCTTTTCTGAGAGTTCATGGTTTCACTCTTTCTGGGTCCATTTCTTAAAATTAATTAATTAATTTTTAAATTTACATCCAAGTTAGCATATAGTGCAACAATGATTTCAGGAGTGGATTCCTTAATGTCCCTTACCCATGTAGCCCATCTCCCTGCCCCCCCACCACAACCCCTCCAACAACCCTTTGTTCTCTATATTTAAGAGTTTCTTATGTTTTGTCCCCCTCCCTGTTTTTGTATTATTTTTGCTTCCCTTCCCTTATGTTCATCTGTTTTGTTTCTTAAATTCCTCATACGAGTGAAGTCATATGATATTTGTCTTTCTCTCACTAATTTTGCTTAGCATAATAACCTCTAATTCCATCCATGTGGTTGCAAACGGCAAGATTTCATTCTTTTTGATGGTCCAGTAATACTCCATTGTAAATATATACCACATCTTCTTTATCCATTCATCCATACATGGACATTTGGGCCGTTTCTATACTTTGGCTATTGTCAATAGTGCTGCTAAAACATTGGGGTGCATGTGCCCCTCTGAAACAGCACGCCTGTATCCCTTGGGTAAATATCTAGTAGTGCAGTTGCTGGGTTGTAGGGTAGTTCTATTTTTAATTTTTTGAGTAACCTCCATTCTGTTTTCCAGTGGCTGCACCAGCTTGCATTCCCACCAACAATGCAAAAGAGATCCTCTTTCTCCGCATCCTCGCCAACATCTGTTGTTGCCTGAGTTGTTAATGTTTGCCATTCTGACAGGTGTGAGGTGGTATCTCATTGTGGTTTTGATTTGTATTTCCCTGATGATGAGTGATGTTGAGCATCTTTTCATGTGTCAGTTGGCCCTCTGGATGTCTTCTTTAGAGAAGTGTCTATTCATGTCTTCTGCCCATTTCTTCACTGGATTATTTGCTTTTGGGTGCTGAGTTTGATAAGTTCTTTATAGATTTTGGATACTAACCCCTTTATCTGATATGTCATTTGCAACCCATTCCATTGGTTGCCTTTTAGTTTTGCTGATTGTTTCCTTCACTGTGCAGAAGCTTTTTATTTTGATGAGGTCCCAGTAGTTCATTTTTGCTTTTGTTTCTCTTGCCTATGGAGACACATTGAGTAAGAAGTTGCTGAGGCTAAAGTCAAAGAGGTTTTTGCCTGCTCTCTCCTCGAGGATCTTGATGGCTTCCTGTCTTAATGTTTAGGTCTTTCATCCATTTTGAGTTTATTTTTGTGTATGGTGTAAGAAAGTGTCCCAGGTTCATTTTTCTGCATGTCGCTGTCCAGTTTTCCCAGCATCATTTGCTGAAGAGACTGTCTTTTATTTCATTGGATATTCTTTCCTACTTTGTCAAAAATTAGTTGGCCTTGTTTGTGGGTCCATTTCTGGGTTCTCTGTTCTGTTCCATTGATCTGAGTGTCTCTTTTTTGTGCCAGTATCATACTGTCTTGATGATTACAGCTTTATAAAGCAGCTTGCAATCTGGGATTGTGATGCCTCCAGCTTTGGTTTTCTTTTTCAAGAATGCTTTTTCTATTCAGGATCTATTCTGGTTCCATACAAATTTTAGGATTGTTTGTTCTAGCTCCATGAAGAATGCAGGTGTTATTTTGATAAGGATTGCTCTGGGTCAATTTTTATGTTGATTTCTCCATTAGGAGCTTTTGCTGCCTACTGTTGGTATGAATTTGGACCTGCTCATTCACATGATGGTGGGCCTGCATTTGGGGAAGTTATTTTTTCTATCTCAACCCTAGATATACAAGAAGCTTCTTTGCTGCTTTCCCCACCTGGCAGAGGCGGAGTCTTCCCTGTGACTCATGGCTTATTGTAGGTATCTCAACTCTAGTTCCATGAATGAATAGGGCCTCTGTCCTAGACTGCCTTCTCTGCGCTGGTGTCCAAACACCCATATCCAGCTATTAGAACCTGTATCTGCTTCTTATAATACTCAAATATATTTTAACCTAACATCCTTCCCACCTCTCTGATCTGAATTTGCTTTGCAAACTCTCAAAATGAGTATTTTCTTCTTGTGGTTTTAAACTTGCATATATATTCACATATCTTTTATTTTCTTATATAATATTTTATGAGTTCATTCTAACTAAGGGTTCTAATTACGGGTGCCCTTTCCTCAGTTTTATTCCGCATATTGACCATGTTGAAAGAAATTTTACTTAATAATTATAGAAAGATTCTTGCAAAGAGTATAGTGTATGCACTCTCAGAAACATCTGGAAGGGGATGTAGTATAACCCATTACCAGAAAGAAAGTTATATGATTCTTAGCTGATCATGAATCCACAAGGAGTTCATGAAATGATGCAAAATATTTCTTTTTCCATCAGATTATTTATTCATTTGGTATGCTTTTTGGCTGAGATAACAGAAAATTCAACTATAATTGGCTTAACCAATAGGAAAGAATTATTTTCTGATCTATCCAGAAGCTACAAATAGAGCCTTTTCAGAGTTGGTTAACTGAGTGGCTAACCCTCATTTTTGTTCCAGTTCAAATTCCTCATGAAATCTCTTAGCTTCTCCTCATGGTTATGAGATTACTGTGGCAGTTCCAGGCATGTCAACCTTAATATATATCCAGATGTAGGAAAGGGGATAATAAAATTTCTTTCTTCCTTAGGCCTCTATTTTTGACAGGAAGAATTTCCAGAAGTCCTAAGGGTGTAACCCTCATATTATCATTGATTAAAAATATGTCATATGCCCACACTCAAACCAATGATCAGGAAGGGAAATAGAATTACCACAAATGGCAAAGATCAAGTTAGACTCATTCTGGGGTTGGTAATGAGTCCAGGCTTCCCTGAAATGCAAGGTTACCCAATGACTGAACAATATAAGGAATCTATGACCTTGGAGAGCAGGAAATAGCTGTGGGACAAAGTCCGATCACTCAGAGACAGTGTTAGGAGAGAACCTGGAGGTCCATTCTCTGGGGTCCTTTACTCCTCTGTTTGCCATCCCTCTTTCCTTTTCCAACCCCAGCCCCTGGTAAAGCACAAGTAATCTTGGAGGCCACTATTATTTCTGTGTCTCTCCTTTAAGAGTGAACGTGGATCCTGATAGTTGGTACCTCCTTGCAGCCTGTGAAAAGCCTACATTAAAAAAAAAAACTTCATACTGAACCACCACTGAGATAAATAGGGGCCATACTCATCACTGTCCTGCTTTTTTAGAAACTTGGTCTATCAGAAGTCCTGTGGCATTGTTGAGAGGTGCGTGCATGGGCATAATTGGATGGGAGCAGTATAAAATATTACAGCATAGTGGAATGTTGTCACCACAGGGCAGTTAGTTCGTGATGTGCTCGTATGAATTGAATAGGGTTTCCTCCTGGTACAGACTGGAGTCCCAATGGGCAAAGGCTGTGTGGGTAACTGGCAGTGACTCCAAGGCATTGTGGATCATAGACAATGTTTGTTGCATTGTTCTTTCTGTTGTTTCACTCACCGGGCATGTCATGGGTTATGGGACAGTGCCTTCTTGGACAAGTATCCCAAGGTGAGGTCACTCGTATTTGTCAGTCATGTCATTTATTTCCCCACCTGCAGACACACCTCCACACTGTCTTTATAACCTCCACACAAAAGATTCGTCTCCTCTTTTATTTCCTTCTAGACTTCAGAAGACCATACATCCAGAGCACAAATCAGAAGCCACAAGAAAATCTGTGTCTCTTTTCATGAATGCAGGGAAAACTGCCTTTAACATTTTCTAGATGGTGAGGGAAAACATTTGCTTTTTCTGTCAGAGTGTAGATTGTGGAGGTGACTGTTCTTCTCAGATGGATGAGTGCTGTGAATACAGGAAAAAAGCACTAATGAACATTTTTATCTTCACAAATAAATTCTTCTCTTGTCAATATTGATTGCTTTGCATGTTATGGATGTAATGTGTTTTATATATATATTTTTTTTAATTAAAAAATTTTTTTAACGTTTATTTATTTTTGAGAGAGAGAGAGACAGAACATGAACGGGGCGGGGGGGGGGGGGGGTCAGAGAGAGAGGGAGCACAGAATCTGAAACAGACTCCAGGCTCTGAGCTGTCAGCACAGAGCCCGACCTGGGCTGGAACTCACGGACCGCGAGATTATGACCTGAGCTGAAGTCGGACGCTCAACCGACTGAGCCACCCAGGCGCCCCTGTGTTTTATATAGTTTTTAAAAAACTCAAAAAAGAAATTTATGAAGAGTGAGGAGATAAAATACAAAGGGAGAGAAGGAGTGCAGTAGGTCAGACATTTGCCCCATCTCACGCATGACCCCAGCCTAATTAACCTGAATTTCCTTAGCTCAACAGGGATATAAAAAATAAGATAATCAAGGACCTAAGTCCATCTCATAACCTTCTTCTATCTCATAAGTCTTTTAAGCATCAAACAGTTGCTTGACAATGGTAGAACAGGTGCATGACACCTGTCACACTTCCCCTGTCAAGGGGGAGCAAAGGTGGGTTTTGAAGGAATAGCGTCAGAGCGTTAAATGTGAATGTCCGCAAAGACACACGTGGAGGTCGCATCTGCAAAGAGAGCTGGAAACCAGTACCACAGTTCATACTCCACGTACAAGAGCCTGTACCTTACAGCCTAATTAACGGTCATCCCCATAGGAAGCTGGAGTTTGTGTCATGTTATTCTTTAAAACAGTACTGCTCATTCTTGGTTTTGATCCAGCCTAAATATCTTCATTCCGCTTTAATTTTTTAAAGTTCAAAGTAAATGAAATATTGTGATTAAAAACAAAGCAGTGATAATTTTAGAATCTGTTCTTTTTTAAAATTTGTTTATTGTTTATTTTTGAGAGAGAGAGACAGAGAGAGAGAGACAGAGACAGAGTGTGAGCAGGGGAGGGGCAGAGAGAGAGGGAGACACAGAATGTGAAACAGGCTCCAGGCTCTGAGCCATCAGCACAGAGCCCAATGTGGGGCTCCAACCCATGAACCACGAGATCATGACGTGAGCTGAAGTCGGATGCTTAACTGACTGAGCCACCCGGGCACCCCTAGAATCTGTTCTTTAAAGAAGATACAACTTCCTCCAAAATGAGTACTGAATTACCCTCAACCACACTTCACAATTTGCTGCTTTGAAATAACTTCCTCACATAGCTATCTGAAATTATGCCTTTAAGGCTAATCTGTTTTGTTTCACTTTGATCTGTATTAAATACAAATAACCTCTAAGAATGTTGAAACATAGAAGCCCCATCAGTCATTTAAATTAATTGAATTACCATCAAATCTCTTCTTACTTTAAACCACAGTATTAATTTTTTTCAACTTTTTTTTTTTTTTATTTTTTTATTTTTTATTTTTTTTTTATTTTTGGGACAGAGAGAGACAGAGCATGAACGGGGGAGGGGCAGAGAGAGAGGGAGACACAGAATCGGAAACAGGCTCCAGGCTCCGAGCCATCAGCCCAGAGCCTGACGCGGGGCTCGAACTCACGGACCGCGAGATCGTGACCTGGCTGAAGTCGGACGCCTAACCGACTGCGCCACCCAGGCGCCCCAAACCACAGTATTAATTTAATAGCACTAGAAAACCACTGATGCTGTCACCTCTGTTTTACAGCTCCCTTTGTGTTTAACCTAACACGAAGCCTGTTCCATTTTGTGTGTCTTCATTCCCTGCCACCGGTTTTTCATTTGTTTGAAAGTCACTCCAAAATTATCCCTCAGCAGATGGGAGGAGATCGGGGGGGGCGGGGGCTGGAGGGATGAGGGGAACTGATGATGGAGACAGAAAAAGAGAGATTGTTGAAGGGAAAAGTAAGCCCAAACCAGTAAGGCCAATGTTGTGTCTTCTCTATGGCAGGTAGCAACGGACTCACAGAAACAAAACAAAAAAAAAATTTTTTTTTTGGAATTACTTGTTTAAACGGGAATCTCTTTAAAAGGAAAAGACATTGGGGCGCCCGGGTGGCTCAGTCGTTTAAGCATCCAACTTCAGCTCACGTCATGATCTTGCAGTTCCTGGGTTTGAGCCCGCATCAGGCTCTCTCACAGCTCAGAGTCTAGAATCTACTTTGGATTCTGCATTTCCCTCTCTCTCTGCCCTTCTCCCACTCATGCTCACTAGTGCTCTTTCTCTCTCTCTCTCTCTCATAAATAAATATTTAAAAAATAAATAAAATGAAAGGAAAAGAGATTGACTTCTGGTCAGGACAAGATGGTGTAGGTGAGTTCCTTCTTGCTCTTCCTCACTAGGCACAAATATTAAACCTGGACATGAGGCAGGGGGCAACAAAGGAGAAGGCTAAAAGGTTGTAAGAGGAAAGTGAGATGGTTTCCCCAGGACTTCAGGAACAAAATAGTGGCAGGCTTTCACCCAAAAGGGGCAGATGACTAGGACTCATCATTGACCAACCCCTGACCTAACAAAAGAAGGCAGCCTCGTAGACTCCTTCTTCCCCCAGACAGAAAAAGAGTCCTGCTGGCAACATCAGGCAAACCCAAGTCCACTGGCAAGGAGGGTCCCCTGGGAACCCCACCAAAAATAAGCAGCCCTTTTCTGCCGAGTCTGAGACTCTTCAGCCTTCCCTGAGCCACTCGAGGCCTTAGGCAGCACCAGCAGGAGTTAGTGGGAGTTTGAGGAGGATCATACAAACCAAGCAGACCAAAAGTAACACCACAAAGTCTGTGAAAATTAAACTACCATGAAACCACAGCCCACAAAAGTAGGCCAAGACCTATAAATTAAACCCGAACAGGTATTTAAAATGAAAGATTTAAATAGGATGTAGAGTCTCTTAATATAATAAATAAAGTGTCCACAATACATTGTGAAATCACCCATCATACATAAAAGAAAAATCACAACTTGGAGAGAAGGCAGTCCACAGATGCCAACATCCACAAACATAAATCAGATGTTAGAATTATCTCACAAGGGTTTCAAAGCAGCCATCATAAAAATGCTTCAGTAATCAATTATAAATTTACTTGAAAGAAGTGAAAAAAATAGCAAACTTCAGCAGAGTAATCAAATTGATTATTTTTTAAAAGCGGAAACTAGTGGGGCGCCTGGGTGGCTTGGTCGGTTAAGCGTCCGACTTCGGCTCAGGTCATGATCTCACGATCCGTGAGTTCGAGCCCCGCGTCGGGCTCTGTGCTGACAGCTCAGAGCCTGGAGCCTGTTTCAGACTCTGTGTCTCCCTCTCTCTCTGCCCCTCCCCTGTTCATGCTCTGTCTCTCTCTGTCTCAAAAATAAATAAACTTAAAAAAAAAAAAAAAGCGGAAACTAGAGATCTCAAAAATACAACAACACTAATAAATCAGTCACTGGACAGGCTCAAGAATAAAGTTGGCAGAGGATAGAACTGGTAAACCTGAGGACACAAAAGTAGAATTTAGCCAATCTAAGGGTTTTTTTTTTTTTTTAATTTTTATTTATTTTTGAGAGACAGAGCAGAGCATGAGCAGGGGAGGGGGCAGAGAGAGAGGGAGACACAGAATGTGAAGCAGGCTCCAGGCTCTGAGCTGTCAGCCCAGAGCCCGACATGGGGCTCAAACTCACAAACTGTGAGATCCTGACCTGAGCTGAAGTCAGACGTTTAACCGACTGAGCCACCAAGGCACCCTAGAATTGAGCTGGTCTAAATAAGAGAGAAAATAGACTGAGAAACGTGAACAGAACATCAGGAATTTGTGAAACAATAGCAAAAATACAAAACAACAACAAAAAACAAAAACAAAAGAAAAAACCCCAAGCCAACCCATATGTCACCATATCAACAAGTTAAAGGAATTGTATGATCATATCAACTGACACAGAAAAAGCATTTGACAAAATCCAACACTGATTCATAAGAAATACTCTCAGCATTTAGGAGTAGAAGGGAATTAACTTGATAAAGAGCATCTACAAAAAAAAATCCACAGCTAACATCGTGTTTATTGGTGAAATACCAAATGCTTTCCCCCTAATATCAGGAATAAAGCAAATGCCTATGCTCACCACTCCTATTGAATGTAATATTGGAAAGTCTAGCTACCAGGGTAAAGCAAGGTAAAGAAGTAAAATGCCTAAAGATCAGGAAAGGAAGAAATAAAACAATCTCTATTGCAGGTGACAGGATTGTTTAAATAAAAATTCCCAAAAACCTACAAAAAACTTCTAGAATTGATAAGTGAGTTTAGCACGCTTTCAGGTTATAAGATCAACATGTACAAATCAATCACATTTCTATATATTAACAATTAACATGGGGAAATTTAAATTTAAAGCACAATACCATTGCAGTCACTCCAAATAAAATTAAATACTTAGATATACACTTAACACAACCATGTATGGGCTCTATATGCTGAAAATTACAGAATGCTAATGAAAGGAATGAAAGAAGACTTAAATGGAAAGACATACCCTGTTCAGGAATTGGAAAACTGAACATAGTGAAGATGTCAGTTTTTCCCATGTTGACCTACAGACAATTCTGTCAAAATTCCAGCAATGTTTTTGTAAACACAGACAAGTTGATTGTAATATTTATATACATAGTCCCTAGAATACTTAAAGCAATTAGACCAAAAAAAAAAAAAAAGAGATGGGAGACATTACTCTTCTCAGTATTAAGAATTACTGTATAGCTGCAGTAATCGGAACAGTGTTGTGTTGGCAGAGGGATAGAGGCGTAGGTCAGTGGAACAGAGTGGAGAGTCCAAATACAAAATCAAACACCCAGCTAATTATTGATGAAGATGAAAAAACAATTCAGTGGAAAAGAGACAGCTTTTTCAACAAATGGCACCAGAACAATTGGATATCCATAGTCTAAAAATAAATTTTGGGGTGCCTGGATGGCTCAGTCACTTAAGCGTCTGACTCTTGATTTCTGCTTGGGTCATGATCTCATGGTTCATGGATTCAAGCCCTGCATCGGGCTCTGAGCTGACAGTGTGGAGCCTGCATGGGATTCTCTCTCTCCCTTTCTCTCAGCCCCCCCCCCCCCCCCCCAGTTCTCACATGCATGCTCTCTTTCTCTCTCTCTCTCAAAATAAAATAAATATACTAAAAAAATTTTTTTCAAAAGGAACTTCAGATTAATATGCCTTATAAAAAACATAACTCAAAATGGATGACGGACCGAAATATAGTACATAAAACTATGAAACTTTTAGAAAAAAATATGAGAAAATCTTCAGGGTCTAGATTTTATAGACTTTAACACCAAAAAGCATGATTGGTAAAAGGAAAAATCAGTAGATTTGACCTCATCAAAATTAAAAACCTGTGCTCTGTGAAAAAGCCCATATAAAGAGAATGAAAAGACAAGCCAAGCTACACATTGGGAGAAAATATTTGCAAACCACATATAACAAAAGACTAGTATTTAGCATATAAAGATCTCTTAATACAAAATTTTAGAAATGGAGAATCAATTAGTAGTTGACAGGGTTTAGGGGTAGAGGGAGCATCTAGGGGAAAAGAGAGAGGTGAGTGTGGTTTTAAAAAGGAAACATGATGAATATTTGTGATGTTGGAAGTGTTTAGTATCTCGATTGATGGTAGACACAGATGAGTGTACTTTGACAAAGAGGATCTACATAGGTGATAAAATTGTAACGAACTTAGTACGCACATATATGCATTTATAAGCACATACAAATGGGTACAAGAATAACTGGAGAAATCTGAATAAGATCAGTGGATTGTATCAATGTCAATATCGGGACCGAGGTATTACTTATAGTTTTGCAGACTTCCTCTATTGGGTGGAACTAGGCAAAGTATACAAGATTGCTCAGTATTATTTCTTACAATCACATGTGAATCTACAATTATCTCAGTAAAACTGCATTAAGGAAATAGCCTCTCACTATCACATTAATACTTGAAGTCTTTACTATCACATGTAACTGTCTCCCGTAACGTACAAAACAGGATCTTTACTAGAAACAACCAGATTGGCCCAGGCCAACTGGCTCAGAGCAGAACGTACTGAACTCTGTTAAGAATCCTTGACTATAGTCAAGTCAGCGTTTGAATAGATAATGAAAAATATATTTTAGAGCTTAGAAAGTCCGCTTCTCTCTTCTAACAGTGTCACAGAGGGGCAACTCCAGAGTATCTACAGAGCTGGGGTTTCTTAGAGGAAACTCTTGTTCATTTTTTAAATTGGGGAGAGCTAATCTACAACCAGAATGTGATTCCTTTTCTTCCATGTTGACCCCAAAACAATGCAGGCCAGAAGTTCTTGGTTAGTGTGCTTGTTTGATAGTCCCAAACCTTCCCTTCATTGGTCTCCAGAGATCTAGTCTTCAACCAAGCTTTTGTCAGAAATGAAGTTGACATTTCAATCTTTGTTTATATTTGTCCTGGGTCTACTTCACAGGTATTTCTAAACTCAGTAAAGAAGAAAGGGGCTTTAGGGTCAGCCAGATGATTGGAAGGGGGAATGGCCATTGGCACCGTTTCTGTAGGCTGTCTTTGCATAGCAATAAACCCCACACGTACTTGGAAAAAGCAGCGTATGAAGATGGGAGAGTCTAAATACAGCCTACAGGACAATTCTTGATGCTCCTGCCATTGATATTGACTTCAAGGAGCGCTCTCCTTTCAATTCTATTAATGATAACTAAAAATGATACGATTATTAAATTTAAGTTGGGAGAAAGCATATTCCATGCAGAGTGAATAGCATGTTTAAAAATGTAAAGTCAGGGAGCCTGGGTGGCTCAGTTGGTTAAGTGCCTGACTCTTGATCTTGGCTCAGGTCATGCTCTCACAGTTTCATGGATTTGAGCCCCGCATTGGGTTCTGTGCTGACAGCATGGAGCCTCCCTGCTCACGTGCTGTCTCTCTCAAAATAAATAACCTTTAAAAAAATGTAGAATCAATTTCATAGATTATTAAAGAGTTCCATATGGAATTTAGTGGTGGCAGTGGTGTCAATATGGGGCAGAGACAAAGAAACTAGGGCCTGGTGGCTGGGAAAGTAGGGTCTGAACTGTAAAGAGCCTTGTGTTCTGTGCTAAGGAACATGATCCTTATTCTTTCCTTTCCTTTCCTTTCCTTTCCTTTCCTTTCCTTTCCTTTCCTTTCCTTTCCTTTCCTTTCCTTTCCTGCACTAGTGGGAGAGGAGCAGAGAGAGGAAGCCACACAACCTGAAGCATGCTCCAGGCTCTGAGCTGTCAGCACACGGTGAGATCATGACCTGTGCCGAAGTCAGACACCCAACTGACTGAGGTGCCCCCATGATCCTTATTCTTAAGTCTATATGAAACTGATGGAGTATTTACTTTCTACTTATTTTAAACCATGGAACAAAGAAAAGAGAATTTTAATATATATGTCCCCTCAAGATGTAGAGATTTGCACCCTAACTAGACACTAGATTTATGATAATGCCTACAGTTATACCACGCCTCTCAAGAAGCTAGATCATTGGTTTTCAAATTCCAGTGGGCTCAAACCATGTAGATTCCTGGGCCTCATTCTCATGGGCTCTAGGAAACTGTGTGTTTAACCACTTAATTCTGATACCCCAGGTCATTAGATTATACTTTGAGAAGGACTAAAAATGATTGCAGTAAGCAAAACTCCTCTTACTTCTATCTTACGAACAAAAGATCTGAATGCACTTTCAGATAGAACTAATAGAGTAGGTTCTAGTCTCCACTAGAGGGTAGCATATAAAAACTTTGAGTTTTGAACAATATTTGTTTAAATTGTGTGGCTTTTAAGGATCAGAGGTTTAAAACCTTTTTTAATGTGGTATTTCTTTCACATGAAAATGTTACAAAAGACATTATTTAGAAAACTGATGTATTCCCTCTTTGTTTTCTAGTTTAATCAAATAACTTGCTCACATTAAAATACTTTCTCAGTTGCCAACACACTGCCATTCTGGGTGATGACACTGTAGGATGTTTAGCCATAATGGAGCCCACCCTCCCTGTTTTAGAAATAAGGGACATGAGCCCCAGGAGGAAGCTAGTTCAAGGTCGCTATACTCAGTAGCAGAGTTGAGACTAGATCCTAGGTGGCCTGCACATCAATTCAACATCATTTCCTATAAAGCGTGTTATTAACAAGTTAGATAATTTGGGGGGAGCCAAAGGTGGAAAAAGGAATACTACGTTATCACATTGTAGTTTCTGTAGCTACAGTGCCAACAAAACCTGAATCTGAAAGATTCATTTGAAACATCTTTGAGAGCTCTGAAGTAACCCTATTTAATGACTATAAATCTCATATACCCTCTATTAGATGAAGTTCCTCATTTTTATTTTTCTGTTTTTCAGTGATTTAGACTAAGTTCCAAGTTATGACTCTTTGATTTGTGTCGGTTCATCTTACACACATTTTGGTTGTTGTTTTAAATGGTAGAACCATTGCTTCCCAAGTAGGGACCACATGAATTAGGATTAAAAAGAGCAGGGTGAGCCTCCTTTGTTCATCTTGTTAAAATAAGAGAAACAGATCCAAATGCTCCAGTTAATCAGCCAGTTTATATTTTAAGTGGTCTTGGTGTTAAAAAAAAAAAAAAATCTGTGCATAAGGGTTGAATTTTCCCTTCCCTTCCTCATCCTCCACATCCTCCTCCTCCCCTGCCCCCTCTCCCTTCCCCTCTCCCCCTCCTCCCTCCCCTCTCCCCCTCCTCCCTCCCCTCTCCCCTCTCCCCCTCCTCCTCTTCTTCCTCCTCCCTCTTCTTTTTTTCTGACATGTGGCATTTGCCTTGCCGACTGGCTTAATGTCTAGTGGAACCCTGTGCTTTTTTTGGCATGGTTCTCTCCCCGCAAGATCTGCTAAAAGAAAAAAGTGGCCTTTTCTTAGAAGGCTGTGGACCACTTTTGATCTAGGGCCTAGTGTTTGGCAGGCCCAACAGTGGTATTATCCCTGTGAGGAAATAGCAATCCTGTTATTTCCTTATTGTGATGGAGATGATTTCCTAAGATGGAAGACTTAGGAATTTAATTGGAGCATAAAGAGTCACTAGGCAGTAATCTGTATTTTCCCCTTTTTAATGAGAATCCACCAGTCATTTCATGCCCTCTAAAATGGCATCTCTTAAGCATCCCACTTACGTATAACATAGGTTGTAAAACTCCAAATTCCTAAATGTGCAAACCAGCCTTGACTATTCTAATAACTAAATCTGCCAAGGTCCTGATAAGTGTCAAGCATCAGGCTACGATGTTTATAAGATCTTATTTATCCTTCATAGTAACCCTATGAGGTAGTTACTGGTATCGTCCGCACTTTAAGATGATGAAATTGAGACTCAAGTAGGGTAAGGAGCTAATATTAAAAAACTAGAGGGGCACCTGGGTGGCTCAGTCGGTTAAGCTTCCTGCTCTTGATTTCTGTTCAGGTCACGATCTCACGGTTTGTGAGACCCAGCCCTGTGATGGGCTCTGCACTGTCAACACAGAACCTGCTTGGGATTCTCTCTCTCCCCCTCTCTCTGCCCCTACCCCACTGTGTGTGTGCTCGCTGTCTCTCTCTTTCTCAAAATAAATAAATAAACATTAAAAAAAAAGAGGTGAATGAGCGAGGCAAAGTATGAGTACCTATTAACCACACTGCTCTCCCATGCTTCACTTACATACAGCCCCTAGTAAGACAACACAGAGAGAAATGTATCCAGTGAATACTTATGTGGATGACCCCATTTAGTGTTTTAAAATATGATGCATATCAATCTTCTCTGTAGGGTTAAGGGCTTCTCAGAAGGGGAAAAGGATTAATCATGAACCATACCTTAGCCAGTAAGAATAAGCCTACAAAAGCTGAGATAGGGTTAATGTCTAGGATAAAATTCAAGCCAGACCTGATTTTCATGCTCTATTTACTGTAGCAGACCAGATTCCTTCCTTCACAATCTCTGGGAACAGAAAGAATAAATAGCAAATGTATTTAAAGAACCCAAACCTAGACATGCTGTGCACATTCATATTAGAGACAGATGTTTTTTCAGATATATATTAAAGCACATTTGGGGGGGCATCAGGGCAGGTGCCTCAATTCATAATACTTTAAAGCTCCATCTTTAATGATTATCCTGAGCACTGACTGAAACATGCAAGAGGAAAAGAAAATCATTGGAAAGAAAGAGAAACACTGAAATTCCTGGGCCGGGGAGACAGTAGGGCATTTGTGTACTAGGTGGTCCGTATACTACTGGTGGTGTCTGGGATGATTCTAGATGGTACATAAATTCATTTTTATAAAGAAATTTCAACAGTTGTATCTTAATAGGGATTAAGGGAAAACCTAGCATCTAAAACCAGTGATTGTGTGGATATTATTTCTCAGGACAAGGCCAAGTTTTAAGAAATGAGAAAATTTAAATTTGATACAAAAGTATTAAGTGAATAGTATTAATAGTGATAAAAAGATACGGACAGGGGGCGCCTGGGTGGCTTAGTTGGTTAAGCGGCCGACTTCGGCTCAGGTCATGATCTCGCGGTCTGTGAGTTCGAGCTCCGCGTCAGGCTCTGTGCTGACAGCTCAGAGCCTGGAGCCTGTTTCAGATTCTGTGTCTCCCTCTCTCTGCCCCTCCCCCGTTCATGCTCTGTCTCTCTCTGTCTCAAAAATAAACGTTAAAAAAATTAAAAAAAAAAAGATATGGACAGAATTTTGAAGGTGCTGTACAAGAGTGATAGAGTTTAGGAAACTTCACTATGGCACAATCAGTATCTGACAGAAAGGCTCCAGCACTTGGGTCTAATTTCTGGCTCTGAAATGGACTATCCACATGAACTTTGGTAAGCCATTTTCATACCTCTAATCCAGAGTAGTTTTGACCATAAATTGAGAGGGGGAGAGCAGATCAGGGGGTGCCTTCTGGGGACAGTGGGCACCTAGAAGACCTTGGAGTTATCACAAAGGATCTGAGAACACATACACTTGATAAACAGTGAGGACTGAATTAATACCTCTTACCAGTAAACATATGACTAATTTACAAAAGTACATAAATGCTGTCACGATTATGAACTTAGTTGATTTGAACTACCCCAAGTGAAAGCTCTTCTGAATGCATCAGTACTTGAGCTAAAAAAATAGATCATAAAGGTACAATTACGATGGATATTTTTGATAGCAGCAAGCATTCGTGCAGATTTTCACTAGTAACACTGTTTAAACTTGCACATTGTGAGAAAACTGCAACTGTACACATTACAAAAGAGTGTTCCAAAGGATCATGAACAGAAACCAGTTAGTTCCTGTTACGTGATAGTGCAGAGAGGTAAAATACCCTCATTTGATCTTTTACCTGACATACGGTATCTGCACCCAGAGAACCACATTCCTCCTAATGACCCTCCATACCCAGGCCAACTTAGAACAAGTAGATTTGTAAACAGCTGTTTTTGGTGATTATATTAATGATAACAATAGTAATAATGATGTGGATTGCTCCCATTTATTTAACACTTAGTGTGTGTCTCCATATGTATGTGTATGTATACATCAGATGCTGTACTTTATCTCTAATTTTTCAGTGTCTCTGAAAATTAAATATGAGTACTCCTAATTTGTAGTTGATGAAACTGAAGGTCAGGGAGGTTGAGGTTTTGCCCAAGGCCACAAATTCATTCAGGGGTAATACCAGGATTCAAATCCAGAACACTTTGGTTCCAATACGCCAACCGTTTCTACTATGCCACCATGTCTTCTGATACAATAAAAGTGGGGAATTCTAAACAGACATAGGCATAGAAGAAAGAATTGTAGGTATAAGTTCAGCAGGATTTTCTTTAATGAGGTTAAAGACTGTCAGGTTAAAAGAAATGATGATGTAATACCCATTGGTGGTCACTGTTAGGATTTGGCCAGGTTTGAGAGGAAGTATTAAATTTTCACGGCTAAGGTCCCATCACTGTATCTCCTGCCAATTACTGGAAAGGATTTCTCAGAAGTTAAGCTACTGAGATAATCCCAGGGTTCTGAATAGTTGTTCCCACACATCTATAGCTGTTCAGACATATTTTCTGCAGTATCGATTGGTATCATGCAACAAGTTGACAATTTGGCACAGTAAGCTGATATAGAAAGCCTATGGCTGATTGCTTAAATCAAACATAATTGTCATATTTCCATAGTTCTCCTGCATCAAGAAATTGCCTATGAGACAAACCCAATGGGAAGGGAGTTAAATAGTATTCTGGGTACGTGATCACTTGAATGCTTCTCAGATGTGAACTGTCACCATTTAGATAAAATGGCTTGAGGCAGGGTTTGTTTTCACTTCATCTACTATGAATGGAAAAGAAACTTATTCATACATTCATTCCAAATATATTTTGTGAGCTCCTATCATGTAGAAGTTAGTAATGGCTGGAGAATGCCAGTAAATGGTGCAGGAATCAAGGCCAGAGGAGTCCTCAATGGCAATTTAGGTTGTATCCATCATCGTTGCATAGGCTGATTTTATGCTTGAAAGTGCACAATTTCTTCTTGCCACTATTGTCTATATATAACAGTAATTTTACTATATCATAGGTGTCAGAACACTGGACAAAGAGCCACAGAGAAGTGATCAAATCCCAGTTTTCTTGCTTGCTAGCTGTAGGACCTTAGATAAGTCATGGAAACTGTCTGGGATTCGGTATATATGGGGATAAGAATACAGCAAATCAAAGACATCTAAAGCAATGATCCTTTCCCTCATCATATGAAGAATGCTTGCTCTCTTCTATACACGAGAGGATCCCAGCGTTCAGGAAACTTATGTAATAATAACATCACTCCAGGATGGATGCACTCAAATTATGATCTGCTTTTCTACCAGAGTCTCAGGTGGACAGAAAGCAAAACTCAGTTTTACTCTTTTCTGTATGCAATTTTCATAGTGGCCACTTGGTGGTGCCAGATGGTCTATTTTTGCTTATGTGAAGCCAGAAACAGTCCAGAAATGTTTTTTCTATGTAAGACTACCAGAGAGTTCTCTCCTCTTTGCTGTTTATAAATATTTGCAATTTTGGCTTAACGCATAAAAAGTTTTTGAGAAGAGTCTGGAAATCTTGAAAATGCAGTCAACTGAGGAGAAAATAAACAAAGGAAAAATGAAACTGAGGAGAAAGCTAGAGATTGTATGAATAGAGGAAGGAAACAGATGTGATACCCAGCAAAGTTTCACAAATGTCAGATTGAGAAACAAATTCAACAAATTGCCTTTACTTATAAATTAAAGAGGTGGTACAGTCGCTTGCAATTTCAACGGTTTCATCTATAAAATGAAGATAATGACTCCTTACTTGCCTGAGGGTAAGGATGATGTGATCACTTAGGCTAGCTTCCCCTTCCAAGACCACAGATTCCATTAAAGTGGCCAATCAAATGGATACTATATTTACATATCAGGATCCTGTCTTCCCACACGGTAGAAGGATTCTGAGCTGGAGGGATGGATGTAGCCAAGATGGCAGTTGCACGTTGAAGTTCAGAATCTCCTTAACCCCCTCCCCGCCCCCCCCCCCCCCCCCCCGTGCTCTGCTACCCAATCTTCTCAGCCATTTCATCTGTCTCTTGACCTGCTACAACAGCATCCATGCTGGCTTCCCTTCTTCCTCTCTATAACTCATCCTGCCTCCCACCATCTGAGTACATTAAGTCACATCACTCACCCCTAAAAACCTTTCAGTGGGCATCCATTGCATTCAGGATAAAATCTAAACTCTTTCCTTTAAATGTATACAAATGATCCTACATGATATGGTGTCCACCGGCCTCTGGTCAACACTGCTGGTTGACCATCCAGTATCGTGTCAATTTTCCCTTTTTTCTTTTGAACCAGAACTCCAATTTTCTTATGAACCAGAGCTTATGACAGCAGGAACTCAATTACAGACCCTCAACTCTGTAGACTCATTTGGCATTAGGAGTACCTGTATGACTCATTTCTGGCTAATGAAATATAAGTGGAAGACTTTTGGTGGATCCTTCTGAAAAAACTGCTTTTTCCTATCATTTCGGAAAAGGAAAGACTCAGCTTACATAGGTCTTCTATCCTTCACTTGTCTTTTTCCTGCCTTGAATAGGAATATAATAACTGCAGGTAGAGTGGCTGTTTCATGACCATGAGGATGAAACATGCATGCTGAATATAGAGGAGCAAAAGTTAAAAGGATCTTGAGGCCCCGATAGCATGAAATGTGATATTAGCTTGGAGTACCTACTTCTAGATTTTTGCTAATGTGATAAAAATACATCTATATTTGGTTAAGTGACTGTTGCCTTTTTGTCTCAAGTTGCTAACTGTAATTTTTTGTAATATAGTATCTCTCTGGTTTTATCTTTTTAAAAAAGTTTATTTATTTTGAGACAGAAAGAGAAAACACGAGCAGAGAAGGGGCTGAGAGAGAGGGAGAGAGAGAATCCCAAGCAGGCTCTGTGCTATCTGCACAGAGCCCAATGTAGGGCTCGGTCCCATGAACTGTGAGATCATAACCTGAGCTGAAATCAAGAGTCAGATGCTTAACTGACTGAGCCACCCAGGCGCCCCTGATTTTATTTTTTACTTTGTCCTCTTAATCATCCCACATGTTGTAGATATGGTGTGCTATGCATCCCAGATCCTCCTTTTAAAGTGGAAAGACATTTTCCCAGCTTTTGGGATGATTGTTAACTGACAGCTTTCAGCTCTTACACTTCCCAGAGGATGCCCTTACTTGAAGAAAGCCATCTTTCCCAAAGTAGCATCCCCTTTCCAGCACACATGCAGTGACATAAAGACTCAGGGATATAAATGCCCTACCCGCTTCTAAAAGGAGATAGCCATGAAGAACTTTCCCAATTTCAGAATTACTGTGGGGTTGGATGAGGCTTTTGATGAGACTGTATCATAGGCCAAGTACTCTCTCTTCCCAGTTCTGCTTTGTTCCTTCCCTTCCCTTCTATTTCATTTCAAAGGTATTAAACCCCAAAGCTGTCTCTAATAAACTTCCTGAATGCTAATCACCATCTCAGAATTTTCCTCTTAGGGATACCAACTTTCAAGAGTTAGTGCCATGTGTGGTCTTAAAAATGGATGCTAAGATGAGACCCTGGAAATGGATCATCCACCAACCAGTGAGAATCCTGTCACTGTTGGTGAATGGAAGGCAGGTAGCCATTGGTCATATCACATGCTGCATCACCCTGAACTACTGGTTTGACAGAACAATGGAATGACCTATAGAAGGCATAGCAGAGATTACAGGTCAGAGACCATCCTCTCAATGAGGGCTCACCATCCCCCAGGTTACAGTGTACATCCTAAATAATAGAGACTTCCTTTTCTGTTGATGTATAGTTGACATACAATATTAGTTTGAGGTGTATAACGTAGTGATTTGTCATTTCTCTACATTACAAAATGATCACCATGCTAAGTGTAATTCCCATCTGTTACCATACATGGCTATTACAGTGTTATTGACTATATTCCCTGTGCTGTACTTTTCACCTCTGTGACTTACTTCTCATGTAACTGGAAGTTTGTACAACTCACCCCCCTGTACCTATTTTGCCCATCACCTCACCCACCTCCCCTCTGGCACCTACCGGTTTGTTCTCTGGATTTATGAGTCTCTTTCTACTTGTTTTGGTTTTTAGATTCCACATATAAGTGAAATTATATGATATATGTCTTTCTCTGATTGTTTTCACTTAGCGTAATACTCTCAAGGCCCATCCATGTTGTCACAAATGGCAAGATTGTCTTCTTTTTATGGCTGAGTAATTCTCCATTGTGTGTGTGTGTGTGTGTGTGTGTGTGTGTGTGTGTGTGTGTGTGTGTGAGATCATCTTCTTTATCCATCTTGCAATGAAAACAAGTGACACTTATTGATGCTATGTCAATAACATATAGAGTACATGGGTCCCTAGCTTCCATCACTCCCAGTGACCCCCTTGGGGGAAATTATGCTTCACTCTCCCATATCCCTGGCATTTGAAGGTTTATAGGTTTGGTTCCAAAAGGTGGAACTCTTCTGTCAAGAGAAATAGTGAGACTCTCATTGAACAAAAGTTATGGATACAGTCAAGGAACATCAGAATCCTCATGACAAGAGACCAATAGAAAGAACAGATGTCACTATCCTAACAGGGTAAGCACTCTGTTTATCAGGAAGAGGTAGGGTTGTTACACAGTGGGAACAAGGAGGGGTATGTTTGGCATCTAGTCTAACTTGAGGGCCACTTGACACTCCATTGCTCAATCTGGTGTACAATCAGAAAGTATAGCAGACAAGCCTGAGAAAAGCATTGGCCCCCAAAAGGGCTCGGAGTTCTTGAAGTGGCAGTCTCGGTCCTGCCACCATATCATCCTTCCCACTTCAGTTTTTGTAACGTTCTGAATTGCTTCAAGAATAAAGCCCAGATTCCTTGGCATGGTAGTCAAGGACCTCATAACCTTGTTCCTGGTTATGTCTCAGGCCCCACACCCTGACGAAGTGCTCTACAGACTCTGTGCTGTGGCCACAATGGACAACCTGAAGTTTGTGAAAGTTTCCAAGAACTTCCATGTCTTCTTTTAAAATTCAAGGCTATTCCTCTGTTCTGCTTTTTCTGCCTAACAAATATTTCTTGGTTCAACCATCATCTATAGTGAACTTGTTTTTTTTCTAACCTTCCTTTCCCAATAAAGATGAGTCACATCTTCTACCATACTCCTGCAATAGAAGACACTCATTTCTTTCAGTTTTGAACCATGATTAATTTACATGTCTAGCATCCCTAACAGATGGTAAACTTTTTTGAAGGCAAGGACTATATTTTTTGAAGTAAAGAAAAAATTCACTTACTCAACAAAAATATATTAAATATCTGCCACAGGCAAGGCACTATGACAGGTGTCATGGGGTGTGCAAAAATTAACAAATTCAGACATGAATTGTGCTCTCCAGGAACTCATCCTAATTCTAGCAGAGAGACATTGTATACAAAAAAACACTACCATCGAGAGAAGAAAAAGTGATGTAGTGAGAGGAAATAAAATTCCATGGGAATATAAAGAAGGGGGTAGTCCTTTTGGCTGGATGGTCTCTCTTGGCAAGATATCTAGAACGTTGCTTTGCTAGTCAAGTTCTTGAAAGAGAGCAACATAATCCAGCTGTCAACTCTTTTAAGTTTTTTGTTTGCTTGTTTGTTTGTTTGTTTTTAAAGGGGGGTTGGCTCACAGAATTTCCAGGAAGACCGGAAAATGAGGTTTAGAAAACAAAGAGGGTCAGAGTCTCAGCAAAAATCATGGTAGCGCCTGATGACAATGCTGTTGTGGTCGCCATGTACTATGAGAGCCACGGCTGGTACCATGTCCTCCTCTCATGGTGGCCTATCAGTTGGAAAACTCTCAAACATGGGAGAGGTCAAGAGGCCATGCAATCAAAATGTCACCAATACCAGGGCACAGCAGAGTAACTTTACAAGAATTGTTAAACAAAGGAATAAATTAAGAGGATCTAGGAACTGGGAACTGGTACCTGAAATCACCTCAGGGTCTCTAGCAGGGCTTACTACGACTTGCTCATGTCATGGTGCTCCCTGCCTTCTTGGGCCACAGAAGAACACATATCCTATCTGTGCGGATTTGGCAGAGAGATGTGACCAATACCGGCCAATGAAATGGAGGACAGAGGTCCTGTGTTCCTTCCAGGCTCAAGCAGTAAAATCTCCTTATGTATCTCTTGAGTCTTTCTCTTTCCTTTCCGTGAGGAATATGGAGGGCAGGTGTTGAGATGATGAGGGACACAAGATTGCTGAGTCACTGAATGGGGTGTAGCAGCCTAAGATAGTGCCCGATTCCCATCAGATTTTGGCCGATCCAGAAATACACTTTTATGTGTTAAACCACTCAGATTTGGGAGTTGTTATTACGATGCCTAAAGCTAGCCTAACCTGCTTAATACGGGGTTCTGACCATACACAGAATGTCATTTTGGCACTTATCTCAAGTGCTCTTTGCTCATCAAGATACAAATAATGTGACTGGTCTCTTTTAAGCCAACTATTGACTCCCCACTACAGCTTTAGTTAAAACTCACAGAAGTTAGGAGGCATTTTATAAAGAATGAGAATCACTTTAAAATTTGAAGTAGACCCTTCAACTCAAACTCAAGGCAAACACCAATTCTTCCTTCCTCTGAATCAGTCTTTCTAAATTTTCATGATATTATTCTATTCTTAGGTTCTGTCATTTATCACCTTGGCTGAGCCATGAATCATCTGGAGACTTTGCAGGAGATTGTATCATGAGTTGACCTCTTTCATTTGGAAGCCAAAGCCATGCTCACAGGTCTTCATTGCTCTTTATCAGGAAGAATATTTTGCTTAAAGGGTCTTTAAAATGGCAGATGCTTGACACATACCTGCCATTAAACAAGAAGATTATATTAAGTAGCCACTCCCCTCAACACATTGCTAGAAACAATTGGGTAGGATGTCTCACCCAGCCATATAAGATATTCTTCCACTACTGCATTGATTGCTGCCTCAACCACTACCATCAGCTACCATTTATTGCCCATCAACAATATGCTTGGCCCAATGCTAACTAAGTCTTCAGAGATATTCTCTAATTTATTTATCCCTACAGCATTTTGTGCTTCAAATTCTTATACCTATTTTCCAAGCAAGGAAACTGAGGCTCAGAAAAGGTAAACTTTCCTAAACATTTACAGCTAGATAATGTTAATTCCGGGATACAAACCTGGTTTTGCTGACTAAGGAGCCCATACATTTCATCACAGAAGTCTACTGACTTCCAGATGGGGAAACAGAGTCACAAAGGCAGTGCTGAGATATTCCTCCCCTTAGCCCATCTGTATATGTCTTAGCTGCCTAGTGCTTTGCTTGGGTCCTAGAAGGTCCAGCACAGGAGATGCTTTTATAGTTTGGAAGGTGCATTTTAAGTAAATTAAAAAAAAAAAAAAAAAAAGTAACTCAGTAGTCTTTTCTTTCAGGAAGAAAAAAGCCATTTTAAAGCTAGTACATCACAGTTAAGTTTCCCCCTTGATTTCAATGTTAAATGGCTCTTGCAGTAACTTCCTCAAAGATTTTCCCCCCCATCAGCCAGGTTTTAGCTGACAGTTTACAAGTGTGCCTGAGAAGATGCCAGGCTAACCTCCTTTACATCAGCAATTCTTTGGGCCATTGGCCTGTGGTGAGAGATGAGGGTGCAGCCCTCACACCCGCAAGAGGGTAAGGGTGAGTCATACAGGTGACCAGTGGTGCCCTCCAGCCCAATGAACTGCCTTGAGATCCTCCCAGTGACCCCCTTTCACACTGCAGAAGAATTTCTGCTTTCTGTAAGAAGACTCTCCCTCAGGGACTGGCGTTCATCTATGTGTCTTTCTTTCTTTCTTTCTTTTTTAATTTTTTAACGTTTATTTATTTTTGAGAGAGAGAGAGTGAGCAGGGGAGGGGCAGAGAGAGAGGGAGACACAGAATCCCAAGAAGGCTCCGGGCTCTGAGCTGTCAGCACAGAGCCCGACACAGGACTCGAACTCACAAACCATGAGATCATGACCTGAGTCGAAGCTGGAAGCTTAACTGACTGAGCCACCCAGGCGCCCCCCCCCCCCCCCATCTATGTCTTTCTTAAATTGCCAAGCTGCAGAGAAGACTGGAAGACTGGACTTGGGTGGTGTCAAGTGGTGCTAATGTCTGCCGTATTTCACAGCCAGGGGACCATTTCTTCCAACTGACAGCTAAATGTCTTCACATGGTGCACACGGAGTTCTTCTCCCTGCTTTCCTTTCCTGGGATGCTGTCCTTCGGCATCTAGATCCAAGAATGCAGTCAGTCCAAGATAGCCCTCAAGGGGGAGCGTTTTCTCAGGGGTGCAGAGGAGACCCGAGGACCTGGTTGCCCACTGGACTGCCTTCCCTGCAGAGTCCCTTGCATGGACAAGGGAGCGCAGGATTAGACCAATTTTTCCTAAAATGTATTCAGCTCTTTCCCTTAACAATTGTAGATTCATAATGAATATAAGCCTAGTAAATGCAGTCCTCCAGCCCCTTTTTCTTCTCTTTCTGAGTCCAATCTTGTATCTCTTTATGTTCTCTCCCAAGGTAAAATCACCCCACCCTGTGGCTTTAAAAACTAAGTTCTTGAATTCACAAATTATATTTCAGGTTTAAGCTTCTCCTTGGAGTGCTAAACTTACTTACCCAAGTGCCTGCCTGACATCTCCACTTAACAGTTATTGCGGGTATCTCAAAATTAAGACCTTCAAATCTAGTTTTTTTCATTTCTTCATTCTGCACTTGATTCATGTATCTTCCAGTCTTTCCCAGGGTCATGTCAATCAAATCAGAACCCGAGTGCACTGATCAGGGTCTCTTTGGGAGAGAGAAACCAATCAGTTATTTGAACAGAGAATTGATCAAATATAAAGAATTAGCTAGATATAAAGTTGCTGGGTAGATAACTGAAAAGACGACGGAACACTAAGTTGTTACCTAAGTAGCAAAGGAACAGCCACCAGCTGTAGGCCTGGAGAACAAAGAGAAAAGGTCGGAGTTCATTAATATGCGACTCTGGAAAAGGTGGCACCTGCAGAGATGAGGCTCAGACATCTGAGAAGAGAGCAGCAGTTAGTGCTGGTGTCTCAGAGGAAGGCAGCGAAGCTGTCAGTGTGGGAAACTGCAAACTAGATTTAACCTCTGCTATGGGAAGAAGGAGACTAGGGTAAAGAGCAGGGAGGCTGGGGGCGACTTTCATGGGAGCAGAAGCCTCACAGAAAGTGATCAGGAGGAACTAAGTCCCTTCTTCCTGCTGTTCAGTCTTTGGCACCCCCTAATGGCAGAGGTGCGCAGGGAGCAGCTGGAAAGCAGGAACTTGGTTTGCTTATCCCAAGCCCTAGTGTCACTCTGCCGACTGCTGAGAGTGGACTTACAGAGAGACAATACCCTAATAATCAGCGCTTTGGTTATTAACTACTTAGTCACTGAAGTGTCCCTCGTTCTTTCTTTCTGCCTAATTCCAGTACCAAACCCACGCAGAAGTTTTAATATTGCTGTCTCTGAAGTAGTCCTTAATTTTGTTGACCTTTTCCTCTCTTTCCCATCCTAAACGTGATCCAAGGCTCTATCACCTGCACCCCGGATTGTGGCAATATTTGTCTTACTGGACTTCTTCATTTTACCTTATGCTTACCTCCAGACTATACATTCATTCGGCAAATGTTTATTGGGCACTTGCACGACAATAGTAAACAAAATAGCGAAGTCCTTTCTTTATGGAGCTTCAATTTTAGCCACTCACATGACTACAAAGCTGCTATTAAAGTATACTTTAAATTGGGTACCTGCTTAAACCCTTCCTGTTCCAAATAGAACAAAATCCAAAGGATAAAGCTAGGTTCAATCTGACGTCTTTCAGCCTCTCCAGACTTCTTGGTGGTGTCACTTTCCTTCCCTTATATATTCTGACACACTGGCAACTTTTAGTTTCTTGGACATTCCAAAATCTTTTCCTGCTCAGGGCCTTCACACATTCATTTCTCTTGGCTAAAAAGATCTTCAACTTGCTCTGCAAGTCTTTATCCCACTATTCAAGTACCTGCTAAAATATGAATTCCCAATTCTGACTACTATAGGTGTAGATATGGATAATAGAGATAGAGATAGAGATAGAGGTAGAGATAGATAAATATAGATATAGATAGATACAGATATATCTCCTCTACCTCATTAGTCTCTATCATTTCTTCCTCTTCAGTCTCTTCATAGAATTTGCCCTCATTTATAATCTCAAGTAAATAGTTGATTGCTTATTAAACATGTCTTTTCCATCAGACTAAGTTGCAGAGGAGCAGTGGTGGGATTATGTTTATATTCCAGCATAAAGCAGTGTCAAGTGCTCCATAAATATTTATAGAATGAATTAGTCAATTAAAAGTTCCTAGAATTCAGTTTAATGTTGTTTAGCCCAGCAATGCCTAACTTATTTGGTCACAGATCATTCTCGATACCTCTCAACCCTCCTGAGGAGTTCATGTTCCAGTGTCAGTACACATTGGGTAACACAAGCTTTCATTTGGGATCCTCTCTGACCCTGTTTAACTCCTGGAATAAGACCTTTGAAGCAGAAGATACATAGAGTTAAGTTTTACTCTCTCAGGGCAAAGGGCAAAGGATTTACAGGTCCTTTTTATGAGACCCCAGGCGGCATCCAAAGTTAGAGACAAGGTATGATGTGAGTTCTAAAGAGATTAGATTCCAATGATAACTCTTATCTGTCAAATCAAGGTTATAATTCTGATATTTCAGGATTGTTGGGAGGAGATCATGAAATTAACACATAAAAGATACTAGATACCATATGCAGCCCATAGTAGGTTCTCAATAAATGTTAGCTCCCATATTTTTACTTACTCCCTTTGTCCATTTTTTGGAGAAATAAATTGCTAACAGCCTGCAGAGAATAATGGAAAAAATATTGACAGCATAACTCTGCCATAGATTATATTAACCACTAGTGGATGGGGTTATCGATGAATAAAATGTGTATAATTTTTCATCTCTCCATCTCTCATGTGCTTAGCCTGCCAGTAGATATTAGTCCTCATCCTGCCCTTGAGAATACTAAAACTAATTGTGGAAAAATAACCAACCCAAATGAAATAACTAGAGAGAAATAAGATGCTAATAGGCAATAAGAGATGTAAGAAAGGCATAAGGATTGAAGTAGCTGAGGCTTCTCTCATAAAGGATAGTGGGGGAATGGACCCGCCATTTGTCTTAGGCAGCCTCCCATAACTGAGCAGTTTAAGAAATGTTTTGGGTTGGAGTTGACGAAGTCTACCGCAAATAAAATTAAATTTGATTTAGCAGTGTGCCCTTCCAAGACCACAGCACATTTTAAGGAATCTGTCCTCATAAATTTCAAACGAAAGAAAAGATCCAAGCCACTTTCTAAAACCTGACTTCTCAGCAGAGTGCTTCATTATAGACCCTGGGAGGCTTAAATGGCAGGCTAATTTTTCTTCTCCCTTAAAATTGAAAACAGCTTGAGCTCTCGAAAGTCCTTGTCATCTACCAAAGCAGATGGAAACTAAGGAAGAGAACAACCCTACAACAAAATAACAGCAGGATTAACCTATGGAGAGACAGTGATTTCCACAGAATACTGTTTTTGCAGAAGACTGTAACCTTGGATCTCCTTGCTCTAGGACCACAGCACCATTCTAAAGGATGGAGACAAATTTAAAATACAGGAAGGCCTTGTGGTACCTCTCCCACCAGCCTAATTTATGAAAGTAAATCTCACTAGATTTGCAAAGTCTAGGGAGGATGCTGAACAGTGGCAGCAAGAATATATTTGTTACATATTGGGTTTGAGGTTATCAGTGAAGCACACATAAAGATGTCAAGTGTGAAGTTAGATTAGCAGAAGTGTTAGTCATCTACAATTAGTATAAAATCAAACGAGTGGTTTTTAGAATGGGCCCTGTGGAATTTACAATTTACCGAGGGGACAAGGGAGAAGGAGAATGGGCAGAGGACATATCCTGCACCCCTCAGCCAGCCCAAGCAGCTCCAATCTGTCATTTTAATATTTTAATTTCCTGTCTGAAAAATGGGTTCCACTGCTTTAAAAAGAGTGAAAATCACAGTTCTAGGTGATTTATGACTATGTCTCCAGATTCTAAGTGTGACTCTTTGGAATTTGGAATTGGGAGAGTTTCCAATGCAAAACGAACCATGCCTAAGATTCCTCTAAAGATGGTTACCATCTGGAATTAGGGCTTTTTTTTTTTTTTTTTTCCTGTGAAGTGGTATTTTTCCCCATTACATTTGTTAACTTCCCTATAGCCTCATGGCTTGATTACAGCTTTCAGTATTAGAAAGGCAGAGATTTTGATATTAAAAAGACAGCAATAATAAAGAGAAATTTTTACATGTGATTTGACAGATGGAATATAAATGAAATCCTCAGTTAGCTAATAATTCATCTTTAATACTCAGTTTTTGATCAGAACATCTCTTGGGCATATAGGCACTTGAGAATCCACAAAAGCAATATTCATAGTGTTGGTGAGAGGCATCAGCTATAACACACATCCAGTATCTACTAAGAAGATCAAAAGGAAGGACTTATGGAAATATGGAAAGAAAGATAAAAGAAAGAAGAGGGTAGGAAGAAAGGGAGGAAGGAAAGACGGGAGAGAGGGAAGAAGGGAGGGAGTAAAAGAGGGAAGGAAGAAGGAAGAGTAAAGAACAATGGAAATAGCTTATAGAAAATCAATATGGATGACATAATTTTTTTACTAATACCTGCTAAGTGGTTTTACCTCCTTCTTTCCATTCACGCCATTCTTCAGCCATTCTTTTGCTTCTCAGTTCTTTGGACAGGGACATCAAAAGGCATTGTGAGAAAAGAGAAGGAAAGAAAATGGAAAATAAGTAAGGTCTCTAGGAAACCAGACCAACCAAATCTACTTTGCTTGTAGTGAACATAATTTAGTTGCAACTTTAGAGCAACTGATGATCCTGAGATAAAGAGAAAAAGGGGGATTAAAAGGAAAGACCTTGTATAAGACCACTTTTGTCCACAATATATTTCACTTCAATTGAATGAAATTTCTCTTGGATGCTAATCAGCCCTAGTTTCATAGGAACTCTTCCATTTTAGCTATATTGACCTATTCCTTGAGGAAGAGGACTGCTAACATCATTTTCATTATCCTCAGCACCCAGCACATAATAGATCTTGCAGTTGAATTAAATACAACTATTTAATAACTAATGCTGGCCAGAGATATAGAAATCAAGAAAAGAATAATTTTCATAGTGAATAAAAGGTACAAGTGAACTGAATCTCCACGTTGGTTATTCAAAACTAACACTCATAATGTACTTAAATATGCAAATAGTTTCTACAGTTATGTTTGTTCTTTTAGTAAGAACAATGTCCTGTTAGAGAAAAAGGCGTGCGAGCTAACATGTGGTCTGTGAAGTTTTCTAAGGCCTATTTAGTTGCAAAATAAGGTCTAAATTAATCTGACAAATATTTATCGAGTGCCCGAACACATGATTTTGGGTCACACTGATCCAAGACCAACATCTTCCATGTCTCCAGGAGCTTCCAATGTAAAGAGGAGATGGTTATTAAACAACTCATTACCTAATTAATTGAGTAAGATTATGATGAATGCTAAAATGGACAAGTTTAGAATGCATTGAAGTTACAGATTCAGAAATTCTTCCCTGAAAAATAAATTATGCTTGAACCCATATATGAAAGCTAAGGAGAATTTACCTAGGTGAATAGGTAGAAGGACAGTGGTTTTAAAGCAGCTTGTGTGAAGATACCAACGTGAAAAGGAGTAGAACAAAATGGTGGAACCAAAGGAGGGCAGTGTGGCTAAACCCCCACAGGAAGGGAGACATAGCCCAAGTAGTCTGAGAGAATGACAGAAGCCTGTAAGAGTATGAGCAGCTTTCCATGGCTATGTTTTGTTTTCAAGCTGGATGCCCAGATTACTCAGAAGTTTCTGTGTTTCACTATCCATGAAAATTATCAAAGTCTTGGACATGTGGCATAGCTGATTCTGGAGTATGAGGACTTAGCCATTTCAAATTCTTTCCCATTGTTTCCTTTTTCTGTAACTTTAAAATATAAAATGATGTGTAAATGTATCTTTTTAAATAATGGCTCAGTTCTACACTTTTTAAATTCTTTACTGAAGGGAGAAGGTAAACCTTAGGAAAACATGGAGGGATGATGATGGAGGCCACCATTTGCCAAATTGTGTTCTGTGGGTATAATGTGGTGTTGCCTTAAAAACAGAAGAGTTCTGTGATCAAACCTTTGGGGGAAATAGTAGGTTAAATAAAGGTAAACAGATTCTTATTCAAGGATTCCTCCGAACCTTTACTATGCCATCTAATGAATGTTTTTTTTTTTTTTTTCACGAATACTCCAGTCTTATACTGAACACAGGGATATGAAAAGAGTATGAAAGATACAGTCCCTGACATCACGGAGTTTACAGTTCTACACAGCATAGATTGTGATTTGCCAAGAGGTAAATAGAGCTTCCGGGACTTCCCAATCTTAGCCGAATACAGAATTCTCTTTCAAGTGCAACCTCTCACCTAATTGTATTTAAGACATGCTTGTTAGTTCTGTCTAGAAGAATCAGTACTAGGTATCCCCAAAACACTTAGATTGCATTATATGGAAACATACTTTAAACAACCAGCCAGACCAGACTGTGTTTCCTGGAGGACAAACCAGATGATATGTGGTAGGATGCCCTTTTCAAAAAATGTAGGAGAAGCATCATTAAAAGACCCTATGTGCCCCATAGTGAGAAATGTGCTGGATTTGACAGCAATATCAGACAGTTCTCATGACAAGCATCAGAAACCCACATCTTTCCTCATACCAACTCTGGAGACAGGTCAGTTAATGCTTCCCAAGCAATCTAAAACTCATGCCAATATGCAATAATTGAGTCCTGTTGTGGTATCTATTTTGATGCAATTTTAATTCAAAGAAGCCTGTCGCTCTAGTTGTGAGGCTAATTAAGACAACCATCTCTTCATTCTGAAAACAAATGTACATCCTGGAAGTTGATGGCTCTGAGAGAGAGGAAGAGTAGAACTAATGAAAAATTTCCCTTATCTTCTGACCATTTCCAACCCAAGACCTTGTCTGAAGTGTTCTTCCAAGAGAACAAATGTCAAAAATAACAGAAGATAATGGGAATTTGTCAGGGGTAGAGCAGTAGAAAAGGCCTTATTACTATTACTTTAGGCTCATTAAATTTCATCATGCTTGATGTTGGGATTTGAATAGATACTTTTCTTTGATGTTTTTTTTCTAAAATGCTACAGACAGTAATTAGGGGATTTCCTGATACAGGATTAAGAGAGACAAGACGATCATCACTTGTCTTTCAATTCTGGCCTCTCAGAGTTTTCCTTTCTGATGAACTTTTTTTCTTTTTCTCAAGAGCTCTCTTTTTTTGTAGATTCTCATGATTCACACCACACTGAGTTATGGGGATTGCTTTGTGATTTCATTTAGAAGGATACCAAAGATGACCTATTTCAGATAAATCTGTATAACGAAGATGTGCTGGTACATAAAACATACTCAAGAATGTTTATTAAATTGTGTAATCTTGTTAGTGACAAATGTTTCCTATGAGTCATTTTCCCTTAGGTGACAATGCCATAAAGTAGTCAAAGGTTATATCCACTTGCTCTGGTCCCTGATTGCAAATCCACTTTTAAGAATAGTAGCGTTGTCAGATAATATGACAGGAGAAACCAGATCAGAACACATTATAGAAGAAGATTAATATTGAGGCAGAACATGTAAATATGTGTCAGGCTGACCCATGTCCTGGAACACCTCACTGAGTAAAAAATCTCAATGAAAAGTGATACTCCTCCATAGTCTCTCTGCATCGTTCATCACTGAGTACCTTCTGCATTTTTATTGACAATAACCTTTGTTATAAGGATGACAAGAGTCCAAAAACTAAATGTCCTTTCTTTACCAGAAAATACCGTGCATTGCCAATAGGAGCTGGTACCTAGAACTGGACGACCAGTAACTAAATTTCCTCCCTGAAAGACCAGTGCTTCCTCTCATGCATGCATGTCAACTTCATTCTGTCTTCCTTCTAACACTTCCTCTACTTCACCATGCAGTTAGCCCTAGATCTGCATCACCTCCTAGTCCTATTCTTGGGGCTAATTTCGATTTTGTAAAATAGAGAATCTGATTGGCCCAGCTCAGGTCATGTGCTTCTAGTGCCATCAGCTGTAGTCAAGATCAATGGCCCATCTGCTCTGATGTTCACACAAGGGGAGGCATAGTACACGAGATTGATTGCCATTACACTTTTCATGCTTTTTTGAATCTAAATGTGCATACATCTCTGTTACATTCAAAACTTTTTAGCTGAAACAGTAATATTTAAATAATTAAATAACGTAAAACCTAAATATTATGTAATTTTTCTATTGGGATTTATTTATGAATGTTCATTGGAGAACTCTTACCATAGATTGCCAGTCGAAGCAAGTGGTACTTGAATGTTAGGGTACGTAAGAATTCCCCCATAGATTTTGTTTAAAATAAGGATTCCTCGGGGCACCTGGGTGGCTCAGTCGGTTAAGCATCTCACTTCTGCTCAGGTCATGATCTTGCAGTCCGTGAGTTCAAGCCCTGCATCAGGCTCTGTGCTGACGGCTCAGAACCTGGAGCCTGCTTTGGGTTCTGTGTCTCCCTCTCTGTCTGCCCCTCCCCCACTTACACTCTGTCTCTCTCTCTCTCAAAAATTAATAAATATATATTTTTTAATTTTTAATGAAAAAAAGTAAGTATTCCTCTGTCCTACCTTGGAAAGTCTAAGTAAGCCTGGGGAGAAATAAAGATTTGTCCATGCTCTTTTTAGGTGATTCCATTGTCAGTGGGCCACAGTTTGAGAAACATGAGTCTAGATTAAATAAAAGGGAAACAAAAGGAACAGGGCTAAGATTTTAGAGAAGGGTCTTCAATAGAGAAGAGACCAGAAGAAAGCCAGTTATGATTTGCAGGGAATCCTTTCCCTGCTATAAACTTTTTCAACCACCAGGAGAACCATGAAACCCTTATTCCCAAACCAAACTTTCTTGGAGGATTTTCACTGTATTTAACATGCTCCTTGGATCTGTGGCTAGCAATGTCTGATTATTCTCATGAAACTAGATGCAGCATCCCACTTCGGATAAGACTTTCTAACGGAGGAAGGTAACGTACTCCCTGCTTCTGCCAGGCAGTCGCTAGAGACACCTGTTGCTCTTTCAGGCTTTGAAGGCAAAGCCAGCTTTGCAATCAGGCAGAGAGCTCAGTTCTCCTCTGAGATTGGCTGAATGAAAATGGCACAGACTCTCTTTTCAAGCACCTGTCAGGGGAAGAACATACACACTCCACAAAGCGGCTACATAAATGATCTTGCACTCAGAGTCAGCAGTGCGATGATCGTTACATTGTTTTGCAAGAGTCAGCTTTCACAATGACAGGAGTTTCAGAGCAACTGCAAAATTTCACAGACACAACCTGCCATGAGTGAGGAGGAACATGCCACACAGGGAGTTTCTGTTCCCCTCCCTTTCCGCCCTAGGCTACGTGTCTTTTGGCAGTCATGAAAAGGTAGCAGAGATGCCTTTCTGGAACATTTGTTCAGAAAGGTTTTAATTTCATTGATTGATCTAGTGATTCATTTGTCTATTTTAAAATATTGTCTGGGGCGCCTGGGTGGCACAGTCGGTTAAGCCTCCGACTTCAGCCAGGTCACGATCTCGCGGTCCGTGAGTTTGAGCCCCGCGTCAGGCTCTGGGCTGATGGCTCGGAGCCTGGAGCCTGTTTCCGATTCTGTGTCTCCCTCTCTCTCTGCCCCTCCCCCGTTCATGCTCTGTCTCTCTCTCTGTCCCAAAAATAAATAAAAAACGTTGAAAAAATAAAAATAAAAAAAATAAATATTGTCTAAAAATATTAAGGCACAGTTTGTTTTAAGCTGAGCCAGGAACTATGCTAAGTGTTCTAGGGATACACCTGAGTGCGAAACTGACGTAGCACCTGTCCATGAAAAGGGAAAATGGGGAAGACAGATGTGAAGACAATAGTTACAGACATCATATAAAATTACCAGTGAGCTCAGTGCTTGGAATACATTGTGAGATGCTAGAAAATGGAGAAACGACCCTGTCAGAAAGGTCAGAGGTGGTGAAATTGTTTGGTGGAGTAAGGTGGAATAACGAAAGGAGGAGTATTTATTTGCAAAAGTCTTGGGATGAGGAGCTTGGGGGAGAGATCTAGGCAATTAAAGAAGTTGATGAAGGAGAGAGCAAGGGTATAGTTCTGGGTTGGATTGCGTCCTTCAAAAAAATGTGTTGATTCCTAACCCCCAATACCTCAAAATGTGACCTTACTTGGAAATAGGGTCATTGAAGATGGAAGTGGTTAGTATGAGGTCACACTGGTGTAGAGTGGTTCCTTAATCCAATGTGACTGGTATCTTTTTTTTTAATGTTTATTTATTTTTGAGAGAAAGGGAGGAAGAGAGAGAGAGAGAGAGAGCACAAGCAGGGAGGAGCAGAGAGAGGGGGAGATACAGAATCCCAAGCACCTCCAGGCTCTGAGCTGTCAGCACAGAGCCCAGGGCGGGCTCAAAGTCACGGACTGCGAGATCATGACCTGAGCAGAAGTCAGACGCTTAATCGATTGAACCACGCAGGTTCCCCGTGACTGGTGTCTATATAAGAGTTGGAAACAGGCACACAGAGAGAAGATGGCCATGTGAGGACAAAGGCAGGACTTGGCGTTAGGCTGCCATGAGGCAAGGAACACCTGGTCCACCAGAAGCTGGAAGAGGCAAGGGCTTCAGAGGGAATATGGCCCTACCATCACTTTGTGGTAATTTGTTATCCAGCCCCCGGAAACGTGTGTGCAGTAGATGGCATTAAACCAAGCTGAAGTGCAGGGCAGGCCAGACCACACAGGGCCTTGAAGATCTTGTTAAAGGTCTTACTTTTAAAAACAATGGGGAGCAGATAAATGTTTTGAACCAATATAGCAATAATGGCTGGGTCCTGTGAGAGAGGATAAGCTTACTTTTTGGTCACTTGTTTTGGTCACTTGAATTGCTCAGCAAATGAAGGAAGGTGGCAAGAATTATACTTACCCAGCATTCCGAGTCATTGATATTTCAAATGGCAACCTAATTAGATCACAGTTTTCTCTCCCATTACACCAGATTACAGGAATCAAGTTTTCTGTACTGGCTAATACTGGACAGCTGAAACATATTTTCAAATTGTGTTCCAGGGAACACTAGTTCTGAGAATACATTATAGAAAACATTCCATGGTCAAAGAAGTTTTGGAAGTTCTAAGTTTCTTGGGGTGTTTCTTCTTGCTTGCAGAATCATAATATGCATTAACGT
This sequence comes from Panthera onca, assembly GCF_046562875.1. Lineage (NCBI taxonomy): Eukaryota > Metazoa > Chordata > Mammalia > Carnivora > Felidae > Panthera > Panthera onca. The sequence goes on along the minus strand of NC_138340.1, from coordinate 30,831,167 downwards.
ATTATCGTCTCTCGAAGTTCTGTAGTAAAGAAAGACTTCAACCTCAGTTTCCAAATATGTTGGACCATGAAATATCCTTGGGCTGAATCAAAACCAGAAGTAGGTAAGAAGTACCTGTTAACTTTTCAAGGGATTCACTTTTGGAAATGCTGAGAGGTTTTTAAAAATAATATTTTTGTGCCCTCGCTCCACTTTCCAAACCAAGAAATGCTACCCAACACCTAGTTTAAATTCCGCCCTGCAATTTTTCTCTTCCCTGCGTGCATGGCCTGCTGGGGGAATAGCTGCTTTCAATCTGTGAAGCTCAAATCTTCCTTCCCCTTCTCTTCTCCCATCGGAGCCTCATTTGAGAGATCTGCCCTCAAGCAATTCTACTGGCAGAGTGTGGAAAAAGTATTTCTGAACAAACAAAAAAAAAGAAGTTGTAATGCTTTTTCAAATGGCATATTCAAATGTGACTTGAAATGGGTAGCCCCAGACTTCAAAATGTAACCAAGAAAGACAGTGCTAAACCTGGAAAGGATTCCGGTCATTTGGTACAAAATGATCATTTTGTTTATAAATAAATGAAGGCCGGGGCATCTGGGTGGCTGAGTCAGTCTCAACTATCCGACTTTGGCTCAGGTCATGATCTGGCAGTTTGTGAGTTCGAGCCCCGCGTCGGGCTCTGTGCTGACAGCTCAGAGCCTGGAACCTACTTCCGATTCTGTGTCTCCCTCTCTTGCCCCTCCCCCACTCATGCTCTGTCTCTCTCACTCTCTGTCAAAAATAAACATTAAAAAAATATATAAATAAATGAAGGCCTAGATGGCCAGAGATTGGACCAAAGCCACAGAGAAGATGAGATAGCACAGCAGGAGGGAGAAGCAAGGTATTTCCTCTCAGCCCTGCCTCCTCTTGAAATATGTCTTTCAAGGCTTTTAAAAAACTTACATTAACTTTTTTTTTTCTAGTATTTTTTTTTTATTTTTTTTCTCAACGTTTATTTTTGACACACACACACACACACAGAAAGAGAGAGAGACAGAGAGAGACAGAGCATGAATGGGGGAGGGTCAGAGAGAGAGGGAGACACAGAATCTGAAACAGGCTCCAGGCTCTAAGCTGTCAGCACAGAGCCCCACGCGGGGCTCGAACTCACGGACTGCGGGATCACGACCTGAGCCGAAGTGGGAGGCTTAACTGACTGAGCCACCCAGGCGCCCCTTTACATTAACTCTTGATAGCATTTGAATCCAGACATTAATCGCTAATATAAAAAAGACCCCCCATAAATGCTCAACGAATTCAAGTGTCTCAGTAGCACATAGCAGTTCTTTGTGAGTGTGACTAATTCAATAAACCAATTCAATAAAATGGGGAGGGAAAATCCATAAATAGTAAATACCTTGTAAAGTTGTATGCTTTGGTTATCCATGTAACACATAAATTATTTAAGTGACCACAAAAAATCTCTTTTGACACGTTCATATATTCATTGTAAGTTCTCTATTCTTGGTGGAGGAATTTCTTTTTCCTTTAAACAATAAAATGTTAAGAAAATTACTCTGGAAAATATCTGGTTTGGCTCTTTTTTATTCTCTCTCCTTCCCTTCTGCAGTCTTTGGTCGTAGGTAAAAAGACATCTCCCGATCCATACCACCCATTTAAGAGAGGAGAGGTGTCTTTTGCTATCTCTGCCCTTTTTACTATCCAGGCTGCTAAAAATCCTTCCTGACGCATCTATGGACATAAGTCTTAGGTTGTTCTGTCATTCCTGCCCCACACAATACATGTCTTGCATACCTGATTCTGCACCCAAGCGTCAGCCTTGCAGGCAAGATGTTGGGACACAGCAGAAAGGAAGATGGCAGTAGTGCGTTGACTCTGCCCCATCATGAGTTGAGCCCGGGAGAGATGCATATGGGGTTTCTCCTCGTGTGCACATCTTACAGACGCTTCAAGAGAAGTGGTGGTCATGCCACATGACACCTTCCCACAAACCAGCTTCTCACCTCGTGCTCCACTGAAGAAACAGCAATCTGTTCTAACATTGGAACATCATCAGCCTGAGAAAACGCTTAAGACAATTGTTCGGTCTCCATGTCTCCTTACTCAGGAATTTTTAGGGATAATTTTGTCTCTTTGCAATTTTCTTCTTCCCAGTTAGTTCTGAGAACCTAATCCACACATAAAACGTATACTTCCAGATATAATTTCATCGACGTTACATAGGAGCGATACCGCCTGGACACATCTAGATTTACTCATTTGCACCCACCTCCTACTGGCCCATTTTGCTTCTTCTGTTGAGACGGGACATTGATGTCATCCTACTTGGGCCAAAGTAAAAGCACAACCGGTTCCCAATGTTCTCTTATCTCAGAAAGATAGAACTTTCAGTGTGCTTAAGGAGCTGCCTTCACACTGTCACCACCACCCTGGCAGTAAACGGCACAAAGAAATTAGGGTCTGTATCCTTTCTCCAATTCAGGAAGCAGCTCAATGAAGGGAAAGTCTGAAATTTTTAAAAAAGAAACAAAAGTCTAAATTAAGCCCCCACTGCTTTTTTGCTAAGGGACCTTGGACAAGTTTCTTCATCTTTCTGAGCTTCTGTTTCCTCGTCTGTAAAATAAAGGATGATATTCACTCAAATTTTAGTTGGGAAGCAACTGAGGTTTTACATCATATCATTATGGCTGCTGGCCCATCAAAGCTCTCAGCCTGTACACTTAACCTTCCTTTCTCTGGCTCCTTTGAACTTCCGCATCCAACCTAAGGTAGCTTCAGAAATCAAATGCCACCTGTGTATCCAAAAGACCGTTAGCTATGAAAACTTAATCTAAAAAAAACCCCTGTCCTCCATGGTCTTTCTAATATCTGGAGATTAATGAAATATCATTAAGCAATACATTGGGAAAATATGGAGTAGATAACAAATGGACTCCACAGAAGGCATCATGGGGCACAGGTCCATGAATAATCGCTTAAGAAAATCCAATTATTCAGTCCAGCATATAGGCCATATCAATTCCACTATTACCAACAGATGAAAGAGTCAGGGGATATTGGACAGACCTAGAGGCAATTAAAGGTTAGTCATTAATAAGCATAAGTTTGGAGTCAATACAACTATATTCCAAACCCAGCTCTGCCATATACTGGCTGTGTCATCTTAAGCAAGCCATTGACCTCTGTAAGCTTCAGTGTTTTCATCTACAAAAAGGGGGTAATATAAAAGCATTTACTATATGGGGTTATTTCTGCGAGTAATAAATACTATAATGAATATATAGGACTCTGCACAGTATCAGCTGAGTAGCACATGATCAATAAATGACATCAATTATTATTGCTGTTTACGGGTTTTTTTCCCCATTTTTTTCTGGACACTTAACCTCAAATCTGATTCACTCAAAATCACAGAGCTTCAGCCTTCTTCTTCTTTTTTTTTGTTTATTTATTTTGAGGGAGAGAGAGAGAGTGTGTGTGTGTGTGTGTTCACATACACACACACACAAGTGAAGGAGGGACAGAGAGAGGGAGAGAAAATCCCAAGTAGGCTCTGCACTGTCAGCACAGAGCCTGATGCCCATGCACTGTGAGATCATGACCTGAGTTGAAATCAACAGCCAGATTATTAACCAACTGAGGCACTCAGGCACCCCAGAGTTTCAGCCTTCTGATACTTGAAAATGTGCAACAAGAACCCAGTCCTTGGGTATAGAAATAAAAGAAGAAAAGGCTCTTCTCTGATAAATCTTCCTCCTCCCTTAAACAGTCAGGAAATAATATGGTAAGCCTCAGGAAGGCAAGGCAAAAGAATTATTTTTAGTCATCAAGAAATATCCAATAACTTGAAATCCATGCTTTACAGATGTCACATACAAGGTGTGAAGTTTGCAAAGCATGCTCATTTTAACTCAATTGCCAGCTTCTCTTCTAGAGCAAAACTATGATACTTAACGATGCAACCAATGGGGAAGCTTTAATCTTTGTCCTAGCCAGTTGTCTAGTATGACAGTTGAGATCATAGCACTTGTCAAGGCCATTCTTTTTAGGATTCTGGGAAAGGTTGGAAATCTGGATCTCTGAATTCAATGGCAAGTAGTAAAAGTGAAATCCACCAGATGTACCAATAGTTTCCTTGTCAATAGCAAAATAACATTTTCAGAAGGATCTCATTTTTCTTTACTTCTTGGGAACACTGACAGGCAGTTGTAAATCATCATGTTGCCAACGATTGAAGATCTCAGACCCAGTCCAGAGCAGTGCAGGGGGTTAGCAAATAAGGTCATTGTGATGTGAAACAAAAACAAAGGGAAATATTTATTATATTACTGCTGTGTGTGAATACCAGTCAGTAAGAGAATATATGGGGGGAAAAACATAAGCTCAACATCTCAAATGGATAGCTCTTGCTGATCCTGAACTGGATGTTCCAGGAGTCAACAACTGAAAATATTTGACTAATTTTACATTTTTTAAAGTAGCAAGTATATATGGCTACTTATATTGTTTATTTTTTGATGTTTACTTATTTTTGAGAGAGAGAGAGAGAGAGTGAGTCCAGGAAGGGTAGAGAAAGAGGGGGACAGTGTGGGGCTCCGCACTGACAGCAGTGAGCCTGATGCAGCTCTCTAACTCAAGAACTGTGAGATCATGATCTGAGCTGAAGTTGGACACTTAACCGACTGAGTCACCCAGGTGCCCTGGCTATTTATGTTATTTAAATGTGTGTGTGTGTGTGTGTGTGTGTGTGTGTGTGTGTGTACATGTATATAATTTAACATCTTGGGGAGGCCAACGTAGCATGTGGTTGAAGTACTGTGTAATTATAAAACTTATACAGTTGAAATAAAAATGCCTCTAGGTTTTGTATACAAATGTTTATAATAGTTTTATTTGTGATCTGTAAAGCTAGAACAATCCAAATATCTTTCAGCTAATAAACGGCTAAAAAAAATGTAACATATCCATACTGCGGAATATTAAGCAGTAGTAAATGGATAAATCTCAAAAACATGATGTTGAGTGAAAGAGGCCAGAATCAAATGGCTGCTCTACAGTCCTCTATAAGTATGTTTTTAGGACATTCTGGAACAGGAAGAAAAACTGAAGTAATTGCTAGAGGCATGAGTGGGGTTAGGGATTATCTGTACAGGGGCATGAGAATTTGGGGAGGAGATATTATGTGTCTTAATCGGGGTGGTGCTTATGATAACTATAGGACCATGTGCTGAAAAGGATGAATTTTACTGTGTGTAAATTATATCTTGATAAAAATAAAATTTAGGGGCACCTGGATGGCTCAATTGGTTAAGTGTCTGACTCTTGATCTCAGCTCAGGTCTTGATCATAGGGTCGTGACTTCAACCACCTTGTTGGGTTCCATATGAGGTATGAAACTTACTTAAAAAATTTTTTTGTAATACCTCTGGGTTTTTTTTTTAAATATAATTTATTGTTAAGTTGGCTAATATACAGTGTATACAGTGTGCTCTTGGTTTTGGGGGTAGATTCCCGTGATTCATCTCTTACATACAACACCCAGTGCTTATCCCAACAAGTGTCCACCTCAATGCCCATCATCCATTTTCCCATCTCCCTACCCCCCCGCCATCAACCTTCAGTTTGTTCTCTGTATTTAAGAGTCTCTTATGGTTTGCCTCCCTCTCTGTTTGTAACTATTTTTTTACCCTTCCCTTCCCCCATGATATTAAGTTTCTCAAGTTCCACATAGGAATGGATATGATATCTGTCTTTCTCTGACTTATTTCACTTAGCATAATACCCTTCAATTCCATCCACGTTGCTGCAAATGGCAGGATTTCATTCTTTTGGATTGCCAAGTAACACTCCATTGTATATATATACAACATCTTCTTTATCCATTCATCTGTCAATGGACATTTGGGCTCTTTCCATAATTTGGCTATTGTTGATAGCACTGCTACAAACACTGGGGTATGTGTGTCCCCATGAATCAGCATTTCTGTATCTCTTGGGTAAATTCCTAGTAGTGTAATTGCTGGGTCGTAGGGTAGTTCTGTTTTTAATTTTTTGAGGAACCTCCATACTGTTTTCCAAAGCGGCTGCCCCAGTTTGCATTCCCACCAGCAGTGCAAAAGGGTTCCTCTTACTCCACATCCTCACCAATATCTGTTGTTGCCTGAGCTGTTAATGTTAGCCATTCTGGCAGGTGTGAGGTGGTATCTCAATGTGTTTTGATTTGTATTTCCCTGATAATGAGTGAGGTTGAGTGTCTTTTCATGTGTCTGTTGGCCATCTGGATGTCTTCCTTGGAAAAGTCTCTATTCATGTCTTCTGCCCATTTTTTCACTGGATTATTTGTTTTTCAGGTGTTGAGTTTGCTAAGTTCTTTATACATTTTTGGATATTAACCCTTTATCCGATATGTCATTTGCAAACATCTTTTCCCAATCTGTCGGCTGCCTTTTAGTTTTGTTGATTGTTTCCTTAAATACGAGGTTTAAAAAAATTCCATGAAAGAGTACAGCATCTCAGACATAGCTAATAAAGAGCTGGGCTCCTTCCTGAGGCAACCTCACTGACTAAACAAGGCCTTATTGAATCATAATTACCCGCTGGCTGGCCAGGCTTTAGTTAACTTCTGATTGGCCTCAGTGCACAGCAGAGGAGCTCTGGTAAAAGTGGCAACAACAGGTAGAGCAGTAATATTATATCTCAGTATGTTAGTGTGTGCTTTGTATATCTTTTCTTCCCCTTCTAGAATACCAAGCCTATTGTGTTTCCTCTCCTAGTCCATAAAGAAACAAAAGCAAAGACCAAAAATTCCATTGGCCTAAGCATGGGCAGAATTCTTTATTTATTTGTTTTTTGGTTTTGGTCGGTTGGTTTCTATTGAGATATAATCGACATATAAGATTATATTAGTTTCAGGCGTACAATATAATGATTTGATATTTGTATATACTGGGAAATGATTACCCCTATAATTCTAGTTCACATCCATCCCCCACCTGTAGTTACAATTTTTCTTCTTGTGATGAGATCTACTTACAATATGGTATTATTGACTATAGTCACAATGCTGTACATGACATCCCCAGGACTTATTTGTTTTATAACTGAAAGTTTGTATCTTTTGACCACCTTTACTCATTTTGCCCACCGTCGACCCCTGTCACTGGCAACCACCAACCAATCTGTTCTCTGTATCTATGAGTTCATCTTTATTTTTGTTTTTCTTTAAGATATCCCATATAAACGAGATCATGCAGTGTCTTTCTCTGACTTATTTCACTTAGCATAATGCCCTCAAAGTCTGTCCATGTTGTGGCAAATGACAAGATATCCTTCTTTTTTATGGTTGAATAATGGTCCATTGTATATATACCACATCTTCTTTATCCATTCATCCACTCATAGACACTTAGCTTGCTTGCATATCTTAGCTATTGTAAATGATGCTTTAATAATACTACTAATAATAATTTTTCAAATTAGGTTTTTTTTTTCTTCGGGTAAATACCCAGTAGTGGAATTACTGGATCGCATGGTAGTTCCATTTTTAATTTTTTGAGGAACTTCCATCCCATTTTTGTAGTTGTTATACCAATTTACTTTCCCACCAAAAGTGCATATCCTTGTCAATACCTTTTATCTCTTGTCTTTTTGATAATAGCCACTCTAACAGGTGTGAGGTGATATCTCCTTGTGGTTTTGATTTACATGTCCCTGATGATTAGTAATGATGAGGTAGAACCATTTACCTGAAGTTTTCATCATCTAGTCCGTATTGCGATGTGCTGTCCATGAAAAATACACACTGCATATTTGAAAACTTAGTATAAAAAAATGTAAAATAGCTCATCAAGTTTTATATTGGTTTTAAAAATGATAATCTTTTAGATATGTTGAGTTAAAACATGTTAAAAATTAATTTTTCTTTTTATACATTTTAATAAGCTCTAGAAGATTTTAAATTACCTATGAAATTTAAAACTTCGCATTATAAGTGAAACTTTGTGACTCACGTTATATTTCTATTTGATAATACAACTATAACCTTGGTAAATGACTGAATTGCCCATAGGTCAATTGTGGTAAGGATCAAAACTAATGAAGGTTAAGAAATTAGCATAGTGTCTGGATCATAAGGGACTTTCAAAAATGGTTGCTATAAATAACGTGAAACTATAGATTTAAGTAATTATTTACATACTGTACATACACTCAAGAACTGTCAAATTATTAAATGACCATACTATAAAGAAGTAGGTTTAGGTAGAGTACAGCCAGATTTAATTATTATAGAGGCTGCTTTTAGGCAACAGGCTTCAACAGTGGACACTTGAGCAAGGCAAGAGGGCCCACAGTGAATATGGACCCGAATGCAAAGAGGCTCATTAGGCCGCAGGAGGCCCTCACTCACCAATGGGCTACTTAAAACCAGGCACAGTAGTAAAAAAGGGAAAATTCCATAGATCCCCATACTGCCTCACTCCACCCTATAGTTGCAGCCTCTCATCACCACCTCATGGTAGACAGTCTCTCCTTTGCTGTGCTGCTGCCCTGCATTGTATTCAGTAACTTTGTCTCCTTTGTTCTGCCTCAGGTGAATTCTTTGACCACCAATCCTGCTGGCCCCCATGCTATTGGGTTACCCCACAGTTACCTGCAGTTGTGGTTCATTCAAAGGCAAATTCCTTCAGGAGGTCATATGGTGGCAAGTTAGAATTGATACCCAAAGGTAGCAGTGGTGCTGTGGGGGTTAGGGGCTTATCTGAAGGGGCTTTGAGGAAGAAAGTCAGTTCTCTGGAGTTTGGGAGAATTGAAGCATTAAATGGTTCTAGGAATGGTAACGACCCTGTGAAGCACTCACAGGTCCCATGAAAGGGCAAAGCAGCATAAACTGAAGCCCAGGGAGCTGGTCTGGGGCATGGAGCTTGGGAACCTCAACCCCAGGCTTGGCACAGAAAGCATGGAGATCAAGTTGAGAACCCAAGGAGAGTGACTCTAGTGGACTGAAGACCAGAAACCTTTCCCCATATTTCTGTACCGAATAAATTCAAACATTTCTGTGTAACTTCAAGGTGGGAAAGGAAAGTCTCCCCCCACCTACACACATGTATGCACACACATCAAAATGTCTGAGGAGATGTTGTACCAAACCCTGGCAAGTGACTGGGTTGGTTTAGAAAAACTTGAGGTTCCTGCACCTCAAGTTCTGTCTTACGTCATCACGGTGGATTCTCATATACAAATTCATTTACTCAAAGGAAAATATTTCGGTATTATTATTTTTTTAATGTTTTTTAACATTTATTTATTTTTTGAGGAACAGAGAGAGACAGAGCATGAGCAGGGGATGGGCAGAGAGAGAGGGAGACACAGAATCTGAAGCAGGCTCCAGGCTCCAAGCTGTCAGCCCAGAGCCTGATGTGGGGCTCGAACTCACCGACTGTGAGATCATGACCTGAGCGGAAGTCGAATGCTTAACTGACTGAGCCACCCAGGTGCCCCAAATATTTCAGTATTATTAAAAAGCAAACTTCCACTGGGTAAATTTGAAGATCTAATTGGCTTTATTCAATGATCTGCGAATTGGGCACATCCCATCTAGCAAGTAGAAAGGAGTTCTGAGGAATTGTACAAAATGGAAGATTTTTATAAGAAGGAAGATGGGGCAACATGTTATTTGCAAAAGAAAAGAAAGGTCACCTTCCCTTAGAGGAAGGACTCACCCTGTAGATTACCTGACTAGTGCAGATTGGGAAATTCCAGAAAGATTGGTTTAAAATTCCATTCCTGGAAGAGGCTGAAACTGCAGTTAGGTTAGGTAGGCTTGGTGAGGCTTAACATAAGTGACTCCATTTTGGGCCTGTTTCTTTGTAAGAGTATGATATATTTTCAAGTGTTATCATTAGGTGTTTCTTGGGATAGGGTAGAAACTAGAGGGGGTTTCAATGACTGTTGTGTTACTTGTCCATAGGGTTTGGGGACAGTGAAAAATATGTGTTGCTTTAATAACAATAGTAATAACAACAACAATAATGTATTACCATTTCACAGAAAAAGCACTCTCTATTGGAGTAATGCTTCTAATGTTGCAGGTTTGTTTTTTTTTTTTTTTTTTTTTTACTCCACACCTGGGATTCATTGTCTCACTGCTTCGAAGAATGAAGAGGTGGACACAAAATGAGCAGTGGGCCAAAGTTTATTAGAGTATAAGATTAGAAAGTAAGAATAGTAGGAAAGCTCTCTTTACGGAGAGAGGACATTCTAAAGTGAATGCCCGTGGACTATCAGCAAGTGTCCTTGTTTTATAAGGTTCTGGTCAGCCCTCCCTCTTCCCTTCCCCCTTGTTCCTTCTCAGGTTCTAACCTTATTGGCTTGATAGGTCTAGGTGCCAGGTTGTCCATTCCGGATTGGCTTGTTTCTATTGTATGAGGGGTAGGGGTGGTCTATGGCCATACTTAGGTCTTCTGTCAAATTCCTGAGGGGAAATCAGAGTGGGGAGTTGGTGGGGTCTGTTACATTGTTAAGAGGAACATTATGCCTTGATAGGGTTTGCTGTGGTCAGGCATTCCCAGCATTTTCCCCAAATAGGTTAATTTCCCCACCCAGGGACCTCTGGCCCTAGTCTTTCCCTGTCTGCCTACTGAATCCTACCTTCTCCTATCATACTAGGAGCTTTCCAGACTTAGGTAAGAGCTTATTTGTTATTCTCCTGAGGGTTCTAGGAATATGTCCTTAGATATTTGGTTTGTGGCTGCTGATTACAGAGGACATCCCTATCTCTGGCCTTGTCCTTAGTGGCCTCACTGATCAGGATGTTGCCACTCAGAATGGGGAAGGGCTGGGCTATAAGCTTCAGAAATTCCTCCTGGAGCAACAGAATATACTTAAGCCCAACTCCGGCTTCTAGTCAGTTGTTGAAGTAGCTCAGGCATCAGTTTTTGATTGAAGAACTCTTTCTCAGAACTATGCAGGAGTGAGTTCCGTGTTTCTGCTGAGTTCCATGTATGCTGCTCCTCTGGCCATATTGGTTCAGGGCCAGACACCGGACCCAAACAAGGGCTCTCTGATTCTCTGTCTCCCAGTAATTTGTGACTGAGATGAAAGGTGTCGGTCCCTGAGAGTCCCCAAAGTCACAGACATACAGACATAAAACTCAGAGGCATCAGAAGAAACTAAAAAGCAGAAAGATGGGCAGATGGAATCTGAGTGAGAAATAACAGTAGAATGTCAGTCCTGGTGTCAAGTTCCGGTCTCTGCCGGAGACGCCTTTGTCTTTGGCTTCCCTGAGACACCCTTGTATCTTGTGCCAGGAAGCAAAAATTCCTCTCCTCTCAAAGGTCTTTCTAGCTGGACTAAGAATCAAATTGACATGAGACAGATTAACAGGAAAAAAAATCAAAATTCAATAGTGTACATATGGAGAATCCACACACACATGGAAATTCCAGTGACAGGCAAAATGAGATGTATACATCATTCTGAACTGAGAAGGGAGGTAGGGTCTGAGACTTCAGAGGGAAAGAATATTAATTCACAAGAAGATGAAAAAGAGTAAATGTTTGGTAAACAAATATTTGCCCTGCCATATAGACGAGTTACTTAGATAAAATTTATCTCTGATAATAACCCTTATCCTGAAAAGAGCTTCGAATTTAGATTCTTCTATGTAGTTAAGTGAGTGGCAGAAATTTCTCTTGAGCCCACGGGGTATCAGTTGCCTTCAGCTCTAAGTAATCCACATACCAAAATGGCCCTTCTTGGGGCCTGCCCTTGGATCCTACACTTGTAATAATTTCCCTCCTTTTGCTCAAATTAAATTCCATTGGTGTCATCTACTTACAATCAAACAGTCCTAAGAAGGAAGGAAAATATCCACCTACTTACATCTTTTTTTTAAAATGTTTATTTATTTTTGAGAGAGAGAGAGAGAGACAGAGAGAGGGAGAGGGAGACAGCGTGAGTGGGGGAGGGGCAGAGAGCGAGGGAGACAGAATCTGAAGCAGGATCCAGCCTCTAGCTGTCAACACAGAGCTCAATGAGGGGCTCTAACTTACAAACTGCAAGATCATGACCTGAGCTGAAGTCGGATGCTTAACCAACTGAGCCACCAAGGCACCCCCTCCAACTACTTACATCTTTAACAACCAAGGAATAATTCTCTCTTGGGAGAGTCCATAAATAGTAGGAAAAATTTTTCTCCCATTTCTCACCTGTACTAAGGGATCATAATACCTCATTTCTCTGCAGACATTGTGAATTTATAGAAGACACAAGAAATTTGCTAGAGAGTTTTGACAAACAGTGTGATTGTTACAATGCTCTGAAAACCCTACATAGACTGTCCGGTCTCCTCTCTGCCTCCTTTGGCTTCACTGCCAGCTAGAGGTGATGTTAACACTACCCTACTTTCCCCACATCAGAATAATTGCATCTGATTTTTCAGCCTAAAACAAGATAATCATTTGCAGTATAACTTTTAGGAAACAGAAGAGGGCGCCCTAAGAATATTTAAGAAGCGACAAAGAGCATCTCTTACACCTTTAAATACTACAATGAACGCTTCCTCTCAGGCATAGAAAAGCAGAGCATGGTCGGTTTTGCAACTCATATTATTCTGTGGAGCCACATGACTAGGGATAAAGATCAAGCGTGCCTAAGTCAGTCTCCCAGAAAAAGGCAAGGCCTAAAAAAAATAGTATCTGTTAAAATGTTTGTATTCCCAAATAATAATCTGATTGTCACATGGCATCGTAAAAAAAGGGTGATCAGAAATTACTTCTTTTGATGGATATGGAGAAAGAAATAACAAAACTAGTGTTTAGAGGAATTTTCCATATATCAAATACATGTTTATGAACATAATTTTTTTTTTTATATATTCTACAACAACTCCTAGAGATAAGTACTCAAATCCCCCCCTCCCAAACCTTTGGTAAACTAAGGGAACATTTTATTTTATTTTATTTTTAACGTTTTATTTATTTTTGAGACAGAGAGAGACAGAGCATGAACGGGGGAGGGGCAGAGAGAGAGGGAGACACAGAATCGGAAGCAGGCTCCAGGCTCTGAGCCATCAGCCCAGAGCCCGACGCGGGGCTGGAAGTCACGGACCGCGAGATCGTGACCTGAGCTGAAGTCGGACGCTTAACCGACTGAGCCACCCAGGCGCCCCTAAGGGAACATTTTAACTAGTACCTCTTTCACTCGCTCCAGTCTTCTCCATCATGATATATGGCCTGAAATAAAGAGGTAGATTATTTAAGAAATTGTTATTGAATTAAACAGATAGAGAAAGAAGAAGGAGAGGACCAGGAGGGTGTGGGGGAGAAGGTGAGGGGAAGGAGGGAGAGGAAAGAGAGGGTCTGAGTGACCCGCTTTCCTTGTATTTTCATGCACCCTAACAGCCCCAATATACATATTTCAGAGGCCCCAACTAGGCATAAGAGATGTCAACAGAGGCTACAAGTCCACCCAGGAGTGAATATTTAGGAGAGAGCCAAATGCAGCTACTGGAAGGGAGAACAATCAAGGGAGGGTTATTGATTTAGCACACTCTGAAAGCAGCGTTCACAGAAAGGCTTTACCGGCCTCCAGCTGTTCATTAGTTAATGAATATGAAATATTGACTCAAGGATGGCCCCACAGGTGTTCAGGAAAACAATCTCATTTGTAACCAGTCAACTGCACAAAGCCTAAGGATAGATGGGTGGGGGCAGGGAGAGAGTCCTTTACCCCTCGCTTCCCAGAACCTCAGGCTAAGGTGGATCCCTGTGTCCAGATTCTCTGCCCACCTCAAACTGTGGGGTAGGTCCTGAAATAAAGACAATGGGGTACATCTGTTCCTCTCCTCTTTCTAACACTTGGGGATGGCCAAACTGAATCCCAAGGTTTGGTACCTTTGAGAAGTAAAATACTTTAAAAAAATCAACTCATGAATTTATTTCCAAATATATTTGGAGAAAAATAAACTTCTATATAAAGCTCTCAAATTCACAAATATTAGAGTAAACTCAAATGAGGCATTTATATTTTCTAAAGTTTATTATTTTTAAAATTTATTTAGAGAGAGAGATAGAGAGCAAGCAGGGAGGGGCAGAGCAAGAGGGAGACAGAATCCCAAGCAGGCTTCGTACTGCTGTCTACACAGAGCCCAATGCGGGGCTTGATCTCAGGAACCATGAGATATGGCCCCAGCTGAAGTGAGGAGTCAGATGCTTAACTGACTGAGCCACCTAGGCACTCCTATATTTTTTAAAGTAAAGTAGATATTTTAAAAAATTATAATAGAGGGGTACCTAGCTGGCTCAATAGGTAGAATGTGTGGCTCTTGATCTCAGAGTTGTGAGTTTGAGCCCCACATTGTATGTAGAGATCACTTAAAATCTTTAAATAAATCATAATTGAATAAGTAGTATATAGATATGACTATAGATACTGAGGCCAGAGTGTTAACGCCTGGTGTTTGAGAAACAGGAATTGAGGGCAGGTGAACCAGGAAGATTAGAAAAATGGATGGATGGATGTGTAGTTGAGTCAGGAGTGTTGGATGGATGTGTGAGTTCAGGGATGGATGGTTGGCCAGTTGGATAGTTGGATGTGTGACAAATCAGGAGAGTCATGTTCCCTTAGCTTACTTATTTGCTAGTGCAAAGTGGAAGTCACTAGATTGAAAGGAAATGGAGGTAGAAATGAGTTCATCTGGTTCCCAACCAGTGTACCACAACAAATAGATGTGGGCCAATCCCTTCACAGGTGAGCTGGCAACCTATGTTAAATTGTTTATTTTCCTTATGATTCAGGATCTCACCAAAATTAAGAGTGTGGGCTCTGGAGTCAGATTTTTTTTATGTGAAATTGTAATTACTGCTCGCAGTTGACCTTGGTCAAGTTGCCTTACTGTGCTTTCCCCTAGTTGTAGAATGAGGCCAATTGTAGCACCTGTTCTGTGAGGTTTACAAATAAAGGCAGCCAAAACAGTCGGTCTATAAAATCCAAATTGACATTAATTGATGAATGATTTTGTTTTCCTGGAATTAAATTCATGATGTTGAATATAATAAAATGAAAAGATGTTTACATGTTTTAAGTTTCACTTGTCAGTCTGAATCTTTCGATTTCAGGCTAGCATTATTATCAATGCTGTTTTGTTGTTTTTTTTTTCCATTTTAACAATGAAGTTATTTTTAATCTCTAATCATTGGTTTGATGAGGTATTCAATTTAATCATGTACACCAAAATATAATATTGAATTTTTAAATAGCTGTCTAATGAAAAATTTATTTTGACTTATAGACTTCTTTGAAAATAACCTTTTTTGTAGGCAGCTTCAAAATAGTTCCCAATTATCCTCCTTGTACCCATGCCTTTTGTATTTTTTTTCCCTTTGGGTGTGGGTTGGACTCAGTGACTCAGATCTAATAAATAGATTGTGGTAAAAGTGATGGGATATCACTAACATGATTAGGTTACCGAAAACTCTGGTTTCCATCTTGTTTGCTTTCTCTTATGCTCCTTCTGTCCCTCTCTCTCTCTCTCTTTTCTCTCTTTTCTCTCTTTTTTCTCTCTCCCTCTCTCTTTTCTCTCTCCCTCTCTCTCTTTCTCGCTTTCTCTCTTTCTCTCATATCCTTGCTCTGAAGGAATTGAACCACCATATTGTGAACAGCCCTATGGAGAGACTTATGTGGCAGGAACTGAGACCTCTGGCCACAGCCCATGAGGGCCTGAGAGCTGCCAACTGCCAAGAGAGTGATGGTGGAAGTAGATCCTTCTCCAGTCAAGCCTTGAGGTGCCAACAGCCCTGCTGATGCTGTGATGACAATCTTGTGAGACACTGAGTCAGAGGCTGTGCCTCACAGAAACTGAGGTAATGTTTGTTGTCAAAAGCTGCTAAATTTGGGGATAATTTGTCACGTAGCAAAGGAGAACGAATACATCATCAAAATGGAAGAACTATTTTGCAACTGAAACACGGTACTAAGACACCAAGTTTCCTCTATCTTTTGCACGTGTGAGCTTTGCCGATGAACTCACTTAACCTTTCTGACTTCCATTTCCTCATCCGTCATATGGGGATAGTAAACCCCAAAACCCCATACAATTGTTCATTTATTTAACCTTTCCTATAAAACTCGTTAGAGAGTGTCCTACTCCACAAAGTGGCTCCATTTCTTGCTTGTGGAAAGAAAGCACCTTTGTGAGGCTGTGGAAGATAAAATACCAGGTTTTGAAATGCAGATTTTGTTTTGGGAAGACTCAAATTAGATCAGTGTGCTCATCCTGACTTTGTTAAATAAGAATTCGAGGCCAAATATGTGTAAGTGTTGCAGGATTTTTTTTTTTTTTTTTACCTCATTACCCCGGATTCATTGTCTCTCCACTTCAAAGAATGAAGATGTGGATACAAAATAAATGAGCAGCCGGCAAAACTTTGTTAGAACATAAGATCAGAGGTAGGAATAGTAGGAAAGCTCTCTTTACAGAGAGGGAGCATTCGAAAGTGAATGCCCCTGGAGTGTAGGCAAGGGACTCTGTTTTATAGGATTTGGGTCGGCCCCTTAACTTCCCCCTTGTTCCTTCTCCGGTTTTACCCTTATTGGCTAGGTAACTCTAAATGCCTACTCACTCCTTTTTGATTGGCTCGCTTCCATTGTATGAGAGGTGGTCAGTAGCCATACCATTCCTCATAGGTCATACATTTTATGGTTCAGTACTTATTTTTATTTGGGTCCTTTGTCACATTCCTGAGGGAAACCTGAGGGGGTGTAGGTGGTGTTTGTTACATTCTTAAGAGAAACTTTACGCCTGAGGGAATTTGCTCAAGGTCAGACTTTCCCAGCATTGTTTTAAAATGTGTGTTTCCCCCACCCAGGGACCTCAGGTCCTAACCTTTCCCTCTCTGCCTAGTTTATCCTAGGTTTCCCTGTCAAATAAGTCCTACTCACCTGTTACCTCCTCCGCAAGGTCTTCCCTGATAAGCCTGGGTGAAGCAGCCCCCCCTACTCCCAACCCCTATTTCTGCTCCCATCTTTTCATCGCACTAAGCAGTAATGGAATTTATTGCAGTCGTTTGTTTCTGTTCTGCTCCTCCCTCGATTTTGTGAGGGCAGGAACCTCTCTGCCTTAGTCACTGCTAGAACACTGCCAGCGTGAAGTCGGAGCTTTATATATGTGTTGCCTGCCTGAAAGGGGTGGGAAGTGTGTTTGCTGCCTTCATTATCTTGCCAAGAACTAGTTGCTGAGCGTTTCAGGTAAAGTACTTGGTTAAAAGTAAAGAACTCATCGTTATGTTCAATTTAGGATTTTTCTGGTTTTCATAGGATTCAGGATTGAGAAATTGCAGAAGGCTCTGGATAGAAGCCAGTGAAGAGTTACAAAAATCATTGCAAAATCTTAGCCCCAGAAGCTTTAGAAAATGAGAGATGGACCAACAGTCTTGAGGCCCTTCTACCTGCTAGCAACACCCTTTGAAACATTCCAAACATTTGTTATTTCAAGGGGGGCACTTGCCCTGTTCTCCCCTCACCCCATTTTTTTTGTCATTGTTACCATTTGTTCTGGAAATAGACCTATTACTGGTTTATGGTGGCTAAATACAGACTTTCAGAGCCTTCAACTGAGAAAATGAAAGCCTAACTTCCAAAATTCTTCTTTGGATGCATTAATTTTCTTCCACTGAACCTTCATTTATCCTCCTCCTACTAGAACACATCCTTTGTTTAGTGAGTATGTGTGTGTGATGGGGGTGGTTAGGGAGCTGTGAAAAGGAAGAATGAAGGGAAGTGTGGATATATTCAGATTTTTATTTAAGTACCATAGTTAAAAAGTATTCTCATGTAACATTCTGGAAGAAGTGCAGGACTTAATGTCACTTCATTGGAGGCTCCAAAAGGATGGCATATAGTTGTATTAAATGAATTGCTTCAGAAAGAAGGCTTAAAAAATAACCTCAACCCTTCTTAATCTCAGGGACTTCACTAAGCCTTTAGCCTTAAAAAAAAAAAAAAAAAGTCTAGCCTTTTCATTTATTTTCCTTCTAAAGTAAACATCACAAGATGAAAAATTAATTTCAACTTTTCATAGAGGTGGCAAGGGGGGGCTGTCTTCCTTCGTCCTTAACCCTTCTTCCCTCAGGCATGATTCTGGAGCTGAATAAAGACAATATGTTCCAAATTGCCAATCACATTAGTCTCTGTGTGGGCTGCTTAAAACATGCAAATGGCTCTGAAAAATGTCTCTCATCCTACAAAGATAAATGAAGGTGTGTATCACCATCAATTGCAATAGAAGTCAAAGGAGGACAGAAAGCACTGATAAACGAGACGTCTTTGCCTTTCCCCATAGACAAACATTCTGTGAGGAAACAGGAGTGTTGATGGATTACATCAGCCTCCTGACTTTACACATACCTGTAGCCTTCACTGCAGCCTATCCTCCCCAGCCCTGCGGACACATCTTCTTAAAGGATAGTTTTGTTTACTTAACTCCTGTGCTCAAACACCTTCACTGGCTCCCTATTGTCCATTAAGAAAATAAAGAAAGCCCTCACCTTTTCATACCAGTGTTCAAGGCCTCATTAACCTTGCCATCCTTATTACCCACAGCCTCTCAAAGTAGATCTTACAGGGGTGCCTGGGTGGCTCAGTCGGTTAAGTGTCCGACTTTGGCTCAGGTCATGATCTCCTGGCTCGTGGGTTTGAGCCCCGCGTCAGGCACTGTGCTGACAGCTCAGAGCCTAGAGCCTGCTTCAGATTCTGTGTCTCCGTCTCTCTGCCCTGCCCCGGGCTCTGTCTTTCTCTCTCAAAAATAAACATTAAAAAAAAAAAAAAAGTAGATCTTACATTCTAGCCAAAGTCAATTATCAGGGATCCTTATAACCTGAGTATTTGTCAGAATCTCCATAGTAATGATATTCCAAAAGAAAGTCAAAGCTATAAGAATAGGAAAAATATTTACCAAGGAAAAAAAAAACATATATAAAGTTAAGACCTCCTCTAGCGTCTCTGCCCTTTGAGTTATCTGCCCTTGATTTCTCATTGATTATCAGACACTGTCAACTTCCTTCAGTACAAGGTAAATACAACATGAACTGATTGCCAAAGGACCTATGAACATGACAAGAAATGAAACATTTTATGAGGTTCATAAAAATGATACAGGAGAAATTAATTGAGTTCTCAAATATTTTTGCAGGTATGACCTCTTCATGGCCAATCTGTGAAACCCAAATATAAGGTGCAAGAGGTCATCTCATGTTACCATAAAATTTGGTCAAAAGTACACACACACATACACCCCAGCCTTGATCCATTGTTTAAAATTCAGTGATGATAATTGACACATCCTAATATATAAATATATCATTATAAGTTAACCTTATTTTTAAAAATTTTTATTTTCTTTTTGGAATACATTTTCAATCAAATTTCCATGCATTACATATGAAATTTTGGTTCCCACCACAAGTGGATTCCCTGTTTTGACATAGCAGTTTCCTTTGGTCCTTGCTCATACCTCAAAATATTCTACACTTTTCTAGTCCTGCTGATTTGCACATCTTCTGTTGCGACTCTCCTTATCCTTCCAGGTGCAGCTCAAATACCACTTCCTCTAAAAATCTTTCCCAAAGCCCTCTAATAAAAAGAAAACATCCCCCTCCAAACACACAGCAGATTTCATTTGCAGCAACTATGGGGCATTTCCTTGAGGAATAGAGATTTGAGTATACAGGGCTAGACTGAGGGTAAGTTCTATATAGTTCCCATTCATTCATTCAGCTAATATTCGTTGAATTCTTTAATGTATCAATTAGTGCTCTGGGGCCTGTGGGGAGACAAGGTTGTCTCTGTAAACCATGTCTTTACTGAATTCTATTTGTTGAACAAAGGGCCGCCAAGACAGTGAAGATTTACATTTCCTTTTCTGTGGGCTTTTCAAAGTGAAAGTAACAGTTACAAACTTTCCTGTCACTTACACAAGGGGGAGATTTATTACTTTTCACTGTGGACCTCTTTTCGAAAGGAAAAGGTTTCATGCAGGAAATAATGGGTCCTCCTTGCACAGGGCCAGCACCCTGGCTAGCTCCCCTCTATCTTAGCCCTGTGGGGTAGCTGTTGATGATCTGCCACCCAGCTTTTGTGTGGCCAGAAGCAGAACTTGGCAGCTGGTACTCGGATAGAGTGATGTCAGATGGAGCTACAGGTCCTGTCCCTGGTGAATTCTGTAATTTGTTTGGGTTCATTTCTGCAGAGCTCGAAAGCTGTTTCTCAGAGCAGCCCTGACCAGTGTGTCACAAGTTGGTCCAAGTTTGTGTCCAAGATCCTTCATGGAGAGGAGAGAGAAGATGGTTCTTGACTGGAACCTCTGTAACATGGTTAGGGTTACCTGCTAATCTTTGTGGAGAATGTAGAATTTAAGATACCAAAGAACACAAAGTTTCAAAGTTAAGATACCATAAAACACAAAGTTTTATGTGTACATAAAATGAACACAAAGTTTCTATAACCTTGGGCAAGTCCCTCCTCTTCTGGGACTCAATTTTCCCATCTTTAAAATGGCCATTCATAAAATGGTCATGAATCAAACACTGGATGATGGCAGAGATCAATCATGTGACACAGATGGTTCAAGTGGCCTTGGCATAGTAGTGAGAATTGTGGTGGGATGAGCTGAAATTGCACACCCCCTTTAAAGGGATTCACATTCAAATATTTTGTAAACGTGTGTGCTTCACACCATACAATTTTGGGTTTGATGTGGCCTAGGGACGCCAGTTTGCAAGTCCCAGTTTAGGGGAACAGTGAATCTTTATTTTAAAATTATTTTTAGGGGAGCTTGGGTGGCTCAGTCGGCTGAGTGTCTGACTCTTGATTTTGGCTCACGTCATGATCTCACAGTTCATGAGATCAAGCCCCACGTGGGATTCCTTGTGCTGATAGCATGGAGCCTACTTCGGATTCTCCCCCTCTCGCTTCATCTCCCCCACTCAGGTTCATGCTTTCTCAAATAAACTTAAAAAAAATAATTGTTAGGTTCATTCATGCATTTTGCAGCTGAGACATCTTTCAGATCTCTTTGTGATGATACCAGGGCCATCTTTCCTTCTGACCAATATCCAAATCTTCTACTAAAGCAAAGGGCAAAGTGGATATGTTTTCCTGGAGTTTTAAATGTTGAATTCCAAGCTTGTGTATATACTTGGAACCAGCCTTAAGACTACAAACTGATTCTTGTAAATCTTCTAACATAATAGGAAATATATTGACTACTGATCAGTGCTTCTGTAACCCAATGGCAGTCTGCAGCTGGAACTTTGGGCTGACTGACCACGGTGTGCCTTTAGCTGCCTTTGGGAGAAGACTGTAGAAAAGATCTTCCTGGGCCATCATCCAGGCCCCTGTCGGGACAAGGGGCTTCTAGAGGGGAGCCCACAGGAACCTCCACTCCTGTCTTTCCTGAAACAAAGTTTGATGCAAGTTTAAGCAGTTATTCACTGATAGGTTTAGGGAATAGTTTCAAAGCTCTACTGAGGGCACAGAAGGGTGGAGGGAGAAAAGAAACATTAAATGCCATGACTTAATCATTCTCTTTTGTACTGCACAAGGGGTAAGCTCCCAGTGTTAACTGTCTTTAATCAGATTTTTAATTTGGCCGCACATAGCATCACCTAAGAAGCTAAAACACACACACACACACACACACACACACACACACACACACACACACACATGCCTGGGTCCTAACTACTGGAGATTCTGACTCTATGGGCTTGATACAGAACCTGAGCATCAGGATTTTTAAGATGACTATGATGTGAAGCCAAGGTGGAAAAACACTAGTCTAGACCTTTAGATGAGTGTGTGTGTGCTAGGATAGGGGTAGAGGGTGGTTTCTGAGTGTTCAATCTAGTACCTAATGCTTTTCTTTCCTCACTTCCCGCTGTGTTTCCTTTAACCGTTTTGCACTTTCTCTCCAGTTCATGCCTCACTCCTCCTATTAAGTAAACAAAACCCAGCTTCCTTTTTAGATGTCTTTTACTATGTCTAGCAAATTTGGTAGCTTTAGGCATCCCTTGGGTGTGAAAGCTTTTGTGTCAGCATTAGATGGTACAACATTTTCTCACTTGCCACTAAGTATGTTACAAATGTAATTATAATGGCTCCATAATGTGTTGTCATGTGAATACATGATCATTTATTGATACAGTTTCCTATAGTTATGCATTTTGGTTATTTCCCACTTTGTGATAGCATAAATGCCATCACCTATTTTAAATACAAATATTTGTCCACTTCTCAGATTATTTCCTTAGAGGACTTTCTTAGCAGTGAAAATTATTGGTGCAAAGATAGTAAACATTTTTAAGACTCTTGGTATATATGACCAAACCACTTTCCAAAGGTGCTGTACTGATTTAGGAAGCCAATCAAAATGATGTTCTATAATTAATGCTTCCTTTGTTGCTGATATGGGTGCATTTTAATTGCCTGGCATAATTTAAACAGAATTCGATTAAGGCCTGTGTTGTAGGCTGTACCATTCAATAACAAGTATTAAACATGTTGTAATACTAATAAATATTTATTGTACATTCCAAGGAGAGCTGCATTTTATTTGTTCACTTGCAAAACTTGCTTACTTCACGGTACCCTTCAAATTAGCAAAGCCTTTATTTATTTTCATCTTGAGTAATTTCCTTTATAATCATAACAAAATAGAATATACTCATAAATTATAAACTGAGTCTTTGGACATACTGCAGGAAAATCATCAAGAGAGATTTTGAACATTGGGGGTTCCTGGATTCCATCCACAGGAGACTCATATTTATTAGATTTGATCTAGAGTCTGACAAGCTGTATGTGTCTAGGCTGCCCACGTGAGGCATCCATGTTCAGGCTTGGGTACCGCTGCAGTCTGGTATTATGAGAAAGTTTTTATGACTTGCCCAGCCCTATGTATCACCACCCTTCTTAAACTTTGCACTTCTTATTTATAGCCAACAATTCAAGAATTGTTTGATCATACTGCTTTTAAATTTATAGTAGATTGATGGAGCATATAAAGTTCTAAGAATTAAAATTAATAATAAGATTAAAGTAAAATGTACTTGTAGATGAAGTAATTGTGGCAAGAAATGGTTAACATTTTATTATTCTCTTTAATATATGTGCAAATTAAATAATATCATAAATATGTTACCATGATAAGGCTTAAGATATATAACAGAGACCAATGATCATCAACAGGATGGTTTACAGCTCCAGGGTTAGCTGGTAAATGTGTCTCAGGCTTCATTTTACAGATTATTATCATGCACTCATGAATTGGTTGGAGCCTCTCAAGTTCTTTTTTGTTCCTGGGAATGGCATATTATTTCCCAAGTCACTTTTCTATGTTTATTATGACATACATAATACATACATGCACACATACACTTACACATATTAAAGAAACTTTGGAGGAAAGAAATCAATGATGCTATCTTTCTATAGAAATAATTTGGGGGGGGGGGTGGTACAGGATGGCGGAGCAGCATGGAAGTTCTCTGTTTCTCTCATCCCTGAAATCCAGCTAGATCAGAACCAAACTATTTTTGACACCTAGAAAATTGATTTGAGGATTAACACAACAATCTGAATAACTTGAGCCACAGAACTCAGCAGGTATGTGGTACAGAGAGATGAATTGGGGGAGAGAGAAGTTAGAGAGGGCAGAGAGCTGTTTTCGTAGAGAGAGGACAGAGACAAGGGGGAGAGTACAGGGAAAGTATTCCCCCCAAAAGCAGCTGTTGTGAAAGAGTGACTGAACAAGTGACTGAAAAGAAAGGGAGAAATGAGAAAGGAGAGGGTTTCAGTATCATTAGGACTCTACAAACAGGAGATACCAGACTGGGAAATTCTGCAGCTCAATACCTAGCAGGGATGTGGTAGGAAGGGCAAATCCCTAGGAGCAGACAGTGAGGTCCAAAGGGTCCACTGGCCACACAGGGAGAAGCAGTTGCCTGCTAGGAGTGCATTTGGTACAGGCTGTACGGCCTCCCCACAGGCAAAGGTCCCAGCAGACCCCAGAGAACAGCCACGTTTGCTCGTATTGGAACAAAGATGCTAAGGTGCAGTGAAACCTGGTGCTGCTTGTGTATTATGATTTACCATAACCCCTCAACTGCTGCTTTATGAGATTGCATGAACTTTTTCTCAGATGAGCCCACATCCAGCCACAATCTCTGAGCCTCTGCAGCAGTGTGATTGCATTCACATTCCCCGGAGGCAAGCAAGCACCCAGCCATTCCTCGGCAAGACCCACCCCTAGAGGGTCAGAGCGGGTCCAAGCCACAGAGCCCTCAGAAGTGAGGGGTTTGAGGGGTGCCTGGCTGGCTCAGTCAGTTAAGCATCCAACTTTGACTCAGGTCATGATCTTGCAGGTCATGAGTTCAAGCCCCACATTGGGCTCTGTGCTGACAGCTCAGAGCCTGGAACCTGCTTCAGATTATGTGTCTCCTCTCTCTCTGCCCCTCCCCTGCTCACACACTCTCTCTCACAAATAAATAGACATTAAAATTTTAAAAAAAGGGAGGGGTTTGGATACACAGTCCCGTCTGAGATAAAATTTGGGAGAGAGGTGCTGCCTGGCAGGCTGATGGCTTGGACACAGACAGTGTATAAGTGGGGTGTGGACAGGAGTGGGAGACAAAGGAGAGGTGCTTGACTGCTGGTTGGTGAGAGCTCAGAGTTCTGGTGCAAGAGACTGGGAAGCTGGGTGATGCCATTTTCATCCCTGTTGTGCAAGTACATACACACCTACACCCATGTCACACCGGTCCACCCCAGTAAGCTAAGAAGTGCCACCTAGTGGAAAATGGAGCTGTTACACCAAGCCCCATCCAACTGTGCCAATCAAGCCCCAGAGGACCACCACAAGTCTCTACACCTGCTTAGTTTGCGGACTGTAAAGTGCTTCAGATTTCATTCGTTCATTGGCCATCTATTCATTTTTTTTCTTTTTCTTTTCTTATTCATGGATACAGAAAGAGAAATAATTTATTTTTATGTTCCATTTTTATAAAAATATTTTTAAAAATTTACTATATTTTTCATTTTTTTGTAATTTTTTAAATTCTATTTTACTTTATTCATTTCAGTTTATTCTATTTTATTGTATACATTTTTAAAATTGTTAAAAGTTTTCTTACTTATTTTTCTTTTCTTTCCCTTGTTTCTCTTTTCTATCAAGCTTCTTTCAACAACCAAACCAAAGCACACCTAGGATCTAATTTTCTTTATTTCATTTTTTGTGTTTTTAATTTTTTAATTTTAATTTTAATTTTATTAATTCTTTTTCTTCCTCCAAAATGACAAAACAAAGGAATTCATCCCAAAAGAAAGAACAGGAAGAAATGACAGTCAGGGACTTAATCAACACTAATATAAGCAAGATGTCTGAGGGAGAATTTAGAATAATGATAATAAGGATACTACCTGAGGTTGAAAAACGCATAGAATTTCCTTCTGTGGAGATAGAAGTAAAATCTAGTCAGGATGGTATTAAAGATGCTGTAACTGAGATGAGATGCAATCTCGAATAGATGCCACAGCAGCAAGGGTGGATGAAGCAGAGCAGCAAATCAGTGATATAGAAGAAAAAATTATGGAGAATAATGAAGCAGAAAATAAAAGAGGGAAAGTAAGGCAAAAGTGCACGATTTAAGAATCAGTGACTCATTAAAAAGGAATAACATCTGAATCATAGGGGTCCCAGAAGATGAAAAGAGAGAAAAAGAGGTAGAAAGTTTATGTGAGCAAATCATAGTGGAAAACTTTCCTAACCTGGGGAAAGACACAGACATCAAAATCTAGGAAGCACAGAGAACTGCCATTACATTAAACAAAAACTAGCCATCCATAAGGCATATCATAGTCAAATTCACAGAATACACAGACAAGGAAAGAATTATGAAAGCAGCAAGGGGGGAAAAGTCCTTAACTTATAAGGAAAGACAGATCAGGTTCACAGCAGACCTATCCACAGAAACTTGGCAGGCCAGAAAGGAGTAGCAGGATATATTCAATGTGCTGAATCAGAAAAATATGCAGCCAAGAATTATTTATCCAGGAGGGCTTTCATTCAAAACAGAAAGAAAGATAAAGAGTTTCCCAGACACACAAAAACTAAAGGAGTTCATGACCACTAAACCAACCCTGTAAGAAATTTTAAGGGGGACATGCTGAAGGAAGAAAAGATGAAATAAAACAAAAAAGACCAAAAGCAGCAAAGACTAGAAAGGACCAGAGAACACCACCAGAAACTCCAACTCTACAGGCAACACGATGGCAATAAATTAATATCTTTCAGTACTCACTCTAAATGTCAGTGGATTAAACTCTCCAATCAAAAGACATAGGGTAACAGAATGGAAAGAAAACAAGATCCATCTATATGCTGTTTACAAGAGACCCATTTTAGACCTAAAGATACCTTCTGATTGAGAGTGAGGGGTTGGAGAACCATCTATTATGCTAATGGTCACCAAAAGAAATCTGGAGTAGTCATACTTGTTTGAGACCATTTAGATTTTAAAATAAAGACTGTAATAAGAGATGAAGGGCATTATATCATTAAGGGGTCTATACACCAAGAAGATCTAACAATTACAAACATTTATGCCCCCAATGTGAGAGCACCCAAATACATAAATCAATTAATCATAAACTCATTGATAATAATACCAAAATAGTAGGAAACTTCAACACCCCACTTACAACAATGGACAGATCTTCTAAGCAGAAAATCAACAAGGAAACAATGTCTTTGAATGACACACTGGACTAGATGGACTTAACACATATATTCAGAACATTTCATCCTAAAGCAGCAGAATACACATTCTTCTTGAGTGAACACGGAACATTCTCCAGGATAGATTACATACTGGGACACAATCAGCCCTCAACAAGTACAAAAAGATGGAGATCATACCATGCATATTTTCAGACCACAATACTTGAAGCTCAAAATCAACCACAAGAAAAATCTGGAAAGACAGCAAATATTTGGAGATTAAAGAACATCCTACTAAAGAACGAATGGGTTAACCAAGAAGTTAAAGAGGAAATTAAAAGTACACGGAAGCCAATGGAAATGACAACACTACAGCCCAAACTTCTGAGATGCAGCAAAGGCAATCGTAAGAAGAGAGTATATAGCAATCTGGGCCTTCCTAAAGAAGGAAGAAATATCTCAGATACACAACCTAACCTTACACCTTAAAGAGCTGGAAAAAGAACAGCAAATCAAACCAAAAACCAGCAGAAGATGGGAAGTAATAAAGATTAGAGTAGAAATCAATGCTATTGAAATCAAAAGAAGAGTAGAACAGATAAATAGAAACAGGAGCTTGTTCTTTGAAAGAATTAACAAATTTGATAACACGCTAGCCAGATATATCAAAAAGAAAAAGGAAAGGACCCAAATAAATAAAATCAACAATGAAAGAAGAGAGGTCACAACCAACACTGCAGAAATACAGACAATAATAAGAGAATATTATGAGCAATTATAAGCCAATAAATTGGGCAATCTGGAAGAAATGGACAAATTTCTAGAAACATATAAACTAAAACTGAAACAGAAAGAAATAGAAAATTTGAACAGACCCATAACCAGTAAAGAAATCGAATCAGTAATCAAAAATCTCCCAAAAAAAACAAGAGTCCAGAGCCGGATGTCTTTCCAGGGGGATTCTACCAAACATTTAAAGAAGATTTAACACCTATTCTTTTGAAGCTGTTCCAAAAAATAGAAATGGAAGGAAAACTTCCAAATTCATTGTATGAAGCCAGCATTACCTTGATTCCAAAACCAAAGACCCCACTAAAACAGAAAATTATAGACCAATTTCCCTGATGAACACGGATACAAAAATTCTCAACAAGATACTAGCCAACAAGATCGAACAATACATTAAAAGAATTATTCACCACAATCAAGTGGGATTTATACCTGGGACACAGGGCTGGTACAATCTCTGCAAATCAATCAATGTGATACAATACATAAATAAAATTGATCCTCTCAATAGATACAGAGAAAGCATTTGACAAAATACATCATTGCTTCTTGATAAAAACCCTCAAGAAAGTAGAGATAAAAGGACCTACATCATTATCATAAAAGCCATATATGAAAGATCCACTGCTAATATCGTTATCAATGGGGAAAACCTGGGAGCTTCCCCTAAGGTCAGGAACATGACAGGGATGTCCACTTTCGCCACTGTTATGCAACATAGTATTGGAATCCTAGCCTCAGCGATCAGAAAACACAAAGAAATAAAAGGCATGCAAATTGGCAAGGAGGAAGTCAAACTTCAACTCTTTACAGACGACATGATACTCCCTATGGAAAACCCTAAGATTCCACCAAAAAACTGCTAGAACTGATCCATGAATTCAGCAAAGTCACAGTACATAAAATCAATGCACAGAAATTGGTTGCATTTATATACACCAATAATGAAACAGCAGAAAGAGAAATCAAGCGATAAATCCCATTTACAATTGCACAAAAACCCATAAAATACCTAGGAATAAACCTACAAAGAGATGAAAAACCTATACACTGAAAACTGTAGAAAGCTTATGAAAGAAATTGAAGAAGACACACACACAAAAGGAAAAATGTTGCATGCTCCTGGATTGGAAGAACAAATATTGTTAAAATGTCAATACTCCCCAAAGCAATCTACATATTCAATACAATCCCTATCAAAATAACACCAGCATTCTTCAGAGAGCTAGACATACAATCCTAAAATTTATATGGACCCAGAAAAAAACCCGAGTAGCCAAACCTGAAAAAGAAAACCAAAGCTGGAGACATCACAATTCCAGACGTCGAGATGTATTACAAAGCTGTAATCATCAAGACGATATGGTACTGGCACAAAAACATACACATAGATCAATGGAACAGAAGAGAAAACCCAGAAATAGACCCACAAATGTATGGCCAACTAATCTTTGACAAAGCAGGAAAGAATATCCAAAAGAATAAAAACAGTCTGTTCAGCAAATGGTGTTGGGAAAAATGGACAGCAGCATGCAGAAGATTGAACCTGGATCACTTTGTTATACCATACACAAAAATAAACTCAAAATGGATGAAACACCTGAACATAAGACAGGAAGCCATCAACATCTTAGAGGAGAGAGCAGGCAAAACCCTTTTTGACCTTGGCCACAGAAACTTCTTGCTAGACATGTCTCTGGAGGCAAGGGAAACAAAAGCAAAAATGAACTATTGGGACCTCATCAAAATAAAAAGCTTCTGCACAGCAAAAGAAACAATCAGCAAAACTAAAAGACAACCAATGGAATGGGATAAGATTTTTGCAAATGACATATCAGATAAAGGGTTAGTATCTAAACTCTATAAAGAACTTATCAAACTCAACACCCAAAAAACAAATAATCCAGTGAAGAAATGGGCAAAAGACATGAATAGACACTTCTCCAAAGAAGACATCCAGATGGCCGACTGACACATGAAAAGATGCTCAACATCACTCATCATCAGGGAAATACAAATCAAAACAACAATGAGATACCACCTCACACCTGTCAGAATGGCTAACATTAACAACTCAGGCAACGACAGATGTTGGCAAGGATGCGGAGAAAGAGGATCTCTTTTGCACTGCTGGTGGGAATGCAAACTGGTGCAGCCACTCTGGAAAACAGTATGGAGGTTCCTCAAAAATTAAAAATAGAACTACCCTATGACCCAGCAATTGCAATTCTAGGTATTTATTAAGAGGACACAGGTGTGCTGTTTTGAAGGGGCACATGTACCCCAATGTTTATAGCAGCACTATTGACAACAGCCAAAGCATGGGAAGAGCCCAAATGTCCATGGACGCATGCGCACACACACACACACACACACACACACACACACACACACTTAAGTATTACTCAGCAATCAAAAACAACGAAATCTTGCCATTTGCAACAATGTGGATGGAACTAGAGTGTATTATGCTAAGTGAAATAAAAGAGAAGGAGAAATATCACATGACTTCATTCATATGTGGAATTTAAGATACCAAACAGATGAACATAAGGGAAAGGAAGTTAATATAAAAATAGGGAGGGGGACAAAACATAAGAGACTCTTAAATATAGAGAACAAACTGAGGGTTGCTGAAGGGATTGTGGGTGGGGGGATGGGCCAAATGAGCGAGGGGCATTAAGGAAGACTTTTTGGGGTGAACACTGGGTGTTATACATAGGGGTTGAATCACTGGAATCTATTCCTGAAATCTTTATTGCACTATGTACTAACTAACTTGGATGTAAATTTAGAAAATAAATAATTTTAAAAATAATAAATTAAAAATATTAAAAAAAAAAAAAAAAAGAACTTTCTGGAGCCCCTGGGTGGCACAGTCAGTTAAGCATCCGACTTTGGCTCTGGTCATGAGCTCGTCTTTTGTGAGTCTGAGCCCTACAACAGGGTCTCAATTACTAAAAATAAATAAATTAATTATTTAAAAAATAAATTTTAAAAAATTAAAAAAGAGAAATAACTTACTATACACCCCACAGAGAGTACCAGTACTGAAAAATGCAATTTGGGACATGCTGACTCTCTTAATTAGGGCATATCCTGTTACAAAGGGAAATACACTCTAAATCATGCAACAAAGGAAAGAATATTCTTTAAGGAATGAATACAGGAAACATCTCAAATGAATAAAGTACACACACGACAGCAAAGCTTCAGCAGACCTGACTGTCACTTTCTCCTGTGTATGATGATCTCTAATGTGCCTGCTTGAAATTCACCAACTTGTTCAGATCACATCTCTTTCAACAACTCGCCCCCAAAGACAGCACCTGCCTGCTATAAACCACAACTGGCACATTGTAGGCTCTTATGAAGTTTTGGTAGTTGACAGTGCATCTGTCTGTAGACACTTGGAATTCAATGTTAAACAATCTACCTCATAGGTGAGAAATGACCAAATGAACTCCGAGGTTCTGGGTGGAATGAGCTCTGAAATATTAGGATGGCAAATGGGAACAGCATGCAGATGATTATAAAAAAAAATTAAAAGAGTGAGATAATTAAAGTGGCAAAATCATGATTTGTATGTGATTTTTGAATGCAAACAGACACACACACACACACACACACACACACACACACACAATGCCTCATAGTAGTGCACCTTGTTTTTCTTTTAGACTCTATTATTCAAATCCCAAGTGGAAAAGAAGGATGTCCTCAGTAGAAGTACCTATTGGTGAATAATACAGATATGGTAAAATGGTTTACAACACTGAAGTTGTTCTTCCTAAAGGACATAGCTTAATTTTACTCTGATAATATCTAATTACTCTAAAAAGTGCCAATATCTAATGAAAAATTCTTATGTTCCAAATCTACATCTCCAGAAATAATTACCGTTAATAGTTCAGTGTATGTATATGCATGCATTATGTTTGCACATATATTTTGTATTGTTGGGATAATATCATATAAGTATCCTACAATCTGCTTTTGTCACTGGATATACTGTTGATACCATTCATATCAGAAAATAGGTATGGCTGCAGAGTTTTGCATCAGATGGATGAGCTATGATTTGTTTCAGCACCAGCCTTTTCATAGACCTTGATTTTCCTTCTCAATTTTTGCTATTCTAAATATCTACACAACAAATTACAGTGCATATATACTTATTGTCTTATTAATTTCTTGGATATTTCCTAAAAGTAGACTTTCTGGATTGATCTCCTGTTAGCTTGTGCCAACATCCACATGGAAGTCATAGTCATGCAGCCCTCTCCTCAAAGATATTAGTGCCCTAATTCCCATAACCTGTGAAAACGTCAGAGTATATGGCAAAGAAGAATTAACATCGCAGAGAGAATAAAGTATGTTACTCAGATAAATTTAAAATAGATTATCCTGGATCATTTAGATAGGCCTATGTAATCATGGAAGTCTTTATAAGAATAAGGAGGCAAAAGACAATCAGGGGAGGGACTGACTACAGAAGAAAGGCACAGAGAGATGCATTGTTGTTGGCTTGCATGTCATCTTGCAAGTAATGATATGTGGTATGTTTATTTGTTTTTTACTGCTAAATAAATAAATAAATAAATAAATAAATAAATAAATAATCTTTATTGAAATAAGTTAATCTAGCAGATAGGTCTGAGAAACCACAAATCAGGTAGTTAGGGCAAGAAGAGCCTCTACCATGTTGCCCTTGTTTTCCCTCAAGCTCCGTTGTGCTACATGAGATCTCAGTCTCTAATTATCAGCTGCAGATCTTCCTTCTTGATGGTGACTTTTGCCCACTCCTTCTCTTGCTCCTATTTGGCTTTCTGCTGCCAGGACCATCTGTCTCCAGTCATGGCTATGGCCATTTCCAGATTGGAACTCAATCTTCTCTGGCCAATGAATGGAAACCTGCCAGCACACCTTCTTTCTTTTTTTTCTACATTTATTGAAGATACAAAGGCTGGATCTTCAACATTCAACTTCCAATAATTAGGGAAAGGCCACGAGAATCTCAGAGATGCTGGCCCTGACATCACTGAGTCCCTGAACCAAAGTCAGATTTCGTGTTAGGTAAGAAACATAAACTTCTCCTTGCTTAAGCTACTCTTAATTGTTCATTTTATAATTTTCTAACAATGTATTTCTAACACTATCCTCCTTCTTTCCTTACTCATACCTTGCCCTTTTGCTCTGTTCTACTATAATCCTCTCCATCCTTAGTCTAGCTCCGTCATAACGCTTTCTTTGTTGTCATGGGAATTGTATCCTCCTCAACCTCCGTATCACTACCCAAGCCAATTGGTTGGTATTTTATGTTGATTTTCCTCTGTTTCGGGTGTGTCAGCTCTGGTTGCTCTCTAGAGCAGCATTGTCCAATGGAACTTTCTGCCATGAGGGAAATATTTATATCTCTGTAGTTCAATATGGTAGCCACTAGCCACATGTGGCCACTGGGCATTTAAAATGTGGCTAGTGCAACTGAGGACCTGAAATTTTAATTTTAATTCATTTAATTTTATTATTTATTTTTATTTTTTAATTTCATTTCATTTTAAATAGCTACATGTGGCAAGTGGCCATGTTGTTCAGCCCGGTGCTAGAGTGGCAGTTCCTTAAAGAAAACAATGATTAATACATTTCTTTGCTTCTAGCAGAGAGGTAGATGACATTAGATGACCTTTAATTACTCCACATTGCCCACAGCTGTGGTTGCCTATCCATGTGCTTATAGGAAATAGGTAAGGTAGAGGAAAGAAGTTTCCTGAGTGCAACAACAGGGAAAAGTGAGCTGCTGGGCAGGGCAGGGGCAGTGACTTTTCAGCCCTAGATGTCATGTTGAAAGGAGAATCAATAGGGCCAAATATTCCCAAGTTTCAAGAAAATCTGGAAATTGGGATATTTGGTTGAAAACATCAGATGTCTAAATGTTGATAATTAATTCAAATTAAAAGAAAACAGCTCTGGGTAGCACACATAAAAGATACATTGGCCAGATATGGCCAGTGGGCCACCAGTTTGAGGTCTGTGACTACAAGGTAAATTTCAGAGTCTTCCAGGCCTGAGAGACCTGCTGACATCCTGGCTGGTCTCCTGTTGTTCATCCCCGGTGCAGTCTGCTCCAGCAGCCTTGGACCACTTGCAGTTTCTAAACACATCCTGTATTCTTACGCCTTTATGCCTTTGTTTCTGCCTTTTCTCGTTGCTTGTATAACACCCTCCCCATATACCCTCAATGCTCTTGTCTTCATAGGAGCCCCTATTTACTTGTCAAGGTCAGTTCAGATGTCTTTTCTTCAATAACGTCTTCACTGAATCTGCACAAAATCAAAAGTCTAACATAACCTATTGCACAGATAGCTGCTATTTTATTTCTTATATGATATTAGAGTAAATTACTTACCAACCAGTTTAGTAATAATTACTGCCAGTTTCCAAGCACTGCGCTAGGTGTATAAGAAACTGTGCTAAGGGGTTTATGTATCTTACGATCTATTCTTCCCAGGGTTAAATAAGTCTCTGCTGCTCTGTCCTTCTCTGTAAAGGGTGGATGATGATAGTAACCACCTCCTTGGTGGGGAAGAATGAAAGAGATACTGCATGTCAAGTGCTGAGTACAAAGTCTGAAGCACAGTAAACACTCAGTGATTGCCCTCATTGTCATTTCTTACCCTGGAATATGCCATGTATAAATGCCCATATAGTCACATGGTCAAATTTTAAGTCAGACAATCCAACTAACATAGATCCAAATTCGGTGGAAAACCCACACAAGTATTTTAACCTGAAACAGCAAGTGACAAAACAGTTTTGTTTATAGAATTTTCCTTTATAACAGTGCTGTGATGTAGTATTCTGACTTTTATCTTACAGAAGAAAAAAACTGAAACACAAACAGGCAACATTGTCTGTCCAAAGTCACATGGATGTTGGAGCAAGGATTTAAATTCAGGTCTGTTTTAAATGCTCAAGCCCTAGAGATGGGCCGATTACCTATTTTCCAGGCTAGGAAAGTGACTAAAACCAGGATTGGCTACATGAGTTGGTGAGGGTTACACTGGCAGAGCAGGGATCCAAGTCCGGGTCTCTTAACTCCAGGGGCTTCTTTCATTGTAGCCAGATGCCTCTCCCTGTCTAAAGAAGCAGTTTGCATTCTAAAGGAGGGATGGAGCTTTGGAGTGGCCTTTGCATTTCCTTAGGACATAGTATTTTGAAATAATAGCCTGGAGCAGACCCAAGGATCATCCTGGACAGTACTTAGCCTGTAAAGATGCTGCAGGGAATGGCTGCCCTCCAAGACAGCTAGGCCAAGGGGCAGAATCCCTGGCTTGTCTTCAGAGACTACCAGCAGACTTCTTGAGAGGCAGCCTAGCCCTTTGTTTCTTCATGGGCCTTTGAAAAGCCTAGACTATCCAGAAGGATCTGATTCATGTCAAAGATAGCAGGCCCTATGCTTCCCAGAAGAATATTTCCATTTCTTAGAAGGATAGTGCTCATAATGTTGTGAGGCTTTTGGCTTCTGAGAATTCTTAAGAGTGGTAGAAAGTCAGAATAAATCATTTTTTATTTTTTCCTGGGAAAATGGACTTACTTTATTTTTTTACTGTGGTAAGAACACTTAAGACAAGATTTACTTTCAACAAATTTTAAGTTGTGACACACAATTTTGTTAACTGTAGGCACAGTGTTGTAAGACAACAGATTTCTAGAACATATTTGTCTTGGATGACTGAAACTTTATATACCCAGTGAAAAGCAACTCCTCAGTTTCTCTCTCTGCTGCCCTTGGCAATCACCATTCTACTCTCTGTTTCTATGAGTTTCACTATTTTAGCTCCTTCATGTAAATTGAATAATGCAGAATTTGTTCTTCTGTGATGGGCTAATTTCACACAGCATAATGTCCTCATCCATATTGTCACATATGGCAAGATTTCCTTCTTTGTAAGGCCAAATAATATTCCATTGTGTGTATATACCTTAGTTTCTCCATTCATTTTTTGATAGAAATGTAGGTTGTTTCCACATCTTGGTTATTGTGAATAATAATGCAGTGAACACAGGAGTGCTAATATCTCTTAAAGATCCCAGTTTTAGTTCTTTTGGGTATAAACCCAAGTGTGGGATTGCAATTGTACTATTTTTAATTTTTTGAGGAGCTCAGGTTACTATTTTTCATTGTGAGCAAATCATTTTACTTTTCCTCTAACAGTGTACAAGAATTCTAATTTCTCTACATTCTCACCAACACTTATTATCTTTTGTTCTTTGATCATTGCCATTCTAACTGGTATGAAATGATATTTCATTGTGGTCTTGATTTGCATCTCCTTGATGATTAGTGATGTTGAACATTTCTTCATATACCTGTTGGGTACTGGTATGCTTCTTTCCCCCCATTTTTTAAATGAGTTATTTGTTCTTATGCTATTGAGTTATAAGAGTTCCTTATATTTGGGGAATATTAACCCTTATCAGATGTGTGGTTAGAAAATCTTCACCCCTTCTGTAGGTTACATTTTCACCTCATTGATTGTTTCCTTTGCTGTGCAGAAGCTATTTAGTTTGATGTAGTCCTACTTGCCAATTTTTGCTTTTGTTGCTTGTGCTTTTGGTATCATATCAAAGAAATCACTGCCTACGCTATTAACATGGAGCTTTTCCTTCATACTTTCTTCTAAGAATTTTATCAAAAGCTGAACACAATATATAAAAATTTATGGGATACAGCCAAAACAGCCATAAGAGATAATTTTATAGTGATAAATGCCTACATTTTTAAAAAAGAAGAAAGATTCCAAATAAATAACCTAACTTTATACCCCAAGAAACTAGAAAACAAACTAAGCCTACAGTTAGCAGAATGAAGGAAATCATGAAAATTAGAACAGAAATAAATAAAATACAGAATAGAAAAACAAGAGAGAAAAATCACCAAAGTAATGAGTTGGTTTTTTGAAAGATAAACAAATTGATAAATGTTTAGTTAACTAAGAAAAAATAAGGAGTCAAAAAATAAAAATTGAATTAGAAGACATTTCAACTGATGACCCAGAAATAAAAAGGATTGTAAGAGACTGTTATGAACAATTATACCAACAAATGGTTAAACTACAAGATATGGATAGATTCCTAGGAACATACAGCCTACTGAGACTGAATCAGGAAGAAACAGAAAATATGAACAGACCAATGATGAGTAAGGGGATTGAATCAGTAATCAAATTCTCCCCAGGGCTAGATGAC
Organism: Panthera onca; assembly: GCF_046562875.1. Classification (NCBI taxonomy): domain Eukaryota; kingdom Metazoa; phylum Chordata; class Mammalia; order Carnivora; family Felidae; genus Panthera; species Panthera onca. The sequence continues at coordinate 30,794,368 of NC_138340.1, read as the reverse complement.
TTCACTGGTGAATTCTCTCAAACATTTAAAGGAGAATTAGCACCAATTGTTCCCAAACTTTTCCAAAAAATTGAAAAGAAGGAACTTCCAAACTCAGTTTATGATGCCAGCATTATCCTGACATGAAAGCCAGATTAAAAAAAACTGCAAGTAAAGAAAACTAAAGCCAGTATTACTGATGAAGATACATGAGGACATCCTCAACAAAATACTAGCAAACCAAATTTAACCATACATTTAATAGGATTGTCATCCATGACCAAGTGGGAGTTATCTCTGGAATGCAAGGATGGTTCAACTATAAAAATCAATTAACATGGTAGACCACATTAACAGAATGAAGGATAAAATTCTCTTGATCATTTTAATAGATGCAGAAAAAGCATTTGAGAAAATTCAAATTCCTTTCATGAGAAAACTTTCAACAAATTAGATATAGAAGGACTTTACTTCAAATGTTTCTATAGCTACATGGAAAAGAAAATCTGGAGAAGTAAAGAGATAATGGCCAATACCTTTGATATGTGTATATATTGAACATTTTTTTTTGTGTGTGGGGGGGAGTTGTACAGCACTCAAAATCCATTCTTGTGCCTGGGGAAATCACTCCCCTTGTGGCAAAGTCTTTTCTCAAAGTTATCTGAAAACATCAGATCCTGGCTTTCCTAGCCTTTCTTGTAGCTGGGACACAGGCAGTACTTAGACTCCACCAATCAGATGGACAACCCAGGCTCAAAATTGAAAATATTGATATTAAAAAGTAGAACTGCTCTAATTCCTTTCCAGGAAAGTGGTGTAGATATGGCAGCTCTTGCTGGAGGCCTCAGTGACAGTGGTAGAGGAAATGTCCAGTGGTACAAGCTCTGTGGTGTCCACGAGACAATGTAGTGTGTGTACCCAGTAGAAACATTGCAGCACCTTCATGGGATCAGTTCTGTGGACTGATTTTGAGCACTGTTCCTGTGTGCTGGCATTCAAGCTTTGTTCTCTTAGTGATTATCTGAGCTTTGCAATATCATTTAATAAATTTTAATTCTACTTAGATTAGCCAGAATTGCTTTATGTTTCTTAAATGGGGAAGCCAGTGGAGGCAATAGGATTGGGGTGTATATTTTTATGTATCTGCAATGTTTATATCATAACATTTATTTATGATAACAAGCACACAAATGCTCAAGCATTTGATGTTCAATAGTGGGTAAGCAAGAGAAAGAAAATATAGAGTATAACATGGTGATGAATGTTCTATCCCTATCCATTTGCTCTCTCAAACATACCATACACTTTGCTTATGCTAGTTCTTACAAATGGAATGTCTTCCTTACTTTCCAGCCATGAAAATCCTAAATCCAGAAATGCCCATCACATCTCTGTCAGCACCACTACCTTTACCCAGGTCTCATCTGGGCTCCAGGAGTAGACATAAATGGAAATAAACTGTCAAGAAGGGAGATCAGGAGGGAACATAGATAATCCCGACCACAGCCCCAGACTGATGTTCATATGTTGGTCAGCCTGTCTTCCCTTTCAGGAGGGTGACCCATGTGTCTATATTCCTGCTTCCCCAGCATCTGTTGGAGCCCTAAATGAACATGCAAGAACTAGAATACACAAGGTACTCAATGAGCATTTGTTGAATGAATGAAGAAAGGGAGGGACAAAATTAAAGATGTCTTCTCACTGACAGCATCTCCATTCCTTTTCCATCTTTATTTTTCCATTCTCTACCAAATGCCCAGATGTATCTTAAACAGTTTGGTCATTACCAGGTGAAACCTTTTACACCTAATCTCACCACCACTGCATTGGACTTTGTCCATGGCTCTGGGGTTCTCATACTGACAGATCCTACAAAAGAGAGCTGAACGCTTGGGCAGCACCTCCACTGTTAACAGCTGGGAAAAGGGAGCCAGGAGTTTGTGCTCAGAGGTTCAAGCACCATTCAGAGCTTTGCCTTGAGAGATTAAAAAAGTAACCACAGTCCCTGGGAGCTGAAAGTCTTTGGCTCAAAGTCTGAAAAATCTCTCCTTTGAGAAGCAGACATCTGACAGGAGCTGCAAAGTCGGCAAATCTAATTTCAGACTACCTAGAAAATAAAAATAGGATCCCAAGTTCAGCTGTAATGGCTTTGAGGAGGATTCAGAAGGCTTGGCAAGCACAAGTGTTTATGTGAGCTGTGATTAGGCAGGCAGCTCCTTCCCCAAGCAGTCCAGACCTTGAGGGGTCTCTTTTGCCTCCATTGGGAGTCTCAGCATATCTTAACTAAAGGAAACACAAATCATCACATATTATTGTCTTTTTCTCTGGCCTTTGGTGATGTCAAAAGGCTGTTGACCTAGGAACCTGAACTGTACAAATCTGCAAAATGGTTCAGCGTTCAAAAGTTTGATCAATTTTTGCAAGAAGGCTCCACGAGTGCTGACTTTCCTTATAGTATCTCTCATCAAGCTTTCTTCATCAACTCACATTAGTTTAAAAAGAATATTAATACATCCGTCAATATTCATCCAAACTCTGTGATTGAAGGTAGCAGACACCTTTTAGATTATATGTTGAACTCAAAAATACTCCTTGAAGAATATTCTTCTCCTTACCCCACAGGAATGCTGTACCCCCCACTCTCTAGGCATACTTGTATCATGTGGCTGTTTCCCTGCTCACAGTTGATTGGACCAAGGATGATACCTTGTTTAAGCTAGACCAATCAGCTCTCTTTTCTATGGATTGTGAAATCTGAGAGATTTAGGGGGTTAGCCAGTCATCTGAGCTGGTCTCTTAGGTGAAGGCAGTATAATCTGGAGAATTGTTAGGGAAGGCTTTGCTATGAATATGGAAAAGTAAAGAAAGCCTGTTGGAGGGGGAATTATGAGAGGAGAGAATGATAAAGACAGTGAGTGATAGGCCAATGGAGGGAGAAACTGCAAGTGGAGGGAAACAGGAATAGAGAAAGAGACAGAAAGGAATGTGAGAGCCAGAGGCAAAGGTGAGAGAGAGCTAGCAGCAGGGAAGGAGAGACAGAGCAAGAGATTAAGAGATTAAAAACTGCTTGGGGCGCCTGGGTGGCTCAGTCGGTTGAGCGACCCACTTCACTCAGGTCTTGATCTCACGACCCACTTCACTCAGGTCTTGATCTCACGACCCACTTCACTCAGGTCTTAATCTCACGGTAGGTGAGTTCCGCCCCGCGTCGGGCTCTGTGCTGACAGCTCAGAGCCTGGAGACTGTTTCTGATTCTGTGTCTCCCTCTCTCTGTCCCTCCCCCACATGTGCTCTGTCTCTCTCTGCCTTGCAAAAATAAAGAAAACTAATAAAAAAATGTTTTTAAGAGATTAAAAACTGCCTAAGTTTCACATTTCTTTTTGAAGTCATTTGAGAGGCCCAGCTGCTTTGGGGTTGCATGGATAACACAGTGTTCTCTCAATAATTCCCCCTTTTATGACTTGAGCTTTGTTGTGCTCTGTTAATTGTGACTAAGAATTTTAACTCTAAACAGCTTGGCACTCATTCAAAAAGCAGTGCTAGTGAAAAGAAAAAAGAAAAAAAAAAGTACAAGCCAAACAGTGACACATTATGGATTTTGACACATTGGGAGAATACTTATGCTTCTCCATATCCATTCAAGGACTGCCTAGTTATCTGAGGTTAATGAAACCTTCACCATCAAAAGCAATTTAATTCAGTTCTGAGACTAGGAATGTCAACTGAAAGTTCTGAGATAATCGTATGATGAGTAGAGCGAGTAAATGTATCCAAGTTTGAAGGAAGTAGAATGGAGATTGCCAAAGAGAACCGCGTGCTTAGTTAACATAGGAGAGCCCAGCCAAAGGTGCTGAAAGCTCCCTTGAGAGAGTGAGTACTTTTGGAAACCAAAGTGGGAGTAGGGGAAGTGGGTGGTGCCTAGCCAGGTGGGAGCAGGTGAATGGGGATTAACACATTGTATCATTGCTGTATATTGGATGTGGCCTCACCTGTCCATGCTATATATTGTTTACAGTCACTCCCCTGGACTCAGTTTTTACAACTAAACATGACTACCTAAATGCATCATGCAATTTCATGCATCTTTCCATTTCTACCTTTCCTTTTGCTGGCAATGCTCTTACCCAACTCCTCCACAGATAAACCCTTCTGCACCTTCCAGCACCCTTCTTGAAACACTGCCTGCTCTGGTGCCTTCCTCAGCCCACTCTGGACAAATCTGAACACCTCCTCCTCTGTTGTGTCTATTGCATTTGGCACTGATGTTTATTATATGCCAGGAACTGTTCTAGATGTTGGAAACAGTAACAAGCAAAACCCTTGCTTCACTGGTGCTTACATTCTACTTCGGGCAATGGGACATTGGACACTGGGCAAATAAGCAAATAAATACATAATCTTCTGTACTGATTAATACTCTGAAAAAAAAAAAGCAGTATAAGGTAGTGATTGATGGGGAAGGGAATGGGATCTTATTCTAGTAGTTTTCATATGTAGATCTATTTGTCCCCGTGTCTCTTCAGCCAACTATGAGCTTTGAGAAGAACCTTTGCCTGCCACATAGCAAGTGGTCAACAAACTTGTAAAACAAGAAGGACATATCAAGACCACAAATTCAGTGTTTCACAGTCAACAGAATGCTCTTCCAGGTTTTACAGACAGCAGATAAGCTAGAGTTAACCAATTTCCCAGTGAATGACAGAAAATTATTTTATTCACTCAAATATATAAGTATCATATTTTTCTGACTTCACCCAGGAATGTAATTAACCAGAAAGCTCTCAGTACTGGTACCAAACATCAATATTCCGTTTCTCAGTTTCATAAATAGCTGTGTAGACTTGGCCCCACATTCCACTTTCACTGGCTTCAATTATTTAATGCCATGCTTTCCCATCCAAAATCTGCTGTTTATTATCTGTGTGTCTCGTATTATTTTTTCAGCCACCAACCCAGCTAGGTTGTAATTTTCAATCCACTACAGTGGGATTTGTTGTCTGACTTCCATTCCAAATACTGCTTAATTTGGCTATGGGGAACCCTGAAGGCTGAACTACTTGGCTGGAATACTATGCATTTTGTTCAATAAGAATATCCAACTCATTTCTGATTATAGACATAAGGATGGAGGTATAGAAAAATGCTCTGTAAGTTGGAGCACAACAATAAAAAAGCCAGAGTCTTGAATTTGGAAGGCAATAAAAAGCATAGGCTTTGGGACCAGCTAGGGCTTGGTTTGTATTTCTGTTTTGCATCTTATTATTATAGTGTTTTTGGACAAATCAGTCCAGGTTCCTCCTCTGAAAATGAGGACAATAATACCTCTTTTGCAGTGTTGCCACAACAATCAAATGTAGTGTCTGCAAAACACCCAGAAAATAAAATTATCAATAGAGCTTGATCAAAGGGAGCCATATTGTTAGAAGGAAACCCATATTTAATAGATTCTTCCCTTTGTCTCATATCTCAAAACTAACTGTGTGCAGACAAACTCATGCTCTTGGAATCAAAGTAGGGATTTGTGTTTAAGAACACAATATGGGACCGCATAGTCTGGGTTTAAACCTCTTCGAGTTGTATGGCCTTGGGCAAATTACTTACCCTTGTAGTGCCTGTCTCATCTGTAAAAAGGAGATAGTCATAGTGCCTTTTGCATAGGATTATTGTGAAGTTGAGTTAAGACATTCAAGTTGCTGAGAATAAGAATCAGGAACACCAGCTTCTAGTCTCAGTGACACACTAATCAGAAGTAGGATCTTAGAGTTAGCTTCCCTGTGTCTTGGTGTTTCTTGTGGGAAATGAAGGAACTGGCCTCTAAGATCCTTTTTACCTCTGGAATGCAAGCATTCTGATGCTGCTTGAGTTGAAGCTAGTTGTATTGTATCTCTGTGTTTAGCACCATTAGGAAGCTTTGCGTGACCCATTCATTCTGTGTTGAATGGATCTGACCACTTCGTACTGCTCAGACATTTGCTGGGTGAGTAATGCCCTCATCTCAGTGAGACGGACACTTACTTAAGGGCAGGATTGGGGTTCGTCTTGTCTTCCTGTTAGTGCCAGATTGTGAAAAGACTTGATGATTTTATCTACTTGATCTAAATAGGATGTCCAGCACTATTTACTTTTATGTTAGAACAGTGGGGGACAGAGAGAAGAGGAAGTATTGACAGAAGTGAAATCTTGTCACTCTGGAAGAATATCTCTGAGACCCATGCATAACCCTAGGTTCACAATATGAAAATGTTTGTACAGATTTAGGATCTTCCAATATGGAAAGCTCAGGATTGCTAGGATTAACCTATACCATTGATAAACCTCATTTTAATAATTTTTAAAGACTGTTTTTTAAACAGTTTAAATCTTTCTCTTGACCCTTAAAAAAATCTCTTTGGAACACTTACTAAAGCTATGTTATCAACTTACCACTTATTTTTTTCATTATAAAATACTTATTCAAGTCATTGAATTGAACCACTTATAAACTCAACATCCTATTTTTTAATATATCCTAAACATCTGACTCAGCACCATCTTTTTTGTAGATTCTTCACTTCTCCTTTGTTTATATCCTCAGACCTAGCTCTTTTTCACCAAGACACTGTTCTAGCAATTGCTTCTCAATTGTTATTCCATACACTAGTGGAGGCATAAAGAGAAAGCCCCAATGGTATGTGAATGCTGGGCAGTAAACCAGACTCACTCATCAGCCAAGAGAGTCACTCTACATCAGTAGAGTTCTTTGGTGTCAAGCAACATAAATTAACTCTACCAACATTAAATAGAGAAAGGAATTTATTTAGAAGTGGGGCGATCACAGGATAAAAAGGAAAAGTTGTGAGTCAAGTAATTGAGACAAAGACCAAATGGCCCACAAATCCTAAAATATTTCCCTAGCTAGCCTTTTACAGAAAAAGCTTGGCAATCTCTACTCAAAATAATGGAAATGAATGGACAGTATTTTCAGGATATCATGGCAGGGCTGGATCTTCCCCAGTCACTTTCAATTCTTGTATCTCTTGTTTCAAAGATTCAAATTCCTTGGAGAGAGGGTTGATGAACTGAGGGTTGATATGCCCGGACCTTTTCCAGGGTTGAGCTGGGTTCCTCGGCTAACATTCCCACTAAGGGGGTATCCAAAGGTGACGCACAGAGCCCCAAAGTAAACCCAAGGAGTTGTTGCTAAAGAATGGAAAATACATACCAGTCAGGCAAAAATAACAGATGTCCAGTACGCACACTCCCACATAGCAGCCTTGCAGCAATTCAGATTCGTGCTTCAAAAAATTAAAATATATACCACACATGCACACACGCGCACACACACACACACACACACACACACACACACCACATGCTGCAAGTCAGAAGCTTCAGGTTGCTCACAAATAGTCAAAACCAGGAATGATAATGAATTTAGGATCTACTATTTTCCAATTCTCCTAGTCCCAAAGGCATTAGAAATAGCACTGAGGGTAAAACCAAAATAACAGGACTGATATTTATGAGCACATCATGTCACCTACCCCAGCCTCAGTATCCCCAACCTTCCCTGCCTACCTAACAGAGCTGTGGTGAGGTTCAGGCTCAAGTATGGAATAGGTGCTTTAGGCTAGGTGTTCAACAGAACTTAGCCTAGCCCTATACAACTAGCCACTAATTTTACCACTTCTTAAAACAGTGTCTTTGGGTTCTGAAAAACAAACAGGAAGGAAGGAAGGAAGGGAGGAAGGGAGGGAGGAGAAGTTTCACCAATTGCTTTTTCCACAAGAAGGGCAATATTATATCTGTCTGAAAACTACATACTATCTTCAGGTCATTGGATAAAACTTGCAACTTGGATGGGGATGGATATTCAAGAGGGAGTGGGGAAGGCTTGAGCCTGGTCTGACAAGCACTTACCCAGCCAGTCACAGGCATGGCATGACTAAGCTTTGCACCAGAGCAATATGATAAGCTGATGGCTTTTCCCTCAGTCTGCACCAGAGGACATTTGGAAGCAGGAATCAGTACTCTTATGACCTACATATTTCTCTAGCCCATATCTTGATTCTCCAGCCATCTTGGTCGTTGCATGTGACTGTCCATTTCAACCTGCCGCAGTGGTATATTTTTATTTCCCTTACAAGCTTATTCCAGTTTCTCCACTTCTGTGAACAGTGGAACCATTCTTCTAACTGCTTAAGCCAGAAGTCTTGGAGTCTCCTTTTTCTCTTTGCACTGACAATTATCCTATCAACAAATCCTGTCAATTTTACCTCCAAAATATATTTTGAATTAATCTAATCCCCACAATTTCTATTGCTTGTCCCCGCCTAAGCCATCATCTTCACTCTCCTGCTCTGCACCAGGTCAAGGCCCATCCTTGACCTTTACAGCCCAGCGGCAAAATGACCTTTGTGAAGCGAAAGCCTCAATCCCATCAATCTCCTGCTTAGAAGCCGTCAGTCCCTTTCCATGGCTTTTATGATCCAAGGCAAACCCTTTCATGGCTTATGTGTTTCTCACCTCATGTGACTATCTCTCTCCCTCTCTTCCTCAGAATCCGCAAGGCATACTTGTGTTTTTTCAGTTGCTTTTTGCTTTGCACCTGCCTATGTACCCCTTTATCTGTTGGTCTGATTTTATACCGCCCAACAGACTTAATTTCCCATACCAGGAAAGTTTACCAAGTTAGCTCTCCCTGTTTGTTTCTCTTAAAGCGTCCTGTTCCCTCCACTGTAGCACTTAGAGATATTTGCTGTCTGCTTACTTGTTTAATACACGTCTTCCCTGTCAGGCTGCAAGGTCCACAGAGATGGAGGGGGAAGGGGGACCTTACCCATCTTATTCATTATTAATCTCCAGCCCTGAACATGATGCCTAGCACATACTAGACACTCGATAAATACTAAATTACAAAATAATGAATGCCCAAATTGGCCTTTGATTCTTTATGGTTTCCAATATCTCATTTATTGTTTCATCAATTTCTTTCCTCCCATCTGCTTAGAGATTTGCAGTTTGCAATGCTCTTTCTTTGTCTTTCTCTGTGAAGGAAGCAGAAAAGCTGAGCTCATCCTTTTTATACACTTGAAGAAAACAAGAGTCAGGTTGTTTAAGGGACTTGGCTAAGACTTAAGGGCAGCTCATGTGTGGCAAAACCAAAACCAGAACCCAGGATATCAGATGCCTTGACTCTCCTGTCCTAGGTGGTTAGTTGTTATTAACAAAGGATTAAAAATACACTGAAATGCAAGAAGAGGATAGTCCTGTAGAATAGAAAAAGAGACAAGTCCTAGTTAGTCTTAATGTTATCGTTTGTCTTCTCAGGTTAACTAGCAAATAAGGCTTATTTTTGCATTCTGCTCCAAGCAAAGCCAGACAGAAAAGGCTGTCTCTGGAATTTTATAATTGGAAACTCTTTTCAGGTTTTATGAAGATTTATTATAAGTGAGGCATTATAGTGGGTGATAAAGCTAGCTTCATTGACTGCAGCAATGATGGAAAGTAATTAAAAACCTGTGGTCATACTAGATTGTAATTAGTGTAATGGACGTGTCTAAAATGCAGGTATATGCATTCATTATTCTGTTAGAATTCCATATTCCCTAGAACATTAATATGTAAAAGTATGTCTCAAAACAGAATGACTCCATATAATGGATTATTTTAAACATGGACATTATTTTAAATATTGTCTGAGGACAGTTAATATTTTCAGAAATATTATCTAGGTAATTTTTCATGAAAATTTCCTGCTATCATAGAGCCACATTAGCCCCTTCCGTCTCAATTAGCTTTCTACAAATGCAACTTATCACTTTACAATTTGTAGAAAACTGCATCAGAAAACTGTGTCTGGGGGCGCCTGGGTGGCTCACTCGGCCGAGTGTCCGACTTCGGCCCAGGTCATGATCTCACAGTCCATGAGTTCGCGCCCTGCGTGAGGCTCTGTGCTGACAGCTCAGAGCCTGGAGCCTGCTTCACATTCTGTATCTCCCTCTCTCTCTGACCCTCCCCCGTTCATGCTCTGTCTCTCTCTGTCTCAAAAATTAAAAAAAAAAGGAAAGAAATCTGTGTCTGAGCATGGCTATTCAAATATCATGAACGATCGATCTGTTTTTATCTTCGTAATTAAAATAACGTATGTAAAACAATTTGCTTCCTCCCCAGTCACACTTCTTGACTTATTCAAGGATAAAATAATCCACAGAAATAAGTATTTTGGTTTAGACATGTAAGAATGAGATTATCTGGCTTAGCTACCCATAGCAAGTAATTAACAAATGTGGCTTATCTATAAATATGGACGCCAACAATTTTCCCCATCCTTGTATGCACATGTCTCTACTCCCACCAAGATGTGGGACCTATTCTCCCTCCCTTAAGCTGTAGTGGATCTGCCACTTGCTTTGACTGATGGGATGTAACAAAAGTGACACTGTGAACCCCAAACAATGAGCCCTTAAAACTATTAGCAGCTTTCGGTTGTGTCCTCTTAGGATCTAGTGCCCTTGTAAAGAACCTCAGGTGCTACTACTAAACGATGAGAGACCTCATGAAGAGAGGCCCAGCCAGTCCCAGCCATTGCTATCACCCCCAATAAGGCACCAGACATATGAATGAATCTTCGATTTTCCAGCTCTCACTTGAAGGCATGTGTGTGACTCAGTCAGTACCACATAAAGTAGTGACAAACTGTAACCAAGTGTCATGCTCACATTTCAGAATCATAAGAAAATAAGTGGCTATTGTTTCAAGCTACTGTATTTAGGAGTGATATTTTATGTAGCAATAGATAACCAAAATATCAAGATAATCACACTTGTCTTGCTCCATGTGGTCATAAGCTAAGTTGTTCAGTTCAATACCCATTTATTGAGCAACTACTATGAGTACTGGTTATGATTAATACACAGGTATAGCCTTTAAGGAGCTTCTTGTCTAAAGGAAGATACAGAAGTAGAATCACAGAATTACAACATATTTTATTTAAGTGCTCATACTAAGCTGTGCAGTTGAGGAATATTAAGGCCAATCTACTAAATCAGAGAAGGTTGAGGGAGGAAACAGCTGATCTGAGTCTTTAAGAGTAAATAAGCATTATTCAGATGTAAAAAGAACAGGAGGTATGAAAAGCATCAGAGGAGAATGTGTAAGGGGAGGGAAGTAGGGGTCATAGTGGGGGAACTGAAAGAAGTTTGGTATTGACTAGAGTGTGGTGTGAAACTAGGGATGTTGGGAGGTAAATCTGGGGAAGATGCCAGATGTCATAATAAGGAGCTTGGTCTTTTCAGTAAACATTTGGAACATATTATACGTTAGGCGTGGATCAGAACTAGTTTATTAAAGCGAGTTAGTCAGGATATGTGCATTAATGGGATCCACATCTATCATTGTAACAGCCTGGACTCTTTGAGTTGTGGCAGAATCTTAATTCAGGGTGGATTAAGTAAGAAAGAATATGTTTTGAATTACATGGCAAGGGAGAAAACTGAGGCAGCTCACAGAATTGGAAGAAGACCTGGAGAAATCTGGGACTCAAGGAACAGAACCAGAACCTCAGATCACCAGGAAACATTCAATCCCCCAAAACACATCACTTATTGTCTCTTGATCTCTCAGGGGCGACTACCATAATCCCGTTAGCTAATTCATGTGGTTATTTCCCTATATTTCTTTTTTTTTTTAATTTTTTTTAACGTTTATTTATTTTTGAGACAGAGACAGAGCATGAATGGGGGAGGGGCAGAGAGAGAAGGAGACACAGAATCGGAAGCAGGCTCCAGGCTCTGAGCCATCAGCCCAGAACCCGACACGGGGCTCGAACTCATGGACCGCGAGATCGTGACCTGAGCTGAAGTCAGACGCTTAACCGACTGAGCCACCCAGGTGCTCCTATTTCCCTATATTTCTAAAAACTAAGCCTAACCTATTTTTTTCTCAAAATCTCCAATGTAGACACTGTCCACTCACTTCCTCTTTTTTTTTTTTTTTTTTTTAACGTTTTATTTATTTTTGAGACAGGGAGAGACAGAGCATGAACAGGGGAGGGTCAGAGAGAGGGAGACACAGAATCTGAAACAGGCTCCAGGCTCTGAGCTGTCAGCACAGAGCCCGACACGGGGCTCGAACTCACGGACCGTGAGATCATGACCTGAGCCGAAGTCGGCCGCATAACCGACTGAGCCACCCAGGTACACCAACTCACTTCCTCTTTAGGTAGATGAAGAGTTTAGTTCTATCACATTCCATTTCCCTTGCCTCTACCCCTTACAGTAGAATTATATCACAATTTTTGATTAACTATACATCAGTGCTTTTACTATTATGACTATGTAAATATTTCTCACTGCTCAATGACGTGGTGTACCATCATTACATTTAATTTCTTATATTACTTTTGTCTTACATGAAGTTAAAATGGACTCCTTTTTATTGCTCAGTTTTATGTAAATCAATGAACTCTTGCCACACATTCTAATAAACCTTCAAAACACTTTCAATACATTTTTTCCAATATAAAATTTTACACTCTTGATTTCAATATTTTTATGAAGACTTTTCTCCACCGTTCTACTCCAAGCTGGACCCCCATCCCTCTAGAGCCACTTGAGCCCTGAGTTTTCTGTTAGCCACACTTGGGGGATTCCCTTAGCCTGGGTTGTGGTTCATCTTTTCTGGATTCCATTCATCGTAGTCCATTTTTATATTTTACTGAAATAAAGCCAAAGAGTGCATTGAAGGTAATTACTTTGAAATATGAAAACCCGAAAACTGTTTTTCCCCCATTCTCATACTTGATTGATAGTTTGGAAGACACAGAATTCTAGGCTGAAAATAATGTCCCCCCAGAATTTGAAGCTATTATTTCCTTGTCTCTTAGCTTTCAACCTTGTTATTGAGAACCCTGATGCCATTTGGATTCCTGATTTTTTTTTTTATGTGAAGTGTACCATTACTCACTCTGGAAAATTGTATGTTTTTCTCTTCATCCAGATCTTCTGAAATGTCATGATGATGCTTCACCCTGGGTCTGTCTACTTCCATTGTGATGTGTACTTAGTGGGGTATTTGAGCCTGGACACTCATGTTTTTAAGTCCTTGAAAATTTCATAAAATTCTTTATTACTGCCAAACTTCAGGCAGCGAATTCTACACTTTGATCATTTTATCGCTTATTGCTTATTGTTTTGTGCCACTCTTTTATTGTTTCATGTGTGTTACTGCACTGGGAGCTTCCTCACTATAAACACTGTTTTCGAATATCTTGTGTGGTCCTCACGGTAGCCTCACATATTCTTTCGCGAAAATTCTAAGTGGAATGATACTTTGTTACTTTAAAATCTGGAGAGACCAATGAGTGATGCACATTCATTTCACCCAATTAAACTCTACTGCTTTTTTTTTTTTTTGAGATTAAAATCTAGATCCGTTTTGTTCCAAAGTATACAACATTCCTCAGTCATTTCTGAAGAGAGGCTAGTTCCTTGTCCATGTCCATATCTCCTTAACATCAGCCTCTATGCAAAAGGTTGCTATAATCAATTGAATGGTGTCCCCTCGAAATTCGTGTTCATCTGGGGCGCCTGGGTGGCTCAGTTGGTTAGGTGTCCGACTTCGGCTCAGGTCATTATCTCTCAGTTTGTGAGTTCAAGCCCCGCGTCAGGCTCTGTGCTGACAGCTCGCTCACAGCCTGGAGGCTGCTCCAGATTCTGTCTCCCTTTCTGTCTGCCCCTCCCCCGCTCACACTCTGTCTCTCTCAAAAATCAAGAAACATTAAAAAAAATTTAAATTCATGTCTACCTGGAAGCTCAGAATGTGACATTGTTTGGAAGCAAGGTCTTTGAACATGGATTTAGTTAAGGATTGAGATGAGCTTATACTGGATTAGGGTGGTCTGTAAATCCAGTGACTGCTGTCTTTATGGAAAGAGGAGAGGACGCACAAAGACACAGGCACAAAGAGAAGGTGATGTGACAGTGGAGGCAGAGTTAAAGTGATAGGTCTACGAGCAAAGGAATGCCTAAGATTGCCAACAACCACTAACATCAAGGAGAGAGGCATGAGGAATGGTTTCTTCTTCAGAGACGTCAGAGAGAACCAATCTTGCTCACACCTTGATTTTGTACCTCTGGTGTCCTGAACCATGAGAAAATAAATTTCTGTTGTTTTAAGCCAATCAGATTGTGGCAATTTGTTACAGTAGTTCTGGAAAACTTAGACAGCTACGTATTGTGAACCTGTCAGGAGGGATTTTTTTTTTTTTTTCTCACATCATGGGAGGACATTTGGCTTGCATACGAACAAACCAAATATGCCTGGAATCCACCATCCATCAGTGGTGTAAGAGGAATGGTGGGTTAATATCCCAAATTACTCACCTTTGTTTTGACAACTCTTGAGGGTGTTCTATACTACCCTCCAGACCCTCCCAAATGGACTGAGTTCCAGTTGCCTATCATAGTGATTAGCTTGATAGCACATACAGATCTTCCTCAACTTACAGTGGGGTAAGTCCTGATAAACACACCATAAGTTAAAAATATCTTAAGTCAGAAGTGCATTTAATACCCGTCACTTACCAAACATCATAGTGTAGCCTAGCCTACCTTACCGCTCAGAACACTTACCTTAGCCTACAGTTGGACAAAATCATTTCACACAAAGCCTCATTTATAAAAGGTATTGCGCAACTCATGTAATTGACTGAGTACTGTACTGAAAATGAAAACTAGAAAGGCTGTATGGGTACAGAATGGTTGTGTTCTTTGACCCTTGTGATCGCAGGGCTGGCTGTGAGCTGCCACGCCACAGCTGCCCAACCTCACCAGAGAGCATTGTGCCATATATCGCCAGCCCAGAGAAAAGTCCACATTCAAAATTTGAGGTTCGGTTCCTACTGAATGTGTATCGCTTTAACACCATCATAAAATCGAAAAATCTGAAGTTAAAAGTTGGGGACCATCTGTACTTTAACAGCTTTCTTTCCTTCCCTGCTTCCCCATCCCACAACCCTACTGTTGTTCTGAGATCACCTCCCAAATTAACAACTTCAGCTCTAATCCGCATCTGAGTCAGCTTCTGAGGGATCCCAAACCAAGCCATCTCTTCTGTTCTCAGTTCTCTTTCTCTAGAATTCTAGTGAATCAACTAATGAGCTTACCTGAGAAAGCTTCTAATTTTCTTATTGTTTACCTCCAATACCTCCAACTGTCCACCCCTTTGTAGTTTGCTACCATTGTTGTTGTTTTACTTTTTGGAGGAAGAGATTTCCTTGTATATATCTCCTAACTATTTTTTCCACCATCATACTTTTTATTTCCAATAAATGTTCCTTTTATATAGGCATTTCTTCTTGTTTCATGAATGCACTGTCTTCCCTTACCTATTTGGAGATATTTTAAAAATTTGTTTTAAGTTTTCTTCCTCTCTTTGCATTGTCTCTGTTTATTCTAGTATCTTTTACTTTATTTTTCCCTTTCTCTTATAGATTAATGGCTTCTGTCAAATATTTGCTTCATTTCTTGAGTTAGGCACGAAAATGGTGAGTGGAAAGTTTCTGTGTAGGGTTAGGGCTTGTTACCTAATGGGCTCATTTTAAATTTCATGGCCAGCTGGGTATTTTGTTTGGGATTTTATTTGAGATCCCCAAGCAGACCTTTTGTGAGGGGGAGTTCAGTTTCTCCAGAGAAGGATCCCTCAATCTTATACATGGGGCAAGGTTAAGCCAGTAGAGGCCTGCTTGTTAGAACTTTGGATGGGACAGAGCTATGGGGTATGTATCTTATTGCAGTGAGTAGGTTTTACTCAGGTCTCTGTTTTCTATTCATACCTCTCTCACTTTCCTCTGTGCTTGGTTGGGTTCCTGGGTTTGAAGCCTCTTTGGTTCACTGCCCTCAGGGACCTTTCTTTCTATTTTGTGAGGGGTCATAGAAGTAGCAGTCTAGGTACCTAGAAGTACAATTGTTGTTGTTGTTGTTTTAATTTTTAAATGTTTATATTTGAGAGAGAGAGACAGAGCACGAATGGAAGAAGGGCAGAGAGGGAAGGAAACATAGAATCTGAAGTGAGCTCCAGTCTCTGAGCTGTCAGCACAGACATCAGGCTTGAACCCACAAACCCCGACCTGAGTCGAAGTCAGACACTTAACCGACTGAGCCATTCAGGTGCCCCAACTGGTTTTTATACCGACTTTCAAAACCACCTCCCTGTTTTCAGCCTGATTGTCACCATCTGAAAAACCAGGTGCCCTCAATTCTTGAGCTTTTATGAAGTTCTTCATTACAATCTAACATCATTCTTACAACTGCCTTCTGTCTTCATATATTATGTTTTGGGAGTTATACATTTAATTTAATCAAAGATGATTTAATCCAAGATGGAGTTTACGTCTCTGTATTCCTTCATGTTCTGGGGGTGATTTTCAAAAGGAGGAAGCTGACTTTATATTATTACCTTAAAACTGGAAGTCCAGGAAATAGATTTTAAGTGGCCAACGCAACTGATTTACAACCAGGTGATTTTTACATTAATTAGATACATATGAAAACTAAAATTAAGAGCATTTAAATAAAATATTACTCCTGTCTTATTCCTTCTTTCATGTAAACTTACAGATATAAAGCCTTTGAGGGCAGAAAGCCCCCACAGTTCCATTATTTTCTATACTATCCAGAGCTGTTTGACAGATCTATAAAGTCAATTGAGAATGGATGAAAGAAACCATGCATGCCTGCAATTTGCCTCTAGCCTTAAACGTTCCCAGATTGTCATTCATATTCAAAACCTTTGCAAACCCATTTTTCCCATTTCTTTCTCACCTACAAGCACTTCTACAATGTACACAATGGAAAGCTCACTTCACCTCCTTGTTTCAAACCTAAGCTCAACATCTCCTCAGGAAATAGACAGCCACTGTCTAACTCATATGTTAAGTCCAACTATCAGTGACTCAGTTCTCTATAAAAAGAAATTCACACTTCCCTCTACCCCTCTCAGAGTCCATAAACATGAAGAGCTTCTGGGAAAGGAAAAAAAATGTGGCTTTTCAAGGTGAACAGATAGGGAACAGCATGAGCAGAAGGCATGAGCTCTGCTTGCCCAGGGAGAGCAGACAACCTAGCCATCTAAGAAGGGTAGAATTTCCCAAAAGATCTCCAATAGAGAAAGCAACCCATGTCATATACATTAGGCAATCACTGAATAGGTCTTCCCTTCTTGGAGAACCTCAGAGTCCATTAAGTCTCTGAGAAGTCCTGTAGTAAGCAGACCAGCTTAACTTGGTTTAATTAAAGAGTTTAAAAATGTAGTTGAGAGAATAACTTATTTTTTCTCATGTTAATAATTAATCATGTCAAGACTTGGTTTCTTCACATGTAAAAAAAAGATAATAGTATCTAGGTCAAACGAACATTTTAAGTATTTAGTAAGATAGTGTATTTAAAGCATTTCAGTTGTGCCTTGGCTTAGAAGTCCTCAGTAAATTTGAATTATAGTTGTTTGTTTAATTGTAGTTTAATTGTGGTAGTTACAGTTTTTGTTGATGTTACTGATGATAATAATACAATATTTTATGGGATCTACCTTGGGAAATGGTATATAAGTATGTCAATATTTGCACACCACAATCAATGAAATTTGCTAAGTGAGCAATTCTAAGACTATTCCAAGGCTCCCACTGGATCGGAAGTTCTAATATATCGCCTAAAGTTCTCTGCCTTAATGATTTAAGCATGCTATTAGATCCTCTTGATGTGCAGGCTAACCTTGGTCTCAGAAGAGTCACAGAATCAGAAAACTGGACTTCAGGGATACATTGTGGATGCATAGAAAGAGCCTTGCTTTTGGACCCAGAATACATCTGGACTCTTTCCTGTCTGTGTGATCTTGGATAGTTTACTTAACCTCTCTGGGCCTCAATTTTCTCTGCTAGAAAACAAGGAAAGTGATTTCTAGTTCACAAGGTTGTTGAAAAGATTAATTGGGATTATCCGGGAAAGTGTGTGGCTTAGTGTCTGGAACATACGAAGTTAATCCCTGCTTAGTTCCCTGTATGTTCAGGCTTTTATATTACTTATGCTGATGCTCCTATGCTACTGTTGGAATCCAGAAGCTTAGTCCTGCTTTTTATACAGGAGGACATCAATTGTCTGCTGATTGCACTCTCCTCTACCCTTTCATCACCTCCCTACCTTGTGTCTACTGAGCTCAACCCTATGGGACATTATCCATGAGGTCTAAAGTGCTAAAACTTCACCACCTTAACACAACTCATTGATGAATGTGCCATCCACTGAGGCAGGCAAACAGGGAAGAAAAATGGGAATATTGGGGCCATTTTACATAACCAGAAAAATTTATATTCTAATGAACTCCAAACATAACATTTTTATATAACAGCCTTGTCTCATTTGGTGTACATAACAGCCCTATAAAGTAGATGCTTCACTTTTTATTATCCTCTTTGTGTGGAAGGAGGAACAACCTCAGAATTGGTTTAGGATTTCTCCAAGGTCATATTATGTAACAGAGCTAGAACTAGAATCCAGCCTTCTGGGCCCAAATAATATGTATCAACGATGCATAACTATTATGACAAGGTCCAGCTTGGGTTATTCAAGCCCCTTACCTGCGTTTCACATTTACTCTGGGAAAGATTTCTGGAAGGAGGGTAATATTATCTCCCTCGCATAGGCCAAGAAACAGGGGCAGCTGGAAAGTGGCAGAGCCAGGGTTTAAAATGAGGTCTGGGTGACTCCAAGGCCCTTGCCCTGCCCACTAAATTACCCAGACTCCTGGTAGAACCCTTGGATCCTCTTAACAGCGTAAAGGCCTTCAGTAAGATGTGTTCTAGTGAACTAGCAACCAGGGCTGCAAATGAGTTTTAATGAATACTTACTGTACACAAACACCTAGTTGGCTGTTCTTTAAACACAGGTTTTGACATGTCTGGGAAGACTGACAGAGTGAACAAGCCTTTCATCAGAATTGAGTTTAGCCACATTGCAAAGATCTGCCAACAGCCGAGTCAGTTACCTGCTTAACACCCTCCATTTCCTGGATTCCACTCTGCCTCTGATTATCCTACTATGCCCACCCTCTCATAGGACACTCCCCATGCTGGGCTGCTTTGATTCTTTCCTTCATTTCTTCCGGATCAGAAATGGGGAATGCAAAACAGTTAACATTTCTGAAGAATTTATCATGAGCCAGGCACCATGTGAAGCCCTTTACCTTCATTATTTTGTTTAACATCCTGAAGCGTTCACAGAGCTGTTCTTATCAGCCCACTTTTGTCTATGAGAAAAGGCTTGGGGATGCTGTGTAACTTGCAAAAGGTCACATGGGGTGTAAGTGGTAGGGGTACAATTTTAACCTTGTCAGTCTAATTGCAAATGGTCCTCTTGCCATTTTGCTAGGCTGCCTTTTCTTTAGAGAGAGTGGAAAAAAAACACATTGAAACCAACTCATAAGAAACACCAGCTGGTGTGCTGTTTATCCTCAAACATTGATTCCAGTAAACCTAAGGACAGGGCCAAGAGCAGTTTGGCTGACTTTAGAAGCATACACTAGAAGTGAAATGGGTGATGATGTTTCTACCAATGTTTACCTCTAAAGACTCCACCTCTGTGTCTTCTGTGGATTACAATGCCCCAGGGCAATGCTGGAGATGCCTCCATCAAATGCCATGCCTTAAAATCTTAAAAGGCTCACTCTCAGACTGCCCAGAGAAATAGGAGTAAACACTCTGCCTCCCAGTGAGTAATTGCTTTCCCTTCCCATGACAATCCTGTGTATTTTTCTTGCTGAATTGTTTTGATTATAGAATGTATTCATTTTCTATTGCTGCTAAAAAAAATTATCACAAACATGATGGCTTAAAACAACACAAATTATCTTATGGTTCTGGAAGTCAGATGTCTCAAATGGGTCTCAGTGAACTAAAATCAAGGTGTCACCAGAGCTATATTGCCTTCTGATGGCTCTAAAGGGGATCTGTTTCCTTTCCCAGTTTCTGGAGGCTTTCTCCACATTCCTTGGTTATGCCCCTTCCTCCATCTTCAAAGCCATCAATGGCGGGTCACACCTTTCTCATGCTGCATCATCCTGACACTGCCTCTACTGCCCCCTCTTCCACATTTAAGGACCCTTGTTAATGACAGCTGATTATCCACTTTATTCCATCTGCACATTGAATTCACCTTTTCCATCTATCACAACGTAAGGACAAGTTCTAGAGATTAGGACATGGACATCTTTAAGGGCCATTCTTCTGCTTTCCACACAGAGCAGTTTATAAGTTCTTAGTCTTTGGATGGAATCCTTCAAAAGAGTGCATAATTAAAAACAGAATGAGAACCTCAGCTAGAAAGATACCGATTTCAAGGTGTGATAAAAAAAAATCATCAGTAGCAGCATCCATTTTATTCAGGAACATTTCAGCGTACAAAGCGCTGTTGTATGTTAAAGCATTAATCTGCACTGCAGAGCTCTAAAGGGGTCACTACCCACTGTATCCTCTGGAATAGGGAAACCAAGGCCCAGGGGTAATACAGGAGTTGTAGCCAAGCTGGGTGCAAACCTAAGATTTCTGATTCCATGACCTGCTGTCTACTACCCATAGTTACTCCAAAAAAAAAGGTCCTCACCTCGTAAGGTGCTTTAATTGGCAAAGGCCACAGCCTCCCAGCACTGAAGGTGTTGATTAGCTAAGTATATCTTGGAGGCTCAGACTACCTTCAACACTGGAACATCCTGGGTTCAGCCTTCCAAACTTATCCTGTGGATGAACGGCTAAGGGAGCCCAGCATCTTCTGCTTTCTTAACTTTTCTTGAATCCTGAAGCCAGGTCTGGTCTCTCTGGGGATTGGGTGGCAAGGAGTCTCAGTCCCAATTCCCTTTTCTATATGCAAGCCAAGGACAAACAGCCTAGTCTTTTTATTTGCCACTGTCTGTGGAAGGTAGAGAGACCAGCCTACCTCTCAGTTTTAAAGATGGGAAAGTCCTAGGGAAGCCAAGATGTGTTGGTCACTCTAATGGAAGAAGAGAAAATGTTTTTCAAATATCCTGAATTGCACCCTGGTGTTCTTTCTTAAATATCCATGGATTCTATTAATTGTCAAATCTTCACTGGAATTAAAGTAAATATGTGTGGATTCTCATCAAGTATAGTTTGGTCAAAACCTAGTTCTACTACTTACTAATTATTGGGAGAGGTCATTGAAAAGATGTGACCACTGATTGACCACTGAGCTATGTCCCGGCTATCAGAGGCTCCTCATCCCCTCCCCTGTCCTTGGAATGGGGCTTCCACTTGTCTTTCCCACCGCCAGAGGCTGCTTCCGGGACATAGCTTTGAGATAGTGATGTGGTGTTGAAAACACTGACGCAGTATATTTGACTGAACCCAGTCAAGTTTATAAAAGCCACTTTATAAACTTTAAAGATTTGTTGGGTGAGTGTGGGGATCCATTCATCTTGCTGCCACCCAAGACAAGCCTTGTTTGTAAACTCTCTTTGCTTATTAAAACTGCCACCAATTAATCTGGAGTGGCTTGCCTCTTTCTTAGGCCTCCCCCTGCCCTCTGAGGACAGGAGCTGGTTTAAGATTCTACGCAGGAAGCTCCTGAGAGATCTGCAAACCAACACTAGCTCTGTAACCTTGGACAAATCATCTGTTCTGGACCTCACCTTTCTCATCTGTGCAATGGGCATGGCAGAATTTCCATCCTAAAACCAATGAGAGGATTGAATTAAACAATGGATGCAAGTTTAGTATAGCACCAGGCTCTGAATAGCTGGTAGTAATTACTACTCTTACCTAACCAATTGGCTCAGTAAATTTAAAAAAATATATGTATGTATGTATGTATGTATATCTATATCTATCATCTATATCTATATATATCTATATCTATCTATATCTATATCTATATCTATATAGATAGATATAGATATAGATACAGATATAGATATATATATATAGAGAGAGAGAGAGAGAGAGAAAGCAGGGCAGCACAGTGCCAGGATTATGGTTGCCTAGTCACACAAGTCTTAGTTCGAATCCAAACTTCTCTGCTCCTCAGGGGGGTGACCAGTGATACATTTCTTACCCTTACTGACCCTCATCTATAAAGAGAATAATAGTATCTCCCTCAAAATGTTATTATTTTAAGAAATAGAAGATACTAAGGTCCTAGCACAGCACGTGTGCTGGTATATAATAAATATTCTATAAGAAATAGGTATTACTACTTTAAATAGTATAGTAAGACTTTCTGATTGCAGCTAAAATAACCAAAGATTTTATTGGCTTGTGGCTTAAAAAGTCCAGGCATAGAGCTAGCCTGAATCATGCTGGATTTTCTAGATGCAAATAATAATGTTATCAAAATCTCTCTCTCTCTCTCTCTCTCTCTCTCTCTCTCTCTCTCTCTCTCTCTCTCCCCTCTCTCTCCATGTTTTGATATCATTTCCCTCTGCTGATTTCATTCACAAACAAACTCTCCCCATATGATGGAAGAAGCCTAGCAAACCCTGTAGAAAGAAAACTCCTCCCCATAGTTCCAACAAAATGTGGGTATTGACTATCAATGAACCCATTTGATTTCTGTCTCAAAACAAATCTTTGTCGTTAGGGTAGTAGAATATACCAGTTGGCCTGGGTCACATGGCCATCTCTGGAACTGAAGGAAGTTCCTTCAAATCACTAGCTCCACTCTGACTAGAAGTGAATGGGGGTTCCCAAGGTAAGATTAGAGGAATGAGAATGGATTCTGGACAGGCAAAAACTAGAGATGTTCCCCATCATTGCATTATTATTATAGTATTGTCTGAATTTTTTTAGAAGCCAACTCTGGCCAAAGAATAAAGGGCTATCAAACTGCCATTTAATGTGACACCGAAAAAACTTCCCATGCAATAAGATTTTGGTTCCCTGGTTCATTCTGATGGCTTGAATTTCCTGGGGGAAACAACACTGCCCCCATTAATAAGGAATTTTTAATCCAAAGAACAGGACTGGGATAGTTTTAACATCTGCCCATAAATTCCTTGACACTTCCTTTCAAGATCTGGAGCTGAACTCCACTCCTCTTGAATATGGGTTGGATTTAATAAATCATGACAAATGAATGGAATATGGCAAGGATAGTTGTATGTAACTTCTGAGCTAGGTTATAAAAGGCACTCTAGCTTCCTTCTTGCTCTCCCTCTTGAAACGTTCATTTTGGGGGAGGTTGCCTGCCATGTTGTGAGGACACTCAAGCAGTCTATGGCAAGGACCATGTGGTGAAGAATCAAGGCTACCTGTCAATAACCAGGGAGAAATGAAGGCCTCCAGTCAATAGCCAAGGGAATGCATCATCTTGGAAGTGGACTTTGTAGTTCCACTCAAGCCTTCATGAACGTAGTCCCAGCTGACATCCCTACTACAACCTTATGAGAGCCTCAGAGCCAGAACCATCCAGCTCAGCCTCTCCCTGACTTTCAGAAACTGTGGGAAATTAGTAATGTTTGTTGCTGTAAGTCACTAAGTGTTAAGGTAATTTGTTGTGCAGTAATGGACAACTAATACAAGGCTGGAGAGAATTAGTGTAATAGTATGGAATAAGTATTAGAAAAGTATCAGGAAACCTGAGTCTGTGTTCTGGATCTAAAATTAAGCAGCAGTATCTTTGCACTAATAAATTATTTTCTCCCAGCCTGAGTTTCTCTAAATGTGAGTTGGGAAAGCAGTACATCCCTGCATATTTCACGAGGTACTAGAGATAATCCAAGTATATGATGTAGGCATTGCTTAAGGTAGTAAAACTGATCTTGCAACTACCTCATTAATTACATATAACCCTATAACAATGAGCACAGGAAAATACTTTAAAATTATTAATTCTGTAAAGAATTGAGTTCTTAAAATTGTAAAAGATTTCAATGTTTAGTTCATTTCCTTGCATTGTTGGCATTTAAGATTTGTCTTTCAGCCATGAAATCCAAGAAAGTTGAATGAAAACTCAAGGTCACACAGGAACAAAATGGATCCTAGAAGGTAGCCTCTCTTGCCTCAGTTTCTTTATAAAATGGAAAGAATAATACATAACACTGAAGGTTGTTGTCACTGTAACCCTGTTGACCCACACAGCCAAGATTAAGAGTAGCACCGTGACCCAAGAACACACTCCTCTGGAAATTGAAAAATAACTTCAAAACAATAAGCCATTTGTTTGTATTTTAAGCAACTATGGAAATATGTGGGGGAGAAGATATCCTCATCCTTTACAGTTTCCGGGTCTTCTCCAGTCACCTACCACCAGCCTGCAGCATCCTGAATCCTCTTATCCCCCTTTCTTCCCAATGGCTTCTTCCTCCTGCATATTTATGGGATTCTTCTGAGGAGAGGAGACTGAATGAGCAAGTCCAGAATCCTTTTTGGTGGGCATGGGGCAAGTCATATGTCGATTATTTTAACCCGCCATTGCTGTCACAGGTCAGATTCTCCTTGAAGTGGACTCTGAGGCAGAGTTTAACATGTAAGTAAGGTTTTTTAAAGAAGGGTGTTTGGGACAAACACCTAAA
Organism: Panthera onca; assembly: GCF_046562875.1. Lineage (NCBI taxonomy): Eukaryota > Metazoa > Chordata > Mammalia > Carnivora > Felidae > Panthera > Panthera onca. The sequence continues at coordinate 30,769,837 of NC_138340.1, read as the reverse complement.
GAAGGGAGGGGAAGGAAGCAGGATTGGACAGAGGGAAAAGTCAAACTGCCGTGCAAGTCCAGTGACAGCCTCAGCTGACCCCAAGGGAGCTCTGGAGTCAAAATGGCCCGTCAGAGCCGTCCTGACGGTCCAGCCTTTATAGATTCACCTTGATCCATCATGCTTGTGCGTCACTGGGGAAAGGCGGCTCTCTGCTGCTGGGACAAGTCACAAAGGGCAGATGAGAAAAGGCTGCCTGCCAGCAGCACATCCAGCAGCAGCAGCAGCTTGAAGGGGGATCTGGGTGGCTCATCACCTTGTTTGCCACAATCACACGTGATGTATGTGCCTGGCACCTCACGGGCAATGAATAAATAATAGCCACTAGCTGGCTGTGGCTCCAGGCCTCTTCCTATGGCATTCCTGTGATCTCTCTTACAGTAATCATGACAAGTTTACTGTCTGAATCTTCAGACAGCAGAGAACCCGGACTGAAACCAGCAGACACAGAGCGAACCTCAGGAAACCCAGATAATCAGAGGAGACTCTGCTCTTTTCATTGTACTATTGTTTACCAGGCAGGGGGTCTTGTCCTCAGTGGGCCATTTCCAGGAGCTCTAGATCATGCAGAGATTTTGCTGGAATACCCGGGATCTGGTCCAGGGCAGGAAGCACTAGAGGAAGAATGTACTGCCAGGCACTCTGCTTCCTTGCTCAGCTTTTCTTCTTGGCTGCTCACAGCACAGAGCTCTCTACTGGCGGCATCAGACAATGCCCATGACTGTGCAATGCTCTGTACTCTGAGCCAATAAAGTGAGTGCATGTTTATGCTGGAGGTAGGGATCTCCACAGGCAAAGTCTCCTTTGGGTCTTCAAAAGCAGGCAAGGGCAAGCCTGCTAATCATCAGTCGTAACACTGCAGGGAAAATCAGGTCAAATGAAGATCACAGGCAGCCTTGAAGGAAAAGAGAAACGACCAGAGCTGAGCCTCAGGGAGACACAAAGGGAGCGAGGGCAGCTGATTTCCCTTCCCCGGGAATGAAGGGCTTATGGGCTGATTATACTTAGGATCTCATTACTTCTTTTTCTCTGCCTCTCTCAGTCATTACCAGGAATATATGGACACTATCAAGAAATCTCCATTTTGCAACAGCTGAGGGCCAGTCTTGAGCAGACCACCAGAGCAGAAGCTTTTGTTTATTCTTTCATTAAATGCATATTTATTGCAGAGCCAGGTGTTGTTCTAAGGCCTGGAATATAGCCATAAACAAATAAGAGCCCATATGCTTAGCTACCAGACTGTAATATTATAGGTCATCGATCTAGAAACTGGAATTTGAACCCCACGTGAAAAGCATTGACCTCAAGTCTATAATCTTCACCGCCACACCATCTACGCCCCTTTATCCACCACTGTACGTCTCTTCCCCTTTCACCATTTTATTTATTTTTTGTTGTTTACAACATCTAAAGTCCCAAGGTTTGTTGCATGTAAAATTTACTATAGGTAGACAGGCAACCTGGGAATTTCTCAAAAATTCATACGGCCACATTGGATATTTGTTGGAATAATGGAATTATAGACCTTCAGCCCTGGAAGAGACCTGATACATCATGTGACCCAGTCCACTCCCCCTCCTTCCACCCTGTCTCACATTTCATTTCTTTAACCTGTGTTCTCTTTGAGGATCACCCAGCTTCTTCTACATCCTTGTTCATCAGAAGCCCTGTCCATTTTTGGACAGAGCTGTGTGCTAGAATTATATTTTTTACACTCAGCTAACATTGATTTGCTTTATCATGGCCTGCCTCTATGGTCTGCTTTCTGCGTCATTCTGCTCTCTCCTCCAAGGATCCCCCTTGTTATGTAAGCTACCGGCTTTCATTGGTCTCCTTGAAAGTACCAAGTTCTTTACACTTTTCCACTTGCCTCTGCTTGGAATGCTTGTACCCGCTCTTCATTTGGCTATGACAAAGGCCTCTTCAGGAGTCAATTTTAATGTCATTTCCTTAGGAAAGTCTTTAATGAGTCCACAATTAGATTAAAATACTGATTTTTGGGACTCTTCTTTCAGAGTTTGTTGGATGGATGAGTGGATGGAATGGCTTGTGATTTCTATTCATGGCTTTTGATTCCACCTTTTAGACTTTACCAAAAAGACTTGGTTCTGATGTTTGGTGAGCTCCCTTTCATTGTTTGCAGAATAAGTTTATACCCTGTCTGGCTCTTTTGTAGTTTCAACAGCCTCAGTTCCTTCTGTGTTTCATTGCAAATCAAAGCATGGGCATGGCCTCGGTATTCTCCACAAGGCACTTCTCCTGGTTATATTTGATTCAAGATGATTCTGAATGGAATGGAATTTAATGCATGGGAGGAAAAAGAATCCTTGACAGAAGCCAGCTGTGAATGAAAGGAACAGTGAATGGAAACAGTGACAGGAAATCAGTAGTGATCTTGCCAGGAGGAGCTAAGTATAGAAAAGATTCACATTTATGTTATTTATACCATTCTTGCAAATATCTACAGACATTTTACCAACCAGCCCTTTCCCCAAGAGGTCCAAAGTTCCTCCTGATATGGGGATGAGTCTATCTATAAGACTAACTTACTCTAGATAATAATGGTTATAACCACTTCCCATTTCTTTACTTCTAGTTTTTGTAAAAGTGTTGAAATCGTTATACTCCTGCTGGCCCTACCCTTCTTAGATGTAGAACCTTGCTTGAAAGAATCATTTATCTTTTTGAGAGTCAGATTCCTCATCTGTTAAGAGGATGATAGTGCCTGTGTTAGTTGTCCCTAAAAGGTCAAATGATATAAAGTAAAAGTATTTTGCAAGCTGCAAAGCACTATGCTAATATAAGGTATGTTTAAGGAGATGACTTATTTTACTTAGGGAATAAGATGGAACATGTTTCAAACAAACCACAAATCTACCTCTGGGAAGAGTTTAGTGTAATGCTAAGCAAGTCACATTTCACCAGTGGGATATTGAGGGATATCTCTAGGGATGTTGAGGTTTGTCTTCTTATGACACAGGAACTTGTGGTTTGGTTTCAGAAGGCAGCCAGTGTGTGGTAAGATCAGCAAGAAGAAACTTCAGACGGTGAATTCCAGTTTATGGAGACAGACCCCTCACACATGGAAGCGTGCCTTTTCCTAATGCAGACAGAATTGGATTTGGGCAAAGGAATCCTTTAAGAACTTGTGGTGTTTCCATGTTGACATAAAAAGCTCTCCTTCCTATACTTTAAAGGAAACAAGGATACAAAATGATCTGTAGGCAATATTTTTAGTAGTTCAAAACAAGCTTTTGAAAGGTAGGCAAGGGTTCCAATCCTAGTTCTGTAGCATGTAAGTGATATGATCTTGGACATTTCCTCAATTGTTCAGGGCTGATTTTCCTTACCTCTTCGTCTGTCTCTATCTGTATCTATATCTATATATCTTCATATAGTGCCTTGCATATAGTAGGAACTCAATAAATTATAGCGTTTCTTTTTTGTTTGCAACATAGAGCTAATATCACAAGCAATTACAAACACTGAAATATAAAGTGTTATCTACTAAAAAATATCTAACTCAAGTTATACTGTAAAAGAATCAAGATCAAAAAATGAGTTTAACACCTAATAATGGGAAGCATTTTTAATCTGTAAAAGAACTCATAGATGTTATTTTTTAGTGCTGCCCTCAAATGCACTCTGGAATTGATATCTTACTATGTTTTAAACCTGGTTGCTCTCAAAGCTACTGAGATATTCTATAGAAAAATGATATTGGAGGAATTTAATGTGCTCCCACTGCCTCTGGGCCATCTACCTAATACCACATCTCAAGATTCAGTCTGCTAACTGGTTCCTCTTCTTCCCTCTTTCCCCCTTATCCATTCCCACAAACCAAAGTAATCCCCCTAAAACAGATAGATCATGTTACCTCTAATCCCACTGACATAGCTGTATTACTTAAAATCCTGCCATGACTTTTTCTTGCGTTTAAAATACAATTCAGACTTCCTATTATAGCCCATGAGGTCTGTTTGACTTTCTCACCTCTCCAAAATCACTGTTCACCGAGTTCCTATTAATCTTTGTGCTCTAGTCACAGCAGATTTAGAACAACACTTAGAGCAAACCCAAGATTTCCTCTGTATCAGGAACACTACCCTCCCTCCTCCCTGTCCTACCCTGATCTCCAGAGTTCAAGTTTCTATTTATTTTTTTTAAATGTTTATTTATTTATTTATTTTCTTTTTTTTTAACGTTTATTTATTTTTGACTTCCAGTAGCATGATAAATAGTTCTCCATCCCCTCACTCTCAATCTAAAGGTGTCCTCAGATCTAAAATGAGTCTCCTGTAGACAGCAAATAGATGGGTCTTGTTTTTTTATCCATTCTGATACCCTATGTCTTTTAGTTGGCGCATTTAATCCATTTACATTCAGTGTTATTATAGAAAGATATGGGTTTAGAGTCATTGTGATGTCTGTATGTTTTATGCTTGTAGTGATGTCTCTGGTACTTTGTCTCACAGGATCCCCCTTAGGATCTCTTGTAGGGCTGGTTTCGTGGTGACAAATTCCTTCAGTTTTTGTTTGTTTGGGAAGACCTTTATCTCTCCTTCTATTCTAAATGACAGACTTGCTGGATAAAGGATTCTCGGCTGCATATTTTTTCTGTTTAGCACACTGTAGATATCGTGCCAAGCCTTTCTGGCCTGCCAAGTTTCAAAGGAGAGATCAGTCACGAGTCTTATAGGTCTCCCTTTATATGTGAGGGCACGTTTATCCCTTGCTGCTTTCAGAATTTTCTCTTTATCCTTGTATTTTGCCAGTTTCACTATGATATGTCGTGCAGAAGATCGATTCAAGTTACGTCTGAAGGGAGTTCTCTGTGCCTCTTGGATTTCAATGCCTTTTTCCTTCCCCAGTTCAGGGAAGTTCTCAGCTATAATTTGTTCAAGTACCCCTTCAGCACCTTTCCCTCTCTCTTCCTCCTCTGGGATACCAATTATGCGTATATTATTTTTTTTTAGTGTATCACTTAGTTCTCTAATTTTCCCCTCATACTCCTGGATTTTTTTATCTCTCTTTCTTTCAGCTTCCTCTTTCTCCATAACTTTATCTTCTAGTTCACCTATTCTCTCCTCTGCCTCTTCAAGCCGAGCCATCGTGGTTTCCATTTTGTTTTGCATTTCGTTTAAAGCGTTTTTCAACTCCTCGTGACTGTTCCTTAGTCCCTCGATCTTTATGGCAAGAGATTCTCTGCTGTCCTGTATACTGTTTTCAAGCCCAGCGATTAATTTTATGACTATTATTCTAAATTCACTTTCTGTTATATTATTTAAATCCTTTTTGATCAGTTCATTAGCTGTTGTTATTTCCTGGAGATTCTTCTGAGGGGAATTCTTCCGTTTGGTCATTTTGGAGAGTCCCTGGCGTGGTGAGGACCTGCAGTGCACTTCCCCTGTGCTGTGGTGTATAACTGGAGTTAGTGGGCGGGGCCGCAGTCCGACCCGATGTCTGCCCCCTGCCCACTGCTGGGGCCACAGTCAGACTGGTGTGTGTCTTCTCTTCCCCTCTCCTAGGGGCGGGATTCACTGTGGGGTGGCGTGTTCTGTCTGGGCTACTTGCACACTGCCAGGCTTGTGTTGCTGGGGATCTGGCGTATTAGCTGGGGTGGGTAGGCAAGGTGCACGGGGGCTGGAGGGGCAGGCTTAGCTCGCTTCTCCTTAGGTGATCCACTTCAGGAGGAGCCCTGTGGCAGCGGGAGGGAGTCAGATCCGCTGCCGGAGGTTTGGCTCCGCAGAAGCACAGAGTTGGGTGTTTGCGCGGAGCGAGCAAGTTCCCTGGCAGGAACTGGTTCCCTTTGGGATTTTGGCTGGGGGATGGGCGGGGGAGATGGCGCTGGCGCCTTTGTTCCCCGCCAAGCTGAGCTCTGCCGTCCGGGGGCTCAGCAGCTCTCCCTCCCTTTGTCCTCCAGCCTTCCCGCTTTCCGAGCAGAGCTGTTAACTTATGACCTCCCAGACGCTAAGTCGCGCTTGCTGTCGGAACACAGTCTGTCCGGCCCCTCCGCTTTTGCCAGCCAGACTCGGGGGGCTCTGCTTGGCCGGCCAGCCGCCCCTCCGCCCCGGCTCCCTCCCGCCAGTCCGTGGAGCGCGCACCGCCTCGCCGCCCTTCCTACCCTCTTCCGTGGGCCTCTAGTCTGCGCTTGACTCCTGAGACTCCCTTCTGCTAATCCTCTGGCGGTTTTCTGGGTTCTTTAGGCAGGTGTAGGTGGAATCTAAGTGATCGGCCGGACGCGCTGTGAGCCCCGCGTCCTCCTACGCCGCCATCCCGTTTATTTATTTTTGAGACAGAGAGAGACAGAGCATGAACGGGGGAGGGTCAGAGAGAGAGGGAGACACAGAATCTGAAGCAGGCTCCAGGCTCTGAGCTGTCAGCACAGAGCCCGACGCGGGGCTTGAACTCACGGACTGTGAGATCATGACCTGAGCCGAAGTCAGACACTTAACCGACTGAGCCACCAGGGTGCCCCAATTCAAGTTTCTATTTAAATGTCCCCTATTGCAGTGAGGTTTTCTCTAATGAGCTTATCTAAAATAGCTCCCCATCCCATTAGTCTCTGTCAAAACACTTTGTATCCTTATTAACACTTTTGTTATGAGCTGTAATCATTTTATTTATTTATATATTCGTTGGTTTTGGTCCATCTCTCTTACCAAGATATAAGTTTCATGAGAACGAGAACCAGATTTTGTATCCTGAACACCCAGCATCACATAGTGTTTGTCATCTAGAAAACACCTAGGGAAAACTGTTGTGTGACTAACTGAATGAATAAATCCAAGTTTCACCTGTTTTCCTAAATGGCAGGTCCCTAAAGACAACAGGCTGACAGATTGATCACCACCTTGGTGGTGTTTAGTCACTTAACGTTTATTCACTGAAGAGAAAACACTTGCACATCACAGCTAAGCTTTCTCAGTGAATTTTTTTTTTTTTTAAGAAAGAAAGAAAAAGGTTGTATATGCAGCCCATGAATTGTTAGTGGAAAGTCTCAAAATTAACCATGGTGCTGTCAGATCAATTCCTTCCTTCCTGAGGTGACAATCCAGAAAAAAGGGGGGATCTAGATGTGGGGGTATGAAGCTTCTACAGATGGGATTGTGGTGGCTATGGACGAGTGCCACTTAGATATCCCTTGAAGGGAAACTGCAGGAGGTATCGTAATAGGCTGACAGCATCTCAGATCTGCTGTGACATCCTTGCTGAGGTCTGGCTGTTCCATCTAGGGACTGAGCACAAGAGAGGCACCAAAGCCATACTATTCCTGCTCCACGCCACACCCATCTAACTAGTAACCGTGTTCAGGGATGGCCCATTGGCCAAGACCATCGATACCTTTCTATGTTCTGAGGCTCTTCCTACCCAATCCTGATTCTCCTGCCTTCCATCCCAGTCCCGGTTCTTCCTTATTTCTCTCCCTTCACAAGGGGTAGACCTGCGCTGAGATCTGAAGTCTCTGCCTACCTATTCCCACTGCCCCCCCACCTTCCCTCAGGGAACATGTTGCACATCTCTTTGTGTTTGCTTCTCAGAGAACCCCAACTGGAACCTCAACTGACACAAGGAGCCTTTGTGGAGAAAAATAAAGTCATAAATACAATTTTAAATATGCATCCTTGTAAGCAATCCATGAGGAAATGAAAACCTGTAAGGCTGAAGCTCTGTTAAATCCACAGCAAATCTACCTCTGGCGAGGATTTTTCTCCAGGATTTTTGGCCTGGGCTGCACATTGGAATTGCTTGGGGTGCTTTTTAAAAATACAGATACTGTTTCCTATCTGATTCTGGAGTGTGGTTTTGGCATCAGGATTTTTAAGAGCTCTCAGGGTGATTCTGACATTAGCTGTGGTTGAGAACCACAGATCTTCAGGGATACCCAGAGGGGTGACTGACCATAAGAATTTCTGGTTCCTTGGGGCACCTGGGTGGCTCAGTTGGTTAAGCATATGACTCTTGATTTTGGCTCAGGTCATCATCTTGCGGTTTGTGAGTTCAAGCCCCATGTCAGGCTCCATGCTGACAGCACAGAGCTTGCTTGGGGTCCTCTGTCTCCCTATCTCTCTCCCCCCACACCCTCCTCTTTCTCCTCCCCCCCCCTCAAAATAAATAAATAAACTTAAAATAATTTCTGGTTCCTTGTCTTCCTTGCTTTGAGGATATGGCGAAATTCTAATGTACTGTTTCTACCTTTAACTGGCTTTGTGATGCTGAGAAAGACCCGTACTGCTTCTGAGGTTTTTCTACCCAGATCTGGAAAGTAAGAATTTCATTATTTGATTCACAGAATCAAATAAAACAGTGAATATTAGAACACTCTGAAGTTGCTTTTGGGTTATTAATGATGGTTATGTAATGTGGGCCTTTCCAAATGCAAGAGTCTTTATAAGCATGGTGTGGGAATAATGATCTTGGTTAGAGATATAAAATGTCCTGATCACCCAACTCATTGAGAAGATAAACTCTTAGGAGAAGAGTCCATCTTGTCTGTGTGTTTGGTATATTAGTCAGTAACAAGTAAAGACAACACAATATAAGAAGGCAGTTAGTTTCTCCACAACGAGCTACACTGGTATTTCTCAATTTCTCCTGGATATTTCACCTGCATTGGATTCTGTTGAGGATGCTGTTAAAAATGCAGCTGTCTGGGCCCAAGTAAGGCATACAAAATAAGGATGGGGGAAAGTATAGAGGGGAGGAAGAGTCTGCATTTTTAATAATCATTCTAGGTGATTCTTATGCAAACCAAGATGTCACCTCATCCCTGGTGTGCTTGGAGCCAGAATTTGTCCCTAGTTAAAATGACAACACCCTCCTTTTCCCTGTCGAAGAATTCATTTCATCACAAACCTATTTTAGCACCAAATCCAGCCCACTTGAAAAAACCACTTGATTGCAAATTACCGAGTGAATTTTGTAAGTTAAAATGAGAACAATTTTAAAATGGGTTTTAAGAATGCAATGGATAAAAAAATAAACAATGAACATATTGTGCAATTTAATAACATAAATCTAAAATTAATTATTCTGTAGCGTAAGTCCAGACAGAATCAGGAAAAAAAAAGGGATAGCTCTTCTTAACTTCTAACTCTTCATACTAAGTAAACCTGAGTAATTCCTCTCTTCATCATTTCTCGTGTAGATCTTAAAATATCTTCCTAACTGCTCTCTGCCTAAGTCTTCCTCACCTCCTATGTCTAATATGACCATCCCAGTACAGCAGGGTGACTTTCTGGAATACCATATTATTCTCCACTTCATAGCCTTCAGTATCCTATCGCTTAAAGCCTTGTTACTCTAAGTTCAGTCTATGCACCAGCAACACAGACATGGCCATAGAGTCTGTTAGAAAGTGCAGACGCTCAAGTCTCACCCCAGGTGTGCTGAATCAGAATCTACATTCTCTCGAGATGCCAGATGATTTGTATCTTATTGCAATGTGAGAAGCCTTAGTCTACAGTATAATACACAGCTGCTTAGCCTGGTAGGCAAAACTCCTTGTGGTTTGGCACCCACTCCTCTCTGTAGCTCTGCACCATACTTGACTCTCCTTCCACCTTCAGGAACTGCAAACCATCCAGAGTTCTGTACACATATCATGCTATTCCACTTATTTATACTTTTACACCTGCTGTTCCCACTACTGGAACTTGCCTAGGCATTCCTCCTCTATGAAGCCTCCCCTGATCCCTCCTGAGGCAGTCATTGACTTTTCCCTGTGAAATTCTTCTGTGTCATCTATATCACGTTGTGTTGTGACCACTTTTCATTGGTCTGCTTTCCTAGATTATGACCCTGGGGACCCATTTTTATTTTTATTAAAAAAATTTTTTTGAACATGTATTTATTTTCGAGAGAGAGACAGAGACAGAGACAGAGCATGAGTGGGGGAGGGGCAGAGAGAGAGGGAGACACAGAATCTGAAGCAGGCTCCAGGCTCTGAGCTGTCAGCACAGAGCCCAACGTGGGGCCTGAACCCACAAGCCATGAGATCATGACCTGAGTCGAAGTCAGGCGCTCAACCAACTGAGCCACCCAGGTGCCCCATGGACCCATTTTTATTTTTATCTTTGTATCTTAAACCTAGCACAGTCTCTGGCATAGAATAAGTACTCAATAAATATATGATAAATTGAGTTGAACACAAGAAATATATTGCTCAAGGACTCAGCCACCTTGAAGGTCAGTGTCTCTGCCTGTGGTTATATAATGCAAACTAGGAGGTAACTAACACCCCTAATGTTGGGCAATATTTTAAGTGTACATGGCAGCTCTGGTGAAGATTAAGTTTGGTCTCTGCACTGTCAGTGATGACAAGTGACAGAAACCAACTCATGCTAGCTTATGCTCAGAAATGGGAATTTATTGTAAGAATAAAGGAATGATTTGGGGACTGTAACCAGAATTTAGAAAAACAAACAGAAACCAGAAATTCAAACACTTTCATCACTTTCTCTCCATTTCTCCTGGCAATTTCCCTTCACATCAGTAGTATTTGTCTTCTAGAAGCAGACAGGTTTTCTTTGCTCCTTGTCACATACAAATGTATGGCCACCCCATGGCCCCCAAGTTTCAGTGTTACTGGTTCAGCCACTCACAAGGATAAGGTATACAAAAAATTCCAGGGAAAATAATCTGATTGGCTCAGCTTGTATTATTGTTGATTCATTGACTAACAAATTATGGCTTGGATAGGACTATGCAGTTCAAATATGACTGCTAGGGGCATATTTTCTGCAAGGCAGTGTCCCCTGAATGAGCGGGCTGATGAGATGGTGATTGGAACCATATCACAAAGGAAATGGTGTCCATTATAGTGTAATCATGTAATGGACTGGCTTTGCCTACTTAATACTAATAGTATGATTGAGGCAGAGGCCTTGAGTTCCATTTTCATATAAGCCAGGGAGATTTATTTGGTTCTTTGCCAAATATTACACTGAGTCCTGAACTGTTGTCTCAGTAATGCTTTAAGTGAGTCTCTTTCATTCCCTTCCTGGTCTAGCTTCTATAGAGAAGGAATTAGAAATGGGGAGTACAGACTCCAAGATGATAAAGACTAAAATCCCCTGATAGACTCTTACTCACTGAGGGCAAGAAATGTGTCTTATTCACCTTTGTGTTCCTCTCCCTCCCTAGAAACTGAAACACTTCATGGGCCATATGAATCTTCTAGTGGATTGAATTAAAATGGACTGGACTGGGCCATTTTTTTACTCTAGACATAGAGGCCGATTAAACAGTATTGCAAGCAGTATATAAATAGGATGTCATTAGTTGCTGAATATGGAACAATTACATTAGAAACTTTGATTTGGTGGCTTCCAAATGAATAGGGCCTTACTTTATTATGAACGTGACAGTGGTTTTGGAATCAGGCACACTAAGGTCTCATATTGGCATTGCTGTGTATTAGCTATATGTTCTAGGTAAATTAACCTATCCAAACTTCATTTTTGTCCTCTATAAAATGAAGATGATGATTATACCTACCATATAGGATATTTGTGAGGATTGAGTAGGCAAGTGTATGTATCATGTGGTTGGCACAGTGCTCAGCATATAGTAAGCATTCAATAGTGGTTAACTATTATTATTATTTATGTATTTATTTCAAACATTGGCTAGCTAGGGTAAACTTTGCCAAGACTCTAAGCACCCACATGAGGGGGTTAATATTTCTGGGTTACATCATAAACCCAAAGCATCCATGATGGCTTGGATGCAATAATAACTCTTCAAAACTAGCTAATTTGCCACTAGGGAGCTTACAAAGATAACACTTAATGAGAAAATGTACAACTAATCTGCATGTGTTCTTTCTGGAGCCTGCCCAATTCCCAAGGGACAAAAAGTCCAACTCAATTAAAGTGTTTTTGGAAGCAAAAAACATTGCAGAGTAAAAGCTAATGGCAGAATAACCAATTTTCTCTCCAGTATGCCCCAAGCATCCACCTCTCTCTCTCTAATCTTTAAATCACCTTGACTAAAACCTTGCCACTGTTTGAGTCAGTAGGAAATAAATAACCATCTCTTGTAATTAGAAACTCTGGTATTCCAGAAACCTTGACCAAGCTACCTTGGCTTCATTTTCAGCATCTATCAGCCAAAAGGTCCTCAGTGCATTCTTTAGTCTTTTCAATTATGTCCCCAGACTAGATGCTCCAGTTGCCAGTGGGGATGTCTAAAACTAGAAAGCTGAAGTCTGAATGATTTTCTTAATGAAGAATAAGGAGGCAGAGAGAAAAGCCATTGAGCTGAAAAAAAAAAAGTGATAACTGGCTGTCCAACATTCCATCAGCAAGTTCTGTCCAAAGATTCAAAGCAAGTTGGCTTCGGTCAATTTACTGAAGGTATACATAATATTAACCAGTCAACCACAACATAAATGGAAACACTTCTTTCATTCACCCACCTATGCTTATTCATTTGTTTGTGTTTTTTATCTGTTTCTTCCACCAGACCTCAAGCTCCATGGGGCAGAAACCACAGATAAATTGTTTTACTACTATAACACCACTACTAGGTATAATGTCTGACACAAAATAGGAACTCAAGAATGTGCTGAATAAATATAGATTATTTTATTTTAATGGGAATATAAATCTGTCAAAGGTTGTAATCTCTGGAAGCAGATTCTGAGTCACAGTTTAGTGTGCAAGATTTTTATGAGGGATTAACACCTCTGAAGAGAAGAGAAAGGACCATGTTGGGCAGAGGAATAAGTCAAACTGTGATGCAAGCCTAACAAAACTTGCCAACTTGGCACGGAATTTTGGGAGCAAATTTTGCCTATTGAGAATGCCTTGAATCACTAAGATGGCTGGCTCTTCCTCTTGCCACCTTGCTGAATCATTCAATGTAGGCTTCCCCAGGCAGGGCATGATCTCAGGTAGGGAGGCTTTCTACAACTGACGGCAACCTTGTCTGCTGACCTTGTTCTCCCACAGCTGGACAGCAAGTCCTTCTTTGATAGGCTAATCAGGCAATGCATCTTTGTGGATGCCACAGTCTATGTTACTTTTCTCTCTGGAGAACAAGGCTCTCTGTTAAATGAGTACATTAATGAATCTCTGGATGTGCAAAGGGAGATTCCAAACTGAATTTAGAAGTTAACCTACAGAGAGATGAACTACTCTTTATAATAAAGTAGGAGGGTTTTTTTATTTGTTTTGTTTTTGTTTGTTTGTTTGTTTGTTTGTTTGTTTGTTTTTCATTTGTTAGAGGTCAGTGAGTCAACAATGGATGAAAACAGAGTCAAGAAATTGAGCTAAAAAAGGCAAGGGGATTAAAAGCAAAAATGAACTATTGGGACCTCATGAAGAAAAAAGCTTATGCACTGCAAAGGAAACAATCAACAAAACTAAAAGGCAACTGATGGAATGGGAAAAGATATTTGCAAATGACATATCAGACAAAGGGCTAGTATCCAAAATCTATAAAGAACTCACCAAACTCCACACCCGAAAAACAAATAATCCAGTGAAGAAATGGGCAGAAGACATGAATAGCCACTTCTCTAAAGAAGACATCCAGATGGCCAACACACACATGAAAAGATGCTCAACGTCACTCCTCATCAGGAAAATACAAATCAAAACCACACTGAGATATCACCTCACACCAGTCAGAGTGGCTAAAATGAACAAATCAGGAGACTATAGATGTTGGCAAGGATGTGGAGAAACGGGAACCCTCTTGCACTGTTGGTGGGAATGCAAACTGGTGCAGCCACTCTGGAAAACAGTGTGGAGGTTCCTCAAAAAATTAAAAATAGGTCTACCCTATGACTGAGTAATAGCACTGCTAGGAATTTACCCAAGGGATACAGGAGTGCTGATGCATAGGGGCACTTGTACCCCAATGTTTATAGCAGTATTTTCAACAATAGCCAAATTATGGAAAGAGCCTAAATGTCCATCCACTGATGAATGGATAAAGAAGTTGTGGTTTATATATACAATGGAATACTACTTGGCAATGAGAAAGAATGAAATCTGGCCTTTTGTAGCAACGTGGATGGAACTGGAGAGTGTTATGCTAAGTGAAATAAGTCATATAGAGAAAGACAAATACCATAAGTTTTCACTCTTATGTGGATCCTGAGAAACTTAACAGAAGACCATGGGGGAGGGGAAGGGAAAAAAAAAGTTAGAGAGGGAGGGAGCCAAACCATAAGAGACTCTTAAACACTGAGAATAAACTGAGGGTTGATGGTGGGTGGGGGGGAGGGGAAAGTGGGTGATGCGCATTGAGGAGGGCACCTGTTGGGATGAGCACTGGGTGTTGTATGGAAACCAATTTGACAATAAATTTCATATTTAAAAAAAAAAAGAAATTGGGCTAAAGACTGATGCCTGGTGTTCAAATTAGCAAAAATGGCTAAAGGACTTGTTAAGCCCAAAAATGCAGATACCTAATTTTAAATTATCTACATACAAACTTGCAACCTCACTTCCCACCTCTAGTGACTATTATTCTGCTCTTTTTATTTAAAAGACAAGCTGTCTATATGTATCTGTTTAATCCATTGGTGTACATTCAAAAGGTCAAGTTCTACACATAGGAAAATACAAAATATACCTAGTGTTCTTTTTCATCGAACTCTTTTAAAATGCGAACATCATTCTTAGATCACAGGCTGTGTAAAAAGAGACCCCTATCTAGATTGGACTCTGGGGCTGTCTTATATTGATCCTGACCTTCTCCTACTTTTATCACTCTGTGGTATATATGAAAAATTTGCTGGTTCCTATGATAAAAGATTAACTATGAGATATAAAATAACTCTATATGGTAGAAAAGCTGAGGGAGAGTACCCACAAAAGGACAAATTTGGGCCCCCTTTTCAAGGCTGGGGTTCAGACCCCACTGGAGAAAGTATAGTTGCTGCTCCCTAGATGGTAGAAAAGTTCCCTGGTTTGTTGGGCCAGAGCTGGTCTATAATTGCTGGGAATATAGGAAGCAACCCTTGGGGCAAGGTGGGGTGAAACTGGTGACTGGGCATGCAAGCTAGTAGAGGGAGTTGGGGAGGTGTGTATGGGGAAGTCTAAGTATAAGTGTCATATTGAAGGGACCATCGAAAGGTGAGGCTAACTGGAGCTGTGAGGCCATAGAGGAACCCACATTCTGTGCTCACAATAGTGGCAGATCCCCACTGGATGTCCTCCTATCCATACCAGTGACTTTTAGTGCAGCCTTTGGAGCTAGCAGGAGAGCCCTTTTCCTCTTGCGGTGTCCCTCCAGTGCCCTTTATTGAGAAAGCTTAACATTGTGCTTACTGTAAAGGAGAAATGCTTAAAGAGGTTCCATCCATTAATGCAGAGCAGGTACTGAAGGGTGAATTTGGAGCTGAGAGGCAATCAATTGATAACTGCCTTATGTGTAATTTTTCATAATCCTTATAATAACCCAGTAAGGAAGGAAGGAATTAGAAATTACTTGAGTTTATAGCCAAGGAAGTTCATCTTCAGACAAGTTAAATAATTTGCCCATGGTCATCTGGGTAGCTCAGTCAGTATGCTTAAGCATCTGACTTCGGCTCAGGTCATGATCTCATGGTTCGTGGGTTCGAGCCCTGTCAGGCTCTGTGCTGACAGCTTAGAGCCTGAAGCCTGCTTTGGATTCTGTGTCTCCCTCTCTCTCTCCCCCTCCTGTGCTCCCAGTCTGTCTCTGTCTCTGTCTCTCTCTCTCAAAAACAAACATTAAACAACAATAATAATAAATTTCCAAAAGTCACACATATAGTGACTGGAAGATTCAAGCCCAAGGAGACTGATTCTAGAGCCTATGTTCTTACTGGTAGGCTGTGCCACTGCTCATATACACATGTAAACATACTACTTCATGTGTGTGCATGTGTGCATGCATGTGTATGTCTTTATACCATATACGTATCATTGGTTAACTCCTTGCCAACTGGAGAGAGTTACCTCTTTTTTAGGGAAGGGGGCATAACCATGGAGCCCTAAAAAATTGCCTCCAAAAAGGAGCAAAGGAGTGAGCTCCTGCCAGCCAGTTCGGCACTGGCCTCTCTTCCCCACTGACTCCTTTTCCTTCTATGTGTGTTTGATGTTGCCACATAGTGCAGCTTTAGGAAACATTTGGAGACCAGAATGGAAAATCACACCACCTTTCTTTTTTTTCTCTTTGGCTCAAGAAACTTTTATTTTCCCTTTAGTCAAACACGCGTGAGATTCTTAACATAAAAAAAGTAGAACCTCTTTGAAAAACTTTACCCTTCTAGAGCTTCAAGGGGAAATGATGAAAGAATGCTTTAAAAATTCTGGCCACAGACACATCTATCGTTTTATTCAATTTTATCACTGTCACACATTTTGAAAGTACTAGGAAGCACAAGATGGGTTTCCTGGATTTTTTAGCATCTCTGAGCTTTGGTCTAAAATGTCATTTATCACTCTGTTTATCACTTGGTCCTTGGGCACTCATATCCTGTTTTGCAAACCTCATGAAATGATCATTTCCTCACTTGCTAAGTGCCTTTTTCTCATGAATCTTGCTTCACAAATACCAATAGAAGCTGAAAGTGGACTTTGGGAAGTAATCATTTGTGGGGGATAAAGTGAATGTCAAGGTCCCTCAATTCCCATGACCACTTTTGTTTTGACATTTGTATTAGATAGGCATTTGTAGACCTGGAATTTCTGTTTCTGAGTTTGTTGGGACTGGGTCCTCTTACTTGTTCCTACCTTAATAAAATTGATTTGATTTTAAATAAAAGCTTCTAAATAAAAACTTAGTAGGTTAAAACGTCTTTATAAATGTAATACATGCATACTGTGGAAAATTTAAGCAATGCAGAAAAGTATAAAAAATAAATTCAGCCATATTTTCACAGCCCAGAGGCAGCCATGGTTAACATTTTGGGGTGTTTCCTTTCAAGCTTATTCTTTAAAAAAATTGTTTTAATGTTTGTTTATTTATTTAGAGAGAGAGAGACAGAGTGTGAGCAGGGGAGGGGCAAAGAGAGAGGGAGACACAGAATCCAAAGCAGGCTCCAGGCTCTGAGCTGTCAGCCTGCGGGCCTCGAACTCATGAGCGGTGAGATCATGACCTGACCCAAAGGCAGATGCTTAACTGACTGAGCCACCCAGGCGCCCCTCAAACTTATTCTTTCTAGGTGTGAAAGTTTAGCACTTTTGTGACAAACCTTTCAATATAGTTTTATATTCTGCTTGCCCACAATTGATTTTTTATTACCTCCTCCAAATCTTTACATTGGAACATACATACAGAAAAGTGCTTAGTTCATAGATGTACAATCTGATGAATTTTCACAGTGAACATGCCTGTGTGACCCACATGCAGATCAAGAAACAGAAGGTCATTCCCATCCTTTCCCTGCCATCCCATGCCCTGTAGTTGTTACCCTGCCTCATGAGAAACCACTATCCTGATTTCTTTTTTTTTTAATGTTTGTTTGTTTGTTTGTTTAGAGAAAGCACCAGCAGGGGAGCAGAGAGAGAGACAGAATCTCAGAACCCACAAACCATGAGTTCATGACCTGAGCTAAAATAAAAAGTTGGTCAATCACCTGAGCCACCTAGGTGCCCCTATCCTGATTTCTATCCCCATAGAGGAGTTGGCATATTTTAGAACTTTACGTAAATGCAACCATGCGGTATGTACTTTACCTGGTTTGGCTTTTTTTGTTCAACATTTGATGTCTGAGATTCATCCACAATGTAGGGTGTAGTAGCAGTTAGCTCATTCTCATTGCTGGATTTGAACAACTTTTAAGAAATATTTGGTGGGGGAGCTCCTGGGTGGCTCAGTTGATTGAGCATCTAACCTCGGCTCAGGTCATGATTTCATGGGTTCAAATGCAGCTTCGGGCTCTGTGCTGACAGCTCACAGCTCAGAGCCTAGAGCCTGCTTCGATTCTGTGTCTTCCTCTCTCTCTGCCACTCCCCTTCTCTCTCTCTCTCTCTCTCTCTCTCTCAAAATTAAAATAAACATTAAAATTTTTTTTTAAATATTTGGGGGATAAAACTGGGTGGCTCAGTCAATTAAGCATCTCACTTTGGCTCAGGTCACAATCTCATGGTTCGTGAGTTCTAGCCGAGCCTCAGGCTCTACACTGACAGTGAGAAGTCTGCTTGAGATTCTCTCTCTCTCCTTCCCTGTCTGCTCCTGCCCCACTTGCACTTTATCTCTCTTTAAAAGTAAATAAATGAAGTTTAAAAAAAAAAAGAAGATAGGGACATCTGGGTGGCTCAGTCAGTTAAGTGTCCAACTCTTGATTTTGGCTCAGGTCCTGATCTCATGGTTTGTGATTTTGAGCCCTGTGTCAGCCTCTGTGCTGGCATTACAGAACCTGCTTGAAATTCTCTCTCTCCCTCTCTCTCTGCCCCTCCCTGTTCTCTCTCTCTCTCGCTCGCTCAAAATAAATAAACAAAAAATTTTTTTGAAAAGATAATATTTAAAAAAATATGTGGGGTAAAAAGAGTCAAGTTTATGTGTGTCCTCATTCAGGAAACTGACCTCTGCCATCTCCCTGTGCAGCAAGAATTCAGAATTACTTCTCTCATGAGCATCAAAATGTTTTTTTATTTGAGTGGAGGGTCGAGGGGGAAACATATGGAAGATAACTCCCACAATGACCTCTAAAGATTATGCATTATGTATGTCTCCAGGACTCCTGAGAGTTTCTCAGAGTGCAAGTGCTCTGTACCAGCAAGGGTTTCCTTTCTTAGAAAGTTGTGTTAAAAGCAGAATATGTAAAACATCAGGGTTCGAGAAAGCAAGTAAATGAACTCACAAGAACCTCTTTGATTCTAGTTGCTTTTGGGATGTTCACACAACTCCGATTTGTTAACTTATGAGATTAGCTTCTTGATTGATTGGTGCACTCGCCCTGCTTGAAGTAGGGTCCTCGCCTGGCAGCACTGGGTTCATAGTAGAGCTTGTTAGAAATGCAAAGTGAGCCCTATCCTGGACCTACAGAATCAGAACCTCTGGGCATAGGGCCCAGAGATCTGGATTTTAAGGAGCTTCCAGGTGATTCTGATGCTGATTGTAATTTGAGAAGTCTTGTTCTAGAGTAGGAGAGGGTAGTGGTAAAGAGCGCAGGTTTTGAAGTTGAGGAGGGCTGGGCTTAAATTCCACTTCTGCCTTTAACAAATGTATGATCTTGGACAAATTACTTAACCTGCTTTGT
This sequence comes from Panthera onca, assembly GCF_046562875.1. Taxonomy (NCBI): domain Eukaryota; kingdom Metazoa; phylum Chordata; class Mammalia; order Carnivora; family Felidae; genus Panthera; species Panthera onca. Next base: position 30,750,612 of record NC_138340.1, on the reverse strand, counting down.
TATGTGTGCAGTGGGATCATAATCCCTACTTAATAGGGTTTCTATGAATTTCAGACAAAGACATGCACATGGAGGGCTCACCACAGTACCCAGTGAAGAGTTCTGAACATGAGGCCTGACTTTTGGGGGGGTCCACATTTGGGCTTTAAGGTTTCCAATACCCATTGGATCATAGGTGGATAAAAGAGGCCACACTCAGCGGATCAGAGACTCTTCACCTGGGAATTTAGCGTCAAAGATATTAGAGTTTCAGTCTTTACTCAGGCTCAACATATGAATGTCAAGGGCAGGTGAATGAGTCAGGGGATGGACGGTGAAGGGGGAGGGGGTGGGAGAACAGACATCTTGTGCCGTGTGCAGAGAGATGGAGATAAAGCAGGAGTGTTGAAATGAGAAAAATGTGAAACCAAGGTGCAGAAATGAGGGGAAATGAGAGACGTATGGTCTCAGAAGACAGAGAGTCGATGTTTGATTTCTCCACCCAGTCTCTTTGGAGGTCAGACTATAATTAACACCTCTGTGTTCCATAAAATGCTTCTGTATCCTTCTCCTATTACCCCCTTCGTGTTTAAGCTAATTTGGGAAGGCATTTGTGAATTGTAACAGCAAATAAACCTTGACTAAGACGATGTACAACTTCAACTTTGTCCCAACCCGGTGCTGTCACTCTCTAAACCAGCACCTGGCAACAGGGACGGTCTTACCTGGTACAGTACTCTTCATAACTGCTATCTTCTTGCATCTAGAAAGTAAAACATCTCTGGCCAGCTGCACTAACAATCACAGCAGGGGGAATATTTACATGTTCAACACAGCTGCCTGGAAGAATGAATATGGAGATGAGGTTGTCTATGGTTCATAGAGAAATCCTCCATAATTCTCTCTTATGATAATGAGAGACATTTCCTCCCCAGAGTCTAACAATATTGAAGTGGCAGTTAAGTCTGATCATTAGGCTATCTTTTGGTGAAGTTCTTTTGCTGGGACCTGGGAGGAAAAAACCTTTTCTTAAAGTTGCAGATGAGAGATGTAACACATACTGACAATGAATCTATCTCCTATATCTGCCTCACCTCCTTCCTAACCTGATGGACAGCTGGCAAAACAGGGCAGTGAGCTCTTAGCCGTGCTTACTTGTGCACTGGGTGGTTTTTAGCCAACCTCACAGGTAGGTATTGATTACACCTATAGATTATGCATTGAATGGATGATGGAAAGCAGCTCTTCTCCCTACCCCACCATCTGTGGACTCCTTGAGAGCAAGGATTCAGAGTCTATATTTAGAATCCAGGAGAGTGCCAGGATTATTCAAGGAGACTCTCTGTAGAGCTCCTGATATCTGATGTGGTTAATTTTCCCTCTCCCTTGCATGGGCCTGGAATAATATTAACAAAATATGGCCATTAAACTCTATGGGCCCCACCAAAGAAGTTAAATTGGACATAAAAAAGGAAATAAAATATATAATATCTGTAAGATCCCTCTAAAAATTCTCTTTCTTCAGAAATTATGCTTGCTTGCTGCTTAATGTTTCCATTAAGAGAAGTTGCCCAAGTGCCTCAAATAAAATCAGAGAGTTGTGATTGAAAGACAGTATTTCCTAACATTTCTGCTCTTGATAAAATAATAAAAATGGGCTCAGAGGTTGGATGGCATGCTGACCCTCTGTGTCCACCAGATTGTCCAAGCAACTTTCAGGTCAGGGAAGGAGGAATGAAGAGAAGCGGTGCTCAAAACAATCACACCTTCATCACTGAGCAGACAATAGTGGCCATAGGATCTCAATGCAGATTTTGCCTTGAACTCAGAACAAAAATGGAATTAATATCGTGAAAATATTTGATTAGTGTCTATCTTGTCTATCTTTCTTTGTCCTGAAATTGTGTTTAAAAGAATCAATAAGTCTCATCCATGGAATAGAGTCTAGCTTTATTAAATATTAAAACATTAATTCATTTGCATGTTCACTTGTTCTACTATTTCTTTAGAAAGCCCTTAGTTCAACATCTTCATTCCATAGATTTAAAAAAACAAAAAAGAAACCAAACAAAAACCTGAGATGAGGGAACATAAAGCTGCCTTGTCTAAACTAGCAAATATCAGAGACAGGACCCAAAGCTACTCTTCTGTGTCCTCAGGCAATGGTACCTTCTCCTTGGGTCATAGTTGTACTTCAGGCTGAACTTCACTCTGTCCAACATATGATTGATACAGCTTTTTAAAATCCTGCAAATACGATTTTCCAAAGGATTGAAATGTGCATTGAGAGCTAAGATATATACTGAGAACCTTCTACATCGTGTCTGCATCATTCTCTAGATTAAGTTAAGCTTTGGAACAGCAAGTTCCCTTACTTCCAATACAGAAACAGGAGCAGGTCCCAAGAAGAAAATTTGGAGGCAGCCCCAAGGGCCTTGATCATCTTCTGTCAGATGGAAGCTACATTAAAGAAACCATTTTATACCAAGAAGGTGCCTGTTTCTGAACTTTCTAGAAAGTTAAGAGTTACATAGTTGAAATAGTTTTGCTTTTGGAAAATGGTTTGTCTTGTTTTAAACGTGCAATATACACTTATTTCATATATTTTTTCTTTTTTTTTCCCTCAATATCCTTTGGGAATTTGACCCTAACTCTGAACTCATGTGATTCTAGTGGGGTGTCAGTCACGGGGTCCAGACCGACCACAAGAATTGACCTGATGACAAATGAAGTCTCTCTCTCTCCAGGAATTTGAATCTTGAACAGCCACATCCTTGAAGTGGCTGAGGCTGAATGATATGATGGTAGAATCCTGGAGAGACTATTAATGAGTTACTACCACTAGGACCACTGAGTATGCTTGCTCATATCTCCCTCAACGCCTAGGTCTTTAACTCTTCTAATTTATGAGTTGTATGGTATCCTTCTTACTTGTCTGTCTATTTATCTGTTTATTGCTTAACTTAGTACATTGAATAGCTGTTGCTAACAACTCCAAAGAACTCCAGTCATCCCCAACTACTGAGTAGGGATGTGATCCTGAGCCAGTTCCTTCTCCTCTCTTGGCCTTAATGTTCTTATCTGTATAATGGGCCTGATGAGTTGGATTGGATGACTTCTCTACACAAACAAGAAAGGGAATATGAATGAGATGGTGACCAAATTTAAAAAGAAATAATCAATATTTTAGGGTTTGTGCTAATCCCTGAGGAATACAATGATAAACGAGATACAGGTGAGTGTTAAGACTCCACTCTGTTGTCTTGGGCTTCTAACTTATTTGTAACTAGCATGGTAGAGCCAGTATTTCCAAACTTTCCTGAATGAAATACAGAAATCGTGGGAAGCCACAAAAGAGCTCACAGAGTGAAATACCCGGAGTGTGGATATTTGCTTCAAGCAGACCTGTGGTCCCTATTGACCCTCCTAGCATCTCTAGTGGAAGGATGGGCACACTAATGCTGGCTTGATGCTTCTATCACCATTGATTCTCTTGCCCAAGAGCAGCTCCCACCACATGTCTCAAAGCTTTGAGCCTTCCCTGATCAACGCTTTGCCTAGCAGGAGCGGCTGTCGGTGGTTTGGCACTGTTTTATTCCTGGCCTGGACATTGACATTGATGACATCTTGCAGGGTTTGAAGCCTCTCACACAGCTGTGTACTCAATCTGAATTAAAGGAAGAAAGCCACGTTATTTATCCTTTGCTCCCAAGTTAGTCTTTTTTACTTCTCTTCAGCAGATTCCCAGTGAAATCCACTGTGGGTATACAGCTGAAAGTAGTAAGATGGATGGAGCCTCCTTTGAAAACAAGGTTTATGGCCCCCAATAACCCCAACCCAAGTCTGGGCCTTCATACATCTTGAGCCTCAAGAGGGAGAATGTGTAAGTTTACACTTTCTTTTCTGAATTAATAGGATGAGTCAAGAATTGTGGAACATTATATTTTATGTATCTTATCTCAGTGAGGTGATCACTGATTCTGCCGAATTTTAGATGGGGAGTCTGAGACTTAGCATCTACAATGAGGCAAAGGTAGGATCCGAATCCAGGCTGACTCCAACCTCTTAGCTTGTCTTGTTTCTCTTTGGAAAAGGGAAGGAGGCAAGGAAATATTTAAATACCCAGAGATAAGATTAGTAACTGTACTTCTGTGCTCTGTTTGGCATCGTTATGTAAGATCCATTACCAACAAACCCTGGCAGCATTCCTATCTGGGTTATAGGCATACATATTAGACTTGGTAGCTGAGATCTTGGTGTGACTATCCCAAGAAATAACAGACATTTACCTTAGTCTCCCATTTCCTGCACCTTGAGACATTCAGCTCTCAGTTATTCACAGTAACATTGTGGATTCCAGATGGTTTTACTGTAACACCCAGAGGACTTTGGAGCCAAATGTCTCTCATCCTCTTTTCCCACTAGGACACAAACTCTATTAATTTCCAACTATGAAAAAACTAAATAGAACAGCAAACAATGCACTTCTTCTAAATCCTACCATGCATTACAAAGTTGAACAAAAAGGTTTTGAGCAACAAATTCTCTGCCAGTCAATTGTACTGGTAGGAAAAAATGTCCAATCAGACCCCCAGGCTAGAATAACATGAGTATACAAATGCAATTGGAGAAAACCCTTAAGAGTTATTACCATACTAGCGATTGGGTTTTCTTGCAGCCTTCTATCATGGATCTAATTTTCACATATTATAGTTATTACCACTTACTAAGCAGCAACTGCCAGACAGGGTGCAAAATTCTGTGAAAATACCACTGTGTTTATAAGAATAACAAGAAGTAGGCAATAAATGCCTCTAAAACCCTGGGGACTGGGGCATTATACATTTACCCCAATAAATGGTAAAGTCAGGACTCAAACCCAGGAAGTCTGACTTTTAAGCTTATATTCCTAAGCACTGTGCTAGATGACTCCCATTCTTCCAAGAAAGGAAGCATTTCTGGTTTTATAAATCATTCCACCTATGGGTTCAATGTCATGCACTTTGCAAATATTCAGAGAAATTCCACCTCCCTCACTCCTACTTATCAGGCAATAGTGGAAATGTATAAAAATATCCAGCCACATTTGTCAAACATGATCTGTTTTTCATGAATGCAGTAGAGACTCAGTAGATTTCCACTGATATCAGCTGAGGAAATAATCAATTCTGCTGCAAACTCACCTTGCACTTAATGTCATTCATTTGCCCTTGTAGGTGATTTAATAGACTTTCTGGGGACCTAAGTGTTCATACTATAAAAGGGCAATATTGACAGATGTGAGACTATGCAAGGAAATTTAGACTTTTTTAGAAGTAAGTAGAATCTCTTTATGGCTATGTGAACTGGGTGACTTAATTAACAGGCATAATCTTAGGGACTTCAATTGGACCTAGGGTACTGAGGGCTCTGAACTCTTGGGTAAGCAAGAGGCAGTGCTTCACTAAAAGCTGAGATCTCAGTCAAGCTTCTAGCCTTCATTTTTTTGGGATACAAAGTGTTTTCTCTCTTTCTTCCTAATGCATCAATGCTGCAACAGATCCAAAATAAATAGACCCCTTGTAACGCAGCAGGGACACTGTCTCAATTTATGACCTAACTGCTTGATATTTGGTCAATTACCTCCTCTCCACAGAATGTAGTTTAGATTGTCCTCCTATGCATTTGCTGAAAGCAAACACAACCACCTTGACATCTGTCATATCAGGAAGACTTTTTTTTTTTACTCAAACAGAACAGCTCTTATTACAGAAAACAACGATAGTAGCAAAAATAAAGCAGAAAAACCATGATGTGCTTCAGCAGTGCTGAGTACCAGCATGGGACTGCCTTAAGTGACTCTTGGTATGCCATCTTACATCACCATTTTATTGCCATTGGCTGCTGTGCTGTTAATTGACTCTATTATTCAACTACCAAAAAGTAGCCAAAAAGGGGAGTTATGAGACACATTCTGATTATACAAATGTACCATGCCCATCTTGTCTCCAACAGTTTATTTGTATTTCCGGTGTCTTCAGAATTTGACAGCTATCATTAAAATGACCCTAAAGGGACTTCTTGGATAAGCTACAGAGAGCTGATGGTACAAGGAAACCTAACGAAATTCCAGAAAATGATAAGGGAGGAGAGAACAAACAGTTATTTCATCTCTGATAGAACTGTGGGAGGGAGAGGAATCTGTTAAAACATGGATTAAGACAACAAACTATTAATGCCTGGCATGAGAGATTAGAATTATAAGAAGCTTCAACTACAGAAAGATTCTACATGGCACTCATCAACTTTTTTCCACAGGCTTCCACTGAGTGCTTGAAGAACAGGAAAAGTGCAAGAGAGCTCATGGCAATTCTTCCAAGGGACGTTCAACAAGTTGCACTTCAGTGGTCCTCCAAAGGCTCAGGGTGGAGCAGAGGACTGAGAGAAATTCCAGAAGGTATACAGTACTGGAGAGCAAAAAAAAACGTCTCAGAGATTCCAAATGTTTGGAGAGGCTGTAAAACAGAAATCCCAAATGACTTGCCAATACTCAGATCTCAAGTCCTAAAAGAAAAATCCTTCAGGTGAATTGAATCTAATGAGAGCTGCATCAAAGCTAAATATAGGTTAGACTGTCTTAGCTCCCAACATTATTGGTCCTACAGAATAAGGAACATATCATTTTTGGAGACAAATAATGTTTACTTAAATCTCTGCTGGCATTTTACACACAGTAGGTAGGACACAATAAAAAACTGTGAGACTTTTGAAGAAGCAAGATCACATGACATGTAGTCAAATAAGATATAATCAACAGGGGAAGGCTTGGAGATGACCCAAATATTAATAGTACAAGACAACTTAAAATAATGAAAGAAATAGGTAAAAAATCTAGAGGAAATGGTGGGCAATGTGTGTGAACAGAAGAGGAATTTCAGCAGGAACCATTAAAAAGACCCAAATTGAATACTAGAAATAAAAATAAATCGATAGGAATGGAAAATTCATTGGATGGGTTTAACAGCAGACTGAAGACAATAGATGAAGATATGGGTGAGCTTGAAGACAGGCCAAGAGAGAAATTTTCCAAACTGAAACTCAAAAAGAAAAAGAATGCAAAATATATAAGAAAGCATCAGCAATCTGTGAATTGTATCAAATATTGTCCACTGTATATGCAACTGGGGTCCCAGAAAAAGCAGAGAGAATAAGGAGAAGAAATATTTGAAGACTGATGAGCGACATCAACCTACAGATCTCAAAAGCAGGGTCGATCAAAAGGAAACCATACTAGACACAGAGACATAAAACTGTTAAAAAAGCAAAGGTGAAGAAAGAATTTTATTATTTATTTATTTATTTTTAATGTTTATTTATTTTTGAGAGAGAGAGACAGAGCATGAGTGGGAGAGGGGCAGAGAGAGAGGGAGACACAGAACCTGAAGCAGGCTCCAGGCTCTGAGCTGACAGCACAGTGCCCAATGTGGGGCTTGAACTCACTTACCGTGAGATCATGACCTAAGCTAAAAACACACACTTAGCTGGCTGAGCCACCCAGGTGCCCCCCTTTTTTGCTTTTTTTTGTGAAGAAAGAATTTTATTTTATTTATTTTATTTATTTTATTTATTTTATTTTATTTTATTTTATTTTATTTTATTTTATTTTATTTTATTAATGTCTATTGATTTTTGAGAGGGAGACAGAGCACAAGTCGGGGAGGGGCAGAGAGAGAGGGAGACACAGAATCCAAACCAGGCTCCAGACCCTGAGCCATCAGCACAGAGCCCGACACGGGGCTTAAACCCACAAGCTGTGAGATCATGACATGAGCTGAAGTCGGACACCCAACTGACTGAGCCACCCAAGCACCCCTTGAAGAAAGAATTTTAAAAGAAGCAAAGGAAGGAAAAGAAATGTTACATATTAGGTAATACTAATGAGAATTATAGCTGGCTTCTTACAAAAAAAATAAAGGCAAAAGACAATAAAATATCATCTTTAAAGTATGGAAAGAACAAATAGTTAAGCTAGAGTACAATGTTTGGTGAAAATATCCTCCAAACCAAAGGCAAAAGAAAGATAAATAAAAGTAGAGACAATTCGTTTTTAGCACACCTGCACTATAAGAATGCTAAAAGAAATTATTCAGGCTGAAAGTAAATGATATCAGCTGGAAGGATAGCATCTTCAGAAAGGAGTAAATGGCATGAGAAAGGATAAATATGTAGGTAAATGTAAAGACCTTTTCACTACTTACCTATGTATCTACAATAATACATTTCTTTAAACAATGTTTGTTTGAAAACAAAGAATAACAGTATTTAGTGGTTTTTATGGAATGTGTAGAAGTAAAATATGACAGCAAGCATACAAGGGACAGGAGTGGGAAATGAAGCATACTGTTGTAAGGTATTACTTCATGACATAGTATGGTGGTATTGAAGGTTGACAGCACTAAGTTAAAAATGAATATTGTGACCTCCAGAGCTATCACTGAAAAAATACATGAACATATAAAACTAAAAATTTTTAATAAGAGATGAAATTCTAAAACCACATCTATTTGTCCAAAGAAGACAGGAAGGAGACACACACACACACACACACACACACACACACACACACAGATGGGTCAAATAGAAAAGAAGTACCAAGGTGGTAGTACCAACTATATCAACAATTCCATAAAATGTAAACAGATTCTATTCTTCAATTAAAAGTAAGAGATTATCAGGCAATTTTAAAAATGATGTTTAGAAGAAGCACCATAATATGATGACACAGACAGGTTGAAAATACAAGGCTGGAAAAAGATATGCTATGCAAACAGCATTAGAAAGCTGCAGGGACTACAATATTATTAGATAAAGTCAGCTATAAGAAAAAGAGTATAAGGAGACATAAAGAGACCAAATTAAAAAAATTAATTAAAATGGGTCAACTTATCAAAAAGACATAAACATTCTAAGTTTGTATGCATCCACTTCCGAACTTTAGAACACACAAAGCAGGGGTTCCTGAGTGGCTCAGTTGGTTAAGCGTCTGACTTCAGCTCAGGTCATGATCTCACAGCTCGTGAGTTCGAGCCCCACATTGGGCTCTGTGCTGACAGCTGAGAGTCTGGAACCTGCTTTGGATTCTGTATCTCCCTCTCTTTCTTCCCCTCCCCTGCTCACACTCTGTGTGTGTGTCTCTCTCAAAAATAAGTAGACATTAAATTTTTTTTTAATTTGACACTAAAGAAAAAAATAGAAATGATTTCTGTTTCATGAATAGAACACATAGACAAAAATAAAGTCCAGTAAGCATAGAGAAAATTTGAACAATTCTATCAACAAACTTTATGTAATAAACATGAAACATTATAACCAACCACTTACATGCTTTTCGAATGCACGTCACTTAGTCATATGCCAGGTCATAAATCAAATCTCAGTATATTTAATAGTATTGAAATTCTTTAACCATAATGGTGTTGTTAGAAATTATTAACAATAAGATGTCTAGAAAATACTGGTGTGTTTGGAAATTAAGCAACACCCTTATAAATAATCCATGGATCAAAGAGGAAATCTCAAGGGAAATTAAAACATATTTTGAAGTGAAATAAACTAAAAACATAGCAAATTGTGGGATGCAGCAGAAGTAGTGCTTTTGGTGGAATATATAGTTTTCATGCATGTATTCATACACAAGAAAGCTCCAAAATAAGTTGCATAATTTTCCATCTTCAGAAGCTAGTAAAAGAAACACAAATTAAATCCAAACATAAGTAGGAGAAAGAATCAACGAATCCAATTCTATCATCTTTCAGATAGAGGAACTAATGCCCAAAATTATCAAATAATCCTCCTGAGGTCACACAAGTCATCAGGAGTGGGACCCAAAGTTTTAAAAATCCATTTCCTCCAGATGATCTGCCTCTTCTCATACTTCAGCATTTCTGTTTTTCCGTGTTTACTTCCCATGTGATTTAAACTTCTTCCTTTAAAGGACCTTATTTCTTCTTATAATGAACAGCAGAACTCATCCAACCACTTTGGGAGATGAGGAAACTGGGCTTTCTTTTAGCAGTTGAGGTTATGACCAAGTTCACAGGTTCATTTCTGCTGAGGATCTGTCACCCTCCTACATTCCGAAATAGAAGTCTTGCTACAGGCCTTAAAACCAGGGTCCATATAGGGAAAGCTTCATGTCTTTCATTTCTCCTGATTTCATTTGTGATAAGGCCACTAGTGATCTAGAATGGACAGCATGAGCCTTTCCTTCCTTTTCAGACTCAAAACCTAGCACAGCATCCTAAGCTGTAATTGGAAAATCCACGGGCCCAGCACTCATTCACCTTTCTGCTGAGGGAAGCCCCCTGATTTTCCTTCAAATTATCCCCCAGACCCACTTAGAATCCATAATATTTATGTGGCGTTAGTTTTAATTCATCTCTGGCAGGTTACTCAGTCTGACCTATCTGAGCATTACTTTGCCTCCACTCTCACCCCAACCACTACAAGTGGATCAGAAATGTGCACATAACCCATAGTAGGAGCCATTAAGACATTAAGACACAATCTGGGTTCTTTTTGCTAGGACTTCATGTTTTGTGACAAGGTAGAGGTGTAGTTCCTCTTTTTTTCTACATTTAGAAATGTGAAAGTGTAAGCTTTCAGCCTTTATGGGCTATATGTGGAAAGATTTTACCTGTAGTGACACTGATGAGAAAGATGAGCCAATGGAAAAAGAGAGAAAGACACTGGTACTTGATAACACAGCTAATACTCTAAATAAACATATATATTTCTTTTTATTTTTAAACTGTTTTTTTTTATATTGGATTAAAAAAAGTCACAGTCAAGTAAACGTGTCCCAGCTGATAAGGAGCCCAAAATGGATGATGTCTTAGAGACATGTAAACTTCTAAACACTACCATTGAATGAGCTCTATGCCAAGGCTCATGAGTGCCCCACCCAAACCCCAGCGGAGTGGGCCTGTGTTTCACATTGGATGTGAGGTCAGCCAGAGAGCTGGATTAACAGAATTCTTGCTCTCACAGATTTGATTTAGAACACTCAAAAAGAGATGAGATGGTTGGTGTTACTGACTGAATGTTTGTGTGCCCTCAAAATTTGTAATTTTGTCCCTATCCCGACAATGTGATGGTTCTGAGAGGTGGGGCCTTTTGGAGGTAAATAGGGTTAGATGTGGTCATGAGGGAAGATCCTTCACAAATGGGATTAGTGCCCAAATAAGAATCACAAGAGAGCTTGCTTCTCTTCTTTCTTTCCACCATTTTTAGGATACAATAAGAGGTTATTCATCATCTATCTGCAAACCAGGAGAGGGTTCTCACCAGACTTCACCACGTGGCCCTCTGATCTTGGATTTCCTGCTTCCTAAACTGCAAGAAATAAATTCCTATTGTTTTTAAGCTACTCAGTCTATGGTGCTTTTTCATAGTAGCCCTAACTAAGATTTTTGGCAGTAGGAACTGAAATTTAAATTATTAGTTTGTTTACTGTTTGTTTTTTAAACATGAGGGTATGAGTTAGATTTAGTCCTCTGAGGTAAAATGAGGGAGCAAGAGTCATCGTAACTCTATATTAGGAAGCAGTTGAATCCATAAGGAAACAGAGCTCATGAAATATAGAAAAGATATTCAGAGAAGAGGGGAGGAATAGGGCAAGTCAAGAGTGAGAGATGAGCCAAAAATGAGCAAAAATGATAGAAGAATTTGTGGTCCATGAGATACAGAAAAAGATGGGGAGAGAAATAAGGTCTGAGATGACACTAAGTGTCTTTCAAATTCCATTTTTTGCCAGACCTAGTTGTCTCCAGTAATTTTTGTTTGGGATTCTGGTGGTGGCTAAGAACACTGGCTTTCTGTAGTCCTGTATTTCCATCTTAGTTCTTGTGCCTACTAGCCCTGTAATTTTGAGCTAGTTATTTAATTAACTAATAGACCACTTCGTTGCCTGTCAAATGGGATAATGATGGCACCAGCTTCAGTGGATTGTTGCAAAGATAAACTAATCCATGGTAAGGGTCTTAGCATAGTAATTGGCACATGGTAAATACTCAATAAATGGTAGCTGTTTTCATTCATACTATTATTTTTAAATTATTCATTCAAGTATATGTTGAGATTCTAACATTGGCAGTCATCTACACCCTGGGGATGCAGTGGTGAATGAAAACAAAACCCTGTTCCATGGAAGTTAAAACAAAGCAAAGCATCTATTTACTTGTTACTTACATGTTATCTTTCCTGTCTTATTATTCCCCCAAATAGTCTTTTGATAGTTCACTCCTCACCTTACTTGGATTGTTTTAGTTAAGACTCTGTTCCTTTTATTAAAAAAATATATAACCCAAACTAGCATCCTGGGAAAGTGGAGTTGATAAGAACCTAGGGACATGCCTCTGGATCTAAAATGTCTCCTTTTGAAATTTTTCTCAAATTCTCCATGCCCTAATTTGCTCACATGGGAAATAAGCAAACTACATGAAAAATGAAATAGACCATGGGGATTTTTTGACCTCATTGGAAGGAAAATACTAGTTAGAGTCACGAAATTATAGTTATTTGCCTTTAACACTATCTGTGTTGTTTTTATCCTCTATGATTGAAATCTCCAAAGAACACACATTTAAGAAAATTTGTGTAGTGTAATAATGGAGCTCAGAGTTCAAAAATATCATATTTCTTAATAACCTTGATTAAGAAGTCAGCTATGCAAGGGTTGACATAAGTGGAGAAAACAGCCCAAGTGAGGCATGTAGACAGAGAAATCTGATTCTTCTTGTACTCGAAATTTGTTACCTTCCTGTCCTTATTTTTGATGAGCTGATCAAAATCCAAAGTTGTGTTTCTGCCAGATCAGTCATTGAAAAATTGTGACTCAGAGATCTCAATATCGAAGAATTGTGCTTATTGTGACCTGTTGTCTTATACTCCATTTCATTAACTTACGTCTGAAAAGAATGATTGAGAAATCAACAGCAAAGTCTAGACTCAATTTCGGCATTAGTCATAATTGTGGAAAATAATATGCCTGACTGCCCTTGTTTCAAAACTATGCATCATCCAAGCCTAGTAATGGGCATGTCAGATGCCTAGTTCAGTAAATAGAGGGCAGGTGCTGGTACTTAAAGGGAGCAGAAAATACCCCAAACTCAATAAATTACAGAATGCCTTTTTCCAGTGGAGATGAGCATCAGACATGGGATTAAAAGAATTCATTTTGATTCTTGAGGCTGCCATTTGCTATTTTGGGTTGTGGACAAGTCACATTACCTGCTCAGTGTCTATTCCTCCCCTGTAGGTTGAGGGATGGCACCTATTAGTTGTGGGGTTCAGCGTAAAAATGAGAATGTAAACATGTCTGGAAAACAATAATTCTGTAGTGAGTATATGTTGAATGAAATAAGTAATCAATGGATTGCAAAATACTATAAAAAAGGAAAGATATTTGAAACAGCTGAGTAATTTCCATAAGAGACTTCAAAAATAGTTTTAAAACTATGTATATTACAGCCATGGTGTTAATTGCTTGTTGGGCTTTATGCAAATTCCCTAACCACTGTGCCTCAATTTCCCATGTGAACAATAGATTAAAATGACAGACCCAAAAGCACCTGGGTGGCTCAGTTGGTTAGGCGTCCAACTTCGGCTCAGGTCATGATCTCACGGTTTGTGGGTTGGATCCCCACGTCGGGCTCTGTGCTGATAGCTTGGAGCCTGGAGCCTGCTTCAGAGTCTGTGTCTCCCTCTCCCTTTGCCCCTCCCCCACACATGCTCTGTCTCTGTCTCTCAAAAAATATAAAAAATAACAGACCTTAGTCACATTATATACGTGTATGACCACACACACACACACATTATACCCATATGAGTGCTAAATATCATTTAAAATTCTTATATTCAATCATTCACTCAGCCATTCAACAAATATTTATTTAACTTCTACTACCTGTCCAGCGCTGTGCTAGCCACAAAGAACCACGAAAGATAAAGCAAACAACAAAACCCAATGTTTTCCCCTCTTGGCATTTACACTGTAGTGTATTTGAACAACCATGTGTATTTGTAGACCATGTGGTGGCTGACAACTAGGGAAGTACATGGGCTGTATTCAGCGGCATCAGGAGCCCTTGACTTACTACATATATTACTAACAGAGTCCCATGAACCCAAACCTTTCAGTGCTCTGGCTTTTCTAGGTAAGGGTTAAAACCATCGTCAAAGACTAGCAGTCTCCTTGAGCTCAGCAGTCTGCTGTGAATGAGAGTCAGAAGTGACATCTGTCACCGCAGATGACACTGGCTGTCAGAAACAATTGCATCTTTAAGAAAGGATGAAGAAAATTCTCCCTCATGTTCCCAAGTGAGTGTGCCAGGTGTAATTGTTATGCAAGAGGGGACTTTTCAAATCAGCAGCTAGAGCCAAGCTCAGAACAGCCTGGAAAGCAGCAGTCTCATCCATCAGGTGGCTGGCAATTTTCTCTTCTGGAAGAATGTATATTCTTCCCCAGTGAGGGAATGCACTTTATTTGTATCCAGGAGTGCACAGATATTTCTAAAGAAAAGGTGTATATGTAGAATTTTGTTGTTTTGCCTGCCTACAATTTATCAACCCCCATAATTAATAAAAGTACTCCAACTGTCTCTAGGAAATCACTCTCCCCTATGCTGTGGGGGATGATATGTGGGGGAGCAGGGCACAGAACGAACTCCTGAAGCACCCTATTCTCTTAACCTGAGTGATTGGTTGAGAAATGGGAACATAGTATAGGCTAAGCCAATGTGTTAAATCAAAACTTATTCTAGCTTTTTACTTTTAAAACAAAACAAAAAAAAAAAATAAGAAGGCATTCCAGGTCTGAATTTGAAACTGAATATAAGACTGGACCCACTTGCAGCCATCTTGTCACCCCATTAGAAGAATGCATATAAGGAAGGAGCCTACAGAGAGCAAAGAGTTTCCAAGAGAAATAGAGAAAGAACCTGGATCCCAGGGAGATAATTTTCAGAATGGAGCCTAAAGCAGAACAAATCTTTTTTTTTCTTTTTTTTAATGAATTTGAATTGAATTTTTTGTTACTTGTATTTACGAAAATTATAATGGGTACAGATAGTACATACGTAATCACTAGTAGGGCAAATACTTTGGGTTATAGGATGGTTTGAATTGCTTTAGCCATCCTCTTTTTTTTTTAATTAAAAATTTTAAAGTTTATTTATTTATTTTGAGAGAGAGAGTGAGCAGGGGAGAGGCAGAGAGAGAGGGAGAGGGAAAGAATCCCATGCAGACTCCATGCTGTCAGCACAGAGCCCAGTGTGGTGCCTGAACTCCCGAACTGTGAGATCATGACCTGAGCCGAAACCAAGTATTGGATGCCTAACCAACTGAGCCACCCAGGAACCCCTTATCCATCCTCTTTTTACACCAATCATCAATTAGGGGGCAGCTGAATTTGTGCCCAGAGTTGTAATATTCCACAGCCCAGGTACATAACTATTCTGTTAGACTTGACTTCCTATCAATTAATATTGTGAGTCATCCCACCCAAGGACATTTGAATTTTAGAAGACAGTTGATTAAGATTTACATACCCCAAAGGGATGCATTCTTTTAACAGTATTTGTCAGATGATTGAAATGTCTTTCCTTCCTCTCTCCTTATTGTTTTTTGTTAAAATATATTGGAAAAAATAATAAGAGAAACATTATAGAATAGTTTCCCAAATTGTGCTATAATCAGAATCTCTACCTTCTTCTAGCAAAATACAGTAAAACCTTGGCTTGTGAGTAACTTGTTCTGTGAGTGTTTCACAAGATGAGCAAACAGTTCTAATTAATTTTGACTTGATAAACGATGTCTTGCAATAGGAGTAGTACGTGACACTGAATGTCACATGATCAAAACTGAGTCAATAGGTCTCTCTCTCTCTCTGTCTCTCTGTCTCTCTGTCTCTCTCTCTTCCTCTCTCTCTGGGATTGTGGGTGATCATCTCCCATGCTCGGATGCTCAGTCTCAGGCCATGACGTTTTACAGAAATCAGTGACTTTTCCAAACGTTGGAAGGTGCCCACAACTGGCACTATTGTATTTTTTGTCACTTAAAGCACCTGTGGACGGTCCTTTGCTTTAAGCATACAAGAGTAAGCTTAGGAATGCTTTGCTGCATTCTAGGTCGTTGGATAGGTTCCTTGTTAAAGTTACAGGAAAAGAAAAAGATTCCATTGAACCAACAGACAGCAGTGATTCTGTTAGTGATTGTGTAAGTCGTTCTACACAATAACCCTCCTCTCTTGTCACCATCACACCAGCCATGAAGGTTTTTAAAGGCAAGTGCAGGTTAATGTGTTTATTTTTCTTTATATTTTGTCTTTTCTTGATGACTTTGTATTATATTACAGTATTGTAATCATTTTTATATGAATATTTTCGGATTGTGGAACGAATCATCTGAGTTTCCCTTATTTCTTATGGGGTAATTCGCTTTGATATACAAATGCTTTGGATTACAAACATGTTTCCAGAATGAATTATGCTCGCAAACCAAGGTTTTACTGTATTTACAAAAAGGTTGCATTTCTGGCATATGGTTTAGGAATGTTACTAGTAAGTGACCATTAGCCTCTAGTTTAATGTGTATAAGTCCTTTCAAGACAGGTAGTGCTGAAATATGAAGGGGTTGTAGAAATCCCTGACTGTACTTGGACATGATTGGAGCCTTTTATCTTTAGGCCACAGTCAAGCAACCAATCAACCAGCGTCTTCTTATTACCCACAATGGGTATAGAATTCCAAATCGTTTAAACACATAGGGCTTTGAAGTTAGACAGACCTCTGCTCAAATACCAGCTCAGAAGACTAATAATAGTGGAAGTTTGGACAAGTTAATTAACCATCCAAAACCTCAATGTCCACATCAGTAAAATGGGCATAATCATAATGCCTATTTCATAGTGCTGTTGGGAAGATTAAATGAGACAATATAATTAAAGAGCTCTGGAACACAAGAAGAGCTCAATCAAATTTAGCCATTATTAAAACTATACAGATCATGCTTAAACCCTTCAAGGAGTCCCAAGTCACCAGAAGCATGCATTTCATTGTGTTTGGTTCTGTAGAAGAATCAGGAAGGCTATAAGAACTGGCTTGCGTGGCCCATTTGGTGTGAATCTGAGATTGAACTTTTTCTTCCAACTCAGAGATCTTTCTCTGCATGGAGCACCTCATTGGCAGGGCTCCGCTCCAGTCAGGGAAGGGCCAGCCTCTTCCAATGTTTGGAGTATGATAAATACCAATACATGATTCTAAACAATAGTGGTGCAGCTATGAATATATACATACATTAACGATTCACAGTGTACTTCAGGCAATGAAGTCCAGTAATGGGGCATTAACTCAAGGTTGAACGATGAGTCTTTCCTTTAATCTTGTCACTGTGCCTTCATAACTACATGTTAACCTTATGTGTACATAATCATAAATGACTAAACTTCAGACTTTCATGAACATGAAATCTAGATATAATGGCTCTCTCCCACTCCCGAAGTCCATTTCTCGGACCCAAACCATGCTAGGTCTGTATCACTAGAGATGGAATTTATGTGTAAAGGAAAAATATTGTAACATCATTAATCAATCATTTATCAGCCAACTATATAAAGCCATTCATCATATTTTTTCTTCCCTTTAAAAATATGCAATATTTGAAGTATAGCACAAGTTATAAAATATACTGTGAGGAAAACTGTGTACTCATTCCTCCAAGTAAGAAACAAAATATCACTAATGTAGTCGAAGACGTCTTTCATTACATTTTCTTAAAACAAGTCTCACTGGGGGCGCCTGGGTGGCGCAGTCGGTTAAGCGTCCGACTTCAGCCAGGTCACGATCTCGCGGTCCGTGAGTTCGAGCCCCGCGTCAGGCTCTGGGCTGATGGCTCGGAGCCTGGAGCCTGTTTCCGATTCTGTGTCTCCCTCTCTCTCTGCCCCTCCCCCATTCATGCTCTGTCTCTCTCTGTCCCAAAAATAAATTAAAAACGTTGAAAAAAAAATTAAAAAAAAACAAAACAAAAAACAAGTCTCACTGAATTGTAGAAGAACAGAAGGTGTATTACTGTGGGCATTTCATTCAGTCCCTCATAATTACATAATCCATAGAGAGCACATCTTCATATGAAGGTAACAAAGGTTTTTGTCCACCACTCTGAGGCCAGAAGGCTTCCTGGGTCTGCAAACTACAACCCTTTTCTCCAGACCCCCCTCTCTTTCCTGGGGCTTAATAACACCCTGAGCCTCCTTCCACCCACACCATAGAACTGCTGCCTTGAAACACTGCAGTGAGAAGTATTGATCCAATCGCAATCTCTCAAGCCAAGCCATATCCTAGTGGGACCTGGCTGAAATGGCAAATCATCAAACACTAGGACTGAACTAGAATTTAGGTGCCGTCCGGATCTGAGCTTTCTCTGTAAATCCCCTAAACCCCCTTCTGACTTTTCAAAAAGCCTAGTGTATAAGCTACTACTACAAAAACAACTTTGGCCTGGGAGATTAACCTGAAAAAGCATATTTTAGAGCTGGATTAACCATGATCCCCATCTCTGGCTTTTAGGAATGAATATAAGTCATTAGGTATTGAAGTTGCTTGACACCTCCTTACTCACACTCATCCTTTTTGTCTTGGCTGGAGGATGAGAAAGGAGTACAGACCTAGGATTCAGGGTGAGTGTTTAAATTAGTATAAATGTAGTGATGTTTGGGATGCCACTGGGTTCTGGTCTTTAGGTCCTGATGGGTGGACGACCATACTTACTGAGAACCCACCATATTTACTGAGAAGCACACTTAGTGCTACCCGATGTATCAAAAGAAATGGAAAACTTTGTTAATCTTTTTTTTTTTAACCATGGAGTTTGCAGCCTATTCAGATGGCTTTTGAAAGTGTGCAAAATCTGTTAAATCACTTTATAAACTCAACACCTCCATGCCAATGCGAGGGATTTTCATTGTTATCAAAACAGTTTTCATTGATTTCTGTGTGGCAAATCATTTTTGATCCTTCAATGTAAATGTCCCGTAAACAACAAAAAGTAGGACAGTGGTCAGATTTGTGAGCCCTGGGGAAGCCAGTTCCATATAAACCTATCTCTTGGCATATAAATTTCCATAAAGACAACCTCAAATACGATGATTAAGTGTGCCTATGCCTCGCTGAAAGTCTCTAAACCCAACACACACAGTTAAGAGAGATCGTAAATCTTCTATAAAGATTTGCCTACTAATTAGTTTCTTTTTAGTAAACAACTCGTTCTTGTAAAGGTGCTTGAGATGATAATACATCATTAGCACGAGGTATGAGGTATTAGCATTAGCATCAGGTAGTAGCCCCTTCAATTTGACACTTGCTTTTTAACATGTACTATGTCCCTGTCTGAGTGCTAGGCACCACAGGGGATGCAGCTATAAAAAAAAAGACATTCCTCAAAGTCAGATAAGTTGCACTCTAATTGTTACACCCGAATCAAGAATGCAAAACAGCACGATTCAGAAAGAGATATCCTGAACTCTACTAGAGATTCAAACAATAGAGCTTGTTGAGAGCTTGGGAAAAACAAAAACCAACAACAACAACAAAGGAATTTAAGTTCACTTACGTGACATAAACTTTGCAGGCTGCGGAGGATAATGACAGGTGAGGAGGAAAGGAAAAGGCATTGCAATTAGAATAAACAACATGAACAAGATATAGAGATTTGAAGTGTGGGATACTTGTAGGGAAAAAAACAAGTACTCCATTTTAATTACACCACAAGATATCCACTGGAAGAGATGGAAAATGACGGCAACATCAAGAAAACACAACAGTAATAGAATAATATTGACAGTGACCACAATAACTAACATTTATTGAGCTGGCCACTGTCTTGAGTTCTTTCTTTTTAATAATCATAGAATATGTGAGGAAGTCAGCATGTTTTTACGTGATTTAGATGCATTCTTTCTTGGTGTCAACTTGTTAATAGGAATCAATAGACTAAAAAAATACATGCATTTAGAACCACTAGTTCCATATAAAGAAATTTATTCTAAGGGAATATAAGTGCACATAAGTGCAAAGAGATGGATGTGCAAGAATGCTTATTGCAGCACTTGTTTATAAAATCACAGATTTCGAATCACAATTGCACACCTGTAGGCAATTGAGTAAATAACTGTGGGGATATTATCCAGGCACTAAAAATTGTAAAGAATATTCATTGAACTTCAAAGAACTTTCAAGCCGTATGCTAGAATGAAAACAGAAGATTTGTTGATCAGTTTGTATGGGATAATCCCAAATTGTAAAACACTTATATTTTCTTTTTCCTTTTTTTAAAATTTACATCCAAGTCAGTTATCATATAGTGCAACAATGATTTCAGGAGTAGATTCCTCAATGCTCCTTACCCATTTAGCTCAACCCCCTTCCCACAACCCCTTCAGTAACCCTCTGTTTGTTCTCCATATTTAAGAGTCTCTTCTGTTTTGTCCCCAACTTGTTTTTATATTATTTTTGCTTCCATTCCCTTGTGTTCATCTGTTCTGTCTCTTAAAGTACTCATATGAGTGAAGCCATATGATATTTGTCCTTCTCTGACTAATTTCGCTTAGCATAATACTCTCTAGTTCTGTCACGTAGTTGCAAATGGTACGATTTCATTCTTTTTGATTGCCGAGTAACACTTTGTAACATTGTAACATTGCCGAGTAACATTGTAAATATATACCACATCTACTTTATCCATTCATCCATTGGTGGACATTTGAGCTCTTTCCATACTTTGGCTACTGTTGATAATGCTGCTATAAACACGGGTGTGTGTGCCCCTTCGAAACAGCATACCTGTATCCCTTGGTAGTAGTGTAAGCAGGTTTTTTGAGGAACCTCCATACTGTTTTCCGGGTTTGCATTCTCACCAGCAGTGCAAAAGAGATCCTCTTTCTCCCCATCCTCACCAACATCTGTTGTTGCCTGAGTTGTTAATGTTAGCCATTCTGACAGGTGTGAAGTGGTACCTCAGTGTGGATTTGATTTGTATTTCTCTGATGATGAGTGATGTTGACCACTTTTTCATGTGTCGGTTGGCCATCTGGATGTCTTCTTTGGAGAAGTGTCTATTCATGTCTTTTGCCCATGTCTTCACTGGATTATTTGTTTTTTTGGTGTTGAGTTTGATAAGTTCTTTATAGATTTTAGATACTAACCCTTTATCTGATATGTCGTTTGCAAATATCTTCTCCTATTCCATCAGTTGCCTTTTAGTTTTGCTGATTGTTTCCTTCGCTGTGCAGAAGCTTTTTATTTTGATGAGATCCCAGTAGTTCATTTTTGCTTTTGTTTCTCTTGCCTCCAGAGATGTGTTGAGTAAGAAGGTCAAAGAGGTTTTTGCCTGCTTTCTCCTCGAGGATTTTGATGGCTAACTTTCTTAATATTAGGTCTTTCACCCATTTTGAGTTTATTTTTGTGTATGGTGTAAGAAAGTGATCCAGGTTCATTTTTCTGCATGTAGCTGTCCAGTTTTCCCAGCACCACTTGCTGAAGAGACTGTCTTTATTCCATTGGATATTCTTTTCTGCTTTGTCAAAGATTAGTTGGTCATACATTTGAAAACACTTACATTTTATATTTGTGTATTAACAGATTTGTTTTTAAAGTCCGGAGGGATATAAACAAAATCCCTAAAACAATTTTATGTGGATATTTTGTCTAAGTTAGATATTTTATTCATCTTTATTTTCTCCTTTTTTCTATCATAATCATGCATCATTTTATAAAATAACATAAAATAATATTTAAAGTATAAATACAATAATAATACAGAAAACAAACTTATGCTCTTAAGCAGATAGACCCCACTCTATATGTTTTTCTGGAATCATTGGTAGCTTATCTAAATGATCTCAGGGCTTCAGTGGAAGTTTCAGTCTTCATCAGAGAGCAAAGGAGACCTTTATCTTAATAGCAGGCAATATCAATCCATAGATTGGGTCAATTACATCATTTTACATTCTTGAAATTCTGTAGATTCTATAGCAGGTGATGCAAAATTTGATGAGTTGGGAAATGGTCACCAAATAATTTAGATGGGATATTAGGTCTGGGAAGGGTTTTGAAGGATGATAGGAGAACCAAAAGACTTTTGATTGAGTAGAAAACTGGAAACCACAGAAAATAAAATATGGAAGGACCTGAAGATGGGCACTGTTTCAAATGGATTATTTTCATCTCATTCTTACCATGACTGGATGAACTAGACACTGTTATACCAATTTTATTATTTGTTTATTTTTAATGTTTATTTAATTTAATTTTTTAATGTTTATTTATTTAATTTTGAGAGAGAGAGAGCAAGCAAAGGAGGGGCAGAGAGAGAAGGAGACAGAATCCCAAACAGGCTCCTCGCATTAGTGCAGACCCCAACGTGGGGCTCAAACTGATGAAACCTGAGAGCATAACCCTAGCTGAAATCAAGAGTCAGAAGCTCTTGATTTTAGGTGTCCCTCTTTATACCAGTTTTATAGATTAAAAACCGAATCCCAGATTCTATAACTTTCCAAAGATTACCCAGTAAGCAGTGGAACTTGCATATAAGATAAACAGGTAGAAATGACGAAAAACAGATTTCAGCTCAGCATAGGGAAGAACAAGTATGAAATACTTGTATGTAGTGAGCTCCAGACGTTTGGAGGCAAGCAAGTACAGCTCAGATACCTATTAAGCAATGATTCAGAGGAGACACTACCACTGCTCTTGGTTATACTATTGGAACATAGAGTCCCTTACAATCCTGAGAATTCTGTCATTTGGCCTTCTTGCCAAAAATGAAATTAGATCTCTTCCTAACATCCAGACAAAAAGAGTTCAGAAACTCCCTTAGGGGCCTGAGATTCTAAGAATTGACAAAAGAACATTTTCTACATGTTTCCCCTTTAGTCCTGCTACTATAATGCCCTTTCTTTCTTACCTTTCTTTTCTTTCTTTCTTTCTTTCTTTCTTTCTTTCTTTCTTTCTTTCTTTCTTTCTTTCTTTCTTTCCTTTTTACTCTCCTTATTGTCCCTTGTCCAAATTGTCTTATTCTATATCTGCTTCCCTTCCTTCCCTCCCACTGTTCTGTCTGATGCTCTATAAGAGACACATCGTAGGCTGACTCCATTTTCCCTTTTCAGTACTCTTTTTAGATACTTTCAATCAATATGCAGCAGCAAAGATGCAGGAAGCAGCACACAATGGGAGAAATAATGTCATAAAATACTGCTAGAACAGCATTCAGAGCTCTTTTGTTCACAGAACTCAAAGCCACATTCTGTTATTTTATCTCAGCCAGTGTCCTGGAAGTCATTCTGCATTAGAGCAGGAATAGTGATCAAGGCCTGCTATGATCTTACAGTTAAAAAAAAGGCAAAAGATAACTGGGAGCAATAAGGATGCACAGTGACACACAACCTTCTCTCATATCTTCTCTATTGAAACAAGAGTTTAGGGTGGTTCTGGCTCCATTCACCCATTCATTCATTTCTTCATCATGTCTCAACTGACCATCTTTCATCCACGTAACAGATTCCAAGTAAGAGTTGGAAGAACAAAGCTGAACAGAGAGGTTGTAGGAGTAAAATGGTCCCTAGCAATAAATTAATGGATAAATTTATTTAACATATATAAATTTATTTATCCACTTATTTAATGGATAAGTAAATCTCACAAGAAAAATTGAAATTTGTGAAATAGTCATAATATGAATTAATTCAATCTTTCTAACTCTGCGAGGAAAGTCACACAGCCCAGAAGTGGAAGGTCCCTGAGTAGATGAAATGAATGAGAATGTATCTCTACACTTTAGGGAAATTAATTTTTTTCCACCACTTCCAAGAGATAAATTCCAACATTAATTCTCCATGTTTGGTGCCTTCAGAGAGCAGAAAGGCAAGAAGAAAAATAAAGACAGGACGAGAGTCAAAGAAAAAGAGGAAAGAGCATGAATGAATCATTCCTCATTCTTCTTTTGTTCACCCTCTCCAACACATGCAGGTACATACGTATACCTGGCATCCATTGTGATCATGACCTCTCCCATTCATGACACCTTTTTCCCTCTTACTGGAATATCTTCCCCGATATTCCTATGCCCCGTTAATGGAGGCAAATCTGAATTGAAGCTCTGATTTTCATCAAATCTGTATTTAGATTACTCCTGATTGTTTTCATTCATAGTGACACAATTTTTCTGAGCCAGTATTCTAATAGATTCTATTAAATTCTGCCATTGCAATGACCTTGAAGTTATACACAAACCCAGTTTGTTTCAACAACCCAATCTTAATAACCTAGAAAATAGAAAACTTGGTTTCCATGTCTTCAATTATTTCCTGTTTTGTAGCACGTCTGGGCACAGAAATTAAAAAAAAAAAAAACCTCTTCATTGAAAGATATAATTGATAACAGTTGGAAAAAACAGAAAGTAGAATCCAAGTGGAAGCCATGTGGCAGCTCAATAGAGTTGGCCAAGACATGACATTCTTATAGGATAGTTTCAGGCTTGTTCCATCAAAGCCATCTCCAGGACATTCTTGATTTGACGGATAGAGCTTCCAATCTAGAGGAAGCTTGACAGACAGCAGGAATGGGAAACAACCCAAGTCACTGTTGATATCATCACTGAGCTCTGTCAGATACAGCCTATTAAGCTGTAATGGGGACCACAGGCTTAGCCAAAGAAGGAACAGCCAAGTCACATGGAGAAGAAACCACTTTATAGCTGATAACATTTCTCACCAGGTGTTTTGGTTTTGTATTTGTTTTTAAATAACCCAGAGAATTCCACCCTTGGAGGAGTTTGTATATAGGAGTGTGGAAGAAAATATTGATGGCCTAGTCCATAGAAAGTGCTGAATTGGATAATAGCTTACAAATATTGAAAGAATATTTTTCTCAATTTTTGTGATAATCACAATGTAACAGCTACTTATAAGGCACATTCTTCAGCTCAATTTGCATTATTAACATTCTCCCCATAACTTTATTAAATTTAGACAAACCACAAAACAATAAATCAAGCCCTGGTTTTTAGTGTTTGGCCGTTCATGGTGTACATACTCCCAAGATGTCTTGTTTCAAACGACATCACTGAAGGTAGAGTTCAGAAGAGATACACCGGAACATGGAAAGACAATAGATGGAATGCAGTCAAGTAATTAGGAAACTACTTTCTGAGTACTCACAAAGTTACCTTTGTGTTCAACACAATTCATTTAATTGTAAATTTATGTGTTTTAAATTTTAATCAGAGCTGCATTTCGCAACCAGCTCGAAAAACTCCTGAAAATTAACTTCTTAGCTCTTGCCAGCTAGGACAAGCTGACTTCGGCACAACTATCCCCTCTTGTACTACTTCTGTCTCATTACGTTGAGATCATTTCCATCATAGTGCTCATCCAAATCTAGTATTAGAGTATCTACTGTATACTTTATTGTCTGTTTCCCATACGGCTATGGAAGAGACCCTCATGAGAGTAGCAACCTTGCCATTTTTCACTGTGTTGTACCCCCAGCACCTGCAGCAGTGCCGGCACCATGGTCCAAGCTCAATAGATACCTACCGGAGGCTGAATGAATTCAGAATAGAAAATACCTGCCAATTAATGTGTAAAAGAAAAGTAAATTATGGGGAGCCTGGGGGGCTCAGTCGGTTGAGTGTCCTACTTGGTTCATGGGTTCAAGCCCCGCGTCAGGCTCTGTGCTGACAACTGAGAGCCTGGAACCTGCTTCAGATTCTGTGTCTCCCTCTCTCACTGCCCCTCCCCCACTCATTCCCTCTCTCTGTCTCTTTCTCTCTGTCTCTCAAAAATAAATAAACATTAACATTTTTTTTAAAAGAAAAAAACTAATAGAACCTGGTCTAAGGCAATCATAAGTATTTCAAGTGAAGAAATTCATGAGACCAATACATATATAAGATAATCAACCTCAGTTGAAATTAAGAAAATGTCTTTATTACAATTATTTTTCACCCTGTTCCTACCCTGCCTGCATCTGGGGACTGTTTCTCACCACACCTCTCCATTTGAAGACAAAGCTAATTTTGGAAGTGTGACCCTCAAATGTAGGTGTCCATTAAGAGAATCTGACTTGGGAAGCCTGTGACTGTATTCTTTAATAAGTACTGTAGATGACTCTGATCCTGGCAATCAAGGATTTCTCTTTGAGAAGCACATTTAACTAGTATAGTGTTCTTAATCCTGGCTGAGCACATGCCTTAACTCTGGCAGACTAGGGAAAAGGGGGACCTGGGAAGGTAATTTTTATTTTTATTTCTTTAACGTTTATTTATTATCGAGAGACAGAGAGAGAGCATGAGCAGGGGAGTGGCAGAGAGAGGAAGAGACACACAATCTGAAGCAGGCTTCAGGCTCTGAGCGGTCAGCACAGAGCCCGACGTGGGTCTCGAACTCATGAACCGTGAGATCATGACCTAAGCCAAAGTCAGACGCTTAACCGACTGAGCCACCCAGGCGCCCTGACCTGGAAAGGTATTAACAATAGAGACGTGTGACTGCTGTTGCTTCTCCTTATGTAGATTAATTAAAGCTTTTTTTCTGGAGCTTTTTAAGGATTAATTCTTTTGACGTGATTCTTGGCTGCCCAGTGAAATCTAAGGTGTAACATATAGCCAGCCTAACGTTTAAGAGAACAGTCTTAGTTAGCAACACTTTGTTTTATCTCCACAAGCATAAGTTACTTAACTGAAGATTGAGTTTATTGAGCTGGAAAATTATAAAAACTTGCGTCTTAAAAATATATTTAAGGGCACCTGGCTGGCTCAGTCAGTACAACATATGCACCTCTTGATCTCAGGGTGGTGAGTTCAAGCTACACATTGGGCGTAGAGTCTACTTAACATATATTATATGATCTGATCTTTTCTACTGTCTCTTTCAAAATACATTTACACATTTAACAGACAAAAACATCTTTGGCTTTGTGCAGATAGCTGACTGTGGTTATTGTAAGCATGGACTGTCTGCCAGCCGTGTGACTTTGAACAGATTCTCTAACCTCTTGCCTCAGTTTCCCCACAGGGGTTATTGTGAGGATTAAGTGACTCTATACATGTGAAGTCCTTAGAACAATACCTGGAAGGTCATGAGTCCTCTGTTAGTGTTGCTGTTACATTATTAACCATCAGGATAGCTGTAGTTCCAGAAATGTGTACTCTTAGAGGAGAGGAAAAGGCCAATACCGAAGAATAAAAACCAGCTGATGATTTTAAAAATCGCACCCATCCATATCAGCATCTGTACTAGCTAGCCGTTGCTAGCTTGATAATAACTGCAATTTAGCCTTTACATAAATCACATGATGTGTTGCATCAGTTCTCAGTACCTCTGCAAAATAATAACATCCTCTTCAAGACTTCGAGTCAGACGAACCTCAGGTGATTTTTTATTATTCTGGAACCAGTCGAGAAAACTTCAAGGGGCAGCCAGCACCATCTTTCAAATGACTTCTCAGAAATAGAGGAAATTATACCAGTTTCACTTCGAATCATTCACCAGGGAAGTGAAGCAAATTCTAAAAGGGAGCTAGGTCACCAGGAGAAAAATTCTAAAGGCCATTGACATGACACTGCTATCATGATCCTAGAGACAGCTGACCAAATTGTTCCATATCCCCCCTGCCCCCCAAGCTGTGAGGTTTTTGATAATTCAGTTTACATAGTAAAATAGCAATGTGTTTTATTCTAAATAATATTATTTATTAGGTTTTGTTGTTTATAAAAATGAGACCATATTGTATTTCTGCCACTTGGGTTTTTTTTTTTTTACCCAGAATTATATTTTTGAGATTCATCCTTGTTGATTCATATATCTGTAGTTTATTTCATTCATGCCTAATTTGTTTTGGTATGAATTGGCTGAAACTTGTTGGTTATTTTATTTTTGGTGGACATTTGGGGTTTGCCTACTTCTTTGTTATTACAAGCAATAGTAGTATAATCTTTCTTGTATATACACATAGATTAAAATTGTAAAGAAAGCAAGAGAATGATAAACACAAGATTTAGGAAAGTGGTTCCTCTCAGAGGTGAGAAAAGGGAATGCGCATTAGAGGGAGGGTTGCAGGACCATCAAAAGTTATGATAATCTACTTTCTAAGGTGGGCATGTAAATAGAGTTCATGTGTGTGTGTGTGTGTGTGTGTATACATATATATATATATATATATATATATATATATATATGTGTGTGTATATATATATATATACACATACAGATGCATACATTTTATTATGCATATGCATATATACATAGAAGATTCTCATGAATATAAGTTTGGGCACCATTCTAGAGGGTTTCTATCAACTATTGCACTATTGGAAATTAATTTCCTTTTATGGTGTATGGGGATATTAGCTCAGGTTTTCTTTTATCCGAAGGAAGAAATAAGCAAGCCAGTGTGAACTCCCAGAGGCCCTCCTTTCCTCCATTTTTTCTGTTTTCTTTCTCTATTCTCTCTCAAGAATACCATCATATTCCTCTCATTCCTTTGTTTCGGGATTGTATCAGTACAGCCCATTTCTCCCTCTGTGGGCATCCTGAGAAAAAACACAGCAATAGCACAAATGATTAAGAGAAGAAACCTTAGGTTGCTTAGGAAAAGGTCTTCTGAGCCTTTGAGAGAGCAAGGAATGACATCTCGGCCAACTACTCCTTTCTCAGGTTCCTTTGGGTGCATTTATCCAGAGTTCTAGCTGTTGCCATGCCCAGAATATCTTGGTCGGTCAAGAACATTCTAAGTCTAGCCAGACTGCCCACAGAAGAGGTTTGTATTTTTTGTTTTTTGTTTTCTTTTTCACTACCTCTGAGCCTCATGGGTGGCACAGCTCCAGCTGTAATGGTGCCTACATCAAGCCCCTGCAGGCAGAGATAAATGGACCCGGCCACCTGCTTCGTAACTGAGTCAGTTGCAGAAGACAAACTTCAGAGCAAGAATACGTACCTTCCTTGGACTTACTTGGTCAGAGTTTTCTCTCTCCAAGTCATATCCTCTGACCAACCCCGGTATTTCTATCTGGTTTCCAGATGAAAAAAGTTGAGATGTAAAAAGGGTAAGAAACTTATCCACGGTCATTATAAATGAAAATGATAGATCATTTAAAATACCAGTGAATTCAACATCAAACGTCATTACAAATCAGAACCACAATGAGATACCACCTCACCCTGGTCAGAGTGGCTAAAATTAACAACTCAGGGGGAAAAAAACGATGTTGGCAAGGATGTGGAGAAAGGGAAACCCTCTTGTACTGTTGGTGGGAATGCAAACTGGTGAAGCCACTCTGAAAAACAGTATGGAGGTTCCTCAAAAAGTTAGAAATAGAATTACCCTACGACCCAGCAATTGCACTACTAGGAATCTATCCAAAGGATATAAAAATACTGATTTGAAGGGGGCACATGCACCCTAATATTTATTGCAGCACTATCAACAATAGTCAAATTAAGGAAAGGTCCCAAATGTCCATCAACTGATGATTGGATTAAGAAGATGCTCATGTACACACACACACACACACACACACACACACACACACACTAGAATACTACTCAGCAATGAAAAATAATGAAATTTTGCCATTTGCAACAATGTGGATAGAACTGGAGGGTATTATGCTAAGCAAAATAATTCAAAGAAAGACAGATATCACAGAAATTACATGATTTCACTCATATGTGGAATTTGAGAAACTTAACAGATGAACATAGGGAAAGGGAAGGAAAAATAAGATAAAAACAGAGAGGGAGGCAAACCATAAGAGATTCTTAAATACAGAGAACAAATGGGGGTGGGGGAAATGGGTGATGGGCATTGAGGCACTTGTTGGGATGGGCACTGGGTGTTGTATGTAAGAGATGAATCACTGGATTCTACTCCTCAAGTCAAGACTACACTGTTTGTTAACTAACTTGAGAATTAAAAAAAAAAAATACCGGTGAGTTAACACAAGGAGTTTAGTACCTGGAAATGTGAGCCAGAGAATGAAAATGAAAGAAACATCTAATCTGGCCCCTTTATTAAATTAATTAAATAGTTAATTTTTCTTTTTTTAATTGACATATAGTTGACACGCATTGTTTGTTACATTTCTTTCAGGTATACAGCATGTGATTCAACAATTCTATATGTTACGCTACGCTCACCACAAGTGACATCTCTTTTTTTTAAAGATGTGGAAACTACAGTCTAAACAGGGTAAGAATATTCTCCAAGATCACATAAAGATGGGAACTCTAGTCTGAATAGCCATCACTTTTTTTGCCACTAGACCACTGACTCTCAAAGCTGGTTGCATATTAAAATTACCAGAGGGAACAGAAACCCATGGGGGAGGGGAAGGGGGGAAAAAAAAGAGGTTAGAGTGGGAGAGAACCAAAGCATAAGAGACTCTTAAAAACTGAGAACAAACTGAGGGTTGATGGGGGCTGGGAGGGAGGGGAGGGTGGGTGATGGGTATTGAGGAGGGCACCTTTTGGGATGAGCACTGGGTGTTGTATGGAAACCAATTTGACAATAAATTTCATATATTGAAAAATAAAAAAATAAACTGAAAAAATAAAATAAAATAAAATAAAATAAAATTACCAGAGGGAGCTTAAATCAAAACAGACAAAAATATAAGGACACAGATTCTCAGGACCAAGTTTGAAGCGAGGTCTGGGACTGTTTTCGTTTGTTTTGTTTGTTTCTGTTTTTGTTTTTTTGAAAGCTACCTGGGTGAACCTAACATGAAGCCTAGGCTGGGAACCACTTAACAATATTCATTCTCAAATGAATCACTCAGAGCTAAGTCCTAGCTCAGAGTTTCTAATTCAATACATTTGGGATGGGGCCCAAGAATTTACATTTCCAACGGGTTACCAAGTGATGTTGATGCAGCTGGTCTTGGAACAACACTTTGAGAACCACACACGGGGTGGGGATGTAATTGTTGGGAAAGTTGGTCTCAGGTGCAGGGTCTTTCAACCCCCATCAGGCTGCATAAGAATGGACCTTGGGCCTGGAACACGAGGAGGTAAAGTGCCACACAGCCTGTGTCTCGCTTAGCAGTGTGTGGGCGAATGTCTTTCCTTCTTGGAGGCTCAATCAGTGCTCTGTTGTCTCTGTTTAAAGAATGTGCATCTCACTGGGTGTTGTATGGAAACCAATTTGACAATAAACTTCATATATTGAAAAAAAAAAAGAATGTGCATCTCATGGCATCTGTCCAACCCCACTACTGAAGAGGCTCTTGCTCTGTCTCTTCTCCATGTGAATAGAGCCTTGTTTCATCCAGGGCTTGACTGCATTGTGTTTTCCTTGGTGACTCTGATAGCAAGATGCAATGAGCAGAAGTGTTGAGAGTCCTCCCTGAGATGGGTAACAAGTACTGTACGCCCTTGGGGTTGATAACCAGTGCATGGTATGCTGCTAGTAATGGTACCTAATGGTTAAGAGTGCCTGGATTAAAAATCCAAATTATGCTACTTACTAGCTGGTAGGAGGTGGATAAATTACTTCTCCTGTAGAGCGATGATTATCAACTAGGTTGGGGTGTGGGATTTATTCTCCTTCACATGTACTGGGAGATGTTTGGTAGTATCTGGAGACATTTTTGGTTTTCACAACTGACAGCTTGTTTCGATGGCATCTAGTGAGTAGAGTCCAGGGAGGCTACTCAACATCCCACAATGACCAGAATACACTCCCCCCACCCCCACCAAAGAATTATCCAGCTCGAAATGTCAATAGTACCAGGGTTGAGAAACCCTGCTGTATGTCTTTAGTTTCCTCATCTGTGAAATGAAGATTATGAAGTATATGCCTAATAAAGTTAGTGTGAAGATGAAATAAAATATGGCGTTTAAAGAAATTGGCATGGTACCTAGCATAAAGAAATCGCCACCCCTCACGCCTTGCCACTGGATGTAACAGCTTATTAAGAACCAGGCAATTACCTAAATGCTTTACATATATTAACTCATTCAATAATTTTAGTAACAAATTATGAGAAAGGTATTATTGTTATTCCCATCTTGTAGATGAGAAGGCTGAGAACCAAAGGAGGCTATTAATGTGCCCACAGCCAATAGGTGGTAAAGCCTTGGACCCAGGAGTGAAACTCCAGGTTATGATCGGTCACAAAACCAGATGGCCTTCAGTAATAAGTCACTGGCCAAACCAAATGATGGCTAAGTTGGCCTTTTGTTGAAGCACATCTCAGCTTTCCTAATGTGTTAGGCATCTTTCTGTCAAAAAATAGAGCAGCTCCAATGTTGTGTAAATTTCCCTGTAATACTAACACTGGAGAAATTTAACAATATGGTAAGTTGTTGGGTCACCAGCTCATAGGCCTTTAGGTCAGAGACATGATTCAGTCAATCAGATGTCTCCAGCAGCTGACACAAAGCAGGTACCTGCATAAATGTTTGTTGACTGAATCGATGTTTGCTGAGTTCAGGTAGAGAAACACTCAAAGGTCTAGCTCCTACAGTATTTTGCTTGTTTGTGGTCAGAAGGCAACATCTGCCACCCAGATCCCTAGACTTTTCCCAGATGTTTGGCGGATACTTATCTGGAGTTGGTTGGCTTCACTGTGAGTAAACATGTGCTCGGGCTTCTTTTGTGCTGAGTAATGGTTTCATAGGATCTAATTTCACAGATAAAATGCAGTATTGATCATTCTATTTTGGTATTTGGTACAGAGATATTGGAGCAAGAATTGGCGAAATGCAATTCCAGGGAGAAATAATTCAGTTTCCCATGGAAATATTCTGTTTCTAAATTTGCTCCTGAAGGCAACATAGGGAGATCAAATGTGTGAGTCAGGCAAGATTGTAACACGATTAGCTCTAAACTATTTAAATGACAAATACGGTTATAAAGACAGGGTTAAATCTGGGACACTCAGTCTTTCAGGGGAGACTTTAGATGTGTGCCAGCCTCATGACAGAGCCAGGCAGATGGTAATTAATAGCATTTTCCCATAAGGTGGGAGTACAATGAAAAAGATTTATAAGTGCTTACCTTTTTACCCACAGAGAGGTGGTAAGTAAAAATAACATTAGTCTAATATTTCAAAAAGATGAAAAGAAGTATATTTTCAGATGGCAGAAATGCCAAAATTTTATTTTAAGCATTGTTTTAAAATTTTTTTATTTATTTTTATTTATTTATTTATTTTAAATTTCAAACATCTGAAGTTTATTTTTTCTTTTAATATGAAATTTATTGTCAAATTGGTTTCCATACAACACCCAGTGCTCATCCCAACAGGTGCCCTCCTCAATACCCATCACCCACCCTCCCCTCCCTCCCTCCCCCCATCAACCCTCAGTTCGTTCTCAGTTTTTAAGAGTCTCTTATGGTTTGGCTCCCTCCCCCTCTCATTTTTTTTTCTCCCTCCCCTCCCCCATGGTCTTCTGTTAAGTTTCTTAGGATCCACATAAGAGTGAAAACATACAGTATCTGTCTTTCTTTGTATGACTTATTTCACTTAGCATAACACTCTCCAGTTCCTTCCACGTTGCTACAAAAGGCCATATTTCATTCTTTCTCATTGCCATGTGTATATAAATAATTTATCCACTCATCAGTTGATGGACACAATTTTTTTAAAATATATTATCCATTTTCCCTACCATCTTATAAAAAGCGCACAGCATTTTTATGCTGCTTTGGGGTTTAAATGATGGTAATTAGTTACAAGACTGTGTATAACAAAATAATGATCTCCAGTGTAACTCTCTTCTTCCTCCCCCTGCCCCCAAACTTGAACTGAATGGTTCCAGCCTGTTCTTCTTTGAGTTCATCTATCTTTGCTGTTCTTCACAGTCACTTTTTCTGATGCTTATGGTCTTATTTCTTGTAGTCTTGCCTTCTATTCTGTCCTTCTTGCTTCTTCCCTCAGTTGAAGTCTGGGAAGCTAGGTGACTAAGCTTGTTAGAATGGTTTTGAACGTATGAATAAGCAGTTTCTGAATGAAATAGTGGAGGCTTCTCCTCTGTCTAAGGGAAATAATTACATCATCTTGATGACTCCTACTTTCACTCTTAAGAGCTCTTAGGCCCTAGGATAATGTGATCAAATCAACATTCAATTAGTGTGGTTTTACTGTATTTTGTAAATAAAATCAATTTTACCATCTACCCTTAGAAGAATAAAATATCTAGGTCAAATTAATTATGCATCTGAATTTTACATTTGGCATCAAATTATAACCACAGAATAAGGCTGATGTTCTTATCCCATGTTTTCAAATAATAAAATGACTGCTCAAATGGTTTACTGATTTTCCAAGAGCAAGCAAAGAGTTAGACTCAAACTTGGCTGTGTAGATCACTAAAACTGAGGCCTCATCCCAGATGAATTATATCAGAATCTCTAAACAGTTTAGTCTAAGCATCAGCATTTTTTAAAAGCTGAACAGGTGCCATTTGCAATAGCATCAACATGTACCAAATAGCAAAGAAGAAATCTAACAAAAGATGTGCAAGACTATTTACTACTGAAAACTATAAAATGCTGTAAAAGAAGACTTAGGTAAATATATCATGTACATGAGTGGGAAGAAGACAATATTCTAAAGTTGTCAATTCTAAACCAATCAATTCAATGCAATCCGAATCAGAACCCCAGCAGGTTTGTTTTGGTAGAAACCAACGAATTAATGCTAATAAGTCACATGTAACCAAGAGTA
Organism: Panthera onca; assembly: GCF_046562875.1. Lineage (NCBI taxonomy): Eukaryota > Metazoa > Chordata > Mammalia > Carnivora > Felidae > Panthera > Panthera onca. The sequence continues at coordinate 30,715,872 of NC_138340.1, read as the reverse complement.
TCTTTTTTTTTAAGTTTTATTTTTATTATTTACTTTTGAGAGAGAGACAGAGTGTGAGCAGGGAAGGGGCAGAGAGAGAGATGGAGACACAGAATCCAAAGAAAGCTCCAGGCTCTGGGCTGTTAGCACAGAGCCCGATGTGGGGCTCAAACCCATAAACCGTGAGATCATGACCTTAGCCGAAGTCAGATGCTCGCCTGACTGAGCTACCAAGGTGCCTCAAGAGTGTCTTAAAGAAGAATAAATCTGTAGGACTTACACTCAGATAGCAAGACCTATTATGAACCTATAATAGTTAAGTCAGTGTGATATTGGTGCAAGGATACACAAATAGAAAGATGGAACAGGAAAAAGAGTTCAGAAACAGACCCAGACATATATAGTCACCTCATTTATGACAAAGAAAGACTGTTATGATTGGGAAAGGTAAATTAATCTGGGTCAACTGGACACCCAAATAGAAAATTTATATATATATATATATATATATATATATATATATATATATAAATATATATATATATCTTGACTCTAACCTCACGCTGTATGCAAATGCTAATCCCAAGTGGATTGCATAGCTAAATAAAGAAAATAGAATAGTAAAACTTCCAGAAGAAAAAAGTAACAAAATATATTTATGTACATAGAACAAGTAAAAATTTCATGAACTGACACTAAAAACACTATAAATAAAAATCTGATAAATCAGTCTTTATTAAAATTAAGAACTTCTGTCCATCAAAACACAACATTAAGAAATGTTAAAAGAAGGCCCTATAGTGGGGGAAGATATTTACAAAACACAAATCCAACAGAGCTTCATATCCAGAATGTATTAAGAACTCCCACAAACCCAACAGAATAAGACAAAATTCAATAGCAAATTGGGCATAAGACTAGAGTAGTAACTTTAAAACAGCAGTTATATGAATGACCAATAAGTATAGGAAAAAGTACTCTATTAATTATCAGGGAAATGCACCTTAAAACCACAAAGCAATATGATTACATACCCATTAAAATGGTGGAAATGACGGACACTCCATACCAAGTATAGAGGAAGATATGGAGGAACTAGAATTCTTGCACACTACAGGTGGGCATCTACCAAAGCTGAACATGCAAATGCCCTGTGACGTTTCCCAACAGAATTCCACTCCCAACAGAAATATATCTCAACTAAAACTTCCCTACATACACCAAAAGACATGTCCAAAAATGTTCACAGCAGCACTATTTAACATAGCTCAAAGCAGAAGAGGAACCAATTGTCCAGCAAGAGTGGAATAGATAAACTTTATATTCACACAAACGAACACTATAAACAGTGAGAATCAACGTACTAATCGTCCACATGGTATGGAGAAATCTCACACATAATGTTGAGTAAAAGAAGCCAGACACTAAAGAGTATATTCTGATTATTCTAATTATATGAATGTCAAAAATAGCCCAAACTCATCTATAGTGGGTTTGTTTTGTTTTGTTTTCACAATAAAGGATTTATTTTAATTGTTTCATCTATAGTGTTAGAAGTCTGTTTACCTTTTGTCAAGGGTAATGACATGCATTATGACTATGCTAAGGGGCATAGAAGGAGCTTCTGAGATGCTAATAGGGGTCTTTTTCTTGATGTGCATCCCTCAAGCTGTATGCTAATGATGTGGACACTTCTCTTTGTGCACGTAATATTCAGTAAAAATTAATACAAATACTAGTCTCTCTGTATGATTCTAGTACATAGCCAGACTTGAAAACCACCTGTCTAGAGTTCATATTAGGTTTCCTCCGTCTCTTTCTTCCTTCCCTCCCCAGACCCACCTACCCAAGCCTTCTTTTCCCAACTCTCTAGCTGCAAAGTGTCAGGCACTCTGGGTACAAAAGATACAAATAGGAAGAAGCCAGCATTCTTGCCTTCAAGAAGCTAAATGTTTTCTCATCTATTAACTTCAGCCTGCCACTTGACAATAAGATTCACTTATGTACATTTCAAGGTGAAGTTGTTAGTAATTACAGCTGCAACAAATATCCTCATGATCTTCCTGAATAATTACAGTGCTAGTGCACAGGACATGACCATAGCATGGGCAGACTCAATTGCAAGAGATAGTAATTATGCAGGATTGTATTGGGTACTATTTGACCCCAGGTTAACAGAGTATGTATCATAACAAACTGAGTTGCACCCACAAGATGTTTTCCTTGTAACTGGCATAGGGATCATTCCCGTGCCCAGTGGGATGGTTCCATTCCCAGTCAACACCACATGCTTTCCTGAGCATAAATTTTGATAATCCTCATTTTCTTGGTCTGTCTTTTGCAATCAGTGTGTGAAAATTAAACTCCCCACTCTTCTATTTCTTATTTCTTCTGCGTCTCACCACACTCTCACTTTGAAACAAACAAACAAATAAACAAACAAGTAAAAAGCGATGTTTCTGCAGAATACAGACTTTGCATTTTCAGAATATTTCTCCATGAGCAAATCTTTGTCCTCAGGTTCTTCCAATAACCAAGGCACCAGCTGACATAGAAAGTCAAAGCCAGTCATCTTTATCTTTCACAGCACACTCTGTCTTTTAAGAACGTGGTCATTGATTATTTGATCATGGTCATTATGCCAAAGTTTGCCTTCATAAACAAACAAAAGATGACCTACCCTTGGCCTGGATCCTGCCTTTAGTTTACATTCTCTCTGACTGCTGTAACCAGAAAATCTAAATAGTCAGGTGGAAAAGGGCCCTGAGAAGTTACCAATGACTTCTCCCTTGGGCACAAATTATTTTCTGCCTATACCTTCCCCCTAATCTAGATAAACCATCCTGATAAGAACATTTATAATGTTTCCAGGAAAGAAGTTCTTACTAGTTCACTGATTCCTATTTACCCATTCAGGTCCCAGACTAGATGTTACTTTCCAAGGCGTGCCTTTACCCTTCCAGAATAGTTTAGGTATCCATATGAATAACTTTCACAGAATCATATAATTTTCTTTATAGCACTTAGTCTGCTCAAAACTAACCCATGTTTGTAATTATTTGTCTTATTCACTGATGTGTCTCCAGCAGCGTGCACAATGTCTGGCTCATAGTTAGATGCTCAGTAAATATTGTTGCATGAATGAGTCAATAAATGAGTGAATGAATAAGAGCCTCCTGAAAAAAACCTATACTTTTTCCCCCAAGGTTAGAAGGTTTTTTTTTTCTTCTCTGAGATTATTTTCTCTTATTCTAAAATACATTATCTCTTGCTCTGTCCTCAGTAGAGATGAATGGCAAACAGGTGGGTAGCAGCTCCATGTCAGAGTCCTTTGTATAATCATAAATCATGGCAAAGATACTTATTCTAAAGTTTTTATGTCTTGGTGATTTTCTCTGAAAAAGAGCTAGGTCATGATGTCCAACTCCAAAAGAGAAAAAAAAGGAAGAATATGGAGTAAAGTCATTTATATTCCCTTGGTTGACATTCACTTAGTACTTGTGACCCTGATGTGCTGAGATTTTTTTGAGATCTTGACTAAGACCTTCCAACTTTCTAATCTTGGGTCTCTTCTTCATAAATTTTGAAACTGGATGGGATCAAACACAGGGTACCCTACATGTATATATCTTTATACCTTTGTTCATTCATCCATTTAGCATATATTTTTAAGGGCGTAGAATGTGCTTTGTCTTGTGCTAGGCACTAGAGACCCAGCAGGGATGGAGAGAAACAGGATCCTGCTTTCAAGGTCCAGTCAGGACTAGAGAGAAAGGGGGGTTAGGGAAGTCTTTTGGGGATAGGGGTTGCCTAGATTAGTGATTTAGCACCTATCCTAATCAACTGAAGGGCTTCTTAAACACAGATTGCAGGAGCCCACCCACATTTTCTGATTGTCTAGGAGGACCCAGGATTTGTATTTTTAACAAGTTCCCAGGTGATGCTGATGCTGCTGATCGGGGGACCACACTTTTAGGGCCACAGACTTGGATGAAATGGAATATCAAGTTAGAACATAGTTAGACTTAATAAATATTTCCTGGACAGATAAATGAATGGATGGATCAATCAGCCAATCATTTGAACTCTGTCACTACCTTAATAGCATAAAACCCCAGTGAAGGGAGTTCTACAGAGATAGACTTTACAGTGGCTGATTTATTGCAGAGTAATGAAAGCCTCTGTCCCTTCTCTCCCTGTGGTCCCTAACATGACTCATCACTAACAAATGGTATGGCTGGAATTAATCAGTCTGCTTTTCCTATTTATGTCTTGCTGTATCTGGAGTTGCAATGGGCATTGCCTCCTCTGGAGCGTAATTTGGGCTGACTCATTTCCCAAGTCCCTGATAGAAAGGTCAGCATGGCTCCAGTTTACAGCTGAAGGCATATCAGGAGCTATCGATCATGAGTTGCACATCAGAGAGATTAGCCACCTTCGTTTGTGTTCCTTCTTGGCTGCCCTGCCAAGAATCCGGCAGGTCAGTTGAATTAAAGGTTAAAAACTCACATCAGTATATGTCCGTGGATGGAATATGCTGTCAGCAGCGTAGAAAACTGCGCTAGCCTAGTAGAGAGTGCATAAGCTTTGTTTGCATTCACACATGGGTGGGTGTAAGTCCTCATTCTGTCACCTAAGACTTAGATGAACAACACCCCTGATCCTCAGTTCCTTCGTCTCAGGCATAATGGTAATAATGAACTCATGAGAGTTTTGCACATAATGTGCATAACGTGTTTAGCACAATACCAACCTCCTATTAACCATTCAATACATTTTAGCTAGCACTGTTATTCATTAGCTTCTCAAACTGTCTTCATCTGTTGATGCTTTTATACATTACTTCTTGTGAATAATAAACTTAGATTTGGCCTGTAACCTTCGATTGCCTTTAGACTGGGTCTAGAGGAAAAATTTCACTGCTTGGATTTTCAGTTCTGAGCCACAGAACAGGGTGATTCACATACCGCTAACTTTTTTTGCCACACAGTATAAAGATTTCTACTCTGGGCCAGGACACGTTCCCTGTTAAAAGTGCCAAGAACAAAAAGCTGTAAAAGATGATCCCCATCTTCCTTACAATCAACTGTAAAAGGCAAAGATACAATACTTCCAGTTTCCTTCCCCGTGCCCCCCCAGATCTTTTCCTGAATCTAGCAATATTCCCTAGGATATGAGCAACTAAATGAATAATGTGCCTTATCAGCCTGGGGGTCAAACACCCCTGGTTTTCAGTCCTGGCTCCACCACTAGAAGCTGGGTGATCTTGGAAAAGCTACTTCAAGCTCTGTCTGTCTCTGTTTTTCTATTATTCTTAAAGTAATAACATTACTGGTAATTATTGTGAGGGTTAAATTAATCTACTTTCGAGGACTTGAAAAATACTATGTGCTACATAAATGTCAGGTATGTGAACTCTTAGCATCTTATCCTGTTATGTGACCCTCATTTTAATATTTCTGGATTTGCTGAAGGAGTCCATGCCCTTCAGGATTGGAATGGTTTCAATTATATCCCCTTTCAACCTCCTCTTTTTAATATCAAAGCTCTAATCCTTTTAGAGAGCCTCCCTTTGAATGTGATACTCGCCTGGTGATTTCTCGGAGAGCTGCGTCTCCAGTTAAGACCTTTCTCTGGTAGGCCTTTCATCTCCCCTGCCAAATGCAGGGCCTTGTCCATAATAGGCACTCGATATATATTTGTTGAATAGATGAATGAATAAATGCAGCCAAGACACATCCAAAAGTAATCGTGGCATTAAGCTAAAAATAAGGCAGCTTTGTTTCTCTGTAGACATGCGACGGGGCTAAATTACTACATCCCCTTCAAAGAATTGTTCCAAATCAGTCACTCATAAGGAATCGTACAAAGCCCTTATTAATCATAATGCTATGATAAAATGCAAGGCTGGGAATGGGGACTGTCTCCTCTGCATTAGGCATCTTTTGGCTATTACTCTGGCCAAAAATCCGTATCACCGAGACAGAGCCAACATCAAAAGGAAAACACCTCAGCTCTCCTCTCCAGGTGCTTTTGGTGACTGAAAATTGGCAAAAATCCAACGAGGCTGGAATGCCATGGACTGCCAGTGAGCTTTTGAAAAGATGTATTCGATCATTTTCTCTCCTGTTGAAAACTATCCGATGGCATTCTGTGGTGCCTAAAACTCAGACTCCTCAAGGGTCCTGCTTACCTTTTTGCTCAATCATCGTCTCAGGGAGCCATCCCCTCAACCCACCCCTGATCTATCCCTTAAGACAGAGGACTGCAAACTTGTTCTGTGAAGAGCCAGAGGGTGAGTATGTCAGACTTCGGAGACCATACCATCTCTGTGCCAACTACTCAACTTTATCATTGCTGTAGGAAAACAGCCCTAGAAAATGTATAAGTTCACAACTATGGCTGTGTTCCAATGAAATTTTACTGACAAAAACAGGTGGCCATCAGGACTTGGCCCATGGGCCATAGTTTGCCAAGACCTTCCCTACGATAAGATTCTTTCCATAACTCCCTATGTCCATATCCTGCATTTAGTTATTCACATTTGTTTCTTACTTACCTGGTTCGGTCACTAGGACATGACCTTCCCGAGGACAAGACCTTTGTTTTGTTGACTGCAGTGTTTCCAGCCCCTAGGACATTTCCTAGCACTTAGTGTGCATTCATTTGAATGAAGACCTATCTCTTGTGACTTTTGCTGTCACTCACTCTTCTGATTTTCCTCAGTTCTTAGGACACTCCAGATTCATTCTGGTCTTTGCACTTGCCTTTGCCCTCTCAGCCTGAAGCATCCTTCCTTCTTGCTTTTCACGGCCGCCTCTTCTATTCATTTAGCTTTCAGATCTTTGAAGTAGCCTTTCCTGATGGTGCTAAATAAAGTTTCCCAGAAGCTTCAGTGACTCTTATTTTCCTCATAATACTTATCAAGAATTGGAATGATTTTTTTTATTTGATTCCTGTACAGTGTCTCCCATGACTCCAGAAAGTTGATCAGCCTCCTTAAAGCTTAGAAAAGTATATGACATAGGAGGTTTTCAGTAAATATGTGTCTAAAACAGTGCTTTTCAAATCTCAGCGTGTATATGAATCACATAAGGATCTTGTTAAAATGTGAATTCTGAGTCAGTGGGTCTGGGGCAGGGCCTTGAAATTCTGTGTGTCTGACAAGCTCTCAGGAGATACTGATGCCAATAGTTCACGGGTCACACTTTAAGCAGGCAGGGCAAGTCTGGTGAATATTTTTGACTGCCTCACCTCTTGGTTAGGAAGTGGACTATAGCCTGAGAATCCTTCAAAAACACATTTGAGGGGCTCCTGGGTGGCTTAGCCGGTTGGGTGTCCGACTTCAGCTCAGGTCATGATCTCACAGCTCGTGCGGGTTCGGGCCCCACGTCGGGCTCTGTGCTGACAGCTCAGGGCCTGGAGCCCGCTTCGGATTCTGCATCTCCCTTTCTCTCCCTGGCCCTCCCCTGCTCACACTCTGTGTGTCTCTCCCTCTCAAAAAAAAATAAACATTAAAAAAAATTTAAAAAAACTAACAAAACCATTTGAGATGTTTGCCGGCCTGAGCCAAAGATCAAAGCAAGAGACCAATTCCATCCTTAGAAGCCATACCCAACGCAAAATGGTAAGGACAGATTTTCCTGAGTCACTTAAGTGGTTTTGGCCTCAGGCACCAGGTCTTCAATGAACGGGAACTGGCAATGTTTCCCATATTACATTCACCTTGAAAATGCTGAATCACCCATGGGGCACCAAAATAAATCCGTCTTCATTCTGTGTTCAGCTACGTCTCCATTCCTTTCAGCCAGTCTGTTGCGTACATTAAGGGAGTCGCTTGTCTACACCTGAGTGTGGTAACCCTGAGAGACCTGGTATTTTGGCAGGGCCGCGGATCATGCTGCTAGTGTAGATGGTGCTGACTTGACCTAAAAGAAGACTCCCCACCTCAAAAATGAAAGGGAGTGTCTCTAACAGGGAAACATGATACGGCAGAGTGATTAAGAGCTGGAGTCTGATTACCATTTAAACTCTGTGTGACCTGAAGCACAGTACCCACACTTGTAATGCCTCAGTTTCCTCCTTTGAAACGGGAAGTAATGGTACCCGACACACAGCCTTGTGGTGATCATTAAGGGACATAATTCTTTTAAAGAACTTGGGCACAATGTGCATATTAATCCATAATAGCTGCAACTCTTATTTTGCTTTCCTGTGGAGTAGTGTTTTTATATTTATTGAGAGTTACCTCGTGTGTTAGAATGTGGAAAGGAGCTTTGCGCGTAATATTTAATTATTTTCACGTAGTGGTTAAGACATAGAATGCTTACTGTCGCATTACAGGCAATACATTAAGTGCTCTTTCATCTAATTTAATCCTGAAAGTATCTTCTATGAAGTAGGTATTGGTGTCTCCATTCGGTAGGTGGGGGAAGTGAAGCTTTGGCTAGTGAAGAGGCTTGTTAAAGTTTACTCAAGTATAGGGTTGAAGGAAAGATGTGAGCCCAGGTTTGGCTGAATTCAGGGCTCGAGCTATGCTATCCACCTTTGCTTGTTATGTCCTACATGGAAGCACAGATTTAGATGTCTTTGCTCTTAAACAGGAGCTCTTTCCATTGCAACACTGACTCTTCGGGTATTTTTCTCTTCTATAAGCAAGAGAGTCTGTATGATGATCCTCAAACATACTTTCAAATCTAGCAACCTAAGCTTCTGAGCTCTATTCTGATGGGTTTTGTCCATTTGTTTTCCATTTGTTTGTTTATTTAATTTTTTGCCACTGTATACATGTCCTGTTGGACAGAGCTTTGGCCCAGTGAATATTATATCTTCAACCCTCAAGAATGCTCCTTGATGGCCATACTATCCCTATGTTCTAGCTATCTATTGCTAATAATTAGCAACCATATCAAAATTGAGTAGTATAAAACAACAGCAGATTCCATGCATCAGGAATTTGGAAAGGGCATAGCAAGGGCAGCTCTTGTCTGCTTACAACATTTAGGACCCCAGTTAAGAATATTTGGGGCTAGGGGATGACTGTGTTGTGTAAAGGCTGGAATCATCTAACAGTGTCTTCATGCACATGCCTGGCACTTGGGTTGGAATTAATCAAAGGCTGGGCTCAGGTGGTACCATGGACCAGAATGCCTACGTGTGGACTCTGCATGTAGCTCAGGTTTCTCACAGCATGGCATTTCGGTACTGAGAGTAGCCTTCCAGTTAGGGGCATCTAGAGAACAAGCAATCTCTCAAGTCATCAGACTCATATTTGACAATCATATGGCATTGCTTCCTTTGTATTCTATGGTACAAGTGAATCACTAACAAATGCCCAGTTAGTTAACAAATGCCCAGACCTTCACAAGCAAGCAATGTGAGTTAGATGCTACCTCTTGATGAGAGCAACAAAGTCACAATGCTAAAGAACATGTGGGAAGGGAGACACTGTTGTGTTGATTTTTGGAAAATACAATCTGCCGCAATATTCAACTCCATACTTTCCCTATTTCATCATATTGAACATTACTTTGCAAGAGGCCACAAGCTTCTCTGCTGGCCTCACATAACCTGGAAATGAGGAGAAAAAGAACTTATCCAACGTATTGAATACTTTTAGAAAGAAAAATTACCCTTCCATGTGGTCAATTCATCAGCAATAATAGTGAATGGAGGATGTTGGAGTTATTAAGCATGTCTTTCTTAGATACAACCAAGGGATTCCTAAAGTGAGAAAAATTCATATGAAAGAACTTTAACGAATAACTGTACCATTTGTTTGCACCTTCAAGGCTGCAACATGCATGTAATCCTCACAACACAATGAGGTAAACAATATTCCAAGTTCCCTACATTAAGAAAATTGAGGAGTACAACCACTAAGTAATAGTTCAAGTTTCATCCAGATAGAAAGTAGTAGAGAAAGGGCTCAGACTCAACTCTTTCAAAGACAGCCAAAACCATTCAATGGTAATCTGGTAATCCTCCTTAGAGCATTTAGTTTCAAGCTTTCCTTTCCAGTCAAGACTCTTCTTGTTTCAGGTGACAAAAATAAAACCAAAGTTGCCTCATGTAAGTGGCCAGGCATGCCAGTTATAAGAGCTTCAGGCAAGGCTGGATCCAGGAGCTTCAACAATGTCCTTATGAGTCTGTCCCTCTGCATCTCTTGGTTCTCCTTCCTTCTCTTTTGATTTCAGTCTTAGGCAGCCTCTTGCCCATGTGGTGATAATGATGGCCACCACCCATTACAGGCCTATATGCTATCACCTGAGCCCAGCCAACAAGAGATGTTTAGCATCTCTTGTCTATACATTTGAGAAAGCGTCTCTTTTATTTCTTACCCGGATTAAATCCTACTGTAAGATCCAATCTCAGTTGGATCACAAATTCATTCCCGAGTCAATCACCTATGGGCAAATGCAACAAGATGGTTGGCCAGGTCTAAGTCATACCCTCACAAGCAAGCACTATGGACTGTGAATGGGGGTGGAGTGGTTTCCTAAAGGAATATCAGTATGAATATCCAATGGCAAAATAACCAACACCAGGCAGGCCGAAACATCAGGTGCTCCCTACATCCTCATTTTACAGATGGATAATCTTGTAGCTGGCAAGACTGATCCTTATTCCATTTTTGTCAGTTCTTTCCCTCTGGCTCCCCATGTTCTATTATTGCATCTGTCCCTCCTTCCTTAGAGGAAAAAAGTTGACAAATTTATTCACACGAAGGTGTGAGTCACTCAATCACCAAAAACCCTTGCATTCTAGTTTCTATAATGAGCATTCACTCATTTGACTAATATCTACTGAGCTTTCACTATGTGACAGGCCCGTGCTAGGTAAGCACGGCAGAGATCTAGGTGAAATGAGACAGGCAGGTCTTACATAGATGTGAGTATGTATTAACATTGTAATTCAAAAAGTAAGGTATATTTTCATTTTTAAAAATGAAGAATGTGAAGGTCATCAGGAAAAGGGCATAGCAATACTCCTGGATTTTCAAATTTGAGGAGGTCATAAATATTGCTTAGAACTGCTTTCTGTCCTCCAACCCTCAGGGGCTCTGATTCAGCAGGTCTGGAGTAAGAGCTAGGAATCTGAATTTTTATAAAGCACTCCCAGGTAATTCTGATGACGGTGGTTCAGGGTGGATTTCCATTAGTTTAATCCAAAGGAATTAGTCTCTAATGACTATTTTCTGAAATATAGAAATCTCTGAATATCTCCAGGAAAAAAAAAATCTTGGAGCAAGGATGTCTTTCCTATCAAAACATAGTGATTAGGAGCAGCTAATGTGGTCTTTTCAGAGAGCAGCCACCCCTACTTCCTGTATGTTGAGATTTGCAAAGTGGATAAATGATGATGTCCGTGCCCAGCCCATAGTACCAGTCTTTTCACATTGAAAGCTGCTTATTGTGAACATCTGAGCCTCTTTCTGAGGGTTTTTTTTTTTTTTTTTTTTTTTTTGTCTGGCTGTGGGAGCATACTTGGCCCATGCATGTCCAGGTGGAAAACTGGAGAATGAATGCCCCTAAGGCAGCTCTCAATCAAAGTCAGCTGGGGAGTTGGTAGATGCATGCATCAGCTTCCTTCCTCTCCACTGGGGTACCTGGATCACATTCTGTCTCTCGGGGTTCTCCCAAAGCACTAAGCTCCAGACGTCCACAGTGGTGACGGGCCCGTGAGGTTTCCCTTCATTGGTTTCCTTCCTGATCCCATCTTCTATGAGTGTTCCTTGTGACCACGTCCTGTATAAAGGAGCAGTCCTGTAATCCTTGTCTCAGAGATCTGCTTGGGAAAACCAAAACAAACACCCATGTGTGTCTAATTGCAAAAATCATGTGCTGTGCTCATATTTTTCTTAGAAATATTAAGTGCTGATAGTCGCCTTCAGATTACATCAAAGAAGAGGTTCCAGTCAAGTATCTGAAAGAATCAAGTGAGGGCTTAAATTAGAATGGATTCCTCCATATCTGATGCACAAACTAATACCTCAGTTATCAAGCATGAGGTGGAAACCTTATTACTATTATTATTATTATTATTACCATTCACTCTAAAAACAGATTCAGTCCAACTGCTAAATAGTTATTCCAAAGAAGGATTTGGAGAAGGAACAGACTAATATTAAAATGTTATTGTACTAAACTAGTCATAGAAAGTGCAAAGTGTATGTTTATTATGCAGAATGCATCCGAGCATGATTAGATGTTTGGCAGAATAGAAACTAGGGAAAGAGTGGAAAAAGCCAAGCAAAAACCAGCCAGACCCAAAGAATTACTGGAAAAGTGAATGAATGGAAAACTGCTTCTTGGGATTTGAATGTTGATGAATAACTGGCATCTCCCTTCTTCATCTACTTGCAAATGGTAACAAATCATTCTGATGATAATTGCAGGATGCATCTATTTATGACAATCTGATGGACAATCTGATGGAGATCATTCCATTGTGTGTTCTGTTGATTAACCCCCAAACTAATTCATAGGCTCTCAGAAGAACCCAAGAATAAAAAGTAGCTTTACTCTTGAGTCAACTTTACTTTAGAGTAGCTAATGCTTTGTTCCCTGACCTGAAGAGAGAAAGCAAAGAAAACCATTTGTTGAATGAACACAGAAGGAAGAAGACACAACTGTTATTCAGAGAAGAAGGCTGGAGAATAAGTTCAATACAGCCATTCTCCTGCTTTTCCAAAGCTCAGTGTTGAGCCACCTCATTTTTATGAAAGACCTAAATTAGTACCTACTTTCATTAACCAAAAGAAATCCAAAGAGGATTTTCACCTTAACGGGAAGAGGTGACAAGTAAAAATAGCATTCAGCTTGTGTTTTGCAGTGAGCCCTTATCGAGGCAGTGTGCACCCTGAGCAGTGAGAGCGGCTCCAGTGAGTTCCTTCCCCAGACCTACACTCAGTGTCTCAGCATCAAGATCTCAGCACCATAACTGTGTCTGTGGACATCTGTGCTTTATGTTCATTTATTCTGTGAATCTGTTAGAAAGATGTGTCCTAAGGTATCAGAAAAGCCTAAGAGAAGGTACTTTGGGGGTCTGGGAATGCTCAAACATTTTTCCATAGATATTAATGATAATAGCGTCTGTGTTTTGTCTCATTTCAGCTTGGGAAAGTTTACATAGACATGCTCTACTTTTGGGTAGTGGGAGAAACCTATATATAAATGGGGGCAGGGAGGGGCTAGGAGAGCTCTTTCTTATATTCAGAATTTTTGTTCTCTGTTCTTGTGATAACTACCAGGGAGAGATCAGTTTAGAAAGGTGTTTTCAGTTCTACACTGTAAATTCTTTTTGAAGTTTATTTATTTATTTTGAGAGCAGGGAGCAGAGAGAGAGAGAGAGAGAAAGAGAGAATCCCAAGCAGGCTCTGTGCTATCAGTGCAAAGCCTGACACGGGGCTCAGTCTCACAGACCGTGAGATCATGACCTGAACCAAGATCAAGCTTCAGAGGCCTAACAAACTGAGCCACCAGGCACCCCTTCAGTTCTATAATTCAGACCTCCATTGAGTTGTAGAGTGTTTTCTTTTAATTGTTTTTAATGTTTATTTATTTTTGAGAGAGAGACAGAGACAGAGACAGAGCTCGAGAGGGGAAGGGCCAGAGAGAGAAGGAGAGACAGAATCTGAAGCAGGCTCCAGGCTTTGAACTGTCAGCACAGAGCCTGATGCAGGGCTCGAGCTCATGAACCACGAGGTCATGACCTGAGCCGAAGTCAGACGCTTAAACGACTGAGCCACCCAGGTGCCCCTGTAGAGTGTTTTCAACATACAGTAGAAAAGCTCCTGCAAAAATTTTGCTATATTTTTATCTTCAGAATTTTAGATAATGCTATTCTTCTGAAACTACTTATTAGATATTTTCAGAAATCTCATCTTTAAAACTGTTCTTCTATAGCTAATGGTAACAAACCCAACTATTTCAGTTAGGATTCTTAGTTGGCAAGCAACAGAAATTGATCAGGTCCATCTAACTTAAGCACAAAGTAATTCATTGGGAGTGCCAGGAGAACAGTTCAGATTTGAGGGAAAGGCTGGAAAACCAGACAGCAGAAAGGCTACCAGGAACCAGTGATGCTCTGGGGATCTTGGGAGCAAGAGCAAATTGGCCAACTCATCAGCCACCACAGCTAGGATGAACCAGCTCCAACTGTTTTTGCTGCCTTCACATTACTTCATTAAAGAATCAGAATACTGGGAAACAAAGTATAATTTTTTAGCTTCCGTTATGGGACCATCTCTTGGCAAGGGGAGAAGATGTACCTTGAATGATAGTTCTACCAAAATGGCATACAGTGGGGGAGAAATCATGCCCCCAAAGAAAATTAGGTACTGGAACCAGAAGAAGGGGAACTGTAGAGACTGAAGGTCAGGCGAGAGGTAGAGGTTAATGCTTACTGAGATAACAAGCTTGTAAAAAAATACCAGTTTTAGAGCAACTTGTCTCACTACCTCATCATCTTACTATTTTGCTACCTTGTCCAAAAATTTTCTTTTTTAAAAATTTTTTTCTTTTTAAAATTTATTCATTTTGGGGAGACAGAGCATGAGTGGTGGAGGGGCAGAGGAAGAGGGAGACACAGAATCCTAAGCAGGCTCCAGGCTCTGAGCTGTCAGCACAGAGCCCCACGCGGGGCTTGAGCCCACGAACCATGAGATCATGACCTGAGCCAAAGTCAGATGCTTAACCAACCGAGCCACCCGGGTGCCCCCAAACTATTTTTTTTTATGGCTGTAATGACTGTCATACCACCATTAGATTTTTTTTTGAAATATCTCACTTTTGAAGGATGCCTCCCTGGCTGTTGTCGCCAGCCCGGAAGCTCACTGTCCTTTCTCATTATTCCTCCAGACTCTGAACACAGAAGCCCTGCCAATCTGCTCTACCTCTACAGCTGCATATGGCACCTTAACAACTCAAGTTTGAGGGATAAATTGTGACTCTCTGAGTTCTAATACATGAACAATTGCCATGTGCTAGGGATTTGACATTATATTCCTGGTGTGGAGTGTTTTACATCTATATTCCCCTCTGTGAAGGTAGACCCTATAGTATAAAAGAAGAAATAATGATGGAAATACAGAAGCCCTTGAGAGCCCAGTGGGATGTATTCCAAACCCTTTGAAAACCACCAAGTTCTCAGATATATCTCTTTGAATTATATTTTCCCCCACAAAATGCAGTAAAGCATAACTGAGAAACTATAAATAATCCCCTCAGTCTTTACTGATTCTATAAATATGGGACTAAAGTCATTTACAAGGCCATTAAAATAAATACTGGTTGGACCACTCACTGAAACAATTTCACAAATCATTTTTTTCTTGTTTTCCTAATAGAAAGTGCAGAGATCTGACTCACTGCCGAATATGACATTTTCTTCTTTGATGTCTCCAATACGTGTAATTTCCAGATTAGAACTCCCGATTTTGTAAAGCTCTTCACGTCCACCACCACTGCTAGGAGTGGTAGATAACGAATGGGACTCTGGAGTTTGACTTCCCAGATTATAATCCTGGCTCCGCCAGCTAGTACTGTGTGAATCCGACAAGACCTCTTTTCAGTGAGCCTTGTTTTCCTCATCTGTAAAATGGTGTAATGGCAATTATCTCCATGGGACAATTCATTTTAAGCATGTAGTGCCTGGCACTTCGTAAATGTTCAATATACATTAGCTACTACTTAAAAAACAGTAAAAAAAAAAAACTCTGGAGAGTAATGATATCAGGAAAGTGATAGCTTCTGCAGAGATGAGTACAGAATAGCAAAGCACCTTAACCGTATATGCTGGGTGTTGAGCAAGGTTCCTTCACTAGCTAGGTGACTCATTCCCCACACAATTCATATCTGTATCCTCGAAAAATTTAAAATTCCTTGATAGGATCCACCTTCAGAGTCACTTACAAATAACCGAAATACTAAATCCATATGCAGATGTAATGCAGCATTGACAAATAATTGGGGAGTAAAATAGTAAACTTTCAGAAGGAACATCCTTGAGATATCATCTGGCTTTGTGACACAGACAAAAGCATATTAAAGCCTGCAGCAAAGTAATTCCAAACATCACTGAGCCACAGAGTGCTGTACATAAAATTGTATAATCCTCTGAGCGACTTATTAGAAATTTGGGGTTAATACCAGACCAATTAGGTAGTTCAGCTCACTAATGCAATCATCCCATAATGATACTGTGTTTCCCAGGAAACACATCAACATTGCTGAAGTGGAGACAGAGCATGAAAAGTACATAAAAGTCCCATGATTTTTGATCCTGCAAGAGAGTTAGCTTCAAAGTATCATGGGAAACACAAATTACTATTGCCTTGGCATGACTTAATGCAAAGCAACCAAATTCCATGAACACATGGGAAAAAGGCACAGACCACCTACATGTAATATAGGGGTACTGATGCCCTGGCGAAGCAAAAGGTATGCAGTTCAGAGTTAGATGGACACTTAGAGAACAGGCTGCTTTACTCGGATGCCAAATTTACAAAATGTGATAGACGCCAATTATTTTCAGCAAACATTTACTTTGAGTGGAACACTTGCCCGCCCCACTGACTTGGGACCTGGCCATGCAATGTGGACATGAAGTAAACCAAGTCTTCTCATATGTTAGCATGCTTTGGCTTGCTCTCCTGCACTCCTTCACAAGAGGAACGTCCCTGGGCAGGCACTGATCCAAACAGGATGAGCAGAACCGAACCCAACTCATAGCCTCGAGGGACCCAGACCCACTCAGCCCACAACATGAGAACCATTCCAGCTGATCCTCAGGCCCACAGGCAAGAAAAAGAAATGCTTATTATTGTGAGCCACTGAGTTGTGGGACAGTTTGTTACGCAGCACTGCTGAACAGTAATTGACAGGTTACTAAGAGCAGCTAATATCAATTGAGCCCTCACCTCGTGCGAGGCACTGAAGTAAGGACTTAACATTCATGGTTTGTTTTAATTCCTAGCAACCTGGAGGGGTGGGAATTCTTCTTCTATTAAAAAAGTGAAGTGATTGGCCTGCAGACATATGATTAGCAAATATGGTAGAATGGAGATTCAAATCCAGGGCAATCTGATTTTTGTGCCCAGGTATCTTTCAGTACATGTGCCACCCTGCTTATGTGTTTATTTAGGTCAGGGTTGAAGGGCCAAGAACACATTCTTCTACGTGCTTTGAATTCATTTGCCTGGCCTTAAGAGCTATTTATGGTGTACCTATTGCATACTGTGCATTGAGTCTGGCATACAGTAAGCACTCACTGCTCACTAGAAGTTAGTATTGGTTATACCATATGAATAGGAAAAAAAAATTGAACAGTCAGATCTTAAAACAATAAAGGGAGAGAAATAATGTGGTTCTATGAATAACATATAACCAAATGTATTTGATATAACTAAAGAAACCACTTTTAATTGTTCATGTTAAACAACTGATTGCCACCAAATAAGATTTCAGAGATTTAGTTCTGTTATAAGAGCAAATAAATTTATTGGAAACCTAAAAATGTTTTTTATTCTAATTATATCACCTTTCTCATTGACAGCTTTTATATTCTAAAATATCTCTTTGTCCCTAAGTTTGTTTTAAAAACAAACAAACAAAAATCTTCCAAAATAATTTGTAATCCCCTCTATCTCACATGCTTCTTAAATGGGGAGGTATTATATGTAGACCAGAATACTTCTATATAGAAAAAGTAACACCATCACCCCAAAGTAATATTCTAGGATAAGAAAGATGTTCTTTTTTCACATATTTTCTTTAAAGAAAATTTTTTAATGTTTATTCATTTTTGAGAGACAGAGCATGAGTGTGGAAGGGGCAGAGAGAGAGAGACATAGAATCTGAAGCGGGCTCCAGGTTCTCAGCTGTCAGCACAGAGCCCAGCGCAGGGTTTGAACTCATGAACTGAGAGATCATGACCTGAGCCGAAGTCAGACACTCAACCGACTGAGCCACCCAGGCGCCCCTTTTTTCATGTATTTTTAAAGCTCTTAAGAGTTAGAAAAGGCAAAGTATTTCTTAAACAACTACTAGATACCAGGTACTAAGATAAGATCTGGGAATTTTAACACTTAAATAAAGCACCCTAGTTTTGTATGTAAAGAAATCTCAGGAAGTATTCACAATGCCCCTTGTCACACAGCTAGTTGTGGGCAATTGCAACTTAGGATCAAGTTTCTTCTAATTTAACGAACCAGGCATCTTGTTTTGCCAGAATCAAATGAGAACGAGAAAAAACGACAAAAGTTGTTTTCTGTACCTGGCGCCACAAATGCAAACACCTACAAAGGCCATTCACATAAAATTAAAGGAGTGAAGGTGGCAGGGGTAAGACCACAGGAAGTGAAGACAGCTGTGCTAAGAGGGAGAGCACAGCCTCCGGGGCGGTACCTGGTGATTGCCCACCACGGTCACTCCTGACACCCTCTCTCCTTGCTAACAGAACCCCGACTTTGTTCAGGTCATAACGTTCTCAACCCTGGGTGATGAATCAGGATTGGTGCAAACAAATCATGGTAATCCCGATATTTTTGTTAGCAGATAGACGTGACTGTGTAACCCAGCTCTGGCCAATGAGGTCCAGGGAAAGACGTCTAGGAGGCTTCTGGGAAATTTTTCCCTTCCTTAAAAAAGAGATAAACAGGCAAGGACCACTCCCTTGAATGGCCTCTTTCCCTTCAGACTGATGGGATAAGGAAGAAGGAACAATGTTACTACACTGAGGATGGCAGCAAAAGATAGAAAAATACTGTTGTTGAGCTCTTAGATGAAGCCTAAACAAGCCTTTTCTCAGATTCCTTGTTAAGCAAGCAATACATGTGCCTATGGGTTAAACCTTTATCACTTGCAGCAGAATGCATTCCTGACTGCTGGAAGGCCCAACTAGAGAGGCAGCTCCAATTCAGCTCCCACCAACCACTGAATGTGGGAATGCGCGCCCAGTGTTGCCACCTTTTCCACTAAAATAGAAATCAGTATTTTTTTAAGGTGAAACCACCTGTTTTTAAAATAATGGAAACTAAATCAAATCATTACAACACTGTGCATACCAAACAAAACATACCTTCAGCCAATTCTGAGAGCTGCAGTTCGGCCGTTCTTGACAGCGGTGTGACTCTGCCCCAAATTAACTACCCATTTTGCTGGCTCGTCTTATAGGAAACTCACAAAAGGACCATCAAAAAGCCATTATTATGTGAGCACTGAATCCTGAAGATATAATAAACCAGATTGGCCTTCCTAGACTCAAGAAGAAAAGGAATGGCTTCTCCACACAACTGGCCTTGGACTTAAAGAGAAAGTTGAATTGTTAGGTCGGAGAGAGGATTGAATCTGTTCAGACATTTCAATAGGTCTGCTTTCCAAGTTGATTTGGCATTCCTCTGATACGATCTCAGAAACTGATCGCAGAGCTACTTGGAGCTCAGGGTTGAGGCAATGCTCTCAAAAAAGAAAGCAAATAAGACCCTTCCTCTGTCAATAATCAAACCAGGGACCTGCTGCTAATCTCGGATTTATTGTATGGCTTTGGACACTGCCCCAGACTGGCATAAAATAGCAGCAAAGCTAATAACAACAATGGTCTCCATCCAATCTAAGCACTGAAATGCGTGTCTATTGTTTTTGTGTTGGGAACCTGCCCTCCTCCATCCCATATGGTACCCGTCGAACTGTAAATCCCAGGGGCTTGCCTCCCTTACATCTTGTCATCATCCCTTATAGCCAGTCATCTTCCTGTGTGATTGGCTGCAGAGATGACATGTGGTGCAATCAGGAAAACCTTTTCTGAGAGGCACCATGGACAGATGGACAGAGAGACAGAACCTCTATTCCCTTCATCATCCTAAACTATAAAGAAGACTGGAGTGCAGAACCAGACACAGTCTCATCATCACAGATACAAAACCTGTCTGAAAAAGAAGCCAAGTGATTGGTGTGTAGCCTAGAGCTGGGGAGAGAGACGGAGTCCCTGACAATAGTATTTAAATTTCTGAATCCATCTGTTCCTGAAAGAGGTTCGTCCCTTGGAAATTCCAGTTAAGGAAACCAATGAATTCCCAGAGAAATACCACCAAAAAGTCAGTACCAAAGGTACCAATGTGCTGAGACTATGGAACAACTAAATATAATAAGCTATAATTGACTGCCTAGAATGGATGGAAGGACAATTTTAATCCATAAGCCGGTCAGAAAATTCCCAGTGGAAGGGCAAGGTGTGTTTAGAGCAACCCAAGCAGAAAGAAGTTATATAGAAAATAGAGATTGCATGTGGTAATAAAAACAAAATCTCTGCTCCCTACTCTAAACAAGTGACCCTATTTTGAATTGTTATCTTCTTTTTACTTCTTTTTTTTCCCCTACTGCTTCCAAATGATGTGTCTAATCTGCAGACTCAAAGGGCATGAATTCCAGTGGATGAGGCTTTACAGACTGGCATCTTGCAGGCCAGGAAAAACCTGTGCTTTGCTTTGCTTTCTTTCTTTTTTTTTTTAAGTGTATTTATTTATTTTGAAAGAGACAGAGAAAGCAGGGAGGGGTAGAGACAGAGGAGATGGATGATCCCAAGCAGTCTCCACGCATGCCCAGAGCCTGACGCAAGGCTTGAACCCACAAAACTGCGAGATCATGACCTGAGCTAGAATGAAGAGTCAGGCGCTCAACTGACTGAGCCATCCGGGTGCCTCGAACCTGTGTTTTTCTTAAGCTTTGTTCCTTGTACGTTGCTAACAAATTGTATTATTTTACTGACAAGGAGGAATAAACATCTTATTCATTCTGAACACAGGCTTGAATTGAGACAGGTCGATTGTTCGGAGTCTCAGCTCTGCCCTGGACGAGCTGTGATGCTTAGGTAGGTTACTTAAACTCCACGAGTGTCACTTTTCTCAGGGGAAACAGAGGTTGCCGTGAGCATTACACAAGCTATTGAATGTAAGAGTACCCAGCCCGCTGCCTGGCACGTTCTACAAACTCAAATCAAGAGGTGTTTGACACTCAGTTCTTTTTTGTTCTCCATTATCTCTTTTGCTCTCAGATGCTCAGTCTGTTGGTTCTCTTTTCCTGTTATTTCTCTGTTTATCAATGTTTTCTCTAACTATGTGTCTTTGTTTCTACCACTACCGAAATGTAGCATAATGGGGAACACAGACTGATGTTCAATAAATCCCCTGCCCCAACTTATGCCTTGAACTCTCCACATTGTATCTTCAACTGCTTTCCTAACATTTCCACTTAGACACTAATATGCAAGCACCTCACATTTAGCACAGCCAAAATAGGACTCTTTTGATTTCCTCCATACCCTTGGTCCTCCCCACCTAAAGAAGTGGCACCACCATCCTCCCAATGCCCATATGAGTTTGCTCTTCTATTTCATATCCCCATATCCAAATAATTCAATAATCGTGGCCAAACTGGCCCCACCTACTAAATATATCATACACTCCACAATTGTCCCTGACTGCCAAAGCTCCATCGCCCTGGTTCAAGCCATCATGTCCTCTGACATCATCACTATTTTTCCCGTGGAGATCATTAAGATCATATTTGACCAAGGAGAATTCACTGCAAGGTAGAGGAATCGAAGCACTGTAGCATGCATTTTCTCAGCGCAGGGCACAATCTGAGAATTCTTGAGATTCAGGAATGTGAGTGTTTGTTGCACTGGAGGAGCATGAGCATCCATCCATCCCCTGGCAGTAGGTCACAAGCATAGCCACTCTCTCTAGAGTTACTTTCCTACCCCTGTAACACTGGGAGGGATACGTGGCTTCTTAAGCTCGTGAGAAGTTCACTGGAACCTGGTGAATTAATTAGACTCCTGTGAAGTTCAATCAATCACGGCCCAAAGTCCTGGGGGAAGAAAGGTAGCAATTAATCTCAGGTTTCTACGGCTCAAACAAAACAAGAGCATCTAGGCTACCGAGTGCTAAACACAGAGCCTTGACCACAATTACAGGTACCCTTTAGGAACAATAATATTCAGGTGAACCATATGAAATTGCCATTTTTGCAGGTCCAAATGGTTGAATAATAGCAATTTCTATTATTTAACCTAATAATAACAACTACTCTATTCACTTCTTACTATGTGTTAGAAACTGTATGAAATGCTTTATGTGCATTGTGTGAAAGGAATTAAAGGGACTCATAATTACTAGCGGCAATGCATCACTGAATCCCCCAATTACCGTACATGGTATTGTTACAGAACATTTTACGGAGCCAGAAACAGAGTGAGACAGGCCCAGTAACTTGCCCAAATCCAAGCTATCAAAATTTACTGAAGGATAGAGTCAGAAATAAAGAATAAATATTAAAGTCTCTCGGATTCTAAATGCCATGAGTTACTGCTTTATTGAGTGCCTACTATGTATTGGGCACAAAGAGAACACCATTTCTAATTTTCACAAATGTGCATGAGAGGTAAAGATCAACCCCATTTTATTATTTTTGTTTTTTTATAAGTAAGTTTATTTTACTTTTTTTTTTTTTATTTCAGAGAGAGAGAGTAGGGGAGAGGGGCAGAGGGAGAGAGAAATTTAAGCAAGGTCCATGCTCAGCATGAAGCCCAACATGGGGCTTGATCCCAAGATCCTGGGATCATGACCTCAGCCAAAATCAAGAGTTGGACCCTCAACCCACTGAGCCACCCAGGCGCCCCAAAGATCATCTGTATTTTCAAGAGAAGGTAACTGAGCCTCCAAGAGGTTAAGTGGCCTAAAGCCAGATAATACTTGGAATAGTTGTGATTTAAACCCAGAGCTGTTTGATTCCACAGCACTTACTTTTTTCCAGTATGGCAAATTGTGTTTCATATATGAAAGAAACTGTTTGGGGTGGGAAGGGATATACATACACATACATGCACACACATAAACACCTATACACACCCACACACACACACAGTCTGTGTGTGTGTGTGTGTGTGTGTGTGTGATTTGTTAAGACCAATCAGCTGGATTTTTAACAAAAGAAACCCATTTTATTCACCTCTGAAGATACTATGATTTGAATCATTGTCCCAAGGGCACAATGCCCATGCTAATAAATACTGAGCTCAGGAATAAAGGCTTCAAACCTAAACCCCAAATTCATACTGGATAGAAGCTGATGGCTTCTTGTTCCCCAGTGAACTTCCAAGCCCATCACTTTTGCCTGGAAAACTTTCTGCCTCCTCCCCACTCTCCTCAGGGAACCAATGCCGGCAATGTGTATGGAATGACTCACCGAAACGTAAAAATGAACAGATCTCTCCAAGGCTGTCAGCCAACACTGAGAAATTTGGTACAGACCATCAGACCGTCAACCAAATGGAACTCGATTCATCTATATTAGGATGATGGGAATGAGTCAACTCTCAGGAGCCTCGAACCTTTCATTTTAATTAGTGCAAATAATGTAAAGCAAATGCTTTTAAAACACTAAAATTCAACAAGCTGCCCACATTTTCCCGTAAATACTCCACCTCCACTCCCCTCCCCTTTCCCTTTTCACACACACGAGAAATTGGTAAAGTCCAAGGACAGCCTTTGACTACAATCATTTCTCTGTCCTCATATGCTGGCTAAAGTCTATAGTTGCCACAGTTGTAATTCTGCTAGCCACAGTCCTTTCCATAAGACCATCCTCAGTGAAGAACCCAGATGATTGGAATTAAAAACTGCTTTTAGAATAAAAAAGAATGTGATTTGGAAGTGATTCTTTATATCCTGGATAAACACATGGAATGACAAGTGTTTCTTGTCCATTATGTGAAGACATTTGCGCTTTTTTTAAATGTTTATTTATTTTGAGAGAGAGAGAGAGAGAGCACGCATGAGTGGGGGAGAGGCAGAGAGAGAAAGAGAATCCCAAGCCGGTGTTGCACTGTCAGTGCAGAACCCAACATGAGGCAAGATCCCATAAACCGCATGATCATGGCATGAGCCAAAACCAAGAGTCAGATGCTTCACGGACTGAGCCACCCAGGCACCATTTTTTAAAAAATTTTTTAAATATTTATTCATTTCTTTGAGAGAGAGACAGAGACAGAGCACAAGCAAGGGAGGGGCAAAGAGAGAGGGAGACACAGAATTGGAAGCAGGACCCAGGCTCTAAGCTGTCAGCACAGAGCCGGGCACGGGGCTCGAACTCAGGAACCGTGAGATCATGACCTGAGCCGAAGTCGGACATTTAACCCACTGAGCCACCCAGGCACCACTGCTCCTTTTTATTAATCAGAATGTTTTATTAATCATAAAGAGCATGTCATGAAATGAGACAGAACTGGGCTCAAATTCTGGCTCTAGTACTGAGTAGCTGTGTAGACCCAGACAGTTTTCTTAAAAACATCTCACTTCATTTCTCTCTCCTATAAAATAGATCTAATATTAGTACCTACTTCACTGCATTTTTTAAAAGAGGCAATGAAATAGAAAGCTTGTTAAGGACTTCAAGCAATGTCTGGCTCACAATAAGTGCTCAATAAATGTTATACAGTGTCATCATCATCTGGGTATTAGACAACAATTTTTCTTTGTTTTAAGCAAGAGACAACGAACCTAAACAGGCTGAAGCAAAACATAAGATAAAAAAAAAATAAAAATAAAATGGAAATTTGTAGACTCACATACCTTACAATTCTAGGAAATCATTAGGTTCAGAAGAAGGTGGATCAACTTCCATTATCAAGAATCTGAGCGCTCGGGTGCATGGGTGGCTCAGTTGGTTAGGCATCTGGCTCCTGATTTCAGCTCAGGTCATGATCTCATGGTTTGTGAGATTGAGCTCCATGTCCAGTCTCTGTGCTGACAGTGTGGAGCCTGCTTGTGATTCTCTATCCTTCTCTCTCTGCCCCTGCCCTGCTCTCTCTCTCTCTCTCTCTCAAAATAAATAAATAAACATTTTTTAAAAATTAAAAAAAAAAAGAATCTGAGTCCTCATTAGCAGCTTGCACGTTACCCCTGGGAAGAGAATCCTTTTCCCACAGTTTCACTGAAAATTATAATCCTGGCACACACTGAGCTAAAATTCTTACTTAACTGTCTCCCAACTAATTGTTTCTTAAGAACCAGGCCATACTCCTGTCTCCTAGCTCAGGGGCAGTGAACTGGAGCAAATCCCACTTGAACTCTACTGTCTGAAATTAAGGGGAAAATGAGTCCCCACAATAAAACCAAGATGTCATTACCAAAAAGGAGGAATGGGGCCAGAGAGGCAAAAGTAGCAGATGATCACTTAAGTCTGGAGGAGTTAAAACTGGCTTGGGAAGTGAAGTCCAAATCAGCCACAGTTCTTGGAATTCACTGTACAGAAATTGGAAAACTTTGAAGATGACATGAACAGTCTCTTCCTTCTCAAAGCCACTCTTCCATTTGGAATCCATTCTTGATACACTGGGTCAAGTGACTAGGTTTTAGTCTATTTTATTTTTCTTTTTTTAATATTTATTTATTTTTGAGAAAGAGAGCAAGTGAGCAAGCAGGGAAGGGGCAGAGAGAGAGAGAGAGAGAGAGGGAGACAGAGAATCCCAACCAGGCTCCAGAGAGCCTGATGCGGTGCTTGATCTCACAAACCATGAGATCGTGACCTGAGCCAAAATCAAGAGCTGAATGCTTGACCAACTGAGCTGCCCGGGTGCTCCAGTCTTCAGACTATTTTAAATTCTTGTCAAGGCTGCTATAATATGACTGTCCACAAACCAGATGGCATTTCCCAGTTCAGTTAAAAATCACTTCTAAATGTATAAAAGTCTGAAGGGCAGCTTCTCTGATGGACGGAAGGGTGATTGCCTGCATCTCTACCTATATTCTTTATTTAGTTCTCAACCCTGAGAAGGAGGTATCATTATCACCACTTTACAGATGAGGAAACTGACGCTCAGCAAATTGGAATGAATTGCTAAAGCCATGCAGGTGTGAACATAGCCCGATTGTATTTCTAATCCAAATATGTCCGACTCCAAAGTTTATACTTTTCCTGCAGTAATTGTTCACTACTTTTCTCAGCAACAGCCATGAATAGTTCCTTGCCTTTTGGGGTCCTTGTTACTTGTTCGAAGTGCTTTGTGAAGGAGGTAGGATAATCCTGAATACATCTGAGAGTCTCCACACACAAACGATCGTTTCATACTAACACCAAGTACAGGTGAGAAAGCAACTCCGTAATAATTGTGTCTGCCACTTCCTATAAACAGCCCCTCTTTTCAAATTGGGATGTCTCACTCTCCATCTCAGCTCAAGGGGGTTGTTTTTAAAACACCCAGAGGAAAATCCTTTCAGTCATTTTGAGTTGAGCAAGTGTAAGACAGGAGACATTCCCCATTCCACAAAGAACTTGTCCAAGGTATCTTGTACTCATGGCACTGTGGAAATCCCAAACCTCACAACAGCTAGCTTAACATGGGCAGAGATTTTGCTGAAATACATCATGCTGTTAGAATTATTTTGTAGTTGTTTTGGAGAGGTTTTATTATTTTCTTTTGAGATTACAAGCATAGTAGTCACGGGCACCTTTTGAATTGATCAATAGGTGTGGGATATTTTGGAGTTTTCCAAGTTAGAGGAATTCCCTATTCAGGAGATTGTCAGAGATGACTGCGTATCCGAGAAAACTGCTTTCCCTGAAATGTAGGTCAAAGTATGCTACGTTACTTGAGAGGATTCCCACCCCATAATTTCTCATTGACATCCTCCATGAAGATGCAGGAAACTTTAAAGCTGAATCTGCTGGGGCGCCTGAGTGGCTCAGTCAGTGAAGTGTCTGACTCTTCATTTTGGCTCAGGTCATGATCTCATGATGGGTGAGATCAAGCCCTGAAATGGGCTTTGTGCTGATAGCGTGGAGCCTGCTTGGGACTTCTCTCTCTACCCCTCCCCTGTTCACTCTCTTGCACTCTCTCTCTCTCTCAAAATAAATAAACATTAAAAAAAAGCAGAATCTCCTGACTTCAGAATAACTGAAGAACATTCTAGAATGTGTCACCCATCCTGTTAGACTGAGGCCAGGGATCATCTATCCTTTATTCACTTCATTCCTAGAGTTTCCTGGCTGCATGACTGTCCATGACCAGTTCTCCATATGGTGACAGATTTGGCAGAAAGGCTGCTGGGCATGTTGATCCTAATGGTTACCTAGACTGCTTCCTTCCCAACAACCTTTCAGAGGTGGAATGGATTAGACCCTGGGAAGCATGCACATTGATACTGAGATCATCAAAAACACGACATGTATTTCTTTCAAAATGTGTGCGAGGTGATGCAGATACACACACACACACACACACACACACACACAAATATAAATAAATAGTCCTCAAAGTTAGAATAGTGAATAGATACAAACATTAACATACTGTAGATTTCTTTCCCAACTCTGCAACTAACATGAGAGCTAAGTATAAGTGTGGAGTTCTATTCTTTCTTTATTTCAAAGCATCCCATTAAAGTGAAGAAAATGACTTTTTAAAATTTTAGGTTCCCAGGAGGGGCCTGGGTGGCTCAGTTGGTTAAGCATCTGACTTCAGCTCAGGTCACGATCTTGTGGTTCATGAGTTTGAACCCCGCATCAGGTTCTGTGCTGACAGCTCAGAGCCTGGAGCCTGCTTCAGATTCTGTGTGTCTCTCTCTTTCTGCCCCTTCCCCACTCACACTCTACCTCTCTCTCAAAAATAAATAAACATTAAAAAAAATTAAAAAAAAATGTTGGGTGCCCAGGACATTAGCAGTATGTGTATGCATGTGGCAATTGCTCAGTAAGTAATTGTTAAGTGAAGAAAGAACCACTGAAACAACTGTGTAATTCCTTGTCATTTGGCATTTTCTTCTGGTATTGCTGTCATGTGTAGGAAATGTTTACCATCTGCAGTTTTCTTAGTTCCCTTGGGAGCAGTTCATGCGACAAGCCCTGGAGTTAAGTACCTTGACAGGTGATTCCTGGAGATGCCAGTAAAGGAGAGAGGAGTCAAAATAGGGCTGGCCTGGAAGAAAGCTAACAACGGATGCTTTCATAAACAGGTTACCACTGTGGCAACTAGAGCTCAGTGCCTTCAGGGACACTGGGGATACAATGTGGCCTCAGGGGCCTGGAGTATTTATTCCTACTCCCTCCTACCCTTTACTAATTGAGGTCTGTTCCTGGAGGTGTTAACTCCCCTGCCCTATGGTCTGTCCCACCTGTAAGCCAGGCATGCTCCTGTGGCCAAAGACAGCTGTCGGGGAGTTGCAGGTTCTTGAGGTAGGATGGCCTCATATGTACTGGAATCCTGTGTGCAATGTATACCAGCAATATATACCATGATGGACAGACTCTGAAATGACCCCAATAGTCTCCCCCACCCCAATATTTATATTCTCATGTAATTCTCTTCCCTTGAGTGTGGGCTGGACCTAACGGTTTGATTCTAAGGAATAGAATATGGTGGAAGTGATATATTGTTACTTCCAGGGTATTAGATCACACACACACACACACACACACACACACACACACACACGGTGTTGTGTTCACCCTTGTTTTCTCTCTGTCCTGGGAAAAGCTGGCAGTCTTGTTGTAAGCCGCCCTATGGAAAGGTCCATGAGATATGTCAAAGGACTGAGGCTCTCAGACCAACAGCCAGCAAGGGACTGGAGACCAACCAAGGGACTCAGTCCAACAGCCAACAAGGGACTGGAGCCTGCCAATCATGATGTGAAGTGAACTTGGAAGTGGATCCAGTCTTGAGATGACAGCAGCCCATCTGACAGCCTGATTGCAACCTATGAGGAACTCTGAGCCAAGCCCCCCAGTGAAGTCACACCCAGATCCCTGACCTAGAGAACCTGTGAGATAATAAATTTTTATTGGTCTAGGCTGCTTAGTTTGGCGGCAATTTGTTACACAGTAGTATATAAGTAATACAGCTGCACTATAAAGACCAAAAGCTTTTCTATAACTTTCTAATGGCAAAGTAAGAATTTCGGAAGAGGTATCAATTTGTTTTTACTACCAGGGTGCACTGCCTATAGCTTTCAAAAGAATTTCAGAGAAGGAATTTGGACAGGTCAGTAGAGTACTTGCCCAGCATTTTACATTTTAACAATTAATTCCAGTGGGTCTAACTTACCATCTAGAACAATGACTCACTTATTAGACACAGTAACTGAAGTTATAATCTGAGCAGATACATTTGAATTAAAATGTGTTACAGCCAAACGAGAATCAATTAACTTTACACAATTGATTCCTGACTCTTACATTTATTATGTTTGTCAAAGCTGTCGAGTGAAACTCTGGGCCCTGTAGCTCTTTTTCTTGAAATATCTAAAGCTAGGAAAATAGTCCTTCAATGGCACGAAGTCTGGGTGCATACAATATTAAAATATAGTTTGAGACCATACAGATATATAAATTTGAGGTCATATGGATTTGTCTCCTAACTTGGGACAGAGCCATTATATAATACCACATTTTCATTTCAACTTTGAACATTTTAGCTTGTTCTAAAAGGTAGTTAGTACGACAAATTCTTTTATTATGGAGTGTACCTGTCTAAAAACAATTATTTTAAATTTTTGAAGCTTATTTATTTTTGGGAGAGAGAGAGTAAGAGAGAGAGAGAGAGAGAGAGTATGAGCAGGGGAGAGGGCAGAGAAAGAGGGAGACACAGAATCCA
This sequence comes from Panthera onca, assembly GCF_046562875.1. Lineage (NCBI taxonomy): Eukaryota > Metazoa > Chordata > Mammalia > Carnivora > Felidae > Panthera > Panthera onca. The sequence goes on along the minus strand of NC_138340.1, from coordinate 30,686,244 downwards.
AAGCAGGATCCAGCCTCTGAGCTGTCAGCACAGAGCCCATTGTGGGACTCAAACCTATGAACCAGGAGATCATGACCTGAGCCGAAGTCAGATGCTTAACCAACTGAGACACCCAGGCACCCCTGGAATGTACCTGTTTTGATCACCCACTCTTCACCCTAGGGCTATGGGAATGAGCAAACACATGACACCCAACAGCAGACAGGTGAAGGTGACAGCCATTTACTAATCACATATATTCACAATCTGGGGAAAGAGGACACCACATGCTGCACGGCCACATGGGGGTTTTACTTTGTGCTTGGGAACAGAGTGAATAATCAGAGACTGTGAGAAGCAGGCGTTGTATTACCAAGACACTAGGGTGACCCCTGGTTCCAGTGGGAGGGTGTGGTTGGCTTATTTGAGTAATTCCATGGGCTGGCAGGAAACTGAAACCTACCACTTGGGATACACAAACTGTGTTTGGTCTATTGGATAACAAGGCTAGGAGAACTTTTCTAGAGAGAAGAGTCGGAAAGGGGACATACAGTTAGGCCATTCAAGAGCCTTCTGATTTTACGAGATGTCAAGGAATCAGAATTCAATCATCTTTTACAGTGCCAATAGCACATTCCCTTCGGTAGGGCCTTTTGATAGGATTTTAAAAATTCATTCAATGAATAATTATTGCATGTCTACTATGCCTACCATGTGTAGATACTGGTCTGGGTGCCAAGAATGTAGCAGTAAACAAAATAAGACAAAACACCCAACCCTCCTTTAGCTTAAATCCCACTGGACAAGTAGAGAGGCCATAAACAAATGAGGAATTAAATTCTTTTACCTGACAGATGATGGATTGTAAGTGCTATGGTAAAAACTGAAGCAGGGAAAGAAGTCAAGGGGTTCTGTGGGTACAGGTTGTAATTTGAAATACAGGGATCTGAGAAGTCTGCTTGAAGATGTCATTTAAATGAAGACCTGAAGGAGTTAAAAGATCAGAGTATTTCAGTTACAAGCAACAGAAAGTACAAAGGTCTTGGAGCAGAATCAAAACTGCAATGTTGTATTCCAGGTAGAGCAAGCAGGCCAAGGTGGCTGAGGGAAGTGAGTGGAGGAGAAGAATAGAAGATGCCTGAGATGTAAGGCAGGGGCCGATTGTGAGGGTTATGAAGAAGATAGTGGCTCCTACTCCAAATGAGATGGGAGCGTCAGGACACAGGAGTGGCATGGTCTGATGTACGTTTAAAGGATGACTTTAATCAGTTACATTTCTATACTCCAATAATGAAGCAGCAGAAAGAGAAATCAAGGGATCAATTCCACTTACAATTGCACCACAAACCATAAAATACCTAGGAATAAACCTAACCAAAGAGGTGGAAAATCTATACACTGAAAACTATAGAAAGCTTATGAAAGGAACTGAAGAAGACACACACAAATGAAAAAACATTCCATGCTCATGGATTGGAAGAATAAATATTGTTAAAATGTCGATACTACCCAAAGCAATCTACATATTCAATGAAATCCTTATCAAAATAACACCAGCGTTCTTCACAGAGCTAGAAGAAACAATACTAAAATTTGCATGGAACCAGAAAAGACCCCGAATAGCCAAAGCAATCCTGAAAAAGAAAACCAAAGCTGGAGGCATCACAATTTCTGGACTTCAAGCTGTATTACAAAGCTGTAATCATCAAGACAATATGGTACTGGCACAAAAACAGACATATAGATTAAAGGAACAGCATAGGGAACCCAGAAATGGACCCACAAACATACAGCCATCTCATCTTTGACAAAGCAGGAAAGAATATCCAGTGGAATAAAGACAGTCTCTTCAGCAAATGCTGTTAGGAAAACTGGACAGCAGCATGCAGAATAAACCTGGACCACTTTCTTGCACCATACACAAAAATAAACTCAAAATGGATGAAAGACCTAAACATAAGACAGGAAGTCATCAAAATCCTAGAGGAAAAGACAGGCAGAAATTTCTTTGATCTTGGCCACAGCAACTTCTTACCTGATATATCTCCAGAGGCAAGGGAAACAAAAGCAAAAATGAACTATTGGGACCTCATCAAGATAAAAACCTTCTGCACAGTGAAGGAAACAATCAGCAAAACTAAAAGGCAACTGAGGGAATGGGAAAAGATATTTGCAAATGACATATCAGATAAAGGGTTAGTACCCGAAATCTATAAAGAACTTATCAAAATCAACACCCAAAAAAACAAATAATCCAGAGAAGAAATGGGCAAAAGACATGAATAGACACTTTCCAAAGAAGGCATCTAGATAGCTAACAGACACATGAAAAAATGCTCAACATCACTCATCACCAGGGAAATAAAAATCAAAACCACAATGAGATATCACCTCACACCTGTCAGAATGGCTAACATTAACTACTCAGGCAACAACAGATGTTGGCGAGGATGCAGAGAAAGAGGATCTCTTTTGCAAACTGGTGTAGCCACTCTGGAAAACAGTCTGGAGGTTCCTCAAAAAATTAAAAAGAGAACCACCCTATGACCCAGCAATTGCACTACTAGGAATTTATCCAAAGGATATAGGAGTGCTGTTTTGAAAGGGCACATGCACCCCAATGTTTATAGTAGCACTACTGACAATAACCAAAGTATGGAAAGAGTCCAAATGTCCATCAACTGATGAATGGATACACACACACACACACACACACACACACACACACACACACGTATACACACAATGGAATATTACTTGGTGATGAAAAACAATGAAATTTTGCCACTTACAACAACGTGGATGGAACTAGAGTGTATTATGCTGACCAAAACAAGTCAGAGAAAGACAAATATCATATGACTTCACTCATATATTGAATTTAAGATTCAAAACAGATGAACATAAGGGAAGGGAAGCAAAAATAATATAAAAACAGAGAGGGAGACAAACCATAAGAGACTCTTAAATACAGAGAACAAACAGGGTTACTGGAGGGGTGTTGGGTAGGGGATGGGCTAAACCGGCAAGGGGCTTTGCCCCTCGGAGGAGGGACACTTGTTGGGATGAGCACTGGCTGTTATATGTAAGTGATGAATCACTAAATTGTATTCCTGAAATCATTATTACACTATATGTAAACTAACTTGGATGTAAATTAAAAAATAATAATAATAAATTTAAAAAAAAATAAATAAATTTTAAAAAAATAAAGGAGGACTTTAGTTGCTGGGTTGAGAATAGATTAAGAAATGCAGGAGAAGGGCGCCTGGGTGGCTTGGTCGGTTAAGCGACCGACTTCGGCTCAGGTCATGATCTCACGGTCCGTGAGTTCGAGCCCCGCGTCAGGCTCTGTGCTGACAGCTCAGAGCCTGGGGCCTGCTTCAGATTCTGTGTTTCCCTCTCTCTCTGCCCCTCCCCTGTTCATGCTCTGTCTCTCTCTGTCTCAAAGATAAATAAACGTTAAAAAAAAAAAAAAAGAAATGCAGGAGAGATGGAGGACCAGACAGGGGGCTACTCCAGAGCCCGAATGAGAGATAAGTTGGCTTAGTTCACTCATGAGAAGTATAAAAATTAACAAAGGGAGACCTCACTAAAATAAAGTGGGGAGGCTGGAAGGAGGAGCTCTCAGGCCCAACCACTTCCTGTTAATTGAAAATCAAGCAGGAAGAAATGAACCTTACTCAGGATATTACTTTTAACTATTACTTTACTACTCCCAGCAGGGGGAAGAAAGGCTTTCCTTCTCCCCACCCCCCCACCCCCGCCCGCAATAGCCCAGCCAATGAGAGGCAGTCACAGCTCAGCCAATGAGAAGCCACCATACTTCCAACTCCCAGTTTACTCCAATGGAGTTTTTGTTTATAAGCGCTTCACAACTTCCTCCTTCGTCTGCAAAACGGGGTATTTTCTCTTTTGTTCCTGGCACTCACTTGACTGTGGTTTTGCTGCAGCTGGCTTGCTCTGGATTACAAATCTGTTATTCTCTAGTTAGCTCATTTTTCTGCTGGTAAAATAACTGGCAGTTTTATTTTTTAAGGCTAAAAGAAGTATGTGATTCTGGAAATACCTTAACGGTAAAACCAGTAGGATATACTTGAGATGAGAGAAATAAAGAATTGAGGGTGACCCCAAAGTTTCTGTCTGGAACCACTAGGGGGAAACTGCAGTTAGAAGCGCGAGGAGAGAGTTGCCATGAGGCCGGGATGGGGAGTTAGGAGATTGTGGAGGAATGTGTTAAATTTGAAATGCCTGTTAACCAATCACGTGGAGGTTTTAAGGCGACAGTTGTGTAGGAATCGAGATTGAGGGGAGAGGATCACATAAGACCTTGCGATTTGAAAGCCAGAGCTGGAGGCGGGGGGTGCCCAGATGGCTCAGTTGGTTAGGCGCCCGACTTCGGCTGGGGTCATGATCTCACGTTTGTGAGTTCGAGCTCCGCGTGGGGCTCTGTGATGACGGCTTGGAGCCTGAAACCTGCTTTGGATTCTGTGCATCCCTCTCTCTCCCCCTTCCACTCGTGCTCTGTCTCTCTATCTCTCTCAAAAATAAAGAAACATTTAAAAAAATGAAAAGAAAAGAGAAAACCAGAGCTGGAGCTCTGGGGCTTCCAATATTTATGAGGGAGAGTTGGAAGAACGAGGGCTTCTTCTTGATGGCCCATCTGAGCTTATATTTTCACCAAAATGTGTTCTCCCCCGAACAGCATTTCCTCGCGGGGGTGAGCAAAGGCCTGGATGGAAAGCCTGGCTGTTGAAGAATGGTTCTTAGAGAGGCCAATTAGCTGGTGCCTATGTTAGTTTTCTGTAGCCTGTGTCCAAGCAGACACTGATTTGCCCCGCCCCCCTTAACTTCAGGCATGGCAGAGGGAAAGGGACTTGCTTATTTGGGACTTGGGGGCAAGAAGGAAGCCGCATCAGTCACTCAAGCCCCCACACTCCCACCCCTCTGCTCGGGACTGCTGCTTGGAAGCACCGGGTATTTTTCCACTGGAGAAGTGCTTAGTGGCTGTGGTGATAAAAACTCCTCCTTGAAGATGACTCAGCTGCTCTGGTCTTCTGCCAAAGTCTTGTTCAAGAGGGAGTTGAAGGAGGCTCCAGACGGGGAGGATGGAACACCTACAGCCGGCAAGAAACGTACAGTGGTGAGGACTTCCACCTCTTACCCTTCCTTTCCCCAGGTCACCAGTATAATAGTGGCTTGTGTTTCTCCGATGCACATTGGCTGCCAGACGCACAAAATACCATCTTAGAGATGAGAAAAGAAGGCATGGAGAAGTTAAGTGACACAACCCAGGCCGTTCTGAGCCGGTGTTCTTGACCCTTACGTCTTTAGGCTTTCTAAGCAGACCCAGATTCTTCCTGATGCCTCCCCGTCAGGAGTCTTTATATCAGGAGCTGGGAGCGCGCTCTCTCTCTCTCTCATCTCGCTCTCTTCTTCTTCTTCTTCTTCTTTTTTTTTTTTTTTTCTTGCCTTCCTTTCTCCTTAAACCCTGTTAAGGAATAATAGAAGTTACTTACTAATGGCTCAGCTGCTAACTCTTTTGCAAGAAGGCAAGTTCCAGGGGGAAAAGGCACACATACTTCCGGGTAAAGTCCTTTCGCGTTGACTAAGCTACCTTTGATGTATAATACACTTCGAGCCCCAGACTTGCTTGTAGTTTAAACTCAAGACATCGTTAGCATGGCTTTGCTTCCTTTCCTGAAAGAGAAAAATGAGTGTATTATGTGGAAAATCCCTCTGGTTTGATACATAGTTCACCATGTTATCTCAGCTCCCGAATGTATATCGTTGTTGCCAGAAATACATTCTCCCAGGTAAGAGCATCTGCCGTTGGAAGTTGCAGAGAACAAGGAGGCCTCTTGGCTATGACTCCCCACCATCTCTGCCAGCATCAAGGCCCTGAGCTATACTGTTCCCATATCCAGAGTAAAGAATGATTTTTACCCCAAATGGGAACAATGTTTCTGTATTTATAAATCTGAGAAATTCAGACACATCTGCTCATATTTACACCAATTCTGTTGCGGCTGTAAAATTACATATGCTATTTTGATGAAACTTTATCTTAATTTCATTACCAGCCTGAGTAATCATGTGATAATTGCCTTATTTCCAAGTAACTGGGCAAAAATGATATTTAGAGGTTGGTTTTTTTTTTTAGTTTCTCTTTTTAGACTCACGACTTTAATAAAATAGTCTGCTATTTTATCTTCCTCAATGGGAGCCGAAGTAATATATTATCAAGCTAGTCATTTTTCCATTTGAGGGGAAAATGGTTGACCATACCTGAAAGAGGGGATCACTGATGGTCTTGGTGATGATCCAGTTCAGGCGCAGAAAGCTACATTAAAGTGTATTTGAGGTGAGGAAAGATGCTGTAGAAGAAAAGAGCTCAGGATTTGGCTTCAAACAAACCTTGTTTAGAGAGGCAAATTAGCAGATGCCTATGCTGGTTTTTTTTTGTAGGCTGTGTCCAAGTGCCACTGACTTGGCCTTTGCTAACTAATTAGTGTGTTACCTTAGGCAAATAGATCACATGACTTCTCTGAGCCTTATTCTTCTCATCTAGAGAATAGGTTTTGAAAAAGCTACTGACATTCTGTGAGTTTTTGTCTAGCACATAGGTGATGATAAATGATAGCTCTTAGCATTTTTATTACCTTCCAAACCTATGCATATCCTGTTGTATCCAAACTGCTTGAAATATTGTTGTGAGAGATTTCACTTGGTTTATCTGACTAGGAAAATACTTTGTTTTCCTGATTGCACCACAGTTCCCTGATTGGAATAGGAAACCAGGGCCACCATATTGCCCAATACTACTCCAGGATACGCCGTTCACATTTTGGTCCAAATGAATGGCCTGTCTTAGAGTTAAACTTTGGAAAGCTTGGAGGAACTTACCCTAGAAGTCAACGACTTACATAGCTCTCAATATCCACCCTCTTGCCTTCTAGGTTGACCCTATCCTGATGGCAGGTTTTGGGACCACCTAGAATCATGATGTTATCACTCTATGGCTCCCAAGCAGCCACTATGTAGGAATCTCCATTTGCCACACCCCTCTCATGTAGCTGGGTGTCATTGGATATGACCTTGGTTCACATAAACCTAAGTCTGTTATAACCTATTGGAGATTTTCCTTCAGGCTATCTGTGTGATGATAAGTCCTATACCCTACAGTCTAACTGGCCATCTGTAACCCCAGTTCTGCCAAGCCTGCCCTACTTTCGAGGGCTAAATATCATAGAGAGGCTACATATGCCTAATACTTCTTTTAGTTTCAATTTAGGCAAAAACTTTGATCTGGGAATTGGGCACCTTGAGTTCTAGTCCTAGCTCTTCTATAAATCAAGCATGTGATTTTAGGCAGGTGTTGGAGACAGCCAAATGATCAAAAGAATTCTCATGTCTGTGTACAAACTCATTTGCAGTGTGACTTTGTATCCCATCCTATCAGGAGATGTTCTTTAATTCTCAATCCCCTAAAGCGATGCTTGGCTAAGTGACATGATCAGTCAATGAGACCCTAACAAATACAATGCAAGCAGTGCCTTTAAAAGTGTTTGCACATTGGGCCTTGCTCTGTCTTGCTGCTGAGATCCATGCTGCCATATGTGAGCAAGTTCAGACTAGCCAGCTGGGTGATGCTGTATTTAAGCCTATAGCCAGATTGTGAATGATGTACCACCAGATTAACAAGTCTTCCAAGTGCAAGAAATGTGAGTGAGATTATTCTAGATTATCCAGCCTCAATTACGCCAGACTAGAAAATCCGTCCAGTTAACTCACAAAATTATGAGCAAATACAGGATTGTTTTTTTAAGCCATTGATGTTGGGGAGGGTTTGTAAATAGCTGAAGCGAACAGGTAGTGTAACCCAGTTTCTTTCTCTGATTCTCTTTCCACATTATGAAAATGAAAGTATTGAATCAGATCAGTGCTGTTAAGTACAAAGCATAGGAGCCACCATTTTCCTAACCCAAGACCATATGAAATATTGTTGACTGATCACAGCACACTTTCTCGCTGGACCCAGAAATAGTGATAAAATATTTCTTATTCCAGCACTCGAGTAGCTACCCCAGTCCCCACTGTGGGCAATGGGATCATACCCATTTGCCAGCTCTGTTCTAGGTTAGTAATTCTCAACCGTAAACAATCACCACAGTCCTCCAGGGAGAGGTATAGACCATCAGATTGTCTGCTCCAACTTTGTTGAAATCGCATTTAGTAGTTTGGGTCAGCCTGGAGAGCTAGAGGTTTCCAGGCGATTCTAATAATGAGACAGGTTTGGGAATAGTAGATGGAATGATTTTTCGTTGTTCTCCAACCCAATCCTTTGGTTATTCTGACGAAAGCATTTTCCTTAATCTTAGATTTGACAGGGTAATAACAATACCTTCTATTCGTAAGTAATCCCATGCATACATATATGTGAGTCTTCAAGTGAATCACCTATACTGCTTTGAGTAAACCCAAGGTTCTCTTCTAAAATCCTTCTTTCAGTATGCAGTAAGCCAGAGGAGAAGACCCTCTTAGGCATTGAGAAGAAGGAGAGAGAAAGAGAGACTCCCAGATTCAGGATAAGGTAATTTAATTGGTTTATTCTCTAGAGGCATAAACCATGGATCCTGCTCTGAAAGAGTAAGCTCACAGTATTGTTAAGAAGACCATGAATTAGGGGTGCCTGAGTGGCTTAGTCAGTTCAGCGCCCAACTCTTAGTTTTGGCTTTGGTCATTTTCTCACGGTTGGTGAGATTGGCCCCGCATTGGACTCTGCGCTGACAGCACAGAGCCAGCTTGGGATTCTCTCTCTTCCTCTCTATCTGCCCCTTCCCTGCTTGCATGCACGCATTCTCTCTTCTCTCTCTCTCTCTCTCTCTCTCTCTCTCTCTCTCAAAATAAATAAATAAAAAGGCCATGAATCTACACCTGGGCTTCCACACTGTGACCTAGCATGTGACTTACATGAAGTTACCTGCAAACCAAGGTCTCTAGGTTAGAATATTGAAAGATAACCATGAAGTGCCAATAATAATACTGATAGCTAATACTTATTAAGTGCCTTCTATATGGCAAGCAGTGTGCCAAGACTTTGTTACTTCATCTCACTGGCTCCTCCGAGTAACCGCATAAATGGGTACTTTTTATTCCCATTTAATGGACAAAGAAAGTGAGTTCCGGAGGGAGAAGTAACTTACCTGGAGTCACTTAAGTAGTGGATGGCAGAGGCAGGCAGAATACACGTGGATCTGACTCCAAATCCCCACTCCACACTAGCGTGCCACACAGCCTAGGAAACATGGGAAACATAAACAAACTCCCGAAAGACATTCTTCTAAAACATGCCAACTATGACAGAATGTTAAATCACATTAAAACCGTGAAAGAGGGGCGCCTGGGTGGCGCAGTCGGTTAAGCGTCCGACTTCAGCCAGGTCACGATCTCGCGGTCCATGAGTTCGAGCCCCGCGTCAGGCTCTGGGCTGATGGCTCGGAGCCTGGAGCCTGCTTCCGATTCTGTGTCTCCCTCTCTCTCTGCCCCTCCCCCGTTCATGCTCTGTCTCTCTCTGTCCCAAAAATAAAAAAAAAAAAAAAAAACCGTGAAAGAAAATGAAGGGTTGACTCCTTCTCTTACATTTTCTCGTCAAAACTCACAATCCCATTATGTTTATTGCTCCCATTATTCCAGTTTCTTCTCAAAAAGAAGTTTTGATTGACAGCTTCTTGGAAGTCACTATAATTTAATATGCTTACCTTCTCTTTAATCATCTTACTTTGTTTCTTCTCTACTGTGTCTATACAAAGGGAGAAAAATACACTTTTCTTTTGCTTTTTCTGTATTATTCTATTTGGAAAATCTTGGAAGGCTTTCTGTGTTTTTCTTTACCTTTCCAAATTCTGCCATTTCCAGGAAGCAAGTCATATATTCAAGAGGATGAAAAGCAGGGGAGCTTGGCTGTAATTATTTGTTTTTCAAATGAAAATGGAGAAATCAGTGAAGATGGCAGAATATTCCCGTTCATTTGTGCAACAGACACATATTTATTGAGCACAAAGGGCTTGACCCTTTGAAAGGTTTATTGGAACATCCCTTCTACTGGAGGAGAGAGTCCAAAGTTAGGTAATCATATTGAAAAATATACAGTTACATTGAGAATGGTGGAGCAGAGCTATAGGGTCCAACAAAAGCTTGTAACGGGGGAGTTGACATCATCAGGAAGGCCAGGGAATCTTTTCTGAGGAAGAGACACAAGATCTAAGTTAACTAGGAGAAGGAGAGGCTGGGGCAAGAAGTGCTGGGCAGAGAGAACAGCGGTTGCAAGAGCACTATGGGGAAAGAGATTTAAAAGACCATCGTGGTGAGAGCAGAAAATGAGTGTGCTGTGGCTGAAGAAGGAGACAGGAAGACCACCATGCTGGGCATGCAGATTAAGATTTGGGATTCTATTTCCAGAGCAATGAACACATTAAAGGGTAATGATCAAGGGGATGGTCCACTCAGATTTGGATTATGAAAAGATCACCCTGGATGTAGGGATTAATAAAACACTTTCCTATAGAAAGACCCTTTTCACCATGGACTTTAGGCATAAAATAAGGAAGTCTGCAGCAATTTTCTTTTTAGCAGGCAGAGGTCATGGCGTAAGTGAAATGATCTCAGGACACTTAGTTTTCAACATCCTTGTTATTGAATTGAGCAGTGAAGTAATCTCCCCAAATGTTACATTACAGAGAAGACAAAGCACCCAGACACCCAAGTGGTACGAAGACCAGCCTGGATTCATTTCTCAATTTCTTGCCGTGATCATGTCCCTTTGGGAATTAGTGTGATCAGCAGTAGCAGCATCTCTACATTTAAATAGCTCTTCTAGAGTTTATAAAACCCTTCTACAAACATTACGGAAGATTAACAAGAATAATCCACACCCGTGAGAGCTAATCAAGTGCTCCAAACTATTGCAATTTACTCCTTGTCATATCTTGTAGATACATAGGGGACAATTATGTTCATTTTAGAGATGACAAAGCTGCAGTGCAGAGAGATGCACTTAATGATTGAACTCACAAGTTCAACTTGCAAGTGACGAGCCTGGGGCTTGACCCCAGGTCTGCTGGTTTCTACCGGGAAACTTTACCACTATACATTGTAGCAGTTTCCAGACTACCTGGACTTAATTCTTGCCTCCACCATTTACTCACTATGTGAGCATGGACAAGTTTTTAACTTTTCTGAGGTTCAGTTTCCTGATCGATAACTGTGGATAATAATAGAACAATGTGAAAGAGTCATATAGAATAAACTAATACACATAATACGCTTAGAACTGCCTCATCCATAGTAAAGTCTCAATCAATGTTTGGTATTATTATTACCATTGTGATTGTATATATTCCACTATAATGTGCTGTTTGGGGTGGGGCAGAGAATCTTTAAAAATAATAAAACATATTTTTTTAAAGCAGCTAAAATTGATTAGGCAGGTGTTCTTAGTGTTTAAAGTGTTAGGTAGGTATTACCTACTGTAACAGGAGAGTTGACCTCATCAGGAAAGTCAGGGGAGCTTTTTTTAATTTTATTTTTTTTTAATTTATATTCAAGTTAGTTCATATACAGTGTAATCTTGGCTTCAGGAGTAGAACCCAGTGATTCATCTCTTACATATGACACCCAGCGCTCATCCCAAAAAGTGCCCTCCTTAACGCCTGTCACCCACTTAACCCATCCCCCCACTCCAGCAACCCTCAGTTTGTTCTCTGTGTTTAAGAGTCTTATGGTTTGCCTCCCTCTCTGTTGTTATCTTATTTTTCCTTCCCTTCCCCTATGTTCATCTGTTGAGTTCATCTGTTGTGTGAAATCGTATATCCGTCTTTCTTTGAATGATCTATTTTGCTTAGCATAATACCCTCCAGTTCCATCCACATTGTTGCAGATGGCAAGATTTCATTCTTGTTCACTGCTGAGTAGTATTCCATTGTATATATAAACCACATCTTCTTTATCCAGGAACCAGTCAGTGGACATTTGGGCTCTTTCCATAATTTGTCTACTGTTGTTAGCGCTGCTGTAGAGGAAGAGACACGTGACATAAGTTAACTTGGAGAAGGACAGGCTGGTCAAGAGTGTGCTGAGTAGAGAGAACAGCCAGTACTAGCATGTTATTTTTTACTAATGAGGAAATTAAAGCATAGAGGTTAAAAGTAATTTATTCAGAGTCCCTAAGTGGAAATGTGGCAGGGCCAATATTTAGAGACAGGTAATTCTGACCTCCAAGACAGCAGGCCTGGAAACCTTGCTTGTTTGCCTGAAAGCACTGGGATTTATTGACAGACCCCTGAAATGAGAAGCTACAGGTGGCAAATGCAGCAAGACGACACCGGGAGCTGAGAGTTGAAGGAAAAGAAGCTCGTTGGAAATGGATTTTCCTCCTGACTAGTTGAGTCACCTGGCAGAGTTTTTCAAGCCTGAGAATGTTAAGGATGTACATGTCTGTAGAAGAAGAGGATGTTAATGAAACCATGAATTGTCTTTGTCAGTGAGAGGTTAGCGTTTTTAGATGAAATGTACTGCAAGGTAAAGCTTAGAAACTGTGGTCTATAAGGCTTCCCAGCCAAGAATAAAAAGAGAATATATTTCCAATTGAAGGAATTATCTAATGATTTAACATGAAATTGATTTTGTCCATTTTCAATGCATATTTTTCATGTCTTTCCTTCTTATAACCCTTTCTTGCTACTCATCTTGGTGTACTCTGTGCCCAGGATGGAAGGTTTAATTGCTATTACTCATTCAGTAAGACAGCTTTTATTCCCAAGTATAAGGTGTCCAGCAGTGCTAGTCCCAAACTATTAAATGGGTAGGTAATGTAAAATCTGTTTGAAGAGCAAGTAGCATATTCATTTGACTCAAGAACAAACATTTGAGCTCTCAGGCAGGCTCGTCTGTTCTCTTGGCAATGTGCAGCTGAGATGGTCTTGTGGAATTTCTATCCACCTCCCTTTATTTTAAGCTTATTTCCATTTTGCTCTGGATGTTGCCACTGAAGTGAAGATTCTGTTGCATGGGAATACGAACTGGGGCAGCCACTCTGGCAAATAGTCAGAAGGTTCCTCAAAAAATTAAAAATAGAACTACTCCAAAACCCAGCAATTGCACTACTAGGTATTTATCCAGGGGATACAGGTGTGCTATTTTGAAGGGGCACATGTACCCCAATGTTTATAACAGTACTGTCAACAATAGCCAAAGTATGGAAAGAGCCCAGATGTCCATCGATGGATGAATCGGTAAAGAAGATGTGGTATATATAGACAATGGAGTATTACTTGGCAATCAAAAAGAATGAAATCTTGCCATTCACAGCTACGTGGATGGAACTAGACAGTATTATGCCAAGTGAAATTAGTCAGAGAAAGACATCATATGACTTCACTCATCTGAGGACTTTAAGAGACAAAACAGATGAACATAAGGGAAGGGAAGCAAAAATAATATAAAAACAGGGAGGGGGACAAAACAGAAGAGACTCTTAAATATGGAGAACAAACAGAGGGTTCTGGAGGGGTTGTGGGAGGGGGATGGGCTAAATGGGTAAGGGGCATTAAGGAATCTACTCGTGAAATCATTGTTGCACTATGTGCTAACTAACTTGGATGTAAATTTAAAAACTAAATTAAATTAAAAAAAAAAAAGATTCTGTTACAGACATGTGAACCTCTCTTTGTGGTAGGAAATGCCCAGTGCCTGTCCTGAGTAAAATAATTAGAATCAAAAGGAGAACAGCTGGCCCTGTTGAAAAAGAGTCTTTATGAATTTTTAATGCAGTTTGCCCATGTGGTCAAGGTTGATTTATTTTAAAGATATGTTGGGATAGGAAGACAAATAAATACCATGTGTTTTCCCATTTAGAGCTTTCATAAAGACAGTAAATACGCTGGCAATATGACTGTGGCCTACACATTTCCTTTATCTGGTGTTCATAATCATTTTGTTGCCTTTAAATGTTACCTTACTGTGAAGGATAAATAAGGAGTATACAAAATGAGGCGTTTCATAAAGCACCCTAAATAATTCTAAATTATGCTGTTAATGTAGCAGGATATGCTTGGCTTTTTCAGAGAGGTGCTATTATGCATGATCATGTCTGAATACATTTACCACCTATTCTGTAATAGGTAGCATGTAAGACCATCTCAGTCTCGCCTAAAATACCTGACACTTTTTATATAAAGATAAAACCGAAGACCCATGAGTATAACCAAACATGTGCATTGAGTTTTCTCCTGCTAGTAATTACAGTGAAGAAAAAAAAAAAACATTCTTAAATTGTTATGGTACTTTAATCCCTCTAAAAAGGGCTTGAACTGCCATGGTAAAGGGCATGGATTTTGAGGTGGTTAGATTGAGGTTAAGGGGGCAGTGAATGGCCATACAGACTCAGTCTTTTTCCATGTGACCTGTCAAAGTGTCAAAGTCAAGTTTTAATCTCATTAGAATTCATTAACTGAGAAATATAATTCTATAGACAAGGCCCTTCTTGCAATCTAAGAAAAACCCGGGATATCTCTTATCTTATGCAGTAATTACCAGTTACTAAGTTGGGCTGTATGCATGTAAAAATAGGAAAGAGTGAATTTGAGTGAAGCTAAATATAGAAGCCAAGATCCACATTCTATTGTATTAGACGTCTACATGACTCAACCAATTCCATAGGTTGACAACCAGTCTAATTTTAAATCTAGAGACTTTATAGCAGTAAAAAGTATTTCCTAATTAGGTAAGAAATTTGCCTGTCATTCTCTACTCTTGGTATTTATCAGAAGAAAGTCATTTACATTTTGAACTCACCATTCAAATGGAAACTCAGAGATTTCCACTTTTGTTCCAAGTCCCATTTGACTTCCAAGAAATATGCTTAATTGTTTTAGCTGTGGTGCAATCACTAAACCATTGTGGGAACTGAGCTGGAATTCAGTAAGCAGAGTTTTAGCTACAATGACAAGACTTAAGTGTCACTCACACAGACGGAATCTCAAAGGCTTAATAAATGCTAGAACCTCACTTAATTACCATTTGTTCTTTCATGACAGTAAAAATTATTTTAAATTATGCAGATAAGTAATTCTTCATGGGGACTATGCAGGAAAAAATCTGGGTCTGTGATATTAAGTTATATTGACTTGAGGCTTGGTGAAAATTAAAATTATAGAGCAAGTGGGTAAACTTTGCCCTACTACTTAGTACAAATGAAGTCTTGTTTGAGTATCTCTAGTCTTGCCTACTCTTCAATCATAGTACAATTGTGCAGTGCACAAACATTTCCTTCAGACCAATTGATTAGGTATTTATTTAGTGCCTGCAGTACACAAAGCCTTGCATTAAGCTCTAGTTCATAGGGCTATTTTGGTCTCACTGGAATTTAAACTTGTGCTGCCAGTCCATTTCTGAGGGTGGTGAGAGTAGTAAATAATAGTTCTTGCCTTATCCCAACAAAATTTCTCCTCTAAATTCTTGATACTTCAGCTTTACAAGTTCAGAAGGGTTTGTTTAAAAAATTTTTTTACCTTGTTGGAAACTAAAGTTCCGGCTTGTGTTTTAGTGAATGAGATGTTTGACTCCAAGTTCAATGAATATTCCCTTATATAAGACAGCCTCTTCTAAAGCTGTACAAATGGAACTGGTAATGAAGGCCGACACAATGGCTGAGCTAGGCATGAGACAAGTGAGTTTTGACAAGGAGTAATGATGTTATGAGAGAGGAGCCTAGGTGAAGCATTATATAGTACAGAGAGTAGGAGAATCAGAAAGAACCACAGGAGCCCTGGAAGTCTTAAGAGCTGGGATACTTCTTCCAGGAAAGTACAACAAAAAAGAAATGAGGGCAGCAAAGACTATTACTACCAACATTTTTGAATGCCTAATGTCCCAGGAATTGTACCAAGCACTTTACACACATTATCTTATTAAATCCTCAAAATAACAGCTGTTCTCTACCGCTCATTTTTCAGTTGAGAGAACTGAGCCATAGAGAAGTCGATACACTTATCCAAGGACACACACAGCAGGGAAATGGCAGATCCAGGATTCAACCCTAGGTTTGCCTCCAGAGTTCAAATTCTTTTTTTTTTTTAATTAATTTATTTATTTTCAGAGAGAGAGAGCACTGAAAGAGGAGACAGAGAGACAGAGAGAGGGAGAATCATAAGCAGGGTCTGCACCATCAGTGTGGAGCCTGGTGAAGGGCTTGAACTTACGAGCCGTGAGATCATGACCTGGGATGAAATCGAGAGTTGGACACTTAACTGACTGAGCCATCCAGGCGCCCCCAGAGCTCAAATTCTTAATTGCTACATTCTCGTTCCTCACAAATACAGATTTCACAAATCCAGGGATGCCACTGCTTGGATCATGACAGGAAAGAGGTGTGGAGTTAGTGTCCACTCAGTAAATGGCACCTCAGCTGGCCCAAGTCAGAAACCTAGGGGTAATCCTTAAGTGATTGCACCATCCTTTACCGCCAACCTCCAGTCCATTGTGTCAGTTCTACCTCGACAGCGTATCCCAAATCTGGCCACCATTCTCCAGCTCCACCGCATAGTCCTTGACCTCAGGAGTTGTCATCTATTACTGAGACTAAGACATTGGCCTCTAAATGGTCTCCTTGCTTCCGCTGTTAATTCCCTGCTTATTTTGCACTTAGTAGCCAGAGTCATTTTTAAAAAGTAAATCAGATTATGACAGCACCCTGTTTAGAATGTTTTTATGGCTTCCCACTACTTACAGAATGGAATCCAGAATCCTTTCCATAGTTTACAAGGTCCTTCAGCATCTTCTCTGTCTACTTCTTCATATGTACCTCCAATGACCCTTATCCCATCACACTTTGATCCAGTTATATTGGTCTTTCTGTTCCTTGAAGGTACCAAGATAGGCTCCACACTGGAGCTATTGCTCCTGTCTCTGCAGGGAGTGCTTTTCCTCCATATCTGCTCCAGATAGGCTCTTCCTCATCAGGTTCCAGGGTATCATTTCCTCCACGAATACCCCTTTAAACCTCCAGTTTCCTTGCCCCCATTCTCCTAGACAGCTTGTTTTTATTTCTTCATAACACCACTACGTGATAGTATGCCATTTGTTGTGCGTTTGTTATCTGCCCCTCCCAATCTCAAATACAATTTTTATGACAGCAGGATCCTAGTCTGTCTGTATTTTTCCCTCATTTTCCAGCACTAAGAACATTACCTGGAACATATTGGTTGCTCACAAAATGCTGAAGATTGTATGATTGAATGAATTAGCACAAAGTAAGGCTCAGAGAAATTAAGTGAGACTTAATCATGGTTGCTTGGCTAGTACAAGGTCAAGCCGGGCCAGCAAGCTAAGACCCAGAAGTTGCTGACATCTCTAAATGCTAGAGAGCTCAGAGCTCAAAAGGTCAGAGGAGAGCCGGTGTTTGAGTTAAGTCTTAAAGAGAGTAGGATTTTGATATGTAGACATACAGGCCAGGCAATCCAAGCAGAGGGTACAGCGTGGGCTAAGGCGGAGAGGTGGAGAGGTTCAGAGCAAACACGTTCCCCTACAAGAACAAAATATCACATTGGCTGAGATAAGCAAAGAAGAGAAAAGCGTTGACGTATCAGCCTCCCACTCTGCAGCCTTCAAGCTTGTGGAAGAGTTTTTGCAACTGACACTACAGTTAAGAGATTCTTAATTGCACCTTTTTAGCTTTTAGCTCATCTATCGCAATGCCTAGCCTACTTTGATTCTGCCTCCGTTATGAAGCTCTTGCAGAGATCAAGTGTAATTACAAGAAGTTGCTTTAGAATCATAACAGAGTGCCAGCAAAACTTGGTGGTAGGTGGGAAAGAGTGGGAGTCCAGAAATAATGGGTTCTTAACTCATCCTGGGACCTCAGGCAGGTGTTTCCACCCCTTTATATCTCCGTTTACCCACCTGGTAAGATCTAGCTGTCCAGTAAATTTCTAAAAGTCCCTGGTTTGATGTAGAGAATTAGTTACCACTCACTGACTCCTCAAGTCATTCACTTATATATCCATCTATGTCTGTTTATTGGTTGTCTTTTTGATGGGGAACATACCAGTTTCTGGGGGCTGCCGTAACACGGCTGCCATAACTCTGGTGGCTTAACATAATAAGAATGTATTCTCTCACATTTCTGAAGGCCTGAAGTCCAAAATGAAGGTATTGATAGGGCTTCCTCCCTCCAGTGTTTCTGAAGGAGTATCTTTCCTTGCCTATTCCAGCTTCCAGTGGCCCCAGACATTCCTCAGCTGTGGTAGCTGAACTCGTCTCTGCCTCTGTCTCCACAAGGTTGCCTGCTTTGTATGTTTCTCTGTATCCTTCTTGGGTTCAAAATCTACTCCGACCATTCCTTCCATGTGTGACCTTGAACATGGCACTACATGTAATCATCTAGTAGGAGTGCCCAGATGATTAAATGAGATTATATACATATTTTACACTTTGGCATATGATTGGCCCACAGCCAGTGTTCCATAAATACCTCCTTGGAACTGCTCTCCTCTTTAGTAAGGCATTTCCAATGATGGGGTGTTCTGTCCATCCGGAAAACAAATTTGTGTCCACCCCAAACCACTACAGAGGAGAGTGGAGGTAGTTAACTGGGAAATTAAAACCCCCAGAAATGTGACCATAGAAAACATGGGCCTGAAATAGGCAGACTGAGTCTCTGCATTGATTGTATTGTCCGATAAATGTTCGGTTGCCACCTTAATGACATCCAAAAAGAGGCTGGATTTAAGGTTTATTCAATATCTTCTTTACTTTCCAATAGGCAGTTTCAGGTGCAGCCAGCATTCTTGGCAAGATGTAGTTAATATCGTCGATTTCTTGGTGTAGGAAATCTATTATGCTTAAAACAAACCATCATTATCATTCCTTGAAATCTTGACAGTAGGAACAAAAATCCCATTGGTAGAGATTTTTGCCCTTAAATGCCCATGGTTTATACACCTTGAAGAAGGCATGCCCCGATTGCATGGCCTGAGGCTTTTTGCCATCTGTGCTGGAGTGGGGTGTAGGCTTGGCCTCTGCTTGCTTCTCCAGTCTCACCATCCACCCATCCACCCATCCACCCATCCATCCATCCATCCATCCATCCATCCACCCATCCACCCATCCATCCATCCATCCTTCCATCCATCCATCCATCCACCCATCCATCCATCCATCCATCCACTCAGTAGATATCCTGGCACAACAGGGATCCTCTACCATAACACTCTACTATACACTGAGGACACCTCCAGTAACTCATCAGGGTTATCAGATACAGAGTGTTCTAAGACTTTCGAGTTCTGCCACAGGATCCAAGGAATCTAACCATGGCCTCTTTAGGATATTATAGGACGAGTTATGATCTCTCATGATACAGGGACCACCTGTCAGAAACGGTCTGTGTCTTCTGGAAAATTGCATGGAGAGGAGGGAGAGTGGGGTGGTATCGTGGAGAGTAGGCTGGTGGAGGTTGTCATTCTGGCACTTGTCACTTCTTTTCCCTGCTCTCTCAGGTTTGGTCTGTGTCCCTGTCCATGTTGTATGCCCTAAGATCCTACCATCTGAGCAAATGACTTCACCTATATTACTCCATGAATCTGGAGACCAAGGTTAGAGCAAGGACCTGGTACTTGTCCATTCCCTTTATTTGATTAAAGCCCCCGTAATGAAAGCAGCACCTATGTCTGTCTTGTTTGTCATTATGGCTGCCTCCTGAGATAACAGTTTTAGGAAATGTTTGTGAAAGAAATAGAAGGGAGAAAGGAAGAGAAGAAAGAAGAAAACGATGAAGGAAGAGGGGAAGGAAGGAAGGCAGGAAGGAAGGAAGGGAAGATAGATCAAAGAAAGGAAAGAAGAAAGAAAGGAAGAGGAAAAGGAAGGAAAAAGGGGATAATATAGCAAATACTTGTGCTGAGCTTTATTCCCTATCCAACTGTGATTTCTAACTTTGTGCCCTGTTGATATGATACTATCTTTATCATATAGCTGGCACTTTCTCGTGGTTGGAGATCCCTCCTAGCCACCGCCTGCCATGGTCTAACCCTGGTAGGGCCTCTCTATTCAGACTTACAGACTTGACTCCTAGTTACCTCCTTCTCTCGCTTTTCCCAGTTCAAACTCCCAAGAGATAGACAATCACAGGGGCTCATTTTATTTTTTCTATTGCTGAATTCTGCTATCTCACAGGTTATTAGTTGTTATGGCTTGACTAACTGTATGCCAGATGCTCACTCTTAGGCCAATCAGCTGTGATTAAATGTACTAGGCAATTTTCAGGAAATTTATTTTATAAATATTTTCCAGAGAAAAATGCAAATCTTCCAAGATGAGCCCATTTGATGGCATACCACTTTTTTTTTTTTAAGCAGTAGCACATTACCATACCGGCCAATATATTAAACAAAGACATACTTCTGAGACCAAAATCATCTTATTAAAATGACAGGGAAAGCCAATAAAATGCATCATCCATATAGCTTAGGAAACTAGGCCTGACTCATTCCAAGAAAACTGTCCCAAGGGGAGTGCCTATAAAATCCTTCTGTGTTTCTCCCCTTTCCACTCCACATTATGTCCATGTCAGTGAATTATTTTCACACAATTAAAGCACCCATATAGGAAATATTTACAAATGTAAATGTGCTCACTCCCATCTGAAGACACCCCTTATTTGCTTCATTATTTCACAGAGTGCAATTCACATCACTTCCCTTGCTCCAGCCATTGGCACTGTGGAGAGAAGCAGGCACGAAATAAATTGTCACTTCCAAAGACATCACTGTCCTTTGCTTGAATAATAAAAAGACCTAATGTGTTGGGACAAAAGAGAAAGAGAATTTTTTCAAATTTTTAGATGTTGAGATATGTGATTAAGTGGAGAATCTGTGGCAATTGAGGGATCAGCAAAGCCGAAACAGCAATGTTTATGGTCCTCTTATAATGATACCAGAGTCTGTACTCGGCATACCGCTGCTTTCAACTCTCCAAGCCTCCCATAAGCTTACAAATGATCTTTCGTTTATTTTAAATCAATCAAGTATCCCTAGAGGAATTTTCCAGAAACCCAAATATAATTACATAAACACACAGGCTTCCTAACTATGCATGTGTTATTCCAACAGAAAAATAGAAGTGCAATACAGAAGGAGTGAAGGTTTATAAAATGCATTTTAATGTCTTATGAATAAGAGCTGGATACAGATACCTTAGCCAAAAATATAAAAATACAAAAGGAATAAGTACAGACGATATGATTAGACCCTTACTGTGGTTAGAATTATCCCCAAAGTCTCCTCTCCTCATTTAAATGAAGTTTACTCTGTTTCATAGTCTTCTTTGCAGTAACATACTTAGTCAAATCCTAGAAAATTGCTAACTTCATCAGCAGTAGGCAATGCGAGGGCCTGAGGATATAGTTGGTCTTTTATTTATTCATTAGATCTATATAACATCTATTTTCCAAAGAGCTCCAGGCCCTGTAGAGAATGTTTAACTGATGTTAGACCAGAGTTTCATGGAAATGAGAACAGAGCTGTGTCTAAGGAGAAGCAGCAGCAGAGGAGGAAGAAGGAAGTGTAAGAGGAAATGGAGATATTTATGGCGGGGAAAAGACATGAGAAGTCTTTAAAATGCCAAAATAAAAATGCAAAGTCCCCAGTGCTGGCTCTCTCTAGTTAGTCCAGTTAGCGATATGATGACAGATGTTCCATTTCTATGAAGGAGAACTCTTGAATCTTAGAATTACACACACAGGGCAAGCTTCCAGCAGGGTCATTTTCAGCAGAGGTGTTAAATTCACAAGCTATATGCTGGTAAAATTTAATATTCAAATCCAGTAATATTTATGTTAACACATTTTAGTATGTCTAATGAAGTTCCCTCCCACTTCTCCTGGGTCTGATGTGCCTTAAGTTTTTCATATTGCATGCCATTTGGAAAATATTGAAAATCAGAAAGAAGAATGGATAGAACGTGGCAGCATCGATATTTATAAGACTGTAATAGTATGTAGTTAACTGGAAACTCTGCTGTAACATGCCCCCCACTCTTCCATGGCCACACAGAGGTGGGAGCTCCTGGAGTGAGAGTTCTTGGCACATAATTGTTGTTGGACTCCTTCTATGACATGTAATCTCTACACAGCTCATTGAATAGTGGATCCAGCCAGGTTCATGCCAATTTCAACACTAGCAGTAAACAGAAGGTAAGGGAGTGGGTTATGACGAGATCATGGGAAATAGGTGGTTTCAGATTTTTTTCATTTTATGGGAAAAACAGGAGACTGAATAGTTCGCATTTTTTACACCCCCATCGGTATGAAACATGACTTGTTAAGGCACTGATGATCACTTGCTTTAAAAATTAAGCGCTAACCTTCCCACAAATTACATGTAAATAATTAAGTCTAGTGCTGATGAAGAGGAATTAGAAGGCATAGAGCCCAGAATTTTTACTTTAACACTGAGACACTTGAGAGTGGAAGATAAAACAGATGGGAGGCTCCCTAGTCCCAGACAAATACTTCTTCCAGAATGACCTTGTGGACTCATGGAGACACAGGTGCTTTCCTCGAGGACCAGCATTTGGGGTCAATTTAGTTTAGAACAATTCAGTTTTTGTTGGAATGCTATGTTGTACTTGGAGCAGAGGTATGTCCCCGGCTCACCTTGTGTGGAATCCCGTGAGTGGTGTCCCATTATAATAAAAATACGTTTTCATATTTTCTGTACATATTTTTTAAAGTTTATTTATTTTGAGAGAAACAGAAGACAGTGCAAGTGGGGGAGGGGCAGAGGCAGAGAATTCCAAGCAGGTTCCTCACTGCCAGCGCAGACTCTGATGTGGGGCCTGAACTCATGAACCGTGAGATCTTGACCTGAGCTGAAACCAAGAGTCGGGTGCTTCACAGACTGAGCCACCCAGGGGCCCCTCTATACATATTTTTGCAGCTTCAAACCAGCTCTTTCATCAGAACACTATAAGAAACCACTGAAATAAGACTCTTTGCCAGCCATGAGGATTTTTTCCCGCGAATGAGTGAAAAAATTTGCATGACAAATTTTTGTTCCCATTCTTTTAGAAAACAATTTATCTTCAGTAGCTCTCTGGAGAAAATGCACATTTTACTTCAAATATCAGTAAATGAACTCCAAATCAGGAGAATTAATTAGTAATGGCTTATTTGTTGTCATTTAATAAACATGTTTCCAATTTATTATCTACATACCCAAAATAAATGTTTAAAGAATGTTGGTGGCAAGTGGAACACAGGTAACTGAAAGTGGGAAAATTTAGCTCTTGCTTATTCCTTAAAAGAGAACTTTGGGGCGCCTGTGTGGCTCAGTCAGTTGGGCGTCCGACTTCGGCCCAGGTTATGATCTTACGGTTTGTGGGTTGGAGCCCCACATCGGGCTCTGTGCTGACAGCTCAGAGCCTGGAGCCTGCTTCGGATTCTGTGTCTCCCTCTCTCTCTCCCCCTTCCCTACTCACGCTCTGTCTCTCTCTGTCTCTCAAAAATAAATAAACATTGAAAAAAAATTTTTTTAATTAAAAAAAAAAGAGAGAACTTAGTACAGTTCTTATAACTCAGAGTTCATTAGAAGGCCGGATTGGGCTGGAAGTGGCAGCCCTATTACCTAAAGTCTGACATTGAGGCTCTCTGTCCTAGGTGTTTGAATCTTGAGGACATGGCAGAAGGAGCAGAGGAAGGGCCAGTGGGACTTCCCCCAGCAAAGGCCCTGTGGCCGCCTGCCCCTTCCCTAGTAATAATGTGTCTGGGGTCACCACTTTTCGAAGTTGCCTTGGAGCCTCTATCATGCGCTTGCACCTTCTCTAGGTTATGGTTCCAGAGTACGCTTTCTCTTGCCTAAGATAAGAAAGAGGTCCAGGGTTGTTCTGTCGCTTAAAACTGAGAAAACTCTAATCAAAAGCTTGTGAAATGGTTACCTGACGCTTTGTTTGTTTCCAAATAATAAGATGTCTGAAAGAGGGGTACTTTTCTTTTGTCGGTTCCCTAACGTGCTTCTCAGGGGCATGTTTTACCTGGGGTTGTGAGAGTCAGAAGAAAAGAGGAGCTTGTTTATTTACTGCCCAGCGCGCCTCTGGAGAGTGGTCCGTGAAGGAGAGAAGAAAACTTTGGGCGTCCTTTGCCTTGCCAGCCATCCCTCTTCTTGGTGATTCCGGGCAAGCCTGCCGCTTTCAGTCCAAACTACTCAGGAAACTGTAGCAAATGATCAATAATTGAAGAGTTCAAAATTTACTTCTTGTTTTTAAATATAATTTGCTGTCAAGTTGGCTAACATACAGTGTATACAGCGTGCTCTTGGTTTCGGGGGTAGATTCCCATGATTCATCGCTTACGTACAACAGTCAGTGCTCATCCCAACAAGTGCCCTCCTCAATGCCCATCACCTGTTTTCCCCTCTCCCGCACCCTCCCCCCGATCAACCCTCAGTAAAACTTCTCAAAGGCACATACTCAGCAGCGTCCAAATCCAGGTTGTGATGGATAGGTTTAAAACTAAGGAATGGAGGTTCCTGATGCCCATCAAATTTTTAAAAGGGAGAAAGAAGTGACAAAATGGCAGGACTTAAATATAAGTGTGATGCTTCTCTATTTCTTGACAGTTAAAATGGTATCACTTTACATTCTTGTGATGTGTGGGGAAAAACACCATAATGTCAAATTATATAAGAAATATTTAAATCTAGTAAAATGGTTGATGTGTCTCTGGAGGATTTCAAGACATTTTACACACTTGTTTTAAAAAAGCAATCCGGAGAGTGTTTTCAGATCTCACAGTGATGCAAGTGTTTCAACAGGTAATGGATTCTATTTTTAATTTTGAAAGCTTTTATTTTTCCCTGTGGTTTCTTTTTTAATATGTTGGTGGATACTTTTTTCTTACCCAGATTTCCTCCTGGACTTTACTGTCTCTCTGAGCTGAGTCAAATTCAAAGGTGAACACTATTTTCATATTCCTGGCTTGTTCTTCCTTGCCTCTTACCTGCAGTTGATCTCAATAGAGGCTTAATTCGCCATTTAGAAGTCAACATGCTAAGATTTCTAATTAATGGTGCCCTGCCTATCAAGTTAATGTCCTTGCAAATTATCTCCTTCTAGAGATTATTACAATTTGCAAATGCACATCCATTATATATTACATAGGGAGCTTAGCAGACACTGATTTTAAACATACTGCAGAGGTTTTACCACAAGACGGTAAGCTTCCTAAGTCAGAATGTAAGCTGAAAGATGTGTGCCGTCAAAATTACCATCTTGATAAGCCCTTAAATGGCACTGCATTAGAGATCAACATGCTGTTGTCTGTCACTCTTGCACAGCCATTAAGATCACCGCCCCCCCCTTTTTTTTGAGCACTAGGTCCTTGGCATTTAGGGGACATGTATAATAAAAAAATATACTTTTAAGCTCTAGAATCACATTAAGCATGGCAAGGTACCTGCACTGTGAGGTAAGCCTGGAAATAGTAGATTCCCATCAGATCCCAAGCTCAATCCAAGGAGGACACTGATGGAGTACGGCTTACATTTCCTGCATTATTTACATTGTCCTCTCTCTGTCATCTCCCTTCTACTCACTCTACCTTTCCTTCTCTTTGTCAGGCCTATACAAATGGATTTAAGAAAGTTATATGGGCATAGAATATGATACCACAGTAATATCCTTTTAAGCACCAATATACTGATAGTTTCATGGCCTAATTTTCACCCTTAGATTTTCTATTTTTTATATTTGTATTGTTTCTTTCATTAATAAAATCCATACTCTAAATTCAAATTTCCTGGCAAGAGCCTACATGTCAACGTTTCAAGAGAAAACAAAGAACTTTACTTGAAATCACCTGGGATGACACCTAATAGATTGTCCAAGATTTGAGTTGTGGTGGGTATTCACTCATGAGAACCCCACAGTTACTTGAGAAAATGATTTTCGAGACTAGTAAGTCACCTGTATCTGGAAGTGTTTCCTTCATTTTTTTTTTTGTCCCAGACATCAGCAAGACCCTAACATTCTTGTAGGTCCTCAGAAAACATCTGTTGGATGAAGAAGAAGGTGAGGGAGGGGCACCTGGGTGGCTCAGTCAGTTAAGCATCTGACTTCAGCTCAGGTCATGACCTCTTGGTTTGTGAGTTCGATCCCCATATTGGCTCTCTGCTGTCAGCGTGAAGCCTGCTTCAGATTCTCTGTCTCCTTCTCTCTCTGTCCCTTCCCTACTCGTGCTCTCTCTCTCAAAAATAAATAAACATTAAAAAAAAAAGGGAGGGGGAATGGGAAGGAAAGAAGAGGTGATAAAGGAAGAAGAAAGGAGAGGGAGTGAAGAAGAGAGGAAGGAAAGAAGGGAAGACAGGAGGGAAAGGGAGAAGGAGAGGAGGGAAAATAATTAATAGACTGGAAGAGCGTGAGTTTTAGAGCTGGCCCCCCATCTTTGGAACTCGATGACTTAGGCAAGTTGCATTTCCTGTTCCATTAATTCCCAGTGTCCTAGGCTCAGTGCGTAGACGATAGTAAAATGTCTGGCACACAGAGATTCAGTAAATAGAAGCTGAATCTGGGCTGCTGGGCATTTATTACTGGGCCACAGTTTTAAAACATCACATAACTGCTATATTCATGAGGAGTAAATATAAAAATGCTTATGTCTGGAGACTAAAGAGCTGGCCAGTAAACAGGTGCATTGCTCTGAACCATCTGCCCGCAAAGACCATCACAAAGCAGGCAAAATTCTGAAAGACCTTCCAAAGACTCTGCTCTCACAAGCAAAAAGCACATAATCAGAAAAACACTGATGTAATAAGACCTGCTGAATCATTACTGGTAACGGCTGCCACTTCCGGCTGTGTGCCATGCCTTTAGTACAGGCACTAGTCAGCCTCACATCACTCGGTTCTGGAAGTGTTCCTAGTCTCATTTTTCACAGAACGGAGTGGAATTCAGAGAAGTCGAGTAACTTTCCTAAGATCACACAGGTCCTTAGGTGCCTGGGTTCAGGTTCCGTCTCACTTCTCCTGACTGTTCCACACCTAGGCTTTGGTCTCCCACACCTCCTCATGCTTGTTATTCCAAGTCAGCAGATTAACTTGACAGAAAATGGCCAGAGTCATGAGACTCTCTCTGTTGGAGTAAGAACACTAGTAAAAAAAGTTGAGTGTAGATATAGATATTGAAAGAGAGAGATCATTAGAATACAAAGTAAATTCACTACCACATGTCCTTGGGTGTGGGGTGGGAGGGATGATTTGTGTTTTAAACAGTATGAAGTCCTGACGACTAATAGTAAAAGGCCCTGCACACATGGGTCCTGGAATATGTATTGTGTGCCAGGCACTGTTCTCAACACTCTTATAGACAGTAATTCATTTCATCCTTATTTATAGGGACTCTTTGGGGCACTTACTGAAGACCAGAGGAGTCATAACCTATGCTGTTACTATACAGATTACTTTTTTAAAGTTTGGGGGTGATGGGCCTGTGAGTAAGAGACGGAGTTGGCATCCAGACGAAAGCAGTCTGGGTCCAATGGTTTTGTTCTCACCAACGTCACGGGTTGGTCTGATGTTTGTTTATCCCACCCTAGGTTTGCCTGGAAGGAGTGGTAGGGGGATGGGAGAGCACAGTGCAGGCAGGACAGCTTAGAACACGAGCCAGGAATTACTGACAATGCTAAGATAGGAGTCAGAAAATCTGAAACCTGCCCTCCTCCCTTCTCTAAGCCTTGGTTCCATCATTGGCAGAGTATGGCTGATAACACTCAGATACACCACTTCAGGGAGGATGATTGTCCAAATTCAAAACGTGGTGAGACACACAAAATCTGATGGTGAAAGCACAGGTGCCCAAATCAGACTGCCTAGGTTTGAGTCCAGCTCTACAATTTCATAGCTGTGTTACTTGGCGTAAGTTACTTAACTTCTCTGTGCCTCGGTTTCTTTGTCTGTAAAATGGAGGTAATAATAGTACCTGCCCCATAAGGTTGTTGTAGCATTATTCACTTAGTGACTGGGGAATAGGAAGCACACAGCAAGATGGCTTATCATTATTATGCATGGTGATGGTTTTATATATTTAGGAATGGGGCATAATCATTGTTTCATCTGTAAGTTAAATTTAGATGAATAATGTAGGCAGTCCCTATTGTTACTCTAAGCTGTGTTGTTCTTTCCAAAAACACTCCTGAATTTGAGAGAACTGAGAGAAATAGGATGAGGAAACATGTAGTATGTGAAAGTCTTGCAAAGGAAGGGTCTTTCTTCTGCTCTGTGACTTGTTGCCTGAAAGAAAACACCTTCAGGAATATACTTTGCTGTTTGCTGTCTAGTCTTTTGAAAGCCAAATGTACATCTTGTCCAGTTTATATTAACATGTCTGCAGTGTTCATCTTGGTACAATGAAGTGACGGCAGCCTCTGGGCCTCCAAATGTACTGAGCTATTAGGAAGTCATTAGTGTAAGAGCAGTAGAGCATTATGGGGAAAGGGGCAGTGGGGGTGGGGCGGAGAAGAAGGCTATATAATCATTCCTTCTTTGTTTAGAAACAGCACCCCAAATTTCTTCAATAAATCAGCCCTTCCCCACTCACAGTCAATATTACTTACCACTTCCTCCTTGACCAAGGGGCAGGATTGACCTGGGCTGGCTAATAAGTATGTTCTATCCCCCTGGTGACAGACATGGCTTCAAGGGAAGGCACTTGAGCCAGCTGTTAGCCTCTTGAGAATCAGCGCTGGGACATTTGTTGACAGAATTAGCAAAGAGAAGTTCTTATTTCTGCTGAGGTCACTAGTTGGATGAAACAGAGATTGGAGAGACTGGCAGGCATCATGCCACTGTTTTATGGACAACCTTACCAAAAATGGAGCCAGGCAAGAAGGAGGTGGAAGTTGGAGACAGAAAAAGTGAAATGGCATGAGATGCACCCCTGTATCAAACCATACCTGAGCCAGACCTACCTCCAGACTTCTCAGTTACAGGATCAGTAAATTCTTTCCTCCCCACCAGCCCCCTCTTTTCCTGCCTTTGTTTCCCTCCCTCTCTCAGTCTGGATGGGGCTCTTGTCACAATGATGTGCATTCTCAATTTCACTTCACATTTGGCCCCATCCTTCTCCAAATTATAGAAAGGTTGCATCTCTCTGTAGGCTCTGCATTTCTATTCACAAAATAGAAGCATAGGACTTCAGAACGACTGAAAGCCTAGCCGACAGCTCAGACAGAATCTCATTCTCCAGGGGGATCAGTTCTCCAAATTAATAAAACTATCCATGTCTACATGGTGGAACACAAACTCATTTTCCCAGGTTTATAAACCTCCAGATAGATACCCAACTCTATTAAAATACTGATGGCTCTTATGAAGCTGGGCTGAAAAGGGGAAAAACAGATGCCTCCTTATGTAATAAACTCATGTGGTCCTGGCGTCCCATTCATCATACTGGAGGTAGCACAAGGAACATTCAGGGTGTCAGAGAAATAAGGGGAACAGTGAGGGATCCTTTTCAAATCCGTGTTCAAACAAAAATAGAAAAACAATAAGGCAAGTCTTCATTGTGTCTTTCTCGCCTTTCAGAGAGAGGATACAAAGCAAATTAGATTTGAAAAATGGTATAATTATCCTACCTTCACTGAGGAGAAAGGAAACTACACGTAGCTTCCTAGGAGTCAGTGTCCCGTTGAGTATTTCTAATGAAATAACCATGGTTTTTGGGTAATATGCCTTATTGCAAGTGGACTTTTATGCAAGCCCAGTGCTATTACTATATAGATTACTTTTAAAGTTCGGGGGTAATTGGCACACAGTTAGAAACTTTTTTTAAAAAGGAAAGGAGAAAGATTTTCCTTGGAAAATGATTGAATTTCGGGTTCCCTCTTTGGCTTCCTATCAGACATTAATTTCACTTGCTCTTTCAGTATATATTTATGGAACATCCCCCGCTTGCCATTCACAGTTCTGGGTGCTGGAGTACAGCAGAGGCCAGTGCAGTCAAGACGAGTGTCCCCATGAAATTCACTTTCTAGTTGGAGGCACATCCAAAACAGGTAAGCCTATATATAGTCACGACTGGAAGTGTAAGGTAACTGGAGAGAGAGTAAGTGCTTTGATAAATATGGTGTAAAGGCAGCATCATTGGTGGGGGGTGGCATCTTTGGATAGGTGATTTAGTGAGGCCTCGGTGAGGAAGTGAGAGAGGAGAGGGCCAGGCCGAGGAACCACAGGTGTAAGTTTCCAGATTTAGCAAACAAAAATACAGGACACGCCCAGTAAAATTTGAATTCCAGGTAAACAGCAACTGATTTTTTTTTAATCCTCCTGATAGTGAAAGAGCTTTTTAAATCTAGCAACCACCCTAAAGCATAAATACTCAGAAGTAAGCCCAGGCTCTGTGTAATCAAGGATTGGAGTTTGGGGGTGGGAGGAAGTGAAGGGATGTGAGGTTGAAAATGGAGGCAATCAAGGTAGAAGGCTAGGGTTTGGGTCCTCATGGGATGGAAAGCCACTGAGGGGTTTTATGCGATGAGTGGCCTCACACGACTTGCAGTTTTAAGTGATGGCCCGGTGGGCTGCAGGATGAAGATCACGGTGTGGGGGAACGCAGAGGCAGGAGACTGTGGCTCTGGTCCAGCTGTGAGATGGCGGGCTCTCACTTTCATGTGAGAGCAGAAGACCAGAGGGGTGAACTGCCTCCGTCAGGGGTTGCAGTTGCAAGTGCTGGAAAGTGACTGGCTATCTTTAGCACCAAAGAGAGTTGCGGGGGTGGGAGAGGCATGTATGTGAAGGCTGAAGAAACAACTCTGTGGATGCTCAAGAACTGAAGAAATGTGGGCAACAGGAACCAGCCCAGGCCATGCTGTGAAAATGCAGGAGCCAGCCCCATGCCTCGGCCTTTCAAACCTGCATCCTCTGCCTTGCCACCTCCCTGTGAGTATGTCTGCACTGTTCCTACATCTCCATATCATTCCCTTAAGATTCTCGGGCCCTGCAGCCCCTGGCTGGCTCAGTTGGTTAATCAGCTGACTTTGGCTCAGGTCATGATCTTGCGGTTTGTGGGTTCAAGCCCCGCGTCGGGCTCTGTGCTGACAGCTCGGTGCCTGGAGCCTGCTTCGGATTCTGTGTCTCCCTCTCTCTCTGCGCCTCCCCTGCTCATGCTCTGTCTCTCTCTGTCTCTCAACAATAAATAAATGTTTAAAAAAAAAAAAGATTCTTGGGCCCTGGCAGGATCATCTGAATGGCCAGTCCCAGTCACGGGCTCATGCCCAGGCTGCCAGGGACAGGGAGAGGGACTCTGCCTCCTTTGAGTTCTATAATCAGAGGCTGGGGGATCTGCTTCCCACCATGATTTAGGCTAATAATTCACTCCAAGTAGGAACGATGCTCAAACTGGGCAGTTCAAAAATGGCCAAAATCCATGGATGTTTTGCTGTTGAAGATCAAGAAAATATCAAAACATCATAATTCCTAGAACTGTCTATAATTTATTTAAAAACAAAGATCAGAAAAATTTAGATGAATATTGTTAACAAATCTAAATTCAGCACTTATGTCCAAAAGTTCCTCCAGTGTGACTAGAGAAGGGAAAAAACAAGACTTCTTAGTAGCATGGATTTAAAAAAAAAAAAAGGATGGGGATTTTAATGGCTGGTAGGAATACTCTGAGTCAACAGTGAGCTGTGGCTGCCAAAACAGCATAAATCCCCATGGAAATAAAACCAAAGGGGATTAAGAACCTAGGACAGAAAACATATTTAAAGCTCTTGTCCGATTCACGATAGATTCAGGTATTTTTCCAGAGTTTATTTTCATGGCTGAAATGAATGATCTTAATGTTATGACCATTACCAAGTCCCCAGTCATTCTGCGATCATGACACTAAAGAATGAAGTTGAAACCTTGTGAGGATTAACATTTTAGGCAGAAAGATCTGGATGGGGCAAGTGGCTTAACCTAAGTGTTAGGCTAAAAGAAGTTGACAGTAGACTCAAACTGATATAGTTATTGTAAGATTTACAAGAGATAATACATGGAAGTTAGTGCCTAGTGCCTGGCACGTGTAAGTATTCAATAAATGTCAGTTATCACTTTCCCAAAGAATGTTTCGTAGCCTCCAAGAGTAGCCATTGTGTCTCAGAATGGGACACACATAGGCCAACTGATAGACATTCATGAGTTGAAATATCTGCTTACACTCATCTTGAGGAAAAGGAGACTTGAAAACAAACACATACACAAAGCAAAGAACCTGCATGAACCAATGCAACGCATTTCTCATCTCAGTAGAGGGTCTTTTTTGCATTGACTCAAAATCCCCATTTCTGTGATTTGAACCACAATGGGCAGAAACTCCACAAGCATTCATACTGAGTGTAGGCACTGTGTGGATGTCCTGCAGTGGCATTGACCATGGCTCTGACTCACGCGTCACGTATTTCCACCCAGACTTCATACCTGACCTTTCCAGCCAGCTACCTACAAATCTAAAACCAAATAATCATAAATAAAATTTACAATCCTCTCTTACGTGTTCTACTAACACCCCATTTTATGGGGGTGTTAAAGGACAAGGTGGAAAAATGATAGCTAAAATTTTATGCCACAAGAAATATTTTACAGAGGGGAGCTTCACCCTGTTACATCAAACTAGAATATTGATAGCATAATTTATCATATTTATTGACTGTCATCTGTATCATTTATATATTCTGCTTGATACTTTATAAAAATATTTCAAACCAATCCTTAACATTTTTAAGAGTTGGATAATGCTTGTCTTATTCGTCTCGCATTTCAATTTTTCATAAAAGAGAAAAATTAATCAGTAGACCAACTGGAGAGGAAGGCAGGAGACAAGTTTTTTGAGCTTGGGAGCGGCGGGAATTCACAGGGAATATAAAAACAACGTGCATTAAATTCTAGGCCAGATCTCCATAAAGTATA
Source organism: Panthera onca (assembly GCF_046562875.1). NCBI lineage: Eukaryota > Metazoa > Chordata > Mammalia > Carnivora > Felidae > Panthera > Panthera onca. The sequence goes on along the minus strand of NC_138340.1, from coordinate 30,653,275 downwards.
TACATTTTCCTGAAAAAAGAAAGGAATTTTAATAAGCCACAAGCAAGGGCATGCTTGACTTGGCTATATTTTCTGTGGCCTATCATGTAAACCATCTTTAATATCAAGTTTCTTTTTATCTCCTACATTCAGCCAGGGCGTATACTCTTCTCTGCAGGGCACTTTGATAGAGTCAATAAATTGAATTTCCAGCATTAGTAAAGAGCAGTCAGAAATCATATCTAGGAAAGACTATATTCATTCCCATTCAGCTCTAAATCAGAGATTCATCAGGAAGGAGCTGTTTTGTTCTCTTTTATTTAATACTGTTTCCAGTGAGAGGTAAGGCATTTTCATGAGTTCAGTTTATCCCTGAACCACAGATTCCCTCCGTTGTTTTGGTCATTGGCTTCTTAATGATGACCTTTTTGTCCTGACTACAATGATTTCTCTCATAATGGATTCAATTACTCATTCATCCATTCAGTGCAGATTTCAGAGTAAAATTGTGATAGAGGGGCACCTGGGTGGCTCAGTCATTTGAGCATCTGACTTCAGCTCAGGTCGCTATCACAGCTTATGAGTTCAAGCCCCACATCGGGCTCTGTGCTGACAGCCCAGTGCCTGGAACCTGCTTCAGATTCTGTGCCTCCCTCTCTCTCTGTCCCTCCCCAGCTTGCATTCTGTCTCTCAAAAATAAATAAACATTTAAAAAATAATTCTAAAAAAAGGTTGTGATAGAGACTATGCTGTATTGCTGGAGAGGTTCTCTAGTGGTTCTTAAACAGTGAATTTTTTTTAATTAAAAATTGTAGTTATGATTTCATCCCTGCTTGACCTGAATATTCTCGTTGCTTTAAACAAGAGTAGCTCCATGGACTGGGGTCCTGAAGTTATGTTTCTAGTGTAAACTCTTACATTACTTTCCCCTAGGACCTTAGATAAATCAAGCGGTCTATCTAGACTTGAATACCTTCATCTCTAAAATAAATAAGTGGGATAAAATGTTCTCTAAATGCTCTTATCCTTTAAAACATCAAATCAGTTTGTTTTTGTGATACAAATTCCTTATATTTATAGGACTTGTCCAAGACCTCCCAGCCTAGGGGAGTGAAAAGGAGAAATTAAAATATAAGCCTCCTCATATTCTCTGCCAAGCCAGAGGCAATATCCTGATAGGGAACTGATTAAAAACAACCTACTGACATAAGCTTTTAGTGAGGAAGGTGTTCTGTTCCCTTGTTTGGTTTGTTGAGTTAGGTTGAACTAATTGACACACTATAAATATTGAGAGATTTTATAAAACATATGGGTTCATGGCTTCTCTTGCAAAATAAGAAAATCTAGCAGTACTGACTTACATTCTCCTGTGTCAGTAATTGACTGGAGATAATTAGGAGTTATCCCCTCAAGTGATTGACTTACTCAAGTTTGCTGCAGTCCTCACTCTTGTCTCATATACAGGCTTTTCCTCCTTTATGTTACTTGCCTTGTCTATAAGGTAATGTGTCTACAAACCATATACAAAACCATAAATGTATACGTGAGTTTGTGTGTGGCATGAATGTGTGGGAGTGAAGAGGAAAGGAATATACTTTTCATATAGGATTCACAACCATATCTAAAATAAGAGAACAGGGCAAAAATCATTGATAGATTTAATCCCCATCTCAAAAGCAATTAGAGTTTTCGACTTAACATCTACTTAACATCATTCACTTTAGCAGAACAGAAATGGAAATGCCACTCAGAACTTAGTTATCGCTTCAATTACTCACCAACATTAGCTTTGTGGATATTTCCCCTTTGTTTTGTCCAATCCAGTAGACAATAGGTGTAAAAATACTTAGAGATAAAACGTGCAGTACAAGCTTAGAAAGCTTGATTGTGAGAAATGATAGACTTCTCATTGTTAGAGACGGTTTTCTTTAGTGCCCATCGTTTTGTGAAAGGATCACACAGTGAAGGTGGATCACGTTCAGTCTCCTGCAACACTTTGAACTCAGAGTATCTTGCTACCAGCTCAGGTTGGTTAATTAAAGAAGGAAATAAGGGAAATGTTCTCATCTCATTGTTGTCTGTATTTCGTTCTTTTTAAGTGTGAGGCATTTTCTTTATAGTTTTACTTAGTATTTCACTCCTGGTTGATTGCAGTATAATTTAGTTTTTATCTCTTTCAGTCTTCTATTTTTCTTTTTCTCAACGGCAGATAAAGTAGTTAATTAAATGTTTATATTACAGATAGAGAATTCGTATAAGAGAAGAAATCACTTTCTTCTCATTTGAAAATTCACATGTTCCCTCTGGACATGTTTCTTCATTGTTCACATTAAAAAGTAATCATTAATTGCACCTTATTCTTCTTTCCTTACATTGTTTGGCTTCTTGCAGAAAAAAAAAAAAAATATTTCCCCATCACCACTCCTAATATCCCAGTAATGTTTAGTCTTTCCTGTCCTTGAGTTGCCTGAAGGAATTAAGATAAACTGATTAAAATATTATCGTTAACAGACTTTTAAAAAAAAATCAGTTAATAGTCTTACAACAATGTGTTTGAAGCAAAGAATCTAAAAAAGGCATAAATTGAGCAGATCTCTTTTCCAATCAAGAAAATTTTTCCTTTAAGGCAGAGAAATACCCTTCCATCCATGTGAAGATCAGTCATTTGAATTCAGTGCAACCTTTCCCAAGATTATGATGTCTACTCCGGTGCTGAGAATTTCTACAAATGTTATGCCAGGTCTTAAAATATCCCTGGTCTTTCCTCTGACAGCTTGTTGTTCTGTACCATTTACTGCTTTCAAACAGTATTTTTTTAAAGAGATGGCAGTTTTTCTGAGGAAACATGACAGTATATATAAGACTTTCTCCCCCTTATCCATAGATAAGAAAAGTATCATTTGGAGATTGAGTTTCTTTCCTCTAGCATCTGAAAGATGAGTTGCTCACAATTTGCAATTATGTGGCTCAAGACAAAAATTTCACAGATATAGCAGTTAAAGCTGACTGGAGAAAAGTCATCGGTGACATTTCATGAGAAGATGCAGAATTCAACATGAAAGCAATATAAGGACACTGGGAAAAATTTTAGAAAGCACCACTATTTCTTTTCAACCTTTGTGGGATAATCCTTTCCTGTATATCAGTTTGTTTGTTCTTCCCTTCATTATCATAAGGAAGAATTTTTTTTTTCTGGAGCAGATCAGGATTTGCTATCAATGGGGGGGAAAAATGTGTTCTCAAGCTTTTGGTTCGTATGGATTCCTGTCCATCATTCTGGTCTTTAAATTCAGGGGATGCATCTTCTCAAGATAGAAGTAGAAAGAAAAGAAGGCAAATTATCAAAACAATAACAACAAAGTTCATCAAGATAATCAATATAAATAAAATGCATTAGAAAAATAAACAAATAAACAAAATCAATCTGATTTCCAGAATACTAAGTATCTAGAGTTTTGCTTGATGCAAAGGACCTATGTTCAGGCCTAATTTTTATAATATTGTTTCTAGTTATTTAATGACATTAACTTTTTTCTCCTGTATTCAACAAGTTAGATTTTATAAGTGAATTTTTTTAAAGTATGCTTTTTAATATAATTTTGACTATCCCCATTGATTCTATTTCCAAAACCATCAAGTGTTTATCTTTTTTTTTTTTTTTTTTAAGTGGCAATGATGGCAAGGTCAGTATGACTGCAAAATATATTCCTTTAACCTCTTCCTTTTGTGATTCTCCAGCTAATTCGTCTTTTTTTCTTCATTTAAAAAATTCAGCTTTATTGAAGTACATTTGACATACAAAATTGTAAGATATTTAGTGCACATTATGGTGACTGGATATATATATATATATATATATATATATATATATATATATACATACATACATACACATAGCCTAAGATTCCCTCCCCCATCTAATTAACATATCCTTCATCTTACATATTTATTTATTTATTTTATTTTTGCGTGAGAACATTTATGTTCTACTCTCATAGCTGATTTCAATGATATAATACAGGGTTACCAGCAAGTCACATGTGTTTTGTTTTTTTTTTTTAATATTTATTTATTTTTGAGAGAGAGAAAAACACAGTGTGAGCTGGGGAGGGGCAGAGCGAGAGGGAGACACAGAATCTGAAGCAGGCTCCAGGCTCTGAGTTATCAGCACAGAGCTCGAGGCAGGCCCAAACTTACGAACATTCATGACCTGAACTGAAGTTGGACCCTTAACCGGCTGAGCCACCCAGGGGTCCCAAGTCACCATGTTTTATATTAGGTCCTCAGAGCCTGTTGATCTTAACTGACAGTTTGTACCTTTGGCCAATTTCTCCCTGTCTCTACCCCTGCCTGTCCAGCCCCTGGCAATTACTTTTCTACTCTCTGTTCCTGTAGTTTGACTCTTTTTTTTTTCTTTTCAGATTCCGCTTATAAGTAATACCAGGTTTATTTCACAAGACCCATGCATATTGGCACAAATGTGGAATTTTCTTCTTTCTTATGGGTGAATAATCTTTCTCTGTATATATTACTTCTTCTTTATCCATTCATCTGTAAATGTTTATGATCTTAATGGGGACATATTTAGTTTTTTCTTTTTTGATTCAGAAGATAATATTTGGAAATAATCTTTGGAATTTGATTGATACAGACCATCAACCCATATAGCTGAGAACAGACTCTATTTTGGTCTGTGTATGAATCAGATACACTGACTAATAGACAAGCTTCCAGCTCTGTTAGTACCAACTTTTCTGATCCCTCTGAGTTCCTCTATATCTGTCTGCCTTCCTTCTAATTTTCCTTCCTTCTTTTTCTTTTCCTTTCTTTGTTTAACCAATGCTTATTGAGCACCTATTGTGGACCAAGATGTGAACAAAATAAAATGTTTACATCCCTGGAGCTTACTGTCCACTATAGAGGGAGACATAAAATAAGTAAGGTTTTTAAAAATTTATTTTAGAGAGAGAGCGCAGATAGGCGAGAGAGGCAGAGAGACAGAGAGAAAGAATCTTCAGCAGGCTCTACACTCAGTGTGGAGGCTGACCCAGGGCTGGATCCTATGACCCTGGGATCATGACCTGAGCCAAAATCAAGAGTCAGACAGATGCTCAACTGACTAAACCACCCAGGCATGCCATAAATAATATTTTTATGATGACAGGTTAAAAATGTGATTTTTTTTAATTTTATATATTTTTTTTAGTTTTTATTTCTTTATTTGAGAGAAAGAGAGAGAAGGAGCAGCGGTGGGGCGGAGAGGGAGACAGAGGATTGGAAGAGAGCTCTGTGCTGACAGCAGAGAGCCCAGTGCAGGGCTCAAACTCATGAACCACGAGATCATGAACTGAGCTGAAGTCAGATGCTTAACTGTCTGAGCCATCCAGGCACCCCAATGTGATTTTTTTTTTTAAAGTTGTAGCTCAATGTTAATGAATGATAGGGCTGCTAGTCAAATAACTTATGGAAGACTTCATCTTGTTCATGAAAACAAGCAAGAGAAAAATAGGTATTGATATCATGGTATTAAAAAATATGAAGAAAAAACTTCATCTAAAACTGTACAAATTTTATAATATAAATCATTAATTATATATTACATAAAATTATATATAATTATATATTATATGGATTACATAAAATTATATAAAATGTCAAGATGAGGGAGAACATATTGTAAACAGTGTAGAAAAGTACCTCAAAGCATCTTTTCCATGAATATCAATCCAGACAAAATTATAAATGGTATATGTTCAACAGTTCATCTACCAAACATAGCAGCCTATTTTGCCTCAGGCAGTGTTCAAGGCCCCAGAAATACAGCAAACTAAACTAAGCTCTTTGCTGTGATGCATGGTTACTACATGCAGCTGCTCATGCTGTGCACTGCACAATTCTCAGGGACACATTCACATAGACAATGATGTGCACCCACTGGGGTTGTGCATCACAGCAGCTATGCTCTAATTATAGCATACATTCTAGTAAGCGGGGGGACAAAGCCTAAACAAACAATATCACTGTAAGTGCTCTGAGGAAAAAAATAAAATAAGGGGAAAGAAAATATTTAGGAAAGTTATTTGAGATTTTGTGGTCTGAGCACGCATCCCTTATAGGGTAATACTCAAGAGGAAATCATGAGGCTATCCGAAGGTAGAGGCAGCACTCCGGGGAGAAGGTGCAGATATTCTTGGGGAGAGGGTATATTGAAGGACTGTCCAAGAGTCCAGTGTGGCTCAGCCAGAGTGAGGAGAAACAAGGTGGGAGGAGAGACAGAGGGAGACATAACAGGAAGCTGCGTCATTCAAGTCCTTGAGGCCAGTGTAATAACTTTGGTTTTTACTTTGAGAAAGTTAGAAAGCCATTCTTAGTCTTTGACCAAAGGAGTGATTTGATCCGATTCATTATTTATCACAGTCATTTTGGCTTCTGTTTTAACAAAACCTTCAGAGGGGCCAAGGGCAGAAACCAGGAGACCATGGCAATAGGAACCCTACGACACATGATCATAGCTTGGGGCACAGGACAAGAGGAGGGATGGTAAGCAGGTGGACTCTCATGTAATTTGAAGGGACAGTAGGATTTGCTAGTGGATTACAGGTGGGACATTAAAAAAGGGAGAGGGGTCAAAAATGCCTTAAGATTTTTATCCTGAGCAACTGAAAGAATGGAATATCATTCGCTGAGAGAAGGAGAGGAAATCACGAGTTCTGATTTCCATGTGTTCTGATTGAGATGCCTGTTAGAAATGCAGGTGGACACACGTCAAGGAAGCAGCTGGACGCGTGAATATGGAATTCAGAGGAGATGTTGGTATTGGAGATAGAATTTGGAAGTTCTTGATAGGTAGTTAATATAAAGCTTTGAAGCTAATCCAGATCTTCTAGAGTAACTGTTCCCACTCCCTGGCTATACCGTTGGGATCACCTTGGGAGTTTTCAGAAAATACTGAGGACTGAGCCACAACCTGACTAATTAAATCAAAACCTCTGGCATGACAACAAGTCATGAATATTTTTAAAAAGCTTTCCAAGTGATTCTTGGGATTAAGAACCATTGACCTAAGAAGTCAGAAGAGATGAAGGGACATGTAGGAACTACTCCTTGGAAGACTCAAGAGCTCATAAGTCAGGAAGATGAAGAGAAGGAAGCAAAGAGAACAGTGACGTTGGTGAGTAAGATGTAGACCAGTGGTTGGAAAACTTTATTTGTAAAGCAAGTGGGGTGGGGGGTGGGCAGATAGCAAGTGTTTTTGGCTTTTGGGCCACAAACACTCAGGTGCTGTTACAAAAGTCTGCTGTTACAGCCTGAAAGAAGCCTTAGTGCATAAAAGAATGAACGTGGCTGTGTTCCAATAAAATCTTATTTACAAAAGCAGCTGGTGGGGCCACACGTAACCCATGGACTGTAGTTTGCCAACTTCTCATGTAGAGCCTCACACGATTAGTCTTGGTGGTCTCCTGGTCAGGCCACGATAGTGGGCCGATGAGGTGAGAATCAGCAAGGAACCCATGAGTTGTGTGTGTCCTGTCTTCAGCAACATTTATGAAAATATCAAAGCCATTGGAGGGCCGGTCGCTGGAGCACGTAGAGTTCCTTGAATAGTTAATTTTTTTTTTTTTTTTTTTTATTGAATCACTTGTGCTTAATAGAAAGCTCATAGGTCCAGGTCAGTAATAGGTGTGGGTTTTTATAATTTCACCACTGCCTTTTTAAAGTAGTGTATAAGAAAATGAGAAAATGTACAATCTAAAGCAAATCCATTTAACACCTTGGTTAGTGTATTCCCTTTAATGTTGAGTGTGGTGCTGTTCCATCGGGGGTGAGGGTGCATCATTCTCTCAAGAGCTCCTGTTTGGTGTTACCCTGGAGAAGTTTTATTATTCTTCTCACTGCACTGGTTAAAATGAGGCACAATGTACTTCCTCTTTACGGGCTGCCCCACACACAAAGGGTAAAAGTATATTATGAATGTTAAAACTAGAAACGCCTTGGAAAATTATGAGGCACCTGCTGAAAATACAACTTCCCATACAAGGAAAAAAAATCACAAAAACAGTTCTATGGAGACCCACACTTTTGTTTTCACTGGGCAAGCATCAAGATCATAATGATAACTGTAGCAATTTACAGTTTCATAGGACTGTAATTCACATACCCCAAAGAGTAGCCCCACTCCATCTGGGGCCCCCCTCTTGCAACTAAAAATCTCTGGACTTAACATAATAAACAGTACAGGATGACTTTGAAAAGTACAAAGAAGAGGGCGGGCTGCCCAAGGACCTTGGGAATTGAAGAATAACATATCACTGAGTTCCTTGGACTCCCTTGTTGGCTTCCCTACATCCATATATCAGAGCCTTCAGCTCTGAACTACCAAATATTACAGACAAAAAACTCCAATAAAAGCCTATTCTCCTAACCAAAGGACCAGGAAAAGAGCAGACTAGCAACAGAAAACCTTTGGGTAATGACCACCCTATGCTAACCAAACACCAACAGAGCAAATGCACCCTCTCCAAAGTCACCCCCTTTCAGGGTTTAAAGCAAAGTCAGACAGGGAGCTGAATACCCATCTAAGCAGCAAGCAGCACTCTGATTCACTGGGCCCAAGTTGATGTCCATGGGGCCAAGGAGGAAGCTGATTTTCTGTCCCTTTCCTGGCCTGGTAGAAGCAGGCAGCTCTCAAATTCCCCTGTCAGTGGGTCACATCACCCCATGCAAGGACCTTGGTTCTCACTGCTATCATCACCATGGATTAGTTTTTCCTGGTTTCGAGCTTCGTATAAATGGAACTGTACAGTGAGTGTTCTTTGTGTATGGCTTCTTTTATGTAACAAAACATTAATTTTTTTTAATGTTTATTCATTTTTGAGAGACAGACACAGAGTGTGAATGGGGGAGGGGCAGGGAGAGGAGACACAGAATCTGAAGCGGGCTCCAGGCTCTGAGCTGTCAGCACAGAGCCTTGATGTGGGGCTCAAACTCACGAACCGTGAGATCATGACCTGAGCCAAAGTTGGATGCTTAACCGACTGAGCCACCCAAGCACCCCAACAAAACATTTTTAAGACTTATTCAAGTAGTTGTATGTATCAGTTAGCTCCTTTTTTATTAGTGAATAGTGTTCTATCATGTGGATAGACACAATTTGCTTATTCATTCTTCTGTTGACGGATATTTGCGTTGTTTCCTGTCTGGAGCTGTTATTAACAGCTACTATGAACTTTCTTGTACAATCTTTGTATGGGCATAACTGATTTTGATGTGATCATATGGATGACATTCCAGATAAATATCAATCTCCTGGTGCATTCATCTACTTAAGCCATGTCTTCTAGCTAAATTAACCAGATAATTATTAAATTTTAACTCCATGCTTTTAAAATCAACCTCAGTAGGGAGAAAAAGAATGGGGGAATTGGGTGGTATGAACACAGTGTGATTAAAAGACATTTCAGTTCAGGGGCGCCTGAGTGGCTCAGTCAGTTGAGCGTCTGGCTCTTGACTTCAGCTCAGGTCACAATCTCGAAGTTTGTGGGATCAAGCTCCACGTTGGGCTTTGTGCTGACCATGCAGAACCTGCTTGGGATTCTCTGTCCCCCTTTCTCTGCCCCTCTCGCACACTCATGCTCTCTCTCTCTTTCTCAAAATAAATAAATAAACTTAATAGAATACACTTCAGTTAAGAATGACTATATATAGATTTATATTTCATTTATTCAACCCACTTATTGAATCCAATTAAGTAGCAACACTTGGGATGCATTGAGTGCCATCTTTGCTGCTGACGCCCTCACAGCCAAGTCACTTGATAGCATAAAAGTTTTAAAAGATTTAATTTGAAGGAGTTGGGGGATTAGGGGGACATCTTACTGAATGCTTCGTCTTCACATATTATTTTTTCACGAACCTTTTCTAAAACTGGAAGTGATGAAATTTCATACTGCACAAGGAAACTGGTAAGCTTTTAAGATCAACAAACCTAAGGGAATGATAAGAATTTAAATGGTCTCCATTCCTTTTTTTTTTTTTTTTTTAAGTGGTCTCCATTCTTGAGAAAGTGCAAGGTGATGTTATGTGATGGGTAGAATGTCAATTCATCATTTATGGGCAATTCCTAAGATATTCCATTCTCCCCTCCATGAAAGAAACAGAGAAAGAGAGTAATAGGCAAGTCATTTTCCCAACAGATCCGATGACATAGAGAATCTATTCTTCCTAACGATTTAGAAGCCTACCGCGCCTTACCATAATATAACCAATGCCACCCATTGCAGTTAGATGAGAAAATGGGAAAGGAAGATTTTTTTTAAATAATTTTTTTAAAGTTTTTTATTTATTTTTGAGACAGAGAGAGACAGAGCATGAGTAGGGGAGGGGCAGAGAGAGAGGGAGACACAGAATCTGAAACAGGCTCCAGGCTCTGAGCTGTCAGCCCAGAGCCTGATGCGGGGCTTGAACTCACAGACTGTGAGATCATGACCTGAGCTGAAGTCGGATGCTTAACCGACTGAGCTACCCAGGAGCCCTGAAAGCAAGATGTTTTGATTTGTAAATGCCCGTTTATACTTGCAAAACTATATTTCCAAGTAGAAATTGGGATGCCTAGAACCTGTGACCAAGAGAGGGGGAAAGGCTATTAAATAACGTATCAGGAAAGTGAACCCCTTTAATAGCATGATCCCAATTTCTATCTTCATCCATAATTTTTAGTTTCATCCCTGCACCCCTCCCTTTCCTAGGGACCCATTAAGCTTCAGTATGGCTAATGCCCTAGATTCAGAGTTTACCTGGCATTTCTCTGAAAGCCTTGGTAAACACTCATCTATAATGGTGATGTAGGTCCTGCAGAAGAGACAAAGGGCCTCCTGTTAGATGCTGCTAAGTGCTCATCATTATTATTAAGAGAGACATGGTTCGGCTCTAAGAGTCCTACAGAAAGGAACCTAAGCACATCAGGCAGCATTTGTAAAGCGTTTACACTGATTAGGCTGATTCTCAAGGGAACATTAAAGGCGGAATTTGAATTATCTGTTTCTGAGGAAGTCTGTGGACTCAAGTCCCCAGTTGCTTTCTTCTGACCTTCATGATATGCTTTTCTATTGATATTATGAATCTCCATGTGGTAAGTTCACTTGAAGCACAATAAAGTCTTGATCAACTAAATTAAAAATTGACGTTGCTTCCCTCTCCTGCATTCTGCAAATTGCCTTTTGCCCATTAACCCAGTAATGGTTTCCCTTTCAGTTTCCATGCCTTTGCAGGTTTTGGTATCTCTCTGAGCCCTCTCTGCATTCTACTTGTATGTTCTGCATCTGGACTGTCACCTTCATGGTGGTTTTTGCTTATTTGTTTGGTAGGAAGAAAATTCTCCAATTGTCTCAGCGGAGAAGGTATCCCATATCAGATAGGTGTATGGATGCCATTCCTTCGCGTGTAAAGCCCTTAGGTACCACTGTGCCACAACATCTTAGAATACCCATGACAATCATTTGAAATCACATAAACATTTTTAATCTTCCCATTGAGGAATTACATGGTAGTGAGTCCTCTGGACACTCATGTTGGTCATAGGTGCTATAACTGATTCTTCCTTTGTTTTTTTTTTCTTTTGTTGTTGTTTTCAAGTTTATTTTGAGAGAGACAGAGGCCACGTGAGTGGGAGAGGGGCAGAGACAGGAAAAAAGAGAGAATCTCAAGCAGGCTCCACGCTGCCAGCTATATAGAGACTGATGCGGGGCTTGAACTCACAAAACCATGAGATCATGACCTAAGCTGAACCAAGAGTTGGGTGCTTAACTGACTGAGCCACACATGTACCCCACTTGTTCTCCCTTCGAAATCTCATGTACCAATGATGTTTCCAGTTACTACAATATGATATCTGTTAAACCTCTTTTCTAAGTCAAATGTTGTTTAAAGGTTATTATGCAACCATTCCAGCCTGAAGGAATCTCATTCTTCCTTCTTCTTTATAATCTCTAACAATGGATAGACTGGTGCAAACTTGAACCTGAATCTAGAATGCAGAGAACCCCAAATATTACTGTCCTTTCCCCCCCTAAAGGTAAGCTTGAGACTGGGACCGGCACAGTTCCTGAAGATTAGCTCATGACCATGTGTTTGTTTGATTCCAGGTTTTCTGACCAAGCCTGAACTGGTAACTGGCCCTGTTTTACCTATTGATTCTGTCAGATAGAAATTTTATTTCTACCGGGTCTCAATTACTACTGAGCAATTTACAAAATGAATATGATACATGGCACCATGAGGTTTACATTCTGGTGAAAGAAAAAGATGAGAAAGAAAAAGAATAAATCTATAATATACCACTGGAGAGTGGTATGTGCTATGAGAAAAATAAACAGGGTGACCTGGTGGAAGGTACAGTCCCCTACTGCAGATACAGTCAGAGACAATCATGGGCTGTTTCAAGAAGTAAGTATAAGGGAAAACACTGTACAAATAGGCATTTCATTGTTATTTTATTGACGTCATCTGATTTTAGGGCACGTACCAAACACAGTTATTAGGAAACAGATGGCACACTTAAGTGATGGTACTGAAGAGAGTTTAATGAGGGATTACAAAGCTGTGGGTAGGATTAAAAGAAATTGAAGAGGGCTAGTGATGGTCCCTCTACCACATTTAGGCATGGAGGCCCAAGGAGAGGGAGGAGTTTTTGGAAGTTGGAATGTGTTGTTATAGTTGTAAGAGAGATGCTCAGCAGAGGCTGTGGTTTAAAAACAACAACACAAACAAACAAACAAACAAAACCCAGCTGGATCATGTCTCATCAGAAATACCCCCAAATCATTCTCTTCCTGTTTTCTAACCTCTCCCATTGCCCCATAATTAGTGGAACCCAATCAGAAGCCAAGGGGCGGGGGATCCTGAATGCTGTATGCACAGGGACCAGCCTCCCAAGGTGCAAAGCCCAGTGGAGAAGGGTGGAAATGTGTACAGAGGGCCAAAGGAAAATAGCCATTATGAGATATAAAGAGCTGGGTTGATATTGCTGCTGCTGATGATCTGCCATTGTTGAAACATCAATTAAGGGAAATAGTCACATAAAGGATGCAGGAAATCAATACACAACTAATGTCCCACCATAAAACTGTCCTAGGCAGGCAGGAGTTTCATGACGTAGGACCACCAAGACTGTCTGCCTTACAAAAAGATACAATAGTCTTTGTAACTCAACAACCAGCAAATGAGGTGTCATCCTATAGCAAATCCTGTTATAATGAGATCGTACTCTGCAATATTTTTAAAAAATCAAGGCGTCTTAACACTTATAACAAGAGGACACCAACTATTTCAGTGACTGTGACATTCAAGATGACCAGCTTTTGGTAGTTTAAGCTCTGGTTTGTCCTGAATAAAACGAAAATTGCCTTTTGGCTGGTCTTGCATAAATCTGGATTTCAGGTAATAAGTGACAAGATGAATTTTCCTTTCTAATCAAGTCACTTGTCATCCTTCCATCCACCTTCCATTACTTGTGCTGTCTTTAGTGTTCAAGATCTATCTCTATTTATATACCAAATTATGGAAAACTATATAAGGGATAGAACGAAATTTTCTTTTCTGGGTGTTTTTCCGTATCCTCTCAATTTCAAAGTCATACATGTATGGCTTATTTCACTTCAAACCAACTCCACATATTAGCAAACATTTATTGAATGTCTATTCTGTTTAGACAAAAACCGCATATGCTAAAATTACCTATGAATTCTCCTTACTCACCCAATGTGTACCACACTGTATTGTGACTTTTGTGTTTACAGCCCTATAGCAGTTTACCTATATTCTCTTTACTCAATATTACTCCATGACTAACAATAAGCACTTGATTTTTTTTTCCCTTGAGGATATTGATATTATTATATCAAGACCTATTTGCCTGGCCACTCCAGCAGGCTTACTTACATCCACCGATTGTTTAAAATAACAAGTGTAGTGGTGACATTGCACACTAGCCTGAAAGTTGGGTTTGCCTGTGTTATGACTCCGCTGTGCTGCACCAGGCACCAGGGAGACACCTGAGATGATCCTAGTGCACTTGCCAAATTCAAGGGCATCCTTGAATGTGGGAGGAAGCCTCATGGGGGAGAAGCGTAATGAAAGCACAAGGGAGAAGGCAGCGAATGTCTTAAGTAGAGCAGAGGAAGGGGTTAAATTTGAGGGCTCTTTGAAGGGCTAATGGGAGCAGAAGGCATTTGAGCAGGGACTGAAGAGAGAGGATTTCAAGGGGACTGGGATTTCAGAGGTATTCAGGGCAAGTGAAGATGTTGGAAGTTGCTACAGCAAGGGTAGAGAAGCACGCCTGCTGCAGTGGCAAGAGTGAGGCCAAGAGGGTAAAGCAAATATGGATGTGAAGCCCCACTCTGCCTCTGTGTGACCTTGGGCATTTCACTCATGAGATGCCATGGCCTCATTCTTTGAACTGGGAAAATAGCACTGTCTCATAGGAGGGTTGTGAGGCTTAGATGAGTTGAGGTGTTCATTGAATACTAATACCCTTCCTCCGTACTTCACTTTTGTTCTGAAATCACCTCCAAAGAAGGCAAAAGAAGCATTTGAGTACTGATTTTCAAAATACATAGTAGGAATTAATATGTACATTGAGTGTTTAATATATGCCAGATGCTGAGTTAAACATTCTGTAGGCATCTTCTCTCTGAGTTGTGTTCTCTCATCCTGCCCATTTTGCAGATGAGGAAGTGGGCTTCAAGAGGGGAGATAAATGCCCCAAGACTAGCAGGCGGTAGAGCATGAATTTTCAGCCAGGTGGTATGGCTCCAAGGCATGTGTTCTTAAATGCTGCACTAAAGTAGGCCCTGTTGAAGTTCACTCATTAATTCAGCACAAACTCGCTGAACATATAGTATGTGTCAGGACTGCCACCAAAACAAAGAGACAAAGTCTTCATGAGGCTCTGGTCTGTAGAGGAAGAAGCCCAATAAACAAGTGAATTGTATAATAATTGGAAGATGGTAAGTGCCACAGAGCAAGAAAAAGCATGACCATCGGTAGGGAGTACGGTGGGAGGTGACAGTGTTTAAACATGGTGGTCCTTCGAGGAGGGCACTTGTTGGGATGAGCATTGGGTGTTGTGTGGAAGCCAATTTGATGATAAGTTATATTGAAACAAACATAGTGGTCTTAGGAAGAGCTACAGAGCAAAGGTGGCATTGAGCAAAGACTTGAAGGAAGTGAAGCAGGGCCCTTAAGGGTTATCTGGGGGTCAACAAATGAAAGTGCCTTGGGGTCGGAGCAAGGTGTGTTACAGAAACAGCAAGGATGTCAATGTAGCTGGGGTGGACCGAGTGAGGAAGGGAGCAGCTGGCCACAGCTTGTAAGGCCCTGCGGGCCTGTAAGGACTTTGGCTTTTCTAAGAATGAGCTGGGAGCCATGGGTGCATTTGAGGCAGATAAATGGCTTCGTATATTATAACAGTATCCATGTGCCCATGTTTTTGAGGCAGCTGGATGAGCATACAGGCTGCGACAGCCACCCAGGCAAAATGAAGATGGTGTCAATGGCAGAGCAGTAGCAGGAGTGACAGGTGGTCACATCCAGACACACCGTGAAGGTGGAGCTGATAGGGTTTGCTGAGGCATTAAAATTAGGGTATGAGAGAAAAGTGGAGGCTACGAGGAAGCCCGGGCTTCGTTAGCTTCCATAACCAGATGGTTCTATGGCTCCCCACTCACCACATTTTCTCTCCCACTAACCAGCGCACTACACGAGGAAAAGGAAACCACTCTTCTAGGTCTTTCACATTTGGGGTAATAACCCGGTGACTGTGAAAATAAGGCTCAGAGGAACACAGGTGTGCCTGTGCAGAGTGTCCATAGTGCCCATGAAGTTGGGGGTCTTTGCTGCTATTGGCTCAAATACAACAATAGGCTCCTTTTCCAGGCTCCCTAACACACACAAAACTGTTTAGTCTGAGAGGGAATGGGAGTCCCTGGCAGAACGTGGAATATCTATCTCGGGAGTTCTGCTACCTGTTTTGCTCTAATGACTAATTTTTTTTTTTTTTAAGCTGCAGAAAATATAAAGGCATACCAATTCACCACAAGTTTCCCTCTGCATCTGGGAAAAAGCTATTTCCTTGCTCCTAATTTCTCCTTTTCCCTCTCTGCCCAAATACATGTATTTTGTCCTTGAGGAGAAGCCTGGGGTTTTGAATACATGAACATGTGATCCTTAGCAACCACCACAAATCAAACAGGAGTGATGCCATGTTTGGACCAGATATGATTTCATAGAGATCATCAAGTGAGAGTATCTATCTATCTATCTATCTATCGAGACAGAGAGAGAGAGAGAGAGAGAGAGTGAGTCTGGTTCTCCCATTTACCTGCTGTGTGACCTAGGCCACATTAAAGAGAAACTAGGAAAGCTCTTTCACTTAACTCTGTCATGGGGACATTGACAACACCAACCTCTTAGGGTTTTTATGAAGCGTGAAGTAAAGCATAGAAGTCCCTAACTTAGGGCCTGCCACATAGAAAGTCCTCAATAAATATTGTCTGCTGTTTTATTATGAGTCTGATTATATGTGTAATAAGCTTAATTAAGTGCTTGCAATAAAGTAGATGCCCAATAAATGTTAACCCATGTCCCTTCTCTCTCAGTAAAATCGGGTTCCAAGTCTTCCCAAACTGGAGCAGATTATGATACATGGAGGGAGGTGCCCAGTGGTACCAGACAGCTCAAGAAGTTTCAGGGCTGAGTGGCAGTGAGGATGATGAGCAGTGGACATGTTCCGGGACATAAGATGAGCCCCGCCTGGTGACTGATCAGAACTGAAAAGTGAGTGCACATACCTTCTCCTCTTTCCACCCAAGAGCCAAGCGCTTCTGCACATTGCAGCAGCTGTTGCCGTAATAATGCTACCTAGTAAACAGCAATGAAACCCTCAATGGCATGTAATAAAAGTTAATTTTTGCTTGTGACTGTACTCAGCCGTCAGGTAGCCCTGCTGGACTGGGCCAGGCCAGGAGAACCTCAGCTAGGCTTGCTCATGCATATGCAGGCAGGGCCTTCTGGGGCCTGGCCAGTCAGGGCTGGCTGGGTGTTGACGGGAACGATGACATGCTAGGGCCCCCATCTCCTCATCCCGCAGACAGGACTTGTTTGCCAGGTGCAGTAGGGTTCCCAAGAGAGAAAACAGAAGCACACGGGCCCCTCGAGGCCTCGGCACGGAGCTGGCACACTGTCTCTTGTATCACTTTCTATTTGCCAGAGTTCGTTGTTGACAAGCACTGGCCACGCAATGGGCATGAAGACAAGGGAGAGGAGGTATGAAGAACTAAGGACAACTCTGCATTCAATTTGCCACATGCATTAACTTATGTAAGTCAGTGCCTGCATGGAGGAGAAAGGGTGTCCACACTCCAGTCCCCTATTACGCATATCTGGGTCATCTGTTGCAGATTTCCGGAAGATTGACTGTTGACCGTAAGAGTTACTTACGTCCTTTCTAAGGATTGAAAAATTAAGTTTCCAGCTACTTGAATGCAGCATCCCTGTCTCACCTCCACCGTCATCTCCGAGAACCCCACCCTGCAGAGGTAAACTTAAAAAGTTGTATGTAGGTGACATTGTTGTAAATTGATCCTGTTTCCTCAGAGACCTGTTTTTTGTCTTCTCGTCACTGCTGATTGATCGTGGCAGGATCTGTGAGTCTCGGCTATCTTGTAACTCTCAGCTCCCAGAGCTCGCCGGTCCAAGCCTCTCTGACAAGCTGATTTATAATGATTTGTAAATAAACACTTCCATTTATTGGAGGTGTTTATTTGTAAAGCAACTCAGTGTCACGTCCTTGCTGAAGTCATTTGTCTGCCTTGGAAAGGAAGATTTAAAAAAAAAAAAAGTGGAGACATCCTTGGGTATACTCGTAGGTAGAATCAGGATTGAGAGTCTGAGCAGTGTTTCCACTGAGATTTCACCTAGAATCACAAGTGTCATTCTTAAACCTACAGACTACACTCAGTGATTAAGTGACTGACTGAACAGTCCCTTAAGTGAGTGTGCAGAAACTACCCTCCAAGTAGACCAGCAAGCTTATTCCTTATAAACTATAATTTTAGGGCTTATGGAAAATACATCCATCCATCTGCTCAGTGATCGCACAAATTTACAGCACACAAAGGCTCTGATTACATAAGGCTTAAATTGCAAATATCTTTGTTGGGTCTACCACGGGAACTTGCATTCATAGTAATGATACACTATGATGAGATAGGAAAATGATAGATAGACTGATACTTATTTACTTATTTGTTTATTCATCAGCTATACTCTGAGTATGTACTGTGAGATCAGGTTTTTTTTCCCTCTTTGTTTTTTCTTTTGTAAATTCTTCCTTTCTTCCTTGTTGCCTTTCTTCCTTTCTTCTTTCCTTTTCATTTTTTTTTTCTATTCAGTCCAAAGTGTCATTATGATGTTAGGTCCAAAGCTCAATACAGAACTCTCCTCAGAAAAGACAAAGCAAAGGTGGCCTCCTGTGAGCGCCTTAGGTCTAAGGTTCTAAAGGGCTTTTATTCTGATGCTTTGACATCATGGGACTTTGCTCACTCAGAAGAGATTGTCCCTCCCAAAGTTAGCTAATTCCTTCAGAAAGCAAACAACTTCTTCAAGAGTGTACCTTTCATATGCAAACCAACCTATGCAGAGTCCATATTCCACACTCACCTCCTTTGTCTAGCTTATACTCTAGCCCAATATCCACTAGCCCTAATCACCCCAGAGCTAGAAGCTGGAGGACTAAGTCAGCCTCTTTGCTGCAGAATCCACTGAAATTACTCTAATTGGCCAATCCTAAAGCTGTTTATGTGCCTCACAAGTTCCTTCCTGCAGAAACCACAATGGGGGCTCTTGCCATGTTTCCCCCTGGCTCCCTCTACCTCCTGACTAATGCTGCTGTTTCCCCATGTAGCCCTTCACGGAGTGATGTGCTTCCTACTTCTAGGTAACTGTGAGTACCACAAATTCTTCCTTCATGACCATCATTTCCATGGTTGCATGTGTTACCATATTTGATTAAAACAAATCCCAGATGTCTTTTTGAAACACCTGAACACTTGGAATCAAATGGTTGGTGAGAAATGTTCTCTTGTCCATTTCCCAGACCTCTTTCCCAGGCCCACCAGTGAATGAGGTCTGACCACTACTATACAAAAAAAAGTGAATCCAAAGGATACCTACCAGGGACAAGAAAAGTAGCCAAGCATTTTCCCCAAGAATATATGCAGATGGCCAACAGATGCATGAAAAGATGTTCCATGTCATTAATCATCAGGGAATGCAAATCAAAACCCCGATGAGAGATCACCTCACACCTGTTAGAATGGCTAAACTTGAAAAGATAAGAAACAACAAATGTTGGTGAGGATGTGGAGAAAAAAGAACCCTGATGCACTGTTGGTGGGAAGGTAAACTGCGGCAGCCATGGAAAACTGTATGGAGGTTGCTCAAAAAATTTAAAATAGAAATATCACATGATCCAGTAGTTTCACTATTGGATATTTACCAAGAGAAAAAGAAAACACTAACTCAAAAAGGTATATGCACCTCTATGTTTATTGCAGCATTATTTACAACAGCCAATGTGTGGAAACAGCCCAAGTGTCCATCATTAAACAAATGGCTAAGGGAGATGTGGGGTAAATATACAATGGAATATTACACAGCCATAATAAAGGATAAGATTGTGCCATTTGAGACCGCATGGATGGACCTAGAGAATATTAGGCTTAGTGAAATAAGTCAGACTGAGAAAAACAAATACCTTATGATTTCATTCATAAATAAAATCTAAAAAAAATGAATAAACAAACAAAAAGCAGAATCAGAACTGCGAATACCAAGATCCGACTGATGGTTCCCGGGGCGGGGGGGGGGGGGGGGGCGGGGGGCGGTGGCAGGCTGGACAAAATGGGTGAAGGGAAGAGGGAGATACAGGCCTCCAGTTAGAGAATGAGTGAGACACAGGAATAAAAGGCACAGCATAAGGAATACAGTCAATGATACTGTAATAAGGAGGGAACAGGGCAGATGGCAGCTATACTTGTGGTGAACAGAGCATACAATGCCTAAACTTGTCAAATCACTAAGTTGTACATCTGTTAAAAAAGAGAGAGAGAGAGAGAAAGTGAGACATCCTTAGTGCCTAGCCCCTGAGCTGCCGAAGCTTCCTGACACAGGAGAGGAAGAGAGACCCCATGCCTCCATGTCAGACGTGAAGCAGACATGAGTTGAGTGTCAGTTCACATTCTCTCTCCACTAAAATGCTCAGAGACAGAAAGTTGAACAAGACAGGTCCCTGTCCTGAAGAGGGTCACCTGCTGGTGTGGGGGGAGATAACTGCTGTAAACATGTAAACAGCTGTTAGTGAAGCTTTGGGGACAGGTGGAATTTGCACGAGGCCTTGAAGGATATGTAGAAGTTTACTAGAAGGTGGTCAGGTTGGGGATCTTAAATAGAGGAATGTTATTTTCTTTGCAAAAATAAAAAGGGTGAGAAAGGGTATGTAGAGTTTGTCTTCAGAATCTCCACAGTGTTTCTGTGGTTTTGCATTTTTCCTTAGTTGGTATTTTCTCCATCAGCCACTCTACCTAGTCAGCAAATCCCAGGAGCAGAATCATGGAGTTGCAGCTTGTCACTCTCAGGAGAGAAATCATCCCAGGGGATTGTGAGTTTGTAGGCACAGACCCGGGGCCTCCCTCCTCTTTAGAGCCCAGTCTCTGTCTCCAGAGGCTGGGGGTGGGGGTAGGCAAGGTAGGGGGAGAAGGCAGGGTGGTTTGCATGTGTCTGGCCCTTTAGGAGCCCCTTGAAATAATACCAAGGAGAGAGAAATGAGCTGGTGAGTTGAATTTTTAGCAGCAGATTTACACTCTATCAATACTGCACTTTATTCCTCAGCAAACTATTATGTACCCAACTCAAAGCATTGGGAAATGAGGGTGAAGCCAGGGGGTGGCACTCTCAAGGGGCCATCCATTAAGCACAGGGATCATATTTTTCCAGTGACCCAGACCTTTGACATTCACTGAGGCCCACCAGTTCCCAGACTCCAAAGGTTTGCAAAATGTAGCCTTCTAAAAAAAACGTAAGGCACTCCATTACTTTCAAATTGCTCTACTTTGTCCAGACCCAAACTGTATTCATTTCCAAAGGAAATGACTCTTGAGAATCTGAAGAGCCTCAATTATTGTAAATCACTCTGCAAGACAAGCACAAAATTAATCAGGGCTCCTGTGTTTGGCGTCAGTCAGGCATGCAGCAGAGAATGCCATAAATAAAAACATCAAGTTCGACTGTTGCCCAAAACCTCAGGGAAGTCTGTTTTCAATAGGGTAAAATAAAGCCATACCGCATACTCACCACACGCTATTGTGTGAGGGGACAAACCAGAAAATGTCTCAAATATATAAGTAAATAAAGCCCCGATTAGCCAGAAGTAGCTCCTTTACTACTAACCCACCAGCAGAGATACTGATTTTCTTAAAATGTTAAAATAATGTATCTTTATTTCCCACTATTGGCTCAGCAGTGTTTCCAGCTAGACAATATTCAGGGTTTAAGGCCTTTTCATAGCCATGACTGCCATAGGGGTCCTTTGATCCTTTTGCAATTTGCTAGCCATTGTTTCCTCGTTTGATGTTGGGGAATCTGAGGTTGTTCTAAGTGAGGAAATCTCAGAGATCTCCTTTGCAGAGGAGAAACACACACACACACACACACACACACACACACACACACACACGATAAATCATCCTCCTGAGCCTTTACCAAGTATCCAAGTATCCATACCCGGATAAAAGCGTTACATGGCAACTCTTGAATTGTCACACTGAGAGAAGGACTTTTTGTTGCCCCCATTTTATACATGAGAAACCTAGAGAGGCTAAATGAGCTGTTCGGGATGACGTGGTCGTAAGGGGAGGAGCAGGGACTCAGGCCAGGTTCCACTGGCCTGCAGACCTCTCTCCTACGGCCTAACTCCAGCAGGTGGAAGGACTGGGTTACAATGAGCAGTGAGGCAGGATGAGGACCTAGCCTTCCCAACACCCTTTAGTTTCCCTTTTTCATAAGGTTGCCTAATAGGGTCACAGGACAAGAACGTAAGTCCTTTACTTTGAGTTCACCCCAGATTATGAGCTTCTTGGAGAAGACACTACATTCCTTCCAGTTGTATACCCAATGCCTACTATAGTCAGGCCTTAGGTTATTGATCAACTAGTTTTTGTTGAATGAGAGAATAAGGGAATTCAACCAAAAGTTATGTTCCCTTTGGCAGTTTTCAAATTTCAGGGGAACAACACATTGCTGCCAATTTCTAGAGATAAAAGTTGCAGATACACTTTGGTTTCCAGAAACATCTATGTATTCACTTCAAAAGCAGAGTCATTCCAAACTGTCATCACTGGTCCACCCACCCTAACATGTACATTAGACATCAAGTGGGCAAAGGAGCTCAGGGTAATTATAGGGCTGTCCTGACAAGATGCTTGAATGTAGCTGAGATTCACCTCCATTAGTGACACCTTCCTGGCCCTTGTCTCAGACACAATTCACTTGAGAGAAAGAGGGGAGAGCTATAGCCAAAAATACTAAAATGGCAAAATGTATTCGAAAACGTTTCTTATCTCCCAAGGAAAACTACATGTAAAAAATACTTAGATGTTGGGGTGCATGGGTGGCTCAGTCAGTTGAGCTCCTGACTCTTGATTTTGGCTCAGGTCACGGTTGTGGGATTGAGCCCCATATCAGGCTCTGTGCTAAGCATAGAGCCTGCTTAAGATTCTTTCTCTCTCCCTTTGCCCCTTCCTCACTTATGCTCTCTCTTTCTCAAAACAAAAAACAAAAACAAACAAAAAAAAACAAATAAAAACTTAGATGCAAAATTGATTGTTCAACAGATAGCTTTCAAAAAATTCTCTGTAATTTCACATACTGTCCATTTTGTTTCTTTTTGAAATCCTAGTCACCCAATCCTCAAGCATATGTTTTATCAGACTAGTTAGGTATCATTTCCCTTACTTGGATTTGTAGATATACTTATATAGTAGGGCTATTTTTTGGAAAAAGGTGATCGGGCTGGGGGAGTTAAGAACAGGACAACTGAAATCAGACTGTTGAGGTTCAAATCTCTGCCCTGCCTCCTACCAACTGAGGGACCTAGGCAAATTATTTCATCTTTTGTGCCTCATTTCCCTTAATTGTAGATGAGGCAATAATAAGAGTACCAAAGCACCCAGTCCCGTAGGGATGCTTTAAGAATTAAATGAAATGGAGAGCTTATAGAACAGTGCCTACCTAGCTCGTGGTGAATACATAAGAAAGGTTAAATATCATTACTGATTTTCTGTTATTCTCAATTTACCTTATTTCTTTAGATCTCATTCGGAATAATGTGAGTTGAGAGCGGTCTACCACTCAAAAGTTCACTTTGATAATAAAGCTGTCACCTTATTTGCCAGTTGATGTCTTAAAGTTGCAAGTTCCATTTCCACAGCCCAGGTAAGATGCTATTGCCCCATGCTCCACGTACACGCACCTGAGTTGTTTGGGATTAAACTGAAGACAGCAAGCAAAAATCACCTTCCCTACATATAGAAATAACAAAAGTGACCAATTATGATAACCTACTGGAACGTTATATAATTTCTAATCTTCACCACCTGAAAAAGCAGACATTAGTATACTATTTTGTAAATGTAAACCTTGAAGCTCCAAGAGGTTCAGTAATCTATACAGCTACAAAGTGACTGGGATGGGTTTTGAATCCTGTGATTTCTGACCAAAGCCGACATTATATTGTATATACATTTTTTTCCTTAGACAGAGGTTCTTAGCCCTGACAACACATTAGAATCAACTGGGAAGCCTTTAAAACTAACACCCAGGACCCATTCAGAACATCTCAATCACAGCCTCAGGGGGTGGAGGGAAAACTCAAGCACCTGCAATTTACAAAGATTTCCAGGTGGTTCTATGTGCAGTTGGGACTGAGGACCATTTATCTAAACTCTGCTAATTTCAGAAATGTGTAAAATAAAGATTAACTTAAAGGAG
The DNA here is from genome assembly GCF_046562875.1 of Panthera onca. Classification (NCBI taxonomy): domain Eukaryota; kingdom Metazoa; phylum Chordata; class Mammalia; order Carnivora; family Felidae; genus Panthera; species Panthera onca. The sequence goes on along the minus strand of NC_138340.1, from coordinate 30,629,197 downwards.
CAGCTTTTGAATTATTTATTTCATTAATTAGCTTAAATGAAAGACTTGTTTTGCATCATTTACTCAATGAATTCATTTCCCTTCAGACCCTTTAGGATTCCCTAAAGAATCCTACATCACTTTCTTTGTTTCTAGATGAGCTATACAATCGTTTCTGGTGATTTTTCATTCAAAAAGTATTTTTGAAAGCCCCCTTTGTGTTTTACTGTCAGTTATGAGAGACAAAGAAAAATGAGCCAAGGACTTTGTGATCATTATTGCCACAAATACCTAGGGAACATTCTGTTGATACTGAACATTGTAAAAACTTTTGGATATATAGTAGCAAACAATGAACATGTAATTCCTGTCCTCCTGGAACTTACAGTCTAGAACAGAGACAGGAGCTCGACATGTAAATCAGTAAATAAACATATAATTACAGCTTATGGTTAATGTTACAAAGAAAACAAACTGACAAAGTCCCTTTTAGATTGAGTAGTCAAGGATAGTTTCTAGGAAACAGCTTCAAAATCATGAGGCTCTTAGACAGTTGTCTGGTGTATTCGTAATAGCTAATGAGTACACCCAGGATACACTTTTGATGTCTGACTCCTTTCTCTAGTATAATGATTTTAAGATGCATCCATATTGCCAAGCATATTAATAGTTCATTTCTTATTATCACTAAGTAGAACTTGAGTGTATGAATATAGCCTTGGTATTTTTTATGCACATGAGATTTTAGGTATCACTGAGTTAGACTGTTAGTTCCTTAAGGACAGGGCAATGACTAATACATTTATTGTCCTTTCCAAAACTTGACTGATGATATTGGAGTTAGCAGGTATTCAATACACATTAGCTGATTGGATGAATTTTTATGCTCACAGATAATACCCATTGTTCTCTTTCCAACGTCCTTACCCACGACATACATAGACTCTTTTTTTTTTTTTCAACTTAAGTAGATATGAATTTCAGCTAGTAAAAGACAGGAGCAATTGAATATTTCCATAGAAGGCAAATGACTCATTTGGGGTGAAGGCAAGGAATCCCATCAACGGATTATACCTGTTAATCAAGACTCTTTAAAATCAAGTGTGTCTAACACAAGAAGCTGTTGCCCCATTTCTTTTTTTTTTCTTAATTTTTTTAATGTTTATTTTTGAGAGAGACAGAGCATGAGCGGGGGAGGAGCAGAGAGAGAGAGAGACAGACGGACAGAATATGAAGCAGGCTCCAGGCTCTGAGCTGCCAGCACAGAGCCTGATGCGGGGCTTGAATCCACAAATCATGAGATCATGACCTGAGCTGAAGTTGGATGCTTAACCAACTGAGCCACCCAGGCGCTCCTATTGCCCCATTTCTAAACGTGCCCATGGTTGGTTCTTACACTTTAACAGTAATGTTAATTACACAAAATTCAGATGCATAGAGAGTTGAGGCTACTACTATAAGACCTTAGGAAAACCTGGCTTACCTTTATTTATGTCTGCCTCCATTGTAGCCTGAGTCATGGCATCAAGAATCTAGTAGGTGCTTAATAAATGCTTCTGCAATTGAACTGAATGTAGACAAATTGCTTCAATAGCAAATATGAACATTTAAAATGTGCTTATCCATAATGATTAGCTTGAGAAATGCTAAAAGAAACCTTTACCCAGCCTGCAATTTTTTTTCCAGCCTGCATTTTAATGCAGGGCACATTTCTCAGCTGAGATTGATGTTCTCCTTAATATCTCCCATGAAAGCAGACTAACATTTAAAACAGTTAGTATGCCAGAAGTGGTCTCAGAAATGTCAGTGTGGTGTGTGATTACAAGCTGGTCTAAAGGAAGAAAACAAGCTCCCTTTAATAAACTGAGCTTTACTCAGGCTGCAGAAACCTATTAAGATGAAGGGAAACTGACTTGACGAAACTGAAAGGCTTAGGCATATTATTACCTATTAAAAGTCATTCATTAATTATGGGAAAAAGCCATCAAGAGGAATTCCATTCTGATAAAAGGGAGTTAAAAGATGTTGCACGTTGAGGCTCTGGAATCAGAATGAAGTCTGCCATGTCCTAGCTGAGAGCTGGGGCAATGCACCTAACCTCTCTGACCTTTGATTTCCTGACTTCTAAAAAAGATGCTAATACTCACCACCTCACTGGACTGTGCTCTGATTGGATTGTAGAATGCATTGTATGATGCCTTGCTAGGCTACTTGTGGACAGAGGTCCAGCTTGTCAGCATCATTGGAAAGCCTGTTAGAAATGCAGAATCTTGGGAATGCAAGCTGGTGCAGCCACTCTGGAAAACAGTCTGGAGGTTCCTCAAAAAACTAAAAATATAACTACCCTACAACTCACCAGTTGCACTACTAGGCATTTATCCAAGGGATACAGGTGTGTTGCTTCGAAGGGACACATGCACCCCAGTGTTTATAGCAGCACTTTCAACAACAGCCAAAGTATGGAAAGAGCCCAAATGTCCATTGATGGATGAATCGATAAAGAAGATGTGGTATATATATACAATGGAGTATTACTCGGCAATCAAAAAGAATGAAATCTTGCCATTTGCAACTATGTGGATGGAACTGAAGGGTATTATGCTAAGTGAAATTAGTCAGAGAAAGACAAAAATCATATGACTTCACTAATATGAGGACTTTAAGAGACAAAACAGATGAACATGAGGGAAGGGAAACAAAAATAATATAAAAACAGGGAGGGGGACAAAACAGAAGAGACTCATAAATATGGAGAACAAACTGAGGGTTACGGGAGGGATTGTGGGAGGGGGGAATGGGCTAAATGGGTAAGGGGCACTAAGGAATCTACTCCTGAAATCATTGTTGTACTATATGGTAACTAATTTGGATGTAAATTTAAAAAATAAAAAAATTAAATTAAAAAAAAGAGTGTATTGTAACCCCCCCAAAAAAATAAGAAAATAAAGTCTTTGAAATGCAGAATCTTAAGCCCCACCCCCAACCTACCGAATCAGAAACTACCTTTTAGCAAGATCCCCATGTGACCTGCACCCCATCACTGTTTGAAATGTGGATCTTAAGCATATTACACATGCTAGGCATACAGTAAATGCTCGATAAATATCCACTGCTATTATTCTGTAGAAAATTTTAGACATATGAATAATATTGAGTTCCATCCTCTCCCACACGATGGGTGCACTTCTTTACCATACTGTGCATGTCTTTCGTCTTCTGAAAATTCCTTCATCATTGCAACGATCAACAGTGTTTTCCTATACAGTATTCAGTGTGAACTCTGACTTCCTTAGGTTTGATGATCAGTTATAAGACTAGAATTGAAGAGCAGACATTTATCACTGGGCCAGATCTCATTGTGGACTGTAAACTCACAGCTTCATCCAAGCTGGCAGGCTGACATTAAAACAAAATTATTAATTGACTTTTTTTTCCCTCCCCACAGCCATAAACAAATATATCGGTTTTAAATGGATTCTTCACACTGTGGCAGCTTGATCACCACTTTCCATACCCACAATTGATAGAAAAAGATGAAAGATAAGGGAACAAAGGGTGAAAATGTAACAGGTGATCATGTTTAGTTTCCTTGAGCATATTTTAACAAAGCTTGGAGACAGTATTTGTTGGGCTGGGGATAACAGCGCTTTCTTCGTGGATTTTTTCCTGCTTTGCATCAGAACCTGTGTGTGCTGTCTGAAAACCTCTAAGGGAAGTAAGCAGTTCAGCCTGTGGCTTTGAGAATTCTCCATCTCCCCTGAGTAGGAGCTGGGAGTGTAGCAAAGGCAATATATTCCTTAGGACCTTCAAATGGAAAGTACCAATTTCCAATGCTCGGAAATTCTTCAGAGCAGCATGCTGGCCCCAAAGCAAATGGACTGAAGGTGGTGTCAGGCTGTAAAAAGTTAATTTACTAGAGTCTCTTCTAAGAACTGCCGAGTCATTTCGAATTCTAATGCAACATACCTGCCCTTCTTCCACAATCGTAGCTGAACTGACATGGAAGCAATGGGAAACATTTACAATAGGAGCTTTAAAAAAAGGCAGTTTGTCCTGTTTGTGTGCTGACCTGAGTTGTTATCCCTCTCTGCCTTCATTGAAAATGCCTTCTGGTCTCCTAAGAATTGCACCAGCCTGCTGCCTGGAGATCAGGACTCCCTGCACATCCCTGAACATTGTTTGCACGCTGTCATATTGAGAAAGTACAATTTGTATTCGGCAACTGCTCCCTATACACACACACACACACACACACACACACAGACACACATGCACACCCACACACTCCCTTCTTGGGTCCATTTGCCCCACCTTTAACAGATTTACCTTCATGGGGCCCTCAAATTGTCCCCAGCCCTTCTTCTACCAGAGATGATGAATCTAATAAAATAATTAACATTGACGTGTCTGTGTGTGATAACACCTCTACTTTTAAAAATGTATTAGAAATGTTGAAGGCATATACAACAGGCACAAAGAATAGGGGCTTTTCTATGAAACATATTCCAAAGGCTTCCTGTCTCGTGGAGAACAAAACGCTGGCTTCCCAGCCTTTCGTGAGACACTTCCCCCACCTGCCAACCATTCTCCCCCTTCTCACTGCCCCCTCCCGCTCCTCTTGTTTCCCCGGTGTTCACTCCCAGAGCATTAGCACTTAGAGCTTTCTCTGCCTTCGACACTCTTCTCCTAAATATCTATTTGACTCCCTTCCCTGAGTTCTTCAGGTCTCTGCTAATCAGAGAAGCCTTTCCTCACAACCCCTGCATGAAGGAGCCATCTCTGGCCCACCCCAATCTCTACCTTTCATAATCCCATTAACCTGCTTTGTTTTCCTCCATAACACTGACCACATAAAGCATATATTTAGTTGTATATTATTACCTGGTTGCCATAACTAAAATGTTAGTTCCGTGAAGTCAAGGATTTTGTCTGTTTGGGTATTGTCGTTTTTTTGTTCTTTGTTTTGTTTTTTTTGTTTTGTTTTGGTTTTTTTTTTTCCTGCAGAGCCTAGAAAAAAAAACCTGAGACAAGGCAGGGCTCAACAAATAACTAACTAATGATTGATGTCAGCTTTATCAGCGCACACGTTCCAGCTTAAGAAAGTTATAAATAATATGACATAAACATAATAAAAATTATGTACGTATGTATGTTGAGTTCACCCAGGTATCCTTCCTGTTTTCAGCCCCCTTCCTCTCTCCTAGGAGTAATCACTATCTTGAATGCGGGGCTTATCATTTTCATGCATTTCTTTATCTTACATATGTATGTGTTTTTAGGCAATACATAGCATTGGGTAGCTGTATACTGTACTGTGGCATGGCATTCCATAGCACAGCATGGCATAGTGTAGTATTATAGTGTAGTAAAGTATGATATAATTTAGTACAGTGACGCTTAAACAACATGGGTTTGAACTGTTTGAACTGCTCAGGTCCACTTATACTTGGATTTTTTTTCTGCAAAAAGCTTTATTGTTTCCATTTGGTCCACAGCTAGAGAGAGCGCTCCAGGGTGGTTAAAAAGCTGCCTAGTGGCTACAGGAAGACACTCAGGCAGCAGCCCCGACACCAGGGTCATGCCAGAGGGGACCCTCCAGGGCTGCCAAGCTCCTGAGGCTGTTACTCATGCTTCAAGGTGAGCCTTTCGAAGAGCTACTTGCCCAACCCAGCCGGGAGCCCAGCCTGCAGAGGTGAGTCAGGTGGTCGCCATCTCCTTGATGAGTTTCACTTCCTCATCCAGAAAGCACTTCTCCCGGAAGCTACAGAACCCGGGGCATGCAGCTCCCAAAGCGCCTGTTTCAGGTTCTCTAGGATCATGGCAACTTTCTTGGCCTCAAGGTTTTACCCCACTCATCTTGAAACAGCTTCTGCAAGTCCTCGAAAAGGGCACTGGTTTCTTCAAAAGATGCTGGGTGCCCTTAAGGTTCTCCTCAGCCAACTCTTGGAATGAGTGTCCCATGCCCTCCAGAGCTACATCCTCGAGGTGAAAAGAGAAGCCCAGAGAAAGGTAAGTGTAGGAGGCCCACAGGTTGACCAAGTGGTTGGCCACAGCTTCCACCTCTGGAATAATTCTGAGAAATCTGGAAGCTCCTGGTTGATGAACAGTAAGGAGTTAAGCTCAGAAGATGGTGCTGGCTGGTCTCGAAGTCAGGGGATGGCTAAGAAGAAGGAAAAGAGGTTGGAGGGTGGTGGGAGGCACCCCTGAGGCACCTCAGGGAAGGGACATCCCTGAGTCTGTTCTGTGCATACACTTTGAAGCAAGAGACAGATCCAGAGATCACTGGGCACATTGCCTATAGGTGGAGTTTTTATGGTGCAGTACTGTAAATGTATTTTCTCTTCCCTATGATTTTCTTAATACATTTTCTTTTCCCTAGTTTACCTTATTGTAACAATACGGTATGTAATATATAGAACATACAAAATACGGAACCTCATGGGCTGTTATTAGTAAGGCATTTATTTGATCAACAGTAGTAGGCTATTAGTAGTGAAGTTTTGGGGAAGTCAGAAGTGTTAAGTGGATTCTCATCTGGGTGGTGGCGGTCAGTGACCCAACCCCTGTGTTGTTCAAGGGGCAACTGTATGATCATATAGAAAAGAACAGTATTTCTCAAACTTTGCTTCATATCAGAATTACCAGAGCAGCTTTAAAAAATCCTAATGGCCAGATCCCACATGGGTTTCATCTGAAAATCCCTACAGGTGAGCCCCTTGCATTGTTTGTTTAAAGCTCCCAGGTACTTTCAATTGCAGCCAGCCTGTAGGACCAGGGGCATTGCCCTGAATAAAGTGCTGTGGTCAGGAGTCAGGCTGCCAGGATTGGAACACGGCCTCCAAGTCTCTCCAGAGTTTTTAAAGTTCCTGGACACCACAGTTAGTCACTCGAGGGAGGAGGAGCATACCGCATCCCTTCTTAAAGATACTGACCAGAATCAAATGCCGTTCCTTCAACTAACCTCTCTGACACCATTTTCCTGAGATATTTAACTCTCAGTTATTTTAATAGGGCCTTCCATCTAAGTCATGGGAAATCTCCAAAAACACAATGAATTCCTTGCTTCAGAACACTCATTATGTGTCTGAATTTGTATAACTTTATTTTTTTTTAATTTTTTATTTCTGACAGACAGAGACAGAGCACGAGTGGGGGAGGGGCAGGGAGAGAGGGAGACACAGAATCCGAAGCAGGCTCCAGGCTCGGAGCTGTCAGCACAGAGCCCAACGCGGGGCTCAAACTCACAAACTGTGAGTTCATGGCATGAGCTAAGGTCGGACGCTTTACCGACTGAGCCACCCAGGCACCCCTGTATAACTTTATTGAAGTACAACATATATCAGGAAGAGTACTCTCATCATAATTGTACAGCTAGATGACTGTTCACAAACTGAACACACCCACATGACAAGGACCCTGATCAAGAAACCCACCAGGGTCTACTGTCTAAAGGGCCACTACTCACCTGACACCTAACAGTGGATTAGTTTGGCCTATTTGGCCTTCACATGCATAAAATTATATATACTCTTTCATCCGGTTCTTTCATTTGACATATTACAAAACACATTACTTCTTAATCTCTGTTAGATTTAAAAAGAGAGTTATAAAAGGGAAAACCATGCAGAAAAGTAACCAAAAGACACTAATTATAAATAATATATTTGATTCACTACCTAGAAAAATCAGAGAATCAGTGAAAAGTGTTCTATAATTTATTTTTTAGAAGACAGTTACCCATTTTTCTTCAAAGAATAAAGAAACTTTTAGATTACCTATTTTACCAACTCATTCGTAGACCTGTCAGTGTGCTTTTGCATAATGTATATTACTTAGAAAACAATGTGAATATAGATCATTTTTAAAGGCTTTGCTAGAAAGGCAAACAGGACCCACTCTTTGTGTCCTATTAACAGATTACAATGATCCATAATCCAAAATTCATTTTTATTTCATCTGGGGTCGTATGCTTTAAGAGATAAATGTGAACTCATGGTGATCATTTTTTTTATTATATGAAATTTATTGTCAAATTAGTTTCCATACAACACCCAGTGCTCATCCCAAAAGATGCCCTCTTCAATGCCCATCACCTCCCACCCCCCATCATGGTGATCATTTTAAGCTAGTAACAATCTCATTCTGAAAATACCTCTTGATTGATTTACTTAACGAAATTTTCAGTGCTGCAAATAGAATGTTGAGCAAAAAGAAACTTGGTTCCTGCCCTGATGGATCTTTAAGTCTGGTGAATGTCAGGTGTTAATCACAGAGCCCTGCAAGTCAACTGAAATGTGACATTCAGAGCTGAAGGAGGCAGGCACAGCCCTATGAAGATGTATCAAAAGGGGGAACTGACATGACTGCGAGAGTCACAGACCGTTTCCCCACAGATGTGATTGTGGGGCTGATGTTAAAAATACAGTAACAGAGGGAGTCTGGGTGGCTCAGTCGGTTAAGTGGCTGACTTCAGCTCAGGTCATGATCTCATGGTTTGTGAGTATCAGCCTGGCATCCAGCTCTCTGTTGTCAGCACAGAACCCACTTCAGATCCTCTATCTCCCTCTCTTTCTGCCCCTCCCCTGCTTGCTCTCTCTCTCTCTCTCTCTCTCTTTCTCTTTCTCTCACAAAAATAAACAAACATTGAAAAAAAAGAACACATACACAAACACGCACACACAATAACAGAGACTCCTGGGTGGCTCAGTGGATTAAGCGTCTGACTCGATCTCAGCTCTGGTCTTGATCTCAGGGTCTCGAATTCAGGGTCATGAGTTCGAGCTCTGCACTGGGTGTGAAGCCTACTGAAAAAAAAAAGCACAGTAACAAAAGAATGATGCTAGCATGTAAAACACCCTTGAAATTTTACAAACTGCATCCACAGAAACTGAGTGCAACACTTCGAGGCCGTTTGCCCAGAATACTCTCCATCATTCCTGCTAGTAGCCACACACACACACACACACACACACACACACACACACACACGCTGCTGTTTAGCTCTTATGCAACCTCAGATGTCAGATGAAATTTCTCTTTCTTAAGGAGGAAGTCCCTGGATGTTCTTCATGCACCTAAAGTAGGTCAAGGTCCCCAGTTTTATACTTTTACATTACTCACCAAATCTTTCTAGTATTTATGATAGATTTCCTCCTCCTTTTTTTGTAACAAAAATAACACGAGATGATCTATAACGTACTCATCACATGATGCCTTGGACCTCATGAATATGCAATAGACAGTAGCTCCCTAGTGTATTTAATGTGTATCAACTCTGCAAAAACCCTCCAACCTCTATGAGGCAGGAGCCACATGTCACGTTTTCCCCAGTAACCCCAACACTTGACGTGGTACTTGGCACTAGGAGGCCAGAACAGCACTGCACAGTGTTCAGCAGGAAGGGACTGCACTCGAGACCACCACGGTTTGAATTCAGTGCCAGAAGGATGACCTTGGGCAGTTAGTTTAAATTATTTTGCCTGCATGTCCCTTCAGGAACTAGACCCTGTCCTAAAACTTACCTCATAGGGTTGTGAGTATTTATCAATTGAAGGAACAGTGCCTGGTTCATAGTAAGGGATCCGTGCATTAACTGTTAGTATTATTAGGTAAACTACCACCTTTCCACTCTGCCTCTTTAATGCTACACTAACAGAGTGATAGAATCTGAGAAAAGGAGAACTGAATCCTACAACCCAGTTCACACAGGGCCACTTCATGCATCTTGGGTCCTCCTTAGTTGAGTTAAGTGAACTTGAGCAGAACTGGTTTGGAAAAGACCTATATTGAGAGCCCCATTGAAAGAACTTACATTTTTAAATACTCCACTCGTCTTTCCCTCTTCCCAATTTACCAACTGGGTTTCTTTCCAATGTACATATGACTTCATGCCCTTTAATTTCAGAGGAATTCCAGTATTTTATACCTGAAAGGGAGCAGAGACATCACCATCTCCAACGTCAGTGACTTTTATAAGAAGAAACGGAGACCAGACACAAAAAGTGAGTGGAACAAGGTCACACAGACTATAGCAGATGAGGGACGAACAGGCATATACCTTGACTCTGACAGGCATAGCACCTAGTGGTATGTTCTTTCTAACATACCACATGGTTTCCTAAGTGCTTTGGTTAATATTGTTAATATTTTTAGAACAAACAAGAGGAACTTGGTCCCATGTAATGGAAAAATATAGTAATAACTTTTTGGTATTTTCCTAAATGAAAATAGTAGCATGGATAATAAATATGCAAAGCAATAGTAATTTATACACATTAAATACATTAAGGCTAATCGTTATTGCATACTATCATGTGTCATTGTATGAAGCACAAAGTATGCATTAAGTCATGTTTTCCTTAAAAAGATAGGGGATGGGGCGCCTGGGTGGCTCAGTCGGTTAAGCGGCCGACTTCGGCTCAGGTCATGATCTCGTGGTCCATGAGTTCGAGCCCCGCGTCGGGCTCTGTGCTGACAGCTCAGAGCCTGGAGCCTGTTTCAGATTCTGTGTCTCTCTCTCTCTGACCCTCCGCCGTTCATGCTCTGTCTCTGTCTCTGTCTCAAAAATAAATAAACGTTAAAAAAAAAATTAAAAAAAAAAAAGATAGGGGAGTAAGGGCACCTGGGTGGCTCAGTCAGTTGAGCCTCTGGCTTGATTTCAGCTCACGTCATGGTCTCAGGGTTGTGAGATCAAGCCCTGAGTCCAACTCCATGCTAGGCTGGACTCTGCCCCTCCCCTCCTCGTCTCTCTCTGCCTCCCTCTCTCTCTCTGTCCTTCCCTCCCTCCCTAAAAAAATAGGAAAAGATGAACATCACTAGTAAAGTCTCACTCAGCCAAGAGAGGTTAAACAACATGCCCAAGGTCACACAGCATGTCAGAGCGAAGATTTAAACTATATAAGTTTACCTGGAGCAGTGCTATCCAACAGAAATAGAATGCAAGCCGTACAATTTTTAATTTTCAAGTAACTGTATTTAAAAAGAGGTAAAATTAATTTTAGCAGCATTTTCTACTCAGCTCAACATATCCAAAATATTATCATTTCAATGTATAATCAATGTAATGTTTATTAATGAGATATTTAACATTCCTTTTAATCCTACTAAGTTTTGAAATCTAGCACGATTTTACACTTAGAGCGCATCTCCATCGGAATGCTGAATTTTCAGCAGAAATACCTAATCTGTATTTAGATCTCATGAAATGTAGAGTTGAAAAAGAAGACGCACATACCCAAATGGTTCTAAGCGTACTTAAAAGTTTCCTGTAACTGGACGGGGTATCTATCTTTTAATTTAAATTTAATGTAATAGTAAATAAAATAAAAAATGTAACTGCAATCCCAGCAGCCACAGCTCAAGGAGTCAGCAGACTACACGTGGCTTGCACCTAGAGCACTGGTGGGCCCAGCTCCTGAGCCAAAGCCCTAACCACTACACTCTGTGTCCTTTATCACGACTCTGACCTTGTCAGAGTGCTGCAAGGCCAGGTCTGTAGATGCCAGGAGAAATGAGGATTGAGCTCCACGTTCTGATTCACGCAGGTCACTTGGGGCATCTTGGCTCCTCCCCAGCTGAGTTAACTGAGGCGTGGGGTAGACCCATAAATTTCATCAGGACTCATGTGAAAAGGGCCTCAATGAAAAATCCGGTGAAGTCATTAAGAATAGTCTCAGCAGATACCATATGATCGCACTCATACGTGTAATTTAAGAAACAAGACGAACAAAGAAAGAGGGGACAAAACAAAAATCAGACTCTCCCCTGTAGAGAACAAACTGCTGATTACCAGAGAGGAGTTGAGTGGGGGGATGGGTGAGATAGGATACGGGGATTAAGAGCACACTTGTATTGGAGCACCTGGGGGCTCAGTTCGTTAAGTGTCTAACTTCTGCTCAGGTCATGATCTCATGGTTCGAGCCCCTACATTGGGCTCCCTGCTGTCAGCACAGAGCCTGCTTCGGATCCTCTGTCTCCCTCTCTCTCTGCGCTTCCCTCACTTGTGCACCTGCACTCTCTCTCAAAAATTAATAAACGTTAAAAAAGCACACTTATATTGCTGAGCGCTGAGTAATGTATAGCATTGTTAAGTCACTATATTACACACCTGAAATTAATATAACACTGTGTTAACTATACTGGTATTTAAAAAAAAAAGAATGGAGTCTCAGTAGCAGCAAAGAATATGTACCCAGCAGAAGCAAAGAATATAATATTAGAATGAACAAAGCTATAAAGACACCTGGGACTTCTGAAGCAAACGACAGTACTTACTAGACAAGAGAAACAGTGATTACCTCTGAGGTTAAGGGAGCCAATAGATCACCTCTCCCCTTTACATTTGAGAGCATGTTTAATTGTTAGAAATTTTACGTCTTGGAAATTTTACATCTTAGAAATTCATTCCAGTGTAAAAATTCTAACATGGTGGGCAGAAGGTCTGGAAATGTACATATTCCTCAGAAACACTTAACTTACCACATGGGTCATCCTGGATTTCAGACAATTGCTTCCTTAAATAATAATTTGTCAGTCACTTTTTTCCGTTTAATAAATATTTATTGAGAAGGAACCATGCATTAAATAGTTTACACATATTACTATCTCACAGGAACCATTAGGACAACCTATAGGGAACAAGCTGCTATTATCCCCAATTTACAGCTAATGGAATTGAGACTTTCTCTAGGTCCAAGCTGTGCTATGCTGATGCATGCAAAGCACACAGGCTAAAAAAAAATCCGAAGAAATTGGGTATCTCCAGAGGGAAGATGCTGAGTATAAGAGGGGTCAGAACTTGTGCTAAGCTCACGAGTTTGAATTTATCTTGAAGGAAATAAGAAACTACTGGGGGATTTTTAAAGAGGAGACTCACATGATATTTTTGGTATTTTATAGCATATCCATTACAATCTTTTTGTTGAAGGCAGAAGAAACCCCAGTGCAAACTGGAAACATAAAGAAATATTTATTAGTTCATGTCATTGAAAAGCCCAGCAGGCTTCAGGTAAACTTTGATCCAGGTGCTTAAGATATGTTACTAGGTTTTAGCTTCTGTTTCCGTTTCTTCTCGTTTCTCCTTGTAGAAAATTGTTTTTGGCAGTCTCACTCCCTGTGCTCCAAACACATGCATCAACACTTTTCAGAATATAGAATTCCTCGTTTGTGTCCAGTGGGGCAGAGAGTGCTTGTTCTTCTTGGAGCTTACCAAAAAAAATGCCTCTAGTTGAATCTCTGATTGGGCTGATTAGGTAATGTGTACCCATTTATGAACTAAAAGCACAGGCAAGGGGAACAGTCTTCAGTGGGCAGAGGCCTGGGTCACAAGATCTACCCCTGGAGCTGGGGTGGAATCTGCTTCATTCAGAAGCTCTTGGCTGAGACTGGAGGAGGAGTCCCCAAGAAAGTTCAACATCCCAGCCTAATGAATCATTTTTGCGCCTTTTTTATTTTAATGTTTAGTTTTGACAGAGACACTGCAAGAAGGGAAGGGGCAGAGAGAGAGAAGATCCAAAGCCAGCTCTGTGCTGACAGCAGAGAACCTGATGCGGGGCTCGAACCCACAAACTGTGACACCATGACCTGAACCAAAGTTGGCTGCTTGACAAACTGAGCCAGCCAGGTGCTCACCCCGAGCCACTTTTGCTCTTAGGGAAACCTAAAGATGTTGGCCATTCTGTGCTCCCTGATAACATCAAGTGAGAAGTCAGTCTTTGCCTCTGGATGCCTAATGCCAGGGTCAAATTTTGATATGACTTAATTTCTTCTTTTTTTGTGACAACAGTTACATTCTAAAGAAAAGATAAATTTGTGAGGTGATAAGTGTGTTACTTAACTAGATGGGGGAAATCCTTTCGTAGTATATACATGTATCAAATCACAACAAGGTACACTTAGATATCTAAAAATTGAATAGGTCAGTTATGCCTCAATAAAGCTTAATGAAAAAACTTTTTTTCAGAAGTAGTAAGTGTCCTACATGATACTATGGTTGGTGAGACATTGGTCCAATAAAGGGCAGAAGTAGGGCTCATGTACTACAAAGCAAAGGGAGAATAAGCTGGATGTGCTTGTTATTTATTTATTTATTTATTTATTTATTTATTAAAAAAAAATTTTTTTTTAACGTTTATTTATTTTTGAGACAGAGAGAGACAGAGCATGAACGGGGGAGGGTCAGAGAGAGGGAGACACGGAATCTGAAATAGGCTCCAGGCTCTGAGCTGTCAGCACAGAATCCGACGCGGGGCTCGAACTCACGGACCGTGAGATCATGACCTGAGCCGAAGTCGGCCGCTTAACCGACTGAGCCACCCAGGCGCCCCTGTGCTTGTCATTTATACTGGTCAGAAGAAGGAATTCATCAGTCTTCCCTCAAAATGGTAGCCATGGCCAAAGAAGACATCCCATCGTTTTCCATTATCATAATTTGTTGGCCCTTGTCTCCAGTGACAGTAATAATCTCTGTGGTGGGAACTCACTGCAAAATTTACCATTCTCAGCTCTTATAAGGAGCAGTAAATTTCAGCAGGGAAAAAAAGATTATTTGTGTAAAACAAAACCAGCAAACATCTCCAACTAGCTCTAAAAGAAAAACAGAAATGAAAGTTTGCGTTTCAGGTTGCAAATTACATGCTTTATTTTCTATGATTGATTTTTACCAGTTAATTAGGATTCCTTATTAAATCAAACACTTCCCCCCAAGGGAAGCTGTAAATCTTTATTTACCTTTTTATCTTTCTTGACAAATAAATTGCATTTTTGTGGTATTATTTCTGCTTTTACAACCTAACCTTTTTCATAACAAATGCTTATGGAAACCAGTTGTTAATTAAACACCAAAATGTAATCATGAAAGAATGATTTCCAGTTGGTTCCAAATTCCCTTGAATTGAAATGTTTAAAAGAAAAAAATGAAGCTAAAATGAACTTTTTAACAGTTTTGGTATTATATTTCAGTTTCTGCCCTCATGCAAAGTAAAATAGAAGAATCAAGACACAAGGGCAAAATAACAGATTGCACCAAATTTTATTGTACCTTGATGTTTGGAACATCTGCTTGCTGAGGCTATAAAATCCATATTTAAGTCCCACCATACTAAAACATTAGCTTGGTGAGGACAGGATAGTTCTGCTTATTTTTTGCCCATCATAGAGGTTTAAGAAATTTGTTGAGCGAATAAATTTAAGATGAGGAATCTGATACTCTAAGGGTCAGCTGAGTATGAAAGTCTTAGAGCTACAAGAAGATCAAAATTACAACACAGTTCTGTTAATTTGCCCCAAGCCAATGTTCTAATTTCTAGGTAGGATGATAATAATAAAATACAATATCCCTGGATATAATGCTGTATCTTCAGCATCATTTCCCCTTCTGCTTTCCCATCGGCTCCCAAGTTTCATTGGAGATCCATAGGGTCTTTAAAATCTGACTCCATTCCCAACTCCAGGAGCACATGACCTAAGTTAAGGACCTTCTGGCTGCAGTGATTTGTTCAGGGTAGCATGACCCTGAACAATCCAATCAGATGACTCTGATGAACTTCAACAATAGATGTTCTTGCATATAATTTCTTGTTTCTTAAAGTTTATTAATTTTGAGAGAGACAGAGACAGAATGAATGGGAGAGGAACAGAGAGAGAGAGAGAAAGAGAGAACGAGAAAGAATCCCAAGCAGGCTCCACGCTGCGGGCACAGAGCCTGATGTAGGGCTCAGACTCATGAAACCATGAGATCAGGCCCTGAGCGGAAACCAAGAGTTAGAGACTTAACTGACTGAGCCATGCAGCTCCCCCCCACCCCCAACCTGTTTTCTTTCTGTAGTCAGAATGGAATGTCAGTTGAGGCCTAGACCACTTTCAGGAATGTGCAGAATAAGCCCCATAGCAGATGCAGCTTCCTTTGTCATTATGTGGGGAGCTAGTCATGAAAATGTAGATTCACCAGGACATAACTACAAGAATTAAGGGAAATGAGAGCCAGAGTCCCTTGTAAATCTCTAGATCAAACCACACGTGAAAGTTTGACTTACCATAGAACGCTCTGCTATATGAAACAACACAGCTCACTTTGAGTTGAATTTTTTGAGAGAAAAGGAGTTATGACCAACCCAATGACATTTGTAGAGTCCCTATCATGTGCAAGTATGGTTATAATCACTTAACATACATTATTAATATTTACAACATCTTTATGAGGTAGTAACTGTATTATTCCATTTTACAAATGAAGAAACTGAGGTTCCCAAAGGTTAAATGGTGTGCCCAAGATCACAGAGCTATTAAGTGGTAGCATCTGGCTTTAGAGCCCACCCAATTAATCACTGTTGTGTAATCCCTAAAACCATATTGCCTGGTTCAGACACTCTAACAGAATAGGCCCTTTCCCACTCAGGGCCTTTTAATTTGTATTTCCCTCTGCATAAGAAGGTGGTTCTGTCATTTATGCCTCTGGTCTATTAGCCCCTCTGAAATGGCCTCCCCTGACCAGGTTATCTAAAAAAAGGACCTCTCAGTGTTGACCAAGAAAGAATTCACTGAAAATTTAAGCAAACAGGCATTTATTTGGGGCAATTATAATTTCAATTTGGAAGATACCTATTTAGGTAGAAACCTAAACTGTGTTCGAAGGAAGACAAAGTGAGAGCAGGGTTAAATAGGCAAAAGGCTACAAATGTAGTTCTTATGTGGGTCCTCTGTGCAAAACGAATTGAAACCAGGATAACTGGAATTGATTAGGTCACTACGCAAATGAGGTATCGAAATTTGTTACACTGCACGGGCTCCTTTGGAAGTGATGAATGCAGATGATTCAGGAGTCCTGGTGAGGAGGAACTTTAGTGCAGACTGAGGGCTTGCAGATGGCTGAAAAGTTTTTTAAAAGTTCATGGCTTCTGCAAAGAGGATGTCCATCAATTCCTCCTCTCATATGGCCTCTGGACCCTATTTTAAAAAGAGGCTCTCTTTAAAAAGAGACCCTATTTTTAAAAGAGCTAGGTTTGCTTGCTCCATATTGAAATCTTCTTGTACATTTTCCCCTTTTGATTGAGTTTTGTTTGTTTGTTTTGTTGTTTTTTGTTTGTTTTTTCCTTTTGTTTTTTGACAAGAAGCTTCAATGATGAATCCTTTCTGTTTGGTTCCATTGTGTTGCTAGAATGGTTAGTACCTGCTCTGGGTCCATCATGTCCCTTGTAATGGGGAGTCTCATGTTCTTATATATATTTATGTCTGTCATGTGGGAGTCCTAGGGCCACATTTGAGTAACAAAGAGGCCTTTTAGGGAGAAGGACTTTAGGCTACATCAAGTAAAGTTTCATTTCCTGTTGTCAAAAAGTACGTTGGGTGAATATTTTCAAGTCCTTGAACAACCATTATTTTGGCATTTTGAGTAGCAGAACAACATCAGAAAATCCACATTATAAACAACTTAAACATAAAAATTAAGATCCAGATTAGCTTAATGACTAATAGTATAACTTGTAAATCTGAATGCAAAAGAACCCCAAGTCCTGAAGAGAACCAACTAAAAATACCAGAAAGTACAAAGTTACACCATCCTGAGGGAAAATTTGAAGGTCCCTTAGGGACTTGGCCAATTTAAGTAGCTTAGTAGTTTCTAATTCTACCTGTTGTGAAGTATTTATCCATATGCAGCAAAAGGTACAGACTCCTTGCCCAGCTAAAAGATTATCAGGGGCTATCTTATTACCAAGAACAGCTTTGGCCAGAAACTCGAAGAATCTTTGTTGGGCAGCTACTGCTTTAACAGTGGATTGTGCAACAATTTCAAGAATGAAGAGGTTCTTGATTTTAGCCTCATTTACTTTATCCCTAACCAGGAAAGTAGGAACTTGCCAAAGGAATGGATCCTGAATTATGAAAGCCTCCTGGTAGGTCCTCTCTCTAACTTGATTATGTAAATTCAGGGCAGTTAACCTATAAGATAGTTTGCTCTGCTTATGAAAGTGAGGGTCACAGTTAGTTTCTCCTAACCTGAAATAAAAGGTTGTTTTGTGTTGAATAAAAGTGGTAAGAGTAAACATCCTCATCTTGTTCCTGATCTTAGAGGGAAGGCTCTCAGTTTTTCACCATTGAATATGATGTGGGCAGTGGGTTTTCATATATGGCTTTTATTATGTTGAGGTTTGTTTCCTCTAAACCCACTTTGTTGAGGGTTTTTATCATGAATCTGTGTTGAATTTTGTCAGCTGCTTTTTCTGCATCTGTTGAGTTGATCATATGATTTTTATCCTTTGTTTCGTTGATGTAATATATCATGTTGATTGGCAAATATTGAACCATCCTTCATCTCTGGAATAAATCCCACATAACTGTGGTGAATGATCTTTTAAATGAATTGTTGTATGAGGTTTGCTAATATTTTGTTGAAGATTTTTGCATCTTTATTTATCAGTGATGACCATAGGTTTTTTTGTTTTGTTTTTGTTTTTGTTTTTTTTTTTTTTTTTGGTCCTGTCTTTGGTTTTGGTATCAGGGTAATGCTGACCTCATAGAATGTATTGGAGGCTTTCCTTCCTCTTCTATTTTTTTGGAATAGTTTGAAGAGAATAGGTATTAACTCTTCTTTAAATGTGTGGTAGGGGGCACCAGGGTGGCTCAGTCAGTTAAGCATCCAATTCTTGATTTGGGCTTAGGTAATGATCTCAGAGTTGTGAGATCGAGGCCTGCGTCGGGAGTGGAGCCTGTCTGGGATTCTCTCTCTCCCTCTCTACCCCTCCTGTTCATGCTCGCTCTCTGTCTCAATCAATCAATCAATCAATATCTTAGGCAGAATTCACCCGTGAATCTATCTGGTCCTAGGCTTTTATTTTTTGATTACTAATACAATTTCATTACTTGTAACCATACTGGAAGTCCTAGCCACAGCAATCAGACAAGAAAAAGAAGAGGCATCCATCTTGTTAAAGAAGTTACATTCCTATTATTTGTGGATAACATAATACTATATATATAGAAAACCCTAAAGACTCCACCATTATTACTAGAAGTTATTATTACTAGAAGTAATAAATGAATTTAGTAAAGTTGTAGGATACAAAATTAATACCAGAAATCAGTAGCATTTCTATACACTAATAATGAAGTAGCAGAAAGGAAATTAAGAGAACACCATTTGCTATTGCACCAAAAAGAATAAAATACCTAGGAATCAACTTAACCAAAGAGGTAAAAAACCTGTGCTCTGAAAACTATGAGACATCGATGAAAGAAATTAAAGATGACACAAATGGAAAGATATCCATGCTCATGGATTGGAAGAACAAATGCTGCTAAAATGTCCATATTACCAAAAGCAAATCTACAGATTCATCACAGTCCTTATGAAAACACTAGCAGTGTTTTCCACAGAACTAGAACAAATAACTCTATTGTATGGACCACAAAAGACCCAGAATAGCCAAAGTAACCTTGAGAAAGAAAAACAAAGCTGGAAGTGTCACAATTCCAGATTTCAAGATATACTATAAAACTGTAGTCATTAAAACAGCATGGCACACGCACAAAAATAGCCACACAGATCAATAGAACAGAATGGAGAGCACAGAAATAATAAGGTCAATTAATCTATGACAAAGGAGGGAAGAATGTAGAATGGGAAAAAGTCTTTTCAGTAAATGGTGCTGGGAAAACTAGACAGGCACACGTAAAAGAATAAAACTTGACCACTTTTTAACACCACACACAAAAATAAACATAAAATGGATTAGACCTAGATGTGAGATCTGAAACCATAAAAATCCTAGAAGAGAACACAAGAAGTTATTTCTCTGATATTGGCCAAAACGAAATTTTTCTAGATATGTCTCCTAAGGCATGGGAAACAAGAGCAAAAACAAACTATTGGGACTACATAAAAATAAAAAGCTTTTGTACAGCAAAGAAAACCATCAACAAAACAAAAAGGTAACTTACTGAATGGGAGAAGATATTTGCAAATGATATATCTGATAAGGGGTTAACATCCAAAATACATAAAGAACTTACACAACTCAACACCCAAAAAACAGTCCAATTTTAAAATGGGTAGAGGATCTGAATAGACATTTTTCCCAAAAAAAGACATACAGATGGCCAACAGACACGTGAAAAAATGTTCAAAATCACTAATCATCAGGGAAATACAAATTGCCACAATGAGATATCACCTCACACCTGTCAGAATGACTAAAATAAAAGACAAGAAATAACAAGTGTTGGCAAGGTTGTAGAGAAAAAGGAACCCTCATGTACTGTCAGTTGAAATGTAAAGTGGTATAGCCACTGTGGAAAACAGTATGAAGATTCCATAAAAAGTTAAGAAATACCATAGGATTTCTTAATCTCACTATTAGCTATTTACCCAAAGAAAATGAAAACACTAATTTGAAAAGATATATAGACTCCTGTGTTTATTATAGCATTATTTACAATAGCCAAGATATGAAAGCAACTTAAGTGTCCATTGGTAGATAATAGATAAGGGAGATGTGATGTGTGTGTGTACACACACACACACACACACACACACACACACACACACACATATAATGGAATATTATGCCACCAGAGGAAAGGATGAGATTGTGCCACTTGAGACATGGATGGACCTAGATGGTATTAGGCTAAGTAAAATAAGTCAGACCGAGAAAGACAAATACCATATGATTCCACTCATATGTGAAATCTAAAGGAAAAAAAAAAGAATTAACAAAAAGCAGAATCAGACCTATAAATACAGAAAACAATCTGGTAATTGCCAGAAGGGAGAGAGGTGGTGGGATGGGCAAAATGAGTGAAGGGGAGTGGGAGATACAGACTTTCAGTTATGGAATGAATAAATCCTGGGTATAAAAGTCACACCGCTTAAGAAATACAGCAAGTGATATTGTAATAACAATGTAACAGGACAGGTGGTAGCTATACTTACGGTGAACATGACATAATGTGTACATTTGTCAAATCACCATGCTGTACACTTGGAACTAATGTAACATGATGTGTCAACTATACTCAACAAAATGTTCTAAATTCCAAAGGTTACCCCTCTTAGCAGTGGTTTGGGAGATACAGATGAAGGTGTTATCTTTCCAGGTCAATGCCAGAGTAAAGGAAAGGAAAATAAGGAGAACGATTTTATGTTTAAAGTATTAGGTCTTGATCTGTCATCTTGGGTAGAAGCAGTCCACCTCAATGTCAACTACATCTCTTCCTTGTCAATTTGATTTGGAGGTCTCCAAAATCTGTACAGGACCAGGTGTCACATGGAGCCTTCTTTAGCTGTGTGTATCCAAGGTTTAATGCCTTCTAGTTTTGCAGCACAGTCGGTGATTAGGAGCACTTGGTAAGGTCCTTTCTAATGGACCTCAAGTGCTGCCATCCTCTGATGACATTTCCAGAATGCCCAATCACCAGGCACTAAACTGTGTCCAACAGGATCCTTTAAATTGGGATGCAGGAAGCCTTTTTCTTTTTTTCTTTTTTAACCTGATGATAAGCTTGAGTATAAGACACTAGAAATTTATAGTGGCTGGTCATACAGGAGACAACAAGAGGTCAGCAGAAGGTTGACTCTAATAGAATTACAAAAAGTTTGCAAAGTTTATGTTAAGGCTCATATGATTTGCTCATGCTCATATGGTAGGTGCCTTGATCACTGGGGATCATGTAAGGTATACCCCAAGTGGGAAACACATTTTCTCACACTTACATTGCTACTGTGAGGGCATCAGCCTTGCAGCAGATGAAGGTTTCAACCCATGTAGAAGACCTATATACAGTAATGTCCAATAAAGTACAATAATACATATTGATAACCTATACTAAGTGGCAACTGAATAAAGTCCAGCTGCAGGACTGATCAAAAGGAGGAGGGCTGAGGTCTTTAGGAACAAAAAAAGCTTTTCCAGGGTTATGAACCTGGTAAGTCAGAAATTGCTGGTAGACTGTGCAATATTGTAGGAGTCTCCCCACCAATGTCTATTCATAATTTAAGTCATCTTAAATGCCTTATGGTGGGTGAAGGCATGCAAAAAAAAAAAAAAAAATGAGGTTTTCCAGGGAGCCAGGAAGAACCAAGTTTCCCATTGTTCCAACTATAAGTTTAATTTACAGCCATTGTTCACCTACCTTAATTTCTCTGATTCAGGAGCAGACTTGCCATGTTACAAAGACATCAGAATGGCAGAAGTCCGGCAATGAGGGGCCCTTTTTTTCTTTTTCGCAAGAGCAGAATGGACTTTATCCACATGCCACGATCTTTATAGGTTGTCTTACTGCTGCCTTTGCATAAGAGTCAGTTAGATAACATATCAAAGTTTCTTTCCAAAGATTCCTTTTCCATAATCTTTCTACAATATTTTTTACAATCAGATTTGTTCTAACTTTTCCCTTTTTAAATAACCAGCCTCACTTGAGGACAAAATTACTTTCTTTTCCCTCAACAAAAACCTATTTCCATTCCTCATATTTTCTAACCAAGAACACACATCCTACTTTCCTGGCATAAGAAAATATTTCCCTTATTATTTCCAGTGGCTTTAGTTACATATATTAATTAGAATTTTTAACCCTCAAAAACCCAAACCAAGTAAAACTAGTAAGCAATTGTGAACTGTTACACCAGCATTCTTTAGATTAACAAACTTATGAACACATTTCATAATTTCTAGAAACGTGCTTTTTTATGATACAGTCTTCTAGTATTGCACAAAAGCGTGTTTACTAAGAGATCCAGATTTATCTTTAGTTCCTCTGTAATTAGAAAGCTAAAATTAGATAAGCCAATGGTCACTAATTAATGTTTCAGCATTTTGTCTTATTTGGAAATGATCTACATGTTTAATGAATTAACTCATCACTTAAACCAACTCAGTAAAACTTTAAGATTTTAGATCACCAAAGAGATTTGGGAAGCTATTTAAAGTTTTCCTAAAAATTTTATTTGCATCAGTTCAATTTACTTGTTTTTAACAGTTATGCTTAGGTTACTCATTAAAACTTCATGAGACATCAAAGCCAGTCATCAAGATATTTTTAAAAAACACTCTGTGACAGATATCATCAATTTATTTGAATTTTAAGTAAACAGAGGCAGAATAAAAGTTTTAAATTTAGTGCTGATAACTCTAAAAACATGGTTAGTATAATTATACTAATAATTGAATATTTTCATAGATCACATAAACTTGAAACTTATTTGGGTTGGTATTAGGTTTTTGACAATTTTTGTGAATATTAAATCTATTCAAGTGCTTGATTTTTTAAGCCAATTAAACAAAGCTCTTCCACAAATTAATTTCAGCGGTGTCATTCAGAGGTAGAAAACACCACATACTTACAGCATATATGAACATACAGATAAGCAGAAACAGGAATCTTAGTTATTGCTTTAAATTTTTTAGCCATGAGAGAAGTATGTTAATGCAAAACTCACTTATTTATTAAAAAAAATAGAACAGTTGGAGCCAAACTTTTAATTTTTTTTGGCAGGTGCAATAAATTAAAGTTATTTGCTCAGATGGCTAAGGATTTTTCTACTGTTATTTGTGGAGAAGACACTTAAGATTTGCCTTTATCCTTGAAAAGTAACCTTATGGAAACTGTGGGCTAGATTTTGGGCAAGGGTACTTCTATAGCCATTTATATTTTTAAAAATTCCTCTTTTTCCTTTTTTTTTTTTTAACTCTTGAGAACTAGGGATGATCTAGATAAGAGTTCTCAGAGAGGTTATAATATTAAAGAGCTTCTAAGCCTTCTGAGATAACACAAATAGGGGAAGTGTGGGGATTGATGCAAAGGACAGGCAGAAGGACTGAATTGTTTATGGGGTCCCATTTCTAGTTTTGTAAGGATTTATGACATAAGGACACTTGATCCCAATTCCTCAAAGAATTAAATTATAACTTGAATGATACGATGGGTTGAGTCACCCATCCAACTATATTATCCTCAATTGGAGCCTTTCCTTCCAGCTACATAGTCCTAATCTTACTTGAGGGAAGAAGGCATCAAAAGAGTTCCTATCAGGTTATGAAAATCACCTTCCAATCCAACCAACTTTTGACTACACAGCTACCTAAAAAATTCTTGCCAGTTTTCAGCCAGGACAAATAGTAAATATTTCTGGCAGTGTTAAATAACCACCCCTTGGATGTAAGACAGGTCCCCAAAGAAGGAGCAAAAGGTACTACCTTCCTGAGGTCCAGAGCCACTCCTAAAGGTAACCAAAAGAAAGAACTGAACTGTCTGTCCCAGGTAGGCAGACAAAACCAGATGAGTAGGAGGACTATAGCTACTTGATGGTCAGCTCAAAATAGTCCACATGCCAAAGTGGCACATTTGGGGGAAACTTGCTCTGAACCCCTTCAGCACTGCCTTAGAAACTTCAAAGAAGTTGTGTAATCCAGAAGCTAAGTTGAATTTTTTTAATGTGCTGTTCCATTATTTCCAAAAATATATCTTTCTTTTGAAAGAAGGAAATGGGGAAAGAGAGGCTGGTTTAAAGCGATGGTATTGCTCCCATGTCATTCATGAAGCCCCACAGCCTCCTTCATTAGGTTTAACTTTAAAAGGAGCCTGGGGACTATGCAAGAGAACAGTGGTCTTTGGAAGTATCTTTCCTGTGTCCGCAGCAGTGCTGGGGGGTTAGAGTCAGTGGCTCTGGACACATTAAGTGATGACAACCAGAAAAGAATTTACCAAAAAATTTAAGCAAATAAGCATTTATTTGGGCAAATAGAATTCTAATTTGAGGGTCACAAATTTAAGTAGAAACCTAAATTGTGTTCCACAGAAGACAAAGAGGGGGCAAAGTTATATAGGCAAAGACTACAAATGTAGTTATCATTCAGGTCTTCTATGCAAAACATGAACTAGAACTAAATTAACTGTGATTGGTTGAGCTAATATGCAAATGAGGGATTGAAATTTGTTCAATTGCATTGGCTCCTTTGGAAGTGATGAATGCAGATGATTCAGGAGTCATGGTGAGGAGAAAGTTAACTGCAGGCTGAGGGCTTGCAGCTGGCTGAAGGCTTTTTTTAAAAGTTCATGATTTCTGCAGTGAGCATGTGCATAAATTTCTCTTCCCATATGGCCTTCTGACCCTACTTGAAAAAGAGACTGTCCTGGCTATGCTTGCTTGCTCCATTTTGAAATCTCCTTTTTTACACTAGAAACTTTGTCTCCCATCACTCAGTTTCTTTCATTATATTCTTCTCATTCTGTATTCCCCAATAGAAAGTAAATTCCATGAAGGCAGAAATTTTAAACTTTGTTCTCTTCTGTATTCTAGAGCTTGACATGATGCAGGCACTCAAAAACACTTGCTATTTTTTGAATGAATAAATACCTCAATTAATTAGAAATTGTTACAGTTATTCAGACCATAATCTCCTATTACTGTATGTAAATGAAATAAAAAGGGATACAGAGAAAGAGAGAGAAATACTTCAGAGCCCTTGGAGACTGTGCTTATGGTAGAATTATTTGGCTGGGGTATGTAAGCAGTTTGATGAGTCAGCAGGTCTGCATTCATCTACGAACAGCCAGGTCATCATTTTAAATGTCCTTTGTACCTAGTCATATGCATGGCTACACAGATGGCTTTTTAAGGGAAGAGGGGAAGGAGTTGATTCCAAGTTCTGTGTGATTCATGGGCACGAGGAGACCAAGTGGAAGGAAAATGGAATGAAAATAAGTGCTAAATAACATCATTTCTTGGCCACGTCAGTGTAAATTCAGGGGACCTCCCTAGTATGCCCCTTCTCTAAACCCACATCTGCTTGAGCATTCTTGGCAAAACTCTCAGCCTCAAGCTGTGCCCTGCAACACATTCCTTTAGCCCATCCAATTTCAGAACCGCTGTGATGGACAGTTCCATGTGCATTGCCCATGTCCCATTTCAAGAGCGAAAGTGGGGAAGTCTGTCCACTTTTCTGCCAAGTGAACAGGCTCTAAAATGTGGGGTAATTAGTGTCCCAGAGACAGTCCTCAACCAATGAGGGATAGAAGTCAGTGAATAACTGTCTTAGTCTTTCATTCTTAGGTTGACAATTTCTCCAAATTTTCCACAGAGGGACCTCAGTGGGGTTGCGCTCTGGTTGCCCAAGTACAAATGAGTTTAATAATGCACTGTAACAGTGCACAAATAATTGACTTCCCCCTTTCCTGTCTCACTCTTTTTTTCTTTTTCACTGTGCTTTCTGGTATCTCCTCCTAAATAAACTATTTGCACCCAGGTCCTTGTTTCAGGATTTGCTTTTAAGGGAAACAGCAAATTATAGAAAGATTCTCCCAGTGTTAATGCAAATAGGAGCCTTCTCTGGTAGAAAATTTATACAAAGGAGAAATATGTTTCTTATAGATGCCTCTCAACAAGCATCACTTGTATTTCAGCCCACCTCCCCACCTCCCCAGGTCCGGTGATCTTGTACACCTCAAAAGTACACAACTGTACATTGTCTTCCTACCCTAGCCTCCTTCTACATTTCCTCATATGTAGCAGAAACATTTCTAAGGTTTGCCAACCTTAGAATTTATCAAATTCCAATGTGACCTTGTCCCCAAGGTCTATTATATGTGAGTGCATATACACCTTTTCTTATAATTACAGTGATGATAGTAAAGGTTATGTGTGTTTAGGTTTTGTTGCCAA
This sequence comes from Panthera onca, assembly GCF_046562875.1. NCBI lineage: Eukaryota > Metazoa > Chordata > Mammalia > Carnivora > Felidae > Panthera > Panthera onca. Next base: position 30,602,565 of record NC_138340.1, on the reverse strand, counting down.
ATTATACCATCTGTTACCTCACAAGTTCTACACATGTGAATATTATTCCCATTGTATAGATGAGAAAATTGAGACTTGGGATAATTAACTTCCCCAGTGCAAAAACTAGCTAGCTTTGATCAGTGAGCTCTTAGTTCTGATTTTACTAGCTATTATAAACCCTATGTTTAAACCCAGGTCTCCTGATTCCAAATCGTAAAACCTTTCCATCAGCCTAGGCAGCCTCAGCAAGAAGTCTAGATATAGAAAACTAGATATTTTTGGAACCTGAATATTCTTTCTTTTACTCCTCTCAGTTCTGTAAATTTCCTACTGATTTGAACAGTAATTTAGAGGGACAAGTATCGGGCATGTATAACTCAATATATATACTCTTTCACTGAATTGATAAATGGTTAAAAGGATGAGTAAGGAGGAAATAGAATTGCTTCCTTATTGATTCCCTACTATTACAAGTTAAACCCCAAATAATTGACTATGACCAGATCTACCACTATCCTACAGAGACTCAAACACATAAAGAAATGGTGAGTTTGAAGTCAGACCAGGCCTAGAACCTTGCCACTTACTCACTCAGACTTTGAGCAACTTACCTCACAGTGTTGTTTATAGGATTGAATGTCCCAGTGCCATGAGCAATTTCAGGAACATAGTAGGCTTTCAATAATGAGATGTTTTAATTAATTAATACATATAATTATATACAAGTAATTATATATTTATATATGTAATATATATAAATTACACAATATAAAATTATAATTAATACAGTATATGATTAATAATATTGTTAATATATGTAACATATAAAATACACAATATAAAATTAGAATTAATTAATATATAATTAATATGCTAATTAATTATAATTTGTGTGTATATATTGATGCCTGCCCTACGCCGGCCACTGTGCAAGCCACAGTGGGGAGCCAATGAAAGCCAATTCCTGCCTTCAGTGAACCCACAGCCTTTGGGAACTGGGTTTGTAAATTGGAAGGTAGATTTGAAGTGCTCTCAAGTTCTGAATGTCCCTGGCCATCTGTTACAGTAAATGGGCCCCTCATTGCCTCATCACTATCTAGTGAATTCCAGGAAAATCACTCAGCCACTGCTTTGTTTAGGGTTGCATGTGAATCATACTCTGTGCTGGCTTTCTGCATCCCTTTCTCATTTTAGATCACTCTGTCAAAGCCAACTGATGCTGGAAAGTACTGGAGCACAGAGTCAAATGGCTAGAGAATTCCCCACACTTCTTAGCTGCAGATTCTCAGAAGAGAGGTATGTGCCAAGTGGACAGAGTCATAAGTCCTGAGTTTTAACTAGTTCCTGACCCATGGCTAACTTAGCAAGTATGACTGTCAGTTCAGGAGCTTACCTGTGCAAAACAAACAAAAACCCAACAAAACCCACCAAACCAACATTGAAAAAAACTTCTACTTCTTTATCTCTTGTATTATTATTTTTTTTAATGTTTATTTTTGAGACAGAGAGAGACAGAGCATGAACGGGGGAGGGTCAGAGAGAGAGGGAGACACAGAATCTGAAACAGGCTCCAGGCTCTGAGCAGTCAGCCCAGAGCCCGACGCGGGGCTCGAACTCACGGAGTGCGAGATCGTGACCTGAGCCAAAGTCGGACGCTTAACCGACTGAGCCACCCAGGCGCCCCTTCTTTATCTCTTTTAAAGCCACTCAATTCCAATTCAGAGTCCACATCTCCTGGCTGACTGGTGGTGGATGGGCTATTAGAGAGACTCCTTTCTGAAGATAACAGACATCCTAAAGGCTGTGTAGCATCACAACTTCAGGAAAGCTTCTCTGCTCATCAACTTTAACCTATCGTGGTTACCACTGAGAGTCCACAGTGCCTCCAGCTCGCACCATCCCTTAGTTCTGGTGGGACTCCTGCCTCAGGGCCATACTTGGAGACTGGAACCCTTGGGAAGGCTGGAGTTTCTGGTATCTCCAGGGACCCTAAGCATTTAGTCCCATTGGCAGTCTAGATATCAACCAAGGGCACTTCCAGGACAGCCTCATTCTCTGCTGCTAAGGACACACACACATACACAGACACACACACACCCTTCTGTGTGTGTGGCAAGAGGCAAGAGAGCTTGCCATCTGCATGAGTGAGGGAAGAGAAAAGAAAAAAAATACATGGGAAAAACATGCAAATTAAGATGTCTGTAAATGAGTCTACCACAGGTTTGTGCTACCTACGTCCTTCTTTTAAAGTTTATTTATTTTGAGAGAGAGAGAGAGAAATCATGAGCAGGGGAGGGGCAGAGAGAGAGGGGAGAACAGAGGATATGAAGCAGGCTCTGTGTCGACAGCAGAGTCCGATGCCAGGCTCAAACATACCATGAGATCATGACCTGAGCCGAAGTCGGATGCTTGACTGACTGAGCCACCCAGGTGTCCCTGTGCAACTTGAGTCTTAATGCAGCAAGCTTGCTAGTCACGTAAGGTTTTGACTAGCTAAATGTGTGAAATCATATATCAAAGGATGAGAACCATCTCGTAAAAGCATGTGTTTATAGATAATTAGAAGTTAGACATAAAAGAAAATGCTGCAATTATGCTTGTATTTGAGCAAAATTGATTATGATGAGATGTGAGAAAGACCTCAGACTTCAAGCAAGCCATCCAACACTTTCCCCTAGAGAACCTGAATTGGCATCCAATAACACAGAGAGGAAAAGATACAGTTACCATAGCCATCATTCACTGGGCATTTACTATATTCCAGGAATGCTATATTATCATTGTATTGTATTTAAACTTCATGACAAGATGAAATATGAACTCCATGAGGGGAAGTTACTTTGTTTCATTCATTGCTGAGCCCCTCACCCCCACACACAAATAGCGCCTGGCACATGGTAGATGTTCCACACATATTTGTTAAAAGAATGAGAAGATTAAATTATTTCCATCTTATAGACTAAAAAACCAAGGTTTGGGGAGGGGAAATAACATAGTAAATAAAATAGGATTTGGACCTAGATGAGTTTAGTGCCAAAGATGCTACTCTTTCTAATCTAAAAAGATCGTAAAGAAAAATATTTTTTAAAAAACTATCTGCCAACAAATCTGATACCTTAGGTGGAATAGAGGAATCCCTAGAAAGACACAAACTTCTGAAACTCACTCTATAAGAGATGTAAAATTTGAATACACCCATAATAAGTAAAGAGATTGAGTTAGTAATTTTAAACTTGTACGAAGAAAGAGCACACAGGAAGAGGACTGTATGGGTGAATCCTTCTAAATATCTTAAGGAAAATGAGTAACATTTCTTCACAAACTCCACCAAAGAACAGAAAAGGAAGAAGCACTCTCCAACTCAGTCTGTGAGACCAGTACAGCCCTGTACAGACCTGTACAGCCCTGACACTAAATTCAGACAAAGACATCACAAGAAAAGAAAATTACAAACCAATACTTCTTATGAAGACAGACATAAAAATCATCAACAAAACACTAGCAGACTGAATCCAGTAACATTAAAAAAAAATGATTCACCATGATAAAGTAAGATTTATCTCAGAAATTGAAGGTTGTTTTAACATCCAAAAGTCAGTGTGAAAACACCATATCAAAAGAATAAAAAACAGAAGCCACATGATTATCTCAGTAGCTAAAGAAAAAACATTTTAGAAATCTAATGCCCTTGGGGCACCTTGTTGGCTCAGTCGGTTACGCTTAGTCGGTTGACTTCCTCAACCTGATAAAACCCACAGCTAACATTATACTTAATAGTAAAAGACTACATGCTTCCCTCTAAGATCATGAATGAGACAAAAGCATCGTTTCTCACCACTTCTACTCAACATCATCTAGAGATTCTAGCCAGTCCAATTGGATAAGAAAATGAAATAAAAAGTATTTATATTGGAAAGGAGTAACTGGGGCACCTGGGGGGCTCAGTGGGTTAAGCGTCCAACTTCGGCTCAGGTCGTGATCTCAGTTTGTGAGTTTGATCCCTGCATCCAGCTCTGTGCTGACAGCTCAGAGCCTGGACCCTGCTTCAGATTCTGTCTCCATCTCTCTCTGCCCCTCCCCTGCTCACACTTTCTCTCTCTCTCTCTCTCTCTCTCTCTCTCTCTCTCTCTCTCTCTCTCTGTCTCTCTCTGTCTCTCTCTCTATCTCTCTCTCAAATATAAATAAACATTAAAATAATAATAAAATGAATAACTAAGACTGTCTCTGTTGGCCAAAGGCATTATCTTTAGAGATAATTCTAAGAAAACCACTACAAAAATGATAAGAAAAAATAAGCTCATCAAGTTTGCAGGGTTAATATGCAAAATTCAATTCTATTTCTATTTACTAGCATTATCGACTGAATGTTTGTGCTCCCTCCAGATCCATATGTTGAAGCCCAAACCCTCAATATGATTATATTTGGGTTTGGAGATAATTAGATTTAGATAAAGTCAAGAGGGTAAGGGCCTCATGATGGACTTAGTGCCTTTATAAGAAGAAACCAGAGAGTGACTCGCTGTCTCTCCCCAGACTTTCTTTCCCTCTTCCTCTTCCTCTCCCATGTGAGGACATAGCAAGAAAGCAGGCATCCACAAGCCAGGAAGGATCCTCATCAGAGCCTGACCATGATCATGCTAACAGCCTAATCTCTAACTTCCCAGCTTCCAGAACTCTGAGAAATAAGTGTGTGTTATTTAAGCCACCCAGTCTGTGGTATTTTGTTATAGCAATGCTAGCTGAGACAACCAGCAAGGAATAATAAAAAATGAAATTAGGAAAACAATTCCTATTAAAACAGCATCCAAATGAATAAAATACCCAGCAATAACCTTAACAAAGCAGGGCAAAATAGAGTCTCTGACAACTACAGAATATTATTCTGTAAAGACATTAGAGGAGGCCCAAATAAATAGAAAGATATTTCCACTTCATGAATCAGGAAACAATATTGTTCAGATGGCAATACTCCCCAAATTGATCTATAAATTCCACACAATCCCTATCAAAATCTCAGCTGTCTTCTTTGCAGAGGTTGACAAGCTGATGGTAAAATTTATGTGAAAATTTAAGGAACCCAGAACAGGCAAAGCAATCTTAAAAATGAATGAAGTTGGGAGACTCACACTTTCCAATTTCAAAACTTAGTACAAAGCTACAGTAATAAGATAGTGTGGTACTGGCATGGGATAGACACACAGGTGGGATAGAATTAAGAATACAGAGATAAACCCTTACATGTATAGTCAATTCATTTTTGACAGGGATGCTGAGACAATTCAATGGCAGACAAGAATTGTCTTTTCAAGAAATTGTGCTGGGAGAAGTGGATATCCACATGCAAAAGAATAAAGTTGGACCCCCTTCCCATCCCATCCATAATATTTAACTCAAAACGGGTCATAGACCAAAAAGTAGGAGATAAAACTGTAAGCCTCATATAAGACAATATAGGAGTAAATGTTGGTTACCTTGGTTTTGACAAAGATTTCTTGGATGGAATAATAAATACTGAGGACTCACCGTGGCCCTAAGTGGTGAAGCAGGACTGAAAATATTTCCTCCCAATAAGCATGGACCATGTTGATGTTTCTTAGCCTCCATTTTACATTGTGCTGCTCACAGTTCAGCCCCAGCTCTTCTTGGGACTCTTCCCTTCCTTGTGCCAGGCTAGGAATCCTGCCCCCCAACACCCGCGTGTGCGCGCGTGCACGTGTGCGCGCGCACACACATACACACACACACACACACATATCATTGTTGTATGCTGTATGCCCAACTCCATGAAATCCAAAATAGTTATTAAGACAGCCTCCCCCTGCAAGTTCCAGGAAAAGGAAAACTGAGGTGACGTTGTATGATCTGAATTGCAGATTATTGTGGTGTCTAAATACAGACCGTCCATGCAGACACCTCCTGGCAGTCCAAGAGGATGTAACTAAGACTATGGAAATCTGAATATCAGGACTTGGATGGCAAGCACAACAGATTTTAAGTACCTATCTACCCCACATCCCAGGTGGTCTACGGTGATGCGTAGTAAATTGAGCCTCCACAAGATCAGTTATATAGTCCCATAACACCAAACAGCGGTGAAGGCAGAGCGGGTTCCAGAAGATCTAAAAGGCCGTGAAGCCTGAGAATCACATCAAATTTAAATCCTGTAACCCTGGTGATTCACCCTGGAGAATCGTCACAGCCTGTGCTGGGGGCAGAGTACTGAAGGAGGGGGAAGCCGAGAATGTTCAGTGGTGGGGCACCACCAGCTCTCTCTTCAGTGAAGGGCTCGTTCCCAGCTGCCAGCAATGCTGGCAGCAGACCACCTTTGGCTGTCCGCTCCTTGCAGCATGGCCTTGGCCACAGGGATCACTTGTCTGTTCTGGGTCCAATATGAAAGAGATGGTTAGGAGTACAATGGCCTGGTCATCTCAGCCCTGCTGGGAACACCTCAGGAGGGCCTGTCTAGCTGCAGAGCCCCTTGGACAGTTGGCAGAAGCTGTTACTGGGCCTGCATCTCAGCGTGGTTTCTCTCTCTGCTCAATCCTGCTTTGTTCCCCTCCCTTCCACAGGTGTCGGTCCCAAGGATGCTCCTTAGATAAAACCTCCCACATGGTAAACTCTGTCTCAGCAACTATGTCCTGAGAATCCAATCCTTGACGCTCAGTCAAAATTCTTGTCCCTGAAACATGAGCCCTGATCACTCTTGTATCAATTTTTATATCATCTATTGACTATCATCTCTAATGGCTACTATAACCCCAGGTATGGCATTTTACCAAGGAAAACTATATGCTTGGCTTGGAAAAGAGTGAAGAATTAGAACTTCAATTTATTCGTTTCATTAGCTTGTCAGCTTCCTCCCTTTTGTGCCTAGAGCATTGTAGGGGAGGAAAAAGTTTGCATCAACCCTCTGAGGGTCCCTGGCTGGGCCTGACAAAGAGGTTGGCAGGCCAACAGCATACAAATTTATTTCAAATAAGTTTTATAAGACACAGGAGGCTTCAAAAGGAGAAGTTCTGAAGAAACATTTAAACCTGAGTATTTTTTGTGCTAGGTTTGATAAAGAGTTGTGAAGAAATACGATAGGTCAGAGACTAAAATAAAAGACTAGGCCTTCTAGTTCTGGATCTTCTTGGCGTCCCTTCATCTTTGGAGGTATGGACTCTCCTTTCCTCTGCATGCAGGGAGGGCCCCCCTCACACAAGTGCTTTATGACCTACTAAGGATGGGAGGGGAAATGACCTTCCTGCTTCTCCCATTTTCTTAAACTCCTTCAGCTCAAACTATTCAATATGCCAAGGTGCCATATTTTGGGGCAGCGTGTCCTGAACCCCATCAAGCACCAAGGTAGCTTTCTTCTTTCTCTTCCCAATCACTATAGCATGAAGCATTCTCTGTCATTCTCTTGCCCACAAGTGATCAAATTCACTTCAGCAGTCTCAACCCTTGGTTCATATGCAAATTTCTGGACAGTTCGGTTTGTATGTCTAGATTCATCCAGAATAGGGCCCTGCACACTTAGTAAGCACCATGTTTGTGCAAACTTCAGGCATGGCAGGCGGAAATAGCTAAGCCATCCAGAGGCTCACAGTGCCTTGTGTGTACCGTCAGGCCTTACCCTCAGTGCCCTCTGGCTGCCTCCTCTTAGTCAGATACGCCCAAAAATTAACATACATCACTCCAGGAGCCCTTCAACCAACAATTGAGGGGTGAGAACTGGTATAGAAAATCTCCAGCACTTGCAGCTTTCCGTGGGATAATTCTGATGAGTTTCACCTCATTTCCCAGAGTTCCACAGCAGGATGACACTTCAGGAGCACTGGGAGGCAGGTGGATATTACCTTCTGAGCAACAACACGCCCAGAATTCACTGCCTGCTCTTCATTCACTGCCTTCTCTTCTTGTTTATCCACTGCCTTACTGGTTTCCTGACCTCCCCCCTCCCCCACCAGCCAATAAACTACTTACACCCAATAAAATACTTACACTCAGATCTTTGCTTTGAGATCTGCTTCTTAGGAAACAAAATTAAGGGCTACGTCATTCCTGACCATGAAGAATTATAATCTAGTAAAGATTCAGTACATACACAAAATAACATAAACATAAACATGCATGCAGGTTTCCAATGACCCAAAGAGAACTTTTTGGTTCTTCCAACCTTCCTTTGAAAGTGAATAAATAATGAAAATTCACTTCAGCTGATTTTAGCATAGTGGCTGTCTGTGGTTACCATAGGGAGTTGTTAGTTAATCCCATCAAAGGCTGTCTCCCTTGCTGAGAGAGTAAGGCCATCCTGTGTCCTCTCCTCCCTTTCTCACCAGGGGCCATGTCAACATTAGCACCTCACTGATGGCAGATTAAGCAAATAGTGAAACACAGAAAAGGCTCATTTTAGGAACCAAGAGCACTGTTCCTGCTTTGGTCTCGGAATCAAAACAATGGTTTTGATGATAGGAGCCATGATTGAATTGTGAAATCTTTCTTTTAAAGTTTGAGGAAAAGTCCCCTTCAGCTACAGTTCTTTCTGAACAGCCAGGAAGGAAACACACACACACACACACACACACACACACACACAACCAGCAGATATAGGGTTTGCAGTCCATAAAGTCCCTGTCATAACTACTTTGGCTCTGCCATTGCAGTGCATAGCCGTAGATAATACATAAGCAAATGGACAATGGGCTGTGTTCCAATAAAACTTTATTTATAAAACTGATAGCCATATTTGACCTACTAGTAGGCTGTAGTTTGCTGACTGCTGCCCTAGGACCTTGCTATTCAAAGAGGGGTCTGTGGACCAGCAGCATAGGCATCACCCAGACTATAAATGCAGAATCTGAGCCCCATCCCAGACCTACTAAATTAGAATCTGAATTATGAAAATAAGGGCCCCAGTGATTCATATGCACAGTAACATTTGTGAAGTACTGTTTTAGGAGATTTGGATTGTGTTGACTGTGAACCAGAATAATTGTATGGGTTTTAAAATAAACTTTTAGGGGCTCCTGGGTGGCTCAGTCGGTTGGGCGTCTGACTTCGGCTCAGGTCATGATCTCGCGGTCTGTGAGTTCGAGCCCCGCGTGGGGCTCTGTGCTGACAGCTCAGAGCCTGGAGCCTGTTTCGGATTCTGTGTCTCCCTCTCTCTCTGACCTTCCCCCATTCATGCTCTGTCTCTCTGTCTCAAAAATAAATATATGTTAAAAAAAATTTTTTTTAATAAAATAAGCTTTTATTTCCATTTTACACTGCTTGAGCGTGATGATAGCAGAAATTTGCTTGGTTTTATGTGACTAGGTCTACAGCGGTCACTCCTCCTTATTGGTGGAGAGAGGAGGATCAGTTCAAAGCCTACAAAATTGGGACAGACCATGAAGTCTGGACAATCTAACTTAGCACAACTCACAAGTAATCACAGCACTCCATAGAACCACGAAGTTCCCCATGCCTTCTTTTCCTTTTCTCCCACAAAGTGGCAGCAGCTTTGACTGAGCTGGACCAGTCAGCCCTGAATCTGATTGCTCACATGTGTGTACAAATAATTTAGGTGTCTTTGCCATCACAGGTCATTAAATGCCCACAACATGCTGTTCCCAAAAATGTCAGCCTCAGGGACTTGGGGAAAAAAAAATCCTCACTCCAAGGGCTAAAACGCATGCTCGTTAAAGTCATGAATTATTTGATGTTCTGTCAAAGATGAATCCACAATGGAAAGGACAGAGGAGGGTGAGTGTGTATTTGAGAGGACTGCCCCAGTCAGAAAACAGTAGGCAACCTCTGTGCCTTACTGACCACATGAGTGGGAGCAAGGTGCTTGACTCCTCAGAACCACGGTGTTCTTGTCTGGGAAAAGGAAGCTCCTAGTTTCTCAGTACCTATAAACATTTTAGTGGCTCATAACCTTTGACTCAATGATTATACCTGTAGGACTACACTCTATAAAATTTTCATGTAAGCATGCGAAAGTTTATGCCAGTGTGTATTCATCCAGCGCTATCTTAATAGTAAATCAGGAAGCCACTTAAACGTTCAGCGGTATGAGAATGGCTAAATAAATTGTAGGACCGCTAACTGTTCTAACGTGAGGCAGTTAAAAAAAAAACGTGGAACCATTTGCACCGAAGCGGAAATGTATCTTTGCTATACTATAGAGGAAAAGAATAAGATACAGATCATATTTCATTGATTCCAAGGTAGGCATTTTTCAGCTTTCGCATTATTATAAGTAGAGTCTTATAGTTGATGGTGTCTTACAATTGCTATGGATCAGGCAACAGTCTTGGTGGTATACATAAAATAATGACAGATCCTATACTCAGTGGCATCTTAGATTGAATGCAACGTGCCGAATGAATCACACACATATGTGAATGAATGTGTTGATATATGTTTCTCTTATACCGTGCATAGCTATACTTAAAAACATATATAGGTGTATATTTCAAAGCATTGAAAAAATGCCTAGAAATATGCACGTCAGATGCACAATAGCCAGTTTTAAGGAAAAAACTTAAGTAAATAGGGCTAGGGAGTGAGATGCAAGAGGCAGTTTTGCCTTCCAGGTTTTTATACTTTTTACACTTTTTGCGTTGTATTGACAACAAACATGTTTTACTTTTTAAATCAGAAAATAGTATGGGGTGTCTGGCTGGCTCAGTCAGTAGAGCATGCAACTCCGGGTCTTGCAGTCCTAAGTTTGAGCCATATGCTGGGCATAGAGGTTACTTAAAATCTTTTAAAAAATCAAAAAGTAGTATGATAGTAATGTCTTTATTCTTGTCTCACAAGACTGGAGTGAAAGATGTTATCATACAAAAGTAATTGCTGTAGAGCGCGCGGCGGTTCTCCTCTCCTTTGTCAGCTACAGAGACTAGGGGGAAGAGACAGAAATTGGAGACATTTAGGGCTGCCACCTTTTCTATTTTGCCTGGAGTGCAACATTTATTCTGTGAGAAAATGAGATGGGATGGCCCATGGCAACAGGAGAAGCCAATCTTTGGCTCATTGGGATATCACTTCTGATCAGGAATGTGTCATGAGGCGTTCATTCAAGAGGCAAATCAGCAGGGAAATGTCAAAACATCAGCAAATTGTGAGTAAATAGACTCAGACGCTTTGGTGCAAACTTGCTAAGAACAGAGGCTGTGGTTTCCATATGCCCCTACAGACTTTCTGGTAGAAGCCCTCATGAATATTAACCACTTATACATTTCAGGGTGAATGACGGTAGCACAGCCAAGCATGTGAGCCTTGTTCTTGAAGAAGGACCTGGTCCTTGGGTAGGAAGGAGTGAGGGGAGAAGAGTCCAGTTCAGTACCTCAGAGGCTTTCTCTGGGAGCCAGGGAAGTAATACCTGGAACAGGGCAGTTTTTTGCAAAGAGGAAAAGTTCCATCACATATGATGAAACACATGAGGGTGCTTTGCAACTAGGTAGCATCCTATTCCTTCTTATTTTGTAGGTGGATATGTACATTTCGTGTCAGTGTCTACATGTTTGGCCCAGCTCCTGGAACTCAGTACCTTCCCTTCTTTTTGTGCTTCATTGTAATCAAAGTTCAGCCAGCTACAGTAGGCAGGAAGCATGTTTTCTTTCTTGGGCAAAATTGACAGAGCAAACTTGCCTCTTTGAAAGTATGAGACTCTTTCAGGTTTATTCTTGAGGATCTGCAGAGAAAGTTATCCTTAAGTGATCTACCCATACAGAAGTTCTCCTGGGAAGCTGGAGCAAAAGGCAGGGAGCACAAGTGGGTAGAGGTTGTGAAACAAACCTGACATGTGTTGGTAATGGTTGAAGTGGGCGATGGAGGCATACAAGCTCAAGATGCTTGTCACTCTACCATTGTCTAAGTTTGAATTTTCCATATTCCAAGGTTAAGTAAAAGAAAAAGAACTGGAGGGAAGGAGTGCTGAATCTCTCTACCAGCAGGGAGAGGCTACCGTGCCAGGATCATTTCTGTTAGTATATTCTCATTTTCTTTACCTAGAAATGGACACAATACCAACTCACTGGGTTGTGATAATTAAGGCAAGAGATGAATGTAAAATTCCTAGCGTTGTCCCTCAAAGTGTGCTACTATTACTAAAATAAAATAAGATTTAAGTACCTTTAAAATACCAGTGTGTTGACAGCGATTTTATTTTAATGGTGGAAATAGTTTTACTTGCTTTCTTTTCATTGTATTTTCCCCACTTTCTACATTGAACAAATCTATCGCTACAATTAGGAAAAATGGAATAATATTTATTCGAATTAACTTTTATTTGACTCCTCTCTTACCCATATGTGAAGGGGTTTGAAAAACCTGGACTACTAACCATTCAAAAACATTCTTAACATTATAACTTCAGTTCCTTCCTGTCTGAAGCTGAAAGCCTTTTTGATGCAAGAACTTTGGTTTGAAGTTCCTTAAAGAATGATAAAGAAAAAAGCTGAATTACAACACACCCATCTCTTCTACCTCCTGGTTCCAAAAAATGTTTAAATTAGCTTCTGGCTATTTCTGTGTAAAGTTAGTTTGTGATTTTATTGTCAAGTGATGGGTTACAGTAATTCACCCTACAGTTCCCCCAGGGATAAACATGAAACATTCTACTACTGTCAAAGAAGCTAGATCCCTGTTGGTTTTTTTTTTTCTTTTTCTTTCTTTCTTTCTTTCTTTCTTTCTTTCTTTCTTTCTTTCTTTTTTTCTTTCTTTCTTTTTTCTTTCTCTCTTTCTTTCTTTCTTTCTTTTTTCTAAAAAACATGTATCTTGTGCCTGTTGCTGCTGCTTTTATTTGGAGCATCAAATAAATAGAAGACACTGACTTCCAAGAGTTTTTGACATTGATGGTGTTATGCAATGGTCTTTTATACTATATCAGTTGTCAGATGTCACAGTGATATGACATAACTAGGCAAAACTGACACAGCCATATAACTTTCTTGGGAGTAGAATATTTCATGTCTTTCCTGGGGTAATTGCAGGCTCCATCACTGTAACCCTCAAACTATCTGTAAGTGGAGGAAATTCAGATAGAAAACTCAGCACCTGCGATGGTAAGCACTGAGTGAGCTCCTGGGTCTGCAGGCTGCGGTTGATGGGGCTGGGCGTGGCTGATCTGAGCCTGACTCACTTTGACTCACAGGGCTCAGCTGACTATGCCCTACTGCAGGGTAGCCTCGTCTGAAACCAAGCTGCCAGGGGCTGTGCTCCACGTGGTTTTCATCCTATAGCACACCATCCTACACGTGTTCTCCTGCTGAGGGAGCAAGCACAAGCAAAAGTGCCCAAGTGCTTTTTTGTTTCCTCATTGTTTTTTTCAAAATAGGTCTTAAATCCCTCCCCTGTTTTTTCCCAGGTGTTGTTTTTTTTTTTTTTTTTTTTTTTTTTAAGATCTTGTTGTGTCATGTCTGCTAATATCCCTAGGGCTAATGCAAGTAACTAAGACAGCCCAGATTCAAAAATGAGAAAGTAGGAGCTCCTGGGTGGCTCAGTTGGTTAAGCATCCAACTTCAGCTTGGGTCGTGATCTCATGGCTCATGAATTTGAGCCCCGCATTGGGGTCTCTGCTGTCAATGCAGAGCCCGCTTTGGATCCTCTGTCGCCACTCTCTCTCTCTCTCTCTGTCACCCCTCCCCTCTTTCTCAAAATTAAATAAACGTTAAAAAAATGAGGAAGTAGATTGTGCCTTCTTTACTGAAAGGAATTGCGAAGTCACCTGGTGAAAGTTGGGGCTACAGGAGAGCGTAAAGAATGGGGGTCATTAGTGCCAAGTAGCTAAAGCAATCTTGAAAAAGAAAACCAAAGCAGGAGGCCTCACAATCCCAGACTTCAAGCTATACTACAAAGCTGTAATCATCAAGAGAGTATGGTACTGGCACAGGAACAGTCAGTCAGATCAATGAAACAGAATAGAGAACCCAGAAATGGACCCACAAACATATGACCAACTAATCTTTGACAAGGCAGGAAAGAATATCCAATGGAATAAAGACAGTCTCTTCAGCAACCAGTGCTGGGAAAACTGGACAACAACATGTAGAAAAATGAACCTGGACCACTTTCTTACACCATACACAAAAATAAACTCAAAATGGATGAAAGACCTAAATGTAAGACAGGAAGCCATCAAAATCCTCAAGGAGAAAGCAGGCAAAAACCTCTTTGATCTTGCCTGCAGCAACTTCTTACTCAACACATCTCCAGAGGCAAGCGAAACAAAAGCAAAAATGAACTATTGGGACCTCATCAAAATAAAAAGATATTTGCAAATGACATATCAGATAAAGGGTCAGTATCCAAAATCTATAAAGAACTTATCAAACTCAACACCCAAAAAACAAATAATCCAGTGAAGAAATGAATAGACACTTCTCCAAGGAAGACATCCAGATGGCCAACCAACACATGAAAAAATGCTCAACATCACTCATCATCAGGGAAATACAAATCAAAACCACAATGAGATACCACCTCACACCTGTCAGAATGGCTAACATTAACAACTCAGGCAATGACAGATGTTGGTGAGGATGCAGAGAAAGAAGATCTCTTTTGCACTGCTGGTGGGAATGCAAACTGGTGCAGCCACTCTGGAAAAGGAGGTTCCTCAAAAAGCTAAAAATAGAACTACCCTATGACCCAGCAATGGCACTACTAGGCATTTATCCATGGGATACAGGTGTGCTGTTTCGAAGGGACACATGCACCCCATGTTTATAGCAGCACTTTCAACAATAGCCAAAGTATGGAAAGAGCCCAAATGTTCATTGATGGATGAATCGTTACAGAAGATGTGGTATATATATACAATGGAGTATTACTCGGCAATCAAAAAGAATGAAATCTTGCCGTTTGCAACTACATGGATGGAACTGGAGGGTATTATGGTAAGTGAAATTAGTCAGAGAAAGACAAAAATCATATGACTTCATTCATATGAGGACTCTAAGAGACAAAACAGATGAACATAAGGGAAGGGAAACAAAAATAATATAAAAACAGGGAGGGGGACAAAACAGAAGAGACTCTTAAATATGGAGAACAAACAGAGGGTTACTGGAGGGGGTGTGGGAGCAGGGATGGGCTAAATGGGTAAGGGGCATTAAGGAATCTACTCCTGAAATCATTGTTTCACTCTATGCTAAATAATTTGGATGTAAATTTTTAAAAATAAAAAAGAAATAAAAAAGTAAAAGAATGGGGGTCATTAATGTAATCGATGTGCCATATAAAGTTACATAACAAGAGCTAGCAGTTCTCTGTGACGTTATATGTTTTGCAGTGCACTGTTATATATCTTCATATATATAATTACATCCCTAAGGATGGAAGAGGATTAATTCTTTCAGTAAGGTAGTTATGAGTTGTTTTGATGCTGACATTTCTTTTTACCTCTAGCCTCTTGTCCCCTAATTTGTACACATATGCTATGATAATTTGAAGTTAAATTTCAGGGATCAGTGAATAAAATTGCTTTTTTTTCCTTTTTTGCACATGCAGTTGTGGTTTCCTGATATACCCTTGTGGTTGCCAGATAAACACCCATTTATCTTTCAAAACCCACCTATTGTATCACCTCCTCCAGGAAGCCTCTCTGGCCTCTCCAGATAAAATTAATCATTCCCTCCTCTGATTTGCCTTTGTGCCTTGCCTTATCTGTTTAAGCTGTCATCTGCCTCTGTAGAGTCTGAGCCCACTGAGTGGAATAAGGAGGATAGGCTCTGGGATCAGGCTACCAGAGTTCACATCCCAGGTACTACTTCCCTCATGTGGGGCCTTGGACAGGTTATTCAGCTTGGGCTCTATGTGCCTCCCATCTGTACTGTGGGAGTAATAATTGCATTGGCTTAAGAGGGACACTAAGAGAATTAAATGGGCATTAAATATTTGGTAAAAGACCTGAAATAATGTTCTAAATAAAATTAGCTATTAGTGTTTATCATCTTATTACCCATAATGCTAGTTAGATGACCTTATACCACCTTGGAGTCAATTTGTAACACTGGGTCTGGACCACCAAGGTACCCTTAGATCCTTAAGTCCTTACGGGGTCCTTGGTTGAGGTCAAAAATATGAGTGATTTTGCAATCAGGATCTGAAGGAGAAGGAGGTAGGAAATTAATAGCTGAGTGATGGAACAAGCCTCCAAAGATCACCCCATTCTGACCCTAACATGTAATTCTGTGATGATAAAGAAAATAAAAAGAGGATCAAAATGTACCCAATTAATATTCATCTTTACGTGGAAACCAATTTGACAATAAATTTCATGTTAAAAAAATAGTCATCTTTACAGATCTCATTTCTAGGTATTGTCTTTCTGTTCCTCTGAGCAGACGTTTCACTTAAGTCATTCAGTAAGCTTTGTTCTCCAAAAACCAAACAGTAAGGTGATGTGGGGATGATGGGAAGTAAAATGAAATGGCACAACCCATCCCTGAGGCTAGAAGAGGCAATGAAACGGAGTTACATAAGCTTCCTCTAAGTCCTCAATTTGAATGATGCATTTACTTTGAGACATCTCATCTTCAAAATAGGTGAGCTGAGGATTAGAGGAATGGAACAGATGGCATCTTGATAAATTAATACTCTGAAAACGAGGGAGGAGACACACATTGTCTACAACATTCAGAAAGTATTTCTACTAGAATAAAGTATATACTGTATTTTGGTGTATCTGAAGATTAGATGTTTATGTCATCGTCATTATTTAGCACATTTGGGGAGAGAAAGAATTTTGATAAATACAAAGGTTATACTTGAGCATTTATTCACTTGCTACAGTGCTACCAACTAGTAAACTCCAAAGGCGAACTTGGTATATAAATAGTAAGTAAATGGTAAATAAAGAGAAACTGTCTTTTGCTAAGTGAAATAAGTCAGACAGAAAAAGGCAAGTACCATATGATTTCACTTATATGTGGAATCTAAAAAACAAACAAATGAACCAGAAATAGACTTACAAATACAGAAAGCGAACTGGGGGGTTGCCAAAGGGTAGGGGTGTGGGGGGTGGTCAAAAGGATAGAGTTACAAACTTCCAGTTATAAAATAAATAAGTCATGGGGATGAAAAATACAGTATAGGGAACATAGTCAATAATAGTGTAATAACATTGTATGGTGACAGACGGTAGCTACACTTACCATGGTGAGCATTGTGTAATGTACAGAATTGTTGAATCACTATGTTGCATACCTGAAACTAATATAATACTGTATGTCAACTATACTTCAAAAATTTTTTAATGTTTTATTTATTTTTGAGAGAGAGAGAGAGAATGAGAGCAGGGGAGAGGCAGAGAGAAAGGGAGACACAGAATCCGAAGCAGGCTCCAGGCTCTGAGCTATCAGCACAGAGCCCAATGTGGGGCTGGAACTTACAAACTGTGAAATCATGACCTGAGCCAAAGTCGTATGCTTTACCAACTGAGCCACCCAGGCACCCCTACTTCAATTAAAGAGAGAGAGAGAGAGAGAGAGAGAGAGAGAGAGAGAGAGAGAGAGAAAGAAAGAAAGAAAGAAAGAAAGAAAGAAAGAAAGAAAGAAAGGAGTTATCTTTGTAGAATCATGTAATTGGGATTTTAGTAGGCAAAATGTACACATAATAAAAATAAAAGACAAATAGTACACAAAGATATACTATGAACTGTCTCCCTCTCAGCTCTAATTCTCCATTCCTCAAAGGAAACACCATTATCACTTTCTTACATATCCTTTCTTTTCTTGTATATGCATATATATTACAGCTTGAGAGAATTAAAGATCTTTGTTTCTAATTTATACCCTTATTTTGCATACACTTATTAAGGCTAAAACTAAACCCTTGCAGTGGACAGGCTTTACATGACTTGGGCAAAATTGTTAAGTCAATCAGGATTAGTTTGGTTTCAAGTGACCAAAAGAAAGGTGGTTTAAGCAAAGAAAAAAAAAAAGAAAAAGAAAAGAAATCATGGGAATACATCCAGGGGATAGAGATCTGACAGCCTCAAACACAGCTTGAGGTCTTGACCATTCATATTCTCTCTCCCTCTCTCCCTCCCCCTTTCTCCCTCTCCCCCTCCTACTTGCTGTTCCACTCTGTTTCCCAGTTTCCCTCCATTTTTGGAGTCTGTGGAGTGACAAAATCATGGTCAGCAGCTCTAGCCCCACATCCTACCTGGCTTAAAATCTAGCAAAATGAAAAAGAGTGCTTCTCTTCCCCAGCTATTCAAGGAAAGCCTGAAGCTAACTTCTTACTGGTCTATATTGTCTCATACCCATCCCTGAGCCAATCACTGTGCCAAAAGCAATGTCCTTTTGCCCCCAGAACACATGCTTCCCTCTCCCTCACTCCTCCCACGAAACATGTGATCACAGCATGTGATCTAAAAGTGAGGGAAGCTGTATAGCTCAGAGGAAAACTGGGATGCCATTACCAACAGAAGGGTGAACCGATGGCAGGCAGAGGAAAATCGCAGAAGTTCATAGCACTTACCCAATTAAGGAAAAGATGGAAATAGTTACTTCTTGCTTCATAGTAGAAAATTGTCAAAGATTAGGGAAACTATATTGTTTATCCTCAAATCTTATTTTTTATTACAGGATAAACCTCAGTTGGACAAGTTCAAGATATAAGTTATCTATCTAAAAGCCAGTCCAATGTTCCTACTTCCTACTATACTGATGAATTCAATGGTCCAATAATTCAGGTTTTGTTTGCTTTCCCACTCTTTTCAGAATCATTCCCATCAAGCACACACGGTAATAGCTTTATATTTTCCTTCCTTTCAGTAACCCCATTACTAGAATGCTTCTTAGCCATTAAAACTAGCGGTTGATTTTTTTTGTCACTCAAATAACATGAACTTACGTACATATTAAGGCCTATCTGAACTATAAATGGTAAAAGAATATCATTGACTTCTATCAAATTAGGAAAATAACAAGTAAGACTCAAATAGAAGAAGTAAACCAATTGGTAACACAAGACAAAATATGTCTTTTTTAATGCACAGTTCATGGGATTAAAAAAAACTATTCACTAACATTGAAAATACGTTGCTTTTAACCTCAAGACTACAGTACATTCAGGCAGGAATAGAGATCACCTAGTCTAGTGATGTGGATGTGTGATAGGGCTGACCTTTGGGAAGGGAATTCACTCAGGTGCTGGCTTCAAATGCAAATTGTTTGGCATGGCCTTGATCTAATGAGCAAATGGTCTGTAGGTGGGATCTGAGAATTGCATATTAATTAGCTCAGTTGGTGATGCTTATGTGGCTTTAACTTGGGAAAAAAATGTGGGTGGCTCAGTTGGTTAAGTGTCTGACTTCAAGTCACGATCTCACGGTTCTTACGGTTCATGAGTTCAAGCTCTGATGCAGGGCTCAAATTTAAAAAATTAAAAATACGTGCAGACTTGCCATCCAGGATGTCAAGCAAATTAAAAATGTTTAAGTGTCTGTATCTTGACAGCTAATGGGTTCAAGCCCCACATTGGGCTCTGTGCTGACAGCTCAGAGCCTGGAGCCTGCTTCAGATTCTGTGTCTCCCTCTCTCTACCCACTCCCCTGCTTGTGCGCTCGCGCTCTCTCTCTCTCAAAAATAAACATTAAAAAATATTTATTTAAAAAATGTGGATTGTCTAACCTCCTCATTTTATAAACAGGGCTTTTGAGGTGCAGAATAGGGAAGTGATTTGCCCATAAATGGCAGAGCTGGGGCTAAACCCATGTGTCCTGAATGCGGTACTCTTACCTCCTTCCTTGCTTTTCACCTTTCTGTGCATCCATTTCCATGGGGTTGTTGAGAATGAATCTGGCTGACCATATTGTCCATGCTGGTGTGAAATTCTATTAGAAAGATGTCTGGTATGAAAATTACCATAACAATGAGCTTTAACTGTTTCTTACAGGATTCTTTTCCTGACTGTACAAAGCATCTGTCTGGTTAAAGGCTCAGTTGATTCTTAAACACAAGTGTTCCGGATGAGGAAAAGAGTTTCCCTTGGTCAAAGGACCATGTATTCAGAAGATGCAAATCAACCGATAGGACTCATTCAAGATACCTGACATTGTACCTGAAATGGGTCCACATCACATTGCAATGGATTCTTTTTGTGTTCTCTATAAGAAAAGTGAGGAGAGACTGAAAACATGATTCCACTGAAACCTTTTAGATTACATTTTTCCTGATCACCTTAGGTCTTACTTCACCACACGTACAATTATATCTGGATAACATATTTGAAGAGATGTTTCAAATTGGAATTAAGAGACATCCACAACCTTTCCATTTCCAGTGGGTGAGATTTTCTCTTCCTTACTCTTACTGTGACTGATTCAACTTTGTCTTTTCTGTATCCAGCAGAGTGCCTGGTACATAATATGATGGCGTTATGTAGAAGTTATACGCCGCAGCGGTTGAGAGAAAGGGCCACGAAGGTGCCGGTAAATATTTAACAATGGGCTCTCCGAGAGAAAGAAGTCCCGATCTGTAGCATTTGCTGATCTCCATGGTGTAAATAGTTCACTATGGCCAATTTCAAGCTACTAACGTGACTGAATGCAGATTTGTGAAAAATATATGCCATAGCGCATTGTTACATAATATTTCCACCAGAAAGGTTCAATAGAAATCACTTTAAGAATGAAGATAAAGTAGAATATAGTAAAATAATTAGAAAGCAGAGCTGAGTGTTGATTACCTTTGTTTTAATATCATTTATTTGATTGAAGGTTTATCTAACTTAATCTTTAATAATGGCTGAATTTAACAACCAGTGCTCAAAAGTCCTGAATGTGGAACATTTTGCTCTTTGTGAGCTGATTTGATCTGACTTCAGTTGCCACTGGAAGGGGCTCTTGGGCCTGAGTCATAACTTCTTCAATTATTAGCTCTGAGATTTTGAGCAAGTCGGCTTGACCTTCTAGTGCCTCACTTTCCTTATCTTTATAATGGAATAATAGTGGTAAGTATCTTACAGGCTGTTTGCAAAGAATAAATGAGAAAGTACATGTAAAATTAGAGAAATGTTGTAAGAGCCCAACAAATGTTGGCTCTTGGTGATAATAATAATACTCAACAAATATTGACTCAGTGACAGATGGTGGATAGATGGATGGACACATGGATGGACAGATGCTTTTCAAGTGAGAGGGAGAAAAGCTTTTTTTTTTTTTGATGCTTGTTTATTTATTTTGAGAAAGAGAGAGAGAGAAGACGACCAGGGGAGGGGCAGAGAGAGAGGGAGAGAGAATCCCAAGAAGACTCCATGCTATCAGCACAGAGCCCGATGTGGGGCTTGAACTCACAAACCATGAGATCATGACCTGAGCCAAAACCAAGAGTCAGATGCTTAACCAACTGAGCCACTCAGGCGCCCTGGGAAAAAGCTTTTTTAATGTAAAAAATATTTAAAAAGTTTATCCATAAAGTGTCTCTAAGGAGGATATGAAATCCTCCAGTTTGTCATGGTGGAGGAATCAACTCTTCTTTCCATGGTGCTGCATGATACGCTAAGAGTCCTACATGACTTGCCATTAGTAGCATCAGCAGTCACTGAAAAAAGCAGGAAGAGAAGTACCCTTTCTTCACTCCTACCATCCCTGGGGAGCACAAACGTTAAATCCCCTTTCAGACATCATTGCTGCGTGTCCGTGGCCCCTTCTCTTCCGGAAAGAGCTGAGTCTCTCTTTTTCTGAATCACATGTCTGCTAATATCAAGGCGTGGGGTTTTCCCTCCAGACACTGCCTGCTCTTCTAAGACCACCCAAGGAAACATCTCTTTCCTGCTCACAGTGGATTGATCCCAGTATACTTAACAGTGCCCCGTGGGACTGTTTCTCACTCACATGGAGAGTCTGACATATTGGGGACAGTGGTTCCTCTCAAGACTGAGCAGAGCCCTTCTCCTTTGGAATTGTGTCTTCCTCCTTGCTCCAGTTAGGCTTTGGTTCATCTTTCCAGGCCGAGAGGAGAAGAGTCTCCTGACAGCTGTGGATCCTGCATCTTCTGTGCAATAATGTCTCAGAGAAAAACTAGAAGCGGAAGCCCAGTTGCCACCAAACTCAGCTTTCCACATCATTCAAGTGTCCCAAATGGTGGCCCACATGTAATGAAGGTAGGTGACCTGCAAACAGGCCTTTGACAAAAGTCTGCATCTATGTGTCAAGATGAGAACGTTGGTCTTGTAACTCAAAGCCTAGAACCTTTTTCACTGAATCATGCTACCTTTTGGGAGGTCTGGCAGGGAGCTCTTGACATGTAAGTAACACCCTTATTTTTGCTTCTTTCAAAAGATAGACATTGAGAGTGTCAATGTCTTGATAATACTTGACTAAAAGCACAAATCTATCTAGTTCATCTATCCTAAACACTTTAAAATGAAGAGGAGATAGTTTTGAGTATCTATAACGAAACTGGTGACTAAAAAGTTAGAGTTACAAAAGTTAGAGTAACTAAAAAGTTACAGTTTGATGAAAAGTTGCATCAAAGGACAATGACAGAGAATGAATGGAGCCTTGGAATATAAAAATGTCTTTAACTTGGTAAAGGTTACCTATCAAAAGTGTGGAGCAAGCCCCATACTTAATGGTGATGCATTCCTCTGAAGATCAAGGAAAACCTAAGGATATTCATTCTAGCTTCTATTTTCCTGGAGGTTTCAGTGAATGCAGTAAGACGAGAAATAGAAATTAAATCTGTAAGGACTAGAAAGGAAGAAATGAAATTTTAAATGACAAAAATTCGAAAAGCTCCAAAGAGGTTTCAAATCATTAGAAGTAATGAGAGAGTTTAAGAAGGGTGGTTGGATATGAAATCAATATGCAAAAATAAATCTACGCACCAACATCCGATATTTAGAAAATTCATTTTAAAATTTCCATTTATGACATTTTTTATAATGCTAGTGAGTAAAGCTAAAAGAATTACTACCACATTAAAGAACAGAAAGAAGATTCTACGTTATAAAGTGGTCAGTTCTCTCCAAAATTGTGAATTAAGTGCTATTCCAATCTAAACTCCTGTAGAAATCTACAGGAGTTGTGGTTTTTGGGGTTTTTTTTGTTTTTTTTGGAAAAAGTAGAAACTGATTCTAAAGTTTATGTAAAAGGGAACAGGGAAAAGCCATGACACTTTTTTTTAATTAAAAAAAAATTTTCAACATTTATTCATTTTTGAGAGTGAGAGAGACAGCATGAACAGGGGAGAGGGGCAGAGAGAGAGGGAGACACAGAATCTGAAGCAAGCTCCAGGCTCCGAGCTGTCAGCACAGAGCCCGACGCAGGGCTTGAACTCATGGAGTGCGAGATCATGACCTGAGCTGAAGTCGGATGCTTAACTGACTGAGCCACCCAAGCGCCTTAAAGCCATGACACTTTTAAAGAAAAACAAGTTTGGGAGAGTGACATGCTTTCTAGATATCAAGGCATCGTATAAATCTCTAGTAATTAAGACAGTGCGGTATTGTTTCATTTGTAGACAAATAGAAAACATAACAGAATAATAACAAAGCCAAATAAACTCAGAGACTGTTGCGGGTTGAATTTGGTCTTCCGAAAAAGATACATTCAAGTCCAAAACCCCTGGAACTTATGAATGTGACCTATTTGGACATAGGGTCTCTGCAGATGTAAGCAAGTTAAAATAAACTGGACCTTAATCCAGTTGCTGGTGTTGTTATAAGGAGCAGAGACACAGAGAGAGAGGAAGACGGCCGTATGCCAAGGAATGCACATAAGCACTTGTTGTGTACCTGGCGAAGCACTTTTCATGGTGTATATGCTGGGAAACACACGGTGTGCACATGTTTAAGGAATGAAGTGAAGGAGTGAAGGAAGGTAGGCCTGAAGCTGCCGGTGGAAGGAGTAGGTCACCAGAACCTGGAAAGAAGAGAGTCAACAATTGAGAGGGCTCCTTAGAGGTCTTCCTTAGAGGCCACCCAGAAGCGGGGGGGAGCTGGAGAAATCTCACGCTCCTCTGCCCTGAGGTTTCCTGCTGGTGTTTCCACCAGTCAAGCAGAACTCAGTGGATGAGAGAGTCCACAGATGTAGTCCGTCTTGGTTAGTCTTCCAGGTACAGAATTTGGTAGAATAAGGGTAAAAAGAGGATTTGAGGGGCAGTGGTTTTATCTTGCACACAAGACATTATATAATCTTTGCAAAAGCCGTAAGGGACCCGTGCTACCCTTATCCCATTTCACACAAGCAAACTGGAGCTTGGAGAGGTTAAGTCGCATGCTGACAGTTGGCATGTAGTAGAGTTGGGGTCTAAGCCTAGACAGTGTCAATCATGAGCCAGGTAGCTCACCGCCAAAGTGAAATTCATGGCTCCATCATAGGTACAGACTAAGTCTCAGAGCAGGTGAAAAGCTGGGCCAGTGTCAGCAGAAAGGGTTGGCATTTCCCAGTTCTGTCTGGCTCCAAATGCCATCTTCCACTGTGACACCACATGAGCACCCATGACGTAGCGACCCACGAGAGGCACACGCTTGGGGTTTTCCTTTTAATTACACAGTGGAGAAGTGGCGACACCAATAATACTATTGAAGTATTCAACTGGTTTTTACCTCAAGTGATGGAGTAGCCATCCTCAGAAATGAACAGCCTCCACCATGACATGGGAGAAAGCAAGGAGTAGCCGATATTTGCCAGCCTGCATTTTGCATGAGGGTGTCTGTCACTAGAGATGTTCTGAGGGTTTATGTTGTTAGAGATGCTGGGATCTCTGCAATTCATTTTGATTTTGTTTAAAGCCATAAAATAAAGTGATTGGGTGAAATTCTTTTCTGTTAAAACAAAACAGAATAGTGTGAGGCCTTGCAGCTTTGATCATGGGCACTTTTAAGGTACACGATCTCTTTCATTCAGCTAAATGCTATTGACTCAAACCTGGACTCTATGATTACAGTTTGTTTGGTTTTGATTATTCTTGTTTATGCACATCTTGTTTAGTTTATACTAAACTATTAGACAGGAAAGAGATAGGGAGTATGAGAAAAATAAGACACTAATGATCATGAAAATGATAATCTACAATTTCCCTTCAAACTGATACCTTATAGACTCATATAGTGACTTACCAGAACAGGTAAACCACACATGTCAGGATTTCCATATTATTTTCGCTTCCATTGCTCAATAGAAGAACTTCAGTGGTGATTATAGTTCATTTGGCTTTTGATCTATTGGGGATAATAATAACCATCCATATGATGGGTTATTTGCAGAGAAATGTTACAAGTAGAAGCCCTGAAATTTTTTTATTAACTCGTCATTTGGAAACAAAGCAGAAAAACATTAAAAATAAACCAGTTAACTTTAAGTGAAAAATCTAAGCAGTCCAAACAATCAAGTCATGAAGCCATTTTAAAAAATCTATTCTTGATGCTGTAACACCTGTTAAATCCCAGTCTCTATTTAAATAAGCATTCAATCCTCAATCCTTAAACTAAATAAGATACGATGTCCTTTTAAACTCTATTTTTGTTCCAGAATTATCTCCAAGTAGATTAACTAGTGCCTACCCTTTTTTAAAGGAGTTGGCATTTATTTTCACAGATAAAGTGATTACAGTTGATCATTTTAAATGTTATTTTATTATACAGTATAGACCTAAATATTTGTTAAAATAAAATCACTTCTTTATGACATACCATGAACGAAATAATGGAGTTGCGTAACAAACTGACAAGGAGATTCATGAGGCATTGCCATGTATAGTAGACATTTATCACTTTTGTCCATGCAGCAGGAAACCTCTTTTTTCCAGCAACATTGCCTGGAGCCTGTTTCGGAAGCTACCCTCTCCCAGCCACAGTCCCATATAGGTTAGGTGAAAATGACCTGCCTTGCTGATGGGTACCTGGTCTCAGATCAAGAAAATCAGAATGTGGAACACCCTGGCCAGTGGTTCATTTAGAACGACTATGTCCCAAACTGTGCCAATAAACTTTACTGGAACCAGTAGAATAAAGAAGCTGCCTTTCGGATGGAGCCACTGAAATAGAAAGACCAAAGACCAGAATATTCCCAGCAATGTGCAATACCATATGCCTAAGAAGAAAACAGCAAAGAAAAGCAGAGTCAAACGACCGATAGTGACAGGTTCCCAGTGACATGTTTGAGCTCCTGGTTCCAGCCATTTCATAACTCAGTTGGATTTCACTTTTAGACTTCTCAGTTATATTAAGCAATAACTTGATAGATGACCTTGAATACATCACTTTATTTCTCTGGTCTTCGCTGTCTTCATCTATAAAATAAAGGCATTAGATCAGATGCCTGCCTAACATCTCTTTTAGATTTTACAGATTTGTGATCTTGTGATTGACCATGCATTAGTGACTCCGTAGAATTTTTAAATGGACCCAATTTCAATTGACAAAATAAATGGTGCTGGCCATCCTACTTCTTAATAGATAAAAAAGGTGAATTATACAGTACTTACAATTATAGAGGCCATGAGAAGTCATCTAATCCTTCTCCTGAGTCTCCTATCTAAATTGAGAATATACAAGGATGCTTTTATACTCAGTATCTTCATTTTGATGGAGCTCCAGGGCAAATGTCTGAGCTAACTTAATCAAAGATGTTGTTCACAACCTCTATTATGATCCTGAGTATCCCTGCCCCCATTCTGATGAAGAACCCTGGAAATTACCCGTGGTAGTTTCACTTGCACTTAGTGAAAATCTTTTTGTACAATTTCGCAAATGCAAAGAAAAAAAAGCCCTTTTATATAATTCCTCCAAGTTTAATAATTCTTTGATAGACAGCATCCATATCCCCTGCTAATTATTTCCCCATAAGGCAGGGTATTATACTTCCCAGAAGATGTTTTACAGGTAGGAAAGCTTTTGAAATTATATAATATTTTGACCTTTGAGATAAGAGATTTGTTGTGAAACTAGTCCTTTTTATTACTAGGTGTCATTCAAAATAAAATAATACGTTTAGACATGTTGTAGCAATTTACTTGCTATTACTCAAATCTTACCCTCTAATTAGAAGGAGAAATATGAAGCTTCATCAGTGCATAATTTAACAAACTCAATGTCATGAAATTACCATATTTTATTCTTGCCTAGCACCAAAATTTGTGGGCCCGGAGGAAAATGTTCACTTCTAAAATGCAAGATATGACTTATAACAAAAGAGTGCTTGAGAGCTGATACTACGGGTTCAGGCTAATCAAAGCCTTTGGACAAGTTCCAAAAGGCAGATTTAAAATATGAGTCAATCTCCAAATCCCATCTGCTTTGGGATGCAGCGGAAAAAGAAATGCAGTCATTTGGGGAGAGCGAAAACTATGAAAATCAGGGCTTTTTAAGCCACTGATGGAAATGATAATGGAGCAGTGGGATTGCCAGAAAGAATTCTCAAAGGAATTAGAATTTTGCCTCCAGGTAGAAGAGCCCCATCCCCTGGAAATGGCAGAGGTCTCCCTACACTGGGATCAAGTTTCACTTTGTTCCTTCTTCTCTCTCTTCACCCTCTATTTTTATGCCCATAGCAGGGTAGGTTAGAGGCTTCACCCAATAACCTTAAAGTTACAGTAGTGTAACAAAATCAAGGTTATCTCTTATTCATATCACAATCCCGGGTGTTCTTGTTCTGCTGGGTCTTTCCATCTTGTGGCTCCGCCCTCCTCGGAGGCCCTCAGATCCTCTCTCTTCAGCTGGCAGTTGGGAAGAGGACATAGGGAAAGCACATTCACATCTTCACTACTTTGGCCAGAACTCGGTCATGTGTCTACATGCAGGTGTGAAGGAGGCAGAGAAATATAGTGTAACTGTGTGCCAGGAGGAAAAAGGAAAAGGTTTTAGTGGACATATAGTTTCTGCTACATCTTTCTCTCCTTCCATCCATCACTCTCTCATCTTTGCAAAAGCAATATTTGCATAATAGTTAAGAACGCAGAGTTAAGCACACTTTAGAGTCAGTCTACTGGGATTCAAGTGCAAGTTCTGCTCCTAGTAGCTGTGTAATTTGGGGAAATGATATAAGCTTTCTGTGTTTACTTTTCTGCAAAACAGGAATAATACAAGTAACTGACTCATAACATCATTATGAATATCAAATAAATTAATGGCTAAGTAAAGAAAATTCTAAGTAGAATATGCCTGGGACTCCATTACTTCTCACTTCTATATCAGTCAGACTCCTAGGTTGCAAGGAAATAATCTTGCTGACTTGAGTAAAATAAAATTTATGAAGGGACCAGGAATACTGCAAAAACAGGCTTCGAAAACAAGTCCACAACAAGCAACCTCTGGAGGGCCAGCCATCAGGAACCAGAACAGTTCTTCCAGCAGGAACAGGTCCATTCATGGATCCCCAGGCCACTACTGCTGCTGAGGTGATGATTTCCTCCAAATGCCACCACACCACACCCTACAGCCCTTACTCAAATTCCAAGTGCTACAGGAGACTGCTCAATTGCCTGCCCCTGAACTTTCCAGAATGGCAAGAAAGAGAATTTGGACCCATTTGCTTTCTGGTTCCCAAGAATGCACACAGTGGCACATTTCTAAGAGGATAAAAAGTTTTGATAGTCATGGCACCTTGCCATGGTTGACTGCTGAACAATAAAAAAAAAAAAAAAGATGTCCATTGTGTGATCTATCCCCCCAGCCAGCCAGCCAGCCACTCACCCACCCACTCATCCACCTACCCATTGATCCATCCATCTCTCAATCTATTCAGTTAGCCATCTATCCACCCATGCAAAGATACATACATATCTGACAAACACACATCACCACATTTCTCTCACGTTTTTTATATCCAAATACCCGTAAAAAATGAGTCTTTCAGAGGAAGCTTTTATGGACCTAATTCACCCCAAAGCTTATGTCTCCCTGAGCAGTAGATGAAAAATATTGCAGCCTGAAAAGAATTGACTTGAAAGAATTAGGGCCCCTGCCTAAATGCCTCACATAGTATAAAAGAGTGACTCCAGCCCCAGGGTGAATGGAGTCTTATGTTTCATAAGGCAAGATATTTATTATAATGACAGGGCAAAATGGCTGTGGTCAAATCTTAAATCCAGGATGCATCTAAAGCAAGAATGTCACTTCCAAATTCAAATCCAAAATGTACATTAAAGGCAAAGAATGTGTATGAATTCTGTTTAAAAGTCTCTTTACAGAAATGGATTAGGGTTGTCATTGATACCAAGCTTCTCTTCTACCTGAGATCTATTCATGCTTTGAGCAGAGTTTAAGGCTTTCTTCTGGAGCTAATAACCTCATTTAATCTGTAATTTCTATGTGAGAATTGGCGCACTCAAAATAAAAGAACAAATTACTAGATTATTTTTTCAATGAAATTCTAAATCAGCCTTTGGGATTTCCAACTATGAAAGCCCCCACGCAATGCTCTGTATTTTCTTGGAGTTAATAGTCTTGGCATTTTAATGCATGTTTTTGAGGAATTAAAATTCAGTCACCAAAACGTACTGTAATGCAGTTATAATAGACACCTTCTTGTGTCTGCCTCCCACTCTTTAACAGTTGGGTACAAGGCACCATGCTAAGATATTTACACAGATCAGTTCATTTAATCTTCCCAATAGCCTGTGATGTAGGCTTTATTGTTTCCATTTTATATATGGGGAAATTGAGACTTGCAACATCACAGAGCTTTTCCAACTTCACATATATAGAGATGGTGAGAGTAGAAATCAGATTCAGGAGTCCAGTTCTAGAACCCATGTTCAACCGCTAGCCTTGCACATCCATTTACCTGTATCTCTCATTCAGGTTGGCTCATGCTTGGTATATGTGACCCTGCCATCTTGGTTACTATTATTATGGTTAGATACCTCATCCAAGAAGGACTAACAGAGGTTGTTCTGGAAACACAGAATTGAGATTTTAGATACCACTGTTTAGTCTATGTTAACTTCAAAACAATGAAAGAAATATAATCTGAGAAGTATTGGATGGACATATTCTCCATATGATGTGGGACTGAGTAGCAGGAAAAGTTGGATGGCAGAGGGAAGAAGAATTAAAAGTACATGCCAAGAGAAGTTTTGCATATTTTTCAAACCATTTTTGAATTTGTTTAAATAACGTTTGGTGAAACAGGGATTTAATGGCAACCTCAATAGTAACAGCAATGTTGGAGACATACATCCCCTCCCACTTCTTTATAAATACAATTATTTCAGTACTTAAGAAAACCTGTAGAATCTGAAAAATAAGACAATACTACTGGAATATGTACCTGTTACTTGCTTCGCCACTGTGCTTGTAATTGACCTTTTTTCGCACTTTATTTCACTCGTGTTAGCAGTCCCAAAGGCATCTTATTTGCAGGTTTTTCTGAATAAAGCACTGGTACTTAACATTGTCTATTCTTAGGGTCCCCTCTTAAAACTAAACTGCCTTTTGCTTTATTATAGAACTTTGTAAATATCCTCCTAATCTTTATAAATTATGTTTAAATATTATAAAGATATAAATATATATTGTTATTTATATATTGTTAATTAAATGGATACTATTTATTAATTTATTATTACTATTTTTTTAATGTTTATTTATTTTTGAGAGAGAGAGAGAGAGACAGAGCATGAGTGGGGGGGTGGTGCAGAGAGAGAGGGAGACACAGAATCCCTCAGGCTCCAGGCTCTGAGCTGTCAGCACAGAGCCCGACGCAGAGCTCAAACTCACCTGTGAGATCATAACTTGAGCCAAAGTCGAGCCACCCAGCACCCCTATTATTACAACTGTTAATGTCAACCAAATACTACTCCTGTTCTTTTTGGCTTTCCGGAAGTTCAAACCCTGATAAGTCCAGTGGCATCTCTTCCCTTGAGCTCAGAGATTTGCTTCTGCATCCATGTATTTCCCAGTGTATTTAAGATAGCTAGAATTATTTGCTGTTGCTTGCAACCCCAGGTGTCCTAATCTTGCGAGAAATGAGGGAGGAACCCAGCATTCATTGAATGTTTTCTACCTGCTAGAACATTTACATAAGTTTACTCATTTAATTCTCCTGACATCCCCGGGAGTGTCAAGTTCAAAGCACTGAAGTGATTTGAAACAGTCAAGGTTTCACCTCCGGTTTCCTGCCTTCCAGAGCCCAAGCTATTTTTCCTCCATCATGCTGTAACTCACCTCAGGATTAGGAGGAAAAATGCTGAAATATGTCTCAATTTTTTTCAATGTTTATTTATTTTTGAGAGAGAGAGAGAGGGATACAGAGCATGAATGAGGGAGGGGCAGAGAGCAGAAATATGTCTCAAAAGCAGAACTTTGACTTCTGTGAATTTAGAGGGTACAAATACCATGTGATGACAAGTGGCTGGCTTCTAAAATATATCATCACCCCTCTGCAGCAATGAATAGGAAGTGCCTATTTCTTTCTGATCCTGGGTACCCAGGGATCATAAAAGGTGACATGGTGACTGCCATAACTTGTGCAAAGCAGAGCAAAGAACAAGGCCCATCCCTTTGAAAAATGTAGGTAATGAACAAGAAATGAACAAAGAATGAGGAGAGGAGACAGCGTATGCGGAACCCCTGTGTATGTATATTCGCACAGTTCTATGGGCATTTGCCTTACTTTAACTCTTTGGCCACAAGGAAGAGACTCAGACTACATTAAGAAGGGAAGGTTCTCGGTCAGGGAGACAGAGACCTCAAAATAGAAACCCAAGTGTGAATGAGCCTGAGAGGAGGAAGAGGGAGAGTCAGAGCACCTTGCTATCTCAGCGGCGGACTCGTACAGGTGCTCCCACCCATGCTCCCTCCAGAAGCTGACCCCACTACTTTTTGTCCCATCTTTGTGGACTTTTGCCTCTCCTCTCTCCATCAAGCTTCCTTGCCCAATGCTCCCTGTTTCTCTTTACCTCACAGTTTGTTTCTCAGGGTTTCTGCTTTCTTGTGACTTCCCCATGCTCACATATAGCTTCTTCTATATACTTGGATTCATTGTGACCCCATTCCTCTGCATAGGCTCTTTCAGCTTCACCTGGGGCCATTAGCAACCTGGGGAGGCGGGGGCTCCATGCTTCCCAATCCAATGTTTGGTGATTAGTGCCAAACATTATGATGCCTGAGTTTGTCTTTACTGCCGGAGAAGTGTGTTTGTCTGCTTGTGGGTTCTTTTGCCACCCCCTGTCACACGGAGCCTCCCAGAGTGGATTGGTTGCTGTGCTCATTCCTAGTCCAAACCAGGTAGTGGGGGGGAGGGGAGGGAGGGAGGGAGGGTTGAGGCGAGTGGTAGAGGACGCACAGTAGAGACATCACCATTGCCTAAGGCCTTCTTCTTGTCAGTGGTGGGAACAGATGTGGCAGCCACCAGGATGGATGTGCTTAGTCTGGGTTTTGCCCGAAGTCTCTTTGTGCTAATAAAATAATAACTAATAGGTGCCAGACTCTACCATTGGCTTCGCACCATGCTAAAGGCTTTATGTGCGCAATCTCGCGTACTGCGAATAGCGACTTTATGAGGTAGGCCCCCATTTTGAAGCTCTCTCCCCCTTGTAGCGGTGAAGCAGTTGAGGCACAGACTGCTTGCACTCTTAACTCTTACAGAGTTTAGGCGCTATTAGGTATCATTCAGCAAGCGAAGCAGGGCAAAGTCACTGCCTGTCCTTGGTATTTCTGATCCCTCACAAAAGGAATATTTTCAAGCCCCTAAACAAACAAACAAACAAACAGCCAAGAATAGAGGGTGTTCTAGAGTAAAATTGGCATGGCAGTGCTCTCAGCACCGTATTCAGGATCCAAATAAAGTTCTTGACCCTGAGGATAGTCTGGAGAAAGGTCTTCTTTCCACAAGGAGGTTGGAAAAATGGGCTCAGCAAAGTCATAGAGGTAGAGGTGGACAAGGACACTAAGATCTCTCTCTTCCAACCTGGATCCTTGGTTATAAAAGGCGAAGAAGAAAGGCCAATTCTGATTGGCCTGATCCCGCCTGACCTAAAGATGTGATCAATTCTCAGATTATCGCAGAATCTGTCCTGCCTTGGAACTCGCATTTGCCTTATTTTGTAGCTAATGCCAGGATGTACTCTCCACAAAATAGGAAAGGAAGAAGTCACGGTGGGCCCAGGGTCCGGGCCCCTCTCTGCCGGCTTCAGCTGCGGCAGCACCAGGGGCCGCCGCAGCCGCCGGAAACGTAGCATTAGCGATGTGGGCAGATGGCCGAAGCCAAAAGCTGACGCGCTTCTAGATCTCTCTTGAGTCCCTGAGGCCGTGGCTGAGGCATTCTCTTCCTTCAGGAGCTCCGGTCTCTCTTTTGTCTTTGGAGGGCCCGCTCAGGAGCTCCGAGGAGCCCACAGATCTCCGCGGCCTGGTCAAACACCATTCTGTCTGGGTGGGTCCACTGAGCCAACAGAGGGAAAGGAAGACAAACACGGCCAGGAAGCAAGCTGCCAAACGAACTGAAAGAAACGGCCGAGCGAGGCCGCCATGGTCACTGGGCATTTGGCTAGCTCTTCCTGGAGCAAACTGAAGAGGTAAGGACCTGGCCTCGCTCTCACACCTCAGCAAACGCCTCCTGTGGTGAATGGTGAGGTCCCCTGTCCTCTTGAACACAGTCTGGGGATGGCTTTTGGCTGCACCAAGGCCGCCTTGATAAGGAATATGCAACTATTCTCAAAATCCGTCCCCCATCCTCCTGGCTTCACCTGCCAGCGAATAGTTCCTACTCTATTGTCGTCCACACAACTCTCCTACCAGGGAAGTGCTCGAGAGGCTTTTTCTTTTTTCTCTCTCTCAAACTTAAGAGGATTTTTTAAATGTATTTGTGTGCATATGTTTTTAAGGGACAAATTCCCTGCAGGAGCAGGATCACGCGCCGCATCGTGTCTACGTCGAATGCTTTTCTATCTGGCATAGAATCAGAAAATGCAAACGCTTAAATTTGGAGCCACGGTGCATGTGCGTGAGTGTGTGTTTTGTTAAGACCGGATTCTCCTTCTGAGCTACGGTATGTCTTTTAGAAAGGAGCCGTGGAGATCCAGTAAATTTTGTTGGTTTTGTTTGGTTTTTCATAGGGCAGTGGTATGCGCTTTGGAGGAAAATTATTTTTAATCTTTATTTATTTTGAGAGAGAGAGAGAGAGAGAGAGTGTGTGTGAGCAGGTGAGGACCAGGAAGACAGGGGAGAGAGAATCCCCAAGGAGACTCCTTACTGTCAGCATGAAGCCCGATGTGGGGTTAGAACTCAGGAACTGTGAGATCATGACTTGAGCCCAAATCAAGAGCTGGATGGTTAACTGACTGCGCCACCCAGGTGCCCCCCAACTTTTTAATTAGAAAAATAGACACCTACTTATATTTCTTCGCTTAGTTCAGGGGTTCTCAGCCTCAGCACGCTGACGTTTGGGGCTGGATCACTCTTTGCCGCGAGGGACTATCCTGTGCATTGAAGGATATTCAACAGCCTCTGGACTCTATCCACTACATGTCAGTTCAGCTTCCCCCATCCCTGATGTCCCTTCAACCCTGTGGCAATCAAAAAATATCACCAGACATCGCCAAATGTTCCCAAGGAGGCAAAGCCCCCTGGTTGAGGACCACCAACCCAAAACAAAGCCACAGCGGGTACTCAGTGTGCAAGTTTAACTGTGAACAAGCAAAAGAGTGTTTCCCACTGCTCTTGAGAAAAAGATGTGATATCTAAACTTGGCCTTTTTGGCTACCACAGTCTGGCCCAGCTTGCCTGTCCATTAGATCTCAGACCCTGTATTCCCTGCTCTCCTTGCTCCAGCCACGCTCCCTTCTGCCACGGATTTAACACAAGCTGATACCCCTGTGTGCGATGGCCTTCGCTCACCTCGTGGGCACAGTAAGCCCTGTTTATCCTTCGGGGCTCACTCAAGTGGCACTTTCTCAAAGAAATGACAGTAAGGGGTGCCTGGGTGGCTCAGTCGGTTAAGCGTCCGACTTCGGCTCAGGTCACGATCTCGCAATCCGTGAGTTCGAGCCCCACGTCGGGCTCTGGGCTGATGGCTCAGAGCCTGGAGCCTGCTTCTGATTCTGTGTCTCCCTCTCTCTCTGCCCCTCCCCCGTTCATGCTCTGTCTCTCTCTGTCTCAAAAATAAATAAAACGTTAAAAAAAATTTTTAAAAAAAATAAATAAAAATAAATAAATAAAAGAAATGACAGTAAGATCCTCCCTTAACGGATTTCACCCTTGATTGCAGCCACTCTCCCTACTTCATGTCTCTCCATATCCCTTGTCTTGCTGGACGTTCCCCTTTGTGGATTTTGGAGAAATATCTCTGGCCCCCTAGGCTGGAAGCCCCATGAAGGCAGGGACCAGGACCAAGAGCACAATGCTCTTTGATCCTTGTTTTCACTCCACTGTTACCAGCAGCCCTCACAGTTCCTGGGCCACCTGGAGGTATAAAGTACTTGGATAAATGAATATATCATTAAATTACTCGGGGCGCCTGGGTGGCGCAGTCGGTTAAGCGTCCGACTTCAGCCAGGTCATGATCTCGCGGTGCGTGAGTTCGAGCCCCGCGTCAGGCTCTGGGCTGATGGCTCGGAGCCTGGAGCCTGTTTCCGATTCTGTGTTTCCCTCTCTCTCTGCCCCTCCCCCGTTCATGCTCTGTCTCTCTCTGTCCCAAAAATAAATAAAAAACGTTGAAAAAAAAAATTTAAATTACTCAAAGAACTGTTTCCTGAAAGACTACATCAAATATCCTACTTCCTCATTCCTTTTGGTTAAGAGATTTGAGTTCAAATACATGGTAAAGAGATTTGAATTCAAATAGATGCTGACATTGGAGCACCTGGGTGGCTCACTAGGTTGAGAATCTGACTTCAGCCCAGGTCATGGTCTCGTGGTTCGTGAGTTTGAGCCCCATTTCGCGTTGAGCTCCGTCAGTTGGCACAGAGCCCGCTTCGGATCCCTATCCCCTTCCCTCTGCCCCTCCCCCACTTGTGCTAGAAAAAAAATTCAAATAGACGCTGGTATCAAAAAGATGTCCTTTCATTTGAATATCTTGGCTTAGGTTAGTCCATTGAATTGATCCCTCAAAGATGCAGAAAATAGCAAGAATCTGCTCAATGATAATTTGCCAAATCAGAAGGCACCGGAGCGGTGGTTCTCAAACGTCAGTGCATCAGCATCACCAGGAGGGCTTGTGGAAACAGGTCAGATGATGAGGCCCCACCTCCAGAGTTTCCATGAGCAGACCTGGGGTGGGGCCTGAGAATGTGCGCTTCTAGCAAGTTCTCAGATGATGATGGTAGTGCTGGTCAGAGCATGGCGTTTTGAGAACCACTGTCCCAGAACAAACAGATCCAGGGAAAGCCTGTGGGAATCTGAGCTTCATGTAGTGGCAACTTTTCTAAAAAACAAACAAACAAACAACTATTCTAATCATCATTTTATTGGACGTTGAAGTTCAGAATGGTGGGATGATTAGTCATGACCACATAGCCAGCTGGTAAGCTTAGGAGTCAGGAAACGGATCCTTTTCTGATTGCAAAGCCTGGGCTCTTGACTCCCATGCCCCTGTGTCTCTAAGTTGCCTAATGGTAAAAATGTTCAAGGCAGTCTAGCAGGTGAGTCTCCTGATACAGCAGGTTTGGGAAACACTGTGCTGGCTTTATTCCCTGCCTCCCACTCAAGAGACACAGCTCTGTGCCTGGGACTTCCCCGGCCCATCTTCTTCCGGAGCCACCCCCAGGCTGTTCCCTCTCCCAACTGTGTCACAATCCAACCTACTTGGTATTTCTTCAGCTGGGATCGCTCCAGAGATAAGCAACAGTGTGCGGGAGTTATGCAAAGTTACAAGGTAAAAAGAGCCTTTAAAATTTTTTTAGCATCAATTTGTATTCCTTGGTGAGCAATTGAAGACATTAAAAACAGAGCTGTTATATCCTTGTAAGAGTAATTGTGTGGTGTGTGTGTGTGTGTGTGTGTGTGTGTGTGTATGTACACTTGAGGGGAGCTAATTATTCCCTATCACACAGTCCTCCTTTCCTACTGTGGGGGTAATTTGGTGACAAATTTGAAATGACTTCTGGCGCTCAGTAAATAAAAAGATTTTAAGAAGCATCCAGGGGAACAGTGAGTATACCCAAGGAGAATTGATTCTCTCTCAGGGGTTTGAAGGCCACTTTCATTCCTGAAAGGCAGGTAAAAAGGTGAGCCAAACATAATACCTAACTTCAAAAAGCTACAATCCAGTGGGGCTTGATTTGCCAGATAAAATACAGGACATCCAGTAAAAGTTGGAATGGCAGAATAGTATATCCCATGTAATACTGAGATAAGGTTTTACTAAAAAGATTTATTGTTTATCCGAAATTCAAATTTAACTAGACATCTTACTTCTCCCCAACCCCTGAATCCCACGGTGCGATTCAACGTAGGGCAAGAAAGCTAGTACCCATGCAATTATAATACAATCCCAAGACTGGTTGGACAGTGAGCATTACTTCAATGAAATTATGAAAGAAATGGTTTCAGAGGAAAGAGAAGGCACATCTGGTTGAGAAACTAAGGGAAGATGATGCAGAAGGCAGGACTGGAGGTGAGCCCTAAAGGATGAGCAAGATTGGGAAGAAGCCATATGTGGAACCATGTTCCAAGCAGGAGGAACAAGTGAGGAGATAGAAAAGTATTTAGCACATTTAGTTCTCAGAGTGTAGAGTTTGTGTCAAGGAAATAAGGCTGAAGAGGGTGATGAAGCTAGAGCACAGGAGCCACAATTGGCTAAGGCGTTTAAGATGAATCCGTTCCATAGCTACTAGGAAATCTCTGATGATCTCATAGGGTCTGGGCTTCAAAGACGGTTAATCTGACAGATGTCTACAGAATGGACAAGAAAGGGAAGATCAGAAGGCTATTCCAATGATCCATGTCACTTTTTTTAGTTCTGTGGGTCACAGCTTTTTAACAGGTTGTGAAATCAATTTAAGTGGTTGTGGCCAGTGCTGTTAAAGCATGAAACAGAAAAAAATTAAGAAATATCAGTGTATATTAGCATTTAAGTGTTGCTTTAATAAGTACTTGTTTGAGGAGAGGGGTGCCTGATGGGTCACGATGTTTAAAATGTGCTTCTTACAGAGTCACAGTCCAGAACGTTTGAAGACTGTTGTTCTATACAGAGGATGGGTCCATTAGTGTCTTTGCCTTCTGCACACTGCCTTCTCAGGAATCACTTCTCTCCCAATGACTTTGGCAGGGGCCTTTCAACATACAATTCGATCCCTAGCTCAGACCACGGTGAACATCTCGGCCAAGAGGAAACAGCATGTGGACTGGAGCTGAGCCAGTCATCCCAGCCTGAGGACAGGTATTAAGAGACATAGTCTTCATTTAGTCTTCATTTACTGGGGACTGTGGGCTGCGGCCATAAGGGTACGTCATCTGGTAGCTATTGGCCACAATGGGTCAATGGCAAATGAATCAGTAAGTCAGGAGGGTCAGAAGTAAGTATGAGAGGGACCATCCAGTCCCCAAGAAATGGAGAGAAATGGAACCCGTTGAAGTCACTGATGGACAAAGCATGTAAGTTCGTGTTCTCCATTTCCACTTCTAGTCCCTCTATGGCCAGACTATTACTTCTGAGCCTTGGAGGTCTGTGAGATTGCCTGTTGTATCTGTGTATTTCGTTTGCAGTAAATTTCCCTTTTTCTCAAGCAAGCTGGAGCAGGTTCAGTTCCTTTTTACGAACTGCTCTCTGGCTCAAGCAAACAGTTTGGGCAGGGATGATGTTGATAAATAAATATTGATTTTGCAAGTAGGGAAGGAGGTATACAAAATTCCTAAGAGGACCTGACAGCTGATGTAATTAATTAATTATACAAAAACTTAGGCTTAATCATTATAATAAAGTATATAATAAATCATTTATTATTATTGTTGTTGTTGTTGTTGTTGTTGTTGTTGTTATTATTTGGGGGCCTCTGTGTGCCCAGAAGCAGTAGGATAGATAGATAATTCACTGGTTGTGGTCACCATAAGTGTGAATCCTCACCAGCACTCTACAAGTTCTATACTTTTTGCAAATATAAACACTGAGTCTCCAAGAGATTGAAGCAATAGTCTTGGGTCACCTTACTAGTAAATGAAACCAGGGATTTGCCCACTCATTGTCCTCTATTCCTGGTGCTTTATGTCTCTTGATGAGGCCAGCAGAGGATGCAGCAAAAATGTTAAGCCCTCATTAAAGTGTTGGGACTATGAAAGCAGTCCAGATTCTAGTTGTGTGGCTTTTTCCTTCCTTCAACGTACATTCTGACAACAATCAATCGTACACTAAGAGACTATATCCATACAACCCCCAATGAAGGTGGAAATGACTGTTATATAGGTAATTTGATCAACAGTCAGCCCACAAAATTCAAATTTACAAATATATACATGCGTGTGTGTGTGTGTGTGTGTGTGTGTGTGTGTGTGTGTGTGTATTGCTTAGAAGTGATTTGTCTTCTCTGATCGCTGG
Organism: Panthera onca; assembly: GCF_046562875.1. NCBI lineage: Eukaryota > Metazoa > Chordata > Mammalia > Carnivora > Felidae > Panthera > Panthera onca. The sequence continues at coordinate 30,563,183 of NC_138340.1, read as the reverse complement.
TTTCAGTTCCACACTGACTCCATGTTGAAGATCGACAGGGCCCTGGTGCCTAATGGCTCCACCCTTTTGCCTAGGGTTAGCATTGGGCCCATCCCTCCACCCTTTCCCCTGCTGATGGCAATTAAGAGACACTCAGGGCTGCTGTGTACTATCTTCCTGCTCCAAACCTTTAACAGCCCTATTTCTTTCAAGATATAATCCACATTGCTAGTATGATAGTCAGGTCCCTCCAGAGCTGAAAATTGACCTGAAATGTAAGAGCTCCAAGCTTCCTTTTCACCGTTCACTCACACCTGCGTGCATGTATGTGCTTATGTAAGTATTTGTGCAGAGAATGTCTATTGTTTTCCTACCATGTGCCATCCCCATTCTAGCCATTAGGCATTCAAGGACTAATGATGATGGTAGCTTATGTCTATTAACTGCCTAACAGCCTAAACACAAGCTAAGCAATTTATTCGCACTAACCACATTCATGTGGATCATAAGTATGGATGGTGGGTGTTATTATCATCTATCTTACAGCTGATGAAACCAAAACTTAAAGGAGGTATCAACCTCCCTAAGCACCATACAGCTAATAAATGGCAGAGTCAAGATTTAAACCCGGATCTTACCCCAGCATCTAAGTATTGGGCCATTGTTCCACTGCATCTCCAGAGTAAGATCTACACAGTTCCTGTCCACAAGCATCTCACTCTCCAGAAGGAGAAATAGATGTGTAATTATCACTGAATGCAAATGGAGAGTATCATGATGGAAATATGGAAAAAATGGGGCCAATCTCATCAGATTGGTTTATTGGTTCCTCTCCGAGGACCAGCAGCAAATTTCTACCCTCTGCCTTTGCTCATGGAGTTTCCCCTGTCGAGAATCCCCACCTATCTTCTCTCAATTTGTCAAATCACACTGCTACTTTAAGGCATTTGTGCTTCCTCTTTTTATCCCTCTTCCGGGGCAGATGTGGCTAATCAGACATGAAGCTTGTTCCTGCCCAACCTGGACTGTCTTGAGAATTCTTCACAACGCAGCCTTCAGAACATGTTATTAATTAATGAGAGTTAGTGCATACAATAAGTATATTTGGTCTCTCAAAGCTAATCTACCTTGATTCATTTTATAAATGAGGAGGTTGAAGTTTGATGAGCTGGAATGACTGGCCCGAGGTCATATGGTGAGTCAGAGACAGACCTGGGTCTGGAAGCCAGGCATCCTTCCTCCTGCCCCATGCGCTCCCTGCTCTTAGCTGACCGTGTGGACTCTTGCCAGTCACGAAAAACACCAATAAATGAAGTCCAAGTATGCAGAGAGAATGAAGGCAAGTAAAATGCCAATTACTCAGTCCCAACAGACTGGGTACCTACTTACAAGCTGCGTTGGGCTACACCTACAGAAAGTGTCTTTAATTAGAGACAGATTCTGATGAAAGGTTGGCAGTATCTCTGAAACTCTTGTTTGTATTTAAATGCACAGAACACTATGCATTTATATCATTTGCATGCCATATTTGAATTGAAGAATATTCAATATTTATTCTTTGTCGCTTGCTGAGTAACATGCTGCTCAACTTTTCTATTTACTAACACAACTCGTTTGTTTAGTTCATGGCTGCATTTCCAGTTGGATGTTTGAAGTATAACTTACAGCATACTCTTTGGTATTTCACAAAAATTTAAACTTAAAAACGAAGGCATAGAAGTTATACAGCTATGAGATAAAGTACAGGCCTACTCATGGGCATTTAATTCCATCATGTAGTAGGAAGGACCCTTAGAACCAAGAACATTGGAGTTAGCAACAAAATTCTGTTCTTACTACCTGTATGACCCTTGAGCAGGTTAATTCACGTCTCTGATCCTGGTTCTTCATTTCTCTTTGGAGATGCAAGATTGTTCTAAGATGAGAAGGTCTATATTGCCTCTGATATCTCTCTTTTCTTGCTAAAAATAGTATCTTTTTCTCTACTTTATGCTAAGGTAATGATAACCAATAGTAAGCATTTATTACATTTCAGGCCATATTCATATGGTCACTGTACATGTGTTTGTTTAGACTTCCTCACTGTGTAAGTGCCTATGTCCCAAGGGCGAGCATTGAGAGAGAGAGAGAGAGAGAGAGAGAGAGAGAAAGAAAGAAAGAAGAAAGAAAGAAAGAGCGCACCAGGGAAAGTGACCTGGCCTGGGCATCACATAGTATCACTCTGTCACACTCTGTTGCTTGGGGCAGTCACAAACCCACCCAGGTACAAGGGTAGAGAAATAGGCTTCATGTTGGACAGACAGTGACAAAGTTCTGGAAAAACACGTGGGACTAGAAAAAACTGCTGGGACCATTTTGGGGAAATACAATCTTCTCACAAAGTATACATGCCACAAGGACAAGAAATTAGGCATGTTTTGCTACCTGTTTGATTCCCTTGTCTTAGAGAGAACTGACCCCCAGAAGTACACAGTGAATTTTTGTTGAAAGAATGAACGAATGCCAGTTTGTAAGACCTGTGCCTTGTCTAATGCCTTTTTTTTTTTTTTTTTTTTTTTTTTTTTTTTTTTTTTTTGTCTAATGCCTTTTTAAATGAACGAACAAGGGAGCTGAGACTCACTGAAGGGAATAGAACTGTGAAAACAAAGCTGGGACAGAACCTGAGATTCCTGCTTCCGGTCTCACATTCTTTCCACACCCCAAAACCTGCCTCTCTTGGAGGAAGTTGCTGGGGAAATCTGAGAGCAAAAACCACATTGTGATTCAGTGTCTGGCGATAATGACCAATTTTGGAGCTCCTGGAGAGTTCCTGGAAGTAACAGCCATTCTCCCCACAAAATATCAGTACTATAAATTGCTACTTGTTAAAAAACTTGTGGGAGTGCACCATATTCATAGAAATAGCTGGAGAGTGAGAGAACAATTATCACAGAATTGATCACCCACAGCTCAGTCCAATGAGATTCAGATTGTCCTGTGTTGTGAGGTGCCAGTGAACCAAATGCTGTGATATTTTGTTAGGACCATTGATTGCCTTCGGAATAAGACTGCAAGCAATTTGAGCCAAAAAGCAATCTTGTATGGGAGTCCTGCTGGAATTTTATGCAGCTCCTGTGCCACGTATGTTTAGAAAGTCGCTGCCAGGCTGGTGGCAATGTTTTCGTGCTCTGGTTTCAGAAGACTGCACAGTGTTTATGTCATCCAATTAAACCAGTTTATTAGCGGGTTAATATTAGATGATACTGTTAAATATCATCTAGAGCTGAAAGGGAATAAAGCAAAAGTCAGAGTAAAGTCTGCAACAGCTCCCACTTAGAATACTGATAAGATGAAAGGTAAATACGACAAAAACTTCTAAGCAACAGTAGGCCACATCACCTTTGTCACAGGGTTCCCGGGCTCATATCACCCCCTCCGTTACTAACTGACCTCATGCTCCCTGTCCCGCGTTTTCTGTAATGGAGATAACCAGAGCGTATATCCATGACATGATTTTAAGATCGTGGAAGTTAACAAATATGAAACACTTAGGACAGTACTTGGGACCTGACAATTCCTATACTAAATGTTAGCTGTGATTATTATTATGCAAGGGATTCATCCCATCTAAGCAAGGGATCACCTCCCAACAAAGAATTGAGGGCATTACCAGCCACCTAGTAGCAGGTGTTAGAACTGAGATACAGATTCCAAAGTCTGCCTTCCACCTCTGTGCCTAACATCCTCCACTAAGAAGATTCTTTCTCCCTTCCTGGGTGCTGCATTTGCAATTAACATACCTTGAAAAAGCTACCCATAATCTGGTCTGTTTGACCATTTTCCTATAGACCCTGGCAGATGGGGAGGAGCAAATGGTGAACTTCCAAGAAAAAATGTCTGAGGCTCACTGAGCTGAAACGCTTCCCTGAAATGAGGGTGTGGGGGACAAGATGCGAGGAAGCACCCCCATGGACACCCAACCCTGGAAGAATTAACGCTTGGTTTGGATGCAGGGGTGCCTGGGTTGGGCGTCCAACTTTGGCTCAGGTCATGGTCTCATAGTTTGTGGGTTCGAGCCCCACATCGGGCTCTGTGCTGACAGTTCAGAGCCTAGAGCCTGCTTCGGATTCTGTGTCTCCCTCTCTCTCTACCCCTCCCTGGCTCGCTCTGTCTCTCTCTCTTTCAAAAATAAATAGCCATTGAAAAAAAAAATTTTTAAACCTTGGTTTGGATGCATGGGCCATCTGCCTCTCCTTAAAAAAAAGGAAAAGGCTTATTACTCCTGTTTGCTCCAGTAGTGACTGGGTTAATGATCTCCTCTCTATTTGCCCCATAATCTCCATCTGGGGGAACAAAGGGCCACTTGCCCGGACGTCTTTGCTAAATCCTTTTGCATATAGGATAGCTGTTGAGAGTCTAAGTGTCACTTCTTGCCTCTTCTTACAGAATCACTTCCAGGGTGAGGGAGGGAGGGACATCAAGACTTGACGCTGACTGAGCCTAAGTCTGAGCTGTCAGATCCGTGTTACCCAACATTTTATTGAGCTCTCTTACCTGCTAAATATTTCATTGTATTCTCCTAATGACCTTACTATTACTGTACCCGTTTCATAGATGAAGAAACAGTGGCTCAAAGAAGAGAAGTCATTTGGCTAAAGTCGTGTAGGAGGAGCAGAGTGGAGATTCGGACTGAGGTCTACTGTCTTTAAAGCTCTGAGTGAAACCGCCATAATCCAGAATTCCTACAGTGGTCTGCAGTGCTTTGGATGCTCTGGCCCCCACCTTCCCCTCTGCCCTCTTCTCTTTCCTTCATGCCATTCCAGCCACACTGGCTTCCTCGTTATTCCTTGGAGATATACCATTTGTCTAGCTCTTCTCCCCTCTTAGAACATTTGTCCCTCCAGTACTCGACATAACCCCTCAATCTCGAGTTTTTATTCACGTCTCATCGTTCCAGTGAAAGTTATTTGGACCTGTTCAAAGCTACAAGCTCTGCCCCCATCCTCCACCCACTCTGAGCTCCTTAGCTCAACTATTTTCTCTTTTCCAAACACGTAACTTTCTTACATACTATATTATTGACTTATTTTCAGGTTTCCTGTTTCCCGTTTTCTCCCACTAAAATGTAAGTCCAATGCAGCGTGGGGGTCCTTATTTGGTTCACTGATGTATACCAAGCGCCAAAAACAGGCACGTACCAGGTGCTCCATAAATACTTCCCAAATGGGAATGAATAGCCCTCCATAGATGTGTGTTTGCCTTTCTTCAACCTTCCTCTCTTCTCTCTTCTTATCCTTAGAAGTTTCACATGCCTGAATTATGTCCTACAAAAATCTTGCTAATACCTCTGAGTATGTATTTGAAACATTCTATTCACATCTCTGTGTCGTATTTTTCCTTGACAATCCCTCAGGTTATCTTCTTTCCCTCCCTCTTTCCTTCCTTCCTTCCTTCCTTCCTTCCTTCCTTCCTTCCTTCTGTTGTTCCAAGATTTCATGAGCCACCTACCCTATGCCTGGCATTCTGCCACCTCCCGGGGATGAGATGTTGAAAACTTCACAGTCTGACCTCTAGGACATCACTGGCTGTCTTAGGTCAGACTCACCAGAAGGAGACCCCAAGACTGGGATTCATTTGCCGGTAATTTATTCAGTGCTCTTAGGACAAAACAGTGAAGGAGTAGGGGAATCAGCAGAGGGGATGGGGTAAAAGCCAATCACAGGCGCTATCTCAGGCAAAATCTCAGTCTCACACTGGCCCTGCCAGTCTGAACTCTAAATTGTCTCTCAGCATTTACCCTACTGGAGGCTGGAGAGCTAGGCTTTCATACCCCACAGCAGGCAGTCCTGAGCTAAAAGGTGCCCTGGGGGTGACATAACCCCTCAAGGACTTCTGCGTCTTCACCGGAAGCAGCTCATGTGGTTCCCAGCCAAAGACAGACAGGGGAGGGGCCCAGGAAAAAGGGATTGGGGGGGGGGCCCTGGGGGACCCCTCCCCCGCTCGCATTCTGTCTCTCTCTCTCATAAATCAATAAACATTAAAAAAAAAAAAAGAACATTCCATGATCTTGCCCCAAAATATATTTTATTTCACCTTCTTTGGTGGTCAACATCTGTTAGACTGCATAGAATTTTCCCCAGTTTTGTGTCACCTATGGATTTGTACAGTAACATGTCATTGTCAAAAGTGTCGACAGAATCCCTACTAAAGACACGTATCTATACGTGGACTTCTTGGCACGGATGCACTTAAACTGCACTCCCGGAACCATGTGTTTAATCTATACCACTTACCTGTGTGATGCTCTGTCCATTTTTTTCTTTCCTTTTCTTCTGAATTTCACGACAAATTTTGTCACATTCATTTGACACATTCCAGACACGCTTTATCTGGAACAGTCCCCTGACTCCCGACTGGTGGCTTGCATAGAATTTCTTGAGATTTTCCCCTTTTAATCTACGCTGCAAATCATCTCCAAATTAATCTTCTTGAAGTTTAATCTTTTAGTAATTTATTCCTGACACCACCTATCATGTCTGTCTCTTTTCCTAGTCAATTCAATTAGGCAATACTGACATGTCTTTAAAGGTAATATTTTCATTTCAACACAAGTAGGCAACTGTTATGATGTTTTTGCCCAAATGTCTTAAAAATGCACTGTTGGACAAGAAAAACAAGTCTCTCCCAAACTGTTTATTTACCCAGTCATTCTCTTTTTATTATAAGCTATCTAGACAATTAAGAGAATGGTGATCCCAGGAGCAAATTACATCATCTCGCAGGTGGAGATCCTTCTATGGCACGTGGTGGGAAAATAGGTAAGTGCAGCTGGTTTCAAAATAAGACATTTAGGCTAAGATAACTGTCTCTCTTGGAAAGCGAAACAACCCGCCTAGGGTAGTAGTAAGACCTTACAAAATAACTAATAACCATTTCCCAGAGCACAGTATTTCTCATACTAACACCTACCATGCAGTGAATACTATTTATAAGGCAGTCCCTATGCTAAAGGTTCTACATCTATCCATTTATTAAGTCTTCACCTGTCTAGGAAGTAGCTACCGTTGTAATCTCAATTTCAGAGATGAGAAATCTGAAGCCCAGAAATGTTGAGAAATTTACTCAAGGTGATTCAATTAGCAAGGGAATGAGATTCAACCTGAAGCTGCCTGATACTGTTGCCTGCTACCTTAATCCCTGGCCATGCTGACCCTATATATTTTTCCTAAATGGCAGAGGGTTAGAAAGATAAATTAATTCTTAATTTCCTGGACTGCTCCCATTTAAAAAAAAAAAAACGGGGCAGGGGGGATGGGGCGCCTGGGTGGCTCAGTCGGTTGAGTGGTCGACTTCGGCTCAGGTCGTGATCTTGCGGTCTGTGGGTTCGAGTCCCGTGTAGGGCTCTGTGCTGGCAGCTCAGAGCCTGGAGCCTGCTTCTGATTGTGTCTCCCTCCCTCTCTGCCCCTCCCCTGCTTGCTGTCTGTCTCTGTCTCTGTCTCTCTCAAATAATAAACATTAAAAAAAATTAAAAATAAATAATTAAATGAACTAAAAAGGGGGAATAAAAGATAGGGTTTTGCATCTTTTCCATAAAATCTATATTATATCAGCTATTAGTGCCACAGTAATGCAGAGTGAACAACCCCAAACTTCTTTGGTATACAGGAATTGACGTTTATTTGTGCTTATGAGTCTGTGGGTCAGCTGGGTGGGTAGGCTGCGTGGGGCTGAGCTCAGCTGATCTAAACTGCGTTCACTGCCGTCTGTGGTCTGCTGGTGAGTCAGCTAGGGGCTGTCTAGTCTGGGATGGTCTTTCCTCCATGCGATCTCACCCCCTCTGGCCGGCCAGACTGAGCTGTTTCTCAAGGCATGGGAGGAGTCCAAGAGAGGCAGCGGAAGCTGCCTTGCACAGTTCCACTTAACAGCAAACTCTCTTGAGAAGCCTCAACTCAGAAACTTAGTCTGCCGTATACTATTGGCCAAAGCAAGCTACAGGAAAGCCCGCGTTCCCAGGTAGGAAACGTGACTCCCGCTCTTGGTAAGAGACGCTGCCAGGTCACAATGAAAGGCAATAGGGACAAGGAGGCTGTCAATAGAGGTCACAATGCAATCACGCCCCATAAATACTTTTTTTTTTTTCTTTTCCCTATGTCCTCTTCGTGGCACGGAAGGCCTTCAAGACTCTGTTTTCACCACGTTAATCTTTCTTTTTTTGAAGTTCATTTATTTAGATAAAGAGAGAGCACAAGTGGCGGAGGGATAGAGAGAATCCCCAGCAAGTTCCACACTGTCAGTGCAGAGCCCCGCACAATGCTCGATCCCACAACCTGAGCCGAGATCATAACCTGAGCCGAAATCAAGAGTCGGATGATTAACCTCCTGAGCCACGCAGGTGTCCCTTCGTGTCCTAATCTGATGTTATTTGCCTTTACACTCCAGCCTGAGCCTTCTGCCCTGGCTGGCTCAGCCTCTGGCCTTTGCCTCTGGAGCTCCTAATCTCAGCTCCCAGGAGCAGTGCCCTTCTCTTCCTTCCCACCCGTTAGAGCCCCACCCACCCATCCAGGCTTGTCTTGAGACAAGACAAGCTCTTGTCCTATAGCTCTCTCCTATAGCCATCCCAGACTTCTCCTGAGCCCTCCCTACCCTGAATACTTTCTAACATAACACTGGGTAAAATACTGAGTATTTTCTGTTGCGTATGTTTCTGAATCTACGAGTTAAATAAATGTTAGATGCTTTCTGGAAATTTGTTTTTATTTTTATTTTTTTTCGAGACAGACAGAGAGAGAGAGAGGGGGGCAAAGAGAGAGGGAGAGAGAGAATCTTAAACAGACTCCATGTTCAGCATGGAGCCCGATGCAGGGCTCGATCTCATGACCTGAGATCATAACCTGAACTGAAATCAAGAGTCAGACTCTTAAGAGACTGAGCCACCCAGGTGCCCCACTATCTGGAAAACTTTTTAAGGTACACTGGCCATCGGTAGAAAACTATTCCAGAGAAGGAAGAGCACAGAAGGAAGCTGTATATAATACTTAGGCAAAGTGTCACAGTCAGACCAACCTGGGTTGGAATCCCTACTCGCCCACTTATAGGCTATGTGACTTTGGACTAGTTACTCAAACTCTCTGAACCTAAGATGTGTAATCTGTTAAATAAAATACTACATCTTGGAGTTTCCTTGGGGATTTAAGAAGATAATGTGCATAAAGCACTCAGCCCAGTGCTGAGTATAATGTGTTCAGTAAATGTTAGCTACAGCTATAATTACCACAACTAATAATATCCCCATATGTTAATACTGTATTCATTTTCTACCTATCCTCTACCACCTTTGGCTGCAGGGGGTAAGTAAAATTCGCCACACCATTCATTAGCCTCTTTATTTTGACTCTCCTGGTGAGTTACACTAGAAAGAACCTTCGCTTATATGATTAAAGTGTTACTTAAAATGTCAAGATTTACTAGCTGGAAATGGGGGAAGTCAAACCAGTTTTTGTGGTTATATGTAGTCATCCTGTCTTGTTGAATCACATTTAGTTGGGTTCTAAATGACAGTTTAACCTTAGCTGTTTGGCAGCACTAATCATGATGATCGATCGCCTCCTGAGACTTGAGTCTTCCATGGTGCTCCTAATATGAGCAGCATCTTTCTGGAATAATCTGCTTCTCTCCAAAACATTGCCACCTTCAGATAACTAGACGTACATCAGTGTTCTGAACCAAAACAGTTTTGTTAAATGTTTACAACGTGCTACATGGTTGGCTCAAATGCGGGAAAGAACAAAATAGTCTAGTACACAGAGTTTCTCATCAACTAGAACACGATTGTGTGCTCATCAGGGCCAGGGGCCATGACATTATCAACAAATATATCTCAACAATAGCAAAGTGCCTGGCAGGCAGTAGACCATCCATCAATAGCTGTGGGATGATTGATTGAATGAATGAATGAATAAGAGTATAATAAAACTGAGAGTATAAAAAACTAAAGTTTCTAATGAGAACAATATTTCAGGTCTTCAGCCACTCTGAATCCATTAAGGATCTAGGCAGGATATTAATTAATTTACTAAAATCCCCAGTTTATCAGTCTAGTGGCTCACTCAAGAAAAGGAAATCAGATTAGATGACAAATAATTACCTTAACAATCTTCCTCTAGGGATTTCCCCTCTTTTAATCTATACTACAAATTGTCTTCAAGTTAATCTTCCTGAAGTTTAATCTTTTATTAATTTATTTCTAATACCACCAAGCACTTCTTTCTCTTTACTACTTCTTCAACTCATTCGTCAAGTATTTCAATTAGACAATAATATCTTCTATGTGAGGGCAATATTTCCATTTCAATGGGAATAGACAACTGTTGTGATTCCTACGCCCACCATAGAAATACCTTCCACGTAGTGTTTGACAAGAAAGACAACAAACTTGTCCTCACAAACTCTATGTTTACCCTTTTGCTCTCTTTTTATGACAAGCTAATCAAACACTGAGGAGAATGGATCCCAGGAGCGAATAGCATCATCATCCCGCAGGTGGAAATTCTCCTGTGGCATGTTGGGGGGAAAGTAGGCGCACCTGTTTTGAAAATGGAACATTTAGACTAAGGTAACGGATTCTCATGGAAAGATCAACTTTCACACAACCCTCTTAGAGAAGCTATTCTATTAAGTCCTTATGAAAGAAGTAGTAACCATTTCCCAGAGCATATTTATAGTAAGGGTAATAACCCCGGCCATTTAGCGAATACTTATTTATATGTCAGCCGCTATGCTCAAGGTTCTACACCTATCCCTTTAAGTCTTCACCTGTCTACGAAGTAGTGACTGTTGTAATCTCAGTTTCACAGGTGAGGAATCTGAGCTCAGAAATGTTGAGTAATTGGCCCAAGCTGACCCACGTGGCAAGGAGCGGAGTGGGATTCAAACAGGAACTGCTCGACAGTATCGTCTGCATTGTTAATTCCTGGCTATGTTGACCGAATGCATTTTCTGTAATTGGAAGAGGGTGAGAAAGAGAAGCAACATGAGTATTTCAACGTTTCTTCTTTGATGCATTCTGTAAGCATGGAAAACCATTGCACTAGACACTGTTAATCATGCTGATCACAGATTGATGATTGTTGACAAAGGAGAAAAGGAGTAAATGCAAAAATGTTTAGCACTGAACATGAATTATGTACTGTGCTAAGTGTTTTCCATAGTTATTTCTTAAATTAACACACTAGCACTGCCCTTCATACAGAGCCTGTCACAGAATAATTACCACTAAATATATGCTGAATCAAACAGCTGAACTAATAATTCAAAGTAGGAAGCATCGGGTGACAGATCTGAAGGGGGGGGGGCGGCCAAAAGAGTCCTCTCTTTGTTACTTTCCACGAAATTCGTAGTGAGTCAATTTCCTGAACGGCAAGGCTGTGAGAATATTCTTCACAAACGTGGACTGTTGGATGGAAAAGCAATAGTGCAAAAATGTCCATTTATTTTTTAGACTGTAGTTGTAGCTCATGATTATGTCTATATATCACCGGAAATAACATCCAAAAGTGTGTTAGTTAAAATACGAAGTGTGAGTGAGATCTGTGGCAGGGTCCAGAGTAAAATTATACGGCTCATTTGTCAAGTCAGGTGGTTCCAGAGTACAGAGAAGATGGCTGGAGCGGTCCTGTGGACAGGAAGTAATGAAGGGAGCCCTATTCAAGGGAGAGAATCCAAACATGGGGACCATGTCTAACCCAGCGGCAGTGGATACAAACTTGAGGAAAGTTTGCACAGACTAGAGAAGATCTCCTGACTATTCCCCTCAAAATTAACTGAAAAATTCTCCTATCTACCTACCAGTATAGCAGCCCCAGCCCCTTTCCAGATGTCCATATGAGGCCAATGAATGCAAATACTTCACCCACAGTCATGCCACCCTCTTACCTTTACCCCCCCTTTTTTTATTCTTCAGGTATTTGAGGGTAATGAAGGAGAAGGGAAATGAGAAGCAGCTATCTCTATTTTTAGACTGTTTCATTCCTGGCTGAACCTGGGATGATAGCCAATAGCTACAAAAGGAACAACTCAGAAAACATGAAAGGCCTTGAAAATCACATCCAGGAAAGAAGCTGTCTCCCCATTTTACAGATGAAGAAATGAAGGTTCAGAGAAGGTAATTACCTTGCTTGAGGCCACACAGTGGGTGGCAGGGCTGGAATTTGAGCTCAGGTCTCTTTGCCTCCAAAATACATACTCTTATTTAATGTACAGAGAATGTAACAGAAAGCTTTCCAAAAATAAGTGTTCAATTTAGAATTCAAAGCAGGTCTTATGGAGAGGTGGTGACAAAAGTCAAACAGCAAGAGGGATTAGCACTTGCATTGCTGGAGCTCATGTAACAGATTGGGGCGTGGAGCTTGTGGGGTGGCACCAAATGGATGGTTTAAAGAATCTTGTTAAAGGGGGGCACCTGGGTGGCTCAGTCGGTTAAGCGTCCAACTTCGGCTCAGGTCATGATCTCGTGGTCCGTGAGTTCCAGCCCCGCGTCGGGCTCTGTGCTGACAGCTCAGAGCCTGGAGCCTGTTTCGGATCTGTGTCTCCCTCTCTCTCTGACCCTCCCCGTTCATGCTTTGTCTCTCTCTGTCTCAAAAATAAATAAACGTTAAGAATCTTGTTAAAGGAAACTACTGTCTATGTGTAGATCACTGAAAGTAGGCGGTGGGGAAACCTATCTCACATAATATGCCATGGTGGTATGAAACTATTTGAATATTTTGAAACTGGAGGCTTAAATTATTTGTAAAACTAATTAAAGCAGAATTAAGATGATATGCCTAGCAGAAGGAAAATATTCCCAGCTGGAAACATCCCCCTTTTGGTGGTCATGACCTCCTGCAGTCAAACGATTACTACAAAGAAGACAAAACCAGAAACATTATTTTCCAAGTCATGAGAGTCCTAAGACATGTTTTGTCCTCCAAAGAACCACCAAAAAAGCACAAAGCACAAAAGAAGACAAGGGTGTGTTAACTCAGGTCCACTTCAAAGAAGGAAACTTTGATAAAATTCTGGGTAGATTACATTTTTTTTTTAAATAAAGGGAGGCTAGGAAATTTTCATAGGATGCAGGCAATTTGGAACCATAACAAGAGACGTGAGAGGTATAATGACTAAATGCAATGTAGATCCCTAAAGTGGATCCTGGAACATTAAAAAGAGGACATTAGTGGAAAAACAAGTGACATCCAAATGGAGTCTGGAGTTTAGTTGATGGTAATACGCTAATGTTGGTTTCTCAGTTTGGACAAACGTACTGTGGTAATAATATCCAGGGAGGAAACTGAGTGAGGGGACAGGGACAGGAATGCCCTGTCGTCATCTTTGCAGCTTCATTATTGCAAAAATTAAAAAAGTTAGTTTCAAATACCCTTGATAGCCCCCTGCAATATTTTTATAATGATTTTCCAATTCAGTGTTCTCTTCCTCTGACACCATAGCAGCCTGTATTCTGTGACCAATGCTGGGGTTACAAGAGAAGAGGAAGAACTAGCAGGCAAATGTGACCTTGGTTCCCAATCAAGGGGCTTTGCCTGGAGAGGGCAGTCCCGCCAGTTTTTCTTTTATTGGCGGCACTTGGTATCTTGGGATCTATAACATGAACATGGGAAATATTCCAGTTTGTAATCCTGATTGTCTTGACATTTAAGGATATTGATCAGTCCATAACTGTTGTGCCTGCTTTCAAGAATCAATGATCATAAAACCGCTTATATTACATAAATGTATACATCTCATAGGGTGAAAGGCTGAGCTTTCTAGGAAAAAGGCAAAGTAGTCAGAAAATTGCTATGGTGTCTGTTTAATTTAGAGGTCATAGTGGAAAAAAAATTATTGGTCAAATTCAAACTCTCTTCACAAGAGGGGAGGAAAGACACAAAAAGTTTTCATAGCTGGGAAAAATCTAAAATGCATTTAGGATATTGATGCTGTTTTCTGAAAATTTTATCATTTAATATCAACTAGTTACTAGATTCCTACTATGTGCTAATCACATTCATATATATCTATTATATATATATAACTCCATATTATACATATATATATATATAATTCCTTTTACTTAAAGAGTGATTAACACTTTTTAGAAAAACGTCTATAATAAACTGTCCAACAGAGGCAACCTATTTGCTCAAATGTATGCGATACTCCAAAATGTGAGATAAAAAACCTATAATGCAAACCGATTTCAGCATAAACTGAGGGAAGTGTGTACATTCTAACATGTGATAGACATCCAAATGGACTTTTGATTTAAAAACATTTTTAAGTTTATTTATTTTGAGAGAGAAAGAGACAGCATGAGTGGGAGAGGAGCAGTGAGAGAGGGAGAGAGAGAATCCTAAGCAGGTTCTGTGCTGCCAGCAGAGTCCAATGTGGGGCTTGAACACACGAAGCTGTGAGATCATGACCTGAGCCAAAACTAAGAGTCGGATGCTTAACCGACTGAGCCACCTAGGTGCCCCTGGACTTTTGATTTTGAATGTAATGTGATAGAGAATATTCCATGTTTTCTTCCATAATGTATCTGGGATAAAGAGGGTACATGCTCTTCATCGTTATGTGTATGACTATAACTCTCACTACAAATCTATGAAAAATATAATTTAAGGACTAAATTGCCCAAGCCAAAGAATTGAGTCAGTATAATATTTTCTCAGTTTGAAATATTCAATAAATGAAATATTTTTTTTTAAAAAAAAGAAAGAAGATGGGGTGCCTGGGTGGCTCAGTCAGTTGAGCGTCCGACTTCGGCTCAGGTCATGATCTCCCAGTTTGTGAGTTCGAGCCCCACGTCAGGCTCTGCGCTGACAGCTCAGAGCCTGGAGCCTACTTCGGATTCTGTGTCTCCTCCTCTCTCTGTCCCTCCTATGCTCATGATCTATCTTTCTCTGTCTCTCAATAATAAGTAAACGTTAAGAAAAAACATTCTTGGGGCACCTGGGTGGCTCAGTCGGTTGAGTGTCTGACTTCGGCTCAGGTCATGATCTCACAGTCTGTGAGTTCGAGCCCCGCATCGGGCTCTGTGCTGATGGCTCGGAGCCTGGAGCCTGCTTCCGATTCTGTGTCTCCCTCTCTCTCTGCCCCTTCCCTGCTCATGCTCTGTCTCTCTCTGTCTCAAAAAAAAAAAAAAAAACAGGGGCGCCTGGGTGGCGCAGTCGGTTAAGCGTCCGACCTCAGCCAGGTCACGATCTCGCGGTCCGTGAGTTCGAGCCCCGCGTCAGGCTCTGGGCTGATGGCTCGGAGCCTGGAGCCTGTTTCCGATTCTGTGTCTCCCTCTCTCTCTGCCCCTCCCCCGTTCATGCTCTGTCTCTCTCTGTCCCAAAAATAAATACAAAACGTTGAAAAAAATTAAAAAAAAAAAAAAAAAAAAAAAAAAAAAAAAAAAGAAGAGAAATCTATGAAAAATATAATTTAAGGACTAAATTGCCCAAGCCAAAGAATTGAGTCAGTATAATATTTTCTCAGTTTGAAATATTCAATAAATGAAATATTTTTTTTAAAAAAAAGAAAGAAGATGGGGTGCCTGGGTGGCTCAGTCAGTTGAGCGTCCGACTTCGGCTCAGGTCATGATCTCCCAGTTTGTGAGTTCGAGCCCCACGTCAGGCTCTGCGCTGACAGCTCAGAGCCTGGAGCCTACTTCGGATTCTGTGTCTCCTCCTCTCTCTGTCCCTCCTATGCTCATGATCTATCTTTCTCTGTCTCTCAATAATAAGTAAACGTTAAGAAAAAACATTCTTGGGGCACCTGGGTGGCTCAGTCGGTTGAGTGTCTGACTTCGGCTCAGGTCATGATCTCACAGTCTGTGAGTTCGAGCCCCGCATCGGGCTCTGTGCTGATGGCTCGGAGCCTGGAGCCTGCTTCCGATTCTGTGTCTCCCTCTCTCTCTGCCCCTTCCCTGCTCATGCTCTGTCTCTCTCTGTCTCAAAAAAAAAAAAAAAACAGGGGCGCCTGGGTGGCGCAGTCGGTTAAGCGTCCGACTTCAGCCAGGTCACGATCTCGCGGTCCGTGAGTTCGAGCCCCGCGTCGGGCTCTGGGCTGATGGCCCAGAGCCTGGAGCCTGTTTCCGATTCTGTGTCTCCCTCTCTCTGCCCCTCCCCCGTTCATGCTCTGTCTGTCTCTCTCTGTCCCAAAAATAAATAAAAAAAAACGTTGAAAAAAAAATTAAAAAAAAAAAAAAACATTTAAAAAGAAAAAACATTCTTTTAAAAGAAGAAAAGAAAGCAAGAAAGATGGAGAATTGGAGAGAAAGGAGAGTGGAAGGAGGGGAAGGAGAGAAGAACAGATCTGTTAAAAACAGACACTGCCAGGGACTTAATTTAATACATAAGCATTTCTTCTTTCACTCAAAATGCTTATAGCATTGTTCCTTTTCCAGGAATGCTGAGTTTGAGAAACACTCCAATTATAGGATGCTTCCCAAGAGGGAAGAAAAAAATAATAGATTTGTCTATGTGGTCCTTGTTAAATAGTAACCATTCAATTGGTCTCATTGAAAATGCCATCAAAATGGCACCTGTGTGGCTCAGTGGGTTAAGCATTGACTTTGGTTCAGGTCATGATCTCATGGTTCTTGAGTCTGAGCCCCACGTCGGGCTCTGTGCTGATGGCTCAGAGCCTGAAGCCTGCTTCAGATCCTGTGTCTCCCTCTCTCTGTGTCCCTCCCTCACTCGTGCTCTCTCTCTCTCAAAAGTAAATAAACATTAAAAATTTTTAAAAAAGAAAAGAAAAAGCCATCATGAAGGCAAGCTTTAGCAGATAACAGCCTTTTCCCTCCCTTTTCCTGGGGTTAGTTTTAATCATAAGATGTCGTTTTTGAAAACCAAAATGACATCAGCAGCTCCCGTGCTAGCCTCCCAGATAACTCTGGCAGAGAAGCAACATGCAGGCCCCATCTTTACTCTAAAGCACTCCTTCCCCTTTATTACTGAACTTATTTTCTTGGATTGCTTTTTCCAGGTATAAGTGTAATATGCACATATAATAGCAAGTTAAACAAACGTTTCTTTTTTATTTATTTTATTTTTTAAATTTACATCCAAGTTAGTTAGCATACAGTGCAACAATGATTTCAGGAGTAGATTCCTTAATCTACTCCCATTTAGCCCATCCCCCCTCCCACAACCCCTCCAGTAATCCTCTGTTTGTTCTCCATATTTAAGAGTCTCTTATGTTTTGTCCCCCTCCTTGTTTTTATATTATTTTTGCTTCCCTTCCCTTATGTTCATCTGTTCTGTGTCTTAAAGTCCTCATATAGGTGGAATCATATGATATTTGTCTTTCTCTGACTAATTTTGCTTAGTATAATACCCTCTAGTTCCATCCACATAGTTGCAAATGGCAAGATTTCATTCTTTTTGATTGCTGAGTAATACTCCATTGTGTATGTATATACACCACATTTTCTTCATCGACTCACCCATCAATGGACACTTGGGCTCTTTCCATACTTTGGCTATTGTTGATAGTGCTCCCATAAACATGGGGTGCATGTATCCCTTGGATAAATACTGAGTAGCGCAATTGCTGGGTCGTAGGGTAGTTCTATTTTTAATTTTCTGAGGAACCTCCATACTGGTTGCCAGAGTGGCTGCACCAGTTTGCATTCCCGCCAGCAGTGCGGAAGAGATCCTCTTTCTCCACATCCTCGACAACATCTGTTGTTGCCTGAGTTGTTAATGTTAGCCATTCTGACAGGTGTGAGGTGGTATCTCATTGTGGTTTTGATTTGCATTTCCCTGATGATGAGTGATGTTGAGCATTTTTTCATGTGTCAGTTGGCCATGTGGATGTCTTCTTTGGAGAAGTGTCTATTCATGTCTTCTGCCCATTTCTTCACTGGATTATTTGTTTTTTGGGTGTTGAGTTTGATACGTTCTTTATAGATTTTGGATTCTAACCCTTTATCTGATATGTCATTTGCAAATATCTTCTCCCATTTCCTTGGTTTCCTTTTAGTTTTTCTGATTGTTTCCATTGCTGTGCAGAAACTTTTTATTTTGATGAGGTCCCAGTAGTTCATTTTTGCTTTTGTTTCCCTTGCCTCTGGAGACGTGTTGAGTAAGAAGTTGCTGGGCCGAGGTCAAAGAGATTTTTGCCTGCTTTCTCCTCGAGGATTTTGATGACTTACTGTCTTACATTTATGTCTTTCATCCATTTTGAGTTTATTTTTGTGTATGGTGTAAGAAAGTGGTCCAGGTTCATTCTTCTGCATGTTGCTGCCCAGTTTTCCCAGCACCACTTGCGGAAGAGACTCTCTTTATTCCATTGGATGTTCTTTCCTTCTTTGTCAAAGATGAGTTGGCCATATGTTTGTGGGTCCATTTCTGGGGTCACTATTCTGTTCCATTGATCTGAGTGTCTGTTCTCGTGCCAGTACCATACAGTCTTGATGATTACAGTTTTGTAGTATAGCTTGAAGTCTGGGATTGTGATGCCTCCTGTTTTGGTTTTCTTTTTCAAGATTGCTTTGGCTATTCAGGGTCTTTTCTGGTTCCATACAAATTTTAGGATTTTTTGTTCTAGCTCCGTGAAGAATGCTGGTGTTATTTTGATAAGGATTGCATTGAATGTGTAGATTGCTTTGGGTAGTATTGACATTTTAACAATATTTTTTCTTCCTATCCAGGAGTGTGGAATCTTTTTCCTTTTGTGTGTGTGTCTTCTTCAATTTCTTTCATAAGCTTTCTATACTTTTCAGTGTATGGATTTTTCAAGTCGTTGGTTAGATTTATTCCTAGGTATTTTGTGGGTTTTGGTGCAATTGTAAATGGGATTGATTCCTTGATTTCTCTTCCTGTTGTTTCATTGTAGGTGTATAGGAATGCAACTGATTTCTGTGCATTGATTTTATATCCTGCAACTTTGCTGAATTCATGAATCAGTTCTAGCAGTTTTTTTGGTGAAATCTTTTGGGTTTTCCATATAAAGTATCATGTCATCTGTGAAGAGTGAAAGTTTGACCTCCTCCTGGCCGATTTGGATACCTTTTATTTCTTTGTACTTCTGATGGTGGAGGCTAAGACTTCCAATACTATGTTGAATAACAGTAGTGAGAGTGGGCATCCCTGTCTCATCCCTGACCTTAGGGGGAAAGTTCTCAGTTTGTCCCCATTGAGGAAATATTAGTGTTGGGTCTTTCATATATGGCTTTTATGATCTTGAGATATGACCCTTCCATCCCTACTTTCTTGAGGGTTTTTATCAAGAAAGGGTGCTGTATTTTGTCAAATGCTTTCTCTGCATCTATTGAGAAGATCATGTGGTTCTTGTCCTTTCTTTTATTGATGTGATGAATCACATTGATTGTTTTGTGGATATTCAACCAGCCCTGCATCCCAGGTATAAATCCCACTTGGTTGTCGTGAATAATTTTCTTAATGTATTGTTGGATCTGGTTGGCTAATATCTTGTTGAGGACTTTTGCATCCATGTTCATCAGGGAAATTGGTCTACAGTTCTCCTTTTTAGTGGGGTCTTTGTCTGGTCTTGGAATCAAGGTAATGCTGGCTTTATAGAAAGAGTTGGGAAGTTTTCCTTCTATTTCTATTTTTTGGAACAGCTTTAAGAAAATAGATGTTAACTCTTCCTTAAATGTTTGGTAGAATTCCCCTGAAAAGCCATCTGACCCTGGACTCTTGCGTTTTGGGAGTTTTTGATTACTAATTCGATTTCTTTACTGGTTATGGGTCTGTTCAGATTTTCTATTTCTTCCTGTTTTAGTTTTTGTAGTGTATATATTTCTAGGAATTTGTCCATTTCTTCCAGATTGCCCATTTTATTGGTGTATAATTACTCATAATATTCTCTTATTATTGTTTTTATTTTTGCTGTGTTAGTTGTGATGTCTCCTCTTTCATTCTTGATTTTATTTGGGTCCTTTCCTTTTTCTTTTTGATCAAACTGGCTAGTGGTTTATCAATTTTGTTACCTTTCAAAGAACCAGCTTCTAGTTTCATTGATCTGTTCTACTGTTTTTTTTTTGTTTGTTTGTTTGTTTCGATAGCATTAATTTCTGCTCTAATCTTTATTATTTCCTGTCTTCTGTTAGTTTTGGGTTTTATTTGCTGTTCTTTCTCCAGCTCTTTAAGGTGTATGGTTAAATTTTGGATCTGAAACCTTTCTTCCTTCTTTAGGAAGGCCTGGATTGCTATATGCTTTCCTCTTATGACCGCCTTTGCTGCATCCCAGAGGTTTTGGGCTGTGGTGTTATCATTTTCATTGGCTTCCATGTACTTTTTAATTTCCTCTTTAACTTCTTGCTTAGCCCATTCATTCTTTAGTAGTATGTTCTTTAGTCTCCAGGTATTTGTTACCTTTCCAAATTTTTTTCTTGTTGATTTCGAGTTTTATAGTGTTGTGGTCTGAAAATATACACGGTATCATCTCAATTATTTTGTACTTGTTGAGGGCTGTTTTGTGCCCCAGTATGTGGTCTATTCTGGAGAACTTTCCACGAGCACTGGAGAAGAATGTATAGTCTGCTGCTTTAAGAATAAAGTGTTCTGAACATATCTGTTAAGTCCATCTGGTCCAGTGTGTCATTCAAAGCCATTGCTTCCTTTTTGACTTTTTGATTAGATGATCTGTCCATTGCTGTGAGTGGGGTGTTGAAGTCCTCTACTATTATGGTATTACTATCAATGAGTTTCTTTATGTTTGTGATTGATTTATATATTTGGGTGCTGTCACATTTGGTACATAAATATTTACAATTGTTAGGTCTTCTTGGTGGATAAACCCCTTAATTATGATATAATGCCCTTCTTCATCTCTTGATACATCTTTATTTTAAAGTCCAGATTGTCTGATATAAGTATGGGTACTCTGGCTTTCTTCTGTTGACCATTAGCCTGATAGATAGTTCTCTATCCCCTTACTTTCAATCTGAAGGTGTCTTTAGGTCTAAAGTGGGTTTCTTATAAACAGCATATAGATGAATCTTGTTTTCTTATCCATTCTGTTACCCTTTGTCTTTTTATTGGAGCATTTAGTCCATTGACATTTAGAGTGAGTAGTGAAAGGTATGAATTTATTGCCATTTTGTTGCCTGTAGTGGTGGAGTTTCGGGTGGTGTTCTCTGGTCCTCTCTAGTCTTTGTTGCTTTTGGTCTTTATTTATGTATTTATTTTCATCTTTCCTCCCCTCAGAGAGTCCCCCTTAAAATTTCCTGCAGGGCTGGTTTAGTGGTCATAAACTCCTTTAATTTTTGTTTGTCTGGGAAAATTTAATCTCTCCTTCTGTTTTGAATTCTTGGCTGCATATTTTTCTAATTCAGCATATTTAATATATCCTGCCACCCCTATCTGGCCTGCCACGTTTCTGTGGATAGCTCTGCTGCAAACCTTGTCTGTCTTCCCTTGTAGGTTAAGGACTTTTTTTCCCTTGCTGCTTTCATGATTCTTTCCTTGCCTGAGTATTTTGTGAATTTGACTATGATATGCCTTGTTGATGGTCGGTTTTTGTTGAATCTAATGGGAGTCCTCTGTGCTTCCCGGATTTTGATGTCTATGTCTTTCCCCAGGTTAGGAAAGTTTTCTGTTATGATTTGCTCCCATAACCCTTCCACCCCTTTTTCTCTCTGTTCATCTTCTGGGACCCCTATGATTCTGATGTTGTTCCTTTTTAATGAGTCACTGATTTCTCTAATTCTTAAATCATGCTCTTTTGCCTTAGTCTCCCTCTTTTTTTTTCTGCTTCATTATTCTCCATAAGTTTGTCCTCTATATCGCTGATTCTCTGCTCTGCCTCATCCACCCTTGCCTCCATGGCACCCATTCGAGATTGCAGCTCATTTATAGCATTTTTAAATTTCATCCTGACTAGGTTTTACTTCTTTTATCTCCACAGAAAGGGATTCTAATCTATTTTTGAATCCAGCTAGTATTCTTATTATCATAATTCTAAATTCTGGTTCAGACATCTTGCTTGTATCCATGTTGGCTAAGTCCCTGGCTGTCATTTCTTCCTGCTCTTTCTTCTGAGGTGAATTCCTTTGTTTCATCATTTTGAAGGGAGAAAAGGAATTAAGGTAAATTAATGAGGTAAAAAAAATTAAATTAAAAAATTAAGAACAACACCCACACACACAAAAATCATATAAATGATGCTAGATCTTAGGTGTGTTTTGGTCTGGGTGTTGAAAGGGACTTGACAGATTAGAGAAAAAAGGGGAAAGAAAAAAAAAGAAAATCGTTTGAAAATTTGAAAAAATGTATACACTGAAATAGAATAAAATGAAATGATGGAAGTAAATAGAACTTGAAAAAATTTACACAAAAGTAAAAAATATGGTAGAAAAAAATTAAAGAAAAATATTTTCAATAAAAATTGAAAATAAAAATAAATTTTTTCTCTTTTAGTATTCAAGAAAAAGAAAATAAACAAAAAAGAGAAAAAAAATTGAATAGATGGATCAGTGAACAGACTAAAATACAATTGAAATAACTTTGTTTTCCTTTAGAAGTCAAACTATGAAGCACTTTATAGTCCATAAACTAAGCAGGCAGAGAGGTTTGTGTTCCTGAAGACCGAGGCTTGACCAGTTGGGCGGGGCTTAGTGTAACAGCTCCATTCTCCACTAGATGGCACTGCTTAGCTTACTGGGGTGGATTGTTGTGGTGCTTGTAGGTGTATATATGCATGTGCAGGAGCAGTGAAAATGGCATTCCCCTGTTACCCGTCCCCCTGTTACCCGGTCTCTAGTATCTGAACTCTGTTCTCCCTGATCAGCAATTGCACACCCATCCTTTGTCTTCGGCTTCCGTCCACTCCCTGCTTTTACACAGTCCATGACCAAGTGCCAGGCAGCACCTCCCTCATAAGTTTTATCTCAGTTGTGGCTGTTTTTCCTGACCCCTTATTTCTGAGGGACTGCGGCTGTGACCCGTTCTGTCCCTGTGTGGGAGGGTCTCACCGAGTAATGGCCAGGTGCTGGCTGCACCTAGGAACATTCGCGGGACTGTGCTGCTGCCAATGCCCAGAGAGTGCAGGTGGGTGCCAGTCCACCCCAGAAGAAGTCCATGCGATTGGGTAGCAGCAACTACATGGATTATGGAAAATCACAACACACATCTGGCACCAGGCTTCACCCCCAAAGACCTTGTTCCAGCACCAATGAATGTGGTTGTTCTCCTGGGTCCACTGAGGTCTTTGCCTATGGCAGGGGGCCACACAGCCTCTACCAGATGTCTTCCCAGCAGGGGAATCACCTCTCCCCATGTGGCCCAAAGACTCCCGGATTTCACTCCGCTCCTGGGGATTCACCCTTCTCACCAGAGCACTGCCAGGTATCACACTGTGGAGTTTCAGACTCTGCACTCCCCCTGTTTATAGAATCTTAATGGAATTTAAACCCTCTCCTTTCTCCTTTCACCCTTTTTAGTTCAGTCCCTGCAGTTGTTTCCACTTTTCCACTTTCTCTCCACCTGCTTTTGTGGGGGGGGGGGGGGTGTGCTTTTGCCATTTTCTCCCCCCCACCCCCATCTCCTCTCTGCAAGCAAAAACAGCTCTCTGCCCTCCATGGCTTCTCCCCCAGTTCATTTCTCTGCCCCCCCCCCATGTACCTGCTGAGTTGTGTGGTTCAGGTTGTGCAGATTGTTGTGTTAATTCTCAGGTCAGTTTCCTAGGTGTGCAGGATGGTTTAGTGTTGATCTGGCTGTATTTCATGGACACGAGGCACAAAAAAACCTTCCATGCTGTTCTGCCATCTTGGCTCCTCCCCTAGTTTTATACTCAACGAAAGTTTCTAATATGCCCTTCCTTCAAGCATCCCTTCCCACACCCTCCAAGTAACCAATCCAGCATTAATAGGTTAGTGGGTATTATTCACATGGTATCAGTACTCATTCAAAAGTAAAAACCTAAATGCTCATAAATAGGTTTGGGATATAGTATTTTATAAAAACGGGATTGTATCTCTACTCTAAAACTTGTTTTTTTTTTTATCTGAAAGTTTTATCACAGACATCTTTCCAGGCCAATGCATACAGATCTAATGTACTCTTTTCGTTTATAGCTATGTTGTACTTCATGGTATAAATGTGCCATCATTTAATCAACCAACTGACCATCCCTCTATTGGTGGACTTTGTTTCCAGTTTTATTTTCCACACAACAGTGTTACAGTAAATATCTCTAGTTATTTATATATTTGATATCTACATTTTTATATAAATAGATATGCATAGATGCTTTACTTCTGTAAGAGAAATATCCAAAAATGAGATCATTGGCTCAAGGGAGAAACCCACTTTGCATTCCAGATGTAAAGGCAATAGTAACCACAAGTATCCATTTTTCCTCTTTTAATATTTGGGACACTTTCAGAGTCCCATAGTAACATAAAAAGACAATAATCAGCAGAATCCAAAGTAAATCTATTGGTATAAATACCCTCCACCTCATAGGACCGAGCGAAGTCCCCAGATGGGCTTGACGGAAAGAGCTTTTAACAGAGATTTCATATACCAAGGTGTGAAGGTAACTTCATTAGGGTCTTCTCCATCAAGGTGCATTTTCATCACATAACAACTTCGTGGTAAGGGGAATAAGGAAAAGAGGTTTCTATTAGTACCTTAGTCAGAGTGTTTGTCTCTTCCTTGGAATGCTGAGATTTACCTGCCACTAATTATTCCTATTTTGAAGAATCAAGGTGTCTAAATGTTTTTTTAAAAAAGGTAAGACTAGACCCTTCTTTTGGGTGGGGGGCTGTGGCAGCCTTTGGAAATAGCAGCAGCTTTCTAAATAATTAATTAGGGGTCATACAAATAACAAAAGGAAAGGGACCACTTATCTGTAGGGTATTGTAGCACTGTTTGACCTCAGGAAGGCTTACTAGAGAGCAGGCAGAAGGTCATTTTCTTAAATTGGAGCCCAATCGATGTACTAGAATCCTTATAATGAATATAAAGTTCCTTTATGATTATTGATGTTTTACCTCAGTAGAAACCTATGAAGACAGATTAGCCCCTGTAAGTGCTCCAAATGCACAGTGGAGAAGAATTTGTATTATAACAATCGTAGCTGGTACTTAGCCACTTCTGTTCAGTATAATGGAAGTAAATTGGACTAGAACTCAGGAGATCTAGGGAACATGGAGCAAGTCGTGTAAACTCTCTGAGTTTTCATTTCCTTTCAGCAAAATGGGGCTAATACTGTCCCTGGTCTCTTTACCTCACTGCATTCAATAAATTAACATATGTGGGAGAACACTAAAGCCAGCGTAAGAATAGAAGTTGAGAACACGGACTCTGAGTCAACCAACCTCTGACTATGGCTTTCCTGATTACTATTGGGTCATCTTGATCCTATTAGTTGCCTTCTGAGCTTCAGCTTCCAAAAAGGGGATATTACACCTACTTTTACGACCATTTGAAGAATGAGATAGGATCGTGCCTTCCAAGGTGCAAGCGCAGTGCCTGATGCATAGCGAGCTCTCAGTAAATGAGAGCTGGTACTCAGAAAGTGCCACTCGAATGTGATAATTCCTTAAGGAAGGTTTAGCCCTTCTCTGAGGTCACTTAAGCATTTTCTTCCATTCAATAGCTGCTTGCTTTCCTCTCCTGAGCCTTCTGTTCTTGTTATGGCCCATTTGCCCAGACTCTGAGAGATAAATAAGGGCCTTGGTACTAGAATCAAAGCTGCAGAAAAGGGTTGCGAACATGAAATCCAGTCTGTGGTTTAATTGGAAGCCAACGCTCAGGAGCCCCAGGCACCTACACAGGCCACAGTGTGAACACCACATTAACTCCTGATTGCTCTGCAGCCCAGAACAAACCAGGAGATCAAAGAACAGCAAATAGGATTACATGTAAGTAGAGAAATTTCCTTCAACCTACTTTGAGATGAATAGATAGGTCTGGGACACAAGTATGTGGGTTTGAGGAAGTTAAGGAATCAGCAAATGTATTCCCTTGTCTTAGCCTCTCACTAGCTACCATGTCATCTTGCTTTCTTCCTATTTTCCTCAAGATTAGGAAGTAGAGGGGTGTCGGGTTAGCTTAGTCTGGCTAAGTGTCCAACTCTTGATTTCAGCTCAGGTCATGATTTCACAGTCATGAGATGGAGTCCTGCATTGGGCTCTGTGCTAGGTGTGGATCTCCCCCTCTTTGCTCCTCCCCTGCTTGTGCACACTCTCTCTCTCTCACTCAAAAAATTAAATAACTTAAATTTAGTTTTATAAAAAGATTAGGAAGTAGAAATTATTTGCCTGTATCAGTCTTCCCAGGACAACTATGGAGGCCAATCTGTACTGGGTTGGGCTGAACAGGATTATTCTTTCTAGCTCTGGGATAAGGGATAGCTCTGGCCTTAAGCCATGGGTAATAAGGTCATGGTCAAAATAATTCTGTGAAGGAGGTTGGATGGCCCTTGTAACTTGATGATAGATCAGAGGGCTGGGAGACCTTTCTGGAGATGCACAACCTATAGACACTAAAAATAGTAATAGTTATTATCCAATATTAAATTTTCATTTTCTGCTTTGTAATTTCTTTCTTAATCTGTTAAATACCACAGTTGACCTAGTTATCATTGTGTTTTGAAGGTCTAAAGAAGGGCCTGTGGTCATGCTTGGAATGAATAAAAGAGAGAAACACATCGTAAGATGACACAATTGAGCCATGTTGCTCTGAAGACGTAGTCCAGGGCAGAGGAATTCGAAGGGGTACCAGGAAGTCTCCAAAACTGACTTCAGCTTGTCCTAGAAATTACCTAGAAGAAGAGCATAGTCTATTCAGAGTTGACTCAGGATATTGTCTTATTGGTTTTAGACAGAAGAATGGAGAACTATGGGTCACCTGAGTTATGCAATCATCATAATAGTGACCTCAGCAGCTGCCAATTCTTGCCTACTAGATGCCATGTCAAGGACATCAATGCTAATATGAGCTAAGCAGTATTAACTCAATTTTAAAGGTGAGGATCAGAGTCCCAAACACTTATCCAAGGTCCTTTCATATATATGTGAGATCTGGGATTCAGACCCAGGTCTGTATGTCTCTAAAGACTGGGCTTTTCACCACACAGGCAGTGTCTTATAGGATATCAAACCCAGAGTTTTATGTCCAGTTCCACCTTTGCCAGAGCTTCCTGCCTATAATGCAGCCAGATTTCCTGCTTTAAAACTTCAAGTAGAACTTAAAAAAAGGGTGGCAGTTATGGACTATAGTTTCCCGCCTTGTGTGACTGTAAACATGTCCAGCCTTGTGTGACTCTGAATATGTCCAGAGCAGACGGTATGTATAGGGAGTGGGCATGGAAACACATGGCTGCTTATACTGAGGGGGGAATGGACTGAAAATGAGGAAGGGAGGCCAGCATGGTTGGTAGGGATGCTCTACCCAAAACAGTCAGTTCCTATCTCCCATATCAAGATTGGAAATGGCGTTTAGAATCGATCTACTACTGTTACCCAGTAGAACTTTCTTGTAAGGATGGAATTGTTCTATATATACACTAGCTGCATGTGGCTATTTAGCATCTGAAAAGTGACTTGTGAACTGAGGAACTAAATTTAATTTCAGTGAGTTTTAACTTAAATTGCTACGTGTGGCCAATGACATACTAGACAGTACAGGTATAGAGCATCTCTCTGCTGTATGATTTTGCCAGAATTGTGAGTCAAGGAGCTAGATCCCTATTTCCATGTTTGGATGAATAAGAATTAGTCTCCCTCCTCCCCACCACCTTTTTTTAAAGTAGGTTCCATGTGCAGCACAGAGCCCAGCGCAGGGCTTTGAATTTATGACCCCGAGATCAAGACCTGAGTTGAGATCAAGAGTCCGATGCTTAACTGACTGAGCCATCCAGGCATCCCAAGAATTAGTAAACTTCATAGGAGAAACTGTGAAGTTAGACCGTCTAAGCTTGAAGCCTAGCTCTTCCATGTACTGTCTGTGTAACCTCTCTGTACCTCAGTTTCTTTATCTGTAAAATGGAGTTTAAAAACTACAACTACTTCATAGCATTGTTCTAAGGAGTGAGAGTTTTAAAAGTACTTTACATAGTGCCCAGAATAGAGTAAAAATAATAAGGATATAGAAATGAACAAGATGTATTTCCTATTCTCAAGAAGTTTTTTTTTACCTGCTGTGTCTTTAGGATTTTTATTTATTACACTTCCCCCTATCCAATGAGTTTAAGTAGTATACATAGATGAAGCAGTATGAATCTAAATCATATGTATAGATCAGCAATATTTGCTGTGTGTGTGTGTGTGTGTGTGTGTGTGCATGCGCACTTATGCCTGTGTGCATGTGTGCATGTGTGTGTGTATAGCACCTGACACAGCACTTGGATATAGTAGGCACTCACTAATGAATAGCAGTTTTTCTCTTGTTGAATGATATCATGTGATATGCAGAGATAAAATGGACCAAACTTTTGCTGCAATCTTGGCCTTCTGCATACTGGATTCTCTGGCAGGACAGGCGGGTGGTTCCATGATAGGGTTTGCTTTTCTGCTTCTCTTCTCTTGGCCACATTTCAGGGGCTTCATGAGATTTGGGGATGTGAGGGCTCTGGGGGTGGTGGGTGTATCTCCAAATCCAGAAGTTCATCAAGGGACTCATAATCATCATTTGTTCTGTATTAATCAAGTTGCGTGTAGTAGTTGTTTTTTCTTTTTTCCCAACCTCCACTGATTTTCTTCTGAGGACTGAACACTTATTTCCTTTGGAGAACCATACCTCCCCTCACAATGCACGTCCTTCAGTAGATGATTCTGACTCTAAGAGCAGGCATGTGATTTTGGACCAACTAATCAGAGCACTGCATGCCCTTGCCATGGCAATTGAGCATAAGGGACATTTGGCCCAAATCAATCCAATGAAGTTCAAGTCAAAACTTCTGGGAAACTCTTGTAAAGAAAGAACGTGTTTCTTTGCAAAGGACGTATACAGAAAGGACATCATCTGGAATTGCCAGGGGACATTACATGGAGAAGGACTGACCTGGAGTAAAGTCAACGCAAAGCAAAGCAGCACTGAAAGACAAAGGGTCTGACCCTGGAAGACTTACTTCTCTTGAGCTCTGGCCCACCTGTGCCTGAAGTTCTGTTGCTACATTTATGTTGATGAGCCCAGACTTCCGTTTTCTTACTTAAACCACTTTGAGTGGAGTTTCTGTTTTTTATAACCAAAGCAGGATGTTCCCTCTGCCATTTTCTTCATGCTAAGGGTGTTGTTCCCAGCAACTCTGCAGGAGTAGAGGCCAGATGACCCGCACCCCCCTTCCCATGGTAGCAGCCTCTGGAACCCTAATCATAAAAGACCAAATGGCAAAAGTTACTCACATGCTCATGGCAGCAATTTTAATGATGTACTGTGTGGGGCTGACCCTAGGAAGGGATTCTAAAAAGGGCTTTGCTTATGTAATTTAAATTCTTAAAATAACTGTAGATTGAGTCTGAGAATCCCGCGGGGCTGCTGACTGCCTAACCTGGGACGGAGAGGTCAGAGAATCTCAGTGAATGAAAAATAGGCTGACAGCAAAATAGGCTAAGAGCAAAATCATCTCTTATCCTCGGCAGAGCATAAGAGTGGGTCAGGACTCCAAGTGGCAAATTAGTGACTTTGCATTTATTTAACGACTTCTCAAAAATACTGTCAGCAGCACAGGAGGAGAGCTGACCCATTTCTGAGTCTGGAATCGATAGACTAATAAAAGTAATCCTTAAAAATAGCTTTTCCTTCTTAAAATACGCTTCCCATTGAGCAGCACCCAGAAGAAAATTTTTATCTGGGCCCTGACTCATTTTTCCATGGTTGAAACAGAGTAAGACAGAAGCTTTAGTATACTCGGAGGTTATTTGCCTGGATACTGTGCACAGGGGTTCCGTTCCTGAGCGGAGACTCCAGCCCGGGTTTCCTGGTTCTCCTTAGTGAGCCAGCTCCTCCTCCTCCCTCAGGTTGGGAAGGGGGCAAGGCCACAGAGGCTCCCAGACTCACTTCACCAAGAGCCCAAGAGCGATGTATCTGGTGTTCACATCCTGTTCCCATCAAACTGAAACCTGGAACCTGGAGAGTAAGAAGTAGGGCCTGGAGTGCCAAGAATGACAACTTGGAACAGGGCAGGGAAGTCCTCTGGCTGCTTAGATTATCCTGGGGCTTGAGTGGTGAGGAAAGAGAGAAGAAACCAATCTTCAGAAGAAGGCAACCCCTTCAGGACTGGTTGTGATCTGTGGACAATGTAATTTTCTTGGGCTTGGGTATCTCCTCTAACTCGCTAGCATGACACTCACATTAAGACGTCCTTGTGGTTGTTTTTTCCCCCCAAGGAATCTCTTTCCTACATACGCAGAAGAAAATGTCTTTCTTCCATGTTCTATACAGCGTTTCCTGTACAAGCAATAGTTTGGGATCTATATCCCATCTCCTCTATCCATATGTCATGGTAATGAAAATCCCCTAAGCGGTGTTTCTCAAAGGGAAGACGTAGACTACTGGCAGCAATTCTTCCTAGGGCATCTGACAAAAATGCATATTGCAAAAACCCACGACAGACCTAATACATCAAAAACTAGGGAGACAGGGCGCAGACATTTCCATCTTTGAGGTTATTTCCAGGCATGCTTTATGCGCACTCAAATTTGAACCCCACGACCCAATGGTAAGAACAGGTGTTTTGAGTTGCCATGAGCAGATGCAGAGTAGAGGCCTCTAACGCCCTCTGATGTTCATGGGAAGTCCCACGTGAAGGTGTGGTGTTCGAATTTGAGGGCGGGGGAGTAAGAAACTAAGGACAGAAGTCCTATAATTCTGTATTTTTCTTCCCACCTCATTATCAGAGCAGTTAGGTCCTGTTTTTCCCTATGGGGAGAGGTTTACCTAAGCAATTCCAGAAGCTGCAAGTTTCTTTCCAAATTCAACTCAAAGTCACTTTCATGAAATTTGTGGTTAATACTATTTGTGGACTTTAAAGGTTTGGCTGCCTCTTGTGCCACCAGTGATGGCAGTGTGCTATGAGAAATATCTTATTACAGACCATGCTCTGCATTTTTGGTAATGGGGACAGTAGTGATTTTACAGCCATACCTTTTGAGCTCTGAGGCTAAATAAGGCCCATGGGAGGGACAAAGGAAAACTGAAAATCTGTTTCAAGATTTCTTAACTGGAATTTGGAAAGGTTGGGAAATAGGTACTAGAAATAATTAAAGGGATATGGAGTACAAAATGATTAACAGATGTGAACTGAACTGAAGGGTCTTTCTAAGAAACAGACAGGATAAGGCAAGAGTTGTCCATAATGGTATATTGATGGTGTCTCGAGGCACCTGGGTGGCTCAGTCAGTTAAGCAACCGACTCTTGATTTCAGCTCAGGTCATGATCTCAGGATTGTGGGATCGAGCCCTGCATCAGGCTCTGTGCTGAGCCTGCTTCAGATTCTCTCTCTCCCTCTCTCTCTCTCTCTCTCTCTCTGCCCCTCTCCCCCACTCATGCTCTCTCTCTCAAATGAAGTTTAAAATGGTTTGAACGGTGTCTCATGGAAGCAGTCAGTATAAAAGTGGTAAAATGCCTGACCCCACAATATCAAATACCTTTACTAAGAAGCCCTCCCCTAAAGTGAAGAAATTGAAAAGGAAAAAAAAAAAAAAAAAGCAAAAGGAGCGTCCTGAGCTGTGCTCTTGTTGGTAGTTGCTGAATCTACCAGGAGTATGGAGAAAAAAAAGTATGTGATGACTATGATGAGATCCAGTACATCCATTTCCTGACCCTTACTTTTTAATCCTTAGAATGATGCTATGAAGTAAATACCATAACAAAGGAAACTTGGGACCTGAAACATTGAGTAACTTGCTGAAGACACAGGCATTTATCATGTATTGTGGCCAGGATCTGAATCCAGGTTACTGTGCTAATGGTAGCCTTTATGATGAGTGGAATCCAAACTGTAAGCAAGGAGCAATCCTTGAAGCTCATCTGCCCTACAGTGTACTGAGATGTCTAACAGCGCAAATTCAAATCAAGACCACAAGGCACTTGTTAGCAAAAAAGTGAGAGAAAACACATAAAGCCCTTAGTGTCTGCACAGATTAAGCAAGGACCCCATAATAATAACGTTCGTCATCATTATTATCATCCACATTTATCATTCTGATCATTACTATTATTCCCAAAAGGGGTCAAATTTTAAGGTTGCTTAATCTTAGAATTCTCTAGAGTTAACAATGAAAGTCTAGATTAAAAATAGAAAAACAAAGCAGGTGGTGAGTAGATTCAACTGCTGTAGGAAATTTCTGCATGGCTCAGTATTAGCTAGAGGCTCAGTATTAGCTAGAGAGTGACAGAGGAGGGTTTTGAGCCCAGGCCTGATTCCAGTATCTGAGCAGATCCTTCCATATCCAGTTCTGGTCTTTGCCCTTGAGCCTCTGCTCACATATTTCTCCCTGCCCAGAAATCCCCGTATTCCCCTTCTTTTAGAAAGATATTGCCTTAAACTCTTTCTGGAACTATCATAGAGACATATTTCAAAGTAGAGAGTCTCCCCAGATCACCATCTTTGGTACATTTTCTATCTTTCCGACATATGGGACTAGAGCCTGTTGTCTGTTGTCAGCTCTGCTTTTCTAGTTCGTCATAGACCACTCAAGGTCTAGTTCTTATAGACCACTCAAGGTCTATAGCTCTATCCTTGAACCTTCCAGAGGACATTATCATTTTTTCCTTTATTGCCTTTATTCCCAAATAGACTGTGAGTCCTTTGGGAGCAAAACACTTGGCTCAAGATCTAACACAGAAGCTGGTATGTAACAGGGGCCCGATGCATCTTTAATAAATCGATGAAAAAAATCTTTGAACTCTAACGTCAAGAGTTACTTAACAAGTTATTAGAGTCCCCATATACCTGCCATAAATGATAAGGATTACCGGAGCCTCAGCTCATAACATTTAACTTAAATGACAAGTAATGCTGGTCCCAGTGGTGAAAAACACATCCACATTTTAATGAACGGAATTGAAATGCCTTTGAGGTTCTGGAACATACTTTCAGGGTGCATCCACCAGAACTCTTGGCTTATTTAAGATTTCACATATAATTCTTGTCACTTAGCATCCCCAGGCTTGAAAATTGGCTCATGCTGAAAGGAATCTCTGGGGTAAGAGAAAATCCTGATTCCCTGATATGCTCCAACAGGGACAGAAGGGTGGCAGTCTCATTTCCTGCCAACTTTTTAAATTATGAATATTTTGGTATGATGATAAGTAAGTGAGACAAACCTACCAGGGAATCAAATAACCCAGGAACATGAAAACATAGATTATTGTTTTCCTTCCCTTTTTCTCTCAAGTTGATTTGTTTTGCCTTTGCAAAAGAAAATAAGGTCAGGTGGCAAAAAAATTGCTTTGGGAAATTTAAGTCTACAAAATCATAGTAAAAGGAAATTTATTCTCTCTTACTCAGTCACACTATCCAAATGCATAACTCTGCTCTGGTTTCCCTAGAATTATGGGCAAATTATTTGAGTAGTTTAATATCTCTTTTATACTATGAAAAAAAAAAGTCACCCTGCTTGATACCCGCCCTCCCCACCCCCCAAATACCTTTCCAGATTAAGGTAAACTCTTTAGGAAACACCTCTTTGAAATATTCATGGTAAAATATAGACTGTAAAAAAAAATCCTAATTCAGAACAATAATGGAGGTGAGAACAGACTTCCTTTTAAGTTTCTGGAGTGAAATAAAAAAGCTTGGATTTTATGGCATCTTTTTGTAGTAATCTAAAACACGGTTTTTGTTATGTTAATGAAACACACACTACTATTTGAGGACTCACTATATTTTCCTTTCATACAAAAGCACTCTCAGAATCCAGACAGATTAGGTTAGGGCAAAGACTACCTTTCCCATCCCCATTTTATAAGCAAATCTTCCAACATCTAGCATATGTTAGTTGAATTAATGAGAGCAATAAACAAAGAAAGCAAGATTAGCAGTGAATGCACTCAATGGAAAACTTCATCTTACTCTAAAATCTTCTCTCCTTTTTTTGTCATTTGAATGTTATTGCTAAATATAAGATAAGAATGCTTTCTTGTATACTTCCCTTTATGTTCCACAGACTTTATGTTCACAGACTTTCTGACTCACCCCTATTCATGATCAAACACAAATTTCACAAAAGGTTTAATTGCATCTAGACTTTAATAAATATTCCATTTGGGATCTGCAAATAAGACTATAGGAAGGTGGGGGAATCTTTTTATTATGCAAATATAAGCTAGGGGAAGCTCTTTCTGAAAGCGATTTTGCTGAGCCCTCAAAAAGCAATGTTTGAATGGCCTTTTCTTTCTTTTTTTCTTCCAGGAATGTCAACCTCATTACAAGTCTGGTTATAACATCCTTATTTCATGGTCCTTTGGCAAATAAGTTCTTCTTGAGATGAATTTTGACAAAATATAAAACGATAACTTCATGTATTTGTATACACTGTCTCAAATGAAGTACTTTATTCAGGTTGGAAGGTAATGTTCTTGATAACGAAGTGGAATTTTTGTAGAAACTTCTCCAATAGGACCTGTCCTCTGAGGAAGGCAAATGCTGGACATCTCTCTTTTAGTCTACCCATTCAGTGGACAGAAATTCATATATAATGATAATTGCTTTCATTTCCTGAACATGTGCCACATATTGTGCTAAGCATTTTAGATGATAAACTTGATTAACTTTCACAAAAATCCTTTGCATTATTGGTACTTTCGTTGCCACTTTAAAGGTTGAAGAACTGAGGGGCACCTGGGTGGCTCAGTTGGTTAAGCACCCAACTTTGGCTCAGGTCATGACCTCACTGTTAGTGAGTTCAAGTCCCACCCCAGGCTCTGTGCTGACAGCTCAGAGTTGGAGCCTGCTTCAGAGTCTGTGTCTCCCTCTCTCTCTGCCCCTCCCCTGCTTGCTCTCTGTCTCTCTCAAAAATAAATAAACATTGAAAAAATTTTTAAGAAAAATAAAATGATAAAGGTTGAAGAACTGAGGATCAAAGAAGCAACTGTCTTTTTACCAGGTCACATAGCTGTAGAACCAGGATTTGAACCCAAGTTCAAATGCAAAATTTGGTGTTTTAGATTCTTCTGTGTATCTTTAGATTCTGTTTGCGTATCTTCTTTCTTTGGAGAAACAACTCAGTTAATAAAACAGGAGGTACCTAGGCATGTTTTACTCGGTGAGTCATTTCTTTAAGAATTTGGAGAAACAGGGCGCCTGGGTGGCGCAGTCGGTTAAGCCTCCGACTTCAGCCAGGTCACGATCTCGCGGTCCGTGAGTTCGAGCCCCGCGTCAGGCTCTGGGCCGATGGCTCGGAGCCTGGAGCCTGTTTCCGATTCTGTGTCTCCCTCTCTCTCTGCCCCTCCCCCGTTCATGCTCTGTCTCTCTCTGTCCCAAAAATAAATAAAAAACGTTGAAAAAAAAAAAAAAAAAAAAAAATTTAAAAAAAAAAAAAAAAAGAATTTGGAGAAACAATAAACCATGGCAATAACAAAGGTAATTATGCACCCCAAAAGACCAAATGTTTGACTCTGGGACTATATCAGTACTTATGGAATATAAAGTTGATATGCAGATGTTAGCAGTTTGCCTTTATCACCTAGATAGATGCCACTTAACTTGGGCAAACTGAGGTAAAAAACCAAACCCTTAGCAGGCTACAATTGTTCCTATTTTTTAACTAGTTCCTCCTTTGCCAGATTAATTTTAAAGTCATATATTTTGTATCATGAATGTGGGCACAGTTTGAACATTCACCCGTTTTCATCCGCCAGCTAGTAAGATGTCAGCCAGGAACTGAAGACTCAGTCACCCTTGATAGCCCTGAAAAAATAATTGAGCCCCATGATGGGAGGTTACTCCATGATGAAGTCATTCCCTCTGTCTGTCAAGTCACTAGAGGTTATACTCATGCATGGGAGGGAAAAAAATGATTACTCCGTTTTATGTGATTACACACCCTATTGCCTAAAGGCATCATCACACACGCATTGTTTTCCCTTTTCCGCACATTTTCTGAAGCAATCAAATGGGTTATGGCCACTGCAGGGTAAATGCGCTGTTTTAACGTCTTACTGGCTGGCAGACAGTACAGAAAAAGTACTGGTGACTCATAGGAGTCTCATTTTCTTGTGCCGTATAAATAATAATGCAAAGAAAGAGAAGGCCTTATGATTTCAGTCTATTTGCAGTGTCTCCACTGTGAGTTGACTTTGAGTGCAGAATATTCTTTAAACATTTATTACATTTCCTGTGATAAGTTGATGAAACGCAGATTGATTTTCACTAATTTGGGGGGCGCCTGCATGGCTCAGTCGGTTAAGAGTCTGAGTTCAGCTCAGGTCACGATCTCGCGGTCTGTGAGTTCAAGCCCCACGTCGGGCTCTGGGCTGATGGCTCAGAGCCTGGAGCCTGCTTCCGATTCTGTGTCTTCCTCTCTTTCTGCCCCTCCCCCATTCATGCTCTGTCTCTCTCTGTCTCAAAAATAAATAAACACTAAAAAAAAAAAGTTTAAAAAAAAAGATTTTCAGTAATTTGGGGGAAATCTGTACAGGGGTGGTTTTATGGTATGAAGTAATATTGCCCTGCAAAGAAGGGGAGAAAAGTATCTCTATGGTAGTTGATGTGCCTGCTCAAACACATTCCAAGGGCTCTCCTTAAAATCCTAGCCAACTCTTTAAGTTTTCCACTTTGCCCCATCTCTCACTTAACTCTTCTCTTATGCTGAGACACCTTCTAAAAATGTAGTAGAACAAAATATCGGAATGGGTAGAGCAGGGGTTGGGGGTGGGTATTAAATCTACATTGGAAGATCACAACATCCACTCCCTCCAAGACTGGTGTTGTCCCTCTTGTGTTGATTCTCATAGCCTACCACAGCTTTCCAGAGCTAACTTGCCTTTCTTTTGAGAGGCAAGAGGTTTTTCACTGGCTTTAGTGAACCATGTCCCCTCCCCACCTTCCAAAAACAAACACAAACAAACAAATAAACAAACAAAAAACAAGGGCCTGGCCTTGTTATTCGGAATAAAATTTTATAATGGTTATCAAGAGCATCACCATCTCCACTGGCACTGATTGGAAGCTTACTATGAGCTAGACTTTGTTCTAAGCACATTCATGCATTAATTCCTCATCTTCTTCAAAGACATTGCCAAGTAAAGTGCCAGAATTCCAAATAAATATACCTGGTAGAGACCCACTATTAAAAAACAAGTACAGAGTTTCATCCAGATTCTTGGTTGCAGGATAATCAGGGAGGGAGCTGAGAGCCTGAGCCCCTTGATGAAAGGTGGTAGCTTGGATTGTGACCTTGCAGGGAGAAAGGCAAGTTTCTCGTTCTCTGCCAGGGTGTTTTCCTACTTCCTATCTCCTCAAGAAGAGGGCATATTAATCAGATTTATTAGATGATACACGCCAGTTGAGGCATATTTATGAGTGGGCAGGTCACTGTGCATTAAAGAGCTATGGCACCCATATATATCTCTTCTGTTTTCTTTTTCCATGTGACTGGAGTGAGTGGATTCAAGGCCTGTGATCTTGGGGCATGCCTATCTCTTTCTTTTTTTCAGGCATGCCTAATGGTATGAATTGTTATTTCAGTTTCCTGTGTCTTGAAACTGGCCAGAAAGTAATAAAACATCAAAATATGAATTCTGCACTATGAAGGTAGAGGTTCTGCTTAAAGTATAAAATATACATTTCACTTGAGCATTATCAGAGTTCTGTGCAGGGGGCCCAGTAATCATCATAGTGGCATTGTGATATTCATTGGCATTTTTCCTTGCATATCTCTCACAAGAGCTATACAGGACAAAGGATGGTGAAAGAACAGGATTTGTCCACTCATAAGTATGTGGTTGGAGTATACCAAACGCTGTCACAATGGAACCTTAGGTTCTTATAGAAGTCCACTGCTCCTCATGATAAGTCATTAGGTACAACTTGTAAGTGAAAAATAACAGCCTGTCATTATCTCCCTAAATATTCTTTTGGAAATACACCGGGCAGGAAGTCCCTTCTGATGAAAGAAACAAGAGAAGAATAATGGCACTTTTACCGACAAGGGGCTGGAATAATGGACTCTACTATGGAAGCGGAATCGGTGTCACTCTGTGAAGAAGAGAAAGAGGAAGAAGGACACTCTTATGAGCAAAACCCAGGCCTTAATCTATGAAATTTCCCTTTACTAGCTTGGTTTGGCATGTAGGTGAGTAGATCTAATTTAGAGCATTTTCCCCAATATGTGCGTCTTCATAGACGCCTGACCTAGATGATAGTATCAGGAACCCCTTCATTAGAACCCATATTTACATTTTAATTTACTTTCTCTTCATTTACCAAGCCTCTCTCAATCTTTTTCCTATTCCTTTCTTCCTCTAAAAGATTAGGTATTTAAAAGAGCTGTATGTTTCAGGGTAGCCCAAACTGAAGGAATTTGCTATTTTCAATTATTTAAAACTGAAATCAAATGTGTTAATATAAAAACACCCTGATTTCAGTCATTCCTACGTACGATCCCCAGAAAACTTCCCAGTCTAAAGCTAATTAGAAACAATTAAATATAACTCAGATCATCAATTCAGAAAATCTTGTTGAGAAGGTGAAGACATAAGGATAGCAGCATTTACCAAAGTAAGCCAAATTGGAGAATTTGGCAAATCCAGTAAATTATCTACTTAATATCTTATATGGCAACAGATATGGGGGTCCTTTTTTTCTCTTTGATATGCTGGCATATCGCCATATCCATGTCAATGCAAAAGACTCAATTCTCCACACAGTGCACTGTCAACACTAGAATATATTGCATTTCGCTCTACACCATAGCCCCCCACTTCAATTAAAAGATACTGTATATGTAAGAAATGTGATTACCCTTGTGAATAGTTGGCTTTCAGAATTCAAGTCAAATATTTATTGGAAAATATGTTTTTCCATTTTTCGTTATCTTAACTAATAAGGTGGTTTTCCAAAAGCAATTCCTGTAAGTAGTATTATTTTATCATTCTAAAACATGTCTTATTGCCTGGAGTGAAAGACAATGTTTTTGTGTGGCTTGATTTTATTATTTTTAATTCTATGATTATCCTTTCACTCCATCATAACTCCCTTCATGTAACTTTAGTAAGATTGGTCAAATGATAAAGAGTAATGATGAAGAGTAGGTTTCTCACAGAAAATAACCATTTGTCTAAGTCCCTGAAAATACTATCCAAAACAAGACAGAGATCAATTAAATAAATAGGCAAATATCATTTAAGGATTATTTTTTAATCATTTTATTTAAGGATTAAGTTAATATTATTTAAGGATCTATTCCTGGATTTTTTGGTGTGTTTAATGTTGTTTTTCCTTTTGATTATCTGTGCCCAAGTTCTGGTCATCTCATTTATTACAAGTCCTTCTCTCACCAGTTGAAAAAAAATGTTCAAACCTAAAATCTGTTGAAAATTTTAATTCCAGTATAATTAATATGCACTGTTGTATTAGTTTCAGGTGTGCAATATAGTGAGTCAACAATGCTACACATTACTCAGTGCTTGTCATGATGAGTGTATTCTTAATCCCCATGATCTATTCCACCCATTTCCCTACCCACCTCCCCTCTGGTAACCATCACTGGTTCTCGGTAGTTAAGAGTCTTTTTTTTTTTTTTTTGCCCCTTTTTTTCCCCTTGTTTGTTTCTTAAATTCCACATATGAATAAAATCCTATAGTATTTGTCTTTCTCTGACTTATTTCACTTAGCATCATACTCTCTAACTCCATCCATGTCATTGCAAATGGCAAGATGGCATTTTTTTAATGGCTAAGTGATATTCTATTGTATATGTATACCACATATTTTTTATCCATTCATCGCTTGATGGATACTTGAGATGTTTCCATAATTTGGCTGTTGTAGATAATGTTGCAACTAAACATAGAAGTGCATAGAACTTTTCAAATTAATGTTTTCATATTCTTTGGGTAAATACCAGTAGTGGAATTAATGGATCATATGGTAATTCTATTTTTAATTTGTTGAAAAAATACTTTTAATATAACATTTAATTTAATTTTCTTGTCATTCCAAGGAAAGTGAATACAACTGACACCAAAGCGTCTATAAGTTGCCAATAACTCTGATATCTCCTCATACTTGTAGCCTTTTACATGATCACAGAAAACCCTTCGGAAAACAATGGAGAAACTCTAGGTCGAAATAAGAAAAACTCGGGTTAGTGTTTCAGTCATTTCCATCCTCTAGACTTTTGCTTTCAGTAGGGGAGACTTCAAAAATCAATATTATAACTTCTGCTTTCATGATATGGTTTCTAGATGCCTGACTAAAATTTATTCCATCACCTTGAGGTTATTCAAATTTCCTACAAAGCAGAACTGGATGTGGGGGGGGGGCAAACATGTAAGCATCTATAATAACTTATTTGTGGGCACCTGGGTGGTACAGTCAGTTTAGTGTTTGACTCTTGATTTTGGCTCAAGTCATGATCTCACAGTCATGAGTCATGAGATCTGTGCTGACAGTGTGGAGCCTGCTTGGGATTCTCTCTCTCTTCCCCTCCCCTGTTCACATGCTCTCTCTCAAAATAAATAAACATTTAAGAGAAAAATAAATAAAATAACTTATTTGAGGATATAGATACTTGTCTGTATCAGAATCTATGGTAGAATTATATTTTGAAAAATAAAAACATGGATATTAACAAAATGTAGACAGATATTAAGAGCCTTTGGATGTGTTCTGGGGTTATTTTTGTTCTTGTTCATCAAAATTTGTATCTAGGAAAGCCACGACTCTTGGTTTAAGTGTCTAAGGAGCTCTGGTTGGCATATCTTATCATTAGCAGTAGCAAAGAGCTATAATATCCCCAAGGACTTTGAGTTAACTTTTAGCTAAGGTAAAAGATATCTTTGAAAGGATGTATATTTTAAAAGACTCTTGTCTTGAAAGAGGAAGGGGAAGGGGTAGAGAGAGAGGGAGATACAGAATTAGAAGCAGGCTCTAGGCTCTGAGCTGTCAGCACAGACTCTGACATGGGGCTTGAACCCACGAACCGTGAGATCATGACCTGAGCCACAGTTGGACGCTTAACCAACTGAGCCACCCAGGTTCCCCCTTTTGTTTTAATTTTTTTAAAGTATTTCTTATAAAATTTCTGTAAGCCTCTCTGATTGAAAACCCATGAGATTGAGAAGATCATTAGATTTTATCTAAACAATATCACCTTTAATATCCAAATCATAGGTTTATATGATTAACAAAACATAGACACTGAATTTTTGTTTTAATGAGTATAATTGGGGAAAATACCCCATATAATGGCAAAAGAATTTGTAAAAATACTACAGTAAACAAAACTTTATTATAGCAATTGAGAAATTCCAAAAGGTTCTGAAGACAGAATCATGGTCACTCTTCTCCCAGTGTCTAATGTGGTAATACTTAAATACCTCAGCTTGCTTAAAGAAGACATTTAACTGGTAAATGGCCTTTGTTTGGCCTTGAAGAGCACTCCCTCCTCAAATCACCATATTCTCCCTGGGTAACTTAGTTCATTTTTGTGTCCTAAACATAATCCCTCCCCTTGGCCAAATGCATTATTATTTCAGCTCTTATTTTCCTCACCCCCCCCTTACCTACCCATACCCCATCTCCATAGCACTCTGTATCTTACTTGGTCCCTTGTCTTATCAGTATGGGTTTGCAAATACTTTTTCCACTTGTAATATCTTCTCTCTTTGCCATTCATTCATATGGTTCCTTCCTTTGAAATTTAACTCTTTTCTTTGAAAAACACTGGATTTTTTTCCATTCCTGGCTGTCTCATTCATGCAAGCTTTTAGCAGTTTACTAACTTGGATTTGTTGATATGTTGCCTTGAAATAAGTGCTGTCAATCTTTTTCACATGTTTATGTTGTATCTCCCAAAGGAGATTATAGACTGTTTAGGAGAATGTCTTTTAAAAATTCCATCTACCCCAAGCAACTAGAACAATGTTCACTCCATGAAAACGTGCTGAATACAGGTTGTTGATTGATCGGCCTACTATATTTTCTTTTCCAGGGAAAGCAGTCCCCCATGATTTGAGTATCTTTCACTTCTTTAGAATGATTAAAAAGTGAGGACTGCAAAATTGTAGTAACTTCCACATTGCTGGATTATTTATTTTAAATTGATACAGAATGTGTGATGGCTATAGCAGTTATGTCCTCATGATAAGAATGGTCGTGAAGTCAAATATAAGCTATACGTATATTACTTATTTCAAAACCTCAAACAGAATTGTTGGAGTTAATGTGGAGCTAAATGGTGTTTTGCGTCCCTTCTTAGCTCTCAAATTAGCTAGAAAGCTTCACTTGAATGTCAAAGCCTACTGTAAAACTCATGGTAAATTTGAAAATACATCAAGACAGAATGTGATGTAAACTTTAAATTCACGCTGCACTTTTACAATAAACTCCCACGAGTATCTAGGAATAATCAGAGCATTAGAAAATGCATAAATATAGGAGATGGGGGTGGGAGGAGGTGGAGAAAGGTCTCTGGATCGCCTAAGATCCGAGGGTGGCTGGCGCTGGTTTGTTTTCAATCCATCTGCGGGTCGCTGATTAGATTCAGCACGCTGGCCAGCTCCCTTGTCCGCCGGGTTTATTGGCCTAAGTGAAAGGAGCAGGAAGGCACCATCTGCTGCTTTGAATTAATAGATAACCGAGAAGCAGTGATGAAGACAGTAGGACAGAGTCAACATATCGGATGTTGACGCCGCTGAGTTCTTGGGGTGTCTTTGTCTGATCGCAGGGTCCCCACTCCTCCACCCAAATCCTCCCGCAGCCAGAAAAGAGAAAGGGCTGAGCAACCAGAAACCCTTCCATTTCTCTGGTATGCTTACCTCAGCAGAAAGTGTTCCCAGTTCTTGGAATTGAAGGATATTCATCATAGCTTTCGCGGGGTGGGCAAGGGCGGGGCTTCTACTTAAACAGTTGAGCTGCATGGTCCCTACACCAATCAACTCAAAATTTGATTCACTTTTATTTTAATGAACGGGTGTATGTAAATTGGTGGAATCAAAGTTTACACAGGTGGGACCAACATGCTGCTAAGCCCCACTGCCCCCACGCCCCAGGTGTGAAGAAGCCTGGGGGAAAGGAGGTAGACTCTTTCTCATAAGGCATCTCACCGACTTCCTCTTAGCCAGACCTCTGGAATAAGCGTCTCCAAATAGACCGCCCACTCTTCGCTAACAAGAAGTCTTCACTGGCCTGTCTATTTCTTCCTCCCCCAAGAACTTTTTGTCCGTGGGAGGGTGAGACAGGTCGAGGCAATGACAACTGGTTAACAAGAAAGAAATTATCCACCAAGGGGAGAGAGTGAGGAGTGTGGGAAAGTGTTAGGGTCGGTACTGAAGCTCTGAGACTAGCGGGCCGCTCCACGCTCTCCAGGCTCTAGCCTTCTGCAGCCACCCTTTACGCAGCGGACACGGGAGAGTTAAGCCAACAAACACGTAAGCGCCGCTCCCTCCCCAATC
Source organism: Panthera onca (assembly GCF_046562875.1). NCBI lineage: Eukaryota > Metazoa > Chordata > Mammalia > Carnivora > Felidae > Panthera > Panthera onca. Next base: position 30,519,668 of record NC_138340.1, on the reverse strand, counting down.
GGCAAGATGCCTCTTAGGCTCTTGGCTGCATCGACAGCTTGCAACACTCGGCATCTTTTCTGGAGGCGCCTCCTTCAGCGGCTGCAGATGGTATCCGGCTGCGAGCTCGGGGCTCGCAATTGATTCTCCCCCTTGCCCACCTCGGGTCCACGGACGCACCTCTCCCTTCCCCTCCTCCCCTCGCGCTCCTGGGTCTGAGCCCAGCTCGGGATCGCCGGGCAGAGGAAGCAGTCGCGGCGGCGGCGGCGGCTGAGCAGCAGCGCCCGCTCCCTGATTTGGGGAGAAGCGCCCATCCCGGGGAGCCGACCCCCAGCTGCCTCCAGCGCCTCCCATCTTTTGCACCCCTAGCCCGGGGCTCCAAGGACCACCCCCCTCCCCGGGCGCCACCATGCTGGACCCTTCGTCCAGCGAAGAGGAATCGGATGAGATCGTGGAGGAGGAGAGCGGCAAGGAGGTGCTCGGCTCGGCCGCGTCCGGCGCGCGCCTGTCTCCCAGCCGCACCAGCGAGGGCTCGGGCGGCGGCAGCGGCGCCGGGCTTGGGGGCGGCGGCGGTGCCGGCGCCGGAGCCGGGGTGGGCGCCGGCGGCGGTGGGGGCAGCGGCGCGAGCAGCGGCGGCGGGGCCGGGGGGCTGCAGCCCAGCACCCGCGCCGGTGGCGGCCGGCCCTCCAGCCCCAGCCCGTCGGTGGTGAGCGAGAAGGAGAAGGAGGAGTTGGAGCGGCTGCAGAAGGAGGAGGAGGAGAGGAAGAAGAGGCTGCAGCTCTATGTGTTCGTGATGCGCTGCATCGCCTACCCCTTCAACGCCAAGCAGCCCACCGACATGGCTCGCCGGCAGCAGAAGGTAGGTGCGCCTGGGAGGCCCCGGGAGCGGCGCCGGGACGTCGCCAGACGGGCGGGGCGAACAATGGGAGCTGGCGGCGCAGCTGGCGAGGAGGAGCAGAAGCGGGAGACCGCGCCCTGGGGAAGGGGCTACGAGGCCCACTCTCCGCGGCCGGGCCGGGCCCAGCTCCGAGCGCGCCTGGAGCTGCCCGGGACCGGCGAGGGGCCTGGACCTCAGCGCCGCGTGTCCCCACCCGGGCGAGCGGGGGAAGCTAGGCGGGCAGGTCCCGTTCTCTGGCCCAGGAGGCTCGGGGAGTGACTTGCAGCCCGCGGCGCGACTTGCAGCCCGCGGCGCGCTGAGAGGCCTTGCTCGTTTGCCGGGCTCCCGGCACTCTCCAGCGGCGGGCGGCTGCGCTCAGCTCCGGGCCCGCCTTCCTGGGCGTGCGCTCGGCGGGCGGGGGCACCCGGCAGGTGGGGGCGCCGGTGTGGAGCGAGAAGAGCGCCTGGCAGCAGCGCTCGGCTCGCCGGGCCGAGAGAGCCGCAGGGGCAGGCGGGAGAAAGCCAGCCCGGAAGGCGAAGCTTCCAGTCGCTCCGCGAAGGGCACACTCCTCCCCTCACTGGGGTCAGCTGATCCCGACGAGGGTCGCCGAAGGGACCCCCGGCACCGCTTCCCTGTGGCTGCTGTTCCACCCCGCCCTCCTCCCCCTTCCTCCGTGACCCCAGAGCCGGGGCAAGCCCTCCGGTCCCTCTGCCAGGGTCAGCTCCTCCACCTTCCTCCCTTTGACCCTCTTCTCCTCTTCCCAAGGTGACTTCGCCGCCACCTTCTGGCTCTTCAAGGCCCTCCAAGCCCAGCCGCTTTTGGCTTGATAAAGTGCAGCTGCAAAAAGCTTCGCAATTACAAGCATCAAAAGCTTTTTGTGTCTGAGGCTGGGGCACGGCTGAGGCGGCTCCGGACTGCCTTTGATGTGAAAAAGTGCCTATTTCCATCAGCTGTTCTCCAGCCAGAGAAGGGGGGGGGGGGGGGGAAGGTTACTGCAGGATAAGAAGCAGTGGCGGGACCAGAAGAGAAGTCAGGTCCCCAGTTGGAGTGAGTTAGTGAAGAAAGTCGGCATTCCGTTGTCTCTTTTAAGTGAATTTGCCAATTTCATTTTGAGATAATAGCCGGTGAAGCCCCCACAGGGACGGGGTCCTAAAATAGTGAATTTCTTGGTTGCTGCCATTTAAGACTGAATTACATGTTGCGGTAGTAGAGTGTTAGGTTTTCCTACATTTATCCACCCTTATCTTGAGTGAGCACAGATTTCTGTTTGTTTTGCTTCTATATGTACACACCCCAGCTAGCGCTGATGATTTATTTCTGCCACCAGAATGGTGGGTTGGGTTATCACTTTTATTAAAAATCCGACTCATTTCCTGGTTGGGGAATAGCAGGTGGGCTTCCCTCCACTCTGCCCCTCATCAGGGGCCCCTTGCTTCTTCAGCCTCTATTTTGGACTATCATAGACAAGAATATCCTCCGAACAATAAAAGTGTTTGGATTTCCTATCAAGGTTGGGTGTTGGATCCACATACAGGGCCTGATATTTCAAGCTTTAGCTTGTGATTTTTATGGTAATTGTGGGATAGCAGGGGAAGTGTCATCTTTAAAATCTATCCCGTTCATGACAGCACCAACCAAAGATGTCCTATTCCTTTGGTAATGAAAACTGTTGTGATTTAAAGAGAAAAATATAAAACAAACTTTATCAGTCAAAAGGCTCTAGAGCTCTGTCCTTTTAATAGAGGCTTACATTTGGTACTGGAATGGGGAGAGAAATCCATTCTCACAGTGGCCCATTTCTTCTAAACAGAAACTCCAGCCACCTGAAAAGGTCATCGTGAGGTTAAGTTTTTCTGGTCTGATTACATGTTTTACCTGAATCCATTCAAAGCTGTGGTTTTGAGGGGCAGGTGGGTTCTGTTTTTACACATGACCTTACCATCGAAGAGACTACAGGATGGATAGATAACACTGGCTTTTGGTCCAACTATTTTTAGTTAGTGCAGCAAACTAGTGCTAAATGCATATTCCTGCAAAGCTGCCTCAGGGCTGTTTGCCTCTACTGGGAAGCTGAATATTTATCTCCTTATTACAAAAGAAAACAAGGTTTTCCATTTCTGTATCTTCATGTTTTTAGTGTCTTAGAAAGGATGTTTTGCTGTTTTTCTCCAAGCAGAAAGCTTGGAACTTTGATGTATTCTTTTAAATGAAAGTAACTGAAATGTTTGCATAAGCGCTGTGATAAAATTTAAGGCCTGTTAACAAACAAGATTGATAAACTTAAATGAGTCTCAGAGAAATAGAAACCGGTTGTAAACTATACATAGAAACGGATGAGTTAGAAAGAGCTAGAGGAAAAATGATGCAAAAAGGGAATAGAGTGACATGGAGGGAGCCAGAGAAAACTGCCTATGAAAAAGTTGCCAGATTGGGGAGAAGAAGAGATTGTATTGTCAAATCATCACGCTGTGCACCTTAAACTTATACAATCTTATATGTCTGTTATATCCCAATATAGGTGAAGAAAAATATCATGCGGAGTGTAATATACACTTTCTGAAACCAAATACTCTATGTCATACATTGGCTGCAATTTTTCAAGTGCCTACTATGTGCAAGGCACTGCACTTAGATCATTTTTTAAAAATAGGCTTTTTTATTTTTTATTTTTTTTTTATTTATTTTTGGGACAGAGAGAGACAGAGCATGAACGGGGGAGGGGCAGAGAGAGAGGGAGACACAGAATCGGAAACAGGCTCCAGGCTCCGGGCCATCAGCCCAGAGCCTGACGCGGGGCTCGAACTCACGGACCGCGAGATCATGACCTGGCTGAAGTCGGACGCTTAACCGACTGCGCCACCCAGGCGCCCCGAAAAATAGGCTTTTTTAGAAGAGTTTGAAGAGTTTGAGATTTACTGAAAAATTGAGAAAATAGTTCCCATATGCCCCAGCCCCAGTTTTCCCCTATTAATATCTTACAATAGTATGTTACATCTGTTCCAGTTAAAGAACCAATATTGATGCATAATTAACACAAATAGGTAATTTATTGAAATTCTCTTAGTTTTTATTTAATTTGTTTTTTTTTGTTCTTTGATCATTTAAAATTCTCCTAACTCTAACAGTGTAGGAATTACCATCTTTGTTTTTAGAAGACAACACTGAGACTCAGAATGTTTTATAATTTGCCTGAAGCACTATGTGGATAGGAGAAAGAGTGGGAACTGAGGCATGGGGTATTCTGATTTCAAATCGTGTCTTTTTAATGTGTGACACTGGCCAGAAATATTCTAGAGTGAAAAATAGAATCTTAGCATCCTGACAACATGTCAGGTGTACTTTTCCTTTTACCCAGAGTTATTTCTGTTTGAGTTTAGAGAGATCTGCTCCTCTCCCTTTGGGTACCTATCAAATAATCAACATACACAAAATGGACATTTAGGTATTAACCTCATAAAGCATATGAAGGAGAGCGATGGGCCATTATTGGCTGGTAAATCGGAACACCAGACTATTGTCAGGCTTTCTATGTGGTTTGAGCTGAAGACCAACAAAAACAAGCAAACAAACAACAAAACAAAACAAAAAACCAAAAAACAAGCAAAAAACCAAAAAAGGTATTTTAGTTCAGAAAAACAGTTGGAAAAGAGCAGAGGGAGGGAAGGTACCATTCCTGGATCATTTTGTTAGTTAATTACTTTGATTTTACTTTTCCTGGGGAAGAGTGCCTGGTCATTCCAATAATCTCCCTGGTTAAAAGAAGGGACTTTAAATAGACCATGTGTAATCGTATTTTTCATTTATAGGTCTACTCTTGTACTACAGTGAAACTAAATATAACAGGCTAGTAGGTAATTAATGACAAAAACAAAAATCTAGTCTTCAAACTATCACAATGTTTTAGCAGCTCATAAATGACAATGTGAAAAACTGTTCTGTGCTTTTTATTTTCCCTCTTTTGTCATAATGGGAAAGTGAATACCCAGTGGTTCACATGGTAAAGCTGCACCATATGTTTCTAAATTGTGTAGTAACGGTGATGAGTGGCTACCTCATGTGAACTAGCTACTTCTAGAAGTAACTGAGGGAATGTAAAAGCGGGCACTGTAAACAGTTCTAATGTTTAGATTGGCATGGCCAATTTTTTAATATACTAGTAGGGATTATGTCTGGTTTATAAACGTCCAAAATGAATATTGGGTGCATATATACATTTGTGTACATGTATATCTGTGTGTGTGTGTGTGTGCATGCGTGCGTGTGTGTATGATGAGGGACGGGGCAATCCTAAAATCATGTTTATTTTATATGAACTCCTATTTCATTCAAGAGGACTTAATGACTAGATCAAATGTGTTGTAAGTTCAAGCTCCCCATTTCTATGTGATTCATCTTATATCTTGCCATGAAATTATGGCTAATGTTGAGTCATTGTTAGCCACAGAAATTCTGTCTTTATTCATTTACTTATTTGGCTTTGTTAATTGGTCGTGACTCAAGAGCCCATGCCTTTCCTAAAAGTTAAGACCTAGTCCTGGTTAACTATGTATGTGCATCAGTATATGTATATACTTCAAATCCATAATAGTGATTCGTCCATTCAGATATGCTTTGGGGCATTTGGGTTAGCTCTACTATTCAGAATTCTTAAGAGTTGCTTTGTCAATGCGACATATGATTTGGATTTTAAAAAATAAATGTTCTAACCTTTTGAGAGAATGAAATGGCTATTAAGCCAGGATTCCTTGAAACAGAATTGTTTCTTTCTTTATCAGGAGAAGAACTGAAGTCTTTATATATGCTTTCTGGCATTTTCCTCCCAATCTCCTTGGTGCAATGGGCAGGAACTGTTTCGCACTGGTACTAGCAGAGAAATTCTGAAGATGAAGAACACCAAAAAAATAATCAGAGAGGGCTCTTGCTTCATTACATTCTTGGAATAGCCTTATGCTTCCCTAAAACTGGACTGAAGAACAAAGGAAATTAAATCCTTCATTCTTGAAGAATTGTCCTGTGTAAAGTGGGGAAGTCAAATGATTCATAGATCTTCCCCCTACAAAAGCAAATTTAATATATAGTCCTAGGCTATTGCATTAAAATATAATCAGTGTTTGTGACTTGGGGCCAGATGTCTATACAGCTATGATTAAGAGGGTTCTACTAACTTAGAAATAAGTTCTAAATAGATGACTAGTTACTCCTTGCACCAAGCACTCTCCCAGGCGTGGTTACGGAACCAGAAGATACCTGTGAGATAGGTACCTGATTTGGGGAGCTTATGTTCCAGTCTGGAAGATGACATCTATACATGTCAGATAAGTTGAGAATAAGCGAGTGTTTAATTGTAAGATGCTGATTACAAATACTAAAGTATAAGGGAAGAGAATGTGTGCGCATGTGTTCACAAGGGATTGGTTTTAAGAATAGGGAAAATGTTCATGGAGGAAATGGGTTAGGGTTAGGTCTAAAAGAGTTTGTGTGATTTGTGTAAGCATAAGGAAGGACAGGTACCCCACTCTGGAGAAGAGCATGAGGTAGCAGGAATGTGGCAAGGAGCCATTGTTTGTGGGACACTATTAGTCAAATTATTTTGGCTCTAAGTTACAAAAACCCAACTCAAGTGGCTAAATCAAAAGGAACACAAAGGGAAAGGGACAGATTTATTCGTGTATGTAATAGGAAAACATCCAGTGCAGGGATCTACAGGCCTGGCTGGACCTGACTTCTCTGACAGAATGAAGAAACCTGGATAATGAAGAGAAAAGACACTGTGTCTGAGCTCAGTCTGTACCACGAATAAACCTCTGATTGTAGGCAAGTCAACTTCTGTCTCTGGGTAATTTCTTTATCTTTCCTATGAAGAGGTGGATGGGGAAGCTTCAGATAATCTCCAAGGTGCCATTTCTGTGTAGTAGTTGATAGTCCTTGCTGAGCAATGCAGTTACTCATGATCAAGGCTTCTAATTTCCTTCAAACTTCTCTTTGCTATGTTTTTTACATTACATGGTAAGGCAGTATCTTCAAAGAGTCTGAAATGAAGATGAATTTATAGCTCACTTTGTCCAACTAAATTTTCAGATGAGGAGGTGAGATCTTAAAAGATTGTAGGACTGCAGGGGCACCCAGGTGACTCAGGTTGAGTGCCAGACTCTTGAGTTTGGCTTGGGTCATGATCTTTCGGTCATGGGATTGAGCCCACCATGGGCTCCCTGCTGAGTGTGGGGACTGCTTGGGATTCTCTCGCTCCCTCTCCCTTTCCCCCTCCTCCGTTCTGTCTCTCACTCTCTCAAAAATAAATAAATAAACTTAAAAAAATGTTATAAGGCTATAAGGAGGGCTTGTAAACTGGGACCTGTGGGCCAAAAGGGAACCACAGGTAGATTTTGTTTTTTCTACATTGCCTTTTTCAATTTTTTGAACTAGTTATCCACTTATAAAACCATGAGCTTACTTCGCCAAAAAATTTGTATTTCTGGCTTCTCTGAAAACTGGAGGATGAAGGTGGGTTTGAGTTTGTATGAGTTTGCAAAAAGCAATAGAAATGAGACTCCCAAGCCATCACCTAAATAATGAAATGTTGATCATTTTTAACAAAAATTCTCACTCCAAGATAGATACTATATGCATCTGGATGGGAAGACACCAGCTCTCTGGTTCTTTCCAACACCATCTCTTTTTGCTATTGTTGCACAGATATTGATGGTCTGACCCTGGCCCCTGGAACACATCCAAGAAAACGATCTGGAATTTGGAGCTCTATGTTCTCTGTCTCTGGCAACAGTTTCCTTGTTAGGATCAGATTTATAGTTTCTGCAGAATTGAAGAGCTGATGATTCGTATTACCTTGCTATTTTTTTCATTTTTCCATCCAAGTATATGATAGAGTTCTCTGTTAATTGCAGGTAAAGAAAGAGGAATGAAGTCGGCCAGTGTTTTTAAGTCTGTTCATTGCACTTGACATATGATGGACAGTAAAGAATGGTAGTTAAGGACATAGATTCAGAAACTCGAATGCCTGGATTTGTTCCCTTGGCTGTACCCCAAACTGCCTCTGATTTGGGGCAACCTATTTAATCTCTGTGTGACTCAGTTTACTCGTCAGAGTACCTTCATCATTGGATTCTTATAAAAATGAAGTGAGATAATACACTAGAGATTTTAGAACAATGTCGGGCATGTAGCAAGTGCTGCATAAGTGTTCTTATGATTTCAAGTTGATGTGTGCCATGTCGTGTTATTTTTATCTGTAAAAGGACTGAGAAAGTTAATATACGTAAAATACTGACCATAGCATGCCTTATATTCACTATTGCTCTTATCATTGTGATCCTTATTATTGACAAGATTAAGTAGACCTAGCAGGCAGTGGTTATCTATCACTGTGGCATCGTCTTACAGAATGGATGGAGTTGAGGGTCCAATACATCCCTATTTTCTTTGTACAGAAACATTTCACTAACTCTCGGGGTGTGGGCGGGGTGGGGGTGAGAGGGAGGGGAGGGTGGGTGATGTGTATTGAGGAGGGCATCTGTTGGGATGAGCACTGGGTGTTGTATGGAAACCAATTTGACAATAAATTTCATATTTAAAAAAAACAACAAACAAAAACACAACAAAAAAACAAATCCCTAGTCACTATCGTGACCTGGTGGCTCTATGACCTTGGGAACACTATCTAATCTCTTTCAAGTCGTAGTTTCCTCATCTGGAAAGCGGGGGAGTAATATTGAGGATTACAAGAGAAAAGCATGTTAATTGCTTAACAATTCCTTAATATGGAGTAAATATTGAGCAAATGCTATCAGTAACAATAATAGTAGTATTCCTGCATTTTTGTCCACCAGATGCCCCATACTGTTTTGTAGTACAGTGCCCTTGCTCACGCTGTTCCTTATTTTAGAACATCTTTCTCACCTTTTTCTTTTCTTAACTTTTTTGAATGTTTATTATTTTAAAAAAAATTTTTTTTAGCATTTATTTATTTTTGAGACAGAGACAGAGCATGAACGGGGGAGGGTCAGAGAGAGAGAGGGAGACACAGAATCTGAAACAGGCTCCAGGCTCTGAGCTGTCAGCACAGAACCCAACACGGGGCTCGAACTCACGGACTGCGAGATCATGACCTGAGCTGAAGTCGGATGCCCAACCGACTGAGCCACGCAGGCACCCCGAATGTTTATTATTTTTGAGAGAGAGAGAGAGACAGCGCGCACATGAGTGTGGGGGGGGGGGGGGAGGAACAGAGAGAGAGAAGGAGACACAGAATCCAAAGCAGGCTCCAGGCTCTGAGCTGTCAGCACAGAGGCTGATGTGGGGCTCGAAATCTCCAACCATGAGATCATGCCCTGAGCCAAAGTCAGATACTTTAATCGACTGAGCCACCCAGGCGCCCCTTTCTCACCTTTCTTTACCTCATTTGTTCTTGTTTGTATTTTAATTAACTCAAGTGTTCTCTCTTTCAGGAAACCTTACCCAAATCTAAGTGCTTTCTCAACTCCCTACTCTATTTCTACTTTACTTCCTGTACATTACATTTAAATTACCTTATGTGTGTACGCCTCTCTCCCACTAGACCGTAAGAACCCCAAAGACAGGGACCACATTTACTGCCCTTTGATTACCCATTTCTCAAAACAGTGCTTGGCACAAAGCAGGTACTTGTAAACATTATATTTGAAATTCCACACTTGAAATTCCTAGGGAGCTTCTAAGGAGAGTAAGTGAAAGAGTCTTAAATGCAGTCTGCTTCTATTATAGATACTCAACATATTTATTTTTATAAAAACTTCTCGATGGAAAACATGAAGAGTTGACCAATTACCAAATGGTTTCCAAATTATGTAGCAGAAACATACCATCAGTTACTTCCCAGCTTCGCTTGTTTATACCAACAATGGACACATTTCGAGATATTCTAGAGGTGTCTTCTTTTAAAGACTAGAAGCAATTGTGAATTTCTTGATACGGTTGAATCCCTGCCGAACTTGAATCACCGTAGGGCATGTTTAAATGGCCAAACATGAAGTCACAAAGAACCAAAGTCAGAACTGAATCTCCATACTGGGTATATGTTCTTTATTAAGTTTTATTTGATTTAGCTCTTTCTGAAGGAAAAAAAGAATGGTTAGTCAACAGCATTTTAGTGAAAGACTATTTAAAATATTAGCGTCATTGTTGCCAAGGTTTTAGAAAAGAATCTCTAAGTTCTACGTGTTTAGACATAAATATACTTGGGGGCGCCTGGGTGGCTCAGTTTGCCTGGCTCCGACTCATCATTTTGGCGGGGTCATGATCTCCCCTTTTGTGGGATCGAGCTCTGCTATGGGCTCTGTGCTCACGGCCTGGAGCCTGCTTGGGATTCTCTCTTTCCTTCTCTCTCTGCCGTCCCCTGCTTAGGCGCACTCGTTCTCTCTTTCAAGATAAATAAACATTAAAAACATTAATGAAGATGATTTTGTCTGCTTTTATTCTGTTAGGGGACTTGGGGACTGTTGTCTCTCTTATTGTAAGCTGTCTAAAGTCCTTTCTGAGTATAGTTAGGATATAAATAAATAATAACTATCCCACTAGTGCTATTGTATACTGGATGTGGTAATAAGAATAGGATGGGTGTGAAGTGTCTATAAAACAGTAAAACTGCTGAGGTATCAATTTTTCTGATGCCTTTCACTAGTCAAGGGGAAAATTATCTTTGCTAACCCACTGTTTGCATTTTAACAAACAGGGGAAACATTGAGAGTTTTGAAAAAAAAAAAAAATGAATTCTCAAGCCCCCCAGTGTTCCCAGCTTCTGACTACTTTTCTAGAATTGAGAGAAATGGAGTAACCTGATAACATATATATGTCCTCTCAGCAGCCTGTGGGAGGAACATATCAACCTGTCATGTGGTGTTTCTCTGGATCACTTCTGTGCACTAGGAAAGTTGTGAGATACTTGGAGGTTAACTTTAAAAGAAAAAAATCCCTAAGTGTCCCAGGAGCGCATGCTAAGTTACATACCCACCAGGGGCTGTATTGCTTTCAAAAAGATAATGGGATTTTGGCAAACATGCAGAGTGGTACAGGGAACCTACTGTATCGCTTAAGAAAACAAAGGAAACACATTGAAAATTTTCACAAATAATTGTGCCTTCTGTTGCCCATGCAGAAGAACAGCCTTTTGGTGTGGATGGTAGGCATAGAGTTGTTTAAGCAAATGAGTTAAAATATATTTTGAACATCGACTTTGGTGATTTTTCTGACAAGTGCAGCAACTGTTGTCTATAAGGCGGCGTGTCATAACATACTGTGTTCAAAACATTTCTTGAGGACTCTTCCATATTCAATTTTTGTTTGTTATGCATCATCAAACAACATTGTTTTGAGCCACTTCTACATACAAGAAACTCCCTAAATCCTGGAGACAAAATATGCAAAGACGTTTTAGGCAGCCTTCCTGATCTTTAAGAACCTACCAATCTGGTTGAGAAGTCGAGATCCACCAATATAGAATGTAACTTATAAGGCAGGATGTGGTGTCTGAATCTTAAATATTGGTGTTTTTTTGGTCTCCGTCCTTGGCCCTTGTTATGGGTTGATTGTGTCCCCCTTCCCATCCCGCTCCCTCCCCCACCTGCCCCATTCATGTCGAAGTCCTAATCCTCAGTACCTCAGAATGTGACCTATTTGGAAATAAGGTCTTTGGAGATGTTATTAGTTACGATGAGGTCCGTCAAGTGGACCCTAATCCATTATGACTGGTGTCCTTATCGAAAGGGGGGAATTTCAACACAGAGACACAGGGAGAACACTATGTGAAGAGGAAGGCAGAGATTAAAGTCATGCTTCTTCAAGCAAGGAACGGCAAAGATTAGCAGAAGCTAGGGGAGAGGCATGGAATATATTCTTACAGCCTCAGAAGGAGCCATCTCTGCAGACACCTTGATCTTAAATTTCTAGCCTCCAGAGCTGTGAGAGGATAAATTTCTGCTTAAGCCACCTAGTTTGTGGTACTTCGTATGGCAGCCATACTGGACTAATACAGCCCCCTTCTCTATATCAGCTCTCCGGGCCATTTCACCACTAATGATGGTGTTAGCTACTGACATCCCTACACCTCCCATGCTCAGATCTTTGGCTCTAGCGTGAGTCTCTGACCAGGCTTCCAGACCCATTCATCAGGCTGCCAAAGGTGTGGTCTGAGACTGGTTCAAGTCAGTGAGCACTTCATCATGGGTCTACAATGAGATAAGGAACTGCACTGGAATGTAAGTTAACTCACTACTTTCTTCAAGAAAGTCTTGCCACACACACACACAAATGTCAGCTGGATTGACCCGCTTAATGATGAAGTTGATGTAATTTCTCATACTAGTATTTTATCTTGGTAAGGACCAATAACCAGCAGTTCATGGATGATGACACAGGTCTGCAGACTACACTTGGAAGAACATTGACCTTCATGACATGTCCCATGGGATGTCTTCAGCCCACCCAACAATAGAATTTCTCACCAAGTCTCTTTCTCCTCTATTTTCTGATTCACTGACTGTCCTACTGGTGCTACTATGTAACTAAGCTGTTCAACACGGTAGGGCACAACTCAACTTCGAGTCTTTACTGTTGGTCGTCCTAACCACCAAAGGCCACATACATCCTGTCGATGTTCCTCCTGTGCAAGTTTTCGTCTTTCTCCTTCTCTTCATCTTCATTACTGGTGCCCTGCTTTGGGTGCTCACGATTGCTTGCGTGGGCTTCTGCAACAATATCTTTCTAACTGTTCTCTCTGCCTCCTTTCCTGCCCACATTCCTCCAGATACCAAGGTGATCATTCTGCAGCACAGACCCAATCAGGACTTTTCTCTGCTCAGACTTCTTGGGTGGCTTTCTGTTTCTTGCGCAGGATACACTCTAAACTCATTTGCGTGGCCTAAATGGATCCTCTCTCCCCAGCCAGGCTCTACTCTTGCAATTCTGCACACACCCTCAACTTCAGCCTATTAAACCACTTAGCATCCCTGCACTGCCTTCTGTCACTTGCCTTCTATCACTCTCTAGGTGGATGATGGCACCCAGTCATTATAAAGAACAGGAATAAATAATGACTATTTATGGGATGTTTATTCTGTGGAGTCACTGCTGCATAAATTTATAAGCCTTATCTCATTTAATCTTTACCATGGCTCTGTAAGGTAACTATTAATCATCTCAACCCTACCAAGAAAACCAAGAGACAAAGCAGTTAAGAAACTTCTCTTAGGTCACACATTTAGTTTAGAGAGAGGGGTTGGGGCCCAGGTGGTCTAACTCTAGCCTGCCCTCTGAGCGATATGCTCTAGTAATTATATTGAAGCATTTAGCACACCTAACTTCAAGGTAGATCAGTTCTTTTTCTCCTGACTCTACAGAGATGATTTCATTTAGTATCCTCTGGTGTCTGATCAATATGTATACAACTCAATAGATTGTTGATGCAGAACTCATGATTATTGAATTCATGATTATTTAGAGAACAGTAATAGATGTTCCTTACCGTTTATAGCATGCTCACTGAGATGATCTCATCTTTTCTTTAAAACAACCTTTTTGAGTAGTGGGGCATCCATCCTACGTCCCTGTTTTGTGGCAGGCAAAGTGAGGTATGGGGAAGTCCCACTGGCTGGGCAAAACTATAGAGCACCAGCCTTGGCCTCCTGAGTGCATCTAGGGCTCACTGCTATGCCTTCGGTCTTTGGTTCACACAAAGTATGCCTGAGGCCATTGCAGACTTTTGAAGGCCTACCCCATCTCCTAGTAAACTTACTAAAATATACCTCACATCCATTTATTTTTGTATTCTTAATAAAACTGGAAGGGTTTTTTCAATCTTGCCTTAAAACTATTTGTCTATATAACTTGGTTAGTAAATGACTATGATTCCTTAGGAATTATGGTGCATTCACAGGAATCCTCACCAACTGTTTTCAATTCTAGTGATAGGAGTACTACACTGAACAATTAATGAAGTCGACAAACGTTTGGAAGTCATTTACCTGAACATTTTTAGGTTTGAGTTTTCATTTTTAGTTGTAGATACTGGAGACAATACATTTTATTTAAGGTCTCAGACATTTCTTTAGGCTCCTGGGAAATTTCAAGACTCTGGTCACCATGCCTTTGTTGATTACCAGGTAAAATAGAGTTCCTCCAGACTTAATGGAAGAAGTGGCATTTGAATTAAGCCTCCAGCTGACTGAGAAAATCAAAGGATAGTAGCACGATGTATTTTGGAGGGAAGGATAGATATTTTCAAGTATTCAGAGATGATGTAATGCAAAGCAAGTTTGAGGACCTCTGAACAAATATGATTGAATAAGGTTCTAATATCAGAGATAACAGAAATAAGAATAAAGGTTGGTCAGGACTGTGGATATCCTTCAACACCAGGGTACAGGTATTGGGAGGGGGGCTTCATTCATTCATTCATGTATTCATTCCCTATGCTGTACTTTTCATCCTCTGGACTTACTTATTTTATGGCTGGAATGTTGTACCTTTTAATCCCCTTCACCTATTTTGCCCATCCCCATACCACTTTCCCTCTGGCAACCTCCAGTTTAGTCTCTGTATTTATGAGTATGATTCTGTCTTCTGTTTGTTTTGTTTTTTTAGTTTCCACACTTAAGTGAAAGCATAGGGTATTTGTCTTTCTCTGCCTTGACTTATTTCACTTAGCATACTATCTTCTAGGTCTATCCATGGTCTTGCAAATGGCAAAATCTCATTCTTTTTATGGGTGAGCAACATTCCATTGTGTAGATATGCCACATTTTCTTTTGCCATTCATTTATGGCTAGCCCCTTAGGTTGCTTTCATGTTTTGACTATTATAAATAATGATGCCGTGATGAAAATAATGCTGCACGTGTCTTTTTAAATTAGTGTTGTCAGATTCTTTGGGTAAACACTCAGTAATGGACTCATAGGATTGTATGCTATTTCTATTTTTATTTTTTGAGGAGCCTCCATTCTGTTCTCCACAGTAGCTGCCTCATTAGACTTCTCTCTCCTCTACATCCTTGCCAACACTTGTTATCTCTTGTCTTTTTTATACCAGCCATTCTGACTGCTGTGAAGTGATATCTCATTTGTGGTTTTGATTTGCATTTACCTGACGATGAGTGATGTTGAGCATCTTTCTGGGTGTCTGTTGGTCATCTGTGTGTCTTCTTTGGAAAAATGTCTATTCAGGTCTTCTGCCCATTTTTTAATAGGATTATTTGGTCTTTGGTTTTCAGTTGCATAAGTTCTTTATATATTTTAGATCTTACCCTTGTATCAGAAAGCTCATTTGCAAATAGCTTCTACCTTTCAGTCAGTTGCCTTTTCATCTGTTGACGGTTTCCTTTGCTGTGCATGGGGGTGATTTTATCTGGTAGGCGGTGAAGAACCGCTGAAGAATTCTGAGCAGAACTGAGACATGACCACTGTAATATTTTAAGAAGATTAATCTAAGCAAAGTGTGTGGAAAGCATGGAGAAAGGAGAAAGGAGGAGTGTAAATGCCTTCACACTGTAAGAAAAGGTCGCCAATTAGGCCTGAACATTTTATCCAGCACAGATCATCTTTACAGTGTTGTGGGGAAGTTTGTAGAAAATCTCAGAAAATGAATGCCTATTTGTAGAAGTGTTTTGAATCACTAGTTCAAAAGCATTTCGCTAGAACAGTTGTTGACTACTGCGTTGATTTTATCAGAGTAATTTTTATGTATGTGTCATAAATGTGTGGGATATAAGTGTTCATTTCTGTTCTTACAAATTTTAAATATGTGAAACAAATTGCCTGCCCTTTGTATTTAATTTCAGTGACCAGTATTCTAATACCTTCTCATGCAGGTACAAAAACACTTCTGCCTAACATTGTGAAAACCATAATGACTCTTGGACAAAGATCATAGTAAACCCAGTGTCATTTCAGAAAATGTACACGTGATTCCATTTCAGGTTCCAGGCTGACCTTGAGGACTCATATGGAGCTTAATCTGGCCCCAAGAGGCCATGAGCTCCAGAGTAAGCCCAGGCTTGTGTCAAGCCCACAGAAAGACAGGGGAGGAGGCCTGGCTGGTGGCTTTTCTGGGAAGAAAAACTTTTTAAAAGGTGCCCAAACAGACTAGAAGAGACTTTTAGATTTGTCCCTACCACTGTAGGATTCCACCCTAAAACCTGACCTAGGTTTGCACAGGCATCCAGGGAGTAAGGAACATTCATACTCTCTTTCCTTCCTTAATCCTCCTCAGTTGGGAAGATTGTGATCTTAGTGGTAATGTTTAAGAAAAGTTATTGGACTCCATTTATTAGTGGTCAGAGTCTCTCACGTTGAAAGGGAAGCACATGGTTTCCGGTAGTCTCTCTTCTCGCACATTCTTGGGTACTATCATCTTTTATCTGTTAATAGAGATGATACAATTTGGATGTGGACATAGGGGTAGAGAAAGGTTCCATACTGTGGTCTAGTCTTCCAAAGTTCTAATGATAAAGAGGGAATTTATTTTTCATTTGACACTGTTATCTGTGTGTATAGTTCTCCTGAGAAGACGGGTGACTTTGGTCTAAGATAAGATGCCTGTATTCCTGGGTCATCAGGTCATTACACCATCTCAAAGGCTTCAACAAACCACATTAATTGCCAGAGGGTCACAGCTCGTGTGGTGGAGAAGGCTGCGTTGCAGCTAGGGAATAGATAGAATCTGAATGAACATGGGGAAGCAGGAAAACAGGTATTCTAGGGACCACACGAGCAAAGGCACAGAAGCCACACAAAGCCAGACCACAAAGCCCTCACAAGGAATAAGATTGGAAAGGCAGGTTGGGACCAGGGAGTGGTAAATATTGAATACTACTGAACTTTGTCTATTGTCCTTTATTTGGTAGGCACTCAGGAGCCTCTGAAAATGATTTGTACTCCTAGTAGCTCCGGTGGAAATAGCACCAAACTGAGGCAAAGGACCAATCAAAGATAATGCAGACACCTGGATGATTGCCAGATGGGGAGTGATTGGCCTTGACCTTGTCTTGAAGTGACGTGTTTTCCTATGAGGCATTTTGAGGCTTCAGAATTTCCAAAGAATATTGTCAACACGAGCAGAATGTCTCATTTGCAAAGGACATGATTTGCTATAGCATTTTTCCATGACCAAGTTAGAAACAACTTCCTATGAGCTTTGGCAATGGCTCCGCATCATTTGCCACCCTTCCTGTTTCCCTGGAGAGGGGAAAAAAAAATTTCTTTCTACTATCTACTTTTCACAGGCAGCCTATATATATTGCTGTGTATTATGATTCAGCATTATAGACCTTCAAAGCGAACACACATAGGTTAAGATTTGTAGTTGTTTTAATTAATCTGAAGCACATTCCCCACCCACCCTACCTCCCCAGAGCAGCATTTCTAAACAATTGTGGATCTGCTGTTTAGTTCAATGAGCTTTTCATATTTGTCCTTTAATTTCTATGTGCTGAGAGCTCAAAGCTATCTTTTAGTCAATATTCAATTAGGATTTGAGTTGGAAGGCTGTGTTGAGCTCTTACAGAAGATCATAAGGTAGTTATTTGCTTTCACCACTTTTCACTAAAGAAATACAGGTTTGCTGCAGCATGAATTAAATATGCCAAATTAAGTGTATGTTTACTTCCTTATGAGCTGGCAATAAATGACATTGTTGGAAAGTCAACATTATACATATTGTATACACCAAAATTTCAGGAGATTTATGATCTACCACATTTCTTTCTTCTCCGCTCAGTTAGAACTCTGCATTTCTGTTGGGTACTCATCCAAATGCTTCCATGTAAGGCTTTCTCTAATCACTACCCTTTGGCGCACTCTTTTGTTTCTACACAACCTATTACTCAATATTATTTTTCTCAGTGAGCTACATTTTCAGAACAAAAATAATTCACTCCTAGGATTAAAAAAAAAGCCTAAGATTTTCTACAAATAAAATAGCAACACAGATATTTAGAGAATGCAATATTTTTTTTTAAATTTTATTTACACCAAATTTATTTGCCTACTTGAAATGCCTTTGGGATCTTAGGGAACAACAACAGTCTGAGACATTTATGCTAAGTTGGATGAAAAATTTCACTTGTTCCATGACCCAAACTCATATAAGCAACACATATTACTAAAGTGATGTGGGTAATCTGTAGAATTAACCAGTGAATTTAATCAGTATGACCAGCCAGTTGAGATGATTCAAATGAAACTTTCCATTGTACATTATAAATACTAAAAAGTCTACATATCCTTTGTAGTAGAAACTTGGTTATCTACCTGTTATTCACTCTCCAATTCCAAACAGTTTTTTTTCACATAATTTCCCCCCAACCCCCAACTTCAGAAATAGATGCAGATTAGTGTAAGCCCATCAAAAATGACATTGTACTGGAAATACCACTGGCTCCTGGTTGACCATGTGACCTAAATTGATCCAATCAGACTGAAGGGAAGAACTTGTATTTTATGTTTGGGAGAAGAGTTTTACTCCCCCTCTCCTGATGGACATACGACGGAAGCATAGCTGTCATGGCTACTGGCAGCCATCTTAGAACCATGAGGAGATCCAATTTAGGCTGAAGCCAGGCCTAAGGATAATGAAATAGTTGAGATACAGAAAGAACTTAAGTTTGTGATGACAGTATTGGACCACAACATTCAGCTAGACCTGGAGCCCACCTATCATATTGACTTCTAATACTGTAGTAAATTCCTTCCTTGTGTAAGTCATTTTTAATGGGATTTTCCTTACTTTTGGCCCAAACTAGTTTATTTTATGCTGTATTTCTCTTCAAAACAGGAATTCTGGGAGGTGCCTGGGTAGCTCAGTTCCTTGAGCTCCTGACTTCAGCTCAGGTCATGATTTCATGGTTTGTGAGTTTGAGCCCCATTTTGGGCTCTGTGCTGACAGTGCGGAGCCTGCTTGGGATTCTCTCTCCCTCTCTTTCTCTCTCTCTGCCCCACCCCTGCTCTCTCTCTGTCTCTCAAAAATAAATAAACTTAAAAAAATAAAAACAGGGATTCTTGGACTTGAATTATCAAGCATTAAGTCTTTAATTTATTTAGCATATTTAGATTCAGACATAAGTAGAAATATAATTCTATTTACCATGTAAGAAGCGAAATAAGAATTCTTTCCTTCCAACTCTGTATAATTTGGCCAAAAAAAGTTTGTTGATTAGTATAAATCATGTCTTAGCACAAGGTCAGCTTTTATTGTAACTAAAAAAATAAAGTGAGTTCAATGAAATAGTTGTTCTTAGTCTGACTTAAATTGAGTATTTTTACATATTTTTCTGTAAATAAAAATAAAACCTTCAGAAAAATAATATGGAAATATATGAAGTAAAATTTAAAGTAATCCCCTAATCCCACTACCCAAAGACATACAGTTTACACATAAAATATATTTATATTATCTACCTGGATATATACTTTTACATAAAAGTAATAATTCTGTAATAGTTTTGCAACCTGTTTTTTTGCACAGCAGTATACAAAGGAAATCTCTGCACGTCAGTAAACATAAAAATGTCTCCTTCTAAATAGCTTGTAGCAATCGAATGTATGGATGCACCATAATTTATTCAACTAGTTGTATATTGATTTCTGCTTCTTATTACTGTCTGCGTTCTACAGTGAACATCTTTGTGTGCATGTATTTGTACAATTTCTCCAAATTTCTACATTCTCCAAATATGTATGTACTTAATATGAAAAGTATATTCATTTAAGATTTTGTTACCAGTTTCCACAGCATCGGTAAATATTTACATTCATTCCCACTAGTGGGACATAGTCTCTTTCTTCATGGTAAAAATGGGCATCTTTTTTTTTTGTTTTTCTGGCTTTGACAACCTGATGGGTAATGTTTTTAATTCTGTAATTGTATTTTCTTTTGACATGTTTATTACCTCTTTATATTTCTTCTTTACAAATTCCCTGCCACAATCCATCCATTTTTCTATCTTTTGATTTTAAGAGCTCATTCTGTTTTAGTGGTATTAATACTTTGTCATATGCATGAAATTTGTTTTGTCTTCTGTTGTTGGATCATTTTTATGTTCTTTACATTGTTGGCCTATTTCTGTTTAACTGAACAGAACTTTTTGATGTAGTAAGATCTAACTACTTTCCTTCTTTATGGCTTCTGGGTTTCAAGTAATGAAACCTTTTCTACCCAAAGATTATGAAACTGTTCATACATATTTTTTTCTACTACCTTACGGCTTCATTTTTGGTCTTTACTTTTTTGACTCGTGAAATTTATTATGGTGTAATGAATGAAGTATATGAAACCAACTTACTTTTCAAGCAACTGGCCAGTTGTCTCAATATTGTAGATTAAATAGCCGATTTGCTCTCCAGTTATGTTAAGTGGCTCCTTATCAAATACACAAAATTCTTATTAATGTATAAGTTTGTTTAGTTCTTGGTGGAAAGCCATTAATCTAACTTTCCCTTTCTGTACTGTAACCACTATGATTTCATTACTGTAGTTTTATGATGGATTTTAGGATATATTAATGTAAAAAAAGTTTTTTTTATTGTACTTCTTCAGAATATCCCTGACTCTTCTTGGAATTTTTATTCTTTGGGAAAATATTTTTTAATGATTCTGTCAGTTTGAAAATAAAAGATCATTTGGATTTTGATTGAAATTCCATTGCATCTATAGATTAATGTAGAGAAAGCTTTATGCTCTTGAATAATGCTGGCTAAGAACTAAGAATATCTTGGCATTAATTTAAATATTTTTGATGTGTCTCAGTTTGTTTTTGTACTTTTAAGCATATATGCCCTAAATATTTATTGTTAAATTTATTCCTAAGTAAACTATAACATTTATTAGTTGAGTACCCTTCCCTGACGCCCCGCATTAACCAAAACTCCATTCCTTCTGCAAAGCATAGGTGTTCAGGACCTATGCTATGCCTATGCTATGCCTAATGATTTGCTCTCTAACTTACCTGAGTATTTCTGCCCCACTCCCATCAGCTGAGATATATGCTCATCAAGGGTAATTGTTTCTGAAACCTGTTTCAGATAGTTTCTGTAGTTATTCTAATTTCATAATTCAATTACATATTGTATAACAATAGATATGATTGTGAAAACAAGGGGTAGTCTTTGTTTATATTAACCTAATTGATTGCCTTGGGAAAATTCAATGACATTTCTAAAATGTCATTAAATTCTAGTTGGGCAAAGCTATAGTAACATTTTGGTTACTGGAAAAGTCATAAAAATCTAAAGGGTTTTGGTCAGATTGCTTCGTAAGTTTTTAAATCTTTTTTACTCCTTTTTAAAGAAATAAAAACTGGAAATCGTAGACCACATATTAGCTGTTAATAAGGATGTGGAACTTTAATCAGGTAACCTATACCTCAGAGGCAAGGTTGTGTCCCTACACCAAAAGTCAGCAAACAAGTAATTATGAACTTTAAGTAAAATTGGATGTTTGTTGCCTTATGTGTTATGATTCTCTACTACGACTATCTTTTTAAAATTACTTCAACAAACACTATCTTGATTGCATTGGATAAGAAGAATTCTGCAGTATTTTATCTTTTTGTTGGCATGCACAAAGAATATTATATATATGTATTATATTCATTACTTGTCATTCTAAATAGTTTTAAGCCATTTTTGGTGTTTTTTGAGAATAAATTATCAAATTAAAATAATAATTTTGCTTTATCCCCTCATATGTTTATCTTTTCTCCTAATTTCATTTGTTAACATTGACTTCTCTATGACTACTATACATGACAAAATAACACAATGCTTACACTTTCAGGTACATCAACTTTGAAAAATTTTAAATCAGGACAATTAATTTTATTATAGTTTTCTTTGAAAATAATTGGAACTTACATCTAGTGAAATTAAGTATGCCCCAAGAGAGAGGAGTCCAATTTCCATGCTGAAATCTATGTTTATTTTGAAGAGGGCTCATTCTAAATAGCTTGGTTTAGATTAAAAGGTTTAAAATGGATTGAATAAATACTTCCATTTTTGAGTCTTTGAAATAAAAATGTATAAGATATAAGAAGCATTCAACTTGCAAAAAATCAAGAAATTAGCATTCTATGTCCATTTTAATTTCACTGTTATTTGTCTTTTTAATTAATTTGTCATGCACAAAGGGGAAATGTTTTCAGGCTCAGAATAGGAGCTTGTATAGGGAAGGAGGTAAGGAAAACAACACCATTTTAGCTAAGACTGTGCAATCCCAGCCAACCAAAAGATATAGTGCAGTATTTTCCAAGCTAGACTTTTCCTAACCTGGTGGTATTTCTCACCCACATACATGTTGGAAAGTAACGTATCAAACCCCTAAGATAGCCAATAACACTTTTCTTATTCTTCATATTCCTTGACAGTTGAGAGCATCCAATCCTATAGGCATTTCCCAGATGTTAGTAATGTGTGTCCTCCCTCAGACATGTGTAATTTGAAGCTTAAAGTTATATTCTTTTTTTTTTTTTAATGTTTTTTATTTATTTTTGAGACAGAGAGAGACAGAGCATGAACGGGGGAGGGGCAGAGAAAGAGGGAGACACAGAATCGGAAGCAGGCTCCAGGCTCTGAGCCATCAGCCCAGAGCCCGATGCGGGGCTCGAACTCACGGACCGCGAGATCGTGACCTGAGCCGAAGTCGGACGCCCAACCGACTGAGCCACACAGGCGCCCCAAAGTTATATTCTTTATATTAGTAACTCTGGAATAAAATTCACTGCACCAAAAAAAGATGAATGTGCCTGCCACCAGATACATTGATTGCTGGCTATGACCTTCACAGGGTGAAACTATGAAAGGCATGTACAGAGAGAAACTTACTGTTTTGACAGGAATATTGATAATGTATTCTCTCCATTCCAACCACAAAGAGCCTATTTGTCAATTTGCGTCATTTAATAAGTGTGGAATTGTAGCTTGGAGTTGTTGAAAAGCAAGTCACTTTAAAAACTTCATTAGCTGAGATTTCCGTATTTTAGTTCACTTCACAAAGCCTTTTTAAAAAAAATAATAAATGGCCTTGAATCTCCTGAAATGCATGCCAATGGAGCATCCACAATTCGAGCATAAGATGACGTCAAGAAGAAAGAATTCAGTCTTTCTTTTTACTTATTTTGTCCTATATATTTTAGATGATCTCTCACAGCATATCACTGTATTCTTGACTATAGGCCATAAATACTGAAAACAGTGTGATTGAGTATGATGGAATCCATTTTGACTTGACCTGGTAGAGTTATATTTTATTTTTTGCAGGTTCCTTTTCTTTCTTTCTTTTATTTTTTTTTATTCCGCCTACAGAAAGAGGTAATAAAAGTGGCAGTGATCAGAGTAATGTTTCCCCCTGTTAGTTCTGCTGTTCATTTAGGAATTCAGTTCATTCCCTTTGTGCAAAATTAATATGTCAAGTGCAAGATAGAGCATTTGAACCACTGCTTAGGTAGGTTTCCTAGGGCTTGCAGTGCATTTACATATCTCTGGAGAATTGGGAAAAAGATGCCAGAAGGTATTATCAGTCCAGTATTTTTTAAACATTATTTTAAATAAAAGAATATTTGAATATTGAAAAAATCAGCAATATAGCTCTGATCTGTGTTATTGTACATTTGTAGTTATTTACTCAATGCTATGTAGACATATGGATAAGATATGAAATACTGAGTGGAAAAATGCGAGAAAGAAGAGACAAAAAAAGATGGTCCATGGCTTAGAAAGGTCTCAGAAGGGGGTAGTTTCTAACCTGAGTCCTGAAATATTACTGATCTTTCAAAAAGTAGGAACTTATGAATCAGTGTAAGCAAAGTTATGAGGGTAGAAAAGTGTAGGGCATTTTTAAAGAATTGTGGTGACCCAGTTTGGCTCAACCAAAGGATATGCTATAGGAAAGTCAAAGTAAAAGGGGGCTAGCTGGGGCCAGGTCATGACAAACCTCAAAAATCAGGTCAGTGGATTTGGGATTATTTTATAGGTCAGAGAGGACAGAGTTAGTAAAGATTCTTAAATAAGATAAAACCATGCCTACAAGAGGTTATTTGGGGGATAAGTTCCTGAGGTGTGGGTGGGGAAAGATTAGAGAAAGGATATCATACTAAAAAAAATGTTCATGGTCTCATGATGGAGCCAAGTCACCCATTATGAATTGAACTGGACTCCTGGCACAGGGGAAAAAAAAAAAAAAAAAGACAATGCTGATGAAGTTTTGCCAGGGGATGGATATGCTGGGCAGGAACATTTTGCATATCAAAAAGCAAAGGAGCTGTCAATAAAGCTATTGAAGGCTAGTAGGTCATTTCGAAGA
Organism: Panthera onca; assembly: GCF_046562875.1. Lineage (NCBI taxonomy): Eukaryota > Metazoa > Chordata > Mammalia > Carnivora > Felidae > Panthera > Panthera onca. The sequence goes on along the minus strand of NC_138340.1, from coordinate 30,495,478 downwards.
GACCCAGGAACCTACTAGAAAAGGCTATGATTGGCCAAAGAGGGGCAAATTAAGCATTAGTAAGGATAGTAACTGAAATGGTTTGAAACTCATCAAATTTATTCAAATCTATACATTTGCAAAAATAGTATGAAAAAACACTCCTTAGTAGCTTTTGGAGGATGTTAGAAAACCAATATATCTTGAAAACTGATAAAGGGAAAGACTTAAGCATTTTCCTTATAACTGTACTTTAGGTCAACCGGATAAGGGGAAGTTTTTCCCTGCAGAACATTTCAAATAACTTCTGAAGAAGGAATGATAGAATTGCAACCCCTAATGAATTAATGGGTCTAGGCAGTGATCGTAAGTACTGACAGAATAGAGAAATAACTAGACTTATATATCTCCTGATAGAAACACAATACACTGCCTACAGAGTATTCTTGCTAGAAAATTGAACCAGAATCTGATCAGTCATCTAGATCTCACTACAAAATTACAGGAAATACAAGTGAGAACGCAACATGCCCCATACCAGACAGGGATGAATTCAGAAAATTTCGGGCTGTCAGAAACTCTTCAGAATAAAAACACCGGTCTCTTCAACAAAAACAACAAAACAACAGAAAAATTAAAGAGAAAGAAAGAAAAGGGGGAGAAAGTAGGGAAAGAAGATAAAAAGTTGATAGATTAAAAGAAATGTAAGAGATCTTTCAACCAATTACATCAAATACTTAAGGGAAGCAGTGCTTAAATGGAATTTGGAATTTAAATTCTCAAAACCCACTCTTGATAATTGTGATGATAAGAATAACAGCCTTGAAAATCACTATCATATTATTATTGATGGAATCAAACATTTTTCCTGTCTTTCGTCACAACTGCATGTTAGGCCAATATAGTAAACATTCGCTATGGGCATTATCATTTATAATCTCATTTGATCTTCATAATGACCCTATAAGACATTTACTCATTATCTTTTTTTTCAGAGGTAACGGAACTCTGACTCAGAGTTAAAGAAACTTGCTCAAGATCACACATCTGGTAAATTGCAGATTCTATGCAAAGGGCTATATTTTTGACGGCCCAACAACTGGACACTTCTATTTAAGGAAAATTGTAGAGATGTGAGTTTCGGGATATGGGGCTCAATCTTTTTTTTTTTTTATAAGTTTATTTATTTATTTTGAGAGAGGAGAACGTAGGAGCGGCAGAGAGAGAGAGAGAGGGAGAGAGACAGGATCTCAAGCAGGCTCCACACTGTCAGCACAGTAGGACTCAATCTTCTGTGATAGAAGCTCAAGACGCTATCTGTCAGGGCCTGAAAATCTGACCTAAGATTGGCCCATAGGATGGGCATTTCCTTCTGAAGAAGTGGAAAAAGTCAAAGCAGAGGAATGGGAACCCTTTAGAATTGATACCATGAGCAATGATAGCATTCTTTGTCCAGTGGGAAGAGAGGAAAGGAAAGTTAAAAGCCCCTGTGATGGTGAATGTTCCATGACCGTCCAAGAATGAACTGGCTCTTTCTCAGCAGCCTGGCTTTGGTTCTTGCCTCCTTTCCAAACCCATTCTGTCTTCCTGAAGACCCTGGGGCCTACCAAGTATTTTTACAATAGATTGTAAACTATTTTTACAATAGAATTGTAAGTTAGCCAGAAATTGTTTCTCTTGTTTGCAGTCAAAAACCTTGACTAGCCCAGCCAGGGTTGGCCAGGAGTTTGAAATAAGTTTGCCACTTAGCTACATAATTAAATAACACCAGCAGTCAGAGGGTAGTCAGTCACCTTTTCCTCTAGTTTACATAGTATACTAAGAGTCCGCTTTCTGATTTGCATTGTTGGTATGTTGAATATACCACATTCATCTTTTGATGGACATTTAGGTTGCTTCCATATCTTGGCTGTTGTAAATAATGTTCCATATGGGGTGCATATGTCTTTTCTCATTAGTGTTTTTGTTTTCTTTGGATAAATACCTAGAGGTAGACTGCTGGATTATATGGTAGTTCTATTTTTTTAATTTTTTGAGGAAACTCCATATAGTTTTCCACAGTGGCTCCCCTTATTTACTTTCCCACCAATAGTGTATGGGGATTCCCTTTGTTCCATATCCTCACCAACACTTGTAATTATTTGTCTTCTTGAGAATAGCCAACCTGACAGATGTGAGGTAATATTTCATTTTTATTTTGATTTCCATTTCCCTGGTAATTGGTGATGTTGACCATCATTTCATGTGTCTGTTGGCCATCTATGTGTCTTCTTTGGAAAAATGTCTATTTAGGTTCTCTGTCCAATTTTATATCATATTGTTTTTTTGAAACTGAGGGGGTGCCTGGGTGGGTCAGTCGGTTAAGCATCCACTTTCGGCTCAGGTCATGATCTCATGGTTCATGGGTTTGAGCCCCATGTCACGCTCTGTGCTGACAGTTCAGAGTCTGGAGACTGCTTCTGATTCTTTGTCTCCCTCTCTCTCTGTCCCTCCCCAGCTTGCATTCTGTATCTCTCTCTCTCTCAAAAGTAAATAAAACATTTAAAAAAAAAGAAATTGAGGTTTATGGGCTCTTGATATATTTTGGATGTTAACCTCTTATCAGATATATATATCATTTGCAAATATCTTCTCCCATTTGGTAGGTTGCTTTTTCATTTTGTTGATGGTTCAAAAGCTTCACTGTTTAAAAGCTGTTTCATTTGATCTAGTCCCATTTGTTTATTTTTGCTTTTGTTGTCCTTGCCTGAGGAGGCCAGTCCAAAAAAATATTGCTAAGACCAGTGTCAAAGAGCTGACTGCCTATGTTTTTCTTCTAGGAGTTTTATGGCCTCAGGTTTTATAGTTAAGTCGTGATTCCATTTTAAGATTATTTTTGTATATGGTCTAAAAATGTGGTCTAGCTTTATTCTTTTGCATGTAGCTGTCCAGTTTTCCCAGCACCATTTATTGAAGAGACTATCTTTTCATGATTGTATATTCTTGCTTTCTTTGCTGTAGATTAATTGACCATATAAGTATGGGTTTATTTCTGGCCTCTCTATTCTGTTCTATTGATTTGTGTGTCAGTTTCTGTGCCAGTACCATACTGTTTGGGTTTTTATAGCTTTGTAGTATAATTTGAGATTCTAGAGGCTGATGCTTGCATCTTTGTTCTTTTTCAAGATTGCTCTGGCTTTTTGGGGTCTTTTGTGGTTCTATACCAATTTTAGGATTGTTTGTTCTAGTTCTGTGAAAAATGCCATTAGTATTTTGATAGGGATTGCACTGAAGCTTTAGATAGCTTTGGATAGTATGGACATATTAACATTGTTAATTATTCCAATCCATAAGTATCGTATATCTTTCCATTTGTGTCATCTTCATATTCTTCCATCAATGTCTTGTAGATTTCAGAATATAGGTTTCTATCTCTGTGGTTCAATATATTCCTGGTATTTCATTCTTTTCAGTGCAACTGTAAATGGGATTTTTTTCCTTTATTTCTCTTTCTGATTGTTTATTATTAGTGTATAGAAATGAAAGCAATTTCTGCATATTGATATTATATCTTGAAACTTTACTGTATTTATTCTGATAGTTTTGGGGTGGAGGCTTTAGGGTTTTCTGTATATAGTATTATGTCACCTGGGAATGGTGACAGTTTTACTTCTTTTCCAACCTGGATGACTTTTATTTTTCTTGTCTAATTGCTGTGGCTAGAACTTCCAATAATATGTTGAATGAAGTGGTGAGAGTAGGCATCTTTTTCTTGTTCTTGGTCTTAGGAAGACTTTCAACTTTTTACCATTGAATATGATATTGGCTGTAAGTTTGTCATATATGGCCTTTATTATGTTGAGGTATGTTCCCTCTTTACAGTATGTTTTGTTGCATTTATTTTATTTTACTTCATAGATTAGATACCGTTTTGGTTTTGTTTTTTGTTTTTACGATTTGAAGGTTTGTGGTAATAGCAAGAGAATTAGAATTAGAAGCGGAGCCTGAAGATGTGACTGAATTGCTGCAACCTCATGATAAAAATTTAACAGATGAGGACGTAGTTGCTTCTTATGGGTGAGCAAAGAAAATAGTGTCTTGAAACAGAACCAACTCCTGGTGAAAATGCTGTGAGGATTGCTGTAATGTGAACAAAGGATTTAGAATATTACATCAACTTGGTTGATAAAGTAGAAGCAGGGATTAAGGAGAATGACTCCAATTTTGAGAAAAGTTGTGTTGTGGGGAAAATGATATCAAACAGCATCATATGCCACAGAGAACTTGTTTCTGAAATTGATGCAGCAAACTTTATTTTCTTATTTTAAGAAATTGCCACAGGCACTTCAGCCTTCCATAGTCACTGCCCTGATCAGTCAGCAGCCATCAACATCAAGGCCAGATCCTCCACCTGCAAAAAGATTGCAACTTGCTGAAAGCTCAAATAATGGTTAGCATTTTTAGCAATATTTTTAAATTAAGGCATACACGTTGGTTTTTTTAGGCATAGGCCATTGCCCACTTACTAAACTACAGTATAGTGTAAACATAACTTTAAAGGCATGGGAAACTTAAAAATTAGTTGGGCTTGCCTTATTGTGATATTCACTTTATTGTGGTAGTTTGGAACAGAACCTGCAATATCTCTGAAGTAATGCCTGTGGATGGTTCTTGGTGTTTGTTTTATTCATTTACCCGTTCTTGTCTTTTGATTGGAGCATTTAGTCTATTTACATTTGAAGTAATTATTGATAGGTATGTATTTATTCCCATTTTGTTTATTGCTCTCTGGCTGTTCTTATAGTTCTTCTGTGTTCCTTCTCTTTCTCTCTTGTAATTTGATGTCTTTCTTTAATCTTATGTTTGGATTCATTTCTCTTTATTTTTTTGTTTTACGTGTTACGGGTTTTTGGCTTGTGCTTACCACGAGTTTCCTATATAACAATCTACATATGTAGATCTAGTCTATTTAAAGTTGGTGGTTAAGTTCAAATGCATTGTGAAAACACCACCTTTTACTCTACCTTCCCTCATGTTTTGTGTTTTTGATGTCATATTTTACATCTTTACTTTGTGTATCCCTTAACTAATTATTGTAGAGTTAGTCGGTCTTATTACTTCTGTGTTTTAACCTTTATACTAGCTCTATAAGCAGTTGGTGTTCTATCTTTTCTGTATGTTTGCTTTTACCAGTGAGTTATTTTTCTTTCATGTATTTTCTTATTTCTGGTTATAGCCTTTTTTTTTTTTTTTTTTTTTTTTTTTTTTTTTGCTTAAAGAAGTTCCTTTAATATTTTTTATAAAGTCAGTTTAGTAGTGATGAACTCCTTTAGCTTTTGCTTGTCTGGGAAATGCTTTATTTTCCCATCAATTTTGAATGATAATTCAAAATACTTGCTGGGTATTCTTTGTTGTAAGTCCCTTTTTTAGCACTTTGAATATACTATGCCACTCCCATCTGGCTTGCATAATTTTGGCTGTAAAATCAGCCGATAGCCTCATAGGGTTCCTTTACACAAACAAATTGGTTTTCTCTTTTTAGATTTTTAGATTCTGCTTTTGAGATTCTCTCTTTATCTGTACTTTCTGACATTTTAATTGTATCTTCGTGTATATCTCTTTGGGTTTATCTTGTGTAGAATGGTCTTTGATTCATCAACCTGATGTCTGTTTCTTTCCCCAGGTTAGGAAGGTTTTCAGCCATTATTTCTTCCGGTAATGTTTTTGCCTATTTCTCTCTCTCATCTTCTTCTAGGACCCCTATAATGGGAATGTTAGTATGTTTGATGTCACAGAGATCCCTTAAACCATCCTCACTTTTTAAAAATTCTTTTTTGCTCTTCAGTTTGGGTGATTTCTTTTAAAAAAATGTTTTTAATAAAATTTTTTTAATGTTTTATTCATTTTTGAGAGCAAGAAAGACAGAGCACGAGCAGGGGTGGGGCAGAGAGAGAGAGAGAGAGGGAGACACAGAATCCCATACAGGCTCCAGGCTCTGAGCTATCAGCACAGAGCCCGATGTGGGGCTCGAACTCAAAGACTGCGAGATCGTGACCTGAGCCAAGTCAGACGCTCAACCTACTGAGCCACCCAGGCACCCCAAGTTTGGGTGATTTCTACTACCCTGTGTCCTGGATTGCTGTCCTGGTATTTTCTTACCTGCTGTTTATTCCCTCTAGTGTATTTTTCATTTATTTTATTTTATTCTTCTGATTGGTACATTCTTATATTTTCTCTCTTGAAGTTCTTTTTGTGTTCATCTCTTCCTCTCCTCAGTTTAGTAAACATCTTTATGACTTGACCTCTTTATCAGGTAGATAGTTTACCTGCATTCATTTGTTTTCCTGCATGTGTTTCTTGTCCTTTGTTTGGAACATGTTTCTCTGTCTCCTTGATTTGCCCAATCCTCTATGTTTGTTTGTGTATATTAGGCATTTCACCTGTTTCTCCTGGTCTTGAAAGAGTGGCCTGGTGTAGGAGATGCCCTGTGAGGCCTAGAAGCACAATCCCCCTGGCTGCTAGAGCTAGGTGCTCCAGAGATGTCGCTTATGTGGGCTCCGTGTGCCCTCCTGTTGTGGTGGAGCCATGACCCCTCCAGGTGGGCAGAGCTGGCCCCCTGGCCCAGTTGGCTATGAGGCTGGGCTGTGACTGCTGTGAGTATGTTGGTGTTCGCTCAGTGTTTTCAACCTAATGAACGGAAGTTTATGCTAATGGCTGACATTTATGCTCGTTAACTTTATAAGAAGAGGTCTAATCTTTTTTTTTTTCACATTTGTTCATTTATGAGAGACAGCGAGCATGAGCAGGGTGGGACAGAGAGAGAGGGAGACACAGAACTGAAGCAGGCTCCAGGCTCTGAGCTGTCAGCACAGAGCCCGACTGGGGCTTGAACTCATGAGCTGTGAGATCATGACCTGAGCCGAAGTCAGACGCCCAACCGACTGAGCCAGCCAGGTGCCCCAAGAAAAAGTCTAATCTTAACGTTGTGGTATGGCTCTATGCTTTTCCCCCTCCTTTCCTAGACAATAGTGGTAAAGATTGAATGAAAGACATTTTTAAAGAGCATGGCAGTAATTTTCACTCCTACATATAAAATGGCTACGTTTAGCTCTGGATTATGTGATGTGAATTAAGTTTTTAGATTTCATATGGTTTCCTAAGATCTACATTTTGGGGGAAAGAATACCAATAAAACCAAAAGGTAATGTCTCATTTTAAAGGAAAAGAGTATTGGTCTTTTTACGTTCTAGAGCTCTGGCAGAGACTTGCAATTTTTTTCTAACATTCATTCTCTCCTTCCTGATAGTAAGGACTTATTTTTTAACAGCAGACAAAATAGAGACACTTCCCAACTCCACTCTTGTAGTTAGATATTGCCCTGGGACGAAGTTCTGGTCAATGAGAGGTAAGCACTGATGTCCAAGTGACTGCCGGGAAGTGTCATTTGGTGTCCTCTCTTTCTTCCTTCTTGCTGGCTAGAAAGCAGACCTTATGGTTGCAGCTTGAGCAGCCATCTTGGACCATAAGGCAGAAGTTTTGTTTTAAAAATGGCGGAGCAACAAAATGGAAGTAACGGGGTTTTTTCCCACCCCAGGTGAGGTTGAGTCCGCCTCTGTACTGCTTTCCTGCAGCATTAGTTTGCACGTGCATGTGTGCCAGTACACACACACACACACACACACACACACACAGACACACACCCCTCAACTGCTATCTTATTTACATCACTATTATTTGGGGAGATTTTATAATTCATATGTATCTCTCTTCAAAATATAAACATGAGATGCTGTCTGTAACATAACTATCTCATATATTTCTCTTTCATGGCCATGTGTCTTCATAACTTATTAACTTCACTAATAATGGAAAATGCAGGTGGTTTTAGTCATAAACAGAGTAAGAAAATGACGTGGAATTATTTTCTGTTTAATAGTGATTACTAACAATCACTGAAATAATTAAATATTTTCCTATGATACTCAGAAGATTAATTTGCTTTAACTTTACATCATTTGTTTCATGGGAAAGATCATTCTTGATAGAATTACCTGTTAATGTTTTTGCAGTTCAGAAAAAAAAAAGGAAATTAATTATCTAATAAAACACAGATGAAAAAGGTTCATTATACCAGAGCCTGTTAGTGACACTAAACTTGATGATTAATTGTCATTTTTATTTTGAGCACATTTGTCATGTGCTTTGTAAAATACCATGCCTTCCAGTGGCTAGGAAGAATCTCAACTGTTATTCAGGCTCATTGCGTGTAGCTCCAGGAACCTTCAAAGTGAGCCGTGGCCAAGTAGTACCGATGTGTGTACAATGTACACACGTGTCCAGCTAATCCTGAGCATCGTGAAGATGAGTGTGAAACTTGTAAATTATCGTAATTCTGAGCAAGGAGAGTGCGATAGAGCAATGTATCATTATTGGAACCCTTTGGGCACGGGGTCTAGATTTCTGTTTCTCTGCCTCCTTGTTGTTGACTGTAGGAAAGGTATTGAACTTCTTTATGCATCAATTCCCTTACCTGTAAAATGAAGCTGGAATCTTTGTAAGAAATCAATTAAATGGGATATTCTAGGCAATGCACCTATTATAGTGCAAAGCACATCTTTGACATGTAATAAAAAGCACTTAGGAAAGGGGCGCCTGGCTGGCTCAGTCAGTTGTGTTTCTGACTTTGGCTCAGGGCATGATCTCACGGTCCATGAGTTCAAGCCCTGCATCTGGCTCTGTGCTGATAGCTCGGAGGCTGGAGTCTGCTTCGAATTCTCTCTCTCTCTCTCTCTCTCTCTCTCTCTCTCTCTCTCTCTGCCCCTCCCCCACTTGTGCTCTGTCTCTCTCAAAAATAAATGAACATTAAAAAAAATTAAAAAGCACTTAATGATTATTGTTTTTGTTAACATGATATTGATGATGATGTTGATAACATGGATAATTTAGATGATCCTGCAGAAAATTAAACACACATTCTTGTTGTGGAATTAAAAACAGGATTTTCTTGGTTGATGATATGATGGACACATTCAATGAAGAAAACCCTCACTCCACAATGGTTGAGTACAAAGTTAGGACTCAGACTACCTGGGTTCTAATTCCATCCCTACCACTTACCAGCTGTGTGATCTTGGGCAAGTTACTTGACTTCACTGTGCCTCAGTCTCCTCATCTGAAAAATAGGGGTGATAGTATTTACCCCACTGGGTTCTTGGGAAAATTAGATGAGATAATATTTACAAAGCCCTTAGAACAATGTCTTGGCGCTGATAAGGGTTACATCAGTGTCAGGTCTTATTATTGCCAAATAGATGTGTGAACACTGCTCTCTTGACTGATCATGAATGAGGTCTGTGCAGATTTCATCTTCTGTATAAACCATCCCAGATGTCTTGGTTTATTTCAGATAGAATTATCTGCTTCTTGGATGTGGTTTAAATAATTTCTTCATGTTCGGTTTTAATATGAGGATAGTGGTTGTTTACATCTACACTCATTGCTGAAGTCCACGAATAGGAGAACTGTTACAGAAACCTTATTAGTAAGTGAACAATGACCTTCACTTAGAGGAAAGAAATCATTTTGCTTAATCCTCCTTCCAGGGGAAGAGAACTACAAAGCAGAGGGACATAATACTTTGACAAATTTGGGAGAGAATATTATAGATGGCAGACATCATTTCAAAGTGTCTTCTTAGGGAAGTTCCAATATTACAAGGGGATGTCAGGTGACCATAGGATTTTCCATCTTATTCCCTTTTGGTGTGAATTATTTTACGTCTTATAGACTGAAGTGCCAACATGAGTACCTAGGAAATAAGGGCTTCTCCTTCGCCAGGAAGGTTAATTGTGAAACAAGCTCATACGGTGTGCCACATGTCCTCTGAGCTACTGGCCTTCCTTTTGTTTGTTTTGTCCTGAAAGGCTTTCCTTCTCTTGCTCCTACTAGTCAATACATTTTCCTCTCAACATTTCGCATGCTGGTTGGTATCTAACAATGGATTTAGATGAGACTCAGAGGAGATATTTGCCAGTAATATGGGCTGTTAAAGAATAGAAAGTGTTACACAGAGAAATTTAGGAATCTCATTTAGTACCTTGAAATGGGGAATGGAATAAATGATGTCCTTTGGCTCAAAAGCGAATGGACTTTTAGATGAATAAATATAAAGGCTGTCTCATTCTCGGAAATACCAAGATTCTTGGGACTCCAACAGAGAATTTTGACTAACTGACTCTATCTTGGTTTCCTGACTTGGTCAGTGTATCGCAAAGGATTGGCAGTAATCCAGAAAATCAGATCTACAAACAAGAATATGCTTTATTTGGGAGCCAAATTTCTCCAACTGCCTGGGATAATTGCTGGTTCTTAATTTTTACTTTTAATCATTTCCTGTGAGCCAGTCCTGCTGATCAGGGTTTCAAGGGTTTATGTTGAAGTGTGAAAAGTTTGTATAAAAAGTATTGTTTCTCAGGTCTGATTTACCAACCAGCCTCAGAGATGCAGGCTGTTAATTATATTAATTGTTTTTTCCCCTGTAAATGTGAGGGGCACCATGCTTCCAGGCACACCCCAACACAAACCCTCCCCCCCAAAACATACGCATACAAAAACCTACACGATATTTTGTTTTCTAGGAGAGAATCCTCTAAAATAGATGTATGACTGGTAGGAAAACTAAATTACCACTTACATGATTAAAAATTTCATGACAGTGTAACTGTTGTGTTAAACCATGCATTTCAGAGCTATAATTGTCTTTTTGCTTATTAAATATTGTGGAACTCATTGTACACTGTCTCGTCTCTTTGAATTTAATGCCATTTAATGTTATGTTGGATTTATCTGTCGTTCCCACAAAGAACGCCATGTTTCACAGACAACATTATTTTATGCCCAAATATCTTGTGAGTTAGATAGATGTATATGATGGGCAGTTTTTATCCTCACTGAAGTGCATGAAAAATTTAAGAATGTGAGAGGTTAAATAAGAACTTGAGAGGCTCGTGCTGTAAGCTGATGGCAGTAATAATGAGGTAATTAGTTTTTGTAGTTCACGAAGCAATCCATGTGCATTATCTAATTTAATCTCTATTAGAGACCTGATCTGGATTCACTCAATATGTCCTACTCAATTTGCTCCAACTCAGTATGTCCTGGACTGAGCTTATCACTGCCTGCCCATTCCCCTAAACGTATGCTTGAGGCCCTCCTCGCCCTCCTAATCTCAGATGTAGGAATCGCCACGCACACCTCTCACCCAAGCTAGAAGTCTCAGTGGTTAGACTTGAATGTGTGTCTCTTGCATCCCATATGTAATCAATCGATCAGTAAGTCGCCCATGTTTATCTTCTAAATGTTCCCTATACCTCTGTTCCTTAGTAGCCGCAAACCCAGTAAATGCTCTGGTCTTAGTTCTTGCCATCCTTATTTCTCTCTTTGTGTATTTTAAAACCTCTTATAATTGGTCTCCTTCCCTCTGTGTCTGGTTCTCTCCAGCCTGTCCTTCACACTTCTGCCAGATTCACCCATCTTTGTGAGCCCTTAATGTTCCCTACCAGGATGAATCTTAGCTCCTCACCAAGGCATCCAGGTCCTTCATGGTCTAGCACCACCTTGCTACTCCCTTCCCACCCCTTCTTATCCCGCATTTTGGACTCCGGTGCCATGAATTCACATGGCTCTTCACACTTGGCAGTGGTGTTTCTTATGTCTTGGCCTTTACTAATACTGTCTGCTTGGATGACCTTGGCCATTACCTCCCCCTGAAGTTCGACCTCTTTAAGCAAAGCTGCCCTGGACAGGTGTTGAAACTCATGTCCACACAACTGAATTACCATCTCTCATTGGTGACCCCATAATCCTCTGACGATATCTCCATTATTGGACTTGCTAGTTAATTATAATTACAGTTGCCCCTTGAACAACAGTGTGTTTGAACAGCACGGGTCTACTCATTTTTAGACTTTTTTCAATAAATGCAGTACAATACTATAAATGTATTTTCTCCTCCTTACAATTTTCTTAATAGCATTTTCTTTTCTCTAGCTTGCTTTATTGTAAGAATACAGCATATAATACATATAAAAAACATGTGTTAATCAACTTTATCTTATTGGTAAGCCTTCTGGCCAATGGTAGGCTATTAGGAGTCAAGTAGGGTTTTTTTGTTTTTTGTTTGTTTATTTTACTTCCTTCTCTTTGTATTTAACTTAGTGACAATTCACATGTTCTTTACTCTGTGCTGCCACCTGGACCTGATGACGTCAAATGCTTCCTGGTTTTCTCTGACTTCAAAGGAGTTACACAAACTTTATCTCTCTGGTCCACAGATGGGAGGATCTCATCAAGGAGATGTTCTTGGTGCATGTCTCCCTCCTGCTTCTGGATTTTACAGCCATTCATTATCTGATTGAATTCTTCATCAGTCATGTTATTAAAAGTATTCAGTCCCATTGTGAAGGTGTATTCCCCTTGGCTCTCTTCCCAACTGTGCTATTCAACCATTTTCAGGGTATTCTCCCACACTGTTCTCCATCCTTCTTCATCCATGCCATGTGGTTTCCTATCTGCTGCTTCCACTGAGTCCCTTGGGCATCTAAACTTGGATCAAGTTTTGGAGCAGCTGAGGCTACTCCCAAGCAAAGGTTATTCATGGAGAGTGAAGCATCCCTGTTTCAAAACCTGTGGCAGGTGCAGCGGAGCATATATTCATTAATTTTAGGGTAAGGATTGTCCAAGACCCATAAATCGAGGGTCCAAGCAGTCCCTTCTACATCCAAGATGAGTATTACTATTATTAATGAACACTGACTATGTTCCAGGTACTTTTCTCGGTGTGTTATAAATATTAACTCATTTAATTATCACAGCAACAGTATGGGATAAGTTTTTATTATTATTCCCAGAGAAGTTAAGTAATTTTCATAACAGTCACAAAGCTAAAAATGAGCAGAGTCAGGATTTGAACATAGAATCTGTACTCTTAACCCTTTTGAAAATCTGAAGAATATATATCTTGTGCCCCCAAAACACATGCACCCATACACTTTCACATACAATTTTAAGAATTTCATAGATTCCCTAAGGGCCATAGAAGAATCCCACGCTTGGGAATTCCAGTTAAACAACCTTAACATTGGGTTTTCCTGCCTCCAAAGTACCTCAGGACTCTGATCTTTTAAGTATTGCTTGGTTTATAATTCATTCCCTCCTGCCTCCTGAACTTGACTTTTTAATTTGCCTTCTACAAACCAACTGTTTTCTTTGCATAGCACTTTGTGTTGCCCACCTTTGTCAAACCAGGAAACCTACACACTCGGGAGGCCTCTCCAAGCCTCCTCATTTCATTACCCATCTGTTAGTGAGGACACTAATACACACAGTGAGTGAGAGCAGCCCCTTGGCTGGTCTCTGGAGTGCCCGTGCCCCATGAGTAGCCACATCTTTTCAAGTCTGCACAGATGCTGTGTGTTTAGCACTCACTGTTCAGCGACATACTTAAGGATCATGTGGATTTCTCACCCCTATCAGAAAGTGACATCCATTTTCCTAAAATCTAGTTCATGCATGTAAAGCCAATCCTCTCTGTCAGCTCTCCCATGGCCATTTTGGGAGCTGTTTCACTAATGCTTAATTAATCCATCTGTACTCACATCCGGAGGAGGAAAAAATACATTTGTTGAGGGCTCACTGTGTGGCAGGACTTGAACCATCTTGCATTATATCTGCTGGCCACCAGTCCTGTGCATTTTGCAGATGAGGAAACTGAGACATAGAGAAGATAAGTCTTTTACTCCAAATCCACTCAGTTATTAAGTGGTGAAGCAGAGATTTAAATCTGTATTTGCCAAAGTCCATACTCTTTGTTCCATGATAGCTTGCTTTGTAGTCTTCTTATGTCAATAAATATCTATTATTTTGCTATATCCTCATATCCTGGCACTGAGTCACTGGCTAATTCATTGTAAAACATGATGTAGGGCAGCTTGCAAGATCAAAAGGAAACAGCTGTATAAAGAGGTTGGAACATTGAGTAACCCAAGCTATGAATCAGGGGCTGTTGCACTTTGCTTCTGGAAGACCTATCCAGCACATTAAGCTACTCTGAAAATAAAAATACTCTGATTGGTCCACAAGCCTGGACTCCAGTTAACATTCATGATGCTCTGTCAGCGTAACCGGAAGGAACTGGCTATGCTTTCCGCATCTTTCTTCTTGGACTGGTATTCATTGAGCTGCTGTAGGCGCCCCAGCAGATAGTTCATGCTGTAGTTCTCTGAACTTGCCCTCCGCTCAGGATGGGGGTGGGGGGAGCAGAAGGTGTCCTCTCTGTGTGTTGGGGAAGTAAAATGTTTAAGATAAAAGAGCTCTGGGGTTCCTGGGTGACTCAGTCGGTTGAGTGTCCGACTTTGGCTCAGGTCAGGATCTCACAGTTTGTGAGTTTGAGCCCCACGTTGATCTTTCTTCTGTCAGCACAGAGCCCACTTTGGATCCTCTGTCCCCCTCACTCTCTGCCCCTCCCCTGCTCGTGCTCTCTCTCAGAAATAAACATTTTTAAAAAAAGATAAAAGAGCCCTAACCTTGGAGTCAGATGTGAGCTTGTATCCCAGCTTGGTCACATACAAGCTGTGTGATCTTAGGCAAGATACTTAAGTTCGCAGGCTCAGCAGCAAGGTGTCCACGTAGGCATAAAGATGGGCCGAGAAATTGCTTACTGTAAACACCCTGGGATGAGCAAATGTGTCCCTGATTCCTTCTTTTAGCAAAAGAAGTTTCCAGGATTTACCTTAAAACCTAATCCTTACTAGTTTTAAGCTCTTCAGAAGCTCCTCCATAGCCTTCAGGATAAAGCCCCGCCTTCTGAGCACGGCAAATGATACTTCCTTAGAATCGGAATCTAACTTCTCCAGTCTTGCTTGTATCCATGACTTCAGCCCCATCGATAAACTTCATGGCTCTAAAGATACACAGTGCTTTCTTATGTTTATGCTTTTGCACATGCAGTTCCCTCGACTAGAATCCCCTTGCTTTTATATAGTCACATGTATGTATACACATATTGTGTATATATGTGGGCCATTTCCAGCACAAGCTGAAAGGTCCCATTTTACCTCCTTAAAAAGATTTCCTGGGGCGCCTGGGTGACTTAGCCTGTTAAGTGACTGACGCTTGATTTTGGCTCAGGTCATGATCTCATGGTTCATGGGTTTGAGCCCCGCGTCAGGCTATTTGCTGACAACTCGGATCTTGCTTGGGATTCTCTCTCTCCCTCTCTCTCTCTGCGCCTCCCCACCTCTTGCACGTGCTCATGTGCTCACTCTCTCAAAATTAAAAAACAAAAAACCCCAAAAAGGTTGTTCCTTAAACCTACATCCTGGCTGGCCGGAGGACCTTCCTTTTGGGGTCCCTCTGATTCCAGTGCTTACCTTTCTCCTCATCTTATTTGTATTGTCCGTGTCTCCCATCAGACTATACACTCTTGGGGGACAGCACACAGTCTCTGTTGCCTTGGTGTCTGTCACATACCAGATATGTATTCAATATGTATTTGAAAAAAAAGGAAGAAGGAAAGAAGGACAAAGTGGTTTTAGGAATATCTTAGCTTTGTTTTCTCATTTGGGTCTGAATTTGCAGGATAATCAGTAAGTTCCTAGGGAGGAGGGGAAATGCCTGACTTCTCTATAAATCCCATGTGTTTAGAGCAGTTATTCTCTGCCTTGGGTATCCACTGCATTCACCCAGGAGCTCCGAAAGATCCAGAAGCCCAGCCATCAGTACATTTTTATAGTCTCCGCAGGTGATTCAGTGTGTATCCAGAAGTGAAGGAGCACTGGATTAGCCAGAAGGTGCTCAACAAATGTGTAGTGATTGAATCATTCAATCAATAAGTCTTCTCAAGGCAGGGTGTCTAAACAGATGCAGTTGTGGACAAAGGAGGGCAGGAGGAAGAGAAGAGAGAAGGACACCATTAGCTTTTGAGCCAACCAAATGAGTTGGACGCCCCCAGGGATTCAAAAACGCTTTTCAAAAATAATTTAATGTGAACAGTTTCAGCTTCTTTCTCTTTCATTTCTAACTCCACTGGGCATTGTCAAGTCTAGGCCCAGGGTAGGGCAGCTGAGTTTCCCTGAAATGTTGTAAATGCATGTTGGTAAACAGGAGAACGTCTGACAGTTCCTCCTGTCAAGATTCTGAGGCTCAGTTTTGCCCCCTTTCTGACTTACTGTGTTTGCTTTGTGAGGTCCATGCAGCTGCACTCTCTCATAATAACACCGTCAATACTGGCCTGCATAATTCATGATTACAAGGTGTATAAGTGTAGTGGTGAAGGAAACTGATGTTTAATTTACACAGCCCCCTATTTCCTCATAAAGAGCCAAGCGGAAACACATCACAGACTCAAAGATGAAAAGTAGCAGGGCGAATGTGTTTGTGTATTATTGAACAGATGTGACGCAAGAACATTGAATTTGCTGATTGTCTGAATACCGGGATCAAAATAGGTTTTTTGAAAATTCAACGGAAGTATGGCATTTTACTTGGAATTATCTGAATTTGACACACCAATCTCCTTACCATTTCTTGATTATTCTACTTTGCTGCAAGATAGCCTGCAATATCACTTCTTTCTGGTTTTATTTCAAGATAGCACTTAATGGGGGAAAGATAACTCTCCCATTTTGTACATCTTCATTATTCCCATGAAATGAAAAAAGAAATGTGCTCTAACTTCCTTCTTCCAAGTCAAAAGCTTCCACTGTAGCATTGTTTCTTCTAACATGGATTCATGTTTTGCAGAGGTTTAGAAACTTTCCGATTAAATTACATAAGGATCTCTGCTTCATCATACTTTTTATATTCCAGTGAATTTTGTTCCCCTAAATATTATCCTCTTTTCCAAGCAAATGGGAAATGGATGGTTGAAATTCCCTGCTTAAACTCTGATGACAGCCCAGATGATGAGACTACTCACCGTTACCCAGGTATATCTGTGTAAGAGAGTTATAACTGGGAGAATATTGCCATCTCTTGCATTCATTTTCCCAAATGCCAAGGAAGCTACTTGCCTATTCTAATGTGGCTGGACTTAAAATCAAATACAATTTTGATGCTTCCAGGAAAAGCAGAGAGACAGGATGAGCCAAGGAAATATGATAATAATACTTAACAGACTAAAAACCATTTGGTGAGCCCAGACTAGACCTGGCCCCATGTCAGCTGACATGCATGAGGTTGTTGAATCTAACCCTTGCTGGAAGCCTGCTCCTGTAATGCTATGGCCTTGATGTTTCAGATAAGGAAGCTGAAGATAGGTAACTTGCCTATGGTTGCAACTGGTAAGGGGTGGTGCCGAAGCCCTGACAGATTTGGTGCCCTTAACTACTCCGCTTTTGCTGCACTTTGTTATGGAAGAAGCACAACCTACACCCAGTTGATTCAGAAGAACTCAGAAGAACTAGGATTGAGTCCTGTATGGTGCCTCTCAGCGATCACTTCTCCTGTGTGCTTTCTCATCTATAAAATGAGGGCATCTGTCCAGGTGTGTTAGGCTATGCTTTTAGTCTGAACTGCCTGCTACTGGATGTCCCATTTCCATCCAGTTGGAAATGGCCATCGTCATAGGGATGGAGGGTGGGGCCAATAGAAAGCCAACAGCTTGCCCCATTTGGTGTAGAAGTACCCCAAAGCGAATACTTGCCCAGCACCCGCTGGGCACTGTCCTCAACCACCACACCTAGAAGAGCACCTCTTAAGTTGTACTGAACTTCACAGTGCCAAGGAGTCCTCAAAGGTCTAAATTAATTGAAAACATGACTTTTTCTTTTACCTACATTCATGCTTATGTTTACTTCTAACAAAGACAGAACCCAGAAAATGCAAACAAGCAAATCAGTGAAACTATGACTCATTACTGATCACATCCGAAGAGATGACAGTTCAATATGCATAGTCCTTGTACCTTTTTCTATGCATATTGAATTTTGTACATTTCTTGAAAAATGAGATTATACCATCCACATGGTCGGTGATCTGATTATTTTCTCCAGTTAATTTTTTTTTTTTTTTTTAGTAACTGAAGTAGTTTTCTTAAAAACAGTCTTATACAGAACCCCAGTAGATAAACAGGTAAAAATGGAGATGCTCTCTTTTGGGGAAAAGGGGTGTGGAGGGAGAAGAGTGAGCCCACGCTCAAGTCTGGCTTTTCTCTGTCTCCTTACACCCCCATGGGGGATCCCTAAGCACTATAGTGCTCAGCAGACCCCACTTGGAAAATCTTTGTTCTTTTGATATTAATTAAGATCTCATTTTATATTATACCAGTGCAAGACTCCGAACTTAGATAATTCATATCTCCCCCAGGATAAAAATAGAATTCAAAGGTACTAGCAGCCATAATTGTTGCAACTATCATTTGTTAAAAATTGAAGAATAATAGGAAAGTCTGCGATCTTTTCCCAGCCTAGAAAAGTAGCCTCGACTCTTCCGAAGATCAGACTGTTGAAGGAAAACTGGGGACACAAAGACTTTGTGGCTCTCCTCCTCTCTTCTGAATTTAGACATATGCACGTGTTTAAAACACTCCCTACCTAGAAGGAGCAGTTCCTCCAAAAATGAACAAGAAATTGTTGGTTGTTGTTGTTGTTTTAAAGAAGTGGAGGGGCTCTTCCCTCTATCCAAGCAGAAATGAATCCGTAGCCAGCAAGAAGCAGATGGCCCTTCTTCTCTGCCCTTTAGTTTTATGACTGTAAGTCTGGGAGATTTTTCAGCAGTTGCAATAGTTGGCTTCATCTGTCATGCCAGGCAGTGCCTCAGCTACAGCAGCGTGTCTTTTTACATTCAGGTTCCACGGATACGGACTAAGCAAAGCCTCATGTTTTCACATCACAAGCTGATGATGAGCGATGTGAGGAGAGACAGCGTTAAACAGATTCTTCCCCACTCTCCATTTCTTCGTCCTGCTGGTTAACAAGTGTGCGTCAAGCTAGAATTTACAATGCTCGGTGAAAACTCTGCTCCAAGGGTGGAATTTATCCTCTCTAATGTCCCCTGGTGGAATGGAATCACCTTCCCGGTTACACTTTATGTTGTCTCACGTAGCAAAGCGTCTTTATCTCAAAATGTTCTCGAAGATCCAGGAGCAGGGTTTCTGGATTCTGCTTTAACTTTGGCATGATATACAGTGTGGTCTTGAGCAAGTCATTTGAGCTGTCTTTGCCTCTAAAACTGTAATGACACTTCACTTAGTCCTTCAAGCTTATCACAAAGCGCTTCTTGAAGAGATTGGCATGGACTGGTAGCTTTCAACTTGGTTGCACATTAGGATCACCTGGGGTTGGTTTGTTTGTTTGTTTGTTTCATTTAAACCACCAGTACCAAGGTCTGATGATTCTAAAGAAGATCCAAGATTTAGAAACACTAACCCTGACAAACCCATTCTGAATTATTGTCACCCTGTTGCTTGTTTTGTTTTGCTTTTTATAACTTTTAACCCAATAGGTCTCAAATTTTTCTTTCTGCCTGTGGCTCACCTCCGACAATGAGATCGAAGTTCCTTTAGGAAAGAAACAGATGCATAATTCACCTTTGTATTCCCAACGTAATTCGACCAGAAGGAACCTGGGCTCAAAAAATTAGCTCTAAAACTTATTAACCATGCATTCTTGGGCAAGACACTTAACTCTTCTGCATGTTTCCTTATTTGTTCCTACGGATAAGAATATCCACCTACATGTAAGGTGGTCATGAGGCCTAATGAAATTATTTGTGTGAGGCTTGCAGTTGGTAGTCAGATCAGCTACACAATAGATGTTTGCTACATTTGATGCCTTTTTGGTAGCAGTGTTTCTATTGTTGCGTTATTCCTTCACTCAACGCTTCCTCCTGTTGTTCTAGGTTGTGGGCGAATGTGTTCATGACATTCACATTTTAGAAGATCGTATCTATGACCTTATTTAATTTTTACAGAAAAGTTGTATTTCTAATGCTGGAAACAAATAAAACCCTGATGGTTAAGAGGAATTAAGTGACTTATCTTTGGCTTCACAGTAATTTGATGATGAAGCTATGGTTGCAATCCAGGTTTTAAGACTTGTACCCAAAGCTCATTCCAAAGGACAAAACCACCAACTTTTTTTTTTAATTTTTTAAACATTTATTTATTTTTGAGAGACAAAGCACACGCAGGGGAGGAGCAAAGAAAGAGGGGAGACACAGAATCCGAAGCAGGCTCCGGGCCTGAGCTGTCAGCACAGAGCCTGATGTGGGGCTCGAACTCATGAACCGTGAGATCATGACCTGAGTCAAAGTTGGATGCTTAGCCGACTGAGCCACCCAGGCGCCCCCAAAACCACCATCTTGATTCTCTAACCAGTTACTGTAGCAATGGGACTATTGTCACAGAAGCAGCCTCATGCAGGGGATAAGATTGTGGACTGCCCAGGTGTAATAAGTAACTCTGTTGTTTATTAGCTATGTGACTTTGGAAAAGTTATTTTACCTTTCTGTGTTTCAGTTTTCTTATCTGTAAAATGAAGATAATAATATTTACTTCAAAGACCTTTTGTGAGGGTTAAGCATATGCCCAGTCCCTGCCATATAGCACACAATAGATACTAATTATTATGATGCTTGTCATTATACCCCTGGTTAAAAGTGAGTAGTCTCTAAAATCTGCCCAGGACCCTAGGGAGGCTCCATGCCCTGCTGCACTTAAAATGGTGGAGGGGGGGAGGGGTATGTTATCAAGCAAATATCCTTGTTATATTCTTTAAAATGTACGTACTTGTCTACAATTGTATGTCTAGGAAACACAACAGTTCTGACATTTGTGCATATGAAGGAATAAATCCTCCCTAGCAAATTGGAATTGATCCATGGCTAACAGTTGGTAAAATGCACAATTTGCATGAGGATAAGTGAGGATGTTATACATCTATTTATAAAAAGACTGACTGCATAATGGGAATATCCTATGGCATCTGTAGCCTAAGCTTGGACGAGATCATCTCTTGTATTTTTTTTTTTCCTTAATGTTAAGAATCTAATTGAATCTCCACAGAACATGTGTAGTCTTATCTTAGGAGAGAAATGTCCAGTTCAGCACACTCCATCACTCAGTATAATAGCTTTAACAGTATTGAAAAGGCTATGTATTAAAAGATTTCTTAAATCATGTGTATGCAGCTATAGAATGGATTTCCTATAGGGAGATGTTGTTTATGACTGAGTAGTGCTGTGGAGTTTCTAATTAATTTAGCTCCCAGCACTAAGCACAGCCATTATCCTCTCTCCTTGTTTTTCCTGCATTTACTCTTCTAGGGAAAAATGAGGAGGGGGTTGCAAAGACAACAGCACAAGCATTTTCAGCATCTCCCCTACTTAGTGTATGTATTTGGCTGATAAGCGTGTCCAAGGGGAAAGAAAGGATGGCTGTCAGATGATTGGGATTCAAATGGACTAGGAGAAATCTTGGAATTCAGATAGAAGTCAATGTTCTCTTTTATGTTGAAGATGACCTTGATTGGTAAAAATGTCAGAAGCAAGGGAAACAACTCTGGTAAGTTGCTGTGGGCTGAGAGAAAGAATGGTTTTCAAAGATCAGCACTGGTTGGATCTCTCAAAAGGTCTCAGAGATGAGAATTCACTAGGGGCCAGACCTCTACCCAAGGTGAGATTGTGTGAAGATGCTTATGGTCTCCTGTAATGGAATGATTTCAGTATACTGTGATAGGTGCCTGAATAGAACAAAGCACAGGATGTTTTAGGAACAAAGAGTGAGAAACCCACCTACTTTGTAGTGAAAGACGGGAAGGAGGGAAACACTTTTAATTGAGGAGATGCCCCAGTTTACTGACAGCAGGCGGGCTATTGGGCAGGGATAGCTCCTGAATGTTACAATCAAGTGGGTTGCTGAACTAGCATCTCCTCCAACTTCTTTTTCCATCTTGCATTTTTCTCAGTCCGAACTATTTTTTTGGTCCTCTCTCAAAGAGATGGCTATCAAAAATGAGTAGAGTACTCATTAACATTGCACAGAAAGCCTAAAGAGTTAAACTGTCTCCATGAAGGCTTGATTTGTTCTTTACTCTTGGGTCAGAATCTAAGAACTAGGAGAGTTTAGTAAATCCTAGGCCTTGGTAAATAGTCTGTGGATGGGTACATGTTGCACTTTAAGCTTTAACAAAATGTTTTCACGTGTAACCATTTATCATTCATTCAATCTTTGCGTGACATGGGTGAATTTATAATACCAGTCTTATTTTTTTATGCTGGGAAACCATGGTTTCAGAAGGTAAAAAGCCTACACACTTTTTTTAAGCTTATTTATTTATTTTTAGAGAGAGATAGCATGTCAAGCAGGATAGGGGTAGAGAGAGAGAGAGCAAGAGAGAGAATTCTAAGCAGGCTTCACCGTGTCAGCTCAGAGCCCCAGATCGCATGAACCGTGAGATCATGACTTGAGCTGAAATCACGAGTCAGAAGCTCCAATGGATTGAGCCACCCAGGTGCCCCAGCCTGCACACTTTTAAACCATTAGCATCAGGCCCCTAAGACCTTGGTATGCCATAATTTTCACTAATCCTCAACTTTTCTTCTTGTATAATCAGCCCTAGACTGTGCACCTCTATGTGGCATCAAATCCAATTGCTTACAGGGATGATACATATAAGAAAAAAAAAAAATTAAACTAAATGGAACACAGTTGGGAGTGGTGGAGACTCTGATGAAATGGAGCATGTGTTGATCAATTAAAGGAAATGAGAATCAAATTCTTAATAAAAACACAGGTGGGCCAAAGCAAACATTCCCATTTAATGGGACTTGGTAGGATGGGGTTTATAAGCAGTCTATTTGCATCCTCTGCATGGAAATTGAAATATGAAATAGGTTCTAAGCAGAATAAGAAGTAGAAAAGCTAACTTATAAAGATCTGTTGGTATATATTTATGTGTTATTGAAAGCATACTTACATCAAGATCTAATTTGGCTCTCCAAATGTAAACATATCACTAAATTAAATGGAATATGAAAGGATTACTGATATGCAAGATAAATCTAGACCTGCCCCTTGTGTTATATAAGGCTCTTCTGTATCCATTTGCTCGTTGGTGCAGATTCCAGAAATTTATGTTAAAAAAAAACAGAACAACTTTTTGTCAAAGGTAGGATCATCTCGATGACCGATTGGTTATTTGCTCAATTCTTTGGTGATAATCTTATCTTTTTTACCCAGGTACTTTACAATACTCTCCCTGATGACTCACACAGTGGGAACTATTTCCTGGAGACCACACTACCCTGGTTAGGCTTCTAGACATTTTATGGCTTAAAACAGCAATATGGTAGAAAGAATGCTGGAATTGCTATTTAGACACCAGATTTGAGCCTTCGCTCCATGATTTACAAAAGTGTGACCCTACACTGACCCCAGCCATCTATCTGTGGCTCTCCATAAGGTGTGGGGGTGGCCAACTCCCCTAGAATACATTTCAAAATGTGGTTAGATTGTGGGTTGGTTGACAATGCCTAGTCAGATCTCTTGGCGTTTCATAGGCAGGAGCCTAGGATTACTACCCATTCTGCTTTGCACACAGGACAGCCCCATACAATGAAGCATCGTCCTGGACAGAAGTCCAAGTCCCCCCTTTGAGAAGCAGTGCTCTAGGCAATGTATTTACCCCGGGTGAACCTCATTTTCCTCACTTATGAAATGTCCTACTGAGCTTACAGGGTTATTATGAAGATCAAATCAGATAATATATGTGAAATTGCTTTGTAAGCCCTAAAGCATCATATGCATGGGAGGTATTATAACCATTATGCTAAGTGGCAAAGAAAGGCAAAGCTCTTTACAGCAAATTGTGAACTGTACAGATCTATAATCTCTTTTTTTTTTTTTTTTTTTTTTTTTTAACACGGCTTAATCTGGATCATCTGGGCTGAGAAGGTTGTTTTGATCCATTAAGGTCTTTTGCTTCTTTCTACTCTTAGGAAAATCCCAAGATGTACTTATTGTTGAAAGTGTCGACTACAGTGGTCATTTACCAGTGTCTAATTTAATATCAAAGCTACCCCCCCCAAAAAAAATACTTTCCTGATTATTCGTAGAGTTTTAGGAAAATCGAGGATCAGAAAAGTCTAGGTAGCATACAGAGTGTGACCACCAAGACTATGAATTTAGGGTCCGAAGGCACCCAGTTTGAGGCCTGACCCTACCACATCCACATTGGCTGTGGGATCTTGGGTAAATTAACTCGCTTTTCTAAAGTTTAGTTACTTATAAAAGGGTTAAAACACCTCATCAATGTTGTGGGGTTAAATGTTATCTCTTTGACATAATGAGTGTTTCCAATAGGAATATCCCTTTATCTTGTCGAGGCCCCAAGTTTTGCTTGAAAAGAGGCCAATCTACCCTGGTTTCACACCTCACTACTAAAGGGAACAGCCATCCTGTTTTCAGACTTCCTGGAAAGATGTGAGTAGGGACTATATTGTATTTCCAGTTATGAAGTGGAGAGATTCCTTCATAGGACTGGGGCAAAAATCAAGAAATAGACTCCACCTTGACCTGTACCATATTGTTAGATGCTGTCTGCAATCAAATTATCTACTGAAATGCCCGTATGTCCTATCAAGCTCCCATCAAAACTCTTAACAGGCAGTCAGTTGATGTGGCTTCCAACAACAGCTTAGGTGTATTTTTAAATATTCTGTCTGGCAGCTCATGAAAAAGAAAAGAAAAAAAAAACTGAATAGGCAGCAACCAACGGTTTTCTTTCCAACAAAGATCCTTCCCCACAACCTGTCCACCCCTTTTGAGGAAGGAATAGGTTGAGATATGCTGTACCAGAATAGCAGAGTGGCCATGTTACCTAGCAACCACTTCTAAGGATGGGTGCTAGACATGCCCCCTAATTACCAGATCAAGGAGACTCTCCCTGAGTGTGTCTTTGAGAGTGAGCAAAAGCATTTGGGTTTCAGTGACTCCTGTGACCGGGTGAGATGATGTGAGACACTCCCTTTCCGTTGCTCAGGAGCTACAGGGACTCGAAGGCCGAGGAAGCCATGACATTTAAGGATCTGAAATCTTGTGGCCCCAGGTTACTTTCCCCAGACCACTTCTTACCTTGACACCATTTTTTCCCCCATTTCTTGAGGTATGATTGACAAATAAAAATTGTATATGTTTAAGTTTTACACATAATTTTTAAAGGTGTATGTATATATATACATATATACAGTGAAATATATATGTATTTATATTAGCAAAATATATATTTATATAGCGAATATATATATTTATATAGCAAAATATATATATTTATATAACAAATATATATATATATATATTTCGCTAATATCACCTCAGTATAATATTTCACCAAATGATCACCTCAATCAAGTTAATTAACACACTCACTGTCTCACATAGCTACCTTTTGTGTGGTGAAAACACAATCTACTCTTTGAGCAAATTTCAAGGATACAATATAGTATTATTAACTTTAGTCACCAAGCTGTCTGTTACATCCCCAGAACTTATTCATCTTATAACGAAACGTTTGTACCCTTTGACCTACATCTCTCCATTTACCCCACCCAGCCATGACACCAATATTTTCATTTTTTATTTTGTGATAGTTGTAAATTTGCCTGCCTTTGTAAGAAATAATACAGAGAGGTTCCCTTTGGTGCAGATGGATATACCTTCACCCAGTTTTTTTCCATGACAACCTCTTACATAGCTCTAATGCAGTATCACAACCAGGAAATTAATATGGTCCATCACCCGTATTCATATCTCAGCCGTTATGCATGTACTACGACCCCAATTTTAAGGAAAATATAATCCTAGTGCAGCAAACCCCTCTTTTGGAAAATCTTTTTTGATAACCCTGATCAATTGAAAACATAAACAAAATGGTCTTGGGAATGTCAATACTCCACAAGAACCCCTTTGACTTTGACTTCTACCGGTACTGTCTCTTCTGTCACCTGACTCAGAATGTTTGGGATGGAGCAAAGAGCTATGTCTCAGGGTCACATTAAGATATAAGATCAAATACAGCAGCCCTGTTTCAGTTACTTGTAAGCCCATGGTCTGTATATAGTCGGGAGGCTAAAGTCTGAATTTTTTGAGGTCAAGAAATTTGAAGAGCTGGTTGTCACCCTGGGTCACACTCTTGCCGCTTTAACTGTTGCTAAAACTTCTCAGCCCAAGCATGCGATTCTGTGTCTGTCAGAATGAGGGGTGAAGGTAAAAGCAGTGTTTTGACTGCAGGTGACACATAGGGAAGGACCATGGCATCACCATGCCTGGAAAGCTGCTTCACTTCTGGGCAGGGCCAGGTGGAGTGGCTACTTTCTATAGCCGATGGCGACTATACTGGAGGTATAATGGAAATGATTTAAGGTTAGAAGCCTGAACTACTGGAGTTTAAATCCCAGCCTCAAATCAACCAGCTATGCAACAAATGACCTCACTTCCCCATCTCTAAGAAATTGGAGATGCTGAGGGTAACTCAGACCTCAGAAGGCAGTTAGAAGGTTTCAGTGGCATAAGAAAGTGGTTCCCAAACTTGAGCACGCATTGGAATCACCTGGAGGGCTTATCCCACCAGATTGCTGGACCCCACCCCAGCGTTTCAGATTCCTCTCAGGTGAGGGCAAATAACGTGCATTTCTAACAGGTTCCCTGGAGCTGCTGCTTGCCTGTTTAGGGGTCACGCTTTGGGAACCCCTCTGATCTCTTTGTAATCACACTTTGGGAACCCTTCATATAAGGGACATGAAGTGCCTACTAACATACTTGATTCATCCAGAGGAAGCTAGTTCCCCTCCAAGTGAATAGAGAATCAGGTACCCACCTTGCCCAAAAAACCTGAGTTCTCAGACTTTCTACGAACTCACCCCCTTATTAACATCTAAACAAGCCATGTAGGGGCAGCTGGGTGGCTCAGTCAGTTAAGTGTTCGACTTTGGCTCAGGTCATAATCTCATGGTCCATGGGTGCAAGCTCCACATCGGGCTCTCTGCTGTCAACCCAGAGCCTGCTACGGATCCTTTGTCCCCCTCTCTTTCTGTGCCTCCCCTGCTTGTTCTCCCTCCCTCTCTCTCTCAAAAAATAAAAATAAAAATAAAAACTGAATGAGCCATGTAAAACAAAAGGCTGTGAAATTATTAAGCATATTTGACAAGGGTACATAGCTAATATTGGTATTTCCTAGTTTAGAAGTGATTTTCCCCCTAGAAACAAATTTAGAGTTAGGGGTTTATGGTGGATGTATGTGCAAATGTATTGGCTTGCACATATGTAAGTTATACACACTTCTTGGCTCATTATCTGCCAGCTTCACCCCCAACACATAATATTTTCACCAGGCGGGTGTACCTTATGTGCTATTTTTCAGCATGTGTCTGTGGGAGAAAATGTGGAAAAAGGAAGCTTAGGAAAACAAGTGTTCTTAGAAGAACTTCAGAGAACCTCTCATTAGAGAGGCAAATTAAAATTTTCAGTCCCTGGCCTATTCTTTCTAAACATACCAAATTACATCATCTTTTGATAGAATAAACTCCAGACTACAGAACTACCTTAAAAAAAATAGTACTGATATATTTTGCTTGTGCTATAAGTGATATAAAGAAAATCACTTTAAATGGTATTTTCTTGGCCCCCAGGGATTTTTTTTTTTTTTGTAAGAGACAAAACCCCAGGTGTAAACCTGAGGGATTACCTTAATAATCTTCAATGTCCTGGATTTCTTAACATGGCATGCAACCCTTGATTTCTTTTTATTAGTTCCCTTTCCAGAGGCCTGACATGCTCTGACTTCCAACATTAGAACAGTCTCATGGCCTAGGATAAAGCTCTGATTTCCTGGTCCAGCCTCATATTTGACTTCCAGACTGAAGGCTTTATTGAATCCACTGATGCAGCTAATGGTGTAATTGACAGCATTTTAAACAGGTGATAACTGTTGAATATTGATGCATTCTCCAAACATCAGTAGCTTAAGCTTTCTGTCAAAAAGCTGGCTGGGCTTTGAAATGTATCTTTGAAGATATATATATATATATATATATATATATATATATATATATATATATATATATATATTTTTTTTTTTTTTTAACTTTTTTTTTTTTTTTTTTTTTTTTAAGTTAGGGCAACAGGTACCAACACACAAGCCAAAAAGTGTTTCAGAGTCAGAACACTTGACTAGCAATGGCAATGTCAGGCTTGGATGTCAGTTTGGATTTGGTTCTTTGTCCGAGTCTTCCTAAACTGAGATTATTTCAGGCCATTTCCCCCCTTGTGCATTATGTAATGTCTGCAAAGAGAAGTCAGATGGAGAAAAACAGCAGGAGCCAGGGTAGAAATACACGGGCAGTGTTACCTTAGGCCGTCATGCATCTTGTAAACCTACAGTCCCCTAAGGTCCAGCAAAGATGGAATTGACAGGACTTCTAAACCCCAATCAGTTCATTCCTAGGAAAGGCAACCAGCAGGAACTGAAATAGTAATTGCTTTCCTTTATTCAAAGAAATCATGGATGAAACGATTAAACAGATTAAGGCTTACCTCCTTCAGTGCCCCGGAATAAATGCAGTCTGGTTTTCTGATAGAACTGTAACTGTCAGTCAAGGGATTAGGCCTTAAGGGGGTGGAGAGAGGAGGTGGCCTTAAAATGTATTCAAATTTGCAAACTACAGCTGTGTATTTTAATCCTGGAGTTACACATTGATCTTGCCCCCTCTTTGAAGTCTACTGTTCTATTAGCTGCAGGCTTTCTGCCCTCAACCACTCTTCTTACATATTTTTTAAAAAGATATTTTAAAAACTCAATTAAAAATAGTACTGCATCGAATCACCCAAGGGGGAAATATAATTAAAGGTAACCGTTTGTATTACCCTCGGTGAGGATAGACTTCTGACATGTGATTAACTTTGAAATACACAAGCCCGATGATTTCTTCAGAAATTCAGCATTGTATATCTTAAAAAATTTCTTTTCTAACTCATTTGGGATTTTGTACTTACAAGGAGACTGTTTATCCATTTAGTGATTCAGTGGAGGGCTGAATGTAGTATGTTTTTAGTCTAAGCAACACAGTATGCCTGTTGGTTTAAGTCATATCAAGTGAGTGAGTACAGCTGCAAAATGCACAGTTTTCTCATTAGCTGTCGTACAATTAATTGTCTGCACCTATTAATTTTTTGAAAAGTTAATAGATATTTCTGGAGAAACCAAGAGAAAGTGGCAGAATAAATGCTAGGCCATTTCTCATGTGGTGACAGAACTTAAGTATTTGTAAGTTTCTGACTGTCATTAGTCAAGGTTCTGGGTCCATTATCGCAACCTTGACATCTAGGTTCTTAATCTGCAAATCCAATTTCTTTCCACCATTTTCCTGCCTGAAAACAAAAGTCCCATCAGCCCAGACTGTTTGTTTGTTTCTTTTTTTTTAATGCTTTTTTTTTTTTTGAGAGAGAGAGAGACACAGAGCATGAGTGGGGGAGGAGCAGAGAGAGAGGGAGACACAGAATCCAAAGCAGGCTTCAGGCTCTGAGCCGTCAGCACAGAACCTGAGGTGGGGCTCCACTCATATGCTATGAGATCATGACCTGAGCCAAAGTCGGAGGCTCACTGACTGAGCCACCCAGGCATCCCCATACTGTGTTTCTTAATGTTTCTATACACAATAAACAAGCTGATGGGTCAGTTACTATGTTGAACCAGGAGAAATCCATCCATCTTTCCATCTGTATTTCACCATCCATCCTTCTATCTATCCATTCATTTGTTGGTTCATTCATTCAGACTCTTGCTTGATGCTCAAAGTGTCAGCTGTAAACATTTATTCCCCACTCTCTTGGAGTTTACAGTCTAACATGGAAGATGAATTTCGAATAATAAGACATTTGAGGAAAGCTACAGAAGAGACTGGCAAGGAAGATGCGGTGGGCAGAATTATAAGAGTGACCTTCAGGAACCCTCATCTTTATATCATTCCCTCTGCTTTGGGTACGTGTGGAACCTGCGAATATAATACGGATATCACCCTTTTGATTATGTTAAATTATTTGACAAAAGGGAAATTAGGCCAGCGGGCCTAACCTAATTATATGAGCCCTTTAAAGGCAGACCGTTTTCTCCAGCTGGTGGGGAGGAGTCAGGGCGATTCCAAGCCTAAGAAGGGTTTGATGCACTATCACTGGCTTGAAGTTGGAGGTGGCCACGAGATAAAAAGTGCCGGTGGTCTCTAGAAGCTGAGAGCTGCCCCTGGCTAACAGCCAACATGGAAACAGAGACCTCAGTCCTCCATCTGCAAGGAAGTGAACTCTGGCAACAACCCGAGTTAACTTGAAAGTGAATTCTTCCCCACAGCTTCCAGGGAAGAGTTCAGCCCGCCTGACACTTTGCGTTCAGCCGAGTGAGATGGCTACGGGTTGAACTTTGTCCATCATAAAAAGATAAGTTGGCGCCCTAACCCTCAGTACCTGTGAACGGAACTTTATTTGGAGAAAGTGTCTTTGCAGATTCAGTCAGGTTAAGGTAAAGTCCTGAGGGTGGGCCTCCACCCAGGATGAGCGGTGTCCTTGCGAGAAGAGGGATATCTGGGCACAGGCACACCTGAAGAATGCCATGTGAAGACACACACAGACACAGAAGGGAATGGCCATGTGAAGACCAAAGTGGGCATTGGAATAATGTCGAAGAACGCCTGGGGCTACTATAGCTTGGGAGAGACAAAGAAGGCTCTCCAGTAGAGCCCTCCCCTGGAACATGGCCGCGACACCTTGAGTTTTCACTTTTAGCTTCCCGAACTGAATAAATTTCTGTTTTTTTTTTTTAAGCCACCCAATTTTTGCTACTCGGTTCCTTCAGTTTTAGGAAACGAAAACAGCAAGTCTAAAGCAGAGAACCCAGTGGAGCCTACCCAGACCTTTGATCCACAGAACCATAAGACATAAATGGGTGTTGTTTTAAGCTCCTACGTTTGAGGTAATTATGTAGCAATAGACAATGAATCCAGAAGAGTATGGAAAGAGTGCCTAATCTACATAATCTGAGGGCGGTTGTGTGTGGAGGATGTGTAAGATGAGGAAAAAGGATAAGTAAGAACTAGCTAGCAGAAAGGAGAAAGGGAAGATTGTTCCGAACAGAAAGAACAGCACATGCCAAAGCCTCGAGACAGGCAAGAGCGAGCTGTACTCAAGGAACTAACCTATTCAGGCTTTTTCTCTTTCAGATAGTGTTGCTGTCAATGGCAGGTCTAACCTAGGTGCCGGAGGTAAAATATGGACCTCACAGACATCATTCTTATCTTTCCGAGCTCAGATTCAGTAAGGAAGGTGAACAACCTAGAATCCGACTACAGAATGATAATTAAAGTTTATAAGGTGGGTTGTGAAGAAATAACACAAGGGACTGAGTCAGAAAGCTACAGAGTATTGGACAGAATTGATAAGGGAGAGTGTCATGTATGGAGTCTGGGGGAGGTAGGCAAGGCCAGATCAAGGAGGGTGTTTTGGGGGCGCCTGGGTGGCTCCGTCAGTTAAGTGTCTGACTTTGGCTCAGGTCATAATCTCATGGTTCATGGGTTTGAGCCCTGTGTTGGGCTCTGTGCTGACAGCTCAGAACCTGGAGCCTACTTCGGGTTCTGTGTTTCTCTCTGCCCCTCCCCCATGCACTCTCTGTCTCTCTCTCTCTCAAAAATAGATAAACATAAGAAAAAGAAGCGTGCTGTGATAGTATTTCAGGAAATCACTGTCTCCCTTATTGTAGTGCTCAGTAGTAATCTGTTGTAATAATCTGCTTAGCACCCTCTCTGTAGTAGCCACCTGCACCTTCTCAGATGGAGGCTAGCAGAGAAAATTCTAGACCATTCCCTTAACAGAACACAGATTGTATCTCTGCGGTGGTAACGTATAGTCTGTCCTGGAGCATTGGGCTTTTGTTTAAATATATAACCACAATATAAATAACCAAAACCCTCTTCTCCCCCTTGTACTGCAGACTTGCCTTATTTCTTGAATTTCAATTTGCTTGCTTCGTGTGGGAACATGTGTGTCTGTGTGTCTGTCTGTCTCTCTCTCTCTGAGCCCCCCAAAATGACCCTCGGTTTCAGTGATTGACTGGAAGGACTCGCAGAAATCAGGAAAGCCGTTACATTCGTGGTTATAGTTATTATAGCAAAAGGATACGGATTAAAATCTGCAAAGGAAAAAGATGCATCGGGCAGAATCCAACAGGGACTGAGTACCAGCTTCCAGGTGCACTCTCCTAGAAGAGTCATACGACAGTGTGTGACAGCACATGGAATACTGCCAGCCAGACTATCTCACTTGAGCCTCAACATCGGGGTTTTTCTGGGGTGTCAGTCAGGTAGGCTTGGAACCTCTACATGGCTTATGTTAGTCACTCAGTCCCTATTCTCTCTAGAGGTCAAAGTGTTACAGCGCAGCCCAAGGCCCCACAATTAATCACATTGTTAGTATAAACTATCTGGCCTGGTACAAGGCCCAGGGTAAATAAGAACACTCTTACCAGGCAGGGTGTTCCAAGGGTTTAGAGATTATCTCCCAGGAGCTGGTGAAGGGGGTGGGGGATGCATATCTTTCTTTGGAATGTGCAGGATTTGAAAATCTCAGACCTGCAGAATCAACACTTTACTATAACACATTCTCTCTCTCTCTCCGTCTCTCTCCACCTCTTTCCCTCTCGCTCCCTTCCCCTTCCTCTCCCTTCCTCTCTCTCTGTCCTTACTTAAATTCCAACTCTTGTTTCCACAAAATGTTGACAGCATTATCACCAAATTCTTAGCAAAACCTGAAAATCCTTTCGCAGTGCTTTTCCTTTATATCTCTTGCTCTGGTGGTTTACAGACATAAATTCACGTTGTATATATGTTCGGGAACCTTTTCTTTCTGTTTAATTTTACTTCATCGAGAGTGACTGGGCATCCAGTCAGATGCACAGAAGATCACCCTGTCCTGACGAATGTGTGCACCTATGCAACCCACACTTTCATCAAAGTGTAGAACGTTTCCGTCACCCTAGAGATTTCCCTGACGCCCCTCCACAGTCATTCTCTACCCACCTGCTCCCTTGCCTCCCCTCCCATCCCCTGGAGTGGCTTGCTGTTCTTATCTCTCCACAAAAATTTGCACTGTTTGTTTTAAACTGGATATAAATGGACACATATGATGTGTGGTCTTTTCCCATGTTTTTCCCCCACTCAGAATAATGCTCTTGAAGTTCAGCTATGTTAGTGTGCAATAGTAATTTATTACTGTTAACTGCTGAATGGTTTTCTCTTAAATGGCCATAACACAATTTATATATCTGTTCTCCTCTTATGGGCATTTGGATTCTCTCTAGTTTTTACCTATGATGAATACAAGTCGCTGTGTACATGCCCATACAAGTTTTTCTGTGGACATAAGTTTTCATTTCTTTTGGTTAAATAGCGAGGAGTGCAGTTGCTGGCTTGTAAGGTAGGTACATGTGTGTCTTATGTGCCAAATCATTATGCACAGTGGTTGTGTGGTTTTACACACCTGCCAGCACTGTGTGAGAGATATGGGTCCTTTACATCCCCTCCAACATTGGTTGGCTGTCCTTTTAACTTTAGCTCTTCATATAAGCTTATAGTGGTTTCATTGTAGTTTGATTGGCATCTTCCCGTTGATTTATGATGTCAACTTGTTCATGCGCTTATTAGTCATTCACACATATTCATTTGTGAAGCATCTGTTCAAGTCTTTTGCTTATCTTTAAAGCTGGGCTGTTGGGGGCGCCTGGGTGGCTCAGTGGGTTAAGCATCCAACTTCAGTTGAGGTCACGATCTCACAGCTCGTGAGTTCGAGCCCCTCGTTGGGCTCTGTGCTGACAGTTCAGAGCCTGGAGACTGCTTCGGATTCTGTCTCTCTCTCTCTCTGCCCCTCCCCTGCTCATGCTTACGCTCGCTCTCTCTTTCTCTCCCCTTCTATCAAAAATAAATAAGCATTAAAAAATAAAATAAAATAAAATAAAAATAAAATAAAATAAAATAAAGCTGGGTTTTTGAACTTTTTATTATTGGATTGTAGAAGTACTGTTCCTGGCTTAGTCTTTCTTGAGATTTTGATACAATAGGTCCTCTGTGGGTCCCTACATGATTCTGAAGTGCAGACAAGTTTGAGGGCCATACATTAATGGGTAACACGTGAATTTGCTAAGACTTCAACTGTTCTGGGTAGCCATAACTTGATATTTTCCCATCCAGAGGCTGGCCTGGTGATTATTTTAGATTGTCAAGGAAAACGTTTGAGAAATGACTCCCAATGTGTTGTTTTCTTCTCACTCTGGACTAAACACTGAATTTTAATGTGTAACTTGAGCTAGAAAATTCCCCGGTTGGATATAGTCACTTAAACCACATGTGGGCTGCATAGAAGATATCACTATAGCTATTAAAGGGAGCTTGAGTTCATTTGTAAGAGCATCTTAAACCACATTTTGTTTTTCCTCCCTCAAAGGAAAATGTGGTCATGTGGACACTGGAACTTGGAAGGCTATATGAAATTTGCATTTTTTTTCCTGAGTAAAATCATTTTGGAAACAATTTGAATCTTGTGCTAACATTCATTTCACACCAATTTGTCTAGCAGACAACTTTCCTGACCCAAAATGTTCGGCTTCTACTCAATAATTCCTTGAAACTTCCTACTGATTAATAGAATATTTTGAACCAGCTATCTGTTAAAGACCCCTATTTACCCTCCAAAGAGAAGATTAAACAAATAATTTCACCCGATTATTTGACAAGCCTTAGACATTTTCTTTTTAAAGCATTTTTGTAAGTTTGTTTTTTAATTTATTTTGAGAGAGAGAGAGTGAGTGGGAGAGGGGCAGAGAGAAAGGAGACAGAACATCCCAAGCAGGCCCCATGCTGTCAGCGCAGAGCCTGATGCAGGGCTCAATCTCACGAACCATGAGACCATGATTTGAGCCAAAACCAAGAGTCAGATGCTTAACTGACTAAGCCACCCAGGTGACCTAGACATTTTTTCTTTAAAGAAAAGTCCAGAATCATCAGTTCAGGGGGTTGAAGGATTAATCAATCAAAGTATTCAAGGAATCAAAGTTTGTACAAGCTTAGGCATCTGAAAGTGTCCTGGTAGGTTATTTCTCTTTTCCAAGGAGCCCTGCTGCCTTAGTAAGCTAATACAAAGATGGCAGGGTATACACATCTCATTGCAAATGCAGATTGATGTGGATTCCTGGAGGGTCATGCAGAGGCCCTTCCTTCCCTGTTTCTTAGGAAAGTAGGATGCACTTGATTTGTGATGCCCACCATTCATGAGCAAGAAAGTACCTGTTTCAATACTTTGTACTTGACCTTTCAAGATATGAAGTTCTAAAGTTAGCCAGAGAGCAAAAGCAAACAAATTATGCAGTGTCTATAAAATATTCTGTTATCCCAATGTTGAGAAAGGCTCATCAGTCAATTTTGCATTCTCCTTGTATAAGTGAGAGGAGATATTTCAAATCTGATGGAAGGAAGATGTTCAAATCCTGAGTCTCAAATGATCTTTGGTCCAGGATCCTAATCTGCCTTTGGTTTTATTTCCTGCTGTTTCTCACTAGGTCAGGGTTGATAAAGAGCAAGAAAAGTTCAACCCAGATCCTTCACTTCATTTACAGCACTGGCTGAAACATTTAATAAAGAGAGGGTGGAGGAAAATCCAAGGCTCCAACCTGGGCAGCTTCTGGGTCGCTAGTAGATTTCCATTATCCTTGTCACTGCAGAGTGGAGATTTGAGAGCTGGGGTGTGCGTGCGTGTGTGTGTGTGTGTGTGTGTGTGTGCGCGCGTGCGTGGCAGGGAGGATTTGCACAAGATGCTGAAATGTGAAAGAAGTGATGACTATGTGTTAGCCCTGTTTGATTTGTTCCAGGGGAAACTGCGTTTTAAAAACTCTCCTGTGAAAAACGTGAGGCTTTCTGAATGCACAGCTTCATATTATTCTGCACTGAGGCAGCTTTCTGCAGATAGCAGGGTTGTCTTATCCAGTAGTGCCGGGAAGATTTTGTTTATCCACGCCTGATTTTTGTTTTATTGTATGTTTTTTAACTTGCCATCGAGGAGAAATTTCTTCCTTTTTCTTGCCCTGGAGTAGTGTTCTCAATGGCTCTCATAAACTGCAACCATATTTTTTTTAAAGTTCTGTGCAATAGTTTCCATATGATGGTTTGAAATAGGCAATTTTAGGGGTGCCTGGGTGGCTCAATTAGTTAAGTGTCCGACTTTGGTTCAGGTCATGATCTCACGGCTCATGGGTTTGAGCCCTGCGCCAGGCCCTTTGCTGACAGGTCAGAACGTGGAGCCTGCTTCGGATTCTGTCTCTGGCTCTTCCTGCCCCTCCCCCACTCACGCTCTTTCTCTCTCTCAATTGTAAATAAATATTTATAAGATTTAAAAGAAATAGGTAATTTTAATATAATTTACTTCAGTGGGAGGCAGAGACTAATATCCACCTCTGCAAACAAATTTATTGGAGGATAGGTGGGAACAGAATGGGGACATCCTCTAAGCGTAAAATGTAGTCACTTCCTTGGGGACTGTAAACAAACTGGCAGCTAGATTACCCTTTTCCTAAAGAGGCACTGGTCCAGGCACAGGTGAAATGGTAAAGGACTGTTTTCCCACTACATATATATAGGTTTTGGTGTATGTAACATATTTGTCCTTTTGGCCGTACCTATATGGTAAGCATTCATAGCAAGACAGAGTCGGAGTATCTATCACGCCGGTGTTAATTTACGGCTTTATAAAAATACATCCATCTTCCATGGCCATTCTCCATGGGAGCTAGTTGGGTGGAGAAAAATTGATCTCTTCCAGCTCAAATTGGAAAATCAAATGAGAAATTGCTGATAAAGATTCTAACTATTCACATCCCAGGCACCACCACGAAAAGATTAACTTGAAGTTTTCAGAGACAGTGTTAACTGTTCTAATTCAGTCAGGTAAGTTTCATGAATGGGCTCACCTCAAGAAGAGTATCCTCAGGAGAGAAGGAGAAAGAGACAGAACACAAAAGACACAGATATACACAGGGGAAAAAATGCCTTTTTCCTAAAAGTCGTATTAGTTGTTATATCTCAGCTAACTTAGAAATTCAAAAAGACAGAAGCACGAGGCAGCATAAGGTGGCCAGTCTTAAAAACAGAAACACACGGGGCGCCCGGGTGGCTCAGTCGGTTGAGTGTCAGACGCTTGATTTCTGCTCACGTCTCGATCTCATGGTTCATAGGAGTGAGCCCCACATCAGGCTGCATGCTGACAGGACGGAGCCTACTTGGGATTTTTTCTCCCTGTCTCTTGAGTCACCACTCTTCTGACTTCTCACAACACAGATTCACTTCGCCTGTTTTTGAACTTCATAAAAATGGAATCATACAAGATGGTGTCCCTGGCATCTGGATCATTTCTCTTACTAACGTGTTTGTGAGATTCGTTGTGTTGTGGTGTGTACCACCAGTTGGTTCATCCCATGGATATTCCATTGGTTATACTCCAGTTTTTCACCCATTCGAATGGTGATGTGGTGATGGATAGTTCCTGGGTTTTTTTTGTTTTTTTGTTTTTTGTAGTTTGGCGCTCTTACACTTCTTATGTATTGCCGTGATCAACCTCGTACATATCTTTTGGTGAATGTTTATATACATATTTTCTCTCCATGTATCTGAAGAAGTGTAGTCTCACCGAAATCCGAGAAACAGAAATTTAACTGTTTTTCAAAAACCGTGCATCTTCAAGGACAGAGCAATTTCAAACGTGTTGATGAGCTCTGCTAAGAGGAGGACCAAAAGAAGACAGAAGTAAAGCAAAATCTGTTGTGTGAAGTTTGTGTCTCTGCAGGGCACTCAGAATTGAGTTTGCTTTTAAAATGTTAAGATTTGTTTAGTGATTCATATCTTCAACTAATTGCTTTGATCTTTAAAGTAATGGAAACAGTTGAAAGAGGAAGAGAGTGGGTACTCCCTGTGCTTGACAATTAAGTTTTATGGAGATAATCCCTAATGACTGTAGAGCACACAGAACGTCCTCCGGCCTCATTGGAAACATTTTCTCGCAGTAACAAACTCACGTTGGCATTTTCAGAATATGGCTTGTTTCACAGGAATTGTAAATTTGACAGTAACTGAAGTTTAGATTCTCCGGTAGTATAACTTCTTTCTGGGATTTAATTAAACTTTGGCAAGCTATATACCTGTGCTGTACATGTAAAATAAACACAGAGTTAGAAGAATCGTTAAAAATTACATCACAGGAGCAAGTTAAAAAGAAATCTATCTACCTATTTATTTATTTATTTTGAGAGAGAGAGAGAGAGAGAGAGAGAGAGAGCGCTTGAGCAGGGAAGGGGTAGAAAGAGAGGGAGAGACAGAATCCCAAGCTTCGGGATTGGGACATGGGCCTCCATATCATGAATATCAGGATATCAGGAGTTGATCAGGATATCAGTGAGATCAGGATATCAAGAGTTGATACCAAGAGTAGGGTCACTTCACCAACTGAGCCACCCAGGTACCCCTACAGGAGCAACTCTTGATACTGATTACATTTTCAAGGATAATATTATAGACACATTGGATTAAATAAAGTGTTAAAATTAATTTCATCTATTTCTTTTTACTTTATTAAGTCAGTTACCAGAAATTTTAAAATTACATAGGTGGCTCACATTAAATTTCTCTTGTGCTTTTCAACTTTGACATCACCTTCTCAAGACCGGTGGTGCAGCCCAGAAAACGATGAGTTTGACAGGATTAGAAAAAGAAGTTTTTCAAACGTGCTTACTTTCTGAGTACTTATTTTTCACATCTACGCACAGATTCCGTGGCATATGTGGGCTCAATTTGGTTGCCACTATCTTTTACCTAGTTACTTCATTGTTTTTATCATAACATTAATAGATATTTAGGAAGCACCAAGTGTATGTAGAGGTAACGAAAACATGTTATGTAGCCGTGCCTCCGGTTGAAGATAAGAGCCCCACATGTCTCATTCATTCATTCATTCATTCAGTAAATATTTATTGAGATTCTGTTGTGTGGTGACAACTAGGCAAAGCATGGGGGATTCAGTGATAAATAAAAGAGCTTAGAGTCAAGTGGTAGAGAGTGACAAGAGAACAGAGTGAGTATATGGAAAGTAAATTCTGGGGAGGGAAGGGAGACATTATGGAGCATGGTCTACTTGAGACACTTTTGACCAGTGACCTTCTACTCCCATGCTTTGTGTCCCCAGAACAAAGCCCATGTAATTTCTACCAAGAAGTCAGAGGATCAGGAGGGTCACCAAGAATGTTCTGGGAAAGTCTTACATATACATCCAGAAATCACTTGCCTGCAGAACCGTGCCTTTGGGGCTGATGCTTTGGAACACCATCTCAAATGGAATGGTGGGGAATCCACGCAATCTTTTAAAATTCAGAAAGGGTTCCAACATAGTTTTCCTAAAAGAGCATAGGTGTGTTCTCTCATATTATGGAAAGGGTGCATTTGGAGCTAGTTAATTGCTTGTTTTTTTCTGGGGCCTTTAAAATGAGATTGCATTAACATCTGAAGCCAAAAGGCTTATGTGATTCAGATTATAAAAGATGGCTTTTTAAACTCCTTTTCTAGCAGGAAGGAATCATTTCTGAAAAGAGTAACAGTGTCTGGGTTCAGACTTCAGCTATGTTACTCACTAGCTGATTAACCTTGGGCGTGTTAGCTAGATTGTCTGGGTAACATCACCTCGCAGTTGAAGGTCAACTAATGTAGGAAGGTGAAAGGACTTTTTAAAGGTGATATTTGATTATAACACTAAAATTAAAATGTTTATTGTATCAAATGTACTCATGCAGAAAAGTATGTAAAAATAAGTTTAGGGTGCCTGGGTGGCTCAGTCAGTGGAGCATCTGACTTCGGCTCAGGTCAAGATCTCATAGTTTGTGAGTTCGAGCCCCACGTTGGGCTCCCTGCTGTCAGCTCAGAGCCCACTTTGGATCTTCTGTCTCCCCCTGCTCGTGCTCTCTCTCTCAAAAATAAACAAACGTTCAACATACATACATACATACATACATAAATAAATAAATAAATAAAATTTTAAAATCACCTGTGTATTCCCACCACCAGAGAAAAATATGTTCAGATTTTTGTACATTTCCATCCAACTATTTCTGGATATTACTTTTTGATAGCGGAGCTTATGCTACACTTATATGGTGCATCCTGCCTGTTTCATTTTGACATTATTGTGTAAATATTTTGCAGAATGGAATTTTTGAATCCATACTGTGTAAAAGTGTCTTCAGAAAGAAAAACATTTTAATGGCATAATTTCCATTTCGTATATTATTTGTTATAGGATGAACATAATATTCAGCCTTTTGGAGGGCATTTAGATAGGAGACATTTAAGTCATGAGAGGACAGGTAAACAAAAGCAATTTAAAATTTTAAAGCAGGGGTGCTTGGGTGGCTCAGTCGGTTAAGCGTCCAACTTCGGCTCAGGTCATGAGCTTGTGCTCTGTGAGTTCCAGCCCCGCGTCAGGCTCTGTGCTGACAGCTCAGAGCCTGGAGCCTGCTTCAGATTCTGTGTCTCCCTCTCTCTCTGGCCCTCCCCTGTTCATGCTCTGTCCCTCTCTGTTTCAAAAATAAATAAACGTTAAAAAAAATTAAAATTTTAAAGCAGAATAAGTATAATATTTTTAAAGTTTAATTCAAACTTCAACATAATGTCTCTTCTGTTTTCTAAAGTCAAAAAACAATGCAACTGAACAGATTCAACAATCTTACTGGCTTTTTTCAACCATGCATGAATCAGGCAGCATCCCACCTAACTGTTAGAAAGGTGCTCCCAGGAGCTGTAACAAAGTGGAAGACTTTTATTAACTGAAGGAGGCAGGGCAAGGAAGTTTTTCCAGCAAAGAGTGGATTCTTTCAGGCAAAGCTACCTTCCTTTGGGAGAAGGCAGGAATCTGTCAGGCAAATTACCTGACTAGTACTGACCAGGTAATTCTAGATTGACCAGTTAATGATTACACTCCTTTAGAGAGTCTGAAAGTGCGATTAGGCTAGGTATTAAGTTTTGGTATGCTGACTTGGGGCTTAGCACAAGTGAGTTCATTTTGAGCCTGTTTTCTCTCTTTAAAAAAATTTTTTTAATTGATTTTTGAGAGACAGAGAGAGACAGGGCATGAGTGGGGGAGGGTTAGAGAGAGAGGGAGACACAGAATCTAAAGCAGGCTCCAGGCTCTGAGCTGTCAGCCCAGAGCCTGACGTGGGGCTGGAACTCACCAACTGCGAGATCATAACTTGCCAAAGATCATAACTTGCCAAAGTCAGACGCTTAACCGACTGAGTCACCCAGGTGCCCGGAGCCTGTTTTCTCTTTTTTAACAGCTGACAAGTTAATTTGCTTCAACTACAGCACTCAGAGATAATGGATGTCCTCGTTGTGGACTTGGTAATAAAATCAACTGATGAGCGTGTCATAAACACTAATTCTTGTTCTGTATGAAAATAATTGTGAATTACCAGTTATGATCTGATGCAATTGTTCAGTTGCTTGGGCAAAAGTATTAGGTGGCATGCCTGTGAGAGAAGGAAGAGAGGTGGTCATGGAAAGGTATAATAGGTTTTCAAAGCTGGGTTTTGAAGGATGGGACACGATTGAAAGAAGTCTCTGTAATGGAGAGCTTTCGGCAATCCCTGGCATATCCCATTCATGCACCGTTGAAAAAAGCCAGTAAGATTGTTAAATCTATTCAGTTGCATCCTGTTTTTTATATTGTTTTTTGTGATTATTTTACTATACCAGATATAAATCCATACTGCCAAATGTATGCATTTTCTGGAAGCTTGCAATGGACACTGTGTACTTGTGAGGAAGGAAAGTGCCAAGCGGCTAAGACTAGTGGTGATTATGCATTGCACAGCACTGAAGGAATTCAGGAAAGGGTTGCTTTACAGATTTTTCATAAGGTTGGCTGGTAGGAAGAGTGGGAGGAAACCAGAGGAGAGAGCAATTAGGTAAAAGTGTTAGACCATTCTTTTTGTTAAATATTAGCAATGTTACTGAGAGTTTGACTTGACTCACTCAAGTGTGCTTTATATCTAATTCTTTTTTTTCTTTTAATGTTTACTTAGTTTTGAGAGACACAGAGCACAAGCAGGGGACGGGCAGGGAGAGAGGGAAACACAGAATCCAATACACGCTCCAGGCTCCGAGCTGTCAGCACAGAGCCTGACACAGGGCTCAAACTCACAGACTGCAAGATCATGACCTGAGCCAAAGTGGGACCCTTAACCGACTAAGCCACCCAGGGACCCTTATATCCAATTCTTTATTGCAATTTACATCTCTGACTCTAAGCTTTTGTGGGGTCATCAGCCTCCTTGAAAGTTTGATGAAAGCTAAAGCTTTGCTCCCTACCCCCACCCCCTCCCCTAAAAAAAAAGAGAAAAGAAGTTGTATGCAGTCATATCTCAACATCCACCTTTTTAACTTACTATGTCATGGGTAAAGAAAGGCTGATTTATAAACAGAGTATGGTTATGTGAATACTATTCCCTAATTCTTTGGTTTCCTTCTAATTCCTTTGGTCTTTTGAACCTTGATCATTAGAAGTGGATCACTTGACTGCATTCTGCCCAGCACTAGGATTGGCATCTAACACTTCTTGGGGTCCTGAGTCCTCATGATAGCTCTGAGTGAGTTAAAGACTAGGAGTGGAGCAGAGAATTATTTTTATTTAATTTAGAAATATTTGGATAGAGAAAAACTGAGGATATCTAATGCTGCAAATAATAAAATTTGATATTGCCTTAAACATAATGGGAAATAACATCTTGCAGGCAAAATTTAGATTTTGCAAAAGTTAATCCAGAAAAATGATCCTTGATAGAAATAAGGGCCCTGAGAAAACGCAAAAAATTTTTTGAAGTTATTATGAATGAAATCTGATAGAAAAAGCAAATGTTTATTAAGGTTTGTAAAAAGACATGAATTGACCCCAATGAAAATAATTTTGAGAACACGAAAATGGAAAAATCGGAGATGGTTGACTTCTGTTGGATAGAAACCTGATTAAGGAGTTAAATTGGCTTAGTGACATTTACCTGAGAAACTAGTGCCTTGATGAAGAGTCTCCAGTGCTGATTTAAATCTGATTAATGTTTGTAATCAAAACATTTGCTGCACTGAAACGGTGGGGTCAAATTCTGGGGTCAAAATGTCTTATTCCCTGATAGACCCATTTTATGCAAAAATACATCATGAACCCACTGTCTCTAAAGTGCAAGAATTAATTAATCTGGAAGTTAAAGGCCCATTTAAGTCATTCTTAATTTCAAAGCCCTTGATTTGAAAAAGTGATCACTTTTGGACTGCCGCTTTTACTGTCTCGGTTAAGACTATAAATGTTAGAGAAGAAAGAATTATTCCGGTTTCTCATTCAGGAAGAGTTGCATATTCCTTGCCTGAGTAAGGACAATTTCTGAATTAGTGTCATCTGAATTAGTGCCTTTCAACTGGAAACAGTTCTGTCTAAAATACTTGTTTCTTCTGAGGCTTGCTTTCTTAGGAAAAAAATTGTATTT
Source organism: Panthera onca (assembly GCF_046562875.1). NCBI lineage: Eukaryota > Metazoa > Chordata > Mammalia > Carnivora > Felidae > Panthera > Panthera onca. Next base: position 30,451,874 of record NC_138340.1, on the reverse strand, counting down.
GATTGATTGCAAATGAGGTTAATGTTAGTCAAATTTGACTCTCTTTTGATCTAACAGGGTCTGTTGCTGGCTGTATGGCCTTAAACAAATTACTTAATCTCTCTAATCTTGTTTCCTCAACCATAAATGGGAGCAGTAACACTCACACCACAGGATTATTGCAAGGATTAAATGAGAGAAAGACTTCAAATACCCAGGCTTAAAGTAGACGATCAATAAATTGTGGTCTCTACTGAGATCACTATTATTAATATACCACTCATTTTCTGTGCTCGCAATGTAATTACTCTAGTTGTTTGGTTTGAATGGTTTGTCCCGTTAGGTTGCAAATTTTCCAAGACAAGTGTTAGGTTCTATTCCATTATTAGTTCCTTTCATCCCTCTGTATCAGCCATCTGAGCCCTAGCCGAAAACAGCTGGCTCACTCAGACTGGGTATCTGAGGTATGCAGAATGAAGGGGTTATTTGCAGAAAAGTGGGCACAGTAAGGGAGACCCACAAAGGATGAAGAAGCACCCTGGGGCTAGTGACAGCAGGGAGGCTTTAGCTCCATAGCTTAAGGACAGGGGAGGAGGGTCACCCAAGAAGAGCTGTGGCTTTAGGTAGAGAAGTACCAAACTACCACGGACAGGAAAGGAGCCAGGAGAATAAGTACTCCAACCTCTCTCTTATCCCACCCTCTGAACTCCTTTTGGTGCCTCTCATTGGATGAGCCCAAGAGGAAGCTAGAAGACAAGGAAGCTGATTGAGAAAGTCTGTAGAAATCAACATCCCTAAACCTAAAGGGAGAGGAGAGGGAGAAGAAAGGAGAGAAAGGGAGAAAGTGGATCTGAGAAGTAAACTGAGAGTGAGCAACACAGCCTCCCCTGATGCAGTCAATTAGTATAGGTGCTTTACATGTAATAGGTGCCAATAAATGTTTGTGCACGGAAAGGAATCGAAACCGACTAAACACAGTTCTTAACATGTTGAGAGTTCATCTTTAAATGTAGATTGAGAAAGATTCTTCCTAATAGCACAGTAGTTTGGAGGTAAGGTTTGGGATCAGACCTACCCCGGTTTGAATCGTGTTTTCATCCCTTCCTAACTCTGTGATCAAGGGCAGTTCCTAAATGATGTGGCCTCGGTTTCTTCTTAGAGAAAGAGATATGAGCTACTTTGAGGCTGCTTTTGAGTGAATGAGATGATGCAGATAGTATGCCCAGCACAGAAAGAAATACTGAAGAAATGTTAGCAAGTGAACTCTCAAGATCAGTGGATCTCAACTGGCAGCAGTTTTGCACCCCCGCCCCGCCCTGTTCCCCTGGGAACACTCGGCAACATCAAGAGACGTTTTTGGTTGTAACAAACGAAGACTGCTGTTGGCATCTCGTGAGTAGAAGCCAGGCATCCAACTAAACATTCTGCTATGCCCAAGACAGCCTCCATGACACAGAACTATCCGACCCAAAATGTCAGTAGTGCCAAGGTTGAGAACCCCTGGCCTAGAATGTTCTCATTCTCTGGTCTATGCATCCCCATCCTTGGGCCTGCATATTATTTGATACTGGTTCTTAAGATCCCTGATTATTGTTGCATTCTTTACTCAGTAAGTTGGAGATTTCTATCCTCCATCTTCCATAAAAAATGGGGTGAGATTTTGTATATAAACACTTCAACACTCTGTGACTTTGTCTTTCCACAAGGCTACCTGAATAAAAAAAAATGAAAAAAAATAGAAAATCACTGTGATAGGTTGTAATCCGAACTACAAGTACTCAATATTAAAGCACTTATGTCAAATACATGTTATAGATTTCTAAGGAAATGGCAATACAGAGCTATTTCTAGGGGGATTTCAGATCATCAGGGAGCAATGCATTCTTTCTGCAACTGCCATTTCTGGTGAGGCTTTTTCCTACAGGAAACAAGAGCCACAAACTCATGAAACTGATGTGAAACAGATCAGTGCAAGTAAACATTAAATTGAAGACTGCCCTTAAATATAGTTTGATTGTGGTTTTTTTGTCTTTATCACTTTTTCCTGTCCTTTAACTCTTTTTTAAAATTTTATTTATTTATTTTTAATTTACATCCAAGTTAGTTAGCATGTAGTGCAACAATGACTTCAGGAGTAGATTCCTTAATGCCCCTTACCCATTTAGCCCATCCCTCCTCCCACAACCCCTCCAGTAACCCTCTGTTTGTTCTCCATATTTAAGAGTCTCTTCTGTTTTGTCCCCTTCCCTGTTTTGATATTCTTTTGCTTCCCTTCCCTTATGTTCATCTGTTTTGTCTCTTAAAGTCCTCAGATGAGTGAAGTCATATGATTTTTGTCTTTCTCTGACTGACTAATTTCACTTGGCATGATACTGTCTAGTCCCATCCACGTAGCTGTGAATGGCAAGATTTCATTCTTTTTTGATTGCCGAGTAATACCCCATTGTATGTATATACCACATCTGCTTTATCCATTACTCCATTGATGGACATTTGGGCTCTTTCCATACTTTGGCTATTGTTGATAGTACTGCTATCAACATTGGGGTGCATGTGCCCCTTCGAAATAGCATTCCTGTCTGTATCCCTTGGGTACATACCTAGTAGTGCAATTGCTGGGTCATAGGGCAGTTCTATTTTTAATTTTTTGAGGAACCTCCATACTGGTTTCCAGAGTGGCTACACCAGTGGTTTGCATTCCCACCAGCAGTGCAAAAGAGATCCTCTCTCTCCGCATCCTCGCCAACATCTGTTGTTGCCTGAGTTGTTAATGTTAGCCATTCTGACAGGTGTGAGGTGGTATCTCATTGTGGTTTTGATTTGTATTTCCCTGATGATGAGTGATGTTGACCACTTTTTCATGTGTCGTTTGGCCATCTGGATGTCTTCTTTGGAGAAGTGTCTATTCATGTCTTTTGCCCATTTCTTCACTGGATTATTTGTCTTTCAGGTGTTGATTTTGGTAAGTTCTTTATAGATTTTGAGTACTAACCCTTTACCTGATATGTCATTTGCAAATATCTTTGCCCATTCCATCAGTTGCCTTTTAGTTTTGCTGATTGTTTCCTCTGCTGTGCAGATGCTTTTTATTTTGATGAGGTCCCAACAGTTCATTTTTGCTTTTGTTTCCCTGGCCTCCGGTCCAGGCTCATTTTTCTGCATGTCGCTGTCGAGTTTTCCCAGCACCACTTGCTGAAGAGACTCTCTTTATTCCATTGGATGTTCTTTACTGCTTTGTCAAAGATTAGCTGACAAAGATTTGTGGATCCATTTGTGGGTTCTCTATTCTGTTCCATTGATCTGAGTGTCTGTTTTTGTGCCATCTGTCCCTCAGCTGAGTTCCAGTCTACCCAGAGTTCGTTGCCCCTGGCAACAGTAGACTTTCCTCTTCAGAAAGTTGAGGTTATTAAAACATAATGCCTCTCCACCTCAAGATGGCTCTGGGTCTTCTCTATTTCATTTCCTCCAACTGCAAAGGAAGGCTTATCCTCCCAGCTCTCTAATTCATTAATTCATTATTGAGTTTTTACTCCATTCCTTGGCTAGGGCAGAACAAGCATAATGGTCCCTATTCTCACGAAGCATACAGTCTATGGGGGGAAAGGGACATTGATCAAGTAAGCAAACAAATTACAAGTACTGATTGGGATCAGGGGTGTGAAAGTAGTAGGGACCATGATGGAAAACAAAACCTGAGTCCTTCTTAGGTAATCTGATCAAGGAAGGTCTCTTTGAGGAGGTGATAGTTAAGGTAAGGCAAGCAGGAATGAAGGGGCTTTCCAGTCTCAAGGCAGGGGAAGGGTACTCTAGGAAAAGGACTAGCATGTGCACAGGAAAGATTGGATATGTTCAGGGAATAAACATTGACAAGTGAAGCTTCACTGGCGAGAGTATGTGGGATAAGATGTCCTGGATAAGAGAATGGGCTCAATGGAGAACTTGAAGATATTCTAAAAGCAGTGGGAAAATGCATGTATTTTATACTGGGCAGAGACTTGATGTTTGTTCATATTTAATGTGCATTTTCTGTGGGATGAGAGCACTTTATAGATAGTAATTTATTTAATACTCACACTTACCTTGTGAAATAAGAACTATTACTATACCCATGTTTACAGATGAGAAAACAGAGGCACAGCGAGCTTAAGAAACCCAAGGTCACCTAGCTATGTTAGCATTTCTCAACTTCACCGCCATTGACTGGGGTGGGGTCACGAGGAGAGGGGCCAGTGTGTTCACTGTGGGATGTTTGGCAGCCGCCGTGCCCTCTACCCACCTGATGCTGGTAGCAGCCTCCTCTCTCCCACCTGTTGTGACAACCAAAAACACATTCTGACAAACATCTGAGAGTCAGATGTCCCTTGTAGGGGAAAGGGGAGCAAAATCTTCCCTGGTTGAGAACTCCTGCTTTATAGAAACAGGAAAGAACTAAAACAGCTCAAATCCCATTACCCAGTAATGACTGCACTGGTAACTTCCAGACTCTTTTCTGGGCTCTCTCTGCATTTTCTTCAAAACATGGGTCTGGCAAAGTTCAACCACCTCAGAGTAATGGTTCCCTCCCTCCAGGTAGTGGGTACTTGAACTTCATGGCTATACACACTCATAAATCACCCACCAAGAGCAGGGATGGGGAGTTGTGTGGTTCAGCTTTCCTGAGCATTAAAACAGGTCTTGTAGATGGAAGAGTAGAATTGTGGGAGTCGAGGCAGGTCATGGAGGAGACCAACATTCTCTGCCTCCTCGCCCTCTCCATCCATGAGAGTTCTTCTCGCTCATCTCAGAAGCCCACTCAGCACTACCCAGTGACCCTGAGGTAGTGCTATCTCTGAGTCAGAACTAGTGCCTCTTAGGAGTGCGGGACTGTGTATGGTGATGACCTCGTTAGGGACACGGGGTTAGTGCATCCTTTTTCTGGGGGTCAGCACTGTGGACCACATGCTGGTGGGAAAGGAAGGATGGCTGTGGCTTACTTTTGGAAACAATGGTATACCATAGTAAGCTGGCTTCAGATTCTTGATTTGAAAAGTGTGAGGGTACCTAACATGAGTGTCATATAAGAAGTGGCCAGAAATATTGGTATGTTTTATTTGATTCATTCAACGTCTGGGTTGTCAGGCAGTATTTTGAGTGCTTTTCATTTCACCCAGGGTCTTTAACTGTACGACCTTCCAAGAATAGTAGCCAAGGTTATCCTGATTGATTCAATGAAAATGCATTGGGTGTTTGTCGTGGGCTAGGCTTTACCTTCTGTGTCCTCATGGAGTTTAAGGTGTTGGGAAGAGAGAGAAACCAGTCAAGGAATCACATGAATAAATGTCAAGTGACAAATCTGACCATCACTTTGAAGGGGAAGGTGCTTGGTGCCTCTTAAGGGGGAAGTTTGACCTAGTCTTGGAGTGAGGAGAATAGAAAACTGCTCAGTGGATATGAGGGCTGCTCAGGGATATGAAGAGTGAATAGACATGAATTAGGTGAGACAAAGCACTCCAGGCAGAGAGAGACCATGACCCAAAGCCCAGCAGACAGGCTGACTTTATCTCAAGAAGCCTAGGGTTGTGTGTTGTAACAGGTGTCTATGTTTGTATGTGTGCACTTGCCTACACATGTGCTTTAATTTGTCATCACTGGCTGCTGCCTTTGCTGTGTGATACTAGGTTATATTCAGAATTCATGTGTCCTGTAGTTGAATCATGTTTAATTTCCACTGATATATATACATACACACACACTCACAAACACACACACTCACACACACACACACACACACACACACACACACACACACACACATATCCACTATTTGCTTATACAGAATAGACTTTTGCTGTTTTAGCTCAGCTTTGGAGAGTAAATTTGCCAATTCGTATCTTTGTCTTCATGAAAGCCTCACTAGACAGAAAATCACATGTTAACACAAGCGAAGTGTAATGGGAGAGTGATGCCTACAGGATCAAATAACTATAAAGAGGGGAAAATCAGGACCCAGGACACTGTAGACAACCTAGATGATCAAAACTGGAAGTCGTATGACTTTGTGGAAAGAACTTTAATTGTGAGGTCAGAACCATCCAGATTCAAGTCTTAGCCTCACTTCCTTATAATGCTGAACAAATTGTTTCATTTGTCTAAGCCTGCTTTCTTGTCTGTAACATGGAGGAATGACCCCAGCTTCATAGGATCAATGTGAAGAGTCAAGATGACTTATGAAAAACTCCTGGCACGTGACTGCAGCTCAATAAATGGTAGCTAGCATGATCATTGATAATATGATAAAGTTGGAACTCCTGGATTTTAAACATTAAGCCATAGATTTCATGTAGAGCTTCCTGGCATCCATGGCAAACTAGGCAACTTATATGACTGGTAGTGTTAATGAAGTAAAAGCATAGACATTCCTTGAGCGAGACAAGATTATCTGGGCAGTTAGTTAGGCATGAATGAAATGTTTACCTGACTCTTCGTTGAAACCTCACTGAGCAATATAGAAGAAAATATCTTTAACCTCATCCCCATGGCAAGTAAATATAAATTCAATGCCTTCAATTCTTCTTTAACCTTTCAGAGTAAGTAGAAGTCATAAGCTAAAAAGCAGGTGTTGGCAGGGATTATTTTTAATTCAGCTTTACATCTGCCAAAAAATTCTTGCATCAGTAATGCATATTAAATGGATCATTTCTTCTTTCTTTTTCTTTTTTATTTTATAGGCACCCTTTTAAGTAGTGTTCATGTTCTCAGTTAAACCTCTAAGTAAGTCTTTGAGGTATGTGTTATAATGCCGATTTTATGGATGAGGTTATCGAGGTTCACAGTCCAAGGTCAGTAACAGAGATGGATTGAGGACATGGGCCAAGGGCCATTTAACTCATGGGATTCCATCCTTCTCCCCTAGCCTGCCATCTTAAATATAGCTAGGCCATGTGTTCCTCTGATGGGGAAAAAGAGAGCTTCATTGAAAAATAGAAGGGAAATTAAATTGGGGGCTCTAGGCCTAACATTGTTTTATTACTGAGACATCAAGGAAGAATGTTTCGTAAATGAGTTTTCTGGGAGCGATGTTTTAATCTTTTTATTGTTGTTCTGATTTATTCCAAATCATTTAACTAAAATGACATAGATAAAAAGATATTAAGAAACGCATTCAACAAGATCATGGCATATACATGATCCAAATATATCAAATTGCATGAATGACTTGGTGTTGAACTCTGTGCCTTCAAAACAAGCAGAGATAAATGGACCTGTTTATATTCATGAGGAAAACACAAATCTGCAATTTGTAACATTACTGCTGTATAATCAGTCAGGTTAACTCATGTCCAGTAAACACTCTCAAAGTTAACTGGCATTTAAAATGTCCTCCCACTCAGTCAGTTAAGCATCTGACTTAGGCCCAGGTCATGATCTCACGGCTGTGAGTCTGAGCCCTGCATTGGCTCTGTGCTGGCAGCTCAGAGCCTGGAGCCTCCTTCGGATTCTGTGTCTCCCTCTCTCTCTCTGCCCCTCCCCTGCTCATGCTCTGTCTCTCTCTCCTTCAAAAATAAATAAACATTAAAAAAATTTTTTTTAATGTCCTCCCAGTTGGGGCACGTGGGTGGCTCAGTCAGTTGGGCAGCTGATTCTTAATCTCAGCTCAGGTCTTGATCTCAGGGTCATGAGTTCAGGTTCCGTGCTGGATGTGAAGCCTACTTAAAAAGAGAAAAGAAAATATCTTTCCAGTTAATTTAATTTTTACTTTTCTACATGATTCTGAGTAGGCATGTTAAATTAGTCATAGTCCATATATTGAGGTAAGTGATTAGTGCCTTCAAAGGTGGTGGTACCCTGAATCATACAAAGAGGTTCACTTAGGATAAAGATACTAATATTTGCTTTCACCATTTTTTTCACTAAAAAGACAGATGATGATGATGATGATGATGATGATGATGGTCAAGAACTGTGAAGGGTCCAAGATTTTACTCTGCCTGAAAGCTAACAAGGTAACTTGCCAGAGATTTGTAGATGCTAGCCGAGGATACAAAATTTCTGTGTCAGTGATGAAAGACTTTCCTACTTGTGGCACAGCAGGGGCATAGGCTTCCTGCTTCCACTGGTTCCCCCTGTTTTTCAAGTCCAATGGGGCTGGTGTGGAGGACCCCAGGTCAATACTGCATCTACAGTAGATCTGTGTTTCAGCTGAGGAGCCCCAGGCTTTAGAAACCCCAATCTGATAAAGTTTTGTCAGCAAACCTCCCCAGTCTCTGACCTGGAGGAAGATGGGATCTTTATTATCCTGGTCAGGAAAAACAAAGTCTTCCTTTTACCCTGCAGAGAAACACTATCTCTATCTTCCAAAATATAAACATCCTCCAAAAAGTATCAGGAACAAAAGTGGGTATGAGAATCATAGAAATACCTTGGAGAATCGCTTCCCAACAATGGTGATGATATGGTAGGAGTGGTGGTGGTTAATATTTATTCAGCTCCCATTTCCCATTGGGCTGAGCCCTTTATACCTCATCTCCCCTTCATTAAAATCCTAGAAGTCGATAGTATTATTCACATTTATACCTAAACGTAGTAGAGATTCAGAGGTTCAACAACTGTCTCAAGGTCACATGTGCAGAAAATGGCAGAGCCAACCCTTGTATGAAGGTCTCTTTGACTCCTGAATCTGTGCCCTCCACCCTAACATGACCTTGCTGCTCTACAAAATATACTTACACCTAAATATTTGCCATGGTAGAAACAAGTTGCTGTATGAAAATAGGTAGAATTTAGATTGGGTCTGTGAAGGTGTCATGTTTATTGTTACCAAGAGGTCAAGGGCGACTGTTTCATGAGTGAACTTACTGGGAGAGTAGGTGACAGAGTGTAGACTGGAAGCTAGGCAGTCTCTCTCCAGAATTGGAGCATTTTCCTACCAGCCTATATAGCCCGCACTGGACATATGACTCTTGCATCACAAAAGCCAGAGTCCTGAGTTAACTCTGGGCAACTACCCCCCTAATTTGGCACTTTAACCTTTTATTTAAGAAAGGCAGAGCCCCTCAAAGCATGGGAATAAAGCGTTGTCAGCAATGATGAGAAATGCTGCTCTTCTCGCAGAGAACATGGGCAATTAGAAATACATGACCCACATGGGCTGTCCAATAACGGACCATTGCAACAGGATGCTGGAAAATGACAAGCGGCCAAGTTGGCCAAGTGATTCTGTAGGGTAACACCAGCAGTGGCTTGTGAGGTTGGTGCCAAAATACCTTCTGATGTCTAGAAAGACTCACGGCAGTGGATTCTCCATCAGCACCTGGGAGATTCTGATACTTTAAGAGCCAGGGCAAGTTATTCACTTAACAAATTCCAAGGAATATCTACTACGCGTGAGACTTTTGTTCCTATCCTGGTGCAAATACTGGCAAGCCAGCCTGTTATTAGATTGCGAAGTGATTAGAATACAATGGGAAAATGTGGGGGGAAAGCCTAATGGAAAATTTAATGGAAGAAAATAGGAAAACGTAGCTAACACATCCCAGGGACATTAGGGGGAGCTTCCAATGGGTAACACTTGGACTCAGCTTTTAAAAAGTGGAAATTTGTTATCCCTGTTCATGTCATTCATTTAACTTATCTAAATGAGGAATGTTTAATTTATTTAACACTTACTTGCATATTGTCTACCTCCTCTGTATTCATGGTCCCGAGAATAGTGCCAGAAACGCAGTAGGTACTCAGCATTTCTAGAATGCATGAATGTTAAATATGAAGTTTTGCTTGTATTCTTCATGATGGTGTTTAAAAAATACATATGTACATTTTGAAGTCCTAAATAAGTCTTTTGTTATAAGTAACTTTCAGGAAACCTGTTATTTATTTATTTATTTTTTTTAATTAAAAATTTTTTTTTACATTTTATTTATTTTTGATAGAGAGACAGAGCACAAGTGGGGGAGGGGCAGAGAGAGACAGAGACACAGAATCCAAAACAGGCTCCAGGCTCTGAGCTGTCAGCACAGAGCCCAACACGTGGCTCAAACTCACAAACCACAAGATCATGACCTGAGCCGAAGTCAATTTTTAACTGACTGAGCCACCCAGGCGCCCCTCAGGAAACCTTTTAAATTTGCTTTACAGTATCTATCTTATATACCAGACAGGAGGAAAGGGAAATGAGAGTTGATTGACTGATTCACTCGTTATTCAATGTTTTTCAAGCATCTCCTATGTGCAAAGTGCTGGGTGTTGATTGGTCATGTAGAAGCCAATTTGATCCCTATCCCTGAGAAAATCAAGCATAGCCATGGAGCACAGTTTGCAGGCACGTTGCATAAGAAAGAACAACCTGGAAAATTAAAAAGTATGGAGCTAAAAGGCCACTTGCTGGGACATTCCCTGAAGAACAGCTCCCTATCTCAAATTTTGATTTTGTGGGAGGAAATATTTTGGGTTGGATAATACAAATTAATTCTGTACATAATTAATTTCCCTGGACTCTTTTGCACCCTCACCTTCCTTTTCTTTTTCTCTTAGAACAAAGGAAAAGTTATGCAACTGGTGGAATTGTAAATATAAACACGCTTACAGTCTCAAGAGAAATGATGAGTTCAATTTAGAACTAGGCCAGGATTTATTTAATTGGTAGCTGATTACTAAATACTAAATGAATGGAAACTGGTGTTGTCACAGCAATGGTTTGTTTATTCAAAGAATTTCCATCACAGATCTTTTTGATTCCAACATTCCCTTCATTTTTTTCACATTTTATTTTTTTTCTCTGCAGCACTGAAGCATACAAGTTTATTAAGTAGTCTAGCTTATTCTCAAAATATGCTGATCCTGAGTGGTTATAAAATATTTATGCAGGCCATTTAAGTTGAATCAGAAACGGTTTCCAATCAGACTGAAATCATCTTTTAGTTTAAGCAGATGATGCCAGTACCAAAGAAGTTGCAATTATGCCCATGCCCAGACTCTGTCTGCTACATGCCTGCTGCAGAACAGATTTTAATGGCTTTTGAACACAGCGTTTGTCTTCTTATGTAACTCCTTGTTGGACTTCATCACCCCCCTCAACTTGACCAAGTGCAAATTGCCCTTCCTCATGAGCTCAAGGAAAGGAAGCTCTACAGTTGCTTCCTAAAACCCAAAGAACTTAATACCATCCCTCGAGATTTACTCTCCTGAATAAAACCTTTAGTAGCTACCCCCCTCCCCCCCCACTTACAGGATCAAGTTCAAGTTCGTGACCATCCATGGTTGGGCCCATGCCATTCCTTCCTCACACTTAACCATCTAGTACTGAACCAGTTAGAGTCGCTCCACCATCATGATTTCTGTACCCTTGTTGCTGGTGTTCTCTCTGGAATACTTGCCCTACATTTCTTTACTTAACTTTCTCCCACTTGCCTTGCAAAAATCAGCTTCTCTTTCATGTCCTGCAGGAAGTGGAACCCTCACCCCCATCCACTGCACAAGTTTGGCTAAGAATCCTGTGTACTCTTTAATACCAATGGTAGAGAGAATCTTCTGTTGAAATCATCTACCTCACCCAATAGTCTAAAACTTCCACAAAGGCCAAAATGTGTTTTATTTATCTTTGTGCCCCAGGTCTGGCAATTCGTGGGGACTCAATAAACATTTGTTGAATGAATACATCAATACATGAGGACCCATGAGGAAAAGCATGAAATGGGAAATTAGCAAGGCAGGAAAGACCTTAAAAATACAATTCTGGGGAGGCAACAACATGGGTCTGAGAGATACAGCTAATGCAAAGAGGGGCACATTTATGTATTTGTTGAATCATGGTTTATTGAGCCATCCATGTGCTGATATAGGAGGTGCAGTGATGAACAAGATAAATAAAGATGCTACTTCACAGAGCTTATTTCTAAGACATATACCTAGATTATATATATTAAAAAAAAAAAAAAAAAGGCGGGGCGCCTGGGTGGCTCGGTTGGTTGAGCGTCTGACTTCAGCTCAGGTCATGATCTCGCGGTCCGTGAGTTCGAGCCCCGCGTCGGGCTCTGTGCTGACAGCTCAGAGCCTGGAGCCTGCTCCCGATTCTGTGTCTCCCTCTCTCTCTGCCCCTCCCCTGTTCATGCTCTGTCTCTCTCTGTCAAAAATAAACATTAAAAAAAAAAAGAAAAAATTAAAAAAAAAAAAGCAAGTGCGATGAGGAAATCAAGTGAAGGTAATGAAAGGGTGGTAGGGAGAGAGGCTGAGATTGGATGGGGAGAGCGGACCTCTTCAAGAAAATTTTGGAGATGGCACCCAAAGGATGAGAAGGGGTGCTAGCTCTATCCTAACGGCTGGTGAGAGGGTGTTCTCATTCCACCCTGAGGTGGAACAAAGTCCAAGATTTTGAGGAAAAGAAGTTCTGTCATCGTATGTAAGTCAGGTTGGCGAATTGGAGGGCCTGAGTTCTGATGGGAAATGGTTTATCAAAATAAGGGTGGCTTGTCAGTAACGGAGACAGAAGACTCAGAAACTCCCAGAGAAAGGACCCCTTTCAGCCCATGAGGATCTGGCAGGGAGACAAGAACTTGAAGGAGAGCCCCCCACAGGCTAATTAATGACTGGCATCCACATTCCATAAACCGATGTGCAAAAGAGGAAGGGAGAAATTAGATTTTGGAAAATTCTTTACCAAAACCACAGAGACCAGAACATTCATTAGGAAGGGCTGTTGCATGCTTTGTAAACACAAACCACAGACTTTCTAGGCCACAAAAATATATCTGCAGGGACCTCTGTTCCCTAGGAAGTGGCAGGTAATGGCCGAAGGGATATTAGCAATGGTTTCTTCTCAATTTTTCATTACTGTCCAGTATAAATGCAGTAACAATAAAAACTAATAGCATCGATTACTTATGCCACTTACTGTGCCAAGCAACTCATAGCACAATAGTTAATGCATGGCCTCTGGAGTTAGACTCCGTGAGTTCAAATCCTACCTCCTGCACCTACCAGCTTTGTGGCTTTTGGCAAGTTACCAAGTTTGTGTGACTTCCTCTCCTCATCTCCAACACGGGGAGGAGGAGGGGATAACGGTGCTGTCTGGTGGGCCATTGTGAGGAGTAATTAGGCAATATAGGAAAAGTGCTTAGAACAGCTGTTCCACAGGTAATGATGTAAATGCAAGCTTCTATCGCCAACTTACTTATCACAACTACCTATCAGGTGAGTACGATTGTTATCCCCGTTCTGAATATGAGAAAACTTTAGCGGCTGTATGTAACCTGCCGAGGTTTCATAGCTAGTCAGTGGCAGAGCTGGGATCTGAACCCAGAGTGATTTCAGAGCCCAGGATCTTAATCCTGGGCTCTGTCACCCTTTCTATTTAAATAAGAGTTCCCATCTGGATTGCAAACTAACCCATTTATTCGTACGTTCATTTTGGCAGATCTTGACTGTGAGTACGGTTTGCGGGGCTTTAAGGAAAAGGGGGTGTAAGTGTATTGGACATCCAAGAGTCGTGGCTTGCACTGAGACTTCGGCTCTCTGGGGTGGCCTACGGTGCTCACAGGCTCATTCAAAAGTGGGGTGTTCATTGGCACTCCCGCTTTTCAAAGGCTTTTCCAGTGTTAGGTACACTTTCTATTTCCTAATAGCGATTCTGAGAAACAAAATTATCACACATGCATGCACACACGCTCACGTACATGCGTGTGCACACCAACATACACACACATGCCCTCGTGCTCAGGAGGGTTTTAGTTTTTTCTTTAATTTTCTCTGAAAATCGGAAATCCGTGAACGTATCTGTTGAAATTGTCTAAAAACAAGACTAACCACCCTCAGAATACCACCACGCCTAATCAACGTGAGATGACCAAGTTTCCTGCAGTCAGGATGAAGAAAGGGAAAGGACCCCAGGAACAATAGTGCGTGTGTCTAAAGGTCTGTGTTCTGCGTTAACAGTAATGCTGGCAAAGGAGAAAGGATGCTTCATGGCATGGTCTGCTGCATATATTAGCTCAAATGTGGAAGTTTTTTCTCCAATCTCTTCCAAAGTTTTTAATTCTGCTCATGGATAAATTTGGTCAGCAGCACCGCTGAAATTGATTCTGTGGGACGCCCGCCTGCCTCATTCAGTGGAGCATGGGTCTCTTGATCTCAGGGTCGTGAGTTTGAGCCCCATGTATGTAGAGATTACTTTAATAAATAAAAATAAACTTAAAAAAAAACTGCCTCTGTATAATTCGGGTCTGTGTTAGATGCTTTCTGAGAAGACTCAGTTACAGAGAATCCAAAAGGAGCCTGCTCCATATAGACGTCTGTTTCACTTTGAACAGCCACGTTGACCCCCAGGGAGACCATAGAGAAAAACTACCAGTGCTGTAGTGGGCACCATGTTCAATTTGGTGTGTTATGTTTCACTAGCATTGTAAATGCTCATTGTCACTGGCATTCACGAATTCTTGCAACATTTGATTTAACAACGGAGCAAAGTGGGGTCAGAACTCATTTGTAAAGAAAAAGATGTTCACACCCTAGGCAGATAAGCTTTAGGCATTTTTTTTTTTAAGTCACTTGGCTCCTGAATTATTTTTTAAGGTAGATGTATGTTTTGCTTTATTCACCTCAAGTGTCTTTCTAGCTTATATTTACTGAGCTGCCAAGTACCTGACACTTGTGTATTTTAAATATATCATCTCATTTAATTTTTACACAGCCCTGTGAGGTTGTTGGTTTCCTCTTATTCCCCTTTTACAGATAACGAGACAAAGGAACCAGGAAAATTTGCCAGTAGGTGGTAGATCCAGGTTTCTGATCCAGGTAGTTAGGTTCCAGAATCCGTGCTTTAAATCTCTGTACGTATTGCCTCCCCAAATTAAGTTATCAGTAAATGCTTATCAAATAAACAGATCACCACGTGAGCCTTAACTGGTCCTGTGGCACAGGGCATGGCCCTTAAAAAATGAACAGTACACTTATTATTCACAATAGTTATATTTCATTTAACGAAAAATGTATGCATGCACAGAGGATCTATTTCTTTGTATTTGCTGAACTTGGGAAGAGTGATATTCCTTAAGAATGAAGCCACATGAGAAGCCATAGGGTCTTTTCAACATGGCCTATAGTTTACACTCTCATCTACTGCGAGGGTTCATCTAAATAACTGGTTAGAGAGTGTGAATTTCCTATAGCTGCATCTTAAGGTGCTTGATAACTAAGAACAAAAATGACCATTTATTGGGCACTTGCTCTGTGCCAGATATGTGCTAATAAGCACTTCATGTGCGTTATATCGTTTAATCTTCACAAACTCTGTTTAGAGGATGGAGAAACTTCTCAGAGAAGTACATTGAATTGCGCGTTTAGAAAGGGGTATTGCCAGAACTGTTCGAACCCAAGCTCATGCTCTTATCTGCCATGCTGTACTGCCTAGTGCCCTTTCTGTTCCCTTCTCTAGTTTCCCTAAGCTGTGGACTAGCTGTGCCTAGTCCGTGCCTGGGGCTATGGACAGATACTGGCACCTGCTGACTGTTAAATCAGTGGGTGCTTGATTGACCTCTGGAATGAAATGAAAATTTGAACAGCTGTCTCTCGCACTCCTTATAAGTTAGTTTGCTTATGAATCACCTGGGGGATCTTATTGAAATGCAGATTCTGGACCAGTAGCCTTCAGGTAGGGAATGAGGTTCTGCATTTCTAATAAGCTCCCAGGTAATGTTGATGATGCTGGTCTGTGGACCATACTGGGCATCATAACACACAGCCCTGAGCTGTCCAGTGTGCTAGCCATAAGCCGCATGTAGCTATTCATGAAAACAATCAAGATTAAAATCCAGTTTCTCAGTCACGTTAGTCACATTTCAAGTGCTGTTTCAAGTGCTAAAGAGCCACATGTGGCCATTGTCTACCATGTTAAACAGCATTTCCATCATCACAGAAAGTCCTGTTGGACCACATTGCTATAGAATATTCTATAGAATATTATAATATAGAAAACTAATATAAAGTTAATATAGAGAAATAATCCACTTTAAGAGTCCCAAATACATTCTTATTTCATTGGCCTGAAAAATGTCACTTTCCTCATTATTTCATAGATTATCCTATCCATATATCAGATGCGTGAATCTTTGATGGGAAATGTCAATATTGCACAAAGAATACTGATAAATACATTATATTTTTTTACTTAGGATCCAACACCAGTGCTTGAGGAAAAAGGAAAAGGCACTTTTTGTTATTGGTTTTTAAAAAGACCACAGTTTTGGTCACAACTCCAAAAGCACCAGAACTTTATTGAAAATGTTCTAATGACGCTTGGAAAACTTATGAGGATGTATCTATAAACCCAGCATTCTCTGGTCCCCCCCCCCTTTTTTTTTTAACAACTGTCACTTTTCTCCACACATAGTTCTCTCAAGGACTGTACTTTCATGAATGCCTTGGGGTCTATAGGCCATGGTCATTGCCAACAGAGTAAGGGAAATTATTTGATCGTTGACGATATCTTTAGAAATCATTTTGTCCAATCCTCCCATTTTGCTGATGGGTAAACGAAGGCTCAAAGAGGAGATACGATTTGCAATAGATGTTAGTTAGAGCTGGTGTTCAGTACGCAGTGATAGTTGCTGAATTGCGTGAATCTACTTTTCTTTTTCTTCACTGGATTGTCTATAACTGGATGACACAGTGATCACTAAAATATAACACTTTTACTTACATTTCTTTGCACCCTGTCAAAGATATACACAGAGACATTAGATATCAGAAACAAATTGCCTGGAATGGAAACAAAGGACAGCAAGATTTATAAAGTAATTCTTTTTTTTGTATCAGTGGTACCTATTCATTATAGAAACTTAGAAAATACCAATGAGAAAAAAGAATGAAATTTAGATCAGCTGTAGTGCAGTTACTCAGAGACATTACTATAAATTTGGTGATTATGTAGCCTTATTTTTCGGTGTGTGATGTATAAAAATACACATCAGAAAAAAATATATATCAGATACTCTTTTGCAATATCATGCACATTTTCCCAAATCATTATATAAGATTCTAAATCATGTCTAGTGGCTGAAGTAATATTCCATTGTTTGGTAATATCAAAATTTATTCATGTGAATCACAACTGATCAACAGTTACATGGTTATTTTCTTTTATTTATTATGAACAGCCGTGTGATGAACTTCATTGTGGGAAAAATCAACATAACTTTCTTTAGGATAAATTCCAAAGAGTGGAAGTGCTTAGTCAAATGTTTTAAAAGATTTTAGGCTTTCTGATGCAAATTTTCACATTCCCCTCCAGAAGGCTTGTACTCTTATATGTAAGAGAAAACGCAAAAATAAACCCTCTGAGGATTTGGACTGTGGCTGCTTTATTCAAGATTGTATCTGCAGAGCCTAGAAGGCCCTTAAGAGTGTATTTATTAATTAGCCCAGAGCCTGGCACATATTGATGCTTGATAAATGTTAATTATAATTAGTACTTTCTTTGACATTTTTTAATCATTTTCATGGCACAGCAGTACTTTTGGAAGTTTATTTGGAATCCTGTCTAAGAATAAACATGAAACTCCAACCTTATCCCTTTGTATCTCATGTAGAGTCCCTCCTTTGTTGAATCTCTGAAACACATTTATTGTGGAACTGCTTTCTGCCTTTTTTTTTTTTTTTTTTTTTTTGCCAGCATATTTGTAAAACATTTTGCTTCCGGTCACTTGATGTCTAATTAGGCTCAAAGAATGCAACCCACTGGGGCAAATCAGTCTGGACAAAAGAGTATTGACTTTACGGAAAACAAAGAAAATGATAATAGGTGTGACGTCTCCACTTTAAGTGCTTTTAAGTGTATCTGCTGGTTGGACTCACACACTCCTCCTCTTTGCAGAGAAATATAATGGGATTATTGAAAAGATTGGCTTTGGCTTGGAACTTGGCATCTGTTACCCTGGCTCTGTGACGTTGGGCATATTACTCAGTCTCCCCAAGTCTTGATTTCCTCACTCGGAAGAGCAGAACCCACTTACCAGGTTTGGCAAGAAGAGCCCCTGAGACGGTGCACATAAAGCTCTTAGCACCAAATCTAGCTTCAGAATGAACGCCCGGTAAATGGTGGCCACTGATGCCAGAACTTCATGACCACCAGTGATTGAGAACTGAATGTGTACAGTTTTATGTTCCCAGGGTTCTATTTTATGGACTTAACATTTCCTTCCACATTCTAAGAGATTAGTGCGTTAGATTTTGCTGAGCTTGCCACTTGGGGGAAGCTTTCAGCAGATTTTATTGAGCCATTTTCCTCTTGGAGAAAATAAAACCCAAAGTCGCATAGCAAATGCCTCTGGCATGCCAGAGATCCAGAAGAATTTTGGATCTTCAAAGCCTCAGACTATTTCATGATAATCATGTAAATAGTGCTGGTGATGATAATGATCATCCCGGTGCTGATAAAAGCTAGCTTAAAATGAGTGTTTATTTTTGGTCAGGAAGTATGCATTTATTCATACTATCTTATTTAATCTGCACCATAACTACAAAGGTAGGTGATATTATTCCCGGAAGCTGAGAGAGTTTATTAATTTGTCCAGGATGATAACATAGCTGAGAACTGTAGAGCTGTTCTAACTGGAGCCCAGATCTGTGCTTTAAACCACCACAATCTGCTCCATAAAACCAACCATTCAGAAGCGAGTCCTGTTCTCAGCAGAAGTCTTGAGAACATACTTTCTCATCAACTGAAATGACTGCCAAATCACAAGGGTTGAATATGTAGCCAGATCAATATTACAACCTAAACCTGTTTCCTATTTTGCATCCTATTTAAGATCAGTGAAAAATACCCAACGCCCCTAGCCTTTCACATTAGAAGTTCAGTAGAATTTACTTTTGAAGTCTTCTTGGAAAAATATCTGAGTGAAATCCTGCTTTCCTTTGTAAGAGGAGATTTACTTTGCCTGTATTCATTAGCTCTCTGGTTGAGCACACAGAGAGGAGCGAGACAGCAGGTTATTCAAATAAACAAGTCCGCTGATTGAAAGCCCACTAATAACCTTGTTATGTAGAAGAGGCCCCTGTCTGCAGGAAAGTCTCTTTAGCAACAAGTCATGTCACTGAATCAGGAGTTGCAACAGGGACTACAGTCCACATTCAGTGGCTTGGCAGAATTTTAAAATGCAGCTCTGTGGGTCTTCCAGGTCATTCTGCTAGGTCTTTAAAATACATGGATTGGGGCGCCTGGGTGGCTCAGTTGTTTAAGCGTCCGACCTCGGCTCAGGTCATGATCTCGCAGTTCGTGGGTTCGAGCCCCGTGTCGGGCTCTGTGCTGACAGCTTGGAGCCTGAACCCTGCTTTGGATTCTGTGTCTCCTCCTCTCTCTGCCTCTCCCATGCTCATGCTCTGTCTCTGTCTCTCAATAATAAATAAACATTAAAAAAAATAATAAAATACATGGATTGAAGGCATGAATCTTATTCAAGTGGACCTGGAGAAATGAGTAATTTTCTCTGAGTCACCAGCTTCCAAGGTATCCCCACCATAAAGTGCATACTTATCTAAACTTCCTCTTCAGTTTGTTGTCATCTAAGGAAACCTAGGGACATAGACACCGTGTGATGCAGCTGCATAAGCAGAGCCTGAGAGGAAGCCGGGAAAAGAATATGTATGGTGAGACGAGCAGTGCCCTGTCTAATTTCTTCCGAGGGCCTCTTCTTTTTCATTTGTACACTTTGCAAACAAATTAAGGGAGCTAACTAGTGAGGAAGGAGATCACATTCTCTGCCCTTCAGTTATTTCGGAGTTGACTGTGTGTGCTCTACCCCATGTCATTCAAGGGAGCCTTGAGGGACACCTGACCTAGTTGAGCAGCCGTGCCTTTAATAAACCTGCCAAAATAAGTTATGGAATTTCTTACACAACTGTGAGATTCCTTCAAAGACACACTGAAGGTTGCTTGAGTTTTATTATGTAGAGCGTAACGCGGATGGTAGTGACCAGACAGCTTGGTTACTTTGTGGGTGACCATGGTGATCATGATGTTGAGAGCACCTCACACTCGGGTGTACCTGCCACGTGCCCGAGGAGACAACTATAACTTTGTACATTTTCTCATGTAGTATTTGCAACAATTCTGATGGAGAGACTATTCCTGTACCTATTGCATAGACAAGAAAACCGAGGCTTAGGGAAGCCAAGGCCACATATCTAGTGGGCAGCGGACCCAGAATTCAAACTCAAACTGTCTGATTCCGAAATGAAGACCCTTAATCACTGTATCCATGGTCCGCAAACATTTTTTTAACATGTACCCATCAGTAAAACATTTCAAGGACATTCCCTCTTTGTACTTATTTATTAATAACTAACTCTATGCTAGTATACTATGTACATAATAAAATGTATATATAAGGAATAAATTAAGGATGAACCAAAGATGAAATAATGTTTGATTTTGTTATGTTTATTAATGCATCCAAGTATTTTGGATCCTGTGAAAAGGTTATTATAATTAATGTTTTTTTTTAATTTTTAAAGTTTTTATTTATTTTGAGAGAGGAAGAGAATGAACGGGGGAGGAGCAAAAAGAGAGAGAGACAGAAGATCTGAAGCAGGCTCTGTGCAGACAGCAGAGAGCCCGATGCGGGGCTCGAACTCATGAACCATAAGATCATGACCTGAGCTGAAGTCAGATGCTAAACTGACTGAGCCACCCAGGAGCCCCATGCTTCAGTATTTCTGAAAATTTTTGTTCAGTGTGTTTGGCCTGGTAACTCAAAAGCCCAGCTCTGAGTTGTTTTCCTCTACTTGGTCATACCTGGCAAAGATTCTGCAGAAGGATCCTTAGATCTAAATGAGAAAATGGACATTACTGGCTGCACATTTGAAATCAAGGTATCCAAGTTTCAGTTCTGTCCACCAATTATGCAAAGATTTTTGTTGAAATCCAGTTAGCAAATGGCTGTCTTTCCCAGTGCCAGTCTTTTGTTCTTCTACATAGGTTGTATCTTTGCATTTTTTAAAAAGTTTGTTGAAAACTTACAAAAACTCTTACTTCAAAACCTTTGAAAACTGATTAATCATGTTTATAAAATTGTTTCCAATATTTAAAGAGATTTTCATAGGTGCATCAAGTATATGGATACATCCTGACATCACACAATAAAAGAATCATTTCTAAAGCAATTTCTGCTCTCAAATTGCTCTCTCCATAACATCGGCTTATTTTATTTATTTATTTTTTATTTTGAGAGTCTGTCTTTATGTTCTAGGTGCTTGGTTTTTATATGTCTAGCTAATTGTGATGGCTTCAAAGAATCATTAGCTCATGTCTCAAGACAGTATATATAGAGCATGGTTCAGTGTTGATAATGATTATCTATATATCAGATATTTTTCTTCTAATTTTACATTGGGGAGGGCTGATGTCTTGATCAATTTGAGGAGCTGATCTTTGTTTTTACCTTAGAATATGGCTGCTGAGGAATAGGAATGGCCACTTTTTCTGCCATTTTTCTACTCACTATTCTAATCGTGTCGTCAACAACTTAAACACCCCAGACAGGGACGGGAGGTGGGAAGCTCGTGGGTCTTTAACTGCATCACACTGCATTCTTTCCATGGGTTCTGTCAGTTTGGGGATTGGCCGGAGATCTTACTCTTAAGAACTTAATGAACTGCGTTATGAGCTGTAGGTCTGTAAGAAAGCTACTTTGCTATCAACCAAAGAAATTGCTGGATGGCAAAAGCCAGGCTTAAGGTGTGGGACATTCAAAGTCCGGCTTTGTAAAAATGTGCAAAGTAAAGTACAATAAAACGAAACTCACGGTGCGAGGAGGTTGAGAGTCAGCAGTATCACGGTGGAGAACTTCAATTGTTACAAAGAGCCCGGGTCACCGACACTGCCTGCCGTTGGCCCAACCACTACTGCCACCAGAGTTAGATCACACCATAACTTAAAAAAAAAACAAAAACTGTTTCTAAACTATGGAAATAGCAAATATATATTAAGGCAGAGAGGGCAGTATAATGAAGCCTCATGTACTCATTACCCAGCTTATTAATTGTCACTTCACGGTTTATCTATATTCTTCCTGCCTCCCTACTGAATTATTTTGAGGCTAATCCCAGATACATAACATCATTCTATCCGTGAATATTTTAGTATGAATTTCCAAAATATAAGGACCTGGTATTGTGTTTGTTGTAGTCGATAAAAGATGCTGGTTAAGTTTGATTATTGACTATAAATAGTTCTTTTTGTTATTGTTTGTAAGATAACATCTCTCAGAAGAGACATTCTGATTTGAAAGAGTTGCACTGTGGGGGGAAAAATGAGTTCTGGAATTAACAAAATAGTGTAAATTACCTAGGAATTAATCCAACAGAAGATATATAAACTTTTTATGAAAAAATCCGTGA
Source organism: Panthera onca (assembly GCF_046562875.1). Classification (NCBI taxonomy): domain Eukaryota; kingdom Metazoa; phylum Chordata; class Mammalia; order Carnivora; family Felidae; genus Panthera; species Panthera onca. The sequence goes on along the minus strand of NC_138340.1, from coordinate 30,429,530 downwards.
AACATTTCAGGACATAAAGTATGAACTGAATAAGCAGAGACATACCAAATTCTAAGTGAAAAGGCTACATACTTTGGTTATTAATATAGTGCATTGTATTGATTCATTTTCACGTGTTAAATCAACCTTCTATTCTTGGGAAAACCTGCTTGGTCATGACGTATTATTCTCCTATATACGTTATTTGAATTGATTTATTAAAATGCTCTAAATGGTTTTTGTGCCAGTAATTGTGAGGGATATTGGCCTTTTTCTTCTATCATTTTTGTCCCATATTTCTAGTAGGGTGATGGTGGCTTCATAAAATGAGTTGAGAAGTATTTCCTCTTCTTCTCTTTTCCAAGTTTGTTTACCACCTGTGTGTTTTCTTAAACGTTTGATAAAATTTACCGGTGAAGCCATCTGGGCCTGGAATTGTCTTTGCAGGAAATTTTTAAATTAGGAGCTAAATTTCTTTATTTGATGTATGGCTATTTAGGTAACCGAATTCTTTTTCACTGACCTTCAGCATCTTAGTTGTCTTTGAAGGAATTTATCCACTTAATATAAATTGCCAAATTTATTGACGCATCCTCAGGTTTTTCCTGCCTGCAGATTCGATGCTGTTAACGTTTGGCATCGGTCAGCTGAGCTGAAAAGGGCTGATGGTATTGTCTGTTGGGAGCCCTCAGGGCGGTAAACATATCCCAGAGAGACTGAGAAGTCAGCCCTGAGATGTGCCTCCGGGTTATAAATTTTGAGATGACAGTAACCTGTGTCCTGTCACCCGTAAGAAACACATCTCCTGAATCTCCTTTGCCTGTCTCCAGTGGGTCTCATTCACGTTAGCGGCCAGACTCCTATCTCACAAAGTACCTTGGACCCTGATGAGCATCAACCCAATTTTTTCTTTTAATAATTTTTTAAAGTTTATTTAATTAGAGAGACAGAGAGAGTGTGAGCAAGCGTGAGTGGGGGGAGGGGCAGAGAGAGAGGAAAGGAGAGAGGCTCCCAAGCAGGCTCCATGCTGTCGGTGCAGAGCCCAACGCGCAACTCACACCCGTGGACGGTGAGATCACGACCTGAGCCAACATCAAGAGTCGCACAGTTAACTGAGTGAGCCACGCAGGTACCCCCGCTCCCAACTTTTCTTTTTATGCATGTAGTAACTGAGTCCTGAAGATGAGGATTGGGACTGACACTTATTGTGTAGCCCTTAAGTGCCAAGTTCTATGATAAGTCCTTATATATTGTCAAAGTATATTTTTCCAGAAGTTCAGGACATGACTCACATATAAATACATAATGAACATGAATCAAAGATGTAGTTAACTTATTACTGAAAGTACCAGCAAGATGGAAAAGCTGGCTCAAAGCGTATTAGAGGAATGGAGATTTATTTGGTCAGTCAGTAAAGAAGCGCTAAAATAAGTTTATGAAGTTACATGCACAACTGATTAGTGTCCTCTAGGTCAATAAAGCTGGGTAGCTTTGAAAGTTATCTTTTGCTTTTTTTTTTTCAATTTTTTTAAAAATATTTATTTATTTTTGAGACAGAGAGAGACAGAGCATGAGCAGGGGAGGGTCAGAGAGAGAGGGAGACACAGAATCCGAAATAGGCTCCAGGCTCTGAGCTGTCAGCCTAGAGCCTGATGCGGGGCTCGAACTCACGGACCGTGAGATCATGACCTGAGCCAAAGTCGGACGCCAAACTGACTGAGCCACGCAGGCGCCCCGAAAGTTATCTTTTTCGACCAGACAGACATCGTTTTCAGCCTACCATATTCTACAAGTCAATCTCTAACTGCAGAGTCTGGGCCCTAATGAATGGAAACAAGTAAATCAAACGAACTTGGACTTGTTTCGTAATGCGTGGGGACCTTTGGGTAGGTTTGTTAGACAGTGCCCTACGTGACAAAAAAAAAAAAAAAGGTGATACAGTCATCTTCTTTATTTCCAAATTTTAGAACATTTTTTTTCTTTTCTTTTTTCCTAGAGAGAGAGAGAACGCACGCACACAATCCGGGGAAGGGCCGGGGGAGGTAGAGAATCCCAAGCAGACTCCAGGCTCGGCGTGGATTCCTCCACGTGACTTGATCTCATGACCCTGGGATCATGACCTGAGCTGAAATCAAGAGGCAGACGCTCAACTCACTGACCCACCCAGGCACCTCAGATAATTGTTCTTAATAAATGATCTAGTTTCATGTCTGAGAGCCCAAGGTGTAAGAATCAGCATCCCCCCTTGAAGAACAGCAAACACACACAGTGTTCTTGGTTTCCCACCGAGGCTTTTAAAAAAAAATATCCAATTGCATTTTAAGTTATGTTCACTTATCTAACAAATACCGAAAAAGTAGCTTCTGTGTATCAGGCTAGTGCCGGAAGTTCAGCAGTGAACAGAACAGACTCCATTCTAGCCCTTATGGGCACATCGTAGTAGGGAAACTGCACTTCCGACAAATAAATGCAAGGGTGGTGAGAACTGCAATTTAAGGAGCCATCAGTGTATAGAGCTTCATCTGGATGTTCAGAGACAGCCTCTTGGAGGAGGTGACCATTTACCTGAGGTTAACATTAAAATTGGAGTGGGAGATGGGACATAAAGCATTGCAGGTATATACTAACATTCTGCGTTGAGACAGTTTGTCCCCGAATGAGTATTTCCCAGTTGCTTGGTTCAAATAAAAATTCTAGATTTTAAAGAAGTGAGATGAGTTTTCTTGGAGTTTCAACTTCAGATTCTTCCCAGTCATGAGTTATATAATGATAAAAGATGAAGGGGAGAAATGAGGGGAAACATAGGAGAGAAGGAGGAAAAGAGGGCAGCTTTTCTGTGGTGTGCGTGCCCTGGTTCTCAAGACCAAATGTTACATTTCCGGGAATGTTTTGAGCCAGATGATGTCACATTGGTAGCCTGAGACCCATCATGGTGGGAATATTTGTATCATGGAAACCATCGAATGTTACAAATCAGGGGCACCTGGGTGGTTCAGTCAGTTAAGCGGCCGACTTCAGCTCAGGTCATGATCCCGCGGTCTGTGGGTTTGAGCCCCTCATCAGGCTCTTTGCTGGCAGTTCAGAGCCTGGAGCCTGCTTCCGATTCTGTGTCTCCCTCTCTCTCTGCCCCTCCCCTGCTTGCTCTCTGTCTGTCTTTCTCTCTCAAATAATAAACATTAAAAAAAAATTTTTTTTTAAGTTACAAATCAGGATTCTTCTCCCCTCCCCAACACACACACACACACAGATCTAGTTGTTTGACCTTTGCTAGCACATCACAGCAGCTTTCCCAGGAGGAAATTCACAGCCATGGGTTTATTTATCATTAAAATTAACTGCTCCTCATCTCTGCTGATTATACATTTCTAAGATTGGAAAATGCCTCTGTAGAATAAAGAACCCTAAACCGTGTATGCAAGGGGCTGTTGTAGCCACATACTCCAAGTCTTAGTTCAATGATGAATCCTTCTAAATAGCCAAATACTCTCATTGACAAGACACTATGTGTTAAAGGGCAACCTAATCCATTTCCCCAGAGTTCTAAATAATAGAAAGTCGGTCCTCATGTTGCCCCTAAATCAGCTTGCCTGTACTTTCTATCTGATGCTAGTTTATTCTTCTGGAACTGCATAGAAAAATCTAGTTTCTATTTCCCATCAAGTTGAGGACTGGTCAATCCATGTGAAAGCGGCTAGGAAAATGCTTTTAATCCTATATAAAGATACACCATACTTCAGTTCATTCAGGAAGTAGTATTTCTTTCAGGGGGTCTCAACTTTGGCTTGCAAGAGATGTTCATGAAGTTTCTAAACTTGTACATACTGGGGTCTCTACTCCCAGCCTTTCTGAGTGAGTGGGTCTGTGGGGCCACAGGCATCAATATTTTCTACAAGCTTCCTTGGCAATACTGATACAAAGGCTGAGCCCCCAAATTTATTGGGTCTCTTGGCTGCTAATACCCAAAGTTCAGTGATTTAAAAAAAAGAAGGTTCTCCTCTTTAGCAGTCTTGTAGGAAGAATAGACATAAGAGTCCTTGATTTACATTAATATTTATAACAAATGCCAAGAGGCAGGGGATGAAGGAGTTCAGAGAAAGGGCGTCTAGCTCAGGGCCTGGGAGGAGCCATCAGAAGGAGTTGGCCTTACACAGCATTTTGATAGACAGGTAAGACTTAGCCAAGTGAAGATAGTAAAGGAAAAAGAAAGTGACATTCATAGCCCTGAAAGTTCAAGGCATAAATGGAATGGTGAGGACTTGCAGAAAAATGAGAATCAAATTGTTGTTAACCAGCCATAGGGGCAAATTCTAGACACAACATAAAAACATATTGTTGCTTGATTGCAGACGAGTATTACAGGGATTAAAAAAGGAACTTTCTTCAAAGATGTTTCAGTAATATTCCACGCAGTCTACCCACATGCTTACCAAGGCATGAAATAAACACTGCCTGTACCTTGACAGGACAAGTGATGTGACTCACCTTGAGGGAAGTTCACGCTCTCGGCTGCCTCCAAAAGGAACCAAAAGTGTCTCTGTCAGATGCGGTAGGGGGAATCACTCATGCCTTTAAAATATCAGTAACACAAAATCTCGTGGAGAGGAATGGAATCAATGATAAATTCCATTTTAATAAGCTAGCACTCGTTTGTGGGTGCAGAAAATGTCCCTGAAACCTCTGTTCGACCCAGCTGGTTCATCTGGCCATGAGGCGCTGCAACTCCAAAACACCGATGGCTTTTTATTCTTTTCTGCTTCTGGATTCTAGGACAAGCGTCAGTTGGCGGGATTTTCTGTTCTCCGTTGTGCCGGCCTAGGTCTGTATTGTGTGCGCTGCTATATTTGGGTTCCTTTATAGAAAATCTGTTTCCGTGTGTGTGTGTGCATGTATGTGCTTAATTAATATACTTTATTTTTTTGCAGAAAAATCGAGTGGAAAGTACAAGACCGTGTCCACATACTCCATATCCCCTTTCCCCACCACACAGTCTCCCGTTTATCGTCTTGCATTCGCCTGGTACATTTGTTAATCACAATTGACGAGCCCGTAGTGGTACATTATTATTAACTCAAGTCCATCATTTATGTTAGGGTTTACGCTTGTGTTTTGAGTATTTCCCAGCTGCAGAGCACCTTCTGACTTTGTCTCATTTTTTTTTTCCTCTGCAATTCTGTGTCACGAATGGAGATTGTCAGAACCAGTTAAGTAAGGTCTGCACATCCCTCCAAACATTCCAGCAGCCTGAAAAGTAGAGTGCTGGTCACTCGTACCTTCTCTCGCTGTCATGACTGACAAAGTGAGGTTCTTAACCTAAATCGGCTTCGGTGAAGGTCCCAGTTTCAGTTTGTGAGGTGTTACGTTAGAGAATCTTCCACAACCTCTACATAAGACTGCGTTCAGATTTTTTCAGCTTCTTCTCTGGAAATCGTTCCGACAGATAAGTTCGCCATTAAACCTCATAAGATTCAGAATCGTGTTTAGTGATTGCATGTGTCGCTGCGCTAGTCTTTTTAATCTGGGCTCCAGCCAAATGGAACTATCTACTGTCTCATTTGCAACAGGTTGTTGTGACTTTATTTTTGGACAGCTCTGTTGTGCATGCTTGATGCTTATACTGAGAGCAGCCTCTAATCCTCTTTCTTCTTCTCCATCTTCTTTCTCGTCATCAGCAGAGTCTAAATTATAAGTTGGCAGAAGAAACTCTGACCGCCTCCCCTTGACTGGACCCCACACTTTCTCATCTTTCTTCATTCGTTTTGTACTGCCATCTGGAAGGCCCTTCTCATCCCTTCTCCCACTTGCCCTGCCTCTTCCTCTTCTCCCGGTGAGCCTATCTCTGCCAGCTGAGATGCTAGACATTATTCAAAATCCTCCTCTCCTCCGATGCCACAGCCTGCGTGAAACATTATCCTGATTCTGCAATGAACCTGAGAACTCATTACTGTTCCCTGATGCCACACGCTTTCAAATCATGTCACTCCCTTGCCTAAAACACTTCCGTGGTTTCCCATCCTGCTTGGAATTAAACCCAGACTCCGCACGTTGGCACACAGGGCCCTGCACCTACTTCTCCAGGATCAGACTATACCACTCTCCTCCTGGCCAACTGCCTTGCAGCATTAATAGCTGTCAGGTTCATTGATTCACAATGGTTCCCGAGGTGTGGTCCATAAACCCCAAGGATGATTTTCCTAATAATACTAAGACACTATTGTTTTTTTTCCCAACTGTACTGACATCTGCACTAATGATGCAAAAGCAGTGGTGAGTGAAACAGCCGGGGCCTTGGCACAAACCAAGGCACTCATGCCCGACCACACCGGTCTTGTCCTCCTCTTAGCCATGAGCCCACTGTTTAAAAACTAGCAGGTTCACTGAGTACTCTTCATGAGAAAGCTGTGGAAATTATTAACTGTGTTAACTTTTGACCCGGAGTACCCACTCTTTTAATATTAGTAGGATGAAATAGTAAATATCCATCAAGCACTTTGGCACATGTGAAAAGGGACTTGTGTTACTGGTTGCCCAGTGAACTAGTCATTTTTTTGGTTTGATGCAATGTCAATTTTACTTGAAAGAACAACTGATAGACAAACCAAGGTTATTCAAATGTAGGCATTTTGCAGATATTTTCTGGAAAATGAATGAAGGGAGCCTGTTACTTCAAGAAAAACAGCTGACAGTATTTTTTGCCAATGATAACGTTTGAGCTTTCAGTCCATCACTATAAGCTTGACAGTTTTCCAACACCCCAGTTTTTTGTGTGTGATTTTAAGTAATGTGATTTTTTTTTTTTTTTGGAGAGAGAGAGAGGGCAAGTCAGGGAGAGGGGCAGAGGGAGGGAGGGAAAGAGAAAGAGAATCCTAAGCAGGCTCCACACTCAGGGCAGAGCCCAATGTGTGATCGGATCCCATGACCCTGGGATCATGACCTGAGCCCAAATCAAGAGTCGATGCTCAACCGACTGAGCCAACCAGGCGCCTCTAAGTAATATGATTTTTTTTACATATTGTGTAATGAAATGTGTCAATAGTTGGAATATTTGCCTAACTTAATGAACTAGTATTTTCCATAGGACAAATGTGTGGTATTTTTTTAAAAAGCATCCATAGTTAAAAGATTGCTTCAAAAAGTAGGAAAGACCAGTGATTTTTTTAATGTAAGAGGGTACAAAAAAGTTCATTACTATTGTTTCCAATTCCACACAACTAATCTTTAAGCAAATACCACTGGTTGCACATTGGTGTAATATCAACAAAGACCCTGCATCTATCTGAACGTTTATTAAAATATTTCTCCTTTTTCCATCAACATATCTGTGGGAGGCCAGATTTTTTTTCACATACTTCAACCAAAACAGCATATCACAACAGATTGAATGTAGAAACAGAGATGAGATTCCAACAGCCTTCTCTTAATCTCCGAAGGAGATTTGCAATACTATGAAACGGTGCCGTTCATTTCACTAATATTTGCTTTGGAAAATTTAGTTATTTTCATAAAACTGGGTTATTTAGGTTAACGCATAATGAGTTTATTATTATTGTAATGAATTAATGAGCGCTTTAAACTGCTCAGTTTTAATATCTGTTAAGTACGTACCAACAGACATAACGTGCATAAGCAGAAAGTCTCTGTCGTCTTCAATAAGTTTTAGGAGTGTAAAGAGACTTGACACCAGTATGTTTGAGAATCGTAGCAACTAGAAGCATTATTTTTTTTTTAATTTTTTAACGTGTATTTATTTTTGAGAGACAGAGAACACAGAGCACGAGCCGGGGGAGGGCAGAAAGAGAGGGAGACAGAATCTGAAACAGGTTCCAGGCTCTGAGCTGTCAGCGCAGAGCCTGATGCGAGGCTTGAACTCATGACTGTCTGATCATGACCTGAGCCGAAGTCGGAAGCTTAACCTACTGAGCCACCCAGGCACCCCACAACTAGAAGAATTCTTAATGAGGACTTTGGACCTAAAATTACATGTTTGGCCCCCTGTCAGAAGAATCTAGATGAATATTGTCCAAGTGCCTCCAAATTAGAAAAGTATATTCTTAAGTTTTTAAAAACTGTATGTGGTGGGGCACCTGGGTGGCTCAGTCGGTTGGGTGTCTGTCTCTTGATTTTGGCTCAGGTCATGATCTCACGTTTCTGGAAATCCAAGCCCCACATTGGGCTCTGTGCTGACAGTGTGGAACCTGCTTGGGATTCTCTCTCTTCCTCTCTCTCTCCGCCCCTCCCCTGCTTGCACTCTCACTCCCTCAAAATAAATAAATGAACTTAAACAAATAAAAATATAAAACTGTATGTGTTTCAATCGGGTAGGACACGCGATCCAACTTTTCAGATGCTCTGCGGTGTATATAGGGCATCTTCTGTTCCTTTCGTTTCTCTTTATCCTTTTTCTCCTCTCATCCCATCTCCAATCGAACCGTTAGCCTGACCCCATTTCTATATTCAGTTTTCTTAATTTTTTTCCTCTTGTACTAAGTAATTGTTTTCTGAGAGAATCCCAGCTTAACCCATGTTTAATGTTGTCTCAAGGTCACTTTCCCTCAGGGGACAGAACCCTGTGTTCTTTCTCTCCTGAACAAATTGGTCTTTAGGAATAACATGGCTAGTTGGTCATTCTGTTACTTAATGGTTTAAAAATTCAGAGTTAGTTTTTAAAAAGTGGTAACAACTTAATGATATTCAGCTGCTGCTATTCCAGAAAAATGTTTTTAATGAGCAAGAACTTCTATAGTAGATTTTTAATTCTTTTCTAAGGAAGCACTCCCTAAAATGTGGCAGATGTATGCAAGATGATAGTACCTATCTATTTTAACTATAACTAGAACATAAAGCCTATGATTTCACAGGTACCATTGCTTAGAACAAGTTTCAGTTTTTAAAAAAATGCAATGGGGCACCTGCGTGGCTTAGTTGGTTGAGCATCCAACTCTTGATTTCGGCTCAGATCATGATCCCAGGGTGGTGGGATCGAGCCCTGTGTCCATGCTGAGCCTGGAGCCTGGTTGGGATTCTCTCTCTCTCTCCCTGTGCCCCCCCGCACCGCCCCCCTGCAAATAAAAAAAATGAAATGACTTGCTATATATTCAAGGCAAAATATAAAGTAAGTCATAGTATGGTTGGTATATGGAGAGGATGTTATTTGGATGATGGAATTCGTAGCCATGTTGCAAAGAGAAGTCCCAGGTTACAGCTCATTGTACCTTCTCCTGCCTTTAGTACTCTTGCCCCTTCAACTTCCATTTCAGAATTATTCAGTGATAATTTCCTATGATGAAGTCTTTTGAAGGTTTTTTTTTTCTCGCTCAAGCCAAATAAATGAAATTCACTTAAAACACCTTTTTTGAAATGCACTATCTAAATATACATAATACACAAAGTGAGAAGAATTTTATGTGCACAAGTAAATATGTGGTTTGGATGATAGAACTTCTAGATTTCCTAGAATCAAGACTTTATTTAGGGCAGACAATAATCTGGTTGTGGAAAGGGGATATTTTATTTTTTTAATAAAATTAATGGACCAACATAAATTTTGATAACCTTCAAAGAAAAGAAATTAAATAAATCTTGCTCGCCTCTCTCTAGGCTAACTTACGGTTTTTAAAGTGCTTGTTGACTTGACATTCCTGTTAGTCTTCTATAATGAAGTAGAGTTTTAAAGACTACTTTTTTCGTGGCACCTGGGTGGCTCCTTTGGTTAAGCATCTGACTCTTGCATTCGGCTCAGGTCATGATCCCGCAGTTCCTGGATTCAAGCCCCGAGTCAGGCTCCATGCCGGACGGCGCAGAGCCTGCTTGAGATTCTCTCTCTCTGCCCCTCCTCTGCTCTCTCTTGCTCTCTCTCAAAATGAATCAATAAACTTAAAAAAACTCCTTTTCCCCCAAATAATGATTTCTTTCTTAAAAAGAAAAGGCACACAGAGAAAGACAAATACCGTGTGATTTCACTTATATGTGGAATCTAAAAACAATGAACAAATAAATGTAAAAAGTAGAAACTGATGCGCAAATAGAACAACCTGGTAGTTGCCAGCGGGGAGGACACTGGGGGGATGGGAAAAATAGGTGAAGGGGAGTAGGAGATACAGGCTTTTAGTTAAAGAAGGAATAAATCACAGGGATGAAGGGTAAAGCACAGGGAATATAGTCCATGATAGTGTAATAGTATTGTATGGTGACAGAAGATAGTTACACCTGACATGAGCACAGCACCAGGTTTTGAGTTGTTGAATCACCATGTTGTATGCTTGAAACTAAAATAACATTGTGTGTTGGGTGCCTGGGTGGCTCAGTCAGTTAAGCGTCCAACCTCAACTCGGGTTACGATCTCACAGTTCTTGAGTTTGAGCCCCGCGTCAGGCTCTGCGCTGACAGCTGGGAGCCTGGAGCCTGCTTTGGATTCTGTGTCACCCTATCTCTCTGCCCCTCCCCTACTCGCTATCTCTCTCTCTCAAAACTAAATAAACTTCTAAAATAACATTGCATGTCAACTATACTTCAGTTTCCAAGAAAAAAAGAAAAAGCTTAGCTCATATTATTAGATTGTAATATTCAATGCTTACCTTTTATGTTAGGGAAGGACTTCAGTTATGTGTATAAATGGAAGATCTCCTTACACCCCAAAACAACTTTCCTCCTACCTACAGCCTATGCTTGGAATGCTACCATTTCAGATTCATTCTTTCAGGGTAAATATTGCTTCTCCCTCTTTTATAATGCAGTTGCTGCTGTGATAGGAACCATAGGAAGCAATAAGCACCTTAGTAAGAATGCTTTCTTTCATGCCTAGGGAAAGCCTCAGGTATCCATTGGAAAAGCATGTGTCTGCAAGAAAGAGAAAGCACAAAATGATTTGAACGACAACAAAAATCAAGACTCATTTTTTCTCGCATAACAAGAAGGGCAGAGATAGGTGTTTCCAAACATTTGCTCAACCCCTCAAAAGTATAAGGGCCAGAATCTCTATGATGCTCTTGACCCGAGGAAAGGGTTATGTCAACAGGCAGGTTCCTTTCTGTAAGGATTTTATTCAAAAGCTTTTCCAGAGGACCCCAAGTGGTTTTCTATCCCTGTTGCATGTCTCCATAGAGCTGGGAGATGGGAAAAGAGTGCGTGGCTTTTCAGCCTCTAAAATGGAAGGACCAAGGAAGAGGGGACGAAAAACACCACATAAAAGTAACTTCAGAAGACTGAATAAACAGAGGGAAAGAAAGCATTGAAGAACATAAAAGATTAATGACAGGAAAAAGGCAAAACTAAATCATAACAATAATACTATGTTGTTTTTATTTACCAGTCTTACTCTATGCCAGATACTATGCTATCTGCCTTGCGTATGTGATCTCACAAAAAGCCTGTAAGGTAGTTAAGATCTCCCATGTATAGAGGAGAAAACCAAAGTCAACTCCTTGCCCTAAGACTTGTATCAAAGCCAGGATTTGGCCTGTGCTTGCTCTGACTTCGGCACTGCCTCTCTGGAGACCAGCCCTTAGCACATGCGAGTTTCTCTTCCTGGTATATTCCATATCATGCTTCTCCAGAATGTGCAGTAAATTACACACTGTCTGAAACACAGTGGGAATTTTCAGGCCCTGCCTAATGAGGTGGATTGAACCAAGAATGCTTCAGTAGTTGCAGCAAAGCCTGCTACAGCTCTTTCCTCTGCAATAATTACCTTTCATCTTTTCAAGTTTTCTGCTCTTGGAACTCATTACTTCCATTCCGAATTCTGATCTGATGCACAAGTGGCTTCTATCCATTTTGAGTGCTTTTAGATGGACTTCTATCTTAGGAGAGAGAGTTCTGTTTGTAAGTGGCCCATGGAAGTCTGTTTGTCTATTTGGTGTTGTACTGTCAGCTTCTCTGGGCCAATTATTTCAGTGTGTTCATGCAAGGTCACCTTCCATGTTCAATCCTATCTAGGTCGGTTAACTTTAAACCAGAGATTAACCCACAGATTGGCTATTTATGTGAGCTCCTAAGTGAGGTTTGCACTCACTCAAAAGGTGTGCAAAAGGCCAAAGGGTGCTAAGGAATCAAAGGTGAATATGGGAGAGTAAGAGAACTGAGAGCTAAGATCGTACCTTGGTCATTTCATATCCGCAGAGCCTAACATGGTGCCTGGTATACATTAAATAGTTGATAAGTCCATGTTTTCACTCAAGAAATATTTGGTTAGAACCTATTTTGTGCCAGGCACTAAAAGCACAGCAGTAAACAAGATAGATGTGGTTCTCATGCACATGAAACCTATATTCTTAGGCGGAGATAGGTAATGACAAGCAAGCACAATTTTAAAATTAAGGAAGAAGGCCCAAATGTCCCTCAGCTGGAGAGTAAACAAATAGTGGTAGAGTCATAAAATGAAATACTACTCAGCAATGAGGATGAACAAGGTATTGCTACCCCCAGCCACACAGCAGAATCTCATAATACACGATGGCACTGACGTCAAGTTCAAAACCATCAAAACGAATCTCTGCTGATAGAGGTCAGGCTAGTGATACCCTTTGGAGAGGGGCAATGATTTGGAGGGGACATGCAGGAGCTTCTGGGGTCCAGGTAATGTTCTTTACCTTGATAAGGAGAATCGGGTCTATTAGAAAGTTCACTTTGTGAAGATTTCTCAGGCTCTGTGCTTATGACATAGGTTTTCCCATGCGCATGTTATAATTCAGCTAAATAAACTTATCTTAGAGAAGTTAAATGCTGAGTATAATAATGGCTGCGAAGGCATTGCACAGGACCCACATCAGCTTAGGGCAGCACTCCTGTAGACAGGGTGGTCACGGAAAACTTTCCTATGACATGCTAGGCAGGCTGAGCCCTAAAGGTGAGTAGGTGGCAGCCACGGGAAGATCAAGGGCAGAGCATCCCAGACAGGGGCAATGGCAAGTGCAAAGGCTCTCAGGGAAGAAACATGGGGCACGCTTGAGAAAGAGAGGCCACTGTGGCTGGAGCTGAGTAAGAGGAGAGCAGAGTAAGACAAAACAAAGCCAGCAATAGACAGAGACTACATCATGCGGGGCCTCAAGGCCATTTGGTTTCTGGTCTACCCTGTATGATTTGACTCTTTCTGTGCCAGGCAGCATGCTAAGCTCCTTAGGCACATCCTCCTATGTTCTTCTTATCTTTCCAGCAACCCTGGGAGTAGGACTTAGAATTCTATTTTATACATGAAGAGCTGAGGCTTAAGGAAATCAGTTTGCCCAAGGTTACCCTTGGAAATGAGTATTATCACCAGGATTTGAGTCCATATCCCTTTGACCCCATCTGTGTTCTCAAATCCTGACTCCTGACCCTGACTCTGAGCTCTGGCATCTAAATAAACTACTTTGCAGTATGACACATGTACCCTCAGGACTGTGAACAAAGTACTGAGAAAGTAGCCACCTCCATCCAGAAAAGTCTGGGAAGGAGCATGGGGTTGCATTTTGAAGACACGTCTGGAATTTTCCCATAGGCATGCTTTTTCAAGGAAGCAGTATGCGTAAAGCCTCTAAGCTGAGGATTAATCATCACAGCAGCTACTGTTTATTGATCATTCATGCTGTACCAGGTTATGCAGTGAATATGTCACTTACCTCCAGTTAGACTTCACAACAATCCTATGAGGTCAGTAATGGCCCTGTTTTACAGATGAAAACACTGAGATGTAGAGAGCTTAGTCCTTTGCCCAGTGAGACACGGTGAGTGAGGTAACTAAATACGTGATTTGCTTGTTTAATTAGTGATGAGGGAAAATAGTGAACTTGGACTGGCAGGCATCAAAACCCAGCCATAAGCATAGCTCTGCCTCTAGAATCTGTGCCCCTGACTCTCTCACTGAGAGCTTGAGGTGTTCGAGGAAGTGGGGGGTGTTTTATGGGGCTTCATGACGGATGTTCTCTGAATTTGACTCATGTTAATGTTCCTGAAGTCCTTCTCCTTTTAAGCATTTTACATTCTGTAATCTCTTCCCTCTGAAATCCTAAAACATACTTTTGTGCGGTTGTCGTTGTTGTCGTTTTGTATGTTTTTTTCCTCTCCATCTTGACTACAAGGTCCCTGAAAACAATCCCTTATTTCCTTGAATTCCCTATTGTCTCGCCCTGGCCCCTGAGGTCAGAGGTTGAATTGTTTTTATTGACCACTGATACCTCAGGACATGGGGTAGAACCAGGCAGGTAATAGATGCTCCGTAAATATTTCTTGAAGAACTGAGTACTCTGCTTATTTAACAAAGGTTAGAGTGATAATGGATTTGGCTTGGGTCAACAATCAATCTTCATCATTCAGATGGTGTGTGCCTACTTTTATTTCCATCCCTTGAGATTTAAGGCAAAAGCAAGGGGTATTGGTGGCCACTCCCTCTCCTGTTCCATTACTCCACTCCATCCCACCCCCCAAATCGTGCAGATTTGGTATTAACCCAGTGTTAGAAGGAATTCTGCATGTAAATTCTGTGAGATGCCTTGGTTGGTACTATACTATACTGTAAGGATTTGTGACTTAGGCCAGTGAAGGCTGAACTACTTGATAGAAATTTATGTTCTGGTGTCATTTTTACGAGAAAATCAACTGGTGCCCAATAATTCAGTTGAAATGTTTTCAAATGCATATAAATAACTCTGATTTTTTCTGTACAACTCCAGTGATACCAGTATCCTTGGATCCTCACATCCTGGGTCAGACCAGGAAAGTCTATACGGCTTAGCAGTGTGTTCATACCATGCTCTAGGACCGGCTGTCCAAAGCGGTGACCGCCAGCCACACGTGGCTATTGCACACTTGCGGTGTGGTGATTCTGAATTGCGATATACTATGGGTGTAAAATACCACCAGAGTTCAAAGATATAGTATAAAGAGAGAACGTAAAATATCTCATTAACCATTTCTATGATGACTATATGTAAAATAATATTTTTGACATATTGGCTTCCACAAAGTGTATTAATATTTATTTCACTTACTTTTTGATACTTTTTAAAGTGAGACGTGCAGAAAATGTAAAATTATACACGTGGCTAACCTGAGACAGTGGTACTCTAGGACATGACAAATATCAATCTGTTAAAAACCTACCTCTTTTACATTTGCCCCTAACTTCACTAGTCTCACTTTTTCCAAAGTTACAAAATCAGTTAAAGCACCCCAGATCCCACCTCTGTCCCTTCTCAAAACTCTACTCCTTGTTTCCTGATTGAATCAAAACTCAAGCCAGTCTTCAGTGTCCTATAGCTCTAAACATTATTTTCTACTAGCAAGATTTGCATTGATTCTAATGATGAAAGCACTTGAAATGTATATAGAAATGGGGTGCCTGGCTGGCTCAGTGGAGCAGGTGACTCTCGATATTTGGGTTGTGAGTTCAAGCCCCACGTTGGGTATAGAGATTACTTAAGATAAATAAACAAAATGTTTTAAATGAATCAGTGCATTAATGAATACAGAAACTCAAAATTTTAAAAAAGAACTCATATTATGTTATCAAATAGCTATTACTATGCCAAGGCCATAATTAGAATTATCACCATTTTCCAAGTGAGATAAATAATGATGGTATAACATTTACTTGTTAAACTAGCCTTATTCCAGAAGGGCTTTTAACTCTCTGGCCAATTCAGAGGACATAAGTGACTTTTCCAAGATGACACCATGGTTGATGGAGCTAGGACCAGAATGATCTCTTTTAAGCTTTCTTCTATAACAGTTAGACACAGTATCCCATTATCAATTTATAGAGTATAACTTTTTATAAATAATAGTAAAAACGGCAAAGTTTTTAGCTGACTTTCTTTTCATACAAATTAGAACTGATTAAAGGATATTCCAAGATTTCTTTCGTGCACCGCCTTCATTTATTCAGCAAAGCGCTTATGGAGTGCCTGTCTTGTGTAAAGCACTAAGTTGGCCCTGGGGAGACATCAATGAACAAATAACAAAAAGAGACATATCATCTAACAAATTTAATCATAACTAACAAGTAGTTAGAACAAAGGGCTGTGGAACCTACTCTCTTAACAACACTCAAGTATGTAAGACAGTACTGTTAATTATAGTCACCATGCTGTGCATTAAATCCCCCAAAACTTACATCTTATAGTTGGAAGTTTGTATGCTTTGGTCAACATCTCCCCATTTCTCCCACCCCTGAGATGCTGGCAACCACTCTCTATTTCTCTGAGCTCAACATTTTTCAGATTCCATATGTAAGCAAGAACATAACAGTATTTGTCTTTCTCTGTCTGCCTTATTCCATTTAGCATAATCCCTTCTGGGTCCATCCATGTTGTCACAAATGGCAGGATTTCTTTCTCTTTTATGAATAATAATCAAGTGTGTGTGTGTGTGTGTGTGTGTGTGTGTGTGTGTGTGTGTTCAAACATCAGTGATCACTTTGGTTGTTTCCATGTCTCAGCTATTGTGAATATGCTGCAATGAATGTAGGGGTGCCACTATTTCTTTCAAATAGTGATTCCCTTTCCTTGGGATGTATACCCAAAAATGGGATTGCTGGATCGTATAGCACTTCTGTTTTTAATTTTTTGGGGAAACTCCATGTTATTTTCCATAGTGGCTGTACCAGTTTACATTCCCATCAACAGTATGGAACAGGGGTTCCATTTTCTCTACAGCCTTGCCAACAGTTGTTATTTCTTGTTGTTGTTGTTGTTGTTGTTGTTTTTATGATAACCATTCAAACAGGTGTGAGGTGATGAGATATAGTGGGTTTGATTGGCATTTCTCTGATAACTGATGTTGAGTATCCCTTCATGTACCTGTTGGTCATTTGTATGTCTTCTTTGGAAAGATGTTTAATCAAGTCTTCTACCCATTTTTTCATTGGATTTTTTGTGGTTTTTTGCTTTTATATGAGTTCCTTATAGATTTTGGATATTAACCCCTTATGAGGTAGATGGTTTGCAAATATTTTCTCCCATTCTATAAATTGCCTCGTTATTTTGCTGATTGTTTTTTTTTTTTTTTTTTTTTTTTTTGCTGTGAAGAAGATTTTTAGCTTCATGTAGTCCCACTTGTTGATTTTTGCTGTTGTTGCTTGAGCTTTTGATGTCATATCCAAAATTCATTGCTAAGACCGATGTCAAGGAGGTTTTGCCCTGTGTTTTCTTCTAATGGTTTTACAGTTTGAGTCTTACATTTAAGTCTTTAATTCACTTAAAGTTAATTTTTGTGAGTGGTGTAAGATAGGGGGTCCAATTTCTTTCTCTTGGGTGTGAATATCCAGTTTTTCCAGCATCATTTATTGAGGGGATTGTCCCTTCCCCACTGAGTATCTTGGTGTCCTTGTCAGTTATCATTGCCTGTATATTCATGAGTTTATTTCTGGGTTCTCAATTTTGTCCTGTGGTCTCTATGTCTGTTTTTATGCTAATACTGTACTGTTTTGATGACTATAGATTTGGAAAGCAGGGTATATAAGACCACCTGAGGTGCCTGTGTGGTGGTTTGTTCAACAACAACCCTCTCTCACGAAAAGCAAAACAAAACAAAACAAAAAAAACAAGCCAAGAACACATGACTTATATAGCATTTGCCAATTTCCATGGTGTAAATATTCCCATCCTGGTTGATATCTGGCTTCCAACAAGGTGTCACAGAATGTGGGGTTGGGAAGAGGTATATGGTAGCACCCATTATCTATCATTTCCACCCTACAAATACAATAGATGTTAATAACCTCAAAAGCACAGGTAATGGTAAAATGATCAGGAAGCAATGACTTTTGAATATGCGTTGCCTTTGTTTTCAATATAATTTTTTAACAATTTATGTATTTATGTATTTTTTAGTAAACAACCACCTCACAAAATTCCTGCAAATGTAACAGTCAGCTAGTGCGAACCCATACAAGCCAGGTCTAGCACACCGATGGGACTGGCATCTTCCACGGAAAGCAATCACAATCCTTGTCTAGAACAAGTCCTCACTGTTCTCTCTTTCTCTGTTCCTTACAGATCAGCAAACAGCAGTTGCAAACAGTCAAGGACCGGTTTCAGGCTTTCCTCAATGGGGAAACCCAGATTGTGGCTGATGAAGCCTTCATGAACGCCGTCCAGAGTTACTATGAGGTAAGACTCACCATGCAGAAGAAGGTTAAGACTGCCCAAGCCTAAAGCCCAGAATTGCCAGACTATTGTTCAGTGGGAACAGCAGCCTTGGCCTCCTACAGAACCATCCCCCCACCCCCGAGGCAAACGGGTTGATGTTTGGTTACGGTTTTTAGAAATAACAGCATTTTGTTTGGGGAAAACTAAAGCAAACCCACTTGTGTACCCACTAAACAAGATACTGTATGCGAAACACTCTGCACATTGCCTGTTTTATGTATGATTTCTTGTTTAGTCTGTACAACAGTCTTGTGAGTTAGGTCCCGATATTATTCCCATCTTACCAGTAAGGCATCTGAGGCTGTGAGAGGTTAGGTCAGTTACTCCAAGTCGCACAGCTGTTACAGTGCCACAAGCTAAGACTTGAACTGAGTTGGGAGCTTTTTTCCTACCAACTCCACCCCTTCTAAAGGATGTTAACATCTTCTAAGATGGCGCCTTCACTCGCTTCCTTGTTCTTTCTATTAAAATGGTGCTGTGAGTTCTTTTCTATGAGTTAGAACCCCATCCAAAGTGCAGTACTCTTCTTAAGAGAAAACCTATAAGTGAGAGAACATATCCTGAATATACATCACAAGGGAATTTTCACCTGTCATCCTCAGAGGTTTATGTACCAATCAAGTCAGATTTTGGAATTCTACTAGTATATTTAAAACTTATAATTATTCTTCCATAATGTGCACATTGGCTATTGTGTATACATTATTAGTGGAGTCGATATACCATCCCTTCCTATGGGCAATGTTTGCCTGATGTGCATATTTTTCAAAAGTTACTATATGGTCATTAAAAGACATTTGTTTTCATGTGAACCAGATATTCTCTGTATTTGGGATCGTATGCCCCAAATGTTATACCCATTGTCAAGGCTAGGTTAAAAGCATTAGAAACCAACTGCCAAGCATTGAAAAACGCATGGCATCCTGCCATATGCAATTCAAGGTAATAACAATAAACTAAGTATAAAGGAATCCACCAGACTCTGATTTTTTTTCCATGGGATCACTTCACGGATTTTCTTCTTTCTTTCCTCTCTGTTTTTAATTATTAGGTACCAAACATTTTCAAAATAAAAACACTGGTGCTTCTGCTCTGCTGTGCTCCACACACATGCTTCTGCCCATCGGGCACTCCAATGTTAGTTGATTGATTCAGTAAAACTCTCCTTCCCACGTGCTAAAGTACTTGGCTTTTTTCATGAAGAGAGTAGAGCAAGACTGCAATTAGATTTTGTGCAAATACTATTGACTGGTTTGCTAATTACTGTTTAACAGTAAACAGTCTTTGTCTCTGTGATGTTTGCTGGGTCCAGCCACAGACTCATTTTACACATTTTCTCAATGAAATTTCTGTTTGGGTTTGTTTTAGAAGTCTGGTTCATTTTTATAGTTGTCAAATTTAAGCTTTTTTTTCATTTTACAAATAATATTATTGCCGATAAGTGTCAGACTTAATTCTTTATCTTATGTGATGCAATATTTCAGTTGAATTCAATGCAATGTGGAAATGACATTCAGAACCATGATGATGGTATGGCAATGAATATCTTGAATCTATTTAACAGAAGATTTTGTGGAGAAACCACCAGGGAATGAAATTAATTTCCCCCCCTTTTTTTCAAGTTCTGAAAGCCAGTTCAGGCCAGGCAGACCTTAGCAATAATTCTCCATGTTTAGAGTTATTCACCAGTTTGTAAATTTGTAGATTGCAAATCTTAATTAGAAAGCTCATTTGACTAATGACATAAATTAAAAGGAAATGCCATTTCTTTGTATTAATTAACTGAAAATAATAGTTATCAATGTGTTAATGAGTCTCTGGAAATTGCCATTATATCTATAGTGACCCCGGTATTTTTTTTTCTATAGTAGCTAGTTTATTTGAAAGAGCTTCTTTTTAGTCTGGTGAGAATACAGGCATTGAGAAATCACTGAATAGTTAAGATTTGAGTGACAGGAAATAATGTAGGGTATTAATTATTTACTGTATTCATTAGTAAAGTTTCGAGAGTCTTGGGATGCTTGTTCCCGGGAAGTCTAATCCACTGAAGCAAAAGTCCATAATCAAAGGTTCAAGATCAACACTTAACTTGGGAGAGCTCCAAGTTCATTACTCTTCCATTTCTCCCTCCCCCTTCACTCTTGGGCAGGGGAGAAGCTAGGATTTCTTTCTCCACCTTACTCCAGGATCCAATTGCTTTCCTGTCAGTATCTGTCTGGGTCAAGACTCTTTGGATTACAAATGACAGACACCTAGGTCAAACTGGCTTAAGCCAAAAATGAGATTTATTTGCTCAAGCAACTTAATAGTCTAGGAATAGACCTGGTTTCAGCTGTGGCTGGATCCAGAGACTCCAAAGATGCCAGCAAGATGGGTATCTTTCTCCCCATACCTCAGCTTTGTTCCTCCCTGTGTTGGTTTTATTCTTAGGGTGGTTCTCTGCATGTGAAGGACTCTGGAAGATTCCGGTCTTGCCCTACCAGCTTAGCAACCACATCAGCAAAGAGAATACCTCTTTGCTGAGAGCCCCAGCAAAAGGCCCCAGGTGACTTGGTTGGGCTGTCATGGGTCGTGTGGCCTTTCTGGAGCCAGTCACGACAGATGGAGGCTGGACTAGACCAGGGGATCAGTGCTTTGACAGATACCGCCTCTGGAGCCTATGAGCAGTCTCAACTACACTGGAACCATCTAGAGTGAGAGTGCAGTGGTTTCTCATTGAGAAATTAGGGTGCTTTCTACCAGAAGAAGAATGTTGGAATGTATGCTTTGCTGGCAAAACCAATAGATATCCTCCTAAAACCCAATCACCCGATCTCTCTCTCTCTCTCTCTCTCTCTCTCTCTCTCTCACACGCACACGCACACACACTCACACATATTCCACCCCACCATACCACACCTTCACATCCCAGTTTGCCAATGGTAATGACATATGGAAACAACTTTTCCTCAAACAGTTCTGAA
This sequence comes from Panthera onca, assembly GCF_046562875.1. NCBI lineage: Eukaryota > Metazoa > Chordata > Mammalia > Carnivora > Felidae > Panthera > Panthera onca. The sequence goes on along the minus strand of NC_138340.1, from coordinate 30,408,469 downwards.
AAGATTCTACTAGAATAAGTCATTTCAGTCATTGGCCTTGTTTTGCTAAGGCAGTAATAGTTTTTCAGCACACTAGAGTAGTAAAGAAAAATTTTTTAGATGAAAGGAGTGAGTAGGCTCTGTCCCTTTTCTATCTGTGCCCATCCAGCCCAGTCTGAACCCCGCTGGCCAGCATTAGCATCAAGCCACTCGGGCCTGTGACCTGATCTGGGCTGGGATAAAGGGAGCCAGGATTCCCTCTGGCTCCTGAGAGCATGCAGGTTTATTTTATCCTTTCCTGGCGGCCTTGATCGTCAAAGCCGATCAGGCAGGCAGCAGATTAATCCTATAATCTCCTCCATTCCGGCTTTGAGAGCTGGGCGTTGAAGTGGGTGCTTGCTCCGAGATCTGGGAGATCCGGCTGGGCAACTCCATCCCCTTCTTACAGCTGTGGTCCTGAGACATCAGAGAGCTCACCCATTTCTCCGTAACTCACACAGTGGGTTTAGGACAACTCTAACTCTCAGTGCTTTTAAGACAGATGTCTATGCCGTAAGCCCTCTCACCTTGCATTCTCGCCCTTATCCCCCATTTCCCTGCTTCATTTTGGCTCTTCACATGCCAGTCCTGGCATCAGAGCAAAGAAGTAGATGGAAAAATTTTACAAAACCTCTGTCACTCAGGGCCTCCCTGGAAGGACACATGGGGGTTGGTGGGAGGCAGAGATGCACACACCCCTATTTAAAAAAAATTTTTAATGTGTATTTAGTTTTGAGAGAGATAGAGTATGAGCGGGGGAGGGGCAGAAGGAGAGGGAGACAGAATGTGAAGCAGGCTCCAGGCACTGAGCTGTCAGCACAGAGCCCGACGCGGGGCTCGAACCCACAAGCTGTGAGATCATGACCCGAAATGAAGTCAGACCCTTAACCGACTGAGCCACCCGGGTGCCACACATACCCATTTTAGAACTTTACAGCTGATATCTGGGCTTCAGCCAGTGAAGCTGCTCTGATTGAGTTTGTTTTGTTTTGCTCTGTTTTGTTTTGTTCTTAGCCAATCTCTAACACAGTCCTGGGTGGTTTTGTCAAACTAACTTTGTTGTAGAAGACAGAATTTTGGGGTTGCCTGGGTGGCTCAATCGGTTAAGTGTCTGATTCGACTTCATCTTGGGTCATGATCCCACGGTTTGTGAGTTCAAGCTCCATGTCAACGCTCTGCACTGACAGCACAGAGGCTGCTTGGGATGCTCTCTCTCCCTTTCTCTCTGCCCCTCCCCTGTTTGCACGCTCTCGCTCTCAAAATAAATAAATGAACATTTAAAAAGAAAAGAATTTTGCAGTTGCTAGCAGCAAGAACTGACCAGCTGGTTAAATTAAGCAATGATGATGATAATGATGATGATGATGATGATGATAGTATAACAGCACAACAATAATAACAGCAACAAGAGTGATTAAAGGAAATAGCCAAGCTCCAGAAAAGAGGGAACCCTGGCCGCTCAATTTCAGGAAGCGGGTGGCCTTATAGTGGCACCCCATCATTGGTCTAAATCTCCGCCAACCCGACTCCATTCTTGTGCCATCCCGCTCTGGATCTGAAACCCACAAGGGGAAGTCTCACTGGCCAACCTCAGGTTCCAACCTGCCACATGGCTGAGGAAGGACACGCTCCCATGCCTAACAGTCCCTCTGAGGCCGTGTGCAGTGGCACAGACATTCTCAGACTGAGGGACTATTATCAGCAGGGGAGGACACGTGGCAGGCACAAACTACAGGTGTCTTCAACACTGGGTGACATACTGTGTTCAGTCTCTATGGTGGACTTATTTTTTTTTTTTTTTATCTAAGAAAAGTGGTAGTCAGGTCAAATCTGGCTATTTTTCTGAAATGAAGCTCTGTATTTTCCAGTACGTAAAAACCACTGTAACCCCTCAGTGGCCTTCCAACAGATGTATCCCTGGGAGAAGAGTAACTACCCAGTGTAAAGACATTTGTTCCGAGGGGAACGCAGAGCAAGGAAGGAGGGGCAGAGGTCAGAGTGATTCGGAGGATGTTTTGTGTCTGAAAGATGTGGCATTGAATTCTAGTTCCTCTGCACACTGGCTGGGGGACCTCGGCCAAGTCTGAGCCTCAGGTACTTTCTCTGTACTAGGACCTCTGTGCACAGTTGTTGTCAGGACTAAATTACACACACACACACACACACACACACACACACACACACACACACACAACCTCACCCTAAATATGGCACCTGGAAAGTAACATCATAACTATATTAAGGTTAGAGGAGGAGACTGGCGGTCCACACACGTCTGCTGCATAGAAACAGTAGGAGAGAATTGAAAGTTGATAGAATCAATCCCCTCCCTAGTTTCAGGCCCTGGGCATGAGGTAGGGTGGGGAGTACAAAGTCGATGTGGGGGGCCAGGGTCTAGAACTAGGAAGCGGAGCTGCTTTTGTTGCTAAGCTACTGCTCCCTACCACGGGTCTGGGTCCCAGATCTGCTTCTGAAGTTTGCCCCAGGATCTTTTACTTTTTGATGAAAGATACCTTTCCGATCCAAAGGTCATTTTATTTTAGAAACTAACATCCTCCTTGTCTCGATGAAGATAAAGTATGTAAGTTTTTCCATGTAGGAAGAGGTGTTTTAAGTGATCTTAAAGTAAAACATAATATAAAAATGATAACTATGTGATATATAGATTATAAAAATAGACCATGTAGAAAACAACCCTAAAGCCCATGGTTGGAAAACCACCCATAATCCCATCATGCTAGACAACTACTATTAAATTTTGGTATGTATCTTTTCAGGTATTTTTAATGTGTCTATACACATGAAGATAGCTATTTGATTTCCAAATTAAGACTATCAGGGGAACTCCTACAAAATATTGCTAAACCAGTTGTGTCATTTAGCACAGTGGGTTTTAATTTCTTTCCTATCTCTGCAAAACTCACACTTAGGACATATTCTCATCAGTTTTATTTCCTATCCTGTTCTCAGTCCAGGGTCATACTCCTATCCCCCAACTTCACCTTACCTTTGGAATTATCTGCTTTAACAGTATTTCAGGACACCTTTTGATGCTCATTAAAAAATATTGTCTTTTTCCATGGCTACATGATATTCTGTTTAAAAATAACAGCTAACTCTTATGACGTTACTTCGTGAAGGTAAGAGGCACCATTACAGACACCATGCTGACCAACTGATATGCATTGTTGGGGTGAATCCTCATGCAAATCCTACACGGGAGGGTCGTTATGATTCCCGTGTGAAAGATGGGGCAGCCGAATCCCAGAAAGATTAAGTAACTTGCAAAAACAGCAACTGGTAGAGTCGGAACTTGAACCCAGGGCCGTCTGACACTCTGGTCCACCCCGCCCAGTACCTGTGTGGCATTCGTTAGTAGCAACCGGGCCGTTGTGCGTGGTGGATGTTTTTAAACCTTATTTACTCTAACATGTAGGTATTTCTCTTATTTACGTTGGGATGACAGGCTTTTATAGAGCTGGAAAGGATCAGGAAGTGGGAGCTGGGCCAGCTTTCCCCTGTACCCTGTACAGTCATTAAGACCTGATGTGCGTGTGTGTTCCTAAAACAACCTTGAAGCTGCTTGGCTCTGGCGGTGGAGGGAAGGACTGATGGATGAGGCCGAGTCACTGAATTGACTGCCCTTCACCATTCGGTATTTATTTGTTTGTCTTCCATCTGCCATTATGACCTGTCTGGGAAGTTGCCAGAGGAGCAGGAAGGATTTATGGATGTGCCACACGGAACCGAGCCGGCGGCTGAGGTCTCTTGCGATAGTCGCCAAAAAACAAAACCAGGAACAAAGATGCCGGCTAGAGCTCCCAGTACAAATGGGTTTCCAGGGCGGTTTTTAGAGACAGTCAAGTACATCGGTACTCAGGGGCTGTATTCGCTACAGGGCAAGGCTGGCCCAGACCCTTCTGACCCTTCGCTTCTGACAGGCTGTGAAGCCCGGACAGATGATATGCCTGGAAAATTAGTTTTTTGCCGTCACTTTTTCTCCCCATGGCTGCGTCCTGTTTGGCACTCCATCTTTGTGGTCTCCTTAGTCTCCGGTCTCCTTTTGCACGCTTTTGACATGCCACTCATCTCCCCTCGATCTGGGGCCTGGCTGTCGTATCTTAGCTGCGGACAGATGGAGCCCTCTGCTTTTCAAAGTCCTTTCATTTTGTCAAAGAAGAGTGGCTGAATCAACCCCATGTGACAGCAAAGGAGAGTGAGGTTTCTGGAAGTTAAGCGGCTTGTCTAAGGCCATCTGCTAGGAGTTCAATAAATATTTACTGAGTGGCTACTTTATACAAAGGAAGGGGCTCCGTGAAGCAGGATCCAGGGGTCACCCAGCCAGTGACAGGTGCCAGCTAGGAACAATGTGCCAACATCATTTCTTTAATTTTTAAAAATTTTTTTAACATTCATTTATTTTTGAGAGGGAGAGAGAGAGAGACAGAGCACAAGCAGGGGAGGGGCAGAGAGAGAGGGGAGACATAGTATGAGAAGCAGGCTTCAGGCTCTGAGCTGCCAGCACAGAGCCCGACGCAGGGCTCCAACTCATAGACCGTGAGATCACGACCTGAGCTGAAGTCAGAGGCTTAACTGACTGAGCCCCCCAGGAGCCCCAGTATCATCATTTCTTACCTCCCGTTATCATGTCCCAGGGAAAATCTAGCCTCAGGCCCTTGTTTTAAGAGACCAGTATATTGTGCTTCCTTATTTCCCTTTACTTCCCTGCTCCCGTCCACATATAATCTCAATAGGCTCTCTGCTTTGAGACATCTCCTTTGTTGCTGTTGCTTATTCACTCATTAAACACAGCGTCGACTATGTGCCAGGCGCTGCCTTAAGCACTCAGAAGAAGGAATGGGAAAAAAAACAGCTACAACTCCTGCCTTCCTGGGACTTCTAGTCTAGCTGGAGCCCAGATATTAACCAAACAGTCACAGACAAATGGCAGTTCTGGAAGGGTTTTGGAGGAAAGGAATATGGTGCTAAAAGCTTATAAACGGGGGCCTGCCCCAGGTTTGCGGGACACTGGTCTGGACAGATGGGAGGAGGGTATGGCTGCTGGTTGAATGTTTTAAGTTACCTCTGATTTTCGTTAGAGCTGACAATGAATAATTCAACCCTTCGTATCCCCACCACTGTCATCACCCACGGGTGCTCCTGCAAGTACACCCCACCTGGCCTACTGCCTGTTCTCTTGCCCCCTTCAGATTGGTTTTCCGCATTAAAGCCGGAGAATGTGGATTTGATCAGGCCATGTCCCTGCTTAAAACCTGCAATGGCTGCTCACTGCCCTTCAGATAAAGACCGGTATCCTTCATGTGGCCTCCCTTGCCTCCCACCATCTGGCTCCTTCCCGCTGTTGGTCTCTCCCGTCTCCTCACTGCCACCCACCCGGAACTTGCTCCAAGGCAGACCCAGCCACAGTGGCTCTCCCTACTTCCTCAGACACTCAGGATCTCTACACATTTTGTTCCTCCTCTCTGAAATACTCTTTCACGCTCTTTTTACCTACCCATCATTCCCGTATCATCCCAAAGGAGTTTTGCTCCAGGAAGGATTTCCTGACTCCCTGCTGGAATATTCCTGGAAATAGACCACCCGTGTGCATCCCCCTTGAAAAGACTTATCCCAGGTTATAATATTTCTATGGCATTATTAGGGTGATGTCGCAGAGGCATGAGGGCTGGATCCACATCTGTTTTGCTCACCACTGTCTTGCTGGCACCTGGCATAGTGTCTCCTTCCTAGTGAGTGCCCAAAGAAATGATGAACGTGATCATGAAGAAGAGTATAAACGTGACAGCTGGAAGGGCAACCTCAAAATTTTAAAATGCAATGCTCTCCATGTACAGATAAGACACTGGAGAACCAGAGAGGGGAGGTGACTTCCCCAAGGCCACACAGCAAGTTAGTAGTACAACTGGCCCGGACCATGGTTTACAGCTCCTGCCTCAATCCTATACCCCAGAAACTTCCTCTGTTTGCCTCAAAACTTTGACGTACTTTGAGACGCAGACCTGTAACTGAGACACAAGGTGTTAGATGACATTAAACATTGTAGATTCTCAGGTAAATTCTTTAGTTCATTAAGGCTCATAAGGCTTGAGGATTTAGTTGAAGCTTGTTCTCTACAGTTTTTTTAATGTTTTTTTATTTATTTCTGAGACAGAGAGAGACAGCATGAGCAGGGGAGGGGCCGAGAGGGGGGAGACACAGAATCTGAAGCAGGCTCCAGGCTCTGAGCTGTCAGCACAGAGCCCGACGCAGGGCTCGAACCCACGGACCGCGAGATCATGACCTGAGCTGAAGTCAGACGCTTAACCGACTGAGCCACCCAGGCATCCCACTATGGTTGATTTTTAAATGAGCACTAAGATCTCCACTGAGCACCAGTTCCCAGGCATGGAGGAGCCAGCCACGGCCCTTGGCTGTGAAGCAAACCCTCAGCCCTCCTTCTTTCTGAATTAGTTCATTATGTTGGCAGTAGGTGGAGACCACCGTTCTAACATCTCTCCTCCCCAAGGAAGGCTTTGTCATGAAGCAGGAGGCAATGGGATGTCCCCCAAGCAGTGCCGTCTCCTGGCTAACAGGTGCATTTCCTGAAATCCGACAGGGGGAGCGAACGTGTGTTCCGCCTCTTGAAGGGTATTTGTGCACCTGCTGAAGTGTGATCGGGACACAGCTCAAAAGTGGCCGATGTTCCCTCTTTGTGACTATGAAGCAACAGCTTCACCGTCTTGTTTTACATCCCAGAACCACGTGGCTTGTGCACATCTCCACATGGTGGGTACTGGAACAGAAGTCAACTGTTCTTAATGGGTGGCTTGGTTCCAGGACCCAGCCAGCGCCAGCCAAACAACCAAGCGTCCTTCCGCAGGCAAGAGAGGTTCTCCACCAGGCAGGTGAGACCCTTAGGGAAGGAAGGAACCAGGGTGAAGTAACAAACAACACAAACAAACAAAAACCCCACAACTACAACAAAAAAAAAACATACCTTTATAATCAGCCAGTTTGAGTTACCAGAGTTACCTACCCCTCTCTAGAGTCTTGGTTTTCCAGTCTACAAGGTAGGCAGAATATAATGCCTACCTTCTTCATTCATTCCCTTTTAAAGGGCCAGGCTCTATACCAGAGATAGGTGACATTGTGGGGAACAAGATGAGCCCAGTCCTAATGGAGTTTACATTTCAAGAAGGGAGACATTAAATACACGTTCCCCGGATACTTGTTCAATTTTGGGTGGGATGAGTCTCCTTGAGAGGATAAAATGGGCTGTAAATCATGGTTACCTGGTAAGGGTCAGACATCGTGCCGGGTACTTTGTATGTAATAACCACAACCATGGTGGGGTTCCCATCCACGATGGTGACGTGGGAAGACCCTGAACTCCCCTCCTCCATGGAGACAACCCACATCTGCACCTATCTGTGGAGCATTTCCTCCTGAAGAAGAACTGAAGGCTGACTGAATAGCTTGTGCACAACAAAAGCCGAAGAGAGCACCCAGAGAACAGTAAGAGACGGGGACAGGGTAATGAAGGGGACCCACACCCCCAAAGCTCCCAATGGCTGTAGGAAGGGATAGTCCTGAGGGACCCGGAGCAGATCCCTGTGGCGCAGAAAAAAGCCGCAATTTAAAAGAGCAATGAGGAAAAAAACAAAAAAAAGGGCAAGTAGAATAATACAAAGGGACCAGCCCTAGAACGCAGCAGCCAGCTGGCAGGGGAGCTGCTGGAATCCTCTCGGGGTCAGAGAGGCTGGTGGACAGCACAGTTTATACTCCCTCCATGTGACAGGAGCAGGGTCTGGACACCAGACCCTGCCTGCCGCCTCAGCAAGCTCTTGGGGGGGGGGGGCCCTAACCCTAGCCCACCCCAGCCCCACCCTTCCCCGCAAGCCAGCCCCAGCCCTGGGCGCACCAGGACACCTCTGGTCAGAGCTGACTGTAGCTCTAGCCGCTGCGACAAGGTGACCCAGGTCCAGAGCACAGCAGAACACATCGAGTCGACACCCCTTTGGCTTTGGGCAGTTTGAGCTAGGGCACCCCCTGCACACAGTCATCTGCGACCTCGACCTGCTTCAGCCCCAGCTCCCCTTCCCCCCCCCCCCCCCCCCCCCCCCGTTAGGGCCCGCCCCCTCCCCCTCCCCCGTGCAGAATGCCCCGGGAAACGCCCTCCTTGTTTCCGGCCTGACTCCAGGTCATTCCCTGCATGGAGTGCCTCCGGGCTCTCCACCCAGAACCTCACCTCGGCTGGCTCTGCTAGCCCCGCTCAGACCCCCGGCTTGAGCGCTCGGAGACACCCTGGCTTGCGAGAGTTGGTGAGGATGTGGAGAAGGAGGAAAGCTCATTCACTGTTGGCGGGAATGTACATTGGCGCGGCCGCTCTGGAAAACAGGGTGGGGGTTCCTCAAAAAATGAAAAACAGAATTGCCACACGATCCAGCAATTCCACTCCTGGGTATTTACCGGAAGAAAACAAAATCCTAATGGGAAAAGATCTATGCACTCCTGTGTTCAGCGCAGCGTTAGGTACAGCAGCTAAGGTACGGAAGCAACCTAGTGTCCGTCCATAAATGAATGGATAGCAAACGTGGTACTTGTGTGGATACACGAACGGACACAGGAGAACATTACTCCGCCCTAAAAAGAATGAGGCCTTGCCGTTGGCTGCACCACGGAGGGTATTATTGCTAAGTGAAGTCCCTGCAAAAGAACATGACAAATACTGGGGCGCCTGGGTGGCTCAGTCGGTTAAGCTTCCGACTTCGGCTCAGGTCATGATCTCCCGGTCCATCAGTTCGAGCCCCACGTCGGGCTCTGTGCTGACGCTCAGAACCTGGAGCCTGTTTCAGATTCTGTGTCTCCCTCTCTGTGACCCTCCCCTGTTCGTGCTCTGTCTCTCTCTGTGTCAAAAATGTTAAAAAAAAAAAAGAACATGACAAATACTGTCTGATTTCACTGATATGCGAAGTCCAAAACAAAAAGGCAGAAACGGACCCATACAGACCAAGAGCAAATGGATGGCTGCCAGAAGGGAGGGAGGGGGCCGCATGGGCAAAATGGGCGAAGGGGAGTGGGAGATACAAGCTTCCGGTTAGGAGGTGAGTAGGTCCGAAGAGAAAAAGCGGAACATAGGGAGTATAGTCAGTGGTGTGGTAGCAGGGTTTATGCTGACAGATGGTAACTACGTGGTGGTAAGCGTAGCATAACGTAGAAACTTGTCAAATCAGTATGTTATGTGCCTGAAACTAATGTAACATCATGTGTTGACTGTAGTTCAATTTAAAAAGTAAAAAAAAAAAAAAAATAACCATAATAACAAGCCATCTGGCATTACTCTGGTCCACTTTTTAAAGTGGTTATCGTATATTAATCCATTTAACCCTCACTTAAAAATACCTATGATGCAGGGACACCTGGGTGACTCAGTTAAGTGCCTGACTCTCTGTTGCGGCTCAGGTCAGGATCTCATGGTTCATGAGTTCAAGCCCCGCATTGGGCTTAACCTTGAACAGTGCAGAGTCTGCTTGGGATTCTATTTCTCTCCCTCTGTCTCTGCCCCTCCCCTGCTTGTGTTCTTTCTCTCTCTCTCTCTCAAAATAAATAAATGAAACCAAAAAAATACCTATGAGGTAGACTACTATTATCCCATTTTATAGATGAAAAAAAACTGAGGTACAAAGAGGTTAACTTGACGAGAGGAACACAGCCATTAGGTGGCAGAGAAAGGACCCAGGCTGTTTGAGTGTGGAGTCTGTGTACCGTATCCCGCCTCTTGTGATATTACCGTCCCATTTAATCCCTTTAACAACCTGGTAAGTACTCTTGTTATTTGTGTTTTCTAGATTTGGCCACAAAAACAAAACACAGAAGTGACTTCTCTGAGTTCACCCAACTAGGAGGTAGTGGGGCAGGATACAGCCCACGCTGGTCCCTTCTGTGGTACCCAGGATGGCAGTCAGCCCCAGGAGACTGAGTCCCTGATATCTTTCTTGTCCCTGTTCCTGCTTAGGTGTTCCTGAAGAGCGACCGTGTGGCCCGCATGGTCCAGAGCGGGGGCTGCTCCGCCAATGACTCCAGGGAGGTCTTCAAGAAGCACATTGAGAAAAGGGTGCGCAGCCTGCCCGAGATAGATGGCCTCAGCAAGGAGACCGTGCTGAGCTCCTGGATGGCCAAGTTTGATGCCATCTACCGTGGGGAAGAGGACCCCAGGAAGCAGCAGGCCCGGATGACAGCCAGCGCAGCCTCTGAGCTGATTTTGAGCAAGGAGCAACTCTACGAGATGTTCCAGAACATTCTTGGGATCAAGAAGTTTGAACATCAGCTCCTATACAATGCATGCCAGGTAAGGTGTTTGTCACCTGGGCCCAGCGCTGTGAGTGAGTAGGGTCACATTATGACTTCTGCATGCCCTAGGCACTGTTGTCTTCAGGGGACGTTTCTTGATTAAAAAAAAAAAAAAATTAATTAGAAGTTATATTTTACAACTGCATTGGTAAAAATTGAATATAATCTAGGCCAGAATATGTTCATGTTCATCTTCTGGTTTAAAAAAAAAAAAATGAAAACATTTTTGCAAGCTCCTAAAAGTCTTGTGGCCCCTACGTACTGTGTACGGCCTGTTTCATAGGTAGGTTGGTTTTAGGAGTAAGGACTGACTCCTTTGTGTTTCCTGAAAAAGCTGAAAGCTCAAAATAATTTTTTAAAAAAGATTGTTTTGCCGTTGAAGTATATGATGCTTACCAGGTGAGTGGCTTATGATTCCTCAGCTTGGGAGACAACTGAACTTAGTACCTCATCATCAAGAGTAATTATTTAAAATAGAAAGCTTCCAGAAGGTCGGAGTGTATCACATCATTAACAATATATTAGTCACACTATGAATTCCAAGTGGATTTGAGGGGGCTAGCTGAGACTCTGCTTGGACCCATCCAAAGTGGGTCTCTATTTTCTCTGGATCAGGGGTTATCCAGTCAACAAATACTTCGCAGCATCCACAGATTTTAGTAAGTGTCCCTTGGGAGCATTTTTCAAATTCACATCCCCAAGCCCCAAACCTAGAGAGTCTAATTCTGCATTCTCAGGACAGGGCCCAGGAATCGGCACTTGAAACTAGGGCTTCCCTTCCTGGTAGTTTTACTGCCCTTCTCCTTCTAAGAACCATTGAAGACACCCAGTTGTGCCCTAATTTCCCTGGGCTAACTCTGCCCCTAGCATAGGTTAAATTAAGACACTATAGTGTATTGGCTGAGTTGTGCCTTGCTCAGAATCAGACAGACCGAGGTAAATCTTACTATGACCTTCACCAGTTTTGTGGCCTTGGGGAGTTAGTGAACCTCCTCACCCATGAGCTTGGGATGAATTTGTTCTAAGGGTTCAATGTGTATGAAGCCCAGAGCAACATGGGACACTTTATAAATGGTAGCAGTTAAAATATATGATAGTCTACCAGAAGAGGCAAAAAATCAACAGACAGTATCAGAATAGTGCCATACAAACTTAACATAAGAACTACAAGATCTTAGGGTGCCTGGGTGGTTCAGTTGGTTGAGCATCAGACCTCGGCTGAGGTCATGATTTCACGGTTCGTGGGTTCAAGCCCCGTGTCAGGCTCTGTGCTGACTGCTCAGAGCCTGGAGACTGGTTTGGATTGTGTGTCTCCCTCTCTCTCTGCCCCTCCCCCTCTCATGCTCTGTCTCTCAAAAATAAATAAATGTTAAAAAAAATAAAAAAAAAAAAGAACTACAGGATTTTGAGGCTTACTTCTTTCCTTCCTCATGGCTACTTTCTAGTTCAAGGAACCAGCATCTCTTATAGGATGACCACAGTGTCAACCCAACTGGTGACCCTGCCTCCCCTCTTACCTCACAATAATATGCCCACCACACACCAGCTAGAGCAAGTTTTTTAAAATATAAATTGGACCTAGGGCACGTGGGTGACTTAGTCACTAAAGTGTCAGATTCTTGGTCTCAGCTCAGGTCTTGATCTCAAGGTCATGAGTGCAAATCTCGCATGGGGTTCTGTGGTAGGTGTGGAGCCTTTTTTTTTTTTTTTTTTTTTTTTTAACGTTTATTTATTTTGGAGACAGAGAGAGACAGAGCATGAACAGGGGAGGGCCAGAGAGAGAGGGAGACACAGAATCTGAAGCAGGCTCCAGGCTCTGAGCTCTGAGCAGGCTCCAGGCTCTGAGCCCGACGCGGGGCTGGAACTCATGGACCGCGAGATCGTGACCTGAGCCGAAGTCGGCCGCTTAACCGACTGAGCCACCCAGGCGCCCCTGGAGCCTTCTTAAAAAAACAACAACATATATTGGATATGATATGATATGATATGATATGATATGATATGATATGATATTATATGGATAACATTGCTTTTCTGTTTAAGAATTCCAGTAGCACCCCAATACCTTTAAAGTGACATCCCAGCTCCTCACTAAGGCTTGAGGCAATGCATGAACCACTCTTGCTCACCTCGTTTTTCCCACACGCTCGCTCACTGGCTTTCATTCTGTCTCCCCAGCACACCAAATTGATTCTGGGTCTTTGCATTTGCTTCTCCTTCAGCTTAGAATGCTTTTTGCCGAGACCTTTCCATGACTGCCCCAGCTTAAATGTCAAGTTCTCCAAGAGCTCTTCTAAGACCATCCCATCAAAAGTGGGTTTTTTGCCTACATCTCACATTCACTCTCTATCTCATCCTTTGTTCCATTTTTATCCTGGCTTTTACCACTATTTTCTATTCCTTGTTCATCTATTTTTACCTGTTTATTCCCTGTCTCACACTTAGGAAGGTGGTGATTCATCTTTGCCTTATTCACTAGTATTTCCATGAAACCCTGGCATGAAACAATTCTCGGCACATAGAGGTGCTCAATAATTGCCTACTGAGTTAATAAATGGATGATTACAGTTTATTTTAACTGGTAGATAGGGTCTTGTTATCAACCATTATGGCTCACCCAGAACTTACCGGATATTTTAGTAAGTAGGAATCTGTTTATCATTTCATAATACAATATATACGTTATGTTCCTATTTTCTACTCAGTCGACTTCAATTCAGAATGCTGATTGCCAACCCAAAGGTTGATATTAACTTTGCTGGGTCGAGAAATATTTTGAAATGACCAAATAAATCTCAATATGAAATTAAATTAAAATTTTCTTTTTGTATCAAATAATTGCTACATCCCTACATGGCACTTTTAGAATGGGGTAAGCAATTGGTATTCCTACCTATCGCCAGGACCACCTTTTCTCCCACAAGAATATGGGTTGTCAAATGACCTGCTTGAGTTATGAGTAACCCTCAGAATGACAGAGCTGGTTAAGGGTTCCTAAACCTGCTAGTCACAAAATGATTCCGGGGATTAATTTTCTTCTTATTACAACAGCTTATTGTATTTATTTTCTGTCCTTGTTCAAACAGCAGCATTATTGGAATGAACGCGTCACCATGCCAGGTCTCATCTCCCTGTTTTTGGTTAAGTGGCAGGACTATGTTTTCCCCTAAAAATGAATGATTTAGGCTCATAATTTCAACATGTTTTCCATGAGTTAGACAAGAAATATAGTACTACTGTTGACCTAAACAAAGAGGTAACTGAGGCAAGCTCAAAATTGTTAAAAAGATGAGTGTATTCAGGAATAGCACAGGAATTGCAACTCAGGGCACACAAACTATAGGAAGCTGCAGGCAAGTCTGTTGAAGGTTTGGAGTAGGCTGTATTTAAATCAGTCTCTCAGTCCTTAAGTGTTATTTTCCTAAGGACACACGCATGAGATTTTTCCATTTTATGTCCTCTGGTTCCATTTTAGACTGAAATTCCTTCCCCCTTCCCCCTTTTTATCAAGATCTTTTTCAGGAAACACCTCTGGTCAATTATGTCATTCAGATTTTTTTTTAAGTGTAATTGGCTCCTAGATAGCTTGTATTCTACGTCCCATGGAGCTTAGGAAAGTAGTGCACAGGTGTCTTCTCCCATTAAGCTGAGGAGGACCATCCTCAGGGGTCTTGTCCCATGGAGGAGGGCGATGATATAGAATTTCACTTGCCTCTCTTGAACAACAAGAACATTGAGAATGAAAAATCTCAGCTATATCCCTCTGATGGAGGACAGTTTAGTTCCCACGGTCAGTTGAATTCTAGCAAAGGTCTTTGAAAGGAAAAGAATTTTATTTTGTACATACATTTGGGAATAAGGCATTTTTTGACTGATACCAAAGAGTAGACGTTTAATTAAAAACTTAATCTAGGGACCAAAAGCCCAGTGATAGCTATTGACTGAAATGCACTTCTCGACCAGCTTCCCCACCTGCTATATTTAGCTGATCAAAAATGTCCCAAGTTCCAGGAGCCTGGTCAACTACTGCTAGCAACTTGATATTGTCCTTCATTATTTTTAGTTCTTGTGTTTATTTTCCCTGACTTACTGGCCTAAAAACAAAGTTCTTCTCCAAGTAGGGCACGGGTTCCTCTCTGCTGAACAGTGAAGAGGGTAAGGGCTCTGTAGTTTTTGTAGGGCTATTTCTGCTAGGCTATCTGTTTGGGTTTGTTGATGTTCAAAAGCTCAGATAAAAACATTGAGAGTGGTAGAGATAACTATAGAAAGATTGTGAATTACTTTTTCAAGGTCTGCTACTCCAACCTAAGCTAAAAAGGTTCTGATGGAAGCCTGCACCAAACCCTTTCTATCTACTCTAGAGTTGTATGTAACCAGCTATCCAAAATCATAACCTTCAAAGTTCTGACATGTCTTTTTAAATTGATAGAAGACCACAGATTAGGTATATAAGCAGTAAAAGGAAGAGTTTTTCTAATTTCAGGGTCAGAAGTGAGGCCAATTATCCCCAAACGTCTCTTCCAGTTAAAGGGAAGTGTAGGCAGTGGGATATTTCAGACTTAAAAAAGAATGAAATCTTGCCATTTGCAAAAACATGGATGGATCTGGAGAGTGAAATAAGTGAAATAAGCCACTCTGAGAGAAAGACAAATTTTAGTCACAGGTTGCTGTTGGGTAATGTAGTCTAAGAAAATTTTACCAGGCAAGAGATAACATATTTTAAAAACCATAAATGTTTTCATGTTCTAAAGCTATATACACTGAATGTTCAGATCAGTATTGTGTTCTTCCTTGAGATCTTGTTTTTCTATACAACAGTTTGGAGGGGGGGGGGGATGAAGCATTCAGAGAACTTTGCTTCCAGGGAAAGTTTAAAGTTTAGCATTAAATTAGACCTATTAATAACATCAAATAAATAAATAAATAAATAAATAAATAAATAAATGGAAGTGTAGGGTACATGTTTCTTCCGCATCAAAAGAAATACCCAGTGTCTTCTAAGGCACAGTTGGGTCTCTTTGCCCAGATATTTTTAGCTGGAATAAAAGAGGGGATCTCATGATCAGAAATATAATCACTTATTCAGAGCACACTATAATCTGATTCACTAGCATTGTGGGAATGACTACGTGAGCACCTTATATTTTTGTAGATCTGAAGTAACGAGAGAGCTGTTCTAGTATAGGTAAGATTTTGGTAGAGATGCAGAAGATTTCTAGGAGAAAAATAAGTTGAATTAAATTTCCTCCATTCCCCACATTTGTTTTTTGTTAATTCCCAGTTAAGTCCCAATGAGTGGGAGCACATCAGTTTCTCATTTTCTAGTATTATTAGTTTTCATTGCCCCACTATAAAGATACATTAAGGTGATACAGTCTTCTAGATTCCTATGGGAGTGAATTCATGTTCACCTGGATTATATAAAATAGTATAGTTACAAATATTTAGTGGGAGCTATCTAAGAGTTTTGCCATTCCCATCATTAAGTTTTCAAAACATAATGATTTTGGGTAAGCGTCCAAACCTGAGTGAGGCGTATTCCATTATGATTAGGGAGTACTTGAAGGAAAGCCTTAATATTTGGTGCCAGTTTTCTGAAAGGGAGGACATGTGTGGTTTCACAGGTATCAAAGGAAAATCCGATATCCTTAGCAACTAGGTTTTGCCATCCTTCTAAAGATGGTGGTCAGGCCAACAATTCAGGTTCATCGTGAGTATATTTGCTCTGGCTCAAATCCAACAATCAATTAGGTTAGCAGAATCAAAGAGTCTTTTGAAGTGGGGTAAAAGGATGTTTAAAGCTAAAGGAAATTGGGGCGCCTGGGTGGCGCAGTCGGTTAAGCGTCCGACTTCAGCCAGGTCACGATCTCGCGGTCTGAGTTCGAGCCCCGGGTCAGGCTCTGGGCTGATGGCTCGGAGCCTGGAGCCTGTTTCCGATTCTGTGTCTCCCTCTCTCTCTGCCCCTCCCCCGTTCATGCTCTGT
This sequence comes from Panthera onca, assembly GCF_046562875.1. Taxonomy (NCBI): domain Eukaryota; kingdom Metazoa; phylum Chordata; class Mammalia; order Carnivora; family Felidae; genus Panthera; species Panthera onca. The sequence continues at coordinate 30,392,118 of NC_138340.1, read as the reverse complement.
CTCTCTCTGTCCCAAAAATAAATAAAAAACGTTGAAAAAAAATTAAAAAAAATAAAATAAATAAAGCTAAAGGAAATAATGTTAGAATAACTAGGGAAAGGATAACTGAAAGTCTGAATGACATGGTTCAACTAAATATAGAGTGAGAAGAGAGAGGCCTGGTGCAGATATCTTGGGTAAGCTATCTACTTTAGATATCAGATACTTTAGTGACTATAAATCTTCAGTTTTAGGTCACTATTTGGGGCATGGGTCCATTCAAGTTTGGGGGCTTTGCTTAGATGTGACACTTGTATCCAGGAGTCTATTCCTTGAATTTGGCTGCACAGGATTAGCAGCCTGTGCAGCCAGGCTGTAAGGAACCTTTCCAGCAAGGTTGAAGAAAGTCTTTTTGGAGATGTATTTTCCAATAGATGAACTCTCTAGGCTGTTATGTGTGATGCTTGATGTTTTCATCTCCTGGGAGCACTGTGGAAAGGTTTGTTCTATCAGAGCATGATTACTTTTTTATAGACTTCATTGGGCCTTTGCAAAATTGAAGTATATCGCTCTTTATTTATTTATTGGGGGCAAAATAAGCAAGGCCTAAATGTATCAACTGCCCTGTAATTATTTCAAAAGGCAAAAAAGGTTATGTATCCCAATGGTAATTGGTCTAAGATTTAGAAGAACCAATGGTAACGCTTTTGGCCAGAGTACTTGGAAGATGTCAATTAAGCTAAGTCTTAATAAATCCATTTGTACATTCAACCAATCCCGAAGACTGAGGATAGTAAGCACGGTGAAAGTGCTACCGAACTGGCAAAGCAGAATGGCTTGTTGAAGGATTTGACCAGTACAGGGGGTTCCCTAATCTCTGTGAAGTACAAGGGATGTTCCCCAAGTGGGAATAGTCTTTTCTAATGGGACTTCAGGTACAGAAGAGGCCATTACCTGTCTACATGGGAAAGCTTCAGTCCATTGTGAAAACATGTAAACCGTTACTAGGATGTAATTACAGCCATGAGATGGGGGCAATTGTGTGAAATCTTTGCCAAACCTCAGATGGTTCATTGGGTAAATTAAAATGTTAAGGGGCAATCTGGATAGGCTTCCCTGGGTTAAACTTAGGACAGGTGGAGCAGTCACAAGAGGTACTTTTTGTGGTGTTGCCAATGTTTCCCCAACAGTATTGATTCATGAATGTTATTTTCACAGTTGGCCAATGATTTAATTCATGTACAGTAGTTAAAAATGGAAATTTTAAAATTTCTGGCAGTAACAGTTTGTTGTTGGGTCTGAACCAGACTTCCTTTTCTTCATGATACCAACAGCCTTTAGATCTCCAATTTTGTTTTTCCTATTCGGGGTCCAATTGTTGTATTTTGCTGCTCAATTTTCTTTAGCCAGCCTGAGGGTGAGTTGTTTTCTGGACCATAACAGGTTTGCTCCATGAATCCCAAAAGCAGCATTTTTTAGTTGCTTGTTTGGTTGGTTGGTTGGGTTTTTTGTTATGTTTTGTTTTTATTTTTGTTTTTGTTTTTTTTGTGGAGACATCAATGAGGTGGTTTCCTTTGGCTTCCTGGGAGTCAGGCTTAGAATGCCTAAAGACGTTAATAATATCTAGAGCTGCTGGCAAAAGCCTAGCATATAATAAATTTTGGGCATAAGGACCATTTTAAATTTTGTCTCCCCTGAAAGTAAGGAAACCTCATTTCCATCGCATTCCAAAATCATGGGCTACTCCAAAGGCATATTGACTATCAGTATAGATGTTTGTGGCTCTACCTTTAGCAAGAATATATACTTGAGTAAGAGCATATCATTTAGTTTCTTGGGCTAATGTGGCCAAAAGGAAGTGAGCGGCCTCAGTGGCTTCAAAAGGATTTGATATTGCATATCCAGAACAATGTTGACCATTTTCATTTTTCAGGTAAGAGCCATCAATAAATCATGAGAAGTCAACATTGGTTGAGGGGGTTTCTTACAAGTTATCACAAGAAGTTCATAGGTAGTCCATCAAAGTTAAACAGCATGGGCGGGGTTTCATTTATGGAAGAAGGTAGAAGGGTAGCACTGTTGAAATTATTACAATGAATAAGAGTGATATGAGGGGTAGTTAGCAAGAGAATTTCCTAAGAAGATGGCTTGCTGAAAGGTGTTGGGTGCAGTGTGAGCTTAAGAGAGCTTCGACAGCATGAGGTACAAAGATGGTAAAGGACAAACCCCATGACTGTTTCTTCAGTGGCCTTAACTAGAAAGCCAGTCCAAAGTCATCAGGGATAAGTAACCTCAGGCCACGGGATCTGCAGTAACTCAAACGTTGGTTATTAGCTCCCATGTTCTGGGCTAAGTATTATGAATGCATTTCCTTCTTTTTTATATACAAAAAGGAAAAAATGTAGCTAATAGTCTGGATGACCAAGGGCGAGTAGATTTACTAAGTTTTTCTTCAGAGTTTTAAAGGCCATGTCAACTTGGTTTCCCCAGATAATGGGGTCAGGTTTAGTGGTTTTTAATAAGACATAGGTGCTGGGCCATTATAGACAAGTTTAGAATCCAGTTCCAAAAATAACCAACTGTCACAAGAAAACCTGTCATTGACATTTGGCTTTACGTTTGGGGAACCTCAAGATGCCATGAAATCTATTAGGATCTAGATGTAACTGTTCTTTTGAGACTAAATACCCTAACTATCAGACTCGAGTTTGAACAAATGGCAACTTTTCCTTTGAGACTTTGTGTCCCTTAATTGCTAAGAGTTTTAACAGGTGCATACTGTCTTTTTGTGAGGAGGCTTAGCAGGGTGAGCAGAGAACTAATTCATCTATCTATTGTAGTAAGGTAAGGCATCTACAAAACTTTGTATCAAATAGGTCAGCTTCAAAAATTTGTGGGAAGTAAGGACTCTCAATAAAATCTTGAGGCATTACTATCCAGGTATACTGTCCTTTTTGGTAAAGACAAAAAGATATTTGTTAGCCTTATCAACTGGAATGCTAAAGAATGCACTGCATAGGCCGATTACGATGAAAAATTTGCTTTCAGTAGGGATAGATGCCAGTAACTCTGGGGATTAGGAATGACAAGATGGTGAGGAATAACGATGTTATTTATTGCTCAGAAATCTTGGACAAATTTCCATCCTTGACCACTAGGTTTTCTTACAGGTAAGAGAGGGGTATTAGGATTGCAAGGGGATAAGAAATACCTGTGCTTTATAATCTTCCATGGTACATCTATTGCCCTATAAACTTCTTTGTTCATAGGGTGTTGACTGATTCTGGGGAGAGGTTTTGTGGCATCAATTTGGATCTTAATTTGGGGCACCATGAATTCTGCATGTGTCCTTAGAGGATTTTGCCTGTAGAGCAGGGTACTAAACCTAATAATGGTGATGAGTCTGAAGTTTGATCTTCCCTTGTTGGTAAAGTACTTGTGAAAGTAATAGGGTTTGGATTTTCTTGAAGATTAAATTCAGTGGATTTAAATTCAGAGGAGTCTAACTCAAGAGTTATCTTCTCCCTTTCCAGAAAAGGAAATGGTAATGCAATACTTTTCTAGGAAACCCTTGCCCTAATAACTGGATGTGAGCTGATTCACTGAGGAGAAATGGAAGTTTATCTTGCAAATGTCCCAAGCAGAAGTGTATATGTTTGTAAGTAGGAACACACTGTGGTTTATTTGAGGACCCCCTTACTTGAATGAATGTATTACTCCAAGGGGGAATTGTTTAATTGCAATGGGGTTGGGCACTGTGATAGAGTAGTTCTTGTGTCGGTTAATATTATAAGAGTTTCATCCTCATTCTGGAGAGTAGTTTCCAGAATGACAAACAGTCCCTGGGTTTCCTTAGAGCCTCATCCTGGGGATGAGTCTGACCCTTGGCTCTTGGAAAGATTCATCATCTGAATCTTTTTTAATTTGTAGCAGTCCTTTCTCTGATTGCAGTTTTTTTTTTTTTTGGTTTTTTTTTTTGGTTTTTTTTTTTGTTTTTTTTTTTATGATAATGACATAGTCCAGTCAGAATTTGCTTGGGAGATTTCATCTGATGAAGGTGGGGATTTAAAATTTTAGTTACCCTTCTTTGGGAATCATCTTCTAGGATGTGGGCTAGCTGATTAGCTAGATTGACAAGATCAAGGTTGGTATGGGTTGTCTTGACGAACAGAGATAGGTCTCTGTTTAAATCACTTATAAACATTGAATTAAAGGCTACTGTGGTAGCTTGAATGTCTATAGGGTGTCCAGAATTTGCTTTTACAAAAATTTGGAGTATGCTATAGTAATCATGAATGGATTCATCAGACTTTTGGGTACATGCCTGAATTTGTTGCAGTCTCCCAATTTAGGGAAAGCCCTCAGAATGGCCAGATGCAGCCTTTTAACTATGACACAAGCTTGGTCATGTAAAAGAGCTGGTGGTTGACTTATTTGGAATTCTAAAGGTGGTTTGCGGCTTTCTCAGTTAGCAGCTTTCATCCAGTGCTGGGCTTGACCTTCTCCAACAAACATATAGACTAATTGATAAAGATTGGAGACATCAGGAGGATCATTTTGAACGACAGTATTGAATTCTTCAGCCAATCTATGAGGATCCTCACTCACATTGAGAAAATCTGTTACTGTAGCTCTAAGTTCAGCTTTAGTGCATGGGACATAAGAAATTAATAATGTAGCAGGATCCTCAGAAGTTCTGATTCTGAAAGGGGGAGTTTTAACAGGCTCAGTTGGCAAGGTTTCAGCACTAGAGAAGAAGGGGAGTTGGGATAAAAGAAGGGGTTATAAGAGGGCAAAGGTGGGTATAGCAGAGCTGGAGCAGTGGCGTTAGGAGAGACCTCACTGCTGCCGCGAGGGAGAGACTTCAGATGCTTCTTTATTTGCTCTTACTGCTTGTTTACTTCAGTTAACTTAAAAGTAGTATTTTGTAGACAGGTAATTTTAGAACCCCAAATACTTTTAGAACCTCTAGGTACCAATTAAAATAGCTATCCCGTTCAGATTGTTTGTTCTCTTGCCATGGACTTCTAATTTAGTCCAGAGAAAAACGAGTCTGGGGAGACTGAAGGTTCCCCGTAATAGCCATTGAAGTTCTACATTATCCTTAGTGAGGTGGTCCATTCAGTCAAAAAAGGACACGAGGAGAGACCATAGTTTTTTAACATAAAACCAGCTGCAGGCCCTGAGGGAAGGCCACCCTTAGAACATTTAGATGATTGGGATCCCACAACTTAGTGGTTTTCCTGAGAGCCAAAGAAAAATCACTCAACAGCCTGATGGGTATGTTTCAGGGTTGGATGTGGTGTTTTGGTTTACCGTGTGCCTTTCATGAGATGCATTTTTGTTTTTCCTGGCAGACACCCTTTCCTCTAATTTTCTAACTGGTGACCAGGTGTCCCTTGTTGTATAGAAATTATCTTGCAGTTGAGAGACAAGCTAATGTCACTATGGCCCTCTGTGACCAACTTACCCTCTCGGGCGGGGCTCTTGCTCTGGGGACTGGTCTCTCATAAGGAGGTGGTGAGTGTTGTTGTAGCATTTATTGTTCTACCCATGCCCACCAGTATGACTCCATTTTTCTTTCTCTCAAAACTTTAAATGGAATTTTACCAAAATTTTAGCGTACTTCAAATAGGTACTTTAAATACTTAAAATGCCTTTACACAGAGCTTGAATCAGAAAGCTCCACCAAGGGGAGGGACCTCAGAATCCAAAAGAATTCACCAAACTGAAAGTAGACAGTGACTCATGGAAGCAGTGAGCTCAGGAGGCTCATTGTGGCTTGCTTGACTCTGAAGGTTGTCATCCTTCAGGGGTCATCTCCTTCTGATGCCACTTCTGATGTCAAGAAATCTTGACCTAAATGAAGAGGTACACTGAGGCAAGCTCAAAATTGTCAAAAGTTTATTCAGGAACAGTAGAGGAATTGCAATTCAAGATGTGCGAACTGTACCAAGCTGTTGATGAGTCCACTGAGGGTTTGAGATGGGCTGTATTTATGAACAGGGAATGTAAAGAACAGGGAGTCTAGTTAGTCTATTAAAATTAAAAAACAACTGGAGACCAGCTCTGGAAAGTTCTTGAGCAGACAAAACCAATCCAGTCATACAGAGCTCAATTCAGCTTATTTTGTGAGACCAACCCATAATTTCATTTTTATGCGTCTGGAAACCATAAGCAAAACTTCCCAAGATTGAAATGAGGTAAACCCTGACCAATCCCTGATCATTTAAGAAAGTTCCAATATTATCAGTTTTCTGTAAATCAGGCATTTACAAGAAATCATTCTCCCAGGCCTTAAGTTTTATTTTCCTAAAAGTACGTGAGTGAGATTTTCCATTTTATGTCCTCCAGTCCTATTTTAGATTAAAATTATTTTACATTATAAAAGAATAATGTCTTCTCACCCAAGACTAATAATTGCCCCCCTCCCCCCACCCCCAGCTAAAAGAGAATTATAGGAAATGTAAAGGAAAGTGCTTCTTAGGACAGAATATTTAAGGCATGTAATATATATTTTTTTTAACATTTATTTATTTTTGAGAGAGAGAGAGACAGAGCTCAAGCGGGGGAAGGAAGAGAGAGGGAGACACAGAATCTGAGGCAGGCTCCAGGCTTTGAGCTGTCAGCACAGAGCCCAACGCAGGGCTCTAACTCATGAACCATGAGATCATGACCTGAGTCGAAGTCAGACGCTTAACTGACAGAGCCACCCAGGCGCCCCTCAGGCTTGTGATATTATGTTCTACACTCCTATTCAGACAATACAGTTGATTATTGCTTCATGGTTCACATTAGTAGAAATTAGGACGAAGAGCATATACAGGTGATTCACGAAAGAAAAAGTATGAATTAATTCTAAACACATGATGATTTTTAAATTCCATATCTTCAGTAATCTGAGTTATATAAGTTATTGGTAAACAATAAAAGCATTTTTTTTTAATTTTTTAATGTTTATTTATTTTTGAGACAGAGAGAGACAGAGCATGAACGGGGGAGGGGCAGAGAGAGAGGGAGACACAGAATCGGAAGCAGGCTCCAGGCTCTGAGCCATCAGCCCAGAGCCCGACGCGGGGCTTGAACTCACGGACTGTGAGATCGTGACCTGAGCTGAAGTCGGACGCTTAACCGACTGAGCCACCCAGGCGCTCCTAAAAGCATTTTTTAAAGTTAACATTGGTAATGGTAATACACTGCAGATGATATAGGAATGGGTATTCTCAGAACTTACTGTTGGAATAATTGATTATTGCAAATTTTTCTGTAATCTGTTAATTTACAGTACAGCAGCTTTATAATGGGCAAATCTTTTTCTTTAAATGTTCATTTTTGAGAGAGTACAAGCAAGGGAGGGGCAGAGAGTGGGGACAGAGGATCTGAAGTGAGCTCTGTGCTGGCAGCAAAGAGCCTGATGCTGGGCTCGAACTCATGAACCGTGAAATCGTGACCTGAGCCAAAGTTGGACGGACTCAACCAACTGAGTTGCCCAGGGCAATGGGCAAACCTTTTAACGTCAAGGCTCTACCTCTAGCAATATGTTATGTGTAAATACTCAGAGATGTGTACAAACGAATGAAGCCCAAGGATGTTCACTGCAGAGTTCCATATAACAGTGAAAAACTGGAAACTAATTCCCAACAGTAGATTAACTAATTAGATATTGATTTAACCATATGAGAGAATACTCGTTAGCCAATAAAAGAGCTGTTGAAGGAGAAATCTTACTATGTGGGAAAAGGTACACTAGATATTGCTAACTGGAAAGTCAGGCAAGGAAACAGTATGAAGGCATACTCTCTTTTTTTATGGAAAAAGTAATTGATGGGCAAAAAACAATATCTTAACCATGCTGATCTTTAGAGATAGCATTATGGTTGATTTTTAAGGTTTTCATATGTGCTCCTCTGTGTTTCCAAATTTTCTTCCCTAAACATATAGGTGTTTTGTCAATAGAAGCAAATGGCAAATATCTCAACCAGGAAGCTAGGAAAACCATAGGATAGGGAGAAAATTATCTTCTGCATTGTTTTCTAGATTGCAGCCATTACTCTACTACCTTTATGATTTTTACCATTTCCAAGCACTACCCGTATGATTATTTAATATTTTTTTTAATTTTTTAATGTTTTTTAATTTATGTTTGAAGGGGAGAGAGAGAGAGAGAGACAGAGAATGAGCAGGGGAGGAGCAGAGAGGGAGGGAGACACAGAATCCGAAGCAGGCTCCAGGCTCTGAGCTGTCAGCACAGAGCCCGACGCGGGGCTCGAATTCATGAACCGTGAGATCATAACCTGAGCTGAAGTCGGACACTCACCCAACTGAGCCACCCAGGCATCCCTGATTATTTAATATTTTTAATTAAACTGATTCTTAACTTACGTTTTTAACCTGTCCTTATCTTTAGAAGTGATATATTCGACATCCCAGCTTTTATGTTCTAGTTATTCTTTTTGTTAAACAATATGCCTTAAAGCGAAACATAACCCTTAAAATAGAAGCTCTTCATCAGTTGGTCCTCTTATGTCATGTCACACCACCAGTGAGTGACTACCAGTGAGTGGGAGGCCTGGCTGGGGCGACCAGGGCCCTAATATGCTGAGGCTGGGTGGATGGAACTTTCTGACGCCATCCCTGGAAATAGCCTCAGACTGACCAGAACAGCTTTCACATGAAGTGTTCCCACGCCCTGCAATCAGATTTCAGAAATTATAGATTCACTCACTTACTTTCTCACAGAGTCCACTCAGCTCTTCAAAAGTCTTTCAACTCACAGGAGCAAAGATGCACAAGTAATAATGATACAGCTTACTTTCTCACTGTGCTCTGCTTAAATTGTTTCTTGTTTTGTTTTGTATTGTCTGGACCTCCTTCTCCTTATGAGGCAAAGCAATTCCCCGGTGCTTCCAAAATCAGAAACGTGCAGTGTTTTCTTCTTATGAATATCACATTCTAGTAGAAGCTGTGATCTGATTTCTGGTACCACTTTCTGAAGGTTCCCGTGATCTCTCTTTATGACTTTCTGCCAGTAAGTGAAGCTTCCATCTCAAATGAGAAAGGACGTTTGTCAAAGAGTGATTATATCAGTTACGTATCAGTTGTCTGTTGTGACATGAACCATGTCTAGAAAAACATTAAAAAGAAACCCAGAGAGGGTTAACAAATGCTTCCATATTTGTGGCATGAATTTTTAAAGTCTGTTTTGTGTATTTGAGAATACACCGTTCTATCTCATGGAAGAGTTTGCTCATAGTCAATCTAATAATCAATGTAAAATAATTGGAAACTTGTGTTATGAAATCTGTGTTGTTTTTATTACCCTAGACTCTTGAGAGGAAGCAGACAATTATGCAGCTATTTGAACATTTGAGTTGAATTCGAAGCCTAACTTTAACAGTAGGGTAACATCTTTTGAGATTGGGTTGCATCGTTGACAAATGAGACTAAGACAGACCTGCTTTCTGCCTTCATAAAATGCAAAGAGGACGGTGGTGGTGGTGGTGGTGGTGGTGTGGTATTTAAAAAGTTTTAAAAAGGCAAAGCACCAGTTCTCCCCCTTTCTCTTTAGTGGCCTCCAAATCTGGAGTTGGTTTGATGTCCAGTTGGACCAGATGTCTGCTGCTTCCTACCTACCCCTCTGCTTAACCGTATGAGTTATCCTTAATTGCTTCATTCTAAAGCATGTGGGTGTTTTCCCTTGAAAAACAGTCCTGAGGTGCTTTTTGGGAGGAGGGAGGTCTGTATGTTCATATATTTTCAAATGCAAATGAGCTCTTCTTGAAGAACCCAGCTAATTTTTACTCATGGGGGAGTATGATTAAGGAAGTCAGTTGTTTCCTCCTGTTTCAATTCGGCTTTTGGAGAAAGGTATTTCCGGTTGTGCTGTTACTAATACATCCGAGGCTCCTGGAAATATCAGCATGTGACTTTAGCCTTTGCTCAGCCATCATTTGTGCCTAATGGCCAGCAGGGATAACGGGTATGCAGCTAACAGAAGACGACAGTGTTCTCTTCATTTATCTTCTCTGAATTTCTGGACTTTCTCATGTAATCTGGAAGCGTTGACTGGAAACACACGAATATGGTGTTCTGATCCATAAACACCTTTGCGTTTTCAATACTGAATTCCCCATTTTCAATATGTAAATTCCCCATCATTGCTGAAGTACTGATTTTCTTAACATTTCATTTCCTTCTCTCCAAACCATCTTCAATATGGCCTTTGATGATGTGGTCATCTTATTACCGAGCTATTTCCCTTAGACTTGATTAGCACTTGGCAGCTTTTCAGATAGTTTATTAGACTCTGAAGAGAAACCTCAAATTATTAAGCTTTCAGTTGTGACCCGGATTACTGGGTTTTATCCATACCTCCTTATGGAACCTTTAATCTATATATAAGTACATAGCTTTTACCTAATCCAGAAGTTTCTAGTAGATCTGTTAGCTAAGTATTTGCTTCTTGGGCCAGGCTCTATTTCTTAATCTGTTTCTTGGCTTTCTAACACCAGTACGATTCTTTGTACATAATGGCCTTTTAATATATATCTACGGAAGAAATGTTTTGAAATCTGAGGGGGGTGGCAATGGCAGTCTAGTATTTAACACTGTTACTTAGCAACATACTTTCATCATTCATTCATTCGTTCATTTGACAGATGTTTGAAGCACTTACCATGCATTAGACACAGCAAGTTAGATGCTGGCCGTAAATCCTAAACTTTCCTACTTTGTCATACAATGGCTCCTGACTATCTTCCTCCCTGCTTACCAAGTACACCTCAGGAGGCACCTGGGTGACTCAGTTAGTTAAGCGTTCACCTTTGGCTCAGGTCATGATCTCACAGTTCATGGGTTCGAGCCCCGCATTGAGCTCTGTGCTGACAGCTCAGAGCCTGAAACCTGCTCTGGATTCTGTGTCCCCTCTCTCTCTGCCCCTCCCCCACTTGCGCTCTGTCTCTGTCTCTCTCTCTCTCAAAAATAAATAAACACTAAAAAAAATTAAACACACCTCCCAAGGACTTTATAGGTGTTATCCTACTTATTGTATTTGCTTCCATTATATTGCTATGTAACAAATTACCCCAGATATCGTGGCTGAAGAAAATATCCATTTATTATCTCACAGTTTTTGTGAGTCAGAAGTCTAGGCACAACATAGCTGGGTTATTTGCTAGGGACTTGGAGGTTTGAATTATGGCTCTGACTAGGCTGTGTTCTCATCTGTAGGCTCAACAGATAAGGATCTGCTTCCAAGCTCCCTCATGTTGTTGGCATAACTCATATCCTTGCAACTCTAAGACTCCACAAAGCCAGCAGCACAGAGACAGAGTCTCTGGTGCTTCAGGTCTAATATTTCTAGACCCTCTTTTTTTTTTTTTAATGTTTATTTTTTTTGAGAGAGAATGGGCACAAGTGGGGGAGATACAGAGAGAGAGGGAGACACAGAATCTGAAGCAGGCTTCAGGCTCTGAGCTGTCAGCACAGAGCCTGGCACAGGGCTCAGACCCATGAATTGTGAGATTATGACCTGAGCCAAAATGGATTCTTAATTGACTGAGCCACTTAGGCGCCCCAAGACGCTCTTTTAAAAGGATCATCTGGGGGGAAGCCTGGCTGGTTCAGTTGTTGGAACATGTGACTCTTGATCTCAGAATCGTGAGTTCCAGTCCCACATTGGGTGTATGTATGTATGTATTTACAGAGAGGAGAGCTTTTTTTTTTCTATTGCTTATTTATTTTTGAGAGGGAAAGAGACAACATGGGTGAGGGGCAGATAGAGAGGGAGACAGGATCCGAAGTGGGGTCTACACTGACAGCAGCAAGCACGATGTGGGGCTCAAATTCATGAACTGCAACATCATGACCTGAACCAATGTTGGATGCTCAACCAACTGAGCCACCCAGGTGCCCCAAGATTACTTTAAATAAACAAGTTAATTAAATAAAATATCCTATAAAAATAAAGGATTATCTAATTAAGTCAGACCCACTGAGGATATTCACTCTTTTCTGTTAAAGTCAATTGATTAACAACTTTAATTACATCTGCAAAATCTCTTCCCTCTTGTTATGTGCTATTAGAAGAAAGTCACAGGTTCTCCCCACACTCAAGGGAAGAGACTATGTGACTCCCTGGGTGTCATCATAGAGTTTCTGCTACAGTGTTCTTCCCTCATCCCAGGTTTCTTTACATGAGGGACTCCTTCAAGTGTCAGTTTATTTTTTTAAATTTATTTTTATGTTCATTTTATTTTAGAGAGAAAGCATGGGATGGGGAGAAGGGCGGAGGGAGGGAGGGAGGGAGAGGGAGAGAGGGAGAGAGAGGGAGAGAGAGGGAGAGAGAGAGAGAGAGAGAGAGAGGGAAAGAGAGGGGGGGGGGAACCTTAAGCACAAAGCCTTCTGCAGGACTCCATCCCACCATCCTGGGATCATGACCTGAGCCAAAATCAAGAGTCAGATGCTCAACTGACTGAGCCACCCAGGCGCCCTTTCAAGTGTCAATTTAAATGTAAGTTTTTTTAAGACACGCTTTCCCTCATTATTCTGCCTGTAATAGACTTTTCCTTGCTTTGTTTTTTGTAACAGTGCCTTGTTAATTACCATCCTAGAACTAAATACAATCTGAAATTACCTTGGATACTTAGTCTTTTATTGACTATCAGACTACCTCGTTAAGAGCAAGGACTACAGGGGGCACGTAGGTGGCTCAGTCAGTTAAGTGGCTGACTTTTGATTTCAGCTCAGGTTATATCTCACAGTTCATGAGTTGGAGCTCCACATCCGGCTTTGTGCTGACAGTGTGGAGCCTGCTTGGGTTTCTCTCTCTCCCTCTCTCTCTCTGCCTCTCCCCTACTCACATGCTTTCTCTCTCTCTCAAAATAAATAAATAAACATTAAAAAAAAAGAGCTTTCACTACTATAGGGCTAACACTTGTCACAATGCTTGGCACACAGTAGATGTTCAACTAAATATTGACTAAATCACTTATTGCAAAGGACAAGGCATTGCTGGCCTGCTGGGGAAATGCCCATTTTCCATAAAAGTATGTGTTTGGTGTTTTTCTTTTTTTCTGGTTAGGCACAGTACAACAATGGAACAGGCATTGCAATCTGAGATCTGAATCCACTAATACCAATCCACTAATACTCCTATTTTATAGTGGGGATTTCACCTGAGGTTCTCTAGCCATGAACTTTCCCTTGGGTCACACTCAACCTTTCTCTCCAATCACAGGGTTGAAGGAAGAGGTACATAAATTAAATCTTGCCTTTCTAAAATCATGCACTGCCTTTAACTCTCTTTAGCTATTTGTTGGGCTGCTGGTTTCAATGGATTTACTTGCCAGTTTACTTTAATTTCAGCATTTGTGGGGTATTGTCAGAGGTCAAGATGTGTAGATCATATGAGACGTTCTATTACATTAGTAGGGGCGAAATTAGAGGGGATTAAAGATGTAAGGGGCACAGAGACAGATAGCAGTATTTAGTTTCCCAGAGCAGCAATTGTTCCAGAGCAATGATTTGTCATGATGAGGGTATCAGACAATTCTTACTTCTGTATCAGTCCTTCCTAGATTACGTGGCAGATGTTTCTGTTTACCTGCACCTGCTGTTATTGAGAGACTAACTGCTATGGAAAGTTGAAATTGAGAGTGGCTCTCCTGCATCTGAAGAACAGGGAACTAGGTATGAAGTCCGCCTTCCAAACTGCTCTAGACATTTTAGCGATCTTTTCCTTAAGTTGCCAAGATGGAATCAAATACGCTCATCTATTCAAAGTCTTCTCATAAGCACTGAACCGCAAAATTGTAATCAGAGGCGTTAAAGAGGTGTACTCTCAGAAAAAGAGACACAGAAGTAGTATTTTCTACTTTTGCCACTTTGCACTGAATGATGGAAGCTTTTACAAACCATCTAACACGGCTTTGCAAGTAAAGATTTTTTTTACAAGTCTTCTGACATGGTTCACCAGCCCAGCCTCCCCGTGGTAATGATCTGAACTTACCTTCTTCCTGCAGCACAGAGCCTTCTTCCCTCTTTGGTGATTCAGACCTACCGTTAGCAGAAATGGTGGGTAGTGGAGTAGAGTGTACAGATTAAATTTTGTTAACCCTTTTAGTTTTCGGGTTTTTTTTTTTACTTTCTTTAACGTTTATTCATTTTTGAGAGACAGAGACAAAGCGTGAGTGGGGGAGGGGCAGAGAGCGAGGGAGACACAGGATCTGAAGCAGGCTCCAGTCTCTGAGCTGTCAGCACCGAACCCCACGTGGGGCTCGAACTCACGACATGAGATCATGACACCCAACTGACTGAGCCACCCAGGCGCCCCCAATCCTTTTAGTTTTAATCCTTTCCAAAAATATGCATAAAATATCTTCGTTTTATTTCCTGCCCAGCTAGTGAATGCTTCTGTGTTAGGGAGGCCTCATGATCTATCTTCCGAACTTCCGTTTGAGCAGTATTAATGCCTGCCAAATATGAAGCATTTACCGTGTTCCGAGCACTAAGCCTAGTGCTTTACATATATTATCATATCGAATCCTACAGTAAGCTTGTAAACTAGATATTTTTACCCACATTTTAATAAAGAGCCTAAAAGAGAGAGAGAAGTTCACTGAGTTTTCCAAGGTCAAACAGGCTGTCAGCAGCAAAACCAGGATTTGAACTCAAGCTTGTATGACTCTGAAAGAAACTTTTTAACTCAATTGCTAAAGAGTTGTGATGTTCCATTGATATAGAAGGTTCTGGAGAATAAGTAGAAGCTTATGATCCTATCCATACTCTAGAAAAGATAGGTATGCACGTGTTTTTTAAATCTTTTAGGTGTGTATTTTTGTAGAGCCTGCTCCTTCCTCCCCGCACCCTTCCCCCCCTAAAATTTATTAAAGGCAAAGAAAGGTCAGCTGAGGACTCTTTATCTTGGCTAATTGTGATTTCACTGGATGTGTCTTTATTCAGTGGAGATGGCTTAGGTTTATGTCTGCTTCCCTCATTTGGGTTCAGGCAGATCAATGCGATGTGTTTCCTGATTTAATTTTTGAAAACGTACTTAAAGCCCCACAGTGTTCAGTGGATGGTTAAGGACAGGAAATGCTTGTTTTTCTCATCCTGCCCTTGCTAGTGGACAATCGGGCCAATTGGATGTTTTGAAAAAGGAACTGCTTTCACATCTTGAGTATCCTCCTGGCAGGGCCGAGTGACCCCAGAATGAAAACAAAGTTGCTCTTTGGAGAAAGAACACCCCCAAAAGCGTTCATGAGTATTCAAATTATAAAGGTTTCAAAAGAAGAATTGCACCAGGATCTGGTAAATATTTTAGGCTTTGTGGGTCTTGCAGCCCATGCAGCAACGACTTAATTCTGTCACTGTAGCAAAGACAGCCACAGAAATATGTAAAATTTCCAGTAAAATTCTGTTCCAGTAAAATTTTATTTACAAAAGCAGGTAGCTGGTGGATTTCACCCAAGGGCTGCAGGTTTTCAACCCCTGAGGTTAAATAGTATGTCACATTGTAACAAACAATTCTCGACTTTCCCCAAAGTCGTCCTATGGATAGAAGATGTTACCTTTTATCCATTCATCCATTCTGTGAACAGTGGAGAGTGATGATTGTTTACAATGTTGGAAGGGAAGACAGTCATGTAACACAGAAGACAGGCGTTTGCTATCAGCATCTGAATATACTACACTCGTTACACTTTTTTTATTCCATTTTGAATGGTTGGTTTTATAAGTGAAAGTAGATTTTAATAAATAAAAAAAATTCAACACTGAATTGACCTTACCGTTCAAAATCTTGTACAAGTCACTTCCCTAAAATGGGCTCGTCTATAAAGTGGGAATAATAACAGAATGTGCTTTATGGCATTTATTATGAGGCTGTGATAAGGTAATGAATAAATCACTTAGCACCATGCTTGGTATATATGAATTTTTGAAAAATTTAAACTATCATTATCGTTTCTTATTGTTGGTACTTGAGCCCAGGCTTGGTCCATGATTAGGGGTTTACCAACGGTTGATCTTTATAGGATTTCATATCCAAATCCTTCATCATGGTTATAACTTAACTGTAGTATTGTGCAGAAATTAAGCATTGAACACTATTGGCTGAAAAATAGGACTCTAAAATTACAGAGATTTGGGTTTACATTCTGGCTCTGGTACTTTGTGTTCATGAGCCAGTCAGCTAACCTCTCTGAGCCTCACTTTGTATATATTTGTATACACACACATACATACACACATACATATAGACATACACACACATTCCACACACACATATACATATATAGATAGCTATTGAGAAGAATAATAGTACCCACCTAATATAGTTGGTCCTAGTTATTATTGGCTACCGTTAATTAACCCAATTCCTGTGTCTTGGGAAAGTTCCATTCTGATGAAAATGATGTTTAAGATTGGGCTGGTGGTCTGGGATCAGTTCTCAAAATCACAACAATTAAATCATGCTAAGGAAAAATCTGAAGAAGGGTAATACAAAGTCCTTGCCTTCGAGAAGTATGCAATGTAGTTTGAAGGAACAAAGCTAATATGCAAGCAAAATCCGCCAACAACACAAAGTCAGTATGTGACAATAGTCTGTTGTAACGTATAGGAGCAGAATGATATGGTAGAGATATCGTGTTTATAGACACATGTAGGTATCATTCCAGGCTTAGTTACTTATTATCGCTGTAACCTTACCAAGCTCATACCTTCCCTGTAAAACAGGGGTATTAATAGCTACCAGGTAGAATAAGAGCCTGTCATGTGCTAGAGATTCAATAAAGAGTGGCCTGAGTAGGTCACGGTAGCTGATGGTGATGGTGATGGGGGCAATGGGGTGGTGGCACAGCGGTGTGAATGTCAACAGCTGAAGACTTTGGTGATCTCAGATAACAGTGGAATTCGATTGGCTAGGAGCTACTTTGTAGAGGAGATACTGGTTGAGCTGGGTTTGATTGATGAAAAAATAGTGTGAACGATTCAGTAATTGGTCCCAATTCTTCATTCACCTATATTGGAATTAAACATCCTACCATGATTTATGGGTCTTAAGTAAACCTATCCATATCTTGACTTTGGGCCTAGCCATCACATTTACTCTGTCAATAGGCAGTTAGCAGACTTGAAAAGTAGAGGGGTTTTGAAATGTACTTGTAAGTGGAGTTTTGATGCCTTGTATTTTGGTGATCTTCCAAGAGAAGAACATGCCTCAGGTAGTTGTTAATTCCTCCAGGATGGGCCTCAGTAGAATGCACATGGAACACACTGGGTAGGTATGGGCCTGAAGGGCACAAATGCTAGAAATGTTCGACATCTGTAATGTCCAAAATGGTAGCCAGTAGCCTCCCTCATTCAATAAGCTTTAAAATTCAGTTCCTCAATTGCACTAGCCACATTTCAAGTGTGTAACAGCCACATACGATATGGTTTATGGCTGTCAGAACGGACAATACAGACAACATTTCCGTTATCACACGGGTTCTTTTTTTTTTTTTTTTTTTTAGTTTTTTTAACGTTTGTTTATTCTTGAGAGAGAGAGAGAGAAAGAGAGAGAGAGAGAGAGCGCGCACAAGCGGGGAAGGGACAGAAAGAGAGAGGGAGACACAGAATCCGAAGTGGGCTCCAGGCTCTGAGTTGTCAGCACAGAGCCCGATGCGGGGCTTGAACTCACCAACCATGAGATCATGACCTGCGCTGACAGGTCAGATGCTCAACCGACTGAGCCACCCAGGCGCCCCACACAAGTTCTTTTGGACAACATTGTTCAATATCTTGGGTTGGGGGTGTTCACATGATGCCCATATGTAAATTAATCAGCTTATGGTCTAAAAATTTGCACTTTACTATATGGATGCTTCATAAAATATGTTTCAAAATAAATACATTATGCCTCACAAAATAAGAGAAATGAGAGGGAAAAAAAGAAAAAGAGGAAGAAAAAAATCTTATAAATAAGGGCTTTTCAGATTTGAATTTTGAATGTAATATATGATATGAACTCAAGAGAAAACAGCTCTGTATAAAAATAACAAATTAATAAGACTTTTTAAGTGGAGATTATTCTCATTAACTTTAATTAGGCTCCTTCTAGGTTTGCAGGTTTTGCAAATTATCAAACCGAAAATAAAAACCTTAGGCTTATCTCTGAGGCAAGTTTTCTCATATTCCAAAGCATCCATGGATGCTCTTCTGGCATCATTGCCTTTGTTACATTTCTATGTAACTAATCTACGTTGCTAATTAAATTCCATCCTGAAGCACAGCTTCAATCAGTTTCTGTCCAACAGCAGCATCTTTGTTTGTGTAGAGATGCGTGACCCCCAGCCATGTGGAAATGCATGTGGACCAAGGAGTTAGATTCAAGTAGGCTGATTGTTGTTTTATGAAACTTAAAAGGGTAACTTTAATCTTTGTCACAGAAACCTGATTAACCCATTGCCCATCTTGCCTTTGCAATCAAGAATTCATTCCCCCATATTGTTTTTTTGGTTTTAGATTATCAAGAAGGATAAGAGAGAAGCATTCTGAGAGTTGTAAGCCAAAATAGACAGTCTTACGCTGGGAATGAACACATGCCCTCCATCATGTGTGAACACAGCAGAATGAATCAGAAAAGCTGGGTGACCTCGGACAATTTCTGGGGACTGTGACGTGCATCTTTTTTTTCTTTAGCACCTAAGCCACTATTTGTCCTGCAGGAAATCTCAACAAGAGATTTGTTGAATAAGTGAATCTGTGAGTGAATGAATGAGTGCTGTATTATCTATTGCTGTGTAACATACTACCCCCAAACCGTGGCTTGAAACAGCACACATTTGGTATCTCTTAATTCCTGAGGGGCAGGAAACTGGGCATAGCTTAGCTGGCTCCTCTGTTCCAGGGTCTCTCAAAGGCTATATTCAAGTTATTAGCTGGAGCCATAATCTTCCCAACTAGGGCTGGATCTGCTTCCAAACTCTCTCAGGGGTTGTTGGAAGGATTCAGTTCCTTGTGGGCTGTTGGACTGAGCCTTCAGTTTCTTGCCATGTGGGTCTTTCCAATATGGCAGCTTGCACCAGCAAGAGAGAGAGTCTGCTAGGAAGACAGGAGTCTCATAATCTTTTATAATTTAATCATGGAAGTGGCATTCCATGGCACTGCTGTATTTGATTTGTTACGACCAAGGCACTAGGTCCAGACCTCACTGAAGGGGGAGAAATTACACAAGGGTGTGCATACCAAGGTAGGGATCACTGGGGGCCATGTCAGAAGCTGCCTACCACAAACTTCTATTTCACAACGTTGCATGGAAGTCCAAAATGAGGCAATGTCTATGAAAGATATGATCTGCTTGCTATTTACTCTTCCTCGATCATTCTTTTTCCTAGGATGCACTTCCTCCACATCCTTTCCATACTCATGTTTTGGCTTAAATACTACCACCTCCAAGGGACCTTCACCGAATATTAGAGTATGGTCCCTAAGCCATCCTTTCAACCCAGCACCTTATTTGTTTCGTTTCCAGCACACATTGCCATCCATCATTATTTTATTTGCTTATGGTTGGTTTCC
Organism: Panthera onca; assembly: GCF_046562875.1. NCBI lineage: Eukaryota > Metazoa > Chordata > Mammalia > Carnivora > Felidae > Panthera > Panthera onca. The sequence continues at coordinate 30,372,576 of NC_138340.1, read as the reverse complement.
TCCTCTATGAGGACCAGAACCCAGCCTGTCCTTTTCTCTCCTCTCTCACCAGTGCCTCACACATGGTAGGATTCAATAAATATGCATTGAAGAAACTGTGCTGCTACATCCCATTGGAATTTATGTGCTTTGTAAAATCAGTGCCAGTTGGAGTCGTTGTGCATGTAATAGCTTTCAGAGGCTAAGATTCAGAACAGGGCTGTCTCAGGATAGGGGGTTCTTCATTGTGCTGAGACTTGAGAGTAAAACAAATCAGCTTTGGGGTGCAAGTTATGAATAAACTGCCGTGACGAGGCTGGATTACCTAAATTTGAGAGGTACGATAGTATTCAGGTTCTGACCTGCAAATGACAGTGATATTTGTGCTTGGCTTTTGTCACCTTCCTTCCCCGCTCTGCCCCCTGCCCCAGCATTAAGGGCTGCGTTTTCCAGTGCTGCAGTAGCTTCTGTTTATTAAGTAATAACTAAGTGCCAGGGTGTGCCAATCACTTCCTCTCATTGGGACAGAGGAGCAAGTTGTCTCTCCTGTAACCTGTTCTGCACCTTTGGGGTTTATGTTTGAGGCATGATGGAGATGCGTTGGCAAACTTTTTCCATCCTTCCATTCCCTGACAAGTTTACTTCATGAGTCCCACCATTCCTAGAGCATTTGGAAGAGTGCCTGCAGTCACTCCATCGAGGGGTGATCGTGCTCAGAGAAATCAGTAGAATGTTTCCAGGCTTTCAGAGACAGCACTGAGCTCCACGTCCTTGGTTACTAACAGGCTCCTGTGCTAAACTCAGGTGAATACATTAGGATGCTCTGGCCATTCCATTTGAAGCAAGCCCAGATACACCTAGTGTTTCTGGATCCCCGATGCTAAGGCCAGGGGGTTAATTACAAAAGCAAGCAGTAATAAAAGTGACTAACATTTATGTCAGGGACTGTTATGAGTATATATTATCTCATGCAGATGAATACTGTTATATCACCATTTTAGAGGAGAGAAATGAAGCTGGAAGAAACTAACTAGCCAAGGTCACCAAGCAGGTCTTTGGAGGGATTCTAGATTTGACTCCACGTTTCAAGAATTTATCCTAGTGGGTGCATGAAGTTGCTTCACATTTTAAACACACCCATCTCTTTCTAGTGACTTGCCTGCCCTCAAGTTAAATTTATCATATTTATTTCCAAAAGAAAGAGGAATACAAGGCAGGGATTTATGTCACTCCCTTCTTCTCTTGGTCCAAGAGGTTAGCTGAGAATTGTTGAGTGTGGCATGTCTAAATGCAGTCAAGCTTGACCGCACAGCCTTCAGAATGAGATAACTCAACCATTTACTCAGGTTATTATCACTAAGAGAACCTTCCAATTTGGATATAAAATGACTCTGGACCCATAGTCTCCTTTAGGGTCAAACTCCCAATTTTTAAAGCCATAGTTGAGGGGGCTATTTGAGATCTTTGGTAATAATTATTGTCAAAGGAATGAGGATATAGCGGGAAAAGAGAAAGCTGGGACGTGGCTCTTAGTATCTTCCAAGGAATTTAAATGAATTTATTTAAGGAAAAAGTGAGATGAGTGTTAGATTTTAGAAAGCCTTCCCTAATTAAGTTCGAAACAGATTGTTAAAGGTAATAAGGAGCATATAGCGTCTCCCTCCCCTGCACAAATCTGAGAAGAGGCCAATCCATGCCTGATGGAAACAGGCAGTATGGTGAAAAAGAAAATGTTGCACACAGACCCTTCTGGATTCGAATTGCAGCCCCGATCGTTTACTAGTTGTGTGACCTTGAGCAGTGATTTCACCTTGCTAAGCTTCAGTCTCCCCACCTGCCAAATAAAAGCCGTGAAATGTGCTCTGTTGGCCTTGTGGGGTCATCTATATAGTCAAGGAACACAAGGCATAGATGGCCACTTATAAATTGATAAGAACTATGCAAGCACAAGCTGAACTAAAGTTGAATTTATGCTATTTCGTAAAACCTACCCCTGTTCCTGAACTTACAGAAAAAGAACCAGACCAGCAGAGAGAATGTTCTCATTTTAGTTCCACTCCAGGTACAGGCAAACTCTGTATTTGGGGGGAAGCTTCATCGGGATTTCCATTTTCTGTATCCAGTTTCCACCAGATGAAGCGCAGGCTCCCAGGACTGAAATAACAATGTTCACTTCCAAATGAATATTAGTCCTCTCAGGACAATGCTTATAAAAGGCCTCCGTGGGGTTGTCATTCAAAGTGGTTTGAGTATTATCATTTACAAAACCTTTCTCTAATGGGAAAAAGTGTAGGAAACCCCGCATCTCTGCAGGTGCCACTTTCCCAGGCAGCTGTTGAGAATGACAATGTCTCTCTTGTTGAAGAGGCTACCCATTTTACAGTCTGTGCCTATTGCTATGGAGACAACTGTGAAGTCAGAGAGGAACTAGGTACTGGGCTTTGAAAATCCGTGTTTCTCCCCAGATTGCTCATCACCTGAAATTGTTCTGGCAGATTAGGTTTACCTGTTTTGAGCTTCCTATAAATGGAACACACACACACACACACACACACACACACACACACACACACGCAGACACCCTCTGGTGTCGGCCTTCTTTTTCTCAACTTCACGTCTATGAGATGTATTTTTATTGTTGCCGGTAAGAGTAGCTCAGTCTCAGTCATTGCTATGCAGTATTCCAGTGTATAAACATGACAAAATTTACCCGTTCTACTGTTAATGAACATTTGGGTTGTTTGCAGTTTGGAGCTACTGTGAATAAACTGTTCCCAACACTCTTACACGTGCTATTTGATGGACATTGGCACTCATTTACTGACCCCCAGGAGTGGAATTCTGGATCATGTGACAGCTATGGATATATAGATGTTTGTCTTCAAGAGATACTACAAACCAATTTCCAAAGTAGCCTTACCAATAAATGCTGCTACCAGCAGTGGAAGTGAATCTAGGTGTTTCACATTTTCGCCCACAAACAGGTCTTACCTATGTTATCTTAAAGCAATGACTTTTCAAACAGAGTTGCCCGTAAAAACCTGTATAAGGCCACACAGCTCACCCATATGTCTACCAATCCCAGATAGAGCTATCCATAGAGCCAAAACTAACTCTCTTATGAATTATTTTTCTGATCTCATTGTGCCATTTAGAAAGAGAATTTTTGTTCAAGGGTTTATTTGTCCATGGGTAGGAAAAATATAAAGGAGGCAGAAGGGTTAATTACTCTGGGCTAAATGCTGTTGTTACTTTCTTTTGCAGAATCCTATATTATTTCTCATTAGCCATTGATCACTACACTTAATGGGTCGCTGGAAGATACTGCACATTCCCTGCATGACTAGAAATGAAGCAATTGTGATCCCCGCAATTAAAAGTAAAGCAAATTAGCCTTCCCACAGAGTATATCTCATGTCATAAGATAATTCTATGTCTCTTCCTATGAGGGCTGAGCTGAAGGTTCCTGCAGGCAGTATACAATATGCTGTCCCCTGATATTTGTGGTCAAGGTCTGGTCTACTGAGAATCTCAGGATCGTTTTTCAAAAAAAATATTTTTTTAATGTTTATTTATTTTGGGGGGGGGGGGCGTGAGAGTGGGGGAGGGGCAGAGAGAGAAGGGGACACAGAATCCGAAGCAGGCTCCAGGTTCCGAGCTGTCAGCACAGAGCCTGACACGGGGCTCGAGCTCACAAACCACAGGATCATGACCTGAGTCGAAGTCAGATACTTAACCAACTGAGCCATCCAGGTGCCCCTCAGGATCATTTTTAATCCAAGAGGCATGACTTTGTCAGTTTCCTTGGAACCAGAGTTTTATTTCAAATTTGAATATAGGAAAGTCAAAAGCCTGAGTTTGGGGAAATAGGTAGAAATGAATTATTTATGCTGTAAAGCACTGTGAAGGAAATTGGTGTGATTACTCTTTCAACCAAATGAATTGAAAAGCTTTTCTGTGAGGCCACAGTGGCCTTTTGTTCACTGGCCCCCCTGCCAGGCCAACAATAGGTGCAGACAGTCCCTTGTCTAGCAGCTCCTCCATTCTGCAATTATCCAAGGACAGAGCTGGAAAATCCCCCTAAGGCTCTACCCTCAGCCTGCTTCTGTCCCCTGCCCTTTCCTTCTGTGCCTTTTGACAGAGTAGCATTCTTCACGAGAGATGTCACCTGTCTTTGAAATGGGGAGTGGGGATCTCGTGTCCCAGTAGGGCAGCGAGTGCCAGGCGAGGTCCTACAGCGTGCCTCCGCCGTTGCTGCCGAGGTTCTGATGGCCTGTCTTCGTGGAGGGTCACACCTCCGAAGCACTGATTAAGGAGCAGGGCTAGTGTCCTATCTTTCGCAGCCAGTCTGCACTCAACCATGGGGCCTCACACAGAGTGTGAATGAAGTAATGATACTGAACATGCCCGTGCTTCCTATATGCCAGTCAACGGCAAGTCAGTTTTCCTTCCGTTTCCCCAAGTGTGTGTCACCCTATCCTGAGGATAGCTGAGGGGCTGTCGGAGGGTTTTTCAGCACTGGAGAGGTGTGGTAAGATTTGCTTTTTAGGAAGATGTCTTTTGAGGCTTTGTGGAGGGAACTGATGAAAGAGAAATCAGAGTCAGGGAAATAAGTTAGGAGGGTGGTGCCCATGTGCGGGCCCTTGGACTGGTGACACTTGATGGCATGGTGATACTTTCACGGATCCATTGGGAAATGAGGAAGGTAAAAACGTGTGTGTGTGTGTGTGTGTGTGTGTGTGTGTGTGTGTGTGTGTGTGTTGTACATGTGGCCATGTCTCTGAGAATTCCAAATGTTCCAAATATTCAGAGACTACTGCCTTTCTGTGTTTTTGATGGAAAAATGACTTCTGCTTAAGAAATAATGCCCACAGTATCATAGGAGATAGGTAGGGATTTGTAGATTTCCTTATCAGACAAAAGGAAAACATGCCTCAATTTGTTTTACGATTATTATTTCCTAATGCGTGAAATTTGGGAACTGTGGAATTAGATACCCTTGCAGTGGTGCCCGAGCAAGAGCTGATGAATGGGTAGGGAAAGGAGGAGGCAGGTTTCAGAGTGAGTGAGAGAAGCCAGCAGACCTGTGGCTGGGAAAAATCAAGGCGGGGGGAGTAGATCAAGGGTGGCCTCCACAGAAGCTGTGCTTTATGACGATTGATCTGAAGTCCTGCTGCTGTGCCTTCACTTTGGTTTCACCCTGTTCCCTGGCAGCTCTGAGCATCCCCCCTGAGCACACATATGTCAAGGTGAAGTGCATGCAGAGAAACAGTGGCCTCCCATCTCAGGGCACCAGGAGGCACAGCTCTCTTGGATACAGCAGGACTCAAGGGAGGCCACCTGAACTGTGCCCCCCTGTTCCCTGTGCCCTTTCTCTGCCCTGTCCCAGACACACGGCCCCCAGGAGAAGGCTCTCCCAAGCACCTTGGTGCGTGCTGTACCTCTCTGACACGGTGGCTACCGCAGAGCCTCTCAGACAGAGCCCACAGAGGCAGGAAAGGGCGCTGCCAGGCCCCAGGAGCTGCCAGGCTCTGAACAGCAGGCTTCTAGCATTTTCAGCAGCATATGCAAATTAAATTAGCAAGGGTTCGACTTCATCTTCTGAGCAGCTCAGCCACACTCCCCAATGATTCCCAGGCCAAACTGACCCAGTTTGAAATTAAAATCAGGTTTATTTTTAGAGGGATATATTTTTCCCTTGCCTCAGTCTCAGTGGATGCTTTATCTGTTTGGCCTGATAAACATCCAAGTGCATTATCCCCAAACCCGCTGAGTCCTTCTGACAGACACTTGATAGATAAAAGGCATAGTAGAGTCTAGCTCATGCATATTCAGATGACAGAGGCCGGCCCCACACCCGGTGCCCATGTTGCCAAAGGAGGCAGTATGCCCTCTGGACCTCTCCCTTCACCTGTCTGCCAATCTTAGAGCTGGCATTAGAGTCCTTTGAGCTGGAAAAACATTAGAGTTTAAGGTGATTCAGAGCCTGGTCACACTTGAGTTCAGCAGAATTTACTGGCATTCATTGGAGACCTATAACATCTTCTCTTGATAAAAATCTAGTCGATATGAATTGCCTTTCTGCAGCCGGGTCCAAGAACATCTTTCATCCCAGCTGAAGGCTCTGTACTTTTCCTTTGTAACGCTTTCCACAAGGAATTATTCACAGGCTTGTGTGCCTAACATCTGGCTCTTCTCTCTGCAAGCTATAAGCTCCCTGAAGGGCCCAGCTGCTTGTGACTTTCCGTCACCGTCTCTAGAGCCTAGTACTGTGCTACATCCTTAGCAAATGAGTGAATCAGCTGCCAGACCAGTGGTTCTCCGCTGGGGGCAGTTTTGACCCCTGTCCTGGAGACACTCTTGGTTCAACTGGGCTGGGGCTCCCACTGGAATCCGGCAGAGGCCAAAGACCGTGATGTTGCTTAGCATCCCCCATGGTACAGGACAGTCCCCACAGCAAAGAATTACTCAGCCCCAGATGTCATCAGTGCTGAGGCTGAGTAAATCTGTGTTAGATTCATTCGTTCATGTGTAGTTATGCCTGAGCTCTGCAGGCCTGCTCTCTCTCTTGCTTTCTCTCTCTCGTTCACACACATGTGATTAACATCACGTGAGCTGTGGAGTTAAGGCAGGATGAGGCTCTGCCTCACACAATTTACTTGCACAATTTACTTGGCCTCCCTGAGCCTAATTTCTGCATCTGTGAACTGGGAATAAAAATAGTACCTCCCTTAAACCATTTTTGTGAGATGGGCATCATTCCTGTAAAGCTTGTAGAACTATACCTGGCACGTGGTAACTTTTCAATAAGTATTTATCACGGTTATTGTTATTGTTTTGTATTGTTATGGTTACTTTTTGAGCTTGGAAGTTTGGATTCCACTCTTCTGTCAGTCAGGATCAGCTACGTTGTGCTGTAGTCATAAACAGCCCCAAATCTCAATGGCTTACAAAACAAGGGCTTATTTCTTTTTTATATTATATGTTCACCATGGGTGCTCTGTTCCCAATAATTATTATTCAGTGACCCGGGCCAGTGGTGCAGCCCCCATTCCAAATGATATTCCCACTGTGCCAGAGTAAAAGAAAGCTGTAGGAGGTCTTGCACCAGCAAATCAAGGCTCTAGCCTAGAAGGGACAGAGCATCTCTGCTCACAACTCATTGGCCAGAACTAGTCACATAACCCCGCTCAATACCAGACGTTTAGGAAGTTGGCTCCTACCATGTTAGCTTAGGTAGGGAGCTAGAAACGTCTTGCTAATAGAATAAATGAGCACCACAGGCAGACATTTAGCACAATGGGAGGATGAAGTTTTTCTTTTGCCAACGGCCTCATAAAACTCTGAAGGGGGGTGCCTGGGTGGCCCATTTGGTTAAGCATCCGACTCTTGATTTCAGCTCAGGTCATGATCTCAGGGTTCGTGAGATGGAGCCCCATGTCTGTCTCTGTGCTGACAGTGCAGAGCCTGCTTGGGATTCTCTCTTCCTCTCTCTCTCTCTCTCTCTCTCTCTCTCTGCCCCTCCCCTGTTGATGCTCTCTCTTTCTTTCTTTCCGTCTCTCAAAATAAATAAATACACATTAAAAAAAACTCTGAAGGAAAGCAACAGGACTCTGTGAGGGAATCTGATATAGATTAGGGGGCCAGAGGTAGCTTATTTTAACTGATGTTTCAGTTTGATAGATAAAGAATGAGTAGGCATTCAACAGGTGAACTAGGGAGGGAGTGAGGAAAATTTAGGACCAAGGAGAAAGTACATGCAAAGGCCCTGGGCCAGGAGAGGACCTAAAATTATGAGGGGTTGAAAGCAGGCCTGTGTGGCTGGCTAGAGCTAGGCAAAAGAGAGGCGTGGTGGCCAATGGGACTGGGAAGGCAGGCAGGTGCCAGGCCATGCAGATTCCCAGTGAGGTCTGGTCAGTATCTGGTTCTTGGTCTCCACTATGAGCTGTCGGATTTGAAAGACTTAATACAAGTGTCAGCATGTGAGCCCAGATGGCATGCCCATGACTCTGAACTTACAGTGGAGTCCTTGTGTTTTGAAAGTTCCTGATTCCTTTCCCTCATCAGACATGTTCTGAAATCCCAGGTCCATACTTTTACCTGCAGCATTTTAAAGCAAATACTCCGAGCCTCTCTTCAAACCTGAACCCCACAGCCATCTTTTGGACAACAAATGTGTCCCTTTCTGTTTGCACATCTCACGCTCAGGGAGGCCTCCCATAGACTCCGAGAGGGAAATGATATACCCACACACAGCAGTACAACTGCCTTCAGGGAACAAAACGCTCCTGATGTGATGGGCAGTTTGCTGTTCCCTCCCAGAAATGTGGGTTGTACTCAGTCCTTCAGACGGGTAGGATTGGAATGTATCACCTCCTTAACCTTGAGGACTGCCGTTTCCAGATCTCCTGCCAAAACTGATTTGACTCATTGAGCCCGCCTAGGCTCACGTCTGTGTGTCTAGATGGATGAGAAGAAATGAGCAAATTTACTTAACTGGGAACCATCCAGGATTCTCAAACTAGTATTACACCTGTCATGCTTATCTTAGTAGCCTGGATGTGGCCTCCTAAACTTGGACAGAAAAACAGCCAGTTCCCTGGTCATTTCCCTTTGGGTTGAAAAATAGAATTTCTGGAATCTCTGTAAGGGTGGACACTGTTTTTAGCCTTTGCACCCTAGGAAAAAAAAGTTTCCAGTTCATAGTGGGCCCCAAACATCTCAATGGATGGATTTTGTTTTTTTGAAAAAAAAAAAAACACATAAATTGATTGTCCAACAGTTCTGGAAGTCAGAAGTCTAAAATCAAGGTGTTGGCATGACTACATTCCTTCTGGTGCCCCTGGGGGAAAATCAGTTACTTTGCTTTTTCAAGCTTGCAGAGACAATCTGCATTCCTTGGCTCCTGGTGCTGTCTTCCATCTTCAAAGATAGCAATATGGCATTGTCTTCTCACTCTCTGGCTCTGACCTCCCTTTGATCTCCTTCCTCCACTTTAAAGGACCCTTGTGATTACATTGGACCCGTCTGTACAATCCAGGATAATCTCCCCCTCTCTTTCCTTTTTTTATACTCAGTCAGTTAATGTACGGTGTAGTCTTGGCTTCAGGAGTAGAACCTGGTGATTCATCTCTTATATATGATACCTAATGCTCATCCCAATAAGTGCCCTCCTTAATGCCTGTCACCCTTTTGCCCCAACTCCCTAAACCCCCCACCCCCATCAACCCACAGTTTTTTTTTTCTCTATATTTAAGAGTTTCTTATGGTTTACCTCCTTCTCTGTTGTTATCTTATTTTTCCTTCCCTTCCCCTATGATCATCTGTTACGTTTCTCAAATTCCACAGATGAGTGAAATCATGTGATATCTGTCTTTCTGACTTATTTTGCTTAGCATAATACCCTCCAGTTCCATCCACATTGTTGAAAATGGCAAGACTTCATTCTTTTTCATTGCCGAGTAGTATTTGATGGATTTTTAATGCATTAATTCATTTATTTATATTGGTATCATTTATTGAGCACTTACAGTGAGCCAGAGACTGTATGGGGCACTGGGAACATGACAGGCACACACAGGGCAGTTGTGTTCTCAGTTCTATGGAGCTTTCATTCTGGTGAGAGAAAACAGACAGTAAACAAGTAAATAATTAAGATAATTGCAGATGGTAGTAAGTATTATAAGCAAAATAAGGGTGGAATAGAGTATCATGGAGAGGGGAAGCGATTTCTTTAGCTAGGGTGGCCAGGAGAAAAATCACTTAAAGAGGTGACATTTGACACAAGAACTACATAATAAGAAGGAAGCAGCCATGAGCTAGATGGAGCCAAGTTTCCGGAAGAGGAAGAGCAAGGAGGAAATGGGTATCGGGTGTTGGAGCAGCATGGAGGACAGGGAGGAAGATGGTAAGAAATGAAGTCAGAGCACTGGGCAAGGCCCGGATCTTATAGAATATACTAGTCCACGATAATAAGTTTGGATTGTGCCCTACCTGCAACGGGACACATCGGTGAATTTTAAGAACAATAGTAATAAGATTTCATTTATGACTTGAGCAGATCACTTTGGCTTTTTTTTTTAATGTTTTATTTATTTTTGAGACAGAGAGAAACAGAGCATGAGCAGGGGAGGGGCAGAGAGAGAAGGAGACACAGAATTTGAAGCAGGCAACAGGCTCTCAGTTGTCAGCACAGAGCCCGACGCGGGGCTCAATCTCACAAACTGCGAGATCATGACCCAAGTCGAAGTCAGACGCTCAACCGACTGAGCCATCCATGCGCTCCAATCACTTTGGCTTTTTATGGAAAGTGGGCTGGAGAGTGAGGTGTGCAAGCATGGATGTAGGGATAGCGGGTAGGTATCTGAGCCGTGGTCAAGTGAGAGATGGTGATGGTCTGGAGATACTAAAAAGCTGTCGGGTTCAGCAGAGAGAACAGATTTAGGACCCATAAGAATTACTGCTAGCCCAAATATAGACAGTGAGCGAGAAGGGGAAAGAAGGATGATCCCCAGGCTTTGAAACATGAGCAATGAGATGGATGTAATTTTCAAAGATGAGAAAAGAGCAGGTTTGGGGTAGATAGAACCAAGATTTCTTCTTTTGTGCAAATTAACCTTCATACTTCTATTAGATACCTAAGTGGCCATGTTTGAGAGGCATACAAATATGTATGGAATGCAGGGCTGGAGATGTAATTGGGTATTCATTTGTATAATAAATGCCAAGCGCCACAGGACTAATTTGCATCATTACCAGAACATTTGACATTTCTCTGTTCTCTCATTTAACAAAAATGTGTTTGCTACAACATGTGAGATTCTGTGCTGAACTCCATAGAAGATGCAATCTCACCTTGGTTTGTGATAAGCAAGTAATACAGCTCTTCATTGATTGTTTTGCCTGTCTAGTCCTCAGTGTGATGGGCCCATTGAAAGATAGGCGAATGAATTGGAGATATTGGCATATAGGAGAAAAAAAACACACACGAAATCAATCAGTTCCAGTGTACAGACTTGTTATAGCTGTTGCTGCAAGAGTAAATTGCTCTGCCACCGAGAAGTTCTAAAACAATCAGAAGCTGAAGAGCCGGCTTGGATGTCTGCACTGATGTCACTAGTTTTTTAATGGCCTCTGGCTACCTAGAGTTGGTCTTAGGAACCATTGACATTTCCAGGATTGGCATTTGTACCACCAGGAGATTAGAAAAAGAGAATCGTTTGGGACACGAACACTAGATTTTCAAGAGTGTGTTAGGCTTTGCCTCTCCAAAATTTTTATCCACTAATTCAGCCAAAAGCTCAATCAAGCTACTTGGTAGAGGTTAGATAGTCAAAGCAAGCGGATGAGGAAGGACCATCTTCAGCTAACTGCCTGATAATCCATAAATCTGAGGTGAAAGGTAAAGATTGTGTCATCTCTCTGCCCCGGTTCTGTCATTTTTGAAAGTTTGGTTTTGATTGAGACAAGTGATAGAAAATAGCAGTAAAGTCTTCTCATTTGGGTGACAGTATCTGATGGAATGCCACCTTCAGAAAGTGGCAGAGTGCTTTGATCTCTCAGACTATACAGAAAGCGAATAATACAGAATGTTCTGAATTTGCATAAAGTTCTGACTTCACGTTTAAAAAAACTATCAGAGGGGCGCCTGGGTGGCTCAGTCGGTTGAGCGTCCGACTTCGGCTCAGGTCACGATCTCGCGGTCCGTGAGTTCCAGCCCCACGTCGGGCTCTGGGCTGATGGCTCAGAGCCTGGAGCCTGCTTCCGATTCTGTGTCTCCCTCTCTCTGCCCCTCCCCCGTTCATGCTCTGTCTCTCTCTGTCTCAAAAATAACTAAACGTTAAAAAAAAAAAAAAAAAACTATCAGAGATCTGGACCCTAAGACTTCTGGATTTTTCCAGAACTTCTCTTGCCATTCTCTCCTGGACCCAGATTTACAACAGTATAAGTTGAGATGTTGTACCACATGCTGTAATCTATCGTTTTCTTATCTGTAAAGAAGAGATAAATGTGAATTTGCATCTTCTGAGAGTATTCTAAATGCTATACTGAATTTTAAATTAAGCATAATGTCTTCACATTTCATTTTTATAAGACCTTATATATCTTTAAGTAGAATTTATGATATTTAATATGCATGTGTTAAAAGGTGGCAGTGATTCCTAAGATTTAGCTAAATGATCTTTTACTGTAATATAGGGTGGGTATGGTATCTTTTGTAACTAAAACAAATGTAATACAATGCTTAATGCCCATATTTATTAAGCTCCTCTGTTTACAGTATCCTGCAGAGAAAAACTAAGCCCCACAAACATATCAAAAACATATCAGGCATCCAGGGCATGTTGAGTGAATAAATACCTCAACATTTTTGTTAGATATATTATTAATAATTGTAATGGTAGTTCTTTACACTTGCCGAGTTTTTGTAACATTACAGGCACTAGGCTAACAACTTTATAGGGATTATCAGTGTAATAGTCACAAAAGTCCTATAAGGTATGCTTTATCATTATCTTGATTTTAAAGACGAGAAAACAGAGGTACGGAGGTTGAAGTGACTTGTCCCGTAGCTGAGTAGAAGTGAGACTCATGCAAGGGACATTCAAAGCCTAATAAATATCACAGACTTAGCTAAGCAAAAAAAAGTAATTTCTATGATGTGAATCTACCACTCATATAAACATGGTATATGCCTTGTTTATGAACAATTTGAAGAATAACAATAAAATGAATACTGATACCTAATTTAAGAGCTCCATTTCACCACTTTAATTTAAATTTTTGCTATGGAAGATCTCTCTCACATCCTAAAGTGAAAAGAATGGAATAATGAGCCCCCATCTAGCTATTATTCAGCCTTTATCTCCTGTCACCCACTGAGTTATGGCCATTCTTGTTTCATTTCCTCCCTGCCCACAACCTTGACCTCAGATTATTCTGAAGCAAGTCTCAAACATGTTTTCATCTGTCTTTATTTCACTACATACCTTTAAAATATGGGAGCTCTTTAAAAAACAATTACCATAGAGGCACCTGGTAGCTCATTCGGTTAAGCGCCAGACTCTTGATTTCATTTCAGGTCATGATCTCACAGTTCATGAGTTTGAGCCCTGCATTTGGCTCTGCGCTGACATTGTGGAGCCTGCTTGGGATTCTCTGTCTCCTCTCTGTCTGTCTCCGTTCATGCACACTCGCTCTCTCTCTCTCTCTCTCCCAAAAATAAATAAACTTAAAAAAATAAAAATACAAAAAAAAAAAAAACAAAACCAATTACCATAGCCACAAAACTATCATCACACCTTAACCAAATTTACAAATTGTTCTTATCATGAAATGTCAAATGTGGTTGCAGTTCCCTGTGTGTGTGTGTGTGTGTGTGTGTGTGTGTGTGTGTGTGTACGTACATTTATTTTATAGTTTGTTCATATTGCTATGCAGATGAGGTCCGTATATCGTGATTGGGCACTATACCTCTCCAGCCTCTTTTTAATCTGTAAGCAGAAACTCTAGTGTTGGAAATAAAAGTTTTGCTGACCCCAGGAAATGTGTGTGTCCTACGTGGTGGGAAGTTTTGCATCAGCAAAAGTTAAAATGGCAGGAATATTGTGCTCTTGGGCATCTTCTCTAGGATTCTGGCCTAATCATGTGTTATTTATATCTATAAATGTTGTCAAATACTGTTTTTTTTTTTAATTTATTTTTTCTACCCATCTAATTGGTTTCTTTGAACCACCTGATATTTTGCAAAAAGAACCTTTTTGTCTTTGAAGGCTCTTGCTTTACACAGAGCAGTCTTCTCCACCACCACCTGCCACCCCCTGTGCTCCTGTTCCCTCCCCTTGCCGTTGGGACCACAGCCCTGCAGTGACTGGCTTTCCCTTCTGGCCTCCATTCACCACAGCTAAACCACAATTTCAAAGCAGTAACTGGGAAGGCAAAACCTCAGTTGTTAGGACCCCAAAATTGGCCTAATGAGGATTCACATTTCCCCAACGATCTCTCCAAAATTAGGAATTTGTACAGTATTAGGTAGCAAAAATGAACAAGATGAGCAATTAACCATTATATAAAGCTATTTATTACTGTATATACAACTCCTTCACTACAAAAAGGCTTTGTAAATTCAACTACTTTGTAACAGAGAAGTTAAAGGAAACTTCCAAAGTATATTTGTTTGCTTGCTCCCTTTTCCTTATGTACCAACTAACTGTGACCTTGGTTGCATATCAATGTTTAAGGGCTTTTTGGTATAGAACAGGTTTTTGGTAGTTCCCAGCTCCTTAACTTGCTAGTTGGATAAGCCTCAGTCACTTCATCTGTACAATGGGAATAAAATATATATAAATACTCTGGCCGACTTACCAAAGGAGAAGGTATTGGAAAGATATGGAAAATTTGGATAATCTAAGAAATAGCTGGAAACTAGGTTCAGAAAAAGCTGAAAGCCCGGTGACTATAGGGATCTAAGTAGCAGGAACTAATGATCCTCCCCTCCTCACTGTCCCCCCCCCCCCCATCATAACCCCTGAGAAGGATCATCTCTAAGTAGAAAGATTCCAAGTCCCTGGAGAGTGATAATGGCCAGGGTTGGGTCACAATAGTCACAATATCCCTCCTTAATTAGCAGGTTCCTTGATTGGCAGTTTCCACCACAACTAAAGACAGTGAGGAAGAGGTCATCCCCTAAGGAAACTATAGTCCTTTACGAGGAGGAAGAGGATTGGTCTGGACAACAGAAACACAACACAACAACTGCCAGTCATACATCTCACAGAACTTTGATGAGGGTTAAGAAGAGAACACATATAAAATTTACAGTGTCTGGCATTTTTAAGAGCTCAATAAATGGTAGCCATTTTTAAGAGCTCAATAATGTAAAGGAGAAGATGAACAACATTTCAGTCATGATGTAAAGCTACACAACCATTAGCAATTCCTTCACTAAGAGAAGTCCTGACATGAGAATACTACAGTGCTCAGAACTGGCCAAGTTTGATGTTGGCTCACTGGCAACCATTAACTTTATGACCTTGAGTCTTAACCTTTCTGGTCAGTTCCCCCTTGTACAAAATGATGCTCATAATACCAGGTTATGTCAGAGAACAGTGGTAGAGCACAATTTCTGACCAATTGTCAAGGACTCAGAGAAACAGAGAGGGCCAAACACCGCTGGTGGAGTCCAAGAGAGGAACTGCATACAGTGTAGTTTACATATTTTTAAAGTGTCTTTTATATAAGCCCACCTCATTCTGAAAAGGAGTTTTGGCTGTTCATATTATTTATCAGTAGCGATGACCAGTCAAGTTAAGGGTGCAAGCTGGTGAAATGAAATTCAAGGCTGAGCAACAAGGCTTCATTTTTTTTGTTGTTGTTCATTTATTTATTTTTGAGAGAGAGAGAGTGAGAGAGAATGAATGAATATCAAGCAGGCTCCATGCTGTCAGCGCAGAGCCCAACGCGGGGCTCAATCCCACAAACTGCAAGATCATGACCTGAGCCGAAATCAAGAGTCAGACACTTAACTGAGCCACCCAGGTGTCCCAGGCTTCAATTATTTTAATGTCTATTTATTTTTGAGAGAAAGAGAGAGAGATGGAGACACAAAATTGGAAGCAGGCTCCAGGCTCTTAGCTGTCAGCACATAGCCTGATGCGGGGCTCAAACTCACAAACTGTGAGATATGACCTGAGCCAAAGTCAGATGCTTAACCGACTGAGCCACCCAGGCACCCCTAGGGCTCCATTTTTAACTCATCATCTAAGAAACATGTCTATAACACCAACAAGAGAATGAGCAAAGGACATAAACACTGAATAGATTAAAAAAAATACAATAAGCATATGAAAGTAGTCTTAATAATCAAAGGAATGTGTATCTGATAGCAGGTGTCAGACTTCTTACCTCTCCTATTGACAACAAGGAAAAATAAAGACTACGAATAGCTCGTGTTGGAACACCTGATGTTAGGAACATAAATTGGCACAACCTTTCTGGAAGACAAATAAATGATACCTGTCAAAATTAAATCATCCAATACCCTTTGATCCAATAATTTCATTCTAGTAATCCACCTTCACAGAATGTCCTGTATGAGATAAAATAACAGTATGCATCGATATACACTGTTTTTGATAGCTAAACTTAGAAGCCATCAAAATGCCATCATTTGAGGAATTACTTAAAGTTTTGCTATAACCATACTCTCACAATTTTTTTGCAGTCAAAAACATGCCTCTTTAGATATTTTAGAGGGACTGAAAAGCTATTACTCAAGAGTCTGTTGGTCTTCTAAGTTGCTGTTGAGCAGCCACTACAGGCTAGTAAGTTCACAAGAGAAAACAAGACTGAATTCCTTGGTCTCAGGCTTTAAATCATAATAGGAGAGAAATAATAGGCATGCGTGTAGCTATTAGAACATAAAGCAACACTCTGAATACATAGCAAAATAAATAATGA
This sequence comes from Panthera onca, assembly GCF_046562875.1. Classification (NCBI taxonomy): domain Eukaryota; kingdom Metazoa; phylum Chordata; class Mammalia; order Carnivora; family Felidae; genus Panthera; species Panthera onca. The sequence goes on along the minus strand of NC_138340.1, from coordinate 30,356,139 downwards.
ATACTGGCCAAACCTGGTGTAAACCAGGAGACAGTCAGGTCATTCCAAGCTGCTAGGAGTGTTGACACGGGGGAGACCTGGAATTCAATCCCACTGACCAATTGGGTGATGCTGGACAGCACTTCAGCCCTCCGTATCTCAGCTTCCTTGCAGGTAACCTCACTGAGGTGGCCATGCTAATCGCCCTGAATAGCTCATGGCTTCTGATCCAGAAAGTCACAATAAGAATAGATTTGAACCTGTCACACAGGGGATTAGGGAGACTTTAGGGGGAGTCTATTAATTGCATTTGGGAGGTCTATGAACTCAACTGGGGAAAAAAAATGTATCTTTATTTTTACTAGCCTTTACCTGAAACTTAACATTTCATTCACTTAAGAATGTACACAGGGGCGCCTGGGTGGCTCGGTCGGTTAACCGTACAACTTCAGCTCGGGTCTTGATCTCACAGGTTCGTGAGTTCGAGCCCCGCGTTGGGCTGTGTGCTGACAGCTCAGAACCTGGAGCCCATTTCAGGTTCTGTGTCTCCCTCTCTCTCTGCCCCTCCCCTGCTCATGCTCTGTCTCTGTCTCTTAAAAAGTAAATAAACATTTAAAAAAATATTTAAAAAAAGAATGTACACAAGAAGCTATAATAATATTAACAGATACTTTCATACTGTCTTCATAGCTGCTACAGGTACCTTGAAATAGTGTCTACACTCATCACTATCCCAAAATTACCCTAGATACTAGATTTGTTGCTAGGTCTTGTTATTTAATGAATTATTAAATAAGCACATTTATTTCAAGTGATGCTTAAAATTGTTTTGATATCTGTGTATCAACATAATTAGTTGTCTTTGTAATCCTATATCTGTTCTTCCTTTTTTAAATTTCTTATTTTTAAATTTTAATTCCAGTATGGTTTACCATACAGTGTTATATTAGTTTCAGCTGTACAATATAGTGGCTCAACAATTCTATACACTACTCAGGGCTCATCAAGAGAAGTGTGCTCTTCATCCCCTTCACCTGTTTCACCCACCTTCTACCTGCTTCCCCTTTGCTAACCCATCTGTTTGTTCTCTATAGGTAGGAATCTGTTTTTTGGCTTTTGGTCATTTGTTTTGTTTCTTTAAATTCCACATATGAGTGAAATCATACGGTATTTGTCTTTCCCTGACTTATTTCACTTAGCATAATACTCTCTGGCTCCATCCATCTATCCATAGTTGCAAATGGCGAGATTTCATTCTTTTTTATAGCTGAGTAATATCCCGTTGTATATATATACACCCCATCTTCTCTATCCATTCATCTATTGAGGGACGCTTTGGCTGCTTCCATAATTTGGCTGTTGTAAATGGTGCTGCAATAAACATAGGGGTGCATACATCCTTTTGAATTAGTGCTTTCGTAGTCTTTGGGTAAATACCCAGCAGTGCGATTAGTGGATCATGTGGTAATATTATTTTTAATATTTCAAGGAACCTCCAAACTCTTTTCCACAGTGACTGCCCTAGTTTGCATTCCCACCAACGGTGTACAGGGTTCCTTTTTCTTCATATCCTCACCAACACTTGTTGTTTCTTGTGTTGTTGACTTTAGCCATTCTTACAGGTTTGTGGTGATGTCTTGTAGTTTTCATTTGCATTTCCCTGATGATGAGTGACGTTGAGCATCCTTTCATGTGTCTGTTGGCCATCTGGATGTCTTCCTTGATGATCCTACATATCTTATTATATGCACTTAAAAGCGTTTTGATGAAGTCTATAGCTCCATCACTCTGTGGCCAAGGATCACTTGGCACAAAAGAAATTAAGAACTTCTACCTTGTTTCTTGTTTGCTTTCCTGCTGCAGCAAGAAATGAGTGACTCACTTTCTAAGAAGGGGCAAAGACTTTAGAAAGGTAGTATTTCACAGAGGGATCCTGACGGCATGAGGAAATAGGCACAGAGATCATAAATCAGGAATTGAAAGAAGTGATAAGCCTGGAGAGGCAGCGATGATAAGCGTGACTTAGACCGAGAGGGTTTCGTTTCTTCTTTGCCTTGATAATGAATTAAGATTCATCCCATTATTTTCTATTTTCTATCACCTCATGAAGAAACTGCCTGAAGAGAATTTCACAAATGTGAAGGGAGGGAGCAGAGATGGGAAGTCAAATGTTCTAGAATCTAAATCAGTGATTCACAAACCTAGCTGTACATTTGAATCACTTGGGGAGCCTTTTAAAAATATCAGTACAGAGGAACAGAGATAATGTGTGTTACCTACTGGAAGAGGATGAGGGACCCTGCCTTCTAGATAGGTGAAAATATTTCATGTCTTAAGTTAGGTGATGGTTAAATGGGTACATCCATACAGAATAATTCATTGAGTTATACATTTAATTCATATATACATTTAACTTATACATTTACATGAGTTATACATTTAACTCATACATACATTTAACTTATATATTTAGACACTTATACCTTAATTTAAAAAATAGCAATTCTCAAGCCCACCACTGAAAAGTCTCATTAAGTTGATCTGGAGTAGGGCCCAGGAATCAGTATTTTCTTTAAAGCTCCCCACCCACCCCACCACTCAGTTGATTCTAATGGGCAGCCAAGATTGAGAACCACCTAGAAGCATCACAGGGCAGAATCATGCATTCAGTCATTCAGTCCAGAAGTAGCTGTGTGCTAACAAGGAGTTTGGATAGAGACAAAGATCATCTCCGTTCTGAGACTTTTTATTAAGTGAAATAAAGTAAAAGTGATGGTTACTGAGATGTTAGCCTGTAACTTAGGGGTTCTCCAGCTTCAGAGTCTGTCCTCAGAATCACCTGGGGAGCATGTTGAAAATAAGACTCCCAGGCGGGACCCCAGAGATTCTGACTCAGTAAGTGTGGACTGGCGCCTACGTAAAATGCTTAAGGAAAGTAAATAACGTGAGCTCTGACATACAGTAGGAGAGCAATAAATAGCTATTGAATTTATGAGCTCCTGGACCAAGTGCTTCATATACAGTATCTAATTTCATAATCAGCAATGGTTCTCTGATGGAATGCATTCAATAAAACTCAGTTCTACACAAAAGGAAACTGCAGTTGGAGACATTAAGCAATCTGTGTAAGGTCCAAGAGCTAAGAACCTGGAGAATGGAGGCTCAAGCACATGCCTCTCATAATGACCTCACATTTTGTTTTGTTTCCCCCCTTGGCAGTGGGGAGAGGGAGGGACTAGCCTTCGGGGAAGAGAAGAGGAGAGGTTGACCTGATTCATTAGATTATTGCTTTGACACACCCTTCTCTTTAAGTGGGATCTGGAGATGCCCTAATTGAAGCCAATATTAACTGTAAGAGGCTGGTGTACAGTGTCTGGAAGCTAGGAGTTGGCTCTTGCAAGTACCTTCAAATGGCTTTGCAGTGAAAAGGAAGGTGTTCTGGCGTGGGAGCTCGCTTCCTCACATCCTACAAGAGCTGTCTTCTGGGGTGGAGCCCTGGCAAAGAGAGAGACTGTGCGCTAATTGTCTTGTCTGCATTTGCTTTCCGCTGAACTTCTAGTCTCTGAAGCTTGCCTGAAAGTAGAAATGCGCTTACTAAGCCGCTGCCCCTTTCTTCATCCCGTTCAGCTACTGCAGATGTCACAGCTCCTCATCTTTCGACTTCATCATTGATCTAACGGTGGAGGCAGTAACAGCAGGGTTACAAGTGACTCGGCTGGGTTTCTTCATTATGTCTGATTAGGCTCCATCCTAATAAAGACCAGGAAGGAATAGCATTTCCCTATAGGGTTCTACATGTCCAGCTCAGGCTTTGGCTCCTCTCAGTGCTTTTGACCTCTCCAAGTAAATAGTTCTCTCATGAAAACAAAGCAGCGTGCAAGGGAGTGGGCTCTAGGGACAGAATGGCTGCATTTAAATCCCCTCTTATAATAAGGGCAAGTTACCTGACCTCCAGGTACTTCCCTTTCCTCATTTGTGAAATGGAGGTAATAATAATAACAACAATACAGCCCACAGCAGATTATGACGATTAAATAAAATTTCGCACAGAGAATACTTAGCACAATGATGGATGTATAATGATAAACACAGACAAACACACATAGATCTATACACAGGGAACATTTATACAGGCATACCAATACTCAAATAAACAAATATTATTTCCTGGCTACATTTTCCTTTCTCTCCCCATGTCAACACTTTCTCTATGTTCCAAGCTCTCTTTATATCAGTGCTATCCAATACAAATATAATGCAACTATATATGTTATTTTTTTAAAAAATTTTTAATGTGTATTTTATTTTGGGGACACAGAGAGACAGAGCATGAGCAGGGAAGGGGCAGAGAGAGAGACACACAGAGTCTGAATCAGGCTCCAGGCTCCAAGCTGTCAGCACAGAGCCCGACGCAGGGCTCGAACTCATCAACCATGAGATCGTGACCTGAGTCGAAGTCAGACGCTCAATCGACTGAGCCACCCAGGCACCCCCCCATATATGTGTTATTTTACGTTTCTAGTAGCCACATTAAATAAAGTAAAAGTAAGCAGGTAAAATGAATTTTAATTATATATTTTATTTTACCCAATGTAGCCAAAACATTGCAACATGTAATCAATATAAATTTTTTTAAGAAGATATTTTACTTTTCTTTTCTTTTTTTTTTTTTTTACATTTTTTCTAAGTCTTTGAAATCTGGAATACGTTTTGCAGTTACAGCACAGTTTGGTTTAGACTAGCCATATTCCTAGCGGTCACCAGCCACTTGGGGCTAGGCGCTAATGTCACTGACAGCAAGGCCTTATCTCATCACCCTCCTTTATGAAAACTTACCAAGCCAGGATTTCTCCTTTGGGGCCCATTATCAGCTTTGGACTCTTTCACTCATTCAGGAAGTGTTTATTTCCTGCTACGTGGCAGGCACTGTGTTGAGTGTTATGGATGTAAAATGACATAGTTCTTGTTATGGGGTGTATTGTATCCCCCCCGAGCTCATATGTTGAAGTCCTAACCTCCAGTGAATATAACCTTATTTGGAGACCGAGGTTTTACAGAGGTAATCAAGTCTAAATGAGCTCACTAGGGTGGGTCCTGATGCAGCATGACTGGTGTCCTTATAAAAGGGGGAAATTTGGATAGACACGCAGGGAGAATGCCATAGGAGGACATTTTGTTGGCAGCAGAATGGATTGGGAGGGAGTTAAGGCCCCTTTTTATGCCTTCCTGCTGGGAAATTAGGAGTAGCTGAGGAAGGAAGGGTGTGCTGGGGGAGGTGTGTTTTCGTGGGCAAAGGAGAAGAATTCCTCGGTGTGCCTCTTGCACCAGCTACCTAGAGGGATAGGAAGCCTTGGGAGAGAGGAGACCAAATGACTTCACCCCAGCTACTGTTACCTTTCCAGAATTAGAGCATGTGACACAAATGGTGAAGGAATCCTGCAAAGTCTATCATCGAGGTAAGGAAGACAACATAGCAACGGAGGCTGGTTTTCCCGGTGTTCTCCCCGAGCAATGCTTCCATCTCACGTGCATACTACCTTTGTCTGAAATTATTTTCAATCCCCATCTGGAATCCCAAACAGCATCTAAGTGTATGTATGCTGGGCCTGATTAACTTACGTAGGGATTTTTCTGTACTCTTGATACTTCTGCTTTGCTGAGTCCATTCGGAGTATTTCCCCGTATTGGGCTTTCCAGAAGGGGTACCATGAAGGGGTAAAAAGAATCCTTTCACGCCGTGGTTTGCAAACTGATTGAAAGGCTGTCAGTCTACAAAACACCCACAAAGTCTGTGAAAAGAGTACCGAGTGCTTGATTCTAGATCCTCCTATGCCTGCTAAAATTTCATGGCACTTTTTCAAAGTTCAAGAGTGCCTTGTCTGTCCGGTATTAGCTTTGTACAAGAGGAAGAAATCATCCTCGGTAATTGCCAGCGCTTGTCAATGATGGTAACTTTAATTTTCGTGTAGCCAATCCATCATCATTAGGACTAAGTCCAATTCAGAGTGGGCAGATGAAAGAAAGCCTGCCAGATGAGTGGCCAAATTAGGGACCTTAGTTGGGGGCAAAATTTGAAGAAAACAGTTGTTTAAATAAATAGAACCCCAAAGATTACCAGCAAATTTCCTTCGATGTCATTAAATCATATGCGCATGAAACAGAAGTCAAATGTACACTCTCATGAGTACAGCAAAGTCAGGCATCTCACAGCTACAATTTGCCAGTGGTGATTGGTAGACCAGATTCAGAGGGCAAGAGAACAATATTCTCCTGAGAGTAAAGAATGAAGTTACCCTTTCTTACTGAGGCCAAGAGAAATGTCCCCAGACAATTAGACTCCGGTATCATAACATCCTATTTTATTTTCTGCAGCTCAAGTATAATGATCTGAAATTGTCTTCTTTGTTTAACATTCTTGTTTATGGCCTTCTTTTCCCCACTGAAATGTTAGCTCCAAATAAGCAGAGACCTCGTTAATTTTTTCAATGCTATGTCCCCAGGACCTAAAATCTTGCCTGACATGAAGTAGGTGAAGAAAAAAATGGGTAGAAGGAATGAGTGTTGCCAGGAGTTCACTTGTGGACACCTAATTCTAGATGAGGGCACTTGCAGAGGGAGGGACTTTGCTATAACAATGGGTCAACTGGGTTGAACACTGTTACATATACTGCCTGGCTCGTTATGAGTCTTTACTCATGTTTTAAAATTGCACCTTATGCAGCTAAGAAGAAAATATGATCTGGCATTTTACCTCCGTGCAATTTGCCTACTTTTCATCTTAGAGTAACACATCATGTGACCTTTGCCAGTCTCCTGTAGCTCTGCCACGTTACCCTAGCAACTGCTTGTTCAAATCCATCTCAGAGCCCCATCATTCATTCTTCCTTCCTCCCTAGGGTCTGTCACTTCTAAGATTTCTCTTTTCAACTTGCCATTAATCCCACTGGGGGGAAAAAAAACTGGCGTCAGAATTCAATTTCAGCTTCCTGGTGGGACAGGCCAAATGTTAGCAATCTTTGAGGACTATAGAAAGGTGTTCCCGGGAGCTTTCTCAAATCCACACGACAGCATCTCCAGCTGTGAGCTCTAATGCCACTTCCTTACACTGGAAGTCAAAAAAATGCCCCCTGATTTCTCTCAGATTAACTACAGAACCATCCTCTGTTCCCACGAAGAGGTCCCTCCCTGGATTAAGTGACTTCTGGTAGAAAAGGGCTTGGCGTCCTGTAAGCCGTTTAATATATTTTCAGAGTTCATTAAGTAGAGTCACTCCATTGGAGTATGAACCATCTGAACAAACACCTATAGATTTACAAAAAGTTGAATCAGGATGTTCACACCTGAATTCATTTAAAGAGCAAGCTGCCTTAATGCTTTGTAAATAAGTTCTACTGTCAGAATCTCGAGTTTGTTTTGACGAAAAGATTGGTGTGACCAGATTGTGACATAATGGTGGGGTGCTTGTGAGCATGGGGTCTGGGGCCAAGATGTCTCAGCTCAGATTCCACTTACTGGCTGTGTCATCCTGGTCGAGTGACATCACCTCTCTGTGCCTTGGTTTCTTCATCCATGAAGTACAGCTAAGGGTATTGCACTAGCCACCTTCCAAGTGTCCAATAGTTATGTGTGCCTAGTAGCTACCATACTGAACAATGCAGGTAAAACGTTTCCATCATCAGAGAAAGTTCTTTTGGACAGCAATGACCAGAAACAGCCTTAAAATCGTCCCAGTAGGGGCTCCTGGGTGGCTCAGTCGGTTAAGCGTCCAACTTTCGCTCAGGTCATGATCTCATGATTCCTAAGTTCGAGCCCTGCATCAGGCTCCGTGCTGACAGCTCAGAACTGAAGCCTACTTCAGATTCTGTGTTTCTGGCTCTCTCTGCCCCTCCACCACTCATGCTCTGTCTCTCTGTCTTTCAAAAAAAAACATTAAAAGAAATTTTTTTTTTTAAATCATCCCAGTAACTCGCGCATTTCCTTTGCTCCCATCCAGTCAGTCACCAGCTACTCCTGAGTTCATATTTTTCACGTGTGTACCCTTTCTGTTCTCATCATCCATTGATTCCTTGATGGCACTGGTCAGCTAGTCTCCCAATGTCTCTCGTCCTCTCTGTTATGGTCTGGAGCTTCCCAGATTGAGCTCTGTGGCACCTCCCTCGTTCCACCTGTGTTGGGCTCAGCCCATCGCGCTGGGACTGGTCATGATCCCTCATGATCCTCGAAGGCACAGACCACGTTTTATTTATTTTTGAGTCTCCCACAGTCCTGTGCCTGTAACAGGTATATTTAAATGTTCACATGACCAAATGAATTAATGAATAAATGAACAGCTCTTCCTCTGCCTGGGAATGGGCTGTGTCTAGTTCCTAGTCATTCTGCAAGGCTCTCTTCTCTGAACTGCTTTTGTGCCCCAAGGGAATGCCTGCAGGTATGAGCCTGTGGGTACTTCCTGGGAAAGCAGATGACAAGCAAGACATCTCATCTAAGCATCGCTTTGCCCTAGGGCTTTATGGTCCCCCGACAGAGGCCAGGAGCTATGCTCCCGACCACATTCTAATTCATACCTGTGCCATCTGGTAGGCATATCTGGGCCCTCGTACTAGGATCTTTCAGCCCTGGACACCCATTCCGCACAGCCACGAGACTAATATTAACAGTGTTTCCCCCAAGGAGATTTCCTCTCTTGTCCTAGAAGAATAATGTTAATTAAACTTTAGTTTCTGGGATCCAACTAAGGGTCCGCAAGCTGCCTCTACCACTTACTAGCTGTGTAGCTTTGGGGATGTGCTTAAAAAGTCCGTGTGGCATAGTCTCCATGATAAACTAAGGATAATGATGGTACAGCCCTTATAGAGTTACTCTGAGCATTAAGGGAGACAAAGCATGTGAGGTATAGGCACGTTGCCTGAGGCACAGTAAGAATTAAATAGAGACTATAGTCTTGGTCTTAGAATGCCTACTTTCGTGACACCGCTGAGTCGCAGAATTAGCTTCCCAATTCCTTCCTTTAAAATGCAAGAATCACCCCTCACAGAAGTGAGCCCCTGTCAGGGATTGAGTTATGATAATTGTAATAGAACTAAAATTTATGAAGGAGTGCTTATCACGTAGCAGACAGTAGTCCATATGCCCGACTTGCATTATCTTATTTAATCCCTGGAGGAATCCAAGAGAGAGAGCAACCGAGATGAAAACCACAATGCCTCTTTACCACTGAGTTTCCTAAGTCACAAATCATTAGTTCTGCTGAATTCGCTTTCTTAGAAGTGGGTCATTAAGTCCAGCCCACACTCACGAGGTGGAAAATTAGTCTCCACCTCTAGAAAGGAAGACTGTCAAAGACTTTTTAGACACATTTTTAAAACCACCCACAGATATAAAATGTATCTCTTACTCTAGATAGTGGTCTAAAAAGTTTGAAAGTCACTTCTCCAGTTTGACTGTATTATCTAATTTACCATATAGGAATCATGGATCCATAGTATAGTAGAGGCAGAAGACCCATAGAAATCAGACTTTTAGAATAAGGGATTGGCAAACTTTATCTATAGGAAGTCAGTTAATAAACATTTTAGACTATATGGGCCATATGGTCTCTGTTGCAACCACTTAGCCCTGCCGTGATTCCACAAATGCAGCCAGAGACAATACGCCAGCAAACAAGTGTGTCTGTGTTCCAATAAAACTTTATTGATAAAAACAGACCACTGGCCAGATTTGGCTCATGGGCTGTCATTTGTCAACTCTCTATCTAGACAAAGTTTATCAACCCTGGCTTTACAGTAGACTCAAGGATTTTTTTTTTCTTAATGACCAATGGCTACGCCACAGCTCACTTCAACTGAATCAGAATCTCTGGGGGGTGAGAACCCAGATATCAGTATTTTTTTAAAAAAATTCCTCAGGTGATGCCAAAGTGCAGCCAGAGTTAAGAAGATCCGCCGATATAGGAGATGACCACCCTACTTGAGGAAACTGAGGCCCAGCAGGGTGAAGAGATGAGCCGTGAATCACACCCACACTGGATCAGTGCTAGGACTAGCTGATACTCATGAGGAAAGAGGGTCCCATTGCTCCATTTGACACATCAGAAACCGTGTGAATGTTGCTGCACAGGGCACACCTGGGTAGGCCAGGGGCCTGGGCCGCTTGCAGGGGGCTTCCAGAAGAACTGTGCAGCTGATAAAAAGTGTGAAGAAACTTGAATCCAAGACAAGTATGAGGTCTGATTTCACCACTCAGTGACTTTGGTGGGTCAGTTCATCTCTCAATTCCCTCTTTCCTCGTCCAAGATATAGTAGCATGCATTTTGAAAATGCATCCTATGAGGCAATGTGCCAAATGCTTGGTATTCTTTCTCTCCCTTTAGCTATTAGAACAGCCCTATGAGGTGGATGATGTTAGGGTCTCCGTTTTTGAAGAAAAGGAAACGAAGGAGGAGAACATTTAAGTAACTTACCCATGATCCCGTAACTAGGAAGTGATGTGGCCAAGATTCCAATCTAAGTCTTTGCGTCTTCAAAGCCCAGGCGCTTGACTGCTTTGCTATCTCTCTGAAGGTTTTTGTAAGGATCAAATCAGATAATCTATAAAAATGGGTTATAAGCTCTAAAGCCTTGTACTTACGTTCGACATATGTTATACGACGTCACTTTTCACATTCAAGGATATCAGTGAGAGGTGCCCTGAGAATATAATCCATCAGAACACTCTCACATGCACAGAGCGCTGCTCTGGTCAGTCAGCCCTGTGCCCCACGCCCACGCCCGATTGATGGGGACGCCTCTCTTCACCCCTGCACAAAGACAGAGGTGTGGCCCCTGTCTTCACAGTGCAATGCTAATGAGTATGGGCTGTTCTGCCTCTAGGTGGCTGTATCTGCCTTCCCTGTCTCTGATAGGATTTTCACCCCATACCCATACTGTTTCACTAAGGAAATTGACGCCTTTTGCCAGGAGACCCTCCTTTCGCTGTCACCTGCCCTGTACGCAAGGCCGAGACCTGCTCTGCCAGGCCGTGACAGTACCCACTGCTCTTCCTCTGTCTGCCTGGATCAGTCAGGGCCAATCAGGAGACAGAAACCTGGCCAATTACTTGAGCAGAGAGGATTTAATAGAAAAGATGACTAGCTATTTATAAAGTTGTTAAATAAGTAACTGCAAAGGTAAAACAAAAAACAAAGAACAAAACTTTAAGGGGCTCCTGGGTGGCTCGGTCAGTTGAGCGACTGACTTTGGCTCAGGTCATGATCTCACAGTTTGTGAGTTTGAGCTCCGTGTCGGGCTCTGTGCTGACGGCTCGCAGCCTGGAGCCTGCTTCGGATTCTGTGTCTCCCTCTCTCTCTCTGCCCCTCCCCCACTCATGCTCTGTCTCTCTGTCTCAGAAATAAATAAACATTAAAAAAAAAAAAAACTTTAAGATCTCATAGAAACAGCATCTGCTGGGCGCCTGGGTGTCACAGTCAGTTGAGCGTCGACTCTTGGTTTCAGCTCAGGTCATGATCTCACTGTTCGCGGTTTGAGCCCTGCATCAGGCTGCGCGCTGACAGCATGGAACCTGCTTGGGATTCTCTCTTTGTCCCTCTCTCTGCCCCTCCCCTGCTCATGCTCTCTCTCTGTCTCTAAATCAACAAAGGTAAAAAGAAATAAAAAATAAAAAGAAAGAAAGAAACAGTGGCCGCCGGGAGCATCCAGCACCCCTAGAGTTGGAGGAACAAAGAGAATGGGTTAAAATTATGCAGATTTAGAAGCCTAAGGGCAGGGGCCGCACAGAGCTGCCGCTCAGAGGGTCCTCGATGCCGATGCTGGTGTCTCTGAGGTCGGAACTCAGAGGAGCTCAGGTGTGGGGAGGAGATGGGTTCTGCCTGTGTTGAACATGTCGCACACGGTTCGGCAGCTGCTGAGAGAAGGCACCGTTGCTGCCAGGAAGAAGATGTTTTGCTGGAGTGCGACTCACGGTAAAGGCAGCAACAGGAGGAAGCAAGTACCTTCTCCCTCTTCCACCTTGCAGCCTCCCGCTGCTGGCAGAACCTCATAGGGTGCAGCTGGCAAAGCAGAAAAAAGGGTCTGCAGACTCGCGGCCCCGGCATCACACAGCGTGTAGAATTGGATTAGAACTGAGGGACGTTCTCTTAATTATTGGCCTGATTCACCTCTTCGGGTATCGAACACCTAAATGCACTCTTCTATGATTCTGATTTCTGTACGATAACAGAACTATGCTCTTTCCATCTCACAAGATGCAATGATCCTTCATACAAAAAAATAAATCCTCATCTTCTCCCCAAAATGAAGGGATACAAAACCCCAGTCATCATATCCATCTCCGGGCTCTGTTAATTCCTAGTAAAATTCAACCACAGTCTCGTCTGTGTTTTCTGTTAGATAAAGACTAAATTATAAAGTTAACCTCTAACAAACTCATATAAAATGACTGAGGGGAATTAAAAACCAAGACTTGGAAACCAGCAGAACTCAAAGTTCCAGGACAGGAAGAAACAGGCTGTGGGGGAGTAACAGTGAGAGGAGACAGCCCCATTTTCTCCCTGGATTCTGGTGCTGAGGGAAACCACACCATATCACTCTCTGATAGAAAGCATCTACTACATTCTATAAGACAGAACCCCATTCTTTTCAGGTACCTACTCCTGCACAAAAAACAGGTTTACAGGTTGAGTCTGTAAGCCGTTCCAGCTATAAGTTAGGTCAGTGCCTTCCAGATAAGGGGTAAGGTGATGTGGTGAGATGTGTTAATTTCACGGGCAGGAATCCGTTGTTCTCCTCCCTCTGCTGTGAAATGAGTTCCTCCTTCAGATGCAGTGCTGGGGCGGAACATCCTGATGGTGGATCAGGCATTCTGGGAGTCGGCGGATGTTGGTGCTGGCAGTATAACATGGGCAGAGAAGAATTCATATCCACAATATATGTACATCAAGTTAGAAGAAATTTTTGTTCCCTCCATGATGGAAAGATCCAATATAGTCAACTTGCTCCCTGGTGGCTGGCTGGTCCTCTCAGGCGTAATGTTAAGGACTCAGTGTTGGTCTCTGCTGTTGTGAGATTAGCCACTCAGCAGTAACATTAGCCAGGTTAGCCTTGATGAGGGAAAGTGCACGGTTGTTGAGCCATGTGCAGCATTTATCCCTGCCACCATGGCCACTGTGCGCATTTGTAGCCGGGGGAAGAAGCTGATTGACATGGACAGAACATGTGCTTTTGTCCACCTCATCAATGATAGCCTCCTCCTGTGGTTGTCTTTTGATGGATCATCACATGAAACATGAATGAAATGTGGATGCATTTCATATTAGAACTGATGAACGTAAATTAGCAGCTGTGGTCCTGAAATGGCAAATGAAGAAAATTGGGTATTCTCCTGATAGCTCCTCCTGGTGGTAGAAATGGAGGGAAATGGAATTTTGAATATTTCCCCCCATTCGTTTCTTCATCAAATATGTGTTGAGAGTCTTCCCTGTGCCAAGCATGATGCCAAGTGCTGGGGATAACACTGATGAGAATAACACATCTGTCCCTGTCCTTATAGAGTGTAGCTTGAGCCTAGGGTGAGAAACAGATAGTAAAAAACTAAAACAAGTGAATACGCAAAAGTATCCTGGCTTATCAGGATGCCCAGGGGGAGACAAGCAGATTGATGAGATGAAGAACAATGGGGCCGGAGGTAACAAGCACTAGTTTAGATAAAGTGATCAGGAGGACCTCTTGATCTGAGGAGGTGAATTTAAACTGGGATCTGAATGATACGGAGGAACCAGTATGGAAACATAAAGGGGCTGAGTATCTCTGACAGAAAAAAGAGGAAGTGTAGGACTACAGGATGGGTAAACACTTGATATTTCAGAAATGGGGCAAAAAATATTCGGTGAGGGGGGAGGAGCCATTAGACAAGTTAGTAGAGATCAGACCATCTATGAGAGGCTATGATTATTCTAGAAACAAGTGAGAAGAGACATTGATGTGTCCTAATCTGAGTATGACATGATGACCTTTACATTATAAACATTGTGTACATTACATCAACTCTCCCTAAATTAATTAACAAATTCAATATACTCTTAATAAAATCACCAACAGATTTTGTTATGTAAAAAGGAAGAAAGCTTCCTTGCAACTGTATGTGGAGACTGTAGTACAGGGGCCAAGACTCAAAGCTGGGAGACCAAGTAGAACGCTAATAGACAGTCCTGGCGAGCGATCATGGTGGTGTGGAACAAGATGGCAGCCTTAGGAATTAAAAAGCATGGCAGCCTTATTCATCTTGTAACTGAAAGTTTGTGCCCTTTCAGCAGCCTCTCCTTATTTCCATATCCCCCGCCCCTAGTAAGGATCCAGTGTATCACATGGTGACTATAGTTGATAATACTGCATTGTATGGGTGAAATTTGCTAAGAGAGTAGAATTTGGGTGGTCTCATGAAAACAAACAAAACAAATGTAAATATGTGAGGTGATGGCTGCGTTAATTAACTCAGTGGTGGGGTTCCTATTACAATGTATGTGTAGATCAAATCATCACATCGTACACTTGAAATGCATTACAATTTTGTCAATTATACCTCAGTTTAAAAAAAAAAGAGGGGCGCCTGGGTGGCTCAATTGGTTGAGCGTCTGACTTTGGCTCAGGTCATGATCTCATGGCTCGTCAGTTCAAGCCCCCCATTGGGCTCTGTGCTGACAGCTCAGAGCCTGGAGTCTGCTTCGGATTCTGTGTCTCTATCTCTCTCTACCCCTCCCCTGCTGGCACTCTGTCTCTCTCGTCTCTCAAAAATAAATGAACATTAAAAAAATGTTTTTAAATAAAAAGAAAAGAATGACATCCTTACACAATCAGGTTCATGTTTACAATAGGCCAACAGGATGTGGGCCTACTGGTTCCGACTCATTTTCATAAGACTAGAACAAAATGTGGGTTTTATTTCCTGAGCCAACAAATAGGTTTATCTCCTGAGCCAACTCTGATCACATTGTAGCTGTGGTCAGCAATTTCGTGGCTCGATGAGAAAGAGGGCAGAGATGAATTAGTGATGTCTGTTATGATGCAGAAGAAAAATGTGGTAGTAAGTGTGCCAGGTATTTGTCTTCTCGGGATCAGATGGTTCCTTTCTGCCTAGTGGTTCCTATGCTTTGTTGAACATAAGAATTTTCTTTGAAGTCAGGCAAAAGTGCAGGAACCCTTTGCCTTAGAAGTTCTGATCCGAAGATTTGGGATGAGTTCTGAGCATCTATATTTCTTCTCAAACTCTCAGATAATTCTGATACATACTAGAGTTTGGCAAGCTAGTCTAATATGCCATCATCCATATTCTAAAAGGCGTGGCCTTGGCAGGTTTTATAAAGACAGTGGGGTTAAGAATTTCAGATGATGGATACTACGTGACAATGTTTATATTAAAAAAAAATCCATGTGCATCTGGACTTAGATATACATTTCAAAAGAGAAAACCACATTGTCAAAAGGATCATGCTTTCTATTCATTTGCTATCTTAACCCAAGGACTTCCATTAGAGGAAATACCATTACTGGCTGCTTTGGGAAGAATCACTTTTGAGGTGTGTTTTACTCTGTGTGCAGGTGGTTATGCATTTGAGAAATTCTGTAACAAGGCAGGTGGGATTCTCTGTCTCTTGCTCTCACTCTTGCTTTCTCTCTGACTCGTGCAGTAGTCCAGTCTGTGGATTTCGATTTCCAGCCTGCAGCCCGAAGGTCCAGGGCCCAGCGAGGTTGATAGGTACCAACCAGAATGTGGTGGGTAGAAGTTGGCTCACTGCAATGCTACAGTGAACAGAGAGACAGCTCAGATGCTTCTTTTAATATATACAAAGATGAGAATGGCCTCTGGAGCTGCTGCATTTTATTGCCGAGTCAGGCACTGACATCCCCTGTGGCCTTAGAAAGTTATTTAGTGACTGAGTTTCAGTCTCCTGGTCCATAAAGAAAGGCACCTGCTTGTCACCTTGGGGGAGCGTTATGAGGAAGAAGATGTAAAGTTCTGCATGACTGCCATGATGGCAGTGAGGTCCTAAGGCTGTATATGGCCACTCCTCCACGGCATGACACCTACTGTGTGCCAGGTTCCGTTCCAAGCGCTGGTGTTATAGCAGTGAAGAAGAGACGCTGGTCCTGCTCCCACAATGCCAGAGGAGAGCGTCTCACAGAGGATTTCTGATGGCAGCTACTGGTAATGGTATGTTTCTAGTTCATGTTTATAGTTAATCATGCAAATCTCCAGGTCGCTCATCTGGAGCTACGGCATCTTATCGTTGGTAAAATTCACCAATAGGGTCTCCTTAAACAGATATTAGCCATGAGAATACTTGGGTAGCAAGCAACTTAAACTGGTCCCAGCTAACTGAAACAGCAGCATTTCGTTTTAGGGCACGGCTGAGTTCCCACCTCAGCAATGACAAGAACAGGACACCTCTGAGGGTAACAGCAGCAGGTGCAGTTGGGCAGTGTCTTCAAGGTGCTGCCATCTGAATGACAAAACTCCAGCTTCATTCTGCCCCTTGCTCACCTCTGCTTATGATGAAAGTTCTCAGGGGAGAGTCTGCTTGGCTTTATAGCACCTTATGCCCATGTTTTGGCCCACACAGGAGAATGGGGACAATGGGTGGGAAGGCCATACCTTGTTTGAGACTTCTGTTCCACCAGAACAAGATGAAATTAGGGTGTGGTAGTTCACTAAAGGAAATGTAGTGCACTATTTCCAGAGGAGAGGATACCACTGTAGGACAAGCAAGAAATAACAGCTTTCCACCCTACACATTATCTTCTGTATCATGCAGAAATGTGAACGTGGTTTGAGAGGCTCACATGGTTGATGCGAAAACGACAGGATGGATTTATAAAACAAAAGCCAAACATCCACTCACAGTCCCAAACAAATTTTCTCATTTTAAAAAAATGGATGTTTGTATGCCTGATTTCCGAGCATCACTGATGGCCACGAGAAGGACTGGTCACTCCCTGTAATAATGTTCTAGTAAATGTCCTGGATGCTTTAAAACAACTCTTTCTGATCCTTTAGCTTCTGTACTCTCTACTTCTTATCCTCTGATACTCATAAACTCTGGTGAGTAAGCCTTTATGTAAGTCATTTAATAGATTATTAAACATAACCTTCCTCCACTCTCTCCTCTACCCCTCTGGTTCTGGCGTCACCTTCGTGGAGTCCTCCCGTTCACTGGTCCCACCTCAGGGAAAAGTACTGACACCACAGGTCATACCCTTCCATCTCAAACTTCTCTGCTTCCTGCCATTTCTCATGCTTTGCTCTCTTGATTTTACTCCTTTTGGCTGGCTACTCCCTCTCTGACTCCTTGGTGGCATCCTCACGACTCTTTGCCACAGACTGAATGTTTGTGTCCTCCCTGCCAAAGTTCATGTGCTGAAACCCAGTCCCCAAAGCGATGACACTTGGAGTCAGGCCCTTTGGGGTTAGGTCGTGAGGGCGTAGCCCTCATGAATGGGATTAGTGGCCTCATAAAGGAGACCCGAGAGAGCTCCCTTGTCCTTTCTGACATGTAAGGACACAGCGAGAAGATGGTCATCTGTGAACTAGGAAGTGGACCCTCACAGACATAAAATCAAAAGTTGGTGCCTCCACTAACTGAGCCACCCAGCCTCCCTCCAGCTTTCTGATTTCTAAAGTTATATATTAAGGAAGCTAAAAATAAGAACCACAAAATACCATCCCTTTAACCCCTACCTCTCGGTTATTGTCCAACCCATGTGCTCCTAGCCTGCTTCAAACCCTCGTGATGTTGAGCTTCTGGTGCTATCGACAACTGCTAATTCGCTTCTTTGTCTTTGAGCACTCTTTGTTTTCCATCTTGTGTGGTTTCTCATGCCCAAATTAATATACTTTTGATCACGTCACTGCCTACCCCAAAAATCTTTTAAATTCTTCCCCGATTTAAAGCAGGGGTCATCATCTCAAGTGCTGACAGTCAATGGAAACGAGTGGAATGAGTTTGGTGTAAGAAAATTCAAATTTATTGTTTACGATCCTCAGTGTAAGAACAAATACAACCTACTCTAAGAACAGTACAACCTTGCATTTTATCGGAGATTATGATTCTCTACCATAAGAAAAATTCAACAATAAATCACAACTTCCATTTTCCCTCGGTGTGTTGGGAACTCAAATAGGGAATGGTGAGGACTTTGGCCAACTGGAGAATGAATGCCTCCTTAATGAGGATAGCTGCTAATTAGCACCAGCTCCAGCAGGATCATAGGCCCATTGCCGACAGATCTTTCAGATTTTTAGAAGAAGCTAAAAGTCAATTTAGATGTGTGTGTGTGTGTGTATTGCTCGAGACAATCAAAGCCCATCTTTAAACTTGGCAAACAAAGAACCTGTTTGGGACTCCAGTCTAAGGAAGAATCAGTACTCTTTCCAGCTAAAATATGTTATTCTTCTCTACCGGTCTTTCCCTATGGTCAAACCAACCTAGTTGTCATCCTTCTAAACTTTGCTGTGAGCTTTGTTTATACTGTTTCCTCCACCTAGAATGCCATCTTATTTCATCTCCCATTGCCACTCTTTGAAATCTTACCCACCCCGCCCACCTTAGGAGCTACTTCTTTCTAGAAGCTTTTCCTGTTACTAGAAGGGAAATGTAGGGGCGCCTCGGTGGCTCAGTCGGTTGAGCAGCCAGCTCGATTTTGTCTCAGGTCACGATCTCACGGTTGTGAGACTGAACCTTGTGTTGGGCTCCAGGCTGGATGTGAAGCCTGCTCGGGATTCTATCTCTCCTTCCCTCTCTCTCTCTGCCCCTCTCCTTCTCTCTCTCTCTCTCTCTCATTCAAAATAAATAAAACTTAAGAAAAAAAAAAGGAAATGTATTTCCTGGGAAAGACGACCTGCAAAGCTATTAGCACATCTGCCTGAAGTGATTCACCAACCGGAAGCCAAATCTAAGGCTTTGAAAGATTACAATTAGGGTCTGATAAATTTTGGCGACTTAGCAGAAAGAAATTCTATAATGTCAAGTACACTCATGTCCAAAGGATTATGCAAATACGTCATCCAAATACAAATTAATATGTTGTGTTTTGTTTAATGCCCTACATTCCCTCTCCTGAGAATGATGGAGAATCGACCATATTTTTTTACAAAGCAATGATTCAGTTATCACTCAGGGAGTCCTAGGGCAATGACATTCAAGTGAAGGTCTTGGCTAATACCCAATCTGTATTTCTGGACATCAGTTTTCTTCTCCTTCCATACTTCTACAGCAGTTAGAGGTCATCACCTCAAGATGACATTCTATTCTCTTGGCATTATGTCTTAATTATGTTTACGTTATGATTTTAAAGTTCATCATATACAGTCTCTTTAGGTTCACATTTCCTATTATAGAGAAACTGTTTATAAGCCCCCTAAGGTAATGGTAGAAAAAAATGGAATAGAGGAATGCTATCTTTTTTTTTTCTTTTCAGCTCAGGTGCAACATGGAAAAATTAATTGCACTGCTTTGCTTAGAGAAAATATGGCTTAGAGAAAAATCAAACGTCAGCCATTCCTTATTCAAGAAGTATTCATTGTTAGAACTAGGAAATTTTTCTACAAATAAATATCACTAAAACTCTTGAAAGCTGTCAGATCACAGCCTAGTAACAGAGAAAGTGAAAAAAAATTATTTGTCACACTGTCATTCACATTCTAGAATAATAACATTCTGGGGCTCATTTAGAGAAAATTGCTCACACTGTCAACTTCATTTCTCTTCCCATACCACCTCTCGCTGCTCACACGGACACTTTGGGGACAGTGGATTACCGTATCTCCAGCTCCTTCTGATGACAGACATCAAGGACTGATGGACTTTGTTGGGTTGATCACGAGATAGGAGAGCAAGATAACACGAAGCCCAGGCATGGCGAGTTCTAAAATGTCAGCCTGAGAAAAACCTTTCCAAACCTGAAAGCTTCCTTACAACTTAGATGGCAAGAGATGGTAACAAACTAGGACAAGATGTTTACAGATGGTGAGACCAAGAACAAAATGAGACTTGGCTGGGTGGGAGCTTAGAAGAGTTGCCAGCCAGTGGAGAAAACAGAGCACTGTATGTGGGAGGCACGGCCTAGAAGTTTGGCCTGAATCTGTCTCCACCTTCCTGTCTGCATCGGCACGCAGTGGGCACAACATAAATATTGGACGATCTGAACAGGAATAATAACACAGAAACATCTCCTGCGTTCTGATGACTTCCAGTCGTTTCCTTAACCTCTACAGTGCAATTAGGGAGAGACTGATACATGTACCCGTTTTAGAGATGAGGCACTGAAGACCACAAAATTCAGTTCTCCTTGGTTCTCAGATTTGCCCCCAGGGGACATTTGTGACTATCTAGAGATGTTTTTGGTGATCACAGTGCGGGGAAGGGTACCAGTGGCTTCCATTGGGTAGAAGCCAGGCGTGCCGCGAAATACCCTGCCATGAATAAGTCAGACCCCACAATAGAGAACTATCCACTCCAAAATGTTAGTGGTGCTGCAATTGAGAAACCCTGATGAACTGATGGAAATTTTTGTTAAATCCTGATATCTACTCCCAAGCATATTCTAACCACAGTGCTTGAGCCCCTCACCAATGCAATGACATACCTGACATAGCATGTCACTAAACAGCTGTTGAATGAGTTCATGACAGGGTTAGAGGAATTATTTGCTTTGGGAGTTTTTCTTTGCCTTTCTGGGTCTCCGTTTCCTCAGCTATAAAATGGGTATGAATTATTTCAGTGCTTCCCAGCCCTACCATTTCCACCTACTGCACAGTTGTGCAGTTCAGGTGAGATCATGTCCTTGAAAGTTCTTTGTAAGTGGTAAAAAAACAAAAAACCAAAAAACTAATAATAAGGGATTTTGCCATAGACATGTTAAGGTGGAAGCAAAAAGCAATGTGAAAGGTGACCGGGAAGCATCAATAAAAACCCTTCGTGCACATGTTGAACTGGAAGGACAAGATTTGAAAATGCACAATGGATAATAGCAACAGAAAGATGTAGTCATGATACATGCTCCCGAACATTGAAAATGCTCAAGCCAATCCATCCTGGCCCTAAATTGCTGGTCCCCTAGGGTCTTACAGTCCTCCCTTTCTGATTATTTACCTTCTGGTCATTTAATTAAAAACGAGAAGAAATTCCTTTAGTTGGCAACAGTTAAGTGCTTTTCCTTAGAATTTATTAACAGTCTCCCAATAAAATGCCCCTGGCTATTAATAGAAATGATTTCTCCTCGATTGAGATGGCACTTTGCAGTATTTCCTGCCCTATTTGGGACTTTTTCACAGATTCCCCGAGGAGGTCAGTGTGAATTTCAAAACCGATAAACTGATATTGAGGGCAGTGAGTGGGGAATTTTAGCCATTTTAAATTGTTCACTGACATCAGCCCTTTAGAAAAACAAGAACAGATGGGAGAGCCTCCCGCCCCCATTTTAGTCCCCCCTCAACCCTAATCTACACAAACAGGACTGCTGATCCCTCTTCTCTGCCATAAATAAAGCTCCTCATGCTGTTTGGAGCTCCAAGCCTTTGACCATAAAGGAAGAAACCCATTCCTGATGGCGGTTCCCAGGCTGTGGTGACAGGTGCTACAGTTTTGCTGCTTGGTGGCTGCCTGCAGCCATCACCATTATCACAGTTGTGTCCCCCAAGAGCTAACAGGAGGCCAGCATCTCCTGGGCACCTCTGTAGGGAGAGGAGTGTGAGACCACAGGGGATGTGTAGTGATCGCAAATTCGCTAGTCCCTGATGGCTTAGAATCCATCCCTGCCTAGTTACCCAGTGCATCCTAGGACACTCCCTAAGTGAAAAGTAATTATCAAATTGCATAAGATTAAATCAATGGTTATTTTGAAATACACATAAAATACCAAGTTGGACCTCACTTACTATGAGCCACCGATACTAGATAGGCAAAGGTGACTTTACAAAATATACTCCATAAACAGGACATTCACGAAAGCAAACACAAAAGGTGTTTTTTGGTAAACCCTCAAGCATACACCATGATGACACCTGGGCCTTCATTTGCCTCTTCTTGTCTGCAGATGAATCACTTTTTTTCTTACATTATGACTTGTAATATACATTAACTCCAATGGCAAAAAAAAAAAAAAAACCCACAACAGCTTCAGAAATTGAAGAGAAATATCTATCAGGTTCACAGTTAATACGTAAATGTATTTACGTTGTTTGGAACCAAAGACACTTTCCTGCTCACAGATGTCGGCTGATCCACTGACTTCCTCCCCAACCTGAGTTTCTGAAATAACTTGGAATAAATGTTCTTGGTTTTGTTTTTTTTTTTGCCATTGTTTCCATGCCATAAGAAGGCACAGGTATATTATGCTTCTGAAATGTTATATAGAGAAAAGTAAAAATTCTCTTCTCTTTGCCAGAAATAGATAGGGGTTTCTTTTTTTATTCATTGGAATGCAGTTAATTTAGTCTCTTAGCATCATTGTTTATTTGTAGTTTTCTCCTGACTGTCACTTCCTAGCTAAATGAATGGGTCATTTCACATACTAACCCCTAAACTGAAATGTTAGGTTTAGACTAGTTCAAAGCCCCCCATTCTCTTCTATACGTTAACATTATCACTACTTTGACTATGGTATGTTTATACTTCATCAGACATGTGCCAGGTGTGTGTGTGTGTGTGTGTGTGTGTGTGTGTGTGTGTGTGTGTGTGTTGGGAGGTTAACTTTAATACCTGTGAGATTTAGTTAGCTCTGTTCTGCTCTGTGACCACATCATGCCTTGGTGGCCAGTGTCCATGCTATTGATTATAAAAACTGGCCAAAGGACGTAATCATGAAGGCAAAACATGTCCATTTCTTTACTTATACACATTTATAGCTCATTTTACTAACTTTTAAAAGATGTTTATTTATTTTTGAGACAGAGACACAGAGCATCAGCAGGGGAGGGACAGAGAGAGAGAGAGGGAGACACAGAATCTGCAGCAGGCTCCAGGCTCTGAGCTGTCAGCACAGAGCCCGAGGTGGGGCTCGAACTCACAAACCGTGAGATCATGACCTGAGCCGAAGTCAGACGCTCAACCGACTGAGCCACCCAGGCGCCCCCATAGTTCATTTTTAAATAAGGAACGGGATTAAATAACATGTCTGTTGCAAAATAACATGTTGAAGAATCAGAAAACTACATGGAAGAAAACAACCTACCCCTGTTTCATTTATCTGTGAGTGTATAACAAACTAATCCCCCAAAAGAAGAACGATTTTATGATCTGTTATGATTTCACGTGTTGGCAGGGATTAGACGGGTGCTTCTTCTCTCTGTGCGGTATCAGCTGGTTTGTGGTCATCTGTACATCCACCAAGCTGGAACATGGAACGTGGCTCACTCAGGCGGCTTACACTTAATGCTGACGGTCTCCACTGGGTGCCCCAGTTCTCTCTACGGCCTCTGCATGTGTATTGGGCTCTATGTAGCACAGCACTGGGCACCAAGAGCCAGGAAACAGAAGCTTCTAGTCCATGCCTTGCATGGACTCAGACGCACCAGAGTGTAACTGGGTTACATCCTGACAGCCAAGGCCAGTCACAGAGCCAGCCCAAATTCCAAGAGAGAGGAAATAGATTGCACTTGCTATATCAGGAGGGGCACATGAATAGAGGGAGGAGGGGCTTGTTAGAGAACGTATTTGGAGACTCTACTACGGTTAACATTTTGACATCTGTATTCCCACTACTTCTCTGACTTTTGCATGCACATGGATATATATCAGTGTCAAAAGAGGTTTTGGGGGTGCCTGGGTGGCTCAGTTGAGCGTCCGACTCGATTCCGGCTTAGGTCATGATCTCAGGGTCATGGGATTGAGCCTCACGTAGGGCTACACATTCAGTGTGGAGCCTGCTTAAATTTCTCTCTCTCTCCCTCTGCCCCTCTCCACCACTCGTGCTCTCTCTCTAAAAGAAAAAAAAAAGATTTTGTTACTGCCACGCAGTTGTTTTAGCAACAGACTCCTCTTTTCAAATGAAATATTTCACGGATTAAAGTCTAAAGCCACTCCGTCTGAGGTGAGGGTGGAAAATCTGGAGCCTACCGTGGGCCTCTGTGCAGCCCTCCTCCTACAAGACCTGCAGGGGACCTCAGGACTCAGTAGAACAGTTTGAAAACCAATGAATGGGGATAAAACACACACAATAATGAGAAGCCCAACTCAAGTCTCTGACTCCAGTCAGAATTCTTAACTATGCTCTGCTGACCTCAAAGCCAGTTTTCATGTCCAGGTTATCTGCTATGAATCTCCAGTTAAAAATGAAACGAAGACAACTGATAGTTGATTGGAGAAGCCAAGGGACAGGTTAACTATTTTATTCCTTGAGATTCTTTAGAATGTCCTCTCATACCAAGCCAGTTCCCTAAAAGGCTACCCACTTGGGAGTTCACCCTAGGTTTTTTGGAAGCCTTCACAGAACTTTCCTTCATACCCTTGGCTTTCATTGAGAGTGGATATAAGAAATGGTCTTATGACGAATGTCCCTGCATTGTGAAACCACGCGCTCTGATGCCGACCCTAATGGCGTTCAGCGTGTCCTTTGCAGATTGTCCAGTGACACGCTCCTCCCAGAGCTCAGAACAAGCAGTGTTGTAATTTGATTATAAAAACAAAGTCATCCGTCACTTTCTTCATTTCGCCTTTCACGATTAGGAATTCAGAGTGCTATTTTGTGCTCAATTTCAATACGTTTCCTTAGCCTCAGCTTTTGAGTGAAGTTATCATTGCCAGTTTTTCAGCCAATTCTTATCCTTTTTAGTCTCGTTTATAGAGGTTTATTGCATCCATGCCTTATTGGAAGCCACCCAGTTCTTTTCTGGAAGCAAAGTGTATTATGAATTATAAGTAAAAGAATAGGTGAATCACCTACCATCTTTAATTGGTAGCAGAATCCTCAACTGTGTACGGGCTTATGCCCTACTCTGGCTGTGAACTACTGAGTTCAGGAACAAAGTCTTCGCCTTCTGTTTCTCTTGCCACGTGCTACAGCATCTTATCCTCGAAAAAGACAGGTCTGTTTGTTTGTTTGTGTTTACAATTTCACTTACATCCAGCTGGAAGAGAGAATTTTCTCCCAGCATCTCTCTCAGAAAGGTTAGGACCTCTCTTACCCAGAAACCCTTTAGAGAATGTCATCTTGCGTCTAACTGGTGCATATATGTTATGAAAGATATCCTGTCCATTATACGGTCACTATGGCCAGGTACGTGGGACCTGCTATATGGCTTAAGCCAGGGAGGACCCTCACCTGGAGGTGAGACTAGGGTCACCTTTCCCCAAAGTGCATGGGTCGCTGAGGGAAATGGTAAGCGTGGAATGAAATTTAGTGTTCTTACAAAGGAGAATGAAGGAAAGGCATTTGGTTGAATCTTGGCTATGTCCTTTACTGGGCAAGTCACTTAACCTTCCTAATCATTAGTGCTCTCATTTGAATTGAGGTTAAAAATCCTTTTCCCCAGCAGCAATGAGAACATCTAATGCCCATAAATTGGTTTCTAATACAATTCTCCCGTAAAAGTAACCAGGGCTCCTTGGAGAAATGACTAATTCTAGAGGTAGAGTAGACCTTCTACAAGATGAACCTGGAGCATTATATAGTGCCCAAAACTAAGAAATCGCTTTAAAAAGAAAACCCACAAAATAATGGATGTATGAAAAAGTACACAGGAGCCAACAAAAAGAACTCCTGAAGGTCTAATCTGTAGCAATTAGAGCAACATATTAAATACCACGTTGGGCTATTATAATGTCAAGTATAAAATAAATATCCTTAAGTCCATATGGCAATAAATAAATGACTAAATAAATAAAGGAGAAGAGACAAATGGGAGACAACTCTCCCATGCAGAAAAATTCCAAATAACTCTGTAGATACTACTCAAGGAGTACTATCAAAAAATTTGGCTATACTTAGTGACTTGCTTCCCAAAAAAGCAGTATGAAGAGGAGAGGTCTAGTGAAAATAACTTTATAGTGGAGAAACCTGGAAAACATTATGTTAGCCAGGTGACCGAGGTGGATATCCATGATAAGTTCTGTTGATAGTTTGTACCCTCAATAAATGTCGAGAATGACTGTTCACTTATGTGCTGTTCATCCTCAGAAACCATCAGAAAATTCCCAAATTGAGGGACATTCTAAAGAATAGCTGGCCACTACTCCTCAATGCTGTACAGATGATCAAAGAAAATCAAAGATGACCAAAAACAAGGAACGCCCCAAAAAACTCACACGGCCCAAAGGAGTCCGGAACATAAAGGCAAAATGTAATGCAGTATCCTTGATGGGATCCTGGAAACAGAAAACAGTAACATTAGGGGAAAAACTAAGAAAGTCCACATAAATTGTGGAGGTTAATTAATAATAATGTATCAATATTGGTTCATTAGTTTTGACAAATACACCATGGTAATGCAAGATATTAACAACATGGGGATCTGGGTGTGGAATATACAGGAACCCTCTGTGCTCTCTTCGCAACTTTTCTGTAAATCTAAACTATTCTAAAATTAATAGTTTATTTAAATATGAAAAAGTCCTTTCTGGGGCACCTGAGTGGCTCAGTTGGTTAAGTGTCCAACTCTCGGTCTCGGCTTAGGTCATGATTTCACATTTTGTGAGATCAAGTTGTGCGTTGGGCTCTGTGCTGACAGCCCAGAGCCTGCTTGGGATATTCTCTCTCTCTCTCTCTCTCTCTCTCTCTCTCTCTCTCTCTCTCTCCCTCTCTCTCTCTCCCTCTCTCTCTCTCCCTCTCTCTCTCTCCCTCTCTCTCTCTCCCTCTCTCTCTCTCCCTCTCTCTCTCCCTCTCTCCCTCTCTCTCTCCCTCTCTCCCTCTCCCCCTCTCCCCCTCTCCCCCTCTCCCCCTCTCCCCCTCTCTCTCCCCTCCCACCACTCATGCTCGCTCACTCCCTCCCTCTCTCTCTCTCTCTCTGAAAATAAATAAATAAACTTAAAAAGAAAAGTCCTTCTTTATGGGATTGTAAACACAATTAAAGAAGTTTAGGGACACTTGAAAGCACCGAACCCAATGTAGGCACTTGGTATTTATTTAGGAGACTTGGCTACCATCAGCACCATTCACCCTTAACCCTTCCAATCCACTCTCCATATAAGCCATATGAAATGCTAATTTGAGTTTCTCATCCCTCCTTGCCGTATTTCTCACCCTACCTTCCAGCTTTAAAACTTCTAGTGCTTTCCTACTGCTTCTAGGATAAAGAGGAATAACCTGCCATAATCCACAAGACCCCATTCACAGTCTTCCCATGACCCTGTGCATGGCTTGACCTCTGTATCTCTCCCCAGCTTTATTTTAACTCCCCTCCTCACCGTGTACTCCAGCTACATGTGAATCTGCTTCCCAGTTCTCTTCTGCCACAGGCCCTTTGCATATACTATGCCTGTCTGAAATGTGTTTTTCCACTCTGCCTAGTTTGATCTCTGCTTAACCTTTTGTTCTCAATTCAAGAGCCCCTAGATCAAATTTCTTTCATATAATCTTGTTCTCATCCTTCAGAGCAATAATCCACTTGCAAGTTCATATTAATGTGCGTAATTAATGTCTGCATCCCTCATTAGGTCATCCATTTCACAAAAGAATGGCCAGTTAGTTCATTTATGTTTATCATTGTGTGCCTAGCTCCTACCACATTGCCTGGTACAACCTATATTCAATAAATACTTATGGAAAGAAGGGAAAGAGGAAGGAAGGAAAGAATGAACTGCCTCTATTACAATCCCTTTTAGAAACCTTTTTTTCCCAGAGGTCCAGAGTTCTTAAATAAGAATTGCGAAATATTAAACTGGCTTTCTGACCTCTCAGCTTCCAATTCTGTTGAACAGCAAAGTGAGGGAGGGGATAAAAATGGACTAGTTTGAAAATCCTATGATTCACTGGACACTAACAGTTTTCAGAGATGATTTCTGAAGCACTAACATTCAGAGTGGGGGAAGAGTGCTTCCAGAGGAGTACATGGGCAGTCACGAACAAGTAACATCCCCAGTGCTCGGGGCTTCCTTGCAAGGATTCCCACATAAGCTCCTTTAGGATTTAAGTGTCGCACATAACTGAGACTGAGTGGGTCAGTTCCGGCATTTTCTGGTCATTTAGTGATTCACCAGTTTCCTAGGGGTATAGGTT
Source organism: Panthera onca (assembly GCF_046562875.1). NCBI lineage: Eukaryota > Metazoa > Chordata > Mammalia > Carnivora > Felidae > Panthera > Panthera onca. The sequence goes on along the minus strand of NC_138340.1, from coordinate 30,327,964 downwards.
TCCTATGCTAAAGTAGAATAAACAGCAGGGGAAAAAAGAAAAAAAAAAAAAGCTCCTGCACTTATCTTTAACGTCAAAAAAAAAAAAAAAAAAAAAAGCAAGCTGAATTCTTTCCTTGATTCCAGAAATACTTTTATTGTGGCATCAAGGCACAGCCACAAAATCTGTGGACTGTGAAATAGGATTTCAATTATTGAAGAAGGAAGCCTCTACCTTTCAGAATTGCCTTCATCCCTTGTGCTGCCAGAAATAGCTCACTAGCGTTTCTTCCGATTATCTTCTTACTGTCTTTGAATCCATTAGTTAATAAGGCAGCACTGCAATGAATACTTTTTAATTCCTCTCCAGGTGCCAACATAGTGTGTCTCTTTCGATATGATTTTCCCCCAGCTAAGTTCCCTCTGGAGAACAAAAGGTCTACAGTGTCATTCTTTCCTCTTTTCATCCACAGGCAGCATCCCTTTGTGCCCCCCTACCTATTACATCAGTCAGCCTGGAACAGAATTTAGAACAGAGCAGAGGAATTTTTGCCGGTCAGGTAGACATATTGAAGTCATTGATTCAGCGATTAAAGAACCGCCGTTCTTCAAAACAAGATTTTATAGTAGGGACTCTCAGGGTCAACCCTGAACAAGAAGAATCCAGTCTAGGTTTTTGTTCTTGTGGATTTGTCAAACAACAAAAACTGTGCCCACAATTTCTTACTTTCTTTAAGGTTTTATGGGAGATCAGGAGAGGAACCGGTTCCTGCCCTCAAACGTTTCTAGTCTGGTAGGAGCATTTGATATATGTCCTAATAATAATAATAATAATAATAATAATAATAATAATAATACCAAGTTCATAGTGGTAAATGCCATGAGAAAGGGCCACCAGGAATGCTATGTACAGAAGGCTCATTCCCTTCTTTCTTTCCACGAGAATTTAAGCACCAAACAGACCAGGCTCTATGCTCTTCTCTCAGATTATCATCTGGAGCAAAAACCATGGGACTTACAATATAATGGAGAAACAGACATCACTCAGCAATCACACCAGTGCATGTACAATTGTAGACTAACCTGAATTCTGTGCTGGCAAGCGCATGGTTTTATGAGAGCCTTTGAGAAAGAAGTCTGGAAGACAGGACGTAGTGGGAGTCCTGCCCGACAGAGGAAAGATGGCAGGGACTGACTTTGAGTCGAGTGTGGTGGGAACATTCTAGACGGGGCACATCTGAAATGGGTTCTGGGTCCTAGTCATACAGAGGGGTCTTCTCATGAGAGAGACCTTCTTCAGCTTCTTATCTTTCAGTCACATGTCCGTTCCCATCCCTAGGGCTCCACTCCAGAGCCTCCTATTGTACAGGTTCCCTGGACCAGCATCCACCCACCATGATGAAGTTCCAACAGGATGCCTGTAGCTCAGCTACCTTTCTCAGTGTGCACTTGGCCCATGAAAAACCAGGCATCTTTGCCACAGCAAATAGTGGTAGTACAAATAGGCTGTGGGTGCTCCCCCTATCGTGCTGTCTTCCTCCATTTCTCTTTGTGTTTTAGATCTGCTCAACTAAATGAAGCCGACCAGTTGGCTGCAGAGCAAACATCCCACAGGAAAAATGGGATGCTCACTTTCCTGTAGGTGTCCCAGTCTCTCTGTTACTTTTTATTTATTTATTTTTTAGAGAGAGAGGGTGCGTGTGTGGAAGGGCAGAGGGAGAAGGAGAGAGAATCTTAAGCAGACTCCATGCCCCCAGCACAGAGCCCGATGCAGGGCTGAGTCTCATGACCATGAGATCATGACCTGGGCCGAAATCAAGAGTCAGACACTTAACTGACTGAGCCACCCAGGCGCCCCTCTCTGTTATTTTCTTGAAGGAGGAGCAGTGGGTAGCCCTAAAGGGATAATAAAGAAAAGTCTTGGCCATCGCCACTTGCTAAGGAACCCGGATGGTTCTCTTTCTTTCTATCAGTTCCTCTCCTTTCCTTTCCTGGTCTTCTGCTTCTATAGCCATGGGGCAAGGCTGGTGGGGAGGGTCAATGAGATGATGATTAGACCCAGCAGGTCAATCTGAGCTGACAGAGCTGGACAGCTCTCAGTAAACCCCAGAGGGTATGTATGTTACCCTATAGTTTGTGTCTCCAATTCCTGAACAGCAGGAAGAATCCCATTTGACAGCTTGTTGCAGATGGTTCCTTGGGTCAGTGTGTTTCTCCCTTGCAGCTTTGTTCATACAGAAATCATATGTAAAATATGCATACATTTATGCTTAAAAATTTCTTTAACAAGGGAAGAATGATATGAACCTGGGCCTGAGAAATCTCAACTTCACGCTCGCTGTGCAGCTTATTAGGGAAGAAAAACTAGCTTAAGACGTTCTTGGTTAAAATGAATTCACTGCAAAAGCTCTTTCTTTTCTATAAGGTAAGCGTGGTTTCTCATTCCAGTGAAAGAATCCCCGGAAACACAGATGTTAGAATAGAGCATTAATTTTTTTTTCTTCCTTATGAAATAGTGACATTGGGAAACCTACGAAGATTAGTGTAGATGGAATTTAGTGAGGAAGGAGGGCAACGACTTTTCCCTGATTGGAAACAGAGTGGGACTGTTGTGCTTTCATCTGTAGGTGGATTAGTTGAAGGCATCAAAAGATCACCTACCTAGACACCCTCCTCCTTACCCTCCTGCTCTCCCACCCCCTTCCCTCCATTTTCTACCTCTGTGTTCCGATTTGGTCCTGGGAGGCACCTCTGGGTTTTAAATCAAGGATTGTTGGTTCTATGTTTGCCTCAGTCTTAGCTAACTCTGAGTGACAGGTTGGGGACCTGGTTTGTGAGTATCTTCCAGTCAGGACACACCTGGGAGAATGTTAGAGAAGATGGGAGCATCCGGGGACGCTGTCGTAGCTTCCTCCGAAGCTAGCAACAGGAGCACGCCAGGCACACAGTGGGGCTGCTACACTCCGAATGCTCCCGCCAAGCTTCCCGCGGTCCTGTGTCTTACACATCTCAGTGAAATAACCTCTAACGCGGGGTTCCACAAATACCCGTCCAGATGATTTTCTGCAAACCTGGCACCTTCTTGAGCACATTTTCTAACCACGGCATGAATGGCCAAAATTCCCATTCTTACTGCTTTCTTTCCTCAAATTATTTCAGATCTCAGCCCAGCTGGTAATATTGGGATGTGTCTAACAGCTAGAGGATTAACATGATGATGTTAACCTTCCATGTCAGTTTAGCAGCACAGCATCTCTTTGCCTCCTTTATCAAATGTTGTCAGGGCAAACACCTTGCTCGCCTGAGGTCAAATGTCTTCGGCAGAATTTATCAACCTCAGCACTATTGACATTGGGGCTGTATAACTCCGGTTGTGGGGTCTGTCCTGGGCATCGGACTATGTTTCTCAGCGTCCCTGGCTTCTTACCCACTCGATGCTATTAGCACTCTCTCCTTCAATTGTGACAACCAAAAATGTCTCTAGACTTTATCAAAAGTTCCCTGGGTGGGGGTGGGGTGGGGGTGTGGTGGTGGGCAACAGAACTTCCCCCCCTCCACCTGGCTAAGAACCCCTGGCCTATAGAGATCATAGAATTTGTCAGAAAAATCCCAATCTGGGTCTCTAGGGAATCTAACCATTTTCTTTCCAGGAGACTTTTGTTGAGGGGAGATCTGATACCTTCTTCCTATAAATTATGACGGCTAATATCACAGTTTATGTTGAAGATCGTCTCCTGAATTTCTGCAGTCCTGCTTTCCTGATAAGAAAGTAAAGGTTGCCGTGAAATGAATCATTCCAGAGCAGTTTGCAGGAGGAAGTATAGCTCCAATCCTTGGCTGTTCCCCAGTGTTGGCCAGTATAAATTGCCAGTGCTTGTTGACTTAGAGATTAATTATGAATGATAGGGAAGCTTATGAATTTTTCAGAATTTTTTCCTCGCTGGGTGAAGCAGTCTGACTTCCTATCAGGAGTGTAGGATCCGCTCCAACTGTCCTACATCAAAGCCACAGGCTGTCACCCGGGGCGTTATCTTGTTCCATGCAGGCTGGCTGCATATGTTGACTCCAAATTTTTTAATCAGCCATTTCCAACTCAACTGCACATGTCAAACTGTAGAGACAGACTCCATTAAACATCGTCTGAAACCAGCAGGGACCTTGTGGCATCATGATTTGATATCTCTATGGCAGAATTTTACAATAAGAAATTACAGGAGTACACATTTTGCTGAAATGTCAGCAAAATGCCTACAGGGCTTAAAAGGGGGTAAAACGCCATCATCAACAACAATAATAATCTCCGTACAGTCCTTTCAACTATTTAAAGGATATTCATAACTATCTGGGTATCTCATTTACTCCAAACCCTATAGTTTTAGATCATTCCCTTATTTTTATCAAATATAATGAATAGGTAGCTGATCCAATCATCTCTTAATCAATGGAGTTCCTAATGATAACCATGATTATGATAAAAAACATAAGGGATGATTTTTTAATTTTAGAAAGCCCATAGATCAGCTTAGAATATTGAGAGTTCCCTGTTACATGGAAGATAAAATATTTATGGGCAATCGCTCAATAAATATATTTTGAACACCCGTTTTATGTCAGGCACTAGCTGAGCTATTAACCTAAAAATCATTTGGGTTTTACTTCATGTTAAAACCATTGCTCAAAAATGTATTTTTCCACTCTCTTGCTTTAGAATACAACAAACGTCTTGTTGAAAGGCATCATTTTACAAATCAATTCTGTGTCTAGGAATGCTAACATAAAAAGCAGGGTATTGACCTGATACATATATTTAGTATTGCTTTTTTAAAAATCCAATCCCTGGGGCGCCTGGGTGGCTTGGTCGGTTGAGCATCCGATTTCGGCTCAGGGAATGATCTTGCAGTCCGTGAGTTCAAGGCCTGCGTTGGGCTCTGTGCTGACCGCTCTCTCTCTACCCCTCCCCTGCTTGTGCTCTGTCTCTCTCGCTCTCAAAAATACATAATCATTAAAAAAAACTTTTTTAAACGCAATCCTGTTGTGAATTTACTTGTGAAAGTAAGTTTTTTTGGGTTTTTTTTGTTTTTTTTTTTAAGGTGGTTAATTGAGGCTCCTGGCTAAATTTTTGTTCCCTTTGAGATTTTACAGTAATTTATGAGATGGGGTGAAATTTACTACAACTGCTACAAAGTTTTGTTTCTCTAAAATTCCCTATAAAGCATTTCCTTTTCTAAGAAAATTCCACCCAAGTGCTTTTGCCCATATGAAAGGGCAACATTAGTAAATGAACTATATAATCTTAAAAACAGTTTCACAGGGGATTAGTCTTGTGACTGAATTGCAAATAAAATTTCCAGGAACAAGAAATCATCTGTCTTGATGGTGGCCCACCATTCAAAGTGTTTCTTAGCCTGGACAATTGTAAACAGTCAGAAATAAATTAGATCGTGAGAGCCTAGGGCCATCATGATTTGAACCTTCTCTGGTGCCAAAATTGGTTATTTCTGCCAATATTCTTTTTAATTTTATTCTTTTTAATTTATAATGCTTAAAATAGTCTTTATTTGCAGTTTTTCTCTCAGAGGAGAGTACTTTTTTTTTTTTTTTTTTAATTCCTTCCTCTCAGCCACAGCCATATTTGCCTTTAACAATGAAAATTTAATTACGTCAAACCATGTTCACTTGTGTTAATTTGCATTGATGTAGAATTGTCCACACAGGTCAGGTAAACTAAAGTATCGAGCAGTCTCCCTATACTCAAAATAGATTTTCTGTTAGAATATAAGACTTACTCTTTTTTACCCAGAATCCAAAGTGGTTTTCTGTGGAAGAGGCGGTAATGCTAACAAGATATTCTCTGTGTTCCCTTACATGTTCTTGCTTCTCTTACAGTTAAGGGAAGGACATGTGACTAATTCCAGCAAACAGGCCATGATGTCCATGCTCTGTGTGCTCCTGTCACAGTGAGCCTGGAAGCCACATGTTGAGATGGCAAAGTCACAAGATGGTGGTGTTTCCATCTGCCTGGGCTCCTGAGTGACTATGTGTAAGAGAGTCCCTCAGAGTCCACATTGGACATGTGGGGTAAACAAGAAATAAACCACTGTCATCTTAAGCCACTGAGATTTCAGGGTTAATTTGTTATTAATTAATAAATAATACAATTAGTATATATAATTATATATGAGTATATTATATAATATCATATATTATAATATAGGAATAAATTAGGCTCTGGATGAATTTGTTCCTCTTTTTGAATTTACTTTTTCAGTATTATATTTTCAGTGTAACACGTGATTATCCTTGCTTGTGATTAACATGGGATTACTGACCCCAACTTCATCAAAAAATAAAAACTCTTCTACTTCTAAATTCCCCCAACCACTTCCAACTTATTGAATATGACAAGAGTAGGCATATATATGCTCCCACAAAGAGATTAAGAGTTGTCACATATATTAGAATAGATATTCTAATGGCTGTGCTCATCTGTAGCGGATGATTTATTGCAAGCAGAAAGCATTTAATAAATGCTGACATGTAATTTGGTGTTTTTAAATCATTTCATTTCTCCCATCTTTTGGAAAATTGGAGATCTCTTTTTTTTTTCTTTTTTTAGTTTTTTTTAATTTTTTTAATTTATTTTTTTAATTTACATCCAAGTTAGTTGGCATGTAGTGCAACAGTGATTTCAGGAGTAGATTCCTTAATGCTCCTTACCCATTTAGCCCATCCCCCCTCCCACAACCCCTCCAGTAACCCTCTGTTTGCTCTCCATATTTGTCTCTTCTGTTTTGTCCCCCTCCCTGTTGTTATATTATTTTTGCTTCCCTTCCCTTATGTTCATCTGTTTTGTCTCTTTAAGTCCTCATGTGAGTGAAGTCATATGATATTTGTCTTTCTCTGACTAATTTCGCTTAGCATAATACCCTCCAGTTCCATCCATGTAGTTGCAAATGGCAAGATTTCATTCTTTTTGATTTCCAAGTTAATACTCCTTTGTAAATATATACAACATCTTCTTTATCCATTCATCCATCGATGGACATTTGGGCTCTTTCCATACTTTGACTATTGTCGACAGTGCTGCTATAAACCTTGGGGTGCATGTGCCCCCTTGGAAACAGCATTCCTGTCTGTATCCCTTGGGTAAATACCTAGTAGTGCCATTGCTGGGTCGTAGGGTAGTTCTATTTTTAATTTTTTGAGGAACCTCCATACTGTTTTCCAGAGTGGCTGTACCAGGGGTTTGTATTCCCACCAGCAGTGCAAAAGAGATCCTCTCTCTCCGCATCCTTGCCAACATCTGTAGTTGCCTGAGTTGTTAATGTTTGCCATTCTGACAGGTGTGAGGTGGGATCTTATTGTGGTTTTGACTTGTATTTCCCAGATGATGAGCGATGTTGAGCATTTCTTCATGTGTCGGTTGGCCATCTGGATGTCTTCTTTGGAGAAGTGTCTATTCATGTCTTTTGCCCATTTCTTTACTGGATTATTTGTTTTTTGGGTGTTGAGTTTGATTAGTTCTTTATAGATTTTTGGATACTAACCCCATATCTGATATGTCATTTGCAAATATCTTTTCTTATTCCGTCAGTTGCCTTTTAGTTTTGCTGATTGTTTCCTTTGCTGTGCAGAAGCTTTTTATTTTGATGAGGTCCCAATAGTTCATTTTTGCTTTTGTTTCCCTTGCCTCCGGGGACATGTTGAGTAAGAAGTTGCTGCGGCCGAGGTCAAAGAGGTTTTTGCCTGCTTTCTCCTCAAGGATTTTGATGGCTTCCTGTCTTACATTTAGGTCTTTCATCCATTTTGTTACTCTTTTTTTTAATGTTTATTTATTTTTGAAAGAGTGCAAGTGGGGGAGGGGTAGAGAGAGGAGGACAGAGGATCTGAAGCAGGCTCTGCCCTGACAACAATATGGGGCTTGAACTCGCGAACCATGAGATCATGACCTGAGCCGAAGTCGGACACTCAGGTGACTGGTCCACCCAGTGGCCCTGGGAACCTCACTCTTTTTTAATACTGCCCCCTCCTCTTGCCCACTGATACTTTTAAAATAACTAATAGAAAATATATCTGCTTGATTATGAATCTGACACCGGGAACTAACTCTTCCTTTGACAGGTGTTCATCAAGGTGAAACACACTTTTTATAAATATTTTTGGCTTTAAACAATGGTGTCACCACGGTAGACACACTCTTGAGGGCAAGCAAAATGAGATAATGATATATGTGGGTAGATTCGTGAATAGACCCAATTCCTACTTGTGAGTGATCAGGCTGGGACTAGAAATTAAGTACGTCTTATATTTGTGACATGCCACTCAAAGGAAACAGAGCTGTATGTGACAGTTCCCATGTACCCTAGAAATTATACTGCTTTGCCTCAATTTTAATTGACATGAGCTACTCTATGACTTACAGCTCTGAATGTTTTCTGCGGCTCAAGATCTCTATTATACATACACACACGTACACTCACCTGCGTGAACATACGCATTCACTAAAACCATAATTGCAGAAGCTGGAAAATTTGATTTTCTTTTGTCCTTGTGAGTAACTTTTATACTACCTTGTCAATATTTGAAAATGAAATTCACTTCCTCTTAAAATGAAGAGTGAGCATTTTTAGCAAAAGCGTTCACTTTTATTAGTGCGTGTAGGTACTTTAGACCTCATTGGATGTTCTCTGGACTTCCTGCTGATTTCATTGTCTTTGCCAGTTATAAGTTGCTTTCCACCATGACTCAACAGTGTGATATCAAAATTATTTAACAGTATAAAGGGCATTTTATTTCCTATAATATTTATGTCAAATCTTTTATGACTCGTTTTGAAAAAGTGACCATTTTCCATCAAATTAGCTGCCTCAGCAGAAGTTCAGGCGTTAGTAAAAACTAAATTTGTGGCTAATGACAAAAATAATAACTTACATTTGTGCTATACTTTACCAATTTTGAAAAATAACCCTTTTTTTGAAGGTTACGCCCACCAAATGTTACAATAGTGAACTGTTTAAAAACATATTTTTTTTTTAAATAATTTTTTTTTTCAACGTTTTTTTATTTTTATTTTTGGGACAGAGAGAGACAGAGCATGAACAGGGGAGGGGCAGAGAGAGAGGGAGACACAGAATCGGAAACAGGCTCCAGGCTCCGAGCCATCAGCCCAGAGCCTGACGCGGGGCTCGAACTCACGGACCGCGAGATCGTGACCTGGCTGAAGTCGGACGCTTAACCGACTGCGCCATCCAGGCGCCCCTAAAAACATATTTTTTAATGTTTATTCTTTTTTGAGAGAGAGAGGGAAGAAGGAGGAGGAGGGGCAGAGAGAAGGAGACACAGAATCTGAAGCAGGCTCCAGGCTCTCAGCTGTCAGCACACAGCCCGACGCAGGGCTCGAACTCACAGACTGCGAGGTCATGACCTGAGCCGAAGTCGGACAGTCAACCGAATGAGCCACCAGGTGCCCCAACAGTGACTGTTTAAAAACTGACACTCTAGATTCAGACAGAACTGAATCTGTATCCCAGCTCTACCCCTTTTCAGAGATGTTACTTGAATCCCTCTGAGCCTCAGTTTCCTCATCTCTAAAGTGGTGATGATTATAATGGTAATACGTATCTCACAATTAAACAAGACGGTGAATGCCATACTTGATATGGTGCCAGGCCACAGGGTGTACTCAGGATTCAGTATCTGTTAGGTCTCCTGTGGACCGTAAGCTCATAGAGGGCAAGGTCTGTGCCTGTCCTACTCTGACAGCTCAAACCACAATGTCTGGTACAAAGCAAGCGTTGAATGAAAATGTTTTAAATGGTGAGTTGAATATTAATATTCCATTTCCTAGATGAGGAGACAGGCTCCCACAGTTTAATTGGTTCACACCTCAATCATTCACCACACTTTAGTCCATTATTCTCCACCCCATCTACTCTTAAATACTTAATTTCAGTTACACGTTCAACAAGAATTTAATAAGTCTAAACCATTTGCACTCAGATTTCTCTTTAGGTCATGATTTGACCACTTATTAAGTATCAGGAACCACACTAAGTGCCTGGACAAACTTTTCTTAGAAACTGATCAAAACAACCTTGCCCCCAAATAATATAAAAACGGGGAGGGGGGCAGAACATAAGAGACTCTTAAATATAGGGAGCAAAGAGAGGGTTATCAGAGGGATTGTGGGAGGGGGAATGGGCTAAATGGATAAGGGGCATTAAGGAATCTACTCCTGAAATCATTGTTGCACTGTATACTAATTTGGATGTAAATAAATAAATTAATTAATTAAGAAGAAAAACCCAACCTTGCCCAGTAGATATTATTAGCTTCATCTCAGATTTAGTTCTGCAAATATTCCTTGCTCACCTACCAAACATCAGCCACTGCAAACCTTATAGGGAATAACATAAGATAAGGTCTCTGCCCTGGAGGCATTTATAGTCTTGCAGAGAACATAGCATGGAGCAAATAATGCAAATGTGATAGAAGCAATAAAAGAGGAGGTCCGAATGCTGTGGGATCCTAGAGGAAGTGACTTTGCCTAGGAACGAAAAGGCTTCTAAAGAAGAAACATGGATATTGAAACCTGGGTTAGTGTTAGCCAGACAAAGATAGCAGAGAAGGGAAAGCATGTGCAGCAGTCTGGGGCCATGAAAGAATATGCCATGTTCAAGAACCTAAAAGAAGCAGCATAGAAAGAGTCAAGCCTGGAGGGCAAGACCCAGTGTTGGCTGATAAGGCTGGAGAGCTGTGCAGGAACCAGATGGCAGTAACTCCCTAGGCTTTGAGAAGGACCCCAGACTCCTGCTGCCAAGGAAAAGGGAGCATTCCTGACAGGTCTTAAGCAGGAGCAGGATGCCAATGGGGATCAGGGATTCAATCCTTGCTCTCTGAGTGTGGCATCACCATCATCACCGAGGCACATTCTTGGCCTTCGCCCCACGCCTACTGAATCAAAACTCTCTGGGGAAGAGCCCTATGACTCTGTTTTTCTTTTTGTTTTTTTATGACAGCAAGTCTCTCTCTCTTTTTTTTTAAAGTTTTTATTTATTTTGAGAGACAGAGAAAGAAAGAGCATGCACACGAGTTGGGGAGGTGGTACCAAGAGAGGGGAGAGAATCCCGAGCAGGCTCTGTGTTGTCAGCGCAGAGCCTGATGCGGGGCTCGATCTCACAAACCATGAGATCGTAACTGGAGCTGAAATCAAGAATCTGACACTTAACCGACTGAGCCCCCCAGGTGTCCCCCCTACGACTCTGTGTTTTAACAGGTTCTCTGGTTGATTCTCACGTGCACCATAGTTACAGAACCATTGGCCCTTGGTAGAGAAGTTCTCAGGTCTTGCTACGCTTTGGAATCACATGGAGATTTAAAAAAATATATATTGGGGCGCCTGGGTGGCGCAGTCGGTTAAGCGTCCGACTTCAGCCAGGTCACGATCTCGCGGTCCGTGAGTTCGAGCCCCGCGTCAGGCTCTGGGCTGATGGCTCGGAGCCTGGAGCCTGTTTCCGATTCTGTGTCTCCCTCTCTCTCTGCCCCTCCCCCGTTCATGCTCTGTCTCTCTCTGTCCCCAAAATAAATAAAAAACGTTGAAAAAAAAATAAAATAAAAAAAAATAAAATACTGGTGCCCAGGCCCAACCCAAAGGTCTGATTTAGCCGGTTCGACTGCAGCCTGGATATCAGGATTTCCTTTCATCTCCCCCAGGGGATTCCAATGTGCAGGGAGGACTGGGAACTGCCATGTCAGAGAGGATGCAAGTAAACAGGTCAGCGATCCAGGATGGGGACAATGGCAACCTGGCCTAAGGAAGTAGGTAAACAGAATAGACAGAGTCAAGATATATTTAGAAGGGGACTGCACAATTATGAAGGGATAAACCAACCTAGTTCCACACATCCTCTCCTCACAAAACCACCTGCTTCACAAAATACCCTGGCCTCCAGCTGCCACGGGTCCCCCCGGGAAGAACGTGCCCCACTCTTCTTGAATGGCTTCAGTTCCCTGTGTCCTTAGCATAGTGCAGGTGAAGCGGACCATCTCCCAGCCCCAGCTGTGAAGGTTATTAAGAGGATCCATAAAAAACACAGCTGTGTCCCTCATGCTGGATAAAACCAGTGTCTGGCCTCAAGAGTACTGAATTATTAGCCTTGAACTTGCAGACCCGCCTCCTCTCCGAGGGATCATGCTAAGTGCTTTACAAGTACTGGTTTTCATTCTCATTACAAGCCTCTGCTGTTGGCACTATTAGGACTCGCACTTTGCAGAAGAGGCCTCAGACAGAGAGAGTTCCATATATCTTCCAGTGTCACAGAGCTGGTAAGTGGCAGAGCAAAGATTTGAGCCCAGATCTGACTGTTTCCGGTTCCTGGGTCCCCGATCTCTGTGGCCTACAGCTCTTCTGGTGGGGAAGGGAAATCTGAGACCTGTGTCAAACAGAGAGTTTAGATACTGGACCAGCTAATGATACCTGGAAAGCCAAGCTGCTACATGGTGAAAGTAATCAAGGAAGGCTTCCCTGAAGGAAGCAGATCTGAAACCAGACCCTGAACGACATGTCCGATTTGAAATAGAAAGGAGAGAGGAGGTCATTCCAGGCCTGGGGGATTATGGGACAAGACTGGTAGAACCCTGCAAGATCATAAAGGAATAGATTGGTTTTCTGTTTGGGGTATTTTTATGTATAAAAATGCTTTGGTGCTCGTTCAGAGAATTACTGCATTTGGAGCTATTGTGTTATATTTACGGCGTTGCCCGAAGCCAGCAAAGACATAAAAGTGGTGACTCAAATGCAGAGGATGTTCTTACTGGCTGGCCAGCTCTAGGAGCTGAACCCTGCATTTGCAGTCAAAGAGAAGTACATCCCTCAGATGGGAACTTTGACCCTTCGCAAGGTCTTCTCTTGGAGAGGAAGGAAGGCATGCTAACGAGAGGCACTAACGATCTTATTTTAACTTTTCAGCAAATGAGGTACTATCTCCTTGGGTGATTTTTATAAAAACGGAACGTCATTGAGTATGCACAGGACACCAAATTTCACGTTTTCTCTAGAAATAACCCTGGAACAGAGCCCTAGTAAAGACAGATCAGAGGCAAGCCTGCAGACTGCATGAGAGCCACCCCCAGGAATAAAAATAGAACAATAAACCTGCAATGTGTTGAACCCCTACAGTGCGAAAATGTCTCTTATGATCATCACTACAATAGTCCTCTGAGGGTATTGGCTTTACAGCTGCGGGTACAGATGCTCAGAGAGGTTGAGTGCCCTGGGCTGGTCACACAGTGAGTATGTGACAGAGGTTGGGTTTGATCTTCAGGTTTTCTGATTCTAAAATCCATGCCCTATTTTCTAAGCCTGTCCCCTCTGCGAAGGGCCAATTATCTCTGAAACTACTGGCAAACTACTTAATCTTTTGAAACTTGGTTTCTTTACTCAAAGCAGGGAAAACCTGTCTTGCCATTTGTGTTATTAGAATCAGAATTGGTATAAGGATGAGATGCGCAGGCTAGAGCAGTAGTAATCGCTGCTGAGATTTTCCTTTTTTTCTTTTAATGTTTATTTATTTTTGAGGTGTGGGGGGCACATGCACAAGTCGGGGAGAGAAAGAGAGACGGGGGAAGAGAGAGAATCCCACACAGGCTCCGTGCTGTCAGCAGAGAGCACGACGGGGGACTCAAACCCACAACCGTGAGATCACAACCTGAGCAGAAATCAAGTCAGACAGTTAATCGACTGAGCCCCCCAGGCGCTCCCCACCTTTTTTTTTTTTAATGAGCTGCTGACATTTTCTGAAAGTGACCGTGTGCCAGGCATTCTGCTACAAGTCCCGGGAGTTGAAAACTAAAGTTAAGGCTCAGAGAGGTCTCATAATGTGTTCAGCACAGACCAGCCTCAAAGTGGAAGGGTCAGGATTTGAACCTGGACAGTAGGGAGGGAATGCTTGCTGCCCACGTTCTCCAGCCCCGTCGGAGGTGGACGAGGAGGAGACAGGTTGGTGGGAAAGGAGTTCGGAGGTGGCAGGCAGGCCCTGAGTACAGTGCTGTAGCCACAGTCCCAACCTCAGTACATTCTTGAGACAGGAGCTTGGGCACCCACGTCCCCTGGAGGGGAACTGTCCTGGCTGTAACTTTCCAGACTGCAGTGTGCCAGGAGGGCGGCATTTGCTGGAGCAGTTTGTGAAGAAGGATAAAAAAACACGGGGCTGTGGAGAAAAGGAGGGCCGTGCCAGCTGACAGGAGTACTTTACAGGGAGCTGCCTCCGCCCTCCTCTGCAGTAGCTCTTGGCAGCCTCCTGCTCAGACACTAATCCCTGGGAACCAAGGGGCCAGAAGTGGAGAGGAAACCAGGGAAACGGATCCAGGGAAGCCAGGTCAGCCTCTGGCTTGCACTCCCTGTCACCACTGACAGGTGCACCCGACTCAAGCCCCCAAAGCCCGGAATCATGGATGCTTCATTAGGACTGTAAACGGGTTGACAGGCTAACAAAGTTCAGTCTTTACCTGTTTCTGCGGAGCATGGCACTTCCCAGGACACAGTCGCTAAGCAGCAAGCAAGCTAGAAGTTAGCAGGTTGGGAACCTGGTCCCAGCTCCCTTGCTGATGATGGTGCGACTTCTGGGCAGGTCACTTTCCCTCTTTGGGTCACAGTTAATTAACTTGGTCAGGCAAGTATCAGAGGCCCCTGTGTCTTCAGCACCGTGCGAGGTGCTGGGGACGCAGAGGTAAGCAAAGTCACACACGTCCCTGCCCTCAAGGAGCTTAACAGTGTAGTAGGTAGACATCCCAGCGTCACGTGAGTGCAGGTGAAATTACAGCTGTGACACATGCTAATAAAAGGAGAAGTGCGTCGTGCTAGGAGAACTTGGCAGGAGAAACCCACCAAGTCTGGAGGGGTCGGAGAAGAGTTTGCTGCAAAGCTGAAGGATGAAGAGGAAGAACCGGTTACGAGTCAAGGAGGAGACAGGGGAGAATGCTCCGGGTGTGGGAAACATGCAAGCACCTGGCAGCAGAGAAAACAACCCCTCCCAGAGGCCTCAGCGAGGAGCCCAGAGGCCTGTGCTGAGGGGGATGATGTGATGTCCGACGGGCCACAGAGCTCAGCAGGGGCTACACCTCTTCCTGAACTTACTTCATCATCTGTAATGCTCCTTGCAGCTGCAGTGCTGGATCATCTTCACTGTCGTCCTGAGGCTGAGTTGGTCCATTCATTCTGAGGCAGAATACCACAGATTTTTCCAGGAGGTAGAACAATTATTCAAATAACGCATGAAATAATCTGCCTGTTTCCGTTTAAATTTTCTGCATATGTGAATCATGTCTGCTTTTTGCTTGACTGCCTGGCGGCGGTAATAATGATGGGTTTGGAACACTCCGGAGTCGGACTTGCCCCCAAACGTGTGAGCCCAAAGAATGCAGGCAACCCTAGGGAAAGGTGATACCCAGAGATGTCTCCCAGGCACACTGTCAAGGCCACCCAGAGATGTCTCCCAGGCACACTGTCAAGGCCAATCTTCCAGGGCCTGTGGGACTAATGAGGAGGCTCCAAGCCTCAGCCCAGTGATGATTTCTCCATTGTCGCAGAGGTCAGTGTTCCCAGGTGGGTTCCTCGTAACTGACATATAGATCCACGTGCATAGTGACGTAGCTTCCTCCCTGTCTCCTCCCTCCGGAACAGCTGGATGTATCCACGGACATGAAAAAAATGAAACGCACGGGAGAACTGCTTAGGAGAGACTATCCCAAAATGTGCCGCTGGGCATTTAAATGACTTATACACAGGGTGGGATAGGATTGGGAAATGTAGGGCCACCCGAGTGTACCTTCTCACTGATGTGTCATGCAGCGATCCGGGAAGGGGAGAGGGGGCATCGACTCTAACTGGCCACATACCCCTTTCTCGGCAGGACTAGTGTCCCCAGAATATACCTTTGACAAGTGCTCGTCTAGACTTTGCAGAGACCCCTGGGACATAATAGCGAGGGTTTGTCCTTTCTCAGGTGAAGGGACTGTGGACAGAGGGGTCATGGCTTGGGCCCAAAGCCCCCCAGCTAAGGGCACATTGAGGACCAGAACACAGGCTCCTCGTTCACTCCAAGGGCTCCCCTACCCCCGTGTCTGGTTTCTGTCATAAATCACAACAGGCCGGGAGGGGAATTGACATCTGATGTGTGCCCTCCCTAGAATCGGGACAATTCTAGAAACTCTTTGCTAAACTATAGGGCCAACTGTGTGCCTGCACCATGCTAGGTGCTTGGCACATACCATCTCATTGAACCCTAAGAACACACTGGGGTAGGTATCTTACCCCAGTTAACAAATAGGAAACCGAGGCTTAGGTCCAGTCACGTGTTCGATCCCTTTGAGGAAGGAAATTACAAAGTCGGGATTTGGACCCAGGTATGCCTGACTTCTCTCCAAACGTGCCACCTGTTGTCCCATTTAGTCCTTTGAGTAGCCTCGCAAGATGAAACTGATCCCCACTTAGCAGTTGAGGATACTGAGGCTCGGAGATTCAGAAACCTGACAAGGTCGTGGAACCAGGGAGTGGGATAGCTGGGCACAGACCTCCCTCTGCCCTATTCTCTCAGGCCTGCGTCCTCTGCCGCGTGCTCTCCCTGCAGGTGTAAACCGGGCCGACCCACAGCCACGCTGGTCTGAGTTCTTGTCTCTGCATTTACTGAAGGGGCACAGCATGAGCTGCAGAGAAGCCCAGGCCTTGGGATGGGCTTGAACTGATGGCTTTGGTGATCACCTGTGAGCACTTGGGCAATGCTGAGCCCAGCTCCCCATCCCTTGAAGAGAAAAGTTCAGGGAAACAGTCCCTTCGCTTGGCAGGCAAATCCTAACAGCCACCACGCTGCCTCTGCTTGACCTCTGCTAGTAGGAAGATTATTCGTCTAATTAGGTAAAGAGCCTTCATACACATGTACATATTTTAACCCTAATGAGCTGTCAGCGGCAAGGTTTGCCCTTGGCCTGGTTGGCCAGTCGATCTTTCCTTCCCTTGGTGGAAAAGGCCAGTGCAGTAAACAGAACCTTGTTTCCATGGAAGCTCACTCTTGGGTTTTTTTTCTTTTGGGCACTTGAAAAGGTGATTACTTGATTTCTCTCTGTATTTTTGGATTTCATACGGTAGGGCTGTCAAGCTCCTCGATTGAGGATGGCCTTCTCTCTTATACCAGGCTGTTTGAGGGAACTTTGGCTGCATTTCCTTTTCCATCCCCCACCTTGGGATCATTAGCTGTTGGGCAGCCGTCCACTCTCCTAATTCCGGTCACTCTCCTAATTAAAATCTAACAGAGCAAAGGGATTTGACCCCAGAGAACGTTGGCGGCCCTGGGAAGCCAGGGAAATTTGTCAAGAGGTGGGAGCCCCTGAACCCTTCCTTTCCACGGTGCAGACTATCAGAGCAAATCCCTATATCCACACCACAGAGGGACACTGTCCCTTCTGATACGTTCTTGTCTGAATCTTTGACGCCCCACTGTGGCCCATGTCAGAAATACAGCCACCGTAGGCTTCTTTAATAACACAAACAGCAGCCACCGTTTCCTGAAGATTCATTCAGGAAACTGCATGCCGGGCCCTGGGCTAAGCACTTTATATCCACTGTCTCAATGAATCCTTACGACAACCTTAAGTAGATTTATTACACTGATTATTCAGATGAAAAGGCCTGAAGCACAGAGAGGTTGAGTCACTTGCTTAAGGTCACACAGCTCCTGAGGGGCAGAGCCGGGATAAGGACACATCCATTGCTCTCATTTCTTCAAGAGGGCCCTGGCACTGCTATAGCCTCCCTGGCAGAAATCAGCCAGTCGTGACAGGGGACGAACGGTAGACATTTCTCTGCCCCACAGTGGTGGCTCAGTGTGGTAAACTGTCCCATGTATACAAGGAACAGAAATGAGGCCGCCAAGGTAGTTAATTGTCAGAACCAATTAGGAAACCAAACAAGGCACTTAAGAAGGAAACCAACATAAGGCAGAGCAAAAGAGCTTCAGTTTGAGGCAAGACAGACTCCGTTTCTAATGGATCCTACCTCTTGACCCGCTGTGTGAACTACAGTAAGTTCCTGAACCTTACTGAGATTCAGTTTCCTCATCTGTAACAGGGGGTAATAGTGGTACCAATCTCCTAAAGCTCTTTCACAAACCGCACCGTGGAATACTTTTCAATCAAATAATTGAGTAAAAGACAAATTGCATGCAGTTCCATAGGCGTATTTATTCTAGAATTGCTCAGAATCTGTTTTTTTCTTAGTTTATTTTTATTTTGAGAGAGAATGAGTGGGGGGCGGGGGGGAGGGCGGGGGGCAGAGAGAGAGGAAGAGAGAGAGAGAATCCCAAGCACTGTCAGCACAGAGCCCGACACAGGGATCAAACTCGTGAACGGTGAGATCACGACCTGAGCCAAAACGAAGAGTCAGACGCTTACCTGGACACTTAGCCAACTGAGCCACTCAGGTGCCCCTAGAATTGCTCAGAATCTTAATCATGTATTATACGATTCCAGGAGGGAGCAGCACTTCCTGACCCCAGACTCCTTCTCCTGGAAGAATGCATATTAATATCTATTTCTTGAGACCCTTTAGAAAACACTGAAATATAGGTTATAGGATACCAGGGCTTGACTTAGGCATCAGTAAGTGCTAGTCTTCTCTCTTTTGTGCCCAAAATGTTCAAATAACCTTATCTGTCCTTGCTAGATTTAAGCTCCATGGAGGCACCAACTAAGTCTGCCTTGTTCCTTTCTGTGTTCCAAGACATTCCATAAAAATCTGATAAATGAATGAGTAAATGAAAGAACCCATGAATTAATGAATGAAGCCTAGAGTAGGCCTAGCCGGCTTGTCTTCATTGATGACATTCTCTGCTGTCTCTAGTTAACGTTTGATGAGGGCCAGATGTCTCTGCAAAATTTAGTAATAGGGACGGCTCTATAGGATGTGTTTTCTCTTTTTCATTTCTTTCTCTGTGAACACCGTATCTTCTGACAGAATTCCCAACTTTATCCTCTAACCAAATCATTTTGCTGCTTCTCAGTGAAGAAGGCAGACGTTTGGTCTGCCTGTGTATTTGAACAAAACATTTCTGAATGTTCCCAGTGGATTTGTACCTGGAGCTTAAGAAGTGTTGGGTTCCCAAGGGAGTAGAATAAAAGCAGCTCCTTAGAGCTTAAAAACAACATAGAAGATACTGTGTTTCCCATGTGCACCTATTGGAAAGTTGTAATGGATGGGCTCCTGGACAGCACGTAACTGCTTTCATGTGGTTCTCTTCATATGTATGTGGAACAGGTTTTCCAGTTCATTCTCTGGGCACTGTACTGTGCAAAAAACAAACATTTCAGTGTCAATTTAAAAATATTTAAGTTGGTCACAGTCTAGCAGATTTCCCTACTGCAGAACTTCTCAGAGATTTTGTGCATTTTGACGTACCATTTGCCAAATTCAACTGACCGTTCTTTTGGAGGCCTTCTGGAACCCTTATTAAACTCTGTTTGATAGGATTGTTGTTCAGCAGAACACTTTTAGAATAGATGGCCAGGGGTGACTGGGTGGCTCAGTCGGTTGGGCATCCGACTTTGGCTCAGGTCATGATCTCACAGTTCGTACGTTCGAGCCCCGCATCGGGCTCTCTGCTGACAGCTCAGAGCCTGGAGCCTGCTTTGGATTCTGTGTTTCCCTCTCTCTCTGCTCCTCCCCCGGTCATGCTCTTGTCTCTCTCTCCTTCAAAGATAAGTAAAAGCATTTTTAAAAAACCCTTTTTTTAAATAAATAATAAAAAAAAAGAATAGATGGCCAAAAGTTGTCATCCAGTCTTTATGATCTAGGAAATAGTCCTGCTCCTCAAAACTGTGGAAAGGAGAAGGTAAGGCAACTCATGAATTGAATAAGGTGATAAAAATGCATAAAACTAGATGGATTTTATGTGTTTTATAAAACAACCAAAAAAGACTATGCACAATGCTTCAAAAGTATGACCATAACTTTTTTAGTGTTCTTGTTTACATCATATTAAAAATAACTGATTTTCTATGCCATTTTGTACCATAGATGAGATTCTTTCTTTCTTTTTTTTTTAAGCATGGATCTGGGTTTTTATTTTAAAATTTCTAAATAAAAATGGCTTTTAAAGGAAAGGGACTTAGGAGCACCTGGGTGGCTCAGTCAGTTAAGCATCTGACTTCAGCTCAGGTCATGATCTTACAGTTCGTGAGTTTGAGCCCTGCATCCGGCTCTGTGCTGACAGCCCAGAGCCTAGAGCCTGCTTCGGATTCTGTGTCTTCCCCCTTGCTCTGCCCCTCCCTGCTCATTCTCTTTCTCTCTCTCTCTCTCAAAAATAAATAAACATTAAAAATTATTTTTCTAATAAAGCTAAGGGACTTAGAAAATTCAGATACTTCTTAAGCTACTTTTTTTTGTGAGTTAATATGTACTATAAAGAGGGGCGCCTGGGTGGCTCAGTCGGTTAAGCTGCTGACTTCGGCTCAGGTCATGATCTCGCGGTCAGTGAGTTCAAGCCCCTCATCGGGCTCTGTGCTGACAGCTTGGAGCCTGGAGCCTGTTTCGGGTTCTGTGTCTCCCTCTCTCTGACCCTCCCCTGTTCATGCTCTGTCTCTCTCTGTCTCAAAAATAAATAAATGTTAAAAAAAATTTTTGTTTAAAAATATGTACTATAAAGAGGAATAAATCCTATTTGAATGTCACTGTTCCCTCTTTATTACATTTTTCTGTGAATAAAATTAGTCATAAATCACTGAACAAAACAGACTCAATTACAGTTTGAAGGATAATTGTAGGCTTACCTGAAAATAAGTAGAGAACCTTATTTTTTTGGTGCCCATGCCCCCCACCTCCCCTCTGATGACCCTCAGTTCTCTATAGTTAAGGGTCCATTTCCTAGTTTGCCTCTCTCTTTTTACTTTTTTCCCTTTGCTCATTTGTTTTGTTTCTTACATTCCACATATGACTGAAATTACATGGTATTTGTCTTTCTCTAACTGGCTTATTTTGGTTAGCATACTACATCTCCCAGTTCCATCTGGTTGCTAATGTCAAGATTTCATTTTTTATGGCTTAGTAATATTCTTGTGTGTGTGTGTGTGTGTGTGTGTGTGTGTGTGTGTGTTTCAATGAAAGAAGATGTTTGTTGAATGACAGAAACGTAATTTGTAGAGCAAAGATCAACAACTATGGCCTACCACCTACAGTTGCACAGAAAGTTTTATTGGAAGACAGAAATGCTCATTCATTTATGGATTGACGATGTCTGTTTTCACATTTGTTTCGAAGACCTGAGTCATTGCAACAGAGATCTTATGACTCTCAAAGCCTAAAGGATTAACTATATGGCCATTTACAGAAATGTTTACCAACCTCTTTCATAGATTCACAGACAGATGTGCTAAGAATGGCGATTATGTAACCAACCCCTTCATTCTATAGGTGGGAAAACCAGAGAAGTTAGGGAGTTGTCCAAGTTTATTTCTGCTTAGTTATGCTGAATCTTATGTCCCAAAACCTCCAACTCCAGGGAAGACCAGGATAGATTTCAACTTAGATGTCAACACCGACTCAGTGATAGTAGCCATCTGGAGTACTGGCTGAGGAAGTCTCAGGGCTCAAAGGAAGGAACACAATGATTGATTAATCTCCCACGGTCTGGGGGTGGGACAGCTGTGGGATATATGCCATGGAGGCGCTACAGATAGGCATTATGTCTGCTCCACACATTTCTAATAGTTATTTCTGTCTCCTTCTTTGTATGTCTGTCATGTAAACACTTTCTTCATTGGACCAAAACAGAGGTGCTATTGGGCCCTCATTGGAAGCACTCCTGCCCAGCAGTTCTCAAGTGATTCTTGTGCAAACTCATTCTCGTGTCTTTCCTAGCAACTGTCTACCACGTGATGCTCTGGCTGCAAGGATTTCATTTAAGACTTCACTCAAATTGGATTTGTTTGTTACAGAATTCTTAACTTTTAGTGAAATGTGTCTATGGGGACAGAGATTGGGGCGTGTAAAATGCAAAGTCACAAGTTTATTGGCTTTTGCGATATAAACTGAACATCTCCCATGTTTGTGCTTTTGTGCAGCTGGACAATCCAGATGAGCAAGCAGCCCAGATCAGACGAGAGCTGGATGGACGTCTCCAAATGGCAGACCAAATAGCCAGGGTAAGGAAGCTTTGGGGACATTTGCTGGGGGATCAGGCCAAAGCTCCACACAGGAAGCACAATGATTATTATTAAGGTCCATGGAAAGATAAAAGTGAGAAGCAGAGAGGAAGGAAGATGAGGACAATCACTTGACAGAGCCCTCATTCCTCCTTTCTCAGGGCAATTCTCCCAGATAGCATGTATGTTTTCTATGTTCCAGTCAATATTCAAGCCCCACCTTCCCTTTTCCACCTTTCCTTTTCCTTTTGCCTTATGTTTCCAACTGTCTATTGAGAACATTTCTTCTTGGATAGTCCCCTGCATTCCAAGTTAAATGCATTCAAAATCTAGCTCCTTTTCTTCTTCCCACCGTGTACGCATACCTGCAATGGCTCGTCACTTGCTCTCTATCAGTTACTACAGATGGGACTTCCTAGGTGTTCTCAGTTCCTCCTTCCACCCCATAACACCCCACACGTAGTCAGCTGCCCAGCTCATTGATTCTACCTCCAAAATGTGGGTCAGATCTCTTGACTGCTTTCCAGCACCTCGGCTAGTGCTTTGATTCAGGCCCTCATCCTCATTGCCCAGATCTCACGACAGTCTCCTCGTGGGTATCCCTGGCTCTGCTCCTGCCCTCTCCAGTCTGTCCTCCACATGGTTGCCATTCTCAACCTCACGCATGAGCATCTCACAAACAGAGCCTTGGAATCCTTCAGTAGAATCCTTCACTGCCCCCAGAACAAAATCTAATCTCTTCAGAATGATATTCCAGGCTCTTCATCGACAGACTAGATCCTTTCTTGTTAGACTCACCTCCCACAACTTTCCCATCAGAACCCCCCATTTCAGCTACAGAGACTGTCTCCCTCGGAGTGGTCCAGCAGGCCCTTTCTCGCCTCAATGACTGTGCACCCACCGGAGTGACCTTTCTTTTCTTCTCCTTTTAGCAAACCCTCTTGCTCAGCCCTTGGTGCTCAACTTAAAACCCCTTCTCTGAGAGCTTAGCTAGTTCTCCTCTCTCTCGGAGAGAGGCCTCACACCACATTTAGACCTTTATTGTAAACGTTCATTGAATGGTGACTATTTTTTTTACATTTCTGAGTCTCCTGGTAGACAGGGTTTCTCTAGAGTTGGGATTATGTCTTAATTGTTGATGTCTGTGAACCTGAAAGTTATCCACTATTATCGCTGTTGCTGTCATTTGTGTTATTAGCAACAGTAGTAATGTTAGTAGAATTCATTGAGTGCTGACTGTTTCAAGCATACTAAATGCTTTACATGTACATCTCATTTAACCCTTAAAACAGCCCCTAAGTATATTTCAGTTATCATTTTTGTTTTAGAGGTGGGGAAATCAAGACTGAGCAGGATAGGTACTGGTTAAGGCACTACCCTGGAGACTTAATTCAAGTCTGTCTAAATACGAGGGCTGGGACAAGGGTGAGCCTGGTACTCACATAAGGTACAAAATTTAAACGTGGGGGGCCACAAGTGCAGTAAGCATGGTAAGTACCATTTTAATGAGATATTTTTAAAGCATAGTTAATGCAAAAACCCATGAAAAGTAAAATATCAAAATTTTAAACAATGGTATCCTACTTGTTCCTATGGTAACCACAGGACATATGTCTCTGTGAGGGTAGGAGGCTGTGGGGATGGTTAGGAGGATGCCAATTAGTAGAGCCTGGCTTTTTCCCTTTTTGTCTATGGAAAGAAGTGTCTAGGGGCACCTGGGTGGCTCATTCAGTTAAGCATCCAACTTTGGCTCAGGTCATGATCTCACCATTCACGAGTTTGGGCCCCGCATCGGGCTCTGTGCTGACAGCTCAGAGCCTGGAGCCTGCTTCGGATTCTGTGTCTTGCTCTCTCTCTCTGCCCCTCCCACCCCCCGTACTCTGTCTCTCTCAAAAATGAAAATAAAATATTAAGAAAAATGTCTAAGGACTTGGACACATGGAAAGGACTTCTACTGGAAGAGAAACCAAAATGAGATTCCAAAAAACTCGAAAATCCCCGTTTGGGCTTAAGCAGCTTTATTGAAATATTTTGCATTTTGTTTTTGGACATCTTCAAAGTTTACAGTAGCGTCAGTCTGTCAGATAAAAATAAGAATGCAGTTATGGATTTGCCGAAAGGTAGCGTAAAAAGCTCTTATGTTGGAAAACCCTGCCTAATGAGAGAAAAAAAACATCAATAAAGCTTCAGAATTTACTTTTGTAAACTCAGTGTCTCCTCAGCAGATTATGCTGAATATAGAGGTCATTTGGTCCATTCTTAGCCTATTACATACCAAACTACTAAGTATTCATCTCATTTGAAGAAAATTACACACACACACACACACACACACACACACACACACACACTTCAAAAACAAGGCCATGGCACCTTTATTTTAGTTGTTTATTTTGAGGCTTCACGTGATAATTTAAGAACCTAGTGTAGGCTAATTTCAGTTTTTAAAAGACCATGAACAACTGTTATCTAGTGAGCCAAATTCCTCATCTATGAACAGCAGTAGGTCAAGAACTCTCTCCCCAGCCCATACTACTAGATATTCTGATCCCAAGTAGGGTATTATTGACAACTTAGAACTAGACTTTCTTAGACAATGAAATAGGCAATTAAAGTAAATCTATCTTGGTCATTATTTATAGAGAATGGAGAATAATTTCAAAGTATATGGAGTATCCCCCAAACATTTAGGGTATTGAGGATTTCTGTGAGTGAGTCTGCCCACCGATATCTCCTGTTCTTGTAGAAATGGACTGTCTTCTTCTTCATCGTTTATTCATGCCAATGGTCTCCTTGCCACAACTAATTAGTCCTGGAAATGCATTCTTTACTCACATGGAACCAATCACAGTTCCCAGCCTGCCATGACCACATTCTGGTTGGTCCAGCAATGGATCCCTGATGCAACTAAACCAATGAACTACTTCCCTGGGGACTGTGGGCTGTGGGCCAATAGGGCTGGGTCTTCTCATGCTAGAAAGATGTCTACAGTCATGTTCAATTCTTCCATTAGGGAAAAGAAGATGAAAGAATGAAGTCAACATATGGAGAGAGACGGAGACAGGGAATATACTGAGATTCCCAGGATGTTCAAGTCCTTGGTTACACTTATTCTTGAGCCTCAGCTGTGTAACTGCTTTTCCCTTGGTTTAGTTGGGTTCCGAGAAATATAAATTCTCTTTTTGCCTAATCTAGGCTAGCTAATACGGAGGAAAATTGAACAATATCTGCCAAAAATTAAAACAAAATATCGAGATTTTAGATATTGACTAGTTCGTGAAGGGATATTCCAGCAAAGCACCCCTGCTTATCTTTTTTTTTTTTTAGCATACCCTGATTTTTCTATTTCTGGCATCACAGTGAATTTTAGTGAGAGTGTGCAATTCAACCCATATGGCTGAACATCAGCTCCTGTAAATATCATAACCAGAAATTCCTGGATAGGGGACAGGCAAGATGGTGGCGTAGGAAGATCCTGAGCTCACCTCCTCCCACAGACACAACAAATCTACAACTGTATGTGGAATTGTCCCCTCTGAAGAGAGCCTAGAAATTGGATGAGCAGAGCCCCCACAACAAGGGACAGCACTAACACAGGTAGAAGGGGCAGAGATACAGTCTCACTAAGGAAGAAACCACTCCCTAGGTGCGGCATGTCACTCAAATCAGAAGAATCTCAGCCATGTAGAAAGTATCACTGAGGAGCAAGAGATTTGAGCTCCACATCAGGAACCCCAACCCGTAGATGGGCCCCCAAAACACCAGGCTTTGAAAACCAACAGGGAATTCACTCAGGAAAACTATAGAACTGTAGAGAAAGCGAAACTGCTATTAAAGGGCTTACATACAGACTCACTCAACCCAGCAACCAGTACAAAACGCATGAGATTGATAAGCACGTAGACCACAGGTGAAGGAGACCCACTTGTTAATCCTGGAACATCAGACAGTGAGGCAGGAGACATCTAAGCCTCTCCCTGGGGACTGAGACACTGGCTGCAGCCAATTTTCCTATTTTGTTCTGCTGTGCTAATCCTGGTGCTGGTAGGCAGCAATTTGGAATCCTCTCTCCAGACTGCTATGTCAGGGGGTGTGCCCCACTGAGAGCCCTGTACAACCCTGCACCTCAGCAGGACTTCACAGCCAAAAGGACAATAATTCCACCCACCAACATACCTGCAGCCCTCGAGCCAGGCTTTACAGACAGCTAGGCCAACAGCCAGTACTTCAGATCAGATGCACAACAGTGGGTTGTCGCCCAGTCACAGCAGGAGAGTATAGACTTACCCCCACCCCCAGGGCACCTATCTCAAGTGACTAGGGGAGTTTGCATTGGGCTCCATATGACACATTCTGCATAAAGCCACTCTTTCAAGATTGGGAAGCATAACTGATCTAAGAGATAGAAATAAACAGAGAATTGAGCATAATGAGGAGACAGAAGAATATGTTCCAACTGAAAGAATAAGACAAAACCTCAGAAAAAGAACTAAATGAAATGGACATAAGCAATCTACCAGATAAAGAGTTCAAAGTAATGGTCATACAGATGCTCACCCAACTTAGGAGAAGAATGGATGCACATTGCCAGAACTTCAACAAAGAGATAGAAAATATAAAAAAGAATCCATCAGAGCTGAAGAATATAATGACTGAAATGAAAAATACACCAAAGGGACTTAGCAGCAGATAAGATGATGCAGAGGGATGGATCAATGACCTAGAAGATAGGGTAGTGCAAATCACCCAATCAGAACAGCAAAAAGGAAAAAGAATTTGAAAAACATTAATAATTTAAGGGACCTCCAAGGCAACATCAAGTGTATTAACATTCATATTATGGGATCTCAGAAGGAAAAGAGAGAAAGAAAGGGACATAAAACCTATCTGAAGAAACAATAGCTGAAAACTTCCCTATCCGACAAAGGAAACAGGCATCCAGGTCCAGAAATCAGAGAGAGTCCCAAAGAAGATGAACCCAAAGAGACACACATCAAGACACATTATAATCAGTGTCAACAGTTAAAGACAAAGAGAGGATCTTAAAATCATCAATAGGAAAACAACTAGTTACATACAAGGGAACCCCCATAAGACCATAGCTGATTTTTCAGCAGAAACTTTACAGACCAAAAGGGAGTGGCACAATATATTCAAAGTGCTGCAAGGAAAAAAAAATTATAATCAAGAATACTCTACCCAGTATGATTATTACTCAGAATTGAAGAAGAGGTAAGGAGTTTCCCAGGCAAGTAAAAGCTAAAGGAGTTCATCAACACCAAACCAGCCCCTTACAAGAAGTGTTAAAGAGATTTCTTTAAATGGAAAAGAAAGTTTATAAATAGAAGTAAGAAAACTATGAAAGAAAAAAACTCACTGGTAAAGGTAAACGCATAGTAAAAGTAGTGGATGAACCACCTGCATAGCGAGTATGGTGAAAAGAGAAAAGTAATAACATTGTCCAGACCTACAATTGTTAATCCAGGATACACAATGGGGCGCCTGGGTGGCGCAGTCGGTTAAGCCTCCGACTTCAGCCAGGTCACGATCTCGCGGTCCGTGAGTTCGAGCCCCGCGTCAGGCTCTGGGCTGATGGCTCGGAGCCTGGAGCCTGTTTCCGATTCTGTGTCTCCCTCTCTCTCTGACCCTCCCCCATTCATGCTCTGTCTCTCTCTGTCCCAAAAATAAATAAAAAACGTTGAAAAAAAAAAATTAAAAAAAAAAAATCCAGGATACACAAAATATTAAGATATATAATATTATGTGAAAAACATAAATGGGGGGAGGAGGAGATGTTGTACTTTTAGAATGTGCTTGAACTTAAGCAACCATCAACTTAAAATAGAGTGCCATATACGTAGGATGTTATATATGAACTTCATGGTAACCACAAACCAAATATCTGTAGTAGACACAAAAATGAAGAGAAAGGAATGCAAGTATAACAATAAGGAAAGTCACCAAATCACAAGGGAAGAGAGCAAGAGAAGAAGACAGGAAGAGAGAAGAGCTACAAAAACAACCAGAAAACCATCAACAAAATGGCGATAAGTACATATCTATCAGTAATTACTTTAAATGTAAAAGGACTAAATGTTGTAATCAAAAGACATACGGTAGCTGAATGGATAGAAAAACAAGACCCATCTATATGCTGCCTACAAGAGACTCACTCCAGATCTAAACACAAACACAGACTGAAAATGTAAGGATGGAAAAAGCTATTTCATGCAAAAGAAAAGGAAAAGTTGGTGTAGCAATAATTATATCAGACAAAAGAGACTTTAAAACAAAGTCTCTTTGTTTTAACAAAGAGACAAAGAAGGGCATTACCTAATAATACAGGGATCAATACAAGAGAATATAACACTTATAAATAATTGTGCACCCAACATAGAGGCACCTAAATACATAAAGCAAACATTTACAGACATAAAGGGAGAAACACAGTAATACAATAATAGTAGGAGATCAACATCTCACTTATCTCAATGGAGAGATCATCCAGACAGAAAGCCAATAAGGAAACACTGACCTTAAAAAATACCTCAGATCAGATGGACTTAATAGATGAATACAAAGCATTCCACTCCAAAACCAGAATATACATTCTTCTCAAGGATACATGGAACATTTTCCAAGAGAGATGATATGTTAGGCCACAAAACACGTCTCAATGAATTTAAGATTGAAATTACATCGAGTATCTTTTCTGACCACAATGGTGTGAATCTCAAGACCAACTATAAGAAAACTAAAAAACACAAACACATAGAGGCTAAACAACATGCTACCAAACAACCTGTGGGTGAATGAAGAAATTTAAAATACCTTGAAACAAATAAAAATGGAAACACAACAGTACAAAATCTATGGACCACAGCAAAAGCAGCTCTAAGAGAGAAGTTTATACTGATACAGACCCACCTCAAGAAACAAGAAAATTTTCAAATAAACAATCCAACTGTAACACCTAAAGAAACTAGATAAAGAACAAAGTCCAGAGTTAATAGAAGGAAGGAGATAATAAAAATCAGATCAGAAACAAATGAAGTAGAAACTAAAACAAAACAATAGAAAAGATCAATGAAACTAAGAGCTAGTTCTTTGAGGAAATAAAGAAAATTGATAACCTTTAGCCAGATTCATCAAGAAAAAAGAGAGAGGGACCAAACAAAGTCAGAAATGAAAGAGGAAAAGCTCCGACTGAACCCACAGAAATAATAAGGATAATTAGAGATTACTACAGACGATTATGTACCAACAAATGGGACAACCTAGAAGAAAGGGACAAATTCTTATAAACATGCAATCTTCCCAGACTGAATCAAGAAGAAATAGAAAATCTGAATATACTGATTGTTATTTATGAAATTGAATCAGTAATCAAATGACTCCCAAAACAAAACTCCAGGACCAGATGGTTTACAGGTGAATTCTACCAAATATTTAAAGAAGAGTTAATACCTACCCTTCTCAAACTACTCCAAAAAACTGAGGAGAAAGGACTGCTTCATAACTCTTTCTGTGAGACTAGCAGTCCCCTGATACCAAAACCAAAGATACCACAAAAACAGAAAATAACAGGCCATTATGCCTGATGAACATAGATACAAAAGTCCTCAACAAAATATGAGCAACCTGAATTTAATAGTACAGTAAAAGGACCATATAGCGTGATCAAATGGGATGTATTCCAGGGATGCAAGGATGATTCGGTATCTGCAGGTCAATGAATGTGATATATCACACTGACCAAAAGAAGGGAACAACTATATTATCGTTTCAATAGATGAAGAAAAAGCATTCAATGAAATTCAATATCCATTTGTGATTCAAACACTCAAAAAATGGGTACAGAGGGAATATATCTCAATATGATAAAAGCCATATATAACAAACCTACAGCTAACATCCTATTTAGTGGTGAAAAGCTGAAATCTTTTCCCCTAAGATCACGAGCAAGATAGTGATGTCCACTCTCACCATTTTTATTCAACATAGTATTGGAAGTCTTAGTCACAGAAATCTGACAAGAAAAATAAATAAAAAACATCCAGATTGGGAAAGAAGAAGTCAAACTGCCACTATTTGCAGGTGACATAGTACTGCGTGTAGAAACCCTTAAGACTCCACCAAAAAACTTAGAAGTAATAAATGAATTCAGTAAGTTGCAGGATACAAAATTAATATGCCTAAACTTGTTGCATTTCTATACACACATAATAAACTATCCGAAAGAGAAATTAAGGAAACAATCCCATTTACAATTGCAACAGAAAGAATAGAATACCTAGGAATAAATTTAGTCAAGGAGGTGAAAAACCTGTTGCTTTGAAAACTATAAGACATTGATGAAAGATAGGCACAAATAAATGGAAAGGTATTCTTTGCTCATGGAGTGAAAGAGTTAATATTGTTTAAATGTCCATACTACCCAAAGCAGTCTACACATTCAGTGCAATACCTATCAAAACACCTGTAGTATTTTTCACAAAGCTAGAACAAATAATCCTAAAATTTGTGTGTTACCACAAAGACCTCAAATAGCTAAAGCTGTCTTGAAAAGAAGAAAACAGCTGGAGGTATCACACTCCTTGATCTCAAACTATACTAAAACGCTACAGAGGGGTGCCTGGGTGGCTCAGTCGGTTAAGCGCCGACTTCAGCTCAGGTCACGATCTCGCGGTCTGTGAGTTCGAGCCCCCCATCGGGCTCTGGGCTGATGGCTCAGAACGTGGAGCCTGCTTCCGGTTCTGTGTCTCCCTCTCTCTCTGCCCCTCCCCCGTTCATACTCTGTCTCTCTCTGTCTCAAAAATAAATAAACGTTTCGGGGCGCCTGGGTGGCGCAGTCGGTTAAGCGTCCGACTTCAGCCAGGTCACGATCTCGCGGTCCGTGAGTTCGAGCCCCGCGTCAGGCTCTGGGCTGATGGCTCGGAGCCTGGAGCCTGTTTCCGATTCTGTGTCTCCCTCTCTCTCTGCCCCTCCCCCGTTCATGCTCTGTCTCGCTCTGTCCCAAAAAATAAATAAAAAACGTTGAAAAAAAAAAAATTAAAAAAAAAAAATAAATAAACGTTAAAAAAAAAATTAAAAAAAAAAAACAACGCTACAGAAACCAAAGCAGTATGGCATGAAACCACACACAATGGATCAATGAAACAGTATAGATTGTCCAGGAATAACCCCGCACTTTTATGGTCATTTAGTCTTTAACCAAAGAGACAAGCATATACAATGGAGAAGAGACAGTCTCTTCAATAAATGGTGCTGGGAAAACTGGATAGTTAATGAATAGAATGAACCTGAGCCACTTTCTTATACCATATAGAACAGCAAATTCAAAATGGATAAAGACTTAAATGTAAGACTGGAAACCATAAAACTCCTAGAAGAAAATATAGGCAGAAGGCTCTTGGACATCAGTTTAAGCAATATTTTTTTGGATCTGACTCCTCAAGCACGGGCAACAAAAGCAAAAATAAATAAATGGGAGTACATCAAGCTAAAAAACCTTTGCATAGTAAAGGAAACCATCAATAAAACAAAAAGACAACATACTGAATGGGAGAAGATCTTTGTGAGTGATAGAATCGATAATGGGTTAATATCCAAAATATATTTTTTAAAAATTCACACAGCTCAATATCAAAAAATCAAACACCCCAACTACAAAACTGGTAGAGGGACCTGCATAGACATTTCTCCAAAGAAGACACACGGATGGCTAACAGACACATGAAAAGATTCTCAACATCACTAAGCATCAGGGAAAAACAATTCAAAATCACAATGAGGTATCACCTCTCTGTTAGAATGGCTATCACCAAAAAGACAAGAAATAAAAGTGTTGATGAGGATGTGGGGTAAAGGGTACCCTTGTGTCCTGTAGGTGGCAAATGGTCAAGCCACTATGGAAAACAGTATGGAGGCTACTCAGAACAATAAAAATGCAACTATGATGCAATCCAACAATTCCACCTCTGGGTAATTATGTACCCGAAGAAAACAAAAACACTAATTTGAAAAGATATAGGCACCTCTATGTTTACTGCAGCATTATTTACAATAGGCAAGGTAAGGAAGCAACCCAAGTGTCCACTGGTAGATGAACAGATAAAGAAGATATGGTATATGTGTGTAGTGTGCATATATTGTATATATATACATGTGTGCATATTTTGTGTGTATACATACATATATATGTATGTATACACACACATACATAATGGAATATTACTCAGCCCTAAAAAGGAATGAGATCTTTCCATTTGCGACAATATGGATGGACCTAGAAAGTATTATGCTAAGTGACAAACACCATATGATGATGTCACATATGTGTGGAATCGCAAAAACAAAAAAACAAAACAGAAACAGATTCATGGATACAGGGAACAATCTGGTGATTGCTGGGAGAGGAAAATAGGGGAAGGGAATTTAAAGGTTCAAATTTCCAGTTATAAAATAAATAAGACATGAGGGTGAATGTACAGCACATATTATAATAACATTGTAATAACCTTGTACGGTGACAGATGATAGCTAGATTTATTCGGTGATCCCTTCGTAATGTATATAAATGTTGGATCACTGTGTTGTATACCTGAAGCTAATAGAATATTGTATGTCAACTACGCTTCAATAAAAAAAATTTCACCAATACAGATCCTCATTTTTTCTATCACCCCAATCTTTGCGAAGATCCAAGATGCCTTTCAACCAGGCCTTTACCTTACCTCATCCTAGCCTCTCTCTCTCTCTCTGTCTCTGCTCATTCAGCCTTCATTAAATGCTTTGCACACTGGCTGTACATTTTCATGTGAACTCTCATTTAGATCAGTTACAATCCTGGGAGTTTCAGTGATTCTCCCCACTTCAGCACATGGAAGAGTTTAAGTGATGTGCCCAAGGTCACTTAGCTCATAAGTAGGAAGTTGAGTGCTCTAATTCCAAGTATCATGTCTGTTTGTTTTGTTTGTTTTTAGTAGTCATATGACAGGCAGGAAGCTAGTTACACCAGGACAGGACTGGTTGCCCCTCGAGTCAACTACCTTCTCTTTCCACTAAACTTTACTCTAGATTTCCTTCAGTTTATCCAGAAGGCCGAACGAAGCAATAGCGTCAGGCAGAACTGGCTCCTGGAGTTCTGTATCCTTTTGCTTTGATTTCGTTGGAATCTGGAAAAGAGGTGGTAAGGACCCCGGTGTTTCTGCTGGCAGCATTGTCATTGTCACACATGTACAAAAGGCTTATGTGTGTTCCTTCTTCCTAGAAGAGAAGGGAGGCAATACAGGGCAGTTTTCCTCCACCGCAACCCTACACTATAATCTGTCGAATCAGTCACACTAACGTCCCACAAATCACCAGAGATGGCTGCTGGAGCTGTCACTGTGAACATCAGACATGCTGCCTTAAAAGTTCCATGAGGAGATCTGAATGCATGTTTTTAAATGTGGTAGAAGAGGCTTCTTAATCCCTGTTCAAACATTTTCCCAAATCCTCTCATGGTGATATTAAAATGTCCCCAAATTTCACCTAGGAATTAAGTCTACGTTATTTAAATTGTGTCGTCAGAAGTTGACATTGGAGCTTAAACAGACAGATTGTGGCATTAGCGGTCCTGTGATATTTGCCAATTCTTTTGGCCACATTTTGAGGTAAAATTCCAGAATTCGTGAGCTAATTATATACGATCAATAACACAGTTTTTATAGTATTCATGGCAGAGGTGTGGGAGTGAAACAGTATTGGTTTTTCAAACTATCACTTAAATGTGGAGTTGCTATTTAAACCCCTATTCTCCACAGAGCAAAATTACCATCTCATACCATGGTCCTGCTGCAAACATTGATGAGACTGTGCCCCCAGGAAGGAAACACTATCCAAATATTTCCCTCTTGGAAAAGTTCTGCTGCACGCATTGTCAAAAATCAGATAAAAATGGATTCTTCTCCTACCAGAGAATGATACTACCCCCCAGCTTACAAATTAATTGTTTGTAGCTGGCATTCACCCTGAGTCATGAGGTTAGTGTCCAGACACACTACGGTTTAGTTTGGTTTTTCTACCTGAAAGAATGTGTGTGGGGAGCATCTCCCTGACTCTGACCTTGGCAGGTAGCTAACCAGGCAGGAAAATCTGAGTCCAAGCAAAAATCTAAATGCCGAGGAGAGCCTCTGAAGTTCGTTAACTGAAGGGAAGTCCATCTAATTCATAAAAGCTGAGGAAGTAACGCCAAACCACTTAAAGATGGGTTTGGGGAAAGAAGCCAATCCTGGAAGCTATCATACCTATGCCCAAAGCACCTTCTAATGTGCGTCATGCTGACTTTTACAAATTATTGACCAAGACCTTCTTTCTCTCGTTTAACACGCCTTCCCTTCTTCATCACTCCCTGTACTTCACCCCATGCCCACCAACACACAGTCCACATTAACTGGTCATAGTGGAACGGTCACTGCCGTGGAGGGCTCGGCTCTTATCGGTCCTGTGCTAAACACTGAGATAAAGCAACGCAGAGAGTGTACGCAATGCTGAGAAGCCCCCTAGGGTTTGCCTTGGCTCTTTGCCATTTGGAGCCAGATAGTTCTTCTCTATGGTATGGTAGCTACAAATATAGCTAAAAATAAAAAAAAAACCCAATGGAGGTTTCACACTCCATGCTACTGATTACTGAATATACTTCTATGCATCATTTTCCTCCAGAATTTGGGACTAAATGATAGCACTAGCCTCAGTTGTTGGAAGGATTAAGTGAGGTAAAGCATGCAAAGTGTTTACTTAGTGTCCGGGACACAAACAACGATTGTGAGAGCCAACTAGCATCATGATCTCTATGATAGTCACTGTCATTATGATTGGTAATGTTATTGTCAGCAGCGGTGGTGGTAGCATGGTACCTGATGGATATGGATATGGATATGTGTGTGTGCATGTATGTATATGTGTATGTATATATGTATACATATATGTGTATATACATACATGTGGTATATATATGCTGATTATATATAGTCAAAAAGTATTGGTATTTGTTATTACCTTTTACTCTTCACAATAACTGTACGAGGCTTCTTATCCCTACTTCAAATATGGAAACTAAAATTCACAGAGAAGAAACCTGTCTAAAGTCACCCAACTAGTACGTAGTAGACCCAGGATTCAAAGTCAAGTTGATTTCACTCATGTGAACTGGCTAAGATTCCTTGGTGAACTTTGTACTCTACACATGCCTCTGTTACTTCATGTGTCACAGGGCATCTACTTGGTTTTCTTTTCTGGCATTCCCCTTCACCCCATACCATCACCTCTTGGCTGACTCTTTCATCCCAATGACATCCATACACCTGACACATCATAGGAGCCCAGGACTTGTTTGAGGGATTGTATTGAGTAAGTAAAACACTGTCAGTGAGCTCTGTGTCTAGGAGGTGTCCTTCTGCCACATCCTTCCTTCTGGTCACCTATCAGTTTGCCATTTGAGCCTCTGGAGTCTAAGGATCCGCTATCTGAGTGGGGGTACCCTTGTCAGCTTTTACATGTGACTCTTCATCCTCTATGGATAAAAATGAAAAGACAGAAAAGTAAATGGCTGAGGAAGCTGTTAGCACTTTCAAATGCCATTTTTCAAGATGTTTCAAAAATCACTCAGTGTGGCCGAGCACAAATAACTCTGTTAGGAATTGTCCTTGGGAGGCCATCCCCATTGAGGAGTGTTATCAGCCCAAAACAAAATTAACGGACAGCAGAAATTTTCTTTGGAAGACGTTGTCCATCCATATACTATGTCTTTCATAAAGCGATATGAATAAACAATGCTTTTGTCAAGGCTAATTTGCTTGGGAAAGTAGCAATCGAAATGGATGACTACATTTTCCTTGTTTTTGGCACAACCTCAGCTTTGAAATGTGTTTGTAATGGGTCTGCTGCTGAAAACTCCCCTCAAGAACCTCAGCCTAGATTGACAGAATGCTATTTCTTCTCAAGGCTTTAGTACACAGGGCAGAAAAATGGCCTTGTTTTCCCTTGCAGACTTCAGTTTTATGAGCCTCTTTTTATGATGTCATTAGAAACTGTCCAAGTTCTGAGAGGAGTGATCATTCTTTGGATTTTTCCAATACTCTGCTGCATAAAGTTTGTTGTACTCTAACTCTGGGCCAAAGCGGTATTGTCTGTAACCACTGGATCTTCTTGCACAATGTCAAGGCTGTGGAGTTGTGAGGCCTTGAGTGAGTCCCAAAGGTGGGTGTGATAAAAGGGACTGCACTCGATGATAAGGTGTCTCAAGGCTGATGGCCAGAAAGAACCCACTTCACAGACAGGACAGTTTTTCTCTTCATCTCTGTGGCAACCACAAGGCCAGCAGCTTCCAGTGAAAACTCAGAGATACCATTTACCCAGCTTCCCAAGAATCCCACGTAGTTATAAGATTTGGGCCCCAACATGAGAAAGAAAGAGATCAGTGTAACAGACTTTAGGCTAATGATACATAACCTTTGCTGCTTGGTATCTTCTAACATGGCCTTGGGGACCACTCTTTGATCATGAGTTGACTTTCCATCTTCGCTCTCCAGAAGGGCCATGTTCAAAAGATGAGGAAATACATGTGGCCATCGACAGTTATACAGACCTTCTTAGATTCATGGTTGCTTGTATATTTTCCATGGAAGGGAGGAAAGAACAATGATCCTGTCTCAGCCAACTCAGCCTGGTGGTAAAGTGTTCTTCATCCATCAGACTCTCAGCTCACAGGTCACCTCCTCTGGAGAGCCGCTCCTGACTCTCTCAGCAAGAGTTCATTGTCTCATACACTGCTGTTACAGTATCTACCTTGATATTTCTTCAATAGATCTTTCTCCCCATTGGTTGATAAGCTTCATGGGAACAGTCCACAGCCTTTCATCATGATCCCTCCCTAACACTTACCTACTAAGGTAGGATTCTTGCCTTGAATCATTACTAGCTGTTGTTGAGCTCATCAGCCTATCATCACGTTTCAGAGGCATCCATCCTGCTGCTCCTCAGTGTGTTTAGAAAGCACCACATGGTGGGCCGAGCCCAACGGTAAAGCAGGAAGTGATTATAGTAAGAGGCTCTGGAAGGAACCAGTACTCAAAGGTTGCTGAGTGGATTTCAGACCCCCATGCTCATTTACTTGGAAAAGCAGAATCTCAATGTTCTTCCAGAACTATTTCATCATCTCTCCACCTCCACCTCATGACTGAGTTTTAGCTGTGTTGATATTTAATATGGACATTGTGACAAGCCATCCGTTCATTCACTCAACTCATAAGTATTGAATCCTTACTATGTGCCAAGATTATTTTAGAAAATAAGAATTCACCAAGGGTATCAAGATAGACATCATGGCCCAGCAGGAAAGAGAAACAAATTTCACCATTTTCCATTAATTATAATTATAGTAAATGTTACCAAGAAGTTGAGCTAGGTGTTATAAGAAAGTAGAACAAGGAGATTCGACCTAGGGAAATAAATTTTGAGGCTGAAATATAGAAGATGACAAGATGGCTGAGAATTATCTAGGGAGGCAAGGGGGTAAGGGGAATAGTTCCTCTAGGTAGGAAGAAGACTGACACAGCGCAAAGGCATCTCCAAGCTCTATACAGAGGATTTACTATGTGAATTTTAGTGAAACTTCCATGTTAGAAAGAAAGAAATACCCTTCTAGTTAAGTAGTATGTGTGCATGTGTGGTGGGAGGGAATTATTGAAAGGAAAATAAGAGAATCTCAAAGGAACCAAAAGGAGAGATACTGGGCTTTATAAGAATTAGAAAACCAATAAAAGTCAGAGCTCCTTTCTATGACTCTAAATAGCTTCTTTTCTCCT
Source organism: Panthera onca (assembly GCF_046562875.1). Taxonomy (NCBI): domain Eukaryota; kingdom Metazoa; phylum Chordata; class Mammalia; order Carnivora; family Felidae; genus Panthera; species Panthera onca. The sequence goes on along the minus strand of NC_138340.1, from coordinate 30,289,953 downwards.
GTTCCCTTCCTTCTGCCTTCCTTCCTTTCCTTCCTCCATCTGTTAGTCTCTACCTCTATCCCTATACCTCTTTCTCTCTCTTCGTCAAGTGTCTTATTCTTTCAGCTGTTCCAATATGGCAGTCTACATGAGTAGACATGATCCTGCTATTTCAATTCCGCTAACTGCAATCTCAATATCTCTCAGTTCAATTGCTTGTGAAAGTAAATCCGGTTGACTGTTGGCCATTTAACTGAATTAGTTGGTTGATTTGGGTCAGGTGCCCATGTATGAAACATCTTTTTTTTTTTTTTTTTGCCACCCCTAATTGGCAAACCAATTCACATCCCATGTGATCCTGGTGGAATTCTGCCCTTAGCCGCAGGGATGGAGGAAATAATTCATGCCTAAGCAACTCAACACAACATATCACCAACCATAAAAGGTTGTTCAGGTTATGTGCATAAGTCAGACTTTGAGAATTTTGGAATCAAAGACATTATAGGGGGAGATATTCACTCTTCCTTTAGATTGCATGCTATGATGTTACGAGTTTTAACAACCTTTCTGTGACATTAAGGGGAGCCAGACTGAGTATGGAGCCACCTCCGAGGAACCCAAATTAAGATTTGCAAAAATACCAGTTGTTGTGATATTATCCGAGTCCTGACTCCAGCCTTGCTGGAAACTGGTCTACCCCAGGACATTTCCAACCAATCAATTCCCTCCATTGTTTAAGCGAGTTTCAAGTTGAATTTTTCTGTCTCTTGCAAAAAAGGACAAACCGATCTGGCTTGCCCCTCACCTGATTAGTATGGACCAAGGCTAAGGAGGGCAATTCCTGTTTCAAGTAGGAAATGATTCTTTGAGAAGGTGATTGATCCAAAGTATATTCAAGGCACCTGGACAACTTAGAGGTAATGAGGAAACAAAGAGCATGGCTAGCCATGTTGCTATTACAACTGAATTCATAAGCAAGGAAGGAAAAAAAAAATAGAGGTCAGTTCTGATATGGAATTGCTTTATCTTCTTTTCTAAAGAATTTTAATCATGTTTTTCATCACTTCATTAATTTTTTCAATTTTTCTTGAAAACAGTAACAATTCTTTCTACTATTCTTTTAGAAATAGCTACAGGCTATGTTTGAAACATCTCAAATGAGCTCCTTTTGAATTATTCATGTGAGAAAATCTCTATACGTATCCAGAAATAGGGTGTCTTTCTGTCTCCAAACTTAAAAACAACGGATTGCATTTTGCTAAAAAGAAAAACGGTTTCAGCTGAAACCAGACTTTAAAAATATCACCCCATTTTTCTTTCCACAAATCAAATTTGTCGGAGAAAACTGGGGGAAAAAATTGAACTATAATAAAACATTTGACTCGTTCTTACTATATGTTTATGTATGTATTTCTTACCTGTTAGAGATTGTAAATAACTAGAAGGCAGACAGCTGTCTACTCAACTAGGCTGAACATTTTTCTAGCACAGTGTCACCATATCTGGGCAAAATTTCACCATTGGTAGATGTCAGTACAACTCTGGGCTGTAAGATGTAAACCTTCTATGTAAATCAGGTCCCTTTTTATTCCTCTGCTCATACTTTTCTTTTCCTTTACAAGGAGCGCAAATTTCCCAAATTTGTATCCAAAGAGATGGAAAACATGTACATTGAGGAGCTGAAGTCATCTGTCAACCTGCTCATGGCCAATTTGGAGAGCATGCCGGTGTCCAAAGGTGGAGAGTTCAAACTTCAGAAACTCAAACGCAGCCACAATGCTTCCATCATCGACATGGGTGAGGAGAGTGAGAACCAGCTCTCCAAGTCAGATGTCGTGCTGTCTTTCTCCCTGGAGGTAAAAAGCCCTAAACCCTTGAAAGTTTCCTGGCACAGCCAGCAGGATGTGGGTGATTAGATGCATCACAATCAGCTTGCTTTCTCTTCCCTGCACCCCAGGAGCAGTTATTAAAATAACAGCTTGCTAAGCATAGGTCAGCTAATCAGCAAGTGATTCCCCATCTCCAGGAGCCCATGCTTTTCTGAAGGAAATGCAGTCTTAAGAACCATCTACTGAATTTAATCTTGCATTATTTTCCATCTTAAAGCACTGCTCAAGGATTTTGTAAAGCCCTTACGCAATTTAGAAAGTTTATGATGTTGCCATCCTGAGTTGGAGTTAGGAGAGAAGCAATCTAGCATCATTTGGTGAGTTGTAGATTTTCTTTCCTGTTGTCTCTCCTGTTGGGTACACAATAGGAGAGCCTCTTGCTGCTGGGGAGCCTTTTTAGTTTATTTCATCAGCCAAAGAAAGAACCCGTTCAGACCAGGACTGTGGCAGAAAGCTCCGCATGTCAGTACATTTCTCTGTAACTTCTGCTCACATGTTTGTTTTTCATACGTATGATAGAGGGAGTGGATCTGATCTGGCTGTGGTGGAATTGCCCAGAAAACTGATTCTCTATGCAGATTCCTGGCACCACCCAGACCAAATTTCAAGGTGGAGGCAATACAACATGGTGCAGTCACCTGGGAAAAGAGTTTGGTGGTTTTGCAAAAACTTAAACATAAAACTAGCACATGTAGAGTGCAACTCTATTCTTAGATATCTACCCAAGAGAAATGAAAACACACATCCCCATAAAATCTTGCTCCCGTTCAAAGTTTATAGCAGCACTATTTTTAATGGCCAAAAATGGAAACAACCTCAGTGCGTATCCCCTCGAAAATGGATAGACAAAATGTGGTACATCCGTACAGCGGGTTACTCCTCAGCAATCGAAAGGAACAAACTACAGATACATGCTTTGATTTAGATGAAGGTCAAAAACATTCTGCTTCCTGAAAGAAGCCAAACACAAGAGGCCACTTGCTGTTTGATTCCATTGCTACAAAATGTCTAAACAAGGCAAGTCTCCAGAAACAGAAATTAGATTAGGTTCTTGGGGCAGGGGGTAGAAATGGACAGGAGGGACATTACTGGGAGATAAAAATGTTCTAAAACTAACTGACGATGATAGTCATGCAACTTAGTAAATTTACTAAATTCACCGCATTGTACACTTGAAATGAGTTAACTATATGATATGTAAAATATGCCTCAATGGTGTCAGAAAAAAAAAATCTCTGGGTGGAATACACCATGAAATAAGCATTTTAATGAGCCACCCAGGTGCTTCTTATGCATTCTAAAGTTTGAGAACAGTTCATAACTTATTGAAGCTCAGAACCCCACAAGGATTTTATGATGGCCCTAGATTTGGGGAGACCAAGAGAATAGATCAAATTTCTGTAGATTTAATTAGAATTTGTAAAGACTAAATTAATTTTCTAGAACATCATTAAGGCTTCCTGTGAATTAACTGCCTGTAATTTGTTTTACTGTGCTCAGTTCAGATCAAGATAGTCCTATTACAGTGTGATCAACGTTTATTTTGCAGTTGGCAGAAGCAGTATTCAGTTAAATATAGGGCACTTGGTGTGTGAAAAAACCATCAGTGTAATTTCACAGAAACTTCCTTTTTTTCTTTCTTTTTTAATGCTGCCACCTGAGGTACTGAATGCTTTTTCTTAGGTGTCTTTGAATTTGATTACTGCCTATTAGAGGTGGCAATTTATTCCCCCACTGCCTCTTGTCTTTCTACAGAAAGTGGGGGAAAAGTGGTTTATTGATTTTCATGAAGCTTTTAAATCCGTAATTTTCTAATTCTTCATCAGTACTCGATATTATACAGGTGATTATCTGAAATCTAGCTGTGAGTGAGTCCCCAGCCACACTCCCATGTGTACATGATTCAAACAGGCTTTAACTTCTAAGCACAAGTACAGAACGAAATGCCCTCGGGTCCCCAAATACTTTTTACTTGGAACGCTAATTGTGCATATACTAAAACTGCCCGCAAGCATCATGGTGCGTCTCTTTGTGAGTGTGTGTTGGGCGATACGGTCAGGGGGACACGAAGAGGGAGATAGGGAACTGTCATCTTATCGGGGTAGACTGGGTTTGAACTTGCAGGTTGGTGGAAGACATGTTTTAGACAGTTACAGAATTGCGTGACCGCAAAGGACACTCTAGAGCAGTTAGCTGCAGCGAGAGAACTGAGGTCCAGGATCTGAGGTCCAGGATGCCTGACTGGCTTGGTCTTATACCAGGGGAGTACTCTGGTGAAAGAGAATGGGCAAATGGGGAGTGCCTCTGCCCGCTCCGCCATCATTAACTCAGCGAATCCCCCTAACAGTCTTCTGAGCCATTTGCATATGTGAAAACAAAGCCTCAGAGAGGTTAAGAAACTGGCAAATGATTACACAGCTGGTGAAGTTGCAGATTCAAGATTTCAATGGAGATCTTTTAAATCACAAAAATTGCGTTCTTTCTACTGTGCCTCCCATTTCTTTCCACCGGTATGGTTCTTACCAGTGTGAAAATTTTCTATGACCTACATCATCTTATCTGGGCCTCATACAACAGCCACAGACGGATACAGGATATACGTTATTGTCCACACGTTACAGATGAAGACACTGGGCCTCAGGAGATTTGACAGAAAAGTGGAGGGACTTCAAGGTCAAGTCATTTGCCCAGTAGCACATGAGTAATCCAGTGGTTCTCAAAGGATGGCTCCCAGATCATCAATATCAGCATCAGCATCACCAGGGAAATGAGTAGAAATAAAAAGTCTTGGGCTTCACCCAGACCTGCTTATTAGAAGCTGTGGGGATGGGGGTGCCTGGGTAGCTCAGTCAGGTGAGTGTTGGACTCTTGATTTGGGCTCAGGTCATGATCTCAGGGTTTATGGGATCCAACCCCACATTGGGATCAATGCTAACAGCATGGAGCCTGCTTGGGATTCTCTCTCTCTCCCTCTGCCACCACTCGTGCTGTCTTTGTCTCTCTCAAAATAAATAAATAAACTTAAAAAAAAAAAGAAAAGAAAAGAAAATCTGGGGGTGGAGCCCGGCAGTGTCTGGGTTTAATAAGCCTTCCAGATATTTCCGATTTACACGAAGTTTGAGAACCACAGGACTATTAATCAGCAAAACTGACTTGTACATCCTGGTTCAAAGCCAACTGTAGTAATCAAGCCCGTTAAAGAAGTGTACATGTTTTGCACAAACATACCCTTTTCCTTGTGTGATGCCATTTCCTCTTTTGGAGTACGATTGGGTGATATTTTTGTATACCTAGCTTACTATAGATCACTGATGCAGGGCATTTGTTTCAGATTTCTAAATCAGTGCATCGGCCCTATCCTCCCCTCTTATGTAAGACAGGGTCTCCCCACTGAATCAGAGAATAGCAGGTGATCGAATGGAGTGTAAGGGTCGTGGTGGGCGGTGTCAGGGATTGTAAATGATACATTTTGGTCCAGCAAAACACCAGCTTTTCTCCTCAGTCTAGAACAGAGAGTACGCAGCTGCAGGCATGTTTTTGTTTTCATTCCACAATGCTGACCTGCACAGTTTGTGTATTTTATTCCTCCCTTTGGGGATTATTGTCAAAATTTCAAAATCAGATTTCTGACTTTGGTTCTGATTCAGGTTTCCATTTTCTGGGAGGAGAAATCGCCGTATCTGGCAGCTGTGGACTAAGGACTGACAAGGCAACAATGGGGTGCGCCTGGGTCCTGACTGCTCTGTGTACATGGAGCATGTGCCCTCCGCTCCCTCTTGCGTCCCGGACTCTAATGCTGAACGGCCTTTGCTCTTAGCACTTGTGTTAACACTTACCTCACTGCAAAGAGAAAAGTGAATTTCTGGGCCTTTGTCTCTGCTGAGTGCTGAATTAAAAGCTAGACTATTTTGAAAGAAGATAAGAGAGACCCTGTTTCTTTGTGGAAAGGAAAAAATAATCATGCATTGAACCCAGGAAAACAGCAGCCGTTTCCCCTTACCTGTCTGGCCCCTGTGAGCATCTGAGGTAGTGAAGGTTGTCTTTCCATCTGGGAGGCAGTAAGTTACACTATGAAGAATTTGCATCTTCATGCAAGACTGGTACCAGGCTGGCTGCTGGAAAACTGATAGAAGCTACCAGATACCCGTCGGGTATTTTGGTGGCTTCTTCCCATCTGTGTATTTTCTTCTGGGTGATGCTTCCCATGGCTTTGGGTACAAGCTTGGGATAACCTCTGCCATGTGTGGTTCTCCTTCCAGGTGGTGATCATGGAAGTCCAAGGCCTCAAATCTTTGGCTCCCAATCGCATTGTGTATTGCACCATGGAGGTGGAAGGAGGAGAGAAACTACAGACCGACCAGGCCGAGGCTTCTAAACCAACGTAAGTTCTGTTTCTCCACAGCTCATCTACCAGAAGAAGGTTGCTCTCATTGCCACCATTTTGTCCAAGTTACAGGTCTGGTTTCCCCAGAAGGTTCTAGAAGGCATATACCTTGATTATTTTCCATACAGGATGACTCAATTACATTCTTATTCAGCAGCCGTAATAAGGATTCCAATTCCGGGGGCTCCTGGGTGACTCAGTCAGTTAAACGCCCAACTCTCGATCTTGGCTCAGGTCATGATCCCAGGGTTTGGGGATGGAACCCCATGCTCGCTCACTTGCTTGCTCTTTAAAAAAAAAAATGTGTGTAAGGATCCCATTTCCTTCAGAGCTGAAAACAGAGGAAACTTAAAGAAATAATCTCCATTCTGGAGGCTTTATGTATTAATCTTAGAGAATTCAGTCACATCTTCAGTCCTTTGATACAATGTACCGGAGTTTCATACAAAATTTCTTTTATTAGATTTACTAAATAATATTTGGTTTATGGTATAAGCAATTTGTTCAAAAGTTTCTCTATGTGCCACAGTTATGACTATTTCAGTAAAGCAGTTATGACTATTCCAGTAAAGCAGTGTATTATATTAGATACATTAATTCATTCAGTCAGTACATATTTGCCAAATGTTCACTCTGTGGGTACAAGGTAGAGGTGCCCAGGGGAGAGGAAGGTAGTCACTGCTATAGTTCTACAGATCTTATACTTACCATTGAGTGGGAGGATCAGAAATATAATCACATTAATGTATAATTACAAATAGTTATAAATGTTGAAAAAGAAAGAGTGCTTTGACAAGTGACAGCAGAGGACTCAAATCACTTTGTGGGGAAAGAGTCAGAGTTGGGCTTCTTTAGGAGTTACAAGACATTTGGGCTAGTATTAACAAAAGTTGAGCGAAGCAGGTGGGAGTGGAAAGAACATTCCAGGCAGAGTCAGCTTGTGCAAAGGCCCTGTGGCCAGCAAAGGCCTTGTAGGAAAGCAGAACTGAAACAAGGCCAGTGGAGATGGAGTTCAGAGAATAGGTATGCCATAAGCTGCCAGTGAGGCATGAAGGGACCACACAATGAAGGGCTTTGCTAGACTATGGAGAGGAAAGCATGGAGATAGGTGATTACAAATGTGTTTTAAAAAGATCACGATGGCTGCAGTGGAGGGATGCAGGAGACCAGCTAGGATTCTATGGCAATCGTTCACAAGAGTGATGATGATCAATTCATTTGGGTCAGAAGACTGTCAGGCCTCAAAGATTCTTGACAGGTCACTACTATTTCCCTCCTACCCCACTGCCTCTTTCCCTTCCTTTTCTATCTCAATTATGCCAACCAGAGTAATGACCTTTGTTTTGTTATGGTTGTTAATTCAAAGAAGTCATAAGAAGGATGACCCCTGATAGCAATGCCCTGCTTCTCCTCCTACAAAGCATTATGAACTGTTTAGCAGAACATGAATAGCTTACCAGGATGTTGAAACAAAATAGTTCAAAGAAAGCACTGCATGTTTCCCAGACTAGAGAAAATCTAGGGCATTGTATGCCTTCAAGTTTTTCTTTGCATAAATAACCTCGGAAGCTGGGCGAAATTAATGAACGTAAGCAAGAGGAAATGGAAACAATACAACTTGTCACACACGATCCTTCCTCCCTTTTTTTAAACTTAGTTTTCAACTGAAGATGAATGCAGTTTCCTTTTTACTGCCTGCCTTTGATACAAATCCCAATTTTCCCCACACCTGTCACCATGGCCTGATCATTATCAATGTTATTATGTTATGCTGCATTATTTATGCATGCTTTTAAAAATGTGTCGTATGTGGGGGATGAAAAACCTATTCCGTGTTTCTGCCAACTTTTTAGGTGTTGGGCTCAATATGGTGTCATAAGATAGAAGAGGAAGGAGAAAGCTCTGATTATTCCGACAGGCTGTTGTTTCATATGAGCTATGGTAGCTTAAAACATAATTCACATCATTTTATTGGGTTTAAAGGTTTTAGCTGCCAGGGTAAATGATGAGCTGATCTTCATGTGTTTATGAATGCTCAAAACAGAGTTTCAGATTACAACTAAATATGGAATACTTCAGTCTTTCTACTTGACATACTCGTATTTCACATACATATTTACTCCTATCCACACATGTGCATTATTATGTCCATATTAATAAACATCTCACACTGAACCATTTTGCTTTTCTAGCCAAAAGTATGATAGTTTCATTTCTCTTCCATCAGTGCGTGGGTACTACTAAAACCTCACAGAGGATTTTCTTGTTTGCCTGTTTGTTTTTAAATACAGTAAGAGTGCAGATTTCAGGTCTAGGGTCAAGTCAAATCAGTCAGCAGTGGCTAACTGCAGCACTGTGTTAAGAAGGGTTCTGAGGCCAAATCTGTATTCAGCGAAAATAGCGCATGACGAACTTGGAATTGGAATGTCTGCCATAGGAGAGGAAGAGGTCTAAGAACCTCATGTTTGCCATTTCTATAGCACCCCAAAGAGATAAACCCAGAGTTTGAAAACTAGCGATGCTTGTGTTTCTTGCGGTCTCTTCTTTGATCCTTTTTTAAAAATGGCTATTTATTTTTAAGAGAGAAAGAGAGAGAGTGTGAGAAAGAATGAGAACACATGCGAGCAGGGGAGGGGCAGAGAGAGAAGGAGACAGAGGATCCGAAGCAGGCTCTGTGCTAACAGCAGAGAGCCCAACACCGGGCTCGAACCCACGAACTGTGAGATCGTGACCTGAGCTGAAGTCGGATGCTTAACCGACTGAGCCACCCAAGCGCCCCTCTTTTTTTTTTTTTTTTTTATCATTCCTGCATCAATTCTGTTTACAACCTCTATCATCTTCCTTGTAAATCAATAATTCTTTTCCTCTCTTCTTTGCCAGTTTCTTTGTCCTAGTTCAGTTCTGGAAGGCTTTTTTCTGCCTCTGGCGGTACCTGGTACTAGGAGCAAGCCCGTTGGTACAGGGGCCTTTTCTTCCTCCCTCCCTGGTGTGGACTTATTCAGAATCCTCTCTACCATTTTTTTTTTCTTTGAAGCTTATATTTCTTCTCCTTTTTTTTTCTACTTCTAATTTTTCCCATTGCCAATCTCCAGTTATCATGTCTGCTCCTTGATTTTGATTACCCCAAAAAGTATCCTTTGGAGGGTTATCTTCTATGTGTCCTAATAACTCCACTTCATTATCTGACAAGCTTAGCCCTTTTCCTGCCCTATTCATCCTCTGAATCTTGTCTTTGACTATTCTTACCACCAGCATATCCCCATACTTTATTTATACATTCTAAAATCAAAATTAAATCCAAGCCTGTTTTATTACTCTTGAATTCTATTGTTGCTGCTAATAAGTATTTTCACTCAGCAACTGGAAACCCACATCTTATCCTTCGTGTGTCTACAAGGAATTTGACTTTTGTCTTTTTTGTTTTGTTTTGTTAACAAGTACAGTCATGAATCGAGGAGTACGTTGCATAACCCACTTTGTCCAAGGGTGTAGGTTTTTGGAACTCCAATGTATAGATAATTCCAATAAAAGCAAGGGCAGGAGAATGGTACCTGCAGGGAGAATGATTAAGTTTGGAAAATGCAAGACATTAAATCTGAGTTATTCAATCTTCGTGGGCATTTAAAAAACTTGGAAGATTTCCAACCATATAAATGAACCTACTTAGCTTTGTTTGTTCATGAGTTTCCCAAACTTGTTTCACCTAATACCTATCAGCATCCTTTGGAAATGCTGGTCTATATTGTCCAAATCTAGTCACGGAGTTTCCAAACTCTCCCTCACCTCCTCAGCCAGTGCTGTCTCTTCACTTACAACCAGGGCCCTGCCCCGCATGATCATTTTGGATCCGGTGTGTGTAACGTAAGACTGCTGTGTTCATGACTTAAAGAATCTTTTTGATTGGAAAAAAATGGTGTGTGCACGCATGCGTCTGTGTGTCCTCTGTTCATCCTTCATTTTAGTGTGCTACCTGTGGGATTATTTTCAAGCAGACTCTATGCCCTCTCAATTCAGTTGTCCTCCTTTCCTGGGTTTTTAATGTGGAAAGCCAGCAAAATATGTTATCACAATTTTCAAGCAATGTGTTTATTTCAAAGACTTTTGCCTCCATTTGTAATACATTGTTTCTGCTTCTGTGAGAAACCAAAGGAGGTGCTGAGGCAGAAGTAATTGAAATGGTGTTTTTTAGGCAGGCAATCTCAGGAAAGCAAGGGAGTGGAGGAGAGAAATACTTTGCGGATGCAAGAACTCAGATACATTTGTCTACCTCCCATGGAACAGAGCAGAAGACTTTTCTTGTCACCCCGAGGTGTTTTTCAAAAAGCCCGACACTCTCAGCTCTACTGATAACAGAGATTATGTATGTTTTTATCAAGACAGGACGTGGAGTAAAATCAAATCATGTGACAAGGAAGTAACTAACTGCTTTTCCATTTGTTTGTCAGTTCTTCTGATCAGGTCAAGAATGATTTTATTTGGGTCTGGTAGATATTTAACACCACCAGAGGCCTCAGGCTCTGAGTCATCTGCAAACAGGAACCTCCAATTAGAATTTCACAGCATTGTTTAGATCTCATTTACCCAAAAATGTTTTTTTGTATACTGGGCCTTGAAGTGGTTTAAGTTGAAAGAGAATGTCTTTTCTGAATGTCTCCTTTGAAATGTAGATGTCAGGGGCTGATAGGAGGGGTGGGGACTGGTATTCCCTCAACAAGGGACAGGGGATGCTTTCTTTGTGTCCTCCTGGTGCTGGAGCTACAGCCTTGAATGACACACGTCAAGCTCTGGCCCCACAAAGTGTGCATTCTCATAAAGGGCACAGGCAGGAAACACATGAACAAGGAAACACGTAAGATAACCATCATTTCTAATTTGTGTCACCTTCCATTCATGGCTGGTGGTGCTGCTTTGTCTTTTGCATCAGGGATGTAAGTTTTCTCTTTTAAAGAACCATATTAACATTTAAACGTGAAATAATTTAAATAAAATATATTAAGTAAATAATAGCACAGGTGGTGCCTAGATAATGGTAAAAAATAATAACGAAAGTATCCTGTGTTGGTACGTGGGAACAGCAAAGATTGGGGAGATGGAATGCAAATTAATTTAGGAAAATTGATGTAAGGAATTCTAAGATATTCCCTGAGTAGAAGATACACTCCAAAGTGACTTTCTTCATGGATTTGTATGGTGTAAATTACTCTCTAAAGAAAAGCAAGCCCTGTGGGTTAAATATCACAGAAATTTAAGTAATTGGGCTAAAAAGAAAGGCAGTTTTAGTTAGCCGTCTAATATTGTGTTCAATTGTCCAAAATTATATTCTTCTGAATGGAAACCAAGGATGCCACTTGACATTTGATCCTTTAACAAGTTTATTATTCCCTGACAAGCCATGGGCTTCGTGACATATGGCTTTCATTATTGTCACGGATTAGAAAACACAACCAGACTGTTTCCTTCCACTTTCCAGGGGAAGAAGAAAATAAGATGCCCTCATTGGTAGGTCTTGCTACAGCCCTGGCATTTTTCAGTGGCACCTTATCTAATGAGGCCACATTAAAGCAAAACACGAACACAAAATGCAATGACTTTCTGTAACACTTCTCTTCTGTGAAATATATTGTTTGTCCTAATGGCAACTCCAAGTGGGCCAGGCTTATTATGTCCAAATTACTCATACAAATGGAGTTGCATTAAATCGCCCCCACGGTAAGTCAGTTCCAAAGCTGGGAAAGGAAGTTGTGCCACCAATTCCTTGACTCATATTATCATCTTAATGGTACTTCCTTTCTCAGTATAAAGAAAATGTTTTCAGTATACTGGACCTTGGAATGATTTAAATGGAAGCAGGATGTATTTTTTGAATAGCTTCTTTGAAATTTAGATGCAAGAGAAGGATATAAAGGGTGGGCACTGGTATTCCCTCAACAAGGGTACATGGGATGCTCTCCTTGTGTCTGACTTGTGCTGGGGCTACAGCCATGAATGACATAGATCACGCTTTGGCCTCATAGAGTGTACATGCTAGTAAAAGACATGGGCAATGAATGAACAAATAATTGTTTAAGATAATAGCAGATTGTAATTCGGTTCTAAAGGAAATGAAGAGGCCCGCTGTAGTAAAAAGTCCTGGGGAGGTAAACATGAAAGGAGGTGATTCTTAGGAGGCCTCACTCCTTTGTCATGAGGAGTGCCTCCTAAGAATCACCTCCTTTCATGTTTACCTCCCTCGAAACTCCATGCTCAAGGTCACAGTCCAGGAGGCATTTATGTCGTACCTGAGTGGGAACTTGGCTACCACTTCTCTTGTTTTTCTTACTGAGAGAGATGCTTAGCTTCTTTCAGAGTTAATTAAATCATAAATGGTAAAGGCCAACACTGACCCAGAAATTCAATTTTGCTAGGCTCCCAGATGTGTGGGTTGGGAAGAAGCAAAATTATAATTATAGTTTGGGATACTCAGAGACTGCCCTGCCTCTTAGACCAGAAAGATTTGTCCAGAAGCACAACTTTTATTGAAAACCAGTTTGTGTTTGCTTGTGTTGGCTTGCTTGGGTAGTGAAAGGAAGCTGGCTGATAAAAACAGGAAAGAAACAGTACTGTAAGAAGTGGAAAGGAATGGAGTTCTAGAGACCAAGCTTCAGAGACAGAACTCCGAGCGTTACACACGACTCTTCCATAAATATGTCACCCCATCTTGTTCAGGTTACCAAGCTTTCCAGCTTCACCGTGTTCTGATGAGTGGTATCCAAGAACACTTCCCCCCCCCCCCCCCCGCCCCGGGCAATTCTGTAAGATGTTCATCTACTTGATCCAGAGAAGAGCCATAATGGCAGAACTTTAAGGCAGAGTTTTCAGGAATTTCAAGTAACACTGAGGTAGTGAAGTTTATAGACTTGGTAGAAGTTCAAAACTGGATGATCAAGTAACAGCTGAAGTTTGACAAGTTACACAATGATGTTCCATCTTAATGTGAAAAATTCATGAAAATTCTGATTTCATGAGTAGTCCACTGTAGGGTAGGTATATAACGAAGATGCATTTTTTTTTCTTAGCCCTTTAGGGACCAAGGGACAGAAGGTTCATTTACTTTCTGGTTTAGCTCCTCAAATACGTTGCCAGAACTTACCCATCACTTGTACCTGATGCTAGAGTAATCTGAGATTGGGACTGATTGCCCATCACTGGTTAGTGGAAATCCAATTTAATGCATTTCTCCCCAAGTGTGGAAGACCACTGAACTTATCACTTAGTGACCAGGGAGAATGTGGGAAGGAATGGTATATTGTTTCTTACATGTAATAGTGGAATGCAGCCCAAGCACTTAATTTATCCTCACTAATAAGAAAATAAGAGACGCTTGCTTTAGATTCATCAATGCATAGAAGCAATATGGCATCTTGGATAAGAGCACAGAATCGGGAGCCAGAGCACTGGGTCCATATCTCAGCTGCATGACATTGGGCAGGTTATTTAACTCGTTGTGCCTCAGTGTCCACGTTCTTACGAAAATTAAATTAATTAACATATACAGACTATTTAAAACCCTGCCTATCATGTTGGCTATTATTATCATGACTTCATTCTTGTTTGGAGGGAGGAAAGAGAGCTGGAAAAAAATGGCTAGGTCTAAAATAGCAATTAACTGTTAAGTAATGTAACACCTTCTAGGGACCAGGTCCTGTGCTCAGTATTTCATAGTCAATGTCTTATTTAATGCCGTACTGACACCTATGAGATAGGTACTGTTATGATTCCATTTTACTGATGGAAATGCTGAGATTCAGGGAGGGTAAGTAACTTGGTGAAAGTTGCACAGGTAAGAAATAGCTGAGCCAGGAGCCAAATCCAAAGCCTGTACCTTTAACACATGCTGCCACTCCACTTCCTGAAAGAAATCATGCCACTAAAAGAAGGCATTTTTTCATTAGCATTGACTACTCAGCAAAGGTGTCTAACAGGGCTCATTCCTTTCCCATAAACGCAGTTACTTTATGGGGTAAATCAGTGCCCCTGCTTACAAGGTGATGAATGTGCCATCACACATCAGCACTAATACGGGTGCTCCAACTCACTGTAGACTCTCAGCTCCGCAGGCATAATTCGACCCACACGAGTCTGTGTGAGTCGGCAGAGATGAACCTGGGGTGGCCCTGACCTTCAAGGTGCTTACCAGATTCCAGAAGGAGCCACTAATGATAATGCTCGTCATCTCTTCTGACAGAATCAGTATCAAAAGCAATTGCCCCTACCATTCACTGAAGTCGGCTAGATGCCAGCCAGTGAGCTAGCTGGTATCATATGGTTGAGTCACACAGCCCTGGGTTTAAATCCCAGCTCCACTGCTCACCTGCTAGGTGACCTTGGGCAAGTGGATCCTCTTTCCTGAGCTTCCTTTCCTCACATTTGAAGTGGAGATAACAATACAACCTGCCCCGTGGGCTCGGTGTTGAAAAATATGATCCATTTTAGCAGCTGAGTTCAATGAACGACACAGTGTAACCTTTCAAGAAATAATAGCCAAAGACAGACTGTGATCTCGCTGAATCCCACATGGCACTGTTAAGAAAGAGATACCCACTAATGCCCTCGTTACCCATAAGAAAGAAGCAGTTCAGAGAAGAGGCGTGCCATAAAATCTTACAACTCCTCAAATATAGGCTGTATGACTCCACACATGTGGGAAAATCTGCCTAAGGAGAAAGGGCACGATGGCCAAACTTCTTTCCAGAGCCAGAGGACCCCCAAGGTAGACTGCCATCAATTGGATGATACAAGAGCTGGTTCCCAAAGGCAAGAGGAACAGAAAAGGGCAGGAGTCCTTCCCGAATCCCTACCCAGGGTCACAACATGCCAAATCATTCAGCCCCCTACACCTGGGTCTCTACACGCCCGTTCTTCCAGCTTCTTTCTGGATCAGAGCCTTTGTTCAAGAGAGGCCACAGTGCTGTGGAGATCATCTTTGTCTGTGTGTTATCGGTTTTACGGCAAAGTGCCCTGTGCTGCGATACAGAGCTCACCTCACTGCAGGGCTGCAGATGAGTGTGGGGCCTCTGGGGAACACAGATGCTCTTCTTGTCATAATGCCAGTCATCGAGGTGTTTGGGACCTTCTGGGACTCCAGTGCTTAAACTCTAGAGTCCCAAAATTCCCTGGGTTCCTTTGCAAGGACTTAAAACTTTCACCCCACCCCACAGCTTCTGGTTCAGAGAATTTGGGCTGAAGCAGCTATTCCAGGGAAGCTTTCGTAGCTGGAATCTGGTTGGAAACATTTTGGTGATAGTATGGAAAATAAAGGTTCAGTGTAGGCATAAGAGCAAAGCTTTGGGGTAAGACAATCCCTAGTTTGGATCCCAATTGTGCCATGGACCTTGTTACATTGGATGAGTTACTAAATCTTTCTAAACCTATGTTTCTGCAACTATAACATGAGGCTAATGATACATATAGGCTTGTTGATGAGGCTTCAAATTTAATAATATATGCAAAGCACTTGGGACAAGTGTAAGAATTGGTATTCTTATTTTTGTAATTTATTATTGCCTTCAGTGGAGCCAGGGTGAAAGGGAAACAGGTAACAAAGGCCATCAGTCAGGTGCCCTTTATGGTTTAGATGCATGTTTTTAGTTTTCCTTGGACTGCCCTCATTTATACGTAAATTATGTACTTGTACTTGGAAAAATCTGTATTTCAGGCTGACTTTCTTATCATACCTTACATAGATGATCAATAAATGTTGATCGACTCAAAGTTAAGCCTTAACGGCAAATGGCTCTGGGAAAAGCTAAGGAGAAGGTCCCTGTGATGGACTTGAACCCTCTTTAGAATACTAACGGTCATAACGATAATTATGGTGGAGATTTCTGTGCTGAAATGAGTACTAAGTATCTGAAAGAACAGAAATGGCTGCATAATATCTAAAAGAACAGAAAAACTGTGAAAAATCAAATGAACCCATTGTGTGAACTCTTTTCAACATCCAACCACTATCACTTTTCGAGTAATGAACACAGTACACATATGTATACACACACATGCACACCAAAGAATTGCTAGGCGCATCACCAGTTAAAGTACATCTGTGTAAAGTTGGGTGTATCTTGTCATTTAGCAAACAGGCTATCATGGTTTTGTTGTTTGGGATTTTTTCTTTCTTTTGTAAATGTACTAGAGAGACAAAAGGAATAAAAAGAGAGCTCTTGTCTACCGTTACTTTACATATCAAGTCTTTGATAGGTACAATAGGTACAATAGAATTGCAATATCAATAATTGAGAACTGTTAGGAAAGAGGAATTGGAAGCAGGGATCTTGGCACTTGAAGTCCCAGTTCTGCCCTGCCACGTTTCACCTTGTTTTTCTCCCTGCTGCATCAGATCACACAAAGTATCCACTCCGACAGCAGAACTTGGTGATTTTCTGTTGAGCCAAGTATACATCAAGACTTGGGGCCTGGAAAATGCTTCTCTCTTTTGCACTTTCCTACTTAGAAGACCCCACACAAAACACATCTCAAAGCCAGCCTGGCCTCCAGAAATGGCAGCCTCTGGAAGGACTCGTTGTGCTCTTTTGGTCAACTGTGACCAGAATTCATACCATGGGCCTGCCACCTGCTGATCTCACAGATATCTGTAAGTCAAGGGGAGCATCAGGTTGTAGAGAGAAAAGCACAAGATGCTGTTCACTATCCTTCATTCATTCAATCAACCCTTCCTTCCTTTGTTGTGTATGAGTACCTACAGCATGCTCAACACTGTGCATGGTGCTGAGGACAGAGCAGGGAACAAAAGATGAAAAATTGGGATGCCTGGGTGGCTCTGTCGGTTGGGCTTCTGACTCTTGACTTCAGTTCAGGTCATGATTTCATGGTTTGTGAGTTCAAGCCCTATATCAGGCTCTATGCTGACAGCATGGAGCCTGCTTGGGATTCCCTCCCTCCCTCCCTCCCTCTCTCTCTCTCTGGCTCTCTCTCCCTCAAAAAATAAATAAATAAACTTAAAAAAAAATCCAAAATCCTGCCATTATGGCACCCACAGTCTAATGGGACAGATAATCATTAGATAAGACCACTTTAGATCATTGGGTAGAGTTGCATCAAAGTGTGGGTTTGGCCTTACTCTTCAGTCAGAATCTAGTAACTTTGCTTCAGCTTTGTCTTTGGAAGACCTGATAGTCAAATGTTATTTCAGAGTCATTTCTGTCATTCCTGCATTTGCGTGTGCTCAGTGATCATGTAATCACATAAATAACCCCCATCGCCAATCAAGGTGATAATGTCTATAATACAGGCAAGGTTTGCTGCTCATATCTTAATACTCATTTTAAAATGTAAGTGAACGTTACAAATACACGTTAGAGTCAAGATCTTTATGTGTGCTTTTTATGTTGAATTCCATCAGTCGTTGGTTCCGCACACACACTAACACACGTATTTGTTATCAAATTGTCAACAGAGGTCATCCCTTACGATTACAAAACTGTTTATTTTAAATGAAACAAATGACTTTTCAAATGGTTAAATAAGTAGATGACTATTAAAAGAATGGGTTAACTTGATATCTTTAGGAGGAACATTCTATCCCTTCTGAGCCAAGAAATCTATAAAATTTAAATTATAGTACAAGGCAGAAAAATAAAGGTTAGCCTGTATCAGAATTCTAATCATTGTAGACCCATTTGGTGTACCAGCCTTCATCACATAAGACAAGATACAATAAAGCTTACCTTAATCTGTTCTATCCAGAAGAAAGAAAAGCTTAATAAGTCACTGTCACTGTTGACATTTTCACACACTGGCAGAGCAGATCCCCAAATATTTCACTCCTCCACCAACCTCAAAGCAAATATCTACTTAGCGTCCAACCTTAACATGCCATATAGAGGCACCGAAACAGAATGCTAAGAAATTCTTGCTCCTACAGCATAATAACCAAAGTTTACATTTTGATTATTAAAATGTCAATAATAAAATTATAATAACTAAATCATTAATAATTTTATTTGACTTCTGTATTCTCAGAAGCTTATTTTGTGATGTCCGTGCTTAGCCTTTTCCAAATATTTATTGTATCCCTCAGTCTATTTAGCATTCAGCCAAAATGTGGGTTAAGGGCCTTTGCTGTGAATCAAGGACGATTCTGTGGAGATTAGCCACACTGAGGAGAAGCTGTTGTAATTAGACTGGTCAGAAAGTATCCCCAGGAAGGGATGATTGAGCTGAAATGTAAACAGGAAGGAGCTGGTCCAGGAAAGAACGTGCTGGGCAGAGACAAAGGAGATTTCAAGACCCTGCGTAGGGAGGAAACTGGCACATGTGAGGGGCAGACAAAAGGCTAGAGATGGGTGAAGAATGAGGGGGAAGGAAGTTGGAGGTGAGTCGGTGAGGCTGGCTGAAGCCAGATTTCACACTGATCTGGAGACCAAGGTTACTTGTCTGGATTTTAAGCCGGCAAGTAACTTGGTGGCTGCTGTGTGTAGTAACTTGACTACATGGGGAACGGGCGGGATTGAACGCAGGGACACCAGTTGGGAGGCTGCCACAGTCCTGTGGGAGAAGATGGTGGTTGATGGTTGCAAAGGAAGGGGAGTAAAAGGGACGGGTTCAAGACCCATGGGGACGCCAAGCCAAGCCTTCTGGTTTTTCACTCTTCCCAAGTGCTCTACCCTCTGGAGGTCACGTTCTAACCCCATACAACACTGGACTCTTGCCTCACGACCGTGTAGTTCTTCGTTATCACCCCACCTTGCTTTGTACACACTGCTTGCCGATTTGTAAGCTGTAATTCCTGTGTCTTGGTGAATGACCTTGGGGGAGTTGACGCCAGCCTGGCGTCGCTTACAGCCTTGTGGGTAATGGATGTACACCCGGGAGTTGGGACAGTCCGTTCTCTCGCTGGGCCTTTTCTTCCCTGCAAAGATTACTCTACAGCTGTACCAAATTTGTTCTTTCTCCACGTTAGCAAAGACGTGTCTTTTACAGAATGTTACATGCTGACATTAGGGTGACATTGACACCAAACCAAAAAAGAAAATTAATGAATTCACATTCCCCTCAAGGTTTCATTTTGTGCTTGGTTTAAAAGTCAGATTGCACTGTGCTTGTGGTAATACTTGCTGCTGGTAGGGAGGTATTAATGTGAAAGGATTTCAAGAAATAACCTACAATGGGTCCAATCTCACAGAGCAAGGGAGCAGTTTTCTGTAGATAATGTGAGTGTTGGGTACTTGAAGTCTTTCATGAGGATAATGTTTAATTACATTTAAGTAAATCAGGCTTGACTCCAACTTCACGGTGCAATCTTAGACCCAGGACTCCGCTAACAGATGCAGCTGCTGAAAAATCTGGGCAGAAAATACGTATTTTGTGCATATACTTCAAATAATATTTTTTAGTATCTATTTTGTATAAGGCACTGTGCTCAGTCTTATTATTGGCTTAGTTTTTAAAATTAGACATGGTGTTTTCGGATCAAAAATTTAATGTCTATTGCTGAAATTTGGGGGAGATTATAAGGAAAAATGTAAAAATTGCTCATGACCCCAATACTGGCAGCAATGATTATAAATAGCACGGTGTTGCTTTCCAGGTTGCTTTTCTGTATCTGTGAGTGTGTGTACTTACAAACCTACAGATAAATGCACATGATAGATAAGCTTGTATGAAAATCTTCTTGCTCATCTATGATTGTTTATCTTGGAGAAATTCCTGGAAATGGTTTGTTGCTTCACAGGTAGTTAGTTCCTCCATGTTGGTGAGTGGTGAGCAGGGTGACCAGCTCATCCCAGTTTGCCCAGAGCTTTCCAGGCTTAGCGCTGAAAGTCCTTTGCCCTGGGGCAAAGTGGAACAGTGGGTCATCCTACGTGAGTGAACACTTCTGTTCCACCTCCGTCATCCTGCATAGTCGGGGAAAGTGTACGACTAATAGTCGCCTGCTGAATTTGTCGGGAGACCTCTGTCTCTTCAGCTTCCCCCATCAGGATACCATCTTTTGTCTCCGGCAACCTTCAGAGCATTCACTGGAGCTTTTTGTATACAAACAGCAAACAAGTCATTGTGCTCATGCGAAGGTCATGCTCCGGCCTCACTGAGCAATCTCAATTTGCTCCATTTGTCTGGATACATAAATAGCTTCACAATTAGAATGATTATGTAAACAGCAGAGTGAAACTCCATGTAAACAGATTACTTTGTAGAATTTGTACATTGAAGTGAAAACAAGGAACACCTTCCTTACATTTGTATAGGAGCTCCTGTGGCTATAGCATCAGGAGGAGACAAAAGTCCTAGATTAAACTAGAGGGAGAAACAGTGCACAAGATACAGAAAACTCATTGCCGGAATTTTGCAATAACTACTAACAATATAAATCCTTTTTTAAATGGAGGGTTGTTTTTTTTTTTTTAGTTTCTTGTAACTAACCTAGTCCTTGTAACCTACCAAGGATCAGGACACCATATCCATATTGTGGGTGTCAAATTCGAGAGAAAACATGTCTGCCAAGCAACTCTTAGGACTAAGGTTAATACACTGGCGTTAGTTAAAGTAACATAAAATCAGTTACTGACTTCGTTGCCTAATACCTAAACTTTTCTGCGGTCTAGGAAAAAGTATTATATAGAAAGCAAATGGATGTATAAATATAAATACAAAATAAAATATAAATATAATTTGAGAGACTATATATATAAATATATATACACACACACACACATACATACACATACATACATACATACATATATACATACATACATACATTTGAGGAAAGTATTCTTCCTTCTCTTTGGCTTTTATTATCTTTTTAAAATAAGTAAACTAATAAAAAGGTTTGACCTGTGTTTGAAATACAAAATACCCAGACACTTAAGAAGTAAGAGAAGAAATCTACATAACCTTGAGGACACTCTAAAAGACAGGCAGTTGGTAGGACTTAATTCTAAACCTAGGTTTCCAGGATGATTGAAACCCTAAGTCTCTTGAAATTGATGTCAAACACCTTATTTAAAGTGGAGGTAAATCACACAAAACCCAGCAGTATTTGCACTGATGTTTTAGACCCAAGTGAAAAAGAGAAGTACATACTCTCTTTACATGAGGTTAAACCCAATCAAGGGACAAGTAATTAAAATTTCTTCATAGGAATCCTTATTTTAAAAAGAAAATGGGAAAGCGCAGATCCAAAAATATTGTCCTTCCAACCAAAACAAAGACTGTGTTTTCATGAAGCTATACTGTCTTGTCTGGCTATTTCATATCTCTGCTTTCACCTTGCATCCTGGTTTATTCCATTTTTTCTGCATCCTGATTCATACCTGTTTCCTTATTCATTCAATAAATAGTTGTTTACATAAAAATATGAATTAGATATTGCTCTAGGCACAAGGGATACAATGAATAAGACAAGCACAGTCCCTGCCCCCAAGGAGCCTATATTCTAGTGAGAAGAGATAGAAAATAAGTATGTAAACAAGTAAAATCATGTAAGAGAGCAGTGGGTACGATCGAAAAAATTAAACAGTGTGATATGATGGAGAATTACCGTGTTGGGAGAAATTCCCTTTAGATTGGCTGGTCAGGAAATCCCTCCCTGGGGAGGCATTGTTGGAATTGAGATTTCCATGGTAGGAATCACCTTGTCACCTGAAGGTCAAGAAGAATAACATTTAAGAAAGAGAATAGGTCCAGTTTAAAATCCTCAGGGTAGGAATAGCTGCGATATTCAAGGGACAGAAGGAAGAACATTATATCTGGAGTATGTGAATGAGGGGTAAGGAATAAGTGAGACAGGCAAGGCTCTTATCAGGTAGAGCCATCAGAAAGCTGTAAGCGAAGGATGGCCATGATGCCAGTTACTAGGTGGGCAATGGATCGGAAGGAGAGGCAGAACAAGAGCATTTAGTATCTTTGTAATAGTCTAGTTTGAAGTTGAGCGATGGCTTCCTGGGTATTTATTTCATTACTATGCTTCAGAAATCACACGTGCTTTGGCGTATACTATTTGGCAATAAAAAGGAATGAAGTAAC